>NC_054827.1:52197711-56997711 GCF_018345385.1 Vulpes lagopus | reverse complement strand
TTTAAAAAAAAATTGACAGTGGTGTGCGAAATAACTTATGATGGGAAAAAGCTGGAAAATCTACCACTCAAAGATTAATCTATCACTGTGCCATAGGCTTTAGGAAATGCACAGGATTTTAAATTAGAAATCAGTATGGAAGCTAGAGAACTAAGTACATATGAAGAGGAAAAGAGAATTTCCTTCAGAATTCTGGGTGTAGAATAGACCATATTCTCCTTAAATAGTCTAAAACTAGGCTAAGAGAATGTCGGTACAATGATGATTCTGTGTTCTTAAAATCCTGTTTTGAGTATTCCGTCATAAACTTGTCATTCAGGGAAGATAAAATAATAAGGAAAGCTTTGGAATCATTCTTTTTCGTAATAAAAAAATAATGGTAAAAGTAAAAATGTCGAAATAGGAAAAAAAATAACTAGGGTGTTGAACAATGATGGAGTTGATTGCATTACAAAAAGGAGGCAGGATCAACAAAGACAAATTTTCATAAAGCAACTGAAAAAACTGAAAAACCAGAAAACCATCAAAAGAGAATGGTTAGAAGTTTTGCATGGTACAAAGAAATAAACACTTGAACTCCATTTTTATAAAAGTTTGCTCTGCTTTATAAAGTAGTATCCGTAATTAGAGATGAGATTCAGCTTGTGAAGTTCAAGTAAAAAAACACAGGAAACCAAGTTAAGTTTGAATTGCATGAGATACGCGTATACTAAGTGTACTAAGTGTAGCACTGTTGTTTATCTGAAATTCAAATTTAACTGAGTATCCTGTATTTTATCTGACAACTCTAAATCAGATTCACTGCGACTTTACCTCTCTTAGTGGTTTTCACACTGGAAATGAAAAGTTGCAGATAGAGGGCAATAAAAAAAGTTCAGACACAGGAAGAAGGAGAAAAACTCATAGGAGTTCCTATGAGGAGGTATAATTAGAGCTTGTATCCAGGATTGGATTGGACCATAGGTTTCATCGATTTGATGTAAAGAACGAAGGTAGAATGGCCCAGAATTCCAATGAGAAAATTAGGCTTGTCCTAACTCTTAAAGATGGTGAGTCAGTCTCTAAGACAGAGAGCTTTATGTAAAGATTGAATTGGTTCATTCTTCTATGTTGAAGCAACATCTGCCTCTAATTATTGAGCCAAATCCCAATAGCTCAGGACAAATTTGAGGATCTTAAGTATAGATCTTCTCCTACTTGAAAGGGCTGGGCATTATCCCTGCATTAAGATGTTTTCTCAACAAAACAAACAGAGGGTGAGCCATTTACTTTTGCAAAATTCAAGAAATAGAAGACAGCAGAACACGACTTGTACCTCTTTCCAACCCCTAGTCCCCATAAAAATAAATGTGTAGATGAACAAGGCTCAAATAGATTTTCTTTCTGGCATCAAAAAGTCTTTTTAAATTCGATGAATCATACTGTGGGAATAATGCCCTTCTACATGGAATTTTAAGTATTTTATTTTTGTTTCCCTTTACAAATATATAATTAGGGCAATGTTAGGAGAGTAAACATGATGTCGATACTTTGCTGCTAGCCAAAGTGAACATCAGCTAAGAGCTATTGAATGCTACAGCTCAGTAACTGCAGTCTCTGGCCGTGAAAATGCCTGATCTAATGAGAAAGGTGACCTGCTAAGGGAGCTCAAGCACCACAGAGGATGTGGAAGCTCAGTGCTGAGTCAAATGTAGGTAATATGAAATTACAGTAACTAATTAACTTAATTGTTTGCTCTGAAATTGGAAGGGAAAATGCCTGGTGCTTGGGAAGGAAGGCAGGGAAATCACCATATTTTCTTATGAGGAGGTATAGTGAACTAACGGCTATATCTGACTCTGTGACGTTTCCTTGTATTTGTTCATTTACATGAAATTGTAAAATGAGTACTATTATCATCCTCATTTTACAGATGAAAAAACTGAGGCACGAGGGAATTTTTGCAGATTTTCCAAAAACCTCTTGGCTAGTAAGTAGCAGAAATGAAATAAAAATAAATCCAGTCTTGGAGCTCACACCTGCCATGTTGCCACTTCACTCATACTGTGGAAAACGCTTTCAATTGCTGGAAAGAGAATGAGGGTATCTATGAAAAGCATGCAGTGTTATAGTTTCATAAAAAATGACCTCACATTCGTGGTTTGGGGTTTTACAACATGTTTTGTTCTGTTTGCTTAACTTCTAGAAACAGCAATGAAAATCTTAAATATTTATTGAGCAAAATTCATTAAAATAGGTTATCTATCATAAACCTATTCCTTTTTGTAGGAACTTTCTTCTGTCCACTGCATTCAGTGGCTGTTGACTAAGTTCATGTGCCCAATCGTGAATACCTGCCAATAAGGTGGCCAAGTTTTGAGACAAGCTCAACAGACCTACAAAAATACTTTTGTGATATTTTCATTGGTGTAGACAATCCATGCACAGTATTACATCTCTTGCCTACCAGATTCTTTGATAAGCTCTTGAGAATATTCCATTGTATCTATAAAATTCATTCTCACTTTTTCTTTTGAGTGGTGAATGGATTGTCCATTTTTTTTTGTATATTAAACTGCAATAAATTACATCCACTCTTAAAGATAAGTCGCTCTGAATTTCCTGGTTCACCCTGAGGCAAAACTTAACAGTGAATATTGAAATAGTAATAATAAGCGCAAGGCTGAGAAGTTACTCTTCTACCAGAAAGCACAGCAACTTAGATTGAATGACACTTCTACAGCACTTGTTATTAACTTACAGAGAAGTAGTAGCTGAATTTATATCTCAGAATAGAGGAAAGGGGGAAAATGGTTAATAAAAGGAATGTCTGAGAGCCTAAATTTGCCTGTGTTTACTAGAATATTTATCCAAATGAAGAAACAATGGCACTGAATCCCAAGGATCTGGTATGGTCAGACTCTTAGCTATCTCAGGCACAGACAAGAGCTAAAATGTATTCCAAAGAGGAAAACTAAACCCAGGAGTTTAGTATTTATTGATTCTCATATAAAAGAAAAACAAAATGAAAATTTTTGATGATGATGGCATTGCTGGCAAACCAACACTAAAGCTGTTTCCTGCTTCACTGATATCATGGTGACTGTTAGGAGAGAATTAAAGCAACTAGGGAATATCCAGGCAGGAGGCTGTGTGTGTGTGTCTGGCTGTGTGTCTGTGGGAATGAACTCTGATTTACACAACTCGTGCTAATCAAAATTTAGTGTTTACCATGCCTTCATCAGCACTCTTATAGAGTTTAGATTTCTAGACTTTATATTAACTTTTTATCTTAAACTATGCTGAGTGTTTACAACCTGACTGACTGTGTTTGTGTAGGAGTGTTTTAATGAACAAGGATAATCATAACTCATATGCTTATTTTGTAAAGTGTTCAATAATGTTTGTTTTAGTAACAGTTTATAGGGATGTATAATCCCCACCATTATTTTATTTTACAAATGTGACCGTGCAGCATTTTTTGCTTGTATAGCAGTAGTTCCTCATATGTATACCCATAATGGACTCGACTATTATTCACAGATGGTGTTCCATGCCAATCTATAATGGGAACTGTTAATGTAAATATAAACAATCCTTGGCCTTAAGGAACTTGCACCCTGTTGTAAAGGAAGACATTCAAGTAAGTGTTTATAAGAAAGTGAAATGAGGGATCCCTGGATGGCGCAGCGGTTTGGCGCCTGCCTTTGGCCCAGGGCGCGATCCTGGAGACCCGGGATCGAATCCCACGTCGGGCTCCCGGTGCATGGAGCCTGCTTCTCCCTCTGCCTGTGTCTCTGCTTCTCTCTCTCTCTCTGTGTGACTATCATAAATAAATAAAAATTTAAAAAAATTAAAAAAAAAAGAAAGTGAAATGAGCTGCAGTGGAGTTGTATGTAAGACACACTGGAGAGCACTGGGGATGGAAAGTCTAGATCCAGGCAGGGAGAATAGGAAGTCCTTTGTTGGAGCTAGCACTTGAATCAAATAGAGAATACAGGGATCTTTGACCATATGCAGACATTTGGAAAATTATAGCTGTCATACTGGAAAATAGCTGAAGTCTTCACTAGGGGAAGTGACCTAGTACAAGGCTAGAGAGGCTGGCAGGAAATGACCAAATTATCATGTTACTTAATAATCTAAATGGTGTGGATTTTTTACCTTAAGGCCTTAGAAAAATTTGAGGTATGGTAATCACAGAGCAAGGTTTAGTTAAATCACTCCTTCAGCAGCATGGAAGATGCAAGGATTGATTTAGAACACTATAGTGAGGATTTTAGGAAGTTGAGGTGGAAAAACTGAATAAGTATTTAGATGTGGAGGATAAGGGAAAATGAGAATTCCAACTTGAGTTTCACATTTCTTGTATCAAATGAAAGTGCTAGAGCAGTAGGCTAAAGTGTTGACAGTGTCCCTAAACTGCAAGCAGAAGAAAATAAAAATTCATTTCTAGAAAAAGCACTCTCAGTTCAGATAATCAAGATTCTCACAAGTTAAACAATTCTGAATCAAACACCAAACAAAAGCATTCTACAGTGACTGAGAAGTCAGTAAGAACAATAAGTGAAATTTATAGATTCTAATGATACTAGAATTATTAGATCCAGACTACTAAGTATATGAAATATTTAAAGGATACAATTTTCTTTTAAATACTGAATGAGCCCAAAATAAAATTACTGAATTAAAAACTCAATAGATGACAAAGACCCCGGACAGACACAATTATGTAGAAAATTAGCCTAACACAGGGAATAAGAGGGCCAGTGGGATATGGACAGCACCATCAAATGGGGGCAGACATACTGGGTTTCAAAGTTTGGCCAAGGGGCATCCTCATGTGGGAATGGCTTGACATACAAAGTCAGAAACTGATCAAGGAGAAGGGTGTGTCCACATAGATAGAGAAGTCACCTGGTATTTGGTATCAGTCGATGAGAGGTGTGGAAAAACACAGTGGTGCTGATGGGAAATTAGGGTTAATTATACTGAAGACCGTAGCAGCCAGGGTCTTTCACTTAGAGAAAGGAAGTACAACACCGGAAGAATGGAAAAATAGAAGGAACCCTACGATACTGGAGTATTGGTGTTAATTCATGGTCTTCCATATATAAAAAGAGAGAACTAAACATTGATGTAAATATGTGTATCTACTTAGCTACCACACACATATTCCCTCCCTCTGTCCACTGAGAAGACCTGGGAGCAGAAACACAATGATAATAATGAGCACATCTAGCATCCAGATCATGGCTTCTAAGAAATTATTCTCAGGGTGCCTGGGTGGCTCAGTCAGTTAAGCATCTGCCTTCAGCTCAGGTCATGATCCCAGAGTCTTGGCATCAACCCCCCACACTGGACTCCCTGCTCAGCAGAGTCTGTTTCTCCCTCTCCTCTTCCCCTTCCTTCTGACCCACTACTCCTATGCTCACTCCTTATCAAATGAATAAATAAAAAATATTTTAAAAATAAAAATTTTCCACTAAAAGGAACAAAGACTTTCTGAAGAAAAGACTGATAGGAAAAGAATCTAGTCTGAAGCAGGTAAAGTACAAATTGATCTAAAAACCTCTGTTTGTGACAAAAAGCAGAGAACTACTCAAAAAATGATGGGACTATGATCAAAGGACACAGGCACCAACTTGAAAGGGCTCCCACTGGCCAAATCTGGGACAACTTCAGCATCAATATAAAGAAAATGCTTTTTTAACCCATTAGATACAATAAGACACAATCTATATAGACATAAGTAAATGGAAGGTTCTATTAGATGGCATTTGTGTTTCAAAGACCCTCCACAATTTTTTTTTTTTAATCGTAAAGGGCAAACGTTATTACAAGGGAAAGTCTGTCTACACTGGAGAAGACTGGTAGACAACACCTGAATCACTTGATCCAAATCCCGGGGTGAAGTGAAACCATGCATCACCAACCAGCAAACCTCTCGAACAATATTCCTGCCAAAAACATATAAATTGAGCCAAATCATGAAAAATCACGAGGCAAACTCAAATTGAAGTAAGTTCTACAAAATGAATGGATGCTAATCTTTACAATGTCAAAGTCCTGAAAATCAAGGAAAGGCTGAGGAAGTCTTCCAGACCGAAGAAGACCAAGGATAAATGAAACTAAATACTACGTGTAACTCAGAACTAGATCCTTTGCCTCTAAAAGGTGTTACTGGGACAAGTGGTGAAGCTCAAAGGGGATCTGAGGGGGAGAAGGAAATCATACAATAATCTTGATTTCCTGTTTTTGATGGTGGTATTATAGTTATGTAGGAGAATGCCCTTGTTTGTGGAAAGCAGATCTAGAGTGGTTGGGGATGATGGGAATCAGGTTGTTGACTTACTTTCAAATGACTGGGGGTGGGGGGTGACAAGGTTCATTTTTCTGTATTTACAGCTTTTCTGTAAGCTTGAAATTGTTTTAAAATAAATAGAACCTTATTTAGATTTCTTATTTTTTTTACTATGGAGATCTCATAGTATTTATCATGCTAATTTGTGTTTTGCATTTCCAAGACACAAATATAATAACACAGTATTTCCTACAGATTCTTTTTAAACAGGGTATATTTTGGAAAACAGAAGTATTTTTTTTTAAGATTTTATTTATTCATGAGAGATACAGAGAGAGAGAGAGAGAGAGAGGCAGAGGGAAAAGCAGGCTCCATGGAGGGAGCTTGATGTGGGACTTGATCCCGGGACTCCAGGATCACACCCTGGGCCAAAGGGAGGCGTTAAACCACTGAGCCACCCAGCTATCCCCTGGAAAACAGAAGTATTTAAAAAGAATCTCTTCGTCAAAAATTATATAGAAATATAATAAATATACTAAATGCTAAGTGAATTTAGTGACTAATTGCTGTTATGTAAACAGCGGTAAAAGTGATCAGGACTGATGGTCATTTAATCAGAACAATTACCGAAATTACTAATAATTATACCTATATTAAATATTTAACTTCAAACAGAAATTTCTATTCACCAGTGTTTCTATATAGGCTACTTCTTTCTTTTTTTTAAATAGGTCTCCTAATGGGATCTCTGTATAATCTTTAAAAATGAGTTATATTTGTGTGTGTATGTAATAATCCTTTTAGGGTGTAATACAGATTATCATCAGGTTGCTCTAACTTTTTTTTTTTTTTTTGGTCAATATTTTGCAGTTGTCTCATCAGAATGAAATAAGTTTAAACATTCCTTACTGGGGATCTTTACAAATTATTAAAGCAAGTTTTCATAGAACACGTTTGGGTTTCTTTTTTTTTTTTCCCATTTGTCACATTTTATAGGATTACATAAAATTTCATTAAATTGTGGCATTAAAATAGGAAGTCAAGATGGCATTAAATGCTAAGAGAACAAACATCACAGAGTCTTGGCAAGCAATTCTGCTGGTGGAAGCAACAGTCATGCCAGGTTAGCAGCGAGCAGGCTGCCAGTCCTGGACTCAGGAAGCCTACTTTATTGGAGAAAGTAGAGAATATTTGTTAATCCAGCCAAAATGGTCATCAGAGGTTCTTCTCTAGGGTAGAACCCTGGGTTGTTTTGTTCTTTCAGTTTATTTCAAGTTTTGTTTGTTTTTTTTTGGTTTTGTTTTTGTTTTATAAGGATACCACACTGACTATATAATTGAAAACCTCTCTGAAAACATAATGAGTAATCTTATTGAAGGAACGCATAAACCTTCCTTACACTTGGTTCATTTCCTTTGGTCAGTGGCAATCTGAAAAGTCAGAAGTCCAGCCATAGACTGGATCACAGCACAGCCTGTCTAATTTGTTCATCAATGGAAAAACAAACGAATTTTCTTAATTCTGAATTGTTAGCAATATTAAAATTGAATCAGTGCAGGCACATGGCATGCTTTGGTTTACTTGCCAGTTACAGATCACACAGCAATAGAGGTAATTTCCAAAGTCGCCCTTCAGAGAAACAAAAACATGAAAGCTTAAATATTTTTGGTATCTCAAACGCAAAATAAACTCAGTAAAGTTAAGAAGCATCACATTTCTTCAATAGTATGTTCTTCATTTGCCGTTCTTTAATGTATAAAATAACAATCATTTATTGCTTAATAGTAAAACTGTAAGCAACATATTAGTAACTATACTTCCACATAACGCTGGTAAATTGTATTCAGAAGCATTACTAATTCCCCCTACCTTTTTAGCATAATTTATACTTAATATTTTGATAAATGTTTTGAAGCTATAGGATAGAAAGCATTTATAAGGCCAAGGACAGCTAGATGTTCCACTATTTTCTTTCAAACCTGGGTAGGACTTATTTTTACTTTATTATATTGATGTTTCATTTCTAACCTCCATTCATTTACATCAGCAGAAAAGATAAAAAAATAATCTGCCTTCACAAGTTTAATATGATGCCTTTGTCGACTTAGACAAAAAACATACTTTAAATGCAGTGGTGAGTGTGAAAGTATCGATCCCTACTGTGGAGTTCCTGCTAAACCTGAATCCACTAATGAATGGCCTTTCCACCAAGTTCATTTGAAACCTGTCACTGTGTGTGTGCTAATTTGTGGATACTAATGGAAACCCTCTATAAGTTAGAGTCTAGACATTTGGTTTTGGGTGAAACCCTCTATAAGTTAGAGTCTAGACATTTGGTTTTGGTTTGTGTAAACACTTTATTTTTGTCCGGTCAGAGTTTTTCTTGTGGATTATATAGAGATAGCAAAGCATTTCCAAGTGGACCACCCCATTGCTCAACTGCCAAAGTCATAAAATGCTTTTCATAGATTCAAAAGCAAAGAGTTTTCAAACAGTTGCGTTAAAAGTTTGACTGAAATTAATTTTAGTAGAAGTCTATTTTTTTTTAAGACCATTGAATTCAAGCTGTTTTCTGTACTTGAGCAAAGCTATGACTCCCAGTTCACAAAAGAATGAGCTCATTTACAAACTGAAGTTGCGATAAGCCCCGTCAGACATAAGGGAAAGAATGAATTTTGTGTTCCTTAAATGGGCTACATTCAGCCAGAGACATAATATCTGCACAGACAGATTAGCAGGCTCTAATTAGTCTTTTTTCTATCTAAAAAGACAAATATACTTCCAAACCCTGATGGAATTTCTTCATTTTAAACTTACTAAAATTGTACAACTAGAGATTTATTTAGTTAAATAGTACCTTCTATCTAAATGTGCATGTTCCTGTTAAGGCTGAGACCTTCACATCTATCGTTCACCTACACTCCCATCTGTTAATAAGATCAACTCTTTCTAAGGCCAGCTTCTTCTCTTGTGCATTGAACCCTATCGAACCCAACCTGGGTCAAAGAAATTTCTCTAGCAATCACATCCTTATATCCTGCATTATAAATAATTTTCCTCTGTGTTAGTTCATTTCCATTATCCTGCAAACCTATTTTTCCATTAAGAAAAACTTTTTTTAACCATGCTCCCTCTCTAGCTATAATTGCCCCATTCTATTCCCTCTTGCAGCAAAAATAAGTTAATTCGAATCATTGAGCACATTTTTTTTTTTAATTTTCCTTTCATGCTCACCTGAAACTACTCCAGACAGGCACACCAAAACCCCTTTCATCATAGTCATGTGGAACCTGCCATTGCTAACGTAGTGGTACTTTTCAGTCCTTGTCTGATACGACCCATCAGCAGCATCTGATCTACTTGGTCACCTATAGATCCCGGAAACAATTCCATCAGAGGCATCTAGAACACTAGCCCTTTAGCCACTCCTTTTTCATCTACTTGCTACTCCTCTCACCAGCCACTTTTTATTAAAGTACAAATAAAGATCAGTCGTTGGATTTTGACTCTTTTTCTTCCAGCTCTCACTCAGCAATCATGTCCAGTCTCACAATTTTAAAATCTGTGTTGAGGATCCTCCTAATTTTATATCCCTAGCTCTGATGACTCCCTAATTCCAGACCTGTCTACTCAATGTCTTACCTGGGCTAACTAAGACCTCTCAAATTCAGCAGGCCTAAAACTGAATTCCTGATGCTGACCCAAAACTTTGTTCTGCTTTCATTTGTTGCCCTTTCAATTTATAGTAACTTTTACCTTTTAAATTCTTTAGTAAAAAAAAAAAAATCTTTGCATCATACATGCCTCCTTCTCTCGGAACTGTCATCCATCGGTTGCTAAGTCTCTTTCACAGAATCCAGCTGCTTCCTACTCGGGCCTACCAATGACATTACCTGGATAATTTTTTTTTCTTTTTGGTTTCTTTTTTTTTTTTTTAAGAGAGAGAGAAGGAGGGCAAAGAGATCCTAAGCAGACCCCATGCCCAGTGCAGAGCCCAACACAAGGCTCAATCCCATGACCCTGAGATCATGACCTGAGCTGAAATCAAGGCAGACATTTAACTGACTTACGAATAACTTGAGCTGAAATCAAGCGTTCAGCCTTATAGTCTATTTCCAATAGAGCAGTTGGAGTGAATTTCTTAAAATCACAAGTCCTTTCATGTCATGCCTCCATTCAGAGACCTCCAAGGCTCCCGATACTAACCGGAATAAAAGCCAACCTTTCTTGTAGTAGCGGACAAGAGTCTAGATATTTCCCATCTGCCTCAATACCACCCTTGATGATTTGATATTATCTCTCGTAATCTAATTATACTTGCCCCCCTTACTCTTCTCCAACCTTGAAGGGCATCTTCCTGCCTTACGACTTTTGCATTTGCAATTCCTTCTACCCAGATTGGTCTCCGTCCTTACATCCTCCTGGTGATTTTACTTAATTGTCATTGCAATGAAGCTGTTCCTGACAATTACTTAAAACTGTACCTCTACTTCCCAGTACTTTTCCCCCATCCCCTGTTTTGTTTATCCCCTGCAAATATATACAATTATTTATTTATTCAGTTGTCTGCACCCTTCCACTAAAATATAAGCTAAGCTCATTGAGGGCAGGTTTTTTTTTTTTATTGGTTTTGTTTTCTGTTGCATATTCAACAGCTAGAATGATGGTAGGCACTCAATATGGGTGAAATTAATGTGTAAACCCCTGAATACATTCTGGGTTAAGTATACCAAAATAGCATTAACCAGGAAGAAAGGAGATAGTAATGGGACAGAGGAAGACTAGTTTACTGGCCTGTGGTAAGTGGAGAGTCCTCTGAAAGTCTCTACAAGAAGCAACTTATAAAGCTAAGTAATGGGATAGGGTTACGGAGAGAGGCTGAAGTGTGTGCAATAACTGTCTTTAAAGTCTTCCTTTACCTTAAGGGCACCTGCCAAAGACAGGTCAAAATCAAAATGGTTACAGACAAGATAAAGTTTCTTCTGGTGACTTTTTTTCTGCTCTGTTTTTCTCTTGGCTCCCAATCCTCCTCCTTGATCTCCTACCACCCCTAGAAGATTTCAGTGCCATGTGCCCACGCTTCATTTCCAAGTCATGGACTGAAGCTATAACTTAAATTCCAATTGCAGGATGAAGCCATGATGTGGATATGTCTTATGAGACCAAGTTCCCTAAACCGATCACTTTATTTTACTGAAGGCTGATTAGGAATAAAGATATGATCTCTTAGAGCAAGACATAGAAGGTTTTCATTGGGTCAATAAAGACCTTGACCATATTACAACAGAAACAACAGTGACCATCATTATTGAGGCTTTCCTGGGACAGCTGTGTTATAACTATCATTTCTAATCTTAGCAAGCACACTGTGAAGAAGGGATAATAAGACTTTGTCAGATAAGGCCATTGAGGCTTTGAAAATTAACTTGCCCAAAGATACGAAGAGGCTAAGTGGTATATTAGGATTCAAATCCCCTGCTAATGGACCCGCATGTCCATTCTGTTACACAAAGCATAGATGTTTCTTTTTTTTTTTTCTTAATTGAGGTTAAAGGAAATCCAATCTCCAACACTAGAGTATGAAGGGAATGTAGATATAAACCAAAGAAAGCAATGCTAATGCTGTTTGATTTTAAAAGCTGATCATACACTTAAAGCCATTTAATATATTTTTAAGTTTTAGATTACGCTACTAATTACAGTGATAGAAAACAGCATGAGAAGTAGATCATGCCAGCAATACCTGTTAGTCTTTCTCTACACTGAAAGAGAAGCTCAACTGCAAAGGGTCCTTTAACTGTAATTAAAAGACATATTGTTGGGTGGAGTAACATTTATCTCTACACCAAGAAAAACAAAACTAATTTTCACCGTGTATTATGTTAATCCTAGCACATTTTGAGCTAGTGTGATATTTTGGCAAGACAATCATGTTAAAATATTTAAAACCACAAAGCAAAAGGAGACCCCCCAAAACGTTACCACTCAGTTATAGGATGGTCCATCTGTCAAATTCTCTACATTGACAGGTCACTGAAAATTGAATTTGTAATTGACAGTCATGCTTTGCAGTGAACAATATGGCACCATATGTATTTCTGTAATTATTTTAGAACTTTTAAATTGTGGCTTCTCTTAAAAAGGCCTTAGGACATGGTAAACACAGCCAAGATTATTGAGGGTTCATTGTCTGAGATGTTTTACTTAACTCTAATTTAATTCAAGTCAATAAATCTCAATGAATATATATCAAATGGCCTACTCTGTGCCTGCAACATACTTGGCAATGGTAGGAGGTTAAAAATTATAGAAGATGGAGGTGTCTTCACATTTAAGAACATGTATTGATAAAGCTGTTAGTTCAGTAAGAGAGATCAGAAAATAAGCCCTATTCACTCAAAAAAATAAAAACTTTGACATTAAAAAGGAGTAATTAATGCAGTATGAATATCTTTGCCATATAGTCCTTTATCTTAATGCCAATATATTTAATTGTAGAGGATATCACTGATTGAATATATATTTATAAATATATATATTCTGAGAAACACTGACAATATTAATGTCATGCAAATGCAAAGTCCTTAAATTCTGACTTGACCTATTCTATACCTTCTAGAAATATTAAGGTATCCTTTCTAATAAAAAATAAATTAAAAACTCAATATTTCTTTTTTTCAAAAAGATTTTATCAGAGAGAGCAAGCACACATGCTTGGGCACAAGTAGGGGGAAGGGGAGAGCTTGGAGCCTGATCCACTGCTGGGATCATGACCTGAGCAGAAGGCAGACACTTAACTGAGCCACCCAGGTGCCCCCAAAACTGAGTATTTCTTAAACTATTCCCCTTTATTTGATTTCTTGGGAAAAAAATGAAAGTTGCTGAATCTAACGGTCACTGCTATACTCAAAAATGGAAGAAAGGATAACACTGTTACATTAGGAACACTGCCCACAGGTCAACAAACTATTTCTGTACAGTATGATGGTAAATATTTTAGGTTTTCAGCTACACTCTGGCATGTATTTTCAATAAAACTTTATTTGTGGACACTGAGATTTGAATGTAATTTTCATGTGTCACAAAATATATTTGCCCCAATCATTTAAAAATATTCCATGCTCATGGATTGGCAAAATTAATATTGTAAAAATGGTCAATGTTACCCAGGAATTTATACCTTAATGCATTCCCTATCAAAATACCATGGACTTTCTTCAGAGAGTAGAACAAATTATTTTAAGATTTGTGTGGAATCAGAAAGACGCCCGAAATAGCCAGGGAATTTAAAAAAAGAAAACCATAGCTGGGGGCATCACAATGCCAGATTGTCAGGTGTACTACAAAGCTGTGTCATCAGACAGTGTGGTACTGGCTACAAAAACAGACCACATAGATCAATGGAACAGGAATAGAGAACCCAGACGTGGACCCTGAAATGTACGGCCATCTAATATTCGATAAGAGGAGAAAGACTATCATTGGAGAAAGACAGTCTCTTCAATAAATGTTGCTGGGAAAATTGGGACATCCACATGCAGAAGAATGAAACTGGACCACTCTCTTTCACCATACACAAAGATAAACTCAAAATGGATGAGAGATCTAAATGTGAGACAAGATTCCATCAAAATCCTAGAGGAGAACACAGGCAACACCCTTTTTGAACTTGGCCACAGTAACTTCTTGCAAGATACATCCACAAAGGCAAAAGAAACAAAAGCAAAAATGAACTATTGGGACTTCATCAAGATAAGAAGCTTTTGCACAGCAAAGGATACAGTCAACAAAACTAAAGACAACCTACAGAATGGGAGAAAATATTTGCAAATGACATATCAGATAAAGGGCTAGTTTCCAAAATCTATAAAGATCTTATTAAACTCAACACCAAAGAAACAAACAATCCAATCATGAAATGGGCAAAAGACATGAAGAGAAATCTCACAGAGGAAGACATGGACATGGCCAACATGCACATGAGAAAATGCTCTGCATCACTTGCCATCAGAGAAATACAAATCAAAACCACAATGAGATACCACCTCACACCAGTGAGAATGGGGAAAATTAACAAGGCAGGAAACAACAAATGTTGGAGAGGATGCGGAGAAAAGGGAACCCTCTTACATTGCTGGTGGGAATGTGAACTGGTGCAGCCACTCTGGAAAACTGTGTGGAGGTTCCTCAAAGAGTTAAAAATAGACCTGCCCTACGACCCAGCAATTGCACTGTTGGGGATTTACCCCAAAGATTCAGACGCAATGAAACGTCGGGACACCTGCACCCCGATGTTTCTATCAGCAATGGCCACAATAGCCAAACTGTGGAAGGAGCCTCGGTGTCCATCGAAAGATGATGGATAAAGAAGATGTGGTTTATGTATACAATGGAATATTCCTCAGCAATTAGAAACGACAAATACCCACCATTTGCTTCAACGTGGATGGACCCGGAGGGTATTATGCTGAGTGAAATAAGTCAATCGGAGAAGGACAAACAGTGTATGTTCTCATTCATTTGGGGAATATGAATAATAGTGAAAGGGAATATAAAGGAAGGGAAAAGAAATGTTGGGAAATATCAGGAAGGGAGACAGAACATAAAGACTCCTAACTCGGGGAAACGAACTAGGGGTGGTGGAAGGGGAGGAGGGCGGGTGTTGGAGGGGAAGGGGTGACGGGCACTGAGGTGGACACTTGACGGGATGAGCACTGGGTGTTTTTCTGTATGTTGGTAAATTGAACACCAATAAAAATTAATTAAAAAAAATAATAAAATGAGTGAAGCAAAATAAATAAATAAATAAATAAATAAATAAATAAATAAATAAAAATAAAAAATTAAAAAAAATATATAAAACCACATTTAGAAAATGGCATATAACCTGGTGGCCAAAAAACAAAACAGAAGAAAACAAACAACAACAACAACAACAACAAAAACAGGTGGCTGTTTTCCTGATCCAAATCACAAAATGGCTCTCATGTTTGTATGCATAAAAACTATTCTCCATGGATATAATAACTGCAGCTAATTATTCAGTGCTTGTATGCCAAACATTGTTCAATATACGTAGTAGCCTATATAAGTATGTTTAATCTTCACCTCAACCCCAAGTTAGGAATATTACATCCATTTGACAAGGAAATCAGGCAGAGAACTTGAATAACTTGCCCAATGTCCCAACATCTATTAAATGGCAGAGCTGGGATCAAGCCTAGAGCCTGTGCTCGTAGCCACTGCTCTTTGCCACCCACTACACCACAATGTGTTGTTTCCAGCCACAGAACAGGAGACTGTGAACTAACTAAGCTCCTTTAAATTCATAAGAATGATGTTTATTTTCTTTTTAAATATTTTATTTGGGAGAGCCCAAGCTAGTGACCGAGGTAGGAAGAGAGCATGGGCAGGGAGGAGAGGGAGAAGCAGGCTCCTCACTGAGCAGGGAACCCTACGATGTATCATGACCTGAGCCAAAGGCACCCAGGTGCCTCCAAAATGATGTTTTTATCAGAATGGGTAAAGGTGAATGCAAATTGTTACATGTTTAAGATTTTTTGGCAACTAGAGTATTTGAGACAAGTTTAAAGGAAAGAGGATGTTGGTGACGAGGTGTCTTGCTGATTTCTGTCGCAAAACTACGAACATGTTTTCTCCTTGGGTTGTGAAATTCTAAGTGCCTTAGAGAGTTTACTCATTTGGCGCACCCTAATGCCCGAGAAACTTCCTCTAAAAACACACTAGGAAAGTGGGTATCTATTTTAGTGTGAGTCATCTCTTAATAGTTTTGTTTTTCCAGGTAAGGACTGTTAATATTTAAACTAGGCAAGATGTATTTTAATTATTTTTTTTTTTGCAGCATGAGGTTTTATGTATAGATTCATGTAGCGTGTTAATCATTACTATAAAATGGCTAGATTGTGATTTTCAAGTCCAAAATGTATATGGCCTCTTTACATCTGAATGCTCTGCTTTAATCTAGGTCTTTCAAGTCATCACAGGGGAATGCAAGCAAAACAATTCATAGTAATTTCTATGTGGTCTTCACTACTCGACTTCTATCTTTGCCTAGAGATCTCTCTTCTCTTAAACCAAACTGATTAAAACTCTCCCTTGACCTTTAAATGCTCTTATTGATGTTGAAGTCAGAGAAAGGAGTGATAATAATTGAATTCTGAACAACAGCCATTATGAAAACATAGACTGGAATTCTATCTGAATGTGAAATTGGACAAAATTATGGCAATTTTAAAAATTATATACAAAGCAGAACTGACAAAAGACAGAATAACTGAATAACATTAGTGGGGATAGAATGACCTGGAAAATCTCCTGGAGACTTGCACTCCCTCTGCAGACTTCCAGAGTGAGTCCCCAGGGTAAATAATTCCATTCAAATAAAGCACCTTCTTTATCAGACAACTAAATATATGGTGTAATCATTCTGCAGAGGAGAGTAATATGCTCACATAATTTTTTTTAAAGAACTGATTGCTTGTTGAAGGTTTGTTCTCCCAACAATAGCCTGTGGCATCCATCTTGATAATGGACCAGATAACAGATGGTATTTCTTGAAGGACAGGCTCAAATTAAAGCACTATGTTCAGGGAAAAGCAACTTTATTCCTCTATTATCATGGACATTGAGAAAACATTTTTGGTTTTATGGTTTTTAAGTTAATGAGATCTCTAGTGTAGTCACCTGGTTATTGGAAAAACCTAGCCATGAAAATTCTTTCTGCTTTTCAGACTACAGCATCTATTTTAAAAGTAACTATAACTGGAATATAGGATAGTATCACTGGGCAATGGCATATTTTAGAGTTTTGATTCCTAAAATGATATTAAGCTAAAAATCTTAGAATTCTTCTCCAGGTTTTCTGCATGTTACCTCAACAAAGCCTTAGTTCTTTTTATTGAGAGCCTCATTTTTAAAATGGGATTTTGGAACAATGTCTGCAATACCTAATTTTGCAGTTAGAGAAACTTCCTATCACTAGAAGTTGAAATTGCATAGAATTATGCTGTGTTATACTAACATAGGTTGATACTCCATTGCTTTGCCAACTGATTTTTTTTTTTTTTATCTAGTGAATATTTTCTCAGGTCACTGAAACAAACATTTCTCATGTATTGTATTTCTCATGTATTGCAAAATATGATATTTAACAACTTCATAGAACCCCATCATATGAATATTATTGGCATTTAGATTGTTGACATTATTATATCACAATTTATCAAAGTATCCCATATAACAATATGCTGTATCAGTAGTTCCACTACTGAAGTGTCACTACATCTACAGTCTCACCTTAGTTAAAGGGCTGAAAGCCTGGGACTATGTATGTTTCCCAGAACCCCCGACAGCAGGTTTCCACATTAGTTCTGTCAATGAGAGACATTTGAGCAGAATGCAGAAGGTGGAGAAAAAAGGTCATTATTGGTTGCTCTTGGGTCTGCAGTAACAGGTATCAACCCACTTCCCTGATGCAGGGAGTGAGATCATCTGTACCCATTTTCTATAAGCCTCCAATCCATTTTCTTTTTCTTTTTAAAATATTTATTTATTTATTTATTTTGAGAGCGAGATACAGCATGAGCTGGGGAGGAGGGGCAGTGGGAGAGGGAGAAGCAGGCTCCCTGCTGAGCAGGGAGCCCAATGCAGGGTCCTGGGATCATGACATGGGCCAAAGGCAGATGCTTGACCCACTGAGCCACCCACGTGCTCCACCCACCCAAACATTTTCAGCAATTTTTCTGACCTTTGTTCCCAGTCGATCCTTAGTGATTTTGTAAATCTCTGATTCCCTGTATTCTCATTCTGTTTAAAATATCTACAGGGGTTTCTGGTGTTCTGTCAGAATCCTGACTGAAATAGTCATAAATAATCTACATTTTGTTTTATTCTTATGATTGTTTTCATGGGATACATTACAAAAATGACTGGGTCAAAATGTATGGTTATTACTCAGCCATCTAAAAGAATGAAATCAAATCATTTCCAATGACATGGATGGAATTAGAGGGTATTACGTTAAGCAAAATAAGTCAGAGAAAGACAAATACCATATGGTTTCACTCATGTGGGATTTAAGAAACAAAACATATGAACACAGGCGAAGGGAAGGAAAAATACAATAAAAACAGAGAAGGAGGCAAATCATAAGAGACTTAACTCTAGGAACCCAACTGAGGGTTGTTGGAGTGGAGGGATGGGTAATTACTGGGTGATGGGCATGAAGGAGGGTATGTGACTGTAATGAGCACTGGGTGTCACATGCAACCGATGAATCACTACCTTCTACCTCCTGAAACTAATAATTCACTATATATTAACTAAATTGAATAAGTTAATCTTTCCAAGTTTTCTGGTGTATATTGCCAAAAAGATTCCTGGAAAATGTGTGGTAGTCCTGTTATACTATAACATACGAAAGGGACCTGAACCACACTAATGTTATTGTATACTGTTGTTAAAATATGGCAGTTTATTTGTGTATTCATGTCATGGTGGATAGATTATAAGATTTTATTTGGCAATTTCTATTCATAAAGTTTTAATTGTTTAGTCCTAACATTTTCCATTTTTTTAAAATACACTTTTTATTTTAGAAGTTTCAGATTTAGGGGATCCCTGGGTGGCTCAGCGGTTTAGCACCTGCCTTTGGCCCAGGACGTGATCCTGGAGTCCCCGGGATCGAGTCCCATGTCGAGCTCCCTGCATGGAGCCTGCTTCTCCCTCTGCCTGTGTCTCTGTCTCTGTCTCTGTCTCTCTCTCCCTCTCTCTCTCTCTCTGACTCTCATGAATAAATAAAATCTTAAAAAAAAAAGTTTTAGATTTACATATATTCTGAAGCCTGTTTCTCCTATTAATTAACATGGTACCTTTGTTACAATTAATGAACCAACATGATACATTATCTATAAAATTATGACAAGTCATAAACACAAGAAGCATGTGAACCCAAACTGAGAAACACTGATTTGTGGATTTTTAAAAACCTTTTTAAACTTACAATATAAAAATATCTTGTATTTACAAACTGTGCCTTTTATGACTTCTGTTTCATATAAAATGTATTTCTTCAAACTGAGACTCAACAATTTATTTATTTATTTACTTAAGATTTTATTTGTTCATGAGACAGAGTGAGTGGCAGAGACCTAGGTAGAGGGAGAAGCAGACTCCTCACAGGGAACCTGATGTGGGACTCGATCCGAGGACCCCGGGATCACAACCTGAGCCAAAGGCTCAACCACTGAACCACCCAAGCGCCCCTCAACAAATATTTATTTAGATAAATTTATTTCCTAGTTTTTTATAGATACATATTTGAGCTGTTTGATATTTTAGAAAAGCTAGGAATCTAAATTTAACTTCCCTTTCATAGTAAAAAAAAAAAATAATTCCAGAATTATATCTTGAATTCATCCCTTTTGATTTAGAAGGAGCATTTACATAAAGTTTTTGATTCTAAATTGTTCCAATCATAACTTTCCATTTTTTTCAATTCCCACTGATATTTATGGCATAGTTAAATAAGTTTTAATGTATATTGGTACAAGTTGTTCTTTTTTTCCCTTCCAGAATAATATTGATAATCTTGATCATTGCTCTTTCAGATTAACTACTTAATTCAGCTTCAAAATTCTTTTTTTTGGAATTTTTATAATAATTAAATATTATTTTATGGAAAGGAGCTTTATACTATATACATCTATGATACCACTTTTTAATTTTTTAAGCCATCTTTTATATATTTTAAGAATATAAAGTCTGTCTTGCTGATACATTCCCACATCTTCTACCTATTGTATTTATTCTCAGATTTAGTTTATCCTGTTGTGCTGAACAATCTTTTGTTGGCTTTTATTCTAGCCGATAATAATTAGTAGTAGAGAGCTTAGGAGGAAACCTCTTGATAGATCATTGCAACTAACAATTCACATATAATATGTATGTGTATATACATCTATTTGAGCTTCCATATTATTTATAAATTTTATTTCTGTTTTATAATTTTTCTTATATATAGAACTATTTTGATACCAGTGATGATATAAATGCAAATTAAAATACTTTATATTATATACTTTATAATCATGTAATATTATATGAGAAACTTGTATGTGTATGTATGTAAGCATGGAATAACATTGCTCAGTAAAAACTTTTGGGTTATTATCATGATTTTTCTCATTAGGGAATTATAATAATTTTAAAAATAATCACATTTTTGCCTCTCTAATAATTTTAGGTCTATTTTTTCCTCTTTATTTTCTAATTGGATTGGCTAAAAATTCCAGAATTATATTATTGACATTAGTTAATAGAGTTCTTGCTGTCAATTTGAGCATCTATTTTGCCATTGTATAGGCACTACTTATTTTGTTTCGCGTTCTTATTTAAATTCTAGTTAGTTTGATTTGCATTAGTTATTGAATTTAAATTTCATATTCTTTATCCATGTCAGACAAGTAAAATGTTCACTTCTAGGTTTCTAAAAATTTTAATTAGGAATGGATATTGAATTTATCAAATAACTCTCCTGTATCAATGTAAGTATTACATTATGCAAATATTACATAAAAATTATAAAATGGATAAACTAATATTACCTATTAATGTAGTGTTATATTCCTATACAGCACAAGTTAATTTTCTCTCCCTTTATATCATCAATCTTTCCATTGCCATAAATGATTTTGGCTTGAAGCTTTTTTCTTTGGTAGACATTTTAATCAAACATAGGAATCAGTTATGGAGTACTTGAACATATATAAGAATATTTCATATTTTCCTATGGTCTGGAAAGGCGTGTTTAGAAAAGTATCTTTTTTTTTGAAAGATGGGCAAAGCTTACCAAATAACTCTCAGAGCTTATTAATATTTCCTAGAGGGCCTCAATAATTTGTATCTATGGCTCTTAAACAGTTTGAGAGTTTACCTTCATATTTTTTACTCTATTATGGCAATGAATATTCCCTTCAAAATAATTTCTATCTTTTTTCAGATTTTTTTTTTAGAATAAAACATGCTAATCTCATAAGTTATTTTCACTTTCTCGTGTTAAATTCTGTCTCCTTTTTCTTTATTTGAGATTGCATGTTCTTTGTATTATATTTTTGAGTGTATTATATTTTTTTCATTTTTAAATCAAGCTAGACAGATGTTGGGCTATTTTATTTTCTGAGAGGATTTTTTGCCTTTTAATTCATTGATTTCTACCTTTAATTATTTCCTCTTCCCTGCTATCTTTTTGTTTTGTTTGTTTTGTTTTGTTTTGTTTTGTTTTGTTTCTTCCCTGCTATCTTAACATTTTTCCTACCCTTTTAATTAAACTCATTTATGTTAATTCTTTTCGGGGAGCTCATATGAATTTTAGCATCCTATATGTGCTACACACCAGATCTTCCTGTTTGTGAGGATTTGGATAAGCAGAATTTACCTTGCAAAGTTTAAAAGGGAAAGTCCTTAGACCATTTCTCACTAAGAAAATTCAAATTACTTAAGTCAAAATACATATGTAGTTTAGTGATTAGGAAAGAGAAAGAGCTGGTCAAGGAGTTACTGACTTATAATATTGAGTTTCCACCAGAAACAGTGAGCTAGAGGTACTAGCATTACTGGAACTCCTCTTGCCTGTGAGTTGAGCAGTTTGCAGCTGTTTGCAGCCCTGTTCCCAGAGGACAACCTGCACGTCTTTGTCCAACATTTCCTACGCAACCATCAACTTGTCTATACACTTACTGCAAACCTCTGTGATAATCCATCAGATAAACTTTGTAGTTTCAGAACAATAGCTATTGAATTAGGGTGAATGAATCTAATAGATATTTACAAATATGTTTAGCAGTTTTGGGGATGGCCTATATTTTAAAGAAGCCAAGAAATCTAACACAGTTCATGAGTCCTGGAGGTCGGACCTCTTGAGAACGATGGTGTTGGTGCTCCACTTGCTTCCCATCTAGAGATCCATTTAATTGTAAAATGGATTAAACTCATTATTGCTTATCATCCTTCTCTTCCTCTATGTACCTCTACATGAAATGCAAGTTAAACTAGTGCATTTTACTCTAATCTAGCATATTAACTTTTTTTTCTTTAAACAAGGAATATATGTTGATTTTTCTTTCATTGTCTTTCAAAGGTTTCATTTTTTTTCTTTTTAAAATCATTCAATTTAAATTAAACAGTGTCTTGTAAATAAGTTACCACATATTAATAATATATTATTTTCATTCTTCTAAGTATTTATGGTTAGAAATTGGGTGCAAATACGGTAGCACCAAATATAGAGTTCATCTGTTGTGTAATGTCTGCAGTATCACTTCTTTTTTGCTACTACATTTTCTAGGTTTTGCTACAAGGAAAATATTTTATTGGATTTCCCCCCTCGTTTAATATATTACATGGCATGCACTATACTGTTTTTATTTTACCATCTCTTTCTCTCTCCAAAATAAAAGACAAACCAACATCTTTAAAACCCAACACTTAAAATAAAAATAAAAAATAAAACCCGACACTTTATTTCTATCCTGAACTGTGACAGTGTGCAGATTTTGCATCTCTGCTCTGCATTGATCTATGTCCACTGCACCCCATTCCTACAAATTAGTGGGGCTAGTGAAGTTTGCCAAGTTTATCTTCCAACTAATTTCCATGATAGTGCTTTTGAGGATGTCAGAAGGTGCTATGATCTGATTGTCCCTCACCCATGCCTGTGTATCCGGGAAGCTTTTTTCTAACCATGATCCACAGAAAATGTGTTGAAGATCTCTTTAGATGGTATGATAGCAGAAACTAAGGTTAAATGTTTGAGGAATAGGATATGCAACAGGAATTTAAAAAAGAAAAACTGGTCATAAGAGGAAAAAAAAGAAAAAAAACACTTTATCATATCATCGTCCCCAATGTCTGGTTTAGTGCAGCTTTTATGCCTATGAAATACCAGAAACTAACAGAACGGATGACTGGGACAGGTGCCAATTTATTTACTGAGAATGTGCATGCTACAGATTAAAGCCCTTTGAAGGATCCCAGAGAAGTTGTTCAGGGAAGAGAAAAGGCCCTGACCCTAAAAACACAGTTACATACCCCGGCTGAGAACTAAAATCATACTAGCTTTAAGCTTTAATAATCTCTGTTGAACATAAATATCTCATTGGAGAATCAGTCTTTAAATCGGTGTTTATATATTTTTAAGTCCATCTTGCTTTTCCAAAGTACGTAAATATCAAAACACAAATGTAACCCTCAGTTGAGAATACTTCAATCATGTGACTGAAAGCATTTACACCATTCAAGATTTTTTAGAGCTTTACATTTTATCTACAAAAACAAAAAAACAAGAAAACCCTATACATTTTTTTTCTGCCCCCTACATATCTGGAATTATTTGATATACTTTATTGAATTTCCATTTTAACCCTAGATTCTTAAGAAGACCTTCCACATACACAGGACATGGGACATATTCACCGTGAGTCTGGGGTTTCTGCCCTTCCCATGAGCAGAGCATCGACCACTTTTTGTTTCGGATTTGGTTTTCCAGACTGTATTAGTGAACGGCCTTGGAAGACCGAGGTGGAGGCATCTAAGCAAAGAGTATTTGTGCTTTTTGCCCCCTAGAACCAAGCTTATGTTGGAACAAAATGTTGGGAAAGTTTGGTTGCAGTCCTTCATAAAGGATTGGGATTTCCTAAGCTAGGATCTCTTCTGTGACACATACTCCACACCATGTGGAAAATCATCCCCTGGCCTTCATGGCTCCATCCAGAGAATTAGGGCTCAGGGAATCTATGCAGACGGCCACTGCTATTGCTGTGAGCAATCAAGAGTCCATCTGACCCAGAAGCCATGTTGTCTGCCAGCGTCCAAGGACCTGCGGCAGGCACCGTGTTAGCTTGTAAGCAGAGTACAACCCAGCACGCTCACGGTTCTTGACGTTAATCTATCTGTAGATCCAAGCTGTGAGATGCTTTCATTTAAGTCTTATAAATCTTATTTTCTCTTCTTGAGAACTTGTGCAACTAGGGGGATCAAGGGGAAAGAAGCAGGTGGTAAAGAATACGCAGGATGCCAGAGGGGTAGAAACAGTCACAAGTGGTGAGAAAGGGCTCAAGAGAGGGAAGTTGGGGGTCTACACCAGCTCCATGTGCCTCCATTGTGCCCGGGGCCCATCCTGCTGTCGTCCCACAGTCTTCTTAGCACTGTTCTCCTGAGTGTGGTTGAGGCTGATTAACTCATTCCTCATAAGCATAAACTAGCCCTGTTAGCATTTTTGTTTATATTAATTCTCACACAAATCCCCTCCTTCAAATTAAAAATGAGACAGCCATCTGTAACTAATTCCACAATTCCTGAGATAATGAAACAATGTCTTATAAAAAAGAAATTTGCAGCTTATTTTCAGACTCCTCAAAAGTAGTCTGTTTTACCTAGATCTTATTATTTATTTATTTTTTAAAGATTTTATTTATTTATTCATGAGAGACAGAGAGAGAGAGGCAGAGACACAGGCAGAGGGAGAAGCAGGGTCCCTGCGGGGAGCCCCAGCGTGGGACTCAATCCCGGGCCCCCAGGATCACGCTCTGACCTGAAGGCAGATGCTTAACCGCTGAGCCACCCAAGCGTCCCCCTTTCCTAGATCTTAGTATAATTTCTGCTCCCCTCAAGGAAGCATGCCAGCATAGTTGTAACAAACTTCATTTCTCTAAAGAATCTCAGCATTCATCCACAATCTCCAAGGAACTCATTTAGCTAGCACTGGGGGGAAAAAAGCTTAAAAAAAAAAAAAAAAGCAAACAAATATAAAACCCTATTCAATCAAAACTTAGAAATGGCCCTAACTGAAGCAAAAAAAGCACATAATGTACAAAATAATCTATTTAAAAATCAGCAGGAGATTGTTATGTGTTTGAATAATTACTAAACCAGTTTGAAACATAGTACACTATTTTAGCTTTCATAATGTATTACCTGAAAATGAAAGTTCTATATTTCTTAATGTCTATCCTTTGAGTTGAATTTATTTCCATGGGGCTTCATGCTGTGGGATTTTAATACTCTTAAGTATAGAGATTAATGGTCCTTATTCTGTTTCCGTGAGGGAAACTTGTATTTAACCTTATCTCATTGCATGATGCTAAAACCTTGATTGGTTAACCAGAGTGTATTATTCCAGACTGTGGATCTTTCTAGTTAAATTCTGCCTCCAGTTCTGGTTAACCAAGGCCACCTATTTGTTTCTTCATTTCAACTTTTGAATCTTTCGAAACTGTATCATCGTGGTTTCTCATTGTAATAAGGCCATTGCAATGGATCTAAAGCATTTTTCCTTAATGAAGAAAAATGACTCAGTCTTACTTAAGTTTATGCTTCATATCACCAGTTATCTATCGCTGGAAATTACCATAAATGTATTTAGTGCAGGATATTGAGTGGCATCTGGGTCAGCTTCCAGAATATAGACTTACTTTTTGTTTATTAAACAACAAAATGGCAATAATGGTGGAATCCACAAATTGCAATTTATCTTTGTCTCTTAAAAAAACAAAACAAAACGAAACTTCAAGAAAGGATAATATGAATCTTTTATATTGATTCTTTCGGTTAGCCACATTTTATATACACTTTGTTTAAGGTGGCGTTTAAACATATGTTCTGATTTATGAATAGATGTAAAAAATATTTACATCTAGAAGTAAAACAGATTACAGATTTTATGAATAGATTCTAAAAATAAAGGTTATCCATCTGTATTTAAGTTGTCATTAACTTTAAAAGGTATTTTATAAGAAAGAGTATTTCATAAGAATAATTCTTTTAAAATATGCATAAAATGCTATATTTTCCAGTTTCTGAGGTAGCTTTCACTTACATAAGTCTCTTAAAATAATAAATGGCATCTTCAAAGTATTCAAAGAATTCAAACTTTAGAGTTCAAGCTTTTTTCATAATTAAAAAAAAAGTAACTGAAGAATATGATTGACCCTCAACAGGGATTTGAACTGTATAGATTTACATTTGGGTATTTTTCAATAAATGTGGGAAGTACTATAAATGCATTTTTTTTCTTAAGGTTTTCCTAACATTTTCTTTTTCTAATGTTATTGAGAAATACAGTGTATAACATATAATATCTGGGCTGGTTGAGGGTTTACGTTATCAGTAAGGCTGGTGTACAGCAGGCTAATTAGTTAAGTTTTGGGGCAGTCAGAAGTTTTACATGGATTTTCAACTAAGAGGTTGGTGCCTCTGACCCCTGCATTGTTTAAGGGTCAGCTGTACTAAATGACTTTAACAACTTCACGAGCCACATATACTTAATAAAACTATTTTAGAAACAAATAGGGCAATATTAAAGTGAGTGTTGTAATATTCTCAATCATTGTACTTTAATGTTGAAAGAGTAAAACAAAATACATGCACTACAAAAATCACTTAATCACACCATATTTTCCACTTCCTGAAGAGTACTATTGGACATTCATTCTTAAACCTGCTGCTTGATTGGTTTACCAAAAGCAGGTTAGATGAGAGTAAAACACTGCTTTCTTGACCATTTCCTCCCTTGCTTCTCTGTACACTAATAATATCGATAATGAAGAGATTATCTACAAGAAACCATGAGACGAGCCTTGCACCCTATACTCCACTGAGTCTCTTGATCCTGGCAATGACACTTTCTGGCGTCCTTCTAGCGGTACGTTATCAGTAAGGCTGGTGTACAGCAGGCTAATTAGTTAAGTTTTGGGGCAGTCAGAAGTATGTGAAGTCCTTCTCCACATCATCCAGTTGTTGCTCTTTCGTGCCTTTTCCCTTCTGTAATTTGTGATGCTGCAGAAAGTGGCAGAGGAAGCTGCAATTGCTGGTAGCTGTAGGGATGACTCGTTCTAGGTGACCGATTCTCAAGTGGGCATGAAAGACTATCAGGAGTGTTTCAGAGGAGTTTTATTCCTTGGGATTCAGGTAGGGGCGCACATTTGCACTCTCTACTCCAGCGCGATTTGACTGAAGATTACATTGGATTTGACGCAGTGTCCTTCATCCTAAGCCTTTTTGTCCTATTAATTCATCCTCCAGACAGGTCTGTGGCAAAGGTGGAAAGCCTCTGTTGTCGCTCTTCATTCCCCTTACCGTGGTATAAAAAGAAAATATGACCCTGGAATTACCATTCCTAGCTAACCTCTGACTTCTGGCAAATTCAGCACACATTTGCTTTGTGGGCCTAATGTTATCTATAGAAGAATTTCCTAGCACACAATTGTCTTAATTTTAATTCATAGCTGAAATATGGGAGATTTAAAATTAGTGCATTAGTTTACTTGGGGTCCCATAGTGAAGTACCACAGATCAGGTGGTTTAGACGACAAAAGATTATTTTCTTGTAATTCTTGAGGTGAGAAATCTGAGATGAAGGTGTCACCAGGGTTGATTTCTTTTGAGGTCTCTCTCCTTGGCTTGTAGATTGCTGTCTTCTCCCCGTGTCTTCGCGTGGTCTTCCCTCTGTGTGCCTCTTCATCTTTCTTTGGAAGGACTCCAGCCTTACCGGATTAGGGCCAACCCATATGACCTCATTTTAATTTAACTACCTCTTTATTTTTTTAAAGATTTTATTTATTTATTTATTCATGAGAGACACAGAGAGAAAGAGAGGCAAGACACAGGCAGAGGGAGAAGCAGGGTCCATGCAGGGAACCTGATGTGGGACTTGATCTCAGGTCTCCAGGATTGTGCCCTGGGCTGAAGGCGGCGCTAACCCACTGAGCCACCAGAGCTGCCCTAACTACCTCTTTAAAGATCCTATCTTCAAATACAGTCCTGAGGTACGAGGGATGAGGCCAGCTCAACCTTCCTCCAATAGGAATTTTGGGGTGATGCAATTTAGCCCATTACAACTAGAATTCAGAAAGCTGGCTCTTGAAACAGCAGAATACAGATGGTCCTGGGCACTCATTTCTTCCGGGTTTTAAATCCATTCTCCACACTAACAACAGCACCGTCTTGGTAAATAATCATTCCTTTGCTTAAGATTATTCCCAGTCTCCCTTTACCCCTCACCCCCCGGCCTTCTACATAGGTTCCAACCTTACCAGGGCATGAGGTCCCTATTGTGGTCTTGACTCTGCCCTTGCCCATTTCTCCATTCACCTCTCCTTCAGCCATACAAAGCTGAAGTGTGTTGAGTATGGCAAGCTCTACCAGGCCTCTTTCCCTTTGCATATGCAATTCCATTTGCCTAAACCTTCCTTCCCTTTTTTCTCTCCCTGTGGCGTTTCCCATGTTCTAATCCAGCAGAGCCTGGGAGGGCCTCTAACCCCCAAAGCATTATCATCACCTGGGAACTTGGTGGAAATGCAGATCCTCTGGCCTCACCGCAGACCTTCTGAATCAGAAACCCTGGGGTAGAGCCCAGGAATCTGTGTTTTAACCAGCCCTCCAGATGGTCCTGAAGCAGGCCAGCTTTGAGAACCACAGTTCTAGTATATTCCACCTTTTAAAGAATCACACACAGCCCTGGGCTTCCCTTCTCTGAACCATCAAGTTCCTCAGGGTTCTTATTTTCCCTTCTCTTACTATACCTGATTTTCAACCCACCAGTTTGAATCCGCGTCATTTTGCATCCTGAGGAATTACATGTTCGGGTTGATTTTAGGTCTGCCAAGTAATTACTCATGGAAGCTGGGAATGTAGTTGTGATTTGTGGACTGCTAGATTCTTTTCTCTTGCTCTACTTGACTTCTGTGGACCCATCCTACTGATCTGACTTAGAACTTTCCAGAGCAGTAAAGTGATACTTTCTACAGAAATGCTGTTTCCTCAGTCTACCAAACACATCATCAGGTATCTTGGGAAAGTGCTGAGAAGTGATAGCAGCTGAGCGGCCTGAGTTGAGAACATGGCTCCTTCACTGTGTGAAAGTAAAAAAAAAAAAAAAAAAAAAATATATATATATATATATATATATATATATATATATACCTCAGATATATAGATATATATATACACAATTTATATATACACATTTTATTTATATATAAATGTGTGTGTGTATATATATATATATATATATATATATATATATACTAAGATGCTGATTCCTCAGAATATACAAGGTTATTCATGTATTTTTTCTCTTTGAAATCTTGCAAAATCCAGTGAAGTATGTTTAATCCCAGTTTTTTATTTTTATTTATTTTTTTTAAAGATTTTATTTATTTAATCATGAGAGAGAGAGGGGTGGGGCAGGCAGAGGGAGAAGCAGGCTCCATGCAGGGAGCCTGATGTGGGATTCGATCCCAGGACTCCAGGATCATGCTCTGAGCTGAAGGCAGGCACTAAACCGCTGAGCCACCCAGGGATCCTAATCCCAGTTTTTTAAACAAAGAGGCTCAAGTTTCAAGCTGCTAAGGAACTTGTCCAAGTTACAATCCCTAAAAGTTGGCAGGAGCTGGATTTCAAACAAGGTCTAAGTCCGTAGAACAGGCCACTACTGATTGATACCTCCTGGGTATCAATGTTGGGTGGATTCATCCATTTGCCTATTTGTTAGCTTGTTTAAAATTTTTTGTTGACTCTCTGCTTTCAGGGAGACAGTAGAGTAGAATGTCACCAAGCCCCGGGGGGGAAGCTACCAGCTGGAGCAGGACTAGTTTAGCGAAAGGTAGTTGAGATCAAAGTACTATTCAGTTCTATTATTTTTCCTAATTAATATTTCCTTCTCGATAACACTATATATAAAACAAATCTCATGTGGGTCATGCAAATTATTCATGTTTGTACATTAAATCCGGTTTAGACCTCTCAACCTGTATCACTGTACCACCCCGAAGATGCTGGCACACCTTCGTCCTCAGCCTAACTTACTGACAAGCAGGAACAGAATCAGTTTTGCTTTTGAATAAACAGCATGTCCATGTAATTATCGTGTTTACAAGATAATTTTCTATCAGTTGCAGTGTTGTTTACGTGGGGCTAAGGCATGTGTAAGATTTGGCAAATTCTATCAGTTTCAGTGTTACGTGGGGCTAAGACATGTGTAAGATTTGGCAAATTGTCAATTTCTGAATGGTTTGGGGACCCAGAGCTCTTTTGAGCTGGCTAGAAATCTAAAAGCAAAAATAAAAATAAAATAAAAAAAATAAAATAATAAAATAAAATGAAATAAAATAAAATAAAATAATAAAATAATAAAATAAAATAAAATAAAATGAAAGAAGAAACAGAAGACCTGGAGTTAACTGGATTGTTCTATCCCCCTCCAGAAATGATATTTTTCACTGTCTTATATATAAACATCTTCCATAAAGACCAGATAAACTTCCAGGACATCGAGTTGCTGGAGAGTTAAGACAGGACTGTCTCCTGCACTAAAACTGTGCCTCTCTCCACAATCCGCTGGAAGGATAGTCCACGGTTTACGTAAACTCCGGTGTCTCTGAGTTCGTGGATTCTGTGAGCTAAGCCTGCCAAGCCCAAGACTTTGCCTCTACACAGGACCCCCTACCGCACCCCCCCCTTTCTTAAACTTCAGGATTTCAGTTTGTATAGTAGTTAGTAGTTAACTTTCATTTTAATGCAAGTTTTATGGGAATTGGTCTTTAGTTTATTCCCTGAATTAAATTTAATTTGGAAATACACCGTATTACGAGTTAGGGTGCCTGTCACTTTCTGGCTGCCTTGAGCTAGATGCTTAACCTTCTCCAGACATTGGTTTTTAACTATAAAATCGATAAAGGATGATTTCCCAGTAACCTCAACTCTCCCTGGACCCCCCCCCCCATCCTGACTCATTGGTTCCAGAAGGTTCAGAGTGAGTCATTTTATATCTCCCTTTCCCCCCTCCTGTTTCTTTCTCATCTAGAACATTGCATCTGATTTGTATGTCTTTAAATCTTCCAGGTTATAGAGTCCTGATTTTTTTTTTTTCTTCTCATCATTTGAATTTAGTTCTTTGGAAACCATAATGGGCTTACACCAGGAAACTGATAATATTCAGCTCAAGTATTATATCACAATCATTTTTCTGTCTTCTGAGAGCAGTTCAGTTAACATTTTTCATATCTCTTCCACAAAGCACTTTATGTAAGTATAATGTTACAGTGAATTTAATCTGGCTAATGGTGACATAGTTTAATGCTTCATAAATTCTCCAGTTTGCCAGCCAACTGAATGCTGCAAACTAGCTGACAAGGTGAGGGGCACATCAGCACTTGTGATTTATACAAACTGATTATAATCAAATTTTTTTGTTGTTGTTGTTAAGAATCATCATGACTAGAATGTATACCAATACGTCCAGCCCTCAGTCCCACACCACTATGATGCTATCACAGTCACTGTTCACTGCTATGGAAATTATGTGCAGATAATATGTGATAGTGACCTAAAGAACAACTGATAAAAATTTCCTACTTTGACATTCTCATAATCAGAATATTGTAATACACTATTCGCAGAGAAACTTTGTTTTGTAACAAAGCCCTAGTGACACAAGATAGAAAGCCATTTAAAGATATTCCTATTTCGCCCTATGAGTACATCAAGAAAACATGTTTATTTGATATTTGTACACCAGCTTTCCAAGAATTTATCCTAGACCATTAAAAAAAATTTTTTTTAAAGATTTATTTCTTTATTCATGAGAGACACAGGCAGAGGGAGAAGCTGGCTCCTCGCAGGGAGCCCGATGCGGGACTCGATTCTGGATCCCGGGATCACGACCTAAGCCAAAGGCGGGGGCATCCAACAGCTGAGCCACCCAGGCGTCCCTTCCTAGGCCAATTAAGTGAAATAATCAATTATATAAGAAATGACTCCTTTATGTTGTTTTATACCATGATTTAATAGGAAGACTAATGTTCCAATTCTTTCCTGAGCCATAATGAATGGCCAAAATGAAAATGTTCTTTTTATTTCTAGGACACTACAATACATTCACATAGCTCTATATATGATAGATGATATGTCTGACAGTGGATTGAATATTTTGGGGATACAGATACTTCTGGGAGCCAGAGACTATCTTCGATGAGTGGTAGAATTTGAGCAAAGTCTGGAAGTTCCAGAGCAGAGAGGACATTTAAAATTTTGTCAGTTTTCTGAAATATTTCTCAAAATGATTAACTTTCAAAAATTTTTCCAATTGATGTTAATAAATGTACATTCAGCTGTGTATACATTTATACTTAGAGATTTGCACAGTTATATTTTATCTAAATACACGGATTGATTATCCATGTAATTCACCAAGATTTGGTTGTGTGGCAGCTGTTGAGTTTTGCGGTACTTGCTCTGCGGACTTTGGAAGGCTACAGCATTACCCTTGTTTGCACGTGGAATCTGGTCGGTGTTACAGGCTTCATGCATGCAACTTTCAAGGTAATTTTCTTTCTTTTTTTTTTTTTCAAGGTAATTTTCTATATATAATTTTCCATGCCATTTCTATAGATTGACTATAATAATAATTTTAGAAATCATTCCTTTTAAAATTGGAGGGCTATCATGTTCTTTGTCCTGTGGATGCAGTGTGGAAAGAAGTAAAACATAATATTACTATTTTCTGTAATACGATTGTTTGCACATGTAGCAGGAAAATCAAATATCAGCCTTGTTTTTCGGTTTTCTTCCCCTAGTGGTGGAAAATGTAAAAACTCTGTTCTCTAGATTTTTCTATTTATTTCTTGGCTTTTATTTGCGTAGGAGAGAGATTTCACCTAAAGCATCTGTCAGAAATGCCATATTCAATGTGATACTAAAAGGAAAAAAGGTAAGTCGTTGTCAAGTATTCAATGTTCCTTCTACAAAGCCACGGGATGCAGCTCAAATGAGGTCACTTGAGGGTCTATAGAAAGTGTTTTTTAATCATTGTGGAGTTTTGGGACTACTTTCATAGGCAAAATAAAACTTCAGGTGATTTTTGTGATGCTATCTTCTAAAAGAGAATCATTAATGCGATTTTAAAAGGAATGCTTTCTAAAATTATTATTCAGAGTTTTTCAATTTTTCAATTATTTTTCTAACTGCTGTCACATCCAACTCCTCTTCTCCATTCCCAAGACCCAAACCCTACAACATATTTCAGTTGCTTTTTGTTCTTCTGATTACCTAATCTCATGTGAGTTCCAGGGACTTCCTCCTCCATTCAAAAATACCTATACAGCCCGAACTTCCCTTTTTCCTATTACTTTCTTGTCTGAGAAACAAGTGGAAAAAAAAAAAAAAAAAAAACAGAACACAACGAAATCTTCCACTACGAGCTACAGCCTTAATGTCATCTAGGATTGGGCGTTTGCAGAAGCACAATCTGGTACGTTCTCTCGGGCATGAGAGAGGATAATTCACCCCATAATTCTTGTTAGCTACGTGGAACTCCTCAATTTCATAGCTCTCCCTCTCCTATCAGTGATTTCTCCTTCCTATTTTCTACCAAATAATATAATACGTGAATCTGAAGTGTATTGTAAACTAAGCACAATCCCCTCCTTGCCAGGCAGGCCCCAGACCTCTGAGCTGCTGTCCCCTGTGTGTCTGCATTCCCTCTATGACCCACATCCTGCCCTGGGTGCTGGCTTCTCCTGGGGACCATCCAGAAACCCCTGAGTCTCTCTCTCCTGGAGTCCCTTTCTAAAGTCAAACTCCCTTAAATTTTCTGTATTGTTCTCAGGGCATTTACCTCCGCTCAAAGCCTTAACCAAATGAAACTCGACTTTCTCAAACAGTACTACCCTGCCTTTCTTGGGAGTGCATTTATGTGGCTGTACCTCAAATTATCCCATTTAGAAGAACAGAAGTAGGGATGCCTGGGTAGTTCAGTGGTTGAGCATCTGCCTTCAGCTCAGGGCGTGATCCCAGAGTCCTGGGATCGAGTCCCACCTCAGGCTCTTCGCGGGGAGCCTACATCTCCCTCGGCTTGTGTCTCTGCCTCTCTCTCAGTGTGTCTCTCATGAATAAATAAAATCTTAAAAATATTTTTTTTAAAAAAAGTATAACAAAAAAATTCACCGCCAATGAAATCAACATTTCTGAAATCTTTAGGTTTTTTTCCCCTAAACTTTCTCAACTGCAATTTTTGGTTGTCCTGTACCCTTGTCCCCCTGACTTGCTGAGCTTCCTATCAGTATGTGCTCCTGACCCAGCTTACACAACCTGATGTACCACTAAAAGGATGCACTCGCTAAAAGGTGCTAGTGGGAACGGGGCCAGCCCCAATTCTAGAAAGAGGTGATCCAGTCTGGTGAGCTGTGTTTTGCCACCTGAATGTTCTCCCCTTTGCACCCCACTTTGGCTGGTGTTGGTAGGTAATGTGGGAACAAAGTGGGGCCAGAGGCCACAAGTCCTCCAGGATAATACTCCCTTATACCCAGAGGCCCCTTCTGAAGGAGGAGTTTGGGAGAGGAGAGTGTCCATGAAATATTCCATCTTCTTGTCAAAGGCAAGGGGTTGATTTCTCAGGTCAGGGTGTTAATGAGACTAGAAGTACAGAATCTTTTTTTTTTTTTTTTTAGGTTGCTTTTGATTTATTTAAAAAAAAATGAATGACTTGCAAGAGCGCAGAAATAGACCCATGTATATAATGTCAACTAATATTTGACAAGGAAGCCAAGGAAACTCCATGGAGAAAAGACTGTTTCTTCAATAAATGGTGCTGGGAAAACTACATATCCACATAAAAGGAATGAATCTAGATCCCTAGCTTATGTCACTGAGAAAAATTAACTCAAAATAGATTAAAGATTTTAAATGTAAGACTGGAAGCCATAAAACACCTACAAGAAACCACAGGAATAAGGCTCCTTAACGTGGGTCTTGGTAATGATTTTTTTAATAAGATACCCAAAGCACAAGCAACAAACACAAAAATAAGTGGGATTACATCAACCTAAAAAGCTTCTGTGTGGCAAAGGAAATCAGTGACAAAATGAAAAGGCAACTTACAAAATGAGAGAAAGTATTTGCAAATCGTATATCTGATAAAGGGTTAATAGAGAAAATATATCAAGTACGCATACAACTAAACTGAAAATAACAACCCAATTTAAAAATGGGCAGAAGACCTGAATAGACAATTTACCGAGAAAGACCTATGAATGGCCAATAGATACATGAAAAGGTGCTCAACCCCCCTAATCATTTAAGGAAATGCAAATCAAGACCACAATAAGACATCACTTCACAACTGTTACAATGGTCACCATCAAAAAGATAAGACATAAAAAATGCTGGTGAAGACCTAACAGAAAAGGAAACCCTGGTACACTTTTGGGGGGGATGATAAATTGGTACAGCCACTATAGAAAACAGTATGGAGGCTCCTTGAAAAATTACAAACCACGGATTCCTTCTTCTTTTAGCTTTTCTGTTGAACAAGCTACGCCATTCACCAAGCCAGAAAAAAAATCGCACCATCCATTCTATATTTTATGCACTTCTACTCTAATTCTTGAGAGACGAGGGCACAAATGAAGATTGGCTGCATTATAAATTGATACCACATAACCTCGACTAGGACCACAATCCTTGTCACCAATTGTTGTTTATCCCTACTTAACTCTCTAGTATAGTTTCCAGGCTGTGCTATTCCGTTTTATTTACAAAAATCAACCAATTACCTTAGTGAAGTTCAATTGGAGGGGAAAGGAAATCAAGACTTTCCCAGAATCTGTGACTAACTTATTTTTCATTCTGTCAGTCCTTTGCCTTTACAATGCAAGACGTATAGGGAAGGAAAATAATCTTAATATTTTAAACTTTTTTTTCCAGTTTTAAGGAGATGTAATAGACATACGGCACTTTATAACTTATTTATTTATTTATTTATTTATTTATTTATTTATTTAGGTATTTATTTATTTTTGGAACACTTTATAAGTTTAAAGTGTACAGCATAATGCTCTGACTTACTATACTGTGAAATAATCACTATGAAAGTTTCGTTAATATCCATCATCTCCGATAGATTCAAAAAGATATTTTTCTTTGCGATGGGAACTTTTAGGATTTATTCTCAATATTTTTAAATATACCATACAGCAGTGTTAACTATAGCCATCGTGTTGTTTCTTTTATCTCTAGCATTTATGCACTTTCTAACTAAAAGTATGTCCTTTTTTTTTTTTTTTTTTTTTAAGTATGTACTTTTGACCATCTTTATCCAGTTCCTTCTCCCTGTACCCATGTCAGGTCACCACAAACAGGACCTCTTTTTCTCTGAGTTTGCTGCTGTTTGTTTTGTTTGTAGGTTCCACATATAATTGAGATCATATAGTATTTGTCTTTTCTGTCTGATTTATTTCATTTAGCATGATGCTTGCAAGTTTCATTTATTTTGTCACAAATGGCAGGATTTCTTCCTTTTTTTGTGGCTAAATAATATCCCATTGTATATATATGCCACATTTTCTTATCCATTCATCTTTGGGTGGACACTTAGGTTGTTTCCCGGTCTTTGTTACTGTAGTAATGCAGCTATGAATACGGGGGAGTGCAGACATCTCTTTATAGTGTTTTCATTTTCTTCAGTTATATTCCCAGAAGTAGAATTGATGGATCATATGATAGTTCTATTTTTAATTTTTTGAGGAACCCCCATTCTCTTTTTGTAGTGGCTGTACCAGTTTACAACCCCACCAACAGTGCCCCAGTGCTCCTTTCTCTCTTCAACTTTGCCAAAATTTTTTATCTTTTCTTTTCGATGCTAGATATTCTAACAGATGTGAGGTGATATCTTCATTGAGGTTTTGATTTGCATTTCCCTAATAATTAGTGATGCTCATCATCTTTTCATGTGCCTGTTGACCATTTGTATTTTTTCTTTGGAAAAATAGACATTCTCAGGTCCTTTGCTCAGTTTTAATTAGATTATTGATTTTTTTTGTATTTGTTGCTTTTTTACTTTGGTGTTATGTAAGTCCTTTATTAACCCCTTATCAGACATATGATTTGCAAATACTTTTCTCATTCTATAGGTTAATTAAGCAGCTTTTCATTTTGTTAACTGGTTCTTTCTCTGTGTAGATTTTTGCAGTTTGATATAGTCCTACTTGTTTATATTTGATTTTCTTGCTTGTGCTTTCAGTCAAGGAGCCTTTTTCCTGTTTTCATCCAGTGTCATGATTTCAAGTCTTACATTTAAGTTTTCAAGTTAATTCTTGTGAGTGGTATAAGACAAAGGTCTAGTTTCATTTTTTTTTTTAAAGATTTTATTTATTTATGAGAGACACAGAAAGAGAGAGAGAGAGAGAGGGAGGCAGAGACACAGGTAGAGGGAGAAGCAGGCTCCATGCAGGGAGCCCGACATGGGACTCGATCCTGGGACTCCAGGATCAGGCCCTCGGCTGAAGGCAGGCTCTAAACCGCTGAGCCACCCGGGCTGCCCTAGTTTCATTCTTTTACATGTGAATATCCAATTTTTCCAGTACCATTTATAGAACATACTGTATTTTCACCTTTGGGTATTCTTGGCTTTTTTGGCAAGTGCATGGATTTACTTCTGGGCTCTCCTTTCTTTCTATTGGTCCATGTGTGTTTTTATACCAGTACCATAGTATTTTGATCACTATAGCTTTACAATATAGTTTGAAATCAGGAAGTGCGATGCCTCCCACATTATTCTTCTTTCTCAGAATTGCTTTGACTGTTTGGAGTCTTTTGTTGTTCCGCATACATTTTAGGATTGTTTTTTCTACTTCTCTAAAAAAAAAAAAATGCCATTGGAATCTTGCTAGAGATTGCACTGAATTTTATAGACAGCTTTGCGTAGTATGGCTATTTTAACAATGTTGATTCTTCCAGTCCATGAACATGAGATACCTTTCTATTTATTTCTGTCTTCTTTGATTTATTTTATCAAATTTCTTGTGGCTTTGAGTTTTATGAGATCTTTCACCTCCTCAGTTAAATTTATCCTTAATTATTTTTTTTTGTTTTTGATGCCTTGCAAATTGAATTATACTTTATTTCCTTTTCATATAAATTGTTGTTAGTGTAAATAAATGCTGATTTTTGTATGTTAATTTTGTATCCTACAACTTTACTGATTTGTGGATCAGGCCTGACCATGTGGCCCTTATGATTTTCTATACATAAAATCATCTCATCTGTAAATAGATACTTCTTCCTATACAATTTTAAAGTTTTTTGTTTTCTTCCGTTGCCTGATTACTCTGGCTATGAATTCTCATATTGTACTGAATAGGAGTGGTGAGAGTTGGCACCCATATTTTGTCCCTGATCTTAAAAACTTTCAAACTTTCACCACTGAGCATGATGTTAGCAGTGGGCTTGTCATATATGGACTTTATTCTGTTGAGGTATGTTCCTTCTGTAGCTAATCAAGGGGTTGAATTTTTTGGTCTCTTTGTTTTTTAGTCATGAATAGATGTTGGATTGCATCAAATGCTTTTTCTGTGACTATTGAGTGAGATGATCATATGATCTTTTTTCCTTTCATTTTATTAATGTGAGGTATCAAATTGATTTTTTTAAACCACTCTTGCATCTCAGAGATAAATCCCATTTAATCTTAACAAATGGTCTTCTTAAATATGCTACTGAATTCATTTTGCTAATACTTTATTAAGAATTTTTTCATCTAGGGATGCCTGGGGCTCAGCAGTTGAGCATCTGCCTTCGGCTCAGGCCGTGATTCTGAGGTCCTGCATTGGGCTCCTTGCAGGAAGCCTGCTTCTCCATCTGCCTATGTCTCTGCTTCTCTCTCTCTGTGTCTCTCATGGATAAATAGTCTTATTTTTTTTTTTCATCTATATTCATCAGGGATATTAGTCTTTAATTTTCTGGGTTTTTTTCCAGCTTTTGCAGCTATCCTCTTTGGTATTATGATAAGGCTGACACCATAAAATGGGTTTGAGAGTGTTCTTTCCTCTTCAATATTTTGGAAAAGTTTGAGAAAGACTGTCATTCTTTAAATTTTTTTTCCATTCTTTAAGTTTTGGTAAAGTTCACCAGTGAAGCCATCTGGTCCTGGACTTTTCTGTGTTGGGAGATTTTTGATCACTGATTCAATCTCATTAGTAGTAATTGGTCTGTTCAGATTTTCTATTTCTTTTTGAAATAGTCTAGCTAGGGTGTATGTTTCTAAGAATTTCATTTCTTCTAGGTTGTCTGGTTTGTTAATGTATAGTGGTTCATAGTCACCTCTTATGATCCATTGTATTTCTGTGGTATCAGTCATAATGTCATCTTTTTAACTTATAATTTTGTTAATTTGGGTCCTCGCATCTTCTTGGTTACTCTCATTAAAAGTCTGTGAATTTTGCCTATCATTTAAAAAAAAACTCCTAGTTTTTAATGTTTTCTACTATTTTCTTGTTCTCTACTGTATTTATTTCTGCTCTAATATTTACTTCCTATCTTTTACTATCATTGGGCTTAGTTTGTTATTTTTCTAGTCTTAAGGTGTATAGTTCAGTTGTTTGAGATCTTTCTTATTTCTTAAATGTAGGTATTTACTGCTATGAACTTCACTCTTTAAAAGCTTTTACTGCATCCAGTAAGACTAAAGGCAGTAATGATGTTTTCTTACATTTTTCACACTTAATGAGCCTGAATCTCTAGAAAAGAGGCTTCTCATTCACTTAGGAGGTCAGTAGAAAAGTCACTGAAGACAGTGACACTGAAGACAGGAAGACAGTGGTTTTATTCTAAAACCCAAGTTTTTGTTAAATTGCTTTAAGGGGGAGAAATGATCACTTGCTGTTTTTTAAAGATTTTATTTATTTATTCATAGAGAGAGGGTGGGGGGGAAGGCAGAGACATAGGCAGAGGGAGAAGCAGGCTCCCTGCAAGGAGCCTGATGTGGGAGCCCAATGCAGAACTGGATCCCAGATCCTGGAATCAGGACCTGAGCCAAAGGCAGCTGCTAAACTGCAGAGCCATCCAGGCGTCCCACTTGCTGTTTTTTAAAATCTGAATAAAACCTATATGCCCAGGGATCCCTGTGTGGTGCAGTGGTTTGGCGCCTGCCTTTGGCCCAGGGCGCGATCCTGGAGATCTGGGATCGAATCCCACATCGGGCTCCCGGTGCATGGAGCCTGCTTCTCCCTCTGCCTATGTCTCTGCCTCTCTCTCTTTCTCTCTCTGTGACTATCATAAATTAAAAAAAAAAACAAAAAAAAAAAACCTATATGCCCAACAACTCAGTTCCACCACCCTTCACTTTTCCCTGTTTCTGCCCCACCCAATGTCACACACTATTCTCATACCCTCCGGGTGCTTCTTTCTCTTCCTGTCTTCACATAGATGGTTTTCAGTGGCTGAAATACCTTTTCTACCTTCTAACCACCTTTTAATACTCAGTTCAAATGCCTATTTCTGCAGATTTTTTTTTTTCCATTCTGCTGGGTCTCCTTTGAATTTCCCATGGTAGTTCACACACACTTTTCACTCCATATTGGAGGAAAGGCGTGCAACTTTGGTCTTCCCTCTGTGAAGTGTCGAGTAGGAAGAGGCAGTATGATAAATGAAGGGCTCTGGAGCTACAAAACAGTGACCAGAGCCCACCCTTTCACCCTCTAGCTGTTTCTTAGTTTAAATCTCAGCTTCCTCACTTTTAAAGTTAGGGCAACAGTAGCTACCTCAAAAATTTATTGCAAAGTAAATGAGATAATTTATATAAGATGTAAGCTAGAAAGGATCTTCCATATCATTAAAAATAATGTATCATATAATATTTGAAATACACAAAAAGATTTACGTAACGTAGGTTATAAAGCATACAGGCAGATAAGCACCTTTGAATGTATCACTCAACATAATTCAAATATTATCATTAAGAACAGTCTTACCTGTGTCTCCTTCCCTTCCCATTCTCCTCACCCTAAATTAACAACTATTCTAAAATGTATGCTTTCCCTTCCTTTTTCTTTCAAAATAGTTTCGATAACAATTTTTTTACAAATGTTTTTCATATCAACAAAAACTATTTTATATTCATATATCTGTTTGTAGTTGTGGTCAATTCAGTGTTACCACTGAATAACATTTCATTACATTTTTATTCCACAATTTATACAGCACAGTGCATCAGTGTGCTGTGTAATTTAAATATTTAAATTTTGGTTGTTCCAAAGGTTTTCTATTATGAACACGAATACTGAAGTGTATCTTGCATATAACACTGTGCAAATTTAAGGTGTACAAAATGTTAATTTGGCACATTTACATATTGTAATATGTTTGCCATTGTGCAGATAATTAGCACCTCTGTCACGTTACATAATGATCCTTTCTTTTTAGTCATTAGAATTATTAGGTTCTAGTTTCTCAGCAAGTTTCATGAATTATAATTCAGTATTGTTGTTTATATTCACTACACCATTGAACAGGTCTCTAGGGCTTAATCACTACTCGTTATAAGGATACAAGCGTATTCTTAAACAACATTTGTCCTATGCTCTGAATCCTCATCTCCTGCTAACAACTATTTTATTTTGCTTTTACAAATTTGGCTTTTGTAGGTTCCACATATATCATATACAGTACTTGTCTTTCTCTGAATCATTTAGCATAATACTGAACAATGTTAAATATGAATATTTTGTACAGGTTTTCTTTTCCCCTGTGCAAGGATTTCTCTAGAGTACATACCTAAAGTGGAATTGCTTATTTGCAGATTTGTGCGTGTTCAACTTGACTAGGTAATGTCAAATCTATATCCAAAGATGTTATGTCTATTAGTGAATATATGAGCTGTCTAAATTGGCTTTTTGAAAGAACTTGCTTTTGGTCTTTTAATCATCTTTTATAATTCATATTTCCTCTTTATTATTTATTCTTCTCTACTTTGTCTTTTTTTCCTTTTTTTCTTTTCTAATTTCAAAGGATTTATTTTATTGCTCTGGTCCTTCTTTTTTTATGTTCTTTTTTTTTTTTTTTTGCTTTGTTTTGTATGCGTGTTTGTTTCTTAAAATCTAATTTCTTTAAAATTCAAGTATAATTAATATAGTTTTATGTTAGTTTCAGGTGTACAATATGATGATTCGGCAGTTCTATACATTTCTCAGTGCTCATCAAGATAAATGTATTCTGAATCCTCCTCACCTATTTCACCTAGCCTCCCACTTACCTACTCTTTGGCAGTCACCAGTTTGCTCTCTACATTTAAGTGTCTGTATTTTTTGTTTGTGTCCTTTTTTTCTTTGTTTTGTTTCTTAAATTCCACATATGAGTGAAATCATATGTTATTTGTCTTTCTCTGACTCACCTATCTCACTTAGCATTATACCCTCTAGGTCCATCTATGTTGTTGCAAATTGGCAAGAATTCATTTATTTTTATGGCTAATGATATTCCATTGTGTACATACACACACACCACTTTTATATCCATTGATTTATCAATTAACACTTAGGTGGCTTCTGCATCTTCGTTACTATAAATAATACTGAAATAAACATAGGGGTGCATATATCTTTTTCAAATTAGTGTTTTTATTTTCTTAGGGTAAATGCTCAGTAGTGAAATTACAGGATCATATGATATTTCTTTCTTTTTTTCTTTTTTTTTTGAGGAACCTCCATACTCTTTGCCACAATGGCTGCACTACTTCACATACTCTCCAACAGTGCACAAAGATTCCTTTTCTCCACATCCTCACCAAGACTTGTTTTTTTTTAAACCTCTATATCTTATTTTTTTAATTTTTATTTATTTATGATAGTCACACAGAGAGAGAGAGAGAGAGAGAGAGAGGCAGAGACATAGGCAGAGGGAGAAGCAGGCTCCATGCACCAGAAGCCCAACGTGGGATTCGATCCCGAGTCTCCAGGATCGGGCCCCGGGCCAAAGGCAGGTGCTAAACCGCTGTGCCACCCAGGGATCCCTCACCAAGACTTGTTATTTCTTGTGTTTTTTACTTCAATTATTCTAGCAGATGTAAAGAGATATCACAGGGTGCCTGAGTGGCTCAGTCAGTTAAGCATCTGCCTTCTGCTCAGGTCATGATCTTAGGGTCCTGGGATCGAGCCCTACATTGGGCATCCCACTCAGTGGGGAGTCTGCTTCATCCTTTCTCTGCCCCTCCCCACCCCCTGCTTCTGTGTACATGTGTGCACTCCCTCTCAAATAAATAAAATTGTTAAAAGAGAGAGACCTATCTCACTTGCATCTGCAAGTAAAACTTTTACTTCTTCCTTACCAATTCAGAAGCCTTTTATTTATCTCTGTCTTCTCTGATTGCTGAGGCTTCTAGTTCTATATTAAATTAAAGTGGTGAATGAGACCATATAATGTTTGTCCTTCTCCGATTGACTTATTTCACTCAGCATAATACCCTCCAGTTAATAGTAAAAGGGAATAGAAGGGAAGGGAGAAGAAATGAGTGGGAAATATCAGAAAGGGAGACAGAACATGGGAGACTCCTAACTCTGGGAAATGAACTAGGGGTGGTGGAAGGGGAGGAGGGCGATGGGTGGGAGTGAATGGGTGACAGGCACTGAGGGGGGCACTTGATGGGATGAACACTGGGTATTATTCTGTATGTTGGCAAATTGAACACCAATAAAAAATAAATTTATTATTAAAAAAATTAAAGTGGTGAGAGTAGACATTCCTGTCTTGTTCCTAAAACTCTGTTTTTCACTATTAAGCATGATGTTCGGCATGGGTTTTTTCATATTTGGCTTTTATTTATGTTGAGGTATTTTCAACCCTATTGTTTTGAGAGTTTTTATCACAAATGGGTGTTGCACGATGCCAAATGCTTTTTCTGCTTCTACTGAGATGATCATATGATTTTTATCTTTCTCTTGTTAATGTGATATATAACGTTAATTGAATTATGAATACTGAACCGGTTTTGCATCCCTGGAATAAATCTCATTTGATCATGGTGAATCATCTCATTTAATTAATGTCTCCTCTTACTTTTATTATTTATTCCTTTTCACTTTCATAGGATTTATTTTATTGCTATGTTCCTTACTTAAGATTGAATTTCATGTAACTTTTACCCTTTTGTTTTCCCTAGTCAAAATACTTCAGACAACAACATCATCTGTAAGAATCATTGCAGATGGCTTCCTGGTTTATAAGATATTTCTGTCTATACTTAACCTTTTTAGTGCTATTTTTTTCAATACTACATTTAGATACTATTGCTATTTTTATAGAAATGGTATTTACATGGGTGGTATTACCTACATTTTTCAGTGGTACCAATGTTTTAGATATAGATCATTCGCTTCTACGTATTTTACATTTCTGTTGTAATTTATTTTGAGCAATTAGAAGTTTTAAGTTCTACAATTATGTATTTTCTTTGATAAAATACTTTTGTGATTGATAGTTCATTCAATTTCACTGTGATACTGTGATCCCTTCTTCTACACCCTCCCCTCTCTCCCTCTCCTCTTCTTTCTTCTCACACTATGGTCTGTCGCTTCCGCCACACTTCCCTCTCTCCTTCCATTTCTTCCTCCCACTAATGTGCTGATTATAACTAATGTGCCTTAATGTGCTTAGTGTACCCATTGCTATCCCAACTTTGAGTCCTACAAGGTAAGGGGTGGCTGGAATTTTGTAACTGATACCACTCCTTCCCACTCCCTTTAGTCTGCTTCAATCATTTTATTATTTGTCTTGCTTGTGCCTTAGGGAGTCCTTCATTATAATTTGAACACTGTACATGTTCTATAAATATGTAAGCTGGACCTTTACCCTCAATTCTGAGATTTTTCCAACCTGCATTGTATTAGACACTTGGGTTTCAAGCAAAAGGAAATCCACATCCAGCTGGTTAAAAAGTAAAGGGCTCAGGTAGTAGAAAACTCAGAAGCAAGGTGGTAGCCTTAAGAGTGATCCAATCTCTAGAGGCACATTTACCCTCTTCTTGTACTGAGAAAGTGGGACTGAGGGAACAGCTCATATTTGTCTTTGAGGGGAAGAATGCAGGAGCTGTGCAGGTAGAAGGAATCCCTAAAGCCATCCTTCAGGAAGTTTAGTGGCTATTTCAGCTAATAATTATTTAGCAGATAATTAAAATATCCTTATTTTAGCTTCCTGCAATAGGTGACATTCCTGTGATGAGCAAGAAGTTTACATTTTTAGAAAACACGCACAAATTCTCCTTACTGTATAGTAGATACAGTGCATCACTATTACTGCCTACCAGGTATTGACTGTTTGGCTTAATACAGGAATAAAAACTAATTATGATAGCCACTTCTTTACTGATCAAGTGCCTCATTCCAGCCACAATGAAACACAGCACACCCTGAGACAGAGGTTAACACGCCCACTTTACAGCTCAGGTGATGCTCTCCATTCAGGTGCCAGAGGAGGGAATGCAACTAAAATATGATTGTCCCCAAGGCCTGTGCTATTGATCATCCTGCACCAGGCTTCAGAATGAGAAAAATTGGGAGAGAGAGAGCAAAGTTTTAAAATCTTACTAAACTTGTCTCAAAAAATAACACTGATTTAACAAACTGGCTGAATATGCCAATGAACAATCCTGGCAGATAGACAAGACTGGATAGACAAGTAATGAAAATGAAGTCCAGGCCGGACATCTGCATCACAGAACGGCTGTACAGGATGGCATTAAAAAGTCCTTCCAAGTCTAAGATTTGCTGTATAATTTAACTTTCTAATTATGAATCTTAAATAGGTTTTGCAAGACTGTGAGCTGCTTGAAGATATTCCTGATTTATGATTAATCTCCTTTTTAGCTGCTAGCCAGCTAGGGCCTATTTCTGCTTAGGTTTTCAATTATTGGTGACTTGAATTAGAATACCCAAGATGGAATTTTGACATGAAATTAAAAAATAGATTTTAAGAACTTTTTTCAACTTTAATTTAGATAAGACATAGTTAAATGTTTCTCTTCTTTTTATCGCTTTTATATATTGGCAGTCATTATCCTCTGTTAGAGTTTGAACTTTATTCACACTGTCCTAAGCTACTGGCTAGCTAGAGTAACCATGGCTAGATAACACATTAACAGAAATTCTTGCAAGTTTCAAGAAACTCCAGAGATAAAACTGGATTCAAATGAACCATTCATGACTTTCAAAACTCCTCTATATTTATTACATTTATTTTTAAACACCCTTGTGATAGGTCTAATAGTTACTGATTGAATAGTTTTTTAAAAATCCCAATAAATATGAATGATTAAATTATTTCCATTCTGTATCGAATGCACACTGCTTTTACAAACACCAAAATTACTTCTATTATGTGATACAGAAAATGGAATGCTAAATTCTAGCGAAGATGGATCACAAGACCGTAAAACAGAAGCAGCCTATTTTATTATATAAAGTTTAGGGACAGAGAAGACAAAAATATCTCCAAGAAAGCAAAGTTCAAGATCAGCAAATTTCTTCAATTCTATGCTATAGACACAAAAAAGATACTCCTCAAAAAGTTAGTAACATTCCATATAAGGCAGTTAATAAAGTTTAGCAAAGAACAGGAAGTAATCGTGAAAAGTGTAACATGGAAGGATGACTGTTATCTGACATCCATGTTCAAAAATATGAAACTAATGTTCCTCATTCATGTATGGTCAATAAAAGGAAAGATGCTATTATTTTCTAGAAAAAGATGAGTTCTAGGACTACACTTTATCTTTAAGGAATAGAATTGCTCCAGCATCTCTAATAAAATTTGTTAGAAAGGTAATTTTAAAATAGAACAACTAACACAAGTACTCTAAAGTATTTACCAAGAAAAACGATATATTTAATACTGATTTTTCTTCCTTATTAATTAATAGGCTGTAGGATCACAGCTGTGCATTGCTGGTTATTTAGAGTTAACAGGCTTTGCTTGGCCAAAGCATTTTACTTTTGTTCTTCTTTCTCCTGTTTAATGTGGAAGTTACTCTTGAGTATATTAGGCTTCGGTAATGACAAAGAGCTACATTTGATCTATAACTTTAAATCCTTCTATAGACAATTGCCTCAGAATATTTTATAACATTTTCTAAAAGGACTTCATATGAAAGCCTTCATGATATTCTGACAACTCAGATAGTAGGAAGAGCATTTGATGAATTTCTTAATGAAGTAAAATGTCTTCCATCAAAACTCCTTTGTATCTTACCTGCTTGAAAAAAAAAATCACCTTTCTGTTGAACTAATTCTCAGTGTCATTAAACTCTCTTCTTTACTAAATATCAATGATGTTTTATAAATTTGCAAATATTTCTTTTAATATTCTTAAACCTTTACTACTGAGTACTTAAAGATATACAGTTTTACATTTTCTAAATATGGTAAAGGCTGTCAGGCATTTGTCTTTAAAAAGTTTAAGGAGTGATGCTAGCTGGCTCAGTCAGTAGACCGTGTGACTCTTCATCGCAGGGTCATGAGTTCAAGCCCCAAGTTGGGCGTGGAGCTTTAATAAAAAGAGAAAAGTTTAAAGAATGAGAAAATATCTTTTTTCCCAAATCTATAATAAGTCCATGTGAATTTTAATTCTTAAAATATGTGTGATATGCACCTTCCACAAGAAAGGACTGTTTTATAGATAAGATGCTGCTGGTTCCCTCTTCTCCCTTCATTTTGCCACATTCACTTCCCTCATGCATTTTCTCTTCTGTCCTGTCTCTGGTCTCAGAGCCGTCCTGCCTCTTCCAGTCCAAACCATTTTACTCTGCTTCCAGATTCATTTCCCTGACAGACTTCTGTCTTTCTAACTTATATCAAATGCAGCCCAGAGTGTCCCATGCTTATACTTTCCCCAGTTTTGCAGTGTCCCCTGTTACTTCTATTAGATCAATCTTGGCCACTGTTTGTGGCTATCTATGCACAGGGTGAGGTCATTGCTGGGAAGGAACATGTAGAACTTTGCCCTCAGCATCTTGTATCCAGCAGGATGTGGGAGTGTGGTGGTGGCATTGGTGGCTTTTTTTTTTTTTTTTTTTTTTTTTGGCATTGGTAGCTTTTTAATGGGCTCTGGTCACAGGATGCAGGCAGAAGGGATACATGCCACTTCTATGCCTGGCCCATGACTCCCCATGCTCTCTCTTTCTACTATAGCTGGTAGGATTTTTATACCCTAAATGATTGTGTAGGGGAGTGTTCCCCTCCTTCCTTGCTGCCATCAACTGGAACTTCAGCCAGTGAGAAGTATAAACTTCTATTCTGTAAAGCCACTGAGATTTCATGGTTATCTCTTATAGTGGCCAACTCTAACCTATACCATCCATTTTTAAACTATGTCCTTCATAACAACCTCCTAAGTGAAAATATTAAAAAACATAGCTTTTAAAGCAAATTCCCTTCCTAGCTATAGTTTAATAGTTTATACTTTTCTCTGGAAATACTCAACATAGATCTATCTACCTTAAGAGAAATAGGATACAAAGAATAAATATAAATTTAAATAAACTGTCCATAGATCCAAATGTTACATTTTGAATTTTTTTAGTACTTATTAACTAAAGGATTATTTTCATGGGACAAACCTGAATGCAATCATATGTGACTTCAACAATGAAGTTTTTAGTATATTAGAACCAAAAAAATGTTAAATGTATATATGATCCATATACAATTATAAGATAACATGTCAACAAAGAGTTAAAAATATCTTGTTATATAAACTCAAACTATCATATATAAGTTCTATAAAATTAAAGTATTTTCCTGGAATACCTCAACCTGAATACCTCCTTACTATTTGGAATAAAATCCAAATTCTTTACATAGTATTCAAAGTCTTGTGTAATTTGGCTTCTTAATCTCTTCCTTTACTTCTTTTCAAGTTTCTTCTTTCATTCTACCAGTAATAGTTACTTTGTGAATCCACATGATCTTCAAAACTTTGTATCATCAAACTTTTAATTTTGCCTATTGATTACAAATGAAAATATTACCTGATTTATTTATGTGGCCTTCATTTTCCTACTGCATTTAATGTTGAATATATTTTTCCTGTTCATTATATTCATTTTTTCCTCCGTGAAATGCTTGTTCTTCTTCGTTGCCCATTATCCCCCCTATTGGTTGGTATCGCTTTTCTTATTCATAGTTCTCTAAGTATTCTTGTTGCTAAACATTTGTTTGATGTATAACATGTCTTCTGCCATTTTTATCATTTTTTCACATTAAGATGCCTTTTGATGAGAAAAAATAAATGCATTAAAGTTACAAGTGTCAAATTTTTATAGTTAGTGCCTTGTGTCTCCCTTAAGGTATTTCTCTCTTACTCCAAATCTAGAAGATTCTCCTATGTAATTCTACTAAAAATTTTAGAACTTTACTTTTAACATTGAGAGGTATATGTAGTATATCTCATTTACCTGATGATACCTTTTTTCTAACTCCCACTTAATGAATACTCATTTTCTTCATTTCCCCCTGCAAATCTTGGTGTCAACAAACAAATGCTCAGTCTTTTTTTCTTATGGATTTCTGTTCTCTTCCCCAGTTAAATTCTTTATCCATTGGTATCACAAGATCATAATTTCAACAGTCATAACTGTCCTCAATAATATCCTCACAATTGTCCTCACACAATTCAGAGGATGCATTCCTCTTTTTTGCTTTTTCATGGATATCCTGACAGTTCCTAGTACTCTCTTATCCTTCATGAATCACAGAATTCACTTGTATACTACCTCTATAAGTTAATTTAAAGACTGTTTTTTTGACAACTTTTAAATTATTATTCATGTGCTTTGTATACATGTCTATTTACTTTTTTAAATATTTTATTTATTCATGAGAGACAAAGGCAGAGCGAGAAGCAGGCTCCCCATGGGAAGCCTGATGGTAGGACTCGATCCCAGGACTCTGGGATCACGCCCTGAGCCAAAGGCAGATGCTCAACCACTGAGCCACCCAGGTGCCCTACTTTGTTCTTTTTAATGTTGTAAATGATTTTTAGTATTTTTTCCTTAAGTAGTCTCATATGTTTTTTGGTTTTTTTCATTTATAATCCTACCACAACTATTAGAATTGCTACTACTATTTTAAGTTACAGGGTCTTTTTAATTACAGGTTCTAGGTATTTGTGACTGTTATATGGAAATACAATTAACTACTGAATATTAGTTTTATATCAAATCACTTTGTTACCACCTTATTTTCATATTTTCCTCTATTTTCTTCAGTAGTTTTCTATATAAATATTTTTTATCAGCAAGTAGTGACAATTTATTTTCTTTTATCCCTATTTCTATTCCATTAATTTGATTATCATTTCTTAGTATGCTGGTTTGGATCTCGATTTAAAAGTCAAATATAAGTTAAAAAAATAAATAAATACAAGTAAAAGAAAAGTTGAATAGAAGTGACTTTAATGAGTCACTTGTCACATCACCAGTTTTAAATAATTAAAATATGTGATGGTATTTATATATTTTAAGTGACTACTTTTTGTCAAGCCGAAGTTCTGTTTCTGTTCTCAATCTAATAAATTTTTATAAACATGGGTGTTAAATTTTATCAAATATATTTTATGTATCTATTGAAGTGACCATGCCTTCTCTTTTAAGCTAGCGTCAACTACATTTATGGATTATCCTAATATTAAAATATCTTTCAACATGAAATTTATACACAGCTTAGTCCTAGAGTAGAATACTTTGCATAAACTACTTTATTCTGTTTGCTTATATTTTGTTCAAAACTTTTGCATCTTGTCAAGGATAACATGGGTTTAGTTTTCCTTCTCTCTAATGACTCTATCTGGTTTTGATATTAAGGATATTCTATCCTGGTAAAACAACTGTTATTTTCAGGAAGAGTTTGTATAATGCTTGAATGCTTGTACTCTAAGATAAGTTACTCAAGTGTATCTTTGTTGTTTAGTTGATTCCTAATCTTATTTTCTTGATTTTTTTTTGAGATTTCTATTTCATGAAGTTGCCATTTTTTGCAGTGTCTCTCATCTATAAAACACTTCCCCTTGTCTCTTGTCACCACATAGTTTATTATGATCTCCAAGAGACCCTTCTTGATCACACATCCCAAACTTAGTTCCCCACTATGTCTGATAATATTCTGTTATTGGCTTGATTTCTTCAAGGTACAATCATAATCTTAAATTATTTTGTTCATGTAAGTGTGCTTATTTATGATACAACTCCTCCTACTAGACGATAATAATCTCTTGGACTAACACCTTAGTTTTCTACTGTACTATTCTACATCCAGCCACCAGAAGAGGTTATGGCATATAAGTAATCTTAATTAGTTATTGATAAATTTTCTGCAACTTAGCCCTAGAAATTACTAAAAAAACAAAGTTTAAATGTTGACACTGCCAGTTCTCAAAAATGTAAATAAACAAATTGCAAATCATCCTCAATGCCCATCTATGTGTCAGAGAGAGATCCTAGTAAACTCAATTATGATGGAATTAGTTATGGCAGTTTCTGAGCTTATTAAAAAAAAGACAATCTCCTCATTCAGCTTCCACTGTTTATCAAGTTATTAACCCTCATATATGCTCTACCATCCTTCACAATCAAAAACCCAATTTTTTTGAGACCTATCCATCCTCTCTTGGTAAATTTTTGGGAAAAATCACAACATGGGGCAGCAGGTTTAATGTTAAGTGTATGAACACAAACTCCAGTCACTCAGCACTGCTGGACAATATCAGTCTTTCTAACTTTCAGAAATAACTATTTTATTCTTTTTCTCTTTTCTCAAATGAATTCTTCCTCACTGCTGGTTGTACTGCTGTTTCTTTTGCTGGTTCTTAATTCTTTACCCAGGCTTTCAGTAGTTCCTAGAATCTGAGAGATGGTCTCATTCTAGAACCTTTGTGCTTATCCTTCCTTCAGTCTGGAATGTTCTTCTGCTAACATTTCCAAGGACGGGCACTTCCCATATTATACTCTGTTTCATTACAGTATCTTCTCTTCAGAGATGCCTTCCCTAAGGCATCTTTGGATTGGTGGATGATTCCCACCTCCAATTATCTTGGTGCAACATCCTCTTTACTTTCATTTTCTTTACTGCATATACCACAAACTCAAACTAAACTTAGGAGTTTTTAAACAAAACTTTGGTGTTTTGTTTCTTCAAGTACAGGGACTCTTTTGTTGCTTTTCCTGCCCTGATTTATAATAATTGCTTAATATATAATCTTTGAAAGAATTAATGAATTTATTGAAATTATAACTATACAGGTTTGGAAGAAACTTAAGAGAACATTTAATATAATACTTTGAGTTAACAGATGAAGATATGAACTTTTAGGTCAATTGACTGTCATAATTGACACACCAGAGTTGGGGCAAGTACTCAGCGGGCTTGCTTAATTGTAGCACAGTGATCAGTCTTCTGATTAAAATACAACTACTCCTGGCTCATATGGAGCCCCCAATTCCTCTCACTATGAACTTGCCAAATCAGACCTTAATTTCCCAATGTAGGTACACTAAACCTTAAATTGGGGGGAATATCTTAATTGTGGCAATAGTTATTTTTTTTCTAAATAAAATATTTTTTTTTCCTCACATTTGCAGAGACCTAAGTTCTGGCTAATAAGAAAATTGGGTAGCTGTTCCTAGACAGTACAGTGGAAAGGTATTGCTATTTCCTTTCTTCTTAGCTTTGTATATCCATGCAGAAACTTAAACCCCAGAATGCTATTTTGGATGGTGTATTAGTTTTCTATTGCTGCCATAAAAATTTACCACAGACTTTACGGCTTAAAACAATACAAATTTATTTTCTTCAGAAGTCTGGCGTGAATTCCATTGGACTGAAACCAAGGTGCCAGCAGACCTATTTCCATTTCTGTATATTCTATGGAAGAAACTATTCTCAACCTCTGGATGTAGCCCTCTTCCCTAGCTTTTGGCCATCTTCTGTCTTCAAAGCTATGATGGCAAATAGAGTCCTCAGATTTAAGATTACTCCCGCCTCCACTTTCTTTATTTCATCATTCTTGGACCATTGCCAGAACAGATCTTCACTTTAAAGGACTCAAGTGATTCCTTTGAACCTACCTGGATAAACTAGACAACCTCCTCATCTCAAGGTCTATACCCTTGATTACATCTACAAAGTCTCTTTTGCCATGTAACATAATGCGTTTATAGGTTGCAGGGAACAGGATATGGGTATCTTTTTTTTTCCTTTGGCAGGGGACATCATTCTGTCTACCACATGAAAGTGAGATGTGGTATGTAAATTAGTATAATCTCTACAGTAATGCTTTATAATCAGATCACTGCTCCAAACAGTATCTTTGGGTATAATATATTTTCATTTTTTTAAAGATCTATTTATTTATTTGACAGAGTGTGAATGGGGCAAGGGGCAAAGGGAGAGTAAAGAGAGAATCTTCTAGTAGATTCCCCACAGAGTGCAGAGCCCCATTTGGGGCTCAATCTCAGGGCTTCGAAATCATGACCTGATCCTAAAGCAGGAGTCAGAAGCTTAACTGACTGAGCCATACTGGTACCCCAGTATTTTTTGTTTTTATATATTTAGAGGCACTGAGCAAACAAAGATTTCACCTTAGTTATTCAGATTTTACTAAATGACTGCCTTTAGGTATCATTTTTGAAATGGGAGCTATGCACATTAGTCTACCCACATGCCTAGCATGGGTTTCCCTCAACTTCAAATGTATCTAACATGGTAAAATACAAACTGACTCACCCTATTAACAAACACCAAGTCTGTGTACTTCCCTACACATTTTGCGTTGAAAAGAAAAAGAGGGAGGGAACATCATCTTAGAGTTTAAGAGGAGTATTTATCTACAAATCATTGAAAACAGAAGTCAGAGATAATTACTATGAAGGGTTAGTTGCCTTCAATAGGATTAAAGAAGATACAGTCTCTACGAAGAAATAAAATGACATAAAAATCAGATTGTAATGAAAAAGTAGAAGAATATGATTCTAAGACATGTTTATATACATGATGGTCTCCCTTGTGCATGTATATGATGAATTGTATGATCTATCTTGTTCGTTTCACAGTTAGTAAATGACAGAAGTAGGACAGACATGAGGGGTGTGTAACATGCTATACATATCACAGATCTATTTTTTTTTTTGAGAGAGAGAGAGAGGATACACAGAGGTACAGCAAGGAGAGGGGGCAAAGGGAGAGGGGGAGAGAAAATCCTAAGCAGGCTCCATGCTCAGTGTGGAGCTCAACATAAGGCTTGATCTCATGACCCTGAGATCATGACCTGAGTCAAAATCAAGAGTAAGACACTCAACCACGCAGATGCCCCATAGATTTTCTATTTTTAAGACCTAAATATTTTGACTTAAGGAGTCTTTATTGAACACCCATCTAGCAAAATAGCCTAATTTACTTAAGCACTCAGTAAATGTCTGTTGGATTATTAATTTAAAAAATTACAATGACCAATGATAGAATAAGAGGGAAACTTTTAGAAATATATATTAAAACGTAGAATAGGCATTGCTGAAGCACCAAAGACATCACTTTTAATTATCCTTTTATGTTGAGATATACTTATTTTCCAAGTGTTGAGGTGAATAGATCTTCATTTCCTACTCAATTATGTCTTGAAGGTGATCCAGGGTAGGCTTTCTGACCTTTCTCTCTGACCTTTAGAAAGATCCTCATTAAACAGAATCATTACTCTGCAAGTAAGAGGCTCCTTTCAGACCTAGCTATCAGCACAAATTTGAAACTTCTCCTAAAGGCTCTAAGCAGCCAGATGAAAGCTGCTAGGTGCATAAAAAACTTCTCTACTCCAAATAAGCTCTCATATTAGGATTTACTGGACCCATCCTTAATCTAGGTCTTCGTGTCCTCCTGATTAGCTTGCAGATAATAGTTGGGAAAAGTTTGATAGAGGTTTGCAAAACAAGTGGAAAGTCAAATCATTCTACTGCCTTGTCATCCTGAAGTAAGAGTCACTATTACTGTATTTTCCCTCCCTAATCCACGCTTGCAATGCTGTGAGGGACAAGTCTTGGTTTGCTTGTGACCTCCTTTTCTGTGCCTCTCCTCCTCCTGCAGTGTTACTTCTTGCCTCTTGGTAGTTTCATGAGGGTTGGGGGAGATATGTTCTGCACATGAAAAGGAAGACAGATTGATAAATGTGTGAGCATATGCATAAGAAATGTTCAAATAGGGGCACCTGGGTGGCTCAGTTGGTTAAGTGTCCGCCTTCAGCTCAGATCAGGATCCCAGAGTCCTGGGATCGAGCCCCCTATTGGGATCCCAGCTCACAGGGAGTCTGCTTCTCCCTCTCACTCCGCTGCTCCTCCTGCTTATTCTTGTGTGTTTGCTCACTCTCTACCAGATAAATAAGTAAAATATTTTTAAAAAAACATATACAGATACCTTAAAAGAAAAACTGAATAGTAGCATATAATAGTAAAGATATATCATTATCAAATGAATATTTAAGACAAAGACTAAAGAATGCTGATAAGGAACTTCAGGATAGAGTAGTCTGGGATGGTTTAAAAGGTGAGTAATTTCAAGGACGAGTGTGATTTTGTGGGGAGCAGGGAGGGGGGAGCAGAAGAGCCATATGTTTCCATTTAGTGGAGCTGACTAGAAAAAAAATCTTTGATCTTGGAAGGTTTAATCTTGGGTACTCCAGCAAGCAGATTCTAGAATTAATATTTAAATATTCTGTACATAGCTAATAAACTCCAGCAGTTAGTCTACCCATCCCTCACAGTGCTAACCAGCAATACGGCTCCTTTCAGCTGCAGATTGGTTTATATGTATCTTTACCTGTATGTCCTCTCTACAGAGGGGATGTTTACTCCATTAAGTGGTGCTCTCTGAAATGCTTCCCCATTGTGATAAAATTAGCAATGTGGTTGATGTGACTAGTATTTCAGCTTGAATTTCAGGGAACCATGATAATTTTCATTATTTCTGCTTCTCACAGCATGATCAACAGTAACCTTAAGACGTACTCAGTATTACAAAGGAGTAGTCCAAAGGGTTTATACTCTGGATTTTATTTGTCATCTTTTATTCCTGTCATGAATCAAAACGGTTTTTCTTTCCCTTCCCTGTTCCCTTCTTTTACCACTTTCTTCCTCTTCCCTTCCCTTCTCTTTCTCCTTCCCTTTCCCCCTTCCTCCTCCTTCCATTCTTCTTCCCATCCCATTCCCCAGTCCTTTGCTTTCCTATTTTCTCAATGGTAAATAGCTGGTATAAACAGTCCAGATATCCTTCATTTTGTCAAAATGGTCCAAAGTCTAAAAATCTGAAAAGCACTGTAGAGTCAGTATACTACTATTACCATAAGCATATATATCATTAAGATACTGTAATTTATTGGAAATATATATTTGATCATTCATATCAGCTCCCCAAACTCTTGGAATTCCCTGTGTGATAAGACCAATGGGAACATCTTTTGTTAGAATATTTAGTCTCTTGTCCTTAGTTACTGTAATCTCTTCAGAGTCACAAAAATGAAATGGGTGTCTTATGATTTATAACAAGCCCCCTTCCACTACAACTGTGTTTATGATAATGAGGTGACTTTTGGAAAGCCTCTAAGGATAGGGGCTGGTCCAGCACAGAAACTAATCATGTGATTAGAGGGTTGAAACTTTCAGTCTCAACTTTCCTTGATCTCTAGGAAAGAGAAGGGCTCAAGGTTGGATTAATCACCAATAACCACTGATTTGACCAACCATGCCTGTGTAATGAAGCCTCCATAAAACCCCAAAAGAATGACATTGGGAGGGCTTCCAGAATGGTGAATGGTGAATGGTGAGATGTGTTGGGGAGTGGTGTGCTCCAGGAGGGCATGGAAGCCTCACAAAACCCTTCCAGACATCTTGCCCTATGCATCCTTCTATCTGGCTGCTTTTGAGTTATACCCTTCCAAAATAAACCAGTAATCTGGCAAGTAAAATGTTTCTGAGTTCTGGGAACCCTCTCTCTTATCTTTTTGATAACAGGTGTGAAACATTCTGGATTGTGATTTGCATTTATCAGTGAGGTTGAGCACCTTTTTGTATTCCTATTGGCCTTCTATATGTCTTCTCTGGAAAAATGTCTATTCAGATCCTCTGCTCATTTTTTAACCAGATTTTTAAATTGTCGTTATTATTTATCTATTTTGGATATCAATCCCTTATCAGATATAAGACTTGCAAATATTTTTTCCCACTCAGTAAGTTGTCTTTTCATTATGTTGATCATTTGGTTCACTTTGCCAGAGCTTTATTCTTTTCTTTTTTAAACTTAAAAAATATATATATCTTATTTATTTATTCATGAGAGACACAGAGAGAGACAGAGACATAGGCAGAGGGAGAAGCAGGCTCCATTCAGGAAGCTTGATGTGGGGCTTGATCCTGGGACTTCGGGATCATGCCCTGAGCCAAAGGCAGTCGCTCAACTGCTGAGCTACCCAGGCATCCTAAGCATTTTTCTTAATACAGTCCCACTCATTTATTTTGCTTCTGTTGATTTCACTTTTGGTGTCAAATTAAAAAATTCATTGCCAAGACCAATACCAAATTACCACCTAGGTTTTCTTCTCAGAACTACATAGATTCAGGTCTTATGTTGAAGTTTAATACAGCTCCAGTTGTTGTATATGGTAGGTCCAGTTTCATTTTGTTGTTGTTGTTGTTGTTGTGGTTGTCCAGTTTTTCAACAACATTTAATGAAGAGAGTGTACTTCCCCCATGGTATATTCTTGACTGCTAGATTAATTCACCATAAATGTGTGGATTTACTTCTGGCTATTTTGTTCCAGTGATCTATGTGTCCATTTTTATGTCAATACCATACTGTTTTGATTACTATAGCTCCATAATCTAGTTTGAAATCAGGAATGCCTCCCACTTTGTTCTCTTTCTCAATATTTCTTTCACTATTTGGGGTCTTTTTAAATTCTATACAAATTTTAGTATTGTTTGTTCTATTTCTATGACAAATGCCATTGGAATTTTGATAGGGACTGTACTGAACCTACACATTGTTTTAGGTAGTATGGACAATTTAACAGTATTTTCCCACCCATGAGCATAGAATATCTTTTTATTCATTAGTGTCTTCCTCATATTCTTCCATCAAGTTCTTACACTCTTCAGTCTTTTACCTCCTTGGTTAAATCATTCCTAGGTGTTTTATTCTTGATGCAATCGTAAGTGAGATTATTTTCTTAATTTCTCTGACTGTTCATTATTAGTGAATAGGAACACAATTGACATATACTTGTATATTGATTTTGTGTCATAACCTTACTGAATTTGTTGATTAGTTCTAAAAGTTTTTTTGTTTGGGTTTTTTGTTTGTTTGTTTTATGGTGGGACCTTTAGGATTTTCTACACATAATATGTCATCTGCAAATAGTGACAGTTTTACTTCTTTCTGATTTAGATGACTTTTACTTCTTACCTAATTACTTTGCACTTCCAATACTGTGTTGAATAAAAGTGGTGCAAGTGGGCAACGAAGTATTCACTTTGTTGATGGATTTTATCATGAATGGTTGATTTTTAAGTGCTTTTTCTACATCTACTGAGATGATCATATGATTTTTATCCTTCATTGTTAAACTGATATCACACATTGATTTGTAGATGTTAAAACATCCTTAACCCTGGAGTAAATCCCACTTGATCATGGTATATGATCCTTTTAATGTATCATTAAATTTGGTTTGCTAATATTTTGTTGAGGATTTCTACATTAGTGTTCATCCGGGATAACTGGCCTGTAATTTCCTTGTGGCAATCTTGCCTGGTTTTGGTATCAGACTAATGCTGGCCTCGTAAAATGACTTTGAGAAACTACCCTCCTCTTCACTTTTTTACAAAAGTTTGAAGAAGACTGGTATTTTTATTTAAATATTTTGTAGAAGTCCCCAGTAAAGCTCTGTGGTATTGGACTTTTGTTTGTTGAGAGGTTTTTGATTTCTGATTCAATATGCTTACTGATTAATTCACAGTCTTAATAGAGTGCATGCTTTTGGAATTTATTTCTTCCAGGTTATCACATTTGTTGGCATATAATTATTAATGGTAGTTTGTATTTTTGTGGTATCAGTTGTATTTTCTCTTTTGTTTTTGACTTTGACTCTTTTTTTTTTTTTTTTTTTTTTTTTTTTTGGTGAGCCTAGATAAGAGTTTGCCAATTTTTAAAAAAATCTTTTCAAAGAACCAGTTCTTAGGTTTCAATTGCATTTTTAGTCTTTTTTTTTTCATTAATCTCCACTTACATCTTTATTTCCTTCCTTATACCAACTTTGGGCTTTGTTTGTTCTTCATTTTCTAGTTTCTTGAGGTATAAAGTTAGAGATGTTTCTTGTTTCTTGAAGAAGTCCTTTAAAACTGTAAACTTCCCTCTTATAAGTTTTGTTTATATTTTCATTTGTTACAAGGTATTCTGAACTCTTCTTTGATTATTTCTTTGATCCATGTAGTATATTTCTTAATCTCCTATATTTGTGATGTTTTCAGTTTTCTTTTTGTAATTTATTTCTAGCCTTATAACCCTGTGGTCAGAGAAGATGCTTGATAGGATTTCAGTCTTCTTAAATGTTTTAAGACTTGCTTTGTGGTCTAACATATGATCTGTCATGGTGAGTGTTCTATGTGCACTTGAAGAAATATAGATTCTGCTCCTTTTGGATGAAATGTTCCATACATATGTGTTAAGTCCATCTGGTTAATGTGCCATTCAAGGCCCATGTTTCCTTATTAATTTTCTGTCTGGATGATCTCTCCATTGATGATGGTGGGATATTAAAACCCCCTACTATTATTGTACTGCTGTCTATCCCTTCAGGTCAGTGAATATTTACTTTGTAAATTTAAGTATTTCTGTGTTGGGTACATAAATATTTACAAAAGTTTTCCTCTTGCTGGGTTGACCCTTTTATCATGTCATCTGATCATTGAAATCATGAGAATGGAAGAACTGAATCTAAGACAATCCATAAAGTTAAAAGATTGGTGAGTTAAGGCTGAAACCACAGAGAACATCAACATTTAAGGTAGAAAATGTATATGATGTAGACATATGGGAGATGATCAGAGTAGCATGGGAAGAAGACAGCAAGATATCATGGAAAACAAGGGAAGAAAGAACATCAGTTAGGTAAGAACTAAATAATTTTCACTGGATTTGGGGATGAACATTGCAATATTTAATTTAGAGCATTTCTAATCAAAGGTTGAAGACAAAACAGATTTCACTTGTGATAAAAAAAATGAAAACTTATATTCAGTACCATGTTTTTAAGAATTTTGTGAGTAGAAGGGGCCAGGCTGCTAAGGGTAACTGGAAGCTGGTAATAATAAGACCAGTTTATAGAAAGAGGGATCAGAAGTTGAAAGAATGAGTTTAAATAATCAGAAAGCTCTATACCTGTATCATATTTTTTAAAAAGCCTTCATAGGATTTAATTTTACATCCTTGAAAATTTTATGTTATTGAAAATAATTCCCACTTTCCTGACTTAACTCCAAGTGAGATGTTGCAGATTTTAACGCAGCAAAAAAATTATTACTTGAGTTTTGGCTGGTTTCTGCTTATGAGACCTCTGTACCTTTTGTGTTTCTCTATATGTTCTGGCTGACTACAAGTATAGAGTTAAATAGGCATCAAATAATAGAAAGTACGTTAACTCTGACTATTAATATATATTATTTCTTCTTTGGGTCATATAAATATCTAATATTAAGTTAGAAGCCATCCTGAGCTCTGCTCTTACTTTAGACTCTTGTGTTCAATTCTAAGATATCTTACTAGTTCTATTTCTCTGTCAGAATTTCTCCAATAAAAAAATTTGATGGCTTTTTTTTAAGGTAGGTAATTACTTTGTATCTGTGCCTAATTGTGCATAATCACCTGAACAATGGAATATCTTACAGAGCTTATATTAACATAAATAGACAAATTATAACAACAAGGTTACAAATGACTTTGAAAATATTTTGATCCAATTAAATATGAGGATCAAAATCAAGAGGTCAGTGTACATCAAGAATTATATTGAATAATGGGATGAGTGTTAGAATCAATATATTAGCCAATATTTGAAATGAAAAAGGAATGCACAATTCATCATTCCCTAGTTATAATTCAGTCAATCAACTCAATGCTGCCCTGTAGAGAATCTTACCCTTCCTTTGACATTTTTAATGTTAAATATTGCCTATTTGGAATAAATTTGATTTAGGTAACCTTTCATGTAGCACAGGTATATGGGATGCCATAAATGTCAAGGAAAGAATAACCCTTTGTCTCTTCACAAAGACCTAACAGAGAATAAAGCTGTTTTTGGTACATATTAGTCATCAGACAATCTGTTTTCAAAAGCATCAACAGCAAAAAGCATCATTAAGAAAAGCTATAAAAGTGGAAATTAAAATGAACCAGTAATAGTGAGAATCATATTCAGACAGGGCAGAAATATCATTTTAACCAGCTCTGTATCCCCAACACTGTCTTGAAAATTCTAGGCATTTAATAAGTGTATACTGAATGAATGGAATTCTGAACTAATTGCAGGTGTACCTGTCTCTTCCTCCCCCTGCCTCCCGCCAGGAATATATTTCACATCATGATCATGAAACCTAAATTATAGGTAATCAGGAAATACAATGAATAGTTCTTAACTCAGTTTCCCAACACTATTTTAATAATGTTAAAATTGGTTAGCAAATATGAGCATTTTTCAAACACCCTGTTATGGACTGAATGTGTTTCCCCTAAATTCATATGGCAAAACCCTACCACCCAATGTTATGGCATTAGGAGACTGAGCCTTGGGCAGTAATCAGGATTAGATAAAATCATGAGGGTGGAGCCTTGTTAAATGGAATTAGTGCCCTTATAAGAGTCATGAGACAGCCTGCTTGCTTCCTTTCTCTGTTCTCTGGCTTGTTGAGATACAATTGGCAGTCTATAGACTGAAATTGGGCCCTCACAAGAATTTGACCATTCTGGCAACCTGAAATCAGACTTTTCAGCCTCCAGAACTCTGAGAAATAAATGCTTGTTGTTTACAAGCAACCCAGTCTATATTATGTCTGTTACAGCAGTCTAAATATACTAAATTAGTCCTTATTTGGCTTCTTAAGGTATTTTACATGATACATATATAGAGAAGGCAGAGACAAGGTCATTAAATTTTTCATAATAGTTATAACCAAACTGAGTCAAAACCACTGTGCCTGTAAATCAAAGATACCAGTTAGGAATAAACAAAAAAAAAATTGATCTAATTTTTCACATATATATAGGTTTTTACTCATTTTTAATGATCATTATGCATTATACATATGATGGAGCTATAATCATTCTTGATTCAACTCATTTGCATTGCTTGAGATTGATAAACTGAATTTTTTGTTTGTTTGTTTTTTATGGAAGCACGGACTGGATTCTAGTTAAAGCTGGAAGATCCTGAACCCACCCCTCCTATGGACACACAAATCTACAACTACATATGGAATCATTTCCTCTAAAAAAAGGACGGAAAGGAAGGAACCAAAAACTAGTTGAGTGATTGCTACACACACACTGAAGTGGGCTGAGAATCTCTCCATAGGCCCTACCCCTGGTGCAGTGACCCACAATCAGAAGAAAACAAAACCTGAGCTACTCTCCAAGGAGTGAAAGGTCCGAGCCCCACATTAGGTACCCCAACCTTTAAGACCTCCAATTAAAAGTCCCCAGAACATCCAGCTTTGAAAACCAATGGGGCTCATGTCCACAGACTTGCAAGACCTGTCATGAGCAGAGAAATGGTTCTTGAAGGTCACTCTCCCCAGACCCAGAGCAGAGGCAGCAGCGTATAGAGAGGGGCCCAGACCTTAACCTTCTCTCACATGGTGTTTTTCGTACATCAAAGGGTCTATGCAGGTGTTCTCTGGGGATGATGGCTGGTGAGCACCATCTTTGCACTCTCCCTCTGCTTCACTCCAGCTCACTGGTATCTCCTGGAAGAGAGCTGCTACCCTTTGTGCTACCCAAAGCCCTTTGTGGCTGCCACCAGGGGATACCTCTAGATTGTCTCAGGCCAATAGAGCCTATGCTCATGGATCCCACAGGACTGTAATCAACAGAGAAAATTCTTAACTGGCCACCACCCCCAGGGCACAATAAGAGGCAACAGAGTAAGGTACCCAGTTTTACTGTGAAAAAGGCCTATTAACCTACCTTCATTGCTGTGGCCAGAGGGCAGACTTTAATCAAAGATACATCTAAGCACTGACTGTAATCCTCTCTCCAGACCTCAGAGGATGGGCACTATCTTCACACTCTCCATCTGCTGGGTCCTAGAGCACCAGTATCCCTTGGAAAGGGGTTTTACACACGTCTGGTGCCCTGGTTTTCTGAAGCTAAACATAACCTTTATTACGGCGGGAAGGTGAAAAACTCATATACCAAAGCCAATTTGGGGAAAAATTAGGCAATTAGTAATTTCTCTATTTGAGTTAATTAGGAGAAAATCCTTACCGTAGCAACTTCTTCCATTTCAAAATCTGACCTACAAAGCTCTTAAAATAACCTCAATAACTCCTCTATATCATTTTTCATTTCTACACTTGCCATTACATACAGATGATATTTGAGAAACACCCGCTAGTTATACACAAATATTCTGGCAGTTTTCAGTCTGTTATAATTGCCTGTTATAATTCTTCATCTAATGAAGAACCTAGAAGTGATCGCAAATGTTAGAGAAAAAACTCCATTATATAAATTTCACCACTTGATATCAGAGGTAGACTGTTATACCATCTTTCTGGAAATCCTGGCAAACAATATGAAGATATCTGAGCTTGAAAGCATCATAGATGTGAGAGAACAAAAGTTAATGACACTAATATAAATGACATTAATATAAAAGTCAAAAGTGTGTGGATGAGAAGAGCTGAGAAAGAGATGTGCTAGGTTCCATATGATCCATCTGATTTTTGTCAGTGTTGATCAGAATAAAAAAGAAGGAAAGCGTAGGTAGTCTTACAGTGGTGGGACAATTACTGATACAGTAATTAAACCACAATTAGCTTAAAAAAAAAAAAACTGGGCAAACCAATGGCTATAGAATCCCTTAGCTCTGAAATGAGAAGGTTGAACTTGATCGGTGTTTCTTAGAGGTCATATGAGAATCTCCTGTAGAGTGTGTCAGTAATATGCATCCTGGCAGCCAACCGGTCTCCTTGGAACAGCCAAGTCAAGTAATCGCCTACCAAGATTCACTTTTTCCCTGGCAAGCATCTCAGGTAATGAGATTAGGAGTATGAGGAAATTACTTTCTTATGGAAAGAAATCAAAATGATTCTGAAAATACCAAATTTTCTTATCAGGCCTTAGGTTTCATTTGAAATGCTTAAAGCAGCAGAAAGGAGCCGGCCTGAGGCACTGAACAGAGCAAGAACTATCCAAGGCCCGATCTGATTTTAGCCTAAAGGTTGATGGTGTCCCTTCATTATGAAAAACAAAGGTAAAATTAAAATCCACAACGAGTGGAAGAGAATAAATTTCAAACTGAGGAAAAAACTAACCTCGTAACCTTTCTGGACTTCAATTTCCTCCTATTTAAGAGCATTGATAGGCTAAGCAGCCTTAAATTTCACTTCCAATTCTCAAAATCTGTTAGACCAAATGTTACACTTATTTAAATACCATTCTTTATCACATTTAACTATATCTTACTGTAAAGAATAAAATTATTTTAGTGTTTTTTTTTTTTTTTTTTTTTTTTTTTTTTTTTAAGTAGGAATGATGTCTTTGACATGGCTTTCTTGGCCATGTTTGGAGCAAACCTAACCATATAACAAGTCTCTACCAACCCGGGGCAGCTGCAGGCTGGTGTCTGAAAACAAGCAGCCTTTGTTGGGCCTGCTTTGTAAATTCAGTCCTTTTAAATGACAACTGACACAAACTACTTTCAAAATTTGAGAAATAGTTATAAGCAATCCTCTTTTGTTTCCTAACTTACTGAACTTTGAAAACTAACAAGCTTTCTTTCAATTACGCTTTTCCAACATAAGCATGCCAAGCTCACTTGAGAATAAAATCTTCCACTTATCTGAGGAATAGTTCAAGCATAAACACCTGTCACGTAAACCTCTTCTACCAAAAAAAAAAAAAAAAAAGTCAATATGTATCTCTCTAGTTGTGGAGGGATTTACAGAACAGATTTTCATTTTCTCCTTGCGTTTTGCTTTATCTTGAGCTTCAGAATGCATCTTCCTTTTATAAATTCAACCTTGTACAACCGAATGATTCAGAAAAGCTAAAACAATTTTGCTGAAGAACAGAAAATGAGAAAAGGTGGGAGGGGTGGGGGTATGGTGTCTCTTACTCTGTTCTTCCAGTTGAGGTGTCCAATTTAGAAATCCATAAACTCCTCCATTTCCAAAGCTGGAGGTCTGTTTGTATCATTAAGCACACCACACACCACACACACAATACATTTTCTCCACTAATAATGACAAATTTACTTCTGGAGAGGTACAGAATTAGAGTTCTCTAACATCCATGTGATTTCTAATACACAAAATAGTTAATGATTGTATTTCGTTGAGTGTTGCTCACACGATGCATTCTGCGTATACATCACAAAACATTTAACTAAACATTGATGTTGATACCCCTCGACAAAACTTTCAACATCTAATTCCAACCACTCTTCTAGACACTGGTGAAGATATAAGCCATTCTCTGCCCTAGAGAAAGTTAGAATTTAATCAGAATGATGAAACAGCCATAAAAAAAAAAAAAAAAACTCCATGGCAAGATGAAGCCTAAAAAATGTTATACTGGAATAATAAAGCGGTTTTCATAAGGTAGTAGTTCTTTCCTAACCATAGGAGACAAGAGAGATTAATAAACACTCTGGACAGAGAAATCTGTCAAGTAATCAAGAGTTTAAAAAGGCAATAATAAAACCTTCAAATTCATTAAGACAATAAAGTAGCACACTAAAGCATTTGTCACACCTTCTAAGTAATTAATAACAGGTAATTTTTTCCAGGTTGATAGGTTTCAGAATCTTAAATTTTAATAAAATGACTGTTATGATATTGTTTTCCCCCTTTTTTCATTTTTTTTTTAATTTGAGCTAGGCAGATGTCCATTACTTTTTGATTTTTAAGACCTAAGACTCTGTCCTCTCCTGTCCGGCTCTTGCCACCACCATCCACCGAGACACCACTCAGCTTTCTTGGTTCTTGCAGATAGGAGACCCTAAAGGAAAGTTCTACAGTGTCAGTTGAGTTTTCCTGGCTCTCCTTCTCCCTTCCCTAGTTTTCACGTCAAAGATTGTGCTTGTGTGGTTTGGCATAGGGTATAGTGAGTCTGCCACCACCACAAAAAGAGCACACCTTGAAGTCCACTCGTCTCAAGATGAGATGCATATGGAATAGACTTGAATCACCCCCAGGTGATGTGACCTCTCATGAGAAAAGTCTCTGTGGCTATAAGCTTCTGTGTTCACGTAACATGGTTCTAGAGAGCCATTAATACATGCTTAAGTCAGACAGTGGGCGGCTCTTTTTTCCTAAAGACATATTTTCATGCTTGCTTAGCTCAGCTGATGTACATTAGCTAAAATTACAGATGTTTGTGCTTCAAAATTTGCTGAAACTGAGTAATGACTTGAAGGTACTTGTTAATTATACCATTAACTCCCAAGCTTGACATGCCATTCAACCTACTGACTGAGGGGTGGAGCCGATGAAAGTGAAGTGGACAGTAAATACTGTGTAAAAGGACTATTATAGCCAAAAATTTCCAGCATAATGACATTCATAGAAGGCATTTTCAATTGCTAAGTTTATACCTGTCTACGCCCATGTGAATACACGGAGAGATGCTGGATTGTTTTTGCCACTGATGATGGATTGACTAATTATTAACAGATGAGAAGCAGAACAACTATTAGCTTATGAAAAGTTTTTCTTATTTTGTACTGCACATTATTCATAATCATAGTTACAAGACAAATTACTTTTTTTCTTTTTCTAAATGAGCTCTGCAGATAATCTCAAGATTAAATTTTAAGCAATGATGTATGGTTTCACATAAACACCAAGTTACATAAGAATATAGATGGGACATTTAATAGACCAGCTACAGATGGGTGTTCCCACATGCCTAGAGTAGAATATTGACAAACCTTTACTACTGAGACATGAAACCTTTCTGGTGTGCAAAGAGGCAGGCAAGGGGTTACCAGAGATGCTTTTTGCTTTAAGGGGACAAAACACTGGGTATGTTCTGTTTGTTAATTTGTTCAAGAGCCAAAGATTTCATTTATAGTACATGCTCTGGTTGCAAGCATGGAGCAAATCCAAGTTCCTGATTAAGAGTTATAATACAAACTCTTCCTGTGCTCTCCTCCTTTCACTTTGGAGTGAGAGAGAAGGTCAAAGCAAATAACTCATAAAGAACTGAAATGGCATTCAATTTTTTCTTGATGAAAAAGGAATAAAGACTCATTAAACCTCATAAGGTCCTGCTGGGATCAAATCTACACAATAACGTCTAAGAAAGGGAATTCTTGAATGGATGGATTCACAGGAAGAGATTTCAACTTTATGTGAGGCAGAAATACCTTCTCCAAATGGAGGACAAGGTTCTAATCAGCAGGAGAGCATCTGCTCCCATGAAGAAGCCAGTATTTACTATGACAGAACAGGGAAGGATGTGTTAGTTCTCTCCTTTTAAACCAGGCTGTGAAGTAAAACTTGTGCCAAGACACTCCGAAAAATCCTTCTCAGGGAAAACGACTGGGTAGATCCCCAGAAATATTCAATACACGGGTGTTGAGTTCCTATTATGTGCCAGGCACTGCACTTGGCCCCAACTCTATAGTGACATGCTTTATACATGCGTCACAGTATAGATGTATACAAATAGGTGCTCAAAGGACACACTGGCTTACCAGTACTACCCAAGATACTAAACACTCTCAACAAGAGGAAGGTACTTATCCTTATCCCATATACCAAAATGTCAGAATTCACTTTTTTTTTTTTTTTGCTTGATGCAAATCTGACTTGGAATATCCAAGAGGCCCTTCAAATACTTCATGTCTTAAACTGAATTCATCACCCAACATATCTGTTTCTTCGTCTGTCTTTTATATCAGTTATTATCAAAATGATTCATCAAGTTACCCAGGTCTTAAGTCAGAGAGCCCTCATGAGTTCTCCTGCTCTTGTTTACCTGTAACTATGTAATTAGTCACCAAATCCCTTAGAACATATCTGCTCACTACCTTATGAATCTGTCCCTTTCTGCCATTTCTCTGCTGCTAAAAAATCAATGTTACTTCTAAAAATCTTCTAATGTTTTTTTTTTTAGGTGATAAATCTAACTCACTTTATATAAAACACAAAATTCTCACGATCAGCCCTCTACTTCCCTAACAGTCATGCTGTTGTACCAAAATCGTCTGAGAACCAAGTCATCTTGGAATTTGGGTACTCTGTCCCCATTAATGACATCACCCTTCCTCCTTCTGACTCATCTATATTTACGCATTGTTTTGGCTTACACCTTGACAAAAATAATCAAAAAGATTTTAAATTCATAAATTTTTAGACTACTCTCTTAAGATGTAGTTACCTCTTTTAAATACATACTTATAATACTTAATGCATCATAGAGCAACTTTATATCGTGTTTATTAAATTTGGAACTCTTCAAGGATTTTGTTTTCTTTTTCTCTCTCTCTCTTTTTTTTTTTAGATTATTTATTTGAGATTTGAGAGTGAGGGAGAGAGAGCAAGCTAAGGAGGGGCAGGGGGAGAGGGAGAGGGAGAAGGAGAAGCAGACTCCTTGCTGAGCCAGGAATCCCAATGTGGCTGGATCTCAGGATCCTGAGATCATGACCGGAATGGAAATCAAGAGTCAGACACCTAACAGACTGAGCCACTCACATGCCCCTAAACTCCTTCAGTATTTTAAATCAACATTGTATGCACATTGCGCTCAATAAAAGTTGCTGTCATTCATTATATTAACTTAATAAAACCTAGCTATAAATTAAAAATAAAGTCCCAACAGGAACAGAAGCATTCACAATATGCTTTGTCTCCCACAAACTTTTCTCTCCTCTGAACCAGGAGCATTTTATTCCATATTCCTATAATGTAATAAATGAATTTGTTTCCTAAAAGCAAGAGAAAAGTGGCCTGGATATAAAAACTAATAAGTATCCATTGACATTGCTAATATGAAAGGTCTGTATATTGAATATTTTATATTAATTGAAAATATCCTAGAAATACCCATTTTTATGATGTTACTTAATAGAAGAGCTGTCCTGGATTGTGATTACTTGTGGGAATGACAAACAAATTTGTCAGTCATAGTGGTTCAGTGACCAGATAGCTCAAAATAATGTTAAACTTACTCAAGGGGACAGCCCGGGTGGCTCAGTGGCTTAGCACCACCTTCAGCCCAGGGTGTGATCTTGCAGACCCGGGATCGAATCCAGTGTCAGGCTCCCTGCATGGAGCCTGCTTTTGTCTCTGCCTGTCTGTCTATCTGTCTGTCTGTCTCTCTCTCTTTTTCATGAATTAATAAATAAAATATTTAAAAAATAAACTTACCCATGGAAGCCATTTGTAGGGTTTTATAAATTAAGCGTTCTCAACTACTTCAAGCCAAGTAACTAAAATCCTTGGATAATTTGTGTCATTTTTGTGTTGTAGCTTCTGCACCAAAAATACTTATTCATATCATGTAAAGATCTAGGATTTATAGATGGACAACAGATACACTAAATTCTTAGTTAAGGTTTCTACATAGTGCGTTATCAATTTAAGTAGTGGTAACATGCCTTCATTCCATATTCTGAGTTGTGAAACATGTCTATAGGGTTAGAAAATCCAAAATGATGAGTTTATTAGATATACAATTAATTGTGGTTAGATTTTTAATCCTAATCAGTCATACCGTATAAGTGAATTCATAAGCATGAAAAAAAATCTGTAGATCATGTACTGATTCTAGTCTTTAGAAATATGATTATGAATGAAAATAAATTAGTGTATTTTAAGGTATTAATATGAAGACCGGTAAATTTAATCAGCATTGAAGAATGAGTACAGTTCTTTGTCTTAAAAAATGATAATTCCTAAAAGGCTTCAGCCAAATTAAATATATTTCAGCATCATGGATAAATAGATATGTCTGATTTTCGAAATGCTCTTTTTAGAATATTTCTTCATCTTATCCTAATCTCATGTGTAGATAATAACTCATTATACCTTTAAAACCCACCAATTGTTAAGCATTCCCAGGAAGCCACTTTTCTATTTTTTTTAAGATTTTATTTATCTGACAGAGTGTACAAGCAAGAGGGGTGGCAGAGGGAGAAGCAGGCTCTCTGCCAAGCAGGGAACCTGACATGGGGCTCGATCCCAGGACCCTGGGATCATGACCTGAGCCAAAGGCAATGCTTAACCAACTGAGCCACCGAGGCGCCCCTGAGGTCACATTTCTGAAACGCAGATTTTATCATATAATTCTTTTACTTACATACTTCTAATAGCTCCCCACAGAATATAATCTAGGTTCTCTAATAAATCACACAAGACTTCTCAATTTGAATTAGTGTAAGAAATCTCTGCTCCTAACTCTGGGAAACGAACTAGGGGTGGTGGAAGGGGAGGAGGGCGGGGGGTGGGGGTGAATGGGTGACGGGCACTGAGGGGGGCACTTGACGGGATGAGCACTGGGTGTTATTCTGTATGTTGGTAAACTGAACACCAATAAAAAATAAATTTATTTAAAAAAAAAAAAGAAAGAAATCTCTGCTCCTTTTCAGTTCCACCCATATGCTCCAGGCACCCTCTAAAGTTTCCTGCAGAGATTGTGCAATTTCATACTTTGAAAATTCTGTTCCCTTTGCCTCTTTAAACCAACTGACCCCCCTGCCCAAATCGAGATCTTTGACCTTTCCTTTATGTCTCAGATCAAATGTTACTTCCTCTGTCAACTCTCCAGTGAATCCCCATGAAGCAAGGTGGACCACTGTTTGTTAGCAAAACAGCACATATGCATTATTTGTATGGAATTTAATACTCTGCACTGTATTTTTTTGTTATTAGAAATCCATTTCCTTCTTTAGAGCATAAACTCCTTCTGCTTAGGGAGGCTGTTTTGTTCCTCTGTATATCTTCTAAGTGCATTGGTTGGTGCAGAGCCAGCAGTAGATGTGCAACAAGGACAAGATTCATTCTGACACACATAGGAAGAGAGAATGATAGAGGTAGAAAACTCCATTTTTCAGTTTTTGCTATAGATTTAGGCATTGCCAGTGCTTTTTAATACTGAAGAAAAATCATCCTGAGACACAAACACCTACATTTTACTTTAAGATGTACCAATGCTTGTATTAATCCACCACCTTATGTCCCATCTTATTGACAACTAATGAATAGGTTAATTGTGCTAAATCTCAGGTCAGCAGAATAAGATATGATTTAACTTAGCAGTGTGAAAAGTGGTTTCTTTTCATAAGCACACACAGCACATAGTCCTGTTGCGTGTGTAATCCATGGTGCAGAAAGAAACCTTCTGAAGGACTATTATCATAAATAGCATTATTAGGGATGAGCTAAACTTAATTTTTTTCAGCTATCATTCAAAATGGATTTATAAAAACATAAAAGGTCTTTTAAGCTTGGTGAAAACTTGTTCCATTAGAGGCTGATGTGGTTATTATTGGATGTTTCCATATGACTGTTTTCAAGAGGCCCATGAAATTTTAATTTACTTGAAAAACTAAAATGCAGAGTTATTTGTTTTGACATGTTTAATCACTTTTCCATTTTAAAGCCAAAGATGAGAAATCACCGGGGAAAGTAAAAAAGAAGACAGTGTCAATATGAGCACAAAGAAATGAGAGATTTGCAAATAAACTTCGCGTTATTAAAATGTCATTTAGCTGCAGTGTTTTCATTACTTTTTTTAGAACATGAAAAGCATATAAACCATTTTTGTTATTGATTTAATGTGAAATTATTAATGTACTTTTAAAAAATTATATAGTGCCCCACTATATGCCACTAATTGAATTACTGATAATGAAACGTGAATATGTAATAGAAAATTTGAATTAAAATTTAGTAATTTATTATGCCTTTTCTGATAAATATAGGGCATTTATATTATGATGGAATAAAAGGATACGAAACTCATTCATACTATTTATTTATTCATGTTCATCTATCTAGTCAAGGGAAACAATGTGGACCCAGAGAGATGGAATCCCAGTTCTCCAAGAGCTTATGTCAGTGGTAGAGGTAAACAGATAATAACTGAAGTAACACAATCACATAGTATTTTTAGAAGACGATAAAGGAAATGAACAGAGTTCATTAGTAGAAAATAAAGGTTAGCCTTAAATAGAATGCTCGGAAAGAGCATTTTGAAGAAGTGCCTCAAACCTGGAGATGGAAAAGAAAGATGGTGGCTGCTCTGAGAGCTCTGTTCCTGAGAAGGCATTGACCTTTAGACAGAAGCCACATTTACCTTCCTTTCTTTACAGTACCCTCTCCCTTCCAATCATTTCTTGTGCAATATTAACAAAAAATGGGGGAAACGATGTAAAACTTCTTCCAGAAATATTTGCACTTTAGCAGGGGTCAAAACCCTCCTCAGCTCAATGGAAAGAAATAAAGCTCTGACACTGATGTTTCTCGTATTATGTGCTTAGTGTCCTCTGGGGACCTGTGGCTGTGGTAGTGGTGGCTTTCTCGGTCATCCAAAGAGGCAATAACTAAAGTTCAGCCCTGCTGACTGTTTCTTGAAAATATTTGGTTTTCTTGGGCTATTTGGGAAGGATACCAATAAGCCACTCCCAGAGACAGCACAGAGCAAAGTCAGGTATGTTTATGATATGGGCTTTCTGGTCTTTTTGGGTTTTACGGGTAAGGAAGAGTGGAAACAGCAAAAAATGAAAACACATTCATTTCCTTTTCTGTGTACTCCATATGCACCTGGGGAGTGGTGCGTGATATTAGAGGTGATGTGTGGATGTGACCACGCTAATACAAAGGTAAAACAGGGATTTCCTCCAGGGAGGGGATACCATCATTACTTCCATTTTTTTTAATCTTTTAATAAACCTGTTAGTTTGTACACACTATGAAAGGCCATATACACAGTCACTCCAGTTATTAAAATTCAGAATTTGGGGAAGAACTGTAAAGCTTCTCTGGTCCAAATACATACACAATCACTACCATATCCTTGATAATCACTATTATATCTTTTGTCAGCCCACCAAAAAGAGCCATACTCTTCTGCTCGCCTCTCAAGATCCTATCAAGACCAGATGACAGCAGTGGATGCACTGTGAAGGCTTAAGCACATCCATGCCCATAGGGAATGTATACAGCACTGAAGGGGGAAGAAACACATGAGAATTCCCAAGAAAAAGACGAAGGCTGGTTCTAACCAATTTTGTGTTGGGTTTTCCCTGGTGAACCAAGTACAGCATTTGTGAGGTTAGTTGAAATCTAAGAGATGAGAGAGAACAAGGCATTTATTTCTGTGTTTATTCAGCATATTTCCCTGAAGTTTCTGAATTCACATAAACAATCATAAAAGCTTTTTTGTGTTCATCATTTTGTTCAGTATTGAAAGTGGCAATTAAACAAGACTGTTTCAACTGTCCAAAGCACACAGAGGATAGTTTTGTTAGGTATTAAACTATTGCCTCTCAGCTCAAAACCTATCTTTATATTGTATTTTGCTTTGTGATGCTGGCTATGAATGAGACTCTGAAAGCTGCATTTTTCCTTTTCTGGCAGGCTGTATGTTAGGAAGATTCTACAATCCAGGTGCAAGGGGAAGACTGTGAGGCAGAGGAGAAAGACGGAGCCTGTTCCTTCCTCTTCGGTTTGCTGCTGCTGTCAGCACTGCCACAAAGATGGCCCTAGAGGTCTGAGCCCAGATCCACAGGGTCCCTTTTCCAATCTCTTAAGGTACCAACATGAGTTGGGCAACAGAGGCTCTTTCTTCCACTAATAATGCACTAGTACATATGATTCATATACAGTACACACTGTGCTATCATGAATAGAAATCATAAAATACGCTAAAGTAAGCAGGTGCACAATAGTCTTGAAAGTGCATCACGCATGTTCTATACTAGATTTCATCGTGCACAGTACGACTGCCATAAATATTCACATAGGGCGTGAAATCCTTAATTATGAATAGTACACTCTATTAATTAAGTCCCTTGTCAGCATTCACATCACCTATGCAGGGGCCCTCCTCCAAGCCTCCAGGTTCTAGGAACCCCACTTCTTCCCATTGTCCCTCAGGATTCGTGGCCCTGCGTTACATCAGTGTCCCTCCCTCTTCTTCCCTTTTACTTGGCCAGTGTCCAGTCAGCCTCATCTCTCCAGTGAACTCTGGAAGTAACCGAATGGTTTCTGTTCCCTAGCTGGACTCCGACTAAAACAACAACGTGCGATGAATCTAGGACATCATTTAAATATATCGGAAATCAATCAATCAGAAACCATATCAGAAACCTATCAGAAACCATACCATAGATATTTTTAGCTATAGTTGCAATATTTAAAACATATTCAGCAACTAGCAGTTTGAAAATGCCCTGAAAACCAGGGCGGTTTTAAAACTCACTGGTTTTAGTTCAATATCTTTTTTTTTTTTTTAGATTTTCTTTTTTATTGCACTTAATTTACAAAACCCAGTGTATAGTTTTGATTTATAGGGTGCCTCAATTTAGGCTATCCATATTTCAGAAAATCAGGAGCCACCTGTGTGTGGCTAGTGCCTAGCATGAGCTCAGTGCACATTCAATCCAATTCTTGAGTGTCCTATGTGTCCAGTTCTGGGCGATGTGAAGGTCACACACATGACAAGGAGCCAAATAATATAAAGGGTAACAGTAAAACATAAAGTTTGATAGTCAGATGGATAGACAGATGGTTTTAGTTCAGTATCTTTTTTAATAGGCGTTGAAAACACAGCCTACCATTTTAGTGCAGGATCTGCACATCATCTCAATTTTCCAGAAGCAGTGGTGAGAGGTCGGGATGGGTTATATTCTAGAATGCATCAATAATTACAATAAAAATTAGGAATTACTTTAAAGTCAATAAATACTGTCAATATGGTGAACATATTCAATTGCTCACGATACTTAAATTTAAGATCAACACAGATAAAATGTTTTTGAATTCCGGTGAAAATCAATACACCTCTTAAACAGGTTTGTCTTGATGCAATCTAGGAGAGATTGGAAGTATTCCATAATTTGGTACAACCCAGTGGATCACTTCATTGCCAAACAAACTTTAAGTTGGAAATAAACTCTATCCCAAATTTCCCCTTCCGTGACTCATTCTTTTACACATTTCTCACATGATATGGTCATGGTCCTCATCTCCAATCTCTCTAATCTTACACATCCCTGTTCTCAATTAAAACCACGTTAGCTGGGGTCACCTCTGCCCGGAGTTCTCATTGCCTTCTCTTCCCGAGGTCAGGATGGATGTTACAACCCTTGATGGCTATTCTCACGCTTTATCTCGCTTGACGTCGCAGTGGCATCACACACAGTGGATCACTACATTCTCCTTGAAGTAATTCCTTTACTTCTTTCTGAGCAATACATTTTCTTAGGAGTTACCCGTGGCTTTGTCCTTCCCCTACACAGCATATCCTGTCTATCGGAATTCAACCCCAAATTACATCCAGAATCTAACTACTTCTCCACACCTCTAGATTTCTACTATGGTCTCACCTGGATTTTAAAGTCTTCTCTGTTTCTACAGTTGAACGCTCAAGTCCTCTAACACAGCAGCCAGAACGATCATTTAAATGCCAAACAGATCGTGACTCTTCAGCTGCTGCCTATTTCACTACAAGTCTTCTCTGTGCCAACACACTTTTCCCTTTCCTCTTTCACTACTTTCCCAAAAGAGAACATTTTCTCCGCTCTCTCAGAGTCACTATTTTTCTAGAAACATTGACCTCTTTGCTTCACACATTCTAGGCATGCTCCCATATTTGAGGCTGTGCTTTTGGCCTTTCTCTCTGCCTTAAAAGGTCTTCCCCCAACATAGCTGCTTGGATAGCTCCCTCACCTGTCTGAGGATTTGTCTGTCTGTTTTTATCATCTTTATTTTCAGGCCTATGCTGATCTATTCTATACTGGTATGCGCCCACCCCACCTGCACTCCACCCCCCTCCTACCCTACTCACTCGTTCTTTCCTTTGCCACAGCACTTTCACTGATCTCCTAACATACTATATCATTTCTGTATACTATATTATAATTTCAGCTATTTATCATCTTTGACCGCAATTTAAGCTCCGTAGTTCAGAAATTTTAGTTGTCCTCCCTGATCTCCATCAGGTATGCAGAAAACAGGAAGCTTGACATAGAGTAAATATTTTATAAATATTTGTTAAATCAACATAGACATGATGTAACCACTCAGTGTTCCCTGGCAAATCTCTGCTTCCCTCAAAGGGCTTCCTACTATTCTTGCAAGGAGACCACACTCACCTATCTACTTAGGATTTTTATCTCCTAAAACTCTCCCTTCGCCTAACTAGATTGTGAAAGCACTGCCAGGCTCTGCTACATCCTCCATAAGTTGTAGAACCTTCCCTAGTCCCCATTAATGACATGGTCTCTTTTTTCTTATTTGCAAAACCAGCAGAGACGATGGAAAAAACACCCAGGAACGAATGTCAGGAGTGAACCTGCTCTGGGTCGTGTTGTGATAAAGCCGCTCAACCCTGGGCTGATCTTCTAACAGCAGAGCCTCATTTTCTTCATTGTTTTAATGAGCCATTGGTACTCTCTGTTTTTTAAGATTTCTTTTGATTCTGATTTTATATGACTGTAATTTAAGCACAATGTCTATAGTATACCTTTATCTAGAAATCGAGCATTATAAACTGGTGTTACTTTACCATTAGTCAAATACCATATTTATTTAAACTCATGTTAAATGTCCATTTATTTCCTTTTTATCTCTTCAACTATACTATAAATTGTTGGAGATACTGACTCTGTCCTCTCGGCTTCCACGCTACCGAAATCGGTAAAAATAACATAAGCAATAGCACAACCTAAAATTTACATGAGTAAGAGGCCCTTCTGACCACTGCACATTTTGTTCTCGTGGCTAGCCAAGAAGCAGATCCTTTATTATTTCATCACATCACACTATTGATGAGGAATCTGTGACACAGAGGGATTAAGTAGTCGATGGTACTGAACAAATGTGCATTCAGATCCTGTAGTCTTGACCACCACAAAGTATTACCCAGTTGCTTAAAACATTTTCATTATTTAGATGAGCAGAAGGCAGAGAACAGAACAAATGAGTAAGTAGGTACTTTTCTGATGATAAAACTGTTTGAATGCAACTAGCTTAACATCTCGATTTCTGCAGGAGACAATGCCCTGGGGACATGAGTCCGTATCTTTGCTATAAACTGCTTGTCCTGGGTACTGGCAACTTCAACGGTGTCATGATTATTAAAATCAAGATACATATTTTGGGGCTATGAGATGTGATGCTTCCTACCATCTCCCATTGGCAAAAGTCCAGGGTAGCACAGCGTTTCCATGGCTGCATCAGGGAAAAGAAATTTGGATGCATAAGAACATCCAAAATTCAAAATTAACAAGAGAGGCTTCCCAAAGACCATTCCATTTCCAAATTAGCACATGGAAGCCAGAGAAAGACCCAGCTGCTCTTTCCAGCTCTGCACTCTGGTAGCAGCATTCAGCAGCACTGGGAACATATTGGAATAACAGGTTAAAAAAAAAAATCCCTAAAAGGAACCATCATCTTCTGGATTCACAAGCAAAAGAGACTGCCAAATACACACAGAATGAAAGTTAGGTCTTCTACGTCCATTTTTTTTTTTTTACCCTTTAGAAAATGCTTTCCATCATATTCCTGGCAAAGAAACAAAGCAATTATGTTCACACAGGTGAAAGTGAAGTAAAGGACAGGAGGAAGCAGCCGAGGCCACCAAAAGAGACTTTGCCTGAAAGGATCCAGACAAGATGTAAATATCTGAGTCATCTCAGGAAGTGAAGTCGCTTCTACAGATTAGTTGAAAAGTATATTTCAAATATTTGATTATATCTGGCTGTTTTTTAATTATTCAGCAGCTTGTATGCTGAATATATGCTAATTTTATCATCTTATCTACTTCTCAGTTTTCTTCTTACTGCCTCACCTTCCAGAACGGCAACTGCACTCTCCTCCCAACCGATTTCCTTACACCAGGACCCCCACCAGTTCCTTTACTGGCTATCCATTTTCCTTACCTTTTGGAACATTTGCCACTGCTTTATTATTTTTTACTAGAATGGGGTACTAGAAAGTGTACAAGTTTAGGAAAAGAGCCAAATTTACTTCAAGCACCAACAATGCCACTTTAGAACTTAGAGAACTGGTATGATCCTTATAAGCTTTGGCTTTTACTTTATAAAAGAATAATAGCCATTTCAGGATTTGTTGTTCCAATTAGGTGAGGTAAGACATATCAGACACCTGTATTTGTCACAGAGTGCCCCTGAGTCCAGGTTAGCCGTATTCTATTTGTTGTTTTTCATGAAACAACACTGTCTTGGTTGACTTTCTATTACTATTATGGTCCTCCAGGCATCTTCCAGGATGGCCCCTCCCATCTCCCTTCACTAATCATTCCAAGTATTTTCAATTTATTTTCCTTATGACACATTCTCTCTTAATACTCATTTTTTTCTCCAAGTTTTGCTTTTCTGAGTATATTTATTGTGACTGATGGAGGTGGGGGAGAGTGAGTTAAACACAGAATGCACAGGAAATCAACAGTGATAATCCTAAAAATATATTTTTTTTCCCATTTTTCAAATAGCATTAGCCTGGTTTTACTCTATCCAGTGGAAATGGTACTGTCTGGACTGAGCCTTCCATGAAAATCAGCAGCAGAAGTGGGAACCGAATTTTCATATCACTTTCAATTTTACTTGCACTTAGGCAAGTACTAAGTATTCATTTCCTATATGGTTGACCACTTAATGTTTATTATGTTTTTTTTTCTTTTAACAGTTAAATTATTGTTCTTGAGAAACTCTCCTCCTGTGACTTCAGGACACATTCTCTCAGATTTTTTTCTTACTTAATTATTCATAATTTTGTCTTCTAGGGGCTTTGTCTCCTTGTGGGCTTTCTCTCCTCTTCCCAAATTCTGAAGAGCTGAAGTTCCTTAAGGCTTGGTTTGGGATTCTTCTCTCCCCTTTCTTAGTCACCAAAGTAATCCAGTCCTATGGCTTCCAGTACCATCCACCTGCTAATGATGCCCAAGTGCGTAACTCCAGCCCTGGCTCTTTTCGGAGCTCAACACTCATACCCCTAACTGACAACGTGACTTATCTGCATACATATCTAGCAGAACTCTAAAATGTAACATGTCCCAAACAGACCTGGACTTTCTCCAAACTCTTCTTCCCATGCTTTTTTCCACATCAGCCCGAGGGACTATTATCTATCCAAATAATCAATTCAGGAACTGACAATCACTCTTGATTACTACCTTTATTTTGCACTTCACACAGAATCTATTACCACGTTGTGAGGGGATTCTATCTTTGAAATATTTCTCAATTCCTGTAACTTCTCTCCATCTCCAATGCTGCTTTCTCATTTAAAAGTGCCATTACCTTATACCTGGATTATGCAATCAATTCTACCTTGTTTCCTTTTCTCCATTGTTACCCGTCTATAATCCCACTCTTTAATCAATTATCTATTCTATGTATGTATCTAATCTATTATTTGGATAGTACAAAGAGAAATCATTTAAAAATCAGATCATGGTACTCCCTAGGAAGAAATCCTTCAATGAGTTTCAGTCCTAACTTTCTACCATAGTTTATTACACCCCCCATGATCTAGCTTCTACAGACCTCTCCAGACTCAGTTCTTCCTTCTTATCACTCCCCCATTTGTTGAATTTTTAAGTGCTTTCAAACTGTAGAACTTGGACCTGAGGTTTTTTTCTATCCCAGCTTGACTATTTATCTTTAATATCTGAGTCTAATTTCAATACCCTCTACTTCCTACTCTATAGTTTTGCTTCTTTTATAACTTTTATTATCTTCTATAAATTTATATGTATTTAGTTTCTCTCATTTCTCATTACAGTATGAGTACAAGGACATTCTGTTCATATTCTCAGTGCTTCACACACACTAGGTAACTGATATGCAATAATGAACAATCCAGGAAAGGAAGGGCTGTGTGAGAAACTAAGAGAGTGTGTTTTTGCATTCTGAAGGTGAGACTAAAGTTGCATAGATGAGAGATTATGGAGGACTGTGACTTTTCCCTGACACACTATAATTTCTCTATTTTATGATTCTCATATAGGGTATGTGAACTTTTTGGGGGAGATCAAAGACCAGGGGAAAAATAGGTAGTAAAGAGAGATAAATGTAGTAAAGGGAAGGTTGGCCTCCTCTGCTCACCATCAGAGAAAAGGTGCAGCATCCCAGATGTCATTGGTCCCAAGATGAGAAGAGGCCCACTTGGGCTAGCAACAGCATGGACGAGATGCTTCTACGAATTGGCTACTCAGAGAAGATGCAAGATAATCCTGGCTACCACTTTATGCAGAAAAAGCTGCTCCTGTTGAGAGAGAAAAGTGACCTCTGCTCTCTTCCTTGCTGTATTATGTGTCTTCAGCTATACCTCTCTGGTCTCTCAACTTGGATCTCTAAGGGAACACACTTTAAAAACTAATAGATTTTAGTTAGAACTCTTTTCCACTATAAAATTCTTTTTTCTTGCCATCAATATTGTTAGCCAAGTTCCTTTAACATTAGAATCTAATATTAACAATCATTTTGACTATTTAGACAATTACCTGCCTGATGCTAAACTTACACATAGACACATAATTTGTGTCTGTGCCTGTTACTGACTAAAATGTCAAGAACAAATTATAGTGAAGCAAGGTACTAGACAAGTTCATATATTTAGAAAAATAGAGTGTGGAGTTTGTATAAAAAAGAAAAATAAATAAGCATGGTTCAAAATAGTAAAGAATGCTTATCAGGAAAACAATCTTATTGTATGATCTGTTCTGACCACATGGAGATGAATCAACAGCATATCTTCATTGTTTTGAACTACAGAAGCTTCATTAAAAAAAAAGCAAAATGAAAAAAAGCAAAATGAAAGGGAGGAGTCTGAAATTTTTCATAGTATATATATGTGTGTGTGTACACATGTATTTGTAATTACGTATACACACATGTGTATAAAATGTATATATATATACACATAATCCATGTGTGTATACATATATATATATATATATGTATACACACACATACACACGGAAAAAGAAAGAAAAGAAGGAAGCTCATAATAGCATATAGCAAAATAATGAAGAAATAAAAAAGATTCTGAATGGACCTAAAAGTAACCTCAGGAATCAGTTGGGGTCAAACACATCCTAGTTTGGGAGGAAGGGGGGCATCCTATACTTTGAGGGGTACTTAGCATCATCTTTGTCCTCTATCTTCTAGATGCCAGTGGCATGCAACCACAGACACACCCACACCAATCTGTGACAACCCAAAATGTCTCTAGATGTTGCTGAATATCTCTTAAAAATCAAAATCACCCCTAATTGAGAGCCAATGCTATCGAGTATCCATCCCTCAAGAATTCCTCTCCTCAACACTTTCTGGTATTAATATTCATTATTATATTAAGAGGGGGAAAAAAGGGAACCAGAAAAGCTAGACACTGTTATTTTTGTTACTTAATAGTAAATGCTCAAATGTTTGAGAAAAAGAAATAGAAGAAACCAAGCACTTTCCTAAAGCTCAGATGAGCTATAACTGACTGTTTAATGTCATATCGTTTTACTGTTTAAACCTTTTTTAAGTCATTCAAATATGACAAACGGAGATATTATCATGCTCAATTAAAAGCAGAATTATTGAATTTTAAGTTTTTTTTTTTTTTACTTCATTAAGTATTGACGGTGTTAGTATGCATAACACACTTACATTCACACAACACCTACCAGCCATATTCACTACCGGAGATGCACTCATTCACAGTGACAGAGCTCATACTTGGATTTTTTTTTTCAATACAGATACCCATTGGCTGTTCTAAGAAATATACAGCACTGTGTATTATAGAACCACTCCAGGCAGTCAAACAATATGTAAAGATATACAGCATCCTCTTTTTCTTTCAGTTTCCTAAGGGAAATATTTCTTGCAGAGACCATCAAGGGTTTTATATCTCTCATCAAACTTTTTATGAACAAACTATTTGCTATGTATGCCTTGTGTGAAATAGAACGCATGGCTCTGTGGTTAGAAAAGGTTAAAACTGACCTGCCAATGGATCTCCATGAATGACCTAGATTTCACATTTTCCTATACAGCGCTGCGTTGTAAGGAATATAGGAAAAGGTAGAGGGTTGATTAGCTCTTTTCTTCCCATGTTGGCTGAATAAAGTATGCTTGAAGTGCAGTGAGTATGTGCTGTACGGTCTCATGTGAATGAAGGTAAACAGGTGCCTGTGCTGGGTTTGGACTGGAAGAATGGTGGATGTGCCATTATTTCCTCTCTGTTCATGTAGAGTGTCTCCTATGTCGTGACTCTGAAGTTTATGTTTTATTGTTTAGTTATCTAACAGGGAAAGGGTTACTGTCTGGAGATACCAAATAGAAGAAGTCAGAGACAACATGATTCGATCATCCAAGACACCTTTTCCCCTGACAAAGTCAGTCAGACTAGGCTCCTACAACAATTGGAAAGCCTGTTTTAAGCAAGTGTAGAAATGACTGGAGATCAGGGGCCTTAAGAGGAAGGTAAAATAACCTTGACCTTTGATTCCCTCAATTCCCCTGAAATTATTATGTCAAATGCATTCCCAAGCCTGAAGAAGAAAATAAAGCTAAATTAATTTTAATCACGCACATCTCTTTTTTATATTCTGTGTGAAAAAAATAAATACAAAGGGAATATGACTAATTTCAAGGTTTTACTCCATGTCATGCTCCTCAGAATACATTTTTCAGCAAGTGTATATATGCTTTTATTTTATTCATATGATAGTTTACCCAGTACAGCTCTAGGCTCCAATACCTTAAAAAACAACTCTTCTTTCCATACAAATGTCACATCAAAATTCAGGTCCAGATCAATTTCACACACATTAACCTCCAACAGTTAAGCAATTATTTCCTCTGAGATACTTGCTACTCTCCTTTCACAATGGATTTGGTTCATATAAATTGATGAAGACAACAGAATTATAAAGTTACAGCTCATAACATCTTGGTATCAGTTTATTAAAAAAAATCAATCAACTGGATATCTGAAACCGTGCCACATGGAAGACACTGTGCTAGGCTCAGCGGTAGACAGGCAGAAGTAAGAAGGGAATTAATGTCCTCAAAAAGCTTCAGAAGATTTAAGCATTTTCAACCGGAGTAGTCAAATATCTGAACCATGTAACAAACAGTATCTAACAACCGAAAACAATAAAAGTGATGCAAAATTTTTAAAGAATTTGACATCACCATGGGATAAGTGTTCAGGACTTTTGTAGAGAATACATAAGACAATATTAAAAATTCAGGGCTTTATGGAAGACTTTTCAATGAGAGTAATACACTTTGGAAGCAGTCCCTCTGGATTTTAAAGAAGGAAATGTAGGTTGTGGGCTTTTTTAGAGAGGCAGAGGTAGAAGAGCAAGACACTGCAATTATCTAAGTGTAGATCCATCACAAAAGTCATAGATGGAAATACTGATTGTCTCCTCTCTGACAAGTAAGAGTGTTAGGCAAGTGTTAGGGGCTACAGAGATGCAAGAGACATGATAGTGGAGGAGTCTGTAATTTAAGATGGAACAAAGAAAAATATTATTCAAGATATAAGGTGCTACCCTAGGGAATGATAGATTGTTCGGTAGGGTTTGAGAAAGGCAATTATACTAAATTGATAATAAATGATACTAAACTGGATCTTGAAGAATGAGCAGAATTTTGCCAAAATGGCATATAGAGGAAGCAATTCCCAGCAGAGAGTGATAAGGAATGGGAGTACATGGTGTGAAGTGGGAAAAATGAGGCCAAATCCTCCAGCTGGGCTCAGTTTTGGGTACTCTTCTTGTATGGCATGCTAAAAAATTAGAACTTATCCTTTAGGTGATGGGAAAGAAATTATTCTCCTTGCATTTTAGAAACAAAACTTGGATAATGAGAGAGAAAAATAAGAAGCAATAAGGGAGATTATTTAAAAGGCTCCTGGGAGAATCCCAATGAGACACAATAAGGATGTCATTGGTGTTAGGTGCTGCATTCAACAAATATTTCGGATGAGTCATGTACAATAACTGATCGTGTGTGAATGAATGTGTGGCAATGCAATAGAGCAGCCAAGAATGAATGTAGAATTATTTTAGATTCAACTTTTCTGGGCTCCTTTCTGGACTTGCTATTTACTAGCTGGAAGAGTTTGGGTGAGTTATTGTAGCTCTAGGCCTCAGCTTCTTCATCTGTACAATACAGATAATTATGATATTTACCCTGGGGAGTTACTGAATTCAATGACTTAGTATATTTTTGTACATTAACTCTGTTTAAACACTGACTAGAACAGAGAAAGACCTCAATCAATATTAAACAGTGGGTAGTCTGACTCTGTTGCCCATGGTTTTAACTGTGTATATACCATATAAATAAAACTATGATAAAAAAGAAACATTCTTTTTGGCTATGAAGATAGCCTTGATTATGGTTTCAAGCAATTTTTTGAACTAGGATAAGGAGATAGATGGTGGATGGATGGATGAGGCACTTCAAAGGAATTGGTGGTACTTGCTAAATGATAACAGGCGCTGGACAAAGATGGAGGAAAAATTTTTATTTTTCTCAAGGTTTTGATCTCGTGCCCCAAGAGAATGATTTTGCCATTGACAGAAATGAGTGAAACAGTGAAACAGCACCTACCTCACATGGTCACTGGAGCCTTAAACAAGACCATCAATGTAAAGGATTTGGCAGAGTGACAGACATAGTTTAAGTATTCAGCAGCTGTTAGTTATCATCACAGTCTCAGGAGCAGATAAGACTTGGCTGGATGACCCTGGAGTCTCATTTCCTTCACCCTTAAGTTCCCTAGCAGAGGGCTTCATCAGCAGCTCTAAGTCGGAGCAAAGATAGACTTACATCAGCCACTGGGCTCCAGGAGCCTCCCTTTCTAATAAGGCAGCTTTGCTTACTCCTTCCCCCCATGATGATGTAAAGCATTAAAAGTGCAGGCTCCTTTCTATTTGAACCTCAGCTATAGTATCAGGTAACCATCGACACCCCGGCAGAGCTAAGAGCTTGGACGACTGAATGCATTTTATTACTCATCTGCTAGTAATTCTCCCCCACACCCAACAAGATGTATGTTATGTCTGCATTCCCCTCCCAAAAAAATCCAATAGAAATTTGATGGCAGAGAAGACGAAAGGAGGATAACATCTGGCACAGATCTACACAGGACTGACAAAATCATTTCAGGTTGGGATTAAAATTTTTGTCCAAACGTGTAGAATAGGGCAATAGGGGGTTGTGGCTTGACTCAAGTCATCAATGTCAGTGGTAAAGATAAAACAGCAGAAAATTGGAATGAGGGGAGGGAAAGATTGCTTAGAAATCAGAGTGAACAGTACTCCAACATCTAGGCAGGCAACTGGCAGCAGGATGATATGCCCAGGGGTAGCAAGATCCCAGCCTCTGGACATAGGCTCAGCAATAGGGATCCAATCCCTAATCCAATCCCCAATCCAATCCAGGAGACTACAACTACTAGAAGAAAAACTGGAAGTACTAGAAGACTGGACCTACTAGGCAGGTTATCAGCATCTTTCAGAAAATATCAGATGTTAACAAGGGCTATAGCAAAGATCTATGCATGCCTGTACTTGTAAAAAGTAGATCATAGAGTGAAAGGGGAAACAAGTAGCAGCTGGAAAGAAAGAGGACTCAGGACTAACTAGGAATTCAGTTATCAGAAGTAGGGTCTGTCCTGGCATTATACAGGCCTCAAGGGAAATGTATCAGAATAAAATAAATCATAAAGTTGAGTAATGATTAAAGCTTGGGCCATATAATTCTTTTCTGATGCAATATTATCAAAAGCAAACATTTTCTGAGCAGTATTGGGTGACAACCACAAAATTTTCTTGAACTTTTCTGAATAAAAGGAAGCAACTAAGAAATACATGGGGTCAGCATCTCAGAGAGAATCCACAGGTGTCATTCTTCAGGCTGATCTCAAGTCAGCTTAAGAGCTCCCATGTTGCTGTCCCATAATCTGTGGGATCCCTTTACCAAAAAGGCTCATTTCTGCAACTAATTATAACAAAGCACCAGCTATCTCAATAAGCCTATCTTGTTCAGAGGTAAAATGACTCAAATTGCTTAAAAGTCATGAAAGGAGAAAAGATAGATAGATGATAGTCAATGGTACTATCTTACAGTCTCAAGTCTCTGGTTAATGGTCCCAGGTAAGCATCATCATGAGGCTAATGAAGAGAAAGATTGGGGGACTGGAGAGGAGGTTTTAACCCAATGGTTTTTACTCTGGGTCCTTTCTGATTATGAACGCAACCAATCTCCATTGCTCCATGATGAAACTATTTAACTATTTTTTAAATATTTTATTTATTTATTTATTTATTTATTTATTTATTTATTTATTTATTATTTACCATTATCATTTATTATTCATTATTATTATTATTAATTATTTATTATTATTATTATTGCCTGCAGAGACACAGGCAGAGGGAAAAGCAGGCTCCATGTAGGGAGCCCGACGTGGGACTCAATCCCCTGTCTCGAGGATCATGCCCTGGACCAAAGGCAGCACCAAACTGCTGAGCCACCCAGGCTGCCCTTATTTTAACTATTTAAAACAGAATCATACACTCAGTGGAAAAATGCCTAAAATATCTAAAGTTGATGTGATGGTTAATTTTATGTGTCGACCTGACTGGGCCACAGGGTGCCCAGATACGTAGTTAAACATTATTCTTGGTATGCCTGCGAAGGTGTTTCTGGATAAGAGTAACATTTGAATCCAGAGACTCAGTAAAGCTGATTCCCTCAATGTGGGTGGGTTCTGACCAATCAAATGAAACCCTGAACAGCATAAAAAGGTGGAAAGAGTAAGAATCCCCCTTCTCTGACTGGCTTTAAGCCAGGACACTGGTCTTTTCCTGTCTTCAAACAGAAGCATCAGCTCTTGAGTCTTGAGCCTATGAGCCTTCCATCTTGAACTAGCTTCCAGATTGGATCTTTGACCACAGACTCTTCCAGGTTCCCAGGCTTTTAGACAGGCAGCAGAACTCCTGGGGGTCCAGCTCCCCCTGCAGATCTCAGGACCTCTCAGCCTCTGTAACCGTGTGAGGCCATTCCTGCTAATAAAGCTCTCTCTATGTATACATCCTATCAGTTCTGATTCTCTGGAGGACCTGGGCTTATATCAGCTGTTTTTTTTTTTTTTTTAATCTTTACTATATAAATCTATATTGCAAAAAAAAATAAAAAATAAAAATAAATCTAAATTGCTTAAATTTACCGATTGTTCATCAGTCAGGGAAGTTTTGGCCCTTAAACTTTTATGAAAAGCAAAGAAAAAGTGCCTCTCGGCAAAGCCAGTTTGCTCCTGTGCCCTCTCCCCTCTTGTTTTGGAAACATCTTCAACTACATCCACATATTTAGTTTGGGGTTCCGGAGCTGTATTCTCCACTTGTCTTGCATGATTCATTTTTATTCTTATTGCTTGTAGAAGTAATGTCTGATTTCCCCCCCCCTTTGATGAGTTTATTTGTGCGGTAAACTGAAGCTTTTAAAACATGGCCAGGTCCCTACTGAGAGTTTTTACCTCCATTTTACCCACTAAGTTTACTAAATTTTATTCTCTCCTTGCAATTTTTAAAAATTATTGTACGCACATACACACAATCATGTTTTATTCATCTTCCCTGAAAAAGGCATAGAATATTTTAAAAGGCCCAGAAACATTGTAGAAACTAGAGTAGGTATGGTATCCTGGAGTGTGATTATAAATTAAAATGTCCCCTTTGCTTCCTAAAGAATAAGTCAATACCTAATATGACAAAACTTCCCCCCCCGCCTCTTTCTCTTTTCATGTTGGAATATAATGCTTCTATTGATGTGAAAATGCACCAGCATGCACTGAAGTATAATTAAAGGTAGATTTCCACTCAGTCTGCATGATGATAGTACAGCCACGTTGGGAATTAAAATATAATAAAAAGTCAGGTAGGTGAAGCTACCCAGAAGCAACATACCATCCACTCAAATGCTTTTTACTTGATACCATGTGGCTCTCACAGCCAGTCTACTCGTGAATTTGGGAGAAAAACATCAGCAAAGTCTGTTGTAGATTTTTCCAAGGTTATCTATATTTATATCTATAGATCTATAGATCTACAACCCTCTCACCTTTGTCTGTTACTAAATAAGGGGAGATAAGTTGGCCAGGCTCAAATCTACATTCCTAATCAAAGTGAGCACAGTGCTCTAGGAATCAACCTTCCCTAAGCTCCAGCTTTCTCTAGGAATCCAGAGCCGTGTTCTGTCTTCATAACCTAAAATGATGGATTGCTGAGCTTTTCTTGAACATCTCAGATATCTAGAAGACCAAAACAAAAAAAAAAAAAAAAAAAAAAAAAAAAAAGTAAGGAGCTTTAAAACTTAATTTTAATTTTTAAGATTTTATTTGAGAGAGAGACCACAAGCAGGGGGAGGGGCAGAAAGAGGGAGAGGGAGAAGGAGACTCCCTTTGAACCAAGAACCCGACATGGAGCTCAATCCAAGGACCCTGAGGTCATGACCTGAGCCAAAGGCAGACACTTAACCAACTGAGCCGCTCAGGCACCCATAAAAGTTAATTTTTAGTTACCTTTTTGGAGAAATATATGTAGATTATTTGGGAATAAAGATATTTGCATCCATTGATTTACCATTACAAAAGAAAAGTAAAATCTGCTGTTCCCTGATAGCTAGCAACAGTTTTAAGGGGAAATGCCTTTATGTGTCGATTCATCCATTTGTCCATCTCTCTATCCTAAAAAAGAAAATATTTCAAATTACATGGAAAGTGTCGCATTTGTTCAAAATTAGTCTTATGCATTTTCAAGTAAGAGCTCATAGACCAGGGGTGCCCGAGTGGCTTAGCTGTTTAAGTGTCTGCCTTAAGCTCAGTCATGATCCCAGGGTCCTGGCAGCCCCACAGCGCCTGCTCCTTGCCCAGTGGGGAGTCCGCTTCTCTCTGCTCCTGCTCTCTCTCTGCCAAATTAGCAAATAAAATCTTAAAAAAAAAAAGCTCATAGACCCAACCCCCAAATGTCTGCATCCAAATATAAAGTGCTCCATTTGTTACATAAATGTCATTACAGAAATTAAGTTGAAGCTCTCTATTTAAGGACAAACTTTTTAAAAGTTGACTATATGTTTCTTATTAAGTAGAGAAATGAGTATCTTTGAGTTGCTATAAATTAGTCTATGTAGTTTCCATTCATAATGTTGTTAACCATTATACTTTTTTCAGTATCATTTTATCCTCAATTATTTTATAGTACACCTTTTTGTTTTGTTCTGCTTTGCTTTAAAGGTAATTGATATTTATTGTAGAAAATTTGGGTATTAAGGAAAATGTATTAAGATGTAATAAAAAAAGTGTTAGTAATGGAACAATAACCCACCAATTAGAGATAATTACTTTTAGTATAATTCAGATATTTTTTTCTTTCTCAATTGCTTAGCTATCTATATAATTCTAGTAATAATATTGGGATCATATTCTATATAAATTTTTGTTAACATTTTTATTCACTATATTATACTTTCCAATGTTATTAAGTTTTATTTGGGAAACATGATTTCTAATGACACAATAGTATTCTATTTGAAGATATGCCTATAAAAGCACCTCTTCATTTAAACTATTTAATTTGTTTTTAATTACTTTTATTATTTTATATATGTTGTGATAAATATCTCTGTGTACTTCTTCATTTTTTTAGATTCAGAATGATACAAATTTAATAATCCAGGGGAATCACATTTTTAAATCTTCTGATAATTATGGTTTTAACTTGAATTAAGGAATATAATATATACTACTAAATATGTCTCCACTTTGCTATTAGGCATTGTAAAAAAATAAACAAATCATCTGAAGTATCTGAAGTATGCCTAAACATTATTTAATTTTTGAATTGTAAAAATTCGTTTTAAGAAATCTTGAAATATCTGCCATTTGAAATCAGAGAGCTGAAAATCATATGTCAATAAACAAAACACAAAAAAACAGTACTGCAAACCAAACTCCTTTTCTTATGAAAAATGAAAAAGAAACCTCATGATGCAAGTTAGCACTGGAATTTCGAGATTAATTCTTTCTAGAATTAATGCACTAACTACCTTTTCAAATGTTCATAAAATGAAGAGAAGAGATACTCTAATTGCTTAGGGTAGACCATGCCAGGAGCAGTTCCAGAGAAATGCATTTGCCAATAATGAGCTAGAAACCTGCCAGTATTTACCACCAAGTTCCCCAGCTACACCAGAAGCCAAGAAAATATCTACTCCTTCTGCTGTGATCTGGATGTTTGTCTCACCCCTCTACACATGCATATGTTGAAATGTCCAGTGTGATGGTCTTAGCAGGTGGAAGGCGCTTAGGTCAGGAGAGTGGAGCCCTCACAAATGGGTTAGTGATCTCCAGAAGAGACCCCAGAGCTCTCCAGCCCCTCCCATCTGTGAAGACGCAGTAAATGAAAGCAGCCATCTATGACTTGGAAGAGAGCCTTCAGGAGAATTCAACTCTGCTGGCACCCGATGGCAGGCCAGAACTCCAGAACTCTGAGGAATAAATGTCTGTCGCTTAAACCACCCAGTCTACTTTGTTACAGAAGCCTGATTGGACTAAGACACCTCCCTTTAACACATCCAAATAGAGCTCAAAAGGTTTACAAAGGACACTGTAACAACACAAAAATAAAACAAGGCCTCATAAAGGTTCTCTTTGGAGCCCGAAATACAAACAATGGTGATCTTTACTGAATACAGGCTTCTGAAGCAGTGCAGATGCTGAAAAATCATTCTAAAGTTGCAGCAATATCTATGTAAACAAAACGAGATTCTAATACTCCAGCTAAAAAACAGTCAATTTAGAAGCAGTGCATTTTCTGAATGACTTTTCTAAAAGGCTTTGTTTACATGGGTAAAAACTGATTTTGGGGGGATGCCTGGGTGGCTCAGCGGTTGAGTGTCTGCCTTTGGCTCAGGGTGTGATGCCAGGGTCGGGGACCAAGTCCTGTATCGGGCTCCCTGAGAGGAGCCTGCTTCTCCCTCTGCCTGTGTCTCTGCCTCCCTCTCTGTGTCTCTCAGGAATAAATAAATAATAAAATCTTTATTAAAAAGAGAAAGAAGAAAGGAAGGAAGGAAGGAAGGAAGGAAGGAAGGAAGGAAGGAAGGAAGGAAGGAAGGAAGAAAGAAAGAAAGAAAGAAAAATGATTTTTAATAGGCAAGAAAGATTAATAGAAATCATTTCCCTTCCACTATATAAATGCTGAATCACATTTTATGACCTTATTAATATGGATTGACCACAACTTTAGAGCATTATGGTAAATATCTGTGCATACTTTAGTGACATAAAATTGAGGAATTTTGCAATAGAACCTAGTTTAAATGGCAGGTTGGGTTTGTTTGTTTTTTGTTTGTTTGTTTGTTTGATTGATTTTGACTATACATCAGACAGTAATACACAGGAATACTTTTTTACTACCCATTACAATATTGCAATATTGCTCCTGGAAGATATACTGTTTTTGAAAATGAACTCATGGAGTAAATACCTCCAAGCAACTGAAACTTTAAAAAATTCCAGCTCTTCAAATGAGAAGACAGATCCATAGATCTATATTTTCCAAACTATAGGTCACAACTTGTTTCTACATGTTGTGATGGGTCATGAAAAATTTAATGGGGGGGAAAAAAAACAACCAAAAAGTAAGAGTCCATCTCAAGTAGCAAAGTAAGTTTCAGTAGGTATGGAGTATGACATAAAATGTTTTCTATGTTTTTATCAAAATCAGTTGAATCTGGAGGATGTGATGCTAAGTTTTTTTTTTTTTTTTTTTCTCATTAAACTTTTGTTTTAATGGGTCTCAAAATTCTGTGACAGATTTTTGGTCAAGTTGTTTCCATTAAAAAGTACTGATTTTAAAAACTAATAACTTAAAACTGCCACACACGCACAAAAAAAAAAAAAAAACAAATGGTCCACAAAACATTCTCCTTTCCTTCTGAAGGTTTTACGATGCATTGTTATCATTAACCAGTCTATAAGCCAAATACACAAAAGCAAATAGTGTATGATCTCACTTTTATGTAAAATCTAAAAAAAGGAGGGTTAATAGAACCAGAGAGTAGAATGGTGGTTTCCAATGGTGGGGAAAATGGGAAAATGGGGGTCAAAAGGTACAAACTTTCACTGATATTGCATGGCGATTATAGCTAATAAATTTTCACTGTATACTTAAAATTTGCTAAGAGAATAGATCTTAAGTGTTCTTACTATGCATGTACACACACGCACACGCAAACACACAAAAGTTAAGGTGGGGCGACAGATATGTTAATTAACTTGATTGCGGTAATTATTTCACAATGTATACATATGTTATTATACACCTTAAAAATCACATTGCACAACCTGTACAACATGTAAATATATATATAATTTAAATTTGTCAATTCTACCTCAAAACATCTGGAAAAACAAATTAAAAAAATAATAATAATTTTAAAAACACAGTTCTAGGCCCGCCTTCTTCAGGGCTCTGATACGAATGTTAAAATAGTATGCTCAAGTGAACACATCTTATCCATCTGATCCTTTTAGCACCACCACCCCCCTTTTACTACTTATTCCTAGTCAAAGGAAATGCATAAATCTGTATTCACCACTCACTAACTGTCGGTTCTAAATAGAAATAAATATAGTGGAATCTTTTATAAAAGTCGATGTTGCAAATTGGAAAATATTTTCACAGAAAGGTAACCTGCTCTGCAAAGTCAAGGTTACTCAGAGTTTGACTGAATTTTAGAAGTTGAGTCCACTGCCAAAACTAATGAGACCTGAAATCCATCACAAGGTAGAAGGAAAAATACAAGGAGGGCGAAAAATATATTGAATACTAACCTACCGGATTTAGTTTGAATTTATCATCAAAGAACAATGTTGTCCAAGACAGAATAAAAAGGCTTTGAACCTTGAATTAGCTTCATCTTGCACCACAGAACTTATTCACTAAAAGCAAAACCCAGTTACTGGTATGGACTAACAGACGATACCTGAGTGTCTCTGTAATGACTTCTTGATGCACTAAAGTGTGTGTGTGCGTGCACATGCGCACACACAGTAATGCTATCAGTGACTGCGCTCCTCTTCTAAATTTTCCGTATCTTCTACATTTTCACAACCAAGCAATTTTAAAGTAAAAAAAAAAAAAAAAAGGATTGACATTCTTCAATGTTCATGCTCCTGATAAGAATAAGGTAGATATAATGTGGAGCTGTTTCCTTTAGTTAAAGCAAACATCAGTGCCCTGGCCTAACTTATCTTTCCAAATTACTTTCTCAGTGTTGTTACTTACACTAACTTACTCATACATTTGATTGAATTTGGTAAAGTAGGTTAAATGCAGATGAAAACTGCCTTCTATGGACTCCATATGTGTTTATAGGATGGGCGAATGAATGTAGTCATATGTTGGATTCCTTTGTTCTTTCTTTCCTTTATTTTTAATAAACACAGTTTAAATTAGTATAAGATATAATTTTAAAAATGTATGTGCATCTATATTTACTTACAATCTTTTTTTATTTTTTTATTTTTTAATTTTTTATTTTATTTTTTTACTTGCAATCTTTCTGAAACTTGAGCAATGATAACTGATACAATCTTGGTTTCCACTATTTGTATAGGAAAAATAAATATTTGGAACAGTAAGATATTTTTAAGAGCAAGGTGACTGAAATGTCTAACTTCCCCATCAGTTTTTCTTAATTTGCACAGACTCTTGGCTAAATTCATAAAAATTTCTAGAGTTCAGTTTTATCATATTTAAGCAAACCTATTAAGGTAAATTAGTTGTTACATATTGGATTCTTCTTTGTTCTCTTTATTTTTTCATAAACATGGCTTTGGTTTAAATTAGATGAAAGTATCTTAGAATCCTAAAGTAGACCAACTTAAATTAGGAAATGTCTATTGATCTCTAGATTTAAGATCCTATTATTTCAATTACAACGGTTCCTGTTATATGGAAAACCACCAGGGATTTGGGTTTATTCATTTAATGCCAAGAGGGAGCGAGGTCTTCATACTTATATTTTCATGTTTTTAGTCATCAGAAAAGAATCATTAATCATAATAAAATCTAATGGGATATTCTTCAACTGTGGTAAATATTTGTATGTGTATTTGTTTTATGTGTTATTCTGGTCTCTCCAGGTATTTTCTATTTGCTCTAAATTTCCCCAGGTGAATTTATACTGGGAAGTAGTGATAAAATATGGTTGATCAATCATTTTGACTCCAGACATTCAGAGGAAAGCAAAACTAACAAAGTAAAAACAGAAAAAGTAAATATCAAGGTATTTCACAATAGCTTTTGATTTCAATAATTCAGACACACCTCTGACATAATGGTCCCTATATCTTCCTTAAATCCTTCCAAGTAATAGGCTATATGGCCGTGCCCTACAGAAACATAAAGTCAATTTTATGAAAAGACACATATGTCCTCTAGCAGGAAATATTCTGTTAGTGAACACTAGTTTAAATGGCCACTGTGTTAACTCCACAAACATCCCTGGAACGCCCCTAATATAACAGGTGCTGTTCTATATGCTAGAACAGAGGAACAGACATAGCCTCTGCCCTCGGAGAGCTGATAGCCCACAGGGAAACAAAATGGACACAAACAATATAACATGTTAGAAACCAAGGCAGGTGTATACATATGGTGTCATGAGTGAACACAGAGTATTTCAACATCAGAGCCAGCAGTCATGCAGTTGAGCATTTTGTCATGAACTTCCTTTCTCGGTGTCTGGTACCTCTGCACTAGCTGCTCAGTCAATGTTACTTATTTCTGTCTTCTATTCCCAAGTAGTTCTCCACAAAATAAAAACAACTACTGCCGGGAACATCCAGAGAAATTTAATGAAAACTTTTGCTATTTATCAGTCCCCTATCATGACAAATTTTTCTTTGTTTGCAACATCTCACTTTGCAATCCCAGCTTTCTTGGTAGCGTATTAATCAAAGACTATCCCAAGGTTGCTAAGTTTGTTCAAGGAACAGCATTAGTACCCAAGCCTTGGCTTATCATACCATTGAGAGGTCAATTTAAAAAATTACCCTGCTAAGCCAAGACAGTCAGTCTTCCCTCAGTTGATACATACATCTTGTCATTCCTCTTTGTACTCACCCCTTGTTCTTGTTGTTTTTCCTGAAAATTTTCATAAATTTAGCAAGATCACTTGGAGGTTTTGACTCAAGCAGGTGAATATATCTTTAAAGTCATAATTAAATTACTATATACTTGCTACTAATAGTAAAAGGTATGTGAATGTCCATGAAGTCAAATAATACCAGGCACTCTTATGTCAGGAAAATAGACATTCTTTGTCTTGAAACATAAATTATCCACTTAGAATAATGTCCATTGCCCTATTAATGGGAACTAGCATGTATTAGGAACAGACGATTTTGTCACTCTGAGACAGGTTCAACCAACTTTCCTCCTTGCCCACCCCTCACTCCCGAGCAAGCTTCCAAGGTTCTATGATTCAACCAGCATTCTGGGCGGCCAAGTAAGAATCTCACAAGTCTGAATCCGAACATAACCACAAGCATGCAAAGCTGGCAAGACAAAGTGAAACAAAACAAAAGCAAGGCTAGCTGTGGAAATGACAACAGCAGTTTCAGGAGCAAAGAGCAAAGTGACAGCACTAACCTGAGGAAATATCTATTTGGCTCATCTTGGTCTGAGTGATGTTGATGTGAACACCGACTTTGCTTTCAGTGAGGTCAATCTCCACGTTGCCCAAATTCTCTGCAAACTGACTGAAAAGCAGGAGGCCGTTTGGGTTCCAAGTCCTGAACTGGAAACTGACCGAAAACAGGTCCTGGTTAAGCCGTCCTGGCACCTCCAGGTAACTGGTAGCATTGAAAAAGACAGGCACGGTGTAGGGCTCCACACATGAGAAACTCAAATTTCCCTGTAAAAAAAAAAAAAAAAAAAAAAAGGTGTGTGTGCTTTAAGACAAGTACAATCAAAGCTGCAGCTCTACGAATGTTAAAGCAGGCCCTAAGCTCATGCCAGACTCACATGCAGGAGCACGATTTGGGTTCAGCAACCAGATACCAAACATCATTTTCCTTGGAGTGTATGTCTAACAGGGTTCAGCAGCTGGTTGTCAGGATGACAGATCTAACCAGAACCATCTATCATGGATCAACAGACAGTCTGATGGGATGAAATGTGTCCCTGTGTTGGGGGCATGAGTGTGGGCCACTGGACTTTCTAAAAAGGGCAGAAAGCTGCTGCTCCCTCCCCTGTTACTGATGTTGCATCAGCCAAGGAGGAGATACCCGTCCTTTTCTGGATGGCCTGTGTCAAGTGTTTGTTCTTTTATTACTAGTTCCAGTAGGAATTATAGTCATTTGGTTGTATGTATTATTTGATATTATGGGACAAATATTCTTGGTTTTTAATCCCATACCTAATATATATGAATTAATATTAACTATACAGCATCAGCATAACTGTGATTTCAGATTATTTTGTGTTAATTGTAATGATAATACAATTATTTGTATTAACTAAAGTACTCCTTTCCTCTTACACTCCCTCTACATTGTACGAAGAAATTTGATTTGCCATTCACATACACTAAATGTTGCATTCTGGTGTTTAAGTCCTTTTCCTTTTAAAGTCTGAAAATCTAGAGGCAGGGCCAGATGGTGGGGAGTAGGGTCCCCAAGTCACCTGTCCCCACTAGCTCACCTAGGTAACTTGCAAACCAGCCTAAACACCTATGAATTCGACCTGAGATTTAAAGAAATAATAGCTGGAAGGCTACAGAGAGAAGGGTTTGAGCTTCTAACAATGTAGGGAGATGGAGAATAAATAAATAAGAAAGAATCCATTGGGAGAGGGGCCCCCGCGAGGAGCCAGGCTAAGGGGGGAGGTGAGAGCCCTCGGGACAGGAAAGTGCAGCCCCGGAGATGCAGGAACTTTAAAAATCCACCCCGGATTCTTCCCAGATGGACACTTAGCAGGGAGCTCGGGCAGAATCCCAGGAAGGGCAGTGGAGCCCCCAGGTTCCCGGGGTCACTAACAGAGGAGGTGCACCCAGGGGAGAGCGCACCACACCCCACGGCCAAGCTCCCTGAGGGGGTGGGGCGCCCCGGGAGCAGCTCGGGCTGTGCAGGCCCCGGAGCCCAGTGCGCTGGGGTACACAGCCCAGGATCCGGTGCTCCCCTTGGGACAGGTGGAGGCCGGGAAGGCCCAGGACAGCAAGGATGCTCCTGCCTCCGGGGGCGCCCCAACTGTGCAGGTCAACGACCCTGCCCCCGGAGCATCCAGGACCCTGCGGACTGAGAGCTGCGGTAGTTACTGCGGCAGCTGACTCTAGGGCTGGAGAGCTGGCGGCCACCAGTGTGGTTGTCCCTCCTGGTGTCACCTTGTACGTGGGACTGAGCAGGGACCTCACAGGATAAACAGCTCCCACTGAGCTGTGCACCTGACAGGGGGTGGGACGCTCCCCCAGGTGCACACACCTGAGAGGACCAAGCAGTGCTGGAAGCTCCAGGACTGAGAGGAAATCAAGGGAATATAGTATATAGAACTAAAGGGTGCCCCTCTTTTTAAAATTTTTCTTCCTTTTTCCATTACAACTCCTTTTTCTATCAGACTAAAAATTTCCAATATTTTTTCTCTTTTCCCACCTTAACTACAATATTTTATAACTCTTCATTTTTAAGGTTTTTCCTTTTTGAGTTTCATATTTCTACAATTACTTGTCTTAGATATATTTTTCACTTCTGGATTCCCTTCAATGTATTCAATTTAATTTTCGGAGATATACGAGATTGGGGTTTTTGTTTGGTGTTTTTGTTTCTCTGCCTCATTTTGTTCTGCAAGGGCGGGAGTTAATACCTTCTAAAACATGACCAGCATGGACCCAGACCCAAGTGGTATGCTATGCTGGTTCATTCTGTGAGATTATATTCTCTCTTCCTTCCCATTCTTCCCCCCTCTTTTATCTTGTTTATGTTTGGTGGTCAATGTTGGGGCTTTCAAAATATTGCTATTTTATATAAGTTTGGGATTGAGCATTTTCAAACATACAGAACTTAATACACTCAGAAGCAAGAGAGTCACCCTGAGGAGCCACAGGTAGACTACATTCTCCTCCACTACCATGTCTTCACCAGCATCATCTCCCAGTTACCCCACCCCACTTTTTTTTTCTTTTTTCTCTTTTCTGCTTTATTTTTTTTTTCTTTTTCTTTTTCTTCTTCTTTGGGGTTTTGGCCTTTAATTTTTTACTACTTTGTTTTAAAATCTGTTTCTCACTTTAGTGGTCCTTTTGTTTTACTTTGTTCTGATCTTCTTTTTCATTGATTGGTCTCTGACCTTGTCGGAATCACCTACGGTGGATTTTATTTAGGTCGTGATTGATATTTTTGACTCAGCCTGCTCATACAGCCACTCTGCACTGGACAGAATAACTAGAAAAAGAATTCACCACAAAAGAAAGAATCAGAAATAGTGCTCTCTGCCACAGAGTTACACAATATGGATTTCAATTCCAAGTCAGAAAGCCAATTCAGAAGCACAATTATAAAGCTACTGGTGGCTCTAAAAAAAGCATAAAGGACTCTAGAGACTTTGTTACTGCAGAATTGAGATGTAATCAGGCCAAAATTAAAAATAAAGGAGATGCAATCCAAACTGGATGTCCTAATGACAAGGAATAATGAGGTGGAAGAAACAGTGAGCGACATAGAAGACAAGTTGATGGTAAGGAAGAAAGCTTAGGAAAAAAGAGAAAACAATTAAGAGACCATGAGGAAAGGCTAAGGGAAATAAATGACAGCCTCAGAAGAAATAATTTACGTATAATTGGGGTTACATAGACGCTGAGTGGGACAGAGAGCCACAGAGTATATTTAAACAATTCATAGCTGAGAATGTCCCTAATTTGGAAAAGGAAACAGGCATTCAGATCCAGGAGATAGAGGGGTCCCCCCAACAATCAATAAAAACTGTTCAACACCTTGACATTTAATAGTGAAACTTGCAAATTCCACAGATAAAGATAAAATCTTTTAAGCAGTGAGAGACAAGAGATTCTTAACTTATATAGGGAGAAATATTAGATTAACAGCAGACCTCTCCACAGAGACCTGGCAGGTCAGAAAGGTTGGCAGGATATATTCAGGGTCCTAAATGAGTAGAACATGCAGCCAAAATACTTTACCCAGCAAGGCTCTCATTCAGAATAGAAGGAGAGATAAAGGGCTTCCAAGATGCACAGAAACTGAAAGAATATGTGACCAGGAAGCCAGCTCTGCAAGAAATATTAAGGGGGACCCTATAAAAAAAGAGGAAGCCCACAGAAATAATCCACAAAAACAAGGACTGAATAGATATTATGATGACATTGAATTCATATCTTTCAATAGTTACTCTGAACGTGAATGGGCTAAATGATCCCATCAAAAGATGCAAGGTATCGGACTGGATAAAAAGCGAGACCCATCTATTTGCTGTCTACAAGAGACTCATTCTGGATCTAAGGACACCTACAGCCTGAAAATAAAAGGTTGGAGAACCATTTACCATTCAAATGGTCCTCAAAAGAAAACTGGGGTAGCAAGCCTCATATCAGATAAAGTATCCCAAAGACCGCAGTAAAAGATGAAGAAGGACACTATATCATACTTAAAGGGTCTACCCAACAAGAAGACCTAACAATCATGAATATTTATGCTCCTAATGTGGGATCTGCCAAGCATAAAATCAATTAATAACCAAAGTAAGGAGATATTTAGATAATAATACACTAATACTGGGAGACTTCAACACGGCACTTTCTGTAAATGACAGATTTTCTAAGTACAACATCACCAAAGAAACAAAAGCCTTAAATGATACACTGGAAAAGACAGATTGCACAGATATATACAGAACTTTCCATCCAAATGCAACTAAATACACATTCTTCTCAAGTGCACATGGATCATTCTCCAGAATAGACTGCATACTGGGTCACAAATCAGGTCTCAACTGATAGCAAAAGATTGGGATTGTCCCCTGAATATTTTCAGTCCACAGTACTTTGAAGCTAGAACTTAATCACAAGAAGAAATTTGGAAAAAAGCTCAAACACATGGGGGTTAAAGAGCATCCTCCAAAGACGAATGGGTAAACCAGGAAATTAGAGAAGAATTAAAAGGATTCATGGAAACTAATGAAAATGGACACAACCATTCAAAATCTTTGGGATACAGCAAAAGCAGTCCTAAGAGGGAAATACATTTCAATACATGCCTCCCCCCAAAATTGGAAGAAAAAAAAAAACTCAAATGCACAAGCTAACCTTGCACCTAAAGGAACTGGAGAAAGAAGAGCAATTAAAACCTATACCAGGCAGCAAAAGGGAGATAATAAAGATTCAAGCAGAACTCAATGGAATACAGACCAGAAGAACTGTAGAACAGATCAACAAAACCAGTTGTTTCTTTGAAAGAATTAATAAGATAGATAAGCCACTTGCCAGACTTATTAAAAAGAAAAAAAATACTCAAATTAATAAAATCATGAATGAAAGAGGAGAGATCACAACCAATACCAAGGAAATACAAAGGATTTTAAAAATGTATTATGAGCAGCTATATGCCAATAAATTAGGCAACCTAGAAGAAACGGATGCATGTCTGGAAAAACACAAATTACCAAAATTGGAACAGAAAGAAATAGAAAACCTGAGCAGGCGAATAGCCAGTGAGGAAATTGAAGCAGTTATCAAAAACTTCCCAACACAAAAAAGTCCAGGGCCAGATGGCTTCCCAGGGGAATTCCATCAAACATCAAACAGAGGTAAAGGACTTGTACCCTAAAAACTACAGAACACTTCTGAAAGAAATTGAGGAAGACACAAAGAGATGGAAAAATATTCCATGCTCATGGATTGAAAGAATTAATATTGTGAAAATGTCAATGCTACCCAGGGCAATTTACACATTCAATGCAATCCCTATCAAAATACCATGGGCTTTCTTCACAGAGCAGGAACAAATAATCTTAAGATTTGTGTGGAATAGAAAAGACCCCGAATAGCCAGGGGAATTTTAAAAAAGAAAACCATAGCTGGGGGCATCACAATGCCAGATTTCAGGTTGTACTACAAAGCTGTGGTCATCAAGACAGTGTGGTACTGGCACAAAAGCAGACACATAGATCAATGGAACAGAATAGAGAATCCAGAAGTGGGCCCTCAACTCTATGGTCAACTAATATTCAACAAAGCAGGAAAGACTCTCCACTGGAAAAAAGATAAGTCTCTTCAGTAAATGGCCTGGGAAAATTGGACAGCCATGTGCAGAAGAATGAAACTAGACCACTCTCTTGCACCAGACACAAAGATAAACTCAAAATGGATGAAAGATCTAAATGTGAGACAAGAGTCCATCAAAATCCTAGAGGAGAACACAGGCAACGCCCTTTTTGAACTCGGCCACAGTAACTTTTGCAAGATACAGCTATAAAGGCATAGGAAACAAAAGCAAAAATAAACTACTGGGACTTAACCAGGATAAAAAGCTTCTGTGCAGTGAAGGAAACAGTCAACAAAACTCAAAGACAACCGACAGAATGGGAGAAGATATTTGCAAATGACCTGTCAGATAAAGGGCTAGTATCCAAGATCTATAAAGAACTTATTAAACTCAACACCCAAGAAACAAACGATCCAATCATGAAATGGGCAAAAGACATGAACAGAAATTTCACCAAAGAATACACAGACATGGCCAACAAGCACATGAAAAAATGCTCCACTTCACTTGCCATCAGGGAAACACAAATCAAAACCACAATGAGATCCCACCTCACACCAGTGAGAATGGGGAACATTAACAAGAAAGGAAACAATAAATGTCGGAGAGGATGTGGAGAATGGGGAACCCTCTTGCACTGTTGGTGGGAATGTGAACTGGTGCAGCCACTCTGGAAAACTGTGTAGAGCTTCCTCAAAGAGTTAAGAATAGAGCTGCCCTACAACCCAGCAGTTGCACTACTGGGGATTTACCCCAAAGATTATATGCAGTGAAAAACCAAGACACCTGCACCCTGATGTTTCTAGCAGCAATGTCCACAGTAGTCCAACTCTGGAAGGAGACTCAGTGTCTATCGACAGATGAATGGATAAAGAAGATGTGGTCTCTGTATACAATGGGATATTCCTCAGCTATTATAAATGACAAATACCCACTGTTTGCTTCGACGTGGATGCAACTGGAGGGTATTATGATGAATGAAAAAGTCAATTGGAGAAGGACAATCATCATATGGTTTCACTCATACGTGGAATATAAGAAATAGTGAAAGGGATTATAAGGGAAAGGAGGGAAAATGAGTGGAAAAATTAGAGACTGTGACAAAACATGAGGGACTCCTAACTCTGGGAAACAAACAAGGGGTAGTGGAAGGGGAAGTGGGCAGGGGGATGGGGTAACTGGGTGACAGGCACTGAGGAGCACACTTGATGGGATGAGCGCTGGGTGTTTATACTGTATGTTAGCAAATTGAATTTCAATTTTAAAAAAATGGGAAAAAAGGTTCTGAAAATCTACGTATGCTTCCAACTTCTTTTATCCCACTGTAATATTCTGAGGAATATAATTTGATGACATTTCCATCTGGTCCTTCAATTATTTATTTATTTCACAATAACACACCACCACGATATCTAGGTTTATAGTGATCATTCTTCCATTTCAGCACATTGACCATTATATCTATAATAGAATTATAGGGTGTCCCTCTGAATTAATATTCAAACTAAATTTGCACTGTAGCTTCACAGATAACTATTTTTAACTGCTTACTTTTACTAATGAAAAGAACTGCTTTTGCCTAATAATTGAGATGTTATAACTGATCAGATACCCAGGTTGTGGGGAATGTGTCCCAACAAAATTAAAGGGCCTTTCTGCATAAAGGTGATGACTCAGAAGTCAAGATCGTGAGGTACTAGAGGACGTCATGAAGCAGACATGACTGCCAAGTAACCCATGAGCAGAACTCAGAGGTTGGAGGTTCCTCCCCTGTCCTGGCAAGCTATAGTCTATCTGCCTTCCCCATCCCCGGAGGCTGCACCAAGGATACAGTCTGGAGACAGAGACATGGTGTTGAGGCTATCCAACCTGGGTACTCAACTGGTTAAGGCCTCCTCTAACCATAACTGAACCTGGTTAAGACTTCTATATGAACTTTTAAGATTTGGCATGCAGGTGCAGAGACGTACTCATCTTGTGGCTCCCCGAGACAAGCCTAAAAGTGCCCTTGCTTATTAAACCTGCCACCTATCAATATGGGGTGATCTGTCTCTTTCTTCTGTCTCGTCCTGCCTTCTGCATCCAGGGGCTGTTTGCAGATGACACCCAGAAAGCTTTCCAGGAGGTTGTGAACCAGTATTAGGGAATGAGTAGGTCCAGGGTGAGCGCTGAGTCAATTTCACTGAAATATCACCATCATCTTTGAAAGTAAATTTCCTTCATAAATATTCATCCTTTTAGAGTTGCTTACTTGTCTCTATCCTGCCTAAAACTTTAATATGTACATTTATTTTTGTTTAAAAGTTTATTCTATGTCTGCTCACTCTATTTCAACAAATATAATTATAGATAACTTATGCTTTACTAAATATCTTTGTTATTGAAGTTAAAATAGCATTTATAATGATGATATATTTTGTAGTTAAAGCTGCTCCAGGAATGAGTCTCCATAGTAAAATCCTTTTTGGTTTAGATGTCTAATGAATGAATCTCAGGACCAACTGGGAGGTTCGGGCAGAAATAACACTTCACGTCTTCTTAAAGATGCAAAATATAGAGAAAGTATTCAGATGACTTGGATTCTGTACCTTTTTATCTTAAGCAATGCCTTCCGAGGGGGGAAAAGGACCCTGGTACCATTTTATCCAAAGCTTAAAAGAGCATATGTATTAATACTGCTCTAGGTAAGAAAATCATAGCATGTAAGGAAACCATGATTTGGGGGGTCACATACTGTAAACGCCCATTCAGTCATCTTGGAAAGTTATTTCTAGGCAAAATCTCAGGGTTTTTTTTTTCATCTATAATATGTGTATGATAACATCTCTTCTCATCTTGTAGTACTGTTCTCAGACTATCATAAAAGTAACATTCCTAGCACAGTGTCTGCTGCCTTTAAGTGGAACTACTATTTTTCTCTATAGTCAATAATACATTTTATGAGATAATTTCAAAGTTCAACTTTTTACTCAGTATAAATTATTATTTTTGAAAAAGAATTATTGAAGAAAAAATTCATATTAAATTATTTTATAATAATAATAATATTCATACCCAACCTGAACTCCTGTTTATTCATGAGGGGATTTTTTTTAATGATTTTATTTATTTATTTGAGACAGAGAGAGCATAAGCAGGAGGAGCAGCAGAGGGAGAGGGAGAAGGAGACTCCCCACTGAGCTGGGAGCTGGATGTGGGACTCAATCCCAGGACCCCGGGATCACGACCTGAGCTGGAGGCAGATGCTTCACCAACTGAGCCACCCAGGTGCCACCAAGAGGGGATTTCTATTTGTCCAATCATTTTGTGAAAACCGTAGGCTCAAATGTGAGGCAACAGATATCAGAGCTCTTTTGGAATACAGTGTAAGCACTCGTAACATTGTCTGCTGCCAGGGACTCTCAAATGCGTGGGTCTCTGGAATCCCAGACTCTCCCAAATAACACTTGCAGGTTGAAATTAACTCCTGTTCTTGCAGAAACATAGGGAACACACACTAGATTTTTCAGCTGATATCTTTCAGTGATCCTAAGAAGTGTCCTGGGGAGGCAGGTATGCTAGAGCATCCTTCAATCTTTGCTCTCCTCCTTGAAATAAGTTAAACCTGGAAAAGACTGACTGCGGAGCTAGAAGAAGATCACTGTTAGGTTCTATGTCACAGATGTCACTGTCCAGGGGCAGTCAATCCTTATTTAACTGCCTATACTTAGTATGGTTAAGGCTTTCACAAAAAAGTGTATTTATTTACTTACCTGGATGAATTATCTTTGGAAATATGGAAATGAATATAATAAAGTCTCTGGCTGTAACACTTTTAAAATACTGAATTAAATCATAGACAAGAAATGGGAAGCCATATATGATAAGACATCTGGAAGTGATAACGCCAACTTACAGGCTGCTGAACGGCTGGGACAAAGGGCAAGACCAAGGTATGCCTGTCCCTCTGATATGGGGAATCCAGAAACACTGGGTCAAAATCCTTTGCCCCATCTATGTAAACCTTACCATCTACTGCAGGCTAATTTAATTAAAAAAATCATCATTTATTCTCAGAGTATATCCACTATCTACACTTTTGTAGATAATTCTAAAGTTAGTTTTACGTTGTTGAGCCCAATACAAGTATGATGGCAAGTGCTATGATGCTGTTGTTTAACACTCCAGCAAAAACAAAGCTTCTTTGATTTTTCTATGAATGACTATTTTGGAGTGAATGATCTTACCACATTTGAGGGCTCTAGTTTCTTCCTTCTTGCAAGATCAGTTATGTTGATGCCATTGTAATTAATGCTCTCCATGCAGCCTTTGAAGTTCTTTCTACTGCTGGAACTTGGCTTCCCAGAGAAAGGTATGCCTCCAAAGGTTATCTTTGAGAAAAGAAAAAAATGTCAACATTCACACTGTATTTGACTAAATAAAATATTCACAATAAATTAGACTTAATAATTAACAAAACTATTTATACAACCAAGCTCTCTATACTTCTCCCAGAATACACAGACATTTTTTTCTGCCTTCCAAATCTGTTGCATATTAAATTAAGTCGTTGTTGGGATCCCTGGGTGGCGCAGCGGTTTGGCGCCTGCCTTTGGCCCAGGGCGCGATCCTGGAGACCCGGGATCGAATCCCACGTCGGGCTCCCGGTGCATGGAGCCTGCTTCTCCCTCTGCCTATGTCTCTGCCTCTCTCTCTCTCTCTCTGTGTGACTATCATAAATAAATAAAAATTAAACATTGTCTTTAAATTAAGTCGTTGTAGAAGTGCGTAACAGTATCATTCCGGCAATTAGATTATAACTTTAACAAGAAAATAGCAATAATCTCTTGTATTGTAACCACTCAAAAGGCATTTAATTTTCCTGAAATGTTTCAAAAGATTTTATATAGCAACCTTCTTTTATTAAGTAATATTAAAAACACATTTTTATGTTTATCCTTCATAGACATACTAATGAATGTTTCTGGGCATTATGAGATAACCAGCACTGATATAATATAATAATAAACCCTATGTACAATGTAGACTTATTTTTTTAAAGATTTTATTTATTTATTCATGAGAGACACAGAGAGGGAAGCAGAGGCAGGGGGAGAAGTGGGATCCCCATGGGGAGCCCAATGCGGAACTTGATCCCAGGATTCTGGGATCGAGACCTGGGCTGAAGGCAGATGCTCAACCACTGAGCCACCCAGGAGTCCCCTATGTAGACTTATTTTAATCTAAATGACCACTAAAGTCAAAGATTCACTAGACTTATTCTGAATGCAAAACACAGTTCAAAAAGTCTTATTACAATATTGATTAAAATATATATTAGGAGATGGAGGCTGTTCTCTGAGCACTATATGCCTGGAACTATGATAGGTCTTCTAAATCCTAAAGAATAAGATAGATGCTCTTGACTGTGATTCTCTGGCTACTATCACCTATAAGAAGAGATTATGTCAAGGCGCCTGGGTGGCTCTGTTGTAAGCATCTGCCTTGGGTTTGGGTTGTAATCTTGGGGTCCTGGGATCTGGCTGCATGAGGCTCCTTACTCAGCCAGGATTCTGCTTCTCTCTCTCCCTCCACCCCAATTCCCTGCTTGTGTACATCCGTGCTCTCTCTTTCTCAAATAAATAATAAAATCTTTAAAAGAGAGAGAGAGAATATCTTTTCCCATATATCTTTGGCCAAATTACGGTACTATAGCATCAATTTCCTATAATACAAAATTATACTTAATATACATATTGCCATAATGACATTTACTGCTAATAGTGAATTAGTGATAAATAAATCTAAATACTAACCAGAGCTGCAATACCAAGATATATAACCCAGATGTTATTTCTCTTTTATTATTCAATGTTACCATTATCTTTTCCTATAAAGCTTCGAAAATGAAAGCAATAGTTATGGCATTTTTGAATGTCAAGAGTTCATATTTGAAACAACGCACAGATTTTTTTTAAAGATTTTATTTATTTATTCATGAGAGACAGAGAGAGAGAGAGAGGCAGAGACACAGGCAGAGAGAGAAGCAGACTCCATGCAGGGAGCCCAATGTGGGACTCGATCCCAGGACTCCAAGATCACGCCCTAGGCCGAAGGGAGGCACTCAACCGCTGAGCCACCCGGGCGTCCCTGCACAGATCTTTGTGTTCTAGGAGGCCATTAGCAAATTATGTTCTTTTATTTAGTGTCATGGCATCCTAGATGCTTAGTTTTTGCAGGAAAAAAAAAAAAGCACAAATTAATGATAGATTATGAGACAATATAAAAAAACAAAGACCTCACTTAAAATAAAATTTGTTAATAATGGTTAGCAACCATTATGCATCATTTACCATAGAGTTTATATATGAAAGAAGGGAAAATTGAGAATATATAGAAATTAATTAGGACATGACAAAAGGAAAATTATAGTAATATAAAATAGTAGAATTATTATGAAAATATTTTCAAGTGGCACTAAAAGGAACTTATTAGGTACTAAATAAGTATACCTAATACCAAAGGTAAGAATTACTGATAATTATGTTAAGTGTTGTATTTCCTGTCTACAGTTTATTTTACCAATTCTTTCCTAGTTATTGGTAACAAAATCTATGCTTAATGACATGCAGCATCACATTTTGAACATTATTACTAAATACCATTTGAAATATATTGTCTCATTCTCTCTCCACGTGAACAGTTTATTTTGGGCCTTTCATTTTCTGTTTGGATGATGATTAAACATGCCTGTGGTTTCTCTGCTTTCAGCATCCCTTAGCACATGTCCTACCTCATCATCAGAGGTGCCCTAGTGAAGCAATACAGGCTCAACTTACCGGATTTCCTTACAACTAAGAGATGTGGGTTCAAATCCCAATTCCTAATGTAACTAATCACATGATATTAGGTTGTTACATCTTCTAATTATGTATTCCCATCAGTAAGATGGAATACCTGGACCACGAATATTTTCTGATGTTGTAATTATTCAGAAAGTCAAAAAATTGTTGCAATTGTTAGATTATTCATCAGATATTCATATAACTCATATGACTGACTTATTAATGATCTTACCATTCAATAACAACCTTGACTCTGAGGAGGTAATCACACTGACCATTTTGTTAGCTACCAAGTGTTTGCAAAACGTGGCAGACGGCTAGATACTTCTAGCGTCCTTTCTCCCTACCTTCTTTAGGAAAACAAGAATGCTTTTCAGCTGTGCACGTTGCTGTGCAGCTAACACATGGCATTCACCCACCTCTCTGAAACTAGTTTTGGTTTTATTGAGATGAAAGTAGTAAGACTGTGTTTAACTCCAAAAACCACAATCGAAAGAGGAGGAGAGCACAACCTTCTTCACTCTTCCTTCCCAATGGAATGCAAGATGGAATATGAACAGCCATCCTGGGTGATTTGCAATGGGGCTGGAGTAGCAGCAAGGTTAGAGACCAGAGTCTTGATAATCCGGTCATTTGAGCCCAGTGTTACCTCAATGTTTTAGGTAGTTACCTTTCCTAGTGTGACCTGCCTAGTGTTACCTTTCAAATGAAGGAGAATAAACAAGCATCTGTTACGTGGGCCTAATTAATCATAACTGATAATATGGTGATTTCTATTACTTCCCATGGCCTCCTCATATAATAATGCTATGACAGGCTCAGTCAGTTAAGTGCTTGCCTTCAGCCTAGATCATGATCCGAGGGTGATGGGATCGAGCCCCGCATTGGGCTCCCTGCTTCTGGGGAGCTTACTTCTCCCTCACCCTCTCCGTTCCCCCTCTGTGAGCTCTCTCTCTCTCTCTCTCAAATAAGTAAATTATAAGATCTTTAAAAAATAATCTTATGACAAATGTGCTATTACATCCATTTTCCAAAAGGAGACTATGATTTGTCCACTGTCACACAACCAATAAGGAGCAAAAAGGGACTCAAACCCAGGCCTTTTGTCCCAGTTTGAGCCATGCAATTGATTCTCTACAAAATCTTAGCTGGTTTCCCCTCTAAAATCCTAGTGTAGTTCTACAGCTATCAGGGGGCATTCATTCCTCTACCTCCCAAGCAGACAGGTATTGCAAAAGCAATGGCATAACATCCACAGTGATCGATCCTGGAATTTAGCTGAAGAAAAGAGAGAAGCCAGGCCAAACATCAGTGTGTGGTCCTGCCCTTTAGCTGAGAAGAAGGATGTGTATCTGTTTACCTTTGTACCCTTTTTAGGGCACCATGTGGCTAGTAGCTGCCTGCACACAGCGTTTGGCACACTTCACAGTGTCATTGGGCTCCGGGAGGTGATAAGGTAAACTCTTAAGCCATCTTCCACAAAAATAAACAGATTGAGGTACCTCAAAGGAACAAACTTGTTTTCTACTGCTTCTTACATGATGTACATCTCTGGGAATAGTGATAGGTATTAGCTTTCCCCTACGGTGTGCTGAATCCCACTCATACTAGCCCATGAGAACTGATTGTTCAACAGAGCCATTGTTTAAAATTAAATCATATAATTTTAAATTACATTAAATAATAGGTACTAAGAACTCATCTCTATATTTTTATTATTATGTATGTTCCTGAGAATACTTATATTCATTGTGTCTATATAAGCTGGGAATACTCTATCATGGTGTGGTGTAATAAATATATTGGGTCTTTGTTCCCGGTTCCTGGCACAGGGCCTAAAACCCTTGGAATTTTCTGAGTGATAGAAATGTCTCCAGTTATTCATAACACCCCTCCTTTGGGGTTTGAGTCTAGTTACTATATGGATGAGTCAGAGGTATGTGTGAAAACTCAACTGACTCAGGATTCTTTATCAATAAATTTAAATTTCTTCCCAGCGTGTCTAATGATGTTTCAGGGCATGGTCATCTACAGCTGAGGTTCTCAAACATGGTATGTATGTTGATTGGCTTCAAAGTGTCCATGAAACTGCTGACTCTGTGTGTGTGCATGAATATTCATGGATTCCACACAAACTCAATAGAGCCTATGACCCCAAATTTTTAATTCTGTTTTTTTGAAAATTGGAATTGTGTTTGCCCATTGCTAATGTTCCAAGATCTCTCATCTCTTCTCCGGTACTTCAAAGTTTATTAATGGAGGATGAATAATTCATCTTTAAGTTCTCTCATTCAGTGGCAGATAAACCACCTAAGCCAAGAAATGTACTAATTTAGAAAAAAATAAAACTTCTGACATTTTCATATTCTTTCTATTGCACCAATCATTTTTTTTTTGAGGAGACTTTTTTGGGAGATGCAGTTATTTTCTGGTAACCTTAAATTTAATGTTAATAAGTCTCAATATCAGAGTTTATATAGCATAATCTATTTTAAGCTCCTATTTAGGAATATCTGTAATATATTCATCTCACAGAAAATTTAGAAACAATTTAAATATATAAGGAAAATAAAAAGCACAGTTGCCAATCTTAACTTTTTCAATTATTTTATAGTGAGCATATTTCACATTTTTAAAAAATTATATACAGATATTGATTAACACATAAATGTGTGTGTATATGTATATCGACAATTTCAAAACTGCGGACAAGGCACGATGAGTTGGCACAGAAAACTCACAGGGTCACAGCCACCATACACTTCTTACATTTTTTTTTCTTTTTCTTTTTTTCTTTTCTTTTTAACTTCTTAGTTTTAAAGGATACACAGCAATATTGGACATTATCTAGGCATTATGTGAAACGCTAGCTTGACCTACTTCACCATTCCAACATCCTGCCACATTGCTTTTGAAGATCTCCAGTCCTAGTGAAGGTGAGCTTTTTTATCACTTCTCTCATAAAAAGAGCGTCACATGAAAGTAAAAGTGGAACAGAAGATGAAGATGGCAGTCAAATCTGATCCCAAAATCCAAGGAGTTGTACCACACAGGGACACTCATCCCATTAGCAAGTGATCATTGCTGTTTTAAGAATTAAATAATATTTTTTTTTCATTCATCTGTTTTGTTTTTGTTTTTTGTTTTTTGTTTTTTTTTTTTTGACTGGCTACTGAGTTGCTAGGACATAAATATTTATTAAGTAGCCTGGCTCTAGGGATCCCTGGGTGGCGCAGCGGTTTGGTGCCTGCCTTTGGCCCAGGGCACGATCCTGGAGACCCGGGATCGAGTCCTAAATCGGGCTCCCGGTGCATGGGGCCTGCTTCTCCCTCTGCCTGTGTCTCTGCCTCTCTCTCTCTCTCTCTCTGTGTGACTATCATAAATAAATAATTTAAAAATATTTAAAAAAAGAAGTAGTCTGGCTCTATTACAGAATGGTCTAGGACATCTGTGGAAAAATTAATAACATACTGGGGGTTTTCATGAAGAAAGAAAGCTTAGAAACCCCTTGCTAAATAATATCTCATCCTATTTATTTTGATGATACACTCTTTTTGTTCATTTAGTGTTACTCCTTTTCTCTTGGAATATGTAACACTGTGATGAACATCTTACAGAACTCTTATCTCTATATATGATTAATATTTTTGGTGGATATTTTGAGGTTGAACTGCTCTCCAAATAATTTATTTAAAAAACCTGAAATGCCTACCTGTATAAAATGGGAATTTATAGTTTTTATGAGACCAATATGATTGATTACTTTTTTTTACCTTTGATCATTCATAAGATAAACTATATGTCCTTTTATTTATGGAGAACCTCTTAAAACATTCTATATTTTACCTTATTTCTTCTATGATAATTATATCTGAGAAAACATAACCTGACAAAAAAAAAACTATCTATAGTCATGAAGTCATAAATGACTTAATATAAATCAGAACTCAGGGTTTCTTAGTATTTTGTAATAAATATAAATCAATCCTGTGTTTATAATATATTGTCTATCCTCAAGAATCATAGGTGGTTTATATCATAATAAACTACCAATTTAAGAAAGATTACAACATATATTTGTTCTGCACTTACTAAACTGCCCTGATGACATGATATATGGTCTGTTCTCATTAAATTATTACTTTGGTACTAAGATTTTTAAACTATTTCCAATATTCTTTGAAATTACAGATTTAGAAATGAATAAATGACACATTAGACCCTAAAGGTGAAAGATAATTTTTCTTTGGAGAATAAGACAAATGGAGTGGGCAGGTATGTGACTGACAATAACACAATGACACAGTCAGAGACTCAAGATCTAGCACAATGGATGGGTCCTCAGCTCACCTCATAGTCCAGGTCCAGGTAGTCGAATTCTCCATTGGTGCGGAAGTGCTGCACACCTCTGTCCAGGGTGAGGTTAATGCTCCGGCCCTGGCGCTCAATGACCACAGAGTGCCAGTGGTGATCATCCAGCAGACTTCCAGTCATCACGGACGTGTGGCCATAGATGGGGCCCAGCTGGTTGCTTCCTGAGTCATGGAATGAACAGAAATGAGGCAACCACACCACAGCCACGCTGTGTAGCAGCACACCTTCCCCTACAGCCACAGGCTGGTGCCCCACTCAAGTCCTGTCTACTGACAATAGTATGGGGGAACCAGCATGTAAATATACTTCAAGACAGTTTCATATTCAAAATTCATAAAAGCTAATAAAGATGGAAAACACCACCTTTGAAAAGAAAAGAAAAATGGGCATTTTATTTTTTACTGTGCCATGAATTCTGCTAAATGTTCCAGGTTCCTTACAAAGTCAGTGCCCCGTGGCTCGGGAGCCAAGTGCCTGGGTTCTCCTGCTGGCTCCTGGCTCCACCACTGGCTCGCTCTGTGATCCTGGGCAAGCTGGCAGCTTCTCTGCACCTATGTTGCCTCATATATAAAATGTAGAAAATTAGGCTACCAGCTTTTGAAGGTTGCTATGATGATTAACTTAATTAATAGATGCAAAGGACTTAACAAACTTCTTGGCATATAGTGAACATTAGCTAAATGTTTACCTGTTAACAGTCTTCTATGGTTGCCGTTATTTTTGTTATTGGTCAAGAAAACACAGCATGATACTTCCCACTTTCCACTGACTCCAAAAGCATAATTTTAAGGACAATGTAATATTTAATGGCATGGAAAATTAACTTGAATTACATTTTAAAATAAAAACTTGCAAAAATATGTATGTACCATTAATCTAGCTTTGAAAGCAGATTTCCATGGCAACAAGACTATAAATGAGAGTGAAAGGTTGTGAGAATCTAAAATGTTTACTAGGGTCATCTCTGGATACTGTTTACATGTTTTATGCTATCTTCTATTTTGTCTAATCAAGCACTGCTTTTCATGGTCAGGCAAAACTAAATGCTCTAAAAATATAACATGATTCCAAAACAAACAGTATAATATAAATAGGAGAAATATAAATTGATTAGAGCACTGAGTGATTTCCTTTTTTTTTTTTTTTCCCCTTTTCACATTTAGAATGCTAATGATGCCTAAACCTGGCATTTTCTATGGTTTTACTGGATCAGATCTTCTTTCCTTCCAGTGATGAAACCAAATGTGCTGTGACTGGGATTGTGATTCAACTGTCTATGCACATGTGGCAGTGGGGCAGAGTGGGAGAAAGAAAAGTAGGAATAAGTCTAAGAAAAGGATGTGCTCTATTTATTACTTTAAATTACTGTAAATGACTAGAAGACTGAGTAGTAGCAGCTAGATATGCCTGATATTTAGGTAATGGCATTAAAAAGGCACAGTGGACATAGGAGTGAGTGCATTTCCGCGGCTCTCATAAATTCCAGTCAGTCAATAAAACTCTAAGTAAACTGCTTTCCAGTGAAATGGTAATGTTCCTTCTGTGAGGTCAGAGGATCAGCTACTAGTTTCAGAACAGTAATGTCACACATATATAAGGCACGGTGGCTTTTAAAGGGCTTCTCTGTGTGTTTCACTTAAAAAAAAAAACAAGAAAGGTTTGAAAAGCAAACATCCTTAGATATAACTCAATTGCTCTGAGTGTGTTTGTGCATATTTTAAAAAGTACTTACATTTGGTTTTCTGATATCTATCCCCCTCTACGCCCCCTATCTCTCCTTATCTTCTACTGAAACTTGTTTCAAAAATGATTTAGAGATATTTTCCCCAGATAATACATGAATACATGTACATAATTATAAGTGGAGAGTATTGTGAAGAGTTAATATGTTTACATTAATAAATCATTTCCAACACTAACCATAGTTCAGTCTAATTCCTTCCAGATTTTTTTCCTGTACATATATTTAACTATATACATATATACTTATGTGTGCATATATAATAAAAAATATTGAGATATTATTTATAATATTTTATACTACAGTTTAATTTAATGTTTTATCTTTTATTTTTTATTTTTTTAATAATAAATTTATTTTTTATTGGTGTTCAATTTGCCAACATACAGAATAACACCCAGTGCTCATCCCGGGTAGGAAATATCAGAAAGGGAGACAGAACATAAAGACTCCTAACTCTGGGAATGGGTGACAATTTAATGTTCTATAGTAATTTTTTAGAATTAAAATTATTCACAGATATTTTAAATTCATATCGACATATTTCTTCTATATGCTTAGCTTTTTTTCCCAATTTTTGACAGTGTAATCAATATTACCAAGTACGTCCTTGGACTTATATCCTATAACCATCTCCCATTATTTCCTTATATTATTAGACTAAAATATACAGGCAATTTTTAGATATCTGAAGACACTGTCAACTGTTCTATTGAAAATATTTTCTGATACAAAGAACAGTACAAAGATTTATGTCACATATTCATCAATACTGATATTATTTTTAAATTGATTTACTTAACAAAAATTAGTCATTATTTTATCGTGCATTTATTTTATAGACAGTGCCTGTAGAACATCTGATGTTCATAGAACACTTCTACATTTTCTTCTATGCATTACCTTTTATGTCCTATGTCTACATTTTCTCTTAAAGCCTTGGCATTCTTAAGGAGTGGTATAAATTCTTACTCATGAATGCACTAAACGTCCATATTTGACATTTGCATTTTTCTAGTTTCACAGGCATTGTGATTTTATGTAATGTAAAATAATTCAATATTTTTTTGTGTAATTAACCGATCCAGCTTTTTGTGCGGTTTTCTTCTTCATTTTTTCTTATAGAAGCTATTATTTCTATCAGATCAGATTTGAAGTGAGGAAAGTTTCATAATAAAGGGTAAATCTTTACAGACATTGTATCAAGTATTACCAACAACAACAAAAAAAACTAACTGAAACTGCATATTTTAGTATAGTACTAACTTTCAAAGTAATAAAACTTAAAATGTAGAACACAAGCCATATTCGGAAATGTCTAGACTACTCAGACTGCTAAGCAAGTAAAAAAAGGCAGGATCTGGTCTTGGGTTCTTATCTTTAGTTTTGTAGCTTTCGACTGGGACACATATGAACTTTAACTATTAATATATTTTAGTTATAATATTTTTGTAGAATTCTCTTATTATTTACAACAGAAGAAAATTTATGGAATACGTGATGCCTTCCAAAAAATTCTTGCATAAATCCCAAAACTTTTAGCCAACCAAGAGATTTAAAAATGCTTTGCAAACAACAAAAAACCAAGACAAAATAAGAACTCATTCAAGTTTAACTCATTCTTCAGCCAATATTTTATTTCTCAATTTCTGATTCTCTGATTTCTAGTTAGATTATGTTTGAAAAATTCAGTTCCACATTTCTCATCTTTTCTTAACCTATGTCAATAAAACTACCATCCTTTCTATTCCACTGAGAGAAAATCAACAGTAACCTCTATGTGGTCTAAGCCAATATTCACCTGCCTATCTTCATCTTAGGTGAATTCAACAAAATAGCTGCCTCTTTTCTTTCCCTGGTCTCTGATACCACACGTTCCCATTTCCTCCTGCCTGCTCACTGCCTATTCCCCTCAGTCTCCATGTAAACTTCCTCTCCCTCCCATTAATACATGCAACTCCCTAATTGAAATCTCAACTCTGATGTCTAATAAGAAATCAAAATGCATCACATTTACTTTAGACCTCCTGAATTAGAGGAAACTAATAATCCTTTACCAGAACTCTAGAGAAAATATAGACTTGTCTCTACTTCTGAAAATGGCACTTAAGTTCCTTAGATGTGTAGGAACTTCGCTTCTTCTCTTTCTTCCTCGTTACATATCATGCTAAACTTACCACTGAAGTCATCTCCCACCTAGACCTACTTCCTTGCATCTCCACTGAGCCACCTCTGCAAGCCCAGGCTACGTCTCACTTGTATTATGAGGGAGTCTAGCTTTGAAGTTCATGCAAATGCAAGCATTTTCTTTTACAGAAGTCTCAGTAAACTTTTAAAAATAAGATCATGATGCCATGCAGTTTAAGGCCTACCAACAGCTTCTTTTTCTTGACTAACACCGCCTAAAAACTTTCCCATGCTGTATAGGATCTTACAGGATTTGAACAATCCCCAACTTTCAGTTTCCGTCTTCTCCACTGACTCACTTCATTTCATCTACCCACACCAGCTTCCCTCCTGTTCCTTGAACATGTTGGATCTTTGTCAGTAGTGACTGGTAGCTGGGATGCTCTTCTCTCGGATATTCTCACGGCAGTTATAGCCATAACTGAGATCTCAGCTAGTGTATCTTCTCCAGGAGGATGTTCCTTCATACATATGCATACATATCTCCGCAGTATGTCTTATCATTTTAGCTTATTTGATTGATTTTATACCACTTGTCATTATTTGAAGACAATGCTTTCGATTTAGTTGTTTTAAAATAATAGATAATATATTTTCTAGCTCCTCCACTAGGTCATAAACTTCATGAACTTAAGGACCTTCTCTATTGGTTCACCACTGTTTCTCAGATGCTAGTATATAGTACCTTGCTAAGGACAAGGACATAAGAATTATTTTTTTAATGAATAGTACATATGGATTAAACCACTATGGATTAAAGATGAATTGATAATGGGAACTGCTTTTTTATAATTTCCATTTTAAGAATTAAGGAACATCCACATTTTACTAATGTGAAGATTAATAAATGAATAAAATGGTGCCAAAAGTCAGAACATACCTAGGTTTAAGCTGAAGACCAGCTTGGCTTTTTTCAGTTCCAGGGTGATGTAATCCCCTTGCTGTCCTTCCCCATGCAAGATCACCCCTTCACTTTCAGAGGTTTTAAATTTCAAGGCAATGACGTCTTTCAGTGTTTTCATCTTCTTGTTTCTGAATCTATATGGTAACACGACGTGGCCATCAAAGTTGATAACATCAGCCCCTAAGAGAAGAAACAAATAACATTTTATTTCAGTTCTTGTATGTCACTACCCAGTGTGAAATACACCCACTTCCAATGGGTGTTTGCACAGAAGAAATGAGGAAGAAGTGTTTTTTTCCTGAAAAAATCTGGAGTCCTGGGTTTTTGTTCTATTTCTTCTTTTGGTTTGTCTGTTCTGAAATAAATTTTATGGAAAATATTCATAAAAATTGATCAAAGAAATCTTTATCAGTATCAAATCATCCTTTAATTGTAATACTAACAACATAAATACTGTTAATGATTTATAAGCTTCAAATTTTAACTTGTGAGTCTGGAGTTTACTTGAAAAAAATAAAATTTTTAATTCTTGACATATTATGAGGTTTTAATGTTTTCCTTCTTAAATGGGACTAATTCATGATTTTTAAGTACACATTTTGCTCACAAATTTATTTTTTCGACATAAGAACAAAGGATCCTGAAATGTGGAATTTAATGATATACTCATTCCTCTAATGGTTTTTAATGTTCTACTGCATTTTCAACAAATGTTATGGTAGTACCCAGAGTTTATAGCTAACTGAACTTCAAGAAGCTTTGTGCTATTTGCTCTTGGACCTCAAGAAGAACAAATACACTATGACTAGAGTAGCTCTAATCTGGTTTTAGAAAATTTTACTGAAGACATGAAATTATATAGGCTTTTTAAAAATATAAACAATTTTGTCACCACCCTCGGACACAAGTGATGGTGGGAAGGGGGGTGGTGGATTAGTTTCATAACTGCCACTTACTCACATCAGAAAAGGAAAATGACATGAATCTTATTATGCACTACTGGTCAGTAGGTTTCAAATCCATGGAATGGCTCAAAGATGAACTGTAATTATTCAGAGTAGATTTTGAGTACAAATAGAAACCTACTTATCATAATTAGACCTTTGTAATTAAAAATATTTTTTAAAAATCCATTTCTTTAAGCTTTTGATTTTGAATAATAGAAAATGCAGTCAAACTGGATAGCTCTAATTACTTTAGAATTACAAGCCTGAATGAAGCCTGCCTCTCAATTTGGAGCAAGGTCTTGCTAGGGATTTTCACAGTGACAGTGGAGAAAAATAATAGCAAGTTTAAAGCCTGTTGGAGAAATATTTTTTTCATCTCATGTCCTAAGTCCCTGGCACCTGTATACTTCAACTGCCACAGGAAATACCTTAGCCCCCAACTCTCAAGTAACAAGAGCATGTCCCTTCACCGTAGCCTCAGTGGAAATGCAGAGCTACCATAGCTAGGCACTCTTTTTGTGCATTACTTGCAATTATAAGTTTTGCTCTTATTTCTTATTTGAGATTTGTCATATTCAAAAAAGCTCAGAAAGAAAAATGGAACTTTGCACTTTAAGTTTTCATTCTTATAGTCGATTCTTTACCATCCATAAAAAGACCTTCTTAATCAACAAAATTCTGTTCTCTAAGACTGTAAATCACAGAGGTTTATTTTACTATGGGGGGAAAATCAACCATTAAATTTAGGCTTCTGCTAACACTGCAAAGCCAATTAGACTTTAGCTTAATCATCTATACTGTCACAGCTGAATTCCAATTGCAGTATCTTTATCATCTGTGATGAGAGGTAAGAGAGAAAAAAGTGGAATCTGATTATAAGATCTCAGGTTGAATTTATAAATGCAGCAGTTGGAAGAAATTACTTTTTGTCTGAAAAGTGCATAAATGAAAAGTCAGGAGGAGGGAGTAAATCCTGAACCCCAGAAAGTAATTTTGCAGTCAATTTCATGTCAGTGACAGTTGACTAATAGACACATCATTTTTAAATATCTTCAATATATATTAATTGACATAAAATATTCCCCATTCATCTTTCAGGAAGTAAATGTTCTCTAAGCTTAGATAGAGGAAAGAATCCACCCCTACCATATCTTCTCCTAAATCAAAATTTACAATCAGTTCTAGGTATGGAGTAGTACAAATGCTGGTGCCTCTCTCCCCCAGTTTTAGAGCAATGGAAAGAGTGAGAGAAAAAATGGGCATGGTTTATTTCTTCAGAGAGTCATAGAATATCAGCAAAAACATAAAGGAACACTATTTATGCGGACTAAGCCTTATCTTGCAAATGGTAAGTGGCCATTTGAGAAATTGATAAAATGCTCTGCAAACCAGGCCTTTTACATTATGAAATCAAAGTTGTTCTTCTATAACTGGGTTAAAGCTTGCATAATATCAGCATAAAGATGTGAGCTCAGAGTTGTCTTTGAAAACACAAAATTCCTAGAAATAACCTGTGATATAATATTCATACAGAAATATATACGTACACTTTTAACAGAGTCCGGGATATGGTAAAATCTATTAGAATTTAATTCTATTTCTTACAAAAATATATTTAAATTTCATTTGACATCTAATAATATGTTGTGCTTATTTTGGGACAAGCCACCCTTTTTCCCCCTATTACCCTGATTGCTTATCACTCCCTAGAATTAAGTTTTCTATGCAGTGATTAAATATGTATGGTTGAACTGTTTAAGCAATCTGAGCAACAACAATGGCTAGTCAAAGAGTGAATGCAAAATCACAGCGCTTCCACAATTTTGTTTCTAACAATAACTCAGAGAGCTGGTAACGTGCCCAGTTCATCAAAACATCCTGGGAGAGAAGGCTTTTTTCTTTTCTTTTTAATTTCATTGTCAGTCTTTACTTTGATTTTGGAGAAGACATTTTGGAGAAGAGGGTTTACTATCTAAAGATTTTAATAGTTAAAAAAATCCTTTGCTATATTTTTTACTACAAGTTTAATATATATTTACTGTTAAAAGGAAATCAAATAATACAGAAACAGAGAACGTATAATGTGACTCCCAAAACAGGAGATCACCAATATGATCGATATGGGCAAAAGGTCAGTGCACAGCCTTCCAGATGTTATTCATTTACTTATATATCCACCTACCTCCTCATGTAATGTATGGAATTATTCATATATTATTATATATACATGCATGCATAGATATGTGTGTATATGTGGGGGGTGTAGGCGCATGTGTGAGGGCAGTAGAGAGAGAGATGAGAATGTCATTTCCTTTGGATATAGTTCAAAATGTTGACTGATAAGCAGCTTGAATGTTGGGTAATATAATATTTATAAATATTAGTTGGGAAATTGTATGTTTTAGCTAATTAGTATATTTTGTTGGTCTTCATGCACCAAGGCACTTATATAAAGTAAGAATATATCTAATTAGAAAGGTAATTTATCCTGTTTATTTGAAAAAGTTAGAAATGTAGGGATGCCTGGGTGGTTCAGTCAGTTAAGCATCTGACTCTTGGATCTGGCTAGGATCATGATCTGGTCATGAGACTGAGCCCCACATGGGGATCCATGCTCGGCCTGAGTTGGCCTGAGATTGTCTCCCTCCCCCTGAACTCTGGAAGTAAAATTTAAAAACACTATAAAAGATAGAATTTGCTTAGTTTTGCAAATGTTCTTTTTCTAAGTCAGAGGTCAATATTTTGGATATGACCAGACAGCATTCCTGCCATCTTTACTCTTTATCCATCCAATGATTTCTATTCTTGATAGTATTTATCCCTATCATATATTTTTAAAGATTTTATTTATTTATTCATGAGAGACAGATTGAGATAGAGAGAGAGAGAGAGGCAGAGACACAGGCAGAGGGAGAAGCAGGTTCCATGTAGGGAGGTGGATGGGGGACTCGGTCCCGGGACCTCAGGATCACATCGGCCCCGGGGCCAAAAAGCAGGCACCGAACCACTGAGCCATCCAGGGATCCCCTGTACCTGACATATTCATGTGCTTCTACATTTATAGCATATACACACTCTCTCCTGCTGAAAACATACGCATGAGACTTTGTGTTCCCCGCCTCCACCCTGATGCCCAGTACTTAGTGCCTCAGAAACAGCCCATACTCATTCAGTATTTGTTAAATGACTGTGTGTTGTCATTGCTATTTCAATAAATTGGATTAAAGTATTATAGACATCATTGTTTTATACTTTTTCATTAGAGATGAGAATCACTAGTTCCAAGAGACATCAAGAATCATTCTGATCCCTCTTGGTGCTGTAATTATTCAAATATACAAGGTTTCAACTGTTGGAGAAAAAAATGGTAATATTAGGCTACATGCTGTGGTGGAGGGTGGAATTCACTCCATTTTTATTAATTGAATCGGTATTATTCAACCAACAGACATTAACTCTGGAGGTACGTGATCTATTTCAATCATCTGCACACTGCTTTGATCTCATTAATTTCTTCCTTCTAATCCACTGCCTTTTCTTTCAATATATCTGTGGTTTAAACCTAAATAGTTAAAATAGACCCCAAAATGTCAATAACAGCTAATTTAGAGTAATAGCAAATGAGCCTTCTCCAAATCCTTCAAAAAATATCTAATATAGACTCTAAAAAGTCACTTCTCTTTCGGGAAAAGAATAAAACAAAAACAAAAACCTTCAAAGCTCTTTCATGAAGGTCAGCATCTCACATTTTGTGCAATATTTCTCCTTAAAATGTGCTGCTTTGCTGCTGGAGATTTACCCCAAAGATGCAGATGCAATGAAACGCCGGGACACCTGCACCCCGATGTTTCTAGCAGCAATGTCCACAATAGCCAAACTGTGGAAGGAGCCTCGGTGTCCATCGAAAGATGATGGATAAGGAAGATGTGGTTTATGTATACTATGGAATATTCCTCAGCCATTAGAAATGAAAAATACCATTTGCTTCAACGAGGATGGAACTGGAGGGTATGATGCTGAGTGAAGTAAGTCAATTGGAGAAGGACAAACATTATACGGTCTCATTCATTTGGGGAATATAAAAAAAAAAGTGAAAGGGAATAAAGAGGAAAGGAGAAAAAAATGAGTGGGAATATCAGAAAGGGAGACAGAACATGAGAGACCCCTAACTCTGGGAAACGAACTAGGGGTGGTGGAAGGGGAGGAGGGCGGGGGGTGGGGGTGACTGAGTGACGGGCACTGAGGGGGGACACTTGACGGGATGAGCACTGGGTGTTATTCTGTATGTTGGCAAGTTGAACACCAATAAAAAATAAATTTATTATTAAAAAAATGTGCTGCTTTGCCCTTAGGTACTTGAAAACTCATAGTAGAACAACAACAACAACAACAACAACAACAACATCAGAGGAATCTGATTTTATTTTTCCATAAAACTGGACTTGAGTATTTAATGGCCTAGAAGATCCACATGGACCTTCCACAGGCAAATCTAACTCTATGAGTCCAACCCGTAATTCCTTCTCTGGGGGCCCAAACACTTGCTCTTGTACCCATTATCTAGTCAAGACAGGAATCTGAGGCTTTCTTCAGCTTCTTCCTATCTCAGTTGCCCACATTCACTCATTTTTAAGCTCTATAAATAAAGCCCATCTTCGGTTTTAAAACAAAGAGTTCATTTTTTATGCATGCCACCAAACTACCATCACCTCACACAGTGTCTATGCTAGAAGATGATTCCCACGCTCTAGTCTAACTTCCCTTAAATCTATGCTCCACACAGAAGCTAAAAAGATCTTCCTAAAATAAACTTTGTTGTCGAAAAACTCTTCAGCATGGCCTACAAGACCCTCCATGACAGAAACCCTGCCTTTTTCCATGGCTTATGTTTTCACAGAGGTTTAGGCATCCTCCGAGCTTCAGATAATTCTCACCTACTAGAAAAGCTTTTCTTGTAAGAAAGAGCCCATGGCACCCTTACAGACTTTTATCGTATCACTTCTCATCTTACGTTCAAATGATCTCTTGATGGGTCTGATTTCCTCTGTTGATTTTAAGCTTTCCTAAGGTACAGATTCTGGATTGTTCCACTTTGTACTTCTGGCGCAATAAATACTTCTTAGACCGATCTAAATGTAAGTGGTGTTTGAGACAAGACAAAAGGAAAACTCACTGTTTTTATTTTCCTTCAAAACCATACCTGGCACAATACAGTTTACAGACTTATGCATGATTTAGTGGCATGTTATTTATATAAATACTACAACTCTGGGCTTCTGATGTGAATAAATAGTTTAAAACATGAAATGCTTTTATTATACTCACACTGGAGTTCTTTCTTTATAAGTCAAAGGCTAAACTATTTAACTCTAGTATGAATTTAAATACAAAATGTATATATGTTTTTCTTTTAACTAAGTTTAAAAGACATTTTACTGAATTTATTTATTTTTATTCTTAAAAAATATTTTATTTACTTATTCATGAGAGACACACACATAGAGAGAGAGAGGCAGAGACACAGGCAGAGGGAGGAGCAGGCTCCGTGCAGGGAGCCCAATGTGGGACTTGATCCCAGGTCTCCAGGATCATGCCCTGGGCTGAAGGCAGGTGCTAAACCACTGAGCCACCCAAGAATCCCAATTTAATACTAACTTGAGATATAGATATATTCTATAAAGAAGCAAGATGGACTTGCTCTCTGTATTTCCTATTATTGGATTACTTCATAAAAAAACTATAATGTGTGATGAATCATGATTCATTAATCACAGGGTTAGCCCACATGAATAAATCCCAGAGAAATATTAGTAATTTTCTGAAATTATATTATTCAACATCAAAGGACCAAAAGAAAACAACAACAACAACAATAACAAAAACGAGGTTCTTCCCGCTTCACCCAAAACGGTCATTTTCACACTCACACCACACAAGACATCAGAAAACCAGACTGATACGCTTCTTAGCAGGGTTACAGCTTTAATATATCTGATAATGCAGAGATAATAAGAAATTTCTGAAAATTAGCATAAAATCTATTTGTAGGAAATCCATGTGGAAGCTATTTTTATTTATTTTTGTAAATCAAAAAGTCAAACAAATTAGACTTGCCTTCTCTGTGATAATATTGCTGTTTACTGTAAACAGCTCTACAGGTTCTGACCATACACAATCTATTTTTCTGCTTAGGAGAAGACTACCTAGAATAATAAACCCTAAGTAAATATTCCACGGATGAAGAAAGGAACCAGACATCAATAAACCCCCAAAATGCATTTTATTATTCCTAACATTTTTCCCAGTTATTTTTCTTAATCAGTATTTATTTAAACTCACTTCTGTTTCTTGTTCCATTTAAAACATGGTTGTCAGCGTTGGGGCCAAATATCAATGCTACATAGGCTAATGGATAGCAGTTGGATTTAGGGACTTGCTCTGGGGCACTGATTTCATGGATAATTTATATATACTGAGGAAGAGATAAATTATTCGTATTAGTAAAGGTGCTGAGGGGTTTCAACAACCCTGGCCATTTCCTGAAGCTGCCACAGGCTTCCCCTTTCCCCTCTGTATTCACGGGGTCTTCCATTGTCTGCATCCTGGCCTTCCCATCTGGGGCTTTGCCCCTCCCAGAGTCAGCCAATTCCTACAAGCGCATCCTCCAAATACAAACCCACCAATCCAGAGCCCCCAGCCCAGCCCAGCCCAGCCCAGCTGTCTTCATCAGGTTCTCACATTCAAGGCCATGATCCCTCTCTCCTAGTCACCTCAGGGTTAAGTAACAAACAACCTGGGACAGTCCCTGTGCCCAAGAGCTGGCTGCCCTGCCTCACCTATTACTTACCTGCAGAAACCACAATGAAGGCTCTTACCTCCTGACTGACCCAGTGCTTCCCCTTATGCTTCCCCCCTATGGCACTCCTCTTGGGAGCTGTAATAAACTCTCTTTTTAATGACAGTTGTTTCCTGATATATCAGCCTTGTAATATTTTAAATTTTAGATCAATGCCTTGTATTTTAAAACACACCTGTTGGCCTTACCATACTTCAGATACACTATATTCTAATAGACTTTCTGCAGAAAATTCCCTTACTATATCTTAGAAAAGAGAAGAAGGGAAAAATCAAAGTTTTGGCCAAGCAAGAAAAAAAATCTTAGAAATGTTGGCTAGATATGCAAACAGCTCCTTTATGGTACATTGTAGAAACCATTATCAAAGGTCTGATATCAGCTGGAATCCTCTGAAATGATTTCTACACCCATAGCATTGTGCCAAGAATGTGGGGCCACTGAAGTAAAGGGGTGAAGTTTTATGATAGAACTAATATAGGTAAACTCTCCTGGTAAAAGACAGAATAAGGAATCAAGACAGATGGGGAAACAGCATATTCACTGTTTTATAGAGCTCAGTAGTTCTGTGCGATTTTAATATATAAGGGTCATATATCATGGGGCAGGTTTAGAATTGGTACATGAAGGACCTAATGCTCCACGCAGAAGTCAGGAGTCTCTGTGAGTAATGATGGCATCCTTGGGGGAAGGTGCTTGCTCAGACTTGTATCTGTGTTGATTATCAAGAGAGTGGGAAGAATGGAAGACAGTGCAGAGGAAGAGATAGCAAAGACCTTTCCTCCAAAAAAGCTGATGGTCTAATAGTGTCAACAAAGGTTATACTGAGCCAGAATTCAGAAAGCAACTGTCACTAAAGAATGCAAACCTTTTTGATCATGAATTGTTGCTACCCAGAATTTTGAAACGGTTAAGGCTTCTAAAATGATTGAAGACTTTCAGATAAATATTTACAGGCAGAATTTTCTCTAATGGCATGGAAAATCCAACACCACAAAAGCAACAAGATTTTTAATGGGATTGAAACTACCTTAAAAACAAAAATGAAATTGCAAGGAATTCTTCTTTGAAATATGATTAAATTCAATTATTTGCGCAACCCTAATTTTTAGAAAGAACCTCAGAGGTGTATCAATTCTTTGGCTATCTCACATTTAATGCTCTATCTCATTCAAGTCCATATGTTAGAAAACTAACATTATTCTCAAAATGTCAAATCAGTATTTTTTCCAAAGAGTACACGCTTCCTCAACAGCCACTACAAAGGTTCCTGGACAACTGGCAAGATGGAGTAAGTGACTAATGAAATGGTCATTTTTATTTATTTACTTTCTACACTTCTCTGACAGGCAAATGAGTTGGTATAAATGATGTGCATTCACTTGTAAGAGACAGGATATATGCTTAGGATGTTTTGTGTTTATGCATAGGATGTAGCACATTACAGCTCTGCTTTATTTTTGGTTTGATTTCTCATACCTTTGGGCGAATCTTTTACATCAACCATAAAATACGATTAATAAAGCCCAAAATGTACACATGTTGTGACATACTGTGCTCTCTCCTCTCCATCAGAGCAGTGGGGTCCTGTCTGGTAAAACATTAAATAGTACTCTGTGGCCCACTCGTCAGCACACCTCGGCGACTGGGGCACTGGAGGAAATCTGATTCACTGTGAATTTGGGTGCCATCCATTACTTCCTGCCACCTGCATGCCTACTGAGTCCCTGGTGAACAGGCTGAATTAACTCACTTCTACAGGTGAGCAATGCTCCTACCACTTGTGCAGAAAGCCAGCCTTGACAGTGCTAAAATAATTGGAAGCACCTGAAATTAGAAGTCGTAACTTCAACGCTCAGAGGGACAAGCGGTCCATGCACATTGGTGATGTCTGGCTTGATGTAAAATCCATTGGTCTTTCACTTTTTCACTTATGATAGAGATACTTGCATAACAGAGACGGTATCTCCCGGATTTAAAGACAACAAGGAAAAGATGCTAAATTAATGGCTTTAAAATTTGGTCTTGATAGTTGAAAAACAATGAGGAGGTTTTGGGGATATAATATGTGAGAGGTGGTCCCTATCCATTGTAGCAAACTGAGGTTATGCAGCGATGCTGTTGGTATTCAAATGTTCAGCTTTCAAGAAATGTTTGAAATCTAACATTTTAATGAAATCTCCCTATTTTTAAATGTTGAACAGCTGATTTGGGGCCTATTAAGCAGAAGCTGCTAGCTAGTGCCTCACAGATATTTTCTTATTTGGCCACAAATCTCTTTGAACTTGCATACTATCAAAATATAAGATTCACTGGATCATAATAACTCTGAATGTTTCATTTTCGAAGATATAATTTATCTGTGAATTATTGCAATACGTATCAACAAGGAATATTATTTTTTAAAAGGCAAATTCTTTAGAAACCCGGTAGGCTAGTTCTAAACAGAGAAAGAGTGGATGGCTAAAACGGCAAACTTTAATGGTTATCATATGATACAGAGATAAATTGCTTTATGCTACCTCAATAACACTAAATGCAAAAAAGAAAGAAGGGAGAAAGGGAGGGAAGGAGAATAAGGGCAGGGGGAGGATGGAAGAAAAAAAAATCACCATTTATCTGAGCTTCATTCATTGAGATTTTGGATAGAAAACTTTACATTTTTTCAAGTATTACCAATTATTAGGTAGAGCTGACCCTTCATTACTGGCAGATGCTATATGTGAATAATTGCCTACTCATTAAAATTTAGGTGCGTCCCCACTCATGGACACGTGAAGTGGGGCCCAATATCTGAGTCACCTGATGTCCACATTACCAGCTAATGTCACATACGACAATGCTCTAGGTTCTTATTTCAGCTTTCATACTATAAAAAAATGGGTCCCTTTCACAATTTAGTGCCATATTAATTTGCACTTTGTTGTTTTGGGAATGATTCCGCTTTTTTAAATTGTCTCTCTCCCAAGAGTAGAGCTGAAGTGCTGTGTAGTGCTGTGTAGGGCTCTTGGGAAATGTAAGAAAGTGCCTGTGAGATGTGCCTGATGGAGAAAATGCATGTGTCAGATAAACTTTGTTCAGGCTTGAATTATGGTGCTGTTGACTGTGAGTTCAGTGTTCATGAATCCACGAGATACACTAGATGAGATGCCTTTAAATGCAAACACAAACCAGGTAATGTGGTTATGTACTGATTGGTTGGCAGAAATGTAGTGACCAGGAGCTCATAGGAACCCAACCTGCATTTCTCCTGGAAGCAATGGTTCAGTTTTGAGAATTTAGTCTTCATGGCAATTATATGTATAGGACACAACTACTGTGAATAATGAGAACTGACCTGTATTTGCATCGCCATTATTCCTTTAAACAGAAAAACAAAGCACACTTTTGAAATACCACACGTAGGAGAGTGAAAATATAATAAAGAAATATTTAAATTATCCTTGAAGAACATGATCAGCAAACTAAATCTCTTCACAGGTGAGTGCAACGCTGAACGTTATGATCTGACAAATGTGCTCCTCCTTTCCTTCTCACTGTGTAAACATGCATTTAGTACATGTGACTTATAGACAGAACATAGAAAGGAAAATCTTTCATTTTTCACATGCTTACTACACCTAAACTCTGCGGTTTACATATCTAATTATTACAATTCACTGGGTACTTTATAAAATAATAAGTCCTGTGTTAGTAGCACACTGATGGTGAAGGGGTTTAGGACATGCTACCCCGAAATATGCCACTTTGGCATATTAATTATTCCAAGCTGAAGGCAGTTGAGATAAAGACAGACACAGGAAGGGTTCTCTGCTCCTCTTTCTTTCATCCTAAACACGGGTCATATAATTTCCCCCTAAAAAAAAAAAAAAAAAAAAAAGATGCCTTCTCTGTACTGGGAAGAGAACAGAAACATTCTTACTACCAGAGATGAGCAGCTGACACCAAACTGGGAATGAGGTCTTACACAAACAAATCTACTAAATAACCCTTATTTTCCATTAGTTCCCCCTCAATACTTCCTTGTTTTAAAATTTTATTTAAATTCAATTAGTTGACATATAACCCATTATTGGATTTAGAGGTAAAGATCAGTGGTTCAGCAGTCTTATAAACACCCAGTGATCATTACCCCACATGCCCTCCTTAGTGTCCATCACCTAGTTACCCTGTCACCTCTCCCCTTTCCCCTCCAGTGATCCTCAGTTTGTTTCCTATGATTAAGAGCTTCTTGTGGTTTGTCTCCCTCTGTGACCTTGTCTTCTTTTATTTTTCACTCTCTTCCCCTCTGATCATGTTTTTCTTTTTAAATTCCACATATGATTGAGATCATATAATAACTGTCTTTCTTTGATTGACTTATTTCACTGAACATAATATCTTCTAGTTCCGTCCACGTTGTTGCAAATGGCCAAAATTCTTTTTTTTTTTTTAATGGCTAAGTAGTGCTCCATTGTATATATATATATTCCACATCTTCTTTATCCATTCATCTGTCGATGGGCATTTGGGTTCTTTCCATAGTTTAGCTATTTTGGATATTGCTGCTCTAAACATTGGGGTGCAGGTGCCTCTTTGGATCACTACATTTGTATCTTTGGAGTAAATACCAAGTAGTGCAATTGCTAGGTTATAGGGTAGCTCTATTTTCAACTTTTTGAGGAACCTCAAATCACAGTTTTCCAGAGTGGCTGCACCAGCTTGCATTCCCAACAGTGTACGAGGGTTCCCCATTCTCTGCATCTTCGCCAATATCTGTCATTTCCTGACTTGTTAATTTCAGCCATTCTGACTGGTATGTGGTGGTATCTCATTGTGGTTCTGATTTGTATTTCCCTAGTGCCAAGTGATGTGGAGCATTTTTTCATGTGTCTGTTGGCCATCTGTATGTCTTCTTTGGAGAATGTCTATTCATGTCTTTTGCCCATTTCTTGATTGGATTATTTATTCCTTGGGTGTTGAGTTTGATATATTCTTTATAGATTTTGGATACTGGCCTTTATATGATATATCATTTGCAAATATCTCTTCCCATTCTGTAGGTTGCCCTTTGGTTTTGTTGACTATTTCCTTTGCTTTGCAAAAGCTTTTTTCTTGATGAAGTCCCAATTGTTCATTTTTGTCTCTGTTTCTTTTGCCTTTGGAGACGTGTCTAGTAAGTTGTGGCCAAGGTCAAAGAAGTGGCTACCTGTGTTCTCTAGGATTAGAATGGATTCCTGTCTCAAATTTAAGTGTTTCATCCATGTTGAGTCTACTTTTGTGTATGGTGTGAGGAAATGGTCTAGTTTCATTCTTCTACATGTGACTCTCCAGTTTTCCCAACACCATTTGTTGAAGAGACTGTCTTCTTTCAATTAGATATTCTCTCCTACTTTGTCAAAGATTAGTTCACCATAGACTTGAGAGGGTCCATTTCTGCATTCTCTATTCTGTTCCATTGGTCTATGTGTCTGTTTTTGTGCCACTACCATACTGTCTTGATCACAGCTTCATAATAAAGTTTGAAGTCCGGACTTGTGATGCCACCAGTTTTGGTTTTCTTTTTCAATATGCTTTTGGCTATTGAGGGTCTTTTCTGGTTCCATACAAAATTTAGGATTATTTGTTCCAATGCTGTGAAATATGGTGATGGTATTTTGATAGGGATTACACTGAAGGTATAGATTGCTCTAGGAAAGCCGTATATATGAAAAGCCCACAGCAAATATCATTCTCAATGGGGAAAAACTGAGAGCTTTTCCCCTGATATCAGGAACACAGCACCACTGCTGTACAACATAGTGTTAGAAGTCTTAGCCTCAGTAATTAGACAACAAAAAGAAATTAAAGGCATCTGAATTGGCAAAGAAGTCAAACTCTCATTCATTGCACATGACATGATGCTCTACATGGAACACACAAAAGACTCAACCCTAAATTTCTAGAACTCATACAGGAATTCAGCAATGTGGCAGGATATAGAGTCAATGCACAAAAATCAGTTGCATTTTTTTTGCACTAACATTGAGACAGAAGAAAGAGAAATTAAAGAGTCAATCCCATTTACCATTGTACTCAAAACCATAAGATATCTAGGAATAAACCTAACCAAAGAGGCAAAGGATCTGAACTCCAAAAACTACAAAACACTCATGAAAGAAATTAAGGAAGACACAAGGAAATGGAAAAGTGATCCAAGCTCATGGATTAGAAGAACAAATATTGATAAAAGGGCTACACCACCTAGAGCAACCTCCCTCCAATACTTCCTGATCACTGCCCCTCAATTTTCTGCCCTTAGCCCAAGGCCCTTTGTCTTGTCACATCCCTACATTTTATTATTATTATTATTTTTTGTTTAAAATACTTTTGGGGAGATGCCTGGGTGGCTCAGCAGTTCAGTGTCTGGGCTTTGGCTCAGGGCGTGATCCTGGGGTCCAGGACTGAGTCTCACATCAGGCTTCTGCGGACAGCCTGCTTTTCTCTCTGCCTGTGTCTCTGCCCTTCTCTCTCTCTGTGTCTCTCATGAATGAATGAATGAATGAATGAATGAATCAATCAATCAATCAATCAATATTTTGGGGGCCTAAAGGCTTCTCTGGATTTTTGTTTTTCTTCTGAAGACTTCCATGTAAACATAAAAAAATATTAAATAAAATTTGTATATTTTTCCCCTGTTAATTTGTCTTATGTCAGTTTAACTCTTAGGCCAGCCACAGGCCTCCCCTACATTGGGTAGAATCTTAGATTCCTGGAGAGTCACAGAATCCAAACCACAGTCTCATTCACATTTCCTATGAAATAAGGCTCAGAATTTTCTTTCTTATTTAGCCATCTGAATACTGCCTGTTTTTTCTCACCTTATAGGAAGTAATCTTCTTGATATTTACAGCCTAAAAATACAAATTTTATTGAGTCTATCATAATGGGAATATTAGTCTGTCTACCCTCTAAACCCTAAAATTACTTTAAGGCTATAAATAAACTTGGAGTTGACTTCTTATATTTTAAGAATTTTAGATATACTTTTGTATAATTTATACTTTGAATTTTTCTTCCTAACATAAATCAAGGATTTCTCTTCAAGAGATCTGGCATTTTCTTTTGAATAACAGCTTATGCTTCTGAAAATGTTAGAAACCTATTGATGAAATTGTGGAATTTTGTAACTGTGAGAAGGGAATCATTCTGAACTCAGAAAACATAAGAGCAGACAAATAACACCAATTCATATTAATTTCAGAAAAGTTTTTCTTTGGGGGAGGTGTGCTATTAAGAAAAGAACTGAATTTGGAAATATAATACATTTTGAACCAGTGCCTATACATCCTATTTTCAACATTCTGCATTTGATATTTTTTTATGGTTTAGGTCAATCCTAACAATTTATGCACTTCCCAAAGCATGACAGACATAACACTGTTATAAGTACTGTTTATAGTATAGTAGGGTGGTTAAGTCCTTAAACGTCAATGGTTGAGTTTCTTTTAATGTAGACCTAAGAGCAAAGCACATATCTTCATTCGGGGGGGTTGGGGGGAATAAATGACATGCTGAGGTAGGAAATTTATTAGAAAATTCAAGTGATACAAATTTTCTCATGACCTAAGATGTAGTTGAAGCAACAATACTGTGACCATCCCATCAGGTTTCAGGAAAGCACTGGACTTGAACCCAGAGATCTCAGACCTAACACTTGGGGAAATTGATTCACTCGCAGGGCCTATTCAGTGAAAAGGAGGAACAGATAATTTGTCAGATTCCCTTCAATTCCAAAATTAAGCATCCTTTATTCTGGGCAACAAGTTTACAAAGGTTTATTCACGTATTTTTAATTTGGGCTTTATTTTATTTTATTCTATTATTGTTTTTAAAATATATATTTAAAGATTTTATTTATTTATTCATGAGAGAGAGAGAGAGAGAGAGAGAGAGAGAGAGAGGGGCAAAGACACAGGCAGAGGGAGAAGCAGGCTCCATGCAGGGAGCCCAAGGTTGGACTCGATCCCAGGATGCCGGGATCACGGCCTGAGCCAAAGGCAGACACTCAACTGCTGAGCCACCCAGGATCCTTTTAATTTGGATTTTATTATTTTATTTTATTTTATTTTATTATTATTTTTTTAAATCAGAGTCTAGAATGGCAGAGTTCCGAATTTTAGAGGATATTCACATTTCCTAATGACTTCAGTTACTATAACAATTAGACATTCCCAAAGTCAATTTTAAAATATAAAATACCCCCCAAAATTCAAAAATAAATAAAAATGAATAAAACGTAAATTCCAGAGACACTGAAACTTTTTTCCTGAGTGACTACTTTGTACAACCAGTTAAAATGTATTTACATAGTGTCAAAATATACAGATTGGAGTAAAACTGCTACTTTATAATACTAATAAATTATAATACAATATAATATAATATAATATAATATATATTAGTAATATAATAAATACTATCTATAATTGTCCATATTGTCAATTTTACAAAGAAAACAATGTTGTTTATTATATAGAATCTTCCAGAATTGTAATCTAACAAAATAATTTATGATGATAGATGAGTGATTAATTTATATTCTTATTGCCTTCATAATGTTTAAAGACACACATAATTAGAAAACTGAATTATTTTAATTCTAGAACATGGGAACCAAATTACTTATCTGAATAAATTAAGGAAAACATGTCCACGGCTAACAAACGCTTGCTGCCAGTGAGAATGAATGTATGACCTTGAGCAGGTATAGAACGAAAGCCTTAGTCCTATTCAGCTAACTGTGTCATGTTTCCTCCTTTTCTGCCAATATGTAGCTATAACACCTCTGCACAGCTCTTGTTATAAATAGTAAAGATTTGTAACATACGCACTTTTTCATATCTATCTTTCCTAGTGAATCAAAGTAGGGACTTTGTATCTTTAGCATCAGGAACCCTGGGTCAACAGCCAGATTTACTAGAGGTTTTAATTCCTGCTTTATGGCCTGATAACTACGGGACCTTCAGTAATTTCCAAAATTTCTCTAAAGCCTCAGTTTCTTCGATTGTCAAAAGGTGAAGGCAATGACATAGTATGCTTTATAGAATTGTGAAAACTGGATGGGTTAATACACGTAAAACATTTAAGACGCTACCTGGTACGTTGTAAGCTGCTAATAAACATTAGCTTTCATTACTGCCATATATCGAGTTGTTGTTTAATTGATTTGAAATAATGAATATTCTAATCCACCCACGTGGCACCATTGATTCAGGCCTGGAAGAACAGGCTTATGTTATTACAACAGCATTAGTGATTTAGGACAAATTTAGGTGTCATGCTTGGTGACTGCAGGACTCTCCCTACTTACTGTTTTGCTGCTTTCACTAATGTAGCTTATTTTGTTCCCCAGTGAGGAAGGCAGCAAAGTATAGAGAAATAAAGTGAAAGGGAAATAACAAGTGATTCACCTTATTCTGTGTCCTCTCCTTGATGTCCTAAAAAATGTTTCAGGGCAAACAAGCATTTTGTAAGCCTGGCACAGCCCTCTCACTATGAGGTATAGAGTCAGGGCAGGTGTCTTATCCAAACAACTTCAGATAAAAATTTCCAAACTAATACTTGAACTCAAGGCCCTCATCCATGGTAGCTTATGTCTATGGCAGCATAATATAAACCAGAATTTTTGTATAGCTCCTGGATTTGCTATCCAGAAACCAACTAATATTTATTTTTTTTAAATATTCTTTTTATTTATTTATGAGAGACACAGAGAGAGAGAGAGAGACACAGAGACATAGGCAGAGGGAGAAGCAGGCTCCTCGCAGGGAGCCCAATGTGGGACTCAATCCAGGGACCCTGGGATCACCACTCAAGCTGAAGGCCGATCGATGCTCAACCACTGAGCCACCCAGGTGCCCCCCAACTAATATTTATTGAATAAAAGAATTCACTATCATAACGTCTGGCTGAATGCATGCATAAAGTGTAACCTCTTTTTTATACATTTAAATTTACCAAATTTAATCTAGATGTATAACAAAGCAGACTTGCTTTCAATTTTTGTATTTTATGACTAAATTTGATGAGATTCTAAAGAGTTCAAGATGAAGAAAATGTCTCAATTGCTAAATCACAATGCTGTGGTTAAGAATATATTAGCTAAATCAAGTTAAAATCAAACAAAAAGTGCAAAGTTTCAGACATTTGTGAGAACAGCCAGACAAAAATGTTTTTCCCAATGGCTCTGTGGTAAGCGCTGGTGGGTGCTATTTATAAAGGTTTTATACATAGCATGTGAAGACTTGTAAGGAGAGCATTTATAGACATCAACAGGCAGAGACAGCAAAGCACAAAGGGTGGCATTAGATACCGGTATATAATGTAAATACAAAAATAGTTCTGACACCACTTGCATCTCGTGCTAGGGCGGGACATTGATTTCAAAATCCCAAAACAATAAAAATGTATGTTTCTCGTGGGTGTCCTTCCGTTTCAGTGGCTGTCCACACCCCCCTCACCCATTCTGCACAAAAATAGTCATAACTGCAAAGTATCTGATAAAAGAATTCACATTAGGACATAAGTATCTAATGATGCTTAAAGTTTTAAAGACTTTAATGGCAACAGCACTTAAGTCAAAGAAATCCTACAGAAGGAGCTTGAGGCCCCAGAGACTGGTTAAGAAAATGATAACTTGCCTGGAAACAAAGCTCCTGGAGTCTCTGAATTCCACCATGATGACGGCGACACCAGCAATGGTAATAGGGAGAGCCTCTGACAGAGTCATACTTCCTGGTGCCTCCTTCTACTCAATGACAGCATCCTCCCAATAACAACAGAGGCAAGAACAAAATCATCCCCATAGATAGGGATAAAAGAGGCAACAATTAACCCTATTTGTACTTTTTTAAATTTCTGTGTACACTTTCCAGAGATTTAGCCTATACTTTGACTGACATTTTTTTTTTTTTTTACTCTACTAAGGATAAAATCCATTCTTTCTTAGACAAAAATTATTTGACAGAGTTACAGGAAGGAAGATGTAGAGATTAAATATTTTCTGTGGGCATGTCAAAAAGAGCACAGTCAAAAGATGTGATTCTATTATTTAGAGCAAAAAACATTAAATTACCTTGTGATTTCGTCTTATCAGCATCACTGTTTTGCTTCTTTGTATCTATTTTCTTCTCTTTTTTTTTCATACCTTTATTCCTTTAACTCATTCTTTAAACCATTCCTCTTTCAAAACTCATTAAGCCAAGAGATAGTCTTTTTTTTTTGCTACTTGAACAATGTGATTCACTATTTTCATTTTATTTCCATTAAAATGCCCCTTTAATAATATCCGTGTTAAATGTGTTAGAGTTTATACCATTGATCAGTATTAACATTGAAAACATTATAATGAATTGTCTTAGAACTTCCTGTAGGAAACTGCTTTTGGTGACATGCCTCATTGGATCTCCTATCATTCCAAGTTATGTTCCTCTTATTCCAAGGCTCCAGGGTTTAAAGGCAAATTTATTTTGACTACTGTTGGACTTACAGGACTTCTGTGTGTATGTAACAGCTATATAATTCCTATAGAAACACGCTGGTCATTTGGATTGCAGATGCAAACGATCTGCTCACTGCTATTGATCATCTAGGTCTCCAGGTCACTACATCAGAAGATGATACGCAAGAGTTTTTGACGGACATAATGGGAAGCAACACGCTTATAAAATGATTAGGCACAAAAAGAATTTAAAAATATATAATCAGCTATGAAGGACTGGGCAGATGACATATAATAAAACTCTTACATTTAGGCAAAGAGTCTATGTATTTCTAGCTCTTACAAACAGAAAGTGTATACTTTTAGGAGAGGTATCATCCATAGTATTGTTTTCTAGCCCAGACAAAAGGGATGCAGACAAATAGAAGATGAATAACAGAATCATCAAATATGCTAGTATTTCAATGCACTATTATTAAGAAAATTACTTGTCTTTCTTAAGATTTATTTATTTTAGAGAGAGAGAGAAAGCATGAGGGAACGAGAAAGAGAGAGAGGACGCTTACTCGAGAACAGGAGGAGAGAAAGAGGGAAAAAGAAAATCTCAGATGAGTGGGGAATCTGATGCAGGGCTCAATCCCAGGACTCTGAGATCATGACCTGACCGTAACTTAAGAGTCAATTAACCAACTGAGTTACCCAGGTGCCCCTTACCTTTCTTAAATCAAATGACACCAACTTGAAATTATCTAATTTGCTTACTAAAAACAAAAATCTATCTTTTCCTAACTTTGAGAAAAAATAAGCTGGATTTTATAAGTAACACTGTATATTTACAAATATTCAAACTGTTGAGTTAATGGGCATCAGAGAATTACATTATCAGTAACTCATCAATGTTGACTTGAAATATTAAATGGTACAGCTACACTTTGGTTAGCCTACAACCCCATATTCACACAAAAAAACTGTCTAATAATCTTTACTTTTAATCCTAAAATGAGGTAGCCTGCTCTCTATTGCTCCAAGTTCAGCCCATGCTTGACTTCAACACCATAAATACATATAAATACATATCCATGTGCATATATTTATACACATATAGGATTAAACATATGTATGTGTATGTATATATACATGTATATATTACATATAAATATACACACATATATTTCAATGAAATGATTGTCTTTCCTACTTGAATAGACCTGTGAATAATGATCAAGGGTGATTTTGAATTGTATTTTGAAGTATTATTATTCTAAAACCATTAGCCAGAGGCTGTTGATACCCTAGCTCCCTTCTTCTTAGAGCACCAGCATATGAATCATCTTATTTGGTTTCCTTCTGGTGACACAAGCTTAGCACAGACAATGACAGCTGTGGCCAAGTTGAATCAACAGACCACAGCATAAGGTAGGACTTCATCTAAACAGGAACTTATAATATTCCTGTTTTAACAAGTTTCCTTGAATAAATTAGGATTAGTTGTTTTTTTAAGTGATAAGCAGTTAAGATCGTTCTTTTTGGTTTTGGCATGGGACTCGAAGGAGAAAAATCCAAATTTCATTTCTTTATGGGAAAAGACAGATTCAGTATTAGAATATGGATATTCTAATACTGAAGGTATTAGGTATAGGTATTAATAGGTATTAGGTATTAATATAGGTAATATTAATATCCTATAGCAGCTGAGGAGGAACAATGAGACAATGGCCTGTGTTGTTGAAAAAAGACCTCTCGACTACCCACTTGTGGATATATTTTCTCATACATTCATAATCTATTGTTCAGTGCACAGTACCTGACTATGGAGCACCACCTGGAATCAGGAAGACTATTTCTTTGTGAAAATCATACTTTATGGCTCTTGGATCTTAGCATGATAGTGTGTTCAATATCTGTCTCCTCCACTAGATTGCATATTCTTTGAATGCAGGAATTTGGAAATTTCATTTTGTTGAGTATACACTACATTGATTTCATATGAAACAAAATTTGTTTAGAATGTGAAGGGAAGTTAAAAATGCTGTAGGTAATCTTTCAAGTTCTTTCTATTTTCATTTGCACCATTTCAATCTTTCTCACCTTTTAGCATGCCTTAGCTCATCACTTGCCACTTGCCTGTGGATGTGTGAACAGGCTAGGGGAAGCTAGAGAAAAGGAAGGTGCTTGAATTGAAAACACATATAGCAAGGCTGTGATCACTAACTGACAAGAGGCAGAAAGATAAGAAATGATCCAGACTTGAATGGCACAAAAATATACCCTGCTATGCTATCATAAAACTATACAAATTTAGGATATTAGTTGAAAATAAATGTTTGTATGGATACTCGTGTCCTAATTTCATTTGTTGACCAAATGGAAACCCACTGTAGACACAAAGGTGTTTTTTTTTTTCTATTTTCCACATGTACATTAATTAAATTATTTAATTTATTCATTTAATCAACATTTATTAGGTTCCTCCTTTACAGCAGGCAAAACACTGGGGGCACAAAGATTTATATGATGCACAAACCAGATATGAAGTGCAAAAAAATAAATCTCTGTACCTATTAAAAAGTTTTTACTTTAAATCATCATCATTCCACTGTTTTCACAGTGGGGGGATTACCTTGAAACATCCATTCTCTTATACTTAATGCCTCCACACATAATGACAGGATGCTGTTGGCAATATATACAAATCCAAAGGATCGTGTTCAGAACATACAAGAAGCAGCTAAGGAGAGATCTGGTTATAATATTAGTCACCTTCTGACCAAGGCATACATGTGACCTAACTGGGTGCATCTCACGTTCATCAGACCTTGGTAGACTAATAGCCAATTAATAGAAAAGAAAACATATAACTCTGGGGGGGGGGGAAAGAACTATAATTTGAATTCTGAGTCTATTATTCACTAACATTGTGGTCTTTTATAAGAAATATCACTTTTTGGAGCACCTAGATGGCTCAGTCAGTTAAGTGTCCAACTCTTGATCTCAGGCCAGGTTTTGATTACAGAGTTATGAGGTCAAGCCCTGTATGTTGAGCCCACCTAAAAAAAAAAAATGAAATATCACTTTTCTGAGCCCTAGTTTAAAAAATATGTAAAATACATATGTTATTTATGACACATGAGAGCAATCATCAGGGGTTATACACACTGAATTGGAAAAGATAAACAGATGGTGATTCTTGAAAAATAGAAGCTACATATGATTGGTATTTGATGTTATGATTTTTATCATGAACACCACACAGACTGTACTCCATTTTTTTGTTCATTAAATGATTCACATCAGATAACTTAAAAAAGTCAGGATGTACACTATGTAGGAAGTTGAAGGGTACAGCTCTTCAGAATGTTTACCACAGGAGCTGCATCTCAAAGTGCATGTCCTACTACCTGAGGGATGAGGAGTCAGCTCTTTTAAATCCCATAGTATGGTAGCTGAATGCCTGGACCCTAGAGTTAGTGTGTTTGGGTTCATGCTGAGCTCTACTACTTTCTAGCTGTTTGATCTTAAGGATGTTACTCAACCTCCCTATGGTCTCAGTATCATCATCTCTTAATTGGGTATAGTAACACCTACCTCCTAACACAGTGAGGGTTAAATGAGTCAAAACACACGAAGTCTTTATAACAATGCTTAGAAAATACAATGCATAAAAATATGCCAGTTATGTTTTACAGAGGATAGCACAGGGTAAATTAAGGTTTAAGGATCAAACCAAGAAAGAAGAAAGAAAATATAAATTTGACTGATAGCAAAACATTTTCTTTAAATGAAAGAAAAGTGAGGGAGGCATAGAATAAGGTTGTCTGTGTTAAATCACTCTGGCCAGGGCACCTAAGGCTTCTATCTGGACTACAGCTAAAATGGAACCTGCAGACATCAAGTAAGATCTGTTAAGAAGTACCGAACACCAAGGTGATAGAAGCTTAAAAAAAAAAAAAAAATATGTGCTTTCAACAGCTTCAGAATTCCCTGTCTAATCAGTAACAGCTTATCAAGCATGAGATGGGAGAAAAACAATCATCGGGACTCCAGATGGAAATGTTTAATGCATATGCCGTTTACAGGATGAATATAAATTGCAAACATGGTGGTTTTTGGTTAATCTGCTGAATAAAAAAAATATTGAATTTGTTCTACTTTAATTAATGACTAACTGAATATTTGATACAGCAACAAGCTTAACTCTTTCATAGAAAGTCAACTACTGGTCATTTGGCAGATAAAGTTGGCAATGGCAGTAATATTTTCCTTATCAATGTGATTCATTCAGAGTATATTCTGCAGCAGGGGTGAAATCTCAGATGCACTGAAATCTATGTACTCTGCAATGATGATAAAATATATGTTGATTTACCTAACTGCACAGACTACGCTACAAGAATATAAGAAGAAAACACAAACAAACAAAAAGAATATAAGAAGAATGTAAGTATCATTTAAAATGTTTAACATACCTTGATCAAAGGAAGAAGGTAAACCAGATGTCATGGGCAAGAGGAATAGGTACTTGATCTCCTCTGTTATTAGGTAACAAGAAGCCTACTTCTCTATCTGTAGTCTGTTTATATTATAGCCATATTTTAATTGTATATATTTTACATTTATTTAGGACTTGCTTTATGTTCCAAGACCTTTATAGATATTAATTTATATAATCCTATTATATAGGTGCTAACATTATTCCTATTTTTCAGATGAGAGAACTGAGGCACAGAGAGGTTAATTAATTTGCCCTTGGCCGCTACAAAATGGCAGGGTTGGAACCTGAAACTAGTATGTTCCAGAGTACCACTACACTGAGGCGCCTATCTAGATAGTAGCTAAAACAGAAACTGCAGACATAGATGCATCTGATATGTATCCATTGGCAATAATCACAACAGATTAAAAAGGGTCAGAAAATGTTTTGCCATTAGATTACGTTTCAGGGAATATGAAGATTTTGTTTCACCCTAAGAGTAGGAAATTACCCATCACCATTGTTGCTTTGAGCCTTTGTCTTTTGTGACATCAGGGGAAAATAATCATAAGCCCATCTTTTGTTTTCACTGAACAAAATGTGCAAATTAAAAAAAGAACACGTAAATTAATCACAAGTGCATTCGCTTTCTTTAAACACTAAAGGGAAAGGAATTACAACCACCTGTCATTATACAACCCAAGATGCAAATGCAGGTTACCTGCATAAGGAAACAAAGGAGAAAAATTAATCTTTGAAACAATCAGGTTGTTTCATTCGAAAAAAGGAGAGAAATTAAAATCTGAGCTATAGAAATAGTAGGGCTAAGTTGAAAAACAATGAAAAAATTACTCTATTTTCTCAAATTGAAAGTAGCTATTTTAAGAAACTGAATGATAAAATATTTTCTAAGTAATTCAATTAAAACATCTAATGCCAGAAGTATCACTGGAAGTAAAAGAAGCAATTGTGTTTTAAAGAAACTCAGGAGACTAATAGGACATTGCTTATTTGCCAGCTGACGGGTTATTGCTATACATTTGCAGTATCTGCCATTAGAAGAAAACTAGCTATTTTAAAATGCAAATCGTTAATTTGACCTTGACAGAGCTGGTTTTCTTATTTTGCTTATAAATCCTGCCTTCCTTTCTGTAGTAAAGTCAGAACTTCTATTAAAGTGAAAAATATAAGCAGCCTAAATACTGTATATTATTATTCACTGACATCCTCCAAAATATTAATGAAATTTAAACTGACAAGAAAGAGGTAACAAAGAATAAAATCCAAAAGTTTAGTTGAGTTTTAATTGCTTTTTTTCATTATTAAAAATCACATTTTTTTCACCATTGGGTATGCAACAAATTCAAAAAAATCTGACTTCACATAAATGTATTCACTTAACATGGTCACATTAAAAACTTGATCCAATCTCATACATTCATGTACTACTATTATTATTAGTCTAGAATGCTTTAAAGACATGACCTTACTAATTCTCAAAATATCACCCACAAGGACAAGAAGTGCCCGAATTCTTAGCGATAAAGCTTTTGTTACTCGGTAGAGCCACAGGATGAAGTGCTTTCTAATCTAGTCTGCTCTTCATGCTACCATTTGCTACAGGGATTTTTTAACGTTTTAGATAAATAGGTATGTAAAAGCAAAGGGAGTTCAAGCAATGCGACAATCGAGAGAACCCAGACCTTAGGGTAAATTGATACATGATAGAAGAGCAGGATGAGAACACCTCTCAGCCAGTAATTTCAGCCAATTGTGCAATCAAATATTTATCCATATAAAATACATACCCATTTACCTAAGGGGAATATTTACATTTAAGATAAGATTTATGAGTAGATTTTTTTTATTCCCACGTATTACTATTTCCTCCATAGTCAGCTCTGAAGTTTCATAAAGCTAAAGAGTAATTCTTAAATCTGTCTATATACAACATCAGAGAATACGAAATGTTGGACATTTGACAACTTCCTAAAGCAGACCAGGAATGTATACCTCAATCTCAAGTCAGTGCTCATCTGCAATGTGTGCCCCCAAAGAGCTTGATTATAAATGTAGTGTCTTCATATACAACAGGAAAAAAAAAATGCTACAGAAGGCACAAAACATCTTTAGATGTGCCAAGCATGGCTTTTAGAATAAGCCAAGCTTGGAAATCTCACATCTGCAGGTTTAAGAATTCTTGACTATAATCTCACTCTCAAAAGAAATCACCTGGGTGGCTCAGTCAGTAGGGCATCCAACTCTTGATTTTGGCTCAAGTCATGGTCTCAAGGTCCTGGGATCAAGTCCCATGTTAAGTCGCATGTCAAGCTCCCCCTTCAGCAGGGAGTCTGCTTGTCTCCCTCTCCCTCTGCCTCCCCTCCATTTGGATGTGCTCTCTCTCTCTCTCTCTCTCTCTCTCTCTATCTATCTCAAATGGGTAAATAAATCTTAAAAAAAAATCTATCCACAAAAAAGTATAACAAAACATAAACCTCCTGATCTATGATGTAATTTCATTTCAAGGAACCATAATAATATCATTATAAAAAAACAATTCTGCTTTTTGGTTCGTATTTTGAGCTATCTAGTTTCATTGGCATATTTCTATTTATATCATTTTACTGATACAAATTACAAAGTGTCTGGAGAGAAGGATAAAAAAGTGTCTGGAGAGAAGGATAAAAAAGCAAATTTCCTACATCTGAAGGGGTTTTTAAATTATGAGCAAGAAGAAATTCTAATTAATGAATGAAACTGCTGTTGATATTTTTTAAAATGTCAACTGGCCAATCATATTAACACACAAGCACTTAATGGGGATGAGGAAGATGGGCTGAACGCAGTGCCATACACAGACTGGAAGAAATGAGCAAATAGTGTTTGTAGCCAAATGAAACATATTATCTGTAAACAGGAAAAGGGAATGTTTTTATTTGCCGATTTACAATCACAGTTCAGCCTAACCAAGTACACCATCCAAGAGTATCACGCAGATCATAAATAAAGGAGCAGATGGACATCCCCAGAAACAACGAAAGAATGGAAGCAGAATGGTTTTCAGGGAAACATGTTGGTTTTGGGGGGATGCCACTGAAAGTTTTGGATCCTATCTTAGATTTTTCATCCAGAGAACAGAATGAAGTACATTCTACGGGATGGCGGAAACAGCTACTAAATTGTTATATACTAAGACATAATATAAAGGTTAATTCCATTAACCACCTTGATTCCAAAAGCAAACCTGTCTAAGGGAAAAAATCAGCTGCCTGGTGCTTATTCTATGACATGATGCTAAGTTTAATTGGGCAATGTCACTCCAGGCTTTCTGACTCAATCTCCAGGACCCTCGCACACTCCTTAATTCCTGGCATTCTAGTTTCAGTTCCCATCACGTCAATAACCACCATGCAGGGGGCACCACCAACTTTAACTTCACTAATTTAATGGATAGTTTTAGAGTCCTCTTCTTACACAATCTCTTAGCAGCATTCAACACCGGTGCACATTTCTATCTTCCTGGCGTGCTCCCTTCCTGGCATGTCACACCCGTCTTCTGGATTTCCCCTGATTTATCTGCCACTCATTCCCTATCTCCTTTTGGAGCTTATGCTCCTTTACTCAGCCATTAGATTTTGGAGTTCTCAAAGAACAATCCTGGATGCTCTCTGCTCTTCTCACATTATATTCACACCCTAGGTAATACCATCCAAAGACGGCTTCAATTACCTTCTCTATGCTTAGCTTAACCACAAAAACCTGTCTCTGGCCCTACAGACACCAAGTTCTTGAGTCCTTTATTATTTTTTTTAATAATAAATTTATTTTTATTGGTGTTCAATTTGCCAACATACAACACCCAGTGCTTATCCCATCAAGTGCCCCCCCTCAGTGCCCGCCACCCAGTCACCCCCACCCCCCGCCCACCTCCCCTTCCACCACCCCTAGTTCGTTTCCCAGAGTTAGGAGTCTTTGTGTTCTGTCTCCCTTTCTGATATTTCCTACCCACTTCTTCCCTCCCCTCTATTCCCTTTCACTATTATTTATATACCCCAAATGAATGAGACCTATAATGTTTGTCCTTCTCCGACTGACTTAAAAGTCAATTGAGTCCTTTATTATTAAGTTGTCCACTAGATGCTTTATAGATGCTGTAAATGTACTTCAATTTCTACATTAAAAAGAAAAAAACAAACAAACTCATGATATTTCAGTTCTTACTGCTGTGCATGGCAGGGCCTGAAAGCTGGTAAGGCCAGTCAGACACGTGTCAGGGAGCCATTCTCAGCACTTCTTCCCACCACAGCTCAGACTCAAGCCATCACCAAGTCCTGCAGATTTTACCTTCTGATATCCCTTAAATCCCTCCACTTATACAAAACAGGTGTGATGATATCCCCCTATCCCCCCTCCCGATACATACAAACCTTCAGCTTAAGGTACTTCAAAGGAATCCCTTTGAGCTACTAATAGAAAAACAAACAGGAGTGCCTGGGTGGCTCAGTCTGTTAAATCTGGAAACTTTATTTCAGCTGGGGTCAAGATCTCGGGTGGTGAGACTGAGCCCGGGGATGGACCCTTCCCTCAGCAGGGAGTCTGCTTCCTTCTCCCTCTTCCTCTGCCCCTCTCCCTCCCCCAGAAACACAGCCCATAAAGTCATGTGTCAGGATCCCTCCTCCAGCCTCATTTCAAACCCAACAACCTTTCACTTTCTGTGCTACAGCCACACCAGCCTTCCCTTTCTGCCCCCCAATACTGTGTATGTTCTTTCGTCTACCTGGAACATCATCCTTTTCCTACCCACAGCTGCCTCCAAAGCTCAACCCAGCCATCATTTCTCAAGAGAGTTTTCCCTTAGCTTCCTAATGAAGTTGCAACTCCATTGGCATCTATGAGCCTCACAGCACCACCACCCTCCATGATGAGCACTGCTGTAACCGTGCTCCGTGGCACTGTTCTTCAATGCCAGTGTTCCCCATAAAACTGGGAATGGTTTTCCTCCTACCGTGGGCATATTCTCAGCCCCTACCACATGATTGGTTCTAGTGATTTTTATTGAATACACGCATATTATTATGTTCAAATAAAAGTTATTGACACAAATGGCCAGACTCTAAGAATGACCTGAAACAAAGTATTGTCAGTCGTCTAATGCAAATACACTCATTAACTTACTACTTCATTCCTTTCATGTCGGTTCCCTTACCCCTAACTACCTCTGCCCTCTTTTTTTCACACATCCCAGTCATACTCATTTGTCAGATCTCAGCTTAGGTGTTACTTTCTCCTATATGGCTAGCAAATATTTGTTAAATGAATGATGACCCTATTAAGCATTTATTGATTGCTGTAATTAGGTGCCAGGCAGCATACTAGGGCCTGGGGTTACAAAAATTGATATGAAATGTATTCTGCCATCAGGAGCTCATTATATATTTGGGGATTATAATCATATAGAGGGATAATTAAAGCATGATATAAATGGTACAATCGAGGGAAGCACCTCCTGTTCGTTGAATGATGCACAGGGGAGTCCTGCTGTTGTTCCTATGAAATCTATACCTTCTTTATTCAGGATAATCTGCTTTCTACCTAGTAGTTGCATAATTTCGCCCATATCACCTAATTACTTGTCAGAAGAAAAATCCACTATTTTAAACACCATGGGAAATTCTCTCTTACAGAAAAAAATTTAACTGAATACTTTAATGGGTCATTTTCAGATGAAATGATAGGCCCCAGAGCATACGTGGGAAGGCTGGATTGAACTACCTTACACAGAAAAATGAAAGAAATGTGGCTTCGGTGGAAGGGCTAAAGGAAGCAGAGTAAGAGTTCCAGAGAGAAGGAGACATGCAGGGAGATCTAATGAGGCTCTGGGAGAAAGGAGAGGCTACACCATACACCCAGGGCCTGAGCACGAAAAAACAACAACAACAACAACAACAACAAAAAATACACAAATACATGCACGTGGGAGCACACCCATGGGATACATTTCCTTTGGTTGAGTTTCTTTTGAAAACAGTGATATCTATTAGTTTTCAATTGTTGTGCTTGATATAAATCCTTCCTAAATGATAGTTATTTTCTTCATTCCTCATGCTTTTCAGCACTAAGCATTCAAGAGGAACTGGTTACAGGATGGTTAAGGCCATCTGACCTGTAATCCTGACTCTAAGAAGAGAGTGAAAGCAGGGAGCCCTCATCATCCTTCTCATTCTTGAGTCCTTGCATTCTACACTCCCAGGCAAGACTGCTTGACTTCCATTTTAATGACAAATGCAAAGTCCTTTAAACTTTCTAGAGCTCCGTCTTATGGTAGACCCTCGGATAAGCTATGGAGAAATCAAAAGCTAAAAGTCCTAGAGCATTGGGTGATCTCCATATCAGCTCAACTGTTCCAGTAGCCTCTCTGGGCTCACAGGGCCCAACATCTGACTAGACTCTTGATGGGGAATCTCAGAATTCCCCAAATAGTGCCCCCTTGATAGATGTGGTTAATATGGTGACATATCTCAGAGCATCTTAACCTTGAGATGGGCTCTCCATGCATATTTTAGGATACAAAAGAAGTGGCAGGCTGAATCACCTGATATTGGAGATGTCCATTTCCCCAACAACAATGTGCTTTTTCTGCTTCTGCATTTATGTCTGCTTACATTTTTATTTGATATAGGTAAATCTAGTCCTCCTCACAAACCTGTAATTTCCATGTGAAAAGAGACTATGCTATATACTTCATTTCTGTCTCTGGCTACAGCTAGGTGCAACATTTTTCTTTAGAGCTAAAACAAAGTACACATAATTGCAATATTAGAAGAGCATAGTACTGAACTAGTCTATTTTGTTTCAGGTTAAAAAGAGATTTTCAAGTAATTTGTTGAGTTCACATTAATAAAATAAATGCTGAAAATGGTAGTCCTAGCACAGCTCTTATTTAAAGCCAAAGCTATGTAGGTTTCTACAGAAGTCCAAATGTGACAGCAAATTATTTCTCTAGAGCGCTTCTAAAACTGTATCGTACCGATATGCAGCTAAACTTAAATTTAAATTAGTTAGAATTAAATTTAAAAATAAGTTTCTCAGTCACACTAGCTACATTTTAATTGTTCAATAGCTACTCACAGCTAGCGATTCCTGTATTGGGACAATGCAGATATAGAATGTTTCCTCTATCACAGAAAGTTCTATTGGATAACCTTGCACTGCATGTTATAAAAAACAGAATAAGAGGAAGCAAACGGTTTTTATATTTTCAAATAAAGAGCTTTGGAGGACTGGATCTATGATTATCAGTATGGAGGCAATTTTTATATCTTTTGATCAACTCCTATGCTGCATCAGATTTTAATTCCATTATTTTTGTCATCTCTTCCTTCCCTAAGACTGCTTTTTTTTATTTTTATTTTTATTTTTTTTAACTCTCCAGGAGGCTCCACTGTTTGTTCCCCATTGAATGAATTCATTGGAAAAGAAGAAAAACTAAATACTTGGAGAATGAACTAAACAGCTCTGGACATCAGAATTCTGAGAAGCCCCAAGATTCTTTGTATCTGATGCTTATCATTGTTTGAGTGTGTGCAGGGTCTGTGATGGTGACAGGTTCTTTCTTCTGGTTAGGCCATGCTATATGGCAGAGTAAGAGGATTCTGCAGAAGCAGGGAAGGTCCTGTATCAGTCAAGGACCTATGAGAGAAACGGAGCCGGGAAGATATATACATATTAAGAGATTTGTTTTGAGGAACTGTCTTACGGGTATGGGGTCTGGCTAGGCAAGCATGACATCCATAGACAGAGCATCAGAAAGGGCAGCATGCTGAAAACTCTGGGGCAAAAATCCTGAAGGCCTGTCCACAGGCAGGATTTCTTCTTCCTCAAGGAAATCTCAGTTCTAGTCTAAGACACTCCAACTGATTAGATCAGGACCATCCAGATTATTACAGATAATCTTCTTAAAGTCAGTTTATCATGGGGATTAATCACGTCTATAAAAATGTTCACAGCAATATCCAGATAACTGTTTGATTGAACAACTGAGGATTAAATCCCAGTCAAGCAGACACCAAACCTGATCATCACGGGTCCCTAAATCCGTTGATTTTCTGTTACCCAAAAGGTGACCATTCTGACTGGGCCTGATCTGAGCAGGTGAGATCTTTAAAAGAGGATCTAGGGAAGGAGATTAAGAGGTATGAACTTGCAGCTATAAAGTAAATAACCACAGAGATAAAAAGTACAGCCCAGGGAATATAGTCAATAATATTGTAATAACTTCGTAGGATGGCAGATGGTAACTATACTTGCGATAAGAATTTCATCACATATAATTGTCGAATCGCTACAGTGTACACCTGAAACTAGTGTGTCAACTACACTTCAATTAAATTTTTTTTTAATTAAAAAAAGAGGGTCTATAGCTTAGAGAGTTAAGGCAATAGCGACTCTCTCTTTGCTGTTGTTCCTTAAGCAGCAAGCCACCAAGAGTTCTGCAGCTGCAGTGAAATGATTTCTGGCAGCATCACTTGAGCTTGGAAGACAACCCACCAGTCTCACACGAGACCACAGTCCAAGCTAACACTTTGATTGCAGTGTTGTGGGAGCACAAGCAGAGGACTCAGTTAAGCCATTCCCAGACACCTGATCTCTGGAAACGGTGAAATAATAAATGTACCTCCCTTTAAGCCATTAAGCTCGTGGCCATTTGTTTTACAGCATGGAACACTAAGAACTGAAAGGGAAAAGAGCTTAAAGTATCCCAAGGGCACTGGATGAGCTTGGCACCTAGCAGAGCAGATTTCATAACTTATCTGAATTCTTTGTTAATTAGTTTGATTGTGCTGGTCATTTTGCCATATATACCTATATCAAATCATTGCATACCTTGAATATATACAACTTATTATCAATTATACCTCAATAAAACTGAGAAAATAAGCGTTACTTTATGCTGTTAAATTAAAGATAATAAAATAAAATAAAATAATGCTCATTTAAATTATTCTCTTTTAACCAGTGAAGAATTTTTTTTTTCATCTTTAATCATGAGGAAGCTAAAGTTTAAGGTAATTTTTCCCCCAAGTTCTGGATCCAAGACTTGTATTCTAAAGAGAATTTAAATTATCTCTTTTACACATGAAGTATGTAGGATGGACTGGTGTTTTGATTGCCACTGTTGCATTATAAATATTGTAGCAAAGTCATGAAAAAACTATGATAAAATACTATTCTTTATAGTAATATGTAGCTCTTGGCCTGTAGCAGACCTGGTCTAACATGCAAACTTCCAAATATAAAAGGAAATAAGTACTCACCATGCTTGCTGTTAGAGGAAGTGAACCTATTTAATTATTTATGCCAATATTTTTCTTCCTGGTTATTCTCTCACTATTATGAGGTTACATACTCTGCTCAAATTCAGTTTCTAAGAAAAACTAGTTAGAGTCTATGAGAACACATGCACTTACTAGTCTTTAATTGGGACTGGCCCCAGCAAAAATTGTAGGAAACCCAGAATCTCCCATAATGATTACATAAAATGAATATAAATCCAACAGCTCAGAAATTGTTTACCAGACACATCTACAAGGCAAAAACAATTTCAACATCATATGATGTTCAGTTCTAAAATAAGACAAACCCATCTATTAGGTGACTTCTGCTAACCATGAGCTTAGAGATGCAGCATTCTGCTCTTACTTGGAGTGTTCTACCCAGTTTTAGCAACCAGGGGTGGGATTTTAAGGCCTCTAACTCCTCAGCTGTCCTGGTAACAGTACTGAATGAGTGTATCAGGCCTGACAATGATTTGCTATAAGTTAACAATCTACAGGCATCTTCAGTTCCATTTAAAGAATTGTCACGGATCATTGAGATTTTTTTTTCCTCTCCTCTACTCAAATAATAGGTCAATGTGACCTTTGTTGCGTGGGAGTATTTGTACATCAAGCTCCAGCTGCAGATGTCAGATTTTTGCTCTTAGACCTCTTGAATTAACTTGTAATGTACTCCCCTGCAAAACTACCTTTCCCACCTTAATTTTGCTTTAGAGTTTGGAGAGTAGATATAAAAAATCAGAGTCAGTACTATGATCTCTTTCTCCATTTTCTTGAAGACTCTCGACTTTAATATCTACTAAAACCTAAGTGAATTGTAATCATTTTCACCTTTAAAAAAAATCAACTTAAAAATGAGTGACTATAACAAACAAGTTCATGTCTTCAAGAAATTGATAACATACTAATATACTAATAAGGTATAATTAACTTCTCACAATAGTAGATGATAAGGGACAAAATAAACATAAAAGTGATGTACCCCACATGACAGACTAATGGGTTCAATTCAATATCTGCCACTAACTAGCTAGTTTGCAAAGAATAAATTGCGGCCACTCCAGGTTTCATTTACCAGGTATTTATGTAAGAGTTGTTTAAGATCATCTTAAATTGTATATAAGACTTGCACTTCCTCACTTTCTTTTAATAGTCGGAGCTAACCGGCTCACATCAAGATCTCATTTGTCTTTGGTCAATTTGATCATATCCTTATCCAATCTATTTCCTGACTTGGAATGCAAAATTCTCTAAGTGAAGTTCTCTAAGTGAAGAGTCAAATGGCTGTCATTAATTTAAGAATTACCATGTGCAAGGCATTTTTTATTAAACTGTTCAGTTTATATGATATTAAAGAATAGATATTCTCATAGTCACTTTACCAATAGGAAGGTGATTTTACAAAGGACTTGAATAAGGTTTCAGGGCAAGTAAGACAACAGCTGGATTTGGACAAGACTCTGAAAGAGCAGAGTCCTCCTTTTGTGCCTTTGAATCCCGTCTCATCTACAAGTTTTTCCATAGGAAGGAGAAATCAGAAGAAAATTTCATACAGGACAGATTTACTTAATTACTGAGACACTTAGGGGTCCAGTATCTTATTTTTCATTTGGGTAAATTAACACCCTCACAGGCTTCCTTTATAAGCAATTTGAGTTCTGGAGTTTTTACAAAATTGATATGGGATTTAAAGGGTTGTACTTACAATTTTTTTTCTAGATTAAGATAAGTCAGTCAAATGTGAAGATTTTAGTGATATCTAAGAAAGGATTTGTTATATAAAGGTATGTTGAAGACGGGGAGAATGTTTTTCCATTCCCTACAGTCCTTTCTTCATTTTTTCTCTATGTGGAGATATTTTGCCATTTTTAAAAGATTTTATTTATTTATTCATGAGAGACACAGAAAGAGAGAGAGAGGGAGAGACACAGGCAGAGGGAGAAGCAGGCCCCGTGCAGGAAGCCTGACGTGGGACTCGATCCTAGGACCCCAGGATCACGACCTGAGCCAAAGGCAGATGCCCAACCACTGAGCCACGCAGGTGCCCCGATATTTTGCCATTTAGTAGGTTCTTTCTTCTCTGATTAACAGAAGATTTTGCAACTATCTATGGAAAAACATACTAGAAGTACTGTTGGCTGCAGATGGGGAAGAGGGTGAGGAGGAGAGAAAAGTGGCAGGTGAGCATCCAAGAGAATCCAAGCAGCATTCACCTTCTGTAAAGAATGCCATGCAAAGCACAGGGAAAATGTCAAATCCGTTCAGAGCAGTGAGGTCAGTCAGAGGATCCTTGCACATCATTTAGCACTTCAGTTGATACCCTTTTAACAACAAACAGCCTCTTGTTATAAGGTGGAGAGGTTTCTATGGCAGAGTACAGGCCGTATCATAGGGTACTGTGCCTGTGTGTGTGTCCATATATGTATTTTTTCTCTTTTTCATAAGGGGTAGAATAATTTTGTGAACAATTTGTCATGAGAATCCTGATATATCAATTTGGACGGCATTTGAATTTTAATAATCCTCGTGTAATGCTCACTCAACAACATTACTACAATCCTCCAAAATTAAAAATTAAAGTGACATATTAAATGGCATGGGATAGTTAAGTCAGCATTTTAATACAGAGAATATTGGTTCAGCAGCCCCCCTCCCTTATCCATGGAGGATACATTCCAATATCCCTGATGGATGCTTGACATAGTGAATAGTGCTGAACTCTATATATGAAGTCTGTTTTTTTTTTTTCCTCTCTATACACACCCATGATAAAGTTTAATGTATAGGCACAATAACAGATAATAACAAAATAGGACAATCAGAACAATAATACATTGTTATAAACTGCAATAAAAATTACATGAATATGACCTCTCTGTGTCTGTCTCTGTCAAAATATTTTATTGTACTGAACTCATGTCCTTAATCTGGTGATGATATGAGATGATAAGATGCCTTTGTGATGAGGTGAAGGGTGGTGAATGACGTAGCACGGCGACACAGTGTTAGGCCACTACTGACCCGAGGATATGCCTGGGGAGCCATCTGCTTCTGAGGGTGGCTGACCTCGGGTACCTGACACTGAGGATAAAGGGGGGACTGCTGTACTGCTACTTTAACATGTCCATGTTCAAAAGGCATAAGTGCTACATTTAAAACCACTGAAGGACATCTGTTGACGATTGAGAGCAGTGTTATTAACAGACATAGGTTTTGTATTAATTTTAATGTCCCCTTCTCTTTTTCTTTCCATCTCTCACTTCACTCTTCGTATCTTTCTCCATCAACAGTTGCTATAATTTTCAACTTACACACCCCCTTCCTCTCCTATGAAGTTAAAATAATCATGCAGATATTCTGAGGAATCAGAATTGTGATATAAGACTATTTCTCATGATGTTGATGGCAATGATTTACTGAATTTATGGTGTTCTTTACAAATATGCCAGTTTTTAATTATTTATGGCCAACTGAACCATAACTATCAGATATTTTGCGTTCCATTACTGTTTTCCATATGACTTAATTCACTACTTAAAGGTAGCTTAAGAAGGAATATTCTCGGGGCACCTGGATGGCTCAGCCAGTTGAGCATCAGACTCCAGGTTTCGGCTCAGGTCATGATCTCAGGGTCCTGAGATCGAGCCCTGCATTGGAGGATCTGCACTCGGGGTGGGGGGTCTGCTTCCACCCTTTCTCTCCCTCTGTCCCTTCCTATCCATTCCCCATGCTCTCTCTCTCTGAAATTAATTAATTAAAAAAAAGAATGAATATTCTGGACCTCACTGGACTCAATATACTTCTTCATAGGTCCACTGAGTTTCCTTTTCATCTTCCAGGAAAATTGAGCATGTCATCGACTCCTCACCCTTTATTAAGTATCAATAAAATTCCCACGGGAGTAAAGGAGTCCTAGTATGTCCCATACCTGTGGTTGCATAATTATCTTCTAGTGTAAACTGCTGAGCAATTAGTTATTTCTTCCAAACTTCCTACATATTTCATGAATAGAATAGGGACTCATCCTTTCAAAAGTCTCTATTATACGCAAAGCAGAATGTTCAGCCCAACACCTACCTATTGGCTGAATTCTAATAGAAATGAATACATACATGTTAACTTTGATGTATTAGATGAGAAAAGGACAGAACTCAATACTAAAGATACAGCAGGGTTCTGCTACCTGTTCCTTATGGGGGGGGGGTGTCTCAAAAAAAAGACATTTCTCTTTCTCAGGGAGCTCTAACTTCCTTAACTGCAAAATTAAGATCTGGTCTAGGTCATACCCAAGAGGTCTGCTGACTAAACATTTGCAGGCTGCATGACTCTTGTTTTCTGCTCTTCTTCAATGTCAATCATTTCAGAGAATCTCTTGTCTAAGTCCTGGAAATTACATTTTGACATGAAGGCCAGTCCTTCTAGAAAATGATTATTACTCCGTATGTTCTGTATGAACATTAAGACTCATTTTTGATGCTTAATTAATGTTTAAAGCATGTTTCCTTATGAAGTAAAGAACAGATGTTGGATAATAAAATTCATCTCAGAGCTAAGAACCTAAGAAATAAATGAACATTACTTAATAATCCTATGTGCTATCCACAAGTACTAGGATGTGTGAACAACAGTAACAATAATAATAATGGCTAATATATTTATGACTGCTTACCTTAAGCCAGCCATTGTGTTAAGCACTTTAGACTTATTATTTCATTGAATCCCCATGACAAAACTATGGAGTGGGCATTATTACCCCCATTTTGAGGGGGCAGAAATGGGGATTTGGAAAACTTAAGCAACCACCTCAAATCACCCATTAAATAAACTTGGCATTTACTTTAGATTTCACTGAAAGAGCCATCTCCTTTCATTATAACATACTGTTTACCATAAAGGAGAATGTCCTTCAAAATACAGTTAACACAAATAATCCCTGCATATGCATATTGTGTTCAAAGCTCAAAAGTGGCATTGTGAATCAAATTTTTGCAAATAAATGCTAAATATGTCAAAGACACAAAATCACCCATGCCTCTTTGCAATATTAGAGACTAAAGAAAACAGGGATCCCTGGGTGGTGCAGTGGTTTGGTGCCTGCCTTTGGCCCAGGGCGCGATCCTGGAGACCTGGGATCGAATCCCACGTCAGGCTCCCTGCATGGAAACTTCTGCTTCTCCCTCTGCCTGTGTCTCTGCCTCTCTCTTTCTCTCTCTGTGTGACCATCATGAATAAATAAATAAAATCTTTAAAAAAATAAATAAAAATAGAGACTAAAGAAAACAAATCATTTCATGTGAAAATTAATGGCTTATCATTTAAAGTAGGAAAAAAGGTATCGTGCTTAAGATATACTTTTTACCCTTTCTGATCTAAAGACTATGCCTTCTCTGTTTTTCTTATAAATAGTATATTTATTCTTCATATTATTACTGACATATACAACTAGATAATATTCAAAGAGAGATAAATTTTAAAATGTAAATCACAATAATACAGAAATATTATGCTGTTTTTTTTCATAAATCATTTACAATATATTTTTTGGGGTATTTAATATGATATTATTAATTCTATACATACCACAATGCACAGCTTTACTATTAGAAATTTGAACACTGGGAATCCCTGGGTGGCTCAGCAGTTCAGTGCCTGCCTTCAGCCAGGGCATGATCCTGGGGTCCTGGGATCAAGTCCCATACCAGGCTTCCTGCATGGAGCCTGCTTCTCTCTCTGCCTGTGTCTCTGCCTCTCCCTCTCTATCTGTGTCTCTCATGAATAAATAAATAAATCTTTAAAAAAAATAAATTTGAACACTAAGTAAATTACCTATCTAGCCTCATATATTTTTCCATATCTTTCCAATACAATCACTGTTTTCTCTTTTGAGGTAATGACTTATTGGTAAACCATCCAACAGGTTCCCAATTGATTCAAATGCCCAGGAGTACCTGAAAAGCAGTAGAGAACTACACTGAGCTTGGGAAGGGAGGGCGCGTGGATGGCAGACAGTAAATCTCAGGGACAAATACGTGTGGACACATTTGACGACACTGAAAAAGACCCTAAAACATTGCTACCCCTGCTTGTGCTCGTTCTCTCTCTTTCTCTGTGTCAAACAAATAAATAAAATCTATAAATAAATAAATCGGTCTAAGGGAAAAAAAAGTCCTTGATTAAAAAAAAAAGAAGACATTCCCATTCTTTCCTTTACCCTCGAAAAAGGGATCAAATAGCCTACGCACAAACACACACACACAAATCAATTTTGAGGTCAGGATTACTACAAAGTAAGTGAGTAATCTGAACCAGAAGGAAACCGCCTCAAGATATCCAAACAGCTCTGACTTGGTCAATTCACTTAAAAGCAATAAAAAAGTCAGTCAAACCAATTTAATGACAGCACCCACTATAGAAATTGTTTGAACTTCTACGTAGAGCATAGTTTTATGTGGTCTAAAAGTTATACTCTACTTTATATATATCTGAATAAAAATGACCAAGATGATACAATGATTTTATCCACAAAATCCAAAAAGCATTCATTCATTTGTATCCCTTCATTCCATTTCCTACCATAGCCCTATGAGGTAGGGAGGAGGAAAATGCACAGCATTTCATATGGATTAGAAAGACCCTAGATGGATTACTGAACACATTCACTGGGTCATGTGGTGTCATGTGGTGTTACATGGCCAAAGGAAGTGTTGTGAAAAATGCAAAACCAGGCCTTCCTTCTCTCCTTAATAGTAGGCATAGAGTTCTTTGAAAAAGAAGCTGAGAAGTGTAGCAAAGCTTATTTTACATATTTATCTCCTCTCTTTTAGAGAAAATCAGCCTTCACATTATACCTTAAAGGTCAATGTTTCTCAAATCTAAATGGAATGTGCTAAACAATATGAATTTGCATTCTATTAGCAAAGCACATTCTATAACATTTCTTTTTTTAACTATTGGCAAATGCAAAAGGCAAAGGAACAACCGTATAAATAATATTCAGCCTAAACTGTGTGGAAGATCTAGTCAATCTGATCTTAATCCCAAATATAAATTCACATTAAAGAAAATGCAAAATTAACTAAAGAAGAATACAGAGCCAAGCTGATCCTAATTGAAAAGACGTTATAAAATATGGCAGAGTGTCAATGAATTGGCAACTTAAAACAGCTTATATTTTTAAAATGTGTAAAAATTTTTGCACGATTCTCCACAAATAGCAAAGATAAAAGATACAAGAATCCAGGGGGTCATTTTTCTTGCAATATTATGCTAATAAGATGATACAGGAGTTTCTACCTCCAGTATATACACAGAGATCTATAACTATGAGCATACTATAATACCATGATTATCACCCTTATCAATAAGAAGTCTTAGGAAATCTCCACATGCACATAGCAGGCACTAAAATATAGATTAAATGAAAACTAAACATTGATTCTTACAATGTGTCTATTTTTTTTTTATTTCATAGTGCCCAGCAATATAACAGTCCAATGACCAAGTGACAAGTACGATCCATACAAGCAGTTCCCACCAAGAGGCAATGTTGCCCCCCACAGAAGACATTTCCTAACGTCTGGTGTCTATTTTGGTCATCACAACTGGACAAGGAGTGATGTATGACTAGCATCTAATGGGCAAAGGCCAGTGATGCTGCTGAAGATTCTACACTGAATGTCCTCTTGCCCCCGTGCCCAGCAATGAATTGTCTATTTGGCCAAAAACATCACATGTCATGGACGAGAGACCTTGCGAAAGTCTAAAATATGTTTTGTTTTAAAAATTCTTTTACTTTGGAAAGAACCAGAGCAAGAATAGAGAATAAAAGGATAATGAGTGGTACAAATCATAAAAACAAGAGGTGAGGGGATCTCAAGTGATTATGAAAGGTCATGGGAGATATGTGAGAGATTCTGTTGCCATGCTAAGTGGCTGTTGGACAGTCCAGAATGAGTCTACATTGTTGGTTGACAGAGGAAAAAAAAAAACATAATACATTTTCCAGTCATTCTGTGATCTTGAATTCAGAGAAATGCTTTGTAGAACAGTTCTAAATGAATGTGTGTGGTGTTTTACCTGAAACATTGTTGAAAAAAGCTCATCTGAAAAATGAATTGAAACCCCCTATTCTATCCTACCCCTCAGATATGCTTCTCGCTTCTCACTGGGGTTTTCTGTACCATTACTGAACTTGCTTTTTGATTGTTGACTTTAGGACTGGTAAATACAATTTATTTCTGGTCAACAAAAAAGCATTCCTATAACAGATGGACACAACTTATCTAAATTTGGAGCAGAGTTTAACAGAGTGGCTGTTAAATCAATTGTGCTCAAACACTTACGGTGAGTGATCTCAGTCAGATTCTCATCTTGTCCTTTACAACGTGGAAGAACCTTCTAAAATGATTCAAGGAAAGGAATTATCTTTTCTATATAAGCACAATGTCATAGGAAATAAAATTCTCCCCACCCCCAACTATAACATTTACATTTTAAACTAAGTGTAAGAAGTCACTGTCCCATCTTGCCCATTCTCTAAATTCATTTTGCATCATGCACAAATATGGCTGACACAGCAGGTTCAAAATAGTACAGACCACTAAATAGCTAATAAACAGTAGGTTGATAGCAGGATAGAAAAAAAAAATGTTGCATGAGGCTTTACAATGCTGTTGATTTCACTAAGGCTAGTAATTAATACAAGCCATGTAGTGATATTACAATCAGATGGGTAAATCGGATTTATACAAATAACAGTCCCAGCCAGAGACCAATATTGTCAATAATTTCAAGAAAAAAGCAATCACAAGGCTGTAGTATGGGGCCTAAAATTAAGGTCCAGTATTATGTGTACCCTGGGCATCTGAGAAAAGTGCAGGTCTCAAGTGGCCTAACTAGAAGTTCCCCCTATAGCTCTGTTCCCAGGGTTGAGTTCCCCTAGCTAAAAATCTTCCCTTATTTCAAGGATCAGGCATAGTTCTGCTTACTCCTGAGCATTCAGGTCATGAAAAAAAATCTCCATTTAACACTTCAATGATCACCTAGCTTAGGAGTTATTCTCCGGGGAGTCATGTTCATAAATCCAAAGAAGCTAAATATGTTTACCATAAGCAACATAAAATAGATTCATAACAGGAATGCCCAAAATATTCCATAGGACTTTCTTCCTAGAAAAGTTAATTATTTGGGAGTGGAGGGGGTGCAGTTATCAGTATCAGAAAGTTTATTACAAAGAGCTTGGTCTAAGTTACTTGCCTTCTTCCCCAGGTTCATTCTCCCATTAACTAGAAGTGAAATGGAACAGACAGAAGGTTCTTTAGCTCCTCCCATCCACCAAAACAAGCATGAAGTCTGAAAAGACTAATATAATACTCTGGAGCATAAGAAAATGTTCATATATATTCCAATGACAATAGAAGTTTAAAAAGATTATGACAATTTTTTCAATTGTAGGTATAAAAACCTGATACTAGTCTAATAGGAATAAAGTTATTAAATGTTTTTAAATGAGTGATTTTTAATCTTTAAGGAATATATCCAAATAATCTGCATTGCTGGAAGGTTGAAGTGAGCATACTAAATGATTATTTTATTATATGGTTACTTTTAATTGATGAGGACGGTAAGTGCCATCTTAAATATTTGCTCTTTTCTCCCTAGCTAAGCTAATTTAAATAGGTGATAATTAAGACTAACAACTCAAGAATAAAAGGTAATAAAAGAATCGCTTAGTATATATTTGCAGTGTTTTAAGTTTTACTTCTTTCCTCACGTTAATCAGGGATTATAAGTGAAATGTTGATGGACTCCATAACTGTAATTTTGATTTTCACACTCTTTGCAATCAACTAACATGTATAAGGTTTCACCTATATGTAAGAGGTAGTGGAAACATCTCAGGAGCTGGGGTTCCCAGAGGGAATGCTCTAACTGAGGTTGATAAACTCTCTATACCAAAATGCAAGAAAGCTTGAGTTATGCCATTTACAATCTGTCCTTAAATGAGTGTATTATGACCACCAGTTCTTTAAATTTTCCTGTTGGACACGTGGGATGTACAATACGGTTGATATATTTTTCTTGCTGAATATCCCCTTCTATATGTTCTCATAGTGAGAACCGTGGGCCAATTTTTGTAGTCATTAGAATCTACAAAATAATATTTTCTGTAGGCCATCACTAGGATTATAAAAAGTCCCTGCGGGTGGAGAAGAAAAGAAGAATTAGCCAGAGGAGAGAGGTATCAAATGACAGAGAAGGAGCAATGGTTCCCATTGTGATGAAGGATTTCTAGGTCTGCAGTTAACTCACTTATGCAAGTCACATAACCCCGTGGTTCTTGGTTTCCTCATTAGTAAAATAAGAGATTGTGCTGGTAGGCCTCCTGGGAACTTTTTAAAGTTCTTTTAGAGTATGCATACAACTCTTTGTGCTAATCAAAATGCCTTATTTGTAAACCACGTTGAAGCATGGTGATTTTTCATTATTTTATTTTAATCTTCAACCAGTTATCAGAACATGTGTATGCTTTATTTTAAAATGTATGTTTTTCTTGGAAAATTATTTTATGAAAAGAATTCTGAACTAATATTTACCATAAAAAATATATCATCTCTCATTCCTAGAAGTATACTGCTCCTCCTAATTCAGAACTGCACATGGGTATGATTATGTGTTATTCTGTATCAATAATATGTATCAATGTTTACTTTAAGTCATCACTGTTGATTTTATATGTTAACTTAGAAAATTCTTGAGGGTAATCACTGAAATTAGATTTTTGTAGTAAGCAATACAATGTAAATCTAACTCTAAATCAATGTCTAAATAACTATTTCTCCAAAATATGAACTAGCTGTCATTTGTGACTGTCATGTATCTAAGTAGAAACGTACTTATACTTACCATGTTTTCTCATTGAATAGACTCAATAGTAACTACTTTCCAAGTAAAAGAAATTACACTGGAAAAAAATAATGTAATGCTGGTAGCATGCATCTCCACAGACATGAAAAATGAGAATGTAATTCTTTGTTTTTTTGTATCATAAATTTCCTTTAAATGCAAATGCCACTCTCAAATGTCAATCCCGGAATGAGACTCACCAAGTATCTATCTGACTTTTTATTGTATAAAATGACAATAACGTATTAAATTTACATTGCCAAGTAAGTCAAAAGCGTAACACAAATGATTCAGTTTATTTTTCACCATCTCAAAAATATTTTTCACCTGCTACAATAATCTTCAGTTGCTGCATTATTACCATCAAGGTGAGCCACAATTAGATATAGAGATAATCTTTCTACAAAGATTACAAAGTATTCCAATTCCAGTTTGAAATGCAGACTACTTTTCAAAGAAGTATATGTGAAGAATATATCTGGGGGGGAGGGGCAAGACGGCGGCAGAGCAGGGTCTCCAGGTCACCTGTCCTCAACAAATTACCTAGAAAACCATCCAATCATCCTGAAAACCTACGAATTCGGCCTGAGATTTAAAGAGAGACCAGCTGGAACGCTGCAGTGAGAAGAGTTCGCGCTTCTATCAAGGTAGGAAGACGGGGAAAAAGAAATAAAGACACAAAAGGCCTCCAAGGGGGAGGGGCCCGCGAGGAGCCGGGCTGAGGCCGGGGCGAGTGTCCCCAGGACAGGAGAGCCCCGTCCCGGAGGAGCAGGAGCTGCACCGACCTTCCCCGCGGAAAGGGGCTCCCCGGGAATTGGAGCAGGATCCCCAGAAAGGCGGGGACGCCCTCGGGCTCCCTGGGACAGTAACAGAGGAACTGCGCCCCGGGGAGATGCGCCGAGCTCCCTAAGGGCTGCAGCGCTCGGCGGGACCCGGAGCAGCTCGGAGGGGCTCGGGCGGCGGCTCCGCGGAGGGGGCTGCGCGGCTCCGGGAACAGCTCGGAGGGGCTCGGGCGGCGGCTCCGCGGAGGGGGCGGCGCGGCTCCGGGAACAGCTCGGAGGGGCTCGGGCGGCGGCTCCGCGGAGGGGGCGGCGCGGCTCCGGGAACAGCTCGGAGGGGCTCGGGCGGCGGCTCCGCGGAGGGGGCGGCGCGGCTCCGGGAACAGCTCGGAGGGGCTCGGGCGGCGGCTCCGCGGAGGGGGCTGCGCGGCTCCGGGAACAGCTCGGAGGGGCTCGGGCGGCGGCTCCGCGGAGGGGGCGGCGCGGCTCCGGGAACAGCTCGGAGGGGCTCGGGCGGCGGCTCCGCGGAGGGGGCTGCGCGGCTCCGGGAACAGCTCAGCGGCGGCGGCTCGGGCGGAGGAAGAAGCTCCGCGCGGAGGGGGCTGCGGGGCTCCGGGAACAGCTCGGAGGGGCTCGGGCGGCGGCTCCGCGGAGGGGGCTGCACCGCCGGGAGCGCGAATCCAACAGCGCAGGCTCCGGAGCACAGGGCGCCGGGACACAGCCCAGGATCCGGCCTCCCCCGGGACAGGCAGAGGCCGGGAGGGCCCAGGACAGCGAGGACGCTCCTGCCTGGAACTGAGCAGATCAGCGGCCCCGCCCCGGAGCCCCCAGGCCCTGCAGACGGAGAGCCCCGGAGCTACTGCGGGGGCTGGATCCAGGGTCCCAGAGCTGCCCCCGCCACTGTGGCTTCCTCCCGGGGCCTCACGGGGTCAACAACCCCCACCGAGCCCTGCACCAGGCAGGGGCAGAGCAGCTCCCCCAAGTGCCAACACCTGAGAATCAGCACAGCAGGCCCCTCCCCCAGAAGACCAGCGAGACGGACCAGTTCCAGGGGAAGTCAAGGGACTTAAACTACACAGAATCGGAAGATACTCCCCCGTGGTTTTTTTTTTTCTTTTTTGTTTTTTTTGTTTTTGTTTTTGTTTTTTTGTTTTGTTTTGTTTTGTGCTTTTTTTTTCTCTCTTTCTTCTTGATTTCTGATTGCTTCCCCCACCCCCCCTTTTTTTTCTTTTTTCTCCTTTCTTTCTTTTTCTTTCTTTTTCTTCTCTTTTTCCCCTTTTTTCTTCTTTCTCTTTTTTCTTTTTCTCTTTTCTTTCCTTCTCTCTCTTTTTCTCCTTTTCCCAATACAACTTGTTTTTGGCCACTCTGCACTGAGCAAAATGACTAGAAGGAAAACCTCACCTCAAAAAAAAAAAGAATCAGAAACAGCCCACTCTCCCACAGAGTTACAAAATATGGATTACAATTCAATGTCAGAAAGCCAATTCAGAAGCACTATTATACAGCTACTGGTGGCTCTAGAAAAAACCATAAAGGACTCAAGAGACTTCATGACTGCAGAATTTAGATCCAATCAGGCAGAAATTAAAAATCAATTAAATGAGATGCAATCCAAGCTAGAAGTCCTAACGACGAGGCTTGACGAGGTGGAAGAACGAGTGAGTGACATAGAAGACAAGTTGATGGCAAAGAGGGAAACTGAGGAAAAAAGAGACAGGCAATTAAAAGACCATGAGGATAGATTAAGGGAAATAAATGATAGCCTGAGGAAGAAAAACCTACGTTTAATTGGGGTTCCCGAGGGCGCGGAAAGGGACAGAGGGCCAGAATATGTATTTGAACAAATCCTAGCTGAAAACTTTCCGAATCTGGGAAGGGAAACAGGCATTCAGATCCAGGAAATAGAGAGATCCCCCCCTAAAATCAACAAAAACCGTTCAACACCTCGACATTTAATAGTGAAGCTTGCAAATTCCAAAGATAAGGAGAAGATCCTTAAAGCAGCAAGAGAAAAAAAGTCCCTGACTTTTATGGGGAGGAATATTAGGGTAACAGCAGACCTCTCCACAGAGACCTGGCAGGCCAGAAAGGGCTGGCAGGATATATTCAGGGTCCTAAATGAAAAGAACATGCAACCAAGAATACTTTACCCAGCAAGGCTTTCATTCAAAATGGAAGGAGAGATAAAGAGCTTCCAAGACAGGCAGGAACTGAAAGAATATGTAACCTCCAAACCAGCTCTGCAAGAAATTTTAAGGGGGACTCTTAAAATTCCCCTTTAAGAAGAAGTTCAGTGGAACAATCCACAAAAACAAGGACTGAATAGATATGATGACACTAAACTCATATCTATCAATAGTAACTCTGAACGTGAACGGGCTTAATGACCCCATCAAAAGGCGCAGGGTTTCAGACTGGATAAAAAAGCAGGACCCATCTATTTGCTGTCTACAAGAGACTCATTTTAGACAGAAGGACACCTACAACCTGAAAATAAAAGGTTGGAGAACCATTTACCATTCAAATGGTCCTCAAAAGAAAGCAGGGGTTGCCATCCTTATATCAGATAAATTAAAATTTACCCCAAAGACTATAGTGAGAGATGAAGAGGGACACTATCTCATACTCAAAGGATCTATCCAACAAGAGGACTTAACACTCCTCAATATATATGCCCCGAATGTGGGAGCTGCCAAATATTTAAACCAATTAATAACCAAACTCAAGAAATACCTTGATAATAATACACTTATACTTGGTGACTTCAATCTAGCTCTTTCTACCCTGGATAGGTCTTCTAAGCACAACATCTCCAAAGAAACGAGAGCTTTAAATGATACACTGGACCAGATGGATTTCACAGATATCTACAGAACTTTACATCCAAACTCAACTGAATACCCATTCTTCTCAAGTGCACATGGAACTTTCTCCAGAATAGACCACATACTGGGTCACAAATCGGGTCTGAACCGATACCAAAAGATCGGGATAGTCCCTTGTATATTCTCAGACCATAATGCCTTGAAATTAGAACTTAATCACAACAAGAAGTATGGAAGGACCACAAACATGTGGAGGTTAAGGACCATCCTGCTAAAAGATGAAAAGGTCAACCAGGAAATTAAGGAAGAATTAAAAAGATTCATGGAAACTAATGAGAATGAAGATACAACCGTTCAAAATCTTTGGGATGCAGCAAAAGCAGTCCTGAGGGGGAAATACATCGCAATACAAGCATCCATTCAAAAACTGGAAAGATCTCAAATTCAAAAGCTCACCTTACACATAAAGGAACTAGAGAAAAAGCAACAAATAGACCCCACCCCCAGCAGAAGAAGAGAGTTAATTAAAATTCGAGCAGAACTCAATGATATCGAGACCAAAAGAACTGTGGAACAGATCAACAGAACCAGGAGTTGGTTCTTTGAAAGAATTAATAAGATAGATAAACCATTAGCCAACCTTATTAAAAAGAAGAGAGAGAAGACTCAAATTAATAAAATCATGAATGAGAAAGGAGAGATCACTACCAACACCAAGGAAATACAAACGATTTTAAAAACATATTATGAACAGCTGTACGCCAATAAATTAGGAAATCTAGAAGAAATGGACGCATTCCTGGAAAGCCACAAACTACCAAAACTGGAGCAGGAAGAAATAGAAAACCTGAACAGGCCAATAACCAGGGAGGAAATTGAAGCAGTCATCAAAAACCTCCCAAGACACAAGAGTCCAGGGCCAGATGGCTTCCCAGGGGAATTCTATCAAACGTTTAAAGAAGAAATCATACCTATTCTACTAAAGCTGTTTGGAAAGATAGAAAGAGATGGAGTACTTCCAAATTCGTTCTATGAGGCCAGCATCACCTTAATTCTGAAACCAGACAAAGACCCCACCAAAAAGGAGAATTACAGACCAATATCCCTGATGAACACGGATGCAAAAATTCTCAACAAGATACTAGCCAATAGGATCCAACAACACATTAAGAAAATTATTCACCATGACCAAGTAGGATTTATCCCTGGGACACAAGGCTGGTTCAACACTCGTAAAACCATCAATGTGATTCATCATATCAGCAAGAGAAAAACCAAGAACCATATGATCCTCTCATTAGATGCAGAGAAAGCATTTGACAAAATACAGCATCCATTTCTGATCAAAACCCTTCAGAGTGTTGGGATAGAGGGAACTTTCCTCGACATCTTAAAAGCCACCTACGAAAAGCCCACAGCAAATATCATTCTCAATGGGGAAGCACTGGGAGCCTTTCCCCTAAGATCAGGAACAAGACAGGGATGTCCACTCTCACCACTGCTGTTCAACATCGTTCTGGAAGTCCTCGCCTCAGCAATCAAACAACAAAAAGACATTAAAGGCATTCAAATTGGCAAAGAAGAAGTCAAACTCTCCCTCTTCGCCGATGACATGATACTCTACATAGAAAACCCAAAAGCCTCCACCCCAAGATTGCTAGAACTCATACAGCAATTTGGTAGCGTGGCAGGATACAAAATCAATGCCCAGAAATCAATGGCATTTCTATACACTAACAATGAGACTGAAGAAAGAGAAATTAAGGAGTCAATCCCATTTACAATTGCACCCAAAAGCATAAGATACCTAGGAATAAACCTAACCAAAGAGGTAAAAGATCTATACCCTAAAAACTATAGAACACTTCTGAAAGAAATTGAGGAAGACACAAAGAGATGGAAAAATATTCCATGCTCATGGATTGGCAGAATTAATATTGTAAAAATGTCAATGTTACCCAGGGCAATTTATACGTTTAATGCAATCCCTATCAAAATACCATGGACTTTCTTCAGAGAGTTAGAACAAATTATTTTAAGATTTGTGTGGAATCAGAAAAGACCCCGAATAGCCAGGGGAATTTTAAAAAAGAAAACCATATCTGGGGGCATCACAATGCCAGATTTCAGGTTGTACTACAAAGCTGTGGTCATCAAGACAGTGTGGTACTGGCACAAAAACAGACACATAGATCAATGGAACAGAATAGAGAACCCAGAAGTGGACCCTGAAATGTACGGTCATCTAATATTCGATAAAGGAGGAAAGACTATCCATTGGAAGAAAGACAGTCTCTTCAATAAATGGTGCTGGGAAAATTGGACATCCACATGCAGAAGAATGAAACTGGACCACTCTCTTTCACCATACACAAAGATAAACTCAAAATGGATGAAAGATCTAAATGTGAGACAAGATTCCATCAAAATCCTAGAGGAGAACACAGGCAACACCCTTTTTGAACTTGGCCACAGTAACTTCTTGCAAGATACATCCACAAAGGCAAAAGAAACAAAAGCAAAAATGAACTATTGGGACTTCATCAAGATAAGAAGCTTTTGCACAGCAAAGTATACAGTCAACAAAACTAAAAGACAACCTACAGAATGGGAGAAGATATTTGCAAATGACATATCAGATAAAGGGCTAGTTTCCAAAATCTATAAAGAACTTATTAAACTCAACACCAAAGAAACAAACAATCCAATCAGGAAATGGGCAAAAGACATGAAGAGAAATCTCACAGAGGAAGACATGGACATGGCCAACACGCACATGAGAAAATGCTCTGCATCACTTGCCATCAGGGAAATACAAATCAAAACCACAATGAGATACCACCTCACACCAGTGAGAATGGGGAAAATTAACAAGGCAGGAAACCACAAATGTTGGAGAGGATGTGGAGAAAAGGGAACCCTCTTACACTGTTGGTGGGAATGTGAACTGGTGCAGCCACTCTGGAAAACTGTGTGGAGGTTCCTCAAAGAGTTAAAAATAGACCTGCCCTACGACCCAGCAATTGTACTGTTGGGGATTTACCCCAAAGATTCAGGTGCAATGAAACGTCGGGACACCTGCACCCCAATGTTTCTATCAGCAATGGCCACAATAGCCAAACTGTGGAAGGAGCCTCGGTGTCCATCGAAAGATGAATGGATAAAGAAGATGTGGTTTATGTATACAATGGAATATTACTCAGCAATCAGAAACGACAAATACCCACCATTTGCTTCAACGTGGATGGAACTGGAGGGTATTATGCTGAGTGAAATAAGTCAATCGGAGAGGGACAAACAGTGTATGTTCTCATTCATTTGGGGAATATGAATAATGGTGAAAGGGAATATAAAGGAAGGGAGAAGAAATGTTGGGAAATATCAGGAAGGGAGACAGAACATAAAGACTCCTAACTCGGGGAAACGAACTAGGGGTGGTGGAAGGGGAGGAGGGCGGGTGTTGGAGGGGAAGGGGTGACGGGCACTGAGTTGGACACTTGATGGGATGAGCACTGGGTGTTTTTCTGTATGTTGGTAAATTGAACACCAATAAAAATTAATTAAAAAAAAGAATATATCTGCTTCAATTGAAGTTCCATTTCCCTTAATGACAAGAGAAGTTCTAGTTATAACATGTCAAATTTACTTTCTATCTACTTGCATATAAGAATAGAGCATGTCCTTCATTTATAACATACTACCATGACAATGTTAATTATCTCTTTACCATGTAAACTTGGCTTTGATAGCTATGAAATCTATTTTTATATTGATTTGCTTTTATTTTCACATTAATCTAGGTATAAAGTTCAAATTAATAAAAGTGATATTTTTGCTCTGATGATAAGCAATTTACGTATTTATAATTCAGGAAGAAGCCTCATGAAATTGTAATTGAAAATAACCTTAAATAGAAATAACACGAGGTCTTGAAACACTGAAATCAAAAACAAATACTAAATTCTTTGCTTTATAGGACTCTTTTGGAACATCTATGAATACAGTCAGTTCAGCAAGTCTTTCAACACTGTACACAGTGCATCTATAGCACCATTCAATATGATGCAACAGAATCATACCCTGTTCAAGTAATGAAAGAATCTATCTAGCATCAAAGAGTAATCAATTTTCATGGGAGGAGTAAATTAGGCCTGCATGGTTTACATCTGATATTAGCTCAGTTCGGCAAATATTACTTGCATACAATCTGATCATTGACAGGATGCCAATAATAAATACGGTAACTGTGTCTGCCCTCTCCCCCAGCATCTCACACTCTGCTATATTTTAGAATACTATGATAAAGACTTCATTGGAAATATTCACACAGTGTAATGGGTGTTAAAAAATGTGGTTCATTCTGGAAATTCAGAGAAGTCTTCTTGTTGAAAGTTGCATCTTAACTGAATCCTAGAAGATAAGAGACTAAGGAGGTGAAGGGTAGAGAGGATATTGTGGTTGGAGAGAATATCCTGGACAAAAGCATGTCAAATACGCAGAGCATGTCCTGGGAAATAGGAATAATTTGTATTATTGGAGCACAGAGTGCAACATGGGAATGAGAGGATGTAAGACTGCAGAGGTAACAGGAAGGGCACTATATTTCAAGATAACACCTTGGACTTTAGGCAATGTAGCACCATTAAAATGTCTTAGCCACAGGTATGATATGGTCAGATTTGCACTTTAGATTTAAAATTAGCAAAATGCTTCTTCACAAATAGAATTCAATAAATGCTAATGGTATTGGTGAGTCAGTGTCACAATATATTGATCCCCAAGCCAAACAATAAATCTTTTACTTCGTGTGTGTGTGTGCACGCATGCATGTGTAGAACACAAACTACAAGTAACTGGGACTCTTTTATATTACACAAAGTTAAATATGTAATTTAAATAAAAAAACTTGAGTAGACTTCCAAAACCACCTATTTCTCTGCCCAGCTAAATTGATCTAAACAGAAATTCTTAGTAATTTTAGTGACTTCAGGTGTTTTCCAAAATTTATATCCACCCAGAAACTCTAAACATGGCCTTATTTGGATATTTATTATATCTTTTCAGATATAATTAGTTACTTTAAGATTAGGTCAACCAAAGCTAGAGGCATCACAATTCTGGACTTCAAGTTCTATTACAAAGCTGTGGTCATCAAGACATGGTGGTACTGGCACAAAAACAGACACAAAGATCAATGGAACAGAATAGAGAATCCAGAAATGGGCCCTCAACTGTATGGTCAACTAATCTTCAACAAAGCAGGAAAGAATATCCAGTGGAAAAAAGACAGTCTCTTCAACAAACGGTGTTGGAAAAACTGGACAGCCACATGTAGAAGAATAAAACTAGACCACTGTTTTACACCGTACACAAAAATAAACTCAAAATAGATGAAAGACTTAAATGTGAGACAGGAATCCATCAAAATCCTAGAGGAGAACACAGGCAACAACCTCTTTGATCTTGACCACAGCAACTTCTTACTAGACACATCTCCAGAGGCAAGGGAAACAAAAGCAAAAATGAACTACTGGGATTTCATCAAGATAAAAAGCTTCTGCACAGCAAAGGAAACAATCAACAAAACTAAAAGGCAACTGACAGAATGAAATAATATATCTGCAAATGATATATCAGATAAAGGGCTAGTGTCCAAAATCTATAAAGAACTTATCAAACTCAACACTCAAAAAATAAAAAATCCAGTTAAGAAATGTGCAGAAGAAATGAATAGATATTTCTCCAAAGAAAACATACAAATGGCTAACAAAGACACATGAAAAAATGTTCAGTATCATTCAGCAACAGGGAAAATACAAATCAAAACCACAATGAGATACTATCTCATAATGGTCAGAATGGCTAAAATTAACAACTCAGGGAACAACAGATGGTGGTAAGGATGTGGAGAAAGGGAAATTCTTGTACACTGTTGGTGGGAAGGCAAACTGGTACAGCCACTTTGGAAAACAGTCTGGAGTTTCGTCAAAAAGTTAGACTTTTTGCTCTATCACCCTACTAGATATTTATCTTAAGGATACAAAAACAGTGACTTGAAAGGGCACATGCTCCCAATGTTTATAGCAGCACTATCCAAAATAGGCAAAATATGGAAAGAGCCCAAATGTCCATGGACTGATGAATGGATAAAGATGTGGTAAATATATACAATGGGATACTATTCAACCATCGAAAAGAAATCTTACCATTTCCAACCACATGAATGGAACTTGAGGGTATTATGTTAAGTGACAAGTCAGAGAAAGACAAATACCATATGATCTTACTTATATATGGAATCTTTTAAAGATTTTATTTATTTATTCATGAAAGACACAGGGAGAGAGAGAGACAGAGACACAGGCAGAGGAAAAAGCAGGCTCCATGCAGGGAGCCTGATGTGGTACTCGATCCTGGGACTCCAGGATCACACCCTGGGCCGAAGGCAGACGCTAAACCATCGAGCCACCCTGGGATTCCCCTTGTTTGTGGAATTTAAGAAACAAAACAGGTGAACACAGGGGAAAGGAAAGAAAAATAAAGCAAAATAACCAGAGGGGGAGAAAAAGCATAAGACACTCTTAACCATAGAGAACAAACTGAGGGTTGCTGGAAGGGAGGTGGGTGGGGGGATGGAGTAAATGGATGACGGGTATTAAGGAAGGCAGTTGATGTTAAGAGCACTGGATGTGATATGCAACTGATGACTCACTGCAATTCTACCCCTGGAACTAATACTACGCTATGTGTTAACTAACTACAATTTTTACTTACTTACTTACTTACTTACTTATTTATTTATTTATTTATTTATTTATTTATAATTAACTACAATTTAAATAAAATCTTGAAAGAAAAAAATTAGGTCATAATGGATTAGGGTGGATCTTAAATCCAATGAATGGTATCCTTATAAGAGGGCCATGTGAAGATACAGACTCTAAAAAACAGAGAAATGAAGGCCGCATGAAGACACAGACCCTGACACACAGAGGGGGAAAAAGGCCATATAAAAGCGAAGACAAACACCAGAAAGATGCACAAACATGTCACAGAGCACGAAGGATTGCCAGCAACCGCCAGGACTCAGGGAGACAAATGAAACAATTTCTCCCTCTGCACTTGTAGAAGGAACCAATTCTCCTAACACCTTGATTTCAGACTCCTGACCTCCAGACCTGTAGCTGAACAAATCCTGTTGTCTGACACCACACAGTCTGTGGTGCTTTGCTAGGACACCCTAAGAAACATATATACAGGTCAGGACCTCTGGCCCAGGCAGCATGGGAACAGCGCACGGCATTCTGTGGTCCCTGTTAGAGGATAATCCCACCTGCGCAGCATGGAAAGGACAAAACGCTGTCCTCCTATTTGTCCTTGGCTTCTCTTGACACTTTTTCCTGCCCTAGTCTGGTGCTTACTTTCCACCATGATTTGCACTGGGTGATATATCTAGGCCTTATTGATTATCCATCCAAACTGAAGGCATATACAAAAATTAGTTTAGTTGCACGTACCTTGGTTTTTCCCAAGGCGCTGTCCTTACGCTTATGAAGACTGATTAAAAGCTAATATAGTATTTGTCGTCAACAATGCTACTGTTTCCATCAGTACGCCGTGCGGGGCTTCTGTAAAATGAATGTTTGAGTACTGCAGCCATAAATGATTTTAAGAAATTATTAGACTGAGACTTCTCCCTTCGGCTTCATGTAGTCCCTCTGATATGGAGTAAGAAGATTAGCATTGGTGTTTTGGGAGAAGGTTTACTGAGTCAGAAGACGTGGGGAATATCTCTAAGTTTTAAAAATAACAGCATGCACTTGATTCAACTAAACTTGAGGGAAAACCAAATGTAGAGGGAGCAGAATAATTTAAAATGAGTTTAGATTCATTGAAATGGGAACTCATACTATCAAGACAAGTCAGGAAACAAACAGTAGAAGCCCTAAAGGCTTCAAAGTAGTGGCCTGGAACTAACCTTCTCCACCTGGAATAAAGTGAACTTTTTATTTGCAACCTTGAGAAGTACCAAATTTCTCAGGTGACAAAGTGATCACAGAAGAACTGCACAGAGGAAAGATGACAAACACAAGGGGGATTGCAGGAGCCACACATTCCAACAAAAGCAGTGCTCATGCTGAGATGTCTCGCTAAGTTCTTCCAGCAAAATTTGAAGTAAAAGAAGTTCAGCCCCATTCCCTAACCTGGAACTTCAAGACAGACCTCAGATAAATCCTCTAAGGGGTTTCAAGAAAGATGAGAGTTCACTTCCCTCCCTCACAGGAGTGATTGAAGCCTAGTTTCTCCTTGCTGGGACCCTAGCGTACACAGTGCTAACTCTTTAGAGGGCAAAATGGAAGGGTGTTTCTGACTTTTCGACCTCAAATATACACAGTTCTCCTTCTCATTGAAAAATCAAAGTTCTTGACACAGTAGTTCACGAAGGTAAAAAGAAAACAAACAAACAAACAAACAGGTGGCCGTCTTCTAAGGATCCACTCTAGTCTGAATTCCAGTACAGGTAAATTTAAACCACAGCATCTTTAGGAAAGTTGTCCGTCACAAATATGTTTAATGTGTATTTTTTTTATTCATAAATGCATATTTTTCTTGGAAAATATATAAACACAATTGGCATTCTTCAAAAACAGATAAATAAAAATAATCTAAACTGGACATTAGTTAGGAAAATGGCCCAGTTAGGCATCTGCTTAAAGAAATGACTAGTTATCAACTCTTTTTGACAATAAAGATTGTGTGCAGGATGATTAAATCATCATTCTCCAAATGAAGGGGGAAAAAAGTCTGAGAATGCCATTTAAAAAAATAAATGCTGTAGGTTCTTTAAACTATAAAAGAACATGGAAGAAAAATAAGAAGCGCCAACCAACACAGTAGCCCAGCAGCCGTACTATTTATTTATTTATTTATTTATTTATTTATTTATTTATTTTTATTTTTATTTTTATTTTTTATTTTATTTTATTTTTATTTTATTTATTTTTTTTAGCCATACTATTTAAATACAAATTCAAGCAATGGCCACAATAGCCAAACTGTGGAAGGAGCCTCGGTGTCCATCGAAAGATGAATGGATAAAGAAGATGTGGTTTATGTAAAATTAAACACAATTTAAAATTTGGTTCCTCAGTTGTCTCAGCTACATTTCAAGTGTTCAACAGCCAAACGTGACTAGTGGACTACAGCAGGGCAAGGGCATTTACATCATTGGTTAAAATTCAACTGAAGAGCACTGCTCTAGAGCTATTTTTGTATCTTTTCTCCCCTAAAATGATATTGATACTTGCATAGTTTCCTGTCCCTGCTATACAAATTGCCCCAAACTTGGTGGCTTAAAACAACAGCTCTGTTCTCTCATAGTTTTGGAGGCCAGAAGTCCGAAATTAGTTTCACTGTGTCCAAATCAATGTGTCAGCAGGAACTCAGTTCCTCTGGAGGCTCCAGGGAGAATCTGCCCTTGTCCTCTTCCAGCTTTTGGTGGCTGTTGACATTCCTTGACTTATAAACATATCACTATTTCTGTTCCACAGTCACAGAGCTCGCATTTTCCTGCCTGTGAAGTCTCTCTGTGCCCACCTCTCAGAGAAATAGAACCCACTGTACTTAGAACGCCCTTGGAAAATTCGGGATCATCTCCCAAGGTCACGATCATTAACTTAATCCTATCTACAAGTACTCTGCCTAATTAAGTAACACGTACAGTTCCAGGGCCCATTATCCAACTTACTACAACCAACCACAGTGGTATTTTTCAACTTCCATTGTACTCCATTTTATTTTATTTATTTTTTATTTTTTTCCATTTTATTTTATATTGCCAACTCTTCATTTACTCCACTGGCACCTACTGGTATAATGTTAATAACCTTTTCTTAAAGTGTAAGATTCCCTCCCACCACCACCCAGAGAGGCTTCTACACTAGAAAAGCCTAGCTTCCTATTTAGCTTCATATATATATATATATATTTTTTTTTTTTCCATTCCATCTTGTGATTGCCAAAGCCCAGACTAAATGGAGAAGGCCGCAATAGCACTAGTTCACAAGGTAACAAATCCACTAGCAATGACTGTTGACTGCGCTGTCCTGTGTTAAGCCATGCCTGACTCACCCCACACAATTGGCCTTTGGGCAAGCTGCATCTGCCCTTATATTGAATTCAAAAGTAACTCCATTGGGGCAGCCCAGGGGGCTCAGTGGTTTAGCACCGCCTTCAGCCTAGGGCCTGACCCTGGAGAGCTGGGATCGAGTCTCACGTCGGGCTCCCTGCATGGAGCCTACTTCTCCCTTTGCCTGTGTCTCTGCCTCTTTCTCTCTATGTCTCTCACTCATAAATAAATAAAATCTTAAAAAAAAAAATAACTCCATCGGTAGTGTTAGCTTTAAAATTATTATTTTTAAAGAAAGCCATCTCAAAAATAAGACAACATGTCTGGATATTGTAACAAGAATAAAATAAAAGAGAGAGAGAGAATTGTCTATAAAAACTACTCAAAAACAATTATAAAATAGATAAATAAAAGACAACCCAATTAAAAAAAACAAAACAAAACAGGGAAGGGTCTTCAACAAACACTTCAAAAAAAGAGGGTATGTAAATGAACAAGAATAACCTCTGTAAAAATCAGGAAATCATTCACTAAAACTAAAATGAGATAATGAACACCTACCAAAATGGCTTAAACCTTCAAATCAATATTAAGTGCCTAAATTTGTGAAGCAGCAGGAATTCTAGCTATGGAAGTCTAAGTTGATACAACCACTTTGGAAAAAATTTTATCATCATTGACAAAAGTTAAACATACGTATATCCTAACTTAGTATTACCCTACTCTAAGCCGACACCCCCAAGGAATGTTTATAGCACTTCTATTAAAATAACCAAAAACTGGAACAATTCAAATGTTCATTAATGTAAAATAATTGTAGACTATTCATACAGTAGAATAAGAGTGTCAATGAAAATAATCAAGTACCTTCAACAACAGTGTGAATAAGTCTTACAATTATTAGTTTGAAGAGAAGAGGTCAGATGGGAAAAATATATATTTTAGGATTCCATTTTTATGAAACAAAAAAAATTTAAAACAAATCTATGAGGATAAAAATCAGGTTTATTTTTACCTTTAAAAAAAGCAGTAGTAACTGGGAGGGGTCCTGATGGGTGCTTCTAAGGTGTCAAGAATCCAAGGTAAATTCTTTTATTGACTTAAGTGATGCTCACATTGTTTTTCATTTTGTTGGAATTAAGGAGTAGGAAAGTAGAACAATAGTTGTGAGGTCTGGCGTTGTACCAGACTCACTGGTTTTTGTTTTCGGTTCTATCACTCAGGCAATGTGTTTCTGGGTGAATTTTTAACTTTCACTATTTTTATCCTAATAAATATTACTATGTTAATTGTCCCAGCTTGTCTCCCATTAGCATCTTTTCCTTATTCACTGTGTTATTACTAACATTCAGCATATTTCATGACACATAAAAAGTTCTCAGTAAGTAATTATTAATAAAATAAATTACACACATCATGGCTTCCATGAAGAGTATTACATATTTTTCATTTACTGAAAGCTGAACATGCTCCTTAGAAAATCCATCATGCAGAGAAAAAATACCACATTTTGTCTTGGTCTTTCCAATGTGCTGACAGTTAGAATATGTGTGAATACAGAGTTCTGTATCCATAATGCCCAGACCACATGGTGAGAATCCAAATTTATGTCAAGGCTCATCTTAGGCTTCTCCTAACAGGTTAAATCTTCCTCCTGAAGATCTACATTGTCCCAAAGAACCAAATCTCTATGTCTCTCTATTCATTATCTTTTCTATAATAAACTGATAACCAAATAAAATAAACAACTCTAGAATTTTTAAATGATCCCCATGGCTTCTTTGTAGTAAGTAACCAGTTCAGTCTGTACTGTTGCCCATGAATAAATAAATATGATTTGGTTATCATGACAGCTATTATTTTCACTAATCTCTCTAACTAATTTGTACAGAGATGACAGCGTTAGATATATATTATAAACTACCAAATGTTTGGTTAATTTTAAAAAGCTTGCCAGTAGGTCATTGGCCATCTTCTGGTTATAGTGAATTATTATTTTTATGGATCTATAGGAAGGATAGGGGATAGACTAATAGCAGACTCCTAGGAGGAGGGAAATATTTTACCAGAGAATTCATGTTCTAAAACCAGTATTTGCAAATCATGTGTTTGCAGACTGAATCTGTACTAACCAGGGCCTCAAAATAGCTCAAACAATCTAATTCTGTGTTGGCACTGCCATCACAGAAGCAAATAAGCAAGGATAAATCTTTGGTAGATGAATCCATCACCAATTTTGGCCTGAAAGATATTCCGCAGATGAAGTTTGAAGAAACTAAGGTCATAGTTAAGAAGATGGAGAAGAAAAGGGTAGGCATATAAGAGGGCTGTAAAGAAGAGAGAAAGACAGAAGAGGAGGGGAACACTACTGGTAAAAATTTGTAGTGGCAAGACAGAAGAGCTAAAATCCCCAAAAATCCATATATTGGAGTCATTAGACATATATATATATATATATATATATATATATATATTGCATTAGACACACACACACACACACACACATAATGCATTTGAGAAATACAAAAAAAAAAGAGTTTAAAACATGATTAAAAGAAAAGAATTACTTTAGGTGACCAAGTCAATTATTAAAAGGAGCAAATAAAACTCACAGACATAAAATATCACTGACATTAAAACTTAGTGGTTAGCTTTAAAACGGTAAAAGATGAAACTGATGGGAATTGGAAGGCAGGTCTCAAGAATGCATTCAAAATCTATCACAAAGAGTCAAAATGATGGATAATACTGTAAGTTTCTGCTTTTTAAATATTGCATAAGACTTTGGGCAACCTAATTAATAAGCTTTGCCATTATAGTCTACTGACCAAAAATCACTTTCCAAATCCTTCGCTTAAGGTATTTTTATATGTGTGTTTGTGTAAAGATGTAAAAATGTATTTATAAGATACAAACAAACTTACATATTATCTATATATAACAACAAGGTAGTTTACTGTCAGAGAAAGCAAGTAATGTTAAATAATCACAAATAAACAAGTTACTGAGAAAATGAAGATGACAAAATCCACCACAAATTTCAACAGGTACTCACAATAAGAACAGCCGTAGACTTCAATTCTGAGCCCAATGCGGCCTTCTCCATTCCAGTCCAGAGGTACTATGCGCACGTAGCGGGCAATAACTGGATGCTGTAAATCATGCCGGACCACACTGTCAGAGTTGATGTTTCCAGGAAATGCCTGCAAAAAAAAAAAAAAAAAAAGAGAGAGAGAGATTTAAAAAATTCAAGAAAAATGTACTTGGGAAACAATCACATTCTCTGTGTGGTAAAATAGAACTAAATTTTCTTACCAATGGCAGTGTTTTATATTTTCTACTATAAATAATTTGAACAAAGCTACTATACTTCCTTTTTGTGAAAGCGAGTCTGGTTTTAAGTGGAAACTAGGTCAAAATTTCTACGGGTCCTTTCAAAGGTGAAAATGCACATAAATTAGAAGAATGAAACACTATTGGGTACCCACTGCAGTATCTAGTAAATATTTAAACTATGAGTTCTAATATTTTGCATTTAAATTATAATTTTTCAGACTCCAACTATATTTCTTGCTTTTTCAAAATCTTCTCTATATTATCTTCCCATGCCATCATAATTTGAATTTTTTTTCAACATCAGTTCAATAAAAAGAACAACCAAATATGTTGTGCAAGTGGCCAGCATTTTCTACCTTTTATTTGCATAAACACATTTACAGAGTTTAGGAGTCAATCAGAAATGTGTCTCTTCTATATTTTTCATTACACAAGATTCTGTCGAAAGAGTGACTTCCCATAAACCTTATTTACATTGATAAGTTTACACTGTTTATGTTTTTTCAGCAGAGAACAAATGGATTTTCTTCGGGCATGGCTATCATTCATTCAGGAAACATTAGTAAAACATCAATTCCATAGTAAGTATCAAGCAAGATAATATGGGGGACATAAGCTGTCTAAAGCCATAGACACTACACTCAAAATGATCACAATCTAATAATAGGGAAAATGTCAGTAATAAAATTATAATTCAAGGAAGATTGAAAGCAATTGACAATCATAATTTAGAAGATTTAAGGCAAATAAATGAAAATTACATGTTTGTTCCATTTTAAAGCTTTTTTAAGATGTTACTTATTTATTTGACAGAGAGAGCACAAACAGGGGGAGCAGCTGGTAGAGGGAAAGGGAGAAGCAGGCTCCCCACTGAGCAGGGAGCCTAACATGGGGCTCAAAACCAAGACCCGGGCCCAAGGTAAGCACTTAACTGACTGAGTCACGCCCATTTATTGCATTTGAGGATATACTTGCCGTAGTGCCAGGTGATGGTATATAAATATTTATACCACTACTACCAAGTAACTCCTTTGGGCCTCTATCTCTGAGACATTTATAGTCTTTTGAGGCCTGAAAGAAAACAAAACAAAATAGTCTCCTATGTTTCTCCTCTACTCCAAAACTTCACTGACACCAGATGTGTGGGGTTTCCCACACATCAAGAAATGCTCCAATTCTCCATGAACACCAGCTAGAGGTCCTATAATTTAACTCAATTCTGACACTACTTGAAGATAGAGTCAATCCCACAGGTGAGGGGAGGAGTCCCACAAGACCACCTCACTTCAGATGCCAATCTCAAGTCTAATTTTTCACATCTGCTTCTGACAGACCAGCTATAAATAGGTTCCCATGATCTCCTTCTCAGTTCTAATTATTTGCTAGAATGGCTCACAGAACTAAGAAAATCAGTTTACTTACTAAATCACTCAAATTACTAATTGCTTTATCATAAAAGGATACAACTCAGCAATGATCAGAGAGAAGAGATGCACAGAGCAAGATACATGGGAAGGGCTTAAAAACCTTCTCCAAGGGGTGCCACCCCCCCAGATCACCTACATATTGACCAGTCCAAAATACCTCCAAACACCAACTTCAGAGAGTTTTATGGAAGTGAAAGGATTAAATCATTGGCCATTGACGATTAAACTCTCCAGAAGTCTGGATGGTTCCATTGCTAACCAGACTCCCTTCTTGTGAGTATCTACAGGCTTTCCAAAAATCACCTCAAGCATAAACTCCATTGTGGTTCAAAGGATTTTATTATAAATAACGATAAAATGAATACCCATTTCACCTTTATTGCACTTATCACTTAAGAAAGTGTAAGGGCTTTAGGAGCTATGTGCCAGGAATGATGGACAAAGACCAAAAAGTATATTTCTTATTATAAGTCACATTAACATAGGCCTAAAATAATATGTGAAAAAAATGCAAAAGGCAAGATTGAAAGAAACTACAAAAGTGCATGATATAGGTAGTAATTCCTGTAATATTTGGAGTTCTATGAAAACTATGCAAACAGAAAAAAAAGAGAGAGACTGTAGCTGGACAGAAGGGCAGAATGATGTTAGGGAGATAGAGGCAACTGTAGTAGGGCACAGCAAAGAACAGATTATTCCTGGCTCAGAGAAGGAACTCAGGTCTAGGCCTTAAGACACTTGGGGCCTAGACGTAGTCATGCTGACATTTTGTTCTGAATGAGTACTCTTCTAGGCCTCAATTTTTTTTTCCCATTCCTTCTCCCTATGTCTCTCTCTCTCTCTCTCAAAAAAAAAAAAAAAAGGCTTGGCTGGCTTATTTGCACAATCCGTTTTAGATCTAAAATTGTGCATGCCCTAAACACATGAATTAAGCATATTCAAAAATCGGTATTAAGAGATATGTCTAATTGGAAGGAAGTGTGCATAGTGGAAAATCATGGTTGTTTTAGCAAGTTCTAATTATGGACAAATAATCTAGCATGCAGTTTCTGAAAGAAATGATAGAATAAGAGCCACATTTTTAGGAGTTCCTGGGTGGTGGAAGATCATATTGGGGGCAAAAAGCCTAAGAACCAGCAATTAAGGATCAATGCCAATGTGGTGGTAAGGGACCACCCAACTAGGAGGTCTCTTGTTAATGGGGTTTTAGACCACATGGAGGATATGGAGAAGGACTTGACAACAGCAGCAAAGCAGAAGTTGCTGAAGATTATCTGGTGGAAGGAGCTCAGGAAAGGAATGGCAAAGGCTCAGAGTACACCAAAGATCCTCCTGATCAAACGCTGCCTTCAGAACATAAGTCCAGATGGCGGAGGAGTAGGGTCCCTAAGTCACCCATCCCCACCAACTTACCTGGATAACTTTCAAATCATCCTGAAAACCTAGGAATTCAGCCTTAGATTTAAAGAGAAAACAGCTGGAATGCTACAGTGAGAAGACTTCTTTCAAGTACAACTTGTTTTTGGCCACTCTGCACTGAACAAAATGACTAGAAGGAAAAAACTCACCACAAAAGAAAGAATCAGTCTTCTCTCCCACAGAGTTACAAAATTTGGACTACAATTCAATGCCAGAAAGCCAATTCAGAAGCACAATTATAAAGCTACTGGTGGCTCTAGAAAAAAGCATAAAGGATTCAAGAGACTTCATGAATGCAGAATTTAGATCTAATCAGGCTGAAATTAAAAATCAATTAAATGAGATGCAATCCAAACTGGAGGTCCTAACGATGAGGGTTAACAAGTTAGAAGAATGAGTGAGTGACATAGAAGACAAGTTGATGGCAAGGAAGGAAGCTGAGGAAAAAAGAGAAAAACAATTAAAAGATCATGAGGATAGGTTAAGGGAAATAAATGACAGCCTCAGAAGGAATAATCTGCGTTTAATTGGGGTTCCAGAGGGCGCCAAAAGAGACGGAGGACCAGAAAGTGTATTTGAACAAATCATAGCTGAGAACTTCCCTAATTTGGGAAGGGAAACAGGCATTCAGATCCAGGAGATAGAGAGATCCCCCCACTAAAATTAATAAAAACCGCTCAACACCTCGACATTTAATAGTAAAACTTGCAAATTCCAAAGATAAAGACAAAATCCTTAAAGCAGCAAGAGACAAGAGATCACCAGCTTTTATGGGGAGAAGCATTAGGACAACAACAGACCTCTCCACAGAGACCTGGCAGGCCAGAAAGGGCCGGCAGGATATAATCAGGGTCCTAAATGAGAAGAACCTGCAGCCAAGAATACTTTATCCAGCAAGGCTCTCATTCAGAATAGAAGGAGAGATAAAGAACTTCCAAGATAGGCAGGAACTGAAAGAATATGTGACCACCAAACTAGCTCTGCAAGAAATATTAAGGGGGACTCTGTAAAAGAAAGAGGAAGTCCAAGGAAACAATCTGCAAAAATAGGGACTGAATAGGTATCATGATGACACTAAATTCATATCTTTCAGTAGTAACTCTGAATGTGATCCCATCAAAAGGCGCAGGGTTTCAGACTGCATAAAAAAGCAAGACCCATCTATTTGCTGTCTACAAGAGACTCATTTTAGACATAAGGACACCTACAGCCTGACAATAAAAGGTTGGAGAACCATGTACCATTCAAATGGTCTTCAAAAGAAAGCTGAGGTGGCCATCCTCATCAGATGAATTAAAGTTTATCCCAAAGACTGTAATAAGAGATGAAGAGGGACACTATATCATACTTAAAGGACCATTCCAACAAGAGGACCTAACAATCAAGAATATTTATGCCCCGAATGTGGGAGCTGCCAAGGATATCAATCAATTAATAACCAAAGTTAAGACATACTTAGATAATAATATACTTAAACTTGGTGATTTGAACACAGCTTTCTACAATTGACAGATCTTCTAAGCAGAACATCTCCAAAGAAACAAGAGCTTTAAATGATACACTGAACCCTGAACCAGATGGATCTCACAGATATTTACAGAACTTTACATCCAAACGCAACTGAATACACATTCTTCTCAAGTGCACATGGAACTTTCTCCAGAATAGACCACATACTGGGTCACTTGTTAGGTCTGATACCAAAAGATTGGGATAATACCCTGCATATTTTCAGACCATAATGCTTTGAAATTAGAACTAAATCGCAAGAAGAAGTTTGAAAGGACCTCAAACACATGGAGGTTAAGGACCATCCTACTAAAAGATGAAAGGGTCAACCAGGGAATTAGAGAAGAATTAAAAGGATTCATGGAAACTAATGAGAATGAAGATACAACTGTTCAAAATCTTTCGGATGCAGCAAAAGCAGTCCTGAGGGGGAAATACATCGCACTACAAGCATCCATCCAAAAACTAGAAAGAACTCAAATACAAAAGCTAACCTTGCACCAAAAGGAGTTGGAGAAAAAACAGCAAATAGATCCTATACCCAGCAGAAGAAGAGAGTTAATAAAGATTTGAGCAGAACTCAATGAAATCGAGACCAGAAGAACTGTGGAACAGATCAACAGAACCAGGAGTTGGTTCTTTGAAAGAATTAATAAGATAGATAAACCATTAGCCAACCTTATTAAAAATAAGAGAGAAAAGATTCAAATTAATAAAATCATGAATAAGAAAGGAGAGATCACTACCAACACCAAGGAAATACAAACTATTTTAAAAACTTATTATGAGCAGCTATACACCAATAAATTAGGCAATCTAGAAGAAATGGACACATTTCTGGAAAACCAAAATTGCCAAAACTGGAACAGGAAGAAATAGAAAACCTGAACAGGCCAATAACCAAGGAGGAAATTGAAGCAGTCATCAAAAACCTCCCAAGACACAAGAGTCCAGGGCCAGATGGCTTCCCAGGGGAATTCTATCAAACGTTTAAGGCAGAAACCATACCTCTTCTACTAAAGCTGTTTGGAAATACAGAAAGAGATGGAGTACTTCCAAACTCGTTCTATGAGGCCAGCATCACCTTAATTCCAAAAGCAGACAAAGACCCCACCAAAAAGGAGAATTATAGACCACTATCCCTGATGAACATGGATGCAAAAATTCTCAACAAGATACTAGCCAATAGGATCCAACAGTACATTAAGAAGATTATTCACCATGACCAAGTGGGATTTATCCCTGGGATGCAAGGCTGCTTCAACACTGGTAAAACCATCAGTGTGATTGATCATATCAGCCGAGAAAAAACAAGAACCAGATGATCCTCTCATTAGATGCAGACTAAGCCTTTGACAAAATACAGCATCCATTCCTGATCAAAACTCTTGAGAGTGTAGGGATAGAGGGAACATTCCTCAGCATCTTAAAAGCCACGTACAAAAATCCCACAGCAAATATCATTCTCAAGGGGGAAGTACTGGGAACCTTTCCCCAAAGATCAGGAATGAGACAGGGATGTCCACTCTCACCACTGCTATTCAACATAGTCCTAGAAGTCCTCGCCTCAAGAATCAGGCAACAAAAAGAAATAAAAGGCATTCAAATCTGCAAAGAAGAAGTCAAACTCTCCCTCTTCACCGATGACATGATACTGTACCTAGAAAACCCAAAAGCCTCCACCCCAAGATTGCTAGAACTCAAACAGCGCTTCGGAGTGTGGCAGGATACAAAATCAATGCCCAGAAATCGGTGGCCTTTCTATACACTAACAATGAGACTGAAGAAAGAGAAATTAAGGAGTCAGTCCCATTTACAATTGCACCCGAAAGCATAAGATACCTAGGAATAAACCTAACCAAAGAGGTAAAGGATCTATACCCAAAAAACTACAGAACGCTTCTGAGAGAAATTGAGGAAGACACAAAGAGATGGAAAAACACTCCATGCTCATGGGTTGGAAGAATTAATATTGTGAAAATGTCAATGCTACCCAGGGCAATTTACACATCCAATGCAGTCCCTATCAAGATACCATGGACTTTCTTCAGAGAGTTGGAACAAATCATCTTAAGAATTGTGTGGAATCAGGAAAGATCCAAATAGCCAGGGGAATATTAAAAAAAAAAAAAAACATAGCTGGGGGCATCACAATGCCAGATTTCAGGTTGTGCTACAAAGCTGTGGTCATCAAGACAGTGTGGTACTGGCACAAAACAGACACATAGATCAATGGAACAGAATAGAGAATCCAGAAGTGGACCCTCAACTTTATGGCCAACTAATACTCAACAAAGCAGGAAAGACTATCCACTGGAAAAAGCACAGTCTCTTCAATAAATGGTGCTGGGAACATTGGACATCCACATGCAGAAGAATGAAACTGGACCACTCTCTCACACCATACACAAAGATAAACTCAAAATGGATGAAAGATCTAAATGTGAGACAAGATTCCATCAAAATCCTAGAGAACACAAGCAACACCCTTTTTGAACTTGGCCACAGCAACTTCTTGCAAGATACACCCATGAAGGCCAGAGAAACAAAAGCAAAAATGAATTATTGGGACTTCATCTAGATAAGAAGCTTTTGCACAGCAAACAGTTTAGCTTTTAGCAAAACTAAAAGACAAACTACAGAATGGGGGAAGATATTTGCAAATGACGTATCAGATAAAGGGCAAGTATCCAAGATCTATAAGGAATTTATTAAACTCAACACCAAAAAAAAAAAAAAACTCAACACCAAAGAAACAAACAATACAATCATGAAATGGGCAAAAGACATGAAGAGAAACCTCACAGAGGAAGACATGGACATGGCCAACACGCACATGAGAACATGCTCCGCATCACTTGCCATCAGGGAAATACAAATCAAAACCACAATGAGATCCCACCTCACACCAGTGAGAATGGGGAACATTAACAAGGCAGAAAACCGCAAATGTTGGAGAGAATGTGGAGAAAGGGGAACCCTCCTGCACTATTGGTGGGAATGTGAACTGGTGCAGCCACTCTGGAAAACTGTGGAGGCTCCTCAAAGAGTTAAAAATAGACTTGCCCTACGACCCAGCAATTGCACTGCTGGGGGTTTACCCCAAAGATACAGATGCAGTGAAACGCAGGGACACCTGCACCCCGATGTTTCTATCAGCAATGTCCACAATAGCCAAACTGTGGAAGGAGCCTCGGTGTCCATCAAAAGATGATGGATAAAGAAGATGTGGTTTATGTATACAATGGAATATTCCTCAGCCATTAGAAATGACAAATACCCACTATTTGCTTCGGCATGGATAGAATTGGAGGGTATTCTGCTGAGTGAAGTAAGTCAATCAGAAAAGGAGAAACCTTATATGGTCTCATTCATTTGGGGAATATAAAAAATAGTGAAAGGGAATAAATGGAAAGGAGAGAAAGTGAGTGAAAATATCAGTGAGGGTGACAAAACATGAGAGACTCCTAACTCTGGGAAATGAACAAGGGGTAGTGGAAGGGGAGGTGGGTGGCTGGTGGGGGTGACTGGGTGACGGGCACTGAGGGGGGCACTTGGCAGGATGAGCACTGGTTGTTATGCCATATGTTGGCAAATTGAACTCCAATTTAAAAAAAAATAAAAAAAAGTGTAATCATCTGACCAGAGGAACAACACTAAAAGAGAAATAAAAAAATAAAATTAAATAATAAAAAAAAAAAAAAAAAACAGAACATAAGACCAGCTGGTTAACTACATGTGAGCCTAGGGCTTTAGCTCAAGAGGCCTCTCCTGGTGACCCTGAGCCTTTTTTGGGCAGACAGTTGGTTGATTCTCCCCAGGATGAGGCAGTGGAGGCTGTGAATGACTATGAGGCTCTTCAAAGTCATGGAAAAGAACTGAAAGGGTGTGGAAAAATACAGGAGGCCTTAAACTGCTTTGTTAAAGACTTGACATAAAAAGTGCAGATCCTGAAGTCATGGCTCATGACTTTAAATTTGTATAAGCAATTTAATAAAACTTGAGAATATAATCTATTTACTGTTAAAGTGAAAAAAGACAGATATTATATTTCAAAAGAAGAATTAATAAGATTTTGAGAGAAGGGAATAGGAGAAAATAGTATAGGCCAACCTATTCCAAGGTATTAATGGCAGAAAAAAAAGGGGGGGGTGGCAAAAAGGGAGGTATCTATTCTTCCACTCCTGAGCAACTTCTCTTTCTTTGAGTAACAGCAGCTAGATTTTCTCTCTCTCTCTCTCTTTTTAAAGACTTTATTTATTTATTCATGAGGGACAGAGAGAGAGAGGCAGAGACACAGACAGAGGAAGCCTGACACGGGACTCCATCCCGGGTCTCCAGGATCACACCCTGGGCCAAAGGCAGTGCTAAACCGCTGGGCCACCTGGGCTGCCCCTAGGTTTTCTTTAACACGTTACCCACCATCCACCAGAATTAGGAGAGGTAGATGCCACACAGTAGCCACAGGGGTGGGCACCTAACTTGATGAGACTCCATTTCAGCCCTTGTGGTGGGATGATTCATTCATATATGCGTTCAAGCACTCATCCAATCACTTATTTCTTCATTGACTCAGGAAATAGCTAAGAGCCTCTAGGTACAGTATATTACTCAAGTCACTGGGGTTACAGGAGTAAATAAGACAGAGTTTCTGTTCTCCTGGCATTTATGTATTCACATGCATAGTGAGGCAGCTAAGAAATAATAAACATTAAATAAATAAATAAATAAATAAATAAATAAATAAATAAATAAAATATACAAATATATAAATAATACAATAAATATATATAATATATGTATATTACACTAAATTGCATCATATGTGTTAATGTTGGTACATGTTAAATTACGCATACAGCATGCACATACTGAGCATACTTTGCATGTTCCAGGATGGTAAGGAAGCCAGTGCTTCTGGAATACAGTGACGAAAGGAAGAACATGGTAGAAGATGTTGGGGGAGGTGAAGGCAGAGCAAGGAGGGCCTGCAAACCATGAGCGTGCTGTGGGTTGCATTTTAAGCATACCGGAAGGAAATCCATTAGAGAGTTTTAAGCAGAGTAATTACACAACTCATCATTGTTAAGACCTGGGCTACTCACCCCCACCCCACTGCCACCCGCTCCCTGAATATGGTGAAGTTCCCAGGAGAACAGAAGTCAACAACATAATATAAAATACAGAATTGCAGGACCTGTACCGATACTCCTGGGGGGAGGGGGGCGGCTAAGGGAGAAGGGAAGGAGATCAGTGGCACAGAGATGAGCCCTGAGGAGAAGAGAGGGGAAACTTAGTACAAGCTGGATCCCAAATGCATCACATGTGAGGAGAGAAAACAAAACAGAGCCCGGACCTACTGGCAACCAGGCTCTCCTTCCACTAAGCTCCTGCTGGTCATTAGGCTATTATAAAGGGATGAATATCAGAAAAGACAAAGTAGGAAAATCTGTAGACACATCATTCCAGCATCTAAACCCAGAACATGCTGAGAACACCTCTGGGCTTTTGATTTTTTGTCTTGTTTCCTTGTTTTTTTTTCTGATTTTTTTTTTAAAGCAACTGAATAAATACTTACAAATACAAAGATATCTGAATGGAAAGATAATTAGTGAAGATTCAGGTATATTGTATTTGAGATTTCACCATCACTTTGAAAGGTCACATCGAGAATTTGAGATGTTTAAAGTAGTTGTGTTTTATTGAAGTTGGGCTTCGCAGCGAGGGCACATGTATAATTTATGAACAAATGCATGTCACATGGTATTTTCTTCAGCATTCTCAGCATCAGTAAGTTGTGTGTTTTGCACTTCTTTTCATTTCCGAGCAGACATAGATTTAAGACATTATTTTAATTGAAGTTTAAAACATTTCAGAAGAAGAGTGTAGGTGTCACCGATCACTGCCTTGAATATAAAGGCATGAATATATATATATGAAATGTCTCCTTTTATACAGCAGTATTTGGAAAAGTTAAGAAATACGGAGAGAAGCAAGCACTGATTTAATAAAAACAACATCTAATATTTATATATCGCTTTATTATTTAAAGAGTCCTAGTACATGCTGTATCATTTGTGCCTCCTAGAAAAATCTTAAGTTTGTTAGGGATGCTCTTTTTTCAAATCAGGAAACTCAGTTCAGAGAACTTACTGGATGTCAAATAGCTGAGTAAGGTCAACCCAGGGCAAAGCACCAAGCTTAGCAGGCATCTCCACACTGACTTTTGTTTGAAAATAAAATTTTCAGTTAGGAATAAAGGTTTTTCTATTTAGGCACAACAGTATTTTATTTTTGATATTTGATACTGCATATTTGGATCCAAATTTAAAGTTTGATAATTTTTATCATACCAGATTTTGGATGTATATTTGATTTCTGGCTCATTTATTACAAAGCATATTTGCCTGCACACTCTCCTTCTGTCTTCAATTTTATTTCCACAAACTTTGACAAAATTAGTATTTTCTTTTCTTACACATTTTCCCCCAAAACATGCTACCATCGTGGTCATTAAGCCAAAGCTCCTCTGCAGCTTTTAATAGAAATAATTAAAAGGTTTGAATGACACTGTTTACTAAAAGGAAAGAAAGGCTGGTCTACTCTAGTGAATATCTCACTTTAGTAGCAATGAGTACAAGGCCATAGGTCTTGAAAAGAAGCATTTCCTTTCACATAACTTGACTCTTTCACATCTCGTTGCGATTTTACAGACAGACATGAAAAGAAAGAATAAACAAGGTAAAACACTCAGCTGATACAAAATATTTAAGAACTGGAAATCTGCATGAAAAATCAAAAGAATTAAAAGGTATTTTAATCTTTCCAGAATAAAACAACAGGCTTTAAAATTTAACCTTCATGGGCAGCCCAGGTGGCTCAGCACTTTAGCGCCTGCCTTTGGCCCAGGTCGTGATCCTGGAGACCCTGGATCGAGTCCCACGTCGGGCTCCCTGCATGGGGCCTGCTTCTCCCTCTGCCTGGGTCTCTGCCTCTCTCTCTCTCTCTCTCTCTCTCTCTGTCTCTCATGAATAAATAAATAAAATCTTTAAAAAATATTCAACCTTCATTTAAACAAATGTCACACAATAATACAGGTTTTGTGGAGACATGAAAACAACCAACAAATTCATCATTGTTAAGACTGAAAAATCAATTTACAGGAGCTTGTGAATTATATGCCATTGCTATGAAATCTCCTCTACTGGCTGTGACTTGCATATATGCTTAGAAGAATAGGGTTTGGGAGGGTTTTTTTTGCTTGTTTTTGTTTGTTTTTAACTAACACAGCATTTATGTAACTAATAAAGCTTTAAGCTTAGTAAAGCTAAGGGAGCAATATCACGTTAAAGCTGTGCTGGTACTTGAGAGTAACTCCCCTAAAAATTGCTAAACTTTACAGCAGAGGGGGTGTGGGGAGTGGGTGAAACAGGTGATGGGGATGAAGGAGGGCACTTGTCATGACAAGCACCATGTGATGTATGGAATTACTGAATCACTATATTATACAACACCTTAAACTAATAGAACATTGTGCATTAGCTAACTGGAATTAAAAGAAAAACTTAAAATATAGAGCAAAGAGTTAGAATTTAAAATATATATATATATATATATATATATATATATATATATTTGAGTTGTTCAGAATGCTAATTTTATAATCTAATCATCGCTAAAGTTTTAATAACTAAAATTTTCCCACCATGGGGTACTAAACATTTATTCTAACTGGAGCAAGAGTTCAGATGGCCTAAGATAGGAAGAGGCACACTTTTTCTATAAAGCACCAAACAGTTAATATTTTAGGCTTAGCAGGCCGCACACCTCTCAGTCCCGTATTCTTTCTTCTTCCTTTTTATTTTTTTAAAATTTTTTTTGTAATTATTATTTTTTAATAATGAATTTATTTTTTATTGGTGTTCAATTTATTCTTCCTTTTTATTTTAATAACACTTGAAAAATGTAAAAACCATCATACTCACAGTCTTTAAAAGAACAGAGACCAGACTTAGCCCACAGGCTAGAGCTTGCCAACCCTGGGTCTGAGAATCTTTCAAATTGATAAATCCTCCCCTCAACTCCGATAGGATGCAGAAGTCTAAAATCATCGAAAAACTTTTCAGCCACTTGGCATTTAAAAACCAATAAACTTTGGGAAAGCATTTTGTCATCCTTTGAAGCATATAATTTATCAGACTGGAGGAAAATATATAGGGATTTAGAAGTAAGCTGTGAGTGATGCATGAACTAACATTTCTCTCAAATTCACTATTATGGGGTCTGAAGTGTAACTTATGAAGTATTTTATGAAGAGAATAAATATATTTGATCCTCCCTAAAACCTCACCTTTCAAGAAACCTAAAATAAGGGATCACAAGCCTCTACAGCAAAAGAATGAGAGTGTATATCTTAGGGCAAAGGTTTTGCTTAAAAAACTGAAAAAAAATTGTGTGTGTCTGAAACACACGGCTACTGTGTGCATAAGCCCTGAAGGAGCTCTCAGCTACAGACAAGTCTCCTGGGCGGGAAATTATGTGAGAAAAACAACAACACATGAATATTTTCCCATGTGTGAGAGACCTCATTTTTTTAATATAAAATATCTCCGCTGCAACAGAAACACATATTGATTCTTCCTTCAGTTGATGTCTTAAACCTGTGATCGTTATAATCATTTTTTTTAAAGTAGAATTTTATGTCTTACTGGATTTTAAATTTTATTTTCCCCATGCTAACAATTTATACCAAAATATAGAAATGGACTTTCCATTTTGCCGCCTTGATGTGTGTCTCCAGGCCAGGTTCCACTCCGTGCCGAGGCAGGAAGAAAAGAAGTACTTTCAAAAAATGCTGCATCTGTTACTCTCCAGATCTGGCTTTGTCACCTCAGCTCTCTTGTCATCATCTTTATGTGGCTGCACAAACATGTCTGGAAGGACCCAGCTCAGATAGCACTTCCCGAAGGTAAGGATATTCCCGGACCCTCACTCCTCAATTCCCATGTTCTGCTGGGGGTCCTCATTAACACCCCATACTCATTCTCCTCACTCAATTGAAATCACTTCATTGTGTACTTAATTATCCACCTAACGACTATTTTGGTAGTAAGCCAGCTTTGGAGTTTGTGCTCAAACCTCTGGTCCATCACTATGTCTGATGTCCCTACACAATGGTTGGTGTTCAATGAGTATCTGTTTAGTGCCTGATTAAATGAATGAAAAAAAAAAAAGAGCATTCCTTAACTCCCACCTGTTTACATTTCATAGCTCTCATTATTTCTGAATGTACCAAAGCCAGTTGAGCAACCATTCACAGTAAATAAACCACGTTTGGTCATATCCTACAGAAGGAGAAAAAAAAAAAAAAAAGCATTCTAGTCTGAATCAAGACCCTAGGCACATCAAAATAATTTTCCCAGAGGCATGGGGATATCATTATAAGTGGCCAGGAATCACAGAGATCATGCAGCAGAGAGAAAATGGTCAGGCAGAAATCATGTCAAAATCAGCAGATAAATGCTGGGAGAAATGTGAAAATTAACACACACACACACATTCAATCTCAGATGTTCTCCGATTGACTTATTTTACTCAGCATAATACCCTCCAGTTCCATCCACGTTGAAGCAAATGGTGGGTATTTGTCATTTCTAATGGCTGAGGAATATTCCATTGTATACATAGACCACATCTTCTTTATCCATTCATCATTTGGGGAATATAAAAAATAATGACATGGAATAAAGGGAAAAGGAGAAAAAAATGAGTGGGAAATATCAGAAAGGGAGACAGAACATGAAAGACTCTTAACTCTGGGAAACGAACTAGGGGTGGTGGAAGGGGAGGTGGGCGGGGGGTGGGGGTGAATGGGAGATGGGCACTGAGGGGGGCACTTGATGGGATGAGCACTGGGTGTTATTCTATATGTTGGCAAATTGAACACCAATAAAAAATAAATTTACAAAAAAAATGCAAATCAGATGTTCACACAGGTAATTCACTTGAGCTCTGCTATAAATTGGGGGTTATAAAGCCATGGCAATGTGTCGTGTAGCAAATGCTAAAACATTCTACCCACATAAAAGAAGTACCACCTTCTCTGAGCACTTCTGCTCTTGACTCACTGAGAGAGGTCTTATCTTTTTCATTTTGCAGTTACAAGGTTTAGAAGTATTTTATCAGAAGAACCATTAAATAATTAAGGATTATGAGGTAAGAATGGTAATTTTACTTAGAAAAATAATAAGGTAAAATGTTTTAAAATCTAATTCTTAAATTTCTGTCACTTTATTTCTTACAGGGATCACATGATGATGGTGTTTAATAGGTTTTATGCTTTGGCTCAATTGCTCTCAGCCTACCCAAAAGATTCCATCTTTTTGATGGATTAATCATCTCCCATAGTTTATTCCTAAGATCACTCTCCCCCTCTTGTCCTGTCTTTCCTTCCTTCCTTCCTCCTCTCCTCCTCCACTCCTTCTTTCCTTCCCTCCAGGGGTTTCAGGGAACACATGATTCTTTCTTATTCACGTTGCAATTCAGTATAGAAGGAAGGGAGTGGAGGGCTCAGCTCCACGTCGTCTTTCAGGGACAACATCTGGTTGTCAAGGCCACCACAGAAACAGAAGAAAAAGCAGACAGGAAGGTACAGGTCAGGGTAGGACCAGGTTTAGAAGTATAAGATATATATATATCTTATATAATATATATATAATATAATATAATGTAATATAATAAATAATATATATTATATATATCTTATGTAATATATATAATATAATATAATATATATAATATATATTATATATATCTTATATAATATATATAATATAATATAATATAATATAATATAATATATATATTAAAAAAAGTAGAGGATATCACTTCACACATTCCACTGGTCATGTTTCCTACTGGCTTTACTTAATCTTAGGGTGGAAGAGACTAGGAAATATAACACAAAAGGGGGACAGCTTTGATAAATGTGTAACATTGTCTCACCGCATAGGGGTTATATGATGTCTATGCACTTCTGAAATTTTACACCTACCTATATAACAGCACTTATTATACTAAATAGTAAAAATGCATATAATCACTTGTCGGTCTCCTAATAAACTACAGACTATGTAGGCATTGATAAGGCTTTTTTTTTTATTTTTTAAGGCTTTTTCTTAATTGAGGTATAATTTACAAAGGTAAATTGCAAAGATCTTAAGTGAAGAGTTTGATCAGTTTTGAGAAATGCGTCTGCCCATGCAATCCCCTCCCCATCAAGATACAAAACATTTCTTATTAACCCAGAAACCTCCCTTGTCAGCGTCCACCATCATCACCCACCTTAGTTAGCAGCGCTCTCAACCCTAGTGGAAACACTTTTCCAATTTCCAACACCAGAGATTAAATTTGCCTTTTCTTGAACTTCTCATTAAAGTGATCAAACTCACCTTCACTCAGAATAACATTAAGATTCTGCTACGCTTTTGTGTGTATTCATGGTTTATTTCTTTTTATCGCTGAGTAGTATTTTATTGTACCAATATACCACAGCTTATTTAGCCATGTTTCTTTTAAGAGACTCTAGGGCAGTTTCCAGGGTTTTTTTTTTATTTTATTTTTTTACTATTATGAATAAAATTGCTGTGAGCATTGTATAAATGCATAGGGAGAGAATTTCTGCCTCACAGAGTAGATACATGCTTAAATTTCTAAGAAATTACTGAACTCTTTCTTAGTGGTTATATCAGGCATGTAGTTTTAATTGCATCAGAAAAATCTCTGCTGTATATTCTTTTTTCTCCTCTCTACTGTATTTTCTATATAACTTCATTATTTTATGCATCTATATTATTTTTCTCTCCAAACTTCCCTACATGTCAAGCCATAAGAAAGAGTGAAAATAATTAGATAAATGCTATCCATTGTCTTTTTTTGGTTAATATTTGAAATGAACATAGAGTAAGAAAAGCAAAGGCAATGTTATCAAATGTAGCAAATGTTCAAATAGACCATAACTGACAGAAGTCTGGAGATGGAAATGTTTGAAAGAATGTAGAGGAAATTTTATCCACAATGGATAAAATCCATGTCCTTCTCATGAGTCAGGAGACATTTCCAAAACCCCATAGAACAGCAAACTCACTTAGTAGTACTAGAAGGAACAAAATTAACAAAGAAATGGTTTATAATATTTGCTATCATTTCTAAAAGCAGGCTAGATGTGAGGAAAAGTTAGCTAAGTTCAAATTGATCTAGCTAGAAGTCAGTAGTCAGTAGGTAATTTCTAAGTAGAGACATAAACAAAATACAATGTGAGTATATAGGGAGAGTGGAACCAGAGAAGATATTGGGATGGGAACTTCTGTTATTTAAATGAAATTCTTTTTGTAATATTGGATTAAAAATATTTACCTATATACTACTTTGATAAAGACAAACCACATTTTTTTTTTTCGGAATTGTATCTAAAACTTTGGCTTTAAGATTCCTGGCATATTGATGTGGGAAACAAAGGCGGAAGAGAAATTATTAAATTTCCTTACTACCTACAGCCAATGGACAAGTCCTTGAAACAGGCAGAGTGACATTCCTCTGGAACCTCAACTGCCTAGATGCTGACACTTGGCTAAGGGTAAAAGGTAATCCTAGCCTGATATTCCTCACCCCTACCTCAGGATCCTGGAGTTCTACTTTATCATATAAAAATTCCTTAAAAATAAATAAGTAAGTAAGTAAATAAATAAATAAATGAAATTCCTTTAGGAATTTATCTCTAAACCCCCCAAGATACATGTTGGTGACCATTCCCCAAGCATATGACCCACCGAGACACATGTGAAGGCTCTCATGACTAAGGTTTTATTAGACAGTAATAAATATTAGACCTTTTCCCAACAACGGCTAGCTTCGTCAAGGTCCTGGAAACCTTGCTTCCAAAACTCCTTAGAGACTTAAGCTATCGTTAACCCCCACCCAACTTGAAGGTCTATAACGGGCCACTCTTCATGACCCTAGTGCAGCTCTTTCTGCCCATGGGTCCTGTCCCCATGCTTTCGTAAAACCACCTTTTTGCACCAAAGACGTCTCAGGAATTCTTTATCGGCCACTGGCTTCGAATGCTAACATCTTTTCCTGCATCAATACTACACAGATGGAGACACAATCAGGTGTGAGGTTCATCTTGTCTGTAAAAATAAAATCTAACCAGCTGCTTAAAGAACCATAAGACTCCTGGTACTGAGCCCAGAAAGAAATTTCTCAAATGAGTCCCCTCGTAAAAGGAACCGTGATACACAATAAACAAAGTGTTCAATGACATCTGTATAAGAAGATAACAAATCTCATAGGAGGTTTCTTACAGTTTCCTTCAATGTAGTCCCGTGGAAAAATGCCAAAACACAATTCAGTAAACAAAATTTTGCAATGGTAATCAAGGCTTTCAATGCAGGTATTCCGCTCTCTGCTGACTGGTTTAATCTAGAAATAGTTCAGAGTATCTAGAGGAATGAATGGATTTCATTGCCTTCAGATTATCCTCTGGAAACATTGCTTTTCCCAAGTATTTGATGTTTCAATGGCAATGAATTCGAGAATTTACTTGGAAGTATATCTCTTTCTAAATGTGGAACCAATGCTTCCATAAACATGAGATCAAGTATTAGTCAGGGTGTAGATTGGTGTTAGCAAAGTAAATTATCATTGTTAAATTGTTAAGCTGTGTATTTAAAAATGTAAAATTTCTCATTAATATAGCTTTATGCCATGAGATATTAATAGTTTTGACGCTAAATGCCTTCTCTTATTTAAACATTAACGATGTCTTCAATCTTTCTCAATTTAACATACTTCCTACCATTTTTATATACTATAGTGAGATTCATATGCAAGGATGTCTCTTTAACAGACAGAGAAAGAGTAGAAATAGCTGATACTTCCTGGGTCTAGAAACAAATTTTTTCCCCAGTATATTTGAATCTCACCCTTCATGGAGGAAAAAAAAAAAATTATATCATATTCCTCCATTTGATTAATTTTACTTTTCTATCCCCTTCCACTACAAAATTTCACAAATAAATGGATTGTGCTCTGCATTTCTCTCTTTCTCCATGCTCTAAGCTTCAGCATTTGCTCACTATGATCTTTTCCTTTGAAAGAGAAATCATGAAGACCACTGAGGATTATTCAATAAATTCTGGTTTTTTTTTTTTTTTTTTTTTTTTTTTTTTTTTTTGGTCATCCGGATTTTCTTCAACATCCTTCATAGCTGGTCACATTCTCCTTGAATCTCTCTTTTTCAAGAATGTTTCTATTTTGCACATTTTATCTCAAATCACTTTTCCACCTCCTCATTGGATATTCTTAGTTTTTCTGTGGATTATTAAATATCAATGAGCCTTGAATCATAAATTCCAGGAGCATACTTTGCTTTTGGTCTGTGTCCTCTACTACCCAGATTTATTTTTTGACCTCCTGGGAGCCATGCCCTCTGGCAACAGATTTTGTTCTTCCAGCGAGGCATGCCAACAGACGGCCAGCTCCCCTCAGGCAGCCTATCTCCTGTGGCCCCAACTCTCACTAGTCTTTGCATATACTGTTTCTCCCCTTTGCTCTGTAGCCCCAGGAATGGTACTGTCTTCCCTGGATTTCAAGTCTACTAGTGTCTCAGCATCCCTTGTTTGTTCTCTTAAACCTGGCCATACTTCTGTTAATCGACTCTTGACTACATTATGTTTAGGTAAACACTTTTGACTTTACCATCTGCTTCTCGTCAGAACACTGGTAGGTATACGTACAGAATCCCTACTACAGTCTCCGTAACTTTATTGGCAAACGTCATTGGAGTAAATCCAGTTGGAGATGTCAGTGCTGGGGCCAAGGTCAGGGTGCCCCAAGATGCCCCAATCTTCTCACACCAAGATTATTTCAAGTTAATCAAAACCCAGCAGATGCAGGAAAAACTCTCTGCCTCCCCCTCAACTCCCTACATTTCCATTGGAAGGGAGCCACCCTATAGCAGGAAGAGAGTTCTTAAGAGAGACTGTCCTTTACTTAAGAAACTCACGTGCATAATAGAGAAATCTTTCTTTCCCCAAACATCTTTTTCATCTTCCTAATGGTTTACTTTCCCATTGTATCCTCAGAACCTACCCCAATCCTTATCTCATGTAAACTTCATATTGCTCGACATCTTTGGGATTTCAAGTCCCTGAGGATTCCCTCTAGGTACACCTATTAAATTTGATTTTCTCCTTTTAATCTGTCCCATATTGATATAATTCTAAGTCTAGCTAGAAGAACCACAGGGCAGGGGAAGATTTTCCTCGACGGCTGGTGTGGTTGGCAGGTTGCTTTAACTCATGGGACACTGCTCCTCCTGGACACTGCTGCAGCTGAGAAATCCTTGGGGCATCTGACAAACAGCCAGTGGAGGCTAATATTTCTTACCACACCAGCCTCCTGGAATCTCTATCTGCAGAGTCCATGGAGTGAGAATGGTAAGAGTCCTTTTCCTCTCTTTCTAAATTTAGATTAGTAGGAGAAAATATCTGTTGAACTAGTTCTTTGGGCCTAGCAACTCTGGTTACTGATCCATCTCCTCCCATTGAAGGTCTTCATTTCCCTTTGTCTGTGTCTTTCATGTTGCTTGTCATCTGTTGCTAAGGGACGTCTTCTGTGCATTGAGGTACACTCAAACATCACAGCCTCCAACCATGCACCACATCCCTCTTGGGAATTAACATGACTCCAAAAGACCCAAAACTTAATCAAAACAGCTAATGTATACATATTTTCCCTTTTCCTTGCTCTATGACCTAAGAGCTTGGTTTTGTGACTGGTGAGACCATTCTCTTTGGTCTCACCATACTGAGGGTGCACTTACTGGGGTAGGCTGTGGTGGCCAGCTGAACAGGCTGGGAATCCAAGTCTGATCTCCAACCCCACCTCTCTCTCTAGATCTCCCTCTGGATCCATCTCTCTTGCCTTCTCTCTCTGTTCAGCCAAGTCAACTTTCAGGGGTGTTTGTCATGAGAGATTCCAGTGCATAAATAATGTAGGAAACAAAGGCAAATGAAAAAAATTTAATTTCCTTACTGCCTACAGCCTATTGACAAGTCCCTGAAACAGGCAGAGTAACCTTCCTCTGGGAGCACAGCTGCCTTGAGGATGACACTTTGCTAAGGGCAAAAGGCAATCTTAACACTATTGCGACCCACCACATCCCCCCACCCAGGTTCCTGTAAATCTTCTTTAATGTATAAAGATTCCTTTGGAAATTTCCTCTATCTCCACCCCCCAAGATACATGCTAGGAATCATCCTCTAAACACTTGGCCCACTGATTTACATCTGAAGGGTCTCATGACTAACGTTTTATTAGACAGTAATAAACGGCCCTTCCCAACAATGGTTAGCGCCCTCAAGGTCCTGGAAACCTTGCTTCCAAAATTCCTTGGAGACTTAGGCTATTGCTGACCCCCTCCCAACGTGAAAGCATATAATCAGTCACCTGTCACAACCTCATTGCAGCTCTTATTGCCCAAGGGTTCTGTCCCTGTGCTTTAATAAAAACACCTTTTTGTACTGAAACTGTCTCAAGAATGCTTTCTTGACTTTCAGCTCTGAACTCCAACATTTCCTACATCATAAGAACCATTGCCATCCTAACATTTGTTGCTTGCTAGTGATAGGAAGTCTCATTCCAGTGTCACCTGCCCGATGGCACAGATTATCTCCTCCTGGTAACTGGAGACATCTCATAATTTTGTGGGAGACCAAAATCACCATTTTAACCACACCGTCTTTACTGCCTGTGCAGGGAAGGCCTTTGCTTTCTTAGACTAATTTTGGGAGTAAACTTTAGAATCATGGGGCTATAACACCTATGCCCTCTTTGGATACCTTGCACCCTTGGTTAGGCCATTAAGGCTTACTGGTCTGAGTCACTATTAGACCTACTTGTCTATGGCCAGACATAAATTAGCTATGCTTGAAAGAAAAATAAACCTCACAAAGAGCTCTCAATTGTCTTATTAGTATAATGGCCAGTCTTAGGGACTCCCTTGACAAAATAAAATCACAGAAATTAGACTTAAACTGAAATAAATGTCCACATCCAATGTAAATTCCCTTTAAAATCTGGCCTCATTTGCCTGTTTTAATTTAGCCTTCCCTATTAGATTTACCTAGGCCTAACCTCTAGGTTCAAAGTGTAAATGTTGAAAGACAGGAACTAAATTTAACTAAAGCACCTGAGAATGGCTACAGGCTTGCTTTGCTCCTACCTTCAAGGGATTGATAAGACCAGCTTCAGGTTCTTATGTGATGTCCTTTGCAAATGTTATCCTAGACTCCCCACTGCAAAAGAATTTGTGTCTCCTCGATAGAAGCAAAATCTTTTATATTACTAAGACATTTTACCTCCACTTTGAAAACATCCTACCAATTTTAGAGATTAAAAAGATCAGTGACCATTCACAAAACCCTGTCACAAGAAAGAGGACCAAAAATTTCTCCTAGACCCTCCCACAAATGATCTGTGAAGGGCCAATATTCAAGGACTAATAGAAGCCGATATGGGGAACAAAAGCAGAAGGAAATGTAGATAAAATTCAATTTCCTTATGACCTGCAGGCCACTGACAAATACTTGAGGCAGACAGAACATAACCTTCCTCCTCGAAGAAGCTCCCAACAGTCTTAATGTTAATGCTTTGCAAGAGGGAAAAATAACCCTAGCTTGACAACAGCTAGGTCTACAGGATCCTGTGAGTCTTCTTTAGCATATAAAAGTCCTTTTGGAGACTTCCAATGTCTTTACCCCCCTCAACACTACAGTACATAATCAGTTGCTCCTCACACTCCAGGGCAGCCCTTTCTGCCCGAAGGTCCAGTCCTTGTGCTATAATAAAACACCTTATTGTACCAAAGATGTATCAAGAATTCTTTCTTAGCCATCAGCTACAAACACCAACATTTCCACATCAGAAACCAAGGTTGAACTATGTACCCAAAAGAAAGCTTTCCTTAAAATGCTTTATACAGGTTTTACAAAAATAAAAAAATATTTTAATTTCAATTTTAATTTAAAAATCTCAATATAAAGAAGCAAATTTAGTTAAGAAGGCAGGACAATCACCTGCTATTCAAACTATAATCTTGTTATTTGGAGAGTTAAAAACAAATCTGTTTTACAAATCTATAAAACCAGAAATGCAACCCTAAAACCATTCAAAGCCCTCCCACCTATCTTTACCAATCCCCAAACCCTGCCTATTCCTCTTACATTGTTTCTGGATATTGTAAAAGATCAAGCTATTGGAACAAAACTATACTGAGGAGAAAAGAAGGTGAATTTTAAATTGAAATTATTCTGAAACTCTGGAAGAAAATATTTTTTTTTATTCTTTCTGTACCCTGAAATTATAAATCTTATGCCTTTAAAATGTAAACACAGCATACAATTGCCTGAAACTGAAGAAATAAAATAGGAAAAGACTTAAAAAAAATACAAATTGCTAGAATGACTTCTGTGCCCAGACTCCATCACTTTTCAGAACAGACAGATAAGCATCAAATCTTCACCATGAAAAAAATGTAGATGACCTCTCTCTATCTTTGTGATATAAATTTCTACCTTCATCTTCCTTAGAACCTAAGAACAGTTCTTTGAAATAGAATTGTGGAGAACTTGAGGGAGAAGTTTTTCATACGTGCATACTGCACACACACACACACACACACACACAAATTAGGGAGATATTTGGGACTTCAGCCTGTAACATCATTTCTACAAATAGAACAAAAGCTATAAGATTGTTTGCATCTTGTCTGTGTATGTGTATCCATTCATGTCATAAATGTGAGATATTTTTCTACCTCTAGATGGTATTGCTAAAATTCATTTGTAAAAGCGCTCTATTTAGCTGGTTTAAAGGCAACTGCTTATGGGAACTGGGCATTCCAAAATTCTGAAAGCTAAAAACTAACCAATTGTTTTCTCAAGTTCACAAGATCTGGGAAAATATTTGATACTAAAGCTAAATTTAATTGTTTTCTCAAGTTCACAAGATCTGGGAAAATATTTGATACTAAAGCTAAATTTGTTGATTTAATTAAAATAAAATTGTCTTTAGAGTTAAGCATTAAATGCAAGACTTTAATTTTACCTGTGTTTAATGAAGGTCCAGTGAGTTGTTTCTGTTGCAAGTTGGTAAAAAAAAAATTAAAAATTAGAATGGTTGACATTGCTATTGCCTCATGAAGTTTTGTGGGTAATTAAGCATAACTGTTAAGAAAAAGATTAAACAGTTAAAAATAAGATTCAAAGATTCATAGGTGAATTTATGAATGGCTTGGAAAATGTTTGATAATCTGAATTTTGGAGTTTTGTTAAGTTAGATGATTAGCTAAATTCCTTAAATATAATTTCCAAATAAGATAAAATAAGAAAACATTAAGCACTAAACATAAGTTTATCTATGCTTGTCTTATTGCAGAGAAACTAAAGATAAATATGGGTCTTAAACCTGGTTTGTGATTTATTATTATTTTTTTAAGATTTTATTTTTTTACAGATTTTATTTATTTATTCATGAGAGCAACACAAAGAGAGAAAGAGGCAGAGACACAGGCAGAGGGAGAAGCAGGCTCCAGGCAAGGAGCCGGACATGAGACTCAATCCCAGGTCTCTAGGATCATGCCCCGGGCTGAAGGCGGAGCTAAACTGCTGAGCCACATGGCTGCCCCTAAGATTTTATTTTTAAGTAATCTCTATACCCACTGTGGGGCTGCAACTCAGCCCTGAGATAAAGAGTCACTTACTCTACCAACTGAGTCAGCCAGGCACCCCAGGTTTGTGCTTTATTTTTAAAATTGGTACTATGCAAAACATGTTTCTAGAATTATGAAATGTATTACAAAAAATTTGCTAATCTAAAAAAAAGTGTTGGTATAACAAACTGCTCACAATTGCTTACTACTTAGTTTTCACTAGAAACTAAGGTTTCTAGAAGTTAAAAATTCTCATAAATGAAATTAAGATTATCAGAAAGAAAGGAAACAACTTTTATCCAAGCAAAGTAAGATAATGTTTTCTGAGGAAAAAGCACATGAGGAATGGGAATACGTTTTTGCTAAAGGGAAGAAAGTAATATGTTTCAGGAATATGGAAATAATATACTTCTGTCTCCAAAGAATGACAGGTGATGAAGTTTTGGAATATAGGTGAGGTCCGGAGCCAAGAACCAAGAAAAAATTCTTGAGATGTCTTTGGTGCAAAATGGTGGTTTTGTTAAAGCAGAGGGACAGGACCCATGGGCAGGAAGAGCAGCTGCTCTGGGCCTGTGAGGGGTAAGTGATTATATACTTGCAGAGTTGGGGGAGGTAAGCAAAAAAAGGAGATTTCAAAGGGATTTTCATACGCTAAGGAGGACCTACAAGATACTAGAGGCCTTGCCATTGCCAAGTTAAAGATTGCTTTTCCCTCTAGTAAGGCATTAACATTAAGACAACTGGAAGCTTCTTGAAGAGTGTCACACATATCCCACCCTGGGTGGTGGTTGTTTGTGGGGCATCAGCTGTGCTTTGTCCTCAGCTAGTCCTGCTCCCTCATCAATAGCTGTTCTCAAACAATAGAGACAGAGTATGGTATTACTAAAACATGGAAGTGAGGGTCTCCAAAGGAACAGCCTAGCCCCAAAAGGAAAGACCCTATCAAGTTTTACTTAATACCCCTACAGCTGTAAAACTAAGGGGCATAACAAGCCAGGTACACTTATCAAGAATTAAACTTGTTGGGGTGCCTGGCCTGGGTGGCTCAGTCAGTTAAGCATCCAATCTTGGTTTCAGCTCAGGTTGTGAACTTGGGTCATGGGATTGAGTTCCACATCGGGCTCTGTGCTCAGGGCAGAGCCTGCTTGAGATTCTCTCTCCCTCTCTCTCTGCCCCTCCCACTCAAGTTCTCCCTCTCTCTCTCTCTCTCCCAAATAAATGAGTAAAGTCTTTTAAAAAATTAAATTTTGGGCAGCCTCGGTGGCTTAGTGGTTTAGCGCCACGTTCAGCCCAGGGCATGATCCTGGAGACTCCGGATCAAGTCCCACCTTGGGTTCCTTGCATGGAGCCTGCTTCTCCCTCTGCCTGTCTCTGTCTCTGTCCCTGTCTCTGTCTCTCTCTCTCTCTCTCTCTCTGTGTAATGAATAAATAAAATCTTTAAAAATATTAAATTTATTTCTGGTGAGTCGCCACAGGATCCCATAGAGGGAACACCCATCTATACCTGCAAACCTATGGAAGATCTAAAGGTGCTGTTTCAAAGGACTGATGAATAAAGCTCAATGAAACTTTTAAAGTCATTTATTTTTCTGAGTTTTCTCCTTACACACTTAATCTCAGCAAAATCAAACAGCCCCAATTGACTTTTGCAGTAGGTTCAACATTATGCAGAGAGCTTACAGAAAAGTCCTTCCTGGATTTGTGGCCTCCTCCCTTCAGGACACTTCAGGTCTCCTTTGGTGGGTTTTTCCATTACCAATACCAAAAAACTGGCATTATTTACACTAATGTAAAAGATATGATATACCAACGAAATACAAGCATGTATAGGTACACCTCTATTACTAACAAAAATGTTCTTGTTGGCCTAATGGTAAGTACTACGTGAAATTCTCCAGGCCGTGAACAACCCTTTTCCTACCCTCAGACTATCAAAATCATGACTGAGTATTCCAATTCCAAAACTGCAGATGAGAAAGTTCTGTGGATAACAGTTAAACCTAATAATACGAGATATACTAAAGATGGTTATCTACAAATATTAGATGAATGTTTGTAGCTTACTCCTATTATAAGCAAATCAAACCAAAAGGCCCTCTTTTGTGGGAAACAAAGAAAGCGTATCTGTAATGTATGGTCTAATGCCACATGCAAACTACGATGCCTCTCCCCAGAAGCTTGTGTGCATACTATTGTTCTATTATCAACCAACTGGTTTGCAACTCATTGGGTGAGATGACCTGGCATCAGATGGCTAGCATCCAATGGAACTCAATCACTATGTGGCACCAATTGGAGGTCATGGCTACCTACTAGATGATAGGGTCCTGTACCCTAGGCTTTCCCTGGATACAAGGGAAATGGTGTAAAGAAATACCTACACCTGCAAATTATCCCCACTTACTCCACCACTGGACACAATCAGGCTTTCACTGGTATGATCACCAGTTTAGCATTTTTTTTTGCCCCAAATGGGAATAGAAGACATTATCTGGCATACGGAGGCCCTAACCAACTATATCACACAAGCCATTAATGATATGATGCATGGGCTTTCCCTGTTAAACTTTGAAGCTGAATTAATGAGAAAAGCTGTATTACAAAATAGGATGGATTTGGATATAATAGCAGCAGCTCAAGGAGGAACTTGTGCTATTATAGAGACTGAATGTTACATGTATATCCCAGATAACTCTGCTAATATACCTAAAGTTTGAGCAGACCTGAATATTCAAATTAAGGCAATGTCTGACTCTTCAGTTCCCTCAATGCCTGGATTTCTTCCTGGTCTAGTAGAAATGAATGGTCTTGGTAGAGAAAACTTTTTTTTTTTTTTACCAATACCTACAGTAATTATGTGAGGTCTTCTTCACTTTGGGGGCTATAGTTGCTACATATTTTAAGTAAACATATTGGACAAATTATCTGAATGGATGCTTCCTAGAAAGGCACTTCAAAGATGCCTCTGAGTCAGACAATCTAAGAAGAGTAGGCCTTCGTTTAATCAGGTAGTTCAAGGTTTTTATGCCTCCCAATAGACAGGGTCTATAATTCCTTTCAGCTTGAAGAAGCTACAGAAGAGAAGACCTTCATCTTTCAACACCCCTGAAGAATGAGGAGGCTAAAATTCCCATAGGAAGGAGATGAGATAAGGAAACTAAAGGAAACTCCATTTTCAGAAAGGCCCCATTTCTGCTTTTCTTTTGTTAGGTTCCTTTTCCCATGTTCTGTATTTTCATCTTCCATCTGAATAAACCAAAAAAGCTATGTTCTCATTCCAAGTGGAAAGCAAGAAAGTTAATCATTTCTCTGAATTTCATTCTAGGCCCTACCCACCAAACACCGGATGACTGAGAACTGGATCCTAAACATATTCTAGAACGTCCCTTTCAAACAAACTTTGGCCAATGCCAGCATACCTTCAATGATTTATGAAATAACAACTATTACTCACCTGACACTTGCCTTTGATCAGACCCTACCCTGAATTCGTCAAAGAACATGGACCTTGGACCCCTTTCCAATATATACCCCTAAACACCAAGTAACAGAGAGACACCAAGTAACTCCCTCTCCTCTCCTTTCCAAGTCTCCCAGACACGGCTATACTCTATCCTTTACACTATTCATTAAATTCTGTTTTCACTTCCTCTTGACTCACATTTCATTTGTATTCTGCATGAAGCCAAGTGCCCTCTTGGCTGGTCCTCCTATGGAATGCCTCTGGGTCCTTAGACCCGGCCCGCCTACATCACTAAAGTAAGACTGGTTATTTCAAGAAGGAAAACTCAGGACAAACTCTGAATGTAAACAGGAAAGTTACAAAAGGCTTATGGAGAAGGAATCTTTAGAAGGGAATTTTGTGTGTCGTCAGTACTGGTTAAGATTAGTATACATTCCGTTAAATCAATGAGTTTTATTATCAAGAATACACTGGTCCAAAATTAAAACTTTTGTTTTTTCCTTGTAAAACAACAAAGTTTTCTTGAACTATGGTTTACTCTTAATAAGATATTACAATAAGAAATCGTATGGGGAGCCTGGGTGGCTCGTCTGCCTTAGGCTTAGGTCATGATCCCAGGATTCTGGAATCCAGTTCCACATGTGGCTCCCTGATTAGCAGGGAGCCTGCTTCTCCCTCTCCGTCTCCCCCTCCCGCCTTGCTCTTGCTCTGTCTCTCTCAAGTAAGTAAATACAATCTTTTTTTTTTAACAAAAAAAGAAATTGTAAATGTTTTTATCTTTAAGGTTATCTGACTAGAAAATAAGGATTCTGTTTTACCAAAATAATTTCCTATATTTATCAGGTCTTTTGGTTACTTTAAAAAAATAAAACAAAACAAAACAAAACAAAAACTCTGAGTCTTAATATTTTTTTAAAAAGCTAAATTTTAGTGTTATTCTGTAAAGCTAAATTTTATTCACAGCTGTATAACTTTATGTATTTTCTTTTGAAATATTTTGTCCCTTTGATTACACAGATAATTAAATATTATTTTAACATGATCTGTGATCCTACTTACTCAAATATTCTATTCTAGCCTTTTGATATATATATATATTTTTACCTACTTCCCAAATCTACCTGAGATATTCCAGACTGCTCTTGGAACATTTCAAAGATTTTGTGAGACTTATTAGGTATGTTAAATGGAATGATAAGCATTGTCAAATAAATGATACTAAACCTTGTAGATTGTTTTTGTGTAGATAACAAAAATAAGTGTTCTAAAATTGTATAAGACCCCCTAGAAATCTGATATCCTGGTATGTTATTTTGAGGTGTAGTAGGTCACAGAAATAACCAAATTTCCTTGCCATGTCCATCATAATGAACCCTAATCAAATCTTTAACCATAGCCATTTTTAAGTCTTATCTATAGTTACTGTTTCATGCTACCACAGATGTGGTATTTCTTCATCAGTGAGACTCATAAGAAGAACTCTTCAGTACAGGTTTCTCATAACCTTAAGATTATAAAAACGAATTAGGTAAGAATTTCCAAAACTAGTGGAAAAAGTGGATCAAGCAAAACAAAAATTAATAACATGGGACTGAATGAACTGAGGAAGATAATTATAATTTTCAGGGATTTTTGTTTAAAACATAGCTGACTTTTTAAAAATGCTTTTTGTTTTTCCAGGTCTAAGGAAATCTCTTCTCTGAAGCTAACTGACCTACAGCAATTTGATAAATTATACCATTAGAAACAAGAGTAAAACACGTATCTTTTCTTACCTCAACCCTCCACAATTAAAAAAAACAACTCAGTGAGTATTCTTGTATTTTTATGGCAATATATTTATTTGCATAAGTTCAGTAAGAATCTGTTCTCTTATTAACAGGACACAACTGAAAATACTGGTTATGTTAGCCAGGCTTTGACTGAATGTCCTATTTGAGACATGCGCAGACTGAGAAATGACCAAATAGCTTTAAGGAGCTAAGGTCAACTTTATGGAGCCTCTCAGAGATGCTGGCCTGACACCTTGCTTACCATTTCCAATAGCCTTACCAGGTGAGTAAAGAACGTCACTGACAAGCACAAGAACCTCAGGATATTTTGGCAAGAGATGAATCCATCCAATCCTACAGGTACTACAGGCAAATCTAGAAATTCCTTTTAAAAAGTCCCAGCAGAGCACAATGAAAAGAACATATATGGCCAATCACTATTGCTGTGCTTATGCAAATAATTAGGCCAGGTTGTTAAAACTAAACTTATTATGCAACAAATGTTAATTTGGTTCTCTTTGGTAAAAATAGTGGTGATTACAGAGAAAAAAAGTTTCAGTAACATGCTTGAGTAAATCTTAGATTCTAATACTGTTTATTATAAACTAGACTAGATCTTGATTTCTTCTAGTGCGTGACTACAACTGTCCAAAGCACTGTGTTGGTTTCTTTACTTCCACCTTGCTGAGTTGGATGCTTTTGAAAACTAAAAATGACCTTTTTCCTGAATCTCTGCAAACTAAATGTGAACAACTTGATGTTACCTTAAGATACATCACCACAAAATAATAATAATAATAATAATAATAATAATAATAAAAATAAATAATAATAATAAAAAATAAAAAGATAGATCGCCACAACAGCTCATGTATAGACACTTTTAATGCCTATTGCTCTCTGGGTCTTTCAAAGATCTCCAGAGACATTTGAACTACAAACTAGGAAAAAAAAAAAATCTGTCAGACTGAGGTAGGCAACTACCTTACCTTTAGGTAGTTCTCCCACTACCTAAAAGTGCTTCAGGCTTGACCTCTAAAAATCCCCACTGGTTATCCTCAGAACTCAGAAATTGATTTATATTTTGATCTAATCATTAACCACTGTTTTGCTTTTGTTTCCATAGAAACACCTCTTGTTTAATACCTGATTTCTTGAACCACAGGCCCAACTGTAAAAACACATCTGCATCACCACCTCCCAAAATAAGTTTAACTGACCTACTGTCAGAACTAAGACTGGTTCAATAAGAGAGAACAATTTACCAACTCAACCAATAATGTGCAGCACCCGAGGGAAGCTTCAGAGGAAGAAACTATAGCGGCCACAGGCAGGCTGCCCCAATGTGGGTCACTTTGGCATAAAGATTATTTTGAGTTCAAAGTAATCAAAACCCAGCAGATGCAGGAAAAGCTCTCCGCCTCTGTGCCAACTGCCTACAATTACTTTGGAAAGGAGCTTGCACCAGAAAGAAAGCTATAGGCAGACATTCCCCTTTCTATGCTCAGACTCTAACCCTCTCCTTAGCTCATAATTTTCATGCTGCCTCATTGTATCTGAAATTTCAAGTTTGGATTTCCTGTAGATACACCTATTAAATTTGATTTTCTCCTGTTAATCTGTCTCATATCAATTTGATTCTAAGTCCAGCTAGAAGGACCATACATCAGAGGAAGGTCTTTCTTCCTGATATCTGTCTAGAATTCTAATTTTCCAATATCCTAGTTCTCCTAAAACCTTGGGCCTCTACTAACTTTTCCTTCCCTTCTGATTTTCTTTATCAGATATTAGTTACAGTTCCTTATCTGTTTTCATTTCCTTTTCATTTTTAGGTTCATCCCAGGGATTAGGCCCTCTTAATTGTTTCATACATCAGATATTGTAGAGTTTCCTAATTTGCCCTCCTGCTTTCAGTCTTATTCCTTACAGTACAAACTATGTGCTTGATCATTGCAAAGCCTCCAAGGCAGAAATTTCAAGGAATCCCTATCTTGTAATAAATAAAATCCAAATTATTTACTGGAATGTGCTATTATTAGTATATGTGCCGCCGAAGTGAGCAGTGGAGCGTGCTATTAAAAACTATCTTGCTATAAGCACACAGTATACTTAAAGCCACTTATTCATTCAAGCAAAGCTGTGTCCTAAAGGATGTGACTACAACATTACGCTATAGAAACAGAGTTTTTTGGTAAAACGTAGATATGCAATCTTAACATGCACACCTTAAAATATGCTCATCACTAATAATTCAACTATTTTTCCTCAGCACGCGCAAAACATCCTCTTGCACTAATGTAGATATAGAATATTAAAGTAAAAGTCATGTAGCTATAAAACTTGCAAGGTAACTCAGACTATTACTTTTTCTGTCTTATCATGACAATAATCAAGATAATAGTACTTTGATGTGAAAATATTTTTATTCAGTAATAACCCAAAAAAAAGAAGATTGATGGGACTTTTAGTGTAGGGTGCCAATGATCATGTAAACTGCCCAAAACTGCTTACTTTGCCTCCTATGTGCCTTTTTTTCAGAATGTCATATTCTATAGCTAACGACCACATCTAATAAAAATATCTGTAATTTAAAGAAAATTTTAAATCAGAGCAGCCTAAGGGGGTTGATCAGATAGTAGTATCTGATCTGTGAGTAGACTAACCACCTGATAAATTTATTAATTTTATTTTAGATGAGAAAGAAACAAAAGACCAATTAAAGTCAGAATTTTAGACAGAACTTAAGTACCTATATACTGGGATGACAATTATTTTCAGAGAAGACTATTTACTGTTAGCAATTAAAAGTAATATGCTTATAAAGGGGTAAGATGAAAAGATGGACTTTGTAGAAATCACACTGACATGCAGTTAGGCTAACCACAACTGATGTCAATCTGGCTGTTTCTCATGTTGGCCAAACAATCTTAGAGATCATGAGAATGTCTACTCTGCTATAGGTATCTAAGAAATGGTTCATTTATACTAGGACTAGGTTTAGTGTCCTTTTTTTTTTTTTTTTTTTTTTTTTTTTTGTCGTTGGATGGTTTAATTAAATTCTGAATCCTCTCTGAAGAGTCCCTACTCATCATGCTCCCCTACTCTAAAAATGTTTTGTCCTTCACCACCTTAATAGGAAGTGACTAAAAGGGAATATGTTCTATATTTCCTATTGTAAATAACTGCAGATAGAAAACATTCATTTGAATAGCCATTCCTACTGATAAGTTTAATAAGAGTGTATTAATAAAACTACCATAGTAAGAAAATATGTAAGCACTCATCTTTTACTCACAGATACTATTAGACAAATTACTAAAGACAGAAACATTTATTTATTTTTTTAAAAAAGATTTTATTTATTTATTCATGAGAGACACAGAGAGAGAGGCAGAGGGAGAAGCAGACTCCTTGCAGGGAGCCCGACGTGGGACTCAATCCCGGGACTCCAGGATCACGCCCTGGGCCAAAGGCAGATGCTCAACCACTGAGCCACCCAGCGTCCCAAGACAGAAAAATTTAGACAAAATAATTCAGAAACTTGAGGCTATGAATTTTGAAAACCCTGCATATACTTTTCAAAGGATGGACTGACCACTATGTGGAAAAAAAATATATTTTAGGCCTTGAAGCAAAAGTCACGGTAGATGTCTAAAAATTGGTGTCCTACAGACTACATTCTCAGAAGTATTACACTAAATAGTAATCAAAACAAAAAGATAAGCACTGAAATAAAGTAAATTTTCATCTTAATTCTGTCAGCACCTAGCTGTGGCAACTTGACCCTGAACAGAGCTACATGGGAACCAACACCATTGTGGTTAAAAAGGAGGCGATGGTAGTCTAAAACTACTGAGTACAAATTGGTTATAAAAACGTACTAGATATCAAAACTTGTGGCATGAAGGTAAAGTATTATTTGGAGGAAGAATTTTAAGATTATCTATAATAGAAAAGGAAAAAAGAGTGAAAACTAATGACTCAAGCACACAACTTCAGGTGTTATGGAAAAGACCAAAATAAGTTCAAAGAATGTATAAGAAAATTAGAAGAGTAGGAGTAAAAGAAGATTTGAGGCCAAAAGTTTCTCTAGAAAATAAGACTGGAAAATCTCTAGTGACACTAATCTCCCAAAACAAGAAAAAAAAATTATTGATATCAGAAATGGAGAGAGAACATAACTATAGGCATCATACAATGAAAAAAACCATGAATGTGCCATTATGCGATTAAAATTAAAGTGAAACAGTCACTATGTCACAAAATATAACCTAACAAAATGACCTAAGGAGCCATATAAATCATTTTTAAAAGTTGCCAATTCAAGTGCCTTCCCACTGCTAGGAGGAAGTATCTCACGGATTACTCATGTTTCTGCACATCCTATAAGCTGAGCTTTTGTGCTGCACTATCTTTTCATGGGTGGTTGTATAGCAAGCAGCTGCGGAGGGAGGTGGATCTACTGTCCCCTCTGGAGAAGTGGGCAGCTTTGTTTCCAATCCAGTACAATAGAGATAACATCTTTGGGACAAAGGTCAGGTGGGCTTGCTTGCAACTCCTAATGGAATGAAATTTCTGAAGCTTGGATTTCCTGAGCTGTGTTCCAAATCTGCATGTGCAGCGTCCACATAGGCCAGTCTGCATCATTTCTTTGGATTTTATGGGGCAAAGGGAACTTATGTGAATATGAAACTCATAAAAAAAAAAAAAAAAAAAACAACAGAGCAAAACCAAGCTCTGGAAATACCAAGTGCTATTGACAGTGCTGTGAAGGGGAACTCTAATCCATTGCTGGTAGAGATGTAAAATGGTATATAGCCAGTTGGTAAAGCAGTAGGGCAGCTTCTTCGGCATACCCAGCAATCTCACTACTCAAGAAAATGAACATGTATCTTCACAGCAAAGTCTGAATGTGAGTTTTTATGGTAGCTTAATTCATAACCACCCCAGTCCAGAAACAGCCCAGGTCCCTATCAATGGATAAATGGATAAACAAAGTGTGGAACTTCCACAGTCCACTGCTCAACTGACTTCCTCCTATCATCCATCGAGGGGCAAGTTCTCCTCGGACTATTTTCTTTTTTTCTCCATCCACCCTGCTTTCCACTAGCCATGATTCCATAATGCTCTTGTGTTCTGATTCTTTCCTAAAAATTGTCTGTGCCTCAGCTTTAAAGGAAACAAATCACATGTCTTGATTTAAAAGGGAAAATAAATCATGGAAAAGAAGCTTTTAATCCTACTCACTTCTAAAATACCATATCGTTTTTTTTACTCACCACCCAAACTTCTTGAAGGGACAACTTGATAACCAGTCTTTCAAGGATTTAAGTCTCATAACCCATTCTTCCCCCCCCACCCCCTCCTAGACAGACAACAGTTTCCTGGGCTAATACAAATGAAATCCAAGGCTGTTTTCTCAGTTCTGACTCTCTGCAACTGCTTTGGAGCAAACTACTTTTGATATCCTTACACTGTCTTTTTTACTCTTCAAGACTGTGATCTCATTTTGGGACAGGAGTCACTTCTATTATCCTATGTCTCTGACTTCTTCCTCTCAATTCTCCCTTTCTGGAAGGACACATTCTAATCCAAACACATTAGAGAATGATTTTCACACCCGTACTGCCAGTCCTAAATTGGGTTTTGAAATCTAGCCTAGAACTTCCAGGTGTCTATCTTATATCTTTATTTGAATAGCTGGAAAATGTTTCTAATTGAAAAAGTCTTTGTTCCACTTCTTATTTTTCCTCTTACTGTTTGCTGACTATGCCATCGTTCTAATCTCCCAGCCCAAAATCTTCTGTTCCATCTGTATGTGACTTTCCCTCCTTCTTACTGACATCCACAATGTCCTATCTCTCCAGTGATGGCTTTTTCACTCATGTGGCCATTGTATTTACTCAAACCCTCATCCTCCCCTCCTAGCCCTCTGAATAATCTCCCTGATTCCAGTCTCCTTCTTCACTTTACTTTATATACTACCCGAAGAGGGATCTTTCTAAATTAAAAACTCATCTTGTGAGAACCTAATTACTTAACCCAAAGTATAGACACAGGTTGCCTTTGTTCACACAATGCCAACTCAATACATTGAAAAGAATAATTTGTACAATTATCACCCTTTGTTTTATTTATAGGATGCTAAATGAATCACTTAACAGATACTTTTCAACAAATTAACAGAATTGACTTCGCTGAACAAATATGTTTGTTATATTGGTGTGTCATGCATATACAATCATAGGATTCTTTTTAGTTGGCACCTAAACCAAATAGCTAGTTATAGCTCCTGATTTAGAGAAAATCTATACTGCAGTTTCCACCTTTAATGCTTTCTTTTCTAATTAAAGATGATCCATTGCTTGTGTACTGTGATGACAGTTTCTGGGGACTCATGATACTCCCTTGTGCATGCGAAAATTTCATTTGCTTTCTGAACTGAATAATTTAAAAATTCAAAGAGAAGACCACCACTTCAACTTCTGAACACATTTTTGTCAAATAAGGGGATGGAGGGGGAGGATGTAGAATATAGGGCACACTGAAGATAAGCCATTCCTGTGGTTTAAAGATGTGCAAGAGCAAGATGTGATCCAGAGCAAGTTTTCTTTTTTTTTTCCCCTCCCCAGCACATTCAGGTGTCAGATGCAGCTTTGCACTAACGTTATGGATTTTTTTTTAATCACTGAGACAAAGCTAATAAGCAATGGGTGGTGTTAGCCAATTATACAGCACCAGAGGTTCTGGGAAATAGATTTAAAAAAAAAAAAAAAAACACGGAGAGCTGGTTTTGAATCTGCCCTTTGGAATAAGTACCAAAACAAGCAAAACAAGCCTTACTAACTTTTAGGTTACTTTGAGAATAAAATGGTGCCATTTTGGTCTCGATCTTCCATTTTATATCCATCAAGAATCTCCAAGCACTATAGACACATTTAGGCTTTCTAGCTATAAAAAATAGATGATGTCCAATAAGCATATACATTGATCTACTTGGAGATAGATACATGCATATATACATGTGAAATGTGAAAGATAGGAACTTTAAACCACATGGCAGCCTACAAGTTTGGCATTTTTTTTCCTTTTTGTTTTAACTTTGAAATAATCTCAGACTCACATGTGGTTGCTAAAATAGTATAAAGCTCCTCTGTACTCTTTCTCTGCCTCCTCCAATGATAATATCTCACATAATCATACTACAATCATCAAAACAAAACAAAAAACTGACTCTAGTACATGATTAACTACAGATTTTATTCTGATTTAACTAAATTTATACGCTGTTCTGGTGTTTTGAAGGAGACGAGACCACCTGTACAGATCTGTGTGACCTCCACTAACTGTGATGTACAGCGCTTCCATCCTACAAAAGCAGTTTTCTCTTCCATTGCAAACTTAACAAATCAGTAAACTAGGCTTAGAAAATCCACTTTTGCTTTCATTTCTGAATTTGGTCCTCGGTGCCATGTACATTATTTTATTTCTTGCCACTGATGGACTATTTTGTGACTGTCATTGGATTAGATACTGGACAGTAAGTGTTAATAATAAAGTACAAAGAAAACAATTGAGACTGTATCTAAACGTGAGATTGAGTTCTAGATGAGACAAAGTGTTCCCAACTGAGTTCCAACTGGATCAGGATAGGAGATTAAGGGAAATAAAGAGAGGAGCCACCAAAGTAACTTCTCTCCAGCTGAGCCTCATTGATTGTACATGCAAATTAGAAGGCCAAGTATGGGGGGGAGAACGCTTAATGGGAGCAATGAGCTCTTTTGCCACTTTACTGTGAAACCCAAACAGCTTGGGCCCCAGGAAGATCCAATTACATCTCTAGTGGGGAGGAAGGTATTCAGAAGGTACCTGGGGGTGAATGACGTCCACAGAGGGCAGAAGCGTTGAAGTCTTAGCGGGTGACTAGCAATCACAGAGAGGAGTGGCAGCTCCAAGCAAAACAGACTCTGTGAGGAGCATATGCTCCCTCCAGTTTATGAATATGAAAGGTTAGCGGTTGCTGGGGTGAAGAAATCTGGCTGGAAGTAGATGTGACTTTACAAGGACAACAGGATGGATCCTTCTTCTGATGGACTATTCTGTATCCTTACTGTACCAATGTCAATATTCTGGTTCTAATATCGGACTACAGTTTTGCGAGATGTCACCATTGGCAGAAACTGGGTAAGAAGGGGATGTGGAATCCCTCCATTTACTATCTCTCACACATGCAAATGGATCTATAAATATCTTGAAATGAGTTTTTAAAAAAGAGTAGATGCTACATGTCCTAAGTATCCCCATGAACCACCAAAATTTGCATCTTACAGTGGATTTATTCTTTGCCTCAAAACAACGTAAAATTTCTAAGCAAACGTTCACATATGTCAAGGGAGAAAAACAAATACAGAACTGTAAGCTCCCTCTGCAGAGGTCGAAAGTATCAGACGCCTTCTCCCATATTAGTATCAATTTATTTTAAAATAAGTAAAATAAAAAGGGTGGCTGGTGGCTCAATTGGTTAAGCCTCTGACTTTGGCTCAGGTGTGAGCCCCACATCTGGGTCTCTGCTCAGGGAGCCTGCTTCTCTCTCTCCCTCTGCCCTCTGCTCTACCTACCTGTGCGCACGCTCTCTCTTCTGTCAGATAAAAACTAAAATAAAATCTAAAAAACATTTAAAATGAATAAAATAAATTTAAAAATGATAAATATCTGAATACTTCATTCCTTTATGCAAAAGTTTATCATAAGGCATGGAACCCAGTGCCCTGAGCAACAGTCAGGTATCTGATAAAGTTTGTTTAAACTATCTCTACAGAACACTATAAGTTGTAATGATTAGGTCTCAATCTCCTAGATAAAAATTGGTAGATTCTGTTATAAAAAATAGAATCGCTGAACATCAAATATGTACATCATTTATTAATTACTAACATGCAAAGTGACCATCTCTATGATGTCTGATGAATATAATAAAGTTCTTTGATTAGAAAAATAAGCATAAGTCTCAGAAAGAGTCCTCTATCTAAATGTTTTCCAATTTGAAGGAAAAAAAAGCAATTTTAGCAAAATTCCATAAAAATTATATTCAGATCACAATATGATTATTGTAAAAATTTTGTTATGGATAAAAGTTTATTTTCTGTTTCACTGATGAAAATATGTTAACAAAAGAATCCTCCAAAGATTTCATCAGATATTTATGATAATAAAGGAATAGAGAGAATGTACCATTTATAACGTGTGTTTGTAGATGATCCTCAACACTTGTACAAAGTGAAAGCCTAGACCAGCAAGAAAATTCTGCAATAAAATATGGAAATGGAGAACTGGAAAGTGGACTTTAACATGATCAATTTATGGTGACTTTCTAAGGGAGAGCAGAATGTCCAAACTTGTATTTCTGGAATAGTGGGCTTGTAACAAAGGAGGGTAGATCTAGGAGTCACTGTGGATTATTCCTGGCAAGCGATAACTCATTGACCTCTTACCATAACCCAGACCAGGAAAGGGAATGGGAAGCTTTATCCCCCGTAGTCAAAGATAGTATTTCTATGGGATTCTATTTGTAATTCTGGTCACCAAACTTTAACAGAGAAATAACAGAACTCTGGAAGGTTAGAGAGGGTAGCTGAAATGGTCAAGAATATAGAATCTTCCACAAATGAATAAGGGGATTTTAAAATATTCATCTCAGTACAAAAATATAAAGAGAAACAGGAAGAGAAAACAGGATTGCACAAGCCATACTCAAAATGTATCCATTAATACATAAGTGTCAACTCTGCTGAGGAGTTTTTCCTGAACCTTCTATAGGTCAAAAATCCATCTATGCTTAATGAAGGCAAATAAGATACTGGTATCAACTTTTCAAGGAGTATATACAGCATTGGGGAGTAACAAAATCTTATATGCCTAAGGCAATATTTGAAGGTAAAAAAAAACACAAAGAGAAGCAAAATATAACAAGATCAAGTTGGGTAAATATAAGTATAAATATCTTAATTGAATTTCAAAAGTTAATTAACCCAGTAGGAAGAAAAACAGATATGTTTTTGTGGAGTTGGAAAAGCCGTGAGGTTTTTCCTGCCCCCAGTTCACTGAGTTATCTCATGTTCAAAAGGGAAGCGAGATGCACAACAGTACTACTTTGACTTTATTTATTTTTTTTTTTTACTTTTTTTTTTTTTTTTTACTTTGACTTTAGAATGAATTATCAATAAGTATTAGAAATAAAAAAAGATGCATGCCAAGGAAAACAACAGCTGTCAGGATTATAGTGGTCTGGAAAAACATGCCATACAAAAAATGGCTAAAACAACAATAGTAACAAAAAAATTATATGAGCATTAATATTCGAAAATTTACTCTCTTTTTAAAAATATTTGTTTATTTGATAAAGAGAGAGAGAGTCTGAGCAGGGAGAAGGGATGAGTTAGGAGCAGCAGACTCCTCGCTGAGCAGGGAGCCCAACGTGGGACTCCATCCCAGGACCCAGGGATCATGACCTGAGCCGAAGGCAGACACTTCCCTAAGCCACCCAGGAGGCCCTTACTCATCTCTTTTAAATGTCTTTACAGAACGTGTGATTAAAAACAACAACAAAAGGATACGTTTGATTATAAGGACAACAGATTAGGTTCTAGAACTTCTGGGTCTTGGCATCTATATACCCAGGGTACTAGACAGAGTCACAGACTGTTTTTAAAATCACAGAACAATGCACAGTGTTAATATGAAATGTATTATTGTAATGATATATCTAAACACGGAACCACCCTCTTTGTCACCCAATATCAGCATTCTCTGACTGACGTGTGCCTCCCCCCACCATGTGGTGAGGTAAAGAGATATTCAGCTGACTTCTTCTGAAGCTAGGTTTCACCTGGCACAGTCACAAATTATTTTAATTGTTTAACAAACTTGGCATTGATGATATAACATTCCTGGGTTATTGTAAGAAAGACAGTTGTACTGCACTGTCCCTTGGGTCTGCATTTCCCCTCAAACCTGGGGCCCAGGCATACCTGAATAACCATAGCAAACACACTGGTAAGCATGCACAAGGCAGCGGACCAGACTTTTGGCTCCAGATGACAGCTTTAAATGGGTCAACTCAAATAAATGAGAGCTCCATATATCAAGGAAACCTAAACCAGTGGTTTTGTAAGATGTACAGTGCTCTAATAGAAGAGTTAATAAGAAAGGTCAAGGCACACTTTGCCCACATCTATCATTCCAGACCAGACCCTTTCAACACCATTACCTCTCTACTGTGTTACTAATTCATCCTAATTAGGCATTCAATCTCCATGTTCACACTACTCCAATGAAGTCCATAGGACAACAGAAAATATACCAAAATAGGTCATATAAAATATTTTAAAATACTTTATGTAAATGTTCAAAAGCCTTCACTGGCATTTTGGCATTTATTGCATCAAGCATGAATTTAAAAAACAAAATCAAAAACAAAAACTCAGTGGAGGATTCAGTATCCTGTATGGTATGTACAGAATCTATTTCTCCCAATCATCAGTCACCTACAGGCTTTATGTACCTGCAGTATGTTACTCCATTGTCTTGGTCCTAATTGGCTTGTGTTTTTATTTATGCCTTTTCTCATATATTTGCTGTAACTAGAAAATTTCTGGATACTTAAATCTTTTCCTAGCTAAACACTATTACTGAAGACCTGCATCAACCACCACCTCCTTTATAATTCTATTTTGACCCAACTATTTTCTTTTGAGCTCTTGTGGCTCTGAAACACCATTACTATATAAAGTGTGTTCTGCTTTCTAGCTTAAGAACTTGCCCACGTAGGGGCTCCTGGGTGGCTCAGTCAATTAAGCATCCACCTTGGGCTTAGGTCATGATCTCAAAGTCCTGGAATTGAGCCCAGCATCTGGCTCCCTGCTCAGAGGGGAGTATACTTTCCCCTCCCCCTCTGCCTTGGATCCTCCTCTCTGCTTATGCTCTGTCTTGAATAAATAAACAAAGAACTTGCACACTTGTTTTATTCTCATATCTGAAACATGTCAAATACACACAAACTGCATTTATTTATCTGTACATTCCTTCATTCTAGATTTGTGTTTTACTTATGCTAAGGCAAAATGGTCATTGAGTGTATAATAATTAACAATAAATTGATAAATAATGTAATACCAACATAATGATGAATATTCTAATATTGGCAGCCACACCTATTATATTAAACTCATTTGAAATTTCATCTAAAAAAAAGACTTTCTAGGAAAGATAGAGATACTGATACAAGTCCTTATCTACTGAAGCTTGCTTTACATTTATTTTCATCTCTATCGTGAATTTTTAAAATAGTATTCTCAACTTGTGAGATGTCATCTAGACAACAGAGCCTTCCATCATAGCTGCCATTCAGTCAACTATTATATGCTTTGTTGAGTGTTAGAAGGTCAAACAACATATAAGACAAACCCAAGGAGATGGCAACACACCAGAATACAGGAAGACTTAGAAATGCATTTTTACACTCAGCTAAAACCTGCTACACAGGAGAGAAAATACTAATTCCTTTGAAGGTATATTTTTGAAGTGCTTATGAAGGTGAATTTTCAATTGGCCAAGAAATTCTCAGTATTACTTAGAAAATATAGGAGTTAATGTAACAATACAGATTTGTATAAACTTTTTTTTTTTTTTTACTCTTGGATTAAAGTGTCTTATTATGCATTCTTTACTCTGAGCCTATATAAGAACACTTGGTGGAAGACATCTGCAGGATGAAGAAAATAGATAACACCAATTCAAATAAATTAACTCAATAAAACGAGGCAGATGATCTTCAATTGGGAATGACCATCTGTGAGGTGTTAGTGCTGATTCTGCTCTGAAGTTATTCACAAGGTGAGGGTTCAAAGTCTTTTTAAGGAAATTTGTATTGGTCCTGAAAACTAGCAGGTAATTATTTACACATTATCCTGGCTTACCAAAATCTAGAAAACACCTGATTTTTGTTTAATTTCTTTTTGCCTTGTTATCCAAACACTTTATTATTCCTTTAATTGACATATCTTTTAGAGAACTATTGCAGTTTTACATGGCCTTTAATATCTAAGTCTACGGATTTCCTGACAGTTTCTGAATACAAAGGAACATATTTTCATCAAAAGTAAATATGAATATAATACTAGTTCCTCAATCAAAAGCATGGGTGAGGAAAAGATTTCCATCTACGCGCTCTTTCTTCTTGTCTTACCTCTTTCCTCATTCAAAGGAGTCCCTCAGTTAAAATCATAGTGACTTGGGCAATACAGGTGGAAAACCACTGCATTACTCTTAAACATGAAAGGTGTGTGCTTAGAGTACATGGCATGGTGGAGTCAGAGAGTGGACAACGGCAGGTCAACGAGTCAGGGCAATTTTCTCCTTCACCACAGTTTCAATTTTCAAGAAAGTAAGTAGGCTTGTCCTTCAACTCTACACCTTGGAAAATTCTGTAACTGATCAGCGTGTTACCAAACACTTTATTGGATATTATGGATTATACATAGGGATTAGTAAGAAAAATTATCCAAAATTTGAAATCAAGGTAACAGAATACTGAAGACCTAATAAGCCTGCTATGAATCACTGATTTTCTAAAGAAACACTTTTGGGAAGCCTGGGTGGTAGTTGGTTAAGTGTTTGCCTCTGGCCCAGGTCATGATCCTGGGGTCCTGGGACTGAGCCCCCAACAGACTCCCTACTCAGCCGTGAGTCAGCTTCTCCCTCATCCTCTGCTCCTCCCCGTTGTTTGTTTTCTGTCTCAAAATAAATAAAAATAAATAATTTATTATAGATTATTGAATAAGACCATGGGTCTATAAAGACAGGTGTTAATTACAGAAGATTAATACACTACAAATGATGTTTCTCTAGTAGAAATGCTAATGCTTTCTATCCAATAGAAATAATGGCTCCATTATAGATTTATTGCCTTATACAACATTAAACAATTATATATTTACCTATTTTGACATTCTTTCCTTCACTGACCATATACAACATTCTCTCATATCTTTTATTTTTTGAACCATCTCTAGCATCCTTCAGGTTTCTTTATTAATGAATTAAACAAATCTTTGATATATGCCCACCATATATTTGTATATAAATCATTTTTTTGTACATTTTGAATTTATACTTGGCAAGTGTGTTGTGTAAAAAGCTATTCAGTGAGAACAAGTTAGTTTACTGCTCTTCACCTATTGTTTCCTAAGCCTTTGGCATTATCAAAAAGTCTATCTTCAAAAAAAATTAAAGAGAATTTAAACCAAAATAATAAAATTTACTTGAGATATTTTGATGATACATTTTACATGGTGAGAGGCAGAAAGGAAGGGACTAAAGGAGGGGAACAGCATTTATAAAAGTGTACATTCAGGGATCCCTGGGTGGCGCAGCGGTTTGGCGCCTGCCTTTGGCCCAGGGCGCGATCCTGGAGACCCGGGATCGAATCCCACGTCGGGCTCCCGGTGCATGGAGCCTGCTTCTTCCTCTGCCTGTGTCTCTGCCTCTCTCTCTCTCTCTCTGTGACTATCATAAATAAATAATAAAAAAATAAAAAAAATAAATAAAAAAAATAAAAGTGTACATTCACTTTATCTATAGTGTGGGGAAAACAAACAAACAAACAAACAGGGAATCCTTTAAATTGAATTTTTATTTGTCACTAGCTCAAATGACCAAGATATGATGAAGATTACAACTGGTTAAACTTTCTGAGAGGAGCACAAGCCATGAGTACCCCTCCTTCAGGATGTCCTGTCCCCAGGCTCTTCCTGACTGCACACACTTCTCTGTGGGATTACAGCAGGCCTGTCCTCTGTCACAGAGACAGGCAGTACACATTACCTCTGCCACACCCAAATATAATTTCTCTGCAGCCCATGCTTTTAGAGCTCTATTCTTGATTGCAAAACAACCAGCTAACTTCCAAACTATTTTGTGATTTGCTAATCCAAGTTTTCTCTAAGAAGCAATATGAGACTTTGAAAAGAAACTTTCCAGAAAAAAATATATATTATATATTTATATTTATATATATATAAGATATATATATATAATGAGGAATTTGAAAACTGGAATTTTAGGCTTTTTGGCAAGTCAAAGAAGAAATAATTTGTTCAAATAGGACCATCTGACAATACACCTTCAAAAGTGAGCTCTTAACTCTTCATACATAACCGATTCTTATTAAGAAGTCCTGGGAAATTGTATGGGTTTATGATAATTTAAAGCTACACTTTATTGTCTGTTTTTCAGTTCTGCTTTTTCAAAGATTATCCACAGCAACATTTATAATGGATAAGAGGGGAAAGAGATTTGAATACAGAAATACTCAATTCCTTAAATCCACGGAATGATCGTCTGTTGCAATCGCTTGGCATGCTAAGTAGAGGAGCACAGGTGGCTTGAACTCAGAAAAAGAACAAAGATACTTGCCTTTCACCAATGACACTTAGACAAGCAATCAGATATTAGACTAAAAGACTGTCATCGCTCACTGGTTTCCCCTGCTTTCATCAACCCTGAGAGCTAGCTAAGTTCTACTCAAATTAGCACTAATGTGTCAGAAAGTTTTTGAAAAGTCATACAGCTTTCAATCTCCCAGAACTCAAATAGGAAATTACCAAATTTCTCGTGTTCCCAAGGGGTGAACACAGTGCACCAGCAATGAAAACCAGGTAAGTACTATAAAAATATTCAATTAAAGGAGAGACTTTGCAACTTGATATCCCTCATGGTAATGTCTACTGCTACTGAAAGAATTGACGGTTGATGTAGCTGTCATTCCCTAAGAAGGAAGAAATTCAGGGACGTGAATGAGCTTACAAGTTCTTATTGCATGTGGACACTAGGACCTTGCAGCCATACGCCAATGACTAGGATATACAGGAGTCACAATGAAGTTTGATGGTGGTGGAAGGCAACAGAAGATAGTTTATGAGATTTCTAATAACTCCCTTTTCCATATTTATAATATTTCTGCTGTTTTAAATCTTCCTTAAATTCAAAAGAACACAGCATTAAAAAATGATGAAGCATATGAAATGCATAGATTGATATAATAGTAATTCACTGACTCAAAGCCCATTTTACCCTCAAAAACATAAAATCCAGAAATTGTTACAACCCACGAAATACCATGACATTGTTGAGATTCTTTATGAACCATGACATCCTCTGAGTATCTCACTGATGGAGCCACTTAACATTAGCAACTAATCATTCACAGACATGAAGATTATATTATCACGATTACCACTCAAAAATGAAAATAAGTCTTTAGATGCTACGAGGGTGTGGTATTTTAGATGGATAATTTTTTTTTGAAAAATTAGAATTTTTTTTGGATGATGCCAGCATTTTGGCTACAGAATAAAAATGATAACTGCATTTGATATGATTTTTTTTAAATGCCAGAAATGTCCCTAGAGCTTCACATGTTTTCTCAGTTCTCCCTGCTACCCATTTTATTTCACAGTTGAGGATTAAACCATTTTACAGATGAGGATATGGAGCCTATGAGCGTTTTAGCCATATTCCCAAAGCCATTTGCTCATCATTTAAACTCCTCTTAAACTTGACCTATGTCCTGAATCAGAAACCTAAATGGTGCATTCACCATTCCCTTGTCCTTTGTTTTCTAAACTGCCTAAAAAGAAAATACTATGAAGAAGAAGAAGAAGAAAAAAAAAAAAACTTCTGCCCAAAGCATCCATAAACATTCACGGCACACAATTAGAGTTAACTGATTCAGTGAAATGATTTAAGAAATTAATTCCTTAACATTTACAAAAAAAACTGTAATGTGACATTTTATAGGAAGTCTTTTTTTTTTTCATTTGGCATTAATAATCTTAAAATTATGTATCAATTTGTCAGACATCTCAATTAGAGCAGTCAACAAAACAGAAGAGCATGTTAGTATGCTTTCCTTAATGTTGTGTACAAACAGCTCAAGAATCTCCAGGGGCCGATTACTGAAGAGTATATATTATTCAGGCCTCTTCTTTTTACTTTGTTTTCTGCTGCCAAGACTTGAGACCTTTCACTACTGATTAACACTCTTTCCACCAAAGACTAGCAGGGGAGCTGAATGCTGTGGATGCTAAATCAATCCACTTGGTTGAGTGTGCTGCCAGCTGTGGTAGGGTGGAGGCATGTTAGTAGAGCAGGAATACAGAGCTAAACATCATGTTAAATCAAAGAGAAAAGAGTGAATATTTGGATTTTTGGATAATCTGTGAATTCATTTTACGCATACTAAGCCCTGTACTTTCAGCTAAATAATCATATCTCCACTCACTTCTGGGAAGTTAACTTATTTATTGGTGGATAATGTAACGGAAGTTTTTATGATTACTGATAAAATGTAGGGTATTATATTAGTAATTATAAAATACAGCATCATAAGGCACCACTCATAGAACAAGTCAACGCATTAGAAATTACTAGATGTTATTTTAGAAAAGCAGGACATGCACTACGGCTAAATATATGTTTTATTGGAAAACACAGGAATATTGGGAGGCCTGGGTGCCTCAGTTAGTTAAGTGTTCAACTCTCGATTTCAGCTCAGGTCATGATCTCAGAGTCATGTGATCAAGCTCCTCACTGGGTATGGAGCCTGCTTAAGATTCTCTCTCTCTCTCTCTCTCCTTCTCTCTCCATGGACCCCATTCCCTCTCCCACTTGAAAAACACAGATTATAAAGGGTTTTTTATATTATATTCTTGAGGTCTAATCTCTGCTGGGAAAATACATTTGTCTAAATATAAAATAATAACTCACATTAAAATGAGATAAGTAACTTATAGATTGATTTAGTGAGCCCATTTAATAAGATCCAAAAGATGTGGATTCAGAAAGCAGCAGCAAAGTGTCTGGTGAAAGGCATTATTACCCTCTTTGATGTCAAATTACAAACATCCTTTTTTCATTCATAACTGTGTGCTTCCAACATACAGAAATTTACTAATACACTCTCATATTTTTAGTCTGTCCCTCTCTTTAATCTATCCAAAATTTGCCCTAAATACAAAAGCATATTTGGAAAAGAAAAATAGTGTTCTGGCCTCAGCAACTGGTACTGTATCTGGATCACGGTAACAGTAGGATAATGTAAGACAGGATTCAGCTTTCAAGACTCTCACTTCCTGTTGGAGAAGTACATATAGGCAGAGTTGAATAGTAAGACAATCCTCCATACCTCACAAGGCCGCGAATGATTACTTGCTCAAGAAATTATGCTAATATACGCCATGTACTTATTCAAAGTAGATGGGTGTGGACAAAATGTTCCAGAAAAGTTGCCAGAAAAGGCAGAAATTAGAGAGAAATCCTGACAATGGCTAAGCAGTGAGGAAGAGGAAAAGCAGAGCCACGAGTTCTGAAGTGCTGATGTGAAGACAGTGGTTAAGGACAATAAATTGGCTAGAGCTTGGCTGAAATGGTTGCACAATGCAGGGAAAATATAATTAAATGAAGTGCGGGTAGTAGACTGAAGAAATCACTTAACACAGAGCTAAAAGTTTAGTCCTGATTCTGAGGACAACTGCAAGTTTCAACATTCCTCCACTCCCACCCCAGGTTTGCTCTCTCTCTCTTGGAGTTCAGTAAATATAACTGCAAAGAGTATTCCAGGTGATTCTCAGTGATTAGTATGGTCAGCTCATTTTGTCCAAATTATTTTGAATCTTTTGGGCCCATCAAGAAACAGGACCAATGACTTTAGAAAATTAATGTTAATCATTCCAGGTCACATTTTCTGACATATGCCTGGTAATTTGTAAAGCATTCTTCTATAAATACACTGCATTATTTTTCTCTACATGTTTACATTATTCTCCTGCAAACCTGGAGATGACATTTTAAACACATTTCTTCCTTGTCACAACAAAAATATGTATAATGGTTCTAACACTGACATGTCTCTAATGCCTTTAGTATTTATGTGTGCATAGTTTGGGGCAAGATTGGGAAGATCTTTCATCCCATCCTCTTATTTTTATTACTAAGTCAGTTTTATATCCAAGTAAAGATATTCAATCTCATTACAAATAATGTTTTCAAAAGCACTGGCTTGGAAACTCCTCAAAGATGTGGTTTTATTTGTTTTGTTTTGTTGTTGTTTGTTTTTTTTTGTTTGTTTGTTTGTTTGTTTTTAATGTTTTAAAAGGCTAAATCTGTTTCACTTCTTCTAGACTAATCTAAAATATCATTATTCTCAAGTTTCAGACCAATAGATTTTTAAATTTTCCACAGAATTAAAATTCTTTAGAATTATTTCTTTTGGTCATTTACTCTCAAGTTCTAACTACATTTATAATTATTTAAGTTTAATTCTGAATTAAACTGTTATTTCTTAATTCTAGTACTTTTTTTTTTTTCAAAACTGTTACTTCTCCATCTTCCTATTTCCTTTTATTTTGAAATAATTTCATACTTACAGAAAATTTTCAGGAATAGCATGAAATCTTTTTCCCTCCTAAATCACTTGAAACTAAGTTACCAACATCATCTCAAATAGTTCAGTATTTAATTTCTACAAAGAACCATATTTTCTTATATAACAACCATAACCTTAAAAATCGTGTTTATGTTTAATTACTACCACCAAATATATTAACCTTTTGAGATTTCACTAAGTTCAGAATCATGGCACATTTTGTTTTCCTGCATCATTCAATCTAGAACCTTTTCTATTCCTTCCATTGCTGTCACATCTGGAAACTTTTAAATTACTGATCAGTTATCTATAGAATGTCCATCAATTTAGGTTTGTCTTATGCTTCTTTATTATAAAATGTAGGCTATCCATCTCAGCAAAAATATCACAGAAGTGAGGTTTCCTGTGGGTGGTGCATGATATCCATTTGTTTCATATTTGGTAAAATTAATTTTGATCATTTGCCAAACTTTCACCACAGTACTCTTTTTCTCATTTCAATTACTTATTTTTAGAACATACATTTAGATCATGTAAATGCAGCCCGGACCTCAGTCAATTTTTTCTAGGAAGCCTTCATCTGTTAGGGTAGAATAGTATGCAGGAACCAAAACTGGTATACCCAGTGCTATCAGACTGCTATTGTTCCTAGGCTCTTCCACAATTCAGAGCTGAATACACATTTATATCAATAAGCATCTCTGTATCAGTCTCTTTACACTGAAAACTGTGTAGGATGTATGTAGTTTCTAAAAAAGAATCTTAATTGATTCTGTAATAATACCGTGAAAGTCACACCCTAAAATAGCTCCTTTAGCTCACCTTTTGACCTCTAAGTGAGGGAGACCTAGAGGACTTCCCTTTATTTAAAGCTTTTATTCCCTTTACTTAAAAACAGACTGATAAATATTCTACTAGATGTTGAGATAAGTTATTCTCCAGTGTCTTCTCCCCCATTAAGGAGGCCTTATTTTTTATCTGAAATGATCCATATTTAAATATATTTTCTTCCAATTCAATTGAATTGCAAATTCAAGATAAACACAGCTTGAAAAGTCCACTGGCTACAAATGACCCCCTTTCAAAGAGAAATTATTAATTCAGCAAAACACCAAGGGAAATAAATACACAGTTCTGCAGCCAAGGTAAGCACGCATACTAGATTGGGTCTGTATGGAAAACATTCCTTTGTCAAAATTCTGCAATCTGACAAGTACCAATTCCATTAGAAACTACATGCCTGGATATTTGTAATCAGTGCTTTCCTCAGACAGATATCAGGTTTTTGTAAACCTGGTGTTTAGATTACATTTCAGATTATTCCCATCACTAAATGGTATGACACATATTAAGCAAGAGGTGTTAAAAAATGGACTTATAGTTGGTTACATATGGCATGGAAACTTGAACTTCTTTATGTTAGTATGTTTTTGTATACATGTATAGCATAGATTTTTGTAATGCATCTATATATATTTTTCCATTCGTTATTAAAATTCCTTGAGGAGAACTACTTCACCTTTGAAATGCTCAATGGATTCCAATACCTGGCACAGTAAACTAAAAAACAAAGTTCATATTTTTAAAAAGACTCACTATACCATTCTGGCTTTCCTAAAGTATTTCCAAATGAAATCATAACAATTATAGCTTACTCTCTCATTATATATTAGAAATAATGCAAGATTTAGAACCAGTTATTCTCATTATTTTATTTCCTTTACTTGAGTAGGCCATGGATTTGCTTACCTCCAGTATTAATAAGACACATTCTTTTCTTACCGTTAACATGAAAGAGTATTTAGAATAATTTCCTGATGGATCCCATGAAATAATGTATAACAACAGAAAGATAAGGGCTTGAATAATTTGGTTTATTTGAAAAACTGTAATGGCCAAAACGAGGTACATCATCAGGGGGTAATATTCAATTGATTTTTCTACCCATTATATTGATTTTAATAAGGAACAGGAAAATGAACCTACATTTATTGTATTTCATTACAATTTTGGGTTTTCTTTCAATTGTTTGGTAGGGAAACAGGAGTACATTAATTTTATTGTTGTGTATCTCATTATTTCTAAAGCCTCTGAGATAACATGCATTTTCTGAAATTTTTACTCAGTGAATAGTGAGCATGATTTCCTCCTTTGCTGGGATGACTGAAAACAGTTTGTGAAATATTTACACATCAGCATAAACTAGAAACTAGAAAATATGTTCAAATATTTTAAGATATCCAATATTCATGAAAGTTAAGTTTACATTTTAGTTATATTATTGAATTTCATTAACTTCGTAAGACTAATAATACCAGATAGCTTATTCATTCTATCCAGGTTTTAGGAAAATATAGCAAAAGTGGTTTTGTTTTCTTAATACTTTCCATTCCATGACAAACAACTGCATTTACTTGGATGAAGCAAAACATTACCAGGAAATATAATAAAGTGACAGAAGCACCATATTCCAACAGTCTAAATAACAGGCTCTTGGCTAGTATTTAAGCAGTTAGAGTTCCTCTAAAATTATTGCCTTTTTAATAAAAAACAGATTACTTTACATCCTCCCTGTGAGGAAGGGAAGCTGAAGGGACTCATTTTAGAATGGTTCTCTCTCTATTGTTTCCCTGCTGAGCCCCATTTACTCCTGTTCTCTGAGTAAGCCAAAGAAGTTATATTCTCATGTCAAAGAGGAAACAAAGTTAATCATTCTCTGAGTTTTGTCCTAAGCCCCAAACACCCGGTAACACCTAAGAAGAGTCAGATCCTGAACATGCCAGGACATTAGCTTCAAACTAACCTCTGCTGAGACTGGAATCAACACCCTGCATGACCTTCAGTAATTCACAAAATAATACCTCTTGTTCACCTGGACACTTACCTTTGGCTGTATCCTACTCTGGATTCCTGAAGGAACACTGTATGACTTTGGATATTTGCATATAACTCACAGCTGAGTTATAATTGGCTGCATACAGAATTCTAGCTTAGAAATAATTTTTCCCAAGAATTTTTAAGGCAGCATTCTATTGTCTTGTGATATGGTTTTTGTCTATTTTTTCACATGACATGTGTAGAACCTTCATGTTATCGTGATTGTTCTGATATTTCTGAATTATGTGCCTTTATCTGGATGTATTTTCATCCATTTGGCTGGAAATTATTTTCCTGTCATTCTGAAAACACATGGCTTTCACTTATAAAAAATATTCTACAAATACTTTATGGGTAAATTCATCCCTTTTATTTTCTCTGTCTAGAATTTCTATTATTTTAGCATTTTAAAAAATATTTGTCATCTCATTTTATTGTCTTTCCTACTGTGTTTTCTATTTCATTGTCTTCTTGTTTTATTTTTCTGGGTGATTTCTTTCCTCGATTTTATTTCTCAAAAGTTACATTGAATATTGTTTTAAGTAATCTCTATACTTAACGTGGGGCTCAAACTCACAACCCAGAGGTCAAGAGTCACATAGTCTATGACTGAGCCAGTCAGTTCATTTAATTTATGAACTTATTTTTTTTATCTCCAGCTGATGTTTATTATGGCATTTTATTCTCATTAATGGATAAATTACTTTGAGTTCAATTTGAAAAGTTTAGTATTTCTAAGCCTTTCTCCCCTCTGTATAGTTTTATTTCTCTTTTGTTCCCCCTCTCTCTTTCTCTCTTAAATCAATTACAAGATTTCCTCAGACCTGGAAGGCTCTGTTTGGGGAAGCTAGGTATCAGAATCTTTATGATTTTCTTCATGAGCTAGTGAGATTTCTACCACAACTGAGTACATGAGTCCTAGATTCTATGAAGTCATGGTGGGAGAAAAAAATTACAGAGTTTTGAAGACATTTATAGCCACGGGAGTAAATAAACTTGTCTTAGAAGTGTAAATAAAGAAAAGAAAAGGGGGCCAGAATCAAGCCTTCTGTTCAGACAAGCAACACATTAGGGTTTTCTACTCATTATGATCTATGGTGGCATCTTTAAACTAATATATATCACCTTGAACAAATTCACATTTAATAATTCTATATATCTGCAATAATTTAGAGCTGTTTGTGTGTTTTAGTGTTCTGTTTAAAGGTATGTAATGGGCTCTTGAGTGGCTAAGTCAGTTGAGTGTCCAACTCTTGATTTTGGCTAAGTCATGATCTCAGGGTCCTGGGATCAAGTCCCACATTATGCTCCATACTCAGCATGGAATCAGCTTGTCCCTCTCCCTCTGTTCCTTGCCCCTCTCTCTCTCTGTCTCTCTCAAATAAATAAATAAATAAATAAATAAATAAATAATTTTAAAAGGGCATGTAACATAAAAAGGGCATTGAAATAGTTAAACCAAATAACAGCTACAATGAGAAAAATCACCTTTAAAAATTAATACATTATATTAATACTCATAAAATGATTAGATTCAATTCATACTGACAAACATGATGATTTCATGTAACTGTGGATATGTAAAACTGACATTTTATAAAAGACTGCCTGAAAATAATCTGAGCTAAACAGTCATTCATTATATTTTTGGATGGAGGAAAACAGATGTATGGTGTTAATGGCAAAAAAGAAAAAAAAAAAAAGGAAAGTGGAAAAAAAAATCAAGATCATATTATATGAATTACTCATTTAGCAGAAATCATTCCCAAAATTTGCTGCAAGGTGTATTTCTATTTTTCATGTGATTTTCTTTTTTTTTTTTTCATGTAATTTTCAATGTAAAATTTAAATCATGTGACTAGAAAAAATTACTTTCCTAATATTCAAATTTACTTAAGAATTCAGCAAGTCTTTAAAATTACAAATTTGAATAAAAATCCAACAGCTTTATAGTAAGACTTTAACTGTAATACTCAAAATGTGAAGTGTAACACTAATCTATGCTAAAACAATTCGCAAAATTCCTTTCCTGAGAAGCAAAATACAGTGGAATAGAAGAAACTCCAATAGTAGGATTACTTGTATTGTGCTTGAGAGAAATCAAAAAGTTTTAGAACACTGATTACTAAAAAAAACAACAAAAAACCAAAACCCCCTTACTACTTATTACTAGTAATGTCATATGTTTGTCGTTCCTTTTCCCAGGAGTTGAATTTAAATGACCTTTTTTAACCTGTTTCTACTAATGCCTGTGCTGTTCTTTACAGTAGTCTGCACGTGCCAAACACCCACTATCTGCTTAGCAATAGAAAATGATGATAATACATATTAGGATTCAGAGTAGAACATATACCAGATAATTTTTTCCTTACTTAAATGTGTATAGCATGTCAAATGGCACTGGTTAGACCTCAAAAATATTTAACATTTTCAGAATTCATAAACTGCAAATTTTTTTTTTTTTCACCTAGAATAATGAAATCAGGACTCTCAAGATGGGAGTAGTAGCCAAGACAAAATGGTGGACATGACATTTTAAAACATGCGTGGGCAGAGAACAGAACATGAAAATTGAATCACTAGCATTTATAATTCTGGTTAGCAACTTGCTACAATGTGAGGAATATTTTCCCAAGAGGGAGATAGAATATTAATTTATTTTAAAATACCCTTTGAAACTTCACAGAGAAAATCCTAGCAAGGATTTATTTTAAAACTCATACAATTATCTTTGTGCAGTTTTACTGCTAATTACTGGCATTCACATTGGAGTGGTTAATACTAACAAAAGATCCTTGCATGACTACATTTTCTTCATATGTGTTAGGGTTAATGATATTTGGTGTGACAATGGGAGAATTTAGACTGTAAAATTATCTTTGTTGTCTTCACAAACACTTCTGGGAAAGAGCTAGGAAAGAGGGATCACTTTAGGATAAAAAAAAAAAAAAAAAGAAAAAAGTAGTCCACCTAATTTTTACCCTCCCTAACCTGAACAGGTAGCAATACACAATGTAAAGGTATTTGCTTATCTAAAGGATGCCATAGGCTATTCACGCTGCAGTCTATAGTATCGATTCATAGCAGAAACACTTGGAAGGGAGTTGTGTGTGTATATAATAGTACCATTTCTCAGCTGGAGTCTTTTGCTTGATGTAACACCAAAACCTGGAAACGAATCGTGTTTGCTGAGTAGAGAAAAGAGACAACATGCAGCTATCATCATTCAAGCAGTAACAATGCATTTATGCTAAAGCAGTAATTTCTTCCTAGTGAACTCTTACACAGGCATTCAGGGATGCATAATCACGCATCCTTCATGCCGTTCACATTGTTGGGCTCTGAATACACAAATCACCATAACAACATGGGAAATGAAGAAATATGATCACTTTGAGTTTTGTTGTTCAATGATTTCAGCACTTTTCTTGATTCAATATGTGCCCAATTGTTCCTTATGAGCGAAACTGAATGCTTTTCACCATTATGTTTCACTTTCTTCTTTAAAAGGACTTAGAAAAGTCTCTGGAGAGGTTTATATATTCCCCAAATTTCAGAATCCACTTTTGTTGGTTTTAGAAATTATTATTACAAAACATCGATTTGATGGAAAGTATTCATAACTTCTTTCCTCCTTAACAACCTTGAAATTTTTCATTAGATGTCAAGGTGTTCTCTCTGGGCCGTGATGTTCTGATCACGTACAAGTACCCTGCCTAAACATGTTACCACACTGGAGGGTCCTACAGAGTCATTTCTCTCCTTCTCTGCCTTCCTTCTGACCTCTATACTTAATGAGACTGAAATGCTAACTGCAGATCAGATGTTCTTCCTCTTACATTGGAATTAAGCTCTTTATATTATAAACCTATTTTAAATCCAAACATCTTTAAATTAATGATATTCTAATTAATAATTGATATTCATATAGAATCTCAAGTGTTCTGATCAAATTTCAATATTTCAAATACAATTACTGTTCAATTCAGATCTGGCCAACTCTAATTTCTCTTCATTCTAAACTTAAGTCTTTCTTGAGTCTACATATTTTTTTTTTTTTTACTTTAACCTGATTTTTATGTGTTACGTTTTTTTCTCCTCCTGGACTGAAAGTTCTAATAAATGGAAACATATATCACTGTTTTTCCATAAAGCACAGGAAATTTTCCCAGAGAATGCAAAACAAAACAAAACAAAACACAAAATCCTATGTGTTGGGGGAAGTGGTACACAAAATAACTAATTCTTGAGGGCTATCTATTTCTCCCAAAATGATTTAAATAAGCCACCATATTCAGCTGAACCAGAGCCTCCTCTGGTTGTTCTTACCTGTTTGTGGTGCCTTCTGAAAAAAGTACGGTAATTTGAGAAAATGATTTTCCCTTTGATTTAATAAATGAGGTTTCTTAATATTTTTAAAAATAAATTATCACTATCCAAATACAAATGCACTACAAAAAAAAATGTCTGTCAATCAAAATCTAAACAACTTCTAAGAATAATAGCAGAATGGCAGATCCTATCATTCTTTTGACCATACAATTTCTCTGAAAGAGTAAACCTTACTAAAGTAAGGAATATAAAACAAGGAGAAAAAAAAATTTTGATGAATATTTCTTGGACCCAGAAGAGAATGTGCTGAAAAGAGCAAGACACAAAGACATGGAATAGAGCAGAATACTATTAAACCTGAAATAAAAACAACTAAGCCTAGATATCTATTAGGAGTTGTAAATAATGAGTAAACTGAGAGAAAAAAGTAAAAGGATCTTAAGCACAAGTGCTGATTATGCTCTTATGAAGCAGAAGTGCAGTCAGATCTCCACTGGGTAGAAGTTTTTTAGTAATATATTTGAAAGGCTCCAATCAGTTTTGTAAAACATGTTGTCTGTGTATGCAGTTGGTAGTAAACTGACCTAAGTATCCTGGGCAAGTCTTTCATTAAATAATTAAGACTCAGCATGGATAATGCCCAAACTCTGACTTGATAAGCATTAAAAATTGAAGCATTAAATCACAGGAACAAATACACCCGCAGAAGCTCAAATATCATTGTACATAAGATCTCTGTGTAAACATGACCTCTTTTCTATCCCCAGCCTCTACCTTTTCTTTTCCTCTAAAGGACCAAAGTCCAATCAAATATTAAATATCACCCAAATACATATGTGACAGATTTAATTTGATACTAATATAAGCCAAGAATACCTTTATTTTGCTTGGGAAACTGAAAAACCATTTTAGAAAAAAATATTTTTTAAATATTTTGTTTATTTGATATATGTATTTTGAAATAAAATGTTTTTAAAAATAAAACTTTTTCTATTCCTTCAGCTTGTCAGATTTACAAAGCAAACTTTTCACCTCTCTGAAACTATTTCACAAAACACTAATGACCAAAATAGAAACTGTGTGCCCTTTTGTGGAAGACTATAACTTTAAGAATTCAGAAAAAAGACAAATCATTTTCATCCAAGATGATTACAAACATCTCCATGGAAATCTAAGTAATAAATGAATTCAGTAACATTGAAAGATTAAAAAAACATAAAAATTCAGTTGTGTTTTTATATACTAATAATAAATGATGAAAAAAATAAGAAAACACTTGAATTTACAATAGCATCAAAAACAATAGCTAGTAATAAATTTAACCAATGAGGTGAAAGATCTATATGCTGAAAACTAAGACACTGATGAAAGAATTAATTAAAATGCAAATAAATGAGAGGATATGGTGTGTTTCTGCCTAGGTGGCTCAGTCAGTAGCGTCTGCCTTCAACTCACATCATGATCCCAGGGTCTTGGGATGGAGTCATATATAGGGCTCTCTGCTCAGTGGTGAGTCTGCTTCCCCCTCTACCCCTCTGTCCTGCTAGTGCTCTCTCTCACTCACTCTCTCTCTCCCTGTCTCAAATAAATAAATAAATAAAATCTAAAAAAAACAAAACAGTATGGTTTGGCATAAAAACATGCATAGACCAATGGAACAGAATAAAAAACCCAGAAATAAATCCATGAATGGACAATCAACTAATATTTGACAAGGAATTAGGAATACTCAATAGAGAAAGGATAGTTTCTTCAAAAAATGGCACTAGGAAAATTGGATATTCACAGGCAAAGACTGAAATTGGACTCATATCTTATACCACTCACAAAAATTAAATTGGTATGGATTAAAGAATTAAATGTAAGACCTAAACCTAAAGATCTTTCAAGGAGAAAGATCCTTGACATTGGTCTTCGCAATGATTTTTTGATATACCAAAAGCACAAGCAACAAAATAAAAAACATGTTGGACTACATCAAACTAAGCAAAGGAAAATCAGCCTAATGGAAAGTCAACCTATAGGGTGGATGAAAATATCTGCAAACCATATATCTGGTAAGAAATTAATATCCAAATATATAAAGAGCTCATCAATGACAAAAACAAATAATAGTATTCAGAAATGGGCAAAAGACCTGAGTAGATACGCTTCCAAAGGTAGATGAAAGGTGCACAAATCATCAGGGAAATGCAAATCAAAGCAATCAGATACTATCTCAAACCTCACAAGAGATAACACCTGTTGACAGTGATATCAAGAAAGGGACCCCCTACACTGTTGGAAATGTAAATTTGTATAGCCACTTTGTAAAATGTTCCCATGGACATTGGTGGGAACATAAATTGACACGATCACTATAAAAGTTCCTCAAAAAATTAAAAATAAAATTACCATATGTTCCAGCAATTTCACTTCTGAGTATATAACCAAAGGAAACAAAATCATTATGTCAAAGATATATGTGCACTCTCATGTCCACTGGAATACTGTATACATTATGTAACATATATAATGAATATATAACTATATATATGACTATATTTTATATAACAAACTATTACACAAAAGAAGTAAACGCTGCCTCTTGTGACAACATGCATGAAAGTTGAGGGGATTATGCTAAGTGAAATAAAGGAGATGCAGAAAGACAAACACTGCATGATCTCACACGTGGAATCTAAAATACTCAGAAGTAGTAGAGAGTAGAATGGTGCTTGCAACAGGCTGGTGGGAAGCAGAAACGGGGAGATTTTGGTCAAAGGATACAAACTTCCGGTTATAAGATCAATAAGCTCTGGGAATCCAGTGTGCGGCATGGTGACAAGTTAAAAATACTCTATCAATTAAAAATACTGTGTAATATACCTGAAAGTTGCTAAGAAAGTAAATATCAAATGTTCTCACCATACACACAAGAAAGGTAGTTCTGGAGGGTAATAGATATGTTAACCAATCTTATATGGTAATAATTTCCTAATATATATTTATATCAAATCACCACATTGTACACCTTAAACTTACACAGTGTTATGTCAATTGTATCTCAATAAAACTGGAAGTAAAAAGGAACTGTCTATAGTAGAAAAATTATGTTCTATATCTGTAAGTTCCTTACTACTAAATTTTGTCAAACATAGGCTAGATGACTGTTTTCCAGGAGTACTTTCAGATGATTCGAAGATGAATTAGATAATCATTGAGATTCCTTCCCAAAAGTGATCAAAAAATTATGGGGACCTGTCAAAAAACACAGGATCCAATCTGAAAGACTCTCAGGGGCCAAACCTGAGAACATTTTGAGAAAAAAAAAAAAAAGAAATATTGACAGCGATACATTATAATGCATAAAATAAAATAAGAATCCAGGAGTCTGTATCAATAATTAAGAAAAATAGCTCTTCCTTACAATAGTATTTAGGTTAAATCCCAATTTAAAAACATAGAAGGAATGTTGGAAATAAAATATCATTATTTTGCAAACATCACAGTAGTAAGTTAAGAATCAGAAACAGATGCTAAAATTAATAGGTGATTGTTAGATGAAAAAGTATAATGATACACAAGATATTAACACAGTCTTAAGGTATTTCCCCACAATGTACTTATTAGTTACAAAATGAAAAAGTAATTTTAAAATGGATAAATCACTTTAGGGGAGCAATGTTAACACCACAAGAAATTATATACATCAACACCTTCTCATATGGTGCACTGACGACGACATGACATCATTTGCCAAAAATGCATAACTCAAGAAATTACAAATTGAAAATGAGGGCTGTTCTACAGAATAATGGGCCAGTATTCTTCAAGCTTATCAAAGACAAAGAAAGACTCTGGAACTTTCCAAATTAATAAAGACTTCAGAGACATGACAACTAAATGCAATGCTCAATCCTGGTCCCCCCAAAAAAGACGCTAATTGGGCCAGTGATAAACCTTGCATAAGGTCTATAGACTAAAGCGGTATATCAATGCTATTTTCTGGATAGTGATCCTTGTAATATGGTTATAGAAGGTTTTGACATTTCGGGAATCTGGGTAAAGGTTATAAGGAAATTTTGTATTATTTTTGCAACTGTTATAGAAGTCCAAAGAAATTCTGAAATGAAAAGTTAAACAAGAACGAATGAATGAAAAAGTTACGTGAAAAAAGTTGGGAGGTGGGAAAGGAGTCGGAGCTACATAAGATAAGCAGCACCCACAAGAAAAAATACTAAATATCCGTGGCACCGAAACAGTAAAATGTATGCTTGGAAGAATGAGGCGGCAATAGCTGTGTAGTCCAGACTGTGTTGGTCCTTCCACTTTAAGCTAAGGCATTCGTATTTTATCTAGTTATCAGTGGAAACCCAATGAATTACTGTGCTGGCTGATGAGGAGCTCATAGAACAATCACTCTGCCCAAGTTCACTTCCCTTTCCTAAGGAAATTGGATCCAGTAACTGGTCAAAGTGGAATAGAAAGCCCCAGGCTCATCACCCCAACTCAGGACAATGCTGAAGGCTATCCTAGATTCAGAGCTTCCAGAGAGGTCAACTGAAAGCTTTGTTAAGTGTAATTACACTCCAACCTGTCCCTCTTCCCAAACCTCCTTTGCTTTTTCTTTTGTTTCACAGGTAGTGATCCCAAGAGCAGCTCATAAATCCTCAACATGCTAATGTCCATCTCAGACTCCAATCCAATCAGGAACAGAAACAAGGATGATGGTGTTGAGGATACAAGGTTGGGTGATACCCTGCACCAAGTTGGCAGGAGAGAGCAGCAGGTATGTGAGAAAGGGAGATGGAGAAGAAAGGATGAAGCATGGATTTGAGCAAACTAAAATTGAGGAGGCTCTAGGTACCAGGTAGAAATGTTCAAAGGCAATGGGGATACACAGGCCTTAAATCTGGAACCAAGTTCAGAAAAACGAATGCAAACATTGCCCTTATCCACATAGAGAAGATAGTTCCACTCCTTTTGTGTAGCACTGTTGCTTCTTGTTGGCTCTATTATCTATCCTGTGAGGCAATCCACATAGCCTAAGATAAAAAAAAAAAAAAAAAAAAAAAAGCCTAAGATCTATCATTTGATTCCTGATAAGATTTCTTTTAAACTAACTTCTCTTTGGTCTGTGTTTAGTCATGTGTTCAAATGGTCTAGCTGATGATTTAGATTAGCATCTTGGACAAGTTTTGAGCAATGCTAAACCATTTAATCCGCCCAAAAATACAGTAACTGCTTCTTTTTAAACCTTCTAATGAGATAAGAAATACCCCCCACTCAAATAAGTCATTTTAGTCAGGGACAATATAGAACTCAGTGAAGCCCTGAATCTTAACAAATAAAGAGTTGAAGCTTTTCAAAGAAAATCAGGCTATCAGAATTCAACAGACCTTCTGGGAGTGATTTAATGTAGCTTTTTCTGCCTCGGTGGAGGGTGGAACCTGAATGGAACCTAACCGATCTGAAAATAAGACAGAAAACATCCCAATCTATACATAAAAATACTTTATTTTCTTATTCTGAGCACTTATCAAAGGCCATTTTAAACAGTTTTTAGAAAGATTTTCTTTCTCTGATAATCTGAATTTCAGAAATGTCATATGCCACATCAAAGTTTTATTTATTTTATATGATCATAAATTTTAATCCTGCATATTTAAAGATATCTCTTCAGATGGAAGATTAACAACATGTGCATTAGAAAGTGAACTCAAAAGAAAACTATGTTAATTCATTAATTTACTCATTTGCTCAAATATTAATTGAACTAAATGCTAAACCAGTTAACTTTATAAAGTAAAAGACCTTTAGCGAGGAAACTGGGGCCTTGGGAATAGGATTGTGGGAATTTGGACAAGAATTACATTTTACTGAGTACCCTCCATGAACCAGTCATTGTACAATGCTAGGCTCTTTTACAAAGGGTTATCTTCTTGAATTCCTATCACCACCCAGTTGTTACAGGATGGTTAACCTCCTTATAGCCATCCTACTGTCTCCCATGCTACTAAAGAGTGAAACTGAGATCTAAAGAGGCTAAAATATGCCATAGGTCACATCACTGGCAAGTCTTCCACTTGTCCCTGTTATTTTCCATGACTATATTACTTAATCATTCAAGGAGTTACTCCAGCATTGGTACTATAAGAAACACACGATTCGATTTATTTCTGTGGTAACACCATCACAGTAAATATGCATTTGTCCTACAAAGACTCAGAAGGAAGACAACAATGCAAGAAAGAGGTCTCCATTTTAGATTAAATTGTAAGTTTTTCAAGTTAGTCCACTCTGAATAACAATCCTAAGTCATTATAATCTTTATTAATAAGTTTATTATTAATAAGTTTATTACTATTTGCTTAATCTCAAAAGCATAGAAACTGTCAATATATATGACATGGTTACAGTCAAATTTTTTCATTTACTTATATTTAGCTTTTACTACAAAAATACAAGTTTATCATGCAGGAATAAAAGTAGGAACAATGAGTACGAGTTATGGCTTTTCTTAATAATTAACACTTTTAAAATAAAATAATTCACTGGGCACCTGGGTGAATCTGCCTTTGGCTCAGGGCGTAATCCTGGGGTCCTGGGATCAAGTCCCACATCAGGCTCTCTGCAGAGAGCCTGCTTCTCCCTCTGCCTATGACTTTGTCTCTCTCTGTATCTCTCATGAATAAATAAATAAAAACTTTAAAAAATAAAATAGAATAATTCAAAACTTACTCCAAACCAACATTTAAAAAAAGATCCTACTCCACTTAACAATATACGTTTGTAGGATATATTGAAGAGATGTGGTGAATGCAGTAAAAAAAATGTAGCAAAAAATAATAAAAATTTTCAAAAAGTTAATACCCAAATTACACTTTAGAAGATTTCTCACAACAATTAAACATTTTTCAAGGCCATGTGTTAACTTCTTTTATATCTAATGTTGGAATCAAAAGACTAACCTAGCATTCAAGTCCTTAGTCACTGGTTTTGTTCAGCATCAAAACGGTCTTTTGGATTTATTGAATTAATATGAATCTTTCTATATGCCACATGCCTTAACAAAGTATCTAATACAATGGTCAACAAAAATTCTCTGATATATACTCTTATACCCATTATATGAATTACTAAAACCTAAAGTGTTACAGCAATTTGCTCTAAATCCCATGTCTTGTGAGTAAAAACTCTACAACCCCAGGCCATTTGACCTCAATACTCTTGGTCTCCACAGGTGATTATAAGAATTTGCTACTTATTTCTCAGTGACATACTGCAGTATGTTTGGTAAAATATTACTATAGGACATGACTAGATTCTCTTGAGGAGTGAGGTTCCTCCACCAACCCTATCGGCGACACTGGAAGTTTGATAGAGAAACAAATTCTCCAGCCTCTGCATCTTACTTATCAAGTCAGAACTTCTGGAGGTGGGGCCTTATAATCTGCTTTCAACTAGCTGTCCACATGATTCAGCTATTTCAGTGCACCACATCACTGGGAGAAAAATCCTGACCTTGGAAGTAAGAATTAGCACAGTAAAAGGCTATTTACTCTTCTATTTTCCCTTCTTTACATATCACAATAGGTAGACAAAAAAATGTGGAAGGATTTTCTTTTTCTCCAATAGGATAATTCCCTGCAGTTTGTTTAGTGACAGATATATAAATTCATTTTTGCATAATGACTGTTAAATGCCAACTGCCAGTAAAAGCAAATCAAAAATAACAATCTAGTATAAACCAAAGATCTCTTTGAAAAGTATTTTATTTTTTTTAAAAACTGTAAACTGAAGGAGGACAAAAAATATATATATTTTTTTAATTAATCAAGGGGCACTTGGGTGGCTCAGTCAGTCCAACTCTTAACTTCAGGACGATTTTAACTTAACTCTTAACGCGTCCAGCTCTTAACTTCAGCTCAAGTCTGAATTCAGGGTGGGGAGATGGAGCCCTGTATCAGGCTCTGCACTCAGCAGGGAGTCGGCCTGAGATTCTAGCTCTCTCCTTCTCCCTCTGCCTTCCCATCCCCCCATTCTCTCTCTCTAAAATAATAATAATAATGATAATGATAATGACAACTAATCAATATTTTTTATTTTTTAATTTATTTTTGAAAGGACTTTATTTATTTATTTATTTAGAGACAGAGAGAGACCACAGGCAGGGGGAGCTACAGTGGGAGAGGGAGAAGCAGTCTCCACTGAGCAGAGAGCTCAACGCAGAGGTCCATCCCAGGACTCTGGGATTATGACCTGAGCCAAAGGCAGACACGTAACTGACTGAGCCACCTAGGTGCTCCAATCAAGATTTTTTATTTTTTATTTTTTAAAAAAATATTTTATTTATTTATTGCTGAGAGAGAAAGAGAGAGGCAGAGACACAGGCAGGGGGAGAAGCAGGCTCCATGCAGGGAGCCCAACATGGGAATCCATCCCAGATCTCCAGGATCAGGCCCTGGGCTGAAGGCAGTGCTAAACCGCTGAGCCACCAGGGCTGCCCCAATCAAGATTTTCTAAATGAACTTTTAACATTAAGTGCTTTGGCTATATATGTATGTGTGAATACACACACACACACACACACACACACACACTTGGATGTGTACCCTACTTTTTTATACAGTTGGATAGTTGGACAGTGGCATTATTTAGTAACTTTAACATTGTCCAAAAGAAATATTAAATATTTAAAATCTAAACCTCTTATTCCTATCTCTATCTTAAAGAAAAAAAGGTAAATATTTATGTAAGACTTGTTGACTCTGCTGATAGTTAACTTTTTTGAAAATCATTGTTTGCCATGACTAATAAATTAGCTCAAAAACACAAGTTAAGAATAATCATAATGGAAAATTTCAAGGATTCTCCACAAGCACTTTGTTATCTTTAGATATTTTGTAGATATCTGACATATAACTACTAATACTGAAAATAAAAAAAAAATAATGAACTGGAGTTCCAGGTCAATGTCCCATATTTATTGATGGCACTTCACAGAATAATTAAGGAAGCCTGTTGTTTACATCCTCTATTCATAACCATTTTCATCACTCTATGAATTAAATTAACAGTATTCACTCTATTATAACTACATAGAAGTGATTCAAAACAGTGAAAGCTTTTGCCTAGAATAGTGTGTTTTGTGGCAAAAGGTTAATTTCACTATATTCATCCCATTAGAATTCAAAGACAGCTATTTCACTCAGATGCTGAAACACAGGAATTGGGACTGTCAAATGCAAATTCCACTAAAATTAAATGCCTACTTAAAAAGAATTGCGCTTGCATTTCAAAAGCATCACATTTAGCTGATGGCATGCAAAATTGTCAGAATATAATACTGATTTATAGGATTTCCATTGCCAGGAAACACTGGGGAAAATAGGAGAACCAGAGGGATTCAAAAGAAACTTGATCTTTTCATGAAGAAAAAATATTAGGGCTGGAAATCTTATAAAAATAAACTTAATGAGATTGTGGAGCTATTTCGATGAACCACACCATTGGGAAAAGTGAGAAATCCCAGCCATGGAGGGCAGCAACCTCTCTGTCTACCTATGATTATCTCTGTCCTTTCAAAAACTGGATGCATTAGCATTCTAAGAGGACACCTCCACACAGCCACGTCTAACCCAGAAGCCATTCTTAGTGCAAGGAGAGCATGAAGTGGAATGACAGGACAGAGTAAGAACAAAGGTAAAAAGCAAAGAGAAGGGGGGGGAATAGTGAGGAAGTGGAGGGAAAAGCCGGCTAAGAAACTGCAAAAGGTAATGAAAATGAGGGAGAGGAAAACCAAGGAGAAAAACAGAACCAGAAAGGAACAAAACAGCCTCTTTGCAGGTACCATGTTCTATTGCTCAGCATTCTTCATTTAATTTGGTAAAAGACAATAAATATGCAAGGGAACAGTGCCCAGGTGGCTCCTGTTCACCGAGGGTATTTATAACATGTCAGATACAAATATTCTTCCTTATTGATTTTTAAACTATTAGCCAGTTCTTGCGCTTTGTAGAAGGTAAATGTATTTCTTTCCCAGCCTTTGTATTTGGGTAAGAACAGATTCACTCTAGCAAACTTGAAAAGTGTGCTCTCTGCAACTAGTGCTCCAACGAAGACACCTGTCACAGGCTGAGCAGAACGCAGAGGGCCTGTTTGCCAACGTACCAAGGGGAAAAACAAGTGAAGCTGCTGTGCCATTAGGGGTACACCCACACATATTCTGCTTTTCCTTAAAAAATAAAATGCAAAAATAAATAAATAAATAAATAAATAAGTAAATAAATAAATAAATAAATAAAATGCAAGTATGATACAGAAGCCGGTTTAGAATTTGTGGGGTATTTGTGGGATGGGAGGATTCATGATGCCACTCATTAAGGCATTAATAAGTCTTGCTTTGTGTTAATAATCGTGTTTGTTTTGTTTTTTAGTCTGTGAATTTTGTACTTTCAAGTACAGATCGTAGGATATGCTGAATGAGAGGAAAAACAGTGGGACTCCTCCTACCGGTTAAGAAGATAAATACAACCTCAAGCTAATTATAAGCAAGAAATGAATACATTATTTCCCTCAGACTCCTACCTCAATTCAATATGATCTTTCAATAGAAAAAATATTAAAGCCCTTTCTAAGAACTTTTGTCTGTGAAGTGGCTATTAATATTTGTATAATATCTATTATTAATAATTGCAGACTAGAAGGTGGAAATAGACGGCCGGAGGTCTTCTATTAGGACTACTTATCAGTCTATTATTTCAAGTGGGTAATTATCAAAGAAAATTGTCAATGTACATGAAGTCAACAGTGCACTTTTAGTATCAAGGTTTAACAAAAAAATAGGATTAAACCATTAGGAATACCATTTTCTTAAAAAAAAAAAAAAAAAGGAATACCATTTTCCTTATCTCTATTTTTTTTTTCTTTTTGCAACCTAGTCAAAACCCCTTGGATATGTGTAAGTAACAACACACAGATATCAAACATATAAAACTTAAACCTGACCAAAGAATTGGAAATGGGCATTTATTTTCAATTGTTGCTAATCCAAACACAGAGGTAGAGCTGTCTTTTCTTCTCTGGACCTTTTGACATTTGCAGCAACACATTCTGCATTTTACTCTGTCATCTGTGATATTGGAAATGAAATGCTGTGTCTGATCAGAAGCATCAAGCATGAAGCCAAGCAGAAGATACATAAGTATCTTATGGTCCATTGCTCACGGTGATTGAGCTAGTGGCATCTAAAAGGGACACGGAGAGGTCTGACACACAACACCATCTCTCGCTCTCAAGATCACACCACACCAATACACATCCCCCTCCCACACACAGACACACACACACACACACACGAAGAAATGGCCTTCTCCATCTGGCAGCTACTAATTGACTAATTGAGCATTACGGCCTTCAAAGAGCACTAAACATGAGTAGGATCGAAAAACTCTCCCACTCTGAACTGACCTATGATGATTTCTTATAGTTTTGTTAGTGTGACTACCTAAAAAAGTGGGAGGCTAATATTTATGCATATAATACCGTCTCACCCTTCATGTACTTGGAGCATATATTTTGTTAAATTCTGTCACAAATAAATAGAATAGAATAATGTGCTATAGTCCACACATTTTTTAAACAAAAACTGATCTAAAATAGCTCTGAATTGTGTTTTCATTTTCTGGGAGTGAGTAAACAGAAAAGTCTACAGGCCAAATTCAGCCCATTACCTATTTCTGGGTGGCTCATGAACTAGGAATGTATTTTGCATTTTTAAACGGTGGGAGAAGTGAAAAAAATCATGGTATATGACAGATGAATATTATATGAAACTCAAACTCCAGTGTCCATCAGCAAAGATTTACTGGAACACAGTCATGCTTACTGTCATACTTACATGTGAGTCATACTTACATGCAGTTTACAATATGTAAACTACATATTGTCTACATCTCCTTTCATGCTATGATGACACAACTGAGTAGTTGTGACAGAGATCAAATGTATCCTGCAAACCCTAAAGTATTAACTGTCTGTCCCTTTTCAGAAAAACATTTGCCAACTCTTGATTGATACCACATTCATCAACTTCAGCTGAGGTAGAAAGAATAAAGTCTCATAGTTTTGGTTTAAGCTTTTTTTCAAACATAGTTTCTTCTAAAAATTAATTCTTAATAATTTGTGAAAAATAACTATTTCCTTGACACTTCCTCCACTTCCAACCTCTACTGAAATAACATTTTATATTCTAGAGTACTCTAAGCCAAAACACAAACTGTTAATCCAATAATGAAACTGTAATATCCTTTTAGATTTAAAAAGAAGTAGAAAACAAATTAGGAATATAGGACTTTAGTTATATAAGCCACATTATATTTTTAATGGGCTAGATTTCACACCAACATACACTCATAACCAAGTGGTTCAATCCAGTGAGCAACAGCCTTTGATCTGGAAATGGGGAAGATTTACACTAGTGCTTCTCATCTGAAAATGGGTAGATAAGATACATCAGTGAAAAGAGTCCATATTTTTATTAGTTTAGCCATATACTCATTTCCACCATCTTCATCTTTTTTCCATCACAAAATTTGCATGAATAAATCAGAAATAGCTCTGAATTACCATAATTTTTGTATGTTTTATCTCTTCTAATAAATTATAACTTTGTAATGATAGGTATATCTATTATATAGCCTTGTATTTCTAGATGATAAGTGAGTATTTATAAAATGAAAATGACCTCACTGCAGATTTCTCTAACATTCAGGAAGACTGGTCTCGGCCCATCATTACTGGTGCTTCCCTTTCCATAATAGCTGTACATCCATGCACTACATTTTCTGGCTCCCTTGCATGGATATTGAACCTTGTGTTCTCTGCCAAGAGAATGTGAGCAGAGTGACAAATGTGATTTGTCCCCCACATATATAAAGGTTAAGGAGCTTAAAAAGCAGTTCTGCCTTCTCTCTTTTTCCAAATTCACTGAATGCAGAGGACTCTTGGCTCAACTGTAAGAAAAGACCAAAAGAAGGAAGGAATCTGGACCCTGAATCACCATAAGGAAAGTTACCGGTCAACCAGGAAAACCTACTTTGGACTGTCCTGTGATAGAGAAGCAGCCGTGCAAACCACTGTCATTCAGGGATCTGCTATATAGCAGATTGCATTATCCTAACCAAGAATAGTTGTGACTCTATTTTAATTGCTAAATACAGAAGATATGCTCAGTCCTTAACTCTATTAACTCTTCCACAGCACAAATAGTATTAATCACTTGCTTCCTTTTGAAATTCCTCTTAACTCTGCTCTTTGCTTTCTTGATTAGAACCACACTGCACAATCATCCCCACCCCCACCCCCACCCACACACACATACACATTCCCTTGCTCTCCAGCTGGCTCCCTTTCATCCCCCTTGGCCAGCTCCAATTCTGTTTCAAAGTTCATATTCTCCAAAAACTCTGCTCTAGGTCCTTTCCTTTTCCAGGGCAAAATCAACCACCTCAAACCTGTGGAAGAAGCCTTAATGTACTATGACCCTACAGAAAGGTGACATTTGAAGACTTAGGTTTGTGACTTAGACTATATTGAAACACACAGAAAACGTGAAAATATTACACCTGCCTAATGTGACTTATCTGCCACTATTTTCTTCCAAAATCTTTCTATAATGAGTCAGCAATTTGGGATTTCAGCTAACATGGCTATTTTCTTTTTGTCCTCAATTGTGTTACATAGTAGATTGTACTTTATTTACCCTACACGTAATATACGTATAGGGTAAATGTTTATCCCTTCAACAAATAATTATTTAGAAGTTATCGTGAGTTAACACTGCTCAAAGTGCTGGAGATACAGGGATGAAGAGGAGAGTCAATATGTTTGCTTTCAAGGAGCTTATTTTAAGGGAGGAGACAGATGATAAAGATACAAACTAATTTAAACAAAAGGCATAAAAACCATGAATGCAATCTTGGGAATACATAGGATAAAACATAATTATGGGGCAAGGGTAAGTTTGACAAATAGTAAAGCACTCTCTGAGAAGATAAAATGAGATGATATCTAAATGGTGAGGAGTCAGACATACAAATATCTGGGGAGCAGGGGGGCTTATTTCAAGAAGAGGAAAAGTTAAGTATAAAGGAGGCAATAATCTTGGTGAGCAAGTCAAAGACTGCCAGTGTGGCTTGAATATATATAGTACAACAAGAGGCCAAAGAGGTAGACAGGAAGCTGGAGATGGGAAGTAATTGGGGTTTTAGAAATTCCCAGTACACTGGAAAGAAGGCAACTGGAAGAAGAAAAGACTAAGGGAGACGTACATGTCTTTACCACTAATAAAATAGATGCATTTGGAAAAACCATTTAATTTCTCAGGCTTTTGTATTTACTTCTGCAAAACATGAGAGTTGGAAATGACGGGCATTAATATTCTATCTAGATCTAGAAAAGTCCTACTTAGAACTTTTACAGGTGGCACAACTAAAACACAAGTTAACTTCAGTAAAACTCAAAGTTCTGAAGGCTATACTTCCTTTTCTTTGTACTAAGACAAATATTATTCATACTCTTGCTTTAATATTTTAGTATAATTTATATTTTCTTATCTGTTTTTCCAGATAGGCCAACAGCTACTTGAGAGGCTGAATCTTTTCTATTAATTTTGGGGTCTTCAGAGATTAGCACCTAATACTCCTTCGTTAACATATATATACAATCTTGGATATATAAATATATATATGTTATATATATTTATATATTATATATATAAATAATATGTATAATATATATGCAACATCCCATATATATATATATGCAATATCCCATTTTATATATATAAATATACAGAAAGGTGATTGTATTATCCTAACCAAGGATTTTATATATTTATATATATAAAATGAAACAAGTTGAGAGTTGTTTATATGTCTATTCTGCACGAGTGAAAACTGAAAAAGCCCCCTTTTAAATTCTTTTTATAAGTGTGTTCCCAAGGGTAAAGCTAGAATCAGAGTGCCTTAGGTTTTTACTTAGAAGAAACTTTGAAGACCTTGTAGTCTAGCAGCATTGTTTTGCAGATGAGCAAGCTGGTTACCAGGGAATTTCTAAAATGCTCATGTAAAAAAAAAAATAAATTAATTAAAAAAAATAAAATGCTCATGTATTTTGTAATACAAATAAGCATAAGAGTATGTTTACGGAGATGAAGAGTTAAAAGACACGTCCCTGAACATGAACTGATGGGGTCATTCCAACACTTGGAAACCATATTATTGGGAAGGGGGCAAGTTTCCTGGTCTTATCTGCAAAGATCTTTGGCTGGTGACTGCCAGCCTGTGTGCCTCAGCATGCAGAGTGGTAGCACTGAGCTGAAGGCCAGCTCAACTGTCTGTGACCTTTGTTTATCAAACATTGGACTATTCTCACTGCACCAGTGGAGTGCTGAAATGACAAGCTCCTGTGTCAGAGATCTGCTTTGATATTGCAAAGATAATTCAATAAAAAAAAAAATCACGTCAAAGCAAATGGTGGGTATTTGTCGTTTGAGGTGGGCACTTGACGGGATGAGCACTGGGTGTTATTCTATGTTGGCGAATTGAACACCAATAACAATAAATTTATAAAAAAAATCAAATGTTTTCAAGTATTCAAAGAAGATCCTAATCTCCTTAGCTTAAAGAGTAAAACAGAAATTAATAGTTGGTGAACTAAAAAAAACGCTCCTACCTCCAGCAGACTGCCTGGTCTGGGGTATTATTCTATAGGAAACTGCGAGAGGAATGGACTTTTTGCTCTACTACTTTAAGTCTTTTAAGTCTTTTTCTATATTTACTCCTATCTTATCTTTTCAAAAAATTCAATTTCTTTGCACAGTGTTCAATCTCTTTAAAAATAAAAAAAAAAACCCAATGTGTGCGGTACCACACAAATCTTTAAACTGAAGTTTTATTTAACTTATCCCTCTTCCACATCAACCTGTACAATTTGGCAGGACCCCTCATTTAAGCTTCTGAAGATCTGAAACTCTGGCCAGCCCAGGGGCAATGAAAATTTTGATAGTACAGGTTTCACTTGCTCACCACAATAAATATGGGAATAAATTAAAAGGTTTAAAAAATATAAGGTATAGTATGCATGAGAATACTCTATTTAAACTGCCAGTTCTTCCATTGATATTATAAGAATTTATTTTAAAAATATCTAATAAAATGGAATACCTAATTTATTCATGGCTGGGATCTCAACAATCTTACCTTTGTTCTCGACACTGTTTCTGTCACCATCTTTCCTAGGCAGGGTGCTACTGTTCACGTGTGGTAAAAAGACTAACAGATCATGGAAGATAGTAAACACTTTTTGAGAGTCATGTCACATAGGATCAATCTTTAATTAGATTGTTTTACTCTGTCCCGGGCTCTTAACTGTTAGTATTCTCCTACATTTGTATTCATCCTCTTTTCTACTCATCCTGGACAATTACTGATGATATCTTGATGTCTTTCCTTCCTTCTAATCTTGTGTGTGTGTGTGTGTGTGTATTAATCACCCAGAAAAGCATATAATTAAAGTATTATCCGGGACACTGGGGTGGCTCAGTAGTTGAACATCTGCCTTTGGCACAGGCCATGATCCTGGAGTCCCATGATCGAGTCTCACTTCGGGCTCCCTGCATGGAGCCTGCTTCTCCCTCTGCCTGTGTCTCCGCCTCTCTCTCTCTCTCTCTCTCTCTCTCTCTCTCTCTCTCTGTGTCTCTCATGAATAAATAAATAAAATATTGAAAAAAATAAAATAAAAAATAAAGTATAATCCTGTACTCGTTTTTTTTCCACTAAGTAAGTTTTACATTGAGTCATAAAGAACAGTTCTCTCTTCCTTGGCCTTTGTTTTTATTTTTTTAAATCTTATTTTTAAGTGATCTCTACACCCAACATGGGGCTGGACCTCACAACCCTGATATCAAGAGTCCTACACTCCATCCACTGAGCGTACCAAGTGCACCACCTTTGCATTTTCTTTAAATGTTAATTCATCACTTGGCCAAAGAAATCTCCAGTGAACTTGGCACCATATTTTGAATTATATTTTAAGGGCTTCTGTTTTCAGATTTTCTGCTGATTGTGTCTATCACACCACCTACATAACTATATATAAATTTCTTAACTCATTCCTATTAGACATTCGATGCTTGACTTGGTGCTGTACAAAGTAAGGAATTTAGCTCACTTTAGCATTTTCTATATATTTCCCACATCCTTCTCTGACTCTGTTGACTTAAATATTGTTTTTGTTTTTCTGCTAGTTGCCATATATTCTTAAATAATATTCTTGAACTTATATTTCTTAATCCATTTGCTCTCTAAAAAACCCGGACACTCTACCTAGGAAGGCTTAGGACTCCTAATGTGTGCTCTGGTGTTTCAAAATAATATTCTAGTTTTTCTAAGTTATGCTTGAAATAAGTACTTCTATACTGGCTTCATACTGCACTTACAATCTTCTGACTAAATACAAACCCATGGAGAAGTTATCTTATACTCTGGACCAGCACCGGTCAAAAGCGCTTTCAGTCGTAACGGAAATGTCTGGTACCCACACTGCCCACTGGAGAGGAGCAACTGAGAAGGTGCTCTTGATCTCGAACGCTGGAGACAGGGAGGACAGCCAGACAGAGCTGAGAAAAATGCAAAGTAAATAGAAAGGGTGATATTTCACCTTCCACCAGTTATCTCCCGCTCTCCTTTAGTTCCAAAAGATTCATATGTCTAATCTAGTGTTTTAACTAGAGTAGCACATCTCAAATCCCATGTATTTTCCAATGTACACTCTTTACTTCACCTCTACTTGAAATGCCTCCATGACTCAAGTCCCCACCTGACATTAACACTTGTTTAAAGGGTCTCTTGAAGTTTTAATGGTTTCCAGTCTGCACTAACAGTCACTGTAATGTTTCGGGGTGAAGACAGCCTTAAAAATAGCCACATGTAGTTAGTGGCAAATACCGGACAGTTTTTGATTTATAATGGTCATGTCTGTCTTTTATTCATCAAACAATATTTTGTGAGAGCCTTTGTAGTGTCATAGGCTGGCCTACAATTTCCAGGCTGAAGAGATAAGATCCATTCCAACACACAGAAGAGTGAAAGGTGTAATGAAATATACCTCTGTTTCAGTCTTGGCTCTACCTTTCACTAGTTTGGGTTCTCTTTTGATCTATAATTTCTTTATCTCTAGAACAGGAATGATAATGCTAAATTTGAAAGACTCTAAAAATGAGGTTTCTACAAATGAAAACTACCACATAGTAGTTGTTCAGCTGATGGTAGTAATATTATTATTTTTTGCATTAATCATAATTACTCCTAACTTATTATAATTTGTCACACATAGATTTATAATAAGGATTAAACGAGATTAAACGAGATGCAGTGTGCAAGCATTTCACAAGGTATGTGACACACAATCCATGACCGCTAAACTCACCCGCTCAACAAACTTTACTCTACCCAAGTAGCAGCCTTCCACAATACATTACACTAACTGCTACATTTCCTTCAGAGTGCCTATGCTCTATAGGGTAATTACATATTAAAAATAATTAATTAATTAATAAAATAATAAAACATATTAAAATAAATATATATGTTTATGTATATTTATATATTATACATTTATACTATATATATTTATATAACTATATTCATTCATATATATATATATATTTATTTATTTATGTATTTATACCAAGTTTTTTTCTTTTCTATCTCTGAATTGCCCAGAACTACCCACAGGACACCCTTTCCCACTATACAGCGTACGATAGATTTAGACTGAACTAGATACTGAGTTCAGACATTGCTGAAGCAAGAACACAGAGAAGATTTGTCCCATTACCATGTAGGTTCTAGGTGATCTAGGGCTCAGTCTCTGCTGCTGAGTAACCACCCATAATCTGTTCCTAGATATACTCACTTTGAAGTATTGGATGTTTGTGTCTCCCACACCCACCCCTCATATATATTTGATTGCTCCAGTTGGCAAAGGGGCCTAAGAAGCTCTCTTCTGCAGGCACGGTGGCTGGGTGGCCCAAAGATACAAATACATACCTGGTGGACTGAGTGGCCCAAACCAAGACCAGACTGAAAGAGAAAATATATTAATGGTTCCTGGACTGGTGAACCAAACTCAACGTAAGGCCTGGTTCTGGGCACATTATGACCACTTGGGCACCATGGGCGCTCCCTGGCGGGAGACTCCATGTGATGTATGAACTTGCATGTAATCATGTGTGTCTAAGTGGAAGAGCTGTAAAGGTAATAGTGGTAACCCTCTAAGCACAGATACTCTGTGTCCTTGATGAGGCAAACACAGAAGAGAAGAAAATTCTCCCTTTCAAGTCACCAGAATACTTTTTCCTACTCACCTCTGTGCAGGTTACATTAAGACCAGGAGTAAGAGCAAGACAGATAAACCTCCAGTAGGTGTTTTGCACAGGACTATGACAACCATCCTTGCCTCCACTGTTAGCCCTGACACGAGCAGCTCATGCAGACACTACTGTGGGGCTCTGGAGAGCAGAAAGCGTGGAGCTCCCTCACAAAAGCAAATATGTACTCCAACTTTTCCAGTGGAGGTGGCACATGATACCCAGAACTGATTCAACAAATAATGTAGCTACTTTTGAACAACCATGAAAATATTTTGAAGGAGGTATCTGGAAGACTGAGACTTGCTGGTCTAGTAGGTTGTTTCCAATGTGTTCTCATGTATGTATTCAGGCAAATGACACTTGACGTGTACTCAACGGTGTGGGTGCTCTGACATACGTAATGTCTGTAGGCATCCTTTTTCTAATTGTTTCTTAGTCATACCCCACTAAACAAAAATTGGGCAAGCACAACATAATAGTTCTCGATAGCGTGTCTTTTATAACTATATCTCCTACCTCTAAACACAATGCTCTAGGTTAGGGGTTGGCAAACCATGGCCCCCAGACAAAATCTGGCCAGTCACCTGTTTTTGTAAATAATGTCTTTTGGAACACAGCCACTGTGAATTTAGTAGGTACTGTCCATGGCCTCTCTCAGGGCAAGATGGCAGGGTTGAACACTGAGCAGTACTCATTATTTAGCCATAAAGTCTACACTTTTTGTATCTAGCCCTATATAGGAAGAGTTTATGGACTCCTCTCTTCTATGAAAAAGATATTCATTAAACACCTGTTTAAAAATTTTAAAACATCCTCCAATTTCTAAATTCACAGAAAGAACAAATTCTTTTTCAGAGTCAGTATCTAGGCTTCAACTATATTAACACTAAAGAGAAATCACCCGGTTCATCTCAATATCAACCAGTCAGTATAGTAGAAGCCTATATCAGTGCGATAGCTGATTAAGTGATCAGTACTCGGTATTAAAAACGTGCACTCAGTACACACCTTTGTTTGATGCTTTTACTGTCTCCTATTAAGACATCCGGGAATTAAATTTTAAAAATGTAGTTTTAACAACACACCAAAAGAAAGCTTAATTGCATGCTATTCTTTTGCAGAAACAGACACTTCACTTAGTTAAGTGACAACGATAAGAAGCTTTAGTGTTGGAGTAACATTTCGTAGTAAGTTTCACTGTTTTGCAAGTGTTCTCTAAGGTTTGATTCTTGATTGAGATGACAGTATTCAAAATAAAACCACTAAAAAAAAAAATAAAAAAATAAAACCACTAAAAAAGTTATTTTAATTCCGGAATAGCGGGCTCAGGCTGTGGCGAGAGTTTCCAATTCTGATTTGGATTTCAAATGGAACCTTAATAAATCAAGATGAGGCTCATGGATTTTCTCATTTACTGCCTCCACTGCTGGTGATCAGCGCAAGAGGACGGCCTGTTGTTGAGAGCCCTCTTCCTCTGGATTTTCTAATCTTCCAACAGGCAACCATTCGACATAAAAAACCATCCTGTCTCACCTAATACGCCGAAATAAATAAACCTGTGTCTCCCTGCTTAGGATGATGAGCTTTCAGATTGTTTCTTTGCAAATCAGAATCCTACTGTGCCAAGCTATTCAGATTTCATAAACGGTACAATATCCAAGGCAGCTCAACTGAGATAGCAATGCTTTAATTGCTTAGCGATGCCTCGGGACCGTATGAAAGTATTTTTAAAAATCTAAATAAATATTAAGCACCAAATCAGTTTTCAACAATATGACATCTCATTTGATCTTTCTATTTACCTACCCTGTTTTAATCCTGGCTGAATACATTTGGGCACTGCACACTGTGTTTGCAAGAAATCTAAATTGTGCTACTGTTTAAGACACTGCACTTAATTCACTGAAATAAGCAGGTTAAAGGGAATACAACGTTAATCTACTGTATGAGATACAAAAAAGAATGAGGCAAAAACTACACCATGCTACTCAAAGTGGAATACAAAAACACATCTGGAAAATCAGGAAGTTAAATGAATAATAAAAACTTAGGACATTTTTCTTTGCTCTGGCAAAGATTTTCTAAGATGGCTTATTTCATTTCCTTACACAATAGCAGGTACATGTAATTTTGGATAAAGGAATTTTTGGACAAGGAAAAGTAAAAGCGAATATATGATTCATAGTCATTTAGAGAACTGCCCAATTAAAAAATAGGGATAAATATATTTTAGAAATTGCTAGACAGCTTTTAATTTACAATTTTTGAGTTCTTTTTTTAGAAAAAAAAATTTTTTGAAGGGTCGTTGATTGTTTTTGTGTGTGTGTGTATGTGGTAGCCAAATGGCTTTTTTATGAAGAATTTCTCATCAATGCCCCTTTGGTGAGTTAGCAAATCCTCTGTACAGCCCATGGCGCCCTCCCAAAAAGAGCACTTTGCATGCGCACACTCACTGTTTTTCCTGAAAGCCATCACTAAATGCATATTTCATGTTCACTTTTTTTGATCTTAGGAATATTCCTACCTTCCTTCACAATATCCCATAACTCCTGATCTGGGTCGTTCACTTGGGGGGTGGGTCTGAAATTTTGAATTCCATTATCTATAAGATATTTCTAATTAAAAATTCTACAATGTTAACATTCATTTTACTGCAGTCTTTTCTTTCTTAGCTCATCTTCATTTTTACTAAAAGCAGCTGACTGCAGACTACATTACTGGTAACCTTTAAAACCCTCAAGCCCACATATTCTTGAGCATTTCTTGCTCAGTAAGAAGAAGGTTTTTGGAGTCGGATTCAAGCTCAGGTGGACAGGTGCATTTGTAACGGTAGGATCTTCAGCAACAACAGGATGTGTTAAAGAAAAAGAGGTCTACAAAACATAGCTCTATAGTATTCATTCTCTCATGTGTTCAATAATTATATTATGTACTAAAAAATCTATTATGGGGGGCGGTGAACTATGCATTGGAATACAGAGCATAAGATACGATGCCACTGTCCTCGAGAATCTCACAAAAGGATCGAGTTCATGTTAACAAATTAATTATACTGAATAAATAACTTTGCAAAATATAAGAGCAATATTATGTTTAAAGTCATCTAAACAGGTTACATAAGAACTTTGTAAATGTATAATTATTTTTACACCCTGAGCAAGACGGTGTGCACTGCCTTTTGCTTGCTTACGTTTGTTTCTCTGTGATCTAAAATACTCATTACAAACTCTATACCACATTCCGACTCTAATTCCAGGCGTCACAGTGATTTCAGGCATCAAATTTAGCCCATTCTCCAGAGAATGATTCATTTTTTTTTTCATTTTCCAGAGGATGAGATCATGCTGCAACTTCCTAACTTACCATGAGTACTCTGAAGGCAGTGTTTGTGTCTTAGGCACATGTCAATGCCTGGTGTACACGGCTGTGCTTGGCATGGAAGCATTTCTCCATTCAACAACATCAGCTGCCCATCATCCCACCATTACAACATTATCTGCATTCCCATTTCTCATTAAAATGTCCAGGGAGAGGAGATAAGTGGCATATGAGAGTATAGTGGAATGGGATACAGAGGCAGCAGCCAGGGACTCAAGACTAAAGACAACTCTCAAGGTAGAGTTGTGAAGAGGAAAGAAATGTCCCCTCAAAGAAGAAACAGAAAAGTTCCATTGACAACCTCCCCCCATAGTTGTCTTTACTTCTATCTTTATCACGCAAATACATGTCACGGGTGTTCTTACTGTTCACTTCGCATAGGCGGACACATCACTTCAACAAAGGGAACTAAGATCCCTACACGTGTGCTAACAGTTGTGTTCACTGTGGCGTCTACAGGGCTCCTTGGGACTTGGTGGCTGCACCTGCAGAGGTCACTACTGTCCAAGAACAGACAACGGGGTTCACTGCTACAGCCCGCAAGGGAATGAGAATGTAAATGGGTTCATGGGTCACTTTATGTCAAGTGGAAAATGAGTAATAGTTTTGTTCCTGTGGGCTAAGAAAAACATGCATCACTGATCCCTCAAGGATTAATTTCTCGTGATAAATGTAATTGTCTAAAATAATAGTGGGGGAAAACAATCATTCTAAATACAACACCCAGAGAATAAATGAATGAGAGATGCCCATTTATAAAGGACAAAGATCTCAAAAGAAATGGCTAGGGGTGCCTGTTAGCATGTGGTTAGCAGTTGCTTTTAGGTACCTGATGATGATCCTCTCACAGGTGGAGGCCAAAAGTAAAGGCCATCTACATGGCCAGGATATTTATGAGTGGGTTACTCAATGTGATGTGATCTTTTAAAGGGGGAAAAAAAATACCACATCAAACTTTGGGGAAAATTAACCTGGAATTGGCTTAAATTCTTATATTAAACTGAGGGAACTATTAAACGAAGAGTCTGGAAAAGAATAGTTCGTCTCCTGCATGTAGCATCTGCTTATTGTTGACGGTTACTAAAGAACAATTATTCTTTTTATTAAATGTGTCACCTATGGGTCTTAGATTGTTGATTAACTTTTTGTTTTTGTGTTTTTAAAGATTTTATTTATTTATTCATGAGAGACAGAGAGAGAGAGAGAGAGAGAGAGAGAGAGGCAGAGACACAGGCTGAGGGAGAAGCAGGCTCCATGCAGGGAGCTTAATGTGGGACTTGATCTCAGGACTCCAGGATCACGCCCTGGACCTAAGGCAGGCGCTAAACCACTGAGCCACTCAGGGATCCCCTGATAAACTTTTTGAATAAAGCCTTATAACCATAATATGACATAACTGCTGCAGCTTTTTAAAAAACAATTACAAAATCTGCAATAAAGAAAGTTATTGTTTCTGAAGGCTATACCATGGTATAGTCAGTATGGGCACTGCAGCACTGCACGGGCAAGTATGAAAAGCCCACAGGCCACCTAAAAGGATTTTTCAGTCTCTGGCCTCCCCTCTCAAAGCCAGCTGCTAAGGATCCATAATAGGCCAACACTGAGAAAATACAAACATTCCCAGAATGAGTAATAAGAGTGTTTAAAGAAAGCATAGTAACTGTTTGCAGAGGGTAGGATGTGTATTTTGGACCTGAGTGGGAATATTAAGTATCATATACATACATCAGGGAGAGCAAGAAACTGTTGCTTGGGTTCCTGTTTCTGGGGTGGGGGGTGGGTGTTGCTGAATGTGTTAGGAGAGATTTTAGTGAAAGGAAGGAAAAGGCTAAGGCAAGGAGATGTGGCAGGAGTCAGGTGTAGCCTGGAGGATGGACAAAAGGGAGGTACAGTCCCTGGGTCCCCGAAAAAGGAGCTCCTGGGAAAACACAGTAGCGTGACTGACAGTGAATGGCAGCAGAGTCAGATGTCCACAAAAGTGACATGAGGATATTTGAACAACCCACTGAGACCCAGGGTGAAGGGGAAAGGAAATGCCACCCACGACAATCAAATTTTGAATCCCTTGATTTCTTCTGAGGATGGCCTTTACCTTCCTTGTTTAAAGCCTGAATCCCTATATCCCTCATAATTCCTGCCTTAACCTTGGCTTGACAAATGGAGCCCCATATTCTGTGCATCTGACCTTATCCTTCTTGATGCCTTTGCTTCTCCCTTGATCATGAGCTGCCTATTTACACCCTGCCTGGAAATCTGATTCCAGCTCATATTTCTTTCTTTTTCTTAATGGCTTTGCTTTGTCGTCATGACTCTGGATTGTATATCCCATTTGAGAAGAGTCATAGCGATAAGAGAATGATCTGAGTCCTTTCCCACTTTAGATTATAAAAGTCATGGTCCTGATTCACAGAACCATAAAAAATCATGGGGAAAGACAGGATGTGATGGAAAAGGCAATCTTATCAGTGTTGAGTCAAATGAAGAAGGATAATGAGCAGAGGATGTCTAAAGTTAAGCTTATTTCAGAAGCCTACAGAAGAGAGGCTTTTACATTTCAGTTGCTCATTCATTCAATTAATTTTAATTGGATACCTCCTATGTGCCAGGCAACAGTCTAAATACTGAGGGCATGTATTGAGAGAGATGACAACAAATGAGGTAATAATTAATTTAAAATACATGAAAATGTGCTGTAAGGGAAAAACTCAGTATATAAAAAAATTAGATGTATCTTTTTCTGTGCTTTAGATAGGATATCTGAGAACAAAAGTAAGTCCTCAAACATACTTTTGCTTCATCCATCTGGATAATGCCTACGTGTATTTCTGGAGAGAGATCAAACATCACCTTCTGAATGAGTGTTTTTATCCCTACTCCGCATAAAGTCAGGGGTAACTATGCACCACTCCTTTGGTAACTATGCACCACTCCTTTGGAGCATATGAGAGACACAGTAAATGCTAGATTATATCACTCTCTAATTCTTCCCTGACCATTCCAGTTTTCAGCAGCCACACAAATAGACAATTTCGAGAAAGGATTTATAAAATAAAGTATCTAACAGTCAGGCTCGATTCTAATGGCTACAGCAAAGGGTAAAACTGTACATCCATATCATTACTGAAAGTTCCATTAAATCACACAAAAATATATAAAATACTGTACACATGATTTTGTGTATATACATAATATCCATCATTTCATTATTAATTTTTCTATTCCTCTTTAGTTCTGTTATTTTTTTAAGATTTTATTTATTTATTCATGAGACACACACACACACACAGAGAGAGAGAGAGAGAGAGAGAGAGAGAGGCAGAGACACAAGCAGAGGGAGAAGCAGGCTCCATGCAGGGAGCCCGACATGGGACTCGATCCCAGGACTCCAGGATTGTGCCCTGGGCTGATGGCGGCACTAAACCATTGAGCCACCTGGGGCTGCCCTAGTTTTGTTCTTTCTCTGGAACTCAAATCATCTTTCTACCCCATGAATGTCATTGATATCATCATCCTCCTGGCTGCAAAAGCAATTACCTTACTTCCTTTTCTATGACCTGAAAACCTTTAATGTAATTTGCACATTTATTCTATAGCTTTGGGCATACTTGCAACATTTTTTTTTTCAGATTTAATTGCATTGATTGCTTGGGGTATATTTTCATAGAGTAGAGTGGGAAACAAAGGTGTCTATACTGCTTAAATATATTCTCTCTTCCTCTTTTTTTAAAGTGAGCACATAGTTAAATTTACTTAAGTTCAATGCTTTTTTAAAAAGATTGTATTTATTTATTTTGAGAGAAAAAGAGAGAACACACGTGTGCATGAACAGGAAGGAGGGGTGGAAGGAGAGGGAGCCCAAGACAGAGCTTGATCCCACAACCCTAGTATCAAGACCTGAGCATAAAGCAGCCATTTAAATGACTGAGCCACCTACTCACCCTTTAGGTTGAATGCTTCAATGAGATAATTTCCCCCTACATTATTCTTGTTTCATTATTCTTTCATTTATTGACTGATCTCATTTATAGTTACCCAAAACACAATAGTCTATTAAAATGTTCACCCAGAATATTAGCCTTTTAGTTGCTTATAGAGGAGGAAGCTTGTATTCCTTCAGTTTTTAAGGGATATGACTCAAAATTAAAAAAAAAAAAGGGTGGGGGTATTACTCAACATACATACAAGCCTATATCCCAAAAAGGGAAGTCCGAGAAATTGCCCTGAGTAGGGAAGAGAATGAATTGATTCTACATTCATAATATTGTCTATTTTCTGATTCTACAGTCTTTTAATAGAGTATTATTTAAACCTTTTCCTTCTCTTTGGCAGCATAGGCAGGAGAAGGAGAAAATTACAGACTGCAATGTACTTTTGGCTTTAAGCCCAGCTGAAACACAATATGGAAAGAAAGATTCTCTTTCTTCCAAGATAGACCTATATGACATACTCAAATCCAAGAGGAAAAATCAGACTAGGTAGTGGATAAGTAACAGTAAACAAGATTATTTTCAATAAATGGAAGGAAACATGTTGACATTTTCTGGAAAGGGCCTTATAGATGCTTACACCACATTTGTATACTGCCACAGTAGTACGTGGAAGATTCTAATGAAGGGCAGTACAGAACATCTCTGCAGGTTTTTCGAACCAACTGCTCATGTCTTTAACTTCATTTCTGAATATCAAGGCTATACACAAAGCAAAAACAAACAAATGGGAAAGTTAAAGCAATATTCTAAAAAACTTTGTATTACAAAAAAAAAAAACTTTGTATTACAGCTTTGTCTCAGCTAGAACATAAATGATCTTCTGTATCTATTTCATTTTTAAAATAATATGTGTTGGGATTGGATGTGGGAATTCATTTAGAGGAGGAAAGCTATCAATGGAAAGACAAACTTAGCCTTAATAAGATGGCACAGAAACCTATCAATCATGGCTAGTGTTCTATGATATGTAAATTATCAACATATTGACTATTATTTACTGAGATGACTAATGTATTTAATGTTGAGTATCCATGTTAACTGCCAGAGGCTGTGTCGATGAATCTCCATCAGATTTACCTCTATATTCTATACTATGTAAATTGAACTGCTAATGGACAACAAAACAAAAACAAAAGTTAAATATTTGATGCAATGGAATTATTCTAAGTTCCTCAAATCTCTCCCAACCAAAAAAAAAAAATGGTAAAGGAATAACTCAGTTTAATAACGTAAAATGCTCTAAAAATTATCTCTAGGATTATCCTAAAATGTTCTCCTCTGTAATATATTTGATAAATGCTTCATATTTTGAATTGTCTTATTAATTTAAAATAAGTATAATTCCCTTTGCCTTGTTTACCCCTAGGGAGTAATTGTGGCTCAAATAGGTCAAAGTTTATATAGATAAATACTTTTCTCATTGGAAAATAAGATTTTTTTTTCCCCAGTGTCTTTCTTTAATTCTTCTTAGCAGGGCACTGAGTGACTTTTTCAGACACTTTGTGCGTGACATACAGGTCTCTGTGCCAACAAAATTGTAAATGGCTTTTGATAGAAAAATCTGACAACTATGTGGATAAATAAACTATGTCTTCTTGGATAAGGGTAAGATTTATTAAGCACAGATGGATGTTACCAACCACTAAAAGCAAGTATCTCTTGGCAACAATGCCAAGGAATCTAGAGGTTATTGGAGTGTAAGGTAGATTTAAAATTTCCATTCTTTTTCCTTCTGCAAAATGTTAGCAGCTACCAGCCACTTCTCTCTCCTTAGACAGTAACTGGGGGGCTTTGCGTGATCTCAGACACAGGTGGTATTCCAAATCCACTGAAATATAACAGACTGTTCAATAATTGTTCCTGGGACAATCTGAAAAAAGTGTCTTTTTGACATGCAAATAGAGGATTATTCTTGTTACAATAATACACACAGCATAAAAGAACATATTGATCAATCAAAGGACTTTTTATGGAAAAAAACAAAAGATGCAGAAACAGTGTGACAAGATTTGGCATAGATAAGGAAAAAAAATTTAAAATCCACTAGATCCATCAATTACAACAGAGAATTATCTTCTCTGATAGTGTGAATCCCACTGTCAAATTTCTGACTGATCAAACAACTAATTCCCATCCAGATGTAAGAATTTTTATGTATAGAAGCATCCTTTCTTTTTTTTTCCTTTACATATAGTTTTTTTTGTCTCTTTCAGTCACTTGAAAGCATTTGCAAAATTTTTTTTCATCTATGGACTCTTCCCAGGTTTAACGAGCCATTAGTGTAGCATTTCCATTACATTGGTCACATTCATTCTGCTTCAGCAAAGCATACATTTCGAAATGTGAAATGTGCCCATTGTGTGTCCATTCAATGTGACATCCTAATTTCAGAAAAAAAATAGCAGTTACCCTTAATGCCATTTTATTAAACACTAGAAGAACCCATTGTGTGTTAGATTATAAGTTAATGAGATTTTATTGCCAAGGCATATAAATGCAAGAAATAAAATTTCAAAGCAGGAAATAAGACTACAAGGACTCTTACTATCTAGGCAGCAATTTAAGAAAAAAAAAAGTAAAAGTTGATGTTATCTGGAAATGTCATACCACAGATTATATGGCAGTGTCATAATAGTTGGTTCTATAAAGCCACCTGCAAAAACTAGAAACAATGTGTAGGTGTGCCCTACTGCTCTTTCATTTACATTTACACATTTGTAACTCTGCAAAAGACTCATGGCAGATTGACCTACTATCATTAATAACAAATCCTTTTCAAATGGCATTAATAATTCCTATAGTTTTCAACTATTATAAATACTAGGGATGTGGAGCTTTAGTTATTTTTAATAAATAAGAGACAGACTGTTTCAGCCCTCTGTGCAGGTTATTCATTTCAATTACCGACAAAGCAAATGATTAGACAGTCATATCTACACATTTACATTTCACTCAACATTTTGAAGTTCTGGGTCTGATTATGATTTGCTACAGATTACTTACCAATTTTTGTTTCTTGCATTTAGCTTTTTCAATGTCAGTTTTTCTATTATGTGGTGATTTTAAGAATAGAGCTAAGATTGTGCATTCATTCAGCATTTGCCAGCTTTGTTTCAGGTACTGTATGGGGCACTAAGAATTAAAGGATGGATACGACATCTCCATAGTCAACAAATTCATAACCACTTTAGAGATAAGGGCAATGAGTAATTTAATAAATAAAGATTTTTGTTCAGCTGGAGTATGATGTCCAAACCCATATGAAACATGAGACATTGTTCTAAGGTCACCACACATGTTGTGATTTTTCCTCTCCACTGCAAAGACATATAGAAGGTATTATCCAATAGTTTCCAGAAGAGGAAAAAATAATAGCTAGCATTTACTGACTGAATACCAAATGTCAGGGTTTTATGCAGAACTTTATGCCTTTTGTCTTCTTTTATCTATAGGACAATCCACTAAGATAGTATTCCCATCACCTTCTCTTTAAACATGAGGAAAATACCTTAAGCGAATATATCAATCAGGTTTCTCTAGAGAAACAGAACTACAAAGATATAAATAAAAAGATTTATTATATGGAAATGGCTTCTATCATCACGGAGGCTTAGCAAGTCACAAGAGCTGTAGGGTGAGTCGGCAAGCAGGAGACCCAGGTGAGCCAAAGGTATAATTCCCAAAATCCAGGGGGCTTATGCCCAAGGAAAGCCAATATCCTAGTTCAAAGGCCATCAGGCAGGAAGGTAGGAAGAATTCTTTCTTACATAGGGGTAGATTCAGCCTTTCAGTTCTATCCAGGCCTTCTTTAGGGAGGGCAACCTGTCTTAATCTACCAATTTAAATGCCAATTTTTAAAAGATTTGTTTTATTCATTTGAGAGACAGAGAGAGCATGCACAGGAGCAGGGGGAGGAGCAGAGGGAAAGGGACTAGTAGATCCCATGACCCTGAGATTATAACCTGAGCTAAAATCAAGCATTGGACGCTTAACAAACTGAACCACGCAGTCGCCCCTTAAATGTTAATTTATATATATATATACTCACAGAAACACCCAAAATAATAGTTGTCTAAATACCTAGGTAACCCATGGTCCACTCAAGTTGACACGTAAAATTAGCCATCATAAGTACTGCAAGTAACACAGTCAGTAAATGCTGAAGTTGGACACAAACCAGAAGCCTTGCTCTTAAAAAAAACTATGTAATACTTCCTTTGAAAAATTAAGAAACAACTCCAAGTCACACAGTTAATAGTGAATCCATATATAATTCCAAACTACATGCACTTTTAACCATATTATTGTGATCAAACCCTTGAAATAGTATTGGTATTTGATCTTTATACCTTCCTGAATAGCAAAAATGCTCATAAGACTCTCTATAATACAAATCTTTTTCTACTAATGATTACTCAGATATAAAATAGCACTGACCATCCATGATGTCTTACTCTACCTAGATATTTCATTAGTTGAAACCAACTTTGAGAGCTGAAGAATTCTTTGATCTGTTCCAAGAAATTCAATAGAAGTAATTTCAAATTCCACTGAAGATAATCTTACACCATCAACACAGATCAACCGCCATCTTATAGCCCTGTCACTTACAATAAACATGCATGCTCCCATTTCCTTTTAAAAGATGATGTGGAAACAAATATTTCTAAGTTCAGAAATTCTGAAGAGTCCACAGAAAAAAATTCAACTAAAGGTATGAAAAATAAATCTATTGAACATCTTCAGTCTCTGTGCTCTTATAAGTGAGTGCTGTTTTGAAATGGTAAGAAAAGGATTTTCCTGAATAAATGGCAAAAGTAGGAATACCTATGTTAGAAGCTTATTAGTCATGTATCTTGAATCTTTTATGAGCATATCTCATGTATGTTCATAAAAAGATAAACCATGTATAAGTTCCCTCAGATAATAAAGTTATTACAGGAGATCCCTGGGTGGCTCAGTGGTTTAGCGCCTGCCTTTGGCCCAGGACGTGATCCTGGAGACCCAGGATCCAGTCCCGTGTCGGGCTCCCTGCATGGAGCCTGCTTCTCCCTCTGCCTGTGTCTCTGCCTCTCTCTCTCTCTCTCTCTCTCTCTCTCTCATGAATAAATAAAAATAAAAAATAAAATCTTAAAAAAAATAAAGTTATTCCAGAAAGTTGATGGGTACACCTGTTTTTACATGCAGGCAAAATTTTCTAAATTTTCTAATTTTCTAACCTAGGAGATTTACCTCACTGGGCTTTCAAAATTTAAGACAAGATCAACAGTGCTATTGCTTCTCCTCTGATGAGGCATATTTTATTATATTAATGATCTCCTGATTAATAGACGCCAAATTTGCTAAATCCTTTACACATACTATCTTTGGAGTGTTGCTGCACTTTTCTTCACCATGATTAGCAAGAACTGATTTACATTTTATAAAGGCCAAAAGATGTAATCCAAACACTGTATTCATCTCCTTTGTCACAGCTAGGGCCTTAGCCCTGCCCATGGAATGGACCCTGAAAAGAGAGAAAAGTTAGGTGACCTGGTTCAAGTCCTTAAGTCCCTCAATTTTCAGGCAAAGGGAGCATGACATTCTCTAATCTTCTTTAAGGAACAGATTAGGAAAGTAAAGCTTGAGGTTCACACAGTTTCAATTAACCAACATTACTGTAAAATAATTGAGAATACAGAATAAGAAATTTAGACTCCTTGACAGAAATAATTATGATTGAACAATGCAAGGATATTTCTAGCCCCATTTTTTAGCCCCATTTTTTTGATGCTTCAGTAAGATTTAATAGTTTTTCTTTGTCCTTTTTTTTTTTTTTTAAACTAAGTAGCAAGAGAAAACCATCCACAGTTTATTACAACACCTTCTCAAAGCCCAGAAGAGCCTTTTGGGGGAAAAAAAGGCAGCAGACCTCTAGGCTACAGTAGAAAACACAAACTTTGCCCAATCACAACCTGTAGGCTCCCTTTCCTCTTCCCTCAAGTGCTAACTAGTAGCAATGAGACATAATCCCAATGGATCCGTTACTTCATGTCCACTTCAGGAATTATTCAAGAAATCTCACTTTTCACCCATGGTACAAGTTCTGGTACAAATGGATCATAAGTTTATTTGGTGAAAACTCATTTATAGAGGTCCATCAGTACTGTGACCTGAGATTTTAGCATTCCATAAAAACTACACTTCGTATGGCCATGAGCACCAAGAGGTTCCTTGATGTGTGTCTCCTGCAGCCTCACCTTGTTCTCAGTTCCACTGGTTTAAACCATAACATATCCCCTCTGTTGAAGAACATGAAGAACAGACGACTGCCATCTTAGTAAAAATTCGGAAAGGGTGACCATTCAAAACAACTCTCCTGATGACCATTCTGTCCAGATCCATTGACAACAGATGGCCAATGGCAGTGAGGTTGTACATTCCATTGCTATTCTGTTTGAAAAGCAGCACAGATGCAGAAGGAAACGTGACTGGGCTATATACTGTCACCATCAGCTTTCTAGCCTCATTTCTACCAGAACCTTAGAGAATATATGTAAGTAGTTAAGTTTTGAAAGTATGGTTATGAACATGTGAACTGTGAGAGGGACAGGTGAGATGAAATGAGAAGTTCTGGATCATATAGGTTAAGCAAGCAAAGTGGAGAAATCAGAGGGGAGGTTGAGGCAAATGCTAAGGACCAGTAAAACATATTGCCAGGCATGAAAACAGTTGAGAGATGATAAGGGAACAGGACCCTGGGAGGAATGTGATCTGATGGCTACTTCTATGAAGGGGAAACGCCCTGAGGTGAAAGTTTGCATATATCCTGATAATTTCCTTTAGTCTGTCTTAATATCATAATAAAAATATTTGCTGATCTAGACTTTACACTCTTTGATTGGCTGGCAAAATTGTTTTATCCTTCTTTCTGTGTGCTGATATGCCAACACGGATGCAAAGATGAAAATGAAGCTTAAGACCGTCACTCAAACAGAGCCTGTTAAAGACCTTATAGGAGGCTCTTATAATATATTCTCATATCAGGTATTTTTGTAAATTGCAAAAGTGTATTTTAAGCATGGATGGCTATAATCATCATCTTATTTCTGCTTCCTCTCCATCTCACTTCCCCTCATGCTTGGTAGCACTGGAACTGTTCCTTCTATCCACGGTGCCAATATACACAGCAGTATGACATGAATTACAGAAGTAGAGGTTGTGTGATCATAGGAACAAGTCCTATGAAACCTGGCACCACTAGCATATATGTTGTAAAAAAAAAAAGTCTTCTACTGCACCAAGACCAAAGGTAGTCTATACAAGATTATTTCAATAACCAGATGTGTGCAAAGCATATGACTCACTGCTTCATCAAAAAGTTCTCTTATACTTGATAATATAACATATGCCATTATAAACTCAAAATACATTGTTTTGTTGAAGAAAATGGAATATTTTATTAAGCAATTAATGCCATGTAACTGTAATTTGAAATATGTTTTGGAATGTTAAATCAAACTGAAAAATTCAAACTACTGATTGGGTCTTATTTAAAGATTATGATTTTTTTTCTGTTTTTTTTTTTTTTTTAAGATTTTATTTATTTATTTGAGACAGAGAAAGAGAGTGTACGCACAAATGGGGAGGAAGGTCAGAGGGAGAGGGAGAAGTAGACTCCCCAACCAGCAAGGAGCCTGATGTAGGGCTCCATCCCACAACCTTGAGATCATGACCAGAGCTAAAGGCAGACACCTAATCAACTGAGCTGCCCAGGCACCCATAAAGATTATGTTCTTTTGTCAGACTTAATTTATGAAAAAAAATGAGAGAAAATTCAGATACAAAATTAATGAAGTAAGAAAGATCAAGGTGAGCAATGGAATTTAGAGAAATCATTCTGGCCCTGAGAAACAAATCACAACAAAAATTCTCTTATGTCAGGAATAGACACACTTTTGTAAAGGGTCAAATGGTAAATATTTTAGACTTTGCATACCATATTGTCTCTGCCACAACTCTTCAATTCCATTGTGGTAGGGGACAGCATCCACAGGCAATATGCAAAGAAATGCATATGATCAACCTGGCTTCTATTTTAGGTCATACTAGAAGCAATACTTCATTAAAAGAAAGAGATAAGTAGCAAAAAAGAATTGATCTTAGGACTTTTTTTATAATCCAAAGAATGAATCAGATTAATATCCTCATCCAAATGTACCTTTTCCTCATTTGAAAAAATGTATTGACAACAACAAAGATATTAAACTCATACTATGCTAGTATAAGGTAATGAAAAATTGCTATAAATTTCCAGTGTATTTAGGATTAATCACTACACCCTAAAACTTGAAATGTTCTAAAATTACATATGTAAAGGGAACTCTATCAGTGTGTTCACAAAGTTGACAACCATTCTAAAAGTTTAGAACTTTACATAACATTACTAATAACAAGTTCAAAAGCTAGAGGAAAAAAATTTAAATATCAGCAATTAAAGTAAGTAATCACCATTCCAGGGAAACGGCCAAATTATCTTTTTTTCTATATAGAAAATTGTATTAAAAGTCACTGTCATAAGAAATGATAATGAAAGAGGGTTATAGGAACAAAATTATTTACAAAGATGATACTACTAAATTTTGTGAATATTTATAATTATCTCCTCTTTTTAAATTATCATTTTGAATAACAATTTATTTTGAAGGTTAGTATTTTTTTTAAACCTCAGTATGTGTTAGCAATTCTGAATTATTTTTTTCCTAATATAAAGCTACCCAAATTATTAAGCTTTCCCCAAATCTGGAAAATAATTATCAATAGCAATAATTAATCTTTGGATTTTGAATACTTTATTTAAAATGAAGATTTTTAGTACATTTTATATAAACATGTTGCTATCTTTCCTATAAATATAAGGACCTAAGGATTACTTTATTAAATGTGCTCATAAAAACACATTCAGATAAATAATCATAACACAATGATGAACTTGCTATTTCTGTGCTTTTAAAAACAACAGAGAAAGAAGAGAAAATAGTAAAAGTCTCTAGCCCTTCAGTCTGATGAATTCAGCCTTCGGGGTCAGATGTTCTTCTGATTCTAAAGGGTAGTAAAAATGATATTTTTAAGTTAAAAGAAAGAAGAATCAAAAGAAAGAAAAGAAAGAAAGAAAGAAAGAAAGAAGAAAGAAAGAAAGAAAGAAAGAAAGAAAGAAAGAAAGAAAGAAAGACCAATGCAAATAGTATCTTTTTAGCTTTACTTGTAGAAAAACCCACCCAGTATCTCCTCTTGAATCCAACTTTCTGTGTCCTAACTTGAATAAAAGGAGATTGATGGTCATCTAGGCAGGGAGAGGTTTTGTCACAAGGGCAATTTAGCTTCAGTGTGGGGATTGTTCAAATACACAAAGAAGAAGATTCTTATACCTTTTTTGTATCTGTGGAAATGTAAAATGAGGGATTAAATAAAATGTTCTATAAATGTCCTTATATTTTCAACATGGATCCTAAGAGCAGCAGCACCATTTTTAATAGCATAGAGTTGATTGCAATTAATTGTAGAAGTCAACAGAGACCAGAACTGATCAGCATGAGTCTGATTCCAGGGCCTGCACTAAAGATAGGTTCTTAATTCCTAATGAAGAGGAATAAGATGAGTGAACTAAGTGATTCACTAAGCATGAGCAAAGAAGAAGGTTTTTTAATGAAGGATATTTCCCAACCTCCCAAACTAGCTTTTTCTTTTTTTCCTATTTTCTATTTTGTTAGAAACCCAATTTAAGAGTTGATAAACTACAAATACCTAAACCTCAGTAATGCGACTAATTTGTCCTGGTGGAAACATAGAGACATCTCTTGGCTGAGTCCGCACACACCTTGTGAAAATCAAGGATGAAGCACCAGCCATTCTTATTTAGTGACAGATATAAGTCACACGAGGTTTCATTTTAACTTAAAACATGATAGTGTTCTGCTCTAAGAGTTCTCCAACTAAGCAGTGATCCAGATGTTTTATACAGAAAGGTACAGATGGTAACAAATATAAACAAGACACTGTTTCGCGAATGGCATTCTGATGTCCATTGAAAATGATCCCAAAGAGAAATAAAACCAGGAGGCATTTGTCAAATGTCAGGGAGACTACAAAGATGCTTCTATGGTTATTATGATTTGTACTTATTTTCTTATTTAAACGTAGCAGGTATTTACAGGAGAAAAATATAAAAAGTGCCAACAAAAAAGAAGCAGCACAAATCATTTACGATCGTAACCCCTTAAGACAATTACCATTAAGGTATTGTGTTAATTGAATTTAAATACGTTTTAAAAAGACGTTAAGTAGCCAAAAATGATTATTGTGCATAATTCTAAGATTTCTTTATACATATGTATATCTACATTAATAAACTTGCAAACGTAAGGATATTATTGTTGTTTTTTTTTTATTATTATTGTTGTTTTGTATTTTACTTTTGTCACTTTCCATCATTTCTTTTATAGATATCTTCTCATTTACTATCTATTTAAGCAGCTTTCTTTTTTACAGGTTTAATAAAATCTATAATACTGGACACTTTGTATCTATTTTTTTTTTTTTTACAAATTACTACAAACTACATTGCAATGAAAATATTTCAATGCTCTTTTAAAGCTTCTCCTAATCTTTCTTAAGGATAATTAGAACTAGGTCAAAGTGTAAGCCCATTTTAATGTCCATAGATGTTGCCAAACTGCTTGCTTTTGGGGAGACAGCACCGATTAGCATTAGTAATTAATTAGATTACTATAATTTTTATACTGATAGGTTGAACACACCTTTTATTTTTTTTAATTGGCTACTTCTATGTCTTTTTGGTAAATTTTCCATGCATACTTTTTGCCTTTTTATTATTAATTTGTATAGTTACTTATGTTTTGATATTACCTGATACATAACTTTGTCATAATATTTCTCAACATTTTCTCCAGATTTTTGAGGACTATTTTCTGTCCTTCAACTGCATTCTCCTGGTCCCTTCTCCCTTCCTCTCTCTCTCTCTCTTCTCCCCCCTCCCCACTTCTACTCTTCTTCACTCTAGTATTTAGTACAACAATAAAGAATGTCTTTTATTTGAATCTGATGAGAACCTTCACATAATCTATCTTTCAGCTAAAAGAAAAGAGTCAATGGGCAAAGGTTTTGTCATCATTATTTTGAGTCCCTGTACATGTAAACCTGCTTTAATCTACCCCCAATATTTGACCGATAGTGTGGCTATGGACACAGTTCTCTATGGGATTCTTTCCTTATAGAATTTTGAAGGTATTGCTCTTTTGCATTCTAGCATACGGTGCTGCCTTTTTTTCTTAAGTGACATATGGTTGACATACAATGCTATGTTAGATCCCAGTGTACTGTATAGTGATTTGACAATTCTACACGTTACTCAGTGCTCAGCACAGGAAGTGTAAGCACAATCTGTCGCCATACGATGTTATTACAATATTAGTGACTGTATTCCCTCTGCTGTACTTTTCATCTCCACGACATTTACGTTATAACCGGACGTTTGTAGGTGAAAGGGATTAAGAGGTACAGAGTTGCTTTAGAAACAGGGATGCCAGAATGATTCTTACTGACCAAGATGGCTATAATGTCCCCCTCCACCTGATTAAACTCTAGAGAGTTTTGACATGACTCTTAGCCCCTCAACTCTTCTTGACTCTTAGCCCCTCCACTCCTTTTTCTTGGAACATTTACATTTTACCTGTCATCGTAAATTCTTTCTCCACCCCTTAGAGATGAAATCTTTTAAAAGCCTTTGCCATTTATACAACCAAGAAATGTCTTTTTCAAGGCCTTTGAAAAGTAAACATTAAGGGAGCTTGCACCCCTATCTCCCAGTTTGTGTGGGAGGAAGAAGCCTAACTTTGATGGGATCCTTGCTCCAAGGACCCCTTCTGGATCCCTTCTGGATGAAGATAGGAAGACATTTACTTTTACTCTGGATCAAGCCAATTAGCAAGCACAGGCGGCCTAAATCCCCAAATGCCAGCTCTTAGAAACTCTCCAGGCCTCTGTTTCTGGGGAGTATGGCTACAACGGAGTTTTGGCCTCTGTTCTCACAACAGCTTTGAATAATGTCTTCCTTGCCGGTTTAACTTTGTCCAGCACAATTTTTCCTTTGAGACTACATGATTCCTTTTTTTTTTTTTATATATCTGAGATCCTGAAAATCCAAAATAATATTCCTTGCTGTGTGTCATGATACACATATATACGAGACACAAATATTGCTACCCCATGACAGACTTTCAATCAGTACTCCATTACTCAGTCTCTTCTCATCCGTCTCTTCAGTTATACTAATACTTCCAAATCCTAAAGCTCTGAGGTGGCAGGGAAAAGGGTACTGAAATCTATCAGTACCTTTCTCTGCTGGAGTAAGTCAGTTATACATACAGACACAATGAAAATAAAACACAAATGCAATACAAACAAATGCAAATACTTTGTCTATCAAAACTTTGTCAAAATCCCTTAACTGCTAATATTCCATTGGCTAATCTCTTTGTTCTCGTGGACTGACACTTTTTAATTTTTTTTTTCTCCCATGTGAGGGAGACTGCCAATAAGAGAGGATTAAGAATATGGGGAGGGACTAGATCATGTAAAAAATTTACAAGTCACTGTAGGTTTATGGATTTTATTCTAAATGAAATGGGAAGTCACAGAGATGTGAAGTAGGAGATTTGACATTGTATGATTAATGCCTTCACAAGATTAGTCTAGCTATTGTGAAGATAATGTATTATGGGTGTTCAAAAATGGATGCAAGACAGACAGAGCAGTATGGAAGGACTGCAGAAGTCCAGATGAAAGATGATGTTGGCTGGAACTAAATTATTAGTGGGGGAGACAGAATCAAGTGGAAGCATTTAAGATACAGTTTGATGGCTGAACCGACAAGCATTAATGATGACATGGAAAGGAAAGAGTGATGGGGGCTCCTACACTCTTTGGTTGAACAGCTGGCCTATTTTACTGGCATGTTAAAAAAATAGCATGTACAAAAGACATTATTTGAACTTTCTACATTCTCTTTGTATTTCAAACAACTTTTTTGGCAAACAAAAGTGAATAGCAGTTTAGCTTTATTGTACATTTCAATCTTCAAATCTTGTTAGTTATTGATCCTTAACACGGCTTTATAAATTAAATCCAAATATTTTCCAAACTTTCCATTTTCAAGTACGTTTGGTACTTCTTTCTTCTTTCATTCATTTTTAGCTGTTTTCATTCACTTTCTTATGGAAAATCTATAGTTTTTAGAATTAGATTTATTTGGGGATGCCTGGGTGGCTCAGTGGTTTAGCACCTGCTTTCAGCCCTGGGTATTATCCTGGAGTCTCAGGATGGAGTCCCATGTCGGGCTCCCTGCATGGAGCCTGCTTCTCCCTCTGTCTGTGTCTTTGCCTCTCTCTCCCTCTGTGTCTCTCGTGAATAAATAAATAAAATCTAAAAAGAAAAATTAAATTTATTTTTAAAATTTAGTACTTTTGTTTATCACATTGGTCCTTATTGCTGAATCAGGAAATCCCCCCCCCCGCCTTTTAACTTGTTTTTAAAATATTTACCTATTTGAGAGAGCGAGGGAGTGAAAGGGAGAGGGAGTAAGAGAGAAAGAGAGAGAACAAGTAGGGGAAGGAGCAGGAGAGGGAGAAGCAGACTTCCCAATGGGCATGATCTGAGCCAAAGGCAGATGCTTAACTAAGCGAGCCACTCAGGCACCCTAGAACATGACCACTCTTTACCTCAGCACTACCACCACCTTAGTGCAAAACTATCTTCTACCAGATGACGAAAACCTCTATGTTGCCACTCTTGCTGTCCTACATTGTACTTTCACATGATTCCCAAAGCAAACTTTTTAACTACAAGTCAGATCACATCACTCCTCATCAGTAAATAAGTAAATAATAGGATAAAATAAATCTCCAATGACTTCCTCATGCACAGATTAAAATACTAAATGCTCACCATGGTCATAAAGCCCTCTATGATCTTAAATCCTGACCCACCCACCTTTGTCATCTTCTAAAACTCTACACCACTGTTGCTGTTCCCAGCTGTGTTGGCCTCTTAAAGATCACCAACATGCACTCTATAAACTGCTGACTCAGTTTGGGTCTCATCATTCCATTTAGTCCAATTACCACTTTTTCACAGAGAACTTCCTTGATCAGTTACTTTTAACACAGCCACCACAATAACGTCTCTAATCTCTGTCCTAGGTGAACTTCTAGAGAATGTGGCCAAGGAAATGTGTAAATTAAGCTTAAAAATGTTTATTATTGACAAGGCTAGGTTATCTAATTTTGTGCCACAAAGCTCTATTTGGGACTTTGTTAGTTGATTTGCTTTTTTTTTTTTTTAAGATTTATTTATTTGAGAGTGAGAGTATACATGCATGCATGTGTGCACACACGTGGTGGGGAGGGGCAGATGGAGAGTGAGAGAGAATCTGAAGTAGACTCCCTGTTGAGCATGAAGCCCGATACAGGGCTCAACCTACCACCCTGAGATCATGACCTGAACTGAAATAAAAAGTCAGATACTAAAATAAATAAATAAATAAATAAATACAAATTTAAAAAGTCAGATACTTAACTGACTAAGCCATCCAGGTACCCCTGATTTGCTTTTATTCAAATACTTAATTGAGCAGTTACAAATGGTGAGTGTCCAAATTAAAGTGATAAAACCTAAAGAGAAATGAATACCATAATCATTTTTTATTATCTATGTAGTTACCAATATGTAGGTAACATTTAATATTTTCCTGTGTAGAAATAGCCAAAAAAAGTTTAGATTTCAAGTCTCCCAAATTTATAGTCATTTTAAAATCTCATCAATTGTATTTAGAATATCATCTAATGGAAGAGATCTAAACTCTTGAATAATCTTGAAAAAAAGTCACTGAAAATGAGCTAACTAGGGGGAAAGAATAAAAAATATATGTTTTTTTCTCTCTTTATAATATTTTTTCAACTGTCATGCACCATTAAAAATCATTTGAAATATCATTTGAGCAATTTAAACCGTAGAGAAAATTAAAGATTTTAAGTAGAAGAGAAATGTTCATTTACAAATTATTCTACCTAATTTCAGATGAGGCCAACTAATCACACCATAGCTGAGGAAGCCATTAGCATTTCACTGACCTATGACAACTAAAAATGCATATTTCTTAATTATCACTCTTAGCTTTGACCAAAAAAAAAAAATGATATTATGGTGAACTGCCATTCCAAAATCAAGAGAAAAACACCAAGCCCAGGTAAACCCTTTTACTTGACATGAATATTTTGAGTCGGTAGACCTTGGAGACAAGTTAAATACAGAGGAATCACAACCTTAGTTGTTTGTTCTCCACCTTAAGGGCATGAAAATGACATTACTAGGTCAAGTAAATAAAATAACAACCAAAAAATACGATGTACCTTCTACTACCAAATGTCTAGATCCAAGGAAATGGAATGTGAAAAGTCAAAAGAAAAGAAATGTCTCTAATCTCTGTGGTGCTTAAACTCTTTCAACTCACAGTTTGGGCAATAAGGTAATATGAGAAAGATTTCCTGTCATTATATTTATAATAGCATAATACACACACAATTTATTAAGATTCCTCCATTTTATTTTTTAAAAAAGGAGGATAGAGTACAAAATATGATGCATGAGACTTTTCTCATGGCATTAATAGAAGATCAGATTTTTTTAAAATATAGAGACTATAGGGAGAAAATTCTGTATGGCAATGGGGAGTTCTGCTACTCTTTTCTGAATTTACAAGTTGTTAATTATGCTGAAATGCTAGCTTTCCTATAAAATAACTGGATCTTAAAATTAGTTTGGGGACATTTCAAAGTCAGTGGCAAGCATCAGTCCTGTGAGATTCTGACAAGCCAACACTATCCACATGACTTCAAAAGAGCTGAAAACAAAATGTCTAAAACTGAGAAAAAAAATTCCATTTATGATCAGTGAAGGAAAAAGTGCTAGGTATTGAAAAACATAATCTTCAATGCAATTTGGTTTCCCTTGGGCTCCCATTTTTCTTGAGTTGACTTAGTTTTCCTTCACTGCTAAAATCACAAAGTCCTCGCTCTAAAGGAAGTGCCTTTCCTACTCTGTCTAGTTTCCATAACCATAAAATGCATTTGAGGTACCCAGCTCCTTTTATTGCAGACACATTAAAAAAAACTGTTGGGTTAAGAACCGAGTATCATTTAGAAAAAGACTATCAAGAAATCAAAAAAAAAAAAAAAGATTCTCTTTTTCATGGGGATACTGAACTTCTGGGAGTTAATGACAACCACATTCCCACAGCTATTACACTGATGCTGAATAGACAATCACTTCAAATTATTTCTCTCACTGGAAGAGGTATTTCAAAGAAGAGGAAAAAAAGCAAACTTTTTCATATCTTCTTTGTTATTTATGTGTTGCTCACAAATGGATGAGTGGCAATTTTGATTTGCTATAGACACATTTGCTATATTGAATTTTTTATCTGCTACTTAGAGTTGAGAACAAATGGATAACGGATAGATTCCCCAAGTGGAAAATGAGTCACACAGAAGAATTCAAAATGAACACCTATTGTGAATTTCTGAGCTATCCTGTGAAGTGAGAAGCAAAATTGTAGACTAATCCTTGCTTACACCTCCTGAAGCTGTTCTATATGGAGAGGGAGAAGCATTCTTACTTGTTTGGGGGTGGTTTATACCTGAAGATGTGTTTCTTCTTTGGTCAATATCTAACATTTGCTAAGTTTTCTTTGGTCTGTGTTCTTAATACTAAATTTCTGACCCCCTCGAAACATTTTAAAATTATATTTTTAGGGGACACCTGGATGGCTCAATGGTTGAGCATCTGCCTTTGGCTCAGGCCATGATCCTGGGGTCCTGGGATTGAGTCCCACCTTGGGTACCCTGCAGGGAGCCTGCTTCTCCCTCTGCCTACATCTCTCCCTCTCTCTCTATGTCTCTCATGAATAAATAAAATCTTTTTTTAAAACATTATATTCTTTGTTACCTTCTAACTTATGGACATCATGAGCGGATTTCCTGGTGGAGGGACTTGGATGAAGTGGCCAACTCCCTCACCCCAGAGGCTGGCAGTAGGGCTGGGTGTGGAAGAGCAATGACCTGGGTTTGTTCTTCAAGAAAAAGGCATGAGAGAAAAAAAATTAAAAAAATTAAAAAAATGTATATGCATATTCACACAAATGACTCATGTTTTAGGGCTGATCATACTGAAAGAACACCTAAAACTTGGGTAGAAAGTTTAGGAATAAATTAAAAACAGGAACTAATAGAAAACTAAGCAATTAAAAAATGAGGTGAATACTAATTCCAAGAAAAACAAGGTTTTCACAAAAGTAACATCATTTCCTACTCTATGGGGGCTCCAATGTAAAAAATATTGTCAAATTTATAGATCATAAAAGATTGATATAATTATATCTACAGATTTTGAAGAGAGATGGTATAAATAAAAGCCGGCACAAAATATTTTAAGCTAAAAAATCAAGAAAATACAAGTAATATATTGTTTATAAATATGGATGCATTCATTATAAAAATAGCAAAGTTGCAAGAGATGACTTCTAGAGACTGGGGAATCACAGGTAGGAATGAGTGGGGCAATGGTGTTTTTAGATGTAAATTTTTTAAAACAATTTGCTTTTTAAAATTATACGTATATATTACTTTGACAAAAAAACGACAATGCATGCATGCTTATGTTACAATATGTAGTATAATTTATCTTTTCATAAATAAGATCTTACAGCATGCTTTAAAGTTAATCTGTTAGATATTTATGTATTTTACTTGCAACCTAAGTTTTAAAGAGAATATAATTATACATGTTCTTCATTCTGGAGAAACCACAGAATCTTCTCATCAGATTTACTAAATCATAGCCAGAGCCCTGAGGTCATGGTCAAGGATTAATTTTCACAAGATGTTAAACTTCTGAAAAATTTAGTTTTCAACATTAAGTGAATAAAAGCAGTTTTCTATAATATGTTTTAACAAATATAAGCCCTTTCCTGATCTCAAGGTTAAAAGCCATCAGTCCTTGGAACTATTAAAACACATGTCCAAGTCTCACAAAAGATCTCTTTGCCTTTCTTGGTAAACAGATTTAGAGAATAAAGTTTTGATGTCACAAAAAAGAACAAGACTCTATTGAAATCTTACAGTAAATGGCCTGCTGAGATTGCTTCTTTATCTAAATAAGCAAAGACTGAGGACTAACTCAAAACTCTTACATCAACAGTTTCTTTGCTGGAAGTTTCTCTCAAGGATTTCTCTTTTAGGATTAGTGGAAACATGTGGCTTCTGGTTTCACAAATAATTTTCAAGGCTGAATCAAAGCTATTTATTATTTTTACTTCTATATCTATGAAGAAATAGAATCCCCCAAATATACTACATTTCTTTTTATAATGTATTTATCTTCTGACAATAGAAATGGCTTGTATGTTTTGTGAATTTATACATAGAAACTGTTCTTTTTTATTTTGTTTTAGAAAGAGTTCCTTACAACTCTACAATATTTATAATTCCTTCATAGCTATTATATCATTCCTACCATAACCAAAGCAATTTAAATGACTTTATTGTTTTAAAAATTATTTTGGTTAGATAAATTTGAAGCTGCAAAAATAGAGTACAAACCTGACTATAGACTGAACACTGAAATTATACAAAGACCTTTGAATAACTCAGTCATTCACACACAAATATCTATTAAGGTATAGTGCTAAGTACACAGTTGCCTACCTGTGAAATTCATGGTGTGGATGAGAAAGAGGCATAAAAGTTCAATATTAGAGATGAAACTCCATTGGAATTGTTACTTAATTACAGAGAAGAATTTTTCCACACAAGGCATATGGGTATAATTTTGTGGTTACATTTGCTTTATGTATTGGTGACAAAGAATAGATGATGGAAGAATACTATTAGAGAAGGGAACAGAATCAGTTTCAATAGTTAAATTTTTTGTTATGTTATCTGTAAATACTCACAGGTACATGTGTGCATACCCATGCACACACACACACACACACACACACCCCTCAGATGAGTTTTATTTTATTTTTTTTTCAGATTAGTTTTAATACACAATTTGAAATGGTCTAATCAGAAATATAAGAAATCTATGGTTTGTTATTTAACAATTAAGTATTCTAAAAGATTGGTGAGTTAGCAACTAAAAATGTTAATCCAAAGTCTGACCACCAGACCCAGCTACTGTAAGCACTTTACCCCATATTATCCTCAGTCAGAGTCATGGGCTTGGTAAATAAGCACAAGACTTTTTTCAGATAAGTGGTGAAGTGGTTGATCTTTCCGGTTTGGACTGGATGGAAGTGTTAAAGAAACATTCCTGTCCCCACAAGGCTAAGAGGAAGGAGCCTATAGAAAATGACCTCTGGACTATCATCCTAGCCTTAAGATTTTAATTGGTCCTATGTTCAGAAGCTTTTTGGAGGATTTACATAGCTTGAGTCTGACCCAAAGGCTAACTGGATATTACTGCTAGAATATTATGGCTTGTCTGGAGTAAGAGTTCAAGCATTTGATGTCAGAGCATCAAAAGACAAAGCACTGGGATTTAATGGAGCTTCAAGAGTTGAATAACACTCAATATGACCACTTTTACTATTATTTGTTCTGATACTAGCTCTTTTTTTTAAGATTTTATTTATTTATTCATGAGAGACACAGAGTCATAGGCAGAGGGAGAAGCAGGCTCCATGCAGGGAGCCCAATGGGACTCAATCCCGGGTCTCCAGGAACACGCTCTGGGCTGAAGGCAGGCGCAAACCGTCAAGCCACCCAGGGATCCCTGATAACTAGCTCTCTTTGTGACATGTCAGGTGTGGAGGATACCTTGAGCCTACCCCTTCTTTAACGGCTGGATCCCACTAATATCTGCTCTTTATGACCTTTTTTTCTTTATAAATGATCAAATTCACTTAGGTAAATTCAGAACATATCATTTTACTTTTGGGATGTTTTCCAATAAATGTGTCTACTTGTTCTGCTTAATGAACCACAATGTAGGTTTTTAGTAAAAGTAAATTTGTTTGTATGCTTCAGTGGGACAATATACAGTTGACCTTTGAACAACATGGGTTTGAACTAGGCAGATCCACTTAACACAGATTTTTTTTTTAATACAGTACTATAAATGTATTTTTCTTATGATTTTCTTAATTGCTAATTTCTTATGATTTTCTTTAATTGTAAATTCCTTAATTCACAAGATATGTGTTAATCAACTATTTATGTTACTGGTAAGGCTTCTGGTCAACAGTAGGCTATTAATAGTTAATCTTTTTTTTTTTTAAGATTTTATTTATTCATGAGGAACACAGAGAGAGAGAGAGAGACAGAGACAGAGATACAGACACAGGCAGAGGGAGAAGCAGGCTCCACGCAGGGAGCCCAATGTGGGACTTGATCCCGGGTCTCCAGGATCAGGCCCGGAGCTGAAGGTGGTGCTAAACCACCAGGCTGCCCCTTAGTTAATCTTTAGGAAAGTCAAAAGTTATACATGGATTTTCACCAATGCAGGGGGGTCAGTACTCATAACCCCTGCATTATTCAAGGGTCAAATATATATTTAAGTATAATCTGGCTTGGAAGTTCTTAATGCCTGCCTAGTCCATGAAGGTCAACAAAATCTGCAACCACTCCTCAACCTGTAATATTGACAAGAAATAGTACAAATCTCCAAGTGAGGAAAGAATATCTTTCTAGAAAATACTTTGAGGGTGTTCTAAGTCTTGCTCTGAAACTCTTCAGTAGTGACTTGACTTAATATTGTCTTAGATGATATAAGAAATGTATTTTCAGATATTATGTAGTGATGAACTTATGAAAAATATGTTATGCCAAAGAATACTCTTAATTGCAAGGGTATTCTTCATAAATGAGGGATATTTTTAGGCTTCTTTGATAATTCACATATTTTTTTAGAAGTTTATATTTATGCTTATTTTGTGCCATTAAAAAGAGAATGAGGATTTGAAATTTAAACTTCACTTTCCCTTCTACCTGATATGCAAAAAATTAATTGAAATACAACAAAAGAGTTAATCAAACAATTATTTTTATCATTGATGTCTTTATAATTGGTTTGACTAATACTTTTTTCTCTCCACAATAAAGAGTAGACTGGTGGAATAATTATTAAAATTTGGCTCCTTCACTTAAATTATTAATTTGTCAAATATATTTCATAAGTCTCTTAGAAACACAGATTTACTTTTTTTCACTCTTCAGTTTATTACAGGGTATGATTTTTAGAAATAATAAAATTTTTGTAATATAATTTTTAAAATAAAACATAAGTATTGTTTCTGTTATAAAGAATCATAAAGAAGATAGGTAAAGGAAACATTTGGGACTCATAGATTTTCTACTTTCCTAACATATTAAGCTTAAAACTGATTGCACAATTTTGGTGATTTCCAAATGGATATAATTTAGGATTAGGCATTGGAATGATTATTTCTTTAGAGAATCTATATTTATACCAAAGCCATATTTGCGTAGACTTTTATCTGGAGGTTTACGCTCTAATTTAGACAGCTTTCTTATCTAAGTAGTTAATCATTATTAATATGTCTTAGCCAAAATGATTGATGAAGGGTTTTTTGCGGGTTTTTGTTGTTGTTGTTGTTGTTAATATCTTACTGTGAGTCTGAAATCTGCTGGATTTAAATAGCAAGCTGGATTTAAACTAATTGAGGAGCATTTAAGAAGGGGACTACTTATAAAGGGATGCACAGGGTATAAAGAGACCATGTGGAGAAATGCATACCCCAGGGATTCTTTTACTACCATTCCTTAGCCTCACAGAACTTGGAGAGAAAAGGCTGTGTGGACCAGGCCACCCGAGGGAAGTGATCAGAAGTCACCATTAATCAAGAGACTCAACCGTCCTGTAGCATCCCTGCAGGCAGGGGACACGGGAAAAAATACCCCAAAATAGCTTACTCCCTGCTCCAGTCTCCTGCTAACGTTCATATCAGCAGAAATCAACTGAAAGACAAAGAGCAAAAGAACCTGTCAACGTTGAATAGAAAAGGATAGAAGTGAACGTGGAGAAGAAAATGAAAAATATTGTCAGAAAACTAAATGCTAACCTTCTGAGTGATTAGCAGAGAACTTTCTCATTCTTTAGAACACCCTTGTGGCCCATAAGTGTCCTGGCTTCCTCCACAGTCATCTCAAATGTGTCTACGTGTCTTCTTGATGCTGTGATGTTGGAAAGATAAAGCTACATGTTCCACAAGTCTTTACACATGTGGTTTCCAATATGTCAATCAGATGCACGTGCCCAAGTCATGGGTCGGGGCCGAATGGCGTGTTACTAGGATGGTCTGACATCCCTTTGCTGCTGCGGGTTGAGGAAGAGTTGCATGGGCCTGGATACAGCAGCTGTGGCAGGGACTGAAGAAGTGACAGGTCTCTTAAAGACCAGGTCTCCTGTGTGGTTTGGGGAGCTAATATTCGAAGGCCAGTTTAACGCCTATTTCTGCAGTTCTGTCCATTTGCTAGGTACATACCTCAAGGAAGTACTGTCTGCCCACAATACCTAAAAAATGTCTCTGTTGTCTTCAGCTGAGAATCCCACACAATGCAGCACTCTCACACACAGCAGTAAAAGGTTTGTCATTCTGGCAGGCCGTTTGACAGAACATTCTCATCACTTTCAACCTTCCATAGAGAACTCATTTTGGTACTTACCCTCCCTGTGAGCCGGAAATAAAGGTTTCATTACATATGTGAAGAGAAAATTGCAAGTGAGTAATTGTGCTGTTGATTTCAACGGTAGATACACTCATTATTTTCAGAAAAAAAAAAATGTGATGCAAGTCAATAGGTGCTCCTATTATTACATCTCGGAGTAAAACACACACATTTAAACTAGGTTAACATTATATTCTTATACTAGAACTTGCAACTACCCACAAAGTGGCATGTAAGACTGATTCATTGCAATTCCTGTGGTGATATGAAGACCTAGGGTATAAAGAAAACATGGCATGTGAACCAGAAAACATACATTTTTAAAGCCATTTTTTAAAACTACATTCTACTCCTTCCTACAATCAAAATTATTGACGTACTGGGATTTTCCTTCAGTGTTCTGGGTTGAAACACTTATATATCAAAAGATATATGAAATAATTCACAGTGATGAACTTTAAAACAGCTTAAACACAGATACCCACACAAAAGCAAACGGACAAACAAAACACCTCTTGAGATCTTTAAGTGAGAACTATATGTAGATTGGGAAAATTTGCTTTCAAAGAACTTATTTGTCAAATATTTAGGTAAGAAAAAATGCCTTCCTATCCTCATGAATGGAGTGTGACATATTTACTTCAAGATTTCTCTGTCGCCTTATATTTTCATCTTCAATGGTAACTACTGGCTCTCAAAGTTCTTAAAGGAAAGAGTGAACGGCATCTTCTTCTTGGATGACCCTCAAATGCAAATAAACTCTGACCTCTGAGTATCTTGCACTGATTGTTATAAACACTATAGGTCTAGCACAGAACTTGAACACAGAGTCCAACTGAATTAGAACTTCCCAACCTTCCAGTAAGACGTGGCAACGCTATTTTGTGGTGCAGAATTGTACTTCTAGACACTAGGGTAAACTCTGTTAAGGAATTTAAAACATTTAAGTTTTGGAGATGATGAGCTGGAAAGGTTAAGGATGGATCTAGAGATGAGAGAGCTGATAAAGCATGTGCTTAATTCAGACTCTCTGAACCCCAGTGTTGGGACTGAACAGAGCAGGGATTTGTCCGTTACAAGAATTCATTCAGCTCAGATTCTATCATTTATTCCAAGAAAGTCAGCAGAAGGAAAAACAAAATTTAAGCAACACAGTTTGGGGAAGCCACTAAAGCAAAAGTTCTCAAATGTTTGTGTGCATCAGAATCAGCTGGAGGATTCATTAAGATGCAGATTCTGAGCCCCATCTCCAGAATTCCTATTTCAGTAGATCTGGGATGTGGTCCAAGAAGGCACATTTCTGACAAGTTCCAGATGATGTGGATGCTGTTGGTCCAGCCAGTGTACTTTGAAAACTGATATATTAAATAAATAGGCTTGGTACTTTAAGATAGAGAGATAGCCTCATCAAGTGAGAGGGAATGTTCAATATTGGGGTGGGAAGTCTTTACAATGACCAACGCAAAAATAATGAAAGCAAAGTCACCAACACGGTGGAAAACACATAAAAGCAGCCGAAACATTCTTATCTAGTGCAAGAAAAATAGCCACCAAAGAGTGAGGTTTCTCTTTCCCCAGGGTGAATACCATTACATTTTTGTTTCCTCAAATTCTATTTCCCCTAGAAAGAAGATATGTGTACTTTTCATCAAGGTTACTTATTTTTAAAAATGTTTTTAAGCACATACTATATTCCAGGGCCTGTGGCAGGCAATGGAATAGAGAGGACTAAGACTCAGTGTCTTCTCCTGTGGAAGTCAGTCCCTTACTAATGTAGCAAATTCTCTAATGCAGAGACAATGCCTCGCACTTCTTAGTATTTTATAAAAACTTCATCACAGTTCCCCTGTTCATTTAACATGCTGAATGGATGGAATATCCATTGGAATGAAAATAGCAGCCACACATTCTGCTGCTCCCTGACAACGTACCGGATTCTCTGCTGAGCATCCTTTAATTCTTGCACCATTCTAATTGGGAAGTAATTTTATTATTCCTATTACACAGAGAGGAAACTGAGCTTTCCAAGATTAAGAAACTTGCCTGAGATCACACAGCTGTAAGTGTCAACGCTGGAATTAGAGCCCTGAACTGTATGACTTCAAAGTCCTCTTTATATCTGCTATGCTGTCTCAAAAAGTAATTGAAAACTATTTTTTTCTTATGTTATCAAACATACATTACTATGATCTTTACTCTAGTGATACACATAAGAAATACATATTTTTACACGACTCATTCATTTTTTCCCCACTCATTTGCCAGGGTGCAAAATGTCAGACATAACTTAATGAGTTAACCCCCTGTGCTGCTTTTAAGAAAGCAAAAGAACTAACATTGAACATATTTCAGGCAATGTGTTAAATGTTGCATATGATTTTGCTTTCAAAAGGAAGTCCTGTTATCATTCCCACTTTACAAATAAAAAATTAGAATCAGGAAATTAGGAAACATTTTCACAGTCACAGAACTAATAAATGGCAGGTCTGAAATGTGAGCCCCTATTTTCACTAATTTTATTTTATTTTATTTAAGATTTTATTTACTTATTCATGAGAGACAGAGAGAGAGAGGCAGAGACATGGGCAGAGGGAGAAACAGGCTCCATGCAGGGAGCCTGACATGGGACCCGATCCAGGGACTCCAGGAACACTCCCTGGGCAGAAGGCAGGAGCTAAGCCACTGAGCCACCCAGGCATCCCAAGTTTTCACTATTTTTTAAGACTCTGACTAATCACCACTATTCCTGCCTACCTGTCTTCACTTTTCACATGCTTCTAGATTGTCTGCCGTCTGCAATAGTCATCATTATATTCTCACCTTCAGCTTTCTCTAAAGAAACTTGCCTGACTAGGCTCCAAAAACAGTTACGTACTCCTTTGAATGTAACTTATGCACTTCGAAAAAGTGCATGTGGTCCTTCAAATGGCATATTGGGAGTAGATTTACTACAATATTCAGGACATGACAGGGGGGCTTCTGTTCATTTTATACATGGGTATATGGTCGTCGTTAGTATGCAAATGTGACAAAATTTATGCAACAACAATGTAAGCAAAAATCAATGTGGTTCCAAAAGGAAACCTGAAAAGGCTAAGAGTAGTCACCATTTCTCTTTTCCTTTATTAAGTATTTTCTTTGAATATTGCATATAACATGTGAAGGACTTTTGGAAAAAATATACAATTGATATACAGAGATTTTATTTCCACGTTTAGACAAATTTATCAATATTGCTATACAGATCTTTATCTATTAAGAATGATTATACTCACTATGTAAATAGAGATTATTAGCATTATTATTAAGTAAATCTGATACAGCATCTTCTGAATGGATACAATAGAATTAAAATCTCTGTGATGGATGGAGAGACATTAAAGGAGGATTTATATTCAACTAATGGTTTGTTCTGTTCTGTTGATCTAACTTCTGCCATCTGCTCCCCCGCCCCCCGCCAAGTTCAGGGATATTTCTCACCTAGAAAAGACCGTCTACATTAACACAGATTATGTACAAGCCTTTGCCAGAGAGCTGTGACTTGATCTCAAGTTCCCACTTCCTACTCCTGCCCTCCTTAGGAGGCTCAAGCCAACCTTGCCTCTGGTTCCTCAAACAAGCCACATATATCACTACCTGGCATTTGTCATTCAGATTTCACCTCATATATCATATTCCCAGAGCATCTTTTTTTCCCTGTTATTATTTTTATTTAGCCATAGTTTATTTGGAGTAAAAATCATTACTTTTTAGTGTATGGTTTTTTGAGATTTGATAAATGCATAAAGCCATGGACCCATTACCACAGTCAAGATAGACAACAGTTCCATCACCCACAGTTTACCACAGTGAAATTTACTGTGGCCGTTTGTAGTACACCATTGCTCCCACCTCACACCCCAAGAAACTAATGATCTGTTCCTTTCTGTCCCTATATTTTATCTTTTTTCTAGAGTGTCATATGTGTGGAATAATATCATATGCAGCCTTTTGAATATGGATTGAATTTCAATTCTTTACGGCTTATATAATGTTGCCCCATAATTACTCCCTACCATTGTATTATCTAATTTTATTTTATTTACTTTTTTTAAAAGATTTTATTTATTTATTCATGAGAGAGGCAGAGACACAGGCAGAGGAAGAAGTAGGCTCCCTGCAGGGAGTTTGATGTAAGAATTGATCCCTGGACCCCAGGATCACAACCTGAGCCAAAGGCAGATACTCAACCACTGAGCCACCCAGGTGTTCCTAATTTTATTTTATTTATAGCACTTTTCCCTTAATTATGTCATTTTATTGGTTTTTGTGTTCATTATCTTCTTTCTTTGCTCTGAGTGTTGGCAGCTCCATATATGAACTTCTGTACAAATTAAGAAAAAAAATATTTTTTCAGCTTTACCCTCAACTCATGTACTTAAAATTTAGTCTTCAAAGGCATTTCTACAGTGAAATATTAGATTAGTCCTTAACCCTCAGGGTGGGCAGTTCAATATTTAATGAGACAATTTCAATATAGAGATGGTACATTTTAAATAAAAAAAATGCAATGAAGGATTTAGGGACAAGATATACATTATGTGCAAACTGGCTTTAGGAAGATTTAGTTGTCTACAATATAAAGTACCAACAAAAAAAAAGATAATATTAAAATTTTGTCGCCTTCTTAGTACTTCCATAAAAAGCAGATTCCTATACAAGATGAGATCAGACAAAAGTATTTATAAATACAGATAAATGTAATATAATGTACACTTATAAATTATGATACATATTGAAACAAGCTACTTATAAATTATTAATTTTTGTATGGCAGATAAGTAGGTTATAGGGTAAATAGGGAAAAAATCAGCATAAAGTCTCCTTTAAAGATAAGTAAAGCCAAGTATGTTTAATTTAAAACCAGACAAGCAAAAGATAACTAATATCTTTCATCTCCAGTACTTTATGAGTTAAATAGTAGTCAAGGAAATAAATATTTTAGATCCAATTACTGTACCAATTTAATGCATAATTAATGAAAACTTTATTTAAGAACTTCAAAGAGATTAAGAAGAAAATTCCTGGGACCAGTAGACAAATGTGTCTCTTGATATACAGTCTTATAAATAGCCACAAAGAGAAAAAAAAAATCTGATGGATGGTATTTCTGACTTATTTGTAAAGAAGGTTTCTTTGTTTTTTTAAAGATTTATTTATTTATTTTAGAGAGAAAGAGTAAGTACCTGAATGCTAGCCAGGGGATGAGCAGAGGGAGAAGGAGAGAGAGAATCTAAGGTAGACTCTGCACAGAGCGTGGAGTCCCATATGGGGGGGCTCCATCTCATGACCTTGAGATCAGACCTGAGCTGAAACCAAGAGTTGTATGCTTAACCAACTGTGCCAGGGTGCCCTGGAAAGAAGGGTTTTACATACACTCCTAGATACTCTTTACCTATTAATCTTATTTGTTTATAAGGTATTTTTAAAAGAAACATTTTCTGTCTCAGTCTCATCTAAGGTGCCAAAAGTAAACAGCAAAACATGAAGTGTTTGTAACTCTCATATTAAAAAGCAGAGTGTTTTAGAATATTTACATGGGATTAGTAAAAGGCATTTCTTTTTTTTTTTTTTTTTTTAGTAAAAGGCATTTCTAAAGTCTCTCTCCCATTTTATCCTATTATCCCTCCACAGCAACACATTTCAAAGAAATACACAATAAATGAGAAGAAAATTGCCAAAATTGATTTATTCCCTCATTCTATTTCTTTTTGTTTTCTCTAAATTATTTTATGTGGTTGCATAATCCTTATTTCATAAAGCCATACTTTATGGTTCATAGTTATTATGCTGTCCTAATTTCTCTATTAATTTTCTAAACTTTCCTCATGTGTATGTGTGTGCATTAATTCATCCTTCTTTTTTTCTTCTACTCTTCAAATAGAGATAAACCAAAGTCAATACTCAGCCTATTTTTTTCTCCTTTTTTTTCTTCATGCTTGGCAAGTTAACACATCTCTGTCTATTTGTCTATCTTATGTGTCCATCCATCCATCTGTGCTCCAGAGACCCATGTAAATAACATATAACATATTCCATGCAAAACCTACCCTTGGTTGCATATTTCTCTTAATTTCATCGAGGCTCAGAACCACACTGTAATGTATATCTAATTGTTTTCCCTATAATCTCAGTCTTATATGCTGTCACTCATCAGAATCTGAGCATATAATGTTTTTTCTATATGTTTTTATATATTACTTTCTTTTTTATATGTTATTTCATTTCCATTTCCATGCCAGTTTTTTTACACTTTAACCGCTCAGATATTATTTTTGTAAAGGGTATTTGTTTATTTGTTTGTTTATTTTAAAGACAGAGTGTGTATGAGCAGGAGTGGCAGAGGGTGAGGGAAAAAGAAGCTCAAGCAGACTCTGTGCAAAACCTGCCTGGGGGTCAATCTCATGACCCTGAAATCATGATCTGAGTTGAAACCACAAGTCCATTGCTCAACAGGCTATACAACTCAGGCACCTCTCAGATATTATTTTTTAAAAAAACTAAACCTATTTTTTTTTTAATTGTCAGACTTTCCTAGCTCCTTCGGAAACCATGATTTCATTAAGCTTTACTTTTTGTTCTCTGTTTAAAAATCTTCATCCAATTTCCAACTTCCGAGTCCTATAGGAAAAAGCTCAAACTTCTTATCCTCTTAACTTGGCATTCATTTCTATTTCTGTGTGGAGGGGGCACAGATATTGTGACCTTGCCCCTTTCCACACTAGCTGCACCCTTAAAGACACCATGCATTTCAGCTGACATAACCCTACGCTTCCCATATACACTTCTGAAAAGTGACCCTCCTCATATGCTTATTCAAAGCTTAGTTAACTTTTAAGTCCCAGGGCCTCTTCTTCTCTGAAACTTTACTGATTTATCTCAACCGATGTTTACTATAGATTCCATTTGCCACTTACGCTTCTGTTATGAGAGGTTAGAAATGTCATTATGACTAATAACAAAGGAGCCAATAATCTCCCCTAAGATATCAATTATATATAACTTCAAAATCTAAAATCAACAAATGAAGAAAGCAAACACTGTGTAATCCATGAGTATATCAATTGCTATGTAATGAAATATAATAAAAGGCCAGTAATATTCCATATGTAAAGCCCCTAGCATAGTGCCAGGTTTGGTGTAGGCACTCAACAGTGTTGTTTTCATTCCCACTATCAAATGAATTACATTAAAATATTTTAAATTTTTCTGTCAGAAAAAATAATGTTTGATGTCTAATAAAACTATGTTACAAATGGGAAAAATAAGTTTTATCAGAAAATCACAGAAGCTTGACTTAGGAGGGTTACTTGAAGTTTGAGGAAGGTATTACAAATAAGATAAAACATGGTTTTAGCACCAAAGCTATTTCATTATAGTTTGAAGTCACCTTTAGGATATTCCCCAAACATTAATTTAAAACAAAGTTTTATTCTGAGACCTCAGCAAACTTATAACTCCATAGCTAATGTAGCATTTTCCACAAAAATATTATATTGATTTCTATTTTCCTTATTTTGGTAGTGACATGCACTGTTCTAATTTTTAGTCATAAGTGATACACACAGATATATGTGTATATCATATATATATATATATACATATAAAGGAAATTTGCTTAATCTAATAGGAGTAGAGGCAAGAGAATTACATTTTCAAAAAAGTATTGTGGTTACATCTATTTTTAATGCTTTGGAAGCACCTGTCAGCAAGAACATCTGCATTTTAATAGTCTATTTTAAAGAAATTTAAATCATCCTTATGCTGACAAATACAGCCATATTCCAAACATGTGCATCTCTTGAAAACAAATACATATTCAATTACTCATTAAAATCAAACATTTAGAAAACATCATGACTCAGGACCCAATACATATTTTTAAAATAACAATATTTCTTAATGAAAGGATTGTACACCGTATCATATGCAAATATTTACCTCATTTCATAATGATGATCACTATAAAAATGCCTCATAATGGAAGGGAAGAAATCATTAAACCACATGTCTCACCACAGTTATTTATTCCTCTCTATGAAATATAATGTATGTTTGAGATACTTGAAAACCATTATATATTATATACATAATAGTTATAATATTATTGAAGATTATAAACCAAATTTTATTGTTTTTAGTACATGTCAGAAATTGTTGTAGTTTTATTCTCCTATCATAATGCCCATTGGTTTGTCATCCAATTGCCCACTGGGTTCCCATGCTTCAAAATGAGGGTAAATGACAGCTATAAAAGAAAGTTGTCTGACTGTCATATTAGATTTCTTTGAGTCTATGCATAAAAAGGCCTTGAAAGCTAGTCCTTGTGAAAGATAAAAGTGGTTTCTAAATTCTATAAGCTCCCTTTAAAAATCAAGAGCTAGACTTGGCCAACTCTGATCAAAGAATATTACTCCAGTCTTTGCTAGAACGAACTCAGGAGAGATAAAACGGAAGGTCCCTTCAAATGGGAAGAAAAGTAGAAAGAATTCTACATCAAGAGAAATTGAAAGTGAAGAAATGAGAATATGGATGAAATCTGAGTCCCTAAGAGGAAAGATTACCAAATTTCCTGGGTTTCAGGCAGAGGGGTGTTGTGGGTAAAGACAAAATTATAAAACCCTTAAAGAAATCTTCACAGCCCTCAAGGGTGTGGAAGACTCCAAATGCTCCTTGTGAGGGGAAATTCTCTCCCTCCTCCTTCCAGAGAAGTTTGGCAATAGCAAGAGACCTTTGTGATTATCACAATGGGGGATGGGTATTGCTATCGGGATCTGGCATCTAGTAGATAGAAGCCAGAGATGCTGCTAAACAACCCACCAGGCAGAGGGCAATTCTCATTACAAAGAATTAACTGGCTCAAATTGCCAAAAGTGCTGAAGTTCACAAACACCACTCTAGTCTGGTGTTCTGCTTAATTGCCACATCCAATGTGGAACTATAGTGTATGTGGACTTAAGGAGGTTTTCTTTTTTTTTTTTTTTTTTAATTTTATTTATTTATTTATGATAGTCATACAGAGAGAAAGAGAGAGGCAGAGACACAGGCAGAGGGAGAAGCAGGCTCCATGCACCGAGAGCCTGATGTGGGATTCGATCCCGGGTCTCCAGGATCGCGCCCTGGGCCAAAGGCAGGCGCCAAACCGCTGCGCCACCCAGGGATCCCTTAAGGAGGTTTTCTAAATAGATTAGCTCGAAATGTTATTCTGTTTTCCTTCTGTCTCCTCATGCTATACACTTGTGACCAGCATAATAAAATCCATATTTAGTAATAGGAGCTGAAGGCCCATTCTCAAAAGATAATTTTTTTTCTTCAATAAATGTAAAGTGTCTGCACAATGGAGAATTGGCATTGCATTATCTACTAAGGGCATTGTATAAACCTGACCCACTTGGTGGGGAAACCAGAGAGATAGATTACAGGGATGGGGCCACTATTTTACAGAGGGTCTTCAGGGGCATTCTTTCCAAAAAGTTGACATATGTAGAGGTCCAAGGAGAAGAAATAGCAAGGATAAATTCCCTGAACAGGAATGTGTGTGGTGTGTTTGAGGAACAGCAAGGTGTATGTAAATGGAGGAGAATAAATGAAAGGAAGGGAAGCCAAACATGTTGCTTACAGATGAGATCCCTAGGGAACCGCTGGCTACTGTAAGGATTGCGGATGCTTTAATGAGTAACATGGAGCAATGGAGGTTTTGAACACTGGAACGATGTGATCCAATTTACATGTATGAATGGTCACTTCACTTCCTGTTCTGAGAAGATGGTGGAGAGGTTAGAACTGATCCCATTTGGTAGTAAAAGATGTGGTGAAAATGCTCAGATTCAGGATATAAGTTGATGATGGGTGTATATTTGTTGACAGACTCAGATGATCCAATAATTTTTCCTGAATAAAAGAACAGAGCTGTCATTTACTAAGAAGGGGGAGCTGTAGATCAAATTAGCATGTCCCCCCTCCAACTCCTTTATTGAAATCCTTACACCTAATGTGATGGCATTAAGGAGGTGGGGTTTTGGGGAAGTGATTAGGTTATGAGGGTGGAGCCCTCATGAATGGGACTGGTGCCCTTATAGGAAGAGATAGGAGACAGCTTGTTTCCTCTCCCTTTCTCCCTGTCCTGTGAGGATACAATAAGAAAGACAGTAGTATGCGAATTTTTTACATAATACACAAAAATAAATTCAAAATGGATGAAAGACCATAATATGAGACAGGAAACCATCAAAATTTTAGACAAGAACACAGGCAGAAACCTCTCTGACCTTAGCCGTAGCAATTTCCCACTACTAGACACATCCATAGGCAAGGGAAACAAAAGCAAAAATGAACTATTGGGACTTCATCAAGATAAAAAGCTTCTGCACAGCAAGGAAATAATCAACAAAACTAAAAGTCAACCTATGGAATGGGAGAAGATGTTTGCAAATGACATATATCATAAATCCAAAATCTATAAAGAACTTTTCAAACTCAACACCAACAAAAACCAAATAACTCAGTTAAGAAATGGGCTGAAAACATGAATAGACACATTTCCAAAAAAAAGACATCCAGTTGGGTAACAGACAAATGAAAAGATACTCAACATCACTCATCAACAAGGAAATACAGATCTAAACCATGATGAGATACCATCTCACACCTGTCAAGATGGCTAAAATTAACAACACAAGAAACAGCAGTGTTGGCAAGGATGTGGAGAAAGGGAAAACCACTTGCACTGTTGGGAATGCAAACTGGTGCAGCTACTCTGGAGAATAGTATGGAGGTTCTTCACAATGTTAAAAATGGAACTACCCCATGATCCAGTGATTGCACTACTAGGTGTTTACCCAAAAGATACAAAAATACAGATTCGAAGGGATACCTACACCCCAATGTTTATAACAGCAATGTTCACAAAAGCCAAAATATGGAAAGAGCCCAAATGTCCATCAACTGATGAATGGATAAAGAAGATGTGGTATGTTATACGTGTGTGTATAAAATGAAATATTATTCAGCCATCAAAAAGAATGAAACCTTGCTGTTTTACAAGGACATGGATGGAGCTAGAGTGCATTCTGCTAAGTGAAAAGGAAAAAGGAGAGAGGGAAACAAAGCCATGAGGGTTGATGGAAGGAGGTGGGTGGAGGATGGGCTAGATGTGTGATGGGCATTAAGGAGGGCACTTGTGATGAGCACTGGGTGTTGTATGTAAGTGATGAATCACTGAATTCTACTCCAGGAACCAATATTGCATTCTATGTAAACTAACTAAAATTTAAACAATAAAGAAAACAATCAAACAAACAAAAACCCAACCAAACAAAAAACCTGAGGTTAAAACTGGTGATTCCAAAGCTTACTACCCCAAGCCTAATGCTGGATCAATATTTAGGTAATAAAACAGACACCTATTATTTAAAAAAGAAGAAGATGACGACGATGACAGCAGCCTACAAACCAGGAGAGGAACTCTTACCAGGAAGCAAATCTATTCAGCATCTTCATATTGGATTCCCTAGCCTCCAGAACTTCGAGAAATAAAGATGTGTGTTGTCTAGAGCCACCCAGTCTGCGGTAATTTGTTACAGCAGCTTGAGATAACTTGAGAGGAGACTGGGAAGGAGCTGGTTTCTGTTTCATTTTGGGTATTTTTGGGGGGAGGGGGAGTGTCAGAAAATTAATATTTAACACATTAACTTTGAGAAGCTTATTGAATCCAAATGAAATGATCGAGTACACAGTTCACTAAATAGATCTGGCGTTCAGGAGAGAGATCTGATTTTGTCATGAATTTGAACATTGTCAGAGGAGCGATGGTATTTATAGCAATGAAACAGGTTGTAATCATATAAGCTTTGATTCTTGAACCACCTGTGGTGCAAAACAGGATTTTATTCAATTCCTTAAGGACTGATAGTGGGTCATACTGTGTGTGATCCACATGCAGTTGGCACAAGGATGTTTGGCTTCATTTGAACTGCACCATTACCTAATCAATGGCACAAGACCATGGATCATCATCCTCTTGCATGTTGCAGCAATGTGAAATTGATGGAAATTTTTCCAAATTCTTAATCCCAGTATCTGTATTAGCCCACTGAAGACAGATGAAATCAATTATGGTCCAGCATCAGTTTACGTTTTCTATTTAATTATTTGTCTTTTAATATGTGAATGGACTAATATGGTTCATAATATCCTTTCTGCTGCGTAATGTAGACATAGTCTGAGGACTGAAAAATATTCAAATACACATTCGAAAGTTATGTCTGTACATAGATGTATTTACTTTAGCAAATGTTAGCCAACATGGTACACACCTTAGTATAAATATTAAAGAAAAGGAAATGTTCAGGAAATAGTGGACTAAGAAAATGAAAATTTATGGGAGAAAATAAGTTGAGGTTATTAATTCAGCCAAAATAATAAAATGCTCTATAATGCAAAAGGATTTTGGAGAAAGAAAGAAATAAAAAATAGGACTTATATGCAAAAACAGAAAGGACTCAAAGAACAACAAATGTATTTCCTTGAAGTTCATGTTGCAAAACATAGGAGAATAAATTATACATTTTTTTTCAAATGATTGATTTTAGAATCTTGACATTTTGTCAAGCATCTAATGCAACAGACTCTGCCTGTCTTAGTTTTCAGCACCCAATCCAAGTCCCCACATTTCACTACTCGTTCAATATACTCTTTGAATATTTTACTTTAAGTTGTTCTTATTGAAAATTTCATAATGATTTAGAGCAACGACACAATTTTAGAAAGTGCTTTTGTTTATTTCATCTCTTTGGGCTTTGCTTTTATTTTTCAGTTTTAAGTCAGATTTCATTTTCTAGAACAAACATTGCATGTTCAGTTATTTAGAATATTGATAAAGTCTAATGGTATCCAATTCTATTCCTGTGTACTCATGGATTCAGAATCTCTGAGAAATTATATAGAAAGCTATTTTTAATTGCTTCTCCTTTTTTTTCTGAGATCAGAGTATAAGAGTTCATATAGATATTTTATTCTTAGCGAACATCTGGAAATAATTTTTGTTTATTTTGTTTCCTATGGAAATACAACACTTAATTGGGCATATGGCTTTTACTCAGCAGTAATTGCTAAGGCTCGAGTGAATTAAGCACAATGGAGAATTATTTTCTCTGTATTATTGATCTATTTATATTTTGGTAACTAGCTGCTGTTTGCACTAAAAGGATTTTCCTGTATTTTAGCCTCAGTATACTATCTTCAAAAATAGGTTTTCATTCCATCAGACTGTTGACAGCATAGCCCAGAAATAAAGTGACACTATTATTATTATTATTATCATTATAGCTATTTTAATCAGAATAGCAGTTATCAGGTTCTTCGTTTTCTGAAAGATAGTTTTAGAATACAAAATAAAACACTTTATTCAGAGGATAGAGGATTCATTAGTTCACTGAATAATAAGTTAATATTTATTATGTGTCTATTATCGACAGGAATTATGCTAAGCACTCAATGGGTAAGACAGTCTAGATTCCCAAGAGCCTCAGTGTGGGTAGACGTGAGAGCCAAGTATGCATATGAGTATAATGAAATTCAGTGAGTACCATAGGCATGGAGAACAGTACGCATCGAGGATTCTGTGGGTCCTAAACAAGGTTCAGAGAGAACTGACAGAGGTGCTGCTGCCTCAGTGAATTCTGGAAGGAAATATAGAATTTAAGCAGATCAGATGAGGGGAGGTGCATGAATGTGTATGTAGTGGGGGTAGGTAACCAGAATGGATGGGGAGAGGTGTCTATATGTGTGTGGGGGTGGTGGGAGAAGGTAACCAGCACAGATGGGGGGAGGCGTGTGTATGTATGTGGGAGGAAGAAGATAACTAGGATGGATGATAAATGAAGAGGTGTCCATATGTGTGTGGGGGTGCAAGGAGGGAGGTAACCAGGACAGATAGGGGAAAGTGTGTATATGTGTGTTGGGGGGAAGGAAGGTAACCATAGTGGATTTGGGAAGGTGTGTGCATGTGTGTGTAGAGGGGAGGTAACCAGAAAGGATGGGGGAAGGGATGTTTGGGTGGAGGGTGGCAGTGAAATGGGAATACAGATGGTAGCAATTGATGAGATTCATCTCATTAGGCTAGGGCCTGGTTAGATAAGGTCCTATCTACCAATCAAAGAAATTTGATCTTATTCCAGAAAGAACTGAAGGGCTGAGAGTTGCTGTGAGTGGGATGACGGAGGAAAGAAGGAAGGGGTGGCTACATGAATATATCCTCCTTTTGGAAAGATCTTTAATGTTAAGTCCTGACTTGCAGATGGTCATGCCTAGAAGAAAAAAACTGCTTAGGAGATTATTCAATTAATTTGAGGTGGACCCTAATAGGACTTAAACTAGAACATAAAGATAGGGAATATTTGATCTATTCTATAAGTACTGTGATAACAGAATTGTTGGGACTTAGTGATTGATTCTGGGAGAGTATTAAAAAATATGCTGGCAACCAGCAAGCTCCTGACAGGACACTTTCAACTTCATTTTTATTTTAAGTTTTGAAAAGCCACTTAAGAGGTACTGAAATTATAGGCGGAATTATTTATTGTGAAATGTAATTAAATACTAAATAAAAATATAACTGATTTATAATTGGCTATTTGAGAGTAAATTTGAAACAGATTAAGACTATTGTTTTTCTCTAACCTTATCCTCACCCATAACCACAGGCACATCTACATTTAAGGGGTCAGAAGCTGGGTAATATTCAATAGCTCCCATAAATGACACCACTTTGCTCTTATAATGTACTATCATATAGAACATGTTGCTAAAAACTTGTGATGGGTACTAGATGTTGACAAAATTCCCATTGCCATTTTTGGCTTCTAACTCACTTGAGGTCCTCTAGATATGGGTGATTGTGTATTTCTGAGACAAAGAAAACCTCCAACAGAAGACCTGCCCAATGCCTTACCTTTTCTGATCACTCTTCAGTTGGCCTGTCTATCTGGAGCCGGTTGGAGACTCTCCACAGTTATGTGCAAAGAGCATGACTCAACTGTTGACTGTTGTACATTCTTTGCCACAAGCCACCCTATCTTATCAGGAGTTATTCGGTTAAAAATAACCCCAATTGCTAAGATGCAAATTTAAAACAAGAGTCATAGAATATAGGTTAAATGTAGGCAATGAAGGGGAGAGGCATCAAGAATCAATCTGGTTTCTGGCTAATGTGACTGCATGCTCCACTTCTAAGCATGCAGTGCTGAATAGAAGCAAGGTTGGGGTCTGGCCTATGGCATGGCGAGAATGGGGATGCATTCTAATTGAGTATGTTGGTTTCGGGACCCTGAATAAAGTCCAAAAAAACATGTCCCTTAGGCAAGTGGGTATGTGGTTCTGGAGCTAAGCAGGAGGAACTGGAATGCAGATGGGACTTGGGAAATGAGCAGCATGTAGTTGAAGCCTCAGGCCCCCCAAATTGTGTGAAACAATGTGTGGAATGAGAAGAAAAAGCAGAGAACAGACCTTGGGAAATACTAACATTCCCTAGAAAAGACAAACCACAAGCAAAGCTGAGGAAAACTGAACAAAGACAGAGGTTGGAAATGATTGGGGGAGAAGATATTTTAAGAATCTGAGAATTAAGGAAAGAGCCTTGTATCACATAAAGGCCTAACTCACTCCAATGTGTTCACTGGTTTACAATGAAGAGATGACAGGTGATTCGACAGAGTCAGCTTCTGTGGAATGTTCAAGACGGGAGCAAGAAGGGAGAAACGGCCCAAATGAAAAATAACTGGCCAATCAAACACTACAGTGAGACAAGGGGAATATTTTCTCATTTAACTGCTGTGCAATGCTTTTCTAGACAATCCTCAAAACAGCTTTGTAGTGCTGATAAAATTGATCTTTAATGGTGTGTCAGTAAATCTGGGACTATTAGTTTTGAGGAAAATAGATTGTTTTGGTTATTGCTATACAACAAGCTATCTAAAATGTAGAGGCTTCATATTACAACCATTTTATGATTCCTTATGATTCTGTGAATCTGGGATTTGGACAGGACTAGAAGAGCTGGGAGATCCTGAGTTGTATCTTCATACATTTACTGCCTTGGCAGGTGTACCTCACTTTGCAATGGCCCCTTCTTCATGTGGTCTCTCCAGAGACAAGGCGGATTTCTTTTTTTAATAAAAGCTGTTAGGGATTCCCCAAACACAAAAATGGAAGAAGCCAAGCCCTTTTAAGGTTTAGGACTAAGCAGGGCACAATACCATTCCTCCTAGCCTTGCACTCTATTGGCTAAAGAAATTCACCGATAGGGTGTAGGGGGGCACCTCATGGGGTCATGAAGACCAGGAAGTATGGGTTGATGGGGGCTATCTTTGAGACTAGCTACCACAAAGATGAAGATACATGTGTTCTGATATGTATATATCACTATACATATATATACACACATATATATCCTATAAATATCTTCTATATTATATATCAAATATATGTATATGTCAGATACATATATATCATATATATGCATATGTCAGATGATCTACCTAAATATTTATAGTTTATACAATCAATAACGTCATTTGAAAATACACACACACACACACACACATACACACAACCACTCACAATTTTCATTTCCTTAGGCATTAAGGGGAGTTTATTGTTAAAATACTGAGAGCACAAATGATTTAAAACAAGGTGCCTGCCATTTGCTTCGACTTGGATGGAACTGGAGGGTATTAGGCAGAGTGAAGTAAGTCAGTTGAAGAAAGACCATCATCATATGGTTTCACTCACACGGGGAATATAAGAAATAGTGAAAGGGATTATAGGGGAAAGGAGGGAAAATGAGTGGGAAAAATTAGAAAGAGTGACAAAACCTGAGAGGCTACTAACTCTGGGAAATGAACAAGGGGTGGTGGAAGGGGAGGTGGGCCGGAGGGATGGGGTGACTGGGTGATGGGCACTGAGGAGGTCATTTGATGGGATGAGCACTGGGTGTTATACTATATGTTGGCAAATCGAACTACAATAATAATAAAAAAAAAGTGCCTGAAATTCTCAGGAAACCAGGAAGAACAAATACACATTCTCTATCTTGAGAATTTTGCATCATACATATATGCCTTAGATCTTTTTTTTTAAGATTTTATTTATTTATTCATGAGATACAGAGAAAGAGAGAGAGAGAGAGAGAGAGAGCACGAGAGAGAGAGGCAGAGGGAGAAGCAGGCTCCATGCAAGGAGCCCAAAGTGGGACTCGATCCCAGGACTCCAGAATCACACCCTGGGCTGAAGGCAGGCGTTAAACTGCTGAGCCACCCAGGATCCCCTATGCCTTAGATCTTATTCCTGAGTTATTTCTTTGCTCTGTATTTTTACACTTACTACAAAACAAACAGAAAATAATAAAAACATTAGTGTGATCATATCTTTTTGGCCAATTTCAGTTACAGTGGACAGTCTCTAGTTTTTTTCATTCCATAAGTCCCTAAACCTTCAGAAAATACATATTTTACTAAAATATAGAAGAACATTTCTGATTCATCAATAAGTTATATACAGTTTGTAGTTAATTTTTCATCTCAATTTTTTTACTGATTTTTCAAAAGGAGTACTAGAGCTTTCATGTATATTATTAAATGATTAATTTTAAGAACCATTACTTAAGAGCAGCACTAACTTGTATTTTTGGAATGCTAATAAAATTTGTATGTCCCAAGCCATTTATAATTGGCATTCACTAATATTAGGATTAATATGTAGGAGCAAAACTTTATATATATGTGTATATGTGTGTGTGTGTTTTATATATATATATATTTTATATATATATATAATATAATCATATATATGGGAGAAAATTGAGGCATGCTCTAAACTTTTTCTTCCCGAATCTGCAAATATAAAGTTCTTAAAAACATACTAAACTTACAGAACTATATCTCTTGTAGACTTGAAATAATGAGCTTGACTTGAAAATTTCATTATGGTCAATTGATTCAGAGGCATGGGTGGGTGGGGTTATTGACTTTTTGAGACACTGTTCTAGCAGAAAATGTCATCACTGATAAGAACTAAGAAAGAGCAGAGACAAATTTGTAAGGAGAAACTTTGGCCCGCAAAGTTTTCCAGAGTACAGGTGTTTCCTAAAGGCCACACACACAAAAAAGTCTGTTTTGTATACCAAGCAAGAAATCAATGTGTGAAATCTAGTTGAGCAGGAAAGCTTTATTATTGTTGAATTCTCCTATAGAGATCTCAGGCTTCTGGTTCTCAGTCTTCACAAACCACAGACAAGATTATTTGACCCAGTGTTTTAAAAGATTTTTAATTTACTGTGAACATTTTAAATTATGAGTGTTCTACCCTGACTGGCTATTTATACCCCTACCCCCAAAATTGTGAGCATTCACACTAAAATTCTGATATCAGGAATTTCTTAAAACACCTGCAGATTTGCAAATGCTGGACTCCAAATTCACAAATTGCCTGCCTCATTACAGGACCTTAACTGCCTTCTGATGTGTACTGGCATTTGATTTTGAGACCCTTAGCTTAAACAATAAGAAGTGGCATACAAAATTAGTTGAAATCTGAAAATAGATAAAATAGGTCATTGGGTTTTATCTCAATGTGACATTGCTTGATTCCTGTTCACCAGATTATTCTATACTTCTGATGGTGTTGAGAATAAAAGAGTGCCCAGTAGAGTTTTGTGTAGTGGAGACACTCATAAATCGAGTGAATTACTTATGATACATATGAAACTGATTTCTGTAGAATGGAACAGAAAGCCTGAAAGTTTATGGTTTATTTCTCTGCTAGATATTGCTCAGTCTTATTTATTTATTTTTAGAGATTTTATTTTTAAGTAATTCCTAAACCCAATATGGGGCTAGAACTCATAACCTTGAGATCAGGAGTCTCACGCTCCACTGATTAAGGCAGTGAAGCATCCCAATATTTCCCAGTTTTATGCCTCATCCCAAAATCTTATCTTAGTATATATATATATATATATATATATATATATATATATATATATATATGTTAGTGCTGTCTATACACCTAACTCCTTAAATGAATTCCAGCCCAGTTTTAAAATCTCTAAACTCCCCTCATCGATCATTTAAATAATATTTTAAGTAGCGTTTGTATTTGTCTAGAAGTTATAATTTTATCTTGTTAAAATGATACTTTACTGGAAGAAATTAAGCTAATTACTCCAATTATTAGAGTCGCGTAAGCAAAAGATTATATTTTTCTTATTGCATTTTGCTGGGTTTAGTTTCTTCAACTTGGTAGTTTGGTTTGTCAGTCAACCAACTTTTCTTAATTGTATTCTATGAAGATAAAGTCTAGTCCTCAAGAGTTCCAAGTATCATGTGTGAAAAACGTAAAAAAGATAGTACTTATAATGCAAAATGTTGAACTTGGATATCAATATTTACGAGATATGGAGAATGGAGGAAAATTAGGTGCCTAAACTGAATGTGTGTTGGGGAATTAGGAAGGCTTCCTAGAGGAGATAAGAAATGGCTTTCAGCCTGGGGGATGAGTAGGTATCACGCAGTTAAAAGTTAGAGAAACAAGGAGTCATTCTTGCAGGAGCAAGAAGCAGGCATTGCCTAGAAGTGTATGTGTAGGTGAGAGATGAGTGGAATGACAGTAAATGAGCCTTTCATTTGCTGTAATTATAGAAAACCAAAGACTAGCAGATGAAGTTATTTATATTGGGTATGTAAACTAATCAGTCTCTATTCTAGAGTGATTCTGCACCTATTCCCTCATTCTTGAAGCTCATTTTGTCTCTCAGACCTAAAGTTATCTATATTTATGGAATTTCGGATCATAATTTAACCCAAGTAATCACCTTATGTTGGAGAAAAAAACTTAGTTTTTGGAAGAAGCAAACTGATCATCCAAGGTCTTATTTAGAATTCTTCATTCATACATAAAATCCAGCAATTGTGAAAATGCAACATTTTATGATAAAATACTCCACACACAGATACTTTAGTAAATCTATCTGAATAGTTACAATGACTAATGTGGAAATGAGAATTTAACAATACAGTTTTAATCATGTCTTTTGGATTGATCCAGAATATTATAAGTTAACCTTTGAAATGTGAACAATTTGAGGGTACCTCACTACATTTCACTTTCCAAAAAATAATTTCCTTTCTTTGGGAAATTATATGTGTCCATAAATCTATTGCATTCATCTAAGAACTATCTTTCATCTAGTAAAATTTTAATATATTTCCAAATTGCTCTAAATTCATTTACATCAGAGTGTCAATGTTGTATTTTTATGACAACAGATACACATATTCTGGTTATAAGGTCTAATTGTACTCAACACATTCAGCTAGTGCATCCTTCCTCATTATTTGGACCTTTAAATAACGGTGGATCTCAGTAAAAATCTGTCAAAGTGATTTTGATTTGGAAGATTTTTCAGTGTAAAGAACAACTTGAAAGAAAAATAAAATCCCAATACAGTTAGATAAATTATAAATATCTTGAAGACATTAATCTACAGCTAAAATGTTAGATTTAGAATCATTTGTTCTTTAATTATAGTGCAAAATGTGCTGCAAAATAAGGAGGAAAATCTGTTCCCTACACATATGATTCTATGCACAATATAAATACCACAGATTTATGTTATAACAGTTTCAATCTAGAAGCCTATGGTTACCTAAGGCAAGAAGAAACTCCTCACAAGACCAGCAGTGGGACTTGACTGTGCTGTATTTTCAAGATTTCTTTAGAATTCTCAACCACCCAATTGTTAAATACTCTTGAGTAAAGGTCAGCCATCAGCAAACCCAATTCATTCATATTTGTTGATCACCAATCATATGGAAACTTATGGGAATATAAAAATAACCTACGAAAAATAGCAGTCTTCTTTAAAGAGACGAGTAAATTAAGTATTAAAGAACATTCTACTATCTGCTCTTGTAAAGATATACACAAGGTAATAAAATACCAGAGTAAAAGGCAAAACAAACTCTTCGAAGAGGATATACCATTGGAAAAAAAATTGTTCAGAGCTGTCACCTCAAATAGAATTATTTTTCAGTGAACCTTAGGGATAGCAGCATTCCAAGCCCAAAACTTGTATGTGCAATAGATTGGGACATGAGAAACACAGCCAGTTAAAAGTACAACAGAAAACAAACCAGCCATGAATTAAAAATTGCTAAAGCAGAGAGTGCAAGGTGGATTAGGAACAGAAGATTAATTTGGAAATATAAATGGGGACAGATTTTGAAGGGTATTGATTCCTAGATAAAGCAATTTGGCCCTTATTTTGTAGACTGACCTAGGTTAAAAAACAGTTGCCCAGAGTACTAAAATATCCCAAAGGCATTAATATTTCACTGGAAATTTAGGAGATAGAGAAAATATTGTTTATGCTGCCCTGTTCCAGGTAATTTGTACAAGTGTTTGAAAGAAATGGCTCAAAAAGTCCCTTGATATGGGGTATAAGGTCAGCAATGGGCTATAACTAAATGACATCTGGATCAAGCACCTTTGTGGATGGGCTACAGTGGCTCTTCCATATAGCTTCTGCACGCAGTATCTTCTCTAAATAATCAACACTGTTTCTCAAAATGATGCCTGTCTCTCTAAATAATCAAAAACTGTCAAGAACACCATTTTAAAAGATAGTCAAAATATTAAATTCTCCTAAGTGTTTATGTATCTCATTAGTATCTGTCTTCCACAAAGTGAAAGAAGTCACCTTCAACATCATTCTATATTTTGCTTTAGGGCTTCTTCTTTCAAGTCAACCATTTGTTAGCTGATACGAGCTTAGTGTATTAATCCTCAACTCACAGACACATAAATAATCCTTGATGGTAGAAATTAAAGATGATATTTGGATTCCTTGATGACCATCCTAAAGAGACAGGCAGTATAACTGGTTAAGTGGCTGCTTATCCTGTTTTCAAATATTTAGTTATCATTCACCAAACTTCTTGCCATACAGGAAGGTAAGCACGTAGCCAATCTACTCTGCCTACCCAGGAAGGTCCTTCTCTTAACCTCCACATGCTTTTGCTTCAAGAAAGAGAAAAACATTTCCCTCCTGGGGGAAAAAATGTGCATGTGTGTGTGTGTGTGTGTGTGTGTATGTATATGTATTTACGTATATCTTTTTCACACACACATGACATCATTGCATTTTTTATTCTCTTTCTTCAGTATTATAAATGTTCTCTGGAAAAGATCCATCACTCAAATCTATAAAATCTGAAGCCCCAAATTAAATGTGCTGAAAGGAATGTATTAGGATGTCTTGATCATTATTATAAAACAGCATATGAAATAGCTTATTATGTATGGGTCTTAGGTAGAAAGAACAAAGGGAGAAAAATATCACCTCTTTCTCTCAGCACAGAAATAGATAATATAATGAAAAGACATAAAACAGGTACATCGATGTTAACTATATACCTATCATATCACAAAATAACCCATGTATAAAACATCCTTATGGGCAATACATGTATTTTTCCTCTATCAATTTCTGTCACTATTATCTATCACAAATTTTCTTATCAAATTATATATATGATATATTCACAAAAACCGGGGTTTTGTTCCTGCCTATATAGGATAAAGTTTCAAAAGGTGAGTCTTCAAGAAATTTACTCAGAAGTCAATACTTGGAATGTTTTTGCAAATAGTCATTTTATTCACTTAAGTTGTACAGTTTACATACAAATAATTAAATCATTAAAGGATTTAATTTAGTTTAAATTAAAACTAATTTAATTTAGTTTTCCTGTCTGGCAAGAAGATTGGTGTGTAATGGCTAAATGTTTGAAGACTAGATGGGTAGCCATCATAACTAATTATACCTCCTCATCTCATTTCTTAACCTGAGGTAAAAAAAAAAAAATCATGGTGAATTAACCAGCAGAATCACAGAGAAGCATCCAGTACAGACTATGCAAGACCTATGAGGAGGTCCCATAGAGAGGACCTATCCAGAAGTCCTTTGGAGAGGCCCACATAAGGAGGAACCAAGGCCCAGGTGTGCTCATCACCTTGCCAGTCATGGAAGAAGAAACCTTTATAAAGAAAGAGGCTCCTTCATTCCAGGTTCAACTGCTCCACCTGACGCCATGTGAAATAGAAAATGGGCCATTCCCAGCAACCCTTCCCAAATTGCAAATTCATGAGCAAGTGAATGTTGTTTCTCCAAGCTACTATGTTTGGGGGTGCTTCCATATGTAGCAGTAGATAACTGGAAATCATATTTTTGCCAAAAATGTCAATAGATGGGTAGAAGTAGCAATGAGGATTAATTTGTGTATGGAGTCTGTGTAAAATTGTATCACAAAATCATCAGCAATACCAAAGTAGTGATACTTACATTAGGGATAAACAATACAGATGAATTATTGTGCCAACCTCATGGGCAAGTTGTGGCTTTCCAGAGCGGTATGTTGACAAGGACTGTTATGACAGCTGGTTTCAGTGGGAAGCCAGATTCTGATTGATTAGCTCTATGTATTTGTCATTAACAATCTTCAGGGATTTGCCTATCTGGGATAAGTTAGGAGACCTGTCACAATGTCATTTTACTATTAAAAAAAATCACTAGAAAAAGAACAGAAACTATTTAAATGCATTCAGACACTTGGATTTGCCAAAACGATATGCACAGTTGATATTTCAGCTATGCTGGGAATTTTTGTGAAATCTACTTCTGAGTAATTTCTGACTTTTTCTCACCTAAGATATTTCACATTTTTAGCTCACATCCTGGGCAAAACATTGTGCAAATCCATCTTTTAATTCCAGGACTAATACCAACTGATGATGTGTGATCATAGTTAATACATTGCTGTCAGGGTCAGTGGCATGTGAGTGAGGACCCACAGGTTAGAAACAAAGTCATTGAGATTTTCAAAACTTTTAAAAACCTACAGAAAAGGTGACATTTCCTTATATAAAGACTAACGTAAATATAAAGATGCATGTATTTTGGCTGGGTTTATTTAACTTTTAATTTTTGTTAGCTCCCATTCCACAGAAATTCTGATTGCAAGTTATACATGCTTGATGAGCAAAAGTGGGAAACTAATTCTAACTGAATAAATGAAGTTTGATAGAAAAGTGTTCAAGGCATGCCATCTGGAGTTGAAATGGGCCACGTAAATGGTAGCTGACAGGAAAAAAAAAATTGGGAGCCATTTCTGTCAAAAAGACAGTGCCTGGAAATGAAGGTGAGTGAGCACCAGACTTGGACTGAATCTTTCCTGCCTTTAACAGTCTGTGGAGCTTTGGGCAAGTAACTTCACTACTTGACCTATCTTCTCATTTGACAAGCCAGGATAATGATTGCAGACTCAAATCACCATTTTTAAAGGGGCTGAGAAAATGTGCAAAATAAAATACTTCAGAACTCTGAAGACATCCTATAAATGTGCCCTGGTAGAAGACAAATTTGGGACCCCATTTTTACCACGTCCTTTTTTTGGACATGAAGAGCTTTGGGACACAGGTGGCGTTTTCATCCTTGCTTCCAATGAAAGTTGGAACTTTGAAAGATAAAGGAGGCTGTGGGGTGTGACTATCTGGCTAAATTGCTGGCTGGCAGCACTTAATGTGATTTGGCTTTTTATCCCATGAATAAACCCAGAGTGATAGGCGCTTGGCTAGGGCACCTGAGAGCTTCTAATGAGGAGCAGAAAGGAAATGTCTGCCTGGAGACTTGCCAATTTCATCAATAAGACTCAGATCTAAATTAGAATCAGAAAGAGGGAAAAAGTCCTAGATAAAATTACACAACCAGACACCAAGAAGGATATGGGAATGATGAAGAAAGAATAATCAAGGCAGACATGCCCAGTAATTTATATGATAATATAACAGGAAAGGGCTTCAGGGAAACTTTCCATGGTCTCTGTTGTCTGTAAACTAAGAATATGTGACGAAGAACAAAGTATTCTGATTTTAACAAAGGAAAGTAAACATGAGATTATACATATAGTCAAGAGTCAATGGTTAGGATTCAACTAGAGATTGATAGTGGGTGTATACACTTTATTTCGTATGGGAAGGCCAGTCAGAGTGAAATAACTGATTACAAGTAATTGTTGTAAAAAAGAAAAAGATGAGAGCATTCAATTCACTTTCTGCATCAGACACTCCCCACATTCCTCCATATTCTCCTCGCCATGATCTGTGAGGCAAGGATTCACAGTCTTCTGCACACTCGAGGCCACATGTGTGAATCATTGTAGGTATCTACCAAAGATAACGATGGCGCTGCAAGTACTTGTGTCTGCACATGTGTTTTAGAATGAAACATGGAAAGCAATAGAAAAAAAAAAGAAAGAAAAAAAAGATAAAAAAGTAAAAAAAAAGGAAAGCAATAGAAAAGGTAGGAAAGCAGAATTTGGTAGCTTTGAATGTGAGGTTGGGTGACATTATTCAGGTATAAGAACTATTCTCTCTCTCTCTCTCTCTCTCTCTCTCTCTCTCTCTCTCTTTATTTTTATTTTTTTTACACTTTTTAGTAAAGTAGAAAGAGAGTGGGCAGCAGAATTTGAGAGTCAGAGGAGTTTGGGGGAGTTAGAAAAGTATTGCCAAAAAATATGAAACAAACAAACCAACCCTCCTTTGGCACGTGGCTTTAAATTCATCCTTTTTAAACCAACTTAGACTTTAGGGTTGAGGGGTGTATTGAGATATAATCTCTCTCTTTTTAAATAAAACTAGCCAGAGGGAAATTGGGTTAAGTTTGCAAAAACTTAAATAAAAAAAACTTTACAAAAACTTAATGTAATTCATACGTGACTGCATCTATTCTTAAAATCTAGGAAACATAAAGGGAAAGTGTATACACACACACACACACACACACACACACACACACAGGTAAAAAAGCCTAATGAAATATGACAGGTTCTATCCTAGGCCAAGTAAGCACAAGTATTCCTGAAATGCTTCATTTACAATTAATGCTGGAAAAAAAATCTCTTCAGTGATTCCAGTTGTCAAAACACTAATAAAGCACGGTCTAAGAGGATACGGTAATTTTAAAAATGACAAATATAATCACCAATGTCTTCTCCTTGGTTCTTTTCTATGCCTACTGCTTTCCTTGCCCATGTCAGTTCTGAAGGCGATAAAAAATTACTGCAACTTTCCATGTAAGATGAAAACCCTAAATAATTAAGGTTACTATTTATATTATCGACACCTATCGCTTATGGCTCCTGCCTTATTTAGTGGAGAGCCAAAGGAAGCAGATAGAATTAAACAATGGTAACACGTGTGCATTTTTACGTCAGATGAATAAGGGCTTGTTCTGCCAAATTCTTGACACTTTTGAACTCCAGGAAATGCCACATGTTTAATTGACTTATGTGTGACTTTCTCCATGTAATGATTTGTTAGACTACTACCTCCTTGTTCTTGCTTCTTGCCACTAACTTAAGAATTAAAAAGAAAAATATTTTCCTCATGCCAAAGGAAAAAAAAAATAAAGGCTACATGTGATAGAAACCGAAGACTCTTTTTTTTTTTTCTTTTTCGAAGACTCTTCTTGGAAAGATTAACAATATAAACACACAACAATGTTAAGCGCAACATTAGCATTCAGGAATGAAAATATAATTCACTTTATTTACACTATTTCTGCTTCTTCTGAAAATCTTATTTTGCCTGATCACCACAAAACCGATCAGCACAAAACTATAATAAATATGGTGTAGTTAACATAACTAATTTAACAATTTTGCACATTTTCCCATATAAAACATCATTCTGGGGTCTGTGGATATGATGATAAATACTTTGAAAAATCTCACTAGATGGCCATTGATCATAAATGCTCTTCTGAGTTAATCAAATGCGGCGATTAAACTTGTAGAGGTTTACCAATGCCCTAGAAGATAGTATCATACAGCCGATGCATAACATTTTCCCCTCTTCCATTGCTCCTTGTCAGTTTGCCTCTCCCTTCCAATTTAGTTGAGACAGAGCTGAAAATAAATATCATGCATGAAAGGGAGCATACCCGCCCCCAGCCCTGGGTTCCATGATATGCATACTATATTACAAGGACAAAATGACTTATCCCTAAAACATTTACCACTGTCATTGTTCTGAGTGACCTCTACAAATCTATTGCAAGATATCATGCTGTAATCCAAAATTTAAATACTGTCAATCACATGGTAGGTGCTCAATATATGTTCAGTGCCTAGGGTTTGGGTTGGTTTCCCCGCTTCTACTCTTGCCTTTCTGACTCATTCTCAACATAAAGGCCAAAAGTTTAAAAATATAAGTCAGATATCACTCCCCTGTTTACAATTCTCCAATGAATTTCCCAATTATTCTACAATCAATCCAAACTCCTATTTATGGCTTAATAAAGCCTTTTGTGATTTGCTGCTACGTCCCCGTCCAAAACCTTTCTGAGTTACTCTCTCTCATTTATTCTAAGATTCTAGCCACACTAGGCGTGACTCGCAATTAGGTAAAACTTTAATAAAATAGTAACTTAACAAATGAATGAATTTGTTACGACAGAACTTATTAACTCAAAACAGTTTCTACAACTGAATTGATTGATGTAAGGATTAAATAGCATTCAGAAAATCTATTATTTTATTTTTTGTCTCACTTTTGGTCACATCTATACAATTCTTTTTACAATCTGGTCTTCTTTCTTCTGACACAATATGGAATCCTTCTTGATAACTTTAATCAATTGGACTCCCTTTCAGCGCCTTTGCCCTACATATATTACCTGTTGTTATGCTTGAAAAGCTGAATCTTAAAAACCTCTTCACAGCATGTCTATCATGAGAGACTCCTAACTCTGGGAAATGAACAAGGGGTAATGGTAGGGGAGGTGGGCAGGGGGTTGGGGTGACTGGGTGATGGGCCCTGAGGGGGACGCTTGGTGGGATGGAGCACTGGGTGTTATGCTATATGTTGGCAAATTGAACTCCAATAAAAATAATTAAAAATAATAACAATAAATAAAAATATCCTTAAAAATTAGTAGTGTCATCATAAATTCAAATAATCAGAGTAAATAAAATGATTTCTCAAGATTTTTTTTCTTATATTTTTATATTTTCTGTGGTTCCATGTTAGTATCTTTCCATCAAATGTCTATTCCTCTTTGGAGTCACAATCCCATTTCTTTTTTTTTTTTTTTAATATTTTAGTTATTTATTCATGAGAGACACAGAGAGAGGGAGGCAGAGACACAGGCAGAGGGAGAAGCAGGCTCCTTGCAGGGATCTTGACATGGGACTTGATCCCATGTCTCCAGGATCACATCCTGGGCTGAAGGCGATGCTAAACAGCTGAGCCACCCAGGCTGGCCTTTAAAAAAAAATTATTTATTTATTCATGAGAGACACAGATTGAGAGACAGAGACACAGGCAGTGGGAGAAGCAGGTTCCATGGAGGGAGCCCGATATGGGACTTGATCCATGGCCCTGGGATCACAACCTGAGCTGAAGGCAGACACTTAACTGCTGGGCCACCTAGGCATCCCCACAATCCCACTTCTTATGCCATCGTATTAATCCCAGGAGTCCCCAAAGATAGTAAGTGTTCTGTAGTTTCTAGAGTACAGATCCTTTACCTCTTTGGTTAGGTATATTCCTAGGTATCTTATGCTTTTGGGTCAATTGTAAATGGGATTGACTCCTTAATGTCTCTTTCTTCAGTCTCATTTTAGTATATAGAAATGCCACTGGTTTCTGGGCATTGATTTTGGACCCTGCCACACTGCCGAAGTGCTGTATGAGTTCTAGCAATCTTGGGGTGGAGGCTTTTGGGTTTTCTAGGTGTACGGTATCATGTCATCTGTGAAGAGGGAGAGTTTGACTTCTTGTAGGCCGATTTGAATGCCTTTTATTTCTTTTTGTTGCCTGATTGCTGAGGCTATGACGTCTAGTGTTATGTTGAATAGCAGTGGTGAGAGTGGACATCCCTGTCTCGTTCCTGACCTTCGGGGAAAGGCTCCCAGCGTTTCCCCGTTGGGAATGATATTTGCTGTGGGCTTTCCTAGATGGCTTTGAAGATGCTGAGGAATGTTCCCTCTATCCCTATACTCTCAAGAGTTTTGATCAGGAATGGGTGCCATATTTTGTCAAATGCTTTCTCTGCATCTATTGAGAGGATCATATGGGTCTTGTCTTTTCTTTTATTAATGTGATCTATCACACTGATTGTTTTACAAATGTTGAACCAACCTTGCATCCCAGGGATAAATCCCACTTGGTCATGGTGAATAATCCTCTTACCCAAAGCAAGTGATACCTAAAATATCGCCTTTTCTGAAACATGATCTAAATGGGAAAAAAAAATCCATAACATAAATAGGAATATGTTTCTATGCATATTAGCACTTTCTCCCTCCATTGTGAGAATACATAGAGAAGTTGGCTGCTCATAAACCAGGAAGGGGCCTTTCACCAAACCCATAGAGGCTGGTAACCTGATCTTTAGGGCTCCAGCCTCCAGAACTGTGAGAAGTAAGTGTGAGAAATACATGTTTGTTAGAGCAGCCCAAACTAAGAACTAAGACACATCTCATAGCATAAAAATACATATATATTTTTAATTCTACTATTATATTAAATTTTGGTCTAAAAAAAGTTTAGGATCTATTTAGTGCTTATACAAAATAGGGCTAGAAATGAAGGAGATTGCTAATGAATTAGATAAAATAATACTGTTGTGCATATATTATTTAGACTGGTTTAAATTATGATATCATATGCTGCAAGAACTAAATATCCCTTTTCATTCACCAGTAAGAATATATTGTGATTTTTTAATTGCAATTTCGTATTATATTAGGTAGGATTTTTGCCTAGAGATGAACGTAGACAATGTTTGGAAATACCTGTGTTCTAGGCATGTGGTATGGGCCTTATGAAACTAAGACACTTAGCCCTACTATTTAACTCATTCATGTACAAACATTCTTAGGTACTCAGATCTATAGGATTCCAATAACTTAACATAGAATTGAATCCTTTTCATGAAAACAATAAATCACAGCATCCAATAAATGAGTCGGTTTGCAAAATATGAACTCAACTCTCTTTTGTATATGTGGTTATTTTTATAATCACAAACAAAATTGTAAGCTATTACAATATGCTGTTTCTGGATCCTATCAGTGAAAACAGAAGTATCCTACCAGCTGCCAGATACAGGAAAAGAACCATTCATTCCTGCAGAGTTTCTGTTGGTTCTATTTTAGAGGTTCCAGGAAGGAAGTTAAAAGGGATCTGTAGGGCAACCCAGGTGGCTCAGTGGTTTACTGCACCTTCAGCCCAGGGTGTGATCCTGGAGTCCCAGGATAGAGTCCTACACTGGGCTCCCTGAATGGAACCTGCTTCTCCCTCTGCCTGTGTCTCTGCCTCTCTCTCTATCTCTCTCATTAATAAATAAATAAAATCTCTAAAAAAATAAAATAAATGAAATAAAATAAAGTAAAATAAAATAATAAAATAAAATAAAATAAAAAATAAAATAAAATAAATAAAATAAATAAAATAAAATAAAATGGATCCTCCATTCTTTTGAAACTCTGACACAATTTTATTTTTCATCTGTCACTGGTTGCCTAATTTTATCTAAAATTTTATTGAACATAATAGTGACTGACCTACTAACATAAATATAATTAGTCTGTTACTGGTGTGATAAACATGAATCAGATGAATATTTCAAAGGAAAATGTTCTATTTACATGATTAAAGTTCATTGAGCATCAGTATTAATCAAGATAGGTTATGAACTATGGCTTCTTACAAAAAAACTATTTAATATAACAAGTGATGTGTCAAATATGGAAAAATTATTTTACATAGCAGAAACCAGAACTTAAACAGGTTGACATATTCTCCTTAATTAGTATTAAAAATAGATTTAAAATATTCTAAATAGTTTATAAAATGATATTGAAAGAATTGAGGAAGCTATTTTTTAATACAAAAATGTGTTTTGGTTTTCTGTCTAGAGCTGTTATTTTTTAACCATTCTGTCCCAATTAAAAAAAAAACTCTTTTGGGGGGGCATGTGGGTGACCTCAGTGGTTTAGTGTCTGCCTTTGGCTTAGATCATGATCCCAGGGTCCTGGGATTGAGTCCTGCATCAGGGTCCCCACAGGGAGCCTGTTTGTCCCTCTGCCTGTGTCTCTGCCTCTCTCTGTATCTCTCATAAATAGATAACTAAAATCTTAAAAAAAAAAAAAAAAAAAAAAAAAAAACTCTTTTAGGGAAATTATCATGATGTAATAGAGGTTTTATAATTTAAAATGTGTACATGTGGGTCACCTGGGTGCTCAGTTGGTTAAGCATCTGACTCTTGATGTCAACTTAGGTCATGAACTCTGGGTTCTGAGGTAGAGCCCTGAGGTGGCCCCGCACTGGGCATGGAGCCTGATTAAGCTTCTCTCTCTTCCTTTCCCTCTGCCTCTCCTTACCCTGTGTCTGCATGCTCTCTTTCTCTAAAAAGAAAAAGAAAAAAAAACAAGTATGCATGTTGACAGCACTGGTTATGGATTTGAGACTAGAGAGGTAGGGACTCACACATTTTCTGAGTTCCTACCAATTTTTGTCTTCATTACTATGAATTTCTAAATTAAAATGAATCTAGTTGTTCTGAAGATTAATAATATGAGGAGAATAAGAGCTATCTCAGGACACCTTCCCTATGAAATCCCCTACTTTCGGGCACCTGGGTGGCTCAGTTGGTTTAGCATCTGCCTTCAGCTCAGGTCATGACCCCATGGTCCTGGGATGAGTCCCGTGCTGGGCTCCCTGCTCTGCGGGAGTCTGCTACTCCCTCTCCTTCTGCTCTTCCCCATCCTTGTGCACTCTGTCTCTGTGCCAAATAAATAAATAAAGTCTTTGAAAAAAAGAAAGCTACCACTTTAATACGCAGAAAAACATTTTATTTCCTGATAATTATTAATAACAGCTAAAGGAAAAAAATGTTAATGTATTTGATTGTAAAAATATGTTAAAACTTAAATATAATTTTCAAAATTATCTGTAAAATTTGGGAAATTCCTATATAGGGAATGTTGTGCAATAACATTAAAAAGAGTATGCTCTAATCCAGCTTTAAAATAAACATTTTGAAAAGGAGAGTGTATAAATATATTATGGGTGAAATCAATTTCACTACTTTTTACATGTTCATATAAAACAACTTGGCAGTTATAGAAGTTAAACAACACACTTAAATGATTAAACAGTACAGAAATCAACTCAACACACAAAAATGACAGATCTCAGAATTTTCTGGGGGTAAAAGTTTTTATATATATTTCTTATTATTTTTTTCTTTAGCTTCTGGGCATTCATATTTTCTATTCATTGTATCAATATGAATTATATTTTTCATCTCAACTAAATAATCAAATATATTATCAAATATTTATCTTCACCATTTTGTAATTTTACCAGTGCTTTCAGTTTTTACCAGTAAACTTTGTGAGAAAACTAGTCTCTAAAACATTTGTTTTTAATAAATATTTTTTTTAATACTTATTAACTTTTTTTTCCATTTTCCCTTTCAAATTCTTTCCTTCTATTTTTCTTTGTTTTTAAGGTCTAGGTCTTTTGTTTTTGTTTTATTTTTAATTCTTGAGTGAATATTTTGTTTTAAACAAAAGCAACTAAAGCTAAGAAGTTACCCTAAATAAAATGTTAGGCACAATCCATAATTTCTCAAGATATGGAGTTCCAGGTTTCACTGTTTTTCTAATCATCATTTCAATTTTGAATTTTTGGGGTGACTAGGTGGCTCAGTTGGCTGAGCATCTGCCTTTGGCTCAGGTCATGATCCCAGAGTCCTGCTTAGCAGAGGAGTCGCTTCTCCCTCTCCCCCTGCCCCTGCTCATGTGCTCTCTCTCTCACTCTTTCTCTCAAAAAATAAATAAAATATTTTTAAAAAGTGATTTTTAATTTTTATTCCTTCAATGATAGATTAGAGACATATTTTAAATAACAAAGATGTTTTGAGGGGGAGTGGTGATTGCAATACATACATTTTCAAAATTTCTTTGTTTTCATAATCTTATTCTTGAGGTATAAATATAAGATCTGTATAATATCTAATTTGTAATCTATCTTTTTTTTTTCTTTGTGACTGAATAAATGACTAAAGTATGCCTAAAATGAAGATGTATTCTCTGGTTTTTAAGTCATATGAAGACAAATTATAATATTTTAAATATTATTTCATGTCTTTTTATGAGTTGTTATATACTATTTTTGGTACATTAAAAGTTTATATTCATAATCATTTTCTAATATTTTTGTGTATTTGCCTTTTTTGATTGATATATACTATATATACAATCCAATTATATATATATATATATATATATATATATATGATATACACATAATTCCAATTATCAGATAAACTTTGTGACTTACAAATACTACTTATAAACACTGGGCAATAAAAAAGCATCCTTTCTCCTATTTATTGCTTTTATGTTTTTTGTTTAGAAATATTATTTAAAATTTTATTCATTAATTCAAGCTATATTTTAAGTGCCTACTATGTGCCAGACACTCTTCTATGTGGTATGAATTCAACAGTGAATAGTATAGACCTAAATTCCTGGCCACCCAGAGCTTAGATCTGAAACTCCTATTCTTTTTCTTCTTGTTGCTTTGTCTGATTAAATTTGTCTAATTAACATTTTTATAACGTCTTTCCATACATATTACTTTGTCATTGTAATAGATCTTTCACAACATATGTGTATATATGTATATTTATGCAAATATTATGTAATTTTAAATCCATTCTGACAATCCCATTTAAGGAAAATTTTAAATCATTTGCATATAAATCATTCAAATCCATTCTCTGTGTTAATGGGTACCCTTGCTTTTTTTTTTTAAGATTTTATTTATTTATTCATGAGAGACACAGAGAGGCAGAGACATAGGCAGAGAGAGAAGCAAGAACCCTATGGGGATCCCAATGTGGGACTCAATCCCAGGATCACGTCCTGTGTTGAAGGCAGACACTCAACCATTGAGTCACCCAGGCATCCTGGTATCTTTGCTCTTATATTACTAATGGTGTTTCCTGTTTTGTAAAATATAGCTACTATTTTGTTTGCTTTGTTTTTTTAAGAGAGAGAAAAAGAGAGTGTGTATGTGTGCAGTTGAGCACATGCAAGTGGGGGTGGGGAGGGCAGAGGGAGAGGGGGAGAGAGAGAGAATCTTAAGCAGGCTCCCCATCCTGAGTGGAGCTGATGCAGGGCTGATTTCCCTACCCTGAGATTGTGACCTGAGCCAAAATCAAGAGTTGGATGCTTAACCTACCATGCCACCCAGGTGCACCTTGCTTGCTTTTAATCACTAGTATCAAGTGAAGGCTTTAAGGATATTCAATTCTATTGCTTTTGAGAATATATATGAACCCATATTTTTCTGAATATTATAAAGACTAAGACTCTCCTTTGGGTCCCTACCCTAGGCTCTATGATTAAATAGTCTTAGATGAGGCAATCCAGAATTACAAAGTTTCATTTCTATAGTCTTATCTCTTCACTTTGAAGCTGTCTATTCCAGAAAGTCTTCATTTTGTATTTAACCACATACAATTTGCAAAGTTTGCAAAAATTATCTCGATTTAACTTACATCTAAATTCAAGGTTCAGTTCAAGTTGTTGTAGGCACAATTTGCTCATTCATATTTGTGAAGTTTTATGTATCTTCCTGTAAGCTTGAGTTTTTTAAGATGTGTTTTTTCTTGGTTTTTAAAACCTATGGAATATCTTTCTCTTGTTTTAACTATTGGAATTACAAATTGGCTAGTACTGGAATTGCTGAATAATAGATGTTTCCCCTCAGTTCTCTATAGATCTTTCATCATTATAAACTGTCATCTGGTAGTGTGGAGAATTTTTTAAATAATCTCTTTTTATATTTTTACATTTTTTTTGAGAATTTGTATTATACCTTCCATCCATCTTAGATGCTTTTTTTTTTTCATCTTAGATGCTTTTATGTAATTTTTTTTCTAATTCACAAGGATGGTGTGAGGTTAGTTATCATGATTTATTTTTCTTGAAATGCAGAAGAGCACTCTAAAATCTGTTTTATCCCCAGGAAAGTTTTTCTAGATTGTAAACCTTTCAAAAGAAGAAATCTTGTCTTATCTGTCTTGTGTTCTCATAGTCCGACATGGTGATAGACATATTAGTTGACTCAAATATGTTACTGATTCCTATTTCTAGTATATTTTGGTTACTATTTGTGCTCTATTATTTTTTTTTACCCAGTGATGAATTTGGGTATTCATTTCTGTCCTTTGTATTTTTTTTCATAATTTTAAAGCTCTTTCATTATACTATGTGTCTGTGATCATAATCCTACAGCTCTCATATTGGGGAAATCAATGTTTGTAACAAGAATATTCATTGGCAAGCTAAACATAATCAATGGCAGTGTCTTATCTTTCTTCCCAGTCCAGGGTCTTGATTCCCATCTCACCCAAAAACTAAGTAGAAGATGTCTGAATAATTGAAGACCTTGAAAATCAGACAGGAACTTAAGGCAATTTTAAAAACACAGATTCTTTATTTTATAGTGTCTAGATACAATAAAACATTGTATTTGAGGAAAATGTTGCCATATTTAAATGAATTTCAAAATTTTGAATCTCTAAGAAAAATTAAACAAGATCAATTCCTACATTCTGCTTTTATAACTGTGGCATGGAGAAGTAAACTCACATATATTGCTTTTTTACAAAACCATTGTTGTTTTATTGGATTTACCAATAACAAGTACATATTCTATTGGTTCATGAACTTAAGATCTAATGTTAAGTAAATAGAATTAGAATTGTTTCATATCATGTCCACTGGATGGCAATTCAAAGAGAACATATTTGGCCCAAAATTCTGAAAGGATTTTTTCAAAGAGTTCCCTGGAATCTAGTCAGTTCTAATAATTAGTTGGCTAGTAATAAAAATAATTCCGTATAAACATCTCTTGAAAATTAATTTTGCTCACTTCATAGCTTCAACAGATTTAGAAATATCATTTAAAAGCTTCTGGTTTCCTATGCAAACACAAAACCAGAATTTGGAAACATATTTCCTAAGACATTTCTGAAGTTAAGTCCTTGTGAATCTGAGGATTACCTTTCATTCCCTAAATCTTTTCAGGCACCAGATTAAAATACAATAAACCAAATCATAAGCCCTCTATGGGTACTGAGGCTTCAAAAAATGACAAAAGAATTATTTCAAAAAATGACAAAAAAATTTCTGCTAATATATAAATAAGGAAACCAAAGAAAAACATTTCTTTTTTTTTAACATGAAGATTTGATTGTTAGGAAAATATTTTCTAATGTTATTCAATCATTCCATGCATCACCCGTGCTCATCACAACAAGTGTACTTCTTAATCCCCATTACCTGTTTAACCCATCTCCTCACCCACCCTCCTTCTGGTAACCGTCTCTTTGTTCGCTATAGTTAAGAGTCTGTTTTTGTGGTCTCTCTCTCTCTCTCTTTCTCACTCTCTCTCTTTTCCCATTGTTCATTTGTTTCCTAAATTCCACATATGAGTGAAATCATATAGTATTTGTCTTCCTTTGACTAGCTTATTTTGATTAGGACTATACTTTCTAGTTCCATCCATGTTGTTTCACATAATGGCAAGATTTTATTCTTTTTATGGCTGAATAAAATTCACATCTTCTTCATCCATTTTTCTATCAATGGACATTTGGGCTGCCTCCATAGTTTGGCTCTTGTAAATAATGCTACAGTAAACATAAGAATGTAAATATCCCTTCAAAGTTAGTATTTTAATATTATTTGGGTAAATATCCACTACTGTGATTACTGGATCATAGCATAGTTCTATTTTTTAGTTTTTTGAGGATTCTACATGCTGTCTCTCATAGTGGCTGCACCAGTTTGCATTTCCAGCAATAGTTCATGAGGGTCCCCTTTTCTCTACTTCTTCAACACTACTTGTTTCTTGAATTTTTTATTTTTGCCATTCTGACAGACGTGAGGTGACATGTTATTGTGGTTTTTATTTGCATTTCCCTGATGATGAGTGATGTTAAACATCTTTTCATGGCTCTTGGCCATCTGTATGTATTCTTTAGAGAAATGTCTGTTCATGTCTTCTGCTTACTTTTAATTTTTTTTGGGGGGGTGTTGAGTTGTATCAGTTCTTTATATATTTTGGATAATAACACTTTATTAGATATGTCATTTGCAAATATGTTCTCCCATTCAGCAGATTTCTTTTTTTAGTTTTGTTGATTGCTTCCTTTGCTCTGCAGAAGCCTTTTATTTTGATATATAGTCTCAATAGTTTATTTTTACCTTTGATTCTCTTGCCTCAGGAGACATATCTAGAAAGATGTTGCTATGGCCAGTAATAGAGAAATGACTGCCTGTGCTTTTCTAAAAAAAAAATTATGGTTTCAAGTCTTATGTTGGAGCCCTTAATCCATTTTGAGTTTATTCTTGTGTATGATATAAGAAAGTGGTCCAGTTTCCTTCTTTTGCATGTAGCTTTTCAGTTTCCCAACACCATTTGTTGAGGAAACTTTTTCACATTATATATTCTTATCTCCTTGATTGAAGATTAATTCACTATATAACCATGGGTTTCTTTCTAGGTTTTCTATTCCATTCTATTGATCTATGTGTCTATCTTTGTGTCAGTACCACTTGTTATTATTGCAGCTTTGTAATACAACTTGCAGTCTGGAACTATAATACTTTCAGTTTTGTTTTTCTTTTTCAGACTGCTTTGGTCATTTGGGTTTTCTGTGGTTCCATATATATTTAAGGTTTCTTTGTTCTAGTTTTATGAAAAATGCTGTTGGTATTTCGGTAGGGATTGCATTAAATCTGTAGATTGCTTAGGCATTTTTTTAACAATATTTGTTCTTCCAATCCATGAACATGGAATGTCTTTCCACTTTTTTGTGTCTTCTTCAATTGCCTTCATCAATATTTTATAGTTTTCAGAGTGCAGATCTTTCACCTCTTTTATTAAGTTTATTCTTGAGTATTTTATTATTTTTTGTGCAATTAAAAATGGAGTAGCTTTATTAATTTCTCTTTCTTCTGCTTCACTAGTCCAATAAATATTTATTAAGCAGTTACTATAAGCCTACCCTGGGTCTTGGTTTGAAAATGTGATTGTAAGCATGGCAAAGCCCTTTCCTTTATAAAGCTAATATGTTAGAGAAGAAAGGTATTGAGCAAATTAATGAATAAAGTTCCTACGAGATACATGTCATAAAAAATAAATTCAAGTAAGGTTTTAGAGGGACTCAGGATACTTTGAAGGGACCTGCTAAAGATTCTTTGAGGTGTGGTGTATGAATTGGAGTGGGTGGGGTGAGGAAAGCTAAGGAAGATTAGCAAGGAGAGTAATCTGAAGCAAAAGTCATTAGCAGGAAAAAAGCTCCTCTTCTCAAGAGATGAGCATCAGAAGGCTGATGTGCTTATTTGAGTCAAGTGAAAAGTGAGGAGGGAAGAACTGATATCCAGGAACAGATACCAGCCAACTTGTGAAAGACTGGTGGCAGTGAAGAGCTTGGATTTTACCCAGAGGGTGAAGTTAAACTGTTAAAAGAGTTGTACAAAGAAATGGCAGAGCCAGATGTATGTTTTTAAAAAGATTATTGCCTCTTAACTCCTCCTTACGTCATCTATTTCTAACATGTTGTCAAGGGTGGCATAGTCTTATTAACAAAACCAGCAATAGTACTCAGAGAGGGTGAGAGGACAAAAGAATTTAACTTGTGATTTCCTAAACTACTAGAGAAATGAATGGAGGGTTGTAGAAAAATCAAATATATATATATATATATATATATATATATATATATATATATATAATCACTTTCTCCCTTCCTCCAATCTCCTACCAGGGTTATCTGCTAACTAAATTCGAGGAGAAACTTGAAGACAAAGTATGTCAATTAACCCATGGAAGTAATCCATGGAAGTCAGCCCTTGACTAGATGTGTGGGTGAAATGACAAATAGCAGATCTGGACAAATAAATGGAAGATCTCTACAACTCAGAGTAAGGTGACAGACTTTGCTTCAGCAGCTGTGATCATTAAGGGCCATGAATAAACACCACAAACACACTCCAAAATAAAAAGTTAAGTGTGACTGCAGGAGTCATTTTAAAATGCAACAGTAAAGTTGTGAAACCTTTTCTATGTAGTTCATTAAACATTTTATTATGAACTACTTCAAGTGTGCAAAGAATAACTAAAAACGGTATGTGTGCACCTTAAGACAGTATGCTGAAGAGGAGTAATTAATGAAATGTATACTATGAGGAGGGATAGCCTGGTTTGATAAAAACAATTCATAGAATTTTCAGTTCTCATTCTTGCTCAGGTAATGAAATTTGAGAGTCCTACAAAATAGAAAAACTATCATGGAAAGTGACATCATAAAAAGTAGCCAGTTTTCAAATTATCTTGTTCCCTGTAAATAATCCAAATGGCACTGAAAGCTGTAAAATTTTACAATTCCATCCCTGTCTTTTAATAGCTAAAAAAATTAGTTTATTCACTCTCTCTCTTTATTAACTTTCCTATTCCTGTTTTTGAATGCATTTTTTATTATTCTTTGCTTGATAACCAAGTCCTTTCTTACACAAAACATATTACAAGAATCTGACATCTTTAGTCAGATTGAGCATATGTTCATTTTATCTCTTAGATTTCGATGTCATCAATGAAAGCTAAACAGAGTCATGGTTAAAAGTGAAAAGTTACAAACATACCAACGAGTGGAATGGTGAAATATGAAAATAAAATAACTTTTTTGACTAAGTTTACTTAATTTTCTGTTTAAGCCAGAACAACAAATATGCAATGATATACTAGAAATAGAACTAAAAGTCTATTTCTTCCAAAATCTTTTTGATTTTTTCATACTCTTTAGGCCAGCAATGCATAATGTATATTGGGTTAAAATTGCAATTGGGTCAACATAAAAATGATCTAGAGGATGACTCTGCAACCTGAGAATACATGTTTTAAATCCTGTATTCCTAGAATGGTTCCTGGCACAAATTTAAAGGTTTAGTAAATGGTTGTTGAAGGCATGAATAATATCAAAGGATCAGAGCAGCATTTTGAGGCAGAATGAAGTGACAATTTTTCTAGAAATCTATAAGTCAAATATCCTCAGAATAAAGAAATTTATTTTATGATATAGTTTTAGTTCCTTTGTTTTATGTAATCTCAATTACACACTTTTCAAAACTGAAACTATAATCACAATAATGTGAAAAATAGGTTTTCTTTACTAATTTTGTAAAAGGAAAAGACAGGAACAGAGTAACACAAAATGACTTATGAAATCCAACTTAATGTACAGAAGAAGGGTGAAGATCATGTCCTCTGGGGTTTATCAGCAATATTTAAACCACAGTAAGAACATAACCAGTAGGGTCTGTGGTGCTACTGGGCCTGGGAGAGATTCAGAGATGCAAAGATGGAGTGGCCCAAAGCCTCACAACTTCTCTACATGCCAAATAGATCTAAGTTCTTGAAGCCCCAGCTCATCTGATTGTGGTTTCTTATGGGTTTTGTCAAAGCTTTTGCTTTGCACTGGGCAAAGGTAAACAGGCAAAGAAGATTATTGTGACCCTGAAGAGAGGCTAAAACTCAATATGAGCTCTACCATCCAACAAGGATTGGAGTATTTTTAAAACCCAGGGTGATGACATAGATCATAGGCCACTTGTGTTCACTAATTGACTTCATTTCCCTCATAAGTAAACTTTCTCCTGTCTTCATAACTGGTGATAGCTGCACACCCTTGAAGTAAGGGGCTCATCAGAATTAGGCATCTACGCTCCAAACCAAGACTGGGAAACAGCGGCTCTATCATCCCTGATGCTTATAGTTCAAAGAGATGACAGTCTTTGGTTGCAAAACTGGTCTCTTGCCAGTTTTATGAGACTTACATCTCAGAGGGGCACAGTAAGAATTTACAATTATAAGTTTTCTAAAGTAAAGGCTCCAAGAGAAAGTAGCCAGTGCCTAGAGTTGGGAAGAAAACTGTCTACAGGTCAACCAGGCTGAGGGGAAGCCTCAGATTTTGTTGGTAAGTCCCAACGACATAACCTGGTTGGTGTTTTATAGAATTCTCATCTGAATCCCCTCAGTGCTGTTTGGGAAAAGAACAAAATTCAACTGCTCATGATTATTACTTATAAACTCAGTCTCCATTCATTTTTGCTTTTCTGCACTAGAGTCTACCTCTGCATTTCATAAAATTAGTCAGTTACTCACTGATTATAGTGCAAATAAAATGTAAATTAGGGACACCTGGGTGATTGTCAGTTTCTGACTCTTGATCTCAGATCAGGTTTTGATCTCAGGATTGTGAGTTCAAGCCCCATGTTGGGGTCCATACTGGTTGTGGAGTTACTGAAAAAAATGTAAATTGCCTATAAAATGAAACTGCACATTTTTTCCATAGATGGTGGCCTTTCTAACATTGATGGTAGACACAGGACAATTCAAATCACACACAGACACACACAGGTTATAGTAATTCTAATGAGGAGAAATCGACAAGAATGACAGCATAATCAGCATTTCAAAATTAAATTATTTGAATATCAAATGATCAAAGAGTTCATTGAAACAACTGATACTGCTCTTTTTTTGTAAAAATGGAATGAGACATTATGTTATTGATTTTATTGCAAGAATCATCTCAATATTTGGAAGACCATTTAATTTGAAAAATTAGTGTATAGCTGAGATTACAAACAAAATTCTGTTATAAATTGCTTGTTTTATTTTTCTAGACAAAGTCCTAATGGACACTCTTTTTCACTTAATTATGCTACATTGTTTTCTACAATACGTGAATTCACTTTGATGGATTTCTCCCTCAGACATGTTACTTTCAGTATCTTGTATACACATTTCTAATTACTGGCCTTAGATTTCAACTTCAAACTTGGTATGTCCATCCTGCATTGTCATTTCTCCCCCAAACTGAAAAGTGATTCTCATTTGGGTGCATTGAATTGACCCTTTATTATGAAATCTATTTCTTTCTGGTTTAGTTGTCCTGAAATGTGTGTAATTCTTTAAAAGGGGGGGGGGGGGGGAGAGAGGAAGAAAGGGAGAGAGAGAGAGAGAGAGAGAAATCCCTGACTTAATTTGGTGTCCCCTCCAAATCCTGACTTATTAAACACATAGCATGAGCCATGTTCTGGAAAAAAAATATTTGTGACTAATATTTTTAAAGTCATGACGAAAGAAAAGATTCTACTTGTGTGGCCTCTTAGAAATATGAAGTTGAAGAGAAGTCATTAGTATAGCAGCATTTGAAGATAAATATGTATGAACAGGACATGACTTAGGCCCCCTGAAATAATCACTTTCCCCTCCAATTATGACCTCATTACCTTGGGCCTCTGCTCTCACCTTGGCATATGCTGTCATACAGAAATTAGGATACCTTTTGTAGTTCCCCACACAAGCTCTACCTGATATTCTCTGAGCTTATAATTCTTCACACACAACCTACCCCCCAGTCCCTTGCTCATGATTTAGATCCTCTGGGAACCCACCTCCAACCCCAAGAGGGTCACTGCACAGCCTCTGAACTATATCTACCTTTGGGGCCTCACATTTAACTGCTAAGCTTCACCAAGTACTCAATACACAGCGGGTAGCTAATTAGTATAGTCATTCAACAAATATCTGTAAAGGCAACAGGAAACACAGTACATCCTTTGAAATAACTAAAATATGAGCCAGATCAGGCTAGTGAAAAGACATGATTTCAGAAGAAATGAAAATATCAGAACCAATAACACAGATACTATTTTTCCATTTTAGTTCTTTTGTTCTCTGTGACAAAATGTGTCCCCTGCTTAAAATTCTTATTCTGTATGCATAGGGAGGAGTGGGCAGGAGTGGGAGGGGTTATTTCCAGTAATGAATTTAAACCATATGATGCACAGCATGGATAGACAGTCACGTAAGAAAGTCATGGTCTAAATACATCTGCTGCATTGAAAAGACATCGAGATTTCTCCAGTGCTGGGAGTTCAAAACAACAATTACTTAAATATTTGTAATCTGCGAGGTACCCAAGAATTAGGAATGGGGGGGTCTGGCACAATTTCTCATGGGTCAGAATATTGGGAAAAAATGCAATTAGTATTTATTAGTAAAATGTAAGCATTCTGTTGGAATTGCTATGAATAAAGACTATTCCCATTTGAAATTAAGATAACTCAAACTTTGGTTAAAGTATGTTTTTCTCCTGACAATACTCCTTAATTAAATAGAGGCACAGAACCATGTTTGCAATCATATTTACTAAAATAATAAAGATAGTACTCTTAAAACCAATCACTTAAATGTATGAAAGAACTTCCGTGAACGTTTTATATACACCATTTTTTTTTAAATAGATGTTAAGCCTTCTAGCTATTATCTTGGAAGGTCCATACAATATATTTGACAGCTATTTGGATATGTTTGGGATGCATTCAGGCCTCCCAACTAAGCGTGCAGTATTCAATTTGGAGGTCTTAAATAAGCTCTCAGTATTTTTGAGAGCTAATTAAAACTTAATTATAAGTGTCAGTTCAAAGCCCTACACAGGCACTGTCAGTTATTGGGTTTCTTATCAAGCCAGTAACGTGCTGTGGCTGTTGTACTAATAATGAAGTTGCACAGAACCTACTGCCCTCTAGGATCTCTTTTTTTTTTAAACAAGAACACAAAATGGTTAAGCATAAAGTGCAAGGCAGATTTATGTGAAAGTCCAGGCAAAGCTCCATTTCTGTCACATATTTTCAATGTTTTAAACTTTTCTTTGCCACAAGAAAAATAATGATATTTAAAAACACATATGTTTTGTATCAAGTTTTTATTTAAATTCTAGTTATCTTTAAAAGTTTATTTTTGGGGGAGGGTGTATATATGATTATCCACTTTCCTTGCGATATCTATTTCATACAGATGGATGACATATCTTCCAATGAAGAATTCAATTTATAAAAAATGAATCCACTAATTTAACCTGTCCAAAAGAGAAGAGAGATAAGTACTAATGTAATTAACTCTCTCTCTCTCTCTCTTTTTTTTTTTCTATTGATAGATCCTTAACAGTTATTTAATATAAGCTAGCATTTTCCCATCAGCCAACATTGCTTCCAGGCAATTTTCACGCAGATATCCTGTAGTGTATTATGGGAATGCCAATGATCTTTAATGTTATCTAGAACAAAACATAATTAGGAAGGAAATTCTTTGGGGAACAGCAAATGTGATGTATCAGTTTGCAAAGCAAAAGACTTACAGTTCCGTTTTACTTGTTTAAGCTTATTTATACTGAACATATTAGAAGTAAAATATCCTACATTTTTTCCAGTTTCTTCACAACAAACAGATTACTCTCAATGACTTAGGATAATTTTCAATTAAATTGTAAATATTGGTAATTGTAACAAAATAATGCCCATGTTGTTATTTTATTGAAAAGTTATTACTCTCTTGCAAATATCATAGTAAGAATAGGAATATCAAAGGTTAAAGTGATTGTCATGAAAACAGACAATCTAGAAAAAAGGCTTCAAATAAGAAAATACTTCTCAGACAATGTTCTTCAACTCTCCTCTCAAAACAGCAACTTATTTGATTGTGCCCAAGTTACTAACTTTTCTTATCTGTAACTATTCAGATTGGCCCCTATTTGATGACTGAGCTAAAGTAGCTATTTGGGAAGTGGCATAAATAAACAGAATTAGTAAGAATTAAATGATCCTAGGAATCCTTATTAAATATTTCTAATAGTTTTAGGGTGCTGAGGTGGCTCAGTTGGTTAAGCATCTGACTCTTGAATTTGGCTTAAAAATCATGAGCTCACAGTCATGTGATCGAGTCCCATGTCCGGCTTCATGCTGAGCTCAGAGCCTGCCTAAGATTCTCTCTCCCTTTGCCCTTAACCACCCCCGCCAACTCTTGATATCTCCCTCTCTCTAAAAAAAAAAAAAAAAAAAAAAAAAAAAAAAAAGTATTTATATATTCTTAATATTTTCATTCAAAACGTGCTTAACTCATCATAAAATTGCTCCTGAAAGGCCATATTAATAGATGTGTTCTAATGGGAAATTTTAGAAGCCATTTCACATATAAGTCTTTAAAATGAATGAATCTATCTACTCATGCATACTTACAACATGTGTATAACCTGACAATCTGAAAATTATGATTTTCTTAGTTTTCCCTCCCCCACTTACTGAATACATAATACAGCTATGTTGGCATTCTTCTGATTCTAAATATTTAACTATCTACCATGAGCATAGAGGCTCATATTTTATTTAAGTATTTAATAAAGGTTATAATTGTTGACAGCATTAGAATAGCAAAAAAATTAATATGCTTGTTTTACAATAAAACTTTTATTCCATTATTAGTCATGACTCCTTTGATTGACACATGTCAAAAATACTGGTGCTTTTTCATACTCTAAGAAAAATATACCTAGAAACTTAAAATAATGATTATTGCAGAGCATTTAGTGTATGTATATACCTTTAAGTTAGGTTGAATAAGGAATGAGCAGCTTCTGTTTTCCACATGGGGATTAAAAAGTGACTATAAAATAAGCTTATTTTAAAGATTTGAAAATATAGGGATTCCTGGGTGGCTCAGTGGTTGAGCGTGTGTCTTTGGCTCAGGTGGTGATCCCCGGGTCGTGAGCCCCACGTTGGGCCCCCTGTAAGGACCCTGCTTCTCTCTCTGCCTGTGTCTCTCCCTCTCTGTCTGTGTCTCTCGTGAACAAATAAACAAAATCTTAAAAAATGATTTGAAAATATAAATGTATTAATATTAAAAATCAATGTCCTGCTGAAAACCATTTCCTTAATGATTAAGAGTTTTCCATATATCTTCCCAGATTTTTATATGCATCTATTATAAAATGATTTATATTAACAGAATCATATCATATTACACATATGATATAGCAACTTTTTTCCCCACTTTACATTCATTTATTTTTATTTTTATTCCAGTATAGTTAACATACAATGTCATATGAGTGCTGCTTTCTTTTCATACGTAAGCCTATATCAGGGTTATGTGTCTATTGCAGTACATACACAACTCTCTTGGCTTCATTATTTTCTACCATATGAGTATATTGTAATTTATTTCACAAACTTACTGATGGATAATAGTTTCTACCTCTGCTCTATGATAAATAATGCCTCATTAACAATTATGAAAACATCTTTGAGGATAACTAAGCATTTTTATAAATTATATTTCCAAAAGTTAAATTAGTATGAAGGCATAAATGAACTATTTCATAGCCACATAGACAAGCACTCAAGAGTTCAACTTTTGTTACTCCTTCAGCCAAATGCCAAATGCAGACCCAATTTTATGTAAAGTTATCACAAATAAACTATATAGCAATACATTTTATTTTATATTTTATTTTTTATTTTTAACTTTGAAAAATTTGTGGCAATGATAATACTACTTGCTAATTGTTTTCTTATTTGGCACAACGTAATTAGTGTCAATCAATAATAAGTGAGTATTTACTTTGTTATGGGCAGGACTTAAACTAAGAATATTTTCCTTCATAATCTCTCAAACATTAAATCTTCTGAACTCTATCTATGCCCTGAAACATAAAAAAAAAAAATCAAAAGGAAAATTATTTTGGAAAACAGTGGAAGATATTATTTAATTACAAAGGCACATACGGAGCTACCTAAAAATTAAGATTTGGAATCTTCATTTCCAATGGAAAATTTTATTTTCATCTCAGACTTTCCTTGAATCTGTACATGTACTTTAGGGACACTAGCCTGAAGCCACACCAATTTTTTATCACTAAGAAAATAAAATAAATAGATGGGAAACTATCAGGGGAAAACATGAAAACTCTATGAAAAGTAGCACTAAATTCAGTAGGTAAAAGGACTTATTATGATAGGACAGCACTTCAGAATGATGATAATAGAAATTGGTGAATTTTCTCCGAATAATATATATGATAAGAAATACAAAGAGAATAATAAGTCATTTTGAGTCCTCTGAGAAACCAACACCAAGGTAGTATTAATTATGCAAGGATTTTTAAAATTTTATTTTATTTTATTTTATTTTATTTTTTTTTAGAGAAAACAGCGTATTATTCCTCTGGATCCAAGGCTTTGACTAGATTCATGTTTTGTCAGAATGCTTTCTCAGTTTGTGATTTGTTTTTTCATTTTGCTAATGTGGCATGTGAAGAACAGAGACTTCAAATATGTTTTTAAAATTTTTATTTACTTGTATATTTGACGGAGACAGCTAGAGAACACAAGCAGCAGGACAGCAGAAGGAGAAGGAGAAGCAGACTCCCTGCTGAGCAGGTACACTGACGTGGGGCTCCATCCCAGGACCCTAGGCTCACGACCTAAACCAAAGGCAGATGCTTAACCCACTGTACCACCCAGGTGCCCTGACACTTTCAATATTTATGTATTATTATCTATTAATTGTTTTTTCTATTGCTACTACTTTTTGTGTTCTAATACATTGTTGACTATTCCAAGATTGTGAATATTTTATGTATTCTTCTAGAAGTTTAAAAACAGTAGCTCCTACATTTAGGTGCATGATCCAATTTTAATTTATTTTTGGATAGAGTGTGAGGCAAGGGTCAATGTGCATTTTCTCCATATGGATATCATCAGTCCAGCACTGCTGAGACGACTATTCTCCCCTTTGAATTATTGTTGGTAGCTTTGTTAAAAATCAATTATTCACATATGTATGGCCTATTTATAGACAGGCAGCTTTTTATTCTCTGCCTATGTATTTATTTTTACAGCTATACTACACTATCTGCATTACTATAGCATTATAGCATTTTTTGAGATTCTTATAAATCCTTTTTTTCCCAAATAGTTTTGTATATTGTTGGCCTTTAGTAGTTTCAAGTAAATTTTAAATCATCTTGTAAATTTATTTTTAAAAACTCCAAAAATCCTACTAGAAATATGACTGAGAATATATTGTATCTACAGATCAATTTGCAGAGAATGAACAAATTAACAAGTGTGTCTTCCAATCAACAAACATATTTCCCCAGTTAGTTGTATTTTTATTTCATACAGAAATATTTTGTAATTTTATGTGTATAAGGTAAGCATGATTTTGATTATATCAAAAAGTTAGTATTTTAAGCCTTTGATGTTATTTTAAATGTTATTTCTTTTATAATTACATTTTTCAAATGTTTGATACTAGCACGTGGAATTTATTTTTTTTTGTATTAATCTTGCTTGCATCCTGTTACCTTGCTAAATTCACTCATTACTTAGACTAATGTCTTTAAAGATTGATTAGAAATTTCCAAATGAATAATCACATCATTTGTAAATACAGGCAAATCTAATTCTTCTTTCCCAGTCTTTATGCTTCTTTTTATTCTTATTGATTGACTAGGATCTTCAGCACAACATTGAATAAAAGTGTGACAACATATCCTTGTTTGCAAATCAGTGGGAAAACATTCTGTCTCTTACCATTAAATATTGCATTAGCCATAGGTTTTCATAGATGTCCATTATCATTTTGATTTTGATATAGCTTTCTTTTCCTCCTTCTCCCCCTTCCCTTCCTCCTCCTCCTCCTCCTCCTTTAGTTGTTAATGATCCTTTATTGAAATAATTTCCTTTGTAGTTCTTAACTAGCTGGGCATTCCACTGCACCATTACCAATGTCAACTACAGCGACATGAGAGGTGCGGCCATCAACACAGATTGGGTAGTCCCCAGGATCTCTTCAATGGTCTTTAATGATCTTAACAATCAGTGCCACATTAATTGGGCAATGTTGACAATTTCATCAAAAGTGATGATTCCACTGTGCTTAATGTTTTCCTCCTTCTTTCTGTCTCTTGGCCATTCCTTGAGGTTTTTGGTAATCAGGACAGAGGCAGAAGGTACCATTGCAATCTGTACATGTCTGTTCTGAATGGTCAGCTTCACTATAATTCTCAGACCCTTCCAAACACCAGTTACCTTGGCCATGTCATTATTGACCTTGTTTTGGAGATAGACCCCACGGGCTGATCTTTGGAGCCAGAGCAGATGTGGCACCAACTTCCCCACTAGTGCTACTTGGGTACACAACTTTGATTCCTTTCTGGTCGAACTTAGGCCACATGGTGGAGGTGGCTGGTGTTAGATGAACCTGGATTCAGGACAACCAAAGACAGTTGCACCTTCTCCTCCTCTGAGCCAAAAGTCAAAAGCTTCCCTTCCATTTCTGTTGAGTTGTTTTATTGTCACTGGATGTTGGATTTAGTCAAATGTGTGTGGTTTTTTTTTTTTTTTTTTTTTTTTACATCTATTGAGATAATCGCATGTGGTGATCTGCACTGGTTGATTTTTTTAATGTTGAACCCATCTTGCTTTCCTAAGGATAAATTTCACCTAGTCATAATGCATTATCGCTGTTTAAATATTGTTGGATTTAATTTTCTAATTATTTTTGTGTCTTACAAATACTAATATGTAATTTTGTTTTCTTGTAATTTTTGTCTGGCTTTCATAAATATTCTAAGACCCTTACTATATTAAAGAAGAGTGTAAAGACATTGAATGACATTATATATTAAGAAAGATATGCTTTAAAATGTAATAGTAACTACCAAAATTGTTATTTATATTCTAGAACAAAAAATGGAATAAGAAAACACTGTAACTTCAACAGCAACGTCAAATCAATCAGAAGGAAGGCAGAAAAGGAGGAAGAAAAAAAACATTGAAAGGCCAAGCCTTTGATAAACATAGGTAAGCTTTTGGACATTTTGTTTAAGGTGAGTCTTGTCTTTTGAATTAGTGTTTCCCTTCTTTAATAGTTAACTAACTCCTTTCTCCTTAATTAGTCTGCAAGGAAATGCTAGCGAGTGTTTTATCTTCAAACTGTCTTTAGAAAACCTAAATTGTCTAGTTCAGTATTTGGGAAATGGTATGTGCTCAGGAAAACTTCTTTGTTTCTTCTCAAGGTTAAACATTTGGTTAGTGAATGTCTAGTAACAGGGGAGGAAAGCAAATAACATAATCTCCCATTAGGATTATATGTATTATATATTTTCATTCAAGTCTGATAATTCTTCCCTTAATTAGCCATCAGTGACTTGTATTGAATCACATTCTGTATTTAATTAGTATTTTTGAATTGAAGCTATTTTCATTTTACAAGTTAACTGTAGAAATACCTTGTGGACATTTGACTAATATTTTAATTAAAGCATAGAGTCATATGAAAGACATACTTCTTATCTCGAATAATTGTCATCTGTTGATAAATATTAAATAAAGGTTTTAGTAGTATGATTATGTAGTGGTAAATAAATATTGTAAGCAAGTAATTATCTATACTTTAATGAAACTCCTTTCACTTTATTTTCTTGTGTTATTTATACCTCTGAGCAAAAACAAATCACCATTCAGTAGAGCCATAAGTTTAAAGATAAGTTTAAAGATTTGAATACGAGAAGTTTTTAGTCATTGTTTTTCTTTAAAATCCAGGTTGACTGTTCGCTTCACACTTTCACATAACTACTAATATAAAAAAAAAAGATTTTTCATGTGATCAAATATTTTTTTTTACAAAATATACATTAAGCAGGACCCCAGTTAATAAGTTCACTGATTATTTCCACATTTAGGGCCAGCTGTATGAGACCATATACATTTACTACAATAGCAACTGAGTGAAACTCTGCACGCACTAAAGCTTACTTGAGCACAAGAATGATATAATACTGGTTTGTTTTTTAGTCTGTTTGAGACAGTCTAATAACTGGAGGATCTGGAATGACCACACTATTCCCCAGAGTCTTTATTACAGCACTGACCCATGGAGAGACATGTGGATAGGGCCATGTTTGTGTACACGGCTGTACTCAAGTGAAAGAATGTGAGAGTGCGTGTGTATGTTTCATAGAATTTTGAATTCCTGGCCAAGTGAGGCTTAACAAAATCTTCAGAAAAAAATGAGAATATCATCTGATTAATAGCATCAGCTTTAACCTTTGATGATTCTCTATAAAGTCTTTGATGGACAGCCAACCAACATCATGTATTTCTCTCATGGTAAAAATATGAATATTATGAATAAATCTTAGTTCTTGTTCATAAGGAATGTGTTGTATTGAGTGTTAATTTTGGAAGAGATTCCCAGATATCATGGGGCATTTGAAGTACTGTTATTACCAATAAGTGATCCATTACTGTTTCTTCAAGGGATAAAACACTAGGATCCAGAAGTTGCCAAAATACACAATTTTTTACTTTCATTTTCAGTAGGAAAGGTCCAAATGTAACTTGTTCTTTAATGTTATGAAATCTGAACATTATATTTGAAATGTAGCATAAGATTTAATTAAATAATTCATTCACTATTTCAAACACATAATTCCTTAATTCTTAAAATACAAAATTACCTAAAATAGAATAAATGGCTTTAATATGAACAAGTCATTTAAAGAATTGGTGATAATGGGGGAAGTTCTGGCTTCTAAAGTCTAATCGCTACTATGGACTTTGCACCAGATCAATTATTTTACCTTTATTTTCCCCAATATATTAGCTGATTAAAAGGGCATGTTAGCCTTTATCCACAAGAGGATGCTTCAAAGGACGGATAATTAAAAGGGTTGGCAAGTTCCTTTTAATTAGAATGGTTACACAATTGCCAACAAATAATAACTCCTTTATTCAAAATTGAATGCCCAGAGGTTAATTGATTTGCCAAAGTCTCAAACATTATCCGCATGCATCTATATTCAGATTGCTAAATACATTTATCTTTTAAATATTCATGAGGCACCAAAGTTCCAAAATCCAGTAAATCATGTAAAAGTATTTGTTCTTTGTTTGATCAGATATAATTTCATTCTTTAGCCATTTCATGTAGGCAAGTGAAGCAATGTAACATAACCCTGATAATCTTGATAAAGAAGAAATATCAGCCCCACAGAATATGAGCTAGAGTTCATGTTTTAAAATAGTCTCACTGAATGTTGATATTCTTCAGATTATAGTTTTTAAATTAGGAGATGATTTTCATTTAGTCACCTAAAGCTTAGAGATAGACTGACAATTTCCAGGTGTCAGCAATTTAGGCTTAATTGAAATAATACTAATACCAGTGATTTTAGTGCATTTGTATAGTACTTTGTTCTTTACTAAAGGTTTTGTGTCAATTTTATCAAATAAAGCAATTTCAAAAAAATTGTACACTTAAGAAAGCAGCTCACGATAAGATAATTCTTAAACTTTTGAATTTTAATATACATTTAAGAAAATGAAACATTAAGGAAAATGTGAAAATAAATGTTCATATAAAAACATGCAAAGAGAGAAACAAGTTCAATCCACGATTTTCCCATTTATGAGTGTTGACGATTTTCCAATTTATAAGTGTTGTATCAATAGTCCGTGTGAGAGCTGCTGGTCAATAAGAAGAGATGCGAAAGCAAGCCCATATGCATCATGGTTATTCACCTTCTTGTCATTCAAAGGTTTTTATTGTTCTGGGCTAATACTATTCTTGAGGCCTTGGTATATATGTGTTAGCAGATGTGAACAACAATATCATGATAATAGTAAGGAATTATTTTTGTTTCAAGATATGTCTTTCATTTGTTTAAACAAATACCCTAAGTGTGCTTAGGTGATTTATTTAAGTTTGGAAATATATATTTAAAATTAATGCAGATGATTAACATATTTGTATATTTAATACATGTTTATACATTATCTCTTCAATCTTCATAGGAATGACTAGAAAACAAATATCATTCAGATAAATATGCTTCTACCTCGTTCATGTACTTATGGACTATAGAGGCTGTTCTAGAACTTGCCTAAAACCAAAGAGTATGTGTGCAGTGCCTGGCAAATGGGAGGATCTCTATAAATGTTAATAGCTTTGTTTCTACTTCATGAATTCTGTTACTCTCAGATTCTTTCCATTAGTTTCTCCTCTTAGTTTAGAAACATGTTCAATTTTTTTTTCTATCCTATAAAAAAGAAAAGAAAGAAGTAAACCAGTCTCCCTGGTATGCAGCAGCCTTCCTGACCACCCCTCTCTTTTCCCCTACCTCTCTATCTTCTGAGCTATTTCTCTTGTTCTCCCCACCCCCTCACACCATCCACAACTAGTTTTTTAAACATATACTTCATAATCACATCTTTATTCTAATTAGCTGTAATCTCCATGAGGGCAGAGACCATATCTCTTTTACGGCCCATTGTTCATTGTATCTTCTGTATGATAAAAGTGATTTTGAGAAATATTTGCCAAATATTTCTCACCACATACCTGTTTGTGTGCCTTCCTCAAGCACAATTCTATTTAAAATCCTGTTTTAAATTTTGGCCAGGTACTCATCTCTAAAGGTAATCTCAAATCTCTGATTATTACGGTAGCTGACTTTCCTCCTCCACTGTAACTGGTTTTCCTAGTATTTCTGACTACATTTAATTTTTTTTTCTTTTGTTTTAGTTGTCGGCATGTTTTCCTAGCCTGTCATCTGAATTTTGATGCATCTCTTTATCATTGGCTCTCTCTTTTCTACTTACTCACTGAGTGACCACATGCAATCTTTTCCTCTTCACTGATCATAAGTAGTTTATGGCTTCAGTATCTTCACTTTCAGCCTGCATCTTTCTCCAGAGCTTGAGAATCCAATTTCTACCTGCCTGCTATACACCTCATCTAGATCTCTGCTTCCAGTTCAGACCCATAGACTCTCATATTTTCATCCTTATCCTCTCTACATGCACATTTCTGTTGGTTTCCATCCAGCCCTCCCTACTGTTTACCTTGACATCCTCAGGCTCTTCATATTATCCCACAAGTTGTTTCTTAATTCACTCTGATTCTGACTAGCAATTGCTTCTATGCATTTCCTGTTTCAAAGCTATCAGAGAAAAAAAAAAGCCTCTCTTCTAAGGATATACCTAGAACATATTTGAGATGGACTTTGCATAAAAGGTATGAGGAAATAGTACATGATCACAAACGAAGTCTTATTGGAAGCAACAGTGAAAATAATCAGGGGTTTCAAATATAAATAATAATTTTCATTTTTAAACTATTTCCATACAGTTGTAGCTTTTTTATATTTACCTTTACAAACAGTCTCTATACATGTGCATAGTTCAAATGAAAATGTATCTTGGCTATAAAAAGTAGAAGTGGTTGGAGGTGACAGGCCTTTAGGACTTAGCACCCTTGCCTTGTGGTGGTCAGTACCCATGAAGATGACCATGCCTACAAGTCCATGTGGTAACAATTGCCTCAAATTGTAGATAGAATATTCTTTTGTCTTGGAAGTGCTTTGAGGAGTTGATGGGGAAAAAAAAATCTTTTCTCAATTTCCCATTCTGAGTGATAGGTAATGGTTGCTTGGATATATATGTTGAAATAGCTTTTGTGGTTATCTCCAGGCTCAGTGGGAAAGGAAAGACTGCAGTAATCAAACAGTAATATCTATATGGGCACTAGGGATGTGAAGAATGGTTCAGTGTGGTATAGCACATTATTTGTTCAAACTAGACTTTTTCAGGTTTCCATGTGCTCCCTTATCCTGACAATTGATAAATGTTCACTGTAACCATGCCAATTACAATTTTAAAGCTGTGGGTTTGTTTCTATCTGTCCTTAACTGTCCATTTTCTTGATTTTTACTTGTTCTTTTAAAATTTTATCCATGTTACACATTTTTGCATATTTTTGCAGAAGAAGCCATATATTCCATCATTCCATCTAGTTAATCTCTGGTTATTTCAATTATGATCCAATTACAGAATCATATTCATTCATTCCCTTTCTTCCTTCTCTTCCTCCAATGATATTATTCTTTCTGATATTCAAAGTCCTTGATTTCTCCGGTATTAGTGCCATATTTTGCCAATATTTTCTGAGGACAGGAGAATTACTTCTGGGTTCATCAACTAATAACTAAATCTTAGCAACATGAAAATGTTTGAATTGCATTTCTAAAAGTTTAATTACCTTTACTTTTTATTTGCAACTTCATTTGCACTTTCAAAGAGCTAAAGAAAATTTCCAAAAAATATTCTTTACCTTTTTTCAAACTTTAATATTAAGCTTTTAATAAGTTCAGAAAGAGGCAAATTTATCTGAATAATATAGTTAATAAATTATATAGGGATATATACAGGGATGATAGAAAGATACAGTTGAAGTCTATGAATATGTCAGGTAGAGCAAACTTTATCCAATATAGGTCATTTCATAGAATACAACTAAGTTAAACATTATAGAAATAGTACATACAGAATTCAGGATAGTGGTTACTATTGGGATGGGAGGGGTGATGTGACTTGGAAACTCTTCAGGTATATTCTATGCTTTGTTCTTAACCTGGTAATGGGTATGTATGTTTTCATCATATTGCTATTTAAGAACTATACATATATTTTATATGCCCCTTCACCTATTGTGTTTTATTAAATAATAATAATAAATAATAAATAAATAAATCCAGTGACATGGATGGAGCTGGAGAGTATTATGCTAAGCAAAATAAGTCAGAGAAAGACAAATATATTATTTCACCTATATGTAGAATTTAAGAAACAAAACAAATGAACCTATTGTAAGAAAAAAGAGAGGCAAATCAAGAAACAGGCTCTTAACTACAGAGAATGAACTGATGGTTTCTGATGGGGAGGTGGAAAAATGGATTAAATAGGTGATGAGTATTAAGGAGAGCACTTGTGATGAGCACTGAATGTTGTATGTAAGTGATAAATCACTAAATTCTGCACCTGAAACTAATATTACACTGTGTTTCAATTAACTGGAATTTAAATAAAAGTGTGGAGAAAAAAAAAAAGAAAGGAAACTTCTCTCTAATATTCTCAAACAAGAAAAGGAGATATCTTTCATTACAAGGACATCAGAAGTAGAGAATATAAAAGAATGAGAGAACCAGGATTCACTCAGTTCTCCAAGAGGTGACTTCATTCTAGGACTAGTGGTGCCTGCAGACACAGGTGTCATACTTGCTTGTGATGCCCAGAAAACTGTCTTTCTTTGGGCCATTTGATAATTGACCTTTCTACAGCATCATGTAGAAGATATTCATTTAGGTCTCATCATTGAGAAGTGATGCTCTTTCTTAATCTCATTACTCATGTGGGGGGAAATGATTCATAAGAAAGCCTTAGAATGACCATGTAGGGGTTAATTCTTGTTGGGCAGTCAATTGTCATAACCACTATAAGCACTTAATATGATGTCTAACGTATTATGAGACTCAGCAACACTTAATTCATGTCATAGTTTTTTCATATCTTGCCTAAATTCATAAGTTTTAGAATCCTTCTGAACTTAGATTTTTACCACCTGCTTCAACATTTGTATTTGTTCATCTTTACTGCAGTTTTTCTGATCTGAAAAACAAAATCAAATCACTAATTATTGCGTAGCTAGGGTAATGGATGTTCATCTTTTTTTTTTCCTGACATCCTATGTTCCTTCTCACTGATTTATTGATTAAAATGTACCTGAGGCATTTGTTTTCTTTGTTTTTAACTTATATCTTTAGTTGCCCCTCCTTGCAATATTTCTTACTCATCTCAGGTGGGGTCCACACAGAGAAACATGGTTGAATGAAATTGAGGAATGATTGAAGTCTTAGAGAGTTGGCTGCATAATTAGGGCTCTTAGGCAAAACTTAATAATGTGTTATGGTGAAGAAAACTGTTTCTGTGGAGGAGATATTGAGTGTAAAATGACAGGAGAAAAGGGAAGTAGGAATATCACGTTTTTCCACAAGTACAAAAATGTGGGGCCATCGGAAAGAAATATCTTTCTAGATGTGTGTATTAGGGGAGAATGACGGAGGTCTCCTAGCATAACCAAGGAAGTGCCATTCATTGTGAGGAGAGGAGGTGTTGTGTCAGCACCACAACTGGAGAACAGCTCCCTGCCGGCTGCCCTGGCATCTTCCAGGGCAGAATTTCCTCCACTAATATCCACAGAACAAATATCTGCAGAGATGGATCACTCACAAACATCCTTTGTCTTTTAAAACTGCCTTTCCCGAAGAACTGAAAATTCCTAGTTCAAGAAACATATGGGTTTCTCAAGGTTTGGCACTAGACGCTTCTCATCACTATTCTCTTTCACTGGTTACAAATATTGGTTCCCAAATTTTAAATACCATCTACATGTTCATGACGCTCAAATTTATATATCTAGTCCAGACTACAGAATAGTTGCAAACTCTTTCACCTGGACACTTCTTAGGCAGAGGCAACCATCTGCCAAAATTTATCCTGCCCCCTTCCATCATATATAAAGTTGTAGTTGGGAAGTGGCTAATCAGACCTACATAAGCAAGCACACCCTTTTACCATGGTGAGGCCACAGTGGAATGTCAGTGTGAGTGATGTGTATTACTTCCTGGCCAATGCCTTTATTACATAGGCTTGTTTTTTCTACTCTCTACCTTCTTCTTTTTTTTTTTTTTTTTTAACTCTCTACTTCTTCTAAGCAACTAAGATGGAACCGAAGATAAACCTTGGATGTTACAACTTGATAATAATAGTATCCAAGGTGAATTTTGAGGCATATCTTGAGTATGACAGAACCTTAAATTGGTTTTTACGTGTGAGAAAAGAGACATTTTATTCTCTTTGAGCAATAATTCACTTGGTGGCCTAGCTAGCAGTTGCAATCTAATAGGTAACCATATTTGCCTAAAGGTATTATAAGTATCTCAAATTGAGAAAGCTCTAAGCTTGAGTTTTGTTCCTAAATCCACTCCTCTTCCATTCTTTTGCACTGCAGAAAATAATAAAAATCTTAGGTATTCATTATATATTGACTACATGTCTGGAAATATTCTAGGTGCATTAAATATATTTATTCATTTGTCCTTACAATAACTCTACAAGAGTTCTGTTTTAATCCACATTTTACAGATGAGAAAGCAGAAGTACAAAGACATCAAGCAATATACCAAAGGTCATTTAACAAGTAAGTGTCAAGGGCAGACTCAAATCCACCCATACTGGCCACCTGTTGCATCTTCATCATTTCACTCTACTGCCTCGGTCTGATTCAAGGACATTTCTCTTAACCAAAAATAAATAATTTAAAAAATAGTTGGAGTTGGAGGCAAAATATAATAAGCAAAGGGAATAGGAAAGCTAGAGGTAAAATTAACATATAGAAATATTTACCATGTACCGAACAATGCTACAGAGGGAGAGAAATATATATATATAACTTTTAGCTATCCAGCTGGTCCCTAAATTACTTGGAAGACAAGATATAGAAAGAAAAGGGATTCACAGTATAGATATAGTTGCCTAAATGAGTAAATGAAAACTTTTCAAGTTTTTAGGGTACTAATAACACAGAGAACACTTTCATTTATTCTGATATTATTTTGAACTATGTTGTTTACCAGATCCCACAAATGAAGTACTTAACAAATTTCAAAATATGCAAACTATGCAAATTCCTACGCACACATTTAGGAGGAAGCCAAAACTATACCAGTAAGCAAATAACCCTCTGATTATCTAGAGTGAAGGAGAGGTGAAGTTAGAGTATAGAGGGCTATGAATATATGGCCTATTTTCCTCTAAATTTTTTATAAAGGTATTTCTTACACCTGAGGCTTAAAGATGATTTGGAAAGAGTTGTTTGAGATAGATTTCTCTGACTAAACCATTGATTGCAGACATATTTTGCCACACATAAACACACGTACTCACAGATTAGTTAGAAGGAAAGATGTATAGACAGACTGATGAGAGAGATAGAGAGATTTTTTTTCCATTTAAAGTCGACTGAGAAGATAAAGTTGAAGCCCTCTAAATAAAAGCAGCGTGCTAACCCAGAAATTAGCCTTAAGAGAATAAGAGTACCTTAATATAAGAATGGCTGATAATAATGGGCTGAAATCATCTTCTGTAAATACTCTTGTTTCTATTCAATGATCATTTAAGAAATACTTAGTGTTGGGGATCCCTGGGTGGCTCAGCGGTTTAGCACCTGCCTTCAGCCCAAGGCATGATCCTGGAGTTCTGGGATCGAGTTCCGCATCAGGCTGCCTGCATGGAGCCTGCTTTTCCCTCTGCCTGTATCTCCCCCTCCCTCTCTCTCTCTCTCTCTCTCTCATGAAAAGATAAATAAAAATCTAAAATAAAAGAGAAATATTTAGTGTCTACTATGCATCAGAGACTGCTATAGACACCCAGCAGGTACCAGTTTAAAAACAAAGATTCCAATTTATGCAAAGTTAAAATTCTTAGCAGACAAAACAAATAAGTGTCATATTTAAGTAAATTATATACTACGATAAAAATCCATAATTGCTGTGAAACTTTTCAAAGAGAAGAGTAAGGAAGGATGATCATGAAGATTTTGAGAGTAGGTGTGTGTAGATCACAGTATTAAACAGAGTGGATAGGACAGGCTTTATTGATAGGGCAACATTTTTCAAATACATAAACAGATGTGAGAGTTAGTCAAGGGAATATCTGAAAAATAATATTCTAGAGAGAGGAAATATCCAGTGCAAAAATCCTAATGTTCCAGAATCAGTGTGCTTGTATCTGAGTGATAAGGATGAGAGTAATAGTAAGACAAGTAATGAGGGGGAAGGCGGCGAGCCTGGGAGGCACAGTTGGTTGAGTCTGACTCTTGGTTTTGGCTAGGTCTTGATCTCAAAGTTTCTGAGATTAAGCCTCCACCCCACTCCTTGCTCAGTGCAGAGTGCTTGAAATTCTCTCTTCTCCCTCTGCCCCTCCCACTTGTGTGTGTGCTCTCATATTCTCTCTCTCTCTCTCAAATAAATAAATGAGTCTTAAAAATAAAGAAAGAAGTAGTAGGGAACAGGATCCTATAGGTCCTTTGGGCAACCATAAGGATATTGACTTTTACTCTGAGTAAAATGGTGAACAATTACAGGGTTCTGAGCAATAGAGTAGTTACATGATGTGACTTCTGTTTTAAAAGAAGAATTATGGCTGTTCTGTTGACTTTGGTGTAGATGGGAACAGGGATAGAAATAGAGAGATCTGCTTAAGTTCTTATAATGATTCAAGAAATAGCTGATGTTTCAGACCAGAGAGGTAATAATGGTTGTTTTATTTTGTATATTTTCAAAGTTGAGCAACAGGATGTTCTAACGGATATAAGAATGTGAAATAAAGAGGAGTCAGGGATCCCTGGGTGGCGCAGCGGTTTGGCGCCTGCCTTTGGCCCAGGGCGCGATCCTGGAGACCCGGGATCGAATCCCACGTCAGGCTCCTGGTGCATGGAGCCTGCTTCTCCCTCTGCCTGTATCTCTGCCTCTCTCTCTCTCTGTGTGACTATCATAAATAAATAAAAATTAAAAAAAAAATTTAAAAAAAAAATAAAGAGGAGTCAGTGATAATTCGTTCTAATAACTCGAAATAATGGAGTTGAAAATAACTCAGATAAAGAAGAGAAATGCCTTGTATTTAAAGACATAACACTGATTAGGATTTCCAGGAAAGTGAGTGATCGTAGACAGAAAGAAAAGAAAACTAAAGACCAAGTCTTGGAATATTTCAATAGTTAGGGGAAAAGTCCTGGCTATAAAAACAAGTCAAAACAGAAGACTAAGAAAGAACAAAATTTCAGTAGGCGGAAACCCAAAAGAATGCGGTGCCCAGAAAGTATATCATGGAGGAGGAAATACTCTACTCTGTTAAATTTTGAAAACAGGTCAAGTCCAACAATGATGGAAATGTGACCACTGGTGGCATAATGGGAGTGAAGCCAGATTGGGGTATGCAGGGGTATGGATCTATGGGTCAAAGTGGTCCGAGAGAGGATAGATGAGAAGTGAACAGAGCAAGTCAAAACATTTCTTGAGGAGTTTTGCAACAAAGGAGAACAAAAGAGTAGAGCAGTCACTATGGGGAATTGAGAATGGTTTTTAAAGTCTGAAGAAATAACAGCATCTGGAGGTCAATGCGATGAGATGAGAGAGGGGAGAGATTCTAAAGGTAAGTCCCAGAGTAGTTAACATGGAAGGGGCTTTAATGCAAAAATGATGGGAATGATCATAGATAGAAGCATGGATGTTGGGCCATGCTGACCCAATGTGTGTGCCAGCCTGAAAGTGTTAGGTATGACTGCCCCCCACATTCCACTGGCTGCAAGGAGTCATCTGCAATGCCCAGCTTCAAGGGAGGCCAGAAATCAGGCTGTATGACAACAAGAAAGGGACATGGGTTTGGCAAACAACTAATCATCCATTCGCACACCTTTAGCTTCTTGATTCTTAAAACAGAATTTTAATTAATTGCAAGATTTCTTACTGATTAAATAAGAGAATATAATAAATAAAAGAGAAAAAGAGAAACTTTATAGTACTGCCGACTTAAAGATATGTCCACATTTAATAATGTTAATGCGTGGAAAAAAAATCTGCTGGCACTTGCTTATTCTTAAATAATTCATGTGACAATTCCACTTGCTTTTCCTTAGGTTTAAAGAACTATTGTATCAATAATATGACTTGAGGAAAGACTTCGGCTCTTGTGTCAAACTTGTTAACTTGGTTATTCTTGAAAAAGTTCTAAATTATGGCTAAGGTCAATAAGAAATGAGTGCATTAATATTTAACTGACACAGAAATATTAAATGGACCTTATGTTTTGGGTTTTTTTTTTTTTCTTGTTACGTGACTGGTTTTTCATCACAGAATTCAATTTTCAGTATGCATCCAGTAGACAACTTTGGGTTCGGGTAAGGGTGAGGGTTGGAATCGAAGTCGAGTTTAGAACCAGGGTAGGTGTCAGGGTCAGAGGTTAGGGCTAGGGGGTAATTATAACAACTTTTGAAAGTTTTTAACTGATCTCTGTCAGTACCTACAAATGTTAATGTGTAATGCTGCACTGGTCTCATTCTATCAACAAATTTGTTCAAGTCTCATTAATCGGGGAGACAGATCACCCTCTTGGGGCCAATATTCCACTTTAGTGGTGCCCTTTTAAATCACCTTTGACTCTGGCCTGCTTTTCTTTAAGATCTGGCTCACTCTTTGTTGAGGAACTTGAAATACATTTCCTAATCTCTGCTGAAGGGAAACCTGAAAATCTAATGAAATTTTCCACAAATTGCCTCAAACTTTTACCATTATGCTCAATCTCAATTGCTTTTAAAATCATTTCATTCACAGGATCTGAATCCACATACTGTGTCAGCACTTTGGGCTTTCTTCTGAAGGTTTGGGAGTTGTCTAATATGTAAATGTAAAACCTCCGAAGCTTTAAAGAGTCCATCCTGAGAGCAGCATGTTCACATTATCACATTATCATTTTCTCAGTGTTGGGTTCTCCCTGGTATTCTCAATGTACTGAGGTTGGAAAAAAGGCATTTCTGCTGACACGTGCAACGTTACATGAAATAAATAATGTACGACAAATTCTATCTACAGGAGAGGAATATTAGATAATAAGTTTAAATTATCATAATAGAAATGTCAAAAACGGAAATTATGTTATTAATAAATATGACTACCTTTCAGCAGATGTTATCATTAAATAGGAGGTAGTTTACCATTTTAAAAAACAGTTCACCTCAGAGGGAATGAAAGAATCTCCGAGTTGGTAGGGAAACTAGAAAATATTTGGTGCAAGACCCTGCTACTAGGTATAAATCTCTCTCCCTGAAGCATGTTCTTTCTGATATCTGCACAGAACAAATGAATGCAGAGATTTGTAAATCACATTTGCCCGAAAACCATCTCCAAGAAACCCTAAGTATTCCTCTGTCAAGAGAAGTTCTTTCTTTTCCTCCTTAGACTTGATTTGCTAATGTAGACCTTGGTGGTTTTTCCAGAACCAGATCTAATTGTGATTTATTTCCTTCAGTCCAGGCCCTTAGCGCCTCTTCCTACAGATGTTTTCGAATATTGAATTGTTCTGAGCTAATTTCATATCTGTCTTATTTCTTCCCACTTTCAAATTTACTCTGACAAGCGTAACTTGTTGGTAGCTCTGAGTTCCTTATGCCTGAGGGCATTTTTTTCACAATTCGTGACTTTCCAGAAACTGCTATTGCCCCCTTCTACTCTACAAATCCTGTTGAACAGATATGCTTCTCTAGTGTAAATGTTCAAATAAATATGTTGATTTTATTTTTTGTAGTATCCCTGAGCATACAATATTAGAAGTGAGCATAAAGGGAGTAGCATTTGATGACTAATACCATTTCTTCAGGACGAATCCTGGTAACACCATATGTCAATAGAGTGTGTGTGTGTGTGCGTGTGTGTGTGTGTGTTTCTTGTATGCCACCACCTCCTGTCCATGTAGGCACCTACCCTAGTTGGCTGCTCTCTCATTGCCCCTCACATGGCACCCGCATTTACTGCTCCTGTAGTCATTTCTTTTTCCCTTATTTTATCACATCAAATCTCTAACTTCCTCAGTATATCAGCAGTTAATGAGAAAGAGACAATTAAACACGCTGGTATAGATTTCAGTGACTGCTATAAGAGTGATACGTTTATGTGCTCTCACAAGGCGTCTGGTTTTGAAAGAAAACCTTGTTAAAACAACAACAAAATTAATGTGTTTCCAATACTGGATTTTCAGGAAATTAAAAAAAAATAATTCCTTTTTTGAAACAATTTCAACCTTACAAAAGAGTGACAAGAATAGTCAGGGACACTGTAATGCCTTTTATTCTTTTTTTAAAAAAAAGAATTTATTTATTTATTTAGTTAGTTAGTTACTTACTTACTTACTTAACCTGCATATGTGCCAGTGAAGTGAGGGGGGAAGGCAGAGGGAGAGAGAGAATCAAAAGCCGACTCCACACTGAGTGCAGAGCGAGATGTGGAGCCCAATCTCAAGACTCTGAGATTATGACTCTGAGATCATGACCTGAGTTGGTATCAAGACCCCAACACTCAACCAACTGAGCCACCCAGATGCCCTTGTGTTTTCTTATACTTTATTCAGATTTCCCAGTTTTGCTCTGCGTTGTGTGCTTTATCTTTCCTTTTCTCTCTCCCTCTCTCTACACACACACACACACACACACACACACACACACACACTTTTTTCTGAACTACCCTAGAATAAGCTACATATCATGTCCATTTACTGCTGAATATTTTACTTCACATTTTCTCAAAATAAGGACATATATCAACAAGCGTATAGTTACCAATTTCAGGAAATTTAACATTTATACATCTAATCAACCTTCTTCATCCCAATTTTGTCCACTGACCCAATAATATTTTTATAGCATTTTTTTCTCTCTAGGATAGGCTCTAGGCTAGGATTACATAATTCATATTGATGTCATTTTTTTTCTTTAAAGATATTTATTTATTTATTTATTTATTTATTTATTTATTTGAGAGAGGGAATGGGGAGGGGAGGGAGGGAGAGAGAGTGAGAGCACGTGAGCAGGGGTAGGGGCAGAGGGAGAAGGAGAAGCAGATTCCTCATTGAGCAGGAAGAAGCCTGGTACAGGGCTTGATCCCAGGACCCTGAGATATATACATCTCAGACTGTTAAATGGGCCTAGACTGTTTAGTCTAGCTCAGCTCACACTTTAAATGGGTCTAGAAAAAAGACATTACAGTAGTAACAAATACACCTAGTGCGGATTGTTTTCCTCCATTCCTCATCGATTTATTACTTCCTTCATAATGTGATCCATGGCTCCCAACATCATCACCATATTTACTCGTCTGTTCAATTTAGAATATATTGAAATATTTCTAGAACTGCTTCAATCATATACACAGACTTTCTCATTTATTACGCACAAGTCAGCACATAGTAGGGGCTCTTTGTGCTACTTAACAATATATCCAGAAAATCCACTCCAGATCAACAACACAGAGGTACCTCTCAGTTTTCTTTACAGTTGTGATGTGTCCGTCTTATAGAGGTAGCCTCATTTATTCAACCAATCTCCCTTTAGCTGGTCAAAGGGGTGCTTTCCAGTGTCCTGTCATTAGAAATAGTGCTTCTGGGATCCCTGGGTGGCGCGGTGGTTTGGCGCCTGCCTTTGGCCTAGGGCGCGATCCTGGAGACCTGGGATCAAATCCCACATCAGTCTCCCGGTGCATGGAGCCTGCTTCTCCCTCTGCCTGTGTCTCTGCCTCTCTCTCTCTGTGACTATCATAAATAAATAAAAATAAAAATAAATTAGAAATAGTGCTTTTGTGAATAACTTTGTGTATGTGTGTTTTCAAGTCATTGGAGCTGTATCCACAGGTGAGGTGGTTGTGCTGAAGAGTAAATGCATTTATAGCTATTATGTGACCTCTCTATAGTTTTTTTTTTTTTTTCCCATTTCTGGGTTTCCTTCATTTTAATTGGAGAGATAATTTACACATGGAAACTTTCTCTGTGATTGTTAACACCTGTCATACATAGATGGCAATTATAATAGTGAACTAAATTTAGTAACATGCATTCATCCTGCAAGTGGAACAGGTGAAAAACAAACCAGGAGTAGCTATATATTGGCTTAATTGTGGTCCCTACGAACACTAGCTGCACACAGTGATGCATGTTTTATATGAGCTCACCTCTGTGCAAGCATCCCTGTGCAAGCCAGGGGCAATGAGAGCCAGGCATGATGTCTCTCTAGAAACACTCTCTTCATTGGCAAGTAAGAGATTGTGATATCACAGGTATCCATGTGTTAAGTGTGAATGACATAAAGACAAATAATCCCTTATATGTTGCAGGTAGGCTTTTAAGGCCCTTTGCCAACTCTCTTGGTTATTTATTCTTTTTTGTCTGGCCCACTGGTTTCTCCCTGCAATTGTTTCTGGTATTAGAGAGCAATTCTGATAATAGCTCCTAGCTTCCTTTAGTTCCTACTCTCCCAGAGCTAGACCTTGATTTCAAGTCTGATTATGTTATCTTCTCAAACTTACTGTTGAGTTTTAAGGTAAAGTGCACATCAATATATGGCTTGACAAATTTCCACAAGTGTAACAAGCACCTAACCTAAGAAACAATGATCAATACCCCCAAAGCATGCCTTGGTGGGGAACTTCCAGCCACCACCCTCCTACAAAGGAAGCTGTGACCCAGATTTCTTACAGCATAGCTTTCCCTGTTTTTGCCTTTTGCACAAGTGGTCACATAGAATATGTAATATATTCTTCTGTGTTATACATCTTCCTTTTGCATGGACTTCACAAATAATACTGCTATCCTGACATTCAGCCTTTGAGATAAGAGACCTCTCTACACTTTGGCCAGATTGTCTTCACTGACCCAGGGCCCAGCTCACATTCAAGTTTTCAATATATGTATGCATTTGATATTACGATCCTCTTCACATTTCACTTCACATCCCCAAGCTGCGCCCAGGTCTGAAGGGAGAGGAAGCTTTGCTGCCTTAGTCAATACCCCCAGCCTCCCTCTTACCTTCTTGTTGTGGCAATTTCTGCTCTATTCTCTCTCCTGTGGAAATCTTGAGCTTCTCATGTGTTCCCAAAAATACCATTTGGACACTTTAACTTCTTTCAGTAGATGTAGGTATGTGCAATATTTGTCAGTATCTATTAGGTACTTATAAACTAAGAAAATAAACAATGTTTGTGAAATGTACACCTAATTATATACTATTATTCTAATGTCCAAATCTCATAAACTCAGTCAAACGTTGACAAATATTTACCAACCACATTCGTTGTGCAAACCTCTGAACACTCTGGTGAGACCCAACATTTAACAAGACAAATAAACCTCTCAGAGAGCATACATACGATCACCTAGGGTTATATCTTCTTAAATACAGCATGATAGTAAGAATAAAGACTATGGAGATGTGAGAATCAAGACCAAACTTGGTCCCTCACCCTTCAGGACCTTGTTACAGTATTTGACACAGAAAATATTCACCAGGTAAGTACTCAGTGAATGGTAGGTGGTTAGTATTAGCAGTGGTGCTTGATCTTAGTCAAAATGTTCAACACCTGGGCATTTCAGCTGACTTCAGTGAAAGATACATTTGATTCTATTAATTATCCACAGACTTCATATAATTTAGGAGGAGATTAAGAGTTATTTTGTAGTACAGGTTGAGGATGGGTATGGATCTGCGTGTGTCTGTTTTATTTCATTATCACTTACCCTCATTCCAAACATAAAACTGTCTTAAGAATTCATTTGGTCTTTAGGGCAGCCTGGGTGGCTCAGCAGTTTAGTGCTGCCTTCTGCCGAGGGTGTGATCCTGTAGACCCAGGATCGAGTCCCACATCAGGCTCCCTGCATGGAGCCTGCTTCTCCCTCTGCCTGTGTCTCTGTCTGTCCTTCTCTCTCTTTCATGAATGAATAAATAAAATATTTTTTTAAAAATAATTTATTTGGTCTTTGACTTTAAACTTAAAAATAGACAGCATTGACATAACTGCTTATTTTAAGTAAAGGTAAAATGTAACACTTCTGTCTATTACTATTCCAGGAATAAAACTGTCAAATTATAGGTATTTAAACATACACTGACCTCCCTACGTAGGAAGTCATGCAGACAAACCTAGTGTAAATATCTTCTAGTATTGCAATCATTAAATCCTTTCAAAGGAAAGGACTTCTGTATTTTTTCGGTTCTGTTATCAAATACTTGTTTGTACCAGGTTGAATGTAAACAGCCTGAATGAATTTATGATAAATTCAGTCTTTTTCTGTCGCTTCAGGCCATCTCACACAGCTCTATTTTCCACTTTGCATACTGTAGCAAAACTGAGAAATACACCAACAGGACACTCACCAGTGAGAACAGAATGAACAACTGTGATTGCTGATTGCCTAAGATGAACAGTACCTCTGCACTGGGCAACTCAGGTTGCATATCTGAGATCTGGGGGTGGGGTGGGGGTGTGTTTCTTAACCTTCTCTGAAGAATACTGTGAGGGCAACTCATGAAACCTTCTGTTTTCGAATAGAGACTATTATAATCCAAATGAAATGAGCAATTATTTCTCAAGATTCCATTGGGGAATGGTGTTTTATCTTTGGTAGAGTTCTTTTTTTTTTTCCTGATAGGAAAAATGTCAATAATTGTTTAGAATACACGTTTTCTAGAATCTGGTTCTTAATAAATAAGGAATTAAATGATGTCTGTAGTCCAAATGGCATTTATGGTGTTTAGTTCAGAATAAAGTTCTAGGTGAGGTTGGAAACACAGACACTTTTAAAAGGAAAACATCTTTTCATGGGGCAGGGTGAGGGGATGGTTCATTCTATTTTCATGGTTTTTAAAAGCGTCTTTTTTTTAAAATTCGTCTTTTAGAAGAATTCTGAAAATGTTTCTTCCAAGTTTTGTTTGTAAACAATTGAATGCAGAGAATCATATAATGACTCAGCGAACAATCTCTCATGGTTTAACTCAGACATATTCCCTAAATCCATGAGGACAGATCTATAACTGCTCTCAGAAGCCGTTGTTTCTTATAAGACAATTCCCTATTCTTTATAACCATACGCAACACTATTAGTCCTGCAGTGGTAGAAAATAGGTTTTAATTGCATAACCTTATAAAGTGCTTCCTAAAAGTTAGGTTTTAAGGGTTGAATTGAATCACTCTAAAATTTCTATGTTGAAGATTACCCAGCCCCACCTCCCTCAGAACCTCAGAATGTTCTTATTGAAAATAAGGTCATTGCATCTATAAGTAATTAAGGTGAGGTCATCACTGGGGGATTAGGCCCTTAATCCAATATGACTGGCAACCTTACAAAAAGAATGGTATGGTGTATATGATATGCCATTATACACATGTTTAGCACATTACAGTTAAAATGTGGTGGTCAGCAAGTTTCTTGCTCACCGTGAGAGAAATTGCTGAGGTGAGCCATGGTGATGAAGAGCGTGGTGGTGAAGATGTCTTTAGTTTAGCCCACGATTCCAGTCCTAGCTCTACTGTTCACAGAACTCATGTGCTCCAGGGAGTGTGCTACCTTTTCTACTCCTTAACTTTTCCATGTATAGGGTGGGCTTAATAATAACAATAATCTATGTCATCACATTTAAGTTGTTTGGAGATTGAATTAGATACAGCATATCAAATACCAAACGACCTCTCAACAAATGCTTGTTGGCCTTTACTACTTATTAATTGGTGCAGGTAGCTTTCTAGACTTCTCTGCTAAATCACAGGGCAGTTTTTGTAGACTTCACTACAGCTGCATCTTAATATGAAGATAAACCATTCAAATAGCAATAACAGTAGACCCACTGTCTCATTAAAATACATCAGTGAAATTCATGGGAGAAACACAGATGTTTATCTCAAATAATCTTTTCATTTGGAAGCATGATAGAAATTTTCTAGAAGTAGAAGTCTATACTTTACTCCTGCCCTACACTCCTGAAAAGTCACTGACGGTAACTGAGTAGACCGTTCAGAGAGCCTATCAACATGACATCTTTTTTTGCCAGCATGATAATACAGTCTATAATTAAGCTAGTTTATTCAGGCAATCCAAATTTATTTGCCAAGACATTTTAACATTCTATTAGATCTTTCTCAAAGTCGACATTGACTAAATTAGTTCCTCGGAAAAATTGGCCATACAAGTGACAAACAAATTGGCCATACAAGTGACAGATACCTTCACAGTCATCAGAGGCACATGTATACTGAGAGCTGCCCAAGTTGACCAGGCTTTACATACAGTTATTGTCCGCATAATTAGATTTCAATATTTTTGAGGATAGGCCTATCGACTACTCACTTAAGGTCTTTAAGCCACTTTTAATATAGTGTTGTATAGTGATTAAAGATTATAGTAACAATAATACTGATAATTAGGAGGAGGTGAAATGAGAGGAAGATAAGAAGATGAGCCTATATTTATGGTGCACTGTTCCAAGCAATTGGATTAATTTATCTAAGTCTCAGAAAAACCCATAAGTTAGATACTCTTCTATGCTTAGTAGCTAAGGCAACTAAAGCCTATAAAAGGTTGATTAAAATGGTTAAATATTCACTATTACTAAGTGCTGGAGCAGATTATATAAAGCCCAGCTCTAGAGCCCATGCTCTCTTGTTCTATAAATCTTGTGTATACAATCAAATTGTTTTCATTTAGTCAAAATAAGCAAGTGGTCATTATAATAACGATGCTTCTTGACACATCAAAAATAGGTATTTGGATCCCTATTGAGTACTGGGGTCAGTATAATGGGATTTGCAGGTCAAAATTTAAGTAATATCATATCTCTTAGCTTCAGCCCATTTATCTCCAGAATGGGGTACTTCAGTTCAATTGTACACTCTGAAGCGTCTATTATGTGCTTGGCAGTGTGAACTCTGTATTATGAGCATTACAGAGAGGTGCCCGAGAAGACAGTGATGCTCTCTCAAAGTTGGATATTTACAGTATATAATTTAAACATTACTGGTCTAATCCTTAAGATTTTTGAATTTTATCTTTTTTTTAAGATTTTTGAATTCTAAAGAAAGCTTAGATTTTTATTTGTTTGTAATAAGGAAATTGAGAAAGACATGACTATGTAGAGTGTTTCACTATCCATTCCTACCTGTTTCAGTAGAAGACTCATCTGCTTCTCTTCTATACATCACCAGTTTCCTACCTACTTAGCCAACAATACTTCGGAACTCAAGAAGCCTTTGTTGACCATGACCCTCAACCACTCTGAATGAGGCATTTGTGTGTGTGTGTGTGTGTGTGTGTTTCTAGAACAACTTGTGCAAATCTTTTTCCATTAGGGCACATGTAGTCATAAAATAAAATTATAAATTTATATGCTTAGCACAACTGCTAGGTTTTTCACCCCTAGAAGGTTGTGACTGTGTTTAGTTTATCTCTGACCCTCAATAAGTAGTAGGTGTTCAGTAAGTGGCTTTTCACCAAAGCTTATGTTCTTCTCATGGTAAGTCTGCTTGCAGTTTGCACTGCAAATTCTACTTCTAAATCTGCCTTCTGGTTGGGAGACCCTGGGGCTAATTCTAATCCTTCCTCACCAGGAGCTCCTCAAATATGAAAAACAACACACTCTTTCTTTAACATGTATATGAATCACCTGTGGATATTGTTAAGCTGTATATTCTGATTTTAAAGACAGGAGGTGGGCCCCTGAGATTCTGCATTTCTAATTAGGTCCCAGATGATGCTGTTGCTGCTGATCCAAGACATACTTTGGGAAGCTGGCATTCAGAGTGGTGTCTCATTCTCCCCGGCTTTCCACTTTCATGGCCTAGCAGTATAATCTGTTTTAGCTAATACTTACCAGCCTGTTTTGTAGTCTTCTTATCATACTCTTTTGAGTTACCCCAAGAAGATATGGAAGACTGTAGACAGTTATTTTCCTTGATTTCCAGAGTTAATAAAAGTGAATTTATCAAACTAAGTCTAAGGAAAGCATTGTAGTTATATTTCCACTGAAAGTTTAATTAAAAAAAATGTTATCTGAAAGAACTGCCTAGGAGCACCTGAGTGGTTCAGTGGGTTAAGCATCTACCTTCGGCTCAGGTCAGGATCCCAGGGCCCTAGGATCAATCCATGGCTGGCTCCCTACTCAGTAAGGAGTTTGCTTCTCCCTCTCCCTTTGCCCTCCCCGCCCCGGCTTGTGCTCTCTCACACACATACTCTCTCTCACTCTCTCTCTCAAGTAAATAAATAAATAAAATCTAAAAAAAAAGAACCACCCAGACACAGTTTTGTACTGCGATGCATACATTCCATGTGACAATTAATAGGATCATGATCCAAATGGCATAAATTAAATTAGCATTCTCAATTATACTTAAAAATGAGTTATTAGTCATTTCAGGCTTAGAAGCACAGATGTAATACAATGCACATGCCAATATGTTAATTCAGAAAAGCTGTTATATAGTGAAAGTAACAGGCTATTTTGAATTTTCAAGGACAGATCCAATCTAATATTATAGCAATGCATCTGGAAGTCACAGATTTATATAATGCAATAATAATTGAGTGGTTAATATGTGCCAGGCATTGTCCTAAACTCTTCACATGGATTATTAATTTAATACCTATAATCTCTATTGAGGTGAAGGAAGTAAGTAGTGTTATTAGCTGCATTTTATAGGCAAGGAGATTTAAAGACAGAAAGGTTAAGAAATCTTTCAAAGTTGTACAGATGTCTCTGAAAGGTGGCCCAAATTCTAGAGCACACCAGTGAGCTGCTATTTTCACTGCCTCTCAGGGTCATGGAGCCATACAACAGCATGCTTTATGATGGTCTGCTTTCCCCCATAGAGACATACTGCTATTCCTCTAACTTCTACTAAGTTCCTGCTTGAACAGAGTAGAGACATTCCTCTTAAGTGATATTATTCATTATTATTATCCAAAATATTAGCAGGTACCTATCTATCTACACTTTATATAAATTTATATTCATCTGGACTCATTTAGCCTCATGTCGCCTAAAGACAAACCCTGGTATAATAAGAAAAATATTAGTATCTCCATTATTTGTGTCCAGAGCAAAATAAAACACTTGGTGATATCATTAAGCCTAATGAGAACACTTCCTCTTTCAGATTAGTGTTCAAGCAATCAGATATACTTATAAAAATTCATAACCAGTGACTATATATATCCTATTTTAACTAATATATGGAAAATACACTACACTGTAAAGAATAACATACTGTTGGAAGAAGCCAGATCATATAAGATTATATCATCTTCCTTTACCTAACAGTGTATGCCACTATTATTAATACCATCTTACTTTTATCTTCCAGATTTTTATATTCCATTTTTACTTTTATAAAAAATGCATAATCACATTGGCTAAATGCATAATCACATTGGCTAGAATGGTTTTTACATATGTGTGTATGTGTAGAATATTGAATGGCTACAAATTGACACAGGACAAAATACTATGACCTCTTAAAATGAAAATCTCACAATACAAATGTGCATTTAGAAAGGTGATCAAAATTCACTACTAGAGGCATTATAGTATATGCAAAAGGATCTGGAATATCCACTCAACTTATTAAAATTCATGAGACTTTAAAAATATCACCCAGCCTAAGAGGGGTGTAAACAGAAAAATGTATTTCACAGAAATAAGAAGCTTATTCTAAATTCACCCGGGAAATTATTTGTTTTCCATGCAAGTCCTAGAGATGTTTATCCATTTATACAAGGGTCATTTTAGAAAGTGTTTAATGCAGGTTATTCTGATGTGTCTTATTTCTCAATAAGTTATCCATAAAATTATTTTGAATGTACCTGCCTAGTCCTTTCCCCAAATAAGTGGTTGCAGCCACAATGCATTTGCATACACAAACAAATAAGAGAAACTCCCATCTATTGGAGAAAAATATCGCATTAGTGTCGTAAGCGAAGAAAGGGATATTATCATCTGATGAAAGACACATGACCAAGCAAGAAGGATGGTTATCTTCCTTAGTTTCAAAGGCAGGAAAAAATTCTAGATTTGTTCGAAAGAATCTAAGTATACTATTGAACTGTGAAATAGTTATGTTTTACATTTATAACTGGAACAGATTTGGAAGTGATTTGGAAAATTAGTGCAACCACTACAACAAATGGTTGAAAAGTTAGGACAGAATAATCTATTCATTTTTAAACAATCTCCCCTTGCATGGCTCATTGGACACATGGCCATCATTATGGTAACAAATAATTTGTTACAAGCACCGCAAAGGCTCTTGGCATAGAGCTAGATCTTCCAGCCATGCTTTACAAGCCAACCTGCACTGCACTGCCTACCAATGGCCATTCCATTTGTCAACTGAAAGATATGCCAAAGGTTTGTCCACAATTCTTATTCCCATTTTAGGTCATGTTTCCTTTGCCTAAAACAGTCTCAGATATTTTAAAACACGTTAAGAGTAAACTGAGGTAGAATGTATCTGGAAAGGATAGAGGGGGACTAAACTACCTGAAGATTATTATTATAGACTATTCTCATGGAAAAGAAATACTACACAAGTTTTGTATATAAACTAGAATGCTGCTAGTTTTGTAGAATGCTTTTATACAGGCAATTGAGAACATACATGTTTCTAAATCTTCAGAGTTCACAAAATTTCTTTACTTACATAGGCTCATGTAAATCTCCTAAGAGGCATTATTCCCATTTTCCAGATAGGAATTGGAGGCACAGAGTGACCTCTCTAAGTTTATAAACCACACATATGAACCCAGATACTTGAGTTCAAGCTTTTAGAATACATATCTTGGCTTCCACTTACTGAACTTCTGGTTATATGCTAATCTACAAAGATGTTTTAGGAACTTTTATTATTTAGATATGAATTAGTAAGATATTTGGTTAAAAAGGAGGTCGAGAATACATATTCAAGCTATTGATTTGATGTTCAGAAAAACATGTAATCATGTAATGTAATAATTATAATAATAATGTAATAATAATGTAATGCATTAACCTGCTATCATTTGTTTTCCAGCTTTTGTACAGGTTTCAAATTAGTAAGAAGCAATGATGATTTCTGTGTGTGTATGTATGTGGAAAAAAGCGTGTAAGAGACTCGTGTTTTTAATATATCTAGCAAATTAATATTCTTTTCAATATTTCTTAGAAAATATGAACTGATAATCCTATATTCTTGATAAATATGTAAGGATGTAACTTAAATACCATAAACATGTCTGTTCTGTGTGATTCTCCATCTAATACATTCAGTGGTTACCGATCCCAGTATGATAACTGCTCACTATTAATGAAAGGGATAAAAATTGCTTTAAAAAGTAATTAGGAATATATAAGCATTTGCTTATCATGTAATAAAAAAATTTTAAAGGAAGAAGAAGATATACATTTACATTACAGGTAAATTTAAGTTTAAAGCATGACTGGGAGATCTAATTTTAAATTTATGGTATGTTACTATCCTGCAAAACAATAATGGTATGTAAAGGAGGCATTCACTGTTAATATTTCAACTGCCTATTTTGGCTCCAAACATCTGCATTCAAAAACCAGTAATTGAATTTCCCAAGCAAAGCTAAATGCAGCCTCATAGCAAAAATCTGCTGGAATTCTTATTTAATGTAATGCTGAATGGACTTTTGATAAGAAATGCTCATACAGAATACTTTCTCCCTGTCCTAAGGATTATACTTAGGAAGCCAGAAAACACCTCAAGAGCAGTATGCAAATTAGATTTTGTGGACTATGTAAATGCATGATTTTTCAGGGGGTGGGCAATTTTACCAATCTGCACAGATTTTTCTGGTACATTAGAAAGAAAATTCTGAATAGAAGGAAATGGCATTGTGGATAAAGTATAAAGAATTCTATTATGCCACGTATTATCAGTAAGAACGGAGAAGGTTTGACTAGTTAAGCACGTTTAGCAACTCATATCTTTGAGTATGAAATATTCAAATAAACCATTCTTGAGGACTATTTTCAAGAGCCATTATCATTTCACAGTCAGATTCCAAAGTCAGATTAATGACTTTAAAATCCTGTTAAATTGTCAAAATTTCTCATTAACATGCCTTGTTCTTCACTTATTTTTAACATAGTACTCAATAGTCATAAAATAATTCATATTCTCCATATGCACATTTAATAACAATATTACCAATAAAATTAGTTATGATGTCCATCCCTCCTATAATTACAGAAAAGAGTAACAATTCGCCTTTGTTAAAACCAATACTGAAGTATTTGAATTTACATTGCTTTTCATTCTTCTCAGATAATCATTTTTCCACGCATTTGGATGGATAGGGAAAACACTTGTTAACTGTATCAACTTAAAAATTTTTGAGGGATCCCTGGGTGGCGCAGCGGTTTAGCGCCTGCCTTTGGCCCGGGGCGCGATCCTGGAGACCCGGGATCGAATCCCACGTCGGGCTCCCGGTGCATGGAGCCTGCTTCTCCCTCTGCCTGTGTCTCTGCCTCTCTCTCTCTCTCTGTGACTATCATAAATAAAACATAAAAAATAAAATAAAATGTTAAAAAAAAAAATTTTTGACTGTCTGGAATTTCCCATGGCATGGAGGGTTGTCCATCAAACAGCTATCCAAATCTATGTCAGAAATATCTCTTTTAAAAAAGATCTTACTAATTTTTTATTTGACAGAGAAAAAGAGAGAGAGAGCACACGAGTGTTGGGAGGGGCAGAGGGAGAGGAAGAAGCAGACTCCCTGCTGAGCAAGACTCCATCCTAGAATCCTGGCATCACAACCTGAGTCAAAGGCAGATGCTTAACCAACTGAGCCACCTAGGCACCCCCAGAAATCTTTTTTATTTAAATATAATATATATAACATTAAGTAGTATTTAGATTAAAAGAAAATTTAATATTTAATTACATTTTTTCATAATCTTATGTCTGAAGTGTATTTTTTGGTCAAGATTTGTAAATGCTAAACTTCAATCACTTAGTGCATGTTAAGACATAATGAGCTCTAAAGTACTCAACAATTTTTAGAAAACAATGAGTTTTATTTCTTTTAGAATACATCAAGCCAAGGAACTATTTTTTTCACATTAACAAGGATTAAACCATTTCTGTCATAGGTTATTAAAGGAATGTAATCATTATGTTGTAGGCTCTTTGGCACTTAAAAAAACACTTCACAGTATGTAGTTTGTGCCTCAAACTTGTTTTGATTTCTGAAATTTCATAATTGGCTCACTATAGTTTCTTCTAGAAATAATCACTCATCACATACTTATTTTTAATGAAAAATATAGGATATGAAAGGAAGAAACAAAAGGAACACCAGAATGGCAGAGAACAGTAGAAAATACACTCTTCACACCATGAGAAAAGCCTGAGAGCCCTGAATGGAGATGAAGCCTACCTTCACTGTGTGTGATTACTTCCATTGGGTGGCCTGTCTCTCCCACTGAACCCCTGGTATTTTATGTTAACCCAAAGAGTCCAAGTCACCTCAGAAAATTTGAACTTTCTTAGTTCTTTGAACTTATGTCTCTATATTTTTTTCAGAATGAGCTATCCCTAATTGCTAAGTATCTGAAAAGCAAAATAAAGGCCAAATGCCTCTGTGTTGTTGTTCTTTGTGTGTGTGTGTGTGTGTGTGTGTGTGTGTGTGTGTTTAAGATTTTATTTATTTACTCATGAGGAACAGAAAGACATGGAGGAGCAGGCTCCATGCAGGGAGCCTGATGTGGGACTCGACCCCGGGTTTCCAGGATCACGCCCTGGGCCAAAGGCAGCGCTAAACCACTGAGCCACCCGGCTGCCCACCTCTGTGTTTTACCAGCTATCTGTATTACAATTTAGTGCATTATGATAGGAGAGATTTGACACTCTCAATCATAGAATTAAAACTTTACAGAAACAGAAAATGTGAAAGATGGTTTGTTGTCTGGTTTATAGCCCTCAAATCATATCACCAATATGCTAATCCGATTTTAAGTCAGAATCCACAGAGAGGGACACCTGGGTGGATCAGAGGTTAAGTGTCTGCCTTTGGCTCAGGGCATGATCCTGGAGTCCTGGGATCGAGTCCCTCATCGGGCTCCCTACATGGGGCCTGCTTCTGCCTCTGCCTGTGTCTCTGCCTCTCTCTCTGTGTCTCTCATGAATAAATAAATAAAATCTTTCAAAAAAATAAAGAATCCACATAGAGTTGGAAAATAATGAATGTTTCACTGGAAGAATTTTTGCCCTGAGCCCTAATTGTCTACTCAAAGTTGGTTGGTCTGTTTGATCAGTCTCTTTGTCTCTGCTAAATTTTGAGGGAGGTCTTTTCTAATTTTCTAATATCTGTTTATATCTCATAATAAACTTCTTCTATGCACACTTTACCTATAGGCCAAAAGCCAATCTAAAATATGGTTTCCTGTGTTGGCTGTACATTAGGATGACCTAGGAAACTTTAAAATCCCAATGCCTAGGCTGCCCCATAGACCAACTAAACCAAATCTTTGGAGGTGGGACCAAGAGAGCCATATATTTTTCTGACAATGACTCACCCAGATGTTCCCATCCTGATGATAGGGTTTCCAATTTCTCCCAGTGTCACTGTACAGCATGCGGTACTGGGTCACCCAGTCTGAGCTGCTGTATCTTCCTTGGGTTGCAATGGCACTGATCTGCTTCCGATTGCCAAAGTCAACCTGAAGCCATTGATAATGGTCACTGTCGGATGGAGACCATCCCCCAGCACCTGAAAAAGGTCACAGCAAGAGAGGAAAATGGATATTTAGAGTTGAAGTTCTATAATTGACAATGCATTATTCTACATCTTTTAATTGGCCTTAGCAGTACAACATTCTACAGATATATTATGGGGTGTCCTTTATAGATGCCATTGGGACTTCAACTAATATTCTTCCAGCTGGGTAACATTGATACTCTAACCTCTTTATGGTGTAATTATGTGCTCATTTTCTCCTGAGCAAATGTCTTCATAATTCCTCAATTAGATCTTATTAGTACATGTCAAAGTCTAATTGGCTGAGGGTTGATCAATTTAGCATGAATTCTTCAACTAAAAATCACTAGGAAAAAAAATGTAACAATCTACTAATTCCTCATGTGAGGTTTTATGTCTGAGTAGATTATAAGTGAAACAAAAAGCAATTACATACAACTCTAAACTCTCTTTTGCTTTAAAAAGTTCAGAGCTCAGAATCCTAGCAATTCTTGAGATGAGGCCTAATCTTACAGTATGCCCCGTACTCATGAGAACTAAGGTATATAGTACTCAGGTAATGTGTTTGCTAACACTTAAGAGATATACAACCCATGCCTCTTGATAACCACATTTCTAGGAAAATAATTTCAGTTACTAAATGAAGTATAACTTCTTTTGGTAATATAAAAATTGTTAAATAAAAATGCAAAATTATTTTGAGAAAAGTAACATTCATATAGAACAAAATACTCTTAGTTTATAGCACTATATAGAATAACTATGATTATAAGTAAACATATTACAGAAAATGTGGCATGATGTTTAGTGCTAAGGGGCAAGATAATTTTTTGAATGAGTTTTGCTACTAATGGGAGTGAATGGTAGAAAAGTATTCAATAAATTATCCAAACATCAATATATATGCAGCACTTTGCAAATTAAATACTTAAAAGTGACAATAAAATAATTGATTTTATGAGGACTATGATAAGTCATTTTATAAATCATCACAGATATATCATTCATTAAGTGACGTTTGCATGGTTTATTTCTGCTTTCAACTATGATAGAATATCTCTCCTGCCATAAAAAAAAATCACAAAATTACAAAATATATAAAGTTACCCTTTATAGGGATTAGACAACAGACAATACAGGATTCCTGAACCACAAGAGAAGATAAACAAATGAGCTGACCACTGACAGATGCCTGACTTTTGCCTGTTTCACTTTCTGGATTATGTGGCATGTAGAAGAGCATCCCAAACAGTACAACAGTGTCATGGAGATGGAGACATATCAAAACCAAAGCTCTGGAGGAAGCTGGAGTTTGCAGGACAAAGTACCAGGGAGGGGGCAGCTATAAAGAGAAAGACCTCTGGAAATCTGCATGGGATAACCAATGAGCCTTGGGAGTTCAAACTCTGTATGAATAGTAACCTGTGTATTTGCAGACCAAGGCTCCGCAAGACAAGGTAAAGGCCTTTATGAAATGAAAAACAACCAAAGGAAGCACAAGGCTGGAAGTTGTTTAACTTCACACTAGAGAAGATTGAGAGGAGTTGTTGAACAAGGTTAGGCATTCAGCAGACATCTCAGAAAAATTAGAATAATTTAGTCCTAAAACAAGGGCTACTCTGGGCATATCTGAATAAAGATTGGTAACAAGTCTGAAAAAAAAAAAAGATCAATCTGACCTACAAATAGATTAACTACTTGCTCAGACAAAACTCAACACTTCATTAAGGGATGCCATGAAAGTTCAGAAGATCAACAACAAAGCATTCATAATGTATAGTATAATTTAAAAAAAATATTAGACATTTGAGAGAGCAAGAAAAAATAACTTAAACAAGAGAAAAGTCAATCAATAGAAATAGATTGTATATAACAGAGTTGATGAAATTAGCTAACCAGGACTTTAAAACTGAGCTTATAAATTAATTATATTCTTTGAAATAAAATATATAAATGTTGAAGGAATGATATATTAAGGAAGAAAAGATACAACCAAAGAGAACAAAATGGAAGTTTTGTTCTATATATGGTTGGGGTTGGGGGTGAGAGGGAGAGGGAGAGGAGAACCTTAAGCAGGCTCCACACTAGGCACGGAGCCTGATACAGGGCCCAATCCCACAACCCTGAGATCATGATCTGAGGCGAAATCAAGAGCTGGACACTTAAACAACTGAGCTGCCCAGGTATCCCTCTGTACTATTTTTATACCTGAAATAAAACTTGCACTGGATAGATTTAGCTGCAGATTAGAAACTGAGAAGACATTAGTGTACTTGAATACAGGGCAATATAAACCATTCAAATGGAAGCTCAGAGGGTATAAAATGTTTAAAAATGAACAGTGCAGGGGATCCCTGGGTGGCTCAGTGGTTTAGCACCTGCCTTCGGCCCAGGGCATGATCCTGGAATCCTGGAATCGAGTCCTACATCAGGCTCCCTGCATGGAGCCTGTTTCTCTATCTGTGTCTCTGCCTCTCTCTCTCTCTCATAAATAAAGTCTTTTTAAAAAATGAACAGTGCTTCAGTTGACTGCAGGATACTATTAAGTGTCCCAACAATCATGCAAGCAGAGAACTAAAAGCAGAGAAGGTAGACATTGGGGGGAGACAAAAATACATTTAAAAAATATTTTATTTATTTACTTTAGAGAAAGAGAGCTCACAGTGGGGGTGGAACAGAGAGGGATGGGCAGAGGGAGAGAGAGAAAATCCTAAGCAGATTTTCCACTGAGCTAGGAGCCCAATGTTGAGATGGGTCCCAGGACCAGGAGATTGTGACCTGAGCTGAAACCAAGAGTCAGATTCTCCACTTACTGAGCCACCTAGTTGCCCCCTTTTTTTTAAGTGGGCTTCATGCCCAGTGTGGATCCTAATACAGGACTTGAACTCCCAACCCTGAGATCAAGACCTGATCTGAGATCAAGGGCCAGACATTTAACCCACTGAACAACCCAAGCACCTCTAAAAAGTACATTTGAAGAAAGAGTAGTTTAAAATAGTAAACCTGATATCTTAAGGATTCAGTGACATGTGATCAGGATAAATACAAAGAAAAACACACCAAGTGTCATTACAATCAATTGGTAAAAAATAATGCTAAAGAGAAAAATCTCAAAAGTACCCAGAGGGCAATAACAGCTTAGCAAAAAGGATACAAGGCAAAAGACAACAGAATGACATCTGAAATGTCAATCAGGGAAGGACAAACATTATATGGTCTCATTCATTTGGGGGATAAAAAAAATAGTGAAAGGGAATAAAGGGGAAAGGAGAAAAAATGAGTGGGAAATATCAGAGAGGGAGACAGAACATGAGAGACTCCTAACTCTGGGAAACGAACAAGGGGTGGTGAAAAGGGAGGTGGGTGGGGGGTGGGGATGACTGGTGATGGGCACTGAGGGGGGCACTTGATTGGATGAGCACTGGGTCTTATGCTATATGTTGGCAAATTGAACTCCAATTAAAAATAAAAAAAGTGACATCTGATAGGATGAAAGGAAAGGAAAAAACAAATGTGTCAATCTAAAATTCCATATCCAGCAAATATATCCCTTACACACGAAAGTAACATGATATTTAGGGCAAAAGCTGAGAGAATTTATCTCTAAAAGGTATATACTTTAAGAAATGTAAATTTTTCAGCTTCCAGGAAAATTGACCATATTGAAACTCATTTCTACATGAAGAAATGAATGCTGGTAATGGCAAACATGTCAGTAAATATAAAATATTTGTTCATGTTTCCAAATTTATTTAAAAGATAATTGAGTGTTTAAAACAAAAATAGTAACAATGGGTTAAAGGGTTTTATAACAGATGTCGAAGTAAAACCTACAACTACAATAGCACAAAGGTCAGGGGGCAAGGAAAAAAACATTCTGTATTGAGTTCCTTATGTTACTGGGGAATGATACAATATTATTTGAAGGTAGTAACCCTATAATCAAGGATCAGCAATCTTTTCCTTTTTTAAAAAAGATTTTACTTATTTATTTATTTATTTGACAGACATAGGGGAAGATGGAGAGAGAGGGAGGGGGAGAAGGGGAGAGAGAGAAAGAGACAGAGCGAACAGGATGGGGGAGCTGCAGGCTGAGGAAGGGGAAGAAGCAGGCTCTCCAATGAGCAGGGAGGCAGATGTGGAGTTCAAATACAGGACTCTGAAATCATGACCTGAGCTGAAGGCTGATGCTTAACCAACTGAGCCACCCTGGTGTCCCCAGCAAGCTTTTTCTATAAAGGGTTTGATACTAAACATTTTAGGCTTTGCAGGCCATACACCTCTGGTAGAACTACTAGCATCTGACGTTATAGGATGAAGCAGCCACAGACCATGTATAAACAAGGGTGTGACATGTTCCAATAAAAGTGAGAAAGTGTAACTTCTTCAAGTATCAGTATGTCCACTGCAAGCATTACTTCCTGCAGTGGATGCTGTGATGTGCCATTCGGGTCCTCCTGTATGACAGGAGGAATGATTCCCTCAGTTATTTCAATGTTGCCAAAAGATAGTTGTTAGCTCTAATTCCTCTTGAGGAACTTCCTGAGTGAAAAATAGGCACCATATCCAAGGCCATGCCTCTTCCTGGGGTTGTGCACATGCAATGACTAGTCACCAGGAGTTTGAAAGGGCAGTCCTCCCACCTCATCTGGGGAAAACTGGCAGGTCATCACTGTCTCTAGAATTGGTTAAGCCTCCATGGAGTCTATATTGAATGTCAACTTCTCCCTCTGTCTCTTTCCACTTCATCCTATTCCTTTCTATAGGTCTCCATCCCTAAAGTACTAAAAAATTCCTACATCTTCTCCATCTTAGAATTTGTATCCTGGAAAATCCAATCTCCAATACCTCACTAACAATGGGAGTTGTCTCTCTGCTTTTTTCCCCCCTATTGTAGTATTTAATATCCCTATAGTCATCTACCATCCACATACCCATCTTACCTAGAATTGTGTAAAATGTTAGAGGGGCTGTAGATGAACTACTCATTAAGAGATTATAAAAATACTTTCTTATCTATTAGATATATTGTTCCAAACCTAGAAGAAATTCTATAGTGAACTGTGTAGAAGGTACTATCTATGCGTTACCCAAAGCAACAAGGTGATTTGGTCATTGAAGTAAATGTGCAATTATTACAATGAACACATAGAGTAAAATGTGAGTATTGAGTTGTTTAGTGGTGAAATTAGAATATTTCTCCTCACTAGTCCTCAAAAAGAATCCCAGTATAAATTTTTTAAGTTACTCATTTTTTGCTGCATTATAACTTTTCAATAAAGAGGTGACTAGCATACAAATACTTATTCCCATTAATCTCCCTACTTTAAAAGGTAGAATTTATTGTCAACTTTAAGGGAAGCAAAATTCCAAAAGAAGGGAAAACAGAAGCTAAAAGTTATTCTTCACTGTGAGATGTGGAGAAAATAGTGATTAACCTCAAGGGGAGGGCAAATGTCAGGCTTTCATGATGAACATGGTGGAAAGATCAATGAAAAGTTTCCTATTTCTCTTTGATCTATAAAGAAGTGTAATTTGGGGAAGTTGATTACTTTGTTCATTTGGCTTGTGAAATGTGCAGCCCCTATTAATCCAAGGATTAAGGATGATAACTTTTTCATCACAAAAACCTCAGGAAAATGGTATATAAGGGGACAGAAGTGCTCCTCAACATATTGGGAGAGGCTAAGAGGGCAAATGTGTTCTGAATGGATGTTGTGAGAGCTCGATGGAAAAAACTGCAAAGTTGAAGAGAAGGTAGAGGAAGTGGAGATATTGAATAGTCATAAACTCTTGGTTTCTAAGAAGACAACACTAAGTCTTTTTTGGAAATAATAGAACAAAAGTATCTGTAGATAACTAGCAAATTATTAGCATGAATTGAAAGATGTGTACTTATATAGACCTCTTATCATTTCCTAAACAGGAAGATGCTATTCCCTCCCTCTTTTTCTCTCCCTCTTCTCTTCTACTTCCCTTCATCTCTCTCTCTTTCTCTTTTTTTCCCTCTCTCACATGCATACACTCCGTGTGTGTGTGTGTGTGTATGTGTGTGTGTGTGTGTGTGTTAATTATAAAGATACATACTGTTTATATTCTAGTGCCCCAGTCTACTGGGGTTGAGTGATAAATTATAATAGAGAAGCTGGAGAAATGGATAAAACTAGACTTCTAAACTTAGTGAAAGCTTATAATTATGTGGCCATTTCTGATTTGTAATTTATAAATCAGTACCTCTGAGAGAAAAGAAAAACTTAGTAGGTGGTTCAAGAGAGGGCTTGGAATTTCTTTTCTAGTGATAAATGGCTCCTGCATAAACATCATGCCCAAGTGGGTGGTTGTAATACTACCAGAGATTATAAACCTAGATTCTAATTTAAAAGAAAAAGGGAGAAAATTTTTTTTCAATTAAGTATAGAACTACCTTTAATAACTGGTTGAAAAATATGTATCAGATGAAAAGAATAAATTGAAAAGGAGACTTGCAGGCAAGATAATATTATGAGTTCAGGCTTGGAGGCCTCCTTCTGCTCTAAATATATAGTATTTTTAGATAAGATAGATAAAAAGAAAATTGAAAAGACATAGCCAGGATAAAAAATAAGATAAGCATCTCCATGCACAAGAAATGCAACCAAAATGCAAAGCAATGGACCAAAGCAGAGGCTGACTGGAATCAGGGTCTGGGAAAACACAGTGGCAGCAGGGCACCAGCTCCTGGGGAATATTGGTAAAAAGAAGTCTCCCCATGTGTGTCAGGGAAAGGAAGCCTGGGTCAGGGCTGAAAATAAGACTGGCCCAGGACTAATTTGCTTATAAAACAAGACTAAAACAGCTGCTTACTGACGTGGAAATATGGCCCAGATGAGACTGTGCCCAAAGAAGTCAGAAAATGGGGGACATTTGGATGGCGCTCCCTGTCTCTCTCAAACAAACAAACAATTTTTTTTAAAAAAAAAGGAAGTTAGAAAACAGGTACATATGAGCTCGGCACCACTGACTTGGTGAGTGGACCATGATTCTCTAGTAAGACCACCAGACAAAGGCACAAGAACTACCTAGTAGTTCTCTGGACTGCGGATGTGGGATGCTGAATAGAGAAAGTCACAAAACTATAGGGCAGAAAAGGAGGTGAGAGACACAGAGCCAGAAATTTGAAATCACAGGAAAGAAAACAAATGCCACAAAGTCAGCTAACAAAGTCAAAAGTTCATTGGAAATTAATTTCAGATGTAAGAGCCATCAAGGACCAGTGGAAATAAATATGTTTTAGGTTCTCAGAAATATAATGTATCCATTAAAAACAACAGTAATGATCAGGTGCAACAAGAGGAAATAAAGCATTTACAGACAGATACTAAAAAGAGCCAAAAAGTGATCTCAGAAATAAAAAAAAAATGTAGTCATTGACAGGAAAAAGAAAACTTCATCAGAGGAAAATCCAAAAATTACATATTACCTCAGAAAGAATTGGTCAGCTGAAAGGTAATATTGAAGGATTTATACAGAAGTTAATATAGGAAAATACAAAGCAAGTTAGAATTCAAGAACTTCTGCTTTTGACCAAGATGGAGTCATAGGGATTGAATGTACTTTCCCACCTGAAACAATGAAAAAGTAGTCAAAATACAGCAAATGGCAATTTGGAAGACATAAGATGTGAGGCAACCAAGGGCTGGGATCTCTGAGATATGGGACAACATGAAGTGAGTCGTACTTCCTGGCTTCCTATCTTGAGACAAGTCTTCAGTTGAGTAATGATGAACATACATATAGGCAGAGCAAAGAATCACCTGAATGGAGGAAGGTACTTCTTTCCTACAACTTACCATATGATCCCACCATCCCCTCTTAGGTATTTTCTGAGAGAAGATGAAGCACGTGAACATAACAAAGTTCTGTGCATCATGTTATTTTTTAAAAGATTTCATTTATTCATGAGAGACACAGAGGAGGTAGAGACACAGGCAGCCTGATGGGGGACTCGATTCCAGGACCCCCAGGATCACGCTCTGAGCCGATGACAGACTCTCAACCAGAGTCACTCAGGCGTCCCTGTGCATGATGTTCTTGGCAGCTTTCCTTGTAATAGCCCAAAGCTGGAAACAACCCACATGCCCATCAATAGATCGATGAACAGAAAACCAAATGGTGTATATCCACATGGCAAAATACGGTTCAGTAATAAAAAGGAATGGACATTGATACACACTACATGGTCAATCTAAAAATAATCTGAAGGAGCCCAGGATAAAAAAAAAGTGCACCTGCTATAATTCAATTTCTATAAAAATTCTAGGAAATGTAAAGTGATATATAGGAGCAAAAGCAGATCATCAATTGCAGGAGGGAGACAAGGAGGGGGAAAGAAAAGGGTTACAGAGTGACAAAAGTGAACTTCTTGGGGTAATGGATAAATTCATTATCTTGATTGTGTGATGGTTTCATAGGTGTAACATATAAAATCACCGAATTGTATAATTTAAAGAAATGTGCATATTAGTGTGCATCAACAATACATCAATAAATCGTTAAAATTTGTAACACGGAGCATAAAGGTAGAGTTTCAATGATAAGTCTAAGAAGTTCTAGAATAAAACAAATACATGGAATATAAACATTTGAAGAAGTAATCATTGAAATTCTTTCAAAAGAGAAAAAAAAAAAACATGATTCCATGGATTTAAAAGACCCTAGAACACTAAAAAAACATAGGTAATATAAGAGTATCACGGAAAAAAAAGAAAAAAAAAAAAGAGTATCACGGAAAGTGTAGATGACGTGCAAATGAAAGCTGGTCTAAGATAATAAGACTGATGAAATGCAATATTTAAAACATAAAGTTTAAGCATACAATTGAGAATTATCTCGATTGATAAATAAAAAACTGCATCTGAAGAAGTGCAAAAAATCGCCTATAGTAAGCTCAGATTTTACTTACAGTGGGACAGAAATAGCTAGAAGATGTGGCATATGACCAATTTATAAGAGCTAGAATAGGTTCCAGCTAAGTGGAGATACTTTTTGATTGGAAGCCAGGAAAGAGGGGCATGGCCACTAATTAACATCTGCTGTGAGTTAGAGAAGTGAAAACGGCAATATCATTGTCATTCGTAAAATATGGGAAAATTAATGCCTATATAATGTTAAACAAAATAGTATTAAAATACATTTTGAAACAAAACAGAAAAAAAAAATGAAGCAAAACAGAAAAAAAGAAGTGATTTTGTCAGGCATTATTAGATGACAAGAAGACAGAAAGCCTTGTCTCCCATTTCTAGCTTCTGAAACAAAGACAAGAGACTTCACTTCATCCTGGGAGTAGCAGAACTAATAACTGAGTAGAGGAATTACCTCCTGTGACAAGTTAGGACAGAAGCAGAGAGGCAGAGCTGCTTTAACTTCTGTGAAACATTCAGCTCGTATCCCAAACGACTGGCATTTTTCATAAATGTAACCTAGCGTCTTTGAATATTTATCAAAGGAGGTGTCAGAAAAGTAAAGATAGGACCCCCCAACACATGCACACACACACACACACACACACACACACACACACACATTGCAAACAAGGGACTTAGTAAATATAGGGAAAAATAGATAAGAAAGCTCTCCTTCAAAATCTAGCATGTGGGTTATGAGCATTTAGAATAAAAGAAAAATGGAGGGTTGGTGATACTGGAGGTATTGGTGGGTTATAAAGATTTCCTTTTGAAAAAAAAGATTTTACTTATTTATTCATGAAAGACACACACTCAGAGAGAGAGAGAGAATGAGAGAGGCAGAGACACAGGCAGAGGGAGAGGCAGACTCTATGCAGGGAGCCGGAAGTGGAACTTGATCCCGGGACTCCAGGATCCTGGGCCAAAGACAGGCGCTAAACCACTGAGCCACTCAGGGATTCCCAAGGATTTCCTTTTTGATCACGTTCTTGTTTAAGAGAACACAGCAAATTCCATAGATATGTGTCTAATTTGATTTTAGCAAGGTATTTGGCAATATCTCTGATAAATATAAAAGGGTGAAATGTGGTCCAAAAGATAACGGTTTTGGGAGCATTCAAAATTGGCTAATAATTATGCCCCAAATATGTTGATTAATGACTATGTCAACTTGACGAGAGCTCCTTAATGATGTGCCCCAGGCTTTCATCCTGTATACTGTCATTTTTAATATTTTTATTATCTAAGGCATGGAAGACATGCTTATGAAATTTGTCAATTACATAAATCTGGAAGAGAGACCTAATAGGATAACTAACTGAATTATGATGTAAAATGTTCTTGACTGACTGCAAATCTGAGCTTGTAGACGCACAATTTGCTTTACTATCAGTAATAAATCAAAACGGCCCTTATGAACAAATGCATTATCAAGTTCATGATTAAGGGGTATAATGCATAGAAATAAATATGCCAATTTAATTCACTTTGTGGAAAACACAGGGTCGAAATGATGGCATTTAACTATAATACTATGTTTTCAGTACTGTGTTCAAAACATTTTTGATATGTTTTTATTAAGGCTTTACATATAAATAGAAAAATGAACCACAAATATTGTATTAGGAATTAGGATTTATCACAAAATGAACATAGCTGTGTAATCACCACACAGATCTATAAAGAAATCATTACTAGCAACCCACAGGCTCTCATGGTGTCCTTTTCCAAATGTGGTCACCTTTCTCTTCCCCAGTGAATTGCTCCAGAGATTCATCGATGGGGTTGCATTTAGCAGTATACAGTAGGTTATAGATTGTTCATTTTCTTTCTTGTCTAATATTACACCGTATAATCTACTTCTATTCATTTATCCTTCTAGTGTTAAACATGGATATTTCCAGAGTCGAGTTATTATAATATTATGATATCATTATATTTATGATATATTATATTATTATGTTTATGATATGTTATATTTATGATATATTATAATTCAGCCATCAAAATTCTTGTTCATCTCTGTGAACACCTATTTGTGCATTTCTGTTGGGTATATGCCCAGGAGAGGGATTGTGGTCCAAAAATGTTTGTATTTTTACATTTAGTCAATTTTGGCAACAGTTTCCCAAAGTGTTTGAGCTGATTTTTACCCACACCTCCCCAAACACACATGGCAGTAGGTCATCAATTTCTGTTGTACAGCATCCTTACCAAAATTTGATATTGTTAGCCTTTTTTTGTTGTTTTTATTTCATGAATGAGAGATATATGTACTTGTTTTGCTTTTATTTAAATTCAACTTGCCAACATATAGTACGACATTAGTTTTCCTGTTTCTTTGTTTTTCCAGTTAAGTTTAATTTAGACATTCTGGCTGTTTAGGAACAATGTAAGTTTAATTTTCATTTTTCTGATAACTATACTTATTCTGTTAACATTATAGCTTATAAAATTATTGTAAATTAAGACATAAGAGTTGTGAGTGCAAGGATAGGCAAACTGACCAAATAAACAAAATACAGATTCCTGAAACAAGACCACAAGCATACAGTGCATACCATCACATAAGTTATGAGTTCTGACACAGGTAACACAGGGAAATAGTTGAGAAAGGAGTTTTTTTTTTTTTTCAAGAATATGTTCGAGGTTCATTGGATAACCACATGGGAAAACATGAAATGTGGCTTTTCTGTATACTATACAGAAAAATGAATACTATACTCAAAAATCAAGTTAAAAATAGGTACAAATGTGAGAGGTCAAACACTAAAGCTTCTAGAAGATGATGTAAGAGAATAACATCATATACCTGGAGTTGGGACAGATTTCTTAAATAGGACTCAGAAGCACTAGCTATGTAAGAAAAGATGGATAAATTAGATTATATTAAAATTAGAAATTACAGATTATCCAAAGGTATTAATAAGAGAGTGAAATGGATAATCACTGACCAATGGATGGTATTTGCAAATGTATAACCAACAAACACTCATATCTAAATTTATAAATAAGTCCTGAAAATCAGTAAGAGATATTCAGACAATTCAATAATAATAATAAAAAAAATGATCAAGGACTCTTAACTGGCATTCCACAGACACACAAAAAAGGAATATATGCTATAAAACATATTTTAAAATGCTCAACTTCATGGGATTAACATTTTAAGACAGACCCAAAACAAGAATGTTCAGAGTAACCACTGAATTTCATCATATTTCTTTGAAGGGACCAAAGATGCTGAAGCTTTACAAGAGAAAATCAAGGAGTAGTAATTTCCATCTTCTACTATTTAAAAGAATAGAGACAGAAAGTTTCTCAATTATGCAACAATAATGCCACAAACTCCACAAGTATGCATCTTTATGTGCATTGATTATACAGCTTTAGCTCATATTTTCAAAGTTAATATTTTGCTTGAACTAAGTGAAAAAATTTATTTCTTGACTCAATGCTCAGTTGCATTTGTCCATAGATCACTCATTTGAGTGCAAATTCTTTGCATTTTTTAATTTGATCAAGAAATAACACTGAATATCAAACTGTTTTCAAGAAATTTGAAACTAATACCTTACTGGGGGAACAAAAATCTCCTTGTTAAATATAGTTGTTCCTTCAAGCGTCCTGCATACTACACTATGAAAACTTGCAGAGAGATCTCTTTATACTGTTAATAATTTCCAGATATAAAAGCATTATTAAAATCAGTAAATTTCTTGGACTTAGGCAAAATTAAAAGCAAATCTATCGAGGCTTCCTTACATATTCATAACTTTAGACGTAAATGACTATCTGAGATGTGAGAAATAGGCTTATTGCAAGGCAAGTTTGGTTTCATATATTAAAAAATATACATTTTCAGGAATTTTGCAGGTCAACTATAAGACTTTGCCAATCTGTTTGACTTAAGCCAATTTGTTTTTTAAAAGGTTAGCTATTACCCTAAGAATATGCTATAATAGACAAGGAAAATGAAAGCCAGACAGACACAAGAACTATATTGCTGCATGAAATTGCATAAAGGCCGGATAGCAGCTGAAACTAATGTGAGCTCAAAATTAGGTCTAATGAGCTTCCTGTTCCGCACAGAAGCCACAGCGCAATTTCTGTTCTCATCAGAACAGTAGATCTTCACAGGAAGTTAGTCTGGGCCAGGGGGCAAAAGTGAACACGTGTACACAAGTCTAATTAATGTAATATACTAATTAAGTTTGATTAGAAAATCTTGAACATTGACGTGCACTATAATCTTCAAATTTCCTGACCAGGGGCACCTGGGTGGCTCAGCAGTTGACCATCTGCCTGCAGCTCAGGTCGAGATCCTGGGGTCCTGGGATCAAGTCCTGCATTGGGCTCCCCGCAGGGAGCCTGCTTCTCCCCTTGTCTATGTCTCTGCCTCTCTCTCTGTGTCTCTCATGAATGAATGAATAATTTTTTTAAAAAAAGAAAGAGAAGAAAAGAAAAGAAAAGAAAAAAAAGAAAAGAAAAGGAAAATTTCCTGACCAAACAGTGCTTAAGATGTATATTCTTATTTTTTTTAATGTCTTAGAAATACTATAACAAAGAGAAAATTGACATTTTCTCTGTGCAACTTTAGGTGGTGGCATCAGGAAAAGAAGATTAAATTATATAGTTAGAATTCAGTAAAATAATCTAAAAAACATTACATGGGTAACACCAACAATAGAGTGGATTATTACAGAAGTAGTGAGCTCCCCATTACTGGAGCTATTCAAGTGAAAGCTAGATAATAATTTCTTCAGAGGGGATTTTTACTTAGGATGGGAAGCTGGACTAAAGAGCTTTTCATTTCATTCACAAAGTAGGTTGTAATGTAATGCAAATTATTATGTTGAATTTGTTAGCAATACTATCAAGTGATTTTTATTTCAAGTGACTGCCTTAAAACTAAGTTATCCAAGTTTTGGTTGATCTATTTTATTAACATCAGGGGGAATGTTATTTATACTGCCGCTAAGTAACATTTGACTATATATAACCTTTATTATTAAAGAGTCTGCTCGTTTCCATTTTTACCATGAATAACTTCCCCGGTTTATTCATTCAGCAAATATTTATAGAGCACTTCTAGATGCCAGCCATTAAGGCTTTTGTGTTTTGTGTTTAAAAGAATTTTTTCATAAGCAGTTTACCAGACTATTTTTATATGCCAGGATACAATTTATTTATTTATTTGAAGAATGTACAAAAAGATATTCCTTACTTAATAAAGACTTTATTACTGGCAAAGGATATATCTAACATGCATTGAAGGCTCATAGAAATGAGGTCTTGTGTGCAAAAAACATAAAAGCAAATGAAAATGTTATAATCAAATCAAAATCACTGAAGTCATTTTCCGTCTCTGCAACTACTAGGAAACTGCTGTTTGATTCTTGCCTGTAAGAAAAACTGAAGAGCTTCGTGGTAAACTCCAGTAGCCCTCTGTTCACTTACCCCCGAAGGCAATTTAGGTCAAGGGATTTCTAAGTTTGGGGCAGGCACTGACCCACATGTGTTTTTTGTTTGTTTGTTTTTGTTTTTGTTTTGTTTTTTGTTTTGTTTTTTAATGAAAAGCTATGTGGGCAAAAGGTCAATTTTTTTTGCCAATTTACTGCTATACTACTCTGTATTCTTCATCTCTGGCATGCATTCCTATTAGTCTATGGGATGTTGGAAACAACATGGTTAATTAGGAACAGTTTCCCAACTTCTTTGCTCAAATGCATATGCACTGGCAGTGTCCAGAAAAATACCATCATCCCCAAGATGTTTTTCTTTCTGATGAAATAAGAACAGTAAACACATTGTCACAGCTCACAAAATATGTTTGAAGGTGAAGGAGGTAAGTTTGCAGGTTACAAATGGCCAATAGTTATCATTAGGTTATCAAATAAATCTGATCTCTATTTACGGAGAAGACTGAGGGGAGGATGCAGCTATAGAAATAATTAAGTTCTAGAACTCGAAACAAATCCTGAACAAGTCCTTTTGAATTTGAGGACTGACTTTTATTTGCCATTTTTAATAACCACTGCTAGCCATGGTTCCCTAGACATATGAGGCTCTGAATAAATATCTACTAGAAGAGTGAACACAAGATTTAATTAAATAATAAGTGAATATATGATTGTGCGAATTGACAAATACATGACATTCTGGAAGCAAGAGCCCTGAAACAAGAGAGAAAAATCCTTGGGCCCACTTGTATGACATGAAAGAAAGGGACAGATCATGAAAGACAAATAGTGAATTGAACTGTAATAAAAAATATATATACTTTTTTTTTTTTTTACAAATATTCTTGGTTCCCATTGTATCTTCAGTAAAGAACTGAAATTTTTGTTAAAGCAGTCATTGCATTTCTGTGAAATGTTACTTTTGGCTTAATATAGAGTAAGTGAATTCTCACTCAAGAATAGGTATTTGTTCCTTCTTGAAAATCATTTAGTTGCCCATATCAGTTAAATCTTTATAAATTAAATCTGTTAGCCACTATCTTTAGAAGGTCTTTTGAGTTGAATCATAACTTCAGGGATCAAAATGCACAAAAATGGGGAAAGGACTGTCATTTAGATTTCAGAGTTTTGTGTGTGTTTCTTTTTTTTTTTTTCAGATTTTATTTATTTATTCATGAGAGACACAGGGAGAGGAAGAGGGAGAAGCAGGCTTCCTGCAGGGAGCCAGATGTGGGAATCGATCCCAGGACCTCAGGATCATGACCTGAGCCAAAGGCAGATGCTCAACCGCTGAGCCACCCTGATGCCCCTAGATTTCAGTTTTAACAAGTTGTATTTGTCTGCAGTTATTACTCCTACATCAGCATGCGCAATCCCGTGAACACAATCACAATCCCTTTCTCAGTGTGGTAGAAGCAAATGGCCTACGTGGTCAGGAGAGTGAGTGGACCGGATATCTTGATGAGCTAGAAATGAACAAGGACTTTCTCATCAAGGGATGGGCAATGCTGGCCCTGGTATGCTCTAGAAGTATCCAGCAGGCTTGACTGAGAGAATGCACAATTCAAACTGAAAGTTTTAAGAATTCAAATTTAACTCATCATGATAGAAAACTCCTTTAACTCCTGCAGCAGCTTTTAGCTAAGTGGCTAAAATTAAGTGACTTTCAAAACTGATTCTCCTCTATATCATCGAAATCTAGTCTCTAGCTAACATTTTATACCAAATAAGGTTTGGTTACTTATTACTGTTTCCTTCACTTAAGAAAGAAAAGGGTCAGAGGCACATTTACAAAATGAAAATGTTCTCACTGGTAACTAAATATAGTTTACTGTTTATTAACAAAATAATTAGGGATGCAAGTAATATCTCCATGCCATCTGCCTCAGGGACTCCTTTATTGAAGCCTCATTATTTTCTGGGGCAGAGGCTCTTCCATAAAAGAGATCACTGGGAAAAAATGCACAATACTGAAAAAGAAGTGTACATATTATCTATGCATTAGCAAAACCTGTCACTGGATATGCAATCACCACAATGATATATGCAAATAATATATGCAAAGCTGCATGCAAACTTGTCTGCAGTGTGTACAATGATAGTTAATGATACACACAAGTGTTATATATACACTGATGCATACAACAGTACAAAATTGTCAATGATCTATGTAATAATATAAGGAAAATAACTTGTATATGAAGTGATTTGCAGGCTAGGTCTTCATGAAAGTACAAAAAGATGAGGCCATTTTCCTGTGAAAGATCATGACAATTGAGACAGATATTTCTACTGACTTGAAGTGAGTGGAAAATTGCCTCATTTCTTCACTTTTTACATTTATACACTCAGTCTGTATGATGTAGCAATTTGAAATGTTTGAAAACTGAGGTTTCTTTCTCTGCTTTAGTTCCCCTCCTTTTTTTTTTTTTTTCAGAGAGAAAATCCAAAGGGATTATTTTCAAGATCAACATACTTAAATTTAGTAAACACACCCTTTAGGTCAAACTCAAATGTCATTTACAAGTTTTGTGATCTTCCCCATAACTCATGAATAGTAAGTGACTCCCTCTTCTTTGGCCAGCGCTTCTTGTGCACATTATGTATTCCAATCCCTAACCCCAGTTTCTGGATGGCAGGCATTATGTCATTCCCAAGTTCAGGCCGAGAATCCTCATGATTCCTGTGAAAGTATATACAACATTGCAGCTTCTTTCAAAAAATACCTGCTGTAATAACAGAAACTTTTTAGTCAAAAGAGGAGATTTTTAGCATCCGTATACTTGGCAATATAAACCTAGTTCACAAAAGAAGTAGTGGGTGTGTTTTGATATAAATAGAAAATATTTATAGTAGTTCCAACTCTTTAGGCTCTGAATGTGTAGAGAAACAACAGTAGGATATATATATATGATATATATATATATATATCATATATATATCATATATGTATTTATAACAGATGGGTCTTAGAAATACAGTTGTTTTTAGTACAATCTTCTATAAATGTTATCTTCATTTACATAAAGCCATCAATTTTCCCTGCAAAGAACTTCTTTAATAAGTTTTCCTATAGTGCAAGCTGGAAATTGGCTGTCCTAATAATGGAAGAGGACAACTTAAAGAAAAAAAAGTCAAGACAAAACTTCACAGGCCCAAAATGCTTTGTACATCTTCATAAAGTTAACATCTTCCACTATCATGAAAAGTTTCCCGCATCTTCATGACCACCACATCACTCATCTTGACTCTTCAGGCTGAGATTGAAGTAATATATTAAAACAGAAAGACCAGTGGGCTAGAATCAGGAAGCAACAGGACCTGTCTTAACCCTGTTCACACTTCTATAATAAAAGCATAGACTGGGTGGCTTAAAAACAAATTTATTTCTCACAGTTCTGGAGGTGGGGAAGTCTAAATTGGAGCAGCAGGCAGATTTGTGTCTGGTAGAGTCCTCTTCTTGATTCACAGACGGCTGTCCTCATGGTGAAAGGGGTGAGGGATCTCCCTGGGGCCTCTTTTACAAGGGCATTCATCCATTCATGAAATAGCAACGCTCATGACCTAATCACTTCCCAAAGACGCCACCTCCAGATACCATCACACAGGGTGGGGATGGGGGGTGGGGGGGTAGTTTCAACATATGCATTTTAGGGGAACACAAACATACAGTCTATGGCTGGTCCCAGACCATGTTACAAAAATAAGCTTTTGTTACCTTATGGAATATGGTGTCCCAAAGAGAAGCCTCAAAATAATGAGTCAATCATAATAAAAATTAAGAGAGAAGTCATAAATAGTATTCGATGAGAAATCTTGGAACAAGAGGACACAATGTTATTGGCATAAATCCTTTGATAGGTAATGTTCTCATTATTTTGTTAGCCATCTTGTTCACAAAAGTTCTCATTAGAAAATACCTAAAACCCAATGATTGTAGGAGTAGAACAATGAGCAGTATTAGAGACAAGGGCCGGTGGAGCAGGTTATTTAATGCAAGTGAAGACTGTATTTCTCTTTTTGTCTATTTTCTCTATTTCTCTTTATATTTACTGACGGAGAGTGAAAAAGCAAGAGATTAAGGTATTCAATTGCTAACTAGACAGTTTTTGATTAATTCCTCAAAACTTAATCTTGTAACTTTGTGATAACCACAGAACTGTAAAAACGCATTTGTTGTAGGAAATTGGATTTTTATATTTTAAGCTATAAGTGAATGCCAGTCTTGTATTATCTAGTTTATCACTATGAGGAAAAAAAAAAAAAAAAGAAACTCCACATTGCAAGAGCCTTAGGGTACCTGACCTAATATTATGTAGACTATACCTGTGGTTTTGTAATTCAGAAAGCGTCAGATGCTCTGGATTTCTCCACTAACACTGCTTGTAGTATCTGGCAACTTCTGATCAAATTACAATGGTAACTTTATTTTCTGCTGGAGACAAAATGCCACTATCCCTGCTATATGAGGAATAAATTGTAAGGGAGTACAGAAGCTAGAGCAGAAGAAAAAAAAAATATCACAGGAGAACTGATTTAAGGCGCATTGTCAGTGGGTGTATGGTGAGCAGATGGATAAGAGAAGTGACGGAACAAGCTGCTAGACTGAGTTTTAGGGTGAGGGCTACCAAGTGGCAATGGAGAGAGAAAAGAAGGGATCAAGGATGGCTTTCAGATGTTGTGGCTTGAAGAACTTACAGCGTATTGGGATGTATTTGCAAGATGGGAAAGACCATCATGGTCTTTGGTTTCAGGTAGTCTTGGAAGCAGATGGACCTATGTCATGTAAGCATTTTGTCATCTCACGTCATCACCAGAAGTAATGCCTATTTAGTACAATAAGATTCGTTGAAAGAGAGACCAGCTTCACAGAAATCTTATTATAGTATATTGTTATAATTGTTCCGTTTCATTAGTTACTGCTACTAAGCTCTTGCTCGACTTATAAATTAAAATTTATCACAGACGTGTATATATAGGAAATAAACATCATATATATATATATATATATGTATAGTGTGTGTGTATATATATATATATATATATACTCATTTTGTATACTCATTTCATATATATATATATATAGATAGATAGATAGTACCATGTATATCTACGGTACTATGATAGTACGGTACTATCTATGATAGATACTATGGTACTATCTATGGTACTATATATGGTTTCAGGCATTCAATGGGGTTCTTGGAATATATCCTGCATGGACAAGGTGGGGCTACTGAGATAGAAAACACATTTGGGGAAGAAAATCAGAGATTGTGTTTCAGCCTTAAGTTAGAGATATCTATTAGACTTTCAAGTCAAGATTCCAAGTAGGTGGTCTATATAAGCCTGGATATCAGGAAGAAGTCAAGGTTAAGGATATAAATCTGGAAGTCATCATATATGGATGCTCTTTAAAGGTGACATTAAGTGAGGTGACTTAGTGAGGGAAGTGAAGAGGGTCCAGGACTTGAGTGGACAATATATGATAACTATTTGGAGAAAAAGGAAAAAGAATGCCAAGTAGAGGTGGGAAGAAAAACCAGGAGAGTGGAGTGCCATGGAAAACCAAATACAAAAGCTTTTCCAGAAAAGGAAGTGGTCAGTTATGTTGCTTTTGACGTAATGTGGCAGCACGCTTTTCTCAATAGTCAAAATATAATCATGCTTTTAATCAACGAACTCCACTTTGCCAACACTGGACTATTTTCTCTTATAGGAATAGCACTCATTGCTTGACACTCCTTCCCTAAAGGAAAGAGATATGTGCATGAATAGGATTTTGTTTTATTATACCACTACTCATAATCAATGAAACGGGGACATCTAAATTTTCACAGGGGCAAGTTAGGGAACTTTGCACAAAGAAATCATATAGGAAACTTTGTAACCAATAGGTCTAATAATAAAGAGAATTTCCAAAGTATTTATGAAAAGAACAGAATATGAAACTAATTATACATTGATTCAAAGTAGGTAAAATTATAAATAATACAGATTGGTATAGAATAAAATTTCACATCTTTATTAGATGTGACTTATTATCATTATTATTTATTTTTATTTATTATTTATTTATTATTTATTTATTATATATTTATTTATTATTTATTATTATTATTATCATTTCACATCTTTATTAGATGTGAATTATTATCATTCGCATCTTTTTAGATGTGACTTATTATCATTATTATTTTAATTTTATAATTTAAAAGAGTTTATCATTATAATTTTACCTTCTGGCATGTTAACTAGTAATGCTTAATATCTCCCACCCACATACACACACTAATTAAAAAACTAACTAAATTACCTCTTTGTGGCCTTTCTCTATTTTCTTATCGATGTTTTAATGATCTTATCCCACCGTGTGAATTTTTTAAATAACAGGGATGCTACTCTTTAGTCTCATTCCCGTAAATAAAATACTAATAAAATGGTTTACATTCAAGGATCATATATAGTAATACATTTACATGTGACCCAAATTCCCATTTCATGTGTATTTAAAAACAAAATCCTGAAAAAAAAAAAAAAAAAAAATCCTGGAGGGTTTAAGTGACTGGCCCAGGCCACAGAGAACAAAGGGAAGAACTCAGTTTGAACTCTGATGAGTCTGATTCCAAAGCCTAGCTTTCTTTCTCCATGCAAAAAATATTTTTTATACAAGATATTCAAAATAATAGATTATTGAAAATGTAAACAATTTCAATTGTTTTCAAATGTGTATTTGCTTAATGAAGAAACATGAAAATATATGTTAAGCAGAGAGAAGTATGCAAAATACTTTGGCCTTCTTAAGAAACTGAAAGCAAAGGGTTTCTATGAACTTCTTAATGGGCAAATCAAATCCCTTTAAAAATTAATGAAGTGTCACTAGTTTAATACTGAAATAAAGGCAAAAAGCATCATGCTCCATTAGCAACACTGTCTCCTGTTATTATTTGAATTTGGTGTTAAAGATGACATTCTCACCATCCCTTAGTAAAGAACTTCCAACTCAGTGCAACTATGAAAACTGTCTGATATAAGAACCAATAAGCATATTTAAAGTTAAAAAATGAGATACATTTTTTAAAAAGGTTATTGTAAACTAATGAGGAAAAATATAAAATACAAAAAATGCTTAACAATTAAACTGTTTATTTAGCTCTCAATTTTCATTCTAATTTTTAAAAAATTACAAATCCATGTGTTGCTGGGGAGAAGGTACAATTTTATTTAAAATAATATAATGCTGCATATAGAAACAGACAAGAATTTCTGTATGAGTAAAGGCCTCTATCTTGAAATTGCTATTACTGAACAGTGAAGCAGTGTGGTATTGTGTATTTGCTACAGTCTTGTCAACAGATTAACAACCAGGTAAGACAAGAAAGTGCATTCAGCACCAATTCATGGGGAAAAGCATTTGTCATCTTGAAAATATGCTCTCCGAGGATATGAAATTTAATGACTATGAATTAGCTCTAAATAGTTTGTGACTTCAAAGTAATTATGGGTCAGTGAATTGCAAGGTACATGTTCAATAACTGAGAAATAAAAGTTAATTTTTCAAAACATAAGGCTAAATTATTTCTTTAAATTATTCATACATTTTCTTTCTTTTTTATAGAAGTTCCATAAATCTCAGGAAATATTATACTTATGTCATACCGATGAGAGATGCATTATAGTATCTTTTTCATGTAATAGAGTCTTGGGGGAATCAATCTAGTCAGACCAAAAGTGAATGAAAGATTTGTCTTGAAGCTGATACTGCATTGCATTGCTAATGCACACATCCTATATGTGTGTATGTGTATATATATATATATTTAATATATATTAAAATAGTATATATATTTAACATATTATATATACTATATATGGAGAGTATTTATAGTATATATATTAAATATATAATTAAAATATATATAAATTTATATATATAAAATATATAATATATATTAAAATAGTGTATATATTTAATATATTATACATACTGTATATGGAGAGTGTGTATATATATATATATATATATATATAGCGTGTGTGTGTGTGTGTGTGTGTGTGTGTGTGTGTAGGATAATGGGTGTAGCTAAAACCCATGCCTTTATACCTTCCTATCATTCATTCACCTGGCTTGTTAGCAGTTCAAACTTACCTTCCTTTCACAGTGTTTGATGATTCTCTAGCAATCCTAGCTTTTTAACAAATCTGATAGATTGTGTATAGAAGAATAGGAGTTATCAAGAAGAGGATTTTCTACAGCCAGGTTTCAAATGCTCAATTAGTATGAGATCCAAAGACTTGGTATGAGGCGTGTACTCTTTTTTTTTTAACATTGTTGGTAACAATTTTATTTTTTATTTTCTTTATTTAGTTCACATTTGTTTTGTGATAAGCACTGAGCTAAGCAGGTTATTGATTTAATATTGCCACATGGCACGAAGACAAAGATGTTATGCCTATGCTAACAATAAGAGCATTAAAGATTGGAGGGGTCTGTTCATTCTTGCAAGGTTATAAAGATGGCTGGGGGTGGGGGGGGTCTAGATTCCAATCCAAAACTATTAGATTTTAACCTCTGGGCTCAGGAGCCCATCAGCTACCAGTCAAGCTCAACGCAGCTGACTTCGGCTTATTATCTAGTAATTTTTTCACTTATATCTGGGTGAGTCCAGGGAAGAGTGTTTTCCTAGTAAAAGGACAGATTGAATAATGAGGTGAAGAATAAAAATGATAGTTAATAACAGAAAAATTAGCCATATCACCAGTGAGCAGCACAGCTTAAAAGCAGCAGAAACCTGCTACCTCTGCTTTCTGAAGGACATTTTAGGCCTATATTGATAAAACCATCTAAGTTGAAATGCATTCTAGCCATTACTTTACAATTCAGTTTACATTCTTTGCAGTACTCTCGATCAATGCATGGGATCTTGTTATATTACATGAAATATAAATTAGAAATATCTATAGAAGAATTATTCGAAACATATAATGCTGTTGTCTTTGGGGTTTAATTTTGTATATTGTAAGGAGATGAAAATAAACCCCTAAGGCAGAAACACAATTGTATGCTTCAATGAATAAATTATATTAGGGAATGTACTTGAGAGGAGGCAAGAAACAAAAGACAGGCTGCTTATGTAATAAACTCGGTCTCCAATGAAAGTAACAAACTTTGTAGGCTGCAGTAACAACATCATATCAATAATTTTGCTATTTTCCAAGATATTTCTTATTATTTATCCACATTTAAAACCAAAGACAAAACGTGCCTTTCTGGTGCCCCCCCCCCACCTCCACCGCATAAGATCGCCAGCAAATGGAATGTAAAGCAGAGAACTGAAATCATACAGTCTGAGAGATTCTTAATTACAAAAGAAAGGGGAGGGTCATTCTCTTGATGTTAGGATAAAATCTGTGAATATTAGGAGACATGCACACCCAACATGTTTTTCAGCAGCAACTGAAATCTAATAAAAAGGACAGGCAAGAAGAAGAAAACACAGAGACAGAGTAAGAACAGAGATGTGTAGAAGGAAGAAAAACAGTCGTGACGGGGTGCGGAGGGAGAAGGCTCAGTTGGTTTCAAGGTGTAGGTTAATGAAGGTAGATTCACCTTAGGACAACTTGGTTATATGGTCACTGGGAAAGGTCATGCTTATACATATGAATCAACATAGTATTTCTGGAGGTGATTTTTGCAATATTCATCTAATACACTCAGTTATTTGTATTTTCTTTGTTCCAACAATTCCATTCCAAGTGTCCTCATTCCCCCCCAAAGCCCAAAGTGGCTAGAGAGGTACTTAAAGAATGCTTATTATATGAAATTAACGCATTACATGAAATTGCAAAAAAAAAAAATGCATTATATGAAATCGAAAAAAAATGGGAAGCAGGAACTCATCTCAAGATCTAATAATAGGGAATCATCTAATTACAGGGAATCAGTTTAATAAATAATTATCTTATTATCAATAGGCAAGGCTACAGGATTGTGCTTATAACATTAAAGTGACATTACAAATGATATACGCAATTATATTGTTTGAGGGGGCAGTTAGTTAGGTTCTAACAGGATGCCTGGAGGCCAGCTAGGAGGAACTCAGGTGGTTCTAGAAGCGCTCCAAACAGGACCTGTCCAGAAACTGGATCAAAGCAGACAGGCCCACGAAGGCCCCCAGTTCATGTTATCCCTCCCTTAGCCTACCTTACCATATCAAAAATCTCCTCCCAAGGGTGCCACCCTGGGAAACCTTGATCAAATAAGGAAGAAAAAGCAGGTAACTCACATTCCTGAAGGAGAGCCCGCTGCTTCCCGGAGATCCCCACTTTAAAATGAATATTCCACCCCTCTGTTCACAATTGTCAACAGAAGACGGAAATCCAACTCCAGTGGGCTCAGCTCTCCTTATGCTCACCAGCTCTCACATCCCAAGAATGTACTTTCACTTTATTCAACTGTCCTGGGAAGTGCATGGGTGGCTCAGTTGGTTAAGTGCCTACCTTCAGCTCAGGTCATGGAGCCCAGCATCTGGGCCCCCTGCTCAGTGAGGGATCTGCTTCTCCCTTTGCCTGATGCTCATCCTCCTTGTGCTCACTTGCACACTCTCTCTCTCTCTCTTTCTCCTTCTCTGTTAAATCTATCATCTATCTATCTATCATCTATCTATCTATCATCTATCTATCTATCATCTATCTATCTATCATCTATCTATCATCTTTAAATGGTCCTGCTTGTACTGCTCCAGCCTCCCCAGTCCACTGGGCAACAATATTGTAGGATTCTAATTCTATGTATAAAAAGTAGAAAAATCATACCCTAAAATATTATCAGTAGTTCATCCCAGATTATAGGATTATGGGTGAATTTTATTTTTTTCTTTCTTATTCCAGTTACATGATTTCCAAATCTTGTACAATGAGGATGTAATGTTTGTGTAATTTTAACAGATGTAAAATATTAATTTACAAAAGCTCTTAACGTCTACTTAAAAACGGGGAAACTTGATGCATTTCTTTATTCCTTCATTTAACCAGCTCTTCTATGGTACCGACCTATGGCACCAGCCTCTGTTCTTTAAAAAATACTATTTAAATGATTCCTTACAATAACTCTATGAGGTTGCTGTAGCATTATACCACCTTTACAGTAGGTGCCAGAGTTGAGATTTGAAACCAGGGAATCTGGCTCATAGTTTGTGCCTCAAGCACTATGCACTGCTGCTCCTCTGTCCTGAATGGACCAAGTGAAGCTGCCCATTGTAAGGGTTGCTAATTTGGAGGCTTTTTTTTTTTTTTTTTTTAGTGGTCAGAATGGCATCTTTCTATTAACCAGATACAATCAAACTTAATAACTGGATTTTATTCCTAGGCCTGTGGTTCCTGATCTCTGTTCTATGCAGTTTTGATAAATAGGCAGATTAAGGTGAAAACACAAAATAAGGCCTAAGGCTATTCATATGTGCGATATCCAGGCGAATGGCACCTCACCTTCATTGCAGATATACCCCTGAAATATTTACCCACCCTGGCAATCACAAAGGCTTAAACTATTGTAATGGCTAGTGTGGGATTCATAATCAGTGGTTTATGGGGAATATAAAAAATAGTGAAAGGGAATAGAGGGGAAAGGAGAAAAATGAGTCGGAAATATCAGAAAGGGAGACAGAACATGAGACTCCTAACTCTGGGAAATGAACAAGGGGTGGTGGAAGGGGAGGTGGACCGGGGGGTGGGGGTGACTGGGTGATGGGCACTGAGTGGGGCACTTGATGGGATGAGCACTGGGTGCTATGCTATATGTTGGCAAATTGAACTCCAATAAAAAAAAAAAATCAGTGGTTTGCCTATGACCACTAAAGCTTTTGGCAGGCATGCATATAACCATGGAGCAGGAAGGAAGTGACAAGAAGTCATCTAATTCACAAGGGCATGCTGCTAAATGAGACTGACCTATCTTGTGTCTACAGACTCCATTCCTGACTTATCAGAACCTGAAAATATGAAAACATACAGCTTTAATTATTCTGGCCAGCTATGGGGTAGGTTTTTTTTTTGTGTGTGTGTGTGTGTGTGTTTCAATTGACTTCTGTTTTTTATTCTTCTCCTTCTCAAATACTGCATTAGGTTGGTCTGTGTTAATAATACGGGGATGAATACAACAGTTCAAATAAACATATAACTTATTCTATGGTGCAAGCTCTCCATCATTGCTCATCTCCTTTTTGCAAACCCTACTTGTCTGGACAGCTATTCCTACTGGGTATTGTGGGGCCACTTCCCTCCTGACCTGGGAATTGATATTATGATAAACATGGAGTATAGAACACTGGATGTGACCCAAACTAAGCCAACAGAGGTCTGTCCATGGGCACCCATCCCCTTCCTTCCCTCCCTCCTTCACCACTTTACTTCTCTATAATAAGTAAATCCCTATTTTTTCAGATTCAGCTATCAATTAGCAAAGGCTTGCTTTATGCCCAATGATTTGCTTGGTCCTCTAAGTCTACAATGGTCGTTTCTCCACACTCCTGTACCCCAAGCATTTCAATGCAATGAGGGTGGGCCACAGAAGCTCACGGACTGGTTTGAGGGATCAGTAGTCATATGCTCTTCTCTGATACTGATACCTGGCTCAAGCCTTTCCCGTTCTCTCCTGCAGACTCCAAATACTATGATTCTTTCCTTTATTTTGCTGAGAGAGGCCAGGGAACACCTTCTGCACAAATTCATTGTCTGTGTGGTCTCAGATTCTTCTTGCCAGAATCTGTTTTGTCTCTTGGGGACTCCTGTGCTTTCAAGTGAACCAAGAAAATGTCTCATCCAGTAGGTGGCGCCTGCACCACCAAAGACCCATGAGGATTCCAGAAGCAAGAGAATTAGGAGCAAAAAAAAAAAGGGGGGGGGGGGGCTGGAGATAATAAAGAAAGCTTCCCAGAACCCCCAGGTGTACCATGGAGGTGGAGTATGGGATAGGTGTGGGAAGAGGAACAGCATCACTGAGATGCTGGGGTTTGTGTGACTGTCACTTTATGGGTACTTTAGGTCAGATGAATATTATTTCTTGTTAACTAAACATCTTTCTAAAATTTCGCATAAAGTGTAGTTAGGAGTGGTATTTTTGAAGCTCCTCTATAGGATTTATTTTTCCAGGTGCTGAACGGTGATCAATGTAAGTGACATGTGACATTGTTCTGTATGTAATTGTTTTTATATTTACTTACATCTAACATTATACAGCAAAAGATTTGCTGTGGCCAACATATACTTTGAGTACTTATAGCATTTTTTATGTCTTTTGCTTTATTACATTTTGCTTTATTATTATTATTATTATTATTATACTTTATTATTATTATATATTATATATATAATATATATTATTAATATTATTATTACATTTTTGCTTTATTACATTTTGCTTTATTACATTTTTCTAACATTTATTACATTTCTAACATTTCTACATTTCATACATTTCTAACATTTATTACATTTTCTAACATTATACAGCAAAAGATTTGCTGTGGCCAACCTATACTTTGAGTACTTATAGCATTTTTTATGTCTTTTGCTTTATTACATTTTTCCATTCAGAAAGAAAGCATGTATTTATCTCTCCTTCTTCATAGATTAGAAGTCCCTAGGGGTCAAGGACTGTATCATCTTTGTGCTCTCCAAGCACCAACCATAGAGTTTAGCCAAAAGCATTCAACAAATATTTGTAGACTTGAAATGATTTAGGATCCCGAGGACGGAATAAATCTCCCTTTATAAATGAGCATGATAAATAAACCTGAAGCAAAAAATGTTGTTTTCCTAGCAAATAAATCATTAGCATCTAAAAGCAGGATCAGTAAGTTTTTGTTTTCTGTGACTAAAAACATAAACAACCATATATGATAGTTCTATCTCCTTTACAGAGGAAGGGAGCACCATGTCTCCTACCTTTCCCCGGGTGCCCCGCTTCCCGCGCTATGCCATCTCCTCCAACGGCACGAGTACATACATAATCTGAAGATGCAGTCAGAGGGTGTAGGCTACTTCTACTGGATTTATCTCAGGTAAAACTCAACAATGCTCAAGTCCAAAGGTAGAATTTTTATCTGTAAATTGAAAACCTGTTTCAAACCTTAGCTTGGAAGAATTGAAATATCCCACCATCTATTTTTCATTCTAGGAATGAAGCACCCTTGAAATCAAAGGGAGCTCTGCAAGGAGACAGGGAAACCAGATGAAGGGATTCAAGGGCTTTAAATTGCATTCCAGCATTATTTGAAAATATGCAGCTCACATAAAACTATACCAAGGCTTTTCTTGGAGCATACATTTTAACACCCAGCTGAATATTGTATCATGCATGCAGGGACACTGTTTCTAAATAATTCACTGCCACTTTTACAATTCTTTTAATATTTTATGATTATATCTTTAAAATTATATGCATCTGTATTTCTGGTAAGAGTAATCTATCAAGCTTCTGCTAGGCCAAACCCTGGTCAGAACAGCTCTTTTTTGTAGGCACAGGCTACCTTCTATTATCTGCTCGCTTGCTCACTTTATTTATTTAGTTCAAATCTATTAAAGGCTAATATGTGTCATAGATCAAAGGGGCAAATATGCCATCTCTGTCTTTAATTGGCCAAGATCTACAACGGAGATAAGCAAACAAAAGATTATGAAAGTAAGGTATTGAATCCTATCTTGTCAGCCTTTCCTTCTGCAGTCCATTGCATGTTCTTATAACCCAGACTTGCCATAATCTGCATTTTCATCCTGTTCACATCGTGTCCTCTCATTGAACTACAACGAGCTTTTCCTCAGACGGTGCCTTTCTTGTGAGTCTCTCACACAGCAGTTTCTGCTCTGTGCACTTTGCTGGGCATCTGGGGTGGGTGGCTTCCTGTTTCTCCCTCCCGACTCCAGCATCAGGGCCAAACTTTAACCACTAATTCTCATTGATCTCTCCTCTTTCTCCAGTTGGTAACATTTGAATTTTGGCCACCTCTCTCTCTTCTTAATGTAGGACATGCTCTCTTTCCTTCAAATTCAATGACTTTTTATATAAATAGATACATAGGAGAGGTCAGCTAAGTGCATACATAAAAAAATTAGTCCCAGGCTTGCAGCTTTCTTCCTTTCTTTTCTTTTTCCATTACTATTAGGAGGTTTACTTGCATGAATGGCACTCGGATCTTTTCATTAAAACTTGATTTTGAATTTTTTTTAACCTACAGGATCTCAGGGTTTTTTTTTTTTCCTTTTTTTCTTCTCTATGTGATCTTCCTTGAGTAGATCATTCACTTCTAATTATGTTATTTATAGGAGCACGCCTTTCAAATCTGTATCTCTACCTTCAACCTTCTTCCAAGTTCCAGAGCGTATTTCCAACTGCCCACTATTCACCTAAGACTCTAAAGTGCCTCCCCACCAAGATTTTCTGTCCTGATCCATGGGGCGGTGAATACGATGAGACCGCATGCCCATGGTTATAGCCCATGATTAGTCCATTGCTGAAGAGAATAGGGATCTCAGCCCTTCTACCTCAAGGAACTGACCTGCAAACGTAACGAAGTTGGGAGCAGATTCTTCCCCAGAGTCCCTCAAGAACTGACTCTGGCCAACACCTTGACTTTCACCTTATGAAACCCACAGTGGAGAGCCCAGTCCAGCCACCCAGACTTCTGACTGAGAGAACTGGGAGATGATAAATGGGTGTTTTTTAAGCCACTGAGTTAGTGGCAATTTTTTATGCAGCAAAAGAAAATTAATACAGCACATTAAACTCAGTATCTTCTATCGAACCAAATTATCTGTCCTCCAAGATGTGTTTCCCATTACGTTTCAATGGATGTTAATGATATGAGGTGCATCCAGTGTGGTCACTGAGATTCACATCTGCCTTCCTCCTCACCTCTGAAGAATTGTCAAGAACAACAGAATCTACATCATCTGCATCCCGCTCTCCATTCTGTCCTCGCACTTAAGATTCTTCTTATCTGTTGCTTGGGATAATGAAGCAGTTTTCTGATCCGTATCACTCCTTTCAGTGCACATGACATTGCCAGTGGAAGTGTCCCTACACCTTGTTTTAATCACATCAGTCCCTTTGCTGGCGAACGACATCAAAATAACGCAATGAATGTCAAACCTGAGTTCTTTATTATGGCATTTACCATTTTTCTGCCATATTTCTAGGTCCAACCAACTTTGTAGTCAAACTGAATAGCCAGCCCATCTTGCCCCGAAAGTTCTTTGTATATTTCCACATATATATCTGTCTTGATAAATGTTTTCTCTAGGAATAAATCTTTCAATATCCGCAGAAAGTGTAATATTCCCCTAAGACATATATTATTTGATTTTGAATCTTCATTCCCTATGTGAAGGGCTCTCAGTAAATGTTGGTTCAATGAACAAATAAATGCAGCCTTCTCCTTGTTATCCCTGAAGCAAAGAGTTTCCCCCAACACATCCAGGGCGCTTTAAGTTTACCACACACGACCTGTGACTTAATGTAATGATATCAATACCTCCCTTACGTCACTGTAAGATTCAGAGCAGAGCATCTTATTGTTCTCTGCATCCCTGAGTGTAAATACTCCAGGAGGTTTCACCTAATGGCTTTTGTATGATGTTTTTGAAATAAATGCATGCATTTAAGTAGTTTAAACTCTACGTGAGAATTCCACTTCCTGGTACTGATAGACCAGGTACCAATCATCTCTCTCCATTAACTAAGCCCCAGCAGTTCTTACTCGGGTTGGTTGCTGAGTCCTCTTCTAGTTAATTCCATGTGCCCAAGGACATTGTGCATACCCTGTGGCTGGGCAGCAACTTTAAAGAAATTTCATATTTGGGGGATTTTGGATTATTCAACTTCCTGCTACTGGAATGGAAGCAAGAGACTAAATTCTGCCCAACAGAGCGATAGGCACAAGACCTCGTGTCTGATGAAAAGATACAGCAGAAGTGGAGACTGTGGAGGATGGATTTCCTGACAAAGGTGTGTCAGAGGCAGCTGCCTTCCAGGATGAAGGGGCTCTTGGCACGAGTGCCCAGCGTCAGCTGGTGTCTGTGGCGATACCCTGCTCATTGGAGCAGCCCCAAGGAGATGTATGTGTCAATCTTGCTGGCAGCCTTTCAAATCTGACACTATTCTCCAGAAGTTTGCGCAATTCTCTAATATCCTTTAATAAGTTATTTTCTGCTTGAATAGCCAGTGTGGCTGCTATAGTTTATAACTAGAACTTTGAGCAGTATGTGCCTGAAAGTGGGGGAAAAACACAGTTATTCAAAAGCATACCCCATATTAGTTATTAATAATTCCAAATGAGGGCAGCCTGGGTGACTCAGCAGTTTAGCACCGCGTTCAGCCCAGGGTGTGATCCTGGAGTCCTGGGATTGAGTCCCATCGGGCTCCCTGCATAGGGCCTGCTTCTCCCTCTGCCTGTGTCTCTGCCTCTCTCTCTCTCTCTCTCTCTCTCCCTGTGTCTCTCATGAGTGAATAAAAAAAAAATCTTAAAAAAAATAATTCCAAATTAATCTTCCACCTTTCAGAATTAGAATATGGTCCCATCTTTATGACTGTTAACTTGTTACTATGATATTACATATTGTCATTCAAAGATTGTTTTATTTAGTGTAATTTTGTGTGAACTTAGTATTGCTCTTGCATGGTTATACGAAGTAGAGTCAGAGTATTTTTACTCATTGTCTTCTGATATATTTGAAAATGATCAATCTTAGTGTCATTATAGCCCTTCAGAAATTTGATTATTTGGATGTGCATTTGGGGGATTTCGGATTATTCAACTTCCTGCTACTGGAATGGAAGCAAGAGACTAAATTCTGCCCAATTTGTTGTGTATAAGACAATTCAAAATTGAAAAGATATTAATCTTAAATGTGCATAAAGAACCTATAGAGGCCAACTCACTTTCAACCAACAAGCATTTGTTAGAACATATTATATGCTGGACATGATACAAATAAAAATAGGAAAGAGTAGACTCAATCCACCTAGAGAATAATATCAACAGGCGAGCAACCAATAATTCAGTGTGATGTGGGCTGCCACTGATTTTATAATGATGTTGTGGAAGCTCATTTCTGGTCAAGGGAAGACTGTCAAATTCCAGACACTTTCTTTTCCATTTTGCCTTGAAACAAAACTCAGAAGAATTGATCTAAAACAAATACCTATTTTCACACAAGGAGAGGTAAAGTCCTAAAAGGTAGCAAATAAAATCTACACATCATATTTACCTCTTTTCTATTACATAACTTCAAATAATATAGTCTGTTTGAACCAAAAATACTCCCTCACAATGAGAGGATTAGGGCACAGGAGAGAACATATCTTTCAAATGCCCTGGTACTTGGAATAATGTTTAGCACCCAGAAGGTATCCAAGAATTTTTTTTTTTTTTTTGCAGTCAAATAAATATGAGAAAATGGCTGGAATTCATTGGAGGCCCTCTAGGACCATCAGTTGAGTTTGGGAAATTCAGAAATTATCATTTGCTTTCTGAAAGGAATCTCCATGAGGGCAATGACTGTGACTCTCTCTTTTGTTCATGACCATAAACAGCACCAACCATAATATCTGGCCCATAAATTCTAAGTAATACTTATTTTATGAACTACACGCTTGGTCTTTTGGTAGAAAATCATTTGCAATAACTGCACCTGATAGGAGGCGCTGAAATATGTGAGATGGTGTCTGTTTTAGATTGTCACAAACGATATGAGTTTCATTATCATAAAGTTGCTTTTCCGTGGCAATAATGGTTGAAAGAGTAAACATAAAAGATGCAAGGTTGTGATAACGCACGTAACAAATAGGCACGCGGATAGACCAGAAACATTTTGGGACAGTTTGGGTCTTTGCTTTCATAGTCATAGTTACAACAAAAGCCTGAAAAAATGGCAGTGAACAAATAGATCCATTCTGAAAGCTGTGGCCACACCGACATATCTTGGTGAGAAAAAAAACAAAACAAAACAAAATCCTCCATTGCTGTAAATCAGTGAGATTCAGCGTGTAGTTCCCTGCGACACAATTTTGCCTCTCTGGTCTACCTGCGCAGGGCATCAGTCATGGAAGAGGCTTAATTATAGAGCAGTATCCATTTCATCTCCCTCTTCCCTCATCTACTGCTTTGCTTCAGTCCCCTGGTATCTTTCCCTTGGCAAGAGCTTCTAAGTAGTCTTCTTCCAACAACTTGATCCTTTTTTCAGTCCATCCTCCACATGGTATCAGTTATACCCTAAGTAATGCGATCACACCCGCCCTCGCTGAATTCTCCCATGCTTCACAGATCCCTCCAGGATAAAATCCACATTTAGGAGCCAGCCTCCCATACTATCAGGACACCTTCCACCACTTTCTATACAATCTCCTTGTCCTTTTTGATCTCCGTGCTTTCGCACATGCCAATTTCTCTGACCAAAGTGATCTTTCTCCTCCTGTGTACACTGATAAGCCTGAAGGAAAACTATCCCAACAAGTCTCTTCTTAAAAGTGAAACTGGCCCATCCATTTTCAGTGCAATCAAATTCCCGTGTGGTACAAAGAATCTTTATCTATTCACAAGCGCTTACCATGTCTCTGGGCTCTGCTTCACGTTCTGTACGTATTAACTCATGCAGTCTGCACAAGTGAATGGTACAGTTAGCATGGTTATCTCCATTTTACAGATAATGAAACTGAGGTCCCATAAAATTAATGAACTTTTCCAAGGTTACTCAGCTCTTAAGTGGCCCACGTGTGTGTCTAACCTGCAAAGCCATAGTTGACTCCCGAAGTCCCCACACTGCTGCATCATACCTTCAATTACAGAGCTCTGTTGTGAAAAGAGGTCATTTATCTACATATCTTGAGTTTTTATAAGAATTCCTTGTACCTTTTTATTCATTCACTTATTTGTTCATTCATTTATTCATTGTTTCAAATTTCTATTTAAATTCTAGTTAGTTAACATATAGCATAATATTGGTTTCAGAAGGAGAATTTAGGGATTCATCACTTACATACAATGCCTGGTGCTCAACACAAGTGCCCTCCTTAATGCCCATCACCCATCTAGCCCATCCCCCTGCCCGCTTCCCTCCATCAACATTCAGTTTGTTCTCTATGGTTCAGAGTCTCTTATGGTTTGCTTCTCTTATGGTTTTCCCCCCTTCTCTATTTTTTCCTTCCCCTCTGTTCATCTGCTCTATTTCTTCGGTTCCACATATGAGTGAGATCATACGGTATTTGTCATTCTCTGACTAATCTCCCTTAGCATAATACACTCTAGCTCCACCCATATCATTGCAAATGGCAAGATTTCATTCTTTTTGATGGCTGAGTAATATTTTTTGTATATATATATATAAGAATATAATATATTTATATATATCCATATATAGTGATATTTTATATACATAAGAAAATTATATTCTTAAATAATTAGATAGTGATATTTTCATATATATAATATTTAAATATATTCATATAAATGTAATATATTATATAAGAATATTCTTATATTACATATAAGAATAAATATATTTATATTCATATATATGTGATATATTATGTATAAGAATATTATATATAATAATATATTCTATATATTCTTACATATAATATATCACATGGTTGGCGCAGCCATTTGGCGCCTGCCTTTGGCCCAGGGCACGATCCTGGAGACCCGGGATCGAGTCCCATGTCAGGCTCCTGGTGCATGGAGCCGGCTTCTCCCTCTGCCTCTCTCTCTCTCTGTGTGTGACTATCATAAATAAAAAAAAATAAAAAAAATTATATATGAATATAAATATATTTATATTATATATATGCCACATTTATTATATTATATTCATATATATATATATATATATATATAAATGTCACATCTTCTTTATCCATTCATCAATCAATGGACATTTGGGCTCTTTCCATAATTTGTCTAGTGTTGACAATGCTGCTATAAACATGGCGGTGCATGTGGCCCTTCAAATCAGTATTTTTATGCCCTTTGGGTAAATACCTAGTAGTGCAATTGCTAGGTAGTAGAGTAGTTCTAGTTTTAGCTTTTTACGGAATCTTCATACTGTTCTCCACAGTAGCTGCCCCAGTTTGCATTCCCACCAATGCGTAAGAGGGTTCCCCTTTCTCCACATCCTAGCCATCGTCTGTTACTCAACATGTGTTGTTAATTTTAGCCATTCTGACAGGCATGAGGTGGTATCTCATGGTTTGGGTTTGCATTTTCCTGATGCCAAGTGATGTGACACATCTTTTCATGTGTCCATTGGCCATCGGGATATCTGTTTTGGAAAAATGTCTATCCATGTCTATCTGTCCATTTCTTAACTCAAGTATTTGTTTTTGGGGTGTTGAGTTTGATAAGTTCTTTATAGATTTTGGATACTAACTCTTTATCAGATATGTCATTTGCAAATATCTTCTCCCACTCTGTAGGCCGCCTTTTAGTTTTGTTGATTGTTTGCTGTGCGAAACTTTTTATCTTGCTGGAGTCCCAATAGTTCATGTTTTGTGTTTGTTTCCCTTGCCTCTAGAGACATGTCTAGTAAGAACTTGCTACAGCCGAGGCCAAAGAGATTGCTGCCTGTGTTCTAAGATTTGGGTGGTTTCCTGTCTCACATTTAGGTCATTCATTCATTTTGAATTTATTCTTGTGTATGGTGTAAGAGTGGTGCAGTTCCATTTTTTTGCATGTAGCTGTTCAGTTTTCCCAGCTCTATTTGTTGAAGAGACTCTCTTTTTTCCATTAGAAATTCTTTCCTGCTTTGTCAAAGATGAGCTGACCATATATAGCTGTGGGTCCATTTCTGGGTTTTCTATTCTGTTCCACTGATCTGTGTGTCTGTTTCCATGTCACAACCCTACTGTTTTGCTGACTACAGCTTTGTGATATAGCTTAAAATACAGAATTATGATGCCTCCAGGTTTTCTTTTTTTTTTTCAAGATCACCTGGGTAATTCAGTGTCTTCTGAGGTTCCATTATCTATATGTCTGTTTTTGTGCCAGTATCATACTGCCTTAATGACTATAACTTTGTAATATAGCTTGGGGTCCCAATTAGCACTCAAACATTTGCTAGGTATATGTATTATGAATGAGTAAATCAGAGGGAACCCATTACTCTCCGTTCTCTGACTTAATTTGGATAATAAGTTTTTCCTCACAGATTTTTAGTGACTTTTTTGAGTAATATAAACAGAAAAAATATATCTTCAATTAAAAAAAAAAAAGCCCCTCAGCTAACTTAAGAAGGAGTATTACGAACATCTTTGAAACTCCAGATGTACTTCTCCTAATACCATCCCCTTCCGTGCATCGCAGTAGTGACCAACATTTGTGTTTTCACTTAAGCCTTCTTTTTTTTTTTTTTTAAAGATTTTATTTATTTATTCAAGAGAGTGGGAGAGTGAGTGAGAGAGTATGATAAGGAGAGAGGAGCAGAGGGAGAAGTAGACTCCTTGCTGAGCAGGGAGCCTGACATGGGGCTCAATCCCAAGACCCCAGGATCATGATCTGAGCCAAAGGCAGATGCTTAACCAACTGAGCCACCCAGCACCCCCTCTTCCTTTTCTTTATGGTTATATCACATATGCAAACATTCCTACATAATGTACTGTTCCGTTTTACCTGTTTTTAAACTTTATATAAGTGGAATCATATGGTGTGTATTCTCTTATGACTTATGTTAACCTGCCATATAGTTTTTGTATTTTTCCATGTAAATATGCTTATCTGAGGTACATCTGCTTTCAATTTAAAATAGTACCTCATTATATAACCTAGAGTTTACTTTTTCTAATACCAGTGCTCTTGATGGACATCTAGGTTGTTTCCACTTCTTTGCTATTACACAATGTTTCTATGTACATTTTATACACATCTTCTGATCCAAACAAAGGGATATTTTTCTAGTAAACCTTCACACCATTGGAATTTCAGGGGTATAAGGTATGGACATGTTCAACTTTATTAGGTAACAGCCAGCACCATGTCTGCAGCCCCTAGGTTGCCAGGACTCTCCTTGCCTGAACATAAGGAGAGCTGAAATTTGTGAACATTAACCAAAGTCTGAAGGATTTGGGGTATAAATATGCCAGCTCCTAGCTGCTGTTTTAGATAGCTCTGAGATAGGACTTGTCTCCAGAGCTTCCCTGAGTGGTCTGAAGGAGGGCTCATGGAATTGGGCTGGAACCTGTACACTGGCTTCACTTCTCCATCTCGTTCCCCATGCTCTTTCTAGTTTTCTCTGACAACACTTCCATTTTCATGTGAATCCTCATTTTAGCAGTAATATATTTTGTACTGTGATTAGTCCTTGTATGTTGATTGGTGGAGTCACATGTATTATGGAAAACACTAACTGAAGTCAGACCTAAGAAGGGAGATAATTAGCACAGTGTTAGCAAAATGTCAATATATGGAATTGAATTGTTTAAAATATCACCAGGATACTGGGCCTTTTAAAAATATTATATTCTAAGCTATATAATATAAGAAATCATTTTTGTTTTGAAAATATGTTTAATCATCAATGTCCAGACTTTAGGGGAAAATAGTTGTATTCATATACATGTATTATGTCTGTGATTAGCATATTTTTCTTCAAACTTTTCACTGAAAACTCCTCAAAGGCAATGGCTGTCCTTGATTTCTACTTTCCTTGACTGCTCTTTAGCACATAAAGCTGTAGGTCATATTCAGAAATGCTGATTTTAGAGCAGAACTTGATGAATATATAAGGTATGATGTAATAGGGTAAAAAAAACACATATGACTAAATTCTTTCAAATAGATATTTTCAAGATATTTCAATTAATTTTTTTTCAAACAGATACTTGGTTTCATCTTTTTTGGTTATTTTTTAGTTATGCATTTGCTTTATAAAATGGCATTGGGATAGACTTCAGCTATTATTTTAGGTGATTTATTTTTTTCTGGATGATTAATTGATACAGTATATTATGCCATCTGTGGCTTACTATAGTTGCTTTGGGACACCCCAAATTGTAGACAAATTCCCATTGTAAAAAAAAAACACTAAATCAGGTAGACCTCAATTTTAATCTTGGCTCCAACATATATGACTGTGGCACCTTGAGAAAATTATTTAATCTATGTGATTATTAGTTCTCACCTCTGCAAGATTGTTATCTACCCCATGACTATTAATACTTTAATCTCCATTTTGGAACTTTAAATCATGCCTGATGTCTTCTAGGGTCATGCTATTTATGACACATCCTTTTCAGCAGAGAAATAATTGAATGATTTTTATTTTTAATGAGGTACATTATCCTTGATAAAGAATGCATTCCCTCATAATTATTAAATAATGTCCTCCTGTCACCTTCTAATCATCAATCCCCTTAAACTTAATAGAAATTGTGCACATGCCTTGATTTGGACAAACTTTTTGACTATAATACTAGACAGGAGGTTCCAACAATGTTTCGATATGTGAATGCAATATTATGTTTACATAGGGGCAAGGTTTAGGCTGTGCCAGAGTGACCAATCCGGGTCCATACTGTTAGGGTTATGTCCATGAAACAGGCTACCAAAGGCACTTAGTTCAATCTTCCCCAGGGGGGTATCATTCCCTCCAACACCATGAGTAAGTCTAGTTCCATTAGAAGGATTTGCCTTCAGCTGCCCAACACAAGGAATCCTGGATCCTTACCGCACCCCCCCCCACACACACACACAGTGGCAGCAGCAACTGTTTCTGGGGCCTGATGAAATATTTTTTTATTTTTTTGGATGAACATATCCCAACACAATCTCAAGAAGTCTCAATTCTTGAGAAAAATTTCAAGAATTTTTAACTGAACCAGTCAGTTAAAAATATGTTCTGGAAAAGAATGGCAGCTTCCAGGACTACTTCTTCTTCAAGAGTAAACAGAACTCCTTACCTTAAGCTCTTCAGCTCCCTAGAGATGTAATCCACATACTGTCTAGTCTTTCTTAGCTCCAAAGCATGCTTCCCTGATCCCTCTCATGCACCTGAAATCCAACCCTGAGCCAGTGGCTGCCTGTGGCCACTGGCCCCTATGGATGCCTCATTGCTGGAGGATAGTACTGGGCCCTAAATCTCAGACACTCAAAGGGAACCCCTAAACCCTGTACTTTTCTGAAGAACTACCAACACTAAATAGCAGATAGCTCCTTGTCTTTGATGTTATTACCTTTCTGGTTAAAAATGCTACAGTCCCATAGATTGACATGAAGCCCATAGCACTCTCCCCAGCCCCACAATCGTTACAATTCTATTGTTTTCCAGCTTCCAGCTGGCTTTTACTGAATTTGGACTCTCCCTCAAGACCAATGTCACTTCATGTGGTTATGCACTACAAATCTCCAGCCACCATTCATGAAGACTTGGGATGACCAACATGTGTGGCCATTCAGCACCTGACATGTGGCCAGTGACACTGATGCCCGTCTGATAGACTAGAGAATGATATATTTCTATATATTTTTATTTTAGTTATATTAATGTAAGTAGATATTTAAAAACTATTACTCAGTTCAGTTATTGGAGGGCATTTTAAGTATTTTGGGAGCAATACCGGTATGAGTCTAGTTTCTCGAGTTTCTGTAAAACTTAAATATAGATTACATACTTCTGAGGAAAATTTATCTTCTAAATTAAGATGTGCTGTAAGTGTAAAATACATACCACATCTTCAAAACTTAGTATGAAAAAGCAAAATATGATATTAATAATGCTTATATTGAGTACATACTGAAATAATATTTTTACACGTTACGCTAAATAGAACCTATCATAAAATACATTTTACCCATTTATTTTTACTTCTTTAATAAGGCTATTGGATAATTCAAAATTACTTATGTGGCTCATTTTATGTTTTATAGGATGGCACTGCCATAGACTATAATGATTCCCTTTATTTTTTAATCTATTTTTTAAAGATTTTATTTGAAAGGGAGAGAGCAGAGAGAGAGAGCAAGCACACGAGTGGGGAGGAGGGGCATAGGGAGAGGGAGAAGCAGACTCTGCTTGAGCAGGGAGCCTGACGTGGGATCATGACCTGAGCTGAAGGCAGACTCTTAACCAAGACTGAGCCACCCAGGTGCCCCTGGATGATTCCCTTTAGAGTCCATACAGTGCACAGCCTACAAATACACACTTGTTGACACTATCAATGCTAGTGATTCCTCTGCAACTCTTAGGACAGTCTACCAGCAATATCTTTCACTTTTTATGGTTTAGGTTGTCATTTTCTCCATTTTCTAGAAACACATTCAAGTGAAACAGTAACAACAACAAATTCTTGTCTATGGATACTAATGCCATTAGGTTCTACTACTTTCTAACACTTGCTGTTATCTACAGAACTTCTGGCCATTCCTCTAATTTTTTAAAGACACTAGAATCTGATTCCATTTTCCTGTTGAACCCAAGACCTGCCTTCATGGTATCCATGCAGATAACCTATCCAAAATAATAGCCTCATGTTTATTTGACTACCTCAACTTAATGGACTTTCACAAGCCATTGATCGTCCTCTATGGTCACACCCTGGACTTAGTCATTGCCCATATGTCTGATTTCCCTGAAGTTTTTATATGGCAATGGATGATTATCTGGTGATAACCACCTGTTCTTCTAGTTCTTCCATGCCCTTGGCTATATTATATATGGTCTGTGGTTGCTTACATAAGGCTTCTCAGTGCCTATGTTCTCTAAATATAGGTAATCTCAAGGAATGCTTTCTGAACATATTTAAATTCCTAATATGCTGAACTTCCTATCATATATATCCAGAACTCCAACCTAACTCTTTCTTCTCTAGTCCTACATGAATGAGCACTGCTAGAGAAAAATCACACAATTTTATAGACTCTTGCCTCTGAAAGTCATGAAATTGATGATTTTCAACAATTGTGTCCTTAAGCATGTCCATTAACATTTTAGCAATTTGGTTTGAGTCTTTTTTTTAATCTGCACATTATTTTATTTTTTAAATAAATTTATTTTTTATTGGTGTTCAATTTGCCAACATACAGAATAACACCCAGTGCTCATCCTGTCAAGTGCCCCCCCCCAGTGCCCGTCACCCATTCATTGCTTTCTGTAACTCTCACTACCGCCCCCCCAAATTTAATAAGCCCTTAACTCCTTCCCCATCTACATACAGCATAGTTTCCTTTAAACTTTATTGAGAAATCTAAAATCATTAAGTGTGATCGTCTTTACATTGTCTTCTCCAATCTACAAACTCCTATTATATATATGTATTTATCTCCACACTAGTTCTTACCTCTTTTCTCCGGTATCAGAAGATGAATTTATCCACTTATACCTGTTTAAGACTAACTCCTGTACTTGTACTTCCAACGAATAATACTGATACAGATAATAATGAAAACCATCTTCATTTCATGAGAGCTGACCTTGTGCCAGGTAATGTAGTAAGCAAATTACAAAAACTGATCTCATTTATACCTTACAAAAAGCTTATTAGGTAGATACTATTATATTCATTTTATGTATGAAGAAATTGAGTTGAAAGATGTTTAGTGACTTTACCAAAATTACATAGCTAATAAGAAGTAGGAAAAAGTTTTAACTTAAGTCTGAATTAATCTAAAGGTAGTGGTCTTGAATAATATATCATAGCACCTTATAGTAGATCCCTAGGACCCCTGAAACCTTACCCTACAAATCATCGAGTTTCTTGACTATACACTCAACTAACTTTTCCCTTTCTCTAGGCTCCTTTTTTTTCTCTAAAATATTCTTAGATCTTGATTATTAAAAAAGAAAACACATCTTGGCTATATCCCATCTCTTGATTTAGCTAAATTTTCTTCTTGCTTTCATCAAAACATCTTAAAAAGGTACTACTCTACATGTGCTGTCTCCACTTCCTCACTTTAAATTCACTCTTCTACACACAAAACTTTGGATCCCTCCCCCAAAATTCTGCTAAAACCACTCTTTGAAAAAAAAACAAAAACAAAAACAAAAAAAAAACCACTCTTTGTTGTTGTTGTTGTTGTTGTTTTTAAACCACTCTTTTAAAGCACACAAGTGACCACCATATTGACAAACAAATCTACATTTTCTTTATATTACAGGACCACTCTGCTGCATATGACTTTTCATGATCAAAAAGACACCACATTCTTCTTGTTCTGCTCATATCTCTTTGATCTTCAAATTTATTTGAAGGCTTTTTCTTCCTTAAGCTTTCTTGGTGTTCTGTGTCCAGTTCTTCTTATTCCTTTGTTAAATAACTCTGAAATATCTCAACCCCGAGTATTTCTTCAGAGAGCATGTACATACTAACACCTCTTAAATATGATTATCAAACATTTCTGTTTTGAATTTTTGCTTAGTATATGTATATCTGAATTTCCAAATATTTCCCTACATCGCCTTTCCTTCTCCATCTATATTATTGGCTTCACCCTCTGATTCACCACAGATCAAAACCTCGGGAGATCCTTTATTCTTACCTCTTTCTATCTTTTTGTTATCTTTTCCTTACACAGCTCCAACTACATTTTCCTTACTGTTTTTTTCTCTATAAATATTTTAAGAATTTATCATCTCTCTTTTTTTAGAATTGTAAGCCAAGTCTAGGCTTTATGTTATAAAAAGTACATGGAGAAAATTGGAGGGCAAGCATCATTGAGTGAGTCAGTGAATGAATGGGACATTGGGACATTTTTATGAAGTCATCAGATAACACTTCTATAAGGTGGTGTCATTTGAGTGCAAGTTTGAAGGAACTGAGCATCTAGGACTGCAGACAGACTTTTATACCAAGGGCAAGTATAAGAAACAGCAAGGAGGTTTGTGTAGTTGAAGAGGAGAGAAGAATACTAGTAAATGAGGTAAGAGAGATAATGGGTGCAGGCAGATAAATGAGGCAAGATATGATAAATCCTTATAAGGATTTTGGAGGCTTTCCTCCAAAAGTGTGGAAGTGAGGAAGAAATCCACTGGAGAATTTCTGAGAAGAATGAAGTATTATTTCTTGATTTGCAAATGATTACTTATGCTGCTGTGTTGACAAGAGACTAGGGGAATTGAGGTAATAATAGAATAGCGAAATGGAATTGAAGGTGGAGGAAAAACAGGTAATGAGTTTCGGTTGGTCTGAAACCAGGGGTTTTGTCTTGCCCCATAGTGTGACAATCAAGAATCTTAGTGATCAGAATCCACCTGAATCCATATTTCTTACCACATGCTGACTCTCACTTAAAACTCTCACAAAACTAAACTACCAGCTAATCCCCCTTTAACAAATACTGTTTTTGACTTTGAAACCTTCGAGTATGTTAAACTATTTAGACGAGATTCTACACAATAAATTCTATTAGCATTTTACCTCCTTCAAGACATATTCCTGAACTCTCCTCAGCAAGTTAGGTCATCTGTTCTCTACGATACCACAGTAACCTTCATACCTATACTGCTACGTGAAATTCTTGGGCAATCCCCATGTCCATGCCATACCCTCAACCCAGTTATTCAGTTGCGAGCTGTTTAGAGGAAGCTCATTGTTTTATACAGAACTAAAACAAGTTACTATTTAATAAATATTTAAATGAGGAAATATATAAAGAAAAAGAGAAGCTGGGGAGAAAGTAAAGAAGAAAGGAGGGAGAAAAGGAAGAAGGAAGTATTTTTGTCTGTCCCACTAGGAAACTCAGGTCCCTCAGGGACTATGTGGAGAAATGCTTCTATAATCATTTTCCCGGGGCACCTGGGTGGGTTAAGTATCTTCCTTTGGCTCAGGTCATGATTCCAGGGTCCTGGGATGGAGCCCTTCATCAGGCTCCCGGCTCCATGGGGAGTCTGCTTCTCCTACTCCTTCTCCCTCTGCCTGTCACTCCCCCTGCTTGTGCTCTCTCTCTCTCTCTCTGTCAAATAAATAAAATAAATAAAATAAAATAAAATAAAATAAAATAAAATAAAATAAAATAAAATAAAATAATAAAATAATCATCTTCATTAAGACCAGTGCTTATACACTTCTGATTTATGCTCTGATCCCACCTGAGCCTTCTTCAAATTTGGAGCTGTCAATACTTGCCAATGCACTTTAGACACACAGTGCCCCTCCTCATAAGGATGACCTGATCTCAGAGTTCCTAAAAAAGTTCCCTTGTCAACATTTTAGATGTTTAAGTCCCACACACACATGAATCTTCAGTGCTGATATGTGTTCAGATCAGTACAGGTTTGTTGAATGACTGGGTTCTCATTCCCTCTAAGCTGAACACCATTTCAAGTCTTATCTGGATATTTACTTAGTCTTGTCTACTAGGCCTTTCCAGGTCTTGACCTGTGTCACTGTACATTAGAACCGGTTGAAAGGGCCGAAAAGATCAATGTTTTTATTTTCATCCATATTACCAGTCTAATAGAATTGGTGCTAGCCCATTTGTCCAGATTGGTTCTTTGAAAAGACAGCCAAGTGTACTAAGTTAGCCTTGTTTTGTTGGAGGTATTATGCTTACAGTTCAAAACTTAGATCTACATGCAGTAGACAGGGTGTGTGTGTGTGTGTGTGTGTGTATTTTTATATATATTTATATATACACACATATGTATATATTTTACATACATACACAGGTATGTGTGTGTGTATATATATATATATATACATATTTTACATTCTTTTTTGTTACTTCTTTAGATGCAGGATGTCTTAGTAATAAAAAAGAAAGATTGCTAATGTTCTCTCTCAGCCTGAATAACTCAGAGTTACATAAGTGTTTATGAATAATGAATGTCTAATTGAGGTGCCTGAAATATGAATAACTATACTAGTCCATTCGGCAGTGAGATGTAGAATTCTCATTCGACAACAGGATTTTTATTTCCTCATTTCTGCCTTCTGTTATTCCCACTGTTGAGTGTGAAACTAGCACAGATAACACTTGAGAGCGCCTGAGAGCATGAATCCCACTTTTTCTCTGCACGAGCTAAGCCATCCAAACAAAGAAAAAAAATGGCAGGGGGAGATCCCCATGAGTTGAGAACAAAGTGAACTTTAAATCTTGACTAATCCAATACACAGAAATAGAATCACAGGGTTTTAGATTGTAGTCTTAGTGAGAAATCTATTTGAATTTAAATTCTTGGCGTTCCAGAAGCTGATTAACATGTTTCAGGCTGCTGACAAAACATCTTGCCTGTCTGGCTCTCCTTGGTCAATCCTTGCCACGTTTTTGATGAATTGCTAAGGAGAACTGATGCTTTCCAAATGTATGTCATATCAGTACGAAAAGTTCCAAAGAACTCACAGTAAATTAATGTGGAATTGCAACTAAAGGCTAGCACTTGTTCTCTCTGGTTTATTCACTGAGTGGATGCCTTGTCTGCTCTGAGAACTCCTTCCCGGCATTACTAGGAGCACAGAGGGGCCTGGTTGGCATCTCTGAGCCTTTCTACCTAAAGTTCTCCTCATGCTGAACCATAGAAAGCTGGACCATGGCCCAAGGGAACCAAAGCCTGCCTCCAGACCCGTGTAGAGAAATTCCTGACTGACCTAATCATGTAGTAAAGCAGTATTTTTGCAAAAATTGCATTGTTTGGATATATCCAAGAAGCATCACTAAAACTGGGCCGTCTGGGTGTTTCCTCCCCAGCCTGATAGTCACTGAACTTCTGGCACTCCTGCCTGGGAAGAGGTTAGGCTGCTGGCGGGTTACAAAGCCTCTCTCCTTTCTCATGTCTCATGCTCAGCTAGGGCTAGTCTTTTGGCCAGGAAACCATTTAACACTGTTTGTTGTTCAAAATACGACTATTTAGTTCACATTTCTCTCTTAATCGTGAATATTCAAATAGGATAGCTTGAACTGAAAAAAGGCACGTATTGCTTCTCTGACATTCTCTTTGAAAATTATTTCCCGTCATAAATGATTAAGTCTTGGATAGTATGTAGAGAAGATAGATAATAACTTTGAAATAGTCAGTCAAGTAGTCTTTGTTTTATTTATTCTGCTATAAGAAGATTAGGCAATGGGGGGAATAGGATCACTTCCCTTGCAAGTCTCTACAGGTTGCCAGCAAGTACGGTCGTCCTACTAAACGGAAACAAAATGAAGGGTAAAATGTAACAAGGCCGAATCCTTCACTGGGAGGAATGGAAGGAACCATTCAGTCACTGATAAGGATCATACACTGGGATGTTGTCATTATTGATGCCAGATTATCCCCATCTCAGACCTGGCGAAGATTGAGTTTATGGCACCTCTAGCAGATCTCAAATCTCAGGCATTTTCTATTGTGTGGTGGAGTTTTATTTCTGTTATTCATTTCCTTTCACTTTGTACTGACTTACTGCTTTTTCTTCGTGTGCGTTTTGAATATTGAGAATGTTAGTGACTCAAAAAAATATTGCTTCTGTCAGTTGCTAGCACAGTGGCGCTGCACATCAGTGGTTTTTCTCTCATTTCACTTCTTTCCTGGGAGACAGAATGCTGGTGTCATTGTTTTGTTCCAATCTTTGCTGTTCTCACATATATAATATTTCAAGTACAATTACATCTTTTTTGCCTACCAGCTCATATTATACAAATCCGGAAACAACACTGAAGAAGACTAGGTTTGACTAGTTTTTTAGTGTAAAAAAAAAAAAAAAGATGTGTCTTTTTAAAATGTATTATAGGAAAATATTTTATAGGAAAATATTTAAAGCAATATCTGTATTTCTCTTTGCTTATTTAAAACAAAGATAATAAGCATGCAAAGACATCACAAAGTCAGTGTCTACTTCTCAGAAATAAAATAGAGAAATGTGTCTGTTTGTGTTCTAAGACACCAGTGGGAAAACTTTAGCTATACCCTGTAGCCAACTCAAATATTATTCCAATTTTTCCTAGAGAAAAACTCACATAGGCAGGGAGGACGTGTGGAGAATAGAACAGTTGAGTGATTTGAAATCAGTAGAGATTGTTTCAAATGCCCAAATCTCCTTTCGTTTAGCTGTGGTCTTGGGCAGGAGTCTAAATTTTCTTGAATTTAGGTTTTCTTATCCGTAAAACTGAACTTATTCTAAATTCTTTCCCAGGGTTTTTCTAGGAATAAGAGAATGTGTACCTGCCAGCACTGGTTTCAATGTCTGTGAGTATCTACTCCGTGTGAGGCACCACATGTTGGGGATACACAGAGGCATGAGACACAGGGCTTGTGTCAACTCATACCCAGCCTCATGTGATCAAGCAAAAACATCTACAATACAGTGCTGTATGCTAAGTTCTAAGATAGAAAAAATACACCTTGAGAAACGGAGAGGGATACCCTGTCTAGCCATCAGTGATAACTTGTTGGAAAGGTGACATCCAGGCTCCCTACTGAAGGACAAGCAACATAAGCGCGTTGAAGTCATATCTGTAGAACAGTCTATATAATAAAAATCTAGAGGCCGGTGGGAAGTGCTTGTAGGTTAATATTGCGAAAGATTGGGATGGGGCAGGCAAAAGGGACAAGCCCTGGTTTTCTTGGCCGCCCTGCGACTCATTTGTTGTGAATCGGCAGCCCTTCCATGATGAGAAAGGGTCATCATCCCTGCCGTGTCTAAATCTCCCTCTGGTTGGTACTATTTCAGAGCTCGGATTAATCATCTTCCTTCTGGGAATCCTACTTGGCCCTATGGAAATGCATGGCCTTATCAAAATGTAAAAAGAAGAAGCTCTATCAATCACTCATGAATGACTAATATCACCGAAGCATAGAAACTACAGAAGCATGTGGTTTCAACCTCTCTTCAGAACACTCAGGGAGGGAGGAAAGGAAATAAAGGGTTTTCATCACCTTGACGGTGGAGCCCGTAAGGCTTATCTAGTATTCTGAGCATCATGTGAAGGCAAAACAAACACAAAACTCAAATTAACAATCCACTAAAATACATATCTACCAGAAACTGAGTAGGGGAAAATCTATAAAATGTGTAATTATGCCTTGTCCATACATATGCTCAGGCACAAACCTTCTAATACAAAATAATTCACTTTGGTGCTAGAACAGTCTTCCTGACTGCAGATGTCTGGTGATACGGAGGTAACAGTTATAATCTAGATGAAGCTCCTCCAACCGAAATTAAATAGCACCGCTCACCACTTTTTAAGTGGGAAAACAGACACAAAGGAACTAAAGTCTCTTCCTCTCAGAAGCTGCTGAGAAGAAAATCAAAGCGAAATAAGAACCAGACAACATGAGCTCCCTGTATTGTGAAGAAAACAAAAATAGTTAAGAAAAAGCCAAATAGAAGTGACCTTTGGGTTAAAAACCAGAGGAGTAAAGCTTTCTACATTTTGAGTTTATGTTTCAATGTTAAAGAGGCAAGAACAATATAAGTAGACTGTCTTAAAGGCCATGGTTTATTGTCGGCAGTATTCGTGTCAAACATATATCTTGGTTTTAAAGCAAGGCGAGAGTAAACAATGTTGATTGCTCATTTGCAGCATATAGAAGAGGCAGGAGGATGACATAGGCTAAACTGCTTTGAATTGTTATTAGTGGCAATATTTTTAGAATTAGTTTTGGAAGGCACGAGTATAAAAGAGAGGAAATTCTATTTTTTTTTTAACTCTTCTCAAAGAAAAATGTGTGAAAAGAGTCATTAATTTGCTAAAGGTATTAAGACAAGGGTCTAATTCATTCTAATAAGTATGACCTAACCAGGTTGCTAATAGAGCCTTTGCTAAATTAAATCCTCTCAGTGGCTTTGGAAATGATTTGGCCTGTTTCCCCCTCCCCACTCCCACCTCTTCTTGAATGAAATAGGGGAAGGAAGCAAATAGGCAAAGCCCACAGAACTTTCTCTATTCACGGAAGAATTCAGGAGTCCTCCCAGGACACGGTTTCCCTTTGCGTGGTTTTAGTCACCTATGGTCAACCATTGACTGGAAGTAGGTGTCTTCTTTCTGACATGTCACTAGAAGTTCATTACTAGCCTAACACTAAGTCTCAATGCCTACGTCATTCACCTCACTTCATCTCATTACCCAGGCATTTTATCATCTCCCATCATCAAGAAGAAGAAGGGTGAGGACAATGTAAGAAGCTCTTTGGGGAGAAAGCGACCACATCCACCTGAGTTTTATTACAGTACGTTGTTATAGGTGTTCTGTTTTATCATTAGTTATTGCTGTTAATCTCTTACTACACCTAATTCATAAATTAAATTTTATTAGGTATGTATGAGTGGAAAAAAAGATTATATATGTTACACACACACACACTATTCACTGTTTCGGGCATCCATTGGCGGTCTTGGAATTTAACCCCCACAGATAAAGGGGGGTTACTATAGATACTGAAGAATGATGGAGAGCCACTAATCTGGTAGAGAGGAAATGTAATCATAGGATTCGAAGCATATTTGTCATATGTGTGATTGTTTTTGTCCAGGCCTGGTTGAATGCATGGATCCTGTACAGAGCCCCTCACTGGGAACATCCTTTAGATGATCCGCTGATGTGAGTGTCCCAAACAGTGACTCCTGGACACACCCTGCTCATTCCTGGCCTTTGTTTTTTTCTTTTTGTTTACACTGCTACAACCAGCACACAGAATATATTCCTTATGAGCCACACACAAGGTAATAAGGACTGATAGAATGTGTTCTGTTGCCCAAAGGCACCTGCTATCAATTGGATGCAAGAGCTCAAATTGGAAGCCTCACCTGTGAAAGGAAGATTCTGAGATAAGAGGGGCATGCTTTATTAGTTCGATATCATTATCCTGGTGATGTCCCCCAATTTTGAAAGCATTGGGAGAATATCGATACCCGGGGGCCACTTCCCAACTGCTGTGCATGTATACTCTAAAAAACTGATAATATTTTAATTTACGACGATGATAACAATGTGTGCTACTGTTATTTATTACCTATCATCATGTGGACCTGAAGGTGGCTACATCAGTGATTAAATAACTTGTGAGATAATTTTTTTGGAAACTGAAAATTGTTATTGAATACTCACTCTTGGTTTAACAAGTCATCCCAACGTAGAGGCAACGGGCATTTTAAGTTTAAAAGAAGCAGAATAATATGTTCAATAAATATGATTCAATATTTTATTCATTCCTTTGGAAAATATTCTTTGAGAGTTGAACATGTGTGCAGTACTATGTTAGAGAAATGCCTGGAGATTGTGTGAAGAATTCTATTTTAACGTGAATACGTCAGATTTGGTACAAATCATTCACATAAATTCTCCCCCTTCTTGGCAGAGAGGTGAAGAATATTAAGGCCTCTCTTGAAATAAAATTAGCAAATATCAAAAGGGTAATTAAGCATTTAATCTCCAAAACATAAAATTGGCATATATTCTCAAATGGCTTGGAAATAAATATTCAACTTATAAAAACTTGGAGAAGTAGTTCTTCCCAGATATCCTGGTTATTTTTAATATTATTTAATAGAAAGTCTGTCCATGCGCAGAAGATCAAGTGTGGACCAGTAAGAATCTGCAGTCTTAATCTGCAGTCTTAATCTTCCATTAAGACAAAAACCAAGATATTCTGATCAATCCTGGCTACAAGGTCAGGTACCGGGAGACAATCTAGTCTAAGAGTCCAAGTTTCTCAAGACAGAAGTGAGGTAACTGGGACAATTAAGTGAAGAGAGGAGGTGGCCCTAGATCTCCCCAAAGGCAGAAGGGAAACCTACTTTCTCTAATTCTGCACCAAGAAATCTACAGAGATATATTTATTCTGTACATCTTCTCAAAGTAAATATTTATTTAAATATCTTTCTTTGTTAGTACAGATGTGGTTTTCCCACTCCATATGTCCTAAACTTTATAGGACAAGTACCAAATAGCATGGGTTTCAATATTTCATGTAAAGGGAAATTATAAAGAATGTATTAAAAATATTATAAATCTCTGAATTGATTTTTCACAATGTCCTACTCTTTTACACAATCGACTATTGATAGTGTGATGAAAGAGAATGTTAGAGAATTAATAACCCAGGGCCATTTCAAAGATGGTAGCAATGGTTACTGGAATAGCACTGTTCATTCTACCCCATGATTTTCTCAGTGGCACATTTTTAAAAAATATTTATGTATTTACTTGAGAGAGGAGGAGCAGAGGGATTGAAAATCTTCAAGTATACTCCATGCTGAGCGTGGAGGTCGATGCTGGGCTTGATGTGAGGCTCGATCTCACAACTGTGAGATCATGACCTAATCTGAAACCAAGACTTGGATGCTTAACAGATTGAGCCACCCAGGCACCCTTCAGTGGCACATTTTAAGATATTTGCTACAAACACAGCAATCTAGCAGCTTCCTAAAAATAATTAACTAAAAATTGCTCACCTCAGATGCCCCAAAACTGAAAACTCCCTTTTCCAATTAATTCTACAAAAATCCATCATCTGTCACACTATAACCAAAGAGCCTGTAAACATAGTATTTTTACAAAGATACTGAACTCTTGGGACATACCTGTACTTCTGAGTGTATTAAACAAACTCTGTTTGTTTATAACCAGGTAGACTGGTTAACCAGGTAGACTGGTTACATTTTGAAAAGCATTTCCTAAAGTGAAAATGTCTTCTGCTGGACTCAAAGATCCATTGCATGGCCAAGAAGGTCTCTCTGATTCCCCCAGGGAAGATCCCAGAACACAATGTTTGTCCAGAGGGTTTTATTGTGAAAATGTGTGTATGTGTGTGTTCATAGCACATACTAACATCACACATCTTGTGAAACAGTGTTCTAGGGGAAATTCTACAAAACCCAACATAGATTTCTTTGGGGAACACAAAAGAAGGTATTAAAATTCCAACATTATAAAATATGATGCCACAGCAAAAACACAGCAATATTATTTGCAAATTAAAAAGGCATGTCTAAACAAATTTATGAGTCATTCCCTGGTGACTCTGCTTTCAACATTCTATCATTTTTTAACAAGTGTCAAGGATACAAATGTATCCTGTATTGCACATTGAATTTTTTAAAGCTCCCACTAAAGCCAAAATTTTGATTTATATTTATGAATTAAAATAAAAAGAATAAATTAAAACTTACAATGTTAGTTAGATGAGAACTCTCATCCAACTGGAAAAGTGAATACACAAACCTACTGATGACTTTAGAGAAAATCACTTAAAATCTGATTTTTAAAAACAGAATTTCTTAGGTAACGGAGGAAAAATATTTTTTATTCTCTCTAATGTCCAGAATAATTATTTTTGGCTTTTCTGAGGATCATAAAGTTAATAAATAAGTATTATATTGGACTCTTTTAAGATCTAGTTCAAATCATATAAAGGTAATCAGAACAAAATAACGCAAATCACTGGCATAAACTCATTTGAAATGAAAGGAATTTAAAGAGAAAAGACTCGGGGAATATTTAAGTTAATGTAAGCAGCAGTCTGGTTATGCAAAACTTATTAAAATTATTTAAAATGTTATTTTTAAATATTTCAATTATTATGATTTTTTTTTCTTAGATGATGATAGGGGAAATCCATACACACGTTGGTAAATATGCAAATTCTAGCAATCACTCTGCAGGGAGATCTTGTTTGTTTGTTTTTTAAAGATTTTATTTATTTATTCATGAGAGACACACAGAGAGAGGCAGAGACACAGGCAGAGGGAGAAGCAGGCTACCTATAGGGAGCCGGATGGGGAATTGCATCCCTGAGCCTAAAGTAGAGGCTCAATTCCTGAGCCAGCCAGGTGTCCCAGGAGGTCTTGCATTTGTTAAGACAAATGTATTCACTTGCTTTGAAATACTAATATCTACACTCTTGTTTTTGGAAGTTGAGGGCAATTGGTGGGAAAGAAAGTAATATTTCATTACAACAAATATTGTGTAGATTATTTCACTTAGTCTTCATAACAGCTCTGCTAAAGTATATAAGTGATTCCATTTTAAAATATAAATAAGGGGCCCGTACCTTCCAGATCACTCTTGCATAATTATTATAGAATTCTTGCACTGTCAAAGTTCCTGGTTTGGATGAGATGTTGTATAGTGAACACAGAATTTACGAAATGGAGATGCAAAAAGATTTATAAGTGACGGATACTATGCTCATCCTTGGTTGATTCCATATTGGAATCTAGTTACACATGAATTCAAGTCATTCTCTCTTCACTGCTCAGCACTGCATCAGAGCCGGAGAAGTCAGCAGGGGTTTTTCGGAGAGTAATTCAAAGATGAAGAACTGTGGCCAGTCCAAAGAGGAATGGCAAATAGTCTAAAGTGCTACATTGGAAAATCAATCCTCTAGATTTTTCTGCTCTCAAGGATCTCCTCTTTAAGGGCAAATTCTCCTAGAAAATGTAACATTTATGACTAATGAATTCACACCAATGCTCGTTGAGTAGGAAAAGGAGATTAAGAGAAACAGTAGTGGTAGAGGCTGGAGGAGAGAAAGAGGGGAAATAGTGGAGTGGAATCTGCCAACATGGACAGAAGTTCAACAATCGGGGGGCGCCTGGATGGCTCATTTGGTTAAGCATCTGCCTTAAGCTCAGGTCATGATCCCAGGGTCCTGGGATGGAGCCCAGCGATGGGCTTCCTGTTCATTGAGGAGTAGGCTTCTCCCTCTGTTCACTCTCCTCCCCCAACACCCCCTCAAATAAATAAAATCTTCCAAAAAAAAAGTTCAACAATTGGGAACTCAGTCTATTTAATAATTTAGGCCTTGATGTTACAGCCTAAGGGAAGAGCTTCCTAATAAAGGCTAAGAATACTCTCAGATCTGGCAGGCACTGGTTCCAGGAGGGGCAGTATGGAACAGGAATGAATGGGTCAGGTTCTGGAGAGAGCAGAAAAGCACCAGTAGAAGGCATTGCTGGCAAAATGAGGCCTCCCAGAAGCATTGTGGTCACTTTCCCAACTCAGAGTGTACCAGTTACAGTTTAATTAGTAGTGACATATCCTTTTAGTATTTAAAGCAGAACAGGGAAGAAAAGAAAGTAGAAGAAGAAGTGGTATTTTACAAATGTAATTCAGGGACAGGAGAATTGAGGGTGCAATAAAGAGAAGTTTCTTTTCCAGAAGCAGGGAAGACCTCTGAGGAGCCATGAGGTAGATTATTTGCGGAGCCACTCAGGAGCCTCAAAGAGGTGTTGGAACATGTGTAAGCACGGACGTCTAAGTAGAGGAGGTCGGGATTTTGCTAATTACTAAAGCTCCCCCTTGGCCAACAGGAGGCAGAAAATGATGAAGGCAATGATTTGACCAAGCCAAGTTCTCCAGGCATGGCGGCAATTATTAACTTCAGCGGTGTCTTTTAAGGGAAGGTAAAGACCGTAGTTCTTTTTAAGATACACGTGTGGACATTAAGAGATCTGTTCCAGCAGCCTTTCCAGATGTCTATTATACACATATTCCTCCCAGAAGTGATTATCAATTATGTGGCTTACAAATGCAATCTGTTCTCCCTGCTGGAAGAAATAAAGGATAAATATCCTCAAAACACCACCCCCACCACACCTCTCTGCCCTTCGGTTTAATAGAGAAGATGACAGGTTCCTAAAATGGAAGGAATATCCAGGAAGCAAATCTAAAAGGAAGTCTCTGAAGAGCAGTGAGTATTGTAGGATCTCCTGAGGAAAAGGAAGTGATAAGAGGGTGGAAGGAAAGAAAAGTATTCAAGATCCTTATCACTCAAGAAACTCTGAGCTTTCATGACTGAGTTGCTCTGGCCGTAGAGGCATGAATCAAACTTGGCTTATATCTTCCAGCTCTTTTTAGGTTCAGTCTTTGGGCTAATTCCAGTGCAGCACCAATGTCGCCTCATCTGGCAAAATCGAGCATGAAAATCTCTAATCTGTGGTCACTGGAGGGAGAAGAGGACCATGAGACAGAATGGCCATCCCCCTGGGGCAGTAGAAAGAGGATGATTTCTACAAAGGCGGGTGAACTGGATTGTTGAAAGTCTGGCAGAAGAAATGACCTGGCATTGCTAACTTGACATTCTATCTATCAAGGTTGTTGTGAAGATCAAGGGACATTTACAACATTTTATAATCTGCAAAATACTATGTAAATGTAAGGTAGTGTTTTCCTCCTATGAGGCTCTCGAAGATTTTGTATCTTTGCTAATCTTCAGATAGACTAACCCATTTAATTGCTATGGATGTGGAATGACACAAGACTGGGACACCTGTAGCAAATTAAGAACAGGGAGAGAGAAAGATCCAGATGACAGATCACAGGGGGTTGGTATTTTTATAAAACAAACAAGCAAAAACCTAAAACGTAGAGCAATAGTAGGCTCCAAAGGACATGGTACAATGACATGTGGAGTTTCCATTTCCCCCCAGTTTTGTCATAAACTGGCCCCTGCCATCAAGGTTGTAGTAGATGGATTTGTACTGTGGGGACCCAAAAACTAAACTCATTTTTTTTTCACATACATGTCAATCTGTCATCTGAATGTATATTTGCATTATACTCTGACTTTCTATGTTTTCAAAACCTCAATCTCTCCAAAATGTATTTGAGGAAAATCATTTAAATAAATCATAAAACTTGAAGTAATGTTAATCAACATAATGCTCAATTGAATTTGTTCTTTTCCGTATTTGTATAATTGCTAAATTATGTTATTTCATCCTTCTCTGTTGGTATATGATCTTCTTGCTCTCAGACGCTTATATAGTGTATGCATTACATGATTCTTGCCAATAGTGAAGAAAATATATGCCCACCAACATATATTTTTATATAGATATATAGATATAAATATATAAATGTCTATAAATATATATGAAAGAGATATATATCTTATATAATATATATATTTATTACTTTTATAAAATAAACTAAAAAAATAAAATAAAATAAAATAATAAAATAAATAAATAAATTCTTTGCAATTTTCTGCCGCATTTATCTGCCTTTGAAGTGTGTAATATTTTACACTAACAAAAGAATCTATTCTTGATCAATGTGAATTATTAGCCATTTATACTTTAGTATGAATTTCAGTCAACCTGGCTTCTCTCCAAAGAGCATTTGCGTATGAACTTTATAAGAGAAAAATAAAGTTCTGTTTATTATGAAGATAACTATATGTAGTTTTTTTTCCCCCCTTTTTTTTTGAAAGGAAATAACCCTCCTCTCTGATGCTTGCTACCTTGACCCATACTGAGGTCATCAACTAGGGTTGAGGCTAGCCCTGCACGGGGTGTCCTGCATGTACATTCAGAACTAGTGCAGCATGAGGAGTACAGATATAACCAGTTGTGTGACAGTCCTAAACTGGTAGATAGGACATGATGGATTAGGGGAGGAAGTTATATGCAAATATACACAATATGCCACTGATAAGAAAAGGGATCTTTGGGAGCCAAAAAGTAACTAAAGCCACAGAATAACGAATGTTGATACGAATCGGCCAATGTTGATAAAATGGGCAAGAAGCAAGTGTAAATCTGAACTTACATCCCTGCGAACTACTGCACCATACCTTCATCCTAATGCATGACAATGTATCATATCAATAGTCAAATGGAGATAAGCTTTTAGTCAAACAACTAGAAAAACCATAAATTTTGTTTATACTCTTTTGCTTTTGAAATAACTTTCTTTTTTGGAAATACACTGTATCTATAGATCTTTGTACATAAATACGTAGGAATATACATTTACATTCTATAAAAAAGATACTATAAAAATATTCTATAAAATATTCTATAAAAAATATACATTCTATATAAAAAATTCTATTAAAAATTGAGAAACCTATTATAAAGAAAGTGAAGACATTCTTCAATTCTCACCCTCTGGGTTAAAAAAATAAAGTTAACTTTTACAAGTTTAATTTCAGATACGTTACTCTACATATATGAATAGATAAATAGGTAAATAGCTCTAAATAATTCAAAGTGGCATCTTGTACTATCTTAAAACAAACAGACAAAAAAGACTTCAATATAACTACTTGAATAAGAACAACCACAAAGAAAAAAAAAAAAAAAAAACTTCTGGTTTCTTCGCAAGAGATGGTTTCCTTGAAAAAGCAAAGGCAAGATAAATTTGCATTCAAAGTTACAGTGTCTAGTGGCCCCCTGTTCTGAAATGCTGGGGAGAAGTCGTACATCTTTTAATTCCCACAATTTGGTATTTTTATATTCTTGCATCTATAAAATCTATACTCTGTTCTACGACTGTAGTTCCTACATTGTTTACTTATGGTATATTTAAATGGATTCACTGTGTAGCACCAGGCATTTGACCAAGGGTTTCTTTCTTTCTTTCTTTCTTTTTCTTTCTTTCTTTCTTTCTTTCTTTCTTTCTTTCTTTCTTTCTTTCTTTCTTTCTTTTCTTTCTTTCTTTCTTTCTTTCTTTCTTTCTTTCTTTCTTTCTTTCTTTCTTTCTTTCTTTCTTTCTTTCTTTCTTTCCTTCCTTCAAGGATCTCATTGTTGATTACACTGTATCATTTGTGTTCCCAAAGAGGTTATATGCTTGAGGTAACCTGACTTGCCTAGATTCTCTGGGTATAAAATTCCCCAGTCATATTTCCCTATTAAACATTCTAAGGAAATAATATTTTGTGACTCTACTTCCTCTCATTCAAGTTGATCTCTCAATGTCAGGACACTTCCTTTAGGGAATATTGTATCTTCTTGACATCTAGGAACATACGTGTTATTTCTTTTCTCTTACACAGTTTGTTCCAGATTTCCTAGTACTCGGCTGGCCCGCATCATAATTATTATTTGGTTATGGCCAATTTCTTGTTTCATGATTTTCTACCTATATATATTTTTTACTTGTTTGTTTTTAGTGACTTATAGAAAAGGAATGGATTAAAATTTTCATTACTTTGGCATCTTTAAGCAAAAGTTTTGATAACCTATAGTAACTTACCAACTCTGTTATGACCATAACCTCTTTTCATATAATGAAAAGAGCAGCCACAAAGACTCAGAGAACAGACCGGTGGTTCCCAGAGGCAGGGGATGGGAGTATCAAAAGGTCTCAATTTCCAGTTATACTATAAGTAAACCATTATAGCTAGCAATACTGTATTACATATTTGAAAGTTGCTAAGAGTAGATCTTAAGAGTCCACATCACAAAAAAAAAAAAAATTCTAACTATGCATGATGAGACATGTTAACCAGACTTATTGTGGTGATCATTTTGTGGTATATACATTTATAAAATCATTATGCTGTGCCCCTGAAACTAAGAGGTTACATGCCAATCATACTACATTTTTTTTAAAAAAGGAAAATTGTGAAAATCTAGCAGCTAACTAATACTACTTTTAAATCAAAACAATATATATTTTAAGATTTGTTCTCCTCCACTTTTGCCTGTGTATCTGTCTTTCATCAAGTCTTTTTACTAATTAAGGTGTCTTCATACACCTGATACACCTGTGAATTTCTGTACATATTATTCTACCCTTTTCTTACCTATTTCTTCTCCTTTTTGGCCTTTCTGAATCTGATATCTCTTTCTCTCTTTTCACGTGTCATTTTTTAATTTCGTCCCCTCTTTCTTCTTTTTATCTCCCTCTTTGGGTTTTCTCATGGTCTCTTTTTTTTCCACCTTTGTTTCTTTTTTTTTTTTAATAAATTTATTTTTTATTGGTGTTCAATTTACCAACATACAGAATAACACCCAGTGCTCAGCCTGTCAAGTGCCCCCCTCAGTGCCCGTCACCCACTCACCTTTGTTTCTTTAAGCTTCTTTCCTCTCTCTCTCCTTTTCCTCCCTGCCTTGCTTCCTTCCTTATGTTTTTCTTTTTCTTTAAGTTGGCCTGTGATGTGAGTTTAGTATTTCCTGTTTTACTGATTACAAATTATGGTCCTTATGGGTTGATCCATATTTATCCAAGAAAGCATTTTTCTTTTTTTTTTAAGAAAATATTTTTCTTTCCTAAGTTGTCATTCATTCTTATTCATATTAGTGTCCCTTTGAAGCAAGACAGTCTTAAGTTTCTGACCTTAATCCTTTTCTTTTATTTTCTATGGATTACTGTCTACTTCTAAATTATCATTTACTAATTAATAAACTCTACAACCCCAAACTCAAATTTTAGTTGCAAATGTGTAACTATCTTTTACACACCTCAATAACAAAATTAAATTCTGGGCACTGGGGGCAGATATTAGCAAGGATAACTTTTTTTATCCTATATTTTCAATAGTTACTGTTTATATAGTATTAAAAATAAAAAATAAATTAGTGAATACAGAGTATTTTTTCTTTAACTGTATACATATGTGAAATCAATTCATTGTAACTTTTCTAAGTGATTTTCCAATTACTATGAGCTTCCTTAACACAGAATTTTTATATCATTTGGAATTATCATGTACAACTCCAAAAATTCTTCCTCTTTAATTTACTGTCTCTTACTTGCAACCCAAATTTTCCTTTATCACTCCCCTATAATGACTATAAAAGAGGTATAGTATCTATGAGGTGTCTGCTAATAGCTATTGCACAAGAAAATATATTTTAGAGATGCAGTTTTAAATATCACATGTTCTTATTTAACACATTTGCTGACAAAGGAAATAAAAAGTGCCTTACCCCCTCGCTTGTTGATCTTGGCATAGCCAGGAGAATAGCTCCCAGACATGGAAGACGAGCTGCTGAAAGCTACATGGGGGAGTCCAGACACAAGTGGTTCATCACATTTTTCTGAAGAGAAAAGAAAAGAAAAGAGAGATATTAAATATCTTAAAATAATGATGTGGATTTTAGTTAAAACAGTTGTTGAATACCGTACAAATATAAAAATCTATGATACAACATTTAGCAAATGATCAGAATTTAGACAATTCAAATGTGACAATTTAAACAAATGATTGTTAAGAGTTATTGCTATGACAACATGCTTTATGCTGACGGCTCTCAATGCAGACATGCTCTCAAAGAATCATGAGGAAAGGTGGTGTTTCTTTTAACAAGCTTTGGAAAAGCTGGCATCCTCTGGAAATCTTCAGGGATTTATTCATTATGGGGTAGAGGATTAGAAAGGTCGATTAGAAACATAGAGATTGGAGGAAGGAAGGTTAGAAGGAATCCTACCAAAGCCTGAGAAATAGGTGTCAGTGAGGGAGAACAAGAATAATCACTACCCTGAAAGAGTCCTGCCATCTGCAAAATTAAGCAGGTCCCATCATACTCGGCCAATCAACTGCCCGGGGAATCAGGTGATCCCTCAACTGCATTCTTCACTTGGCTTCTTCCATGGCCATTAATTTTTTTGTGTTTCATCCTTCCTCAGTACTGCTTACTCCAATTCCTTTGATGGCTCTCTCTCATCTTCCTAATGTCTAAAGGTTCAAGTGTCCAGGACTCAATTCTTGGATCTCTTTGAGGTCCACATGTGCTCTCCGGGAAACCACAACAGGGCTTGTATGTCGCATTCTGGAATATCCCAAATCCTTCCCCCATGCGTCACCTGGTCCCAGTGGCCACCAGGGATGGCTGTTAGGAAAGACTGCATCCTCCCTTGTTTTTCTATTGTTCTGCCCACAGTAGCCAGGGGATGATTACACATATAAGTGGGCAAATAGCTCCTGTGCTCACAATATCCATCAGCTCCTGCTCTCAATCACTCAGAATAAAGTCTGAAGCCCTCCAGTGGCCCACAGTGGCCACCAGACTGGTCACATCTCTCTCTGGCATCCTTGTCCATTGCTGTCCACCTCTAGGGCCCTCTTCCTCTTATTGCAACAACAAGCCAACTCTTGCCATGGCCCTCACCATTACTCTTCCAGCTACCACAAGGCTCTTTCCTCTGGTCTCCACTCAATGTCACCTTTCACTGCTGCAGACTGGCTTCTCTAGTCTGCCCAGCTAAATGAGCATGCTGCTACTATCACTCTCGGTATCCACTTCTGACATTCTTTTCCTTCAGAGCACCCAGAACCACCTGGCATGTAGGTTCTCACTCGTGTAGGTTTTCACTTGTTTGGTTTCCTTTTTCTCCCACTAGGCTGGATGCTCTACGGGAATCAAGTTTTTGGATAGTCTGCTTAATGTTTAGTCTCCAGTGATGTGAACCACACCTGGCGCTCAGCATACACTCTAAAAACCTTTGTAGAATGAATGAATGAATGAATGAATGAGAAAAAGAACCAACTAAACCTGACAACTGCAGAGTCCCAAAACATAATGCTGAATTACGAGATGACACATACACCCCCTAATTGTTAGAGAGGTCGTCTTCAATCCACAACAAATGTTTACACATGCTCAGTACTGTTTAATAAGACAGAGAGATACACTACATATTCTAGGACACTTTCTACTTCAGGTATTTATAAGCAGAAGAAAACTTAAGCAACAGAAGGAATGAACTAGTTTTCTTGAAAAGTCATTCAAGTGGAGTGAAGTCCCCAGTGATACTGGGGAAATGAATTATTATTCATTATCTCACCACTCAAGTGTATACAAATCTGGAGTTAAAAATGAACATATCCATCCTTGTAAAATATAGTTAGATTTCTTATTTTTCTTAGTTATAACACAAGTACCTCTGGGAAATATGGCATATGTGTATGAATATATTCCCCAGAAAGCTAAATGTTAAAGGATGAAAAAATGAACATAAAATTTATTTTTAAGGTATCAATTCACAAAGTGAATATCTACAGTGAAGGATTTTGTCTTAATTGTTTAAAACTTTGCTATGCAGGTTAGCTGCCAATGATCGCAAATATAAAACCTTAATTTCTCAAGTGCTGACTCTTTGAATCTAACTTTTTATAATCTTTTGATGAAAGTTCCAAGTTTGCCTGGAGTAATCATTACTTCCAAATTCCCCATTTTATTAGGAATGTGCTAATATGCATTCCTTTCTGTCTCTTCATTCAAATATACACCCAGCACCCACGCTGTGCAGGCACAGCAAATACAGTAGATGATACTGACCACGTACCTGTCATGGAATTTATGTTTTAGTGGGAACTACAAACTAAAACAAAAACAAACAGATGAAAGCAAAAAATTAATGTAGGACGTGGTGATAAATACTACAGATGCATTAAATATGGAAGAAGGGGCAGCTGGTTGGGGGGTACGGTAGAGATTGGGAGGGTCTGTGTTTTGCTCCTTTGTCAAGGAAATTCTCTTGCATTAGGTGATATCTGAGTAGTAATCTGAAGGAAATGAGGTGAGCTTATTGATTTCTAACATCAGAGCACCTAAGTGATTGAGTGCCTTTGGCTCTGGTGGTGATCCTGGGGTCCTGGGATTGAGTCCCACATCCAGCTCCCCACAGGGAGTCTGCTTCTCCCTCTGCCTGTGTCTCTGCCTCTCTGTGTGTCTCTCATGAATAAATAAATAAAATCTTAAAAAAAGAAAGAAATCAATAAGATCATGTGAGCAGAAACATTTTCTAGGGCTGGCTTATACCCCACAATGAATGGCTCATTTTCCAAAATTGAACATTCAATGCATATATAGTGTTACATTGAAAGTAATTAAAATGGCGTTGATGAATAATTGATTAATGATCCATTAGCTAGTTTAAATTTAGAACTTAAATATAGCATTTATAAATCCTGAACATAGTTTACCCTTATTACATTTGAACACTTTGTACTTCCACAAATGGATCATCTTCATACTGAATTTGAAATTTTTCACTAATTAAGAAAATCATATAAATCAGAATAACAAATAACAAAATTAGAATAAAACTGAGATCAGGCAAGTAAGCTAAGAGCATATAAGAGATTGAGTGTTTTTTTAAGGTGGCTACAAAATTATCAGAATTTAAACATTGGCTATCTCACATCCTTCTAAATTGAGATATAACCTATAGCCACATATTTAAGTAAGAAAAGTGGTACATGTGCTGTATGTCCTCCTGGAAGACTTTAACCACAAATATGTATTGAGATCTTACTCTATGCCTTGTACTGTTCTAGCTACTTTGGGCAATAATAATTTTAAAAATAACCCATTTCCTCCTGAGTCCAATAATATATAAACCCACATAAAATAATTAAACCTGAACCAAGAGGATAATATCAAACAGTCCATGATTCAGTGATGAATAAAATATAATCAAGTACTGAAAGTAACAAATAAATTTAAAATACAGGGCTGTTGTTTAGTGAGTTGCTTGTTACTGTTGGCTCCATCATAAATGCACTACCTTGAGGATGTCTTAACCCCCTTTCTACAGATGAGTCACTCAAAATATGAGCACATTAGCCAACTTTCTCCCAAGCTCTTAAAACTCCTAGCATTGCCAAGTACAGGAGTTCACAAACTATGTTCTACAGGCCCAGCTCACTTTTGTAAATTTAGTTTTATTTGTTTTCAAATCCGCAGCAGAATGTCACAAAGAGAGGCCATATAACCTCCAAAGCTAAAATATTTACTATCTGACCTTTTACATAAGAAAAAACAAAAAAAAAAACCTTCCAACCTCTGGTCTAGTATAACAAATAGTATCAGGGAACATATAAATAATGAATATGACCTTAAGAATTGAAGGAATATAGACAGGTGGAAAGAGAGTTAAGAACATTCTAGAAGAGGAAAGAGCTCAAGCAAAATCATGGAGGCCACAATGGGTATCAAATATCCCAGGATGGTTATAGCAGCATGCTGTGCATGTACATATTGCACGCTGAGTACTGTGATGAACCATCCAGTTTTATTTATTTCCAGTTTTTTTATTATTTATTTATTTATGTATTTATTTATTTATTATTTATTATTTCCAACTGTAATAACGGTTATTACACATTATATATTCCAACGAGTCAGCTTGCTTGTTGTGTTAGAACATGTGTCTTAATATTCTGCAGACATTAAATATTAGTAAATTAGGCAAATCCCTGGAGCACGTTAGAGTTTTTATAGAGGTGGAGGAGGACAACCGAGAGGAGGCGTAGAGACAGAGAGAGACTGTTAACATCTGAAATAATTTAGTATTGTATTTCCCCATATTGGGATGTCTTCCAAAACTACGGCCACACAGCTACGGCAAATATTTGGTCTCCAGTGCACTTCCCTTCCAGGGAATCTTGGATGAAAACTAAAATAGCAGATGGGCCTTGAGTTTTATTTTCACACAATTTCAGTCAATCAGGAAGAATTATGTACTCATTCAAGCTGGAACAGAGGCGATCATTGACAAACAAAGAGGACAGGCCGGTTGCCCTTCACCTCAGAGAGCCTGGCTGGGAGGGGTCTCTTTTGGCAAAAGGATACGGGCAAGAGGGGTGGACGAGCTCAAAGAACTTTAGGGTGCAAGCAGCGGACGTGGAAGGTGGCCTTCAAATGCGTCTCTGGTTGAAAGTGATGTTGGAGGAGTCTCACCACACAGCATCTTTTAAAATTAGAGTGCTCAAAATATACGTTTTATGTCACACATTTGGAAACATAAGCAGAAAACAAGGACAACAAAGAACTCCAGAACCAGTATTCTCAGGACAGCAGTTCTAGCAACATCCTCATTCACGCTTTTCTTTCAAAAGCCACCGTGAAAGGCACATTCTCAGAGGAATACACCCCTTAATGGCCTCTTTACGTCCTGTGCCTTCAATTCCTAACTTCTGAAGCTGGAGCTACATTACCTCTACCTGCATGTTTACCCTGCCTCAGGTTTTATGACCTCCTCTCCATAGTAAGGACAAATTTAAGAGGCCAGAGCTCCCTCTGACCTCCTCTCTTTCTAATCAATAGGCTCCTAGGAGCCTTGCTCCTTATGGCCCAGACTATCTTGAACTACAAGCTGGATCGTTGTGATTTTTACCGTCTCTGGCCATGCTGTAGACTCCCAGTTCCTCCCAGAGAGGCTCTGGCTCTCTGTTGTATTCATTTCCAGGTCCTGAGTCCCATTTTAGTGCTCAGGAGCATCTCGCCTCCTGCTCTGAAATTTCCTTATGCTCTGTCTACTTACCCACATGCCTGACTATTGCCAATTATTTTATTCACCAGCCTGAGTATGCCACTACCTGGGAATCCACCTAAAGGTTACCGTGTCCATCCTACTGCTCACTATGTCATCCCCTGGTGCCATTTGCCTGACTTCCTAGACAGTGTGCTGTTGGCCACGTTGCTTCAAAGACAGTGGCAGAAAGCCCTTGAACAAACAAAGCACTATTTCCAGTCTAGCCTAACGGGTAGTTTCAGGGTTTGAAGGAAAAGTAGACTGTAGCCTTGACTCAAGTGCTTCCTGAGTCATCACCAAGGTCAGTCTACCACCTGCAGGTCTTCATGAGCTCTAAGTAGCATCACTTCCCTCACTCTGACCTAGGGAAGACTTGCATGGGGTCTAGCACACCCATAGGTGTCAGGTGCTTTATTCCCAAGATTGTGATTTCTTCTTCTCATTTCCTCTTCGATAAAGAAAGAAAAGGAGAAACAAGAAAAGAAGAAAAGAAAGGAAGAGAGGAAAGAAACAATAACCTCACAATGTCTCTTTACAGCTGTGGCAGGCACACTATTTTTATTTCCCATAAATCTGGGCAGCTGATTACAGAAATATTTTGTTTCAATGCACTCAAAAACATGGTGCTTTGTCTCTCATCAGCATGCATTACTTGAACAGGCACTATGTTTTTCACCTCAGAATTTTGCTAACTTTAGCATTCTGTTAAAAAGCAAAAACAAACTTAGATCCTTCCATATGTCATCTGTGCAAATCTCATACCCCCATCACTTCTCTTTATAGAAAGGGTGTCATCATATCTGGAGGCTAAATTTTGTCTAACTTTAACAATTTATATTATACAATATTCAAATATGGTGTTACTTCTTAAAAACATACAGAAAGTCCGGGAAATAGAAATACAACATTCTCTATCAGCATATTTTTAAAACCAAATTTGTTTACATAGTTGAGGTCCACTGTTTTTTTAACATAATGCTGTCTACTAAATATTTTCTTGGGACAGTTGTGCCTTTCAATGATATTATTAGGTTGAGGTTTCCCTAATATTTGCCCGGAAGAGAGAACATGCTCCGCACAGACAAAAGAGTCTAGATTTTATCTCTAGCAATGAATTTGAATGACTTAATTTAATTTTATCTTACCCACAGTCTCCTCAGTTTTTCCATTATTTCAAGAGTTCTTTCCCAGTTTTGAATCAGTTGTTCTATGATTTGCAAATCATAGCAATAGAAAATAAGTAATAGTTTAAAAATCTGTGTCATAGGATTATACTAGAAAAACATTTGCTCTTCCTTTGGGCAAAAACACCATTGACTCTGACACATCCCTTGTTTAATATTTCTTTGTTTAAATCATATTTCCCCCACCCCCTTTCTTTTCTCTCTCTCTCTCTCTCTCTCTCTTTTTTTTTTTTTTTTTTAACAGTTCATGCACTGCTTTGTGTACCTCCCACTGCAGCTTCTCTGGCCCACTCTTTGTCACGGGAAATAAGATCTGTTATTTTCCTAATCCTATAAAATTCCACACAATACAGAGAAAGCAGAGATTCTCATAATCCATAGAAGTAATCACTGTTCCTGGTCTTCACAGATATACCCCCCCACACACCACGTTTAATATCACAGATACATAAATATAAACAAGAACATTTAAAATCTAGTTGGTAGCATACTTTTTTACTCAATAATCTAGTATGGAATCTCCATACAAATACTGACTCACTGTTGTATATTTTGTTTTATAAAGAAAATATTTTATTATTTGTATTATCATCTACCTGGCAAAATTAGATTACTTTGCAAAGAAAAGAGCACAAGAATGCATGAGTGTTAGATCACTGGTAAAATACTTTATGCGATTGACAATTGTTTTTCCATACAATCTGTGGAAGAATTGATTTGCTTTGTTGACCTGCGCCACGAAAGGACTATGAGGGACCACGGTCCCTCACATAATTCGTTTGCCATATATGGACCCTCATATAATTCGTTTGCCATCGAGTGCTAATTCAGGGGAAAGCTAAAGCTAATCAAACTGAACTTAAGTCAGCTAAGTGTGCCTTTCTGCTATGCAGTGATAATCAGCAAGTGACAACAAAAGAAATCCATCTTTCTCCCCTTTTTTTCACACTGGATCCAATCCCTCTTGTGTACTCCCTGATGGAGGTGACTCCATTCACTTTTTGTTCATTTTTCATTTCACCTGATAAAGCCCAATGTGCTGCCATATGCATTCTAGTAACTTTGGCTGAATGAGGCAGTTCTCTGGTCTTCCATCCCATTTTTTGCAACTTGGATGACCATGAGTGGCATAAGGTAGAGACCATTATACCAAAACTAGTAAATAACGAATAGCAATAGTAATCATCCATTGAGTGCTGAGGTGACAGGCAACACATTATATATTTGAGAGCGCTATCTCACTGAGTTATCAGAATAAACTTTTGACATTGGTATCATTTCCATTTTACAGGTGAGGAAGCTTGAGAGCTCATGGCTAAAGAATGATGGAGTGAGCCAAAAACCCAGCTGGGCCTAATTGCCAGGCTTACGCTTTTGAGGTCTGCATTTCAAGGACACACCACCTCTAGACTCACTTCAGATGAAATCTGTGTATGTTCCAAGGAATTTATGCCTGAGCTAGGCAGATATCCGAATCATACTGAAATAGCCAGATTTTCCTCATCATCTCTCATTTGGATCCCAGGGATTTCTTAATGTAACGCCCTAGATGATAAGGTAATTTCAGCATCTTCTGTCCAGGTTAGACCAGTATCTTCCAACTAAAAGAAAGTGGTTTCTGCAGGTTTAAATAGGTGTTTTCAAAGAAAGCCACATGCAATCATCCACTCAATCAACAGGCCTACACTAAATAAATATACGTTCACAATGTACATCAAACTTATTCCATTTATCCATTCATAAATATTTATTAGGGACTTATTTCTTGCTTCAACCTTTATATTCCTAAACTCTATCTTCTTCATAGTTGCCAGGTGGATCTTTTAAAAATGGAGATCAGAATCTGCCATGCCCTGACAACCTCCCAATGGTTTCCTCTCACATTTTTAAAAATATTTTATAGATATTTTATTTATTTATTTATTTATTTATTTATTTATTTATTTATTTATGAGAGACACACAGAGAGAGGCAGAAACATAGGCAGAGGGAGAAGCAGGCCCCATCCAGGGAGCACAATGCGGGACTCGATCCTGGGACTCCAGGATCATGCCCTGGGCTGAAGGCAGACGCTCAATGGCTGAGCCAGCCAGGCTGTCCTGGTTTCCTCTCACATTTAGTACAAAACCCCGAAGTCCACTAAAGCCTGTGATGGTCTGGCCCTAAGGGATCTCTGGTGTGGCTTTATTTTGCTCTTCTCCTCTGGGTCAAAGCTAACTTAGTTTCACTTTTTTCTCTGTTCCACACATACCCATCTCAAGGTTCTTTCTGGCCTCTCTGTCTCCTGGCTGAAATTCTCTTTACCATATCTAAAGAAGGCTGGCTGCACTTCATTGTGCCCTCAAGTCAAACAACACTTCTTCTTATTTTGGTCACTTTATCTAAATTAACCAATTCCACTTCTACCTTCATACCTTCCAGATACTACTTGCTATTTGATTATGCTATTTTATTTTGTCCACAGCACCAATCACAATCTAGAATTACCATGATCATTTATTAAAAAAAAAAAAAACAACTTGTTTATTACTTTTCTTGTTGACTGGGACTACAAATATCATGAGAATAGGTATTTATGTGTCTATCTCACTGAGCCTCTCCGCCCACATGCAACAAACCAGGCCTGCAACACACCAAGAGTTGCTCAATCAATGAAGTACTGACAATGATAAGTAATAAATATATCTAAAAGTGAGCGAGGCAAAATAGTGCCTAGTTTCAGCCATTGAAATGTATTCACTTTATCTAGCTAACAGACGTTTTTGCATTTTTTCCACTTTAAACATTGCAGAGAGAGTTGGCTTCACACCATGATGTTATACACAGATCTTTCTCACTGTTATCTTGCCCAAGAAAGATCATCGTTCTGTCTTTATCAACCTAAAACGGCTTGTGGTTTGGAACCCTTGAATTATATACAGGGTTTGGCCACATCATCAGTGTATACCTCCAGAAGTTTTAAAACACCTTGGCTCCAGCAAATGGATTTTATGAGTTGAAGCTATTGACTTATCTGGGTTAGTTCCTTTATTTTTTGTTTTGTTTTCAAGGGAACATAAAACTTTTGGTATTTCTGATATAACACTCTCATCCTGCATCGTTGAAAATCTATTGTGATAAGTATTTGTTTAGTATTTTTATCTCCTTGCTACATGCTGCTGTCTTCTGAAAGGAAGGGGACTTGTTTACATTTTCCACATGTTGAATACAGAGCACATAGTGGGTATTCTTCATAAACTTTGAAAAATATTAAACAGAGTATAATAGCTTATGACATGCATAAATTCAATGCTTTTATCTTAAAAAGATCAGATCAAATTTCTTTCCTTTCCTCTTTTGTAGGTCCAATAATTGTGCTTAGAGAAAACTTTTAAAGCAGTCTAGCTAAACATCAGTCACGTTTGTAAAAATCATCGTTGTAAATCAAGTTGGAAATTGTCTGGTCTGCATGTACCAAGGGCGAATTACTTTGAGACTTGTAGTTCAAATTTTGCTGGACATTTAACAGCTGCAGCATATTTCTGACAGATGGTATAACAGATGAATCAGTTTCAAATTATCTACTGAACTGTTATATACTAGAAAAAATAGATTTGTGAGGCTTCTTAAAAAAAAAAAGTTAATGTTTTGTCTCCTCTAAATTGATCTTCTAATTTTACAGAAATAAATGCTATCACACAAAATAATAAAAAAAATCAATTTTTACCCTTTGTGTAGTCTAGAAAAGTTTTTGAAAACTTAATTGATACTACTTTATGCAAGAACTGAAATGGTACTTAAAAAATAGAATCAACTATTTGCCCTAGCATCAGGCAGAGGTATTAATCTCTAAAACAATGGTTACAGCGGCCTTTTTAAAATTCAAACCCTACAGTCTCATAAGAAGGCAGAGCTACCTTACACTTTTAATAAACTGACAACACTGAACAGTGTCAAGGTCAATTGCAACATGACTAAATGAACTTGAGCCCTCTTAAAGCTCTCATTGACAATCTTCCTATGGATGAGGCTCTTTGGATCGTGATTTGTTGGTCCACTGGCAAATGTCTCATTTTTTGACTATCTAGTTTCATTAACTGGTTAATTCAAAGACAGTGTTTAACAATAAGATGCAATGTACTTATTGACAACCGAGTCTATCTCTGAGACTAATTAACCACTTTTACTTTTAAATAATTGACTAAAGTACCATAGATAAACATCCTCCAGTGTTCCTGCTCAAGTCACTTCGGATTAGATCACGTACTCAATTGGTATAAAGCAAACAGTAGTGTACCAGAGAGTCAAGCGAAGCTGTAGAAGGTTTAATTAATTGACGAATACTTATGGTATATTCAGTTAAAGTAGGCTAATGAAATACTATTTATAATATGTTACTAATTTTATGAAGTCTACATTTATAGATGACTACATGGCTAAAAGAATATATAAACGAAAACGTTAGTTTCCCACTTTTTTTGAAATGTTCTTCAATCGAGATGCCTTAGTATTATAATAAGATATGAGAAATAAATAGTTAAGGATAATTACCCAATGATGATGAGTGCAAGAAGGTATGCTTCATTTGTTCATCCAACAATTATTTATTGAATCCCCACAGTAGGGGTACAATAGTGAGTTTTATATTATAATAAATAGTAAATCAAAATTCATAGTATATAAACTAATGATAATTATTATGGGGGAAATAGAGTAGGTAAGGAAGACAAGGGTACCTGTTGAGTGCTGGGTGGATGAATGAGTGCCCTTTAAATGAGAAATCCAAGAAGACCTCATTAATGAGATCATGTTTAGCAGAAACTTCATGGAGAAGAGGGAAGAAGGCATATAGTATCATCTGATAGCTATTGAATGGTAGTTCCAAGACAAGAAACCCACATGAGGAAGCCCAGAAACGGGAGTAAGATGTGCATGTGCAAAGATCTCAGGTAGTCAACCCTGTGTGGATGGAGCAAGAGGGGCACAGGGTAAACAAAAGACAAGAGGTCAGGAAGACCACAGGCAGTGAGGGGAGGGCTGAGTCTGCAGGGCATTGTAGGGGATTGCAAGGCATTAGGCTCTAGTGACATTCAAAGACTGGAAGCCTTCGAAAGCAGGAAATGTAATAGTTTGACAAATTTATTATAAAGGAGGTGAAAACTTAATGTAAATACTGTTCTTTTTTTTTCCACTTGAGACTTTTTTTAGAGCAGTTGTAGATTTATAGTAAAACTGAAAGGAAGGTACAGAGATTTGCCATATACTCCATATTCCTACACATGCATAGCAGCTTCACCAGAATGTGACTTTTTTTTTTTTTAAAGAAACAATGAACCTACATCATAATCACCCAAAGTCTCTAGGTTACTTTCAGATTCACTCTTACCACAATACCACTCTTGGTATTTTACATCCTTAGGGTTTGGGAAAATGAGTAATGACATGTGGGCATCATCACAGGGTATTTTCACTGCTCTAAAAGCAGTCTGTGGTCTGCCTTTTCATGTCCCCTCCCTCACCTTGACCCCCACAGATCTTTTTACTGTCTCCATAGTTTTTATTTTTTCCCCCACAATGTCATATAGTTGGAATCCTACACATAATAGCCTTTTCATATTGGCTTTTTCACTTAGTCATCTGTATTTAAAGTTCCTATGTCTTTTCATGGCTTGATAGCTCATATCTTTTTAGTGCTAAACAATATTTCATTGTCTGGATGAGGACAGTTTCTTTTATATATATATATATATAAAGTTTATTTATTTATTCATGAGAGACACAGAGAGAGAGGGAGGGGCAGAGACATAGAGGGAGGAGCAGGCTCCCTGCAAGGAGCCCAACGTGGGACTTGATCCTGGGACTCCGGGATCAGGGCCTGAGCCAAAAGCAGATGCTCAACCACTGAGCCACCCAGGTGTCCCATGGATGCGGATAGTTTCTTTATCCATTAGTCTACTGAAGGAAACCTCAACTGCTTACAAGCTTTGGCAATATGAATAAGGCTGTTATGAATACCCACATGGAGGTGTTTTTAAGCGGTAAGGACACTTTGAAGTTTTAATATTTAAAAAAAAAAGTGGGAGGATAAGAAAAAACTCATTACATAGAAAATGGAAGAGAAAAGCATTCCAGGCTACAGAATCAGCACCACAAAAAGGCTAAATATGGGAATGCGTGGTGTCTTCAAGAAGGAACAAGATACAAACAAACAATCTCTGAAACAACACAAAATAAAACAAGTAACAGTTGTCCAATGTGTTCTTTTTTTTTTTTTTTTTTTTTTTTTTACCTTTTCTTTTTACTTTATTTTTTTTTAATTAACTTTTATTGGTGTTTAATTTACCAACATACAGAAAAACACCCAGTGCTCATCCCGTCAAGTGTCCACCTCAGTGCCCGTCACCCATTCCCCTCCAACACCCGCCCTCCTCCCCTTCCACCACCCCTAGTTCGTTTCCCCGAGTTAGGAGTCTTTATGTTCTGTCTCCCTTCCTGATATTTCCCAACATTTCTTTTCCCTTCCTTTATATTCCCTTTCACTATTATTCATATTCCCCAAATGAATGAGAACATACACTGTTTGTCCTTCTCCGCTTGACTTATTTCACTCAGCATAATACCCTCCAGTTCCATCCACGTTGAAGCAAATGGTGGGTATTTGTCGTTTCTAATGGCTGAGTAATATTCCATTGTATACATAAACCACATCTTCTTTATCCATTCATCTTTCGATGGACACCGAGGCTCCTTCCACAGTTTGGCTATTGTGGCCATTGCTGCTAGAAACATCGGGGTGCAGGTGTCCCGACGTTTCATTGCATCTGAATCTTTGGGGTAAATCCCCAACAGTGCAATTGCTGGGTCGTAGGGCAGGTCTATTTTTAACTCTTTGAGGAACCTCCACACAGTTTTCCAGAGTGGCTGCACCAGTTCACATTCCCACCAACAGTGCAGGAGGGTTCCCTTTTCTCCGCATCCTCTCCAACATTTGTTGTTTCCTGCCTTGTTAATTTTCCCCATTCTCACTGGTGTGAGGTGGTATCTCATTGTGGTTTTGATTTGTATTTCCCTGATGGCAAGTGATGCAGAGCATTTTCTCATGTGCATGTTGGCCATGTCCATGTCTTCCTCTGTGAGATTTCTCTTCATGTCTTTTGCCCATTTCATGATTGGATTGTTTGTTTCTTTGGTGTTGAGTTTAATAAGTTCTTTATAGATTTTGGAAACTAGCCCTTTATCTGATATGTCATTTGCAAATATCTTCTCCCATTCTGTAGGTTGTCTTTTAGTTTTGTTGACTGTATCCTTTGCTGTGCAAAAGCTTCTTATCTTGATGAAGTCCCAATAGTTCATTTTTGCTTTTGTTTCTTTTGCCTTCGTGGATGTATCTTGCAAGAAGTTACTGTGGCCAAGTTCAAAAAGGGTGTTGCCTGTGTTCTCCTCTAGGATTTTGATGGAATCTTGTCTCACATTTAGATCTCTCATCCATTTTGAGTTTATCTTTGTGTATGGTGAAAGAGAGTGGTCCAGTTTCATTCTTCTGCATGTGGATGTCCAATTTTCCCAGCACCATTTATTTCCCTTTTGGATAATTTATCAAGTCTTCGATCAAGTACCAGAAGAGACCTTCCCTAACTCTACCATCCCCTACGCTAAATTTAGCCCACTTCCATTCTTTCTACGAGAATCCACTCCCTTTCCTTTGTAGCAACCAAGAAAGTTAAGGCCAGATTGTGTAAAAGCATCTTATTCGGTTGTTTCTATTTTGCCTCTTCTCAATTATTCTTTCAACAAATGTTTATTGGATGCCTATTACATTTGAATTTAGCTATCTTGTACCCCAGACTTCACAGGCTAATAAATACCATGCTAGAAGTATGGATTATATTCGGTAGGCCTTGAGAAACCACCGAAATGGGTTGCTTATTAGAGTAGCGTTATAATATGATCATATCTATATTTTAGGGGGAAAAAAACTTCAGCAGCTGGTTGAAGTTGTTGTTGGAGGTGTGTTTTGGAAACGATGAGAGTATTACAGTGTATAAATGAGAAGCTGTATGGAGGTGAACGAAGCCAGTGGCAGTGGGTTTATAAGAGGAAAAAATACAGAAGATGTTTTGGAAGGTGAATGAGTTTGTTTTTCAAAGAGAAGTGTGAGATACTAGAGAGAAGAAAGGCCAAAATTATTGAGATTTCTTATGTAGGTGACAGTATAGTGTGAAGTCATTTGTTGAGTAGACTTTAAAACATGGTACTGGACTCATTTGCTCTAATCATTTATTAAAACAAGATGTTTGACTCAATTTAAAAGCGTATGCCAAGATTAATATCTTCACACTCTATACTGATTTCACACTTTTAACTAAAATTGCCAGTCACAGGTTCTATAAGCAATCTGTTGAAATAAGAAAGTTGCTTTACTAGGATACAGAAAGTTAAGCATGTGGCACCTGTAAATTTTCCCTAAGATGTTTAAGATTCTCCATGGCTGCCTTTAAGACAAAACCATCCAGTGCTCCTTTTTGCATCTATATATTAAATCACAAAACTTTGTGTTTTTTTTTTTGTTGTTGTTGTTGTCATACTTTGCTACTGATTGAGATTTCTCTAGCATGCACAGCTCCATTACCTGGTGTTCTGCTAACTGGTTACCTTTTACCATAATGATCAACTGGAAAGGGAAGATCTCTACACACTCATGCCTATTCATGTCCAACTTCTTATGGACCTTTCTCGCACTTTTTTTTTTTCCTTATAACATTTTTTATCTTCTCCTTTCTAATGCCTCTGGCTTTAAGTACATCCTATTAAACTTCCCTATTTTAGGAAGAAATACTAGAGAATAAAATGATTACCAGAGTGGAGGTGGGTAGGGAGATGGGGATTAAAAGGTAGACTTACCTCAGTGAAAAAATGATTTTAAGAATGAAAAAAGAAAGGAAAAAAATATGTTTGAGGTTACTGCTGACCCTTCCTCTCAGACCCCACCCCCTGAGTGAGAGCGCTCTGCTCCCCCACGACGGAAACGTCCTGGAAATGTTGGGCAAATCTAAAGGTGAGAGCATATTATGCCGATTTCCAGGAACATATGCTAATACAAGGAAAGTTGCTTGCTTTGATACATGTTTTTAGATAATATTTAAATTCCAAACAAAATAGGTTTTTCAGAAGGCTTCTATGAGAAGGCAAAAACCACACCAAACTAAAGGAAAATAAAAACAAAAGAACTCTTTTCAAATATGTGTAGATATGTACTCATTTTATCTTTTTTTTTTTTTTTTATGTGTACTCATTTTAGATGGAAAAAAAATCAGGAAGAGAGATGGCCTGGATCTTTTTGGCCACCATCCTCAGTAATGAAGGGGAACAAGGGGTGCTATTTCAGTAGGAGTACCTCCAGTAGGAGGCTTTTTGAGATAAGCAGACAGGGACTGAAATGGAACTCTGGTCTCAGATGGGTAAGAATAGGAAACAGTCGAGAAGATTCGGGTCTGAAAGGAAGAATCAAAAAGTGAGCAAGCCATAGGCAGGCAAGCAGGGACCAGAACACAGGAGATCCACTGAGCCAGACCACTGAGAACCAGTCTTGAGGGAGCTGCTTTCAGCTCCTAGTTCTTTATACAGCCTGGTGGGCATGAGAAGAGAAATTCTACAATCCCAAGAACTTTTTGCAATTAGGAGGAAATCTTATGCCCTTCAAACAAGAAGGAAGAGAGACCGTAAGCAAGCAAAGGCACAGAAATGAGACTAATTAGAGGTTACAAAAAGTATGTTTGATTAATAAGCCAGGTGTGTTTCAGGAAGCAGAAAGAAAAAGGGATTGAAAGTAGCAGTGTGTTGAGACTTGAAAACTAAGCAGATAATTTTCAATCTCCTACAGAAGGGAATTGGGAACAATTAAAGGTTTCTGAACAGAGAAATTGCAGAGTAAAAGTGCAGGAAAAGTTACAGAAAATGACACTCGTTGGTGTTTAAGCTTCCTTAGAGAGGGAGAATCCCAGAGAATGAATTCCAGATGGGAAAAGAAAATGCATCTTGAGAAAAACCATAATCAGAAATAAATAGGAGATGGAGACAACCCGATCCACAGAATCTGCATTGCTGGAGCTCACACAGCTACGGAGAGATGCCAAAAGTTGTTGGTTTTACATCTTGAAATAAGAAACAGAGCCATAGCAGTGAAAAATAAATGAGACATATATATTCATGACCATCGTGGTAGAGAGTTGGCTACGGTCTTCTGGAAACAATCACATTGTTTTCCCAACACACCTACATTTTTTATAGGAGCTGATTTAGAAAACCCCAGTTCCAATCTCTACTCGTTCCTCCCCTCTCCGGAGCAAATCGTATATTCATGTTGAATCTCAGTTTCCCCCATCTGTGAAGTAGGAGTATTGGACATGAAATCAGCAGGGTCCCTTTCACGATCTATACTCTTAGATTCCATAATGCCATAAGATGCTCATGACAGCGCAAAATTAATTAATTAATTAATTTATTTATTTATTTATTTGTGCATTCACTCATTCATTCACGAGAGACGCACAGAAAGAGGCAGAGACACAGGCAGAGGGAGAAGCAGGCTCCCTGCAGGGAGCCCCATGCGGGACTTGATCCCGTGACCCCAGGATCACGACCTGAGCCAAAGACAGATGCTCCACCACTGAGCTACCCAGGTGCCCCACACAAAATTTTAAAAAGTCACCCTGTCACTTACTATCAAACAAGTTATACAGAGATTATTATATAAAGAAATTAAATAAACTTCAAGAAACTTACAAAACAGATGGTGAATGCTGGTCTAAAGCTATAGCAAAGCACTGAAAGAAAATTATTTTATTCCTTTACCCCCTCTCTTCAGGCCGGAAGCACATAGATCGATCCAGATGGATCATCCTAAGTAACAGATAATGGCACAGCATTCCCCTGTCGATAAAGCCAGGACACGCTGCTAATTCTGCTCATTTGGACATACTCAGAGTTTCAAGAATCGACATCCATTTACTTCTATCTTCATGCCACATGTGGCTCATTGTCTTGTTTTATCATCACAAAATTCTTTTTCATGAGGAATATATATTCTAAGGGATCTGCATTACTCACTGAAATGCTCACACTGCGGAACTTTTTATTACACAGCTTCAAAAGGAATTTTGCTTTAGGATTACTTTATTCAATCACATTATTAAAACAGAGAGCAGATGAACTGCAGGGTAGATTTGGAATGACCAGAAACCACTGCCCCGTGATCTATATTTAGGAAGCAGTTCTGTAAAATTAATATTTTTAAACTGGCACTAAATATTTGTTTTATAAATACTATAAAATGCTTTTTATAAATGAATATACATAAAAATAGTGATATTTAAAAATACTTCCGTCTTCTTTATTATCATATTTCCTGTCATTGTAGCTCTATAAGGCAAATAGGCTAAGAATAGGGAGAGATGGAACCAGAAGCACACATTTGGGATTCAGGATTAGTTAGCCTGGAATCGCATCCTGGTCTACCTCTTAGCCTTACGTGTTTTCGCATGCTTCTTTTCACACCTTAGAACTTCATTTTTTAGCTTTGGTAAGATAGTAATTAGATCAAAGCTAATTAAAGTCTTACTGGGCTTCTGTAGGTGGGTTATATTTACCAGTGAAGTTTGGGGAAGTGGGTTTGTGGGGCAGATAATAAATACTGTATGGGAGTATGGGATGGGACTGTAGACCTAAGAACAGATACCTACCATGCAGTATTAAGTGTTGACTAGAGATCTAAAGCTCAAAAGAAAGTAATACGGGCCTCCAGGGGTAGAATAATTAATACTGCCTAGAATATTCTATTGTCAAGCATATCAGTATGTCAATGAAGAGTTCCATGAAATGATATAAAACAAAATGCTTTTTTAAACTGAAAAGCCTGGGACACCTGGGTGGCTCAGCGGTTGAGCTTCTGCCTTCGGCTCAGGGCCTGATCCAGGATCGAGTCCCACATCGGGCTCCCCATAAGGAGCCTGCTTCTCCCTCTGCCTGTCTCTGCCTCATGAATAAATAAATCTTTAAAAAAAATAAAATAAAAATAAACCGAAAAGCCTTAACAAATATTAGTTTCTTTCTAATATAATATAATAAACAGAATCAGAGTTAACGACTGGATATTTTTCAGATTTCTTATGATAAGTTCACCTTAAAATATGAGGCATTATTATGTATCTAAAAATACACAATGAAGGTTTTTTTTCTGGTAGTTGAAAACCTTTCATTATTTCTTGCACGCCTTTGTCTAAACCAATGGATTAGATCACAATATTTCCTTTCACCTATTTTTTTTCATAGAAAATCCACTTAGATTTGAGAATTCCAGATTGATGTTTAACGTGGAAAAAGCACATACCAACCAGCGATGTCTAGAGGATTCCTCTAGCTAGCTGTCCACTTTCTATTCACATTCACAATCATTTTAGCTTCACTCCCTATATTCTATTGTAAGAAATGCACTACCACAAGGCAAATAAACCTATGTCATGGAACCAAGCAGCCTATATGCATTGAAGACCCCACAAAACAAGAATTTCTTCTGCAGTAACTACTGGAATATCTGTAACACAGCCTCCTATAAACAGCACCGTATTATTTGAATGCCTCAATAAATCAGTTTGCAGACTCGCTCTGTACACTGTTACATTTCCCTGATACACTTCCTGACTCTATGTCACAAGCTAACCTAAAAAGATTTGAATTATGTGTTCGCTATTAGTTCATTGCTTGACATTCCATATTTCTTATTGTTCAGAACATAAGAATATGCACGTTTATACATTTTTCTAAGTTCCACTTATTGGTTAGTGTTATTTGAAATATAATATGAAAATGTGCTTGACAAGTTACCCTGGAGGTGACACAGCAATTTGCAGAGAAGCATGAACATAGTGTATTCATGGCAGAGCAATGTTCCCTTTTAGATTTGAGTTTTCTAATATCTTCAAATGCCACTGTACACCAATAACAATTTATTTTTCAGTGGCACAATTGGTCATGTGGAAAATATTTTTCCTGGACTTAAAAGAGCACATATATTCACACATACGCTTTACAGTTAGCCCTTGTTCAGAATATAATTTCAAAAAAAAAAAAAGAATATAATTTCATGCAGATTGCAGACATTCTATACTGTGTCTCATTCATCTCTGAGTTTTCAGGCCCAGCAAAATCCCTGACACAACACCAGTGCTAGATAGATGTTTGTTGAATGATTAAACATGTCTGTGTATTCCCTTCCCAGGATGAGAGCTTGTGGGGTTCCCAGACACAAACCCCAATTACAGTTTCAAGTGCAACAAACCCTAGAAATGCTGAGTTCACTCCCATTCCAGGAGAATGCCACCCCAAAATACTACAGAAGATTGTATTCTGGGATTTACTCTTTCTATAAACTGGGTCTATAATCTGGATATTGTGGAGGTAATGGTATCTTTGAAAAATATTAAGTAGGTTTTCTCCTGAAACAGAAGTAAATTTAGGGGACCTCTGGGTGGCTCAGCGGTTTGGTGCCTGCCTTCAGCCCAAGGCATGACCCCAGAGTCCTGGGATCGAGTCCCACATTCGGCTCCCTGCATGGAGCCTGCTTCTCCCTCTGCCAGTGTCTCTGCCTCTCTCTGTGTCTCTCATGAATAAATAAAATCTTTTAAAAAAGATGTAAATTTAATGTGAGCTGCAACATTTTGTCGTTGTTGAGAATAATCCCTTGCTTTCAGGTGATAAAACTTTGAGGGAGGAAAAGAAAAATAATTCTGAGAACATGGTGTGTGGTTTCCTGAAAGTTGTTCTTCTTAGAAACAGATCACCTAAAAAAAATTCTTTATTTCTATCCAAAAACTACAGGGGTAGAATCAACAGCCTCTCCTTGCTGACCCCTGCCTACACCTGCTTTACTTTTTTGCCCAAGAATTCTGAAAAGACCTGCAGAGATACTGTTTGACTCTATGGCACAGCAATAGAACTATCACGTAGAGATATCTTGGTCAAGGTCAGCATAACTATTGTGGCTAGATTCCAGTAAAAAAAAAAAAAAAAAAGAAGAAGAAGAAGAAGAAGAAACTAACAACTCACATTATTTTTCTTTCTCATTGGGTAAAAACTGTGACAGGGTGTGTGCAAGTTAAATAGCGGAGAGATGACACACATTTTCATTCCTATTTCCAAGGATAGCAAAAATCGCAATGAAGGATAAATCAAAATGCATTTAACTGACATCCAGTTTTCCTCTTAGAGGGGAAAAACGTTGTACCTTGCATTCTTATTTTATTGCTTACTGTAGGCTTAACTCTACAAGTTAACGCATTTATTTGTCTCAGTTTTATCCATTTTCCTTAAAAATTTGATACCTACTAAAATTAAAATGTTTCTGGAGAAACAGCATTGGAAGATGCTATCCTGTCCTGAGAAAGGCTTTGAACACAAGTTCTCATGGGGGCTGGAGCAAGGGTGGAAAAAGAGAACATGAAAATATGAGCCATTAAACTTCAGTGACAATAAAATGAAGGTCTTGGTTGGAAGCAGGAAAACCAGTATTGCTAGTTTGCCTTGGACTAGAAATGCTTGCACATAATTTATCTATATGTCCATAAGACATCAGGAATAAAGGTAGGCATAGCTGGCATTTTTCTCACATAAATATCTAGAATTGTTAAACTTATATTGTATTTTAAAGGTCTTTGAAGAATTTCCATGAAGATTCAAAACATCTGAATCTACGTGGAATTTCACCCTATATCCTACCCACCCCTCGCACAACGTCTCAGTAGTATTGTAGAAAAATTTCAAAATATAGCCAGATGGGGAACTAATGGCTGAGAAAAATTCAAGAAAGCTGGCAAATAAATGTTCTAAAAGATGGTAACTTTTAATGATAAATGTGGGTGAAACCGGTGTATCAAGACAATATCCTCCGAAAGCATTTAGAGAGATCAATTCCTACTTGTATATCCCCTAAGGAATCCACGTTGCTTTCATAATGTTCAAGAGTTAAAATTCAGCATGATGTCTATGTGTTTTGATGTTTTTTTGGTCTGAATTATATACAGTTGAGTCTAGAATGTTGAAAGTCAGATCATTCCAATAACTGTGCATGATAATTCTTCTCTTATCACCTTGACATGTCAGTACCTTCTGGTCCATAAGCTTCTAAACACTGATGCCTACATTCTATAGTGCTACATAAGTAGGCCAGCATGGAAAACACGAGACTGAATCAGGTACTGATCGTTCTCACAGTGTTTTTAAATTGTATGGAATTTAAAAATTTACAATGACGTAAAAGACCAATAATATGCTTCCAACATGAATGGCAAACAGGCTTCACTTGATCTATTTTTCTCTCCTGGATTTTGATTTGACCTAAAGAAGGATGTATCAACGTGTGTCCTGGAAATGTTTAGAAAATAATAGACATAAATAGAAACTTTATAACATGCCCTCTTTATTTTTTTTTAAAATTTTATTTATTTATTTATTTATTTATTTATTTATTTATTTATTTATTTTAATTTATTTATGAGAGAGAGAGGGGTGGGCCAGAGGGAGAAGTAGGCCCCATGCAGGGAGCCCGACATGGGACTCAATCCCTGGTCTCCAGGATCACGCCCTGGGCTGAAGGCGGCGCTAAACTGCTGAGCCACCAGGGCTGCCCAACATGTCCTCTTTAAAGAAAATTTATATTTTTTGTTTTAATTGCATGTTAATGTGCACATGCCCCAGGGGCCTGAGGTTTCTTATTTTCCACAGCAATCATTTTCATCTCTTTAAGCTGCTTCTTTTGGAATTTACCTCTGTTTCTTTCATTAAGTAGCATGCTTATGTTGTTATTTCCTGATTTTACAGTTTTAAGTGTCTATGGACTTCCCACTATGAAAGATGAAGATTTCCTTCTCTTTCATCACTTCATCTCACCACACACAGACAGACACATCTTTTCGGTCCCCACTCCTGCCACCTTACTAATTTAGTTATATCAAAAACCTCCCTTTGGACCACCAATCCATATTGACATCATCATGACTGTGTGAGCACTATTCACAGCTGAGCCAAGCACTTATGTATGCTACAATAACTATTCCTGTCCTGCATAACTTCTATTTTCTCTAGGGATAATGTTTTTTTTTTCCTTTTTAAATTGACATATGGTTATACAAATCGTGTCTTTATTGAAAAGAAACAATCATATTACTTAGCAATGCCCCCAACTATGTTGAGCACATGACAGTAAAGTTTTTATGGATCTACTTGACCAAGACAAAGGCATAAGGTGGATTTTTTACCCAACTTGTAAACATAAACGGTGGACTCTCTGAACCCTGCATTCCCCCCTGGCTGTAAAGAGACAAGTCCATTGAAACCCACTGACTTTCCCTCACTCTGCACTTGTCATCTAGATTTGGCCTTCCAACATCTGGATTTAATCAAGAATCACAGATCAGTTCATGGTTAACAGGGAATGTCAAATGGAGGGCATTGGAGATTACGATCAAATTGAAAATTTAGCAGCCTCTTTATAAAACTAGAAACATAAATGTATACCCATGATATACCCAGGGGAAAAACTTCTAAGAATCAGTTAGTCCAAAGCAAATATTTCTTATGAGGAAACAGAGGCCCAGAAAGGTGCTTGACTCAAAGTCAGTGAAAGTGTGTGTGTGTGCGTGTGCATGTGTGTTTAATTCCCATTCTAATTTAACATGTACCATTCCAACATCCCAATGATACGTAGGCAAATGACAATGTGCTCCTTATAGTAAGTAATATGTAGTTATATATTGTTCCCATAGAAGTATAATTAGGCTAGAACAAAGGTAAATAGATTTTTATTAATTAGTGTATATTAACATTTAAAAAGTTCTCCCAATTGCTCATTTTTACATTTATTAATACGTATGGGCAACAAAATTAATTTTTCCTACACTATTAACATTCCCTGAGACAGGACCACATTGATAATCCAAACACCATTATGTTATTATAAAATATTGCTGGACTTACTTTCAAGAAAACACATATAAAAGTTTAATCACCCTATCTTATTAGAAAGTATGGTCTTTTGAAAATAAAATGGAATGAATGTGGAAAAGCACTTAATTACTCCCCTGTTTATTTCTATCAACTCAGGAAGCGAAACCAAGCCATCAACCACTACATAAATACTTGGCTTTTTATGCAAAAAAAAAAAAATAACAAAGCTGTGTTTCTTAATTTCTCAAGTAATATACTTAATAAGCTATATAGTTAAGTGAGTCTTGTAAGGCAATAACAGAAAAGATACAACTACTCTATAAACTTCTGCCCAAGCATCTCCCTACCATCAACAGAAAAAATGATGTAATGTTAATTTCAGTGAGACATTACTAGATCATTCTAAACACTGTAGCATTTTATGGCTGGTGAAAAAAAAAAACAAAACAAAACAAAACTCCAACAAATGTTGCTGGATAGGCCATGACACCCCCTTCATAAGCGCCATCATATAGAGCCAGATCCTTACTCAGTTTTATCACCATGCCTAACGGCAAGGGTTGGGAGCTTAAGTATTGGAGCAAAATAATGAGTCAAGGTTGTCTCTTTTCACTGAAAGTGAGAAAAAGAGAGAAAGCAATCAGGTAGTCAAAACTGAGAGAAACAATTGTAAGATGAGCAGCTAAAAATCTAAAGGTAGAGAGGAAAGCCTGTTAAGACATCCCAAGTAGTTCAGTCTCTAACTCTAAGGGGGGGAAAATCAGGTGGAAATGGAGCCAGAAAGGAATCAGATGATCCAAATTTCAAATAGGAGGACAAAATGGAATCTGCACCGAGACCACAGTATAAGGAGCAGAGGAAAGGACTGGGCTCAGAAGACTAGTTAGCGCTGATAGAATTTGGGTTTCTCAGACCAAGACTTGATCATTCAGATCTTGACAATGAGATCATTCGCCCTCCACTACTTGACAATGTTTTGGTCTTAACTGATGACAGGGAGGACCATTTGCAAGCTCTAGGGTCTCACAGACCTGGGAGTATATTTAAGGAAATGTAAAAAACTCATGGCTCGTCTTGAAACACCAAGCAACTCTACCTTGCATCACTGCTATCCACCAGATCAGATCACTATCTTACAACACAGCCAGGGAAACTGGTCCAGGTGGAATAAAGGGTGAATGATTAGTGACAGGAAGAGTTCTATCCCCAGGGCCATTGTGTGATGAGCAATGACATGTAAACAAATCCTACAAATGTTGAAGAGTCAATAGCATACTCCCTATTTGAAATTTACATTCTACATCTAAATATTGACCAAGTTCAATGAATATTTTTCTAATTTAGCATCTACTTTTAATATTTTATTCGGGTCTTTATAGCTTGCTTTATTTAGGCCTTAATCATCTCTCTTCTGAACTATTTTAGTTAATGTTTAACAGGAAAGACAAAAAAGTTATTATAGTTAAACTTTGTGAATGGCAGCTCTTTGCTTTTTGGTATAGACAGACTTCGTTTTGTTTGGTCTATATTATAGAAGACGCTAAATATCATTAAATCTGATGATAAGAAATCAAAACCTATACACAACCTTAAATTAGGATAGGGCAATCAGATTGCTAAAAATAAAGGCTTTTGCATCGATCACACAAGAGATTGAGTCTCAGTTTTGCCACTTGCTTATTTTTTGATAATTTGTTTAACCCCTGTATGCTTCCTTACGTTCAGCAGTAAAGTATAGGTAATAAAAGCATCTACTTTGTAAGATTGTTGTCAGGATTAAGAAAGATGCACACCAACACACACACATATATATATATATATATATATATATGCATATTTATATAGGTAAAGAACACATGAGTGTGTATATGTATCTAAAACACTACATACATGCATATGGATATGTTTTATATAGACAGAGAGAGGAACCTTTCACAATACCTAACATTATGTGCCCTCACTATACACACACACACACACACACACACACACACACACACACATATTAGCTTTAGCAAGAGGATATCTTAAAAGTTAGAGGACATTCAACAGCCTTGAAACAAACTACAGGTTATTTGTAGTCAAAAGGCTGACCTGGAGGCTTGCTAAATATATAGTAGAGAGACTATAACCCAGGGGCAGATCCACTGAAGAACTAGAAAAATCCCATACTGTGTATATTTTAGGAATCCCTCTAGTTCACCTCCCACCTTGAACAGAAATTCTCTTGCCCTCCTGATAGCCATTTAACTGCCACTTGATCAAAAAGTTTACTTTTTAAAAGAACTCTATGCTGAACAGCTCCATCAAAATGTTCCCATTCTATTGTAAATGTTTTCATTAAACTGAGTTACAATCTTTAGCAAGCTTTGCAGTCCAAATTAGTGGCAGGAAAATGGTGATATAGGATAGAAGTAAAATTATTCTTTATTATAATTAGTGGACTTCCAGGTTTTCCTATCAGCATCCTTTTAATAGCCTTTCTGCTTTAGTGAGAAAAGTTAAGGTCTGAAGTAGACAAAAGTGGCTTCTAAACCCAGTGATGTGAGGGGGGTACTTGACGGGATGAGCACTGGGTGTTATTCTGTATGTTGGCAAATTGAACACCAATAAGAAATAAATTTATTATTAAAAAAATAAATAAATCCAGTGATGGTACCTAAAAGCTGCATAAACTTGGACAAACTACATCACTCTCCAGGCTTCAATAATCTCATCTCTGAAATCAAGATGATAATTTCCTGATTGAGAAAGGAAATAAAAAAGAAGGAATCAGGAGGGAAGAAATAAAGTCGATGTGTTTTTATGTCGTGCTCACTCAGCTCTATGGTGGGCATTTCATGCACTGTATCATTAATACACATGTTGAGTAGATATTATAAAAAATAGGGGTACTTGGGTGGCTCAGTTGGGATTCTTGATCTCAGGGTCATGAGTTCAAGCCCTGTCTTTTATTTTTAATTTTTTAAAGATTTTATTTATTTATTTGAGAGTGAGCCAGAGTAAGAGAGCAAGAGCAGGAGAAGAGGCAGAGGGAGAAGCAGATTCCCACTGAACAGGGAGTCTGATGTGGGGCTCAATCCCAGAACCCTGGGATCGTGACCCAAGTAAGGCAGATGCTTAACCAACTTAAGGTGCCCCCAAACCCTGTATTTAAAAAGAACTAGTAATTTTACAGTTAAAGAAACAGTTCTATAAAACTTAAATCAATTCCCTACATTTATAAAGCTAGGAAATGCCTGTATTTATCCTAAACCATCAGGTAAGGATTTCTATGGGCAGATTTACGAGACTCACTCATGGGAATGATTTTTGTAATACTGGTCTTCTATAACTTATAAAAAAACTTAAGAAGGTAAAATTCTCTCAACTAATATATTAAGTAACACAAATAAGTCAATGAATTGTGTGACCTTTGCCTTTCATTGCTGTTATAAAATAAGTCTTGGGGCACCTGGGTGGTACAACTCTTGGTTTCAGCTCAGGTCCTGGTCTCAGGGTAGCGAGATCAAGCCTCAAGTCCAGCTCAGTGCTCAGACCACAGAGTCTGCTTTTCTCTTTCCCTCTGCTCTTACCCACTCCCCTGCTTACATGTGTATCTGTGCATGTACTGTCCCTCAAAAATAAATCAATAAATCTTGAAAATAAGTCATGTTAATATTATTTTTTGCATGAAGCATGTGGGAAAACTGCATGGTGATGATTAAGGAGTGATATGCACTGTACGTTACAAAAAAGACAAAAATATTTCCAATAAGAATAGGATTTTGCCCAAAAGAATAAAAGCAATAATTCGCTGAAAGGAAAAGAAAAAGACAGTCAACTGATTTCAAATCCTTTCTTAAAAGAAGGACATACTTGGCAGACACAGGGTGTAATGAAACTATTGCTAGCTCAGGTAAGGCTAAGGTGCAGCCAGCCAATGACCTTGATGTGAGGCTCACTTTTTTTTTTCTTCTGAAAAGTGATGATCAAATCATCTTCCTTCTGCTTCTTGAAAGCATGTTGTAGGTTTCAAATCAGATAATATATGTGAAAGTTCATGGAAACTATGAAAATCTATTCAAGCACAAAGGATTATTATTAGTCATGCAGCTAAAACAGCCATGTATATATACTCTTTCAAAAGTTTTGACATCTTTAAAATGAGCACACTAGGTACCATGCCAGGTACCAAGGCTACATAGATGGATCAAACATGTTCCCTAAGGATTTGGGCACTCTATATCAAGAGCTTTGGACATATTCATACTCTTTGACTCAATAAATCCGCTTCTGAGGATTTTCTACAGAAAAAAAAACTAAATATGGGGAAAGGTCATATAAGAAACATTCTGTTGCTTGGTTATTTGTAACAGGGAAAATATTTGAAATGATAACAACCAACCACAAGCACGTAGTTAAATGCAGTTAAATAACTGCATTTCTCAATGAAATATTAGCACCAATAAAATTATGGCTAAAAAGAAATGAGTGGAAAGTGCTTTTGATCTAATGATAGGTGGAAATAATCAGAAGATTGTAACTTAGCTGTAATTACTGGTAGGTAAAATTTTATAAAGTGACTATTTTCATAGGGGGAAATGATGAAAGGAAATACAATAATTAACACAATACGATAATTAACACAAATTATTGTTAATGTTGGTTGTGCAAAACTTGAAAGGAGAGGCCCCACTTCTACATTTTGTAACTGCTGATAGATTTATTATTCCGATGACTTTTATATACAATCACAGAGACAATCATGTGATACTAAGGAGTGTGCCTAGTAATAGATTATATTGTTGCTAATATATGCAAATTCAGATAATTCTAATATTCTCCTGATCTCGTCTGTCATAAAAAATCATTGAAAAATAACATATGTCAAAAATTCCCTCAACAACTTAATTTAAAATATATAAACCATGCTTTAATTAATTATTCTCGAGGCCAGCAAATTAAAACAAAATACTTTTCTAATTCCTACTCATTATGTTCCCAACATTAATTTAAACTGTCCTGATTTCTTTTACAAAGTTAACTTTTATGACCAATGCATTTTGTCAAGATCAAAACCCAAATGCATGAAGAATTAACCTTGTACAATAATGAATTAACAAGATCTGAGAAAGATAAAACGAATCACTAAATGATTATCGTTAACAAAAAGTTCCACTCTGCTCCCTTATGGAGAATGATGGAACACTCTTTTATTGAACTCCATTATCCTAATGAGAAGATGTTCTACACTTGATCATAGCCAAAAGGCTGGAGAAGATATTGTAATGACTTACTGCCAGTGCTTAATGAAGAGGTTTCATAATTATTGAAAGCACATCTGTTTGATTAATGAGTCTCTTCCAAGATCCATGCATCCTTGGCTATTTGGTGGGTGGCACGACGCACCGGCTGCATAGAAGCTCTGGTTTCTCTTCTTTTGTGAAGGGAAACCTTCTCCACCAATGGCAAATGCTGCTCGTGGTGGCCTTTTAAAAAGGCAAAGTTTCTATTTTGTGCAGCCTTTGTTTAAATGTCGGTTCAATCTGTCACTCATTTGTGTCCCTGGACAGGTCACTTAATTTCTCCATTCTCCCTTGCCTTGGTTTCCTTTTCTGGAAAATACAATGATTCCAACCCTATGGTGTTATTGTTGAGGATAAAATGAGATCATAATTTAAAAGCTCTTGGAATAATGCCTGGCATACGAACTAACACCGGATACCTAACAACGGACACGTTTCTAGGAAGGAAGGTGAAAATTCTGGAATCCACTTGACCCTTAATACTGTTATTGGGTAGACAATTTAGCGATGTGTCCATTGCTTCTTCACTAAGAACATGATGGGATGTTTCTGTTACTGTGTCTATGCTCTCCAAATGATTATTCTCAGATCCTTTGCTTTACAATGTCCTAGAACACGAAAACTTGACTTTTCAAATTTGTTCTGACACACAAAGCACTGGAAGAGGAAGTTGCATATTCGCATCTTGATTATTAGAAACAAACAAAAAAACAACATATCAATCCCATTCATTTTACATAATGCAAGTGTTCTATCTACGGAGGACCAATTCTTCCTATTGCTCTCAGCCCTCAATTCTGAAGGTAAAGGGGCAAAGCTAAAAAAAAAAAAAAGGCTTTACTTATGTTCTTAGGGAGAATTTTCCATGTGCAAAATCACACTAGTAGAAAGGCCGTTTGATATTTTATCTACCACTTTTCCAAGGTATTCAGTCACATACTGGACTCTCCTGGGAACACATTATCAACCTTCGAAACTTAAAAAGAGCCATGATGAGTCTTACTGAATTAGGTATGGACAGTGGTTCCAAAATTTGAGGTCTTACTACACTACATGGAACACCTGGGGAAAGGTGCTGGCATCTTAAGAATTTTGCCCTCACAACTGCATTTTCAGACACTGAGAGGAGCAATTTGCTCCTTGAAATTCTGACATCATAAAATCTGCAGCACTGTGCTAACTACATAGTAATGACTTGTAACTAGTCCTCAGCAGATGGAAACTACTTGGTAAATACTTGCTAATTAAATGGGAAAGGCGTGTGAGCTGAAATCAGTTTCTGGTCTTTCTATTAATTTTAAACAATGGGAGAAGAATCAGCATGAAAATGGAAATCCTTGAATGTATCCCTTAAAATAAGCCTTGGTAATATTTAGTATATATCTCATGCATGTTTAATCATTTGGTTTTTAAAACCAGGTCACCAAGAATCTTGTTAAAATGGCATTGAAGATTAAATATATTTTTGATGGAGACAGCTCCTAACTGAAAGAAAATTTTTCCTGAATTCTTGCAAATTTAAGTAAAAGTCATTTATGATTACTCCCACAAGTTAGTGCTCAAAGTCATGTTTCCCAGACAGTTTCTGTTTCTGTCATGATTCAGGGCTTGGCTTTCTTTTGGTTGTAGTTCCCTATGCCCTAGTGCTTAAAAATATCAGGTCTCCTTTATGTACATCATTCAATAGAGCTAATTGAAGGTCATGTATTGGCATATTACACTTTTATTCATGTAATTTTATGCAGAGGCTGGTGCCATAGATGTTTATGATTTTAACACAAATACTTAAGACACAGGATAAGATGTCACTGCATAGGCAGGAGTACAGAGAAGATGGTGCATTACAGCTCCAGTGCATGGAGCTGGGGGGGGGGGGGGGTGCGGCGGTGGGGGGGAGGTGGCTCAGTTAATTAAGGGTCTGACTTCAGCTCAGGTCATGATCTCCAGGTCCTGGGATCCAGCCCTGTGTGGGGCTCCCTGCCTGCTTCTCCCTCTCCCTCAGCTCCTGCCCCTGCTCATGCTCTTTCTCTCTCTCTCTTTCAAATCAATCTTTTTTTTTTTTTAAGAAAAGAGTCTCAGCAAAAACAAAAACAAAAACAAAACAAAACAAAAAAATCAAAAAAGCAATCGAGCTTCCAAAACGTCTTTCTAAAACGTCTAATATTTTTTTAGCTAAACATAAAAATACACATGTGTAACCTGATCCAACTGTCAGGGCATAATAAGATGCCTTTATAAGCAAATTCTGGTGATGACAAATATCCCTGGCGAAATAGGCCATGGTGTCAAGTTCAGGAAAAAAAGGGCGTTTGCAAGTTCTGCCAATTAGGCCCACTGATGGTTCAATTTTAAGGGAGACAAATGAGCCATCTTGTCAAGTCTCTTGTCATATAAACCCATCTGTATCCCCTCTGGACACTGACATGCATTCTCCATAATAAGAAGAAAGGGGAAATTTTAATTCTAATTCACAAGCATTGTTCTTTGCTAATCAATTTCACTGTGTCAGAGCTGATAGCATATTGACTGAGGTGCCAAAGTTAATTCTTGATTTCAGATTGCAAAAAAGAAGTATCATGAAATGCCTATCAGAGTTTCAATGCAGAAAAAACAAAAGTTTCACTCTTTTCACCCAAATATCCCCCACCCTAAAATGCCTAATTTCTAATGACTCCTTGTATTTTAAAAAGATGAAAGCTATTCAAGTTTCAGAATGTTAGTCTCTGTTTATGAGATCCAGGCCACCACATAATGAGAATATTAATAATGTTGCTCAAATATTTGTCCATTTGCCTGTTTTTCCTGCTAGTACTTAAAATCAATGCGCCTCAAACAAATGCACAATTTTCAACCACGGGCTGGTTCTCTTCCTAAATATTTTCGTTGTGGCACCAGTCCTTTCAACTCTATGTACCAGTCATCTTTGATATTTGTTCCTTCATTTTTCACATCTAGTTAAGTCACTGGTTTTTACTCTTTCTCATGATATCATGGATCTCTTCCTCTTCATTCCTACTGAAATCAATTCACACTCATGTTACTGTCCCTGTAGACTTCTGACGGCTCTCTCCTGCCAGGCTTCCCCTCTCGAGGCTGTCCTAAGGACAACCCCATCTGAACCTTCCCAGTTTTCACATGACAGCATCACCTTCTACCTTGAACCTCGCAATGGCTCATTATTACCCTTTGGTCCAGCATGGAAGACCCCAAATTACCTTTTTACTCTCACCATATTCCATTAGTCATCTCCACCATCCCTCTGATGGGATTACCCTTGTCTATCAGTGCACGAGTCAGGAAGACTCGGGAAACATGTGCTGGCACTCGGTCCTTAGGATTGGATTGGTCCTTGGATGGCAGAGAAGACCTTCTAAGGAAGACTATTTAGCTAGGGTGGGAGTTAACAATGCTGGGGATCTATCTCCATTATATCGGGTTGCTCCTTCGGAGAAATAAATATTATTTATTTATGTGATGGAGAAAGAGACAAATAAAAGGGAATTGCAAACTAAGCAGTCAGTAAACCATGAACGTAAAGGCAGATGGGAGAAATTTCCACAAACTGGCTCACTGGAGCACCGCCAAAACTAGCTGAAATGTTTTTAATGCAGTCTAAAAGGGGAAGCAAGAGACTGAAAGCACATAATTATTATTGTTACCGTTATCACTGAACTCCGTAATGGTGGTTTGCAAGGAGAGTTTATTATATGGTTTGCAAAACAGGCCAACACTTCTAGCTAAGTTAATCACTTGCCGCCCAGATTATTGCTCTTGCCCATTGTTGGGCTGCTTCCTTCCGATCTCTTCCACTTCCTCTCTCTCTTCCAGCTCTGTTCTTCTCATACCCACATCCTCCCGTGCTTCTGGCTACCTTATTATAGTGTGTGTGTGTGTGTGTATGTGTTTTTTCTTTCCCACTACCTCCTGCATCCACTCCCTGCCCGTACTCACAGTCTGACATGACTTGCAAGTCTGTTCCTATGTTTCTCAAATTAAGCTTGTACTTTGGCTATTCGCATGTGAGTTCTCCCTCGCCACGCTCATTCCAACATCAGAGATGTTGCTCCCAATATTTTCTCCCTTGAAAAGAGTCTTCAGGTTTCTCACCGAGGATCCATATCCTTAGTTTCTTTTAGGACCAGCCGATGTTCTTTGAGATCTGTCCTTTCTAACTCTAGTTTGCTCATCCTCTGTCACAATTATTGACAATATTATTCTATTAGCTATAAAATGTATTAACCCACCCTGTGCTGCTTAAACACCAAAGATTCTTCTCGAGTGAGATATAAGCTGGTCATGTCTAGGTACCCATCTCTGCAATTCTCCTGTAGCTCATAACGGCACAGCAATGGTGAGCACTCAAAAATGCCTTGCAATTGATTTCTAAAGTAACCTGAAAGAAAAACCTCTATGGATTCTTTACGGTTTTCTATAAATATCATATCTAGGATTGTTTTACTTTTCATCGCACGTTATTTGATGGATTCTTTTCTTAATGGAATATAAACTTGTGGTTAAAAGCTCCCTCTACTGGTTCTCATAAACATTTCAGAAGAAACATTTAAAAAAACTCGCCAACACCTATTTCCCAGGAAGTTATCATGAACGTAAGATATTTTCAGAAAATGCAATAATATTCTGAGCCCTTTGATTCTTCAGTGCTTTTACTCACATGGTCCAGTTTCTGAAGTTATGGTACTAGAGTATGTACTCTTATTTCTTCAAATGGAATATTTGATTTCTCTTCTGTCATATATTCTGCTATGCCTCATTTTGTAGACCCCTGTCATATCTCCAAATGCTAGGGATGCCTCGGAGGCATTGTGTTGCATAGTGTTGCAGATCTAGGGTTCTGGAGTCAGGCTGCCTTGTTCTACACTAGCTTGGCCCTTTATTAGCAAGACTTAGCTTGGTCAAATTACTAAATATCTGCTTATCTCACTTTCCTCATGAAAGAAGTGAGGATAACAATAGTCCTTCCTTCCTACTATTTACACAGGTTTTAAATATTTAGGCAAAGCATTTAGCACGAGAAAATATTAAATCTTCAGATTCTGGTAAGGCCATGCCTTGCTCCCTCAAAAGCAGAGAAAGAACATGCACATTTGACTAAGTCTCTTTCACAGCGTGTGACTTCTTTTTTTATCTTTGAATTTTACCATGTTTTTGTCGTCAAAATTCTTATATTCTTCTGAATGCTTCCCAATGATCTTATTTGTGTTGGCTTCCATATACTTATTTCGTTTCATGTCAGTGCGCTAAGAACACTTACCGCGAGGTCTACCCTCTTAACAATGTTTAAATGTACACTACGGTGCTGTTATCTATGCACACGATGTTGTATAGATCTCTAGAACTGATGCATCCTGCATAATTGAAATTTTTATCCAAAAGAATTGAAATCAGAATCTCAAAGGGATATTCACACTCCCATGCTCATTGAGGCACCCTCTACTCACGATAGCTGAGATGGTCAATGTGAATGGCCACTGATGGATGAAGAGATTAGAAAAGTGTAATAGAACTATAATGAGATCATGGTTGAATAGATGACAACATGGTTGAACATTTAAGACATTATGCTAAGGGAAATAAGCCAGTCACAGTTACATGCTTCTACTTACACGAGATTTCTAAAATAACCTTTCCCATACTGTCAGATGTTTTCCAATGTACTTGCTATATATCACCAAAAATGGCTCAATCTCTGTGCAAAAGTAATTGATCTATTCCTTGCATGAAACACAAAGTTGGCTGGCACACTTTCATTGGTCTTATTTACCAGTTTCATTATATTTCACTGATATCAATGAACAGGCTTTCAACAAGTATGAGTTGATCTAATGATTACTGGATTTCAGCATCCTGACTGCCAACTAAGACACATTAATCAAATTATAATCCTTAAACTTAAGGACATGTTTATAGATGCGAAATACAATTGATCCGTGAATGACATGGGTTTCAAATATGCAAGTCCACTTAATGTGCAGATTCTTTTAAAATAAACTTATTTTTATTGGTGTTCAACTTGCCAACATATAGAATAACACCCAGTGCTCATCCCATCAAGTGCCCCCCTCAATGCCCATCACCCAGTCACCCCCACCCCCCGCCCACCTCCCCTTCCACCACCCCTAGTTCGTTTCCCAGAGTTAGGAGTCTCTCATGTTCTGTCTCTCTCTCTCTCTGATATTTCCCACTCATTTTTTTTCCTCCTTTCCCCTTTATTCCCTTTCACTATTTTTTATATTCCCCAAATGAATGAGACCATATAACGTTTGTCTTTCTCCGATTGACTTACTTCACTCAGCATCATACCCTCCAGGTCCCTCCATGTCGAAGCAAATGGTGGGTATTTGTCGTTTCTAATCTATCCCTCCCCCCACGGTAAGGTGAAGATTTTAATGCAGTATGGTATATACCACACACACACACACACATATTTTTCTTTTCCTTATGATTTTCTTGCCTTTTTAAAAAAGATTTATTTTAAAGACAGAAGCAAAGACAAAGAAAGAGCATACCATGGGTGGGGGTAGGGATAGAGGAATAGTATCTTCAAGCAGACTCCCCACTGAGTGTGAAGCCCAACGTGGGTCTCGATCCCATGACCCATGAGATCGTGACCTGAACTGAAGCCAAGATCCGGTCACTTAATTAAACTGAGTCACCCAGGCACTCCATTATGATTTTCTTAATCATACTCCCTTTCTTCTAGTTTACTTTATTGTAAGAATAAGGTCTATAACAAAGAGAACATACAAAATGTGTGTTAATCGACTTTACATTAAGTAAGACCTCCAGTCAACAGTAGGCTATTGATAGTTAAGTTTTGGGATAGTCATAATTATACGTGGATTTTTTTACTCTGTGTTCATGGGTCAATGCCCTGAACCCCCATGTTGTTCAAGGGTCAACTGTATAGAGTTTCTGTAATCCAAAGTTAGGAGTATGGAGCCCTGGAGATGGAGGCTCTGGTCCCATAACCTGTTTGTCTTTGGCAAAGTTATGTGACCTTTTGCCTCAGGTATTATGCTTATTTCTATTATTTTCATACAATAATCTATTAAAATAGATTATTGTGTAGCCTGGCTCTAGGCTCTATCTATTATCTAACAGATAGATGGCTGAAAATATCTGTAAATATAGATGAGCAGGGCAAGTAAGATTAATCTGGGGTACTATCGCAATGTATATCCCAGTACATATGTGTTTCAAACTAAGCCTTTAAAAGCTTTGATTTATAATTGTGTTGATTTGTTTTTTGGCACAAATAATTTTCAAAAAAATTGTATTTTTGGCCTATTAGGAGTGACTTATCATGATACGGTTAAAAAGATTAAAAAGAAGGAAAGAAGAATGCTTTCCACACCAATTCCATATTGTTGACATTGCTCACAGTGAAGGTCATTTCAGCTGCAATTGGTTTTGATCCTCATGATATTTTGGAAACATTTCAGCATATTTCCAAAGACTGTTTCAAATTTAGATTTCACGGTTAAACATCTGGGTTTCTTTCTCGGTCCATTTAGCTGCATTTAATATATACACCCTCTACTCCTTCAGAAAATAAAAATAGATTTTGTGATAACTCAGGAGGTAAAAGATAACAGCATTATACAAAACGAAGGGGTTTGGGTGACTCAGTTTAGACAGCCAGTTTTAATTTTAGAAAACACAGTGAGATTCCTGGAGGAAAAGATATGATGCATATTTGAACTTCACTCTGTAAGGGGCAGAGTTTCAGAATTAAGGAGTACAACTGAAATTCATCATTCAAATACAAGTTATGTCATCATTACTGAAAATTACTTAGTAGCTGGTATTACTATTCTTGCGTTGTATAGTCCGAAATACTCTCCCCAGAGTTCTTGCCATACGACTAGGCCACATTTTTAACCTAGTCCCTTGACACCAGATATACTGACTTCTGCAAAATCTTTACTGTCTAAATTTCATGTTACAGTCAGTACTAGAACTTCACGACACAATTTTCTGTGCTTCCTAAACTGTTATTTTTCCCTACTTACAGATTTTGAACACTTCTGTCTTCAGAGGCGGTGTATGCCTTTATCGTGTTATTTTTCAGTATTCATGTATTTAACTCAATTCAGGACTCTGCATGCCTTCTTTCTCCTGTGGTCACTACTGTCTTTAGGTGAGCATCCTAATATGCTTTCCAAAAACTCTTTAAGGATCTATATTTTTATTTTAATACTTTCTCCCAGAGCAGCTTTCCCTTCTTTTGATCTGTCTTCCATAGTTTTTAAATTATAGAGCAAATGCATGCTGAGTATCCTCCAGGTTTTGAGCAATTTTGGTTTCTGTATTCATGTGTGGGCTGCATGGAGCCTTTATATATGTCCCAGCTTGTGATCAAGAAAAGGACATGGGGAAGAGAAAGTTCCCTCCCCATGGCCTTACTCCTCCCTCTTCTGCCCTCACCCTGAGTACACCATTTTCATCTTTCCTGTTTCTCTGGCTTCTTCCCTGTCCTCCTTTTTCTCACACCTTTTGTCTCCTCAGTTCATTCTATTCCTTCTATGTGACCACACATTTCATCTTATTCTTTATTTATTTGAGAGAGAGAGAGACTGGGGGAAGGGAAGGAGGGGCCAAGAGAGAACCTCAAACAGACTCCACCCAGAGCGCGGACATGGGGCTGGATCTCTCCACCCTGAAATCAGGACCTGCACCAAAAACAAGCATCAGACACTTAACCAATTGAGCCACTCAGGCACTGATGGCTGCACATTTTCATCACTCAATATCCACTACTAGCAAAGAGCAAAAACCTTTTTTTTTTTTTTAATGCCAACTTATTCACTTTAGGAAAGAGTAGTAAAAACAAGGTAATTCTCATGTCATCCTTTTTGTAAGCCTCACTAGTTCAAACAGATTAGAGGAATGATTTATTGAAATTATTTCAAAATTTAGGGTTTTTTTTTAAGTTAGATTTTTAAATAGAGTTTGAAATTTTAAATTAGGGCACCTGGGTGGCTTAGTCGATAAGTGCCTGCCTTTGGCTGGGGTCATGATCCTAGGGTCCTGGGATCGAGCCCCACATCAGGCTCCCTGCTCAGCGGGAAATCTGCTCTCCCTTTCCACCGCTCATGCTCTCTCACCATCTCTGTCACTCTCTCTCAAATTAAAAAAAAAAAAAAAAAAGTAATAAATTTTAAAAAAAGAATTTACTGTATGACTTTAATGTCATTTCATATGCTTTCAGGCTTTATGAATATACTAATAACAAGAAAATCAATAAAATAATCAAAAGACAGACTAAAGAGGGATCCCTGGGTGGCACAACGGTTTGGCGCCTGCCTTTGGCCCAGGGCGCGATCCTGGAGATCCAGGATCGAATCCCATGTCGGGCTCCCAATGCATGGAGCCTGCTTCTCCCTCTGCCTGTGTCTCTGCCTCTCTCTCTCTCACTGTGTGCCTATCATAAATAAATAAAAATAAAAAAAAAGACTAAAGAGAACTATGGTTTCTTACCAAATATCCCATTTTTATGGGATCATCCATGATTTCCTGGATAAATACTTACATTGATGGTAATAGGTGAATTTGATTTTGGTCAAGTTTGCAATTCTTACAAATACAAATGGCTGAGGGTCTGGATTCCTGAATGTTTGACAAAACTAAGTAAATGCCTATTTGCCTTGGATTTTTGAGACAGGAGCTATTTGCCAAAGTAGTCTATACATCTCATTAGGGATTCTTTTCAGCCACAATAAAATTCCTATTCTTAACCCCAGTTAAGATCTTTTCCATTAATGCACCATGTTTATCAGTATATGGCAGTTTTTCTGATTAGAATAGCAACTTTTGAAAATGGAACTTCTCTTTCACATACCTTAAATATTTTTTTTTTCTCGTATGGTGGTCAAATCATTTTAAAAGAATGATTGGAAAGCTATTATTGGAAGAAGAGCATGGACAAACATTTAAATTATAAATGCACTTTCTTCTAAAACCCACAGAATAAAATATAATAACAACAACAAAAATCAGGAAACAATTCCAACAAGAGCCAAAAATGAAGTTTGGTTAGGTAGCCAACCTAAAATACTTTTTTCACTGATTTGATGGGCAGCAGCAAGGAACAAATGATAAATTTTGAGTTTAACTAGAACAGCAAGGTGAACCCATTTTAAGTTGAAGCAAAGTCATAACATACAAAGGGAAAATGAGTTTTAGTATATGTGAAATGGTGTTTTTGTATAATGAGCTTTTTATTACCAATGTTAAATATAAAAATGGTACCTGTTTTGCAGGATCAAAATAATGTGGTTTAAATTGTGTGAGGCCTGTTGAAACAGATTGGAGGCTACTACAACAAGACTATTTTGAAACTTCTCCATTGAGTTCGAATTCTAGCATTAACTATTCATAAAGAAAAGCACAGAATTTACTTTGTGAGTCCTGGTCTCTATACTAGGCAAATCTACAGGCTAATTCCATAATGCATGCTCGGTACTCACTGGGCATAAGTATAATTCAAGGTGGGTAGTCAGGACTAGATACCATACTCTTCTCTGATATATCTGAATGCTTTTAAAGTAGATAAAGATCTACTAAGAAATAAAAACAAAGGCATTTACACTTTCATATTTATTTAGCAATTTATTTAAAGCTTTCTAGGTTCCAAGCACTACGCTATATGCTGGGTTTCAATGGTGAGCAGAACAGAACCGCTGTCCAGGAGAAACTTCTGCAAATGTATTAAATCAAACACCAGGCACAAATGAGAGTTTTCTACTTTACGAAGCCGCCCACCTTTCTGTGCTGCTTAGCTCGGTAAGTTCCTTGAATGTTCTCAGTCCAAGATTTTCAGGTATTCCTCAACCGAAGATACTGATTTCCAGGCTGCCAATCTGATACTGTAAATTATGTATCAGAAGCCTCCAGACCATTTTCTGAATTAAGGAAAGGTTCTTGACTCATTTTCACTGTACTGCTTGGGTCTTTGAAGCCAAAGCTCTTGGACTCTGTTCTCTAAATGTTCCTTCAACACTAAATCAGGCCTTGATGGAAATAGAAAACAGTGGGCAAATATTCATGTAATTCCACATTTCCCTGTGATCCTTTCCACAGTCTGACAACTCTGGTGCCTCTGGCCTGCTTCTCATCGTACCCCACCTTCCACCTGCACCCCGAGACATGGCTGGCTCAGAAGCCATGAGTGTGCTTGTGTAATCTGGACACAGCCATGCCTAGAGAACTTTAGTTTCTGTTTCAGCTGCCACTCACTAGTGACTTGACCTTTGGCAAATCATTTAACCTGCCCAACATTCGGTTTCTCATGGGTAAAATAAAAGTTTGTACTAGATGCTCCCTGAAGTCACTTCAAGCTAGAAAATGTCATGAGTTTATGAACACAATCAACAGTAGGTTCTTGCTATTTTAAGGCCATCTGGCTTGGCTTCATGGATAGAAAAGTCCTTTAAAAATAAGTTAACATGAGAATATTTTGAAAATAATTATTATTTGTCAATGTGGTGATCACTGAAAACCAAGGGTGTGAGAGGCAATCATTAGAAGTGGGGAGCAATACAAACAATATAAAGGAATCTCAAGGAGAAATCGTATACGTGAGAGACTTAAGAAAGTGACTAAGTCCACGAAAAAAAAGGAGTAGGGATTCTTTTTTTTTTTTTTTTTTTTTTTTTTTTTTAAGGAGTAGGGATTCTATTGACCAAACGTTATCATCAGGAAACTGTCACTGAGCACCTGTGTGCTGGGCACAGTTCTTGGTCCCGTGGACACAGCTGTAAACACAACAGGTGAGGCCCTCATCCTCATATTTACACTGTAGTTGGGAAGGGACACAGGTAAAGAAATAAATGAGACCATAGATGATAATAAACAGGAAGTCGTAAAAAAACAAAAAATAAACAGGAAGTCGTAAACAAGGAATAAACTGAGTGAAAAGGAAAGGTGCCATAGGCTACTGTAGACAGGACGGCCAGGGAAGGCAAGGCCTCTCTGAGAAAGTAACGTGAAAGTTGAGCCATTGGTGACAATAGAAGCCCACCCACACCACCTCCTCAGTGGAGAGCCTCCCAGATAGAACATACGCGGGCATGAAGAACACAAGAGCATGAGATGGGAACAGGTCAGAGTCAGAAAGAAGAGAGGCACCAATATGGCAAGGCTACAGTCAGCAAAGGACAGGATGTGAAAAAAAAAAAAAAAAAGGACAGGATGTGAAGGCCTGAGGCCAGATGCCAGTGGAACCCAATTTCCCTGAGGAGTGGGAAGACGTTGGGTTTTTATTCTATTTCAGTGTAACATGGACATTTTGAGCAGATATTGGATGTTTTTCCAGAAAGATGGTAATATGGTCCAGTTCACCTTTAAAAACACTTGTTCAGCTGCTGAACTGGAGAGGAGACCCAGGGATTCCCAGAGCGGGATTAACTAACATCCACTGGATATATGGCGGAACATTAGGAAAGCTGGGTAAACTAATGGTTCCGCAACTCATAATTGCAGTGAATAAAGTGTTAAGGTTAAGTGAAATAGGAAGTATTTGCCAGATGAAGGCAAGAACTAGGAAATATTTGATCACAAATGTCTGTGTCCCTGCATGGTTAGTAGTAGTTGGGACATAACGAGGCCCAGACTTCAACCTCTTATATTTTCTAGTAGCCAGATCAGGTCATTTCAGTGGCTTCCATGACGTATCAAGCTGCAAGCTTCCAAACACATTGGTTTGGACAAACAGTTCAATGCAATGAAAACACGTGAATCCGTGTTGACTCTGTTTTTATCTCCCAGGTAGACAGGGCAAGTGGGGATTCTTTAGAATCAAAAACTATTCCTGCTTGGCTGAGATTAAGTTGGAAAAGGAATGAAGTCAAGGTTTGTAACATACTTTCCCTGGTGTTTAAGCAAACGATTACAATTTTACACCAGGACTACTGCTTGGATTTTTGGTAGCTCCTTTTTTTTTCCCCCTTATTCATTTAAAAGAGAGGTCACTCACTGTACCCCTTATCTGATGCCACCGCTGATTTATTTACAGAAATCCAAATTGTGGAGATGGTGAGTCAGGTATTGCCGGGCAGATTCTATAATTCCAAAAATCAACGGGGTCACTGAGAGAAGATGTCACAAACTCAATTCTGCTCAGTTAAATTATTGGTATTTACTAAATGTGTATAATGTGGGCTGGGGTGAGGCATTACAAAAGACGAACAAGACACAGGGGCTAAAAGCTATTGGGGAAAACAAGGCACATATGGAACAATTAAGTGACAATGAAAGTTAATGTGATATTAAATGCCAAAATTAGCTACTGACACTACCATCTTTATCAAAGTTTAGAGAAGGGAAGGACATTAAATCGAGTTTCTCACCAACCAGTTCCAAGCAGTCTGTGAAAATCTAGTTATTTTATATCTTAGGTACATTATTTTCATCATTAAATTCTCAAATGTTCCTTTTGATTTTTTTTTTTTTTGTTGTTAAGAAGGAGATGTAGGGAAATGATCAGATGATATCATTAGATGATAAAGGAAACCTACACAATAGCTGTTTGGATAATAGATAATGGCAAGATGTTGCCAGCTAACAATTAATGGTGTACTAAGTAGCAGTCTTCCCAGCCTAGTGATGATTAACTACCCAGCTATTAACTATCTAATTGTTAAAACTGATCAACTACAACCTTGTTAGCATTTTAAATTAGCTCCACTGCCCTTCACCTTTTGTAAACTAGGTAACTTTTCAAGACATATTAGAACTTTATTTTCAACAAGCTGTCCATTTTATATTATTTTCAAGGTGAAGATTCCTTTGAAGGGTTTTAGAGAGGTGATTTCCCTCACATCATACAGAGATTACAGAGACAAATAAACAGATGAGAACAATTAAACTGGAATCATGGGCCTTTTGACCAAACTCATCACAAGAGCCACTAGTTAGATAAAATCCTAGCCTGGTGTTTATCAGGCAGGAAAAAAAAATATATATGTGTAAACTCTACATACTGAATACACAAACACACACATATAGTAGAAACATAGATATATATAACAAATACATACACACTAATATTTAAGTATTAAATATACTTAATACCTAATATAAGTATTAGGTATATATGTTTGTAATTATATATCTATGCTAAAAACGTTTAGCACAACTTCCTTTTTTCAGAGTCTGACATAATAGCATAAACATGCATTTCTCTAAATTTTTGCTTGTTCTTTTTTTTGGTATACATGGTTTGGTGCTGACTGTTGTAATGACTTGTCATTTGGCCTCTGTACATCCTCTTGTCCTTCTCAAAATGACACTTCCATAAGCCTTCAAAACGAGCTTTCAAAAATTGGAATCAGCTAATACTAATCTCCTGTTTAAAACCCATTGTTATAATGCCTATATTTCACTTTAAAATACTTTGTCTCGGGGGATCCCTGGGTGGCGCAGCGGTTTGGCGCCTGCCTTTGGCCCAGGGCACGATCCTGGAGACCCGGGATCGAATCCCACATCGGGCTCCCAGTGCATGGAGCCTGCTTCTCCCTCTGCCTGTGTCTCTGCCTCTCTCTTTCTCTGTGTGTGACTGTCATAAATAAATAAAAATTAAAAAAAAATAAAATAAAATAAAATACTTTGTCTCGGGACGCCTGGGTGGCTCAGCGGCTGAGTGCCTGTCTTTGACTCAGGGCGTGATCCTGGAGTCCCAGGACTTTGGGCTCCCTGCATGGAGCCTGCTTCTCCCTCCACCTGTGTCTCTGCCTCTCTCTCTCTCTCTCTCTCTCTCTCTCTCTCTCTCTCCCCCTCTCTGTGTGTCCCTCATGAATAAATAAATAATAATAAAATAAATAAATAAATAATAAAATCTTAAAATACTTTGTCTCAACAGTATGATCTATATGTATGTGTTAGTTGCTTCAACCTATACCCTAGAAGTGGTGAGCTGACATCTAAAGGGCCCTAATGGAGAACATGTTTGTGTGCTGGATGGAGGCTTAGTCATCAATTGAAAGACTAATCAGAAGCCCACTTCCCTGAGGTAAGCACTAAAAGTGCTTCAGTGATCCTCCTCTCTGTTGGGCACCAGAGTTTATTTGTGTACTGAATAACTAAAATGAGTTTTTCATCAGTGAAATGAGAGGTATTCAAAGTATATGGAAAGGCTAATACTACTGAGTGGGCATCGCTACCCTTCCCTGAACAGAGTGTAAGGAATCAAAGCCAGCGGTCTACACCAAACACATTTCCATTAAGCTGAGGATTTCATTTACTTCCTAGAACAGATCCTATGACTGCATTTTGTTCTTGCTGTTCAATAAGTGTTTTAACATGTAGCAGAACTGGGACAACACTTGTTTTCCTGTTAACAAACCACCTGTAGCAGTTACCTGCATCTAACCATTGGGAGATACAGGAATCTGCCAAACAAATGCACAAACCAACCAACCTAATAAATGTGATGAAATTGCCTTGCTTAAGTTTCCAAGACACATTAAGGGCTCCCCTGCCTCGCATTTGAAAAAGGTGAAATTCACTTTCAATCACAAGGTTTCTGAGAGCTCGCCACTCCATCACTCTGCCGTGACTGAACCCACCTAGCCAGACCACAGCGGTGTAATTTTTTCTTAGACCCAAAATGGTTCATGCATTTTCTTGAGATGTTCCTTTACCTGAAACACCATGTCCTGCACCTAAATCCTGTTCATCTGTACAAATCAATGTAGGTTTTGTCTCCCCCAGAAAAACTCTCTGTCTTTGCAGGTGGGGTGGGCCACTGCTTCCATAAGCTTCCAGAGTCCCCTTTAGATAGCGTTTACCACAGTGTGTTGAAATCATCTCTTCAGCCACTGAACCCTCCTCTGTCCTGCATGAGCAACATGAAAATGAGTGCCTTGTCTTTTCCTGACATTTATATTTAGCAAAATTCTAGGTGACTCAAATAAAATCTGTGAGTACCTCAATGGATATTTAGAAAAACAAATGCTGTTTACAGAGTATTTTCTTAATATGTTGACCTATACGTGAGCAGAGGTAATAAATCATCTTCAGATATTTCTTCTAGTTATATATAGAAGAAATATCTGAAGATGACTTATATATACAGTTATATATATATATGGTTATATAGTCATATATATTCTTATATAACTTACTGGATGGATGCTATTGCTATGAATTTTAAGACATTCCTACATAATGACAAACTGTCATTATGGGAAATGTGACCTTATATGTCTAACTTCTGTATGTAGTCAGTACCGTTGCAAAAACAGCAGGTGCCTGAGAGACATTCACAGAAGTTATAACCAGGCCATCCAAATTATTCGGCTTCAGTGTGTACAGATATGTGCTAGTCAGAAATTTCCTTTGTGACAAACACAGAAATTGTCTCACCATCTGTTAGCTTATGGATACGGTTTACAAATGACCTCATCCTGTATCCTTCCTGTGGTAAGTGGCCTGGATCTAAAGCAACCTTCTCTTCAGTGGTAGTAAATTATTGACTTTGATTATGCTTTAAGGACGATAAAATCAGCTCCATTAGTATGTGCATTTATATTCCAAATACACCACCTCTGTTTCAGTGAGTCACTTGTTTCCTGGAAATTACCAAAATGAGTGAACATAATCTGTCTTTTTATCCTTTACAAAGCAAAGGACATTGTATAAGTAATAGTTTATTGGACAACAGCCCTTTGATGGGTACTTCTTATATATAGTCTATCGATCACCGGTGGCTTGTAGGGCAAAATGTTTTCTATAGTAATTTCTCCATATATCAACTAGAATTACAAAATAATTCCAAAATCAGACATTTATAATTTCAACCAAAAAAAAAAAGAGCAAAAATCAAGCAACCTCTTCCTTACCCCTTTAATCATCCCACAGGAATAAGCAAAAGCAAAAGCAAAACAGTAACATACACCTGGTTATGTTTAGTTGGCATGTCTGAGTGGTTTATTAAAACATGGAAAGAGGAAAAGAATGACATATTTTGAATATTTACTATGGAAAAATCTCCACTATAGGCATTTTACCAGTGTAGAGTATTTTAAATCTGACAACAGGGTTATGATTCGGTATTTAAACCTCATTTGTAATGAGTAAACTCAAAATTGCAGTTATTTGCAGCCCAGGACTTTTCTATTACATTATACTAATTTTAGAAGTATTTATAATTTTTTAAGAATAGCTGTAATAGATCTGTTGGCATTATTGTTTGGCTGAGAAAACTAATAGGCATTTCTTCGGGAAATTAAAAAAATAGATTTTCATGCAAAAATATAAAAGTATTTTACCATTCAGCTCATCTAATGTCTCACCTAAAAAGAACATTTGCATAATTGCTCAGCAAACAGTTACACAACTGAAAATTGAATACTTAAAAACTACAGACGTAGTTCAAAACACAGATGAAGGCCCACAAATAAAGGAAGATAAAAGAAAAAAAATCTGTTTCTCTTAACTAACTGTATTTTTCTCCCGTGTATTTCTTCCCCGAAGTTGGAAATGCTAGACTGTAAAATTTATTTTACTATCACAAAATGTTCAAATATAGCATTCATGTATTGCCATCTAGATATTGTTTTCCTAAACAGTTTCTAAAACTGTTTTAGGAATGTTGAAAAAAAATGCTATTTCTTAAATGAGAACATTTCCACTCCTCCATGCCAATGACAAACTGTACAGAACATATCGAATGTTATAATAAGATACATATCTATTGGTGCCTATCTATAAAAAGCAATGATTGACGCTCCCCAAAATAGCCCTGAAGTGTAGATCCTGGTAGTTGTGGGTGGAACTCTGTCCCCCCAGAAGATATATTGAAGGCCTAACACTCTGTACTTGTAATGTGACCCTATTTAGGAAGAGGGTCTTTGCAGATATGATCAAGTAAAGATGAGGTCACACTGGATGAGGGTGGGCTCTAATCCTCCATGAATGATGTCCCTGTAATTAGAGAAAAGACACAGACACACACAAATGGGAGAACAGTATCTGAATATGGAAACAGAGACTGGAAAGGCCCTGGTGCAGACTAAGGAATGCTGAGGATAGCCAACGGCCACCAGAAACTAGTAGAGGCAGGGCATAAATTCTCCCTTAGGACCTCCGGAGGAAACCAATCCTGCCAGCACCTGCATTTCAGACTTCTAACCTCAGAAACGAGAGAGAATACATTTCTGTTGTTTTAAGCCGCCCGATTGGTGGTACTTTGTTACAGCAGCTGGAGGAAACTAATACACCGGTAATATAAACGTCTATATTCAACAGTAGGATTCTCTGATGCTTCTAAAGTGAGATGCTCTACTAGGCTCAGGGCTGCAATTTTACCAAGTGATTAAAACAGAACAGAACCAAACAAAGCCAAATCGACCTTTCCCAAGGATCTGACAGTCAGTATTCATGGTGGATTAGAGATTGCTACTAATAAAAGTCTGCCTGCAGCCATCTCTTACATCCTTACTTGAAATGCGAGCTAAAGCTCCACTAAGCATTACACTAAATAGTGGGGGAGGGGGGGGGAATCCTACTCAACCTTTATAGGGCCCTAATTCTTCAATAGGAACCATTGTAACACATATATGCATTACCTCATTTAATCACCAAAATAACAGATTTTGGCATGACAGGTGGCTTCAAAATCATTGTAAACCCATTGAGAGAGCAAATTGGCTATTAAGTAACAGGAACTGTGGGGATGTAGCCACCCACCTCCAGGGGATGATTCTTTGCTTTGTCATCTTGGGTCTCTCTCTCTCTCTCTCTCTTTTTTCCCAATTTATTTGAGAGGGAGAATGAGAAAGAGAGAGAGAGAGAGAACAGGAGCAGGGCAAAAGGAAAGGGAGAAGCAGACTACTTTCTGAGCAAAGAGCTTGATGTGGTGCCACATCTCCAGGACCCCAGGATCATGACCTGAGCCGAAGGCAGACACTTAACCGACTGAGCCACCCAGGCGCCCCTGTCATCTTGAGTCTCTTGAATATGATTTTTTATTTCTATCTAGACTGTCACATTGGTCAAATGAAAGCACAAGACAGGCAGTAAAATTTGAATTCCAGATAATGAATATTTTTTAGTATAAATACCCCTCAAATTTTGCACAGGACATATTGATACTAAAAAAAAAAGTCTGTTGTTATCTGAAATTCAAACTTAACTGGGCTTTGGGTGTTTTATCTGGCAACCCTATTCTTCTAAGACCTGAGTTGATGGAAGAAAATGCCTCAGCCTACAGAAAATTATGAAATTTTAAAAGAGAAGTCCAAAAGGAAATATCTTTGCTACTCGCAGAACCAGATTTTCAGTGTTACTTCTTACTTATCTTTGCATCCCTGTTTTCCCCTGTAGGACTTGAGATGTAGTAAATTCAATAAATATTATCGAACAAATTGAACTGACCATTTTCACTGATTTCTCTAAATATAACATATACTCTCCAAATTACCTTAATAATCCTTCCCAGGTGAGTCATAAGTGACAATGCTCTGCATTTGTAGCTTATTAATAGAATCTAACTATGACCTCAAATATGACTTTAATTCTGATCAATTTCTTTGATCCAATGTATAAATAGTCTGGGATGAGTACAATTTTAAATAATAATACTGACTGTGTGTGTCTCCTAGGGCTATCATAACAAAGTACCACAAAATGGGTGGCTTCAACCACAGAAATGTACTGTCTCATGGTTCTGAAGATTAGAAATATGAGCTCTGCTAAGACAGGACCATGCTCATGCTGATCCTTCCTGCCCCTTCCAGCTTCTTCTCCCAGGCATTTGCTGGCTTCGTCCCAAGTCTTTGCCTTCATCTGCACAGACTGTCTGCTCCCTGCATCTCTGCAGCCACATGACATTCCCTCTTCTATAAGGACACCAGTCAAATGGGATTCTGGCCCATTCCAATGACCTCAGTTTAACTTGATGATGTTTACAGTGACCCGATCTTCAAATAAGGTCCCATGTCCCAGGCTTTAGGCCTTCCATATATCTTTTTGGGGGGACACAACTCAACGGTAACCTATAATATAGTTTGCCATAATGCCCACTGTTTTCTAATAATGTCAGTAGCACAAATTACCCCATAAATATTCTAAATCCGTATCCCCTTAGACCAAGGAGTGCCCTCTGTATCACTGTATCTCACCAGCCAGCAGAAGCATAAAAATCCTTGAAGCACTAACACATTAAAGAGAGCAGAATTTATTGTTGTTGGTTCTAAACCTCTCATTTATGTCTAGATTAGCCATCTAAACAGGGTGAGAGTCACCACTATTATAGTATTTACGGCAGACTAATGCAATTAATTACTTATTCCCTCCACCTGACTCCATGCTCTATGTGTCTGGAGTAGGGAACATGCTGTGGGCCTCATAGGACCCAAACGTCCAAGGTTCGTCTAATAATACAGGCTCCAGGGGCTACTCTTATCTGCAATTATTCATGTCGTGCCACCTCACAAAATAGTGAGTGCCCCTTGGTTTGATATGTTTCAGCACATCATCTCTCTTTTTCTAAATAATACCTTAATGATACTTATTTTTGTTTGCTTTCTATACAAGGTCTCAACACCCTCTACACGTTCTCTTTTATGAGCATATGACATGACGGTACACTAAGAGAACCAAACCAAAGAAAGACCTAGGACCTACCCACAAAAGCATGAATATATATAACACATGGTGGGTGGAAGGAAAATAACATGCTCCAAATCAGGTGCCTATTTTATTTTTATTTCAGAGTTCCTTTGAACATTAGTAATCACTGTGAAAAATTATTCAATATTTTGCAGTTACCCTAGCAGGATAATTCTTTAGTAAAAATGTGGTGTTTTTAACCTTTTATCCAGAACTCAATTTGTGTTCGAAGTCATCGAAAATTGATTCAGGTCAGCCCCAGCATGAACAGAGTATGTAGGCACTTCCCTGCGTGAGCTGATTTTTTGGTGTCCCCTAAGCATAATAGATAATTGCCTTCTCCAGGGAGAGGACCAGGGTCTTTTGTAATATGGAAAGTGCAGCATTAGCAAACTCGGGTATTCTAGAATGAGCGAGTAAAGAGGTGCTCTTCCACAGGATGATAAATGGGGCTGGAGATGCTCTGCTGACGGCATTTGGGAAGAGACAACAGGAATAAGAACTTGTAAAATCAGGAATGTGCTCCAAAGCAGAGGCACAGTACTTTCTTGTTCAAGCAACTAGGAAAAAAAAGTCTTCGATGAGTAGACTCAAACAAGGGACTACAAGACCTCAACTTCTCTTTCCTTGATAAACAATTAATTGTGAAGCTAGAAAAGGCAAGGCAAGAAAGCTCCCCTCCTATTTCCAAGGGAAGAATTCAATATATTTGGTCCAATCGATGTTTGTCTTGACTTTTCAACACTGAGATCACCACAGGTCTTCATGTCACGTAAGCCAGCCCTCCCGGAGGCTGTTCACTGGGTTGATGTCAGCAAGATAGTTGTGGACATTTATCAGTTTGTTGTTTCCTGTCCTGGTTTTATACTTGAAACAACAGTTTCCTTTTGAGAGAACAACAGAACCAAAAGACTACCTTGTTTTGAAACAGAACACTCAGAGGGGGTTAAAAAAAAAAAAAAAGAGAAACAGAAAGGTTTCAAACATTCAGATGCCTTTGAGCATCGAATTCAAGGACGAGCATGTTATACCTTTTCAATTAGAAACACTGTGTAAAAAAAAGTAAAAAGAAAAAGAAAGAATACGTAAAGATAGCAAAAACATTAAGCAAAAAATATAGGGATAATGAAAAATATGAATCAAGTCTCAGCTGTTTGCAAAGACCACAGTTCGAGCAGAGGTAACTGCTGACATGGTTTTGTTTTCTTTTGTTTTGAAATCTGGAAATCTGCCTGCAAAGTTAAATGTAGGTTTCTAGCATAATTGTGATTCACTAATTTTGAAGTCTAAAAAAAAAAATGCAGGCAAAAAAAAATGGAATGTTATCACTTTGGATGCCACATTTATCTCCTCTTTTATATTTCTCTCAATTTATTCAATTTAAGATTGTTTCAGGGCACAGATTAGAACTTCCTAAAACTGTATTTTCTCATATCAGCAGCCATAAGCCTTTGTGAGATTTCCAGCTTAGCTTTCCTCTTTTATGTTAAAAGCCAATGGTGGCCTTGCATTTCTTCACGGTCTCAGAGAATGTGGCTGTCACACTAGAGAGTTCAAATAAAGCAGACGCTGAAAGAAACCTAGAACAGAACAACCAGACAGAGGGGAAACAAAATGACAGGATATCCCACATCATATGCAGGTACATTTTGCTTCTTTTGAAGAGTATAAAGAGACAGAACCTTTGGAATAGAACAAAAATCAACTAAGATACTATTTGTTTCTTCAACACCGGGTGGGGAAGACATACACTGGATTTAATGAAAAAGAAAAAATAGTGCAATTTGCTTTTGTGAGAGCAATATCCCTTTACTTTAGAAGCTAATAATGTAAATCATCAGTGACTATGAAAACTCTAGAAGAAAGACAGGTTCCACTTTCAATTCATAAGCTGAACACAATTATAAAAGAGACGTACCATCTTCGAGTATTAAACACCAAGACAGAAGTCACATGCTTAACTTGGGCAGATTAGGGACACAGGTGTCTTCTAGAATAAACGATTGTCAAAGGAACCGAATCATGAGACAAAGTGAATTTCCTGGGGGAAGAGGCTATTATTTTTTCTGTACTATTTTTTATGATTTATTATATATCTTTTTTTTTTTACTATTTCTTGGTTAGAGGGAGGGGAACTCACATAGGCAGGCACTTAGCTATCAAACAATAGGACTATTTTCATACCAAGAAGATAGAAACACACGTGTCCTTTAGCCAAGCTGCAATGGATTATTATGATAACAGAGTGTCAGCCAGGGCCTCAGAATTATTTATTGCTCCTAAATTGTAAAAGTAGAACTTGGCTGTTTTTGATCATTTCATTGCTCCTTAAGTGAGCATAAAATCCAGCATCCCTCATTCTAATTAAACAGAAAATGGTTTAAGGATAGATGTTGTTTCCAGCCGCCGATGCCATTTTCTTACCCACTTATCAGATGTACAGAGTCCTCTGCTCTCATAGGCACAGCTACCCACCAAGACACACAGTCCTAGGCAGAAAGGCCACCAACAAGCCATAGAATCTTTTATTCCAGTCTCCACTCTTGAGAGCCTTCTCTCTGATAAAAATTAGCCTAAGGTTTTTGGGAGAATTCAATTTATTTCATTGGCTGGTAGACAACGAGGCTTATGCATTTGGAGGAAAGCAACTGAGATTTTTATAACACGTGGCAGTGTAAATATTTAGTCCAGTCAACAACGTGTGAGCCAACTGTTTATGGCGATACAGATGGTAAACAAAATGGACTAGCATATGGAATATTAAAAGAACACCTGAATCTGGAGGCGCCTACGTCGAATTGTGACTGCTGTTGTTAATATTTAGGAGTTCATTGGGCTGCTGCCCAAAATGTATTTTCTTATTATCATTAATTTGTCAAACACGCAGAGTAAGCATCAGGGAATACTTTCAAATGAGTTGTTCAATTATCTGATGATATTCCATTCCTTTTTTGACAATGCCATTGGTCATCTGAATGGCTTGAGGCAAACAATATCACTAAGCCTCTGGTTAATCATCTGTATAATGGGGGTGAGGCATTACTAAACTTCCAGGATTACCTGGGTACTATAGGAAACATTAAAGAGGGGGCATGAAAACTGTCATCGGTTTTTAACGAATAGAATCGAGGTGCGCTACATAAAGGAAAGTGTATCAAATGGAGAAGTGCATCACATCTAAACATTTTGTGATGCGAATGAATTCACAGCCCTCTGAATTTTTTGTTGGCCCTCTCCTTCACAACTTCAAGTGGGCTATTTCTACATAATGTGCTAAGCAGACATAAGGATCCTCTACCTCTCAGGCCAAACAGAACCAAATCCACCCAGGTGAATATCTGCTATGGGGTCAAGGGAGGCAATTCCACAACCAGCCAAGAAAACCAATATGGGAGTTGTTTTGCCTCTTGCCACAAACTTCTCCTGTAACGAGAGTCTGTCTTTCATAATGTCTTTCTAGGTATAACTGGGGCCCTCATTTATTTTAATTTTCCTGATTATTGAAGGCATTTTATTATAAAATACTGTAACTGCCTAATAGAGGTATGACCTTATCTGGCAGCTGTCAAATCTAGGCTGCATCCTTCCTCACTAATGACCACTGCTTCCTACTTAAGGATTGCCAAGCATGCTCATATATTGATTGCCTTTGATCCTAATAACCACTGATCTAGGCAGACAGGTATTATAATTACTCTTCCCACAGCAGAGATGAGAAAACTGGAACTCGGAGACATTAAGTTACTTGCCCAAAGTCAGCCAGGTAGTTCATAGAATGACGGATTCCTAAAATGTTAGCCTGGTTATCTGGCCGTTGGGTAGCAAAATTAAATGTGTGCAAAGGACAAACTCGCAACACAAATGCATGTATCCAGCCTGTGCGAGACCTCAGAAGGGAAGGTGTTGGTGGTGTAACCCGTCTAGTTGCACTGCCTCTTGGAAACACTGTGGTGCAATTCAAAATTGTTGAACAAACAAAAACCTCTCAGGGTTAAATGCTAATGAAGGGTCTTGAATTTTGATCTCTGATTTCTCAGCATCTGGGTAATCTTTAGACCATGGAGGGGGGATAATCATCAAACTGGCCCCGGCTACCCCAAGGCTGTGCTGAAGATGAGGCCTTCCTACAGCACAGCCAGGAGCCCAAATCAAACCTTCTGTCTGCAGACTGAGCTTCTTGCCAGTGCGCCACACACAGCTCAAGGCGGGGGCACTTGGCCAGTGTCAAGACACTGTTCAATAGTAAGTACCACACTTTAGGCATTTTTGAACAAAAATCTGTGTTCTTCCCATTTGGTCTTATCCCAGTGTTATGAGTAAGTGAACAGTGGAGAGAATACGCTCATAACCTATGTGCAACTATTCTGCCTCTTTCCAGCTGGCATGACTCAGTCAACACCACCCAAGACCCAGCACTGTGATGAAGACACTATCAGGAGCAGTCTAACATTTTCTGAACACTTGGATCAAGTCTTAGAGCCAACACTAGGGAGAAGGGGATGAACATGGCACAGCTCTGCACGCCAAGAACTCAAAGGCTGGCTAAAGAAGTGACTCACGTGTTTCTCTACTAAGTCCTTTAGATAGGAAATTAGTTCATCTTCATTAGGCAAAAATATTGAAAGATAAAAGGATCTATATTATGAGTTGGTTTAGTCTTGTCCTAAATAACAATTGCTATTAGCCTGGAAAAACTATACTAGTGATTCATCAAAAGCAAGATGTCTCTGCTCATCGGTTTGCTTACAGTGATTCCCCGGTGGCAAACAGAAAGGGACCCAGTACATGGTTTATGGGGAATTGTTTGCTGTTGAAACTAAATAAATCAAAATTGGAGCCACTAAAATGTGAGAGATTCAGCTAGATTAGCCCCTGAAAAGATGGGTGAGTTAGTAGACAAAACAATTGCAGATAACAGATGAAGTATGAAGTGACAGCCCTCTCTTACATGGATTTGTGAAAGACCTAGGGACTTGTGCTACTTCACAGTGCCCACAACTCTACAGAGTTTTAGACTATACAGAACTTGCACTTAATTTGTCTCCTTTCCTTTCCACAGTTACCATTGTGGCAGGTAGGAGAGCACTATTACTTCCTATTTTACAGATTTAAAAACTGACAAGCAAAGAGATCGAGTGGCTGTCCTCTGAGAGCACACATAACGAGGCTAACGTCTAGAGTCCAGAACTTCTAGAAAATATGGAATATTTTGAAAATATACTTGAAAAGACCATCCACCACAGTCATTCTCTCTATGGCATGTACTTTGAAGGAATAACGTTGAAAACTCAATAACGGGACGTGAGGCATCTGTCTGAGCATGCCTTTTTTTTTCTTATCTCTATAGTTACAAATACCTATAGAGATAAGAGTTTTCTATTTAATTTCCATGTCTGTCTAATTACCAAATGGTCACTGTAACATAACTTTACAACTTTGTCTGATTCTGGGTTTCTGTGGTCATGGCTATTTCTACTCCCTATAAGCACATCCTTCAAGCAAAGTAATAAGTAATGGAATATTTACAGATAGGTCTATTAAACTTATTAGTATAGTTAATGAAGTATTTACAAATAGGTTCGTGAACTCTAAACTTAACAAACAGACCTCATCTGAGATACACGTATGAAACAATTTTAGTGTCCACGTCAAAAAATTTCAAGTATGAAATGGTTCCACCATACTGTCTTAATTCTACTGTTAGAAACTAGTTATTTTGGAAACTATATGGTATTAGAAGAGTCCACCTACTGAAAGGCAAATGTGTTCCAGGCACATGATAGCAGTGGGAACCTAAAGAATGAACATACATCCTAGCCATATTGATTCTCACAGTCTACAAGGCAATCAGATGTGCATTGGAGTTAAATGTGGTGCAATGACTGATATAATGAGGTGTGCACAAGGCGCTGGGATAGAATAGAGGAGGCGTGAATCAAGGAAGGCTATATGTGGAGTGTATACGAGGTAGATCTTAAAGGAGGAGTCCAGTGGAGAAGTGCTTTATAGAATGGGGGAACCATAATCATAAAAGAGAATAATAATAGTAATAATAAGAGTCAAATATGTTCATTCTTTTTTCCATACTATTCATTCAACAAATATTATTGGAGTCTCTTCCAACCCCCAGGTAGCATGCTAACTCTTTATACACATACAGTACTTTATTTTACTCTTACAATAACCCTTGGAGCTAGGTATTAGCTCTATGGATAGGAGGCAGAAATCTCAAGAAGTCATCTCTCCAATGTCATACACCAGGTGATTGACAGAGCCAAGATTCAGCCCCAATCTCAAAAGTAGGAGGCTGACATGCAGGATGACTACGAATGGGGAAAGAGGGAAGATGAGTTTGAAAATATGCCCAGAACAACATTGGAAAGGAATGTACCATACTTCAAAAAACAACACAAAATTAGCTATTTGAGCATTCTAGGCAGAAAGAATCAAGTGGACACAGTATGACAAAAGATTGCAGGTGAGGTGGTAAAAAGGTAAGGGAGAACTGAAATCAGGGAGTAAAATTCTCAACTTTATATAGAGCCAGCCTAGTTTATGGACTCTCTGCCAGGCTAGTCGTTATGGGCAGAATGACAAACAGGATAAGCTGAACCATTTCCCATTAAGAGGCAAACTACAAAGCAAATGGCCTGCCATAGAAGCAGAAGTATTGATTGAGCATTTAGTGCAAATGATGGACCACTAATTAATAAGTGCAGCTGTCAGGAAGCAGTGACTGGTTTCCATATAGATTCCCACCCTTCACTTTCGTTTGCTTTAATGTTCAAAGCTTTGTTTGATGTGAATTTAATGCTTCCTTTTCTCACTCTGTAAATTCTTTCAGTATTTTCTACTGTATCCTTTTGTGTATGTCTGCCTTTATATGATTTTTTCCACCCTTCTTGCATACTTATATTTATAGTCCTGGAAGTCTGAGATCTCTTACAACTTGTAGTTTTGAAAATCAAATGAAGTATTTCAGAGAGGCGAATGGATCTCAAGGCGAAGGCCACCCAGGGCATTTCAGCTCTGGCAAAAACTTGAAGGACACAGGTCAGCTCGAAGAAATCAATGTCAAGGGAACGTGTATATATTAAAAGAAAAGGAACTGAGCCAGCAGAAAAAGTAAAGGCAGAAGAAAATATCCCAATAAGATCCCCAAAACATGATTATAATGCTATGGTGAAGACTTTTAAAATTAAGTGACAGAAATGAGTAAAAAAATGAAAGTCATTTTCTAAAACATGAAAATGGCATAACAATGAGGGGAAAATAAACATACTTATAATCAAATTCAACCAAAATGTGTTGTGAATGTTAGATTCCTTATTTCATTTTTGATCGGGAAAGTAAAAAAATAAAAAAAAAAGTGATCAGAATTCTACTGGGGAGGGGTTGTTAAAAGATTAAAAAAATCTGGCATATAGGTTGGTAGATTATCAAGTATTAATATTATATTAAGGGTAAACTTGATATAAATCAGTCTGCCTCTCCAACCATTTTTACAAATTTAGGGTAAAAAAATGTTAATATTTTTCAAAGCCCAATTCAACTCTTAGCAAATTATTATCCTCTTCCTCTCTTATTTGGCATCATTCATTGTTATTCTTTCCGCTTTGTGCATATAATATATGTATATAGAGAGATAGATACATACATATAATGTTTTTTTTATTAAAGATTTTTATTTATTTATTCATTTGAGAGACAGAGAACCTAAGTGGGGGAAGGAGCAGAAGGGGAGAAAGAGGGACAAGGAGATTCTGTGCTGAACGCAGAGCTTGATGGAGTGGAGAAGAGCTCAATCCCAGGACCCAAGCCAAAACCATGAGTTGGAAGCTTAACCGACTGAGCCACCCAGATGCTTCTACAAATAATGTTTTTTAATTTGTATAGGTAGAGAATAAACACACGGACACACACACACACACACACACACACACACACACAGAAATCTCCCTTACCTTACAATGTGATGATGTCCACAAGAACCCACCATAAATTGAAAATACCCTAAATTGAGGTATTGAAAATACCCTAAGGTGCATTTAATACACCTACCCTAATGGATGCCTTAGCTTAGCCCAGCCTACCTTATATGTGCTCAGAACACTCACATTAGCCTACAGCTGGGCAAAATCACCAAACACAAAGCCTATTTTGTAATGAAGTGTTGAGTATTTCACATAATTGAATGCTGTACTGAAAGTGACAATCAGAATGGTTGTAAGCTTAGGGGTGGCTGACTCTCATGATCATAGGGCTGACTGCAAGCTACACTGCTATATCACAAGAGGGGATCATCCTGCATGTTAGCCCAGGAAAAGACCCAAATTCCCATTTGGAAGTATGCTTTCAACTGAACATGTATTGTGTGACACAATTGTAACGTTGGCAATGATGTAGAGTGGTTTGACGGGATTTTTAGACTATCACGTTCCTTTTTGTCTCCTAGAATTGACTGGTGGTTGTTAGTTTCTGTGTTTATCTCCTGATCCTATATCTGTTAGCTCCCAATCTTGATGCAAATCATCAATTTCTCCCTCCCCTCCTTGCCTACATGCATCTCCTACTCCTCCAAGTCTGCTTTCCAGTGTGAATCAGGCCTTCTGCCTTTGTGGATGGCCCCTGGACACACTACCCCTTTCAGGCTCTTGTGGCTTACCTCTTGGTCTTGTCAAGCTAATTCCTTTAAGCTTCCAATTAATTGTGGAAACATGGTATCTCTGCTATAAAACATTGACCTTTTTAATTGCTCTAAAGCTTTGTACTCACAGCCAGCCTGTATTTTCCCAAACTGCCAGATGTAAGTTCCTAGACCCTAAACAGAGCTTGAGAATTCAAAACCTGCTTTTCCATCTGGCTTCCTTCATGTCCTGAGCTCCTCTTAAGATATATCACACACCCTTGGGTCTTCATTCTGGCTCTCCTTAGCCTGCCTTATTCTACCCCCATTTAATTTCTCTTAATCAGTATACTGGGACCCAGGGTGAAACAGAGCATTATCATGAATCAGACTTATATTTATGCTGTGCTTCCGAATTATCTTTTCTCTGTGTGTCTCTGTGCTATTGAGCTAAGTGGTTCTCTGGACTATTCTATCCATAGTTTTGTTTCCCACTGAACAACAGGCTTGTTATGTCCTGGCATGACTGAGAGCCTTCAATGTTCCATTTTCATGATAAGGGTCCTCTAGGCCTTCTGGCCTGTACATCTAAATCTAGATACAGACTTTAATCATCTTTGTCATTGATCATTGATCTCCTCTCCATTTTGGGTTTCTCACTTATTAACACTAGCAGTTGGGCATGGAGCTATAGATCTATATTGGTTGTCATGATTAGGAACCATGGTAGTGTACTCACTCATGGTGGTGAGTACATAGAAATGAGAGTTTATAAACACATCCTGGTTCTGCCACTTGCTAGTTTAGAACTTTTAGAAAGTCCTCATGAACTCTGAATCATAGTTTCCTTGTCTTTTATGGAAAACAGAATTGCAGTAGTTCCCTCTCAAACACTCTGATTCTATAATATGAAAAAGAAGTATTTGATCCACATAACACAACCTTATATTTGTCTTTACGGATCAAATCACAATTTTGTTACTTACATAAATGATATTTATAGTTGTGATTTACTTGATCTGCTCATACATAGAAAATAATCCCCTCCAAGTCTCTTAAAAGATCATATTCAATTCCCACAGTGATTTGGAACCTTCATACTTCTGAAATTTAATCTATATTTCAAACATTCATGAATCAACCAAGGCATCTGAATTTAATAATCCTTTTTTCCCCTTAAACAGAGACTATAGAGCACACAACAGCCATTACAATGTACAGTAATATAATTTCTAGAAATAGTGCTCTAATGTCTCAGGCTAAAGAGCTCATTTATATGTACTAATTAGTGTAATTATTTTAAAGTATTTAACCTTCAGCAAAAGAGTTTACCAAAAGGGAACAAAAAAAATGACACCAAAAAAATTGCTAAGCAGTGCTATCTTCTTAATTCTGTTGACATGTCTATCTACCAAATAATTTGTTCAATGTGTAATCATTGAGGACCTACTCCAGGTTAGGCAGTTGTTACACTGAAGATAGCCACAGCAAGCAGCAAGAAGAGTCTAATGCTTCAGAGCTTTGTGTGAGGGAAGTACAGGTGTCAAAAATATATAATATAAGGTAGAGTAATATATTCATAAATAAGAAGACAGGCTATAAATGTTCTTTGTGTTTATTTCTTTGGTATTTTTTATAGGATTTTGTTTTTCCCACTTCTTTTACTCAACTGCCAATTCTCAGGTCTCAGGTGTGAACACAGTAGCTTTATTTTTGGCTTATAAGCCCATCACTCATGGAACAGATACAAACAGGTGCCATAAATCATAGTTGCTGATGCGTACATAATCAAAAATGCCGCTTTGTGTGACCTGTTCCATGTATGAAGCGGCAAGAAAAGTGCCATGCTTACCCTTCCTACCTCTTCACCAATTACCAAGAATCAAGTAAGTTGTATTTCATGGATGAACCCAAAGTATTAACCTTTGAAAGATTAAGAGTCCACATTCTTATTTTGATTACGAAATAAATGTATACATATAACATTTTCTTTAGGAAGAATTTCCATTAGTTGAACACAGAACTGACAACAGACTTAAGAAATAAGAAATAGGAATGGGATAAAGTAAAACCTGACCATTTCAAAGCTTATTTTGAACTAAAAGTTCAAGGAGCGGAGGCTTTCCTGACACATGGAGATGACATCAGGGAGTTGCAATGGCTAACCAGGATATTGCAAATGAGAACAACTCCCCTTCGGAGAATCAGGAATGAGGAGCCAAGGCAGGTATGTGAGGTGGCCATAAATAGAAGTGGAAGTTTGTATTGATATTCTGGGAATTTATAAACCTGCCCCTAAAGAATCCAAGTACACCCAGTGGCTCTTGGTCTCGGACTCTAGAAATAAGTCCTTGTGATAGAGGAAATATTAATGGTCATCATGAAATATGTCACTTCTGCCCCAACTGATTGTACAAAACAATTACTGAATTTTCAAATAGAGTAAAAATTGCTGATTTTACAAGTTTGGCTTTTACTTCAAGGATACATTTTGCTAGGTTACCCTAAATTTCCATCATTGGATTTTGCAGTCTCTATTTCAGGACAACCGAATGCAATTCATTTTAATCTCAAACATCTGGAATTTGGACATTTAATGGCCTCTTGATTTATTCAGAATAACTTCTTCATTTATTGGTCTGAAAATGAAGAGTCTAAAAGATGATGATCCAATCTCAGTTTGCATCACTATTCCCCTTACCTATTCTGCTTCAGCCATCTGAAGCCATCATGATTCCTTTACTGCAACAAGCTCTTTCCAGGCTCCAGGACCTCCTTCCTTTTGGAATTGATTTTCCATAACACTTCATCTAGATAAATCTCGCTATTTCTTCAGATTTCAAAATTTTCACAGATAGCCCTTTCCTGGCCATCCAGGCTGAGAAAATCCTCCATGGACCCAGTTCTTTCCTTCTTAGCACTAACTTAACACAATGAGTAATTTATGTTTACTTACTTGCATAACACTCTCCCTTTTTTCTAGGCTGGAAACTTGATGGGGTAGGAACCTGTTCTGTTCATTTCTGCAATGTCGCACCAGCATCCCAATTGTAGTACAATGCAAATGTCACTTCATCTCCATCCCCTACCACAGTGGTTCTCAGCCTGGATGATTCTGTTCCTCCTGAACCTTTGGAAATGTCTGGAGATGTTTTTGGTTGGCCCATCTGGTAGGGGTATTACTGGGATCCAGAGGCTAGGGATGTTGATTATCATTCTACAATGCACAAGACAGCCACCATGAAACAAATTATACGGTCCCAAAGGTCAAAGGTGTTTCTCTGTCCAACTCAAATTAATATACTGGGACAGAGGTCAACATCTCCCCTCCATGCATTTTAGACAAAAGTTGTTACTGAGGCATTACCAAAAGGGAAATGTTTGAGCATCTTAAAATTATGAAATAATCCAGGGGATAAGGGTCTTTCCCAAATAAATAATGCAGGAGAAAGGTCCCTTCTCTCAGTTGGGAGAACTACATCTGATCCTTCTATGGAAAATTTCAGTATTTTATAACCCAGAACTTCTATGGATCTGACCGACCTATGTACAAAGACATACCCTTTAAGGAGAAGTAGCCAGGAAAGAAGCTTTCGTCATTTCTCTTCTCTAAGAGTTCATAAATATGCTTGAGTTTTGCTCTCCTTTTAGGTATATAATCAACAGAAGCTACTGAACTAGTGTTCAAGGGTGTTTCTATCCTAATACCCAAATATTGGGTACCCAAATATTGAACCAGCCTAAGTTGTTACATTGTCAGTTGCTAAAAGTTCACTGACTGCCCTTGATTGTTTTTAAGCCAACATGACATACATAGGACATGGGGAATATTTGATACCAATTAATATTACATTTGTTTAGTGTCCTCTAACTTATTTGGCAGATGTGGGATCCATATCATGGTTAAGTATATACTATTTGTAAGACTCTGATAGCACCATGGGCTTAGGATCTTACTATTAACTGTATTCTAAGCTTGAACAAGTCACTTGGTTTATCTCTATATCAGCTTTTTCATCTGTCAAATGATATTTTCTAAGATCCCCTTTATCTTCACAATCTTATATAATAAATGACTAAATGCACTTACCAGATTTTGGTTCCAGATTATTTTGCCTAAAACTTACTTTTATTCCTCTATCCCATATATCATTTCTATAATATAACTTTTGGGGTTGGGCAGTGAGGCTAAGCTTTTAATGCATGTGGCACACACTGGAGATTGGTGGCTTAATTAAGCAATTTTTACAGTGAGTAGAAATGACACACTTTAAAACTGACCATGTGTGTCAATGCAAAAATATTCTTTCTCCATGCCTGGAGTGCAAAAAATGTATTTACTACTTGATATTATGTTTTCTTCTCTTTAAAGCTCAACTTTTTGTGTAATTAATTTATTGAAGGCAATTTGGAAATATGATTAACAATGAAAATCAAATGGAATATGGCCTACAGAAGTCTCTCACTTAAAATATTTGAGAATGAAAGGACAAAAAGTACAGATAGAGTTTATCAGAGAAGAAAATAAAAATAAAGAGAGACTTGGAGCAAAGGAGGGAGAGACTGAGACACAAAAGAAATTCAGAAATAAAATAAATCTAAGAAAAAACTTGTGAGGACAAATTTGGAACCTAAATAAGATCACAAATATGTGTTTTGTTAGAACTTTGGGATTATAGTTATTATTTCTGAAAATATTACACAGCTTGATTTCTGCCTTCTTTATAGACATAACCAAATAAGGCAGTCATGCCATGAGGCTATTATGCTTGGCCAGCCCTCCTGGAGAAACTTCCCTTTCAGAGAAATGGCTGTTCCCTGTTCCTTCTATTTCCCTGTGTTGACATTGCATGGCTTATTTCAGGATATCAATTTGTCTGTAGACTTGAAAATAAGACTGTTATTGAAGCTCCTATTAATTGACTAAATGTTAGTGCATAATAGGTCCAAAATATCTTACAAGCATAGATCTGTTAACTTTGCTTCCTTCCCTATAAGTATAATGAGTTCAGAATTTATTGGAAGGATAACTTGCTTTGGGAGGAAACAAACACCTTTGTTTGTAAAGATCCCTTGAAGATTTGTTTCACAAAACAGATACTATCCATATATGCATGTAAGATCAATGACAGAGCTTTCCTGAGATATGCTAGCAATGTTGTCAGTACATGTATTATTTGGATGGAAATAAATAAACTCATCCTAATTTTGCAGTTTTCACTATTGTACAAATTTGATACTTAGCAGATTAAAGGTTGTTAAAAAAACAAATGTCTGAAACTTGAAAGGGAAGCCACACAAAATTAATTTTTTTTTGTAAAACTGTACAAATGTACCAATTCTACCACTATTAATGATCAGAAATGGGAGATTCTGGGTAAACAGGTTTCCAGATAACTAAGGTTTAAAAACTGTATAGTTGTATCATCCAAAAACGTATCTCAGGCACACCTGATAATCTTCACCTAAATTTAAGATAATTAAAAATTAAATTAAATTTTAAAATCTGGCCTTCAGTCACACTAGCCATATTTCTAGGCCCAATAGCCACATGTGGGCCAGGGGCAACTGTTTTAGACAGGGCAGACAGAGAAAACATTCACCATCACAGTAGCTCTATCAGACAGCTTTGATTTAGAGTACATAAAAATCTTTCTCAATAGAACTCTTTCTAAACAATTTTTCAATTCCTTGCCCTTTTAATAGAATAAGGATAATTGACTTACCCCTATTTAGGTTAATCTAGTTTTATACAGTGCTTCAGAGGTAGTTAAGTACATAGATGTAGGATTAAGTGTGTTCCAGGTGTAACAGTTTCTCTAAGACTTGCTCTAACGAAAAATTATACAGTATAATTAGAAGCTTTTGTTATTTATTTCACAATAAAGAAGAAAGATGTTGCCTTTATGTGCTTTCAAAGAAAGTACAACACAGCTACATGCCTTCAGAATTAAATATATAATGAAAAGCAAATCTTCAAAAACGATTATTCCATTCTCTGGCAAAATTCATCCCCCTCCCTCCTCCTGTTATAACTGCCTTTTGTTCTGACAAGCAATTCAACTCAAATTTTGCTTCTTTTCATCAGTTTCCAGGTGGATCATAAACATATTTTGTATTTTGTCCACTCGGGTTCTTTGCATTGCCTACTACTGAATATGAAAGACTGTCTCTATCATGTTTGCAAGACTTCACAGAAAGAATATTGTGGGGATGGCTTACTCCAAAATCTATAAATCTGTCAAGTCAGAATAATTGGCAGGTATGGTACTAGAGTATATAACGTTCCATTAATTGTACTTCAGAAGCAATTCTCTATATATGCAATATTTTCAAAGTCAATTTAATGATATAATTCGTATCCAAGTGATTACAGGATTAAATTCTTTATGATACCTCCTCTGTAAAAGACTAAACTTTAAATAACACTCCTACCTATAGGCTGAATCCTTAAAAAAATTTTTCAAAGATAAGAAGAAAGTTTCTTAAAATGACACCTAGACATCAGAGCTTACTTCACAGGCTCACAATGTGAGGGGTGACAATCCCAGCACTTGCCACCTGTACAGCACAGGCAGGGGCCCAGGATGCAAAGAGGGAGGGATGTGCTGAACCTCTGCTGCTGCATTGCTAGTCATTGCTTCCAAACCTCCAGGTGCTGTGAGGAGACCCTCCTCAGAGTGGAGTGGCAAGGGGCATCTGGAGGACTAGGGGCAGTGACTTTCACCAAAATGGAGAAAAAAAAAAATAATGGGTAGAGCTTCACTGAAGCACACAAGTGATTATCAGCCCTGTATACCTGTCTAGCTAAAGAATAACTTTACTGCCATCAGATAAGCTCTGCTCTTATTTATTTTTTCCACTAAAGAATCAAGTGGTGATGAAATCACTTAGAAAAAAAAATTTCCTTGTTTGACCTATTTTTTTTCTCTCTTTTCCAGAGCCTTGACTCCGTATTATACAGGTAAATAACATTGAGTAGAACATCAACATTTTCGTCTGCTCATCTATTTCAGGTTTTATACTGCCCTCCGATTTCTTCTATAAGGCCAGTATAATTTTACATATGCTTTTAACTTTTCCTTGCAAGATCTTGGGATCCTTCGTTTTGGTTGGCTCTAAGCATATATTCAGCCTGCAGAGTTTGATAAACTTTATCTTAGTTTTGCATTGTGCTGCAGGAAACTCTCCCTGGACTGCAGACTTGGATTTGTTGGTATGCATTTATGGTGGTCTGCCTTCATGCAGGGCAAACTAAAGAGATTTCAAAATAAACAAGGACTGATATTTTACAGTTCTTACCTTATACAGACACAAATAGATATTGCTATCAAAGATGTATTAAAGGGCTACAAAGATATCTCTTTGTAAATATCTCTTTGATATCTTATCCTTCAAAACCTTCCTTTGAATACCCTGCACAATGTATTTTCACTGTCTAGAGGCTGTTTCTTTATTGGCAGAAGTAATTTTTATAAACATGTAGGTACTATGACTTCAAGTAAAATTGAGATTTCTGAAAGCCAAACAACCAGGCAAGTAAAGTGCTATCTAGTCTTGGCCAATTTACTTATTTATTTTAGAAAAAGAAAATTAGTTTGATCTGACATGTAAAAAGCTTGGAAGTCATTTCTCCAGTTATCATAATAAAAAAAAAAAAGTTGAATAAACTGAAAATCAGTACTTCTTAGCTTAATCAGAGAACTGAGGTCAGAGGGCCAACCAGAGTGACAGGCAAATACAGGGAATTCAGCATACCAGGAGCAGAAATCACTGCTGGAGCCAGCTACTGGTAGGAAAACAAGAATAATTGACTCATCACTGAGTGTGGACTAGCTTGAGAGATTAAAAATCCCCAGGGGTGGGATCCCTGGGTGGCGCAGCAGTTTGGCGCCTGCCTTTGGCCCAGGGCGCGATCCTGGAGACCCGGGATCGAATCCCACGTCAGGCTCCCGATGCATGGAGCCTGCTTCTCCCTCTGCCTATGTCTCTGCCTCTCTCTCTCCCTCTGTGTGTGTGTGACTATCATAGATAAATAAAAACTAAAATATTAAAAAAAAATCCCCAGGGGTCCAGCCTTGGGAGGATCTCCCTCTACAAAGCCCACCTGGTTCTCAGAGTAAAGATGGGAGAAAAATCGATGTGCTTTCAGCAGGGGGAAAGAAAATAATACACATTTTGAAATATGACCAGAATACTCTGTTCTTATATAAGGCTTAGCCTACACTTTTTAATTAGGGTTCAACAGACTGGGGTTTTTACCAGAGACTCAACCTTGGGGAGGAGAAATAGCCAACTTCAGCCACCTCTACTGTTCCAGTATCACAGAGTGGGAAAATACACTCATGAGGGTCACAGCCCAGAACCCCACACTCACTAGACTGAGACCTCATCACAGAGCCACAGAGTGCTAACCTCTACTCACACCAATAGGACTTCTTTATAACAATGTGAATACAGTGGAAAGAACTACACATCTCAGATTAAACAACATCTTACTGAACAACCAATGGGTTAAAAAGCAGAGATCACAAGAGAAATTAAAAAGAAAAAGAAATCCTGATGTAAATGAAAATGGAAGCACAGTATAGCAAAATTTATGAATTACAGCAAAAGCAGTTCTAAGAGGGAAGTTCATAGCAATAAATGTCTATATTAAGAAAAAAGAAAGAGTTCAAAATGAACAACCTTACTTTATACCCCCAAGGAACTAGAAAAAGAACAGTATAAGCTCAAAGTTAGCAGAAGAATGGAAATGACAGAAACCACAGTGGAAATAAATGAAATGGAGGTAAAAGAGATGGTAAGAAAGATCAGTGATATTAAAAGCTACTTTTTTTTTCCTAAAGAGAAAAATAGATAAATCTTTAGTTATACTTACCAAGACTAAAAAGCAAATAAGTAAAACTGTAAACAAAAGAAGGGACATTACAACTGATACCAAACAAATAGAAAGGAAAATTAGAGGCTACTATGTACAAGTATATGCCTACAAATTGGACAGCCTACAAGAAATGGAGAAATTCCTAGAAATATAAAACATGCCAAGACTGAATTGTGAAGAAGAATATCTGAACAGACCAATTACTAATAAGGAAATTACATCAGTAATTAAAAACCTCACAACAAATAAAAGGTCCAGGGCCACATTGTTTCACTGGTGAATTCTACTGAACATTTAAAGAAGAATTAATATCAATCCTTCTGAAAATCTTCCAAAAACCTAAAGAAGAGAAAAACACTACAAACTTCTTTAGTGAGCCCAGTATTACCCTAATGTAAAAATCAGACAAGGACACTACAAGGAAAGAAAATTATAGGCCAGTATTCCTTATGAACGTAGATGAAAAAATCCTTAACAAGATGTTAGCTAACTGGGTTCAACAGCATAATGAAAGGATCATATAGCATGGTCAAGCAGGATTTATCTCAGGGATGCAAGGGTGGTTAAAAATCTGCAAATCAGCCAATGTGAAATACCATATTAACAAAATGAAGATAAGAATTGAGCCCTACATTGAGCTTAATAGATAAAGCATTGAAAAAAAATCAACATATTTTTGTTTAAAAAACTCTCAACAAACTAGATACAGAGAGAATGTGGGTCAACATAATAAAGGCCATAGATGACAACCCAGAGCTAACATCATACTCAACAGTGAAAAGCTGAAAGCTTTCCCTCTAAGATCAGAAACAAGACAAGGATGTCCACTCTCATGACTTTAATCCAACATAGTAACAGAAGTCCTCCCAGAAATGAGGCAATAAAAATAAATAAAAGGTATCCAAATCAGAAAAGAAGAAGTAAAACTGCCTCAGTTTGGGGATGGAATGATACTACATATAAAAAACTTAAAGACTGCACCAACACACTGTTAGAACTAGTAAACAAATTGAGTAAAATTGCAGGACACAAAGTTAATAGATAGTACACTAACAATGAATTATCATAAAGAAAAAAATAAGAAAACAATTCTATTTACATTGCATCAGAAAGAATAAAATACTGAGGAATAAATTTAACCAAGGAGTTGAAAGACCTATATACTGAAAACCATACAATATTGATAAAATAAATAGAAAAAAACTACAAATAAATGGAAAGATATTCCATGCTCATGGGTTACAAGGATTGGTTGAGTTAATCTACACATTCAATGGAATCTCTGTCAAAATTCCAATAGCATTTTTCACAGGAAAAAAAAATTATAAAATTGGTATGAAGTCACAAACCCCAAATAGCCAAAGCAATCCTGAGAAAGAACAAAGCTGAAGGCATCACACAGTAGATTTCAAACTGTACTGCAAAGCTATAGTAATCACAACAGTATGACACTGGAGTAAAAATAGACACACATACCAATGAAATAGAGTAGACAGCCCAGAAACAAACCCATGCAGCCACTATTAACAATAGAACTACCATATGATCTAGCAATCCCACTTCTGGTTATATATTTAAAGGAAATAAAAACAGGATCTCAAAGAGATACCTGCACTTCCATGTTTATTACAGCATTATTCACAATAGCCCAAATATGGAAACAATCCAGATGCCCATCAATGGATGAATGGATAAAGAAAATATGGTATATACATGCAATGCGATTCTATCCAGCCATGAGAGAGAAAGAGATCTTGTTTTTTGTGACAACATGGATGGATGCTATGGACATTATGCCAAGTGAAATTTGCCAGACAAAGAAAGAGAAGTACTGCACGGTATCACCTATATGTGGAATCTAAAAATAAGTCAAGCATATAAAAACAGAGAGAAGTAATGTGGTTGTCAGTGTCTGGAGTTGGAGGAAATAGTTGAGATTGGTAAAAGGGCATACATTTTTCAGCTATAAAATGAGTACAGCATAAGGGTCTAATGTATAACATGAAGACAACAGTTGATAACATTGTATTGTGTAATCGAAATTTGCTAAGTGAGAACTAAAATGTCTCTCTGTAAATTTAAAAAAATGTGTAAAAAAATAAGTCATGTGATGAATGTGTTAATTAACGAGTTGAGAAAAATCCTTTCATAATGCATATGTATACTGAATCACCATAATGAACACTTTAAATCTCTTACAATTTTATTTGTCGATTATACTTCAATAAAGCTGGGGGGAAAAAATCCAGGATACTAGAACAAATTTTAGTCTCTGACACATATAGCTACAGTTGTATAGCAAATAGTAAACATCGACTAACTCCTAGCCAGATGAACCTAAAAATGCATGCTATAGTATTCCATATCTCAGTTCCTTTCACCTCATACACCATATCTAGTTTTCAAACAAAAAATAAAAAGTAAAACATTTGCTAAAAGGCAAAAAAGTAGTCTAAGCAGACAGATCAAATAGCAGAACCAGACTCAGATATGACAGAGATTTTGGAATTATCAGACTGGCAACTTAAAATAATCCTGATAATTCTATCATATATTAAAGGATGTAATGGTAAAAGTGGAGAACATGCAAGAATGGACAGATAATACAGACAGTGAGATGGGAAGTCTAAGAAAGAATCAAAAGCTAGCAATATAAAAAAGTAACAGAAATAAAGACTGCCTTCGATCAACCCATTAGTTGGCAGGACAGAGTTAAAGAAATCACAAGTGAACTTGAAGATATGTTAATAGCAACTTCCCAAACTGAAGTGCAAGGTGAAAAATTAATGAAAAGTATGTAACAGGAATATCCTAGATCTATGAGACAACTGCAAAAGGAGTAACATGTACATAAATAATGGAAATACCAGAAGGAAAAGGAATAGAAGAGATAGTTGAGGTAATAATGGCTGATAATTTTCTAAATTTAATGGCAGACACCAAAGTGCAGATCCAGTAAACTCAGAGAAACAAGGAATATAAATATAAATATCTCAAAATCTATACCTAGGTATATCATATTCAGACTACAGAAAATCAAAGACAAAATCTTGAAAAAAGCCAAGGGGGGCATGGTGGCAAACACCCTCCTACAGAGGACCAGAACAAGGACTATGTTAGACTTCTCTTCAGAAACGACATGAGCAAGAAGAGTGGAATGAAATATTCTAAGTGCTTAAGGGAAAAAATGGAAACCTAGAATTCTGTACAAAGTAAAAATATCCTTTAAAAATGCAAGATAAATACATGATCAGTAAGATAAAAATTGAAGGAATCTGTTGTCAGTAAGTCTTGCTTGTAAGAAATGTTAAAAGAACCTCTTCAGAGAGAAGATGACACAGCTCAGAAACTTGGATCTCCACGAAGAAAGGAAGAGTGTTTTCAAGATGAATGAATGAAGGTAAAATAAATCTCTTATTTTTTCTCATTCTTTTTTTTTGAAAGTTTTATCCTTTCTTTTCCAATTTTTTTTTTTAAGATTTTTAATTTATTTATTCATGAGAGACACACAGAGAGAGAGACAGAGAGAGAGAGAGAGAGAGGCAGAGACACAGGCAGAGGGAGAAGCAGGCTCCATGCAGGGAGCCCAGTGTGGGACCCGATCCCAGGACTCCAGGATCACGCCCTGGGCTGAAGGCAGACGCTAAACTGCTGAGCCACCCAGGAATCCTCCTATTTTTTTCATATTCTTAAACAAGCTAATATAGGAGTTTGTTCAAGTTAATAATAGCAACAACCTATTGGATAATATACTGAATTATTCTAGCTTCTGGAAAAGTGAAATGAATAACAGCTGTATGAGTGGAGAGAGAAATTGGGAAGCCTCTGTTATAAGGAAACTGAACTATCTGTGAAGCTGTATAATATTATGTGAAAGTGGATTCTGATTAGCTGTAAATGTATATTACAAACTCTAATGTAATCACTGAAAGAAGTGAAAAAAAAAAAGAAGTATGGCTGATTTGTTAAGAGAGAAGAGAAAATAGAACCATATAAAATGTTCGATTACAACCAGAGAAGGCAATAAGAAGTGTAAGAAAAAAAAAAACAGAAACCAAAAATAATGGAAGCAAATAGACAACAGATACAAATATGGTAGATATAATCCAAACACATCACTAATCACATTAAGTGGAAAAGGTTCAAATGCACCAATTAAAAGGCAAAGGCAGATCACTATTTGTTGTCTCTAAGTAACCCACTTTAAATGTAATGACACAGACAGGTTAAAGATAAATAAAAACATACAGAAATATACCATATTAGGACTAACCCCCCCCCCAAAAAAAAAAGCTGAAGTAGCCATATTAAGTTCAGAGAGAGCTGGGGATCCCTGCGTGGCTCAGAGGTTTAGCGCCTGCCTTTGGCCCAGGGGGTGGTCCTGGAGTCCTGGGATCGAGTCCAGCATCAGGCTCCCTGCATGGAGCCTGCTTCTCCCTCTACCTGTGTCTCTGCCTGCCTCTCTCTCTCTCTCTCTCTCTGTGTGCCTCAAGAATAAATAAATAAAATCTTAAAAAAAAGAAAATTAAAAACAAAGTTCAGAGAGAGGAATCTTCAGGTCAAGGAAATTTATGAGGGTTAAAAGGGGCAATTACATTATGATAAAGGAGTCGATTCTCTAAGAAGAACTAGCAATCCTCATTATACATACACATAACAAGGAACCTCAAAAACATTGAGGCAAAAACTTGTTAAGCTGCAGGGAGAAATAGACAAATCCACCATTATAGCTCCAGATGTTTACACCCTCCTATCAGAAATCGAACCAGCAGGCAGAAAATCAGTAAGGGTAGAGTTGAACTGAAAAGCGCCATCAATCACCTGGTTCTAGTTACTTCATCCAACAACAGCAGAATATACATTCTTCTCAAGCTTACATCAAACATTCACCAAAATAGATCAAATTCAGGACCATAATACACAACTTAACAAATTTGAAATAAAATGATAGAAATCATACAAAGCATGGTTTCAATCCATAATGGATTTATTTTTTTCCAGCTGTTCTGTCTTTTATTTTTTAATAATAAATTTATTTTTTATTGGTGTTCAATTTGCCAACATACAGAATAACACCCAGTGCTCATCCCATCAAGTGCCCCCCTCAGTGCCCGTCACACAGTCACCCCACCCCCGCCCTCCTCCCCTTCCACCACCCCTAGTTCGTTTCCCAGAGTTAGGAGTCTTCCATGTTCTGTCTCCCTTTCTGATATTTCTCATAATGGATTTAAACTGGAAGTCAGTAAAAGAGAGGTGGCTGGGAAATCCCAAAATATTTGAAGATAAAACATTCTGAATAATACAGAGGTCAAAGAAGTAGACTTAAGAGAGTAAAAATATTCTGTAAGTAAGTGAAAATTAAAATACAACTTAAAATTTAGGAGACAAAACCAGTGTTTAGAGGGAAATTTATGACATTGAATGCATATATCAGGAAAGAGGAAAGATCTAAAATAATAAACTTCCATCTTAGGAAACTAGAAAAAGAAAAGCAAAAAAAAAAAAAAAAACAAAACAAAACAAAACAAAAAAACAAAAAACAAAGCAACCAGAAGAAAATAATTGATAAAAACCAGGGCAGAAAGTAATGAAAGTGTAAACAAGAAATTGATAGAGAAAATCAACAAAACTAAAAGCTGATTCCTTGAAAATATCAATAAAATTGATCAACCTCTAGCCAGGCTAACCCAGAAAAGAAGAGAAACAATACAATGATATTATAAATGAAAGAGAACAATTACTACTGATTTCATGGACATTAGAATAATAATACAAGGATATTTTAAGCAACTTTGTGATCACCAATTTAATAACTTACATGAAGTGGATCGATTCCTTGAAAGACATAATCTAACAAAACTCTCAAAAGGATAAATAAATCATCTGAATTGGTCTATATTCATTAAAGAAATTGAATCAACAATTACCTTTCAAAAGATAAAATACCAGTGCCACATGGTTTTCACTGATTAATTCTGCCAAACATTCAAGGATGAAATCATACTGATTCTCTATAATCTCTTCCAGAAAAGAGAAGCAGAGGGAACACTTCCTAATTTATTCTATGAGGCCAGCATTGCCACAATGCCAAAACTAGACAAAGACATCTCATGACTAATGTTTTACTAGACAATAGTAAATAATCTTATCTTAAGAGTATTTAGCCCCTCAAAGTCCTGGAAGCCTTGCTTCCAAATTCCTTAGAGACTTATGTTGTCCTAACCCTCACTAACTAAAAAGTATGTAATTAGTCACTTCTTAAATCCCATGGCAGCTCTTTCTGCCCGTGGGTCCTGTCCCCACGCTATAATAAAGACACCTTTGCATGGAAAAAAAAAATGAAATGAAATGAAAATTACTGGGCAATATCTCTCGTGAACATTAATGCAAAATCCTCAACAAAATATTATCTTATCCAATCCAGTAATGTATAAAAAGAATTATATGCCACACCAAGTGGGCTTTATTCCAGGTATGCACGTTCGGTTTACCATTCAAAACTCAACTAGTGTAATCTATCACATCAACAAGCTAAAGAAGAAAAATCATGTGATAATGTTAATAGATGCAGAAAAAGAATCTGACAAAAACCAACACACATTTATGTTGGAAACTCTTAGCAAACTGAGCAGAGAGGAGAGGTTCTTCAATTTGATAAAGAATATCTTTCAAAAACTACAGTGAGTATCATGCCAGATGGTAAGAAACTAATGTTTTCCCCCTAAGATAGAGAACAAGACAAGAATGTGTGTTCTTACTGCACATATTCAACACTGTACATTAAATGGAAGTCCTAGCTAAGACATTAAGATAAGGAAATTAAAGCTGTACATATTGAGAGAAAAAAATGGACACTGTGTATGTTAATGGCATGATTGTTTATTTAGATAATTCCAAAGAATCAACAAAACTTTTGGGACAATAAGCATGTGTGGTAGGTTGCAAGATTCAAGTTGAATATACAAAAGCTTTCCTGTATGTTAGCAATGAACAGTTTGAATTTAGAATTAAAAACAATTTATATTAGAACCCTCTGAATTGAAATACTTAGATATACACCTTAAAATCTGTATAAGTTCTACATGAGGGATATTACAAAACACTGATGAAATTTAAAAAAAAATGATCTAAGTCATTGTAGCAAGAGTCCCACGCTCACGGACAAGGAGACTCAATCTTACTAGGATCTTAGTCTCAACTTGATCTGTATATTGAACATAATCCCAACCCGAATCCCACAGTAAATTATTCTGTGCCTATGGGTAACCTGATTCTAAAGTTTATCTGGACAAGCCCAAAACCCAGAAAGGCCAACAGAAAAGTGAAGAATGGCAGTGTTAGAGGACGCAGAGTACCTAATTTCAAGACTTACAAAGCTATAGTAATCAGGACAGTGGTATTGGTATTGGTGAAAGAATAGATAAGAAGATCAATGGAACAGAACAAAGAACCCAGAAATAGATGGACACAAATATGGCCAATTGTTCTTTGACAAAGGAGCAAAATCAAGTGAACGGGGATAAAAAGTATTTTCAACCAATGGTGCTGATACAAGCATGCAAAATTAAATAAATCTAGATAGAAACTTTACACTCTTCACAAAATGAAATTATTGTTCATATATTACCCCAAATTATTTTCAGAGAATAAATCCTTTCTCTCTTCCTTACAAATAGCAACTCTGTTCTTCCCTGCCTCTCTGGGGGCTCTGAGTTTTAATTTCACCATTTGCTTCCTTGACATAATTACTTACCTTTTTTATTTTCTGATTATTTTCTCAAAGCATCTTTTTTTCTTCCCTTACACACAAAACATTACTTTCAGCATCATATTCAAATTTTGTGTTTAATGATTTCTTTATTCTGGCATTCATTAATAATAACATGATTTTGAAAATTAAAAATATACTTCATTGCTCAGGATTTCATCTGGTATTGATATAAGTAGTGATATCAGTACCATCATCATTTGATGGGAGAAAAAAACCAAAGCTCAAAAGTCAGAGGTGACTTGTCACAGGTCAATATGGTAGAATGGGAACTAAGTCTATGATTTCCCACACCTTGTCTTGTTCCAAGGATGCTAGAGCCTAGGTTACCTTAGTAATTTAGACATCAACTATTTCTAATTAAACGAACTTGTACGCAATGAGAAAATTAAAAGAGAAAAACTCAAAAACACATGGAAAATAAGAGAAAACAAAGCTAATGGAGCTGTAGATATTTGATTGAATAAATTATTTAACTCTCCTGGTAGGTGTTTTTTGTTGTTGTTTGTTTGTTTGTTTTGTTTTGTTGCAAACAATGTCAAAAAAAATACCAACTAATTCAAAGCATTGGTATAAGAAAGTATATCAGATGGCAAGAGGAAACAAATTCCAAGTTTCTAAGGTATTTATTGTGTTCAGATCTAATTTTTTTTAAAAGGCTTATCCATTTATTCACGAGAGACCAGAGAGAATGAGAGAGGCAGAGATATAGGCGGAGGGAAAAGCAGACTCTTCGCAGGAGCCCAATGCGGGACTCGATCCTGAATCCCAGGGTCACAACCTGATCCAAAGGCAGCCACCCAACTGCTGAGCCACCCAGGCATCCCCAGAACTAATTTCTTAACATTAACTAAACATTAAGGGCCAAATAGGCCAAGTGCAATGTTACCTTCTTTCATATTATCTATTTCTCTTGATAATCTCACAAAGCAGATACTGTCTCTATTTCATAGCTAAAAACACTGAGTTTGAGATATTAAATGATTTTCTCAAGATCACACAAGTAAACAGCATGGCCAGAATTAAAGCTCACCTTCCTGATTTCAATCTGGAGCTCAGTGTAAGGAATATTGATGAGTATAATGGGCCGTGTGTTGAGTGGCAGTTTTACAAAATGGTGACCAGTGAACTGGAGGGTAAAGAAAGGATTATGTTATGGTTGGTTCTATGATAAAGTGGGCTTTAAGATTATTTTTTTTTGGACTTTAATATTATTAATAGTCAGAATACCTGTCGTTTCTGAGTGGCTGTCACATGACTGCCATGCATGAGGTGCTTTTGAGCTTCTAACTCAGTCGTCCACAGCAACTTTGTGATGAAAGCATCATGATCCTCATTTTGCAAATAAGGAGACTTAGAGTCACTAGGTGACTGATCCAAGGTCACACAAGTCAATGCTCAAATTGAAGTTTGCCCCTCAATGTTCCACACTCTTCCTGATACATTTTAATTCTTTCTTAACCACAGCCAAAATGGTCCTCTTCACCCTTTTTATTTTCCTTCTTGACAACAGGTCAAAATTGCACACCCAACGAAACATATCTGTAGCTTCTTAATTGGGTGCCCAATTACACGCTCTCGCCAAAGTCACCTTCCATTAGCGAGTGCTGAGTAGATGCTTACACAGTCTCCAAAGTACGCACTAAGAAAGGCCAACATTTAAGGAGTTGGCCTTTATTGGCAGAAGTTGTGAAGGTTTTTATGTAGGGAAAAATGTCAATTGAAATACAACACAAAGCTGCATTTTCTAAATGCATTTTAAATGCTTGTGACAGTGACAGGCCTCTATGTAAATGTTTATCATATGAAAGCCTAAACTCTGACAGAGAAGCATTCCTACAAGACACCAGTGAGTGTAAAAGACTAGATGAGAGTAAGGCAATGACAGTAGCTAGAGATGAAAAACATAAATGTGCCCATTATTTCCAAGAACCTGAAAACGACATTCCTTATTTTCTGGTTACATTGACATCTCTGGCTGGTTTTCAGCATGTTAAAGTCAGCAATCCTACAAGCACTCCTGTGCATCATTAGATGTCTCAGCAGATTAGTAATGGGCATTAGGACTTCAGACTTCAGGGTCACTGGTTTGAATCCAACCCAAGTCATTACCATTTAAAGGCCATTCCATTGTTCAGCGGAGTCACTGAAAACTAATTTGCCCATTTCATACATCTCTGAATGCTGTTGATTTTACACATTAGACTCTTTCATTCACACCAACATGATCATTGCAGGGTACGGTTTGGGATGGCTGTGAGTGAGAAATATGGGAGCGGAATCTGAGGGAATAAATAGTACAGGTGGGCATCGTTCAGCTAACATTCTAACATTCGGGTAAAAGGTACTAGGTAATGTTCAAAGCACCCTTTTCTCCCTTCTGATTGAAAACTACATGTTTTCCTCAGGCAACGAATATTGAGAGAAAAGTAACTCGTTACCACATTTATATTTATCATTATTTATCAGTATTTCCTTCTTTTTTAAGATGTATTTGAGAGAGACAGAGAGAGATTGAACATGAGCTGGTGGTGGTGCAGAGAGAGAGAGAATCCCAAGCCGACTCCATGAGGAGCAGAGTGGGGAGCTCAACGTGAGGCTTAATTGCAGGACCCTGAGATCATGACCTGAGCCAAAATCAAGAGTTGCCTGCTTAACCTATTGAGCCACCCAGGCACCCCTCTCAGTACTTTCTTAAAGAAGCTGATTATTCAATGAAAATATTAGGTTAAGAAACTTGCTTAAAATGGTTATCATTTGCATGCAATTAAGAAGCTATGTGAAAAAAAAAAAGAAGCTACGTGAGTACACAGGGATATACATCATCAATCACGTAGGTACAAATATGGAGTAAAGTTCTAAGATATATTAAAATGAGGAATGAATGCACTATGTGTTTTCCAAAATCATATCATCATCACAGGATGGTGGGTTTGGGGGTAATCATTCACTCAGGACAGTTTCCATGCAACAGTTTCTTTAAAAAAATTTTCTATAAGTTTTTGGGTTTCTGTTTTTAATCAGGAGGATTAATGGAATGAACTATTTGCTCACAAGCTAAATTTCATTTTATCCTTTACAACCAAAATAAACCATCTCAGAGATTAGAGTTAAAAAGGAAAGTCTTTTGAAGGATCATGTCAGGGCATATTTCCCCTTTCTTGAAAATTATTCAGAAGAACAGAGGAAAACAATAACTTGTTTCCATATAAAAATAAATAGATAAAAATAACTTGTTTCCATAGAATTGTATGCTACGATTACACAACTTTTGGCAAATGCTACAATCGCCTCCTCCTGGGTAAGAACAGACTCAGCTCTTAATAGCTCTCAGGAACCTGGTAAATGAAGGCATTAAATAGCCTGGAAGTTTTCACTAACATGGAATATTTCTTATAATCTGCCATAGTTTTTACTTCAATACTCTAGAGCAACCACAACTTTTATTTTATTTTTATTTTTTTCAACCACAACTTTTAATAATCATGCGCTGAAATTTGTTTACATGTGTAAACAAACCGAATTTAGCCAAAAGGCATCTTGAGAACTCCAACTGCCCAAAATAAAGCAGCACCAAGACCCTGACCCCTGTGAACCTAGTAGCACAGGCGCAGTGACCAATCTCAGGTTGGCTTTGAAAGAAATGCGGCGATTGGTTACTGATCATGATGAGCATGAGTTCTCTTTCATTGATCTGAGGACTGAAGAACTAGAAGTAACATTTGTAATTTATGCAACTGCAATTCAAGTGTCGTGGACTGAAATGTGACCTGAGTTGTTGGGAGGTTGGTATTATGTCAATAGATCATGGGAAATGTCATTTCCCCCCAGATGGGAATCCAATAAAGAGAAAGAAGACTGCCTGTCATTAGGTGAAATGGAACCCTCTCCAACTAAGCAAGATTTTGTACGTAGTTATTGGCAAAAAAAAATCTCTTTAGAGATTATTAAAAAATATACATCCCAATCAAAAATGTTCTAAGATTTATTTTATTTATTGGGGGTGGGTGGTGGATGAAGGAGAGTCCCAAGCAGACTCTTACTGAGCATGGAGCCCCACCAGAGCCTCCCTACCAGGACCCCGAGATGAAGACCCGAGCCAAAACCAAGAGTCCCTAACTGACTTTGCCACCCAGGCACCTCTTGGCCAAATATTGATTAAAACAACACTCCTCTTTCTAGAGAGATCCTGTCATAATGTGAAAACCTGATACTTTAATAAGAACTTATTTAGATATCCTGCTCACTCTCTTATACAAGAAAGAAAAAAAAAGACACAGCATATCTGCATGATAAACTGCAGTATATTCACATAAAAGACTTCAGAAAATAATTCAAAATGTGAAATGCTTTCGATTCCCTGAAGAAACCAAATATATTCAGTGTGCCTCATAACTGCAGCTTTTTATCAGATTGTTTTAATAATGGCACTACTGTTCAATTTGTTATATTTCATCAGACATGCATGGCAGTCGGTACAAAGGACAAGTTAGACTTTAAAATGAACTGTTCAAATGTTCTGATAATAAAAGGAGAGTGACAGATATGATTATAAGGCAGCAACAGATAAATGAAAGATTCTCAAGGACGTTGGTGGCCTACTGTTTAGAGCATAAGGAACAAACGCCCCTGAGAAAATTTATTTGTAATTTCCCTCTCTCCCTCTTCTTTTTTCATTTTCTTTTCTTTCTTTTGTCTTCTCTTCCTCCCTCCTTCCGTCCTGCCTTCCTTTCTTTCTTCCTTCCTTCCTTCTTTTATTTAAATTTGCATAGGATTCCCACCCTTGATGATCTCATGGTCAGCAAGTAAGGCATACATATAAATGCATGCTTGGAACACAATAATCATGTGACAATAAACACATAAGGAATTTCATGGCAATGTGCCTTTTTATAACTCATATATCTCATTTGGCTTTCACAAGACAGGTTGGGAATTTGGATGACCCTTCATAGATGTGGAAACTAAGAATCTACAAATGGTGTGAGTTGCTCAAGGTCACCTGCTCATCAAGGCCAAGTCCAACAGTAAATACTAATCTTTTGACTGAAAGTGTATTTCTAATATACAACCATTCCTCTTAAATTCTGAATAAAATGGGATTTTTAAGTATTGTTTTAGAAAAAAAATGTTTTCGAAAATCTCAACATTTACAATTGTTTTGATTTTGTTTAGTGTTATGAAAACTATACATCAAAGATACATACAGAAAGTTATAATAGCTAAATATCTTAGTTGTATAAATACAATTTGCCTACCAATTTTACACATGTGTGCTCTAATCAGTTAATAAGAGACAGAGTTAACTGATGAAGAGTTTTCATTTCCTTCCTAGGATAATTAGGGTAATCATTAATAGTCTCTTCCCTCCTCATTTATATGTCATCTCAGGGCTGTATTTTCCAATTGGTTTGCAATAACATGATGACACAATAACTGTTATAGAATTCAAAGTAGAGCTTGTAGAAGAACAATTCTTATAACTATTGCTGTATCGTTAAGTAAGTCTGGTTTGATTCATATCATTAAATAGCACAGAAATTAACGATGATTGCAGTAATAGTTTAAATTAGTGCCTTAGTTATAAATGAATCACTTCATTTCAGAGCTTGGGTAGAGCAAAGTCTGTTTCACACCATGGGATTTCAACTCCACTTGGGGTCCATAAGACCTCAGGGAATCAACTATGTCTGTTTGATGAACTCCTCACCTTCAGCCATTTTTAGATGCAGATATTGTCTCTATCTACACTCTCTCCATCATGAAATAAATAATACTTAATTGATTATCATGGGCAAAGTTTGTATTCAGATAAGTATGGCATACAAAACTTGACCACATATACACATACATATGCACACAATTGTCCAACCACTCTTCCTGGGGAAGGCATCATTTCTTGATTGGGACACAATTAAATGGACTGACTAACTCTATAAACAATTAAGTGTTGCACTTTTGCAACTTTTGCAACCAAGGAGTTTTTTGCTTATTATCCCCTATTGTGAAACACGTTTTCTAAAAGTTCAAATTTTCAATATAAATTTTCATTTTCATTATTTTTAAATACCTAAGAAAGGAATCATCTAGTACCCTGATTCTGAAAAACAAATCATAATTATCTGTGCTAAGACAAAATGCCCAGACATTTATATCCACATAATTTAAATTCATACACTTGCATCATATATATGAATACCACCAAATGACTTTTGGGTCTCATTGATTCCCTCGTCGCTATGATGACACATGAAACAGGAACAAAGCCTATCACAAAGACACTGACAGTAACTATAGCTAATGCTTGTTATGTGCTTCCCATTGCAAGATATCATGTATGAATTATCTCATTAAACCTCACGATGGCCCTAGAAAGTTGGTTCTGTTTTGTAAAATAGGAAAATTTTTGTTCTGTTTTTGTAAAATAGGAAATTAAGTCACAGAGAAATGATCATCTTGTTCAAGGTCACATATGCAGTAAGTGTCTGAGCTACCATTTCATTCCAGTCAGTTTATAGAACTTGGGCTTTTAACACCAATCAATACTTACAGATCTCAAGGACTGTGTTTTAGGAGACTGTGGCCTTGGACTTAGACACTGGAACTCTAGAGATATTCAACTGCTGATAAATGAGAATTTTCCCAGTAAAATAATGAAACTACAATTTAATGACACAATTATTAATAGTGATCTCACAGGCAATTCATGCACTTCTTCAGAAGAGAATGCTAGACTTGTAATTAACATGCTTAATTGGCAGAATGGTTGCAACCACATGGGCAGCAAAGACCACTGGCCCTGTCTCTCCTGATACTATGATAAACATTTGCTGAATCTACTCCAAAACCATAGTATAAAATACACTGATGACATCCTAAGGTGGTATCTACACATTCTATGTTACATCATAAAACTTATTTCTAATTATTACATAATACTTAAGCATCAGTGTGAGAAATCAGTGCTTTGTTCTGATATGCCATCTAAGAGGTAATCTGATGGACAGTCAACAAGAATGAGGGGAAACGAGAATCCTTTGAAACTTATCTTTTCTGTTGTCAGTGAACGGAAAAAGGTGGGCAGTCTGACAAAAATGAATAGAAGGAGGCTTCCAAATTAATTGAGAATAATTTAAAATATTTTTTAAATATATGGTTAGTTTTCATCCTATGTGAAGATAATAAGCGCTGTCCCCTTGTATATAAACTATTTCTGGCACATTACCACCACATTTATCTGGCATTTCAGAGACGGGAATTGTTTTCAAATGATGAAATTTTCATAACAACCCAATCTTGTGAGACTGGTATCACTATTTTGTTTCATTGGTAATCGTTAGAAACCACTGATAAGAAATATTAAAATACATCTGGACATGGGGGGATATATTGAATTAAATGACACAACCATAGCAATGATTCAATTTGAACCCCTGGACTTGAAGGAAATATGCCTTCTGTCTTGCAGAAGATATAGCCCTCCAAGAGAATGCAGGCTGTATGAGAGCAGGACATTAGCTCATATTTATCCCAATGCCTAGCACATATTCACTACCCATTAAATATTCACTGACAACAAAGGAACGCAGGGAAATCTGATTGAAACTTCAGAAGTACTCATGGAAGCATGATGCACTCTCCACTTGTAACACATACAGGCTAAATAGAACTTCTATTATTGCTTCTATATTCAAAGGTGGATTGGGAATATTTGTTGATTAAAATTGCAAGGTCAGTATTACCAACTGTTATTGAATATAATATATTAGCTACACTGAGTAAAATAAAGATGCATTTTCTAGTACCCATTACTACCATTGAGTATATGCTTTTAGAGATTTAGACTGAATGTTTTCCACTTTAAGTTCATTTTCACATGCATGAATTATGAACAATTCTTTTCATCTGACAGATAATTATTCTAAGTTTAATAGAAAATATACTAGTTAGTGAAATGGATATACACATCTCCTAGATGTCAAAAACATTTTTTTCTAATACACCCAGAAGTCTTTCTTAAATAGTGTCTTTTACTTCATGACAGAATAATTATTCCCTCCCACATTGCTATTACCACCTAGATATTTTGTTCATTCAAGTGATCTTTATCCAGCACCTATTATGTGCACAACACTGCTCTGTGTAATAGTAGAAATGCAGAGATAAATCTGGCACAGATGAACATGAGTTATACCCAAGAAAGACAGTATATTTCAGTTTCTCTACCCTAACACCACACATGTCAATGAGTCTGTACCAGCTTGACTTAAAATCAACCAAGCCCTTGGTAATGCATTATATTCATATATGTTCATGTGACACTATATTCTATTTATAATCTGAGATGCATCTTATTAGTTGTGGCATCTCACATATCCTGGCAATCATAAAATCATCTTTATACAGGCATGTTCCAGGTTGTAGATATCCTTTGTTCTTTTACAAGAAATAGGGTGGCATGATGCCATGCTATCATTGAAATAGATGTAAGATAGGCATAACTTAGTGGTTAAGAATATTGTCATTTTTATATGTCAATTTGTTTGCGTTTGAGACCTTGATCCTCCACCTGTTTAGCTGTGTGATTCCTATACCTTTTTTCATCTTCAGAACATTGAGAATGATGGCACCTTTATTTTTATTGCAGTTGTATGAGGATTTAAAGTGCTCAATATTAACTATTATTTGGTGTTGCTTTGAGGATTATTATTTTTAGTAACTTCACCATTATAATTTATGCAACAATTAAAAATTTATAAAACTCTTTACTCTGTCCAAAAAGCCAAATCCCTTGCCTACAGCTATAGGGTCATGCATTAACCAATGCCATGGAGTGGCAGTCACTACGTGACAATATGAATAGGTCTTCCCACAGTTGAGTAGCCTGATTCTCTAAAACATGACCCTCTGGGGTCATTGGTATCCTTATTCGTGAAAGGAGGTTATATAATTTGCAAAGATAGAGGCGAAAGGATTTTACATTGGTCAAATAGTCAATAACTTGTAGATATGGGCAATCCTGTTGCCCCTTGTTTTGTGCTGCATTTATTGCTCAAATCTGTTTGAGGAGCATCCCATTGCTATGAATGGTGGCCTCATCACCATATAACTGTTAAAAATAATCATTTTCTAGTTCACTCGGCCCACATAAGTTACATTTCACTAGTCTCATAGGACACACTCAGCAGTACAAGGGTTTGCAGTGATTTAAAATAGTTGAATAAGTTTTAGAATGGAAAGGTACCTAGTTTTGACACATAGTTTGATTTTGACCTCCATTCTATAAATGGAAATGGTCTATTTTATAGACCTCCTTCTATAAAATGCCATTGTAAAAGCATTCACTACATGCTGCTGAGTAAACAGGAATCACAGCTCAATGAAATTCTGTTTTTGTTACTGTTTTGTTCTTCTTTAGCTCATTGACAGCAGTTGTTCTAAGGGTTACCCTTGCTCTTAGATGGTTCCATGTAAGTTCTTCAATTGGCTTGTGAACTGGTCTTATGTTTTGGCGTATAGTATGGCATTCTACAATCCCAGCCCTGGGAAGAACAGCACAGGGGAACAAGTCCAGTGTAAGGCTTTGCATCACTGAAGTTGGACCAGCTCAGAAGTGATGGATCAAAGGAGATTGCTCAGGGAGGGTGGGGAAGAGAGAACCAACGAGAGAGACAGGCTTGCCCAAGGAGAGCAAGACGTTTTCAACTGGAAGGTGGAAGAAAGAGGTTAGGGAAACCTCCTGGGTCAAATGCACAGGGTGGCTGCTGCAACTGTTTATGGGATGCAGGGGTCTCAAGAGAAGGGAAGGTGTTCTATAGGAGCAGCAATTCTACAAAGCTACAGGGCCGTGTTCCTATATCTATCATTTGCACAGTGTTGTCTTAGAAACATGCATTTTACATGAATTGTACCATATGACACACATTATGCATTCCAATGTCTTATCAATAGTAGAATCCTTCCACCAGTTTCTTCAGACGTTTTTAAAGACTAAGCTACACTTCTGAAATAGGACGATAGGTGGTCCATGCCTCTTTTAACACACATAAAAATTCCCAGCACAGAACTGGTGCAGCCACTTTCCAGCCACTGGAAAACTGTGTGGAGTTTCCTCAAAGAGTTAAAAAAGACCTGCCCTACGACCCAGCAATTGCACTGTTGGGGATTTACCCCAAAGATACAGATGCAATGAAATGCCGGGACACCTGCACCCCGGTGTTTCTAGCAGCAATGTCCACAATAGCCACACTGTGGAAGGAGCCTCGGTGTCCATCGAAAGATGATGGATAAAGAAGATGTGGTTTATGTATACAATGGGATATTCCTCAGCCATTAGAAATAACAAATACCCACCATTTGCTTCAACGTGGCTGGAACTGGAGGGTATGATGCTGAGTGAAGTAAGTCAATCGGAGAAGGACAAACATTATATGGTCTCATTCATTTGGGGAATATAAAAAAAAAAGTGAAAGGGAATAAAGAGGAAAGGAGAAAAAATGAGTGGGAAATATCAGAAAGGGAGACAGAACATGAGAGACTCCTAACTCTGGGAAACGAACAAGGGGTGGTGGAAGGGGAGGTGGGCGGGGGGTGGGGGTGAATGGGTGACGGGCACTGAAGGGGGGCTCTTGAGGGGATGAGCACTTGGTGTTATTCTGTATGTTGGCAAATTGAACACCAATAAAAAATAAATTTATTATAAAATAATAATAAATAAATAAATAAATAAATAAATAAATTAACCCTAAAAAAAAGGTGGTGGTGGAAGGGGAGGTGGGGGGGGGTGAGGGTGCCTGGGTGACGGGCACTGAGGGGAGCACTTGGCAGGATAAGCACTGGGTTGTTATGCTATATGTTGGCAAATTGAACTCCGATAAAAAAATAATAAATTTATCCTAAAAAAAAAATTCCCAGCACACAGGAAAAATGAAGTAAACTATTTTCATGCTTCTTTCTGTGGCCTGTCTAAAGTAATTCAAGTGATCTGAAAAGCAATTAATGTCATGTGCAGTAGGACATTTGGCACAATTTCTAAATGCGTGTTTTGCTGAACTTCAATTTGAGTGTCACTTATTTGCAGGGCTCGAGAGCTTCATTCAAGTAGAGTGATGACCACCGTAAATACTAACAGGAGATAATCTACAGAGGATTCTGAAATTATCGGATCATCTGACAGTTTTATTGGGAAGCATTTTAAGGAACAAATATTCGCCTAAAATATTTTTGGTGAAGAAAAAAAAATATATATTTATTATAACAAATATTCTGTATATTAATCTATACACACACAGTAGAGAGATTAACGTGAGAGTAAATAGCATAGTAGTTCTGCCATTTTAGCAAACTAATCTCACCATGCGAGAACATTTTTATAATAATTGGGATAATAATGTCTACCTATAAATTATCACCAGGGTTAGATAATCTAGTATGTGGTACACATCTAGCACAAAGGATGTAGCACATCAGGCAGGCACAAAGGAGGGTCTTAAAATGTTGATACTTTTTTTTTCCCTCTTATGATCTGCTCATTATATATGCATGATGTGTGTCTACCTGGCAATGCAAACATCTTTGCCCTGCAATGCCTGTTGACCAAAGAAAATCTTTTCCCCCCCACAACTATATGTTGGTCATCACTGTAACTTTTAGAGGCCTGTTCCACAAGAGAGTTACACAGAAGAGTTCTTGCCTTTTAGATCAGCACACACACATATACATACATATGTACATATACTAGTTTTCTATAGCGAGGAAACTAGGTCATGACTCTAATTGAAAATTGGGTTTGGTGAATTTGTAAGATTAATGATATATGTAATTCACTTTCTCATTCTAGAAAGCATCATTTTTTGTCTTGTTTTATAGTGAGTAATGGTTCTGTGACTTAAAACATCAAAGTCATGTCATCATATCTGCCTATGTAGCTTATACCTGCATTTCTGCACTTTCCACCCGAGAGCACTTTTATCTGGAAGTATGGAATATACAAATATTCAGTATTCTAAGACACTCTGCAGAATATCTGGATACAGATGATGAACTAGAAAACTAGATTTTACAGAGGGAGAGGGGAGGTAACAGCCCCAGTTTCTAGATAGAACACATCAGCAAACACCTTTGTAATTTTTAGTGAGGCATTTGAATTTTCTTAGCCTCCATATTCTCACCTATCAGGTAGAGATAAAATTTTCTTGTCAACCTAAGATCTGAGCGGAGGGTCAGGTGAACAATAGATACAAAGGCACCTTGTAAATCATAATCCGTTATACTCAAATACTGATTATGTGTCTCATGTGTGCTAGGTCTCAAGCAGTTAGGAAAATGTCTAAGATGTTATCAGAGGGACTATTGTACACCCAGCCAAGCTTGTGACAAAATATCATGGACCCAAAAGAAGATCTTGGGTGAGAGCAGGGCAATGAGAGATAATCAAGATGATGGGGATGCTAACAAGGGAGGACGTGCCTTAACGCAGATGTAGAGAAAGCCTCCCAAAGAAAACCAAACACACTGAAATCTGAAAATCAACCCACGGTTATAAAATGTCACCTGGATGACACTCCATGTGAAACTTCCTAATGGAAATTTTAAAAATTAACTTGTCTTGTTACTCTGAGTATGTTTCCAAAAGAAGCAAGAGAATATGTAAAGAACGCAGTTGTAAAATGTAGTGAAATTGTGCATGAAAGTTGTTTAATTCTCAATACTGTCTGGGGGTAGGGGAGAACAAGTGTGAATATGAGGAGGTTTTACGAATTTATATGGTTTTCTGCCTCAACAGACACTGAAGGATTTTATAAATTCATTTAACATAAACTTTATGTGGATATTTAATTTAATACATTTTTACAAATGTCATTTCACATATCAATACTATGACCAGTGACCTTGAGAAATAAATGAAGTGAAATTTTTCCTTGGGTTTCAAAGAAATCTCAGCAGTTCAAATTATTTACGCAAATTAAAGGTCTTCGTGCAAAATAAAAAGTGTCAATTTGCACACAGGACACTTGTTTCTTTGGTCCTTACTCTTACTTTGTACCTAAGGTCTAATGACCAGTAAGAACATATTTGAGTTTGCTAATCTGAATAAGCTGATCATTACATGTAAGATAATTTTAGATTAAAAAATAAAAATTTCTGGTAAATTCTAGGTGTACAGTGTATGTCATAAATGAACTTGAGAAATTAGCTGCTTGTACTTGTAGGTAGTATATTGTGTTTATACAAAGTTTGGATATAGGGTAAAGGTATTGCTTCTTAAAAGGGGATTGAAACATGAGATCATGGGTGGTACTGTTTCCCTATAATTCTAATAAATTTATTTCTAATTGATGTCTTTTGTCTGAGTATGCACCAAGGTGGGGAAAAAGGTCAATGACTAAACTACAATCCTTATGAGGTGCAGAGGAATGACGATAACCATTGATTATCTTCAACTCATGGCAAATTCATGACATTTTGCAATCAAGATCGGTCAACTGGCAACCCAAAGCATTTGATTTACACGTTCTACAGATGAAGGAAATATAAATAATGTGTCGTTTGAAATAGGTCAGGTTGGTTAGCTGATTGGAAGTACTGACACCCTCAGTCACACACACACACACACACACACACACAAGCTTGCACATGCACACACACAGATTTTGCTTAAAAATGTGGCAAGGGATTGGTGGATTTTTTTTATTATTATTAAGCATTGAAAAAGAAACTACACTGAAAAAGAAAACAGGGGGGATTAACAGGTATATAAGTCTTAGAATTTTCCAGAACATGGTAGGCTTTTAGATTTACAAACTCATAGTAAAAAACAACAAACAAACAACAACCCCAAAGTATAGATTCTTGAAGAGATGTTTTCAGCATTTATAAAAAGAACTGTAGGGAGAATTAAAAAAACAGCTTGCATTCATTTCTCCTCTATAAAACCATATATTCTTTTTCTATAAAAACGTATATTCTGCAAAGTCACAAAAAATATATAGCTTTTAGGGCATAATATACCATTTAGCTGTGTATAAAGGTAACCATGGAATTAGTGACTATTATACTATTTTTAATGATGCTCAATGTAGAAAATGTAAGTGTGAAACAACACAAGGTTTAGGCTTGAGCATGATGGAGGCATGAGAACATTTTCTCAAAAGCCATGAATAAATTTTTGAGAAGAAACAGCTTTAATAGGAAAGATCACAGTGTTCTTCAGGATTCCCAGGAATAAAACTAAACATTTATTCCAATTCATTTTTAGTCTGTTTACATATAGAAAATATACTTTATATATGTTTATTATGGTATATTCATACATAAGCTTAATAAAGCAACAGCCACGCTTCTAAACCTTAAAAAAAAAAAAAAAACTCCTGCAATTTGTGAACTTAAAACAACTATTACAGAGGACTTCACCTCTTTTCTCTCTTTTTTTTTAATTGGAGTTCAATTTGCCAACATATAGCATAACACCCAGTGCTCATCCCGCCAAGTGCCCCCCTCAGTACCTATCACCCAGTCACCCCAACCTCCCTGCCCACCTCCCCTTCCCCTACCCCTTGTTCATTTCCCAGAGTTAGGTGTCTCTTATGTTTTGTCACCCTCACTGATATTTTCACTCATTTTCTCTCCTTTCCCCTTTATTCCCTTTCACTAATTTTTATATTCCCTAAATTAATGAGACCATATAATATTTGTCCTTCCCGATTGACTTATTTCACTCAGCATAATACCCTCCAGGTCCCTCACATCGAAGCAAATGGTGGGTATTTGTCGTTTCTAATGGCTGAGGAATATCCCATTGTATACATAGACCACATCTTCTTTATCCATCATCTTTCGATGGACACCGAGGCTCCTTCCACAGTTTGGCTATTGTGGACATTGCTGCTAGAATCATCGGGGTGCAGGTGTCCCGGCGTTTCACTGCATCTGAATATTTGGGGTAAATCCCCAGCAGTGCAATTGCTGGGTCGTAGGGCAGGTCTATTTTTAACTCTTTGAGGAACCTCCACACAGTTTTCCAGAGTGGCTGCACCAGTTCACATTCCCACCAACAGTGTAAGAGGGTTCCCCTTTCTCCGCATCCTCTCCAACATTTGTGGTTTCCTGCCTTGTTAATGTTCCCCATTCTCACTGGGGTGAGGTGGGATCTCATTGTGGTTTTGATTTGTATTTCCCTGATGGCAAGTGATGCGGAGCATTTTCTCATGAGCCTGTTGGCCATGTCTATGTCTTCCTCTGTGAGATTTCTCTTCATGTCTTTTGCCCATTTCATGATTGGATTGTTTGTTTCTTTGCTGTTGAGCTTAATAAGCTCTTTATAGATCTTGGATACTAGCCCTTTATCTGATAGGTCATTTGCAAATATCTTCTCTCATTCTGTAGGTTGTCTTTGAGTTTTGTTGACTGTTTCTTTTGCTGTGCAGAAGCTTTTATGCCAGCCTCCTTAACCTCCCTTACCCCAGAATGGCATGCATTAACCACATAGAAAGTTCCAAAGTCCTCCGAACAAGCCCTCACCCTTCCTTGTTTCTCTCCCTTCTCTCTGACATTAAGCACCCTTCCTAGAAGGGTTTCTGTGGTCTCCAAGTCATCATAAATTACCTCTGCTCTCTGACCCCATAGCACTATGTTGACAAGGCCACTGGGATTACTTAAGGATATTCAAAGTTTGCAACATCTGGACATTAGCCCATTTAGCTTCTTCAAGGGCCAGTGTCAAACACTGATGCCCTGGTCTTCATCTCCACCTCATTAGCTTTCCTGTGAGATCCCACAAACAATCCATATCAATTCCACCTGCCTTATAACACCTTCATCCACTTTCAGCAAGAAACGTAGTAAACACAGTGAACCTCTGTGAGAGTACTTTTGTTTGCATCATGAATATAGTCTTTTAGCATGTCCCTGACAAATATTATAGTCATTAGTGACTTTGTTACATGTTGCATCATGGCTATTTGTGTACTACATAAGAGAAAATAAATGGTTTCAATAAATTATAATCCTGAGAATAGAGAAAACCTTACTTCATAAAGTCAATACATGTGAACTCTATGACATGATGGTAGGCTTAAATATTTTGTATTTTCTCATAAAATGGACTAGGAATATTTTAAGTGAAAGATTAAAATGGCTTCTGAGTATACAGAAAAAGAGGAAGATTAAGAGAATCATATCTTCCTTTTATTCTCTCAGAGGGTCTCCCGTGGCTGTGATCAATTATTATAAAGGCTTTCCTGTTTGCTGCTACTACACTTCCCTCCACTCAGCTGTTAAGAAAAAAATAAGTTATAGAAGTTGATAGCGGACATATTGACGTGGTCTAGAAAATAGAATTTAGCACTCAGTTTTTGTGTTAGGGTATTATGTAATTTTTGTTGCTTGGCAATTTTTGATTCATTTTTATTTTCTTCTGCATACATAATATATAGACAGCCTGGGCTTCCATCTTAATTCACAAACCTGACCGTCCATGGAAAAACCACTTGATCTCTTTGTACCTCAGTTTCTCATCCATAAAATAGTAATTATAACAGTATTGACCTCAAAGAAATGAGGTACATATTTTTGATAATTTAATTATGACAAACCTGTTAACATTGGGAAATGCTTGTTAGAATGGTGTCTGACACATAATAGGTACTACATGAGCTTTTAAAATAAAGATATAGATGTAGCATTACATGTTTATTCTGTACAACTGAAAAAAGAGACCCATTTCTTAGATAGTATTACTTGTTTGCATTTCGAGGCAGAAAAAAAAATCCTTAAAAATATCTTAGAGTTCATTAGTAATATAAATAGATATGAATATTTAAACTGAAAAATCCCATGAAATTATATAGATTAAAGTTACTGCTTTATTTGGGAACATAAGTAAAAGAGAAAAGGAAGAGGAAGAAGGAAAAGATAAACTGACCAAGAGTACAAAAGACAGAAAGACAAAGGAAGAATGACAGAGGAAGGGAAGAAGTTGGAAGGAAGGAGGGAAGGATAATCCTGAAAAGTTGATATAATAATCAAAATATAGAGTTGACATAACTTTCTCAAGTATTAGAAAAGGTTCATAACAAACAAATTTACAACCTGAAGACAAATTAGTTACTATGAGTATTAAGATGCAACTTCAAATTATCTTACCTACTTTACCTACCCATTAAAATTTCAAAACTTAGTCTATATTGTAAAATATTTCATATTAATTGTCCATAGTGAAAGGAGGAAAGGAAATGAGAGTGTGCTAATATTTTTAAAATGGCTGAATTACATCAGATTTTTTTTTAATATTTATGATAGACATAGAGAGAGAGGCAGAGACACAGGCAGAGGGAGAAGCAGGCTCCACACCAGGAGCCCAACGCGGGACTCGATCCCGGGACTCCAGGATCACACCCTGGGCCAAAGGCAGGCGCCAAACCGCTGAGCCACTCAGGGATCCCCTACATCAGATATTTTTACAAACACCTATGTAAAGTTTGCTTTCTTTGGAAATATATATACTTAAAAAACACAAAAGCAACAATTTGTAACTTTCTAATATACATTTTCCTAACTGAACCTAATACATCCTATTGAGTACTGTGGAATTATCCCTTACTAAGTTGTACATGCAAATTTTCAACAGTATAATTTAGCTATTTCTAAGCTACATTAAAAATAAAAGTAATTATTTTGCATTTGTTTTCTTTTTTAATATTTGAATCCTCATTGGTTTTGCTTTAAAATACTATATTTGAAAATGATGAACAATTAAGATAAAAATATGGCATTTATTTATATGTACATAAAATTACATTTACAAGTATCTCTCTAGTCAAATATCTAAATGTCCAACCACAGAAATTCTAGGGGCAATTTATTATATTTTCTACCACATTTGTCAATAGACATTAAGTTTGACAACTGGATGTAAGTTACTAAATTATGTGGGAAATATAACATGGTTATATACAAACTGCTTTATGATATACATTTTATATTTAAGAACAAAGATTTTCCTAAAAATTTTATAGAAAAATATTACAGAATACTTTAGACCACAGTATTACAGAAAATATAAAACATCAGGACCAAATTTATATCCAAAAAATCACCCACAGAAGATAGAGTTTTACAAATATAACACGGCTGAAGTAGTTTAAGCATTAAACTTCACTGTGAGCTTCCTGGTGTCCAAGAGAAACAGAAAAGAGGGGGAATTATGCACTTTCCTTTATACGAGCTGATATGGAAGGCAATTGTTTTATGTCACTAAATTCTTAACAGTGAATAGCATTCGGGACGTGATCTTCAACAACACTCTTATGGCTCATTACATTAGAACTTTTTAAAAAGCCAAAGGCATAATAAATTGTAACTAGTAAAAGAGTGTGTATGAAGAGTTTTACTTACATAATAATCATGGCCAATGTTTATTGACCTCTTACTACCTGGATACTTGAAGCCTGTTTAAAGCCCACAGCAACCAAGAAAATAGATACTGCACGACATATATTTGTATTCAAACAGAGGCATTGAGTACCTCTAGTTCTAGGCACTTAGGATTTCAAGTAAATAAAACAGCAAAAAAAGGCCTTGCCCATGGCTTTGGATAAAGAAACTGAGACTTACAAGGTTATGAAATGTTATGGTAACGGGGCAAGTCACCTGGGGGGGTCATTGTATGCACCCAGGCAGCCAGAGCTGGTACAAATTCAGCCAGATGAGTTTCAGATATGTAAATATGTATTAATATTGTATATCAATCCACTTCAAGTGTCCAAGCACTTTAGTTCTCTCTGACCAAATGGGAGGATAATTTGCCAGTAAGAGAAAAAAAGGGAAAGTGGGCATAGGACCAATTTGGGGTAAAAACAACCAACTGCCCCAAAGCCAAAAACATCAATTAATTAATTATTCCCTTAATTTACTTGTTTTTCTCAAACCTTTACTGAGTACCTACTCTATGCTATGCACTCTAATAGGCCCCAGAGATATGTAGGTGAGTAAGATGGATGTTTGACTTTCCAGACTCAATCTTGCTGGCTATGGGGTTGGTGTGAAAAGTCAAACAGATGATGTCGATTCAACAAAGAAAGTACAAGGACGTTCATGTGCTCTGGAGTCAGAAGCATGGAAAGGAAGGATCTCTCCAGCATGTGGGGACAGGACAAGGGGACAGTCCTGAACATTTAAGAAGGAGTCAACAATAAAAACATCAAATATTGAAAAAATAGGATGAATACAGATTAAGGGGGAATTACTTTTAGAAATTGAAGGAGAAAAGGATGCAAATCAATCTTATTAGATAAGCACAGAAAATATCCAAAGGGATATGCAGACAGACAAAACTGAATTGAAAGCAAAAAATGAAGCATTTAACAAATGTTTGTAAAAAAAGAAGGAAAAGAAAAGAAGATCAAGCGGATATCCTGCACTGGATCCTGGGACAGAAAGGAGGTATTAATGGAAAATTTGGTAAAATTTAAGTGAAGTCTGGGGTTTATTTAATAGTAATGTACAAATGTCAAACAGTCTCCATGGGAGAGACTTTAAGGGCATTAAGGACACATTTTAAGCAGTGTCAGATACCTTTTATATTTCCTACAGTGTCTGATTTCATTGTATAACAGATACATACTACTAAGCTTTTTCTAACAAACCCTATTTTTATCTATTTAAGAAAGGAAGCAGAAAGTTTCTATTTCATTTTTAGTGTAACTGTTATATATAGAATATAAATACTTCTATTATATATTTTAAACTTACCATTCTATGTGATATATTATGATTGAACTTTAGTTAAAACTGAAATGAGCATTGTAATGAGAAAAATTTACACATAAGTGATTTTGAAAACAGAATGAATGGCTTACAAATTACTGGAAATAACACAAACCAGAAGAATTCAATGAAAGGCAGTAAAGGATTCTGAAATGAAAGTTATAAAATATCAAAACCAATGAGGGTCATTTGAATATCAAAAAGACAATGCATGAATCTATGATTCTGAACTAATGTAAGAGAGAAAAAAATCTCTCCTAAAATTTACATCATTTAATGGAAAAAAATTAAGAAGTAAATCAACCAGGAAGAGTTTTGATAAGGAAAAAAATTGCTGAGCAATAGGCAGTAACCAAAATCATAATGATGGTTTTAAATAGAAAATTCCATTTATTGCTTTAATACATTCCGATTATAAAAATAAAATAAAAGCCCAATAAAAAATACTGGTCCTATCAGTAGAGGAACAAGATGATACAAAAACAAATAGTTCTAGCACAAATCTGAGGCTGCAATTTTACATGTTAAAATACGTGTTATGGATAGGTGGGTAATTTTTTTTTAAGTCCCTAGTATTGCAGCACACTGTATCTTCTTGAGAAGTACTAAAACCCTGCTTTTACCCTCAAGAAGCTCTTCATCTCTTTGCGTATAATAATAAGGTTGGCAATATTAGCGATGCCGGTTGTTTCCAAAGGGAAGTGTAATCATTTTCCCATCCCACATGTCCTTTGTGATAGGACTTTACCATTCTCCCCACAAAGGCAAGAGTCTCTCCACTCCCTTAATCTATGTTGGTCTTGTGATTTGCTTTGGCCAAGAAAGTGCAGCAGATGCAGATGTGGTGCTGAATGGTTTACACACCAGAGGCTTAGCTCCCCCTCTTGGAGCTCTGGCTTTATTAATAACATGATCATCTCTCTAGAATTTTCCAAAGAATAATAATAATAATAAAAACTACTGAAAACAAAACAAAACAAAACAAAAAACTAAAATACTTCCTGGAACTAATAGATTAATTTTTGACATGTGTATAAGAATAAAAGAGAAAAGCACTGAGGGTTGTCTTAATTAAGAGGTTTGCAGGAGAAGATTTGATGACTGAGCTTTGTTTGAGTTGATTAGGTGTAATGGAGAAGGGAGAGAGAATCTCCGAGAGTACACAATGTGGAGGGAACTTCATACAGAATTGGGAATTCCATATTTATATAAATGTAACAATATTTTGACTAAAATGGAGGGAGAAATATAGGACTAAATTATGGCTTATATTTATTTTTACTGTGTGTCAGGCACTGTCCTCATGGTTGTATTTGAAATACTTAAGGTATTCATCACAAAGACATTATGAGTCTGAGTTGTTAGTATCATACTTTACAGATGCAAAAATTGAAGCTAAGAAAATTAGGAGCTTAGAGATATCATGCTCTTTTATAACTAATGTCACCCCAAATTCTAACCCCAAATTATGGTTAAGACTTTACCCAAACTCTTGAGGAGACTTAATTTTTAGTTTGATTTTTACAGTGACCTCCATACGAGTGTGGGAGACACACAGAGAGAAAGACAGAGAGACAGAGAGACAGAAGTATCACAGGGAGGGATACTTAGGTTAAAGGAGAATATGAGAGAAAAGATGGAGACTAAAAGTAGCCCTCCCCTTCATTCCAGTCTTCTGTGAGTCTACGTATATGTGCCTTGACATTACTGGAGGGATCTTGGAATACCCTAATGTCATTAAGAGTTGCTTCCATTAGAAGAACAGAGAAATAACCTCATTTTCTAGAGAATGAGAAGAATACTCAGTTCATTTGGATTGTTAAGGTTTGTGAAGAAAAAAGACTTTGTCCCAAAGAAGACTTCAGTGGAGGCAAGGGTTGAGAGTTTTATATCTCTTAGCTAACTTATTCTGGTCAAGTATTCAAGGAGCTGGCACCCTGGAAGTTGGTTGTTTGCAAATATGGTCCATGACATAGACCGGTATGAGTTGGTGGCAAGACAGTATATCCAGAAGTCAGCATTCAGTTTTTTCTGCAGGCTACTTTTTCCACTACTGATATTCAAAGAATGAGATTTTTCCAAGAGTTGTCTTACGGATGATTTGAAAAACACCGAGCAAAGCAGCATGTAACTAGTTTTGTGCCCTTAATACATGTTACCTATGGACAAGTAGAAGGTCTGTAATTTCTACCCCTCAGAAGGAATGGTCTAGCAGCATCTAGTTCTTCCTAAAATGTTACATATCCTTTTTTAAAAAGACAAAACTACATTGAACAAATGCATACACTAAAGCAAAGAAAGAAAAAGTGCCTTTATAATCTCTTCTTTAACAGCATGTTTGCAGACTGAATTGCCTTTGAAGAAAACATGAATATATGCACTTTTAAAGATTACAAAATTTGATTGCTCTACAGGAGGTTTAAAAGACAAGACCTACTGAGAAGCTACATTTATTCCCTTTCTGTTCTTGGGAGTCCCAAAGAAAAAGAATATAAGAAATAATTACCTTAGAACAGAGTTGGAAAGTTGCTTTGCAAAATGTTGTAATTCTGGTATTAGTGTTTAAAGGAAAAGGCTGAAATGATTTCTAATATAGGACATTGATTTTTCTTAAACTCTTTTACCTAACCATTTCTATAGTAGGAGGAGATAATTTGACCTTTACATCTACCTCTAGTGTTTATTTACACTTACAGTATGAGCCATATAACACTCATGCTCTAGAAGGATTCTTTGGCTATATGCAGGTAGGTCCAAAACCAAAATCACCACAAATCTGCTATGTTTTAAAGCAAATATTCCATAGAAGATGTTAAGATACCCTAAAAATCACAAATTAAATCCTAAAGAAATACAGATTTGGTTTTGGCATGTGACTGGTTGCAATGACTGATATTATAATTGAATTATATTGAATGAATATTCGTCTTAGGATCTCCCCTTCCTGAACATTATTTAATCCCTGATCTACAATAAGAGAGAATAAAGACTGATTGAACAAATCTGAAGTTTAACAGGTTTCTTTTAAAGTCCATGTCAAAATTACAACAATTCAGGTAGGTCAAAGTAATTGGGACATGCTAATGGAAAATGTGGGTTATCAAAGATATATGCTTACTCTGTCTTCTTCAGTATACCTTTATTTGGCTCTAATAACATAATTTTAAGATGTTGAGAACAAAGCTATCAATGTGATTAGGACAAGTTTCCTTGTGGCTGCTAGCCTAATTTTTAAAACTGTAGGCATTATTAACCCTCATATCTAGCCTTTTCTGTATCTTTCAAAATATTCCATCAAAAAAGAATTGCCATATAAATTTATTTGATATTTCCAGAATACCCAGTAACAGAAAAATACTCTTTGAAGTACACATGGAGAAAAAAACAAAACAAAAAAAAAAAGAAACAAAAAAAAAATAAATTAAAAAAAAAAATGAAGTACACATGGAACATTCATTACAATAGACCATATTCTGAATCATAAAACACATTTTAACAAATTTAAAATAATTAAAATCATACAATGTAAACTCTCCAAAAATAAAAAAAGTAAATCAGAAATCATTTATTAAAATATATCTGAAAAATTCTAAAAATTTTGAAAATGGAAACAAATAAATAAAACATTGATTTCCAAATAAAACCCTAGACCAAAGAGGCTGTCATAGGGAAGTTATCATTATAAATAAATAAATTTAAAACATTCACATACTGAGAAAATAAGTAACATCTAAAACCATCATTATTGTAAAAATGATGAACTTCTAGCCAGACAAATCAGAGGGAGAGAGGAAGAAGGGAGATGTGAGGGAGAGAGACAGCAAATTATGCATATCAGGAATGAAAGAGGGAATATCATGAAGATCCTGTCATTAAAACGATAACAAAAGAATATTATTTACAAAGTTGTCATTAAACTCAATAACTTAGTTGAAACTGACACACATACAAAAATGTAAATTATTAAAGTTCACTCATGAAGAAACAGATAGTCTAAAAAGTCCTATTAGTAAAGAAACAAAATTTACAGTTAAAAATCCTTTCAAAGAAGTAAATTTTAGGCCCAAATGGCATTGCTGGTGAATTCTTTGAAACACTGAAGAAAGAATTAATATCATTTCTATACAAATCTTGAAAACAGAAAAGAAGAAAACCTTTCCAATTCATTTTATAAAGCCAATACTACCTATAGCAAACTTGTCAAGAAATTATATAAAACTACACAGCAATAATCAATAATAATCTGAGAAGAAAAAAACCTACAATCATATCAATACACACAGAAAAATCACTTGGCAAAATTCAGCATTCGCTCATAATAAACACTCTTAGCAGCTAGTAACAAGAAAGAACTTCCTGAATTTGATAAATGTCAGAGAATTTATATGAAAAGCCTACAACTAATATTATATTCAATAGACAAAGATTGAGTGCTTTGCCCCAGGACTGGGAATAAGGCAGAGGTTTGCTCATACCAGGCTCACCTAGAGGTCCTAACCAGCTCAAACAAAAATGAATGAATGAATGCAGATTAGAAGGGAAAAAAGCAAAACTGTCTTTATTTGCAGTAGACATAGTGGCCTAAGTAGAAAATCCCAAATAATTTGCAGAAAAATAATTTTAAGTTGTAGATGTATTTTGAAAGGTCACAGGATACAAAAATCATTATAATTCTTTACATAAAGTGAACAATTATGAACTGAATAAAAAAATCATTTAAAATAGCAACAAAAATGAGATAGGGCTAACAAAATATATGCAAAAGCCTATGCTTTAAAATACAAAATATTAAAGAGATAAATAGAAAGATCTAAACAAATGACACTATGTAATATATCCATGGGTTAGAAGACAATATTTTTAGAATATCAAGTCTTCTTCAAACTGATGAAGTCCATATTCGATTCAACGCAAAAATAATTCCAGCATAGACTTTTGTAGAATTTGGCAGACTGATTCTAAAATGTATAAGGAGAAAACAAAAGATCTAGGATGGGTAGAACACTGAGAAAGAGAAACAAAGGAGGGGTATTCATATTACCTGATTTCTGTACTTAATATGAAATTAAGCAATTAAGACAATGTGGCATTGCTGAAAGGATATAAATATACATCAATGAAATAAAAGAGAAAAACGGACCGTTTATGGTCCATTTCTGTTCCACTAAAACAGCAAGAAAATTCAAAAGACAAAAGATATTTTCAACAAAATATTCTTTAACAACTGGACAAAATTGTTAAGACCTTAACAAACTTGGAATATATCACACAGCTAATAAAATATAAACCTATAAAACTTCTCAAAGGAAACACAGGAGAAAATCTTTGTGACATAGGTTTAGATAAAGATTTCTTTATATGAATCATAAAAAGCACAAACCATAAAATACTGATAAATAAAAATGAAAAATTGATGCTCTTTGAAAATGTCATTAAGAAACTAAAAAAAAAAGCATGGAAAAAATATTTGCAAACGCTATGTATGTATTATAGAAATATAAATATAAAGAATAGAAATATAAATAATCTTCATAACTTAATAAGAAAACAAGCAATCCAATTAAAAAATTTACATAGGATTTCAACAGTCACTTGGCCAAAAAGAGGTAAGGATGGCAAATAAGCACAGGAACAAATGTTCATCATTAACCATGAGGTCATTGCAAACTCAAACCACAATGAGAAACCACTATGTACCTATTAAAATGAATATATATTCATATATACATAAAGATTCATTTCACCATATATATATAGATATATCTATATATATGGTGCTGGTGAGGATGCAAATCAATGAAAACTCTACTTTTTTGATGGAAATCCCAAATGGCAGGACCAGAGCTTGTCAGCTTACAAAGCTAACATACAGAGGAAACACACTTACTGAAAAACTCAGCAATTCTACTCCAAGGCCGTCACCCAACAGAAATGAAGACGTATATCCACACAATAATCTACACACAGAAGCTTAGAGCAGCTTTGTTCAAAATTGACAAAAGAGAAAAAACTCGAATGCCCATCACCTAATGAATGGATACACAACTTGTGGTGCAATCACAGGAAACAAAATAGAGATGTGTGCTACGCCAACGGTGAATCTCAAAAGCATTAGGCTGCATGAAAGAAGCACAAACTGAATGGTTATGAACTAACTATGTGATTAAATTTCTAGGACATTCCAGAGAAGAGCAAAAACTACAGAGACAGAAAAAAGACCAAACAAACCTCAGTGATGTTATCAGGGACTAGGGACTGGGGGAGGGGTCTTTCTCGGGTAGTAGAAGCTTAATCTGACTTTGAGTCTAGTTACATGACGACTCATCTTTGCCAAAATTCACAGAACTGTGTATGTGAAAATAATGAATTTTAACGCATTGAGGGATATCTTAATGAACCTGACTTCCATATCAAACATTTATAATTAAATCAACTTAATCATGGTTTGACCTAGGGTTTTCTGTACACATGTGAGACAAAATGGTAAAGAATTAAATATATCATTTTCAGGCAGAAATCAGAGAAGGAGAATGTGTCTGGGGGAGAAACCTTTCTGGAAACCCACAACCCACTACACAGGAAACCCTTATTCAACCTGCTAGTAACCCCAGGTCAGAAGCCAAGTGTGGAGTGACAGCTCAGAGTCTCTGGAAAAATGCCAACCTCCGAACTGGGTTGAACATCAAGAAGCACATCAGAGCTGTGGAATCTTCCAGTCCAAAATCAAAACTGGACCTGTTCCAGTATGTTTTACTCTCTAGATCCCATCTTTATCTCTGTGGCTCAACCACTTAATCATAATCTGTTCCCATTCCAGCCTCACTTCATGGTCGCATCACTCCTCATGAGGATCATGAGGGGACTGGTGCCATGAAACCCAAGGAAAGGATGAGAGTACTCATCCTCAGTTACAATCCCTATCTTCAAATATTTGAAAGCCTATCAGGAAAAGATAAAATGCCTTTATAACGTGAAGCTCCCAGCCCATAATGAGGATTCATGGGCTCAGGTTATGGGGAAGGTGAAATTAGTTTAATATAAAGAAAATGTCTCTAACCATCAGAAGGAGCCAAAGGAGAGTAGCTACCATATGTTGAGAGAGCATTATGCATATTATCTCTTTTAAATTTATAAGTCTTCGAAACAGGCTTTTATAGATAATATAAAATACTTAAGTTCATAGAGTCATGACCAGCATCGTGAAGATTTGAATCTTTGCTCCGCTATCAGATCTCCCAGGGCATACCAATGATCATTGACTCTACTCAAGCCTACTGGGAACCACTTGGCTGGCACCCGTTTCAGAAGAGCTTCCACAGTGTATGAGCTAGATACCATCTGCTTGTTACTTAGATATTATCGAAATCGTGAATATTATGAAATTCTTTATTAGTGCATTTTCTTATTCACATAAAAGAACCTCTACTGTCCTCTATACATTTTTTTTTCTCCATTACTTTCCAATTTCTTTCTCTTACATATCTTTCTTCATCACCTTGCCTCACTAGAGTTATGTTCAGGTGAAAGAGAAGACTTTTTAGTCAATAACAGCATAATTGCACCCCTGCCAGTGCATGGAGTTTGCCAACGGCATAATCTGCTCTCACACGCAGATGCTGCTCCTGGCCCTGACATTTGAGTCTGGCAAGTTGGCTGCCACTTTTTAGCACTGTGCCAATGTCTGCATGGAAGGAGGAACTTTTCCCAACTCAAATCTTGCACAGAACCCCAAAGGCTTATTTGGAGCATTGGTGTATATTTACAAGAAAAGTTCAGGATCCTGAAAAGGGCTGATAAGAAAGGCTCCGCGTTTGTTTCCCCGTTGTGTTCTCATTTTTTTTCCCCCAGGTTATTGGAACTTGTTGAATATATTTGATTCCTTTGTTAAGTTACTTTTCATGTCTTGTGTACTACTTCCCCTACTTTTCATTTTCTGTTATTTTTATAGGAGTGGTTTGGGAGTCATACTACTGTAAAATTGAAAGGAACTTTAGATGTCATGCGATTCAAATCCACCATCTACTACAGGAATCCCTTCTAGAACATCCATGGATAAAATTACCATGAAGTTTTTTCTTGAACACCCCATATAATGAAAGAGCAGATCATTCTGCCATGAATGCTAGCTGTGAAGGAATTCTTTTTCATCAATACCTATATTTTATCTCCAAGTAACTTCTGAGATTTACTGGTCTCTGGAACAACACACGATATCCTTCACTCAGCGTTTCTAAGGAAAGTTTTTCGAATACTTGGAGACACGCATTCTATGGCTTTCTATGAGCATTTTGGGTGGCTGTGTATGTATTTTGCCTGGGCCTCTGTTTCTACAGTAACTTTCGATCCTGTTTTGTGTAGTTTTATGTAGGTAATCAACCCCACACCTATCCTTCCATTATCTCTCTGATGTACTTTCCCTGGATCACTGAGAATCTGAAAACTAACACTTCCAAGACTCCCTTGCCAGGTGGATTTGGACAGGCTTGAAGGTAAAATTGAAGGCCAGCAAAGAAGGAAGGCATTGGGGTTCTGGTAGCAGATGCCTGAGGTACCAGCAGTCTCCTGCAGCATTAGCAACAGCACTATCTCCTGTAATTGCAGGGAGGTGGCTCCACTCAAGGCCGCAACAAGTGTAGGGTTCTGGGCACCAGCCCCAAAAGCTGCGGCAACTTCTTGATCTCTGAGTAATACCATCTTTCTCCTCTGTCCCCATATCACATCTCTCTCTTCCCGTAGTATCTAGATGCCTTTGTATTCCTGATGCGATGCTGATTATGAACTCTTACAACACCTACTACGTTCTGGACCATGGTACAGTTGTCCGTGTTCATATCTTACCTCACCACCAGCTCAGTCACGACGACACCTGGCATGTGGCTCATAAAGGTTAACGATGCAAAATTTTTATCATTTGGAATCATGTCTCCTCTTAGATCCCCCTTCTTCAGACTACACACACCCAATTTACTCATTGCTCCTCATAAAGCATCGTTTCTAAAGTCTCATCTTTCTGATCATCCTCCTATCATTTGCTATTTCATTGGCTCTTAAAGTGTCACATCCAGAAACAAACCCATTCCAGACGTGGCCTCAGAATTCAACAGAATTCAAAATGAAAAGAACAAACATTTCTTTATAATCTCTATATTCTGGTCATTAATGCAAACGTTTATCTTATTTGCTTTTTTAGAGAAATCACATAGCACCTGAAATCCATCTTAAAATTCTGTTTAAAAAAATAAAGCAAATTCTGTTTAAACACCAACATCATAAATCAGCTTGGAATCTCAAACTCAAGATAATCTCAATTTCTCATTCTTTTATCTTTGCTATTTGTAAATCTAATACGCTGCCCTTCTATGCCTTCATTCAAGATATTGCTATCATGCTGACTAGAACAATCCCATTTAGCACTAAGCAAGGTTGGTGAATCTAGCCTCAATCCTAACCATGAGTTAGATGTAGTTACAGGCCTCTGTATTACTCTCAAATTCATTACTCTCCTAAGCTAAGTGATGTTTTCAAACTCTCAGTGGTCCAAGAGTTTTGAAATTCAGTTTATTTTAAATATTATAATTTATTGTTCATCTTCATAAGTGCTTGAATTTCTATTTCATAGGCTAAAATTGTAAGAAGTCGGCACTGTTGATTTTTCAAATACTGAATCCATTTTGTCAAAAGGAAAAAAATCATAGTTGCCACATTTTTTGTTGCTGTTTAATAAAATTCAAATTTCTAGATATTTTGCATTCTCAAAGGATTTTTTGGCAAATCATTACTTTCAAAGATAGAGTCTTTGATAAAAAAAAATTATTGGATGGACATATGGCTCAGGGAAGTGCATGCAGGAGTCCTTGGAACAATGCACTGTGGTTTTGATTTACATTTCCCTGATGATTGGTGCTCTTGAACATTTTTATGTGCCTATTGGCCATTTGAGTGTCTTTTTAGAAAAAAAAAATCTATTGAGGTCCACTGCCCACTTTTTTATTTGGATTATTTGGGGTTTTTTGCTATGGAGCTCCTTATACATTTTGAATGTTAGCTCCTTATCAGAAATGTAGTTTGCAAATATTTTCTCCCATTTTGCAATTTGCCTTTTCGTTTTGTTCATCATTTCTTTAACTGTGCAAAAGCTTTTTAATTTGCTGTAGTCCCACTTGTTTATTTTTGCTTTTGTGGGTTCTGGGTATAATATCCATAAGATCTTTGCCTTATATGTGGAATCTAAAAAAAAAATTATTAATTAAAAAAAAAGCTTATCAAATGCCAGAATAGACTGGTGGTTGCCAGTGGTAGGTGGGGAGGGGCGGGGGGAATGGATGAAAGTGGTCCAAAGGTACAAATTTCCAGATAAATAATGAGTAATTTCTGGGGATATAATGTATAGTATGATGGTTATGGTTAACAATCCTGTATTGTATACTTGAAAGTTACTAAGAGACTAGATTTTAAAAAGTTCTCACCACAGACACACACCCACACACACACATATACACACAATGTAACTATGTGAGGTGACAGATGTGTGAACTAACCTCACTGTCATAATCATTTACATACATATAATCAGTATGTTGTACTTCTTAAGCTGATGTGTTATATTTCACTTACATCTCAATAACGCTAGAAAAAATCTTGCATTTACAGAGTATTCTGGCCTAAGTTGGAGGTTGTAAAGTAGGGCTAAGGAAATAAGCCCGAAATTCAGAAGAACTTTAAGTATTGATAACATGACCTTAAAATGTATAAAGCAAGGTCTTATACACAGGATGGAATTTGAAATGAGTCATAAAGCGAACAAAAGCTCAAGGGACAAACAAACCACTTCATAGCAGAATAGTTAAGGTAAATTCATTGTCAGAGGTCAAGCCCATTAAAAGGACCAATGGGATATTAATCAAGGAGGGCTGAGGAGATAATTTTGGTTGTTGAGCAAGTTTATACGTATCCATACATCCATGCACACACATGCAATGAGTTTCTTGACATATCCTGGTGAGCAGCTTAATCTGTTTGCGTAAATATTAGAGATCGTCTGAACCGAGGCTGTAGTAAAATTGAAACAAGATAGAGGCAAGATTGTATTGGGGCTTCAATGTCCAACAAAATCTTTAGTCTAGAAGGTATAAAAAAATATCAAAGCATCTTGTAGAGGAGATTGACACCAAGAAACATAATATGATTAATTTCTATCTTTTTAACAGAAAGACCCTGGTCAATGATTTAGTCTCTTAGGCGATCAATCTAGTAGTAAATATTCACTTAGGTGTTTTAACTTACTTTTTTGAAGTCAGACAGTAAAGAAGATATTCCAAGAATGTTTTGCCAAAGTTGACATGTTTTATTCATCGATTCAGAGAAGAGGTTTGATGGGTAAAGTCTTGGAAAAATCTACCAAGATTTCTTAAGAACACCTGCTTTTGTGTTTTCTTGCTCAGACTGGCACACCTGTCAAGCCTCTGAAGCCCCTAACTGATCCAGATACCAACAAACTCATTCAGTCCGGGAAAGATGCTGTCTCTCCCAGATGCTTAAAAATGGCCATTTGGTAAAATGTGAAAGTAAATTGCTTCAGTTTTGCTTGCTGAATTTGACATGCATCAGTGACAATTTCCAATACTGAGTAGTTTCAGAGGGTCAAATGCATTGTTTCAAGTTTTTGTTTTTAATATACTTGATTGCTTTTCTTTTTTTTAACTACTAATTTTAATGGCTCTGTATTTGAAAGGTAAAATGAATAATAATGAAGATGAAAGACAGCTTTACTTAGTTCCTTTGCCAGGTGAAACAGTTTGGAATGCAAAACAAGTGTATGTGTGCAATGGTCTTAGCAGACGGAGGGAAACAGCAATAAGAGATGAACCTTGGTCTTCTGCCAAAAGACCATGAAGGGTGAGACATGCAGAACCAGTCAGAATGATCGAAGGTTGTTTTGGTGTTTAAAGAGGTTGCAGTTTTAGTCAGCAGTTTGTCTTTAGCACAGCATAGTAAATTACAAATTTTCTAATACTGCCTGTTTGCCATCTGTTTTTGAGAAATTATATCTGATAATAGACAATACAAAAGCATGACCTTGCTCAGCTTCAGTGGAAATCACCCAAACAAAACCACTGCCTATTTTTCCCCATTTCTAGAGAGATACTCAGAGAAGACGGGACAGGGAATCTGTCCAATAAAACCACCCTCAGATTAAACTGTATTTTATTTAATCAAGGGGAAATCACAGAATGCTGGTGTTATGAAGACTCTTATTTTATAATTAGCCATAATTCTATAAGAGATAGTTTCTGTAAATATCTTTTAGAGGCCTTAATAGATAAAAGAGAAAATGAACTAGCAGTGTATTTTCCAATGCCTGTTTGTCAGAAACACCTGTTGTACCACAAGAGAGTCATTATTTCTGTTAGGTTCGTTTTAAAGAAGTAAGATCCTAAAAGATCGATTATTTGCTCTATTTACAAGCTTTGATTTTAACTGGCATTTACCTGTTTCCAAAAGTTAAATACACATTGGAATATAAACAGATTTTCAAAAAAAAAAATAAAATAAAAAAAAATAAACAGATTTTCACTAAGAAAGATATTCGAAGGACTAGGTCTATAGACAAAGCAAAACAAGGCATGGTTTTAGGCAATGAGAATGATATTGAAATAAATATATCTTAAAAATTTGCATATTTAAAGAAAATTGCATTCATATCAGGTACTGTGGACTATGACTTGAGATGCTTGGTAAAAACCAGTCACATAAATTTATAATCATGTAATATATATGTTAATAACATGCTCTGTTGACACATATAATTATAGATTTTCTATAAATTTGTCTATTGTATAAAAGGGCATTTAATTTTTATAAGAGATACCCACCAAATTTTCCAATTAAAATATCCATAAATGCAATTTGGATTTTTATTTAGGTTCCTAGTTGTCCTATGGTCTCAGAACGAGTGCCTAAAACTCACTTTAGAAGTCCAGAAAAATGGCGTGTTATTGCACTCTTGGTATAAAAACAAGAAGACCTTCAATGAAACTGTTTCTACTGTAAGCCAAAGACCTTTCTTAAAAGATCACTCCACAAATCATTTCATTTAAAAAATGGTAATTAAAAAGTCACAAATTAAATATCAAAATATGTAACCAAACCAGCCTATGAAACTAAATTCAGTAAATGCCCCAATGACCAATTATGTCACTCTAAATCTTGGTTTTTGGCTAATTCTGTATATTCATGATATAAATAATGTTATTCTTTTTTTTTTAATAATTCTATTCTTAATCCATAATCTATATAGATCATTTCATCTAGCTGCAGATTGCTATCGCATGGATCAGGTCACATATTCCAGGGAAGCCAGAATATTAAGCTACTTGCCTCTCAATAAAAAAAAGAAAGATACTTTTTAGAGAGTTACACGTGCTACAAAAACCACACAACTCAACATAATGATGCAGACTACACATAGCACACACATTAATCAGCGTAAACACAGGTGACCTACGCATGCCAGGCCATCTATCTGCTTCGAGCTGCCATCCTGCTGAGACTGGTCCAGCTCCCTGACGGTAAATCTTTACACCATCATTTTATCCCCTGTGCTGACAAGACATCTCCTGCTGTGAGTAGCCAAATGTTTATGTGCGAGGACATCCCGTCCATTATTGTTATTAGTTCACTACCCTCATGCATGAGCAAAGAACATTAAAGGCCAAATGGGACCAAAAAAAAAAAAAAGAGTTTCCTTTGGATCTCAGCTTTCACATGGATCCTGGTTCCTAAGGAATGTGTGAAGGGCTTTGTCTTTCAAAAATATACAAGGAACTATTCTGAGACTCTGACTTCATACCAGCCAGTCTGTGGAAACAACCATTTCGTGAGTGCACTGTTGTGGAGACAGCATCAGAGAGTGGCAAAAAATGGGATTTCTGTTTCCGCCTCTACTCAGTCATGTGACCTCAGCATATCTCTGACCCTGCTTCTTTAATCTCTTCTTTTTTTTTTTTTTTTTTTTTTTTTTTTTTTTAATGATAGTCACAGAGAGAGAGAGAGAGAGGCAGAGACACAGGCGGAGGGAGAAGCAAGCTCCATGCACCGGGAGCCTGATGTGGGATTCGATCCCGGGTCTCCAGGATCACGCCCTGGGCCAAAGGCAGGCGCCAAACCGCTGCGCCACCCAGGGATCCCCTCTTTAATCTCTTCTATTTCTTTCTTTCTTAATGAGAAGCTTTCTTTTTAGCCAAAAGATGTTATTACAGGCTAAATGGTCAACCCATCTCGCTCCATAAATAAACGTTTCAAGATACTTTCCAGTATTTCCTAAGGTAATTTTGCCCAGTGATTTTGCTACCAGGGTACCCAAGAATACAACCCCCCTCCCTACCCTCCACCCCTGTCATTAATCATGGCATTGGCATTCAACTATTGACTATGGTATATTTTTTTTTATAGTCTATTTGTATAAATCTAATCTTATTTTTTTCAAAAAACACTTTGGAATTTGGTATTCTTCTCAAATAGTAGCCTGTAAGTATTGATAAGTGACAATGCAAGGGCTCCATTCTGCGAAAACGTGAAGAATCAGTCTGTACTCAATATATACACAAAAACCTGTGTGGGAAGCTCTAGGAAGGCAGTGACCACATGTGTCTCACTCACTTATGGAAAGTGAGGTTAAGCCATCATGATTGAAAGTAAAGGGAAAAAACTAAGAACCAAGGAGACAGCTCTGTGGAATTGCTAGCAGGGCCTACTAACCAAGGAGAAGGACTGCTTTCCCAGGGACGTGGGAAGTGGAGGATAGTCTCGCAAGGATCAAAAATAGAAAGATACGCCTCAGTGAGAAGAAAAAGAGCATAAGCTGGCAAGCCTCCCAATCTTCTTTTTATTTGCAAACAGTTTTTGCTACATTCAAACACTGTTCTGGGAACGTGGACATCCTGCCAACTAAAGGGGAAGGGCTCTTCTGCCATATTGCTTCCAGAAAGAAGTCCTCGTTCTCCGGATGCTGGCAAGAAAGTAACAGCACAGGCACACTTTCCACCTTTTTTCATCAGTTAAGTTTTTGGAGCTGCTTCTATATAATTGCCTTTTTTTCTCCTTTCCGTCTACGAAACTGCAACATCCAACAGGAACAGATTAAAATAACACAGCTTGATCATTTCATGGTAAGTCCACGCTTTGACTCACGTCATGATCTATTTGGTCTATGTTCAAGTACTCTTTTCTCTTGCTTTAAGTTCAAAGTTATTTTAAATATCTCGACTTAATATGAAAGGAGTCTGCAATATCCTCCTAGCTCTTTTTCCTTAAGAATGAGTCAGTCATTAGCAATTACTCCAACTGGAAACACAACTTCAGAAGAGTTTTAAAGGGGCATGACAATGTAACTTTTCAGGGAAGTCCAATGTCTTGAAATCTCATTTGCCAATAATTCTTGTCAAGAATCTTTTTTTTTTCAAAAATCTCAGAGGAATTCACACATTAATTAATTCTGACAGCAGCCTGGTAATGTGCCCACATCACAAATAACTGGAGAAGGAGGTGGCCCACAGTGAGATAACCAGAGAACCAATAATCTTAAACCGGTTTCCCCAAAGCTCCCATCTCCTTGCTCATTCTGTTCTCTCCATCCTTCAGAAAATGTTCCTATTTAGAGTTGTTGCCAATTTGTGCCATGGACGTCACAAAATGAGATGAGAGGGCTTGGAGGTTTTGTTCTGTTTCTGAATTCCTGTGATCTCAGCAATATGTTATCTAAAAAGAAAAAAATATATGATAATCTATTTTATAGAGGCTCTGGTTGTTTTCTAATATGAGGAACCTTTTGAGTAAGTAATTTGCCATACTGTCCAAAGCTATGATTATGCATTTGTGTTTATTATCACTGTTGTTTCATTTTCTCTTCGACTGAAATGTAGGCATGACCACATACGCCAACACATTGTTGGATGTGAAGGGATTGGTCTTACACATTTCTTTTTAAGATCTCCCAGATAGCAGTTTGAGGAATAAGCAAGAAGACAATAAGAAGAGGAGAAAAACCTGCTTGAAGTTCCTTTAATAGTCCAAAGGAAAGATCATGGAAGCTTAGACTAGAACGACATCACTTAAAAGATGGAGAGAGAGGAGCGGGATTCAACAAGGAACCCTTTTCCCATTGAAAAACATAAATTTTTGAATAAGTTTTATATGAATCTAGTCAGAATGGCTATTCATACTAAAAAATACACGATATTCAGAATAACTCCCACTTTTTTCCAGGCTGATTCTAGCAAATTTGAAAACAGCAATGGAGAGCTCTTGCATTCACATCGCTGAAGTTTGAAACTACAGCAATATGTAGTTATACAAAATTAATCGTCCAGTGGAGGTCACATGAGCAGTCAGATTATTGTTAAGTTCTCTTACATTACACATTCATCACACTCAGGATAAGAAAATATATCACGGTTTACTGTACAGGTTGTTCATTACCATTTTAATGGGGATTGCCATTGATCAATAGAACTTGGCTTTGCCATAGCTCTAGGTATGCAGCGAAACTTATCAGCTAGAAGACAGATGAGGAGCACAATGCCTTGAAAAAAGCAGTCACTCAATATATATTTATCGACTTCAATATGGATGCTTTTCAAACTACAATTAGTTTTCTAAAACCATAAAATATTGATCTAACAAGTTTTCATCTGAGAATGCAAAGGGGCAGCGTCTCCTTAAGAAGTCCATTTTAGATTATTTCCATTATCAGTTCATTCTTTGATTTCTCCTACCGACAGTCTAGCTTTCTGTGTTTTCGGTTTTGTTTGTGTTTTTATTTTTTTGCCTTTCTCTGTCTCTCTGTTACAAAGCAAAGCTAGATTTCCCATCATCTGTCTGCTAACAATTAGATTTAATGTGATTAAATTGGGAATTATCCTGTGAACTATAGTAATCAGCCACTCTCCCTCCTCTGTTGATTTGATTCATTCCTTCCCTCTATTTCCATTTTAATAATTATTTTATCATTTCACTTTAATTTGCTTCCAATAAATTAAATTAAATGCATCAAAGGCCCTCAAAACAAATTAGCTTTTTGCGAAGTCAGGTCTTAAAGATCCAAAATATGATTTTGTTTGTTACTCTGTAGATTATAAATATGCATTACACACTGGGAAAGAGCATTTTCAAATTAATTTTCCATTGCTTCTAAAATATCTGAGAATTCCTTCTAGGCCAAAAGAAGTTTCCTCATAAATCTTATTATATCTTTTAGTTTAAAAATCTTCATAAATTTATTTTAGAAAATATAAGTCTTTTAAAAATTCAAAGCATTGGATGATAAAAATTCACTCAGATTAAAAATCTGTTTATTTTTTACCTTTTCTCTTTCTAGAAAAATAATTTCCCAATTTAAAAAAATCTCCCTGTTACTTTCATTATTTTATCCTGATTTTAACTATATGGAGAAAAGTCATTGCCTTATGCACTTTTAAAGAAGTTCAGTTCTTTCTTATGGGGAAAATATACTGTCTTTCCATCCCCTTATATTCTTGGGACACAGCAAGGTGCAGACACCAAATTTATTCCAACAGATTATTTGAAAAATAACTTATCTATAACAGAAAAATCTTTCTTTTAGAAGATATTAAACACTGTATTTAAGCTCCTACACTGGAGTGCTAGATACTCCTGAAGTGGAGAAATAAAAAACAAAATATTTTATGAGAAAGATGTATCCAACTTGTGAGATCAAGGACATATTTCCCTGTAAGATGCCAGAGTTCCCAGCTCCAGATGATCTGTGGCGGCATCTCTGGCCAAGATCCAGCTTTGATAGAGTAAGGACTGTGGTGGGTGGAAGTACTGAGGTGGAAGTGTTGGCAGCGGAGTATGAGGGCCAACCCCAACTTTTGTGCTTATGACTTTATTCAGCATTTACCGAATGCCTCTCAGGCCATGCTGCCATCTATCTCTGACAGCTTTATGTACATAGAAGACTTTTTTTTTTTTCTTACATGAGGTCCTCTTTCAGGATGAATATAGGTTAGTAGAGTAAAACATTCATAGAAGCAAGAGTAAAAGGAATTGGCAAAGAAAGAAAAGTACAAAGGAGAAAGTGATTCTTTCTACCTGTTGGGATCAAGGAAGGCAACCTGGAATCCAAGCCATGCATGGAGTCCAAATCAGCCCTTTCCTGCTCTTTGAGGCCACCGCGGGGAATAATTTTCCCATTGCTTGTTGCTTCTCTCTCACATTGCTCATCAGGAAAGAAGGTGGAACTTTACATCTTTCTATCTACGTTTTGTCCCAAGATCAAGAATTTTGCTTGTTTTTAATGGTAGAATAATGGAGAAAGAGACAAGAGAAAAATGTTTCCATGCTATGTATTGTTTTCAATTATTTATCTTTTTAAATGGTAATTCCTCTGATAAGATTCTCATCAAAATACTCATTTTTTTCCCCTTTTAACGTACACAGAGAACTAAAGTAAGATTCCCCTCCTTCTTTTTTTAAACAGAAAAACAGCACGTTCAGGTTTTCTGGCATTTCTCTGCAGCAGCTGGAGTAAGGATAAGAACCCAGGATAAAATCCAGAATAAGGTCCTTCAGGGGAGGAAACAGATTTGAGGCCGGGACATCACAGTAACTGAAGATTCGGCCTGGCCTGGTGCTAGCAACAGCTGGTGGGATTTACCTGCCTCTTGTAATCCCTTCTGTCGTTGACACTGCAGACTCTGCCCTCGGCCAGGCCTCTGATAAGACATGGACATATGTCACGGCGTCCCCATGCTCCTGCAGCTGCTGAACTGGTACCCTGCCTCAGAGCCTCCTTGGCCGAAGAATAATTGCACATCATTTCTCTCCAGCATGAGCTAGGATTTGCTTTCGGATTTGTCCTGTGGCAAACTGGCTTGGATTCTGACTATTTTGTTCTTGTACTTCTTCCCTGGGTACCCGCACTGTGCCACCAGCAGACCCATGTCTTGACCCTTTCTGGCTACTGGCTCCAGTTCACAGAAGACCAGTGGCTGTTGCTCATGACTCCCATGGTGGGACTGCGTATCTTTGTGTAATTGGTGGATCAAGACTCCACCATTAAATTAGACACCGGTAAGACACAAGTCTACTCAGTGTGTATAAGGGAAAATACCCCCCCCCCCAAAAAAAATCCATGGTATTACTTATGCCAGAAAATTTGAAGACTATGTCTACAAATAGAACACTTAGAAAAATATTTAGGAATGAATAAGTGCCTTCAATTATAATTTTTTAAAAGTATATCACTATGTAGATCTATGTTACTATTATGTATATTTTTTTAAATTTTTTTTTTAAATTTATTTGTGATAGTCACAGAGAGAGAGAGAGAGAGAGACACAGGCAGAGGGAGAAGCAGGCTCCATGCACTGGGAGCCTGACGTGGGATTCGATCCCAGGTCTCCAGGATCACGCCATGAGCCAAAGGCAGGCGCCAAACCGCTGCGCCACCCAGGGATCCCCTATTATGTATAATTTTATATAATATATAAAATATGATATATATTTATATGATTTTTTTGAGATGGAACTTTTTTTAAAGATTTTATTTATTTATTCATGAGAGACACAGAGAGAGAGAGAGGCAGAGACACAGGCAGAGGGAGAAGCAGGCTCCACGCAGGGACCAGATTTGGGACTTGATCCCGGGTCTCCAGAATCACACCCTGAGCCAAAGGCAGACGCTCAACTGCTGAGCCATCCAGGTGCCCCAATATGATTTCTATATATTTGCATCATATTCTTCATATAATATAAATAATATATACTATATAAAACATATTTATATTACATAAATGTGTTATATAGATTATAAATTTAAATTATTTTAATATAAATGTATTTATATTATAAAATATTTATATACTATCTATTATTATGTAACACATAGTAATGTATTACTATGTAATGTATATTATGTAATACATACATAATATATGTAATATATATATATTACACTGGTTATATGTTATTTATTTCTGAACCTTGTGAATAATTGGGTGTAGATAATTAAATTGAATAATTTATTCTAATGTAAATACATAGAGATAAATATATACGTATAAGCGCAGACATGCGCACACACACACATCCGCTGCATATTTCTATGGTGTGTGAACACCAAAACAATGAAAATCTTTGAGCTCCCTTCTGGTATGTGTAAGTGAACTACATTTTATTATTTACTAAGACGGAGTACACTGTATTACTTTCTAAAATGGAGATTTCTCTAGGCCTTATTTTGCCAGACTTTGAAACAGTTATGTTTTCACTTTTTTAACAATGACTGAGGTTTAGCTAACCTTGGTAAGGCATTTATTTGTAAGTTGTGAATAGAAGGCCTTAAATCATTAATGTGAATTTAATGTTGGTTACCTTTTCCCTGAAAGTTTTCACATTGTAATTCATTTGTCACCTGAAACAGTGACACATGTGACTTTTCCCCATAGCTTATTATGAAATTCCAGGCAGTATCTTCAGATAAAATATAGTTCAGAGAATTCACAGGAAACATTTGCTAATTTTATAAGGATCTTACCAACACTACTGTAAAGAGACAGATCTGGATGGCCCGGTGGCTCATTGTCCCTCCCCTCTATCATGTACACACATGTGTGGGCACACAGACAAACTCACGTGTACACACACACACACACACACACACACACACACACAGCAGACCAGCTGAGAGTTAACTGGATCCACAGGTTCGACTTAGCTCAGCGACGCACAAGTGGGTCAGCTGTGTATATGTGAATAAATATATTTCAACCAACCTGTTAAAAAAAAAAAAAACCACAAAAGCTAATGGAATTACTGTGTTCCTGAATACTCTCCCCTCCTATCATCATTAAGGCTCCCTCCTTCAAGAAACTTTGTTTCATGCTCTCATACTGCCAGGACTCATTCCCTACAGGGATGTCGAGCATAATGGGACTGGAGATCGTCTCCCACTGGAACTCTGGCCACGGGTGTTCAGACTTTCTAAACCGACATCTGAGTGATGATGGCCTAGGACACAGTGTGCCCTCTCCTACTTTTTTTTTTTTTTTAAATCCCCTTCCCCCACCCCCTACCTCAGTGATCCTATGATACAACCAACCTACTTACCACTAGTGGTAAATTTCTGTGACACTGATGAATGACAACCATAGTCATCATTTCGCCCCATGACACACATATTCATGTATCTGTAATTCAAAACACTGTGCATCAGAGTACACGTGGAGGTGGACCAGTGCAGAGGACAGGCAGCATTTCTGCTCTTGGAGCTTGCATGATCAGAATACTCGCACACTGGTTACTTTATGTGCTGCTTTCACAAGTACTTGCCCATGTTACTAATTGAATTTTTTATTTCTACTTCTTAAATAAGTCATGATTTGCTTTTCCTTTTTCTTTGAAAAAAAAAAGTATACTTGTACCAATCTAAAAGTTCTCTTCAATCATACATATTTCATATCCATCATCATTCATATTTTGTTTCATGATCTCTTTTCTTGAATGTTCTTATTTACAAACTAGGGATGATTTTCAAAATTTCACAACTCTCAGAGAGCTTTAGGAATAATTTTGTCTTCATAACTACTGTGTCAGGTTTACAAAAATAAAAATAAAAACACACAAAAAATAGTTTTTAGTAAGCTCATTCTCTGTGAGTTGTATATTTATCTACCCTGAATCTGTAGTGTCCTTGTGAAACTGCATTTCTCTTTGTTATGCCAAAATTCTTAGGAAAAACATTGTTTTTTGCTCTCTCCTCCCAAACACCTGCACAAAACTCTTGAGCAGAGATCAAAGGAATACAATCTACTAGAGTGTGATCAGCGATGGGCTAGTCACACCAGCACCTGCTTTTCATTGCCCCCAAAGAACCACAAATTGAAGGGCAAAAAGAGCTATAGACTGAGACTGAGAGAAGTGTACAAGTGGAAAAATAAATGAGAAACAAGGAAATCCAAGAGGAGAGAGAATGGAAACAAAACTGTCTTCCCACTACTCATGGAATACGACTTACATAATGATTAAAATAAATATGTTCACTTATAAATGAGTATTAAGAAACTGCCCAGGCCTTTGATGGAGGGGCTTTTCTTTTTTTTTTTTCCTTTCCTCTCAAATGCCCAACCTTTGGAGAGCTGGCTCCATTTTATTCCTACTTAGGATTATACTTGTCACATTTTAGGCATTTTTCCCTCTAACCCAAGCATTAATAGACAGGCCCTATTACACCAGATGTTGTCTTCCTTATGCTTGCTTATCATTCTTTGCACATCACCTCTAACAGTGAGATTTATTTCCCTTTTTCTTCCTCTAAGCCTATCTATTATTTTCCTTTGCACAAAATCAACATCACTTTATCCTTCAAACACTGGAGTTTACAATTCTCCCAGTTAAAATGCTTTATATTTAAAAAAAAAAAAAGGAAAATCCACCAAAGAAGAGCAGATCAGTGGCACTGCAGGGGTATTGGTTTCTTTACAGGAAGAGATTATAGTAGATGCTCTGGATACCCTACATCGAAAAAGAAGCTATATGGTAAAATCCTCTTTTAATCAAATAGAACTCCTCAAGTAAATACTGGAGTCCTCATTAGACTAATTTGCTAAGTTTTTCCCTCATGCACACTTTGTCACTCCATATAGAGAATGTAATAAAAAATAATGCAATAAAAAATAATAAAGAAGGAGAAGAAGAAAGGAAAGAGGAGGACTGGCACAGCTTCAATAAAGTATCAGACTAATTCAGCAAAGATGGCCTTCTGGCCCTGAGACAATTGATCTACAACGCAGACATTATTCAACAACAATGCAAATTATAATCAGCCACCAAAGACACTCACTCTCTCAATGATTTCCTGACATTTCAGAACATTAGGGGAGAAGTATATCTTTCCTTTGGGATTCGCATCGGTGTTCGGTATAATTTCCCTGTAAACTCCAGATAGAAATATTCCAGAGAAGGAAATAACAAAACAAAGCCATAAATATACCAAGTTGTTTATGTTTTTGAAATAAAAATGTTTTGCAAAGGTATTTCATAAGAAGCAGAGACTTTTATAGTTTTCTGCTTTTCTCTTGTGACATCCTCCAGAAACAGACAAGATAGGCAGGCACCCTGACACGAAGCTTACGGAGTCCTAGACTTTCTTATAGTCTGACCTCACCTTTAAAAAATATCATCTGGGGATCCCTGGGTGGCGCAGCGGTTTAGCGCCTGCCTTTGGCCCAGGGCGCGATCCTGGAGACCCGGGATCGAATCCCACGTCAGGCTCCTGGTGCATGGAGCCTGCTTCTCCCTCTGCCTGTGTCTCTGCCTCTCTCTCTCTCTGTGACTATCATAAATAAAAAAAAAATCATCTGTTCAATAGCAACGCTCCCTAAGCTCCTAGGACTAGGGTGGTTCTGGCTCTCTCAAAGTACTTACTAGAACAAACTCTGGAGTCAGATTCCCTTTCTCCCTCTCCTGACTCTGTCACTTCTTAGCTATGGTGTTGTCATGGGCAGAGACCTAAACCTTATAAGGTTCAGTTTCTTGTTGTCCAAAAACTTTGATATTATCCACATCTTTGGTATGTTCTGAGTATTACATGAGATAATGCCTGTAAGTATTGATCATAGTGCCTGGCACATAAAAAGTGCTCAGCAATCGCTAACTACTGTTGTTATTGCTAGTGACTACTCAGATCAACTCTACTCCACTGAGGAGAAACTGGAAAATGTGAACTCACAAGGCTCATGTGGAGATGATTATATTGATAAATTCCTAGTAAATGAATCATAATAAATGGTAGTGAGGGGTTACAAAAAGCCATGCTATTCTCAAGGCAATTTTATTTTACCTTCTCAGGGTCAGTTTCCTCTCCTATAAAATGGGGATAATAACAGAATCTACCTTAGATTATTCTTGTGGGGTTTACAAGAGGTGAGATAATACGTAGAGAGCTGTTAAAATGCACAGGATGTAGTATACAGTAAGTGCTCATTGAACAGTCGTGGTTGCCAACTGTTCCCTTTATTATAGACAATGATGTCATCCTCTGCCTTTTCCAATAATGTATTTAGTCCTTTTTAAGTAGTGGACATGAGAACAGATCTTTTTACTTGTTTCTTTTGGAGAAAACCATGCTTACTTTCTATCACTAACCCAGAATTATCTTGGAAGGTAAATGACGTTGTACTACTAAGCTCCTGGATGGGTATGTAGCTGTCGGTTGGAGACAAACACAGAGGGGAAGCTCCATGCAATGAAGGAGGTGTAACGTGAAGTTTGGAAACAATCAAGGAAGGGAGCAAGGGACTTCCCAGGTAGGAGAGAGAAGCAGGGCTCACAATTGAGTCACCAGTGCAAAGCACGGACAACAGAAGAGGAGCCAAGAGCAGACAAGCAACAATCAGGAGAAAGTGAAGTCCTGGGGCAAAGGAAGAGAATTTGGGGAGGGTTAAGGCTTCCCAGGGTATAGATTAGGGGTCTCAGTCAACCCTAGATCTGAAGGGTTGAGGGGTTCCTGCTAACATAGAGGCCACATAAATTTTTATGTCCTAATAGTTCGACAAGCCTTATTCAATTTGCTGTTTGAGCACAGAGTTTTTTGTAAGCTGTGGATATTTCCACTCTCTCTGTAATCAAACCTAGATTATATTCAAAACTTAAATAGTAGTCCAGGGGACAATGAATTTAAAGAGACCTTGGCTACAACATTCATTCTGCCACTAATCAGATAGAAGACACCATCAATTGCTGCACATCCTTGGACCTCAAGCTTATCATTGGTAAAATATATCAGACTAAATGATTAATACATTTCTATTAATAATTTATCTCTGCTCTTAATTTTCTTCACTGGAAAAGGTTACATGGTAAAGTGAGAAGGAATATAATTTGAGAAGTAAAGTGATACGATTTTAAAAATAAAATACACATACAAAGTAAAACAATGGGGAACTGGCTTTTTAGCCTCAAACATATAATGTTCAAAGATATGTCTCTCCCAGATGGAATCAGATAATTTAAACCTGAAATACATCACTTTAAAAAAATATAATTGGCAGATCCATGAAGATATGTACACTTCTTAGATGGACAGCCAGTGAGATTTCACATGATAATTGCCACAGCCAACATAGAATATACACCTCAGGGCTACTTTCACACCCCAACGCACTTTGTCCAACAAGTTGAAGGTCATTTGTCAGAGCCCCAAGGAACTTAGTACTGGAGGAAGACAGGATTTCTTTTAAGGCTTAATAATTTAAGACACTGTCAGTTCATCCTTTTGGATATGATATCATTTGGGAATAGTAATAAACTCCCCTTTAAGCTGAGTTTCTTTTAACCTTGACATGAGCTCACAGACAGGAATACAAGCATGTTCGATGCAAGGAACAAACAGGCTGAGTTTACAACTAGAACGGTTTTGGATTGTCGTGCAGCCTGCCTACAGAGTACGAGTTAGTACAATAGTCGTGCCTTTGACTAAGGTCATATATGATGACATGGGTTCTGAACAATAATCATGAGCAGCAGGTATGGATGATTCTATAGAAGAATACAAATTTCTACAACTCAAATAATTTAAATATGAACATTGGCTTTTGCTCTTTTATAAAATCAGGAATGGGACAAACAGGACTAATCTTGACTTGAAAAATTAAACTGCTATGTTACTATTTCCTGATAGCTTAGGATTTTGCAATTCTTTCTCTGTATGGGTCAGAGGCACTCTGCACATGGTCATTACACATCAGTGTCTGTTCAACTTGAAAAAAAAATAATCCTGGCCTTGCAAACAGATTAGGAAGGATCAGGTCAAAGAGTGCTTTCTAATAATAATTATATAATTCAAACAATATTGAGCAAAAGTCATAAATACACCTGAAAGAATAGTGGTGAGGTATAATAGAGCCCTTAGCTGTTGGAGCACAGTAGGCAGTAGCCACAGAATTCCCTATTGCAAAAGAGAAGAAATAAAATACTAGTGAAAACACAAAAAAGAATGAAAATCAAAGCATGTGACTCAATGAAGTATTAACCATGGCTACAAAGAATATTTTTAGAAGATATTGTTTAATACATACAGTACAAACCCAAACCCCCTTCAATAGGACTTCAAGTCGTTTTTCATGCGTACTATGCATTAAAAAAATGGGAGATGTTTTATATTTCTGCCATTCCACTATTTTACAAGGTGCCCGATTAATGTATCAGGGAATCTGTTGGTCATATGACTTATGATGCTGCTCTAGAGTTTATGAAGCATTCTTTTGCTCATTTAGAGGGAGCCACTCAGCAGAATATCACTATTTGATTTTCAAAAATAAAACACAATTCCTCCTTTGGTTTTTATTTAATTAAATTGGTTGCTGACATTATTGCCCAAATTATGAACACCATATGATATTTTTAAAGTTCAGGGATGTGCAATTTAGATGGCTGTGTCCTCTAACACTATGAGAGTGTACTTTTCTCTTTCTCTATGTATGCCTCTGGCATTGTCTGAAGGGTCAATTTCAGTTTTAAGTTTGGAATGTAGTGGAGAAGCAAGGTTATGAGAGGATTTTGAAATCAGAGCTTATACTTGGCAAAAGGAGCCCTAACATTTTCTATACAAACAAATGAAATGCCAGAGCAGACTCTCAATGTCAGAGCTTTTGAAGGAAATTTGGTTTGGCTCAACAAGAGTTAGCTGTGTATGCTGAAAAAAATTTGACCTAGAAACAAAATGCTCTCTACAAATAATCAGTGAAGCTGAATGGAAATTAAAATGATTTTTAGTGGTTGACCTTAGTTGCACACTAGACAATTATGAGAAGGTAATAATTATCATCTGAGCATAGATGGTGGAATAATGACCATTGCTAATACAAAGTTGCCAAGTAATTTCAGATTTACTTAGTTATTTAAACATAGAATCATAAGAGGCAAAAACTGGAAAGGATACTGGAAATCACAGTCCATCACAGTAATATTTTAAATGAGGAGAAACTCAGGTCTGTTTCCAGTAACACCCTTGAAATTACATATATTTGAATATTTAGAATCACAATATAAAAATGTTTTTAAAAAACCACTCTTAAAACTAAGGTATAATTTGCATTCAATGAAATTCACCCCTCTTTACTATACAGTTCTGCAAGTTTTGGCAAATGAAGAAGTTGGGTAATCAAAAGCATATTCAAAATATAGAACAATATCAACATTCCCAAAAATTCCTCTGGGCATTTTTATAGTCAACCTCTAAGTACTGAAAACCACTGATATGTTTTCTATCTCTATATAGCTCTTCCATAGAACCTACATTTTAAAAGCAGGAAAAATACACCTGTTTTTGAAGATGTTTGAAGGAAATAGAACTATAAAATACTGTTTATACATTATAAGGCTGTTTCCTAAATGTAAACACACAACACTTAAGATGGCTACACTTATTTGCTATTAGAACAGGGGCAGCTTTCCCCTCCCATACCTCCAGACCCAGGACTGGCAAAGAACATTTGAGTGCTCCTGACAAAGTAATCAGATACCCCTTCAAGCTGGAACTAAATATTTGCTCAACATTTTTAGAGACGAGGCCTAGCACCTGGTTGAAGGCAAAGGCAGAGAAAGAGGATTCCAGGAGGCAACACCCTTGCATCTTGCATAATCCACCTACCCAAACACACAATTAACCAACAATCTTTGGAGCACACAAGCTCTGCTGTGAGTGAAATGAACAGTCTGCCCCAAGTTGCTTAATCAAGAATTCCTCTTAATACATCCAGTACTCTTTTGAAGAAGAATTCTGATAAAAACAATATTCTTCCCTGCTTTACACTTACAGGGAGTTTTATAGCTTAGTATCCCAAGCAATTGCCAATCTGACCTTCTGTCCTTTCTCTACCGTGTGTCATCTCTACACTTCACTTAAGGAGTTCAACAAGCTACTATGCTTCTCCTGACACTTTAGGAGTCTCATTCTCTCCCCTAACCCCAACAGCACCTTGGAAGGTTGACCGGTTGTGTGGGAGAAAGAGCCCCCTACTGCTGGTTACAAAGGAGCAGGAAGGTGGGAAGAGGGATGTTGTGTTTCCTATACCAGCACTGACCCTTGATTAAGCTTTCCTATTGAAACAGAATTTAAATCATGGTTAGATTTTTATACTCTAATGGTAAACCACATTCATGTACTTTTGTTTCTTCCTTCTTTCATTCATCTACATTTATCGAGTGCCTGCTGTGTTTGAGACATTGTGCTCATCACTAGATACATTCCTTGCCCTCGGAGGCCAAAATTAAGTGAGGTTAAGTCAGTTTCTATAAGCTGGTCTAAGATCTTATCATACTTTGTTAAATTATTTCTAATGGAAAATGTGATTCACTTAAGTTCCAACAGTAGATTTACAAAAAAAAAAAAAAAAAAAAAAAAGCCATGGTAATCCCAAAACCATTTATCAATTTGGAGTTGCTTGCATATTAGAAATGAACAACTGGTCCTCTATTAATCATTAATATGTCACATTCCTGTTAAATTGAAGTACTATTAATTTAATTGGAGTGAGGGAGGAAAAGCTGATTGCTATCATGAGTCCTCTTTTCCCTTGCAGCAGATATGTGCCTCATGAGATTTAACAAAAAGAAATAAAACCCAACTATTAAACTCTTCGTTTGCTACTTCTTTCCCCACAGATTAGAAATGGAAGCTTGTCATCAACATGGCATGATTGGTTGCATTTTAAAATTCAGAGTCTAATGACTGGCATGTGATAAATCTCTCATTAAAATATTCATGAATAATCAGATTAAATGTCACATCTCCAAAGAAAGATCATCTGATCAGAGGTAACATCAGTTAATTTCTTTATTTGTTTGTAGAGTACTATTAGAGTGAAAGCAATCAGTATGAGAAACCTCTGTATTGGTGTGTGAATTACATATAAATTATGTGTTGCCTTGTACTTGGAAGAGCACAGAAAAATCAGAAAATATTACCTCCACTTTAAGAAAAATGGATGGGATCAGTGTGCATGAGTGATCTGGTAATTTTTTTCGACCAATACGTTTACTTCTGCATTGATTGCCATAACTCTTCCAAATAAGGACGAAGAAAAGGAGTTCTGATTTTCAGGATGAATGGAGAATAAGACACTATGGACAATCGAATATTTGGGTTCCAAGAGAACTGAAATACCATAGCTTGTAGAGTTATGCTGATTTCACTGAAAGTCTATGCTGAATTTGGCAAATGTTACTAAATGTGTACTAGAGAAGCAAAGTCACAGGATGTGGTTAAGTGGCATAAAGCTGGAAATGCTATCCTGAGGAGAGGCATCTTCCCTTCTTTCAAGGAGAGCTAAAAGGACCCCAGGATTGGCCCATAAGGCACTCTCGGTATTAGGACAATCACACTATAGCCTCCTTGACAGAAGGCAAAGACAGCAAAGACTGTCATCTCTCTTTGAGGGAACTCAAAAATTATACCCAGTGCCCCCCTACATGTTAGATATGACTTTCTAATACACTATCCTATTTTCAGTCAAAATTTTACTTTCATTTTTCCCTAAAGGTTACTGATATCAAAATATGCATGCTGTGTGGATAATAATAGCGGTTGTATATGCAATTTATTATGGAATTATATGATAGCTTATCATGTAGCTTGTGATTAACTTTACACTAACATCAAAGCCATATGGTCTCCTACCCATTTACGGAACAAAGCTATCTCCTTAATGTCACTTACTGTTGGTTAATTTATGATTTGGCAGACATGCTGTGGACGAGCACTACCTTTTGTCAGAGGTAGAAATTTTTAGCAAAGGGAAATGCATTAACCTTGTCAATTTTCACCCTCCTTCCATCCAATACACAATGGCTCTAGTGCCAACAGGTTTCTGCCCTTAAAACTTAGATTCATTAGCAATTTGGGAGCATCTGGTGGACCTTGAGTTTAGAAACACATCTGGGACACCTGGGTGGCTCAGTGGTTGAGCACCTGTCGCTGGCTCAGGGCGTGATCCGCAGTCTCAGGATCGAGTCCCACATGAGGCTCCCTGCCTGGAGCCTGCTTCCCCCTCTGCCTATGTCTCTGCCTTTTTCTCTGTGTGTCTTTCATGAATAAATACATAATTAAAAAAAAAAGAAAAAAAAAAGAAACACATCTAGTCTTAAAAATGTAATCTACCACGGTGTACATACAGAAATATTCCCAGGATTGGATGTGCCTGGATATTAAAACACAGAGACAAGATGATCCAGTAGTGTGCCACATGACTACATACAGACTGATCCTTTCAGGGTGTTCACTTTAAAAGTGGCACTGGTAACCCACAGATGGGTAACACGAAGTTTTGAGAAGACCAAAACTTTCTCTTATGATGAACATTTGAAAATTGGCATTATTTGGTGTAAATTCATTTTTACACCAAACGTTTGGTGTAAAACATTTGGTAAATTCATTAAAAAAAAAAAACATTTCTTATTTATCAAGTACTGAAAAGGCTCTCAAACATTAGAGGGTATGGAATGACCTTAGAGCTGAACAGATAGTACAAGGAGACTTGCAAAGAGATAGGTGTCAGCTCAGTGAAAAATACACTCCCATAATAAGAAACATGCACAAATGTAATGGGGCTCAAATATCCATGATTCTGGTGGAATCACTTTCTGAAAATATTAATTTGTAAAAATTGTTAATTTAATTCTTAATTTAATTATTAATTCCGGTGGAATCACTTTCTGGAAATATTAATTTGTAAAAATTAACTCATTAATTTAATTTTGTTAATTAAATATTAATTAACCCTCTTCAAACCCTTCCAATGTAATGGACTTAACACCATTCCAAATCCTTGCTTTCCTTTCCTTTCAGTGCAGTCTAAAAATTCTTATTTGAGACCATAATGTTCTATTCATTACATGGGTGAATTGGTTTTATGAAATAATGTTTCTTAGCTATCCGATATCTAACCCTTCTTAAAATATGAGGAAGCCTAAAACAGTTTATCTCTCCCTGATGAATTCATCATCCCGGCATTTCTTATATAAATAACTGATGGCAGTTTCTGCACAAAATATTCTCAAAAAATCAAGTTTTAATTTGCTTTGGCTATTATTACTTGCGGGCAGTATGCATTAAAGATTTGGGTTTTTTCTAATAATACAGAATTTGCCAAAAGAAAATTATTTTTTTACACTGCCTATATTATAGTTCCAATAACTAGTAACAACCCAATAAGTATACCTTTGGTGATGATTATCGGGGTCAATGGAAATTTTAGATAATCAAGAAGGAAATGTTCCCTTTCATAAAATCATGTGATGTGGCACGTTCTTCCGTGTAAAATAGCCCATCATTTAAGATATTTTACATACTGCCATACACCAATAAAATCAAAATAGTACACCTAGGGAAATTATTCAACTGTTCTGTTCTACATTTTTAAATATACTTAGTATTTTTGATAAGTGCATTTCATTTTTTAAAATAGATTTATGTATGTATGCATTTAGAGTGTACACTTGTATCGCCAGTGAGAGGAGGAGGTGAGGGAAAGACAGAAACCCAAGCAGACTCCCCACTGACTGTGGACTCCCATGTGGTGCTCGATCTCAAAACCCTGAGGTCATAACCTGAGTCAAAACCAAGAGTCGGTTACCCAACTGACTGAACAATTCAGATGCCCCAATAAATGTATCTTAAGAAACCACACTTAGGGATCCCTGGGTGGCTCAGCAGTTTGGCACCTGCCTTTGGCCCAGGACGTGACCCTGGAATCCTGGGATCGAATCCCACGTCCGGCTCCCAGCATGGAGCCTGCTTCTTTCTCTGCCTGTGTCTCTGCCTCTCTCTCTCTCTATGTCTATCATGAATAAATAAATTAAAAAAAAAAAAAAAAAGAAACCACACTTAAAGAAGACGTGTTAACTTCCTAAGAGTTTTAGGAGAGGTACTACTAAAAACATTTGACAAATACTATGTCAAGGACATTCAACCTTTCATGCCTGCATTAGCCTCCCAGTTTCCAGACTGCATGAATTTCCCAGTTTGGGCTGATGGAAGGGGAGAAGGGTAATTCACAAGAGGGGACTTGGGAAAGTATCTTATTGTCATCCAGTACAAAACCAGATGTGGCTTGCAGGGTAGGACGCGTCTCACACTATTTCTCAGGAAGTACGTTTTTAAATTATGTTGAGTATGTAGATAGATAACAGCAATCGAAAGCATGAATCGTGACACCAAAGGTACCAAAACAGTTAAAACAAAGTAAAGATGACTTTGGTAGACTGGAATTGGAAGGTTGTCACGTAGTTACGTCAGAGTTGGAGGCCGCACTCATTATACCTATTTCATTACAATAAACTACTTAGAATAGGTTGCTATGAGACTCCATTCCTATTCATAAAGAATAGCCCAACATGGTCAAAGACCATTCTGGAGGCTTTTCTTAGTGTTCCAGTTCTTTGATGGAGTATGTGTGAGATGAATCGTGTTGCTCCATAGCTCTTATTACTAGGTACCTTTTCACACGTGCATTTGCTTCAGCTGAAGTCTTCAAATACTGACCTACTAAGTTGACGGAAAAGTTTTGGCCCTTTCAATGTGCCTCAAGATTTTGACAGGACAGTCCGGGACTCTGGTTCTTGAGTCTCTCTCATGATATACTCTAGATCTATAAGCAACTCTTCTTCCCTAGAGGGACCAATACTGCCTCTATGTTGAAATGGCGGTGGAGATTTGAAGCCCATTTGGGTCTAAAGAATTATTTCTTGCTTAAATGAAGTAGGAGAATATAGCTTCTGTGCACAACCATGGGAGCCAGAGCATGGTACACAGCACCACCAAAGATCTCTTTGGAAAAACTGGATGCAAATGCTACCATATGTGTGCAACCACACATATACGTAACCGTACGCTCACCCCCCACACACACACATGGAGTAGTACGTACTGAATTCACTGCTTTCCTGAATCAAACAGAACAACAAAACTGAAGATTTAGAGCTAAAATTTAAAAACAAGTTGCACAAAAGAAGGAAACAAGTAGACATAATCACGGGTCCATTTACCCTTTATGGTGTTTCCATAGAGCTGAAAACAGCTCTAAATTTTAAAATGCATTTAGATTCTAGCTTTTCTGAACCTTTTGGGCCTAAATAGTAAAGTTGATGAGAAGAACATTTTAACTGTAATTCAAACTATGATCTGGGACATTAACAATGCTCTAAAATAACAGGTCGCAAAATGTACACCATTAAGGTCATTATATATAATTTTTAAGTTCCCTGGCTTAAAATTCATGTGTTACTCCCAATATTAGCTAGGTCAGTACTCTATGAAGTTTTAAAAGAATTAAACAGTATAGGAGAATGATATGAAGAAGGTAATCATTATTATCAGTGTAGCTCTAAACTGATTTTAGACTTTTTTTTTTTATTTTAGACTTTTACTCACACTTTTAATCCTGACCAATAATGCATTTTTTTCTATCTATGTTACAAAATTACTCTCTTTAGCATAATCAATCAGCTCTTGTTTGATCCACTCTTCAGTTAACATGAAGTGATATGTATGGTCATACATAATGCATAAAAATATCAAGCAGATAACTTAAGAAATGAACGGTATCCAGCCTGGGACTGTGAAAGCGGCCCAGACTTGTGGAAGTAGAGATCATCCGAAAGAGCTGAGTCTGCAAAGTGACCCCCATTTTTAACCTCTAAGCCCTAACCAGCATGCTGTGCGTTTAAGTGAGATACATAAGCCCAGAGAACACTGCAGCATTCCAGACACAAATATACAATACAATTGAGCCACGCTGACCTTGCAACTTTTGTTTTGACGAAGATGTTATCTAAGAAAGAAAAGTATTTCAATTTGTTTTGGTACATTTTAATTTTTTATATCTCTTTGATCACATCTTTAATCCTTGATGAGTTTTTTTGCATATGCTATAAATAATGAAGAAAAACTCTTCCTCCTACTGCCCAAGTGTACATTTATAATTCAGAAAATAATTATGTTTTGCAGGTTTGGATGCCTATCTTAACTGTATATTAAAATACGTGATTCAGTCTCATTCTTGGAGTGCTATTTTGTTTCACACAATTATATTGCTATTTTTGTGCCATCCCTGCTGTTTTCTTTGGCATTGGTTTTACAAGCTTCACCATTTAGTAGGGAAGTTCCTTCTCTTGCTCTCTTTTACATTGCACTGCTTATTCTTGCATACGAACGTTAGATTCTTTCTTTCATTTACTTCAAAAATCCTAGTTGGGATTTTTTGGGATTAAATTCAGGCAACATAGTAATGAACGTCATTGAGATTTAGCACATATAGAGTACTGTCAATGAAACCCATAGTGCACACACACACCTATATATATACACACACTATATATATACATGCATATTCGCACACAAAGAGTATGTGTGCCGCCTTTGTGATTGAATGCATTTCCTTAGACCTCATTTCTGAAAACTGATTTCCAGATCTTGCTTATTTGATGGAACTCTGCCTTTCACTCCAACTATCCACTTTCTCCCTACATAATTCCCTGGAAGTATCACTAGGGAGAAATGTCAAAATGCACTCTCTACACTATGGATTTATCAGCCCTTCCTCTTACTCGATGTCATGCTGTAGCACTTACATTAAGGCACTCGTAACACTTCAGTATAATTGCCATTTGTTCTCCTTCTGTTGTCTATCTATTCCTTGGTGAGAAAACTTTTGATTCTTATATTCCAAGTTCTTAGCAAAATTCTTAGCATACTGTGGATGTCCAGGAAATCACAAAAATATGATAAGAAAAATGTGTAAGTAGGGGCGGCCTGGGTGGCTCAGTGGTTTAGCGCTGCCTTCAACCCAGAGCCTGATCCTGGAGATCCCGGATCGAGTCCCACGTCAGGCTCCCTGCGTGGAGCCTGCTTCTCCCTCTGCCTGTCTCTGCCTCTCTCTCTCTGTCTCTCATGAATAAATAAATAAATTAAAAAAAAAAAAGAAAAGAAAAGAAAAATGTGTAAGTAAAAGCAAAGGTATTAGTGCCTCAGCTTTTAAAACTGTATAGAGAAGAAAGTGTCTGCTATGTTATTTAGAAAATTTGTCTTTGGCTATTATTATAGTAGGCAGGTGTTTTATCCATACAGGTAGTAATGGATTATAGTTTTTTCCAAAATTATTTAAATGAAGTCTTAGAGAAGATGTCTTCAGAGTGAACTCAAAAAATGAGCCTCCGGGGGTTGTGACAAGTGTAAATTTACATCTTCAGGTGTACATATTTTAAAGAATTTGTATTTATGGTTAGGTGTTTATACACATGCATATATATTTTTAAGAGATGATGTATATAAGACTTAGTTTTCACATACAGATCCAGAAAACTAAATACATCATAGGTTTTTCTAAGAGTTGCTAGATTCTTCAAGAGAGAAATGCTTATGATATTTTCTAGAGTTTTCTTATTAGTATGATTACTTTTAATACAATCTTTATTTTTCTCATGAATGTCATCAAAAATTGCATCTTTGGAAAAAATATAAAAATAATACAAAGAAAAAATAATACAAAGTCAATATTGATAATGAGATTTCAACATATTATATATATATATTCTCCATCAGCATTTTAAAATATTAATCGGGAATATAAAAGAACATTGACTACATGGAGATTTCATCATCAATATTAATTTTATATAGACGCACAATCATACACTCACTATACTACAAAGTATTCAGGTTATACACAATTCTTTTTTATCAAGCTTAAATTAAGATTAGAAATTATAAATCAATATATTTAATAACAGAATTAGACAGGGTTTTCACTTATATTGTAATGTCTTCTGAACTCCACTCACTAAATATTTGTTTTATTATTTATAAGCACCCATAAATTGAACGTCTCACAAAAGAATAGATACAGATATAATGAGTTGATTTATAAAGCAATATTTTAATTTTTTTAATTTGATGCTATTTATTAAGAGTTTGGATGTCTTACAACAAGAAAAAATGCTTAGAAACAATATGCAATATAATTTTGCTCTGATATTTAACTAGGCATTTTTGGAAAAGTAAAAATTCATTACTGTTAATTTTTTATTGTTAATATCTATTGCCTTTAGATATGACAGGTCATTTGTTTTGTGCCTTATGTGTGTGCATGTGTGCAAGCTATTGCTTCAATTAGATAAAGTATCACAAGTTTGAAGCTCAGAAATTGGAATTTGAACAAAAATACAATGCATATCTTTTGGTGGAAATGAGAAATGATTCATCCATTTCCTATCTAGTGCATGGAAGATAAATAACCTCTCATCATTTAGTATGTGGCTCATGAGATATGTATTGTGAGTGTGGCATTGTAGCTAATAAGACAGGGTTCTTTTGCAGTGTCAAGTTCCCAGTAGTATCCCAGCTTTTGTGGGTACATAAAGAATAAATTATTCCTTTGTAGGAGAATTCATTACCAGGAGCTGATAGCTCATGGCTGAATTACTTATGGGAATTACTGAAACCATATTTTTCTGAAATAAAAAAAAATGATCTTTTCAAAACCAACCTTTGGCTGGCATGTTAACAACCAAATAATTGTTTCAAATATTTACTTTCTCATATGTCTTTGCCAGTCTTCCCTTTCGATTGCATTTCAGAATTTTTAAAAATGCCTTATTTCACTTGAAGAAAATATTCCTTAATTTACTAAATGGAACTTATTCAAATACATAGAATTTGCAACACTTAGGCTTATAATAGACAATTAATTTGAAGACAAATTTTGGGTTTTGAACAATAAGCCTGTGTGTTTGTATTCAAAACATTCTATGATATCTTTGTCATTGTTTTCCAAGTTTAATTTTTTGAGTCAAAGAATATGCTTTTCTAAGTCATTCATTTCTGACCACTAACTTGAAACTTAGTATTTTCCCCTAAAGTGTTCTTTTTCGATACCCTACATTTTTCCTACATATCCATTCCAAAGAAATTGTTTAAGCTTGTCCCTAGTTTCATGTCCTTTTTCTTCCAGAGAATCAGGTACCTAGCTAGCCTCCTCTACCATCTAGGTAAGAATAAAACACTATAGAGTTGTCTGGGTGGCTCAGTCGGTTAAGCATTTGACTCCTGGTTTTGGCTCAGGTCCTGATCTCAGAGTTGTGAGATCAAGCCTCCTGTGAGATTCTGTGCTCAGTGTGGAGAGTGCATGGGATTCTCTCTGCCCTTCCCCCTGTTCATGATCTCTCTCAAATAAATAAATAAAATCTTTTTTTTTTAAGTGTAAAACACTGCATCCTGAGACTTATAGTCATTTACCACATGTGGCAATCTTCAGGGCAATTAATTTCAAATGGTATACTCTCTATAATATTCAAAGCAGACTCATAACTAATATAAATCATAATGTACATTGATAAAGTTCTCCTATGAATATATTTGGAAACCTATTAGCATAACTCAAGATATATTTAATCGTGGTCTCTGCTATTTGTTTTATACAGACAGTTTTTCTTTATTCCTCTTCCGGAGTTACATGAGTTAGAAGATATGTTTAATGGAGCAAATGCATGTGTTAATAAATGATGGCACAAGAATTTTCACTATTTCACCAGATAAAAATAGAAGGCTCACATTCATGAGTTGGAAGACTCAGAATTGTTAATGTCAACTTCCCACAATGACCTACAGATTTGACACAATCCCAATAAAAATTTCAGCAAAATCTCTTCTAGATATTAGCTATTTCTAAAATTTATATGGAAAGGAACAAGATAGGCCAGCCAACACAATACTGAAGAAAAGAACAAAGTTGGAAGACTCAGACTACTAATTTCAAGAAATAGTTTAAAGGTACAGTAAGATTGAGATATAAGAGAACAATGAATACATAGATCAATAGAACATGCTAAGAAGCCCAGAAATAAACCCATGCAAGCACAATTAACTTATCTTTGACAAAAGCAACTAAATGGAGAAAGAATAATCATTCTCTCCTCTTAATAGGTGGAGAAAAAAAAGGACCTTAGATACTCATAGCTAAAAAATAATAATAGCGTAATAATTCACATGGATTATACATCTTACACAGATTAATTCAAAATGGATAATGGACTTAAATGTAAAATTAAAACAAAAATGATTAAGCCACCTGGAAGAAAACATAAGATAAAATCTATGTGTCCTTGGGAGGCATCTGGGTGGCTCAGTCAGTTAAGCATCTGCCTTTGGCTCAGGTCATGATCCTGGGGTCCTGGAATCAAGCTCCTCATCTGGCTCCCCGCTCAATGGGGAATTTGCTTCCGCCTCTCCCTCTGCCCCTCTCCCTGGTTCATGCTCTAAGAAATAAATAAAATCTTTAAAAAGTATAAATGGATGGAGGATGGTGGAATCCACGTTTCTCACTGTTGGGGTGGTTCTTTGCAGACAATAAAGGGGAGGAAGCTAAAATGATTGATGCAGTAATGGATTATAGATGGAGAAATCAGTGTGAATGCATAACTAGCTTAATATAGATACATATTAACAGACCTGGATGTAGACAGATATACAGACTGATATAGAGATTTATAGAAATGCAGACATATGAATTAGTACATATGCATATGTTTTCTTGCTCTGTCAGACAAGAGGGGATAGAAGTAATGACACTCCAGTATGGATGAGCATACCAAGCACCCAGATCTTGATTTTCAGTACCATTCTTCAAGAAAAGGAACCAGGATTCCTTAGACAAATGGCTGATTCTAAAAGTGGGGCAGAAGATAACAAGATGAGTCTGTTGCATCTTTGTGTCCCAGAAAGTAAGGAAGTGCTCTAAAACACCCTTCGATGAGGGGATTACAAAAAGAAACAGAACTGAAGCACCCCCAGTGGCCAGAACTGCAACAATATGAGCAAAAAAGTAAATAAAGGGGTAAAAGATTATAACCCAAACCATAAAATCAATATTCATGTGCTCAGACAGATATAAAGAATTGATCACATAAATGGGGAAAATAGACAGATGCCCCAATCAGTATCATTCCAAATAATTTATCTTGATACTGTTCCCTCAACAAAGGTGGTATGTAATCCCCCCCTTAAATGTGGACTATGCAAAGTAGCTTCGTTCCAAAGAGTACAGTTTAGAAAGGGTCTGCTTTATAGTGGAAAAACCCTATCTAAGCTAGGTGATTATGATTAATATGCACAGTGGAAACTCATATTGATATTATGTATCTTATATACAAAATGATGAAAACAGCATTTTCTTGTGTGTTCTTCCTCTCCAAAATCCATAATGGCCAATCTGATCATGAGAAAAACATCAGGCCAATCCTAATTGATGGCCATTCTAAAGCACTCTACAGCAGTCCTCAAAATTGTCTGGGTCATCAAATGGAAGATAAGTCTGAGAAACAGCCAAAAAATTCTGAAGGGGATAAAATGATATAACAATAGGTAAACTGGATGGCATCCTGGTACAAAAAAAATGAATTTGGTAAAACTTAAGGAAGTCTGAATAATGATTGGGCATAATAATGATGTATGAATATTGCTTTATTAATTGGGACAAACAGTAACATTGTAAGGTAAGATGTTAATAATAAAGGAATGTAGTCATTGGTCACAGGAGAAATGAGATATAAGAACTCTCTGTACTATGTTCACAACTTCCCTATAAATCTAAATTGATTCTGAAATAAAATATTTCTTTGAAAAAGATGCTGCAAAATCGTATATTGGCATATATCAAAACGGGAGAGGAGAGGAGGGGGTCTTTATCACCGTGCCTTCTTAAACTTCACTCCAGTTTGGCGTTTGCTACTTGTAAAAACCTGAGTCAAAGTCATACTAACATAGCAGTTCTTTGTGGCTAAATAAGGAAAGCTCCAGAAGGAAAAAAAGAATAAGAGGTGATACAGTTAAGGGAGAAAGAAACATATCCCAACTTTTACAATTCTAGAATGATGTAAAAGGTCACTTTATTTCCTTCTCTCTTACCACTTGATATTTAAACTCACTTGGTTTTCAAAAAAAAGTAATCATTCAATTAAACCACCGGCATGAAGTAAGGTTATAAAGAGCAGAAACCTGAAGAAAAGGGAGTATACAAAGCAACCAGTTAATAATAATGGATAGAACTAATTCAAAATGCTCTCTCCTATTTAATCTCAACTGGCCATCACAATATTCCTCTGTTAGGGAATCATATTTTCAGGGTATGTCAAGCGAGATGTGACAGAAAACATATGGAGTATATGGGACTCAAGGGATTTACGAAAGGCTGTAAGAATTAGCGTAGCTTATTTATTTATAAACATCACCCATCCTCCGCATCTTATGACCGGAGACGTGGGTCCTTATAAAATTCTCCATCCTTGGTCCCCTTAGTAATATTGATTAACCTCCATCAGTCCCTGCTTCTCACAAAAAGAACAGAAATGCTAAAGAAATGCCTTGGGATGTCAAGGCTATCGTTGACATTTATAGGAAGAGAGGGAAAGGAGATAGCTAGTAATTATCAATGCTTTGCTCCACATCGCGGTCAAGAACCTGACTTTTAGGCCCAGCTACCATGCATTTCTGCCAGCCATGCACTCCCAGAATCACAGTGAGGGCGTAGGTTTTGGCATGATTCAGCTGTTGTCATTTATATGCTATGCCAGACGCAGGAAAAATGCAGTCATGGCACAGTCAATTCAGAATTACAAACCCTTATTAACTGACTTATACTCAATTCTTTTTTTCACTATTTGCAGAAAGGAGAATCAGGACTACAGATACTCTAATTATAAAATGATAGAACTACATGCTATCATTGAGTAGACTTCTTTTAAGTGAATAACGAAGGTGGACAAGGTTACGGAAACTGGCCACATTCATAGGGGGAGTGAACTTTAGCAGAAATGATAACCCTATCTCTTAACTCTCTGTTTTGTAAAATAAGTTTTCTATGACTTCTTTAAATGGTGTAACAAAATGTATAGTCATAATAATGAAGGAAGAATATTTTTCTTCATACAGTATCTGGAGTTTGGATTTAATTCGCCATTACAGTGTGGTTTACCTTACAGTTAACACAAGCTTTGTCTTAATTGGTCAGTATTTTGAGAGGAACAGCACAATTTATAAATCGAAAATAACTGTGTAAAAATTGTAAGAATTAAAAACATTGAACCTCTTTATTATATCAAACTCTTTCAAGCTTCTCCCAGAAAGCACCTATGAAACACATGATTTTTTTTTTTCAGAGTTGTAGCCCATAAAAATAATTAAACTTTCAGGAGGCAGCATGTCTGCTCAAAGCTTAGTAGTAAATCCAAAGGTTCAAACAGGTGATAAATATTTAATTTAATAAACTGCTTCTTAAAAGGGTTTATTTTTAACTTGTTTCTATTACTACTCTTTCTTTTTATCAACCCCAAACACAAGTAACGCAAATCACGAAAACCCCCACAACAATAAAAATCAAGTAATTATCACAAATGAGACACACAGACCTTACAAACTAACCTCACAAAACAATGTATTGTGTCTTTAAACGATTCATTTTACTATAGCCATTCTTTATATTTGCTGCATTAAGCTGTTTGCACTCTGAAGAACCTCAGAAATTCTATTTTCCGTATTTGACTTTCACAGCTTCTTAAAATAACAGTTTTACCTTACTCACTAGATTTTTTTTAAATGCCACAGTTCTTGATATTTTATATTTTTGCCCAATCATACATCACAGTTTTAGCATCTTTACATCTGCCAACAGATCAGCCTTTTAACAAAGAACCTAAATGATCCTTTTTAAAAAATATTTTTTAAAATATTTATTTATTTATTTTAGAGGGAGCCTAGCATGAGCAGGGGGGAGGGCAGAGGGAGAAGGAGAGAGAGAAAATTCCCAGCCAACTTCCCCACTGAGCTTAGAGCCTGCTGCAAAGAGATCATGACCTGAGCCAAAATCAAGAGTCGGATGCTTAATCCCCTGAGCCACCCAGGCAACCCCCCTAAACCATCCATTTATATGTGAATAACTTCATGGCTAGATAAACCATCATTTCACGTTTATGGGCAACTTTGGTTTTTATTTAAGGGACAAGTTTGCTTCATAAAAAAATGGCTATTCAAAACTGGTAGAGGTAATGAGTCATAGAATTATGAAGCAAAGAATTCCAGACAAAAGCAAGCTTTCAAGGTATTGCAATTCAGTGACTCTTAAAATGTTTTGAATAACAGCCTCCTTTGAGGATCTGATTAAAAATTATCTTCTCTCTCCCAGAAAACTGCTCAGGCCAACATTTTTTTGCATACGGTCCCGACACATTGGAAGCACACCCTGGAAGTCTATTCACGGACCCCAGGTTGTAGAATTTGGGGTATTGCTCAAACTCCTCATTTTATAGACAAAGGGAACATCATTCCTCACAGGTTAAATGGCTTTCCAAGGTTAAACTGCTAGTTATAGCTAAAGATGGGACAAACACAGGTTTCCTGAAACCAGCACTTTTTCTATTATACCCAATATTATAATGATAGTCAACCAGACAGGAGCATTTACAGCAATTAAGCCCACTTTACAACTTTAGATTGTATTCCATTATAATAAAGTACACCTTGTTTCATCACTGCACGTGTCATTACAAGTGATAATTGTGTAGGGACCCTGACTCCCCGGTGGGTTTAACAGCCCCTGATACAGAGCAGGTGCTCTGTAAATGTCTCTTGAATTTCAAATGATCGGACCCGTTTTGGCAGGACTGTTGGAAAACTGGCTCAAGTGTACCGCTACAGGAGATGAGAGTTTCCCTGAGAAACCAGGAGTTTCAAAATTAAATCATACCACAAAGTATCAAGTAGGTATGAAGATGTTAGCTTATGGTTAAGAAGGCCTCCCCTCCATCAGCTTAATTTTCTTCTTCGATGTATTGATTCACAGAATTGAAGACTATAGAGCAATATAATCCGATTTTTTTCACAGAATTGGAGACTATAGAGTAACATAATCCAAATCTAAGAAGTTCCATCCTGTCTGAACCAGGCAGGGGTTCAGCAATGTAGGGTTAAGTCACGGAGAGGTAGGTAGCTTTGCCCTGGTACGCGATTTTGGTTAAAATAAAGGGGAAAGGACAAAAAATGAGTGGGAAATATCAGAAAGGGAGACAGAAAATGAAAGACTCCTAACTCTGGGAAACAAACAAGGGGTGGAAGAAAGGGAGGTGGGTGGGGTGGGGGTGGGGGTGACTGGGTGATGGGCACTGAGGGGGGCACTTGACGGGATGAGCACTGGGTGTTATTCTCTATGTTGGCAAATTTAACAGCAATAAAAAATAAATTTATAAAAATAAAAAAGATTTAAAAAGTCCACTCATATATTGAACAAGTATCATCTTTACTGCAGACCTCACTTACTTGTCTAAATTCTTCCACTCATACAGAAATAATTCCATTATCCTGTGTCTCTGCCTCCCTCTCTCTCTCTCTCCTTCTTTCTCACTCTCATATATTTAAAGAGTTATAGTATTTGGATTTACTCCGTTGTTCATTTTCCAAATTTACAGCAAGTTATTTTAAAATAATCCTACCTTCTGTGAACACAGCTCAATGACTTTCCTCATGACTTCACTTTTCTGAACTATGCTCCTAAGATTTGATTTCCTTTTTCTCCTCCTCTCTCTCATTCTTCCTTCTTGTTTCATTCTCATTGCCTCCTACTTCCATAGACCCTTCACCCTTCCCCTTAGGTGTTTTCCTTCCTTCTTTTGATGTATTGAAAAAAAAATAAAGGCTGGTGATCATTCATGAAACGAGATGCCAATTCTGATGTTAATTCTAATGTCCACAGCTAGAATTATAAATCAAGTCGAATCCTTCAGGAGATCTGAACAAAATGTGTGCGGGCTAATATTCTTTGGGGGAAAAGAAACAGGGAGAGAAGGAAGGCAGCGAAGTAGGTTTTTTTGAGGTTACTACTACGAGTACTTGAAGAACTTTGGAACACAATCCCACTGGACAACTCTGGAGACTGTGTAGACTATGTCATAGCGTTATCCCCACCAAAGAACAAAGGAAGTAGGATATTTATCCACAATGCTGTCAGTCATTGATCGAGGCTGCTCCCCAGTGATACAAACTGCTGGCATTTCTGCTTGCCCTTTTGATGAGCCAGTTCCCTGGGCCAGAAAAGCCTTTAGAAAGAGTTTCAGGTGCTTCCAGTTGGAATGTACAGGAATGGTGTGTGCAGATGAGATATGAGTGAGGTACCAATAGTATCTGCAACAAATTTCCTTATTATACTCTGGTACTTGTTTGGTATATAAGTAAAACTTTAACTCCAGGGCAACATAGACTTTAATATCTTATTTCTATTTTTACTGTTTCACTGGGAAAATCCCTTGGCCCCTCTGGAACTAGTAATTCATAAGATGGTCCAGTGGTCCATGGGCCTATTTAGGAGCATAAGTTGCAAAATACAGAAGTGACATTTCTAGGTTTTTCCTGGCCTGGAAACAACACGCAAAGAATGGGCTTTGCAATCATTAGTACCTAGCTTTTCAGGTTAACCTGGATTAATGATGGCGGACTCTAGTGCAACTAAATTTCCTCACAGCTTCAGTGTCCTCATCTTTTAGAATATATTAATAGAACACACTTGTTTTGAGCACTAACAGAGAGGAAGTAAGGCAGGCAGAAAAATGCAATTTTGTTACTTAGTAGATGTTCAGCTCTTGTTGGTTCCATCAGCCCCATACCCCTCTACACCACACCACCAAGATTAGGATCTTACAACAGGTGGAATTAAAATGATAATATTAGTCACTTTTCTAAATTAAAAAAGGTCTCATCTTATTTTCTTTAATTATATGTTCTTATAATCTGAAATATGGATCTAGACAGCTACTTTAGTTGGATGTGTAGAATGGTGGATAGACAATTAAAAAGAAATCATCCAGGTTTTTTATTTGTATGATAATGGCCACACTACACTGGTTTCTGTACTGCTGTCTTCCTGAACTTCAATTTTTCTAGGTCACTCAAGTGTGTGGTATTTTATAACTTTAAAATTATTGTAGTAAATTGCTATCAAGCCTAGTTTTCTTCTCCAGAACGACTATACATTGTTACAGGCCATATTGACTTTATTGTCTTTTTTATAGGAATGCAGAGAAACAGATCCCAAGCACAACATTCAACAAGTCTATAGGTTTTACATTTAGCTGAAAAGACATAATAGGACAAGGTAAATCCCTTGTAGACAGGAATGTGGGCCTTTCCTTCATCACTGCATCACCTCTGCACGCCTGGGTAGCAATCAAATTCCCTATATTCTTTTTTTTTTTTTTTTTAATGGCTCTGGTTTTACTCTGGTTCTATTTAAGTCTCCTAGGTGGAGAAATTTTTACTACATTTCCTAGTCAACTTTGTCCACGAACTTACAGTATCAGTGAAATTCATACTTTGCCAACATGCATAATCACTTCCTCAACTTCGAATTTAGGAAGCACATAGGCACAGTTTATGTTAAAGTCTATCTATAAACTTCAGTCCATAGCTTAATAAGTTATTAGTCGGTTACTTTTTTACATCGTGACCACTTAAATATAGTTTTTAAAGAATCTATAATTAGCAGGAAGTGGGAGGTTAATTACAGTAAAAACATAAAAAAATACACTAATGAATTGCTTTAAAATTAAATAGGATTTACAGTATATCATAAGAAAAGTTTAAAATATATTTAAGTATATAAAAAGGAAGATTAGTAACCAAGAAATAAGTGGTCGTTCCATCGCGATAATGGAAGAAAGTGGTTACTATCTAAAATGAATTATAAATTAAATGAGTTATTGCTTTCTTTAAGTCAATGATTTTAGGAAAATATCTACCTTCTACTCGTTTTTTAGAACATTTAGGTTACAGATCTAAAACTATTCAATAGAAAAATGTAAAAAGTTAACTGAATGGATCCATAAAGATCATCTAATCTATAATCATTTTTGGGATGGACACTAGCAGGGTCCAATATCGTAGTCACAAGCCACTATTACCACCATGCAAGTGTAATATAGCTAGTTCAAACTGAGATGTGTTACAAGTATAAAATGGACTCTGAAATTGGAAAAATTTTAAAAAGTCAATATTCCACTAAATTTTTATACTGATTACATGTTCAAATGATATTTTGTATATACTGAATTAAGTAAAGTATATTCATAAAATTAATTTTATCTTTACTCATTTTTGAATGAGACTACTAGAAAATTTAAAATCACACATGTGGCCTACATTATACTTCTATTGGACCGCCGAATTCCACTGTCTTCAAAAGTTACAATGTAAGCCACATGAACAATGTAAGTATGGACATCACATGGAGACCTGATGGCACTTTTCTTACTGTTTTTAAATAATTAAAGAAGGAAATTGGGGAACTGTTGGCCAAAAGCAAGCACCATTCTTAGGGAATGTCTGTGTCTATGCCTTTTGTGTCAGATCCCTCCTAAAGCCACCATGATCTTGTTTGTTCATGAAAAGTCTTCCAGTGAAGACCATAGGAATTACAGACAGATGAATCTCATTGGGACATTGGAGACCTTAACAGCTGGTGGATATAAACAACGTTATGTGTCTGCAGAGGTCTGACACTTCTCATAAATTTCTTTCGGGAAAAAAAAAATACTATACAGAGAAGAAAAGTATATTGAAGCCAGTTAGTCTTTCTACAACCCTCTTGGTAAACTGTCATCACAGTAAATCTCCGTGGTAGTGAGTAGGAGAGCAAAAACACAGAAGTGATTACTGGCTTAGATGCACGAATGAAGAGTTTGCAGCAAAAAAATAGGACAGATGTCCAGGTATGTAAGTGGAAGAAAAATTTTCCCAGATATAAGTGATGTTTGATAATCTCATTAACATTAAACAACATCGAAAAGTATCATTTAGGAAATGAACTGAAGAAGGCAAATGACACACAAAAATTTGTGACTCTGACAAAATAATAAGTTCCTCATTCAGATTAAGGAAAGGCCAAAGTAATGGATAGATATTTTTCTTTGTGTAAAGCAATGAAAATGGGGGGACGGTAAGGGTGGGGCGAGGGTGATGTGATGTTTTGAAAGGGTGATACAAGCAGGTGCCTATCGTAGGCATCAGCCTCATGTTAAAAGTATTAATGCTTTTTCTTAGCAAATAAAAAATAATCTCCTAAAAATATTTTTAAAATTTCTTATCACTATCTTGGAGTTCTCCTTTGGTTATTGCCTTAAAAAAATGAATAATTAAGGTCCAACAAAAAGTAGAGAATCCCGCATAAACTCTGGTCAGATTTCCTGAGAATACTACTTGTTCTTTTATGTTCCTAACCCATTAGTAGTAGCTCTCTTTAATACTTTTTAAAAATAAAAATATAAGTTGAACATCTCCCTTTTCTTTTTAGGTTTCTCAAAATGTTACTTATCTAAAGGGAGGTAATATCTGAAATAATCTCCTCTTCACATCTTATTGTTTTTCCAACCTGAAAACTAATTTTGCTGTTCACACTGTGAGCATCAAGAGAAGCTCTGTGTTAGCTTATCGGAGAGAGATTATATCATTCCATAACACCATGACTATAAATCACATGTTTAATAATAGTAAGAACTACTTTTATCAAATAATTATCCTATCTATTAGGGACACTTCCAGGCTCTTTTTTAAAAAAAAAAAATTATAATTCTAATGTAATCTTCACAACACTATTAGTCTTATTATTGTCAATTCAAAGATGTATCAACACAATTTTAAAGAATTTAATAAATACCATATCCTGGAACTGGCTGCAAATAGATTTCAAAATGAGACTCCTACAAACTATTACATGAAGGATGGATACCCAGGAGATGCATCCAGGGAGCTTACTTATTTAGGAGATGGTCCAATCCTGACATCTGTGGTTCAGCTACTATTCTGCAGAGCTCAGCAGAAAGCTGGGAGCCCTTACCTGATACAACAATGACAACCTCTCATTTTTGTGTAAGAAAGTGTTAAGCACATATTTGTCCTCTCGACTTATCAATGAATAAGAACACTCTTTTCTAGGTCATGTACATAATGACCAGGGCACAGGGAAGTTTGAACAAATTCTCATATCAAGAGGTCCGAAAAAGGATTTTGCAAACGAGATTTTCTGTTTGGCCTGAGGACAATACAGGTGCGCCCGAGTGGCCAGGTGGGGCTATCTATGCTGAAGGCACCACACAGATGAAAACCATCACCTTTGTGTAAAACTCACCTAAAGTTATACCTAACGATGTAATTTAAGTCATGCATTCCCTTGCACAGTGTGACCAGCAGCCCTTCTCACTGAAGGGAGATACAGCTTCCAAAAGAGAAAATTTTCCCCTATTACTCTGAAGCATCTACCTTAAAAGCATATATAAGAAGTGTCCTTCATGGAAATAGGAACCCTGTGGTGCCATGATATTAACTGATTTCAGTAACCATGAATCTGCTTTCTTTCCCCTCGGATATTTCTTTCTTTCTTTAAAGATTTTATTTATTTTTTCATGAGAGGCACCGAGAGAGAGGCAGAGACACAGGCAGAGGGAGAAGCAGGCTCCCTGCGGGGACCTGATGTGGGATTCGACCCCTGAACCCCAGGATAACACTCCGAGTCAAAGGCAGATGCTCAACCACTGAACCACACAGGTGTCCTCCCCTCAGATATTTCTAACACTAGGCTTCAATTACTTCAATATAGGAAGGGGCAGCAAATTTTAAGAAGTATTAAGTATTTTTTCCCCTTCCACAGCATCTCTACAAATAATAGAATAAAATATTTTTCCAACGAACACCCTAGTGGTTTATTAACTTTTAAAGCAAAATACATAAACAGCTTCGCTTATAGATTCACAAGTATCATTTTAATGCTCCTTAAAATCATTAAAAGTTTTATTGGCAATTCTGCTTCCATTTTTGATGCTCTTTTAGCTTGTTTTAAATTCCTGATTCAAATCCCAGAGGTTGGAACTTTCTCATTTGCATTAATATACTTTCTTCTTAAACATATAAGAGACTCACTAAATTAATGTGTAAACAGCATCGGGGCACCCGGGGCTCAAGGCAAGAACGTAATTACTCTGGAGAGGGAACATTTTCAGAACATATTCTAATTCAAAATAGGTTTACGTGCTAATGTGCTAACAGATGACTAGCACTGTTTCTAGGAGCACAACTTGACTTAATATGTTCAGAGACCATACTTAATGTTGAAAATAAGTGAGATCTTTTAGAGTCTAGATTTGCAGGAATCGAGATTATTTGGGAAGAAGATACTAATTCGGAGGAAAATGAAACCATGTCTCAAAAATGAGATGTATAATATGGATGCGTTCTGAGATAATAATAGGATGTTACAATCAAGTTAACTACTTTAACTAATACTGAATTTACCGGAATCTTTTTTTTTTTTTTTTTCCTTTACTCAGAAACCGACAGTCTCTACCTAGAGTATTAGAGTCTTTGAAATGTTGCTGTACATTAAGCATCACCACACCTCGCTCCAAACTCGCACAAATATTCACAAAACCAGTCTTCAGAGACACCCACACATCCTCCGTACCTCTCAGACTTGCACCTTTTTTTTTTTTTCCCCTGCCGCATCAAATCTTCCAAAACTGCTCTACCTGGGTGCTGTGCATGCCCCAGGCTTGATTTCCATATAAATATCCTTCCCTCAGGACCTGTTTTCTGCTAGGAGACAATTAATTGGAAAATAAACTGATATAAATATGCAAGTGGGTATGTAAAGTCCACATATTTCTTTGTGTGTTAATAAGTATTATCTGAAGATGATATATTTTTCAGTAATCTTAATTTTTTCTCAATGTTAGCAGCACATAGGACTCACCTGAGGATCGTAGTTTAACTGGTAAAGAACCTTTACTGTACTTAAAAATGACCTGGACGTATCTTAAGTCTCAGATTGCCAGGCCCCACACCCAGAGCCTCTGATTTACTACATCTGGGGCAGGGCCAGTATTATGATAAACTTTTTAAATCCCATTAGGAAGTCCTGGTGTTGGCATTTCAGAACTAAGCCATGTTAAATGTATTTGTTGTTGTTCTTAGGGACAGAAACTGTTTTTCTCAAAATGTAACACATATTGCACACTCTAATTGGGGATAATTCTGTTCACCTGTACATAGCTCTTTTTTTAAGACTTATTTATTTAAAAAGAGAGAGAGAGAGAGAGCACCAGAGGAGGGGCAGAGGGAGAGGGAGAATTTTAAACAAGCTCCATGCCCAGCATGGAGCTCAAAGCAGGGCTCAATCTCACAACCCTGAGGTCATGACCTGAGCCGAAATCAAAAGTCAGCTCCCACCTGTACTTCTTACCCAACTACTAGTTTCTATTTCTAGACAAACTTCTATACTATGACCAAAAAAATCTCTGATCTGTAGTATCCATGTCCTCTTAGGTACGTGAACAAAAATTATGTACTAGACCTTCTTCAAAGATCTCAAATGTTTTAAGTTCATCGCAAAACTGATGGCAAATAGACTGTAATTTTCAAATGCAGATTGTGAGAATCATAATATTCATAGTGGAAGATTATGACATTATAATACCAGGGTAGGACATCAGGAATCTTATTTTCAGGATGAAAACCTTTTGGATCTTGTGAAAAAAAAAAAAAATGCGAAGTCCCATTTGTCAGTGAGAGACAATACAATTCCAAAAGTATAAAATGTGAATAAATGCTGCTCGGCTGTGGGGTGGGCAAAGTACAGGAAATGTATTTACCTTACCATAGAGAAGACAAAATAATACCAGCTGATCAACAGAATCAAATGTATGTGACTGTAGCACTAGATACTTTTTTGACAAAGCTCTCTGGCGAGGGAATGAAAAGCTAATTTGATCAACATGGTGAAGTGTGACTCATATGAGGTCAAGGAAAAATAAGTGAGATTTTGAGAATGGGTAATGACACTGAGAGTATCAACAGTCTGTGATGCTTCCTAAATAGGAGTGGTCTGAGGAGACAAGTTCTATAGCACTATTTATTTATTACAACTTTTCCCCCATCCTAGAAACTTTAATTTAAAAAAAAAAAAATCTATCAAAAAAAAATTAAAAAATAAAAAATAAAAAAAAAAATCTTAAGAAGAATTTTAATGACTTGTGTCAAAACCAGGATGCAATCTAACCATTTTAGGACAAAGTTAAAAAGTATATCTATATTACAAATTGTTGAGAGTGGAAATTTAAAAATGTAAAATCACCCATAGAAAAAGAAAGGAGGAGGACTAATATTAAGAAATGAAGATATTGGGGTGCCTGGGTGGCTCAGTGGTTGAGCATCTGCTTTTGGATCAGTCCCGGGATCGAGTCCCACATCAGGCTCCCTGCATGGAGCCTGCTTCTCCCTCTGCCTATGTCTCTGTCTCTCTCTGTGTCTCTCATGGATAAATAAATAAAATCTTAAAAGAAAAGAAATGAAGATATAAGTAGAAATGGAACTCATAAAATAAATTGGAAGGAATTAACAATTTGCACTACAGGCCTTTAAAAATACCCAATTGATTGGAGTCGGTGCTTGAGGGATAAATGAAAATAAGTGGTAGAAATTTTAATAGCACACTGGCCGTCAGGGTGGCTCAGTCAGTTAAGCATCTGTCTCTTGATTTTGGCTCAGGTCATGATCTCAGGGTTGTCAGACTGAGCCTCACGTCAGGCTCTGTGCTGAGCTGAGCCTGGAGCCTGCTCGAGATTCTCTCTCTCCCTCTGCTTTTCCCCACCCGCCCCTTGGATGCCTGCACTCTCTCTCAAAAAAAAAAAAAAAAACAGCAAAAAAAAAAAAAAAAAAGAAAAAAAAGGAAGAAAGAAATTTTAATAGCACAAAAAAACAATTTGTTATATTTATATCAATTATTTTGAGTAGTATATTCTATAAGAGAGATACGAGGAGAAATACATCGTCTCATGACTACACGATTGTATACCCAACAATACACTTAATTTTATACAAAGGAACAAGCTTCACTGAAGCATACCATCTGTACTGTCATTTATTAACTCAATGAAAAATTTTACTTTCTCTTGACCAGCTGAATCACACAGATTTTCATTCTAGGGAAGAGAATTAAACTTGTTTATTCACAGTTAATTCAAATAGATCCGTGTCATTAACTGCATTCATTCAACAAATATCACATTTGCATTATATACTGGACTAGATCTTTCTTCTACCAAGAAATGTATAAGCATATGCCTTGGCCTTAAAGAGTTTTGAACCTGGCAAAGGTGAAATATTTGCAGGAATACCTTCAGCAAAACTGTATATGGTATTTGAGTGATACTGACAGTAAGCAGCAGGATGAAAATATATCCTGCTGAAATGATCAAGAAATAGTTTACTATGAAAAAAAAGGAAAAAAATATAGTTTACTATGGAGATCTTTTTTTAGCTTAGCAGTAAAAGATGAAGACCATGAAGGTCAGCACAGTCATGACACTTAAATCTGGCTACCATCCCATGGGATTTTTAGGTTCTTTAAATGTTTCTGCATTTTCTATTTAAACAAATGTGTCATTTTTATAAAATAAAGAAAACAATAAGTCTCATGAAAGCAAAAAGAGGAACTGAAGGCAAGGTAAACTCTAAAGGAAGAAGCAGAAGAATCTGTTCATTTCTAAGATTTTTGGAAGTAGAGAAAGCAAAGTATTATGTTAGGATAAGAAAATAGTCACAAAATATCAAGTCCATAGATGGTTTGAAAAGAAAAGGGATTCTTCTAGTTTTAGACCCGCTGAGTTTAGGTGATACTCACGGAGGGCCCACCCATCAAGGGTAAAAGCAGTGCTAAGGAGAGAACCAGGGTGGTGCTAGTGGTAAACACTGGTGTGATCATCAGAATCGTGGGACATAATTAATATTTGAGATAAATCCAGAAATATTTGGAAGATTGAACACTGGGAAACACTTCTGTAGTTGATTAAAATCTGACTTATGCTTGAAATTAGCTCAAACTTGACAGATTATCAATCTGCTATGTATGTATATATATATATTTTTTTTTTCCCCTGTAGGACTAACCAACACATACTAATCTAATAGCAATCTTAGAAACTTTTTGAATTAGGAGGGAAATATACCTCTGTCTCCTCCTTTCTTAAAATAAAGAACACAATACTACAAATTCCTCATAACAGTAAAATAAGAAAGCTGACCTTAGCCCTAGTACAAACTGCTTTGCTGTATAGTTTATGGCTGCACCAAAGAGGACAGGGTTGTCAGCATGATCACATTTAATTTCTGCACTGCTTAACTGAGCAAATTCCATGGAAATTATGACAGCTCCTTGACATCATGGATACTCACCAACTACTTATTCACTCCTTGAGAGGAAATGAGTGTCAGCTGCCAGAAAATGGAAGGCATGAGATCTAAAACGTATGAGACATTTTGCTTTAAAATGATGATAAATCATTTCAAGTACTCGTTGTTTCAGGCACCTGCTGGTTTTGTTTTATAATTCCTAAAGCGAGTTTTGTTGAATGAAAAGATTCTATTTCTGCTTGTTGAATCCAACATTTGAGGTCAAAATAACAGAAAGGTTCCAGATCATCATGCAATAGAGGTAAAACACAAAAGCCAAAGCTATATGTATGTACCTCTATCTCTCTATCTCCCCATCTATCTATCTATCTATCATCATCTATCCATCCATCCAATCTATCCATCCATCCATCCATCCATCCATCTTTTCTCTTTCTACCGTCTCAAGATTAAACTTATGACCACTCTAGGTTTAACTAACTAAATCACCAGAATATGGTAATATGACTGATATTTTTCAATCTTCTCAATAACAAACAAAAATATTCAGATATTTTTACAGAATTTAATGCTTTGTAATTTGAAAGTCTGCCTTGGCTGTCTATCAGAAGTTATTTTTATATCACCTAAGATTCCTTCCAAATAGTAAAGTTTGATGACTACTAAAATAATCTACATGAAAATTTCTTGGGGTATTATGCAAGATTCCACTCAGAAATTATGTGTGTATATATATATATATATATATATATATATATATATATAGTCTTTCTGACCTGTTTCATTTATGTCATTCAAGGTCAAATGAGCATTTTCTCACTTTCCACAAGCTCACATAACTTTGATAGAAGTATTATCTACAATGATAAAGCATACATAAAATACAATACAAAGTTGAGAGGAAGAAGATTTGTGATGTGACTCATTCTAATTATTCTAATTATCATACTCATTCATATTTATAGGCAGAATAATACTAATTGTATTAATAATAATTATACCAAAATAGTAAATGGTTGAATGCCAACAATGCATTTAGCAGATTTACAACTGCAATCAGATCTGCTTCCAAAAACGTATCTATAAATACCAATGCTCTAAGTAAATCAGAGGTTTACATCGAAATTGATCCTAGGAAATAAAAAAAGCAAATGATGTTCCTGCTCTACATATTTCACTCTTCTCAAGTCAATCGAAATTTTCATGCTCCACATGATATATGTTGAGCATTAAACCAAATTCTATAGATTTATAACCTGTGGAAGAAACCAGCTCACCTCTAAGACTTTTTTCAACAACATCCATGACAGATGATCACCGCCCTTTTCCTGATCACCAGCAGTAAGGACAGATCTCGCCAATTATTTCAGTATGCCAGTTAATACAGAATTCTTTCTCTAAAAACTAATTTACAACTACTATACTTTATTCCAAGTTTCTTTGCGGGGCTTTAAATAGTAATAGCAAAAATAATATTTAGGCATAATTACTATCATACATCTATTATATTGCAATCTTTAAAATATTTGTGATAAACTCTCAAATCTCTTGAAGTTCTTCACTCCATATTGAATATGTGTAGTTGATTTTTGCCATAACTTGGCCTTGGACTCTTACCATTTTAGACTCCATTTTTGTGTATAACTTGTAACTAGATTAAGGACGTTAATATAGCTCAGAAACTAGAAAACAACACAAGGTGGCTAAAATTGTGGCCTTTGGAGTCAGATAGTTAGATCTGATCTGGGGCAAGTCACTTACTTTCCAAGTTCGTTCCCTCAGTGTTGGAGTGGAAATAAAATAATAATTACTACTACTAATAATGATTAATAATGATGATGGTGATAATGATAATACCAGCTACCTGATAGTATTAGAGTATGGAGCAAATACTGTAATACATAAAACACTCAGTAAAGTCTCTAACAATATAGAAAGATGAAAACAAATACAAAAGTAAAACATGGTCCCTGCCTCCATGAAGCTTTCACATTAGAAAGAAGATAAAGCAATCACAAGTAATAATGTAAAGTAGGATTATTGAAGGTATTGCAGCATTTAAAAATTTATATTTTACTAAATTGGATTTACTTGTACATCCTCTAAGTGTAGAGCCCCATGTTTGCATAGATATGTTTTAAGATTTAAGTTATTCAATGTGTTTCTATTTTCTCAGACTTTTAATGCATGTGGAAATTGAATATGGTGACAAGATTATGTCATCTGAGAAAGACTAAAGAAATAAGGCATGTGGATCTAAAAGACTTCCAAGTTGGAATCACCATTGTGATGTTTATAATATTACTTTATCTCTTTCATAATATTTTACGATCTTTGGCATTTCACACTTGAAAATTTGCATCTACACTCTCTCTTCCATATTATTTGGAACATAATGAATAAGACTCCTGCCAGGAGTGATTCTGAAAAGATCCTCTGCAACATTTCTTCACCTCCTGAAGTATATTGCTCCATGTATTTCTTAATCAGTGAAATTTCAATTTTAACTAATACAGAGGGCAATATGTTTATGCAATATCTAACAGTGGTATGATAAAAACTTTTCAAGCGGTGACTTGTCAAATACAATGAGAATAGGAGATCCCTATAATCTCCTTTTCAATATCAAATTAACTTTTCTTTTTCCTGTAAAGGTAAATTGGAGATAATTGGAAGTCATAGTGTGAAAAATAGAAGCAATGTCTCATGTTCTTGACCTTGCTATCTTTGTATCCCTTGTTTTGCTCTGCACATATGGTGAGCCCTATGCAACATTTGGTGCTGTTGATCACCTCTACATGCTTAAACTACCTCCTCCCTCAACATGCCCAATTTAGGGTCTCATTGCTCTTCTTTCTCTTATACCTTTCCAGGGGACATAGCCAAAAGCTCATTTTTTGGTTCTTAGCTCTTTTCCCTACATCACCATATATAATCTTAGATTCCTTTGTGCAAATTAAAATAGACAGTTTTTTTTTTTTGGCTTCAAGCACACTTTCCATGCTGTGTGTATGATATATATTGTGCATAGCGCTTCAAATACATTATTTCCTCCTAACTCCCAATTGTTTTGATATCCTTCTCTCCATCCTCCCCAAAATAAAATGTTTGTCTTTACCTCCAAGTTTTTGTTGACTTTTGCTTTGAATGATTTGCATACCCATCTTAATTCTCTTTTCTTTTTCCATCTTGGCTCTGTCTTTAAAATCATAGTTACCACTCCACTGGTACATTTAATGCTTCGATCTTCTTGGAATTTTGCCTGTGTAAGGGGTGAAATACTCACAGAGACGGTGAAATTTTCCTAAATTTCCATTTGCATTCACAGTATTTCCTATGTGGGCAAGTACCTTTCTACTAGCATTTAGGTATATTGCCATTCTGTTTCTTTGTACCAGTACCTCACTGTTTTATTCACTGGGACTTTATCAGATGTTCTAATAGCTTATAGAGGTAGCCATCCTTCATTGTTCTCTTTAACTGAATTTTGCTCATTATTCTTGGACTTATTTTCCCATATGAACTCTAAAATAAGTATCCCTAGTTCAAAATCCCTATTGATTTACTTTTTATTTCAGATTAACTGAAGTACGGATTAATACAAGAATTGGCCTCTTGATACTAGAAGTCGTTCTATTTGCAACCATAAGATTAATCACAAATTAAGAGTGGAAAACAATTATGTTTTTCCTCTCAGATTATTATTAGCCATAGAATTTTAAGGATGATTGTATTTTCAAATTCTGCCTAAAAATTTAGGTGACAAAATAACCATTGTAACTGCACAGAAATCACATAAATACTTTATATATTTAAGCCAAAATCTTTATATATATATATATATATATATATATATATATATATATATATATATATAACTTATCTGTTCTGTGATACTTCAGGGTCTCAGAAAAGAGTTGTACTCACTTCCTAAGTTGAATTCATGTAAAGAGGATTCATGTCATTCTCAGCCTAGGTTTAGGCAAAGAACACAATAGCCACTTTGTATTTATATTAATGTTTTTAATATTGGGGTATTTGGGAAAATCAGGGAAAGAGATATAAAAACGGAAATATTGAGAAAATTAGTTTATGTCTTAAATATCAAAATAACTTGAGGAGGTAAATTTTAGTTTCTTAGAGCTCAAGTATGCTAATCAGTATTATAGCATCCCAAGAAGGGGTTTAGTATTCAGATTGCTGTAAATGTGAAATCCTAGAATACTACTCAGATATTGCAGAATTAATATACCCCTATTAGCAGTTTGTAAAAAGCTGGCTTAGTGTATTATACAGCAGTAAAGATCAATGCAATATCTATTGACCGGAGACTACAAGTCAGGTACCAAGCTAGGTTTTGAAAATGCAGAAATTAATAAGGAAATATGTGCCACATTTTCTTTTGGGGTTCACAGTATGTGATAAAGATATATAATTTGTGATACAATGTAGCAATAAAACAACAGAAGCATGAAAAAGGTACCAAAGACAAAATACCTATATACATATCCATGTGCAAATAAGGAACAAGATACTATAAACAAGTATTTTAGGGCTGGTAACTTTCATCACTTCATCTTTTAAAATTCTGACTGTGTGTGCAAAAAATGAGAAAAAATCTTGGAAATAAGAGTAGTGCTCTGTGAAGCCAATCAGTTATATAACTATTTTCTAAATTGAGTACTAATGAGAACGAGAACTATGATTATTTAAACATATTTTAAGTGGTAATACAGTTTTGTCAAAATGCAAATCACATATTTACAACAGGAGAGTTCTAATAAAAAGAAAATCTCTATTATTTCTTATACTGAACATGGCCAGATAATCATGGGTGCCCTAGAATTAGCAGGCATTTCCTTCTACCTCAAATTGACCATATGGAATGCTGTTAATGAGTAGTTGAGAATCACTTGGACATTTAAATACCTCTTTAATGCAAGTTGTGTGGGAGAAATAAATGCAGCTAGGTTGCAGGCTTACAAAAGAGAAAATGCTCTTAAAGACAAATGGCAGACCCCTTACATGTGCCTCAGGTCATTTTACTCCTCAGGGAAAAGTTTCTGAAAGCAGTTGGATATTAATGGGGAAATATAAATCTAGATAAATCACCATTTTACACATAGTTTAAAGAAACATCATCAATAGTATACAGTACCACGCAGTAAATAATTGTTCAATTAATTCATTAAAAAACTATTTAGTGTCTATTAGACTCTAGGCATTATTTTAACACTAGTAATCCAATGGTAAACAAAACTACTATCTAGCTATCTTAATCTAAATTTTGTATGGGATGCTCACATAGCAATCAGTAAATTCATAATAAGCCAGTGTTGCGAGTTCTATGGAAAACATTAAAGTAATGTAAAAAGAAGGATCATAGGGTGGCAAAAAGGGAAGTCCACATTTTTATGTATAAGATGATTGAGAAAATGGACTGGATTGAGGGACTATTTGAGGAGACTGGACAGGAGAGAAGCAGGAAGGCAGATGGATAGTTCTAAGCAGAAAAAAAGAACACGTTGGAAGTAGAACATGCCTACCAAGACGGAGAATGGTAGGCAATGATCTCAGAGAGGAAAAAAGAGGAGACAGACCATTTTGGGACATTGAGAACAATCCTAGGACCTGTGGGTCATAGGTCCATTTATTCTGAATGAGACACTAAACAGTTGGAGGATTTTGAGTAAACATATAGGACTTACTATTACAGACATATTACTTACGAACTATGACTTATTAATAGGACTTATTATTGAAGGATCATTCTAAGTAATATATTGCACTTAGATTATCAGAGGAGAGCAAGGGTGGAAGCACAGAAAACAGCAAGTTGTTGCAATAACTTAATTGGGAGATGATGGTAGTTGGCCAATCATGGTAATACAAGAGTGGTAACAAGTAATTAGATTGTGGACATCTGAAGGGAAAGATGATGAGATTTGCTGATGGGTGATATGTGACGTGTTAGAGAAAGTAAGGAGTCAATGATGATTCCAAGATTTGTGATCAAAGCTAGAAGACTGGAGTTGTCAATAACTGTGATAGGGAACTGCTGAGGAAGAAGATTCTAGGGGGATTGGGAGAATTTCCACCTTTGGCACATTCCATGTGAGAATTTTTTTTTAATTTATTGATTTATTCATGAAAGACACAGAGAGAGAGAGAGGCAGAGACACAGGCAGAGGGAGAAGCAGGCTCCATGCAGTGAGCCCGACGTGGGACTCAATCCCGGGTCTCCAGGATCACACCCTGGTTTGAAGGCAGGCACTAAACCACTGAGCCACCCAGGGATCCCCCCATGTGAGAATTTTAATTTTGAAATGGAGAAGATGTCATTTGGGTCTGAAAGTGTGGAGTTTAGAAGAGTTGTTGGTATAGATTTTGTCCTCAGAGTATCAATGGTATTAATAGCCATGATCCTAAATGAGATCACTCATAGATGGATTTAGACAACACGAGAGTCTGAAGATGGAATTCTGGGGCATTCTAGTATTTGGAGATACAGAAGTTTTCTGTGCCTTCACTGGGAAGTGAAGAAGTGGATGAGGAAGGGGTTCCAGAAGTCAAATGAAAGTATTCCAGGAGAGAGAATGGCAGGTGTGTCAAATATTGCTGATAGATTGATACAAGAGCAATGTGTATTGACTGTTGGATTTAGCAATGTGAAAATCATTAGTAACCTTGACAAGATCTAATGTGATAGATTAGTGAGGGCAACAGCTAAACCGGAGATGTTCAAAAAATAATTGGAGGAGAGAAAGTATAGACAGTATAAATAACTCTCCAGGAATTTTGCCTTAAAGAGAAAAAGGCAGGAGCTCAGACTCAAGTTGTCTGCCAAGTGAATGGAGCTTTTTATAAATTTTCTCTGGCCATATTTGAAAGGAAACATGATAGCATGGTAGTATGGCAGTGGCAATGACAGAGTAGAAAGGCATAATTGGAGACCCAAGAAAGAGAAGAGGCGATTGCTGGATTGATGTTTTGAGGGGGCGAGTGGGATGGGACCCAGTGCTAAGGGCCCATTTAAAATTAGTGGCCATGAAACACAAGGAGACTAGTCACCAAAGATGTGTGTGTTTTTCCCTAGGATGGCTTAGTTGCCTGCAAGAAGGACCAGATTAGAGATTGGATTTAATGTGAGTTGAGGTTTATCCAGGTGAGTGTGACAAGGTAAGAACACACCCATGGCCAGCAGCGTGTGATTTGAGAGAAGGCAAACAATCATACCTTAAGAAGGCTGCAGTGTCCTTAAGGTGAGAGACAGGAGCCAGATCCCAAAGATGAACAGTACAGTAGGAGTAGAGGGGATTTTGCTTATGGCTATGATTTTAGCAACTTCATGAGTGAATATTCCATAATTACTGCTATACTATTTGTTATTTCATTCTACCGAGACTAATAAATAACAATAGCAATGTGAAATTACCATAAGAGTATGTTTCCTCAACATTTGTCTATGACTAGACATATTTCCCAACTTTATTTATATCTCAATTAAAAAGCCATACTCCTAGAAATGACATTTTCAGAGTCAAAAATTGTGTGTTTGGTTTTAATTGTAAAATAATGTCTTTCAATTATGTGTGAGTCAGAATGTTCAGTATAAAATGGGAAGACAAAGGACTAATGGAACAGAGCACAAGTATTATGTAAACCACCAAGAAAAAGTAAAAATTGAATTGTAAAATATGTGTGACAAAATAATTAAGATGTATAATTAAGGCTCATGGTTCTGCTAAATGTATTCATTTTTTTAAGTGATCATTATGTACTATCATGCATTTATTTCATTTCTACAGCTCACAGTGAGATCATTTTCTGTGGATATGTAACCAGAGGCTACACGCTCATGAATATTACAGCAGACATTCCTGTATAAGAGAGGACACTAAATAATCCTTAAAATCTTACCCAAATCTGTGATTCTATGATCATGATTTACCTCCAAAGCCACGCCCTCTGTGAAGTCCCATCGGGAATGTTTTGAGAGTTCCTTAATGAGAATAAAGCACTTGTCTGCCACAGTAACATTTTTTTTTTCATTTCCCTCCAAAGGAAGGTAGGCTTTGTTGCATGGCAATTTTTGAAAATGTCTTTGGTGGTAGCCTGAATTCATTCAGCCCCAACATTTACTGGCTACCATCTGCCAACCTATGGACTAGGCAATGGGGTTGAGAATAATAGGTGACTTTTTTGGAACATTTTCCTCGTGTTGGACAGAGCACCACGGAATTTCTTTGCATTATTTCACTTAATCCTCACAGCATCGTTACAAGATATTCCATTTTAATAAGCATGCTATGAATGATGAAATAGAGATATAAGGAGTTTAAGTTACTTGCCCAAGGTCACACAAGTAAGTACATGATAGCGCTCCTATGCAGATCCACACAGGCTAGCCCCCAAACCACTACATTATAGTGATGAATAAGACCATTATGTCTCACATTAGCCCCCTCATCAATTTCTTTTTATTTTTTCCTCCCTTTTATGTTATTTTTTTGTTATTGTTGTTGATTGAATGTGGCCAAAAATTGTTTGGAAGAGCTCTTTTTGGGTTATAACTGCAGCCACATTTATAAAAAGTGATGGTGTTTATAGCTTAGCCTCATCATCTCAGAGTCTACGTACTCTTTTTTTAATCATGATGCTTCTGATTGCTGATTATTTGCTCTTCTGCCTGTGGTTGTTTCTCCTCATTATTACACAGCCTGCTGCACAGCCAGCCGTTGTGCTCCTGTGCGTCCTTGTAGCATTTCTCCCCACTTTAGCTTGTCACAAAGCAGGTGGTTTCCCCTTACCATCCATCCACTTAATGTGTCCTATGGAGATGTCTAAGTAAAAATCTATAGATATTGTTACATTCTGCTTATAAAAAACTAAAATCTGAATGGATATAGATTGAATTCATGAATATACAGCAAAATTAATACTACCTTAATTCTATAGACTGTTCTGGAGCATGATGCTACATTGGTACATGACCTCGAGGAATTAAAGACATTGGCCTCCTACTTGATTTACCCACCACCACCATAAATTTTAGATAACCCAATGGAAACTTTCGTGCTACACTGCCAATGAAAAGAAATGGTTTTAAAAAATGTATCAGTGATAATAAATTTGCTTTGTATAAAGGCTTTAGCAGCTACCAATCATACATGAACAAGTTAAAAGCGTCACATAAATCAATGTCTTGTAGAACAGCAAAGATCAACTACATCTGAAGAACAGATGTTGAACCAGGTTAAAACCTGGTATGTCCAGAGGTATGTCCAGAATTGAACTTTTATATATGGATACAAAATTAAGAAACCATTTATTCAGTGGCATTAAAGGAAAATTGAATATAGAGTTGACTCTTGAACAACACTGGGGTTAGAGGCACTGATCCCCCCGTGTAGTCAAAAATCCACGTATAACTTTCAGCTCCTCCAAAACTTAACTGCTAATAGCTTACTGTTGCCTGGAAGCCTTACCAAAACTCAAGCAGTCAATTACCACATATTTTGTATGTTGTATGTATTATATACTATATTCTTACTGTAAACTAGAAAAAAGAAAATAGTATTAAGAAAATCATAAGAAAGAGAAAATACATTTATAGCACTGTACCGTATTTACAGAGAAACCCCCTGTATAAGTGGATTGGTGTGGTTCACACCCATGCTGTTCACTGAAAGACTGGGTAAAGTAAACAACTATTTTGGATGTCTTTGATGTTATGAGAATAGGTGGAAGTTTAGAAAATGCCTGTCAGGTATCCTGAATTTAGGCAGTTTTGTAGCTCAGTGAGTAGATTTCTACCTACTGTTTGCAAAAGTGCTCTTGCCCGAGGCTATGAGCAACTGCATAAAATAATATATAAAGTACTATCATTTTGGTATGTGGCTTAGTGGCCATCGAGGGTATGAAATTAATTTACCCAAATGTTTCTGCAAGTTTAATATCTCTTAAAGAACAATACTATTCTTGATCACCATAATTCCATATATTAAACCCTATTATATATTTTTTCTAGATATGCCTTCTTTGTATATACAATTTAACTATGTTGTTAATATGTTTGCATGTTTGTCTTGAGATATTTTGATGATGCCTATAATATTTTAAAATAGAAGAGTTTTTAGAAATAACACCAATGACGTAAAATGTCATATAGGCTGTTTCTTGATAACATTGATCTATAATCAATTAATTTAAAAACCTTATTTAGAAGCCGACTAGTATTCTTGTTGCCTTCTTGAGGGTGATTCTTAGTAGTGTGTTAGAACCAACTCATATCAGTGATTGAGAGCTGATAGCTAAATTTTTAGGAATCCCAAGCCAGTTATTAAATGTATCCATCATTAGAAATTACATAGTATGATTATGCAGGTCCTTCAGCTTATTTACATCTGCTGTATCTCTATATGGAGATAGTATGTGATGATGTGTCACTGAACATCTCTTCTCAACCCCAGGATCAGTCAAGTCACATCAGTAATTAGAAATCTGCCATGGGGGGCTCCTAGGTGGCTCAGTGGTTGAGCGTCTGCCTTTGGCTCAGGGGGTGATCCCGGAGTCCCAGGATTGAGTCTCACATCAGGATCCTTGTATGGAGCCTGCTTCTCCCTCTGCTTGTGTCTCTACCTCTCTCTCTGTCATGAATAAATAAATAAATAAATAAATAAATAAATAAATCTTTAAAAAGAAAAAAAGAAATCTGCCATGGTGGGAGTGTTCACACTATAGAAATTAGCAAACCCTACAAATTGATGCTTTTACATTTAGGGAGAAGGAGCCAGTTATTCAACCTTTACCAGAATACTCTGGACTTTTATGCATATCACAGCCTCTCCTCATTTACAAGAATGAGTAGATCAGATGTAAAATCACAACATTGCAGAGGATTCGTTATTTATTTTAAAGTATCTGTGAACCACCAGCGGCTATTAAAAAGGGACATAAAATTCTCTTAACAGCTATTTCTATAGAAGAACTCACTTTTTATGTCAATTGTTTACAAAATGGCTTCTAGAATTTCAGGTGATTTTTAAGTTGCTGAGACAAAACCAAAGTAAAAACAAAAAACAAGGTTAATGCATTTACTCAAGCATGTTGGTATTAACAATAATAACTGTGTGTAAAATACTAGTGGGAATGTAAGTTATAAGGGGGAACTTCGGTGGCCCAGTTGGTTAAGTGGCAAGCTGTTGATTTTGCCTTGGGTCATGATCTTCAGGTCCCTCGGATTGAGTCTCGGGGTTCCTTGCCCTTCCTCTACCTCTGCACTCTTTCTCACTCTCTCTTTAAAAATAAATAAATCTTAACAAAAAAAAAGTTAGTAAGTTATACAGTAGACAAATAGAAGTGCAAACTACAAACAGTTCTTTTATAAAAGCCCACAAGGATGAGTGATTATGTATCCAGGTGAGGCTGGAAAAGCCAGGAAGATTTCACATAGGAAGTGATGCTTAAGATAGATTGCTGGAATAAACAAAATTTCAAAAGGAGAAAAAAAAGACAAAGTCGTTACAAATGAGAAATAGCTTAAGTAGAGATACGGAGAAGAGGAAATGCAGGCACTATTTGTGATTTTTTATTCAATCTAAAATTACTAAGCACCTACCACATGCAAGATATTGATCTTTGCTCTGCAAGGAAATCAGGGAACCTGTATGCTGAGGTGGCTCAGGGGGTGATGGTGGAGACTATCAGATAAGGCTCTACAAGTAGATTGAAGTCACACTTTAAAAGGTGTTAGATATTACTCAGCCATAAACAAAGATGAGATTGTGCCATTTGACATAACGTGGCTGGGACCCAAAGGATATTATGTTAAATGAAATAAGTCAGACAGGGAAAGATAAATACCAGATGAATCCATTCATAGGTGGAATCTAAACAAAATAAAACAAACGAATTAACAACAGAAAAGCAGAATCAGAACTACAAATACAGAGAACAAACCGATGATCACCAGAGGGGAGGTCTTGGGGTATAGGGCAAAACGGATGCAAGGGAGAGGGAGACACAGTCTCCAGTTATGGGATGAACAAGTCACTGGAATAAACAGCACAGAGTAAGGAATATAGTCAATGATATGGAATGTGATGGACTGATGGTCGCTACACTTCTAGTGCACAGAGCATATCCCTGTCAAATCACTAAGTTGTGCACCTGAAACTAATGCAACATTGTGTGGCAACCATACTCAAAAAAAAAAAAAAAAGGTGGAGGGGTGCCCAAGTGTATCAGCTGGTTAATCATCTGACTCTAGATTTCAGCTCAGGTCATGTACTCAGGGTGGTGAGATCATGCCCTGGGTCGGGCTGCATGCTCAGCGTGGAGCCTGCGTGGGATTGTCTCGCTCTCTCCCTCTGCCATTCTCACTCATACTGGTTTCTCTCTCTCTCTCTAAAGAAATAAATAAATTTTTAAAGGTGTTGAATACCATCATTTTAAAAGCATAGTAATAGGGGTACTTGGGTAGCTCAGTGGTTCAGCATCTGCCTTTGCCTCAGGTTATGATCCTGGGGTCAAGTCCCTCATTGGGCCCCCTGCAGGGAGCCTGCTTCTCCCTCTGCCTGTCTTCACCTCTTTCTCTGAGCCACTCATGAATAAAACAAAAAAAAAAAAAAAAAAAAGAGAGAGAGAGAGAAAAAATAAAAGCACAATAATAGAGTTTTGACCAAAGAACAGAGTCAGATTTCTCCTTTCCGATGAAAAGCTTACATTTAAATGTTTTTTCTTCTCAATTTAACGCCCCCCACCAACTCTGCAGTCCATGCCTAACAAGGGAGCCCAGAAACCTGAAGGGCTTCTTCAATACTACCCAGATATGCAAAGCAGCTGACTTCCCAACTGCAATCTGGCTACTAATGGCCTGGCCTCATTTAGGGCTGTCCCTAAGGATACATGTTTTATTTTTTTATTTTTTTTTTTTAATTTTTTTTTTTTTAATTTTTATTTATTTATGATAGTCACAGAGAGAGAGAGAGAGGCAGAGACATAGGCAGAGGGAGAAGCAGGCTCCATGCACCGGGAGCCTGATGTGGGATTCGATCCCGGGTCTCCAGGATCGCGCCCTGGGCCAAAGACAAGCGCCAAACCGCTGCGCCACCCAGGGATCCCAAGGATACATGTTTTAAATTCATTGATTAGAGCAGCCCGGGTGGCTCAGAGGTTTAGTGCTGCCTTCAGCCCAGGGTGTGATCCTGGAGACCTGGGATCAAGTCCCACGTTGGGCTCCCTGCATGGAGCCTGCTTCTCCCTCTGCCTGTGCCTCTGTCTCTCATATATAAATAAATAACATCTTTTAAAAATAAATAAATTCATTGACTATAGATCAATGTTAGCAAGATATAACCATATGCTATTAAGTTTGCCAATATCGTTTCTGAAAACTTGGCTATTCTGAAGTGTTGTAAGAATCCTCAAAATCCGGGATCCCTGGGTGGCGCAGTGGTTTGGTGCCTGCCTTTGGCCCAGGGCGCGATCCTGGAGACCCGGGATCGAATCCCACGTCAGGCTCCCGGTGCATGGAGCCTGCTTCTCCCTCCGCCTGTGTCTCTGCCTCTCTCTCTCTCTCTCTGTGACTATCATAAATAAAAATAAAAAATAAAAAAAAATATATTAAAAAAAAAAAAAAGAATCCTCAAAATCCGCCCAATCACCTGAGAAGTTGTACGAGAGCACCAAGAAGGCACAAGCTCTCAGGGAGAAAGATTCTGAGGGCGCCCAGAGTCAGAGACCAGAACAGCCAAGCCCATGTGCACGGGGCTAACAAGCAAGGCAAATATGCCCCTGCAAATGAGGGAAGACGACGAAACTGGAGGTGTGATCTGCAGGAGGCAGCAGTCCTGGCCTGGGCTGGTAAAGGTATCTTTGTTCTAAATGGCAGACCTTGCCTCCTTCTCACACACATCACCTGGGGCGGGGGGCGGGGGGGTTGTCTCTTGAGCTTGAGGTTGAAATCTCTCATTGGTCCCTGTCCCCAATCAACTTTCTGCACCAGAGTATAGGAATTTGGAGAGCTTTCTTCTGCCCCCCCCCACCCCCCCATGTACTATCTGTTATCTCCAGAACGGCTGAGTTCTTGAGAACTGGAGCAACACATGGCTGGTGCATATGGTGCATATGGTACAGGGACCAGGGCACACACCCCCGCAAACACAGCAGTTTTTCTATCGACTCTGGCAGCCAGGAGGAAAGCAAACAGCCATGCAGTGCATGGCACCACCTGGTCCAAAGCCGGGAGTGCAAGCACTAACCAAATATCTGTGGGGAGCTTTTCCATGCCAGTTGGGTCCAGGTCTTCTGTGAACCTTTTGTTTTTCTGTTTTCCGGAGACTATTCTCTCATGGATATTCTCCCCCCCTGGACACCCATCTCATCCCAGCAGCCACAGGGATCCCCGGCCCACAATGAACTTTCTCTGCAGGAACCTGGGAGGCCTCCAAGCCACAGAGATTTGCCATCCTGCTGAATAACATTGGCACCAGCTTCCTTTTCCCATCCAGATTGTACAATAGCCGGGTTGGAGTTGGCACAATTGACCGAAGCAGGCACCATGGGCTCAGACCTGGCCACTCCCTTCTCTAGGTCATGGTAAATGTTAGGAGGAGATGAGAAGTGACTTAGACAAAAATGATGGATGGTGGTACCATGAATTAATACAGAGGAGAAAGAAGGATGGGGAAAGGGAGGAGACTCATCCGGAATTTACTTTGGGCAGATGAAGTCTCAGGGGGACTCAGAACATCTCTGAGCAAAGATTAGCATAAAAATTGCAGATTCAGGGCAGCCTGGGTGCGGTTTAGTGCCTGCCTTCAGCCCAGGGCCTGATCCTGGAGACCCAGGATCGAGTCCCACGTCCGGGTCCCTGCGTGGAGCCTGCTTCTCCCTCTGCCTGTGTCTCTGCCTCTCTTTCTCTCTCTGTCTCTCTGTGTCTTTCATGAATGGATGAATAAAATCTTTAAAAAAAAATGCAGGGACACCTGGGTAGCTCAGCGGTTGAGTTGTGATTCCCATCCTGGGATCGAGTCCCACACTGGGCTCCCTGTGAGGAGCCTGCTCCTCCCTCTGTCTGTGTCTCTGCCTCTCTCTCTCTGTATCTCTCATGAATAAATAAATAAAATCTTAAAAAAATTAAAATTAAAATAATGCAGATTCAGGACTTAAAAGACAGGGCTGGCCTTATGGAATTGGAGCATTTTACTTATTGATGATAGATGCTGCTGTGAGAGTAGTTGACGTCACCCACAAGGGCCAGCTGAAGAGTAAGAAAACAAACAAACAAACAAAAAAACGAACGGCCTTGCCTAATGTAGACCATAAATGTCACACTGCAAAAGAGGAGCCAGGGAAGGAGACCAGGCAATGTAGGCATAGATGTTGAAGAAAGATGGAAGCAGGGTTTCTTCTACCTAGAAAGTATATGTAAATGTAAAAAGCACGCTATTGCTTCTATATTCTACACACCGACTCTCATAGATGGCAAATAAGAGAGTTTGATGAAGATTTTACCAAAAAAAGTGCTAAAACACCACATCTATTTTTACAGTTAGATATTCTCGACCATTCTCTCAATTATTTTATATATCTTGATATCCAATGATCGAGTTTAAGCTACACATTCAGTCTATTTTCACCCCTTAAAAGTCACAAAGAGGGCAGCCCCGGGTGGCTCAGCGGTTTAGCGCCTGCCTTTGGCCCAGGCTGTGATTCTGGAGACTCGGGATCGAGTCCCACTTCAGGCTCCCAGCATGGACCCTGCTGCTCCCTCTGCCTGTGTCTCTGCCTCTCTGTGTGTCTCTCATGAATAAATCAATAAAATCTTTAAAAAAATTTTTAAAAAAGTCACAAAGAGTGGCTCTGAAGAACCTACAGTTTTGTTTCTGTGGTCAAGGCCTCAAAGTATGGGAGTACCATCCTTGGGGGTAAGAGGACAGAATTTTTATTGTATTCAGGAATTAAACAAATGCTTCTCATGCCCTAGGCTCTCTGATAGGAACTGTGGTAAAATGAAAGGCAGGCAGGCATAGTCATTACCCCTAATGGGGGCTAACAGACTAGTTGGGGAGGTTAATATTTGTCAAATAGTATCGTAAATATTACAAACGGTGTTTTACAAACAATAATAATGAGGCATTAGAGAAGTGTGAAGCAGGCATGCCTGAAAAATCACAAGCTCGACTCTGTAGGGCCTTCTAGAGACTGAAGGAAAAAAAAAGTCAATATAGCTAGAACACAGAGAGAAAAGACATGGAGGGAAATGGGGCCAGAGAGCTAGGTAGGTGTCAGATCGCATAGCAGTGCTCTCCTTGCTTCCTGGCACACAGCTAAGGTACATCCCTCAGTCTCATTTGTGGTGAGACACAGCTATGAGACTGAGTTCTGGCCAAAGCTAGGTGCGCCCAAATGGCACATGTTTCTTCTGGAATTGGCTCACACACACCCTTTCTCATGTGATGTTCCACTCTTGATCTTCCATCTGGATTCAAGTGAACCCAGAGAGAATTCTGGTTCCCTGTGTAGACCATGAACACACATTCAAATTTCATTTGAGTGAGAAATAAACATACATTGCCTTGTTCCTTTATATAACTTGGGACTTTTTTACTTACTTACTTATTTATTTATTTATTTATTTATTTATTTATTTATTTATTTATTTAATAGTAGCTGTTGTTGCCCTAACTAACATACCGGCTTTGTACGATGAGTGTACCTGCATCCACCAGCAACTGCATACCTACAAAAACAATGATTATATGGCTAGAAAAGAAAAGAGAAAAGAAAGGAAAACCATTCCAATAGCTTTGTAAAAAGGAAATGGGAGGGCTTGAGAGCATGTGAACTAAAGTAACAGAAAATAATGGAGGAAAGATTCTGTGGCAATGAAACAGAGATGCAGAGAAGGAAGAAAGGCACTGATAACTGTGACCATGATGGGTAATCTCCTGCGTCACCTTGACTTACCCAGAGAGCTGGTAAGACCTCATTTCTGGGTGTGTCTGTGAGGGTGTTCTTGAGAGAGATTAGCATTCAGAATCAGTAGACTAAGTAAGGAAGACCCCTATCTCCAATGGGTGAGCATCACTTAATTTCCTGAGGGCCTGAAGAGCACAGAGGCAGAGGAAGAATGAATTTGCTCCCCCTGTCTGAGCTAGGACATCCATCTCCTTCTGCTTTCGGACATTGGCACTTCCAGCTCTGCAGTCTTTGGACTTGGGCTAGGACTTAAACCTTTGGTTCCCTTTGTTCTCAGACTTTCTGGTTTCTATTGAAACTATATCACTGCCTTTTGTGCACCTCAGCTTGTAGATGGCAGATTGTAGGTCTGTTTCTCAGTCTCCAAAATCACGTAAGCCAATCTCCAAATACATTTCTTTCTTTATCACTATATATCCTATTGGTTGGGCTTCTCTGGAGACTAATACAGTGCCCTCTAAGAATTGTGGTGAAACGATATTTTATAATTAAACTATGAAGAGGTCAGTACTGTAGATCATTACAAATTCTTAAATCCAGTAACTAAACCATATGGCTTCATATCAATTTCTATTAAAAAAAATTATTGGTTGGTTAAAAATTATATAAAATATACATATCAATTACATATACACATGTACAGATGCATAGATGAACATACATGTACTTATGCATATAAATAAACACTTGTGGGAATTTTCTTTTGGTTAAAAACGTACTTAGGTGAATATGTCTTATAATGACATAAAAGGATCGTTTAAAATGCTTTTCTATTTCTACTCATGAAGATGTAGTTCTCGGTATCCAAAAATCAAGTAGTGTAATTTTTAAAAAAGTTCCAAACAAACAAAAAAAAAATACAAGATAGATAAATAAATAAATAAATGAATGAATAAATAAATAAATAAAAATAAAAAGTTCCAAATATATAAACTGTAGAATGAGTGTTGCACTCTTATAATTAGCTACTCCAAACTCATAAATTTCAGATATATGTGGTATTTCCATACATCTTTAAAGTTTTCAGAAAAATTCAGAAATATTTGAGTTCATCCTTAATCAAGCTGAAAGGATGCCTATGGAAAAAAATCTGGAGGTAGAGACAGTGTGTAGTTTATATCTGGGTCCCCAGAGCACTCTTTATAGGACCTTGAACTAAGATTGGGCTTAATATAAAGCAATTGTTTTATAATATCATTAATAATTACATACATAGATATGGTGCATGCCTGTATATTTAATACGTATATATTATATTATATATAATTAGCATTCTCCAGGGAAAGTTAACTAATGTATGTAGAGATATGGAGAGAGACCATAGCTATAGATATGTGGATATACTCCGATATGGTTGTCTTTATTTTCAAATATGTGCTTTTTGTTTATTTTTTAAATATGTGCTTTTTAAATCGCAATACTAAAAGCTTATTAGGGCAGTTAGCTTGCTCCAGACCCGACAGGTGATGATGCAGAGTTACTCAGGTACAGACAACCACATGCAGCGTATAGTCCAACAAGGACTGTGCACTCAGCTTCTGGAGATCAGGGTGATGGTGTTCTCACTGAGTCCCCACGCCTTGCCTTTCACTGAACTAGCAGGATTGCATTAGGTTAATAAAAGATATTTTGTAGGAGGTCGTAAAAATGCCTCATAAAATGCTATGCTAGCAGAGAAAAGGAAATTAGATCATGGATAAAGCATGCATTTACGACACAAAATAGTGGTTTGGAAACCAGTGTTAAGTGCAGTTTGGTAACTCTGACTACCTGTGATGAAAGATTGAGAAGCTGATGGCAGTTCATACATGGAAGGATGTCTCTACCGACAATCAGATGAGCTAATTAACCGGGATGTAACCCTGCTGGAGCTTATCTAGCCTGACTGCTAATACGCATTATTATTTTGCCAGCAAGGGGGAGGACCGCATTATTATTTTGCCAGCAAGGGGGAGGACCTCTTTAAAAATAATTGTCAGGGTCATTTTTTGCTATGAGCAAAATCCTACTTTGACATGCAATAGAACTTTTTTAATTTATATTTAATTTTTAAAAATATTTTATTTATTTATTCATGAGAGACACAGACTGAGAGAGAGAGGCAGAGACGCAGGCAGAGGGAGAAGCACGCTCCTGTGGGGAGCCTGATGCAGGACTCGATCCCATTTGATGTGCAATAGGGTGGGGTAGGGACAGGGGAGAGACTGAGCTGAGAGCAGACTTGGGAGGCGGATTGTCTCCCTTGCCTCTGGCTCAGCAGAACCTAAGCACTGTGCTATCCTGGAGGAGCTTTGGACCATCAGAGGGACAAGGGCATAGGGAAGAAGCGACCACAACCATGAGCAATAAAGTTGATCCCAGGGTTAAAAAAAAAAAAGTGGGAGCCAAAGGCAGACGCTCAACCACTGAGCCACCCAGGTGCCCCTGGAATTTGTTTTAAAGCAACAAGAACGCCACAATCATTCTTAAATAGCTTCCTACTGGATACATCGGTACGACAGTTTTGCTTTGGTTTTTGTTTTGTTTTGTTTCTTGTAAACTCATTTGCTGCTCTTTATGTAGTCTTGCATTTTAAAGCCACATGGTGAAAATTAACTGTTTCTTCTAGTTTGCTTTTTTGCTTCCACCAGATTTGATGTCACCAAAGAAGTCACAGCAGAATGCTCCACACCAGCCACCCCTTTGTTGGCACCTGTATACACGTGTGTGCCTTTTATGTATACCACTTATCATGTTAAGTGGAGATGAATCATCAGATATAAATATATTCTCCTAAACTGTCAGTTCTTGGGGGCTAGAAGACTTATTTTTCTCATTTCTACTATGAAGACTGATTTATCACATCTTTAGAATTGGGGCATTACTTTGCTTAATAAATCAATGAAAATATTACGTTCACAACACAGAGTTCTGACTTGAAATGTGAATAAAGGTGAAATGTGAAATGTTGCCAGGATCTGGAGACTGTTCATACAATCAGACTAATTTCCTAAAACTGATGCCTTGAACAAAACATTAGGAAAGGAAGCACTGGACGTGCACCATGTCATGTGCAAACCACACACACACACACACACACACACACACACACAAATTCACCTTTCCTCTCTTTGCCAAAATATAGCATCGGGTCTTAGGAGACACTGTTTTCTACTGATACTCTGTGTGTTAGATTAGTGGGTGGGTGTGTAATTTGACAGGACACAATTTCCAAGCCCGTCTTTGACAACTTGTCAAGTTCATCCCTCATTCTCAACTCTGAATTCCTAAAAGAACTTGGCATCAGTAGGAGAATAACACATCAAAGGTGTATCCAAGGAATCAGTTTACCTTTTTAGATAAACACCTTATTTAACATTATGTGTTTTATTTAAAGCATTTGCACAAATTCCTCAATTCATTGTAGTACCTCATTTATGATTCAAGCATCAAAACACCTGTTGGAGGGTAGGGAAAAGGTATCAAGATACGTATTGGGCCAGGAATCTCAAGACCACTGAACTATGTTTTTTAAGATTTTTTTAAATTTATTCATGAGCGACACAGACTGAGAGAGGCAGAGACACAGGCAGAGGGAGAAGCAGGTTCCATTCAGGGAGCCTGATGTAGGACTCGATCCTGGAGTCCAGGATCATGCCCTGGGCTGAAGGTAGGAGCTAAACCACTGAGCCACCCAGGGATCCCACCACTGAACTATTTTGATCCAGTATATGGATAAACATTGGCTCAGATGGGCCCTGCTCTCTGACTTCACTTTTTGTTGGGAAAGATTTGCAACCCAAAATGAGATAAATTAGAGTTCATATTTAGATGCTTAGTCAGCACCCCACCATCCTTTCCCAATCGAATTCTATTTTTTTTTTCAGGGTCTTCCTGTCTTTCATACCATCATTCCAGGGACTCTAACCAAAGCCCCAGCTCTAAGAGTGACTCTGATTGGACATAGGCTAATCCCCTAAACTTTGCAAAAATTTGTTTATGAACATTAGCCAATGTTAGACCATGGCTTTCCCCTAACTAGAGACTGCTTCAGAAATGAGCATGTGACTATGGAAAACAGCAGGAAGGATCCTCAACAAAAACAAAATACAACTACCAAATGATCCAGCTATTCACTTCTGGAAATTTTATTTAAAAATTTTATTTAGGGTATCCCTGGGTGGCTCAGCAGTCTGGCACCTGCCTTTGGCCCAGGGCGCAATCTTGGAGTCCTGGGATCGAGTCCCATGTAAGGCTCCCTGCATGGAGCCTGCTTCTCCCTCCTCCTGTGTCTCAGCCTCTCTCTCTCTCTATGTCTATAATAAATAAATAAATAAATAAATAAATAAATAAATAAATAAAATAAAAATTTTATTTAAATAAAACTATTTAAAATTTTAGTCTTCATTTTATTTAAAAATGAAGACACACACTTGAAAAGATACCTGCACCCCTACGTTCATAGAAGCATTCTTTTCAATAACCAGAACATGGAGACAACTTAAGTGTCCGTCAACAGATGAATGGATAAAGAAGTTGAGATACACACACACACACACACACACACACACACACACACACACTAGATTACTCAGCCATAAGAAAAACAAGAAAATTCTAATCTTGCTATTTGCCTTTCTGGAGGGTGGATGGAACTTGAGGGCACTATACTAGGTGAAATAAGTCAGACAGAGAAAGACAAATTCTGTAAAATCTCACTGATGTGTAGAATCTAAAAAAGAAAAACAAAAAACCTCATAGAAAGAGCTATCAGATTTGTGGTTACCAGAGGTAGCAGGGGGATTGGATGAAGATGGTCAAAAGGTACAAACCTGCGCTCACAAGGTAAAGGAGTACGAAGCGTGTAACGCACAACATCATGATATTAGCTAATGCCGCTCCATCATATAGATGAAACTCAAGAGAGTAAATCATCACAAGGGGAAAAAAAATTATTTTTTAGTTTTCTTTCTCTTTCTATCATACTTATGTGAGTCAACGGATGCTAACTAACCTAATTGTGGTGATCATTTCACAATATACTGTACATAGGTCAAACCGTTACACAATACACGTTAAACTTATACAGTGACCTGTGTCAATTATATCTCAATAACACGGGGGCAGGATGGGCATCTGATCTAAATCAGGTCATTCAGACCCACAGACAAGTCTGGGTGCAGGGACAGCTTCCAGCAAAAGTGCTTATGCTCTCTCTTCTGAATGACGTGCAGCCACCCACTATGAGAGGTATCTGAAGTCAAAGCAAGCACACCAAAGAATGGACCAGGGCTGGAAAGGAAGCTGGAGTCCCCAGCTCCTCTTCCAAACCATGTGAGCAAACGTATTTCCTGTTTCAGCTGGACTATTTGGGTTTTCTGTTACTTATAGCTGAAGATCCTTTTCTGCTCCTTTTTACCACGTGTCGGGCACTCTACTAAACGTTGCCTAGCTTAACTTTACCACCACCCAATGACTTTGATTCTCTATACTTTACAGATAAGAAGACTGAAGCCCAGGGGTGGTCGGAACATGATCAGTGTAAGACCGAGGAGCCATAATTTTAAACAAGTGTATTTGCTTTTTCCCCCCTCACTCCAAAGCCTATGAGTCAAGCTGTTTCACTTCGAAAAAATAAGAAAATGAAACCTAAAGAATTATTTCAGCCTTCCTATATTAGTACTTTCACGGCTTATTAATCATTCTGAAATGTTACATCTTACAAAAATGGCTGAGAAAAGTTAGGCAGCTAGGGCCAGCCTTAAACTCGCTCATCAATACAGATTTCTAATCTACTTCCAAACACATATAAGGCACACACACTTGCCTACAAAGTCAACAGCATGCAAAAACGCATTCCCCCCCAAAAAAAGGGGCCTCGATGCCAAATCATTACTGTAACACCAGCTCTCTTGTATCAGGAAAACGCTACACAATTGTACCTAAATATAGCTCATGATATGTTGAGGGTATTTTTCTAAATTTAATTTCAATAGGTTATGTCATTCATAACAAAAAAGCATATATGAGTAAAGCATGCGGGCTGCACGCATTCAAAAAAAAGTAACGCTAAAGGAAATTAATGTTTATGTAAATTGCATTAGCCTTAAGAATGGAAAAATATGAATATAACAAAAACGAGGTGAATCTTGTCACCTCCATATGAGAACCCATTAAAAATATGTATTTTTTTCCCTGCTATTTCATAAACACACTCTTGTTCTGTTTTTAAAATAGCTCCAGTCATTTTTTTAAACAACGAAACCCAAACTTTCTGGCCCATCTTCCCTCGCATACAAGTCATCTGTGTCCATCCTTCTAACTTCAGATTCTCATCCTTAACTTCACTCACCCAACCCCCAGGCAGATTACATGTTCTCCCACTGGGCTCTAGAATGGCTTTAAGTACAGTGAAGTAATCTAATTGGTGGTTCCAGATAATATATGTCTTCCCTGCCTGACTTCTATTTCTTTTGTGAGATGTTTCTCCTTCTCTTCTGGGACCCGCGCTGTTCCCTGAGTTTCTTCCAGCTGCTGCTTCTTTTCTCTCTACGTTTTCAGACTTCTCTTTTGCCCATCTTTCAGGGCCAGTTCCTCAAAGCTATGTTCTTAATTTCCTTTAATTCTCATTTGACATGTTCCACCTGAGTGGTGATTCCTTCTACTCCCATGCTTTAATTATCACCTACACGCTGGCGCCTCTGAGGGCTCCCACGTGGTGAGCACACTTTTCCAGCAACAATCTACAGGATAACTAATGTCCCAGATATTCAAAGAGAGACCCAGATCTCATGTGTCACCTACTTATCTCTTAATGAGTATTCAATATATATCAAAAGGAGGATATTATAGAGCTATTTGGAAGGTTAAAAAAAAAAGCAAGAAAATCAATTCCTTTTTTTTCTTTTTAGATATAGTAAAAGTTCATTCTGCATTCTCAGATGCAATTATTTTATACTTGGTAAAATCTGTGAAGAAAAAAAAAAGAAATACATTCAGAACAACCTGGTCTCTGCAATGCTGGGGGAAATGTTAGCTCCCATTACTTTCGTACATCTGTACTGTTCCTCATTCTGGATAAGGCATTCTAGAGCTGCCCATGTGAGAAACACCTCGCTCACAAATCAGCACCTGCAATTCTAAGTGTCTGCCCCTGTGACTTTCAAATCGAGGCTCAAGTTATAAATCACTGTTTACTTTCTCTCCCAGTAGCATCTTAATATCTATTGCACGTCTCTTATGATCAGCAGTTACAGCATCTCCAGGATGATAACCTATGTCTTTGGGGTGTCTTCCAAGCCTGCTCACAGTGAATTTAAATGATGACATAACCTCTATTTTAAGTCAGGTCATTCCAAAGTATCCTCTCGAGAAAACTCATCCGGTTGTCTTTGTGTAACTCAGCAACAGAGAGAAACTTCCGTTTATTTATATGGCATGCAAAGGATAAACAACGTTGTCAAAATATAACCTCAAGATCTCTGGGAAGTCGTAACTGATTTTGCTCTGGTGAAATCTTGCCTTGAAGACATGCAACATTAGATCCCTCATGGAGTTAGAGTACCTCTGCATTCGAGATCCAGTGGAGGCTTGTTTACAGGGGATAGAAATCTTGTTTTCCCCTAGTGCCAGACCACTCTGTCATTAGTCACTGCTGCCATTGGCATCCTTGCATTCCTGTTACATATGCATACGAGCGTCCTACTAGATGGGGAACTCCTCAAAGTAGGAAACACTTTGTATTACCAACTCTTGCTCATCATCTATGTGCAAAAGGAAAGGAGGCACCAGAAAAAGACACAGCGAGCTTGAACAGAGCTACTATTATTTGACTATCTTAGAGCCTTACTTCCTCTGCCCTTTACTGTTCAACAGCAAAATAATAATTATATATATTTTTAAAAAAGCATAAATATCATGCTCACTCTGAGTCTGAGAAGAAACACTGTCTCAGATAAAAGAAAATAAAACCAGAAAATTCAAACACAACCATTTTCTCTACTAAAGGTCACCATCAATTTTGTATTACATCACATTAAACTTTGACCCTTGAAAATTGTTTTTTAAAAGCTACATTGGATTAATGCACGTGATTTTTTGTGACCTAAATTTTCTCCTCTCCTTCTCAACATGGGTCACTTTTGATATTTTATCAGCAGTTCCCACAAAATCCCAATTCTAAATCAGATTTATATAATCTTGAAAAAGTTCATCTGTTGCCTATTATAACTTGTCATTGCCTTACTTTTGTCTTTTTCATAACATTGAAACATTACATATTATTGCAATATGACAAAAGAAAATATCTTAGGGGATGCCAATAATGCCAGTGCTATTACCCTGTAGAAAAAGGCATAAAAGTTGCTTTCATTTCTTGGACATAAGATCCTATAAAAAAAAAAAAAGATTTCTTTTTGTAAACCCACACTTTAGTCACTTAGTAATGGAGGTATTACAGTCAAGAATAATTTACCATTCTGAAAATGAGGCCAGATTTTCACCAATTCTTTGACGTGTATATTTTGTAGCATTGATCACACACTGAGGGTAACGTTTGTCAGACAGCCCCTCCTTGGGAGGCTTGAGGTTGCTTTTGGTTCAGAATTTTAGCAATAGTCATGATTTAGTCGTATTGTTCTGAATCAAGTCGTATCTGACAGTTAGTTCCACCAGCTGAATTAATTCCCCAATTTTCTCTAATGGCCTTTTATTTATTGGGGGTGATCTTTAGCATAGTTTATTTATTTATTTATTTATTTATTTATTTATTTATTTATTTATTTTTAGATTTTTTTTTAGCATATTTTTGAGTGCCATTTGGTCAAATGTACACATTCAATTTATTCAACATATATTACTGGTTCCTGCTATTATTCAGTCAGTGATCTAGGTAATGGAAATAGAGCTGTGATTAAAGCATACAAAATTTCTTACCCTCACTGAGATTAATTACATTCAATAAACCTATCATCACATACCTCCTAGGCAGTTCTAGGCTTCCTAAATATTACCTCAATAGATAAGCATTTTAGGTACTTCTCTATTATAGGTATTTAATAAGCCGAACATCAAATGTTTAGACAAAGCATAAACCAGTGGGTATACTGGCCAGCAAAGGGGAAAGGATAGAGTAGCAGATAATAGTTTGGGCTTTGTTCCTAAGAGAATTTGGGCTTGTGTTCTAATTTTCTTCCTTACTTTGAGATCTTGCTTAGCTTTTTACTAAAACTCTCAAATCATCGGTTTTGTTTTTGCTTTTTATTTTAATAATCATTTTTTTTCAGAGTTGTCTTGGGGACCCCTTATTTTTTTGGGGGGGGACCCTTTAATTGTATGAACTATTTTAATTTTTATCATGTAGCAACTCCTCGATGTAGTAAGGCTAATAAAGATGGCGTCACTGCCTAGTTCCCTCACCCAAAACTATAAAATCTAAATTGAGATGCAGAGTTTGGTTAAAAAAAAAAAAAAAAATCAAAGCCACATGAAATTACTATGTTACTTTTTTTTTTTTTTTTTTTTTTTTTGTCTAAGAGAGCCAGAGTGCATGTGTGAATATGTGTGAGGGGTGGGAGGAGGGGCAGGGGGGAGAGAAAATCCCAAGCAGGCTCCTTGCTCAGAGGAGAGTCCCACTCAGGGGTCCATATCAGGACCCTGCCATCATGACCTGAGCTGAATTCACAGTTGGACACTTACCTGACTGAGCAACCCAGGCTCCTATGTTACTTTCAACACAACAATCACATAATTTTCATTTTCTTTTTTTTAAGATTTTATTTATGTATTCATGAGAGACACATAGAGGCAGAGACATAGGCAGAGGGAGAAGCAGGCTCCCTGCGGGGAGTCTGATGCATGACTTGATCCCAGGACCCCGGGATCACAACCTGAACCAAAGGCAGATGCTTAACCACTGAGCCACCCAGAGCCCCCAGTTTTCATTTTCTAAGTGAAGCATGAAATCAAAATGTTATGGATAAATTATCCCTGATAAATTTCCACTTCTACAAAATTATCCCTATAGATTGATAAATCAGATAAGCTAAACACTAGTATTTAGCATTTAAAAACAGTATTTAGGACTTTCTATTTTTTATTTCTTGTATTTAGAACTCTTTGATTTTAAAAGAAAGCATGCCTTAAGGATAGGAGATGTAATTTAGTATGAGGTTACAGAGTTAAGGGCAAAGAGTGTGATTTAGGGTCACTTTCGGACATGCTGCCTTCTTTTGGGGGGGGGTGTATAAAATTGCAGGATTCTGAGCATCTGGGAGCACCAAAAAAGACCTGGGAAACAGGATCAGAAAGAGGTTCAGCAAAACATGGATTAACAGTGAGGGTTATCCTCTGCAATATGACACAGGCTGAGAAACTTTAAAGCAAGTTGTCATTTTCATGCCAATAAATTCTCTTGCATCATGTAATAATGAAGTACCAGAAATTACATCTTATTTTCCACTCAATGCCATTCATTATTTTTTTGGATGCCTCTCAGATTCACGTGAGGGGATCGAATTAAACAGCTTGAATGTGCAGTGATTTTTAGTCTCTCTCTGGCACCAAATCTGTGAGATGATCAATGATGACCGGCGCGTCTTTCAATGAGCAAGTCTCCAGCGGGGTAGTCAGCAGCAACCAGAGCACCCGTTTGATCTGAATGCTTAAGTGAAGGTTAAGTGTCTGTTATTTGTGGAGCTTTCTGGTGGGTCGCAAACCTATTTACCATAATGTGAACTTCTCAGTGGGCTGGCATTTTGGCACACACAACGGTCCGAGGTGGTTCACATTACAACCTTCTCATTAGTCAAGGGGACATCGTGCCTAGGTTGCTCTATCCTCAATACAATCCACCCTTAAGATTTCCAGAAGCCGTTTGCTTGTTGAGGTGTGTAAGTCCTATCATATCTTTCCTTTATAGAGCTCAGCAGGGAATGAGATTTTGAGGAGTAGCCATTTGATCCCAGATAGAAATAATCCTTGTTTAGAAAATGCTTGACAAATAGGAAGTTCTGAGAGGGAATTAGGTGGTGACTATTTTCCCAAATGAAATATCTCAAGACCTGGGATTTCTCTGTCAGATCAAACATGCAATGAAACCATCTAGAATCCATTCCATACCATCAGAGCCAGTGTTTTTGACCAGCTAGAATATTTATTTAGTTGATAAGCAAATAAGGTAAAAACAGTTTAGCCATAATTTGGGGAACACAAATCTCAAGGGAAGGTCATCTGCTATACAGAGTTGAATATTATTTAAGGGGTTTTCCCATGTGGAGAGTGATAAGTAGCATATTCTTGGAAATAGAAATAATTGAAAGGAGAATTTAAGGGCAAAAGATTAAAAAAAGAAAATCTGACTACTTCTTGCTTACTAGATGGCTATAGCAAGTAGCAAAGCCACAGCTCTAAACATGTTGCACGTTGCGGAGTATGATTTTTGGAGTTTACATCTGTGTGCCTACCAGTAGAGGGTTGCATGATATGGAGCATGATATTTCACTTCTCTAAATCTTCCTCTTATTAATAAAGTGGAGATAAAAGTGATATTTAGGGGAATATCTACATAACAAAGAGCAGGTAAAAACCTGTCTTGTTAATAGCATCTATTCAATAAACAGGTAGTGGCAGTAGAAACAAAACTTAAACACATGGAATACATTGCACCTCCTACAGAATTTCTTCTACTTTTAAAAAGTAGCATGATGCTACTTAAAACAATTAAGGACCTCGTTTGCAAAATGTATCTTATATGGATTCTCATTTATCTTATTTAAGGTTGTGGTTTTTTTCTGAGCAGAGGATAAACGACAAGCATTTGTCTGAGATGCAGGAGTGGGATCCCAGCAGCAAATACTATATAATGAGAAATTAAATATTTAATACCTCAACTTTTCTCTGCACAAAAATTAATACAGACTTCCTAATTAACACTTGGGGAGGTGGAGATTTAATAGCAGCTTCAGGCAAAACAATTTCACTCAATTAAGACTACACATCTGAAACTGCAACTGTTGGGCTTACTTTCTGCTACCTGGGAAATATATTAGAACTTTGAAATATATATATAAAAAAAAAAGAACTTTGAAATAATACATATTGGACAAAAACATTCTTTGTAATACTTTAAAACAATTCAAAGCAGTCAATATTAGAGAGATCAGGTGCAAATATTTTAAAGTATTAAAAGAATTAATAACCAGACATTAAAAAATCGAAAGCACAGTCCACAGATAATAATCCTATGAGGACGCATATGCAGTAGGAGGTGACATGGCCTTTTCCCCAGGAGGTGGCATTCCCATGTGCAGCTCTCTGCATAGATCCCCACCTTTCCCAAGAAGTCCTAAGCAAAATGCAAAAACAAAATTATTGACCTTACTTTTTACTTTCTGAAGGAGCAAAAAATGAATGCGTTCGATATTTACTTGTATTCGTTATAATTAAAAATGCAATCGACTATTACTGTGTTCAAAGTTTTAGCAGCATTTTAAATGAGCAAGGAAAATTGCTTGAGAAATATGGATCTTGTTTTTCCTGATGTTTATTCAACCATTTTATCCTTACATGCTAAACTTCTTCTGAAAAAAAAAAAAAAAAAAAAACTTCTTTTGCATGCTATCCAGAAGAAAAAAATCTAGTCTTTTTTCTTTTCTTAAGTTGAACGTTTTCTGATCGGCAGAAAACATTTTGTCAGGAAACAAGTTTTAAGATCTTAATTAAGATGAAAACTTTGATATTGTGATCGAAACATTCAACATTGTGAAAAAACATTCTTCAGAATTATTGCCACCATGACATTCTAGTTATAAAAGTCCTTTAAATGTTTAACTTCTTTAAAAATAGAAAAATTTGAAGTCCAGTATATATATCTTTGAAGAATGTATATGTTGGTAAGTTTATGCAAATCTCTTCATGCAAGAAAGCAACTCTAAATCTAGTCTCAGCACAAAGGTAATGCCTAACCACAAATGAAGCAGAGGTCACAGCAGATACAGGTCTTGTACCTCCATTAAAACTATAAGAAGCTTCTGTTTTTAACTATCAAGGGCACCATTGAATCCACTCTACATTCTTCCCTTCATTAAATAAAAATGATGTAGTAAGAATTTGTTAAATGGTTTAGGCTGATCTAACTGAGGTACCTAAGCCAAACACAGAACCTGAAATTTACAAAAATAGATGTTGCCAAATGGCAAAATTATCAGATATTAGATAACATTTTTTTTTTTAATTTGGGAATTCCAAATGAAAGCTTGATTGGAATGATGTATCTTGTGAAGTTGTTAATATGGAAGCCCTCTGATTCCTGCCAAGCCCTCCTTAGTATCTGGAGATTTTATCAATCATTTATAGTATTTATTTTTTCTTTTTTCTTCCCTTTCTGCATCCTTCATTTAATATTCTTATCAAGGTACAGTAAGTATTTTATTCAAAAATAATTGTAACAGAGGATTGTTATTTCATTCACTAAATATAATGAAACTAGAAAAACTCATTATCCATGCAGGAAAACATATATAAATGTACTATTTTACAAAGCTGCTATGGTCTGAACGTGCGTGTCTGCCCAAAATCCTTATGTTGATAATCCTAATGCCCAAGTGATAGTATAAGAGGTGGAGTCTTTGAGAGGTGCTTAGGTCAGGAGGGTGGAGGCCTTGTGAATGGGATTAATGGTCTTAAAATCAGGATCCCACAAGACTCCCTCACCTTTTAGAGATGCAGCAGCAGTCAGAAGTCTGCAACCCAGAAGAGGGCCCTCACTAACCATGCTGGCACCCTGATCTCAGTCTTCCAGCTGCCAGAATGGTAAGAAATAAGTTTCTGCTGTTTATGAGTGGCCTAGTCTGTAGCACTCTGCTACAGAGGCCAGGAGGATCCATCTCTAGAATTCCAGGATTTGGGGGCAAGCAAAAGGAGCAATCCTTGCATGTAAATCCCTCAGAAAAAAAATGCAGAAAAGGGAAGGGGAGATTGGGAATGGGACTTCCAAGGACCCAGTATATATCTCCTTTTTAAACTAAAATGTAGGAAAAAATTTCCCCGACTTCCTGGCCTTGGGGATGTTACCAAAGGTCTACTCCTGTCAGAAGGAAACATGACAAAATGATGAATTACTGCCCCAAAAAGCACAATCACAATCAGGAAGCACAAGCACTCTGGGATTTGTAGAGGCAGCGATGAGGAATGCCTAGGGACCTGACTGACCCACCTAGGGGCTCAGAGCAAACACCACTATGATTTCTGCCCCTGTTCTAGTTCCTTCCTGAATTGGCCTGGCCATGGGCATTGGAGGTTACACTAATCTGAATAGTTTTAGGATATCCACAGCAGCTATAGAGAACTTTGAACCCCTAAGGATGTGAAAAATGTTACCTGGTTGGAGAAATTCTCCCTTTTAAATTTGAGCTTTCTCTCAGAAAGCATTTTCTGTTGTTTAAAATCCATTAAATAATGGTTCAAAATGGAAACATAATGGCAACCTGGAAAGAAAGCCCAACGTATGTTATCCTCTTATCACATGGGAGTCACATGTCTCAAATTATCCATTCATTATCTCTCCTCTGGATCCTTTTAGTAACTTAACAAGGTTGTATATTCTGTGACAGTACCCAGTTCCTCACTGTCATCCTCTCCCACTGCAAATTACAAACAGATGTTTGTCGCTTTCAAGCCAGATGCCAGCACATCAGCAGGTGTTGAAGCCTATTTATTTGTACACAGAATACGCAGCAGCTCTGCATCACAATTACCGTGTGACTTCACCTTCTTTTCCTGCCCAATCGCTCTGCCTCCCTTTTCCCTTCTCTTTTTGTAAGCCTTTCTATAGATAAGATTGAAACCACTCATTATTTGTGGGTTAAAATGGCACAAAATAAATAGAACTGATGGCCACGTGGTTGCTAGGAAGTTGAAATTTTATAATGTTTTTTTATACCAACTTTAGAAAGTTTTGATAGCCCGTGAGGGGTTGGTCAGAACATTTCTCTACATTCCATTCAAACATTCTTCCCACTAATAACACACTTCATTTTCAAAAAGTGGACAACCTGGGTTTTTCCACTATAAAATCCTGATACCTCACTCTTTTGGATAACACAAAAAGATCAGCTTAAATGCTATTTACTCAAATGTACTAAGATAATGATTAGATCACTCCTGTTATTTCCTTCTTTAAAATCTCTTTCCAAATAATTATTAATTGATCATTACAAAGAAATATTTACTCAAACGAGCAGGCTTTAAAAAAATTCTTCTGAAGTGCCAAGCTTTAAAGAAAATGTATTATTATCGCAGTCAAAAGTGAACATTTTTGGTTTGGTTTGTTTTGGTTTGGGTATTTTGGGGAGAGAATAAAATTTGCCTTTTTACAAAGCTTTTATATAGTCTGAGGCTAAGAGGGTTCTCTCTTGTCATTCCTAGCCACTGGCCTTTTGTCAAAACCCATCACTTTCTGAGGCAGCAATGGACACACATGAGGGAAGCTGAAGGGAATAATGGGGAAATGAGACAGAGATAGTTTGCAAATGTGATTGCCACTCAGATGCTTCCAGAGAAGGTTTGTGGCCAGAGATAACAACCACCTCCGATACTGAAGAAAAGTTCACCAATTGTGTGAATAATTATTTATTGCTCCTATGGCTTTCTAAATAAATTAATTAAGATTAGGTAAAAAATAATAAAATAAAATAAAATAAAATAAAATAAAATAAAATAAAATAAAATAAAATAAAATAAAAAATAAAATAAAATAAATTATAAAATAAAATAAAATTATAAAATAAAATAAAATAAAATAAAATAAAATAAAATAAATAAAATAAAATAAAAATGGCACCTGGGTGGTTCAGTGGGTTAAGCAGACCTTGATTTTGTTTGGCCCAGGTCATGATCACAGAGTTCTGGGATCAAGCCCCACAGCAGGCTCTGTGCTCAGCAGGCAGTCTGTTTCAGGATTCTCTCTCCCTCTGCCTTTTTTTTTTTTTTCCTCATGCTACCTTTCATTTTGCCTCTGGCACTAACTCCTATTATACAAACCATATTTTTATAGAATATGGTTATTTTTTACCCAAGGTCACACATACAATGGGAAATGAATCAAAGGTATTATACTCCCCAGAACTCATCACATAATAGAGCACCATCCTTTTTTTCACTACTTATGTATGACTCTGCTTTTTCATTTTCTTTTATCTAGCATTTCATTATAGACTTGACAACCATAATAGCAACATAATTATCTTTAAAAATGTTCTTGAGAACTCCATTTTCGGAGGAAGTGTTCAGGTGTTCTCACCCTGCCACCTGTGTTCTTTGGGATTTCCATTACCATGGATTCTCAATGTGGCTTCCTCTGGATGTTACTAGGGATTTCAACACAACAGCAACAACAACAGAACAAACAACAAACAAACAAAAAGCAGGTTTGCTGCTCAAGTAGATTTGGAAAATTCTAGTTTAAACAGGTCAGGCTAAACAAGGCTCTAGGCTTCTTGACTTCTCATAAACCATAATATGCTAATTGAATTTGAATCTCTAAGATTGTAGTAGAGCAGTTAGGGTCTTTACATTCAAATAACCATAGAATTCCAAGGGGAAAATGTTAAATGTTCAGATTTATCATGGAAATCATCACCATTTGTTAACTAAGAGATATACCTGTATCAATTTCAGGCTACCTTGTAAAAAAGTGTGGGTTTCAATACAGATTCTTTTTTCCTTAGGAAAAATAACAAACAACTCTGAACTTAAAAAAATGATATGTACAGATACAAACATATGTACAGATAACCGTTATTCAATATCAGATATGACATTATCTCTACACCCCATCCCCCAAAATTAGAATTGCGAGGCCAAAAGTTAGCAACTGATTGCTCAAAAATGCCTATTCATTGTAGTCTGTTCTGTCTGAGAAAGTTAATTATTATATTAGCTAGTGATTGCTGGTCAATCATTCCTTGATAATCAAGGAGAGCATGAAAAAGAAAGATGTGCTGTGTCTAGAGACCACTGTACTGAGGCACCTTAACTCAAGCTTTATGTAGAAATCTTCTACGCAGGAATGAGCTGTACTGATACACTAGCAGTGCTGAAACTGAGCAAGGAGACTAGGGTAGCTAATCTCAGAAAGAAGTGAGGAAAACACAATTCTTCCCTTGCAAAAGTCAGTGAGGTGACCTGCGTGCCTTGTTATGTCTTTGGAGGGGGAAGAAATATACATGTAGCCCCTGAAATGGGCCTTGGGAGCTCATGCATTTAATTACTGTCAGATCCATAGAAAGCTACAATGACTTTTCATAAAATATTCAAATATATACTTGTGAGGCCATCTCGTTAACAGATCTTGACACTGTCTTGTCAGATAGGAGAGTTACAACAATGTAGATAAGGTGACACGTGACACCGTCTTATAGGAAAATCATTTGGCCATCTGCCTACCTGAACAAACATGGGGCTTTTGTTTTCTGTAATAGCACTCACAAGGAGCAGGAAAAAAAAATGCTTTTTGTGCTCATCTGTGACCCTGGACACCAACACTAAGCTCTGAGCTGTCCTACCTAGAATAATACAGTTTCCACTGCATTTATGAAAACAAAAACTATCACATTATTTTCCAAAAAGAATTAAGAGGTCACATAGCCAATAAGCAGGATTTGGAGAAGATTTAATTTATTTTACCAGGAAATGAACATTAAAATTTTCACAAGCCTATTGATGAGCAACGTATCAGAAATTGGTTTTCCTTTCTTTTCGAAAAACTCAAAGTAAAAGTGAATATGAAGTAGATAAACAGAAAAATCCCCGAGGGAACCTAGGATAGAATACTGTCAGTCTAATGCTAGAAGTAACCATGGAGAAAAAGAGAGATAGCAACTTGTTATCAACTTTACTTGGGGGCACTCCTAAATAAATTATCTCATCTAATCTTAATGGCAACCCCTTGGAGTAAATATAGCCACCATACTATATCCATTTGGTTTAGTAAATTGTTAAGGTCACAGAGCTAGGAACTAGGAAGCCAGAATTCTGATGTAAGCCTGTCTTTCTCTCTTTTTAAAAAGATTTAATTAATTTATTTGAGAGAGAGAAGGAGCACTAGTGGGGAGAGGGTGTTGTGGTACAGAGGGAAAAGGAGACACAGACTCCCCACCAAGCAGGGAGCCTAACATGGGACTGGATCCCAGGACACTGAGATCATGACCTGAACTGAAGGCAGATGCTAAGCCAACTGAGCCACCCAGGCACCCCTTTGATGCAAGTCTTTCTGACTTCACACCCCAACCTCCTTCCATTATAGTATTTGGAAGGCATTTTCCACGTAGTACACTGGTGAGGAGGTGGTCTCTTTCCACTAAAAATCAAGGAAATCTGTAAAACCTGCCTTGAGGCAGAAGCACTGAGACAGGATACCTTGGGTCAAGAATTCCTCGGCAGCCTTCACGAGTATGTGGCTTAAGAAGAGGTTTGTAACCTCCAGAATTTAGAGCAGAACATGGGAACAAATATTGTTAGAGCTGTAGAAGCACAGCTGATGAAGAACTGTTATTTTAAATCTAAACACTGAGCAAGGAAAGATTGATAATCCCATACAATCAGTGTATCATTGCCAACATAAGAAAACTGGTACCTAAAAAAAAAAAAAAAAAGAAAGAAAGAAAGAAAAAGAAAAAAAAAAGAAAACTGGTACCTTGTATTAATCAAAAGGTGGACTAAAATGTCTACCCTCTGAAGGAAATTAGAGGAGAATAACAGAAAAAAGAACAAGGAGAATTGGATAAGAATCCAGACAGAGATATTGCCTCATCCACATTTGATCAAAGTTTTTATTATTACTCTAATAGGAGCTTTTAAGAGCTATTGATGCACGTTGTTCAACAGTGAGTTTTCAGCATTTCACTAATCTTTCGTCATTTATTAGATCTTCATTAGGTCTTCTGAAAGCCTGACGTTGAAGGAAACCATTTGGAGCCATTTGGCATGGATGGATCTACCCAGTGACCCCCGCTGTCCAGATTCTGGTGCCCTGCTTCGTACCATAATGTGCTGTAGGTCAAAATCTAGGTGCAATTTAGATCCAAGAAAGCCTGTTCTCCTTGAAATTAAATATCTGGAATTAATTTCATGTTACTATATCAGCAAATTTGAAAAACACTTCAATGTATGAAAATGTTTCAGATTAAAATGTGTGCCTAACTTAATCAAGCCTCACTAAACAGCATTAATTTAACTATTTAAAACAGTGAAGGTAAAAAAAAAAATAAAATAAAATAAAATAAAAAAAAAAAATAAAAAAATAAAACAGTGAAGGTAACAATTTAGTACATATTCTGATATATCCTTGATAAGAATTAGACTAATCAGGAAAGGAAATAAAATTGGATAATTTAGTACAAAAATAAAGTTAGATTAAACTGAATTATCTCAAGGCATAATCATACTTTAAAACTTCTTTTTACCAAAAGCAATGAAAATAGTTCTTATACTGTGGTTCAATGATTAAAACTATATATATATTCTTTACTGTTATGCTTTCAAATATAATTAAATTGTTTGATGCTCAAATCTAACCATGTCTATTTGTTTTCAGAAATTCACCCTGAAAGTACTAAAGTGGTTAATTAATTGTTCTTTTTTTTTCACACTTTAAGATAAAAAGAAAATGATATATATAGTATTATGATTACGTGTCTTCTTTTTAAAGAACTTTTGCTGAGGAAAAGCACAGTATGCCAAGACTGACATAGAATTGCCTCTTATATTGGCTGGAAAATGCAGTTGAGGTGATCAATAAAGTCCATCACAGAGTCTTACTATTCTAGGATTTGCTATTGCTCCTAAATAATTTATTACAGAAGTATGTAGGGTGTGTGGGGGGAGTGTTTTTTTTTTTTTTCTAAATTTCAGGTCTATTTCACAATTGCATCCTCTATTGAGAACTGTATAGCACTACTACATCCCATCATTTGAACCAGGAGAGAAATATCTAATGTAGTCGTCTCGAGTTTACTGTGTGGTTCCAATCAGTTGCTATAATTATAGGCAGAGAAAGAAGTAACTTTAAAAAGAGAAAATGAAGTATAGGAGGTGTTGGAGAGTATTTTGCTTTTACTTTTAACCCAGACATAGAAGTCCAAAAGCATCATTATCCTGTGAAGAGCTTCCTAGGATCCCAGAAAAACAAATCTGCAAGTACAGAGAATTATAATCCGGATTAGGTTACTTGAAAATTTTCTACTGTCAGAAGAATCCTTCAAAATAGAACCCCTTCCACTAAAAATCTACAAATCCAGGGAATGAGTCTTAGAAAAATAATTATTATGCGATGCATTTGATTCTCCTATAAAACAACAAAATACTTCCCCACTTGCTTCATGGAAAGCAAAAAGATAAAATCTTTCATTAAAAATATAAAAGGTCATCTCCCCTTAGGAGAAATCTCCTTGTGAATTGGATAGAATTTATTGGTGTGTGCTTTACATTCCTGATAAATATTGCACTATCTTCAGGAAGATTAAAGAATTACTAGTTGAGGGGCTGGAGCATCAAGCTGTAGTCAAGTTCAAGTTGCCTGAGAGCTGATGCTGGCTGGCTGTGAGCCTACATGGGTGACAGGCAGCTACCTGGTGCAGGTCGGTCCCTCACTAGCTCAGTGGCAAAGGGGCTGTTGCCACTCTAGAATCGATGCGTGATTTGCCAGTGAATATGCATGAGAAGCTAATTTGCAAGGATTCAGTGAAAAGTAAGTGTTTTGATGAGGAAGACTGAAATAACAAGAAGGGAGGAGTGAGGAAATGGGATAAATATACCATAATCCTTGATTGCTCGGCAAGTACAGCAGGCACTGGAGCTTATCTTTTCCTTAAAGCTAGCAGTTTTATTTCCTTGCATATTTTAAGCATGACATGGGCCACAGAGGGAAGGGAATAAGAACCACTCGCATAGTTTATTTTAAATGGAAAATGAAAATGTGCAGATTTCCTCTTAATGACTTTTAAAAATAATTTTATGCCTACATTTTGAAGAGATCTAAAAGATTTTTTTTTTCTTAGCAACCAACTTCCTAATTTACCTATAGACCACAAATGCTTTACTACTTCTATTCAGCCTTATTATTCACTAGTTTTACCTTGATTATTTATAAAAGAAAAAAGCCAAAAGTGAATTGCTTCAGAAATGGAATAAAAAAAGGCACAACAATGTGAGTTTTTCTCCCCTATATCTTTATTATCCCTGAAATCGTAGTACTATTTAATTAACTCTGATATACAGTATACTTTCTTCTGGAAAGGAATCTGTTATTTAAATCAACAAGTAAAAAAAAATCTGTTCATATGAAGGTCTATGAATACACCTTCATATGAACAGAATGAAATCCCTCAAGAGGATTTCTAGTTCTTTTTTTCCTTTTTAATTGAATTTCTCCAAATTGTACCAATGGATTCAATTGAAAACATGTGCTCAGCAAATGAATAAGGAGAACTATAGAACCTCTCACAAAAGGTCTTGCTTTGTATAAGGTGCTCAGGAAACTTGGAATTGCACATTGTGCTTTAAATGATGTAAAGGGGTGTGTGTGTGTGTGTGTTTAACTTCACAAATATCTGAGTCTAGTGTTGAAAAGGAAGAATAGACAATTAGAATTGAGTGAAAATATCAAGACTCAGACAAAAATGGGAAAGGCAGAGGTGGAATATTGTGTTGGGGAAAAAAAACTGGGTTAGGAATTAGATTTAAGTTTAAAACTTGGGTCAGAAAAAAATAAAATAAAATAAAAATAAATAAAACCTGGGTCAGCCCTTAGTCATAGGACCTAGGGCAATCACTTAACCTTTCAGATATTCACTTTCTTATCTATAAATATGCATAATAATGACTGTTTTCCCCAAAGGGATTCTCAGGAGGATAGGATAAGATCCTGTGATATTTGTAAATGTATTTTTTTAACTACTAAGCACCTTAGACGTTATGTCTTTCCTATAAATTCACTTGATAGTATCTGCCAGTCTTGTCTTCCTATCTCAGTTTTCCCATCAAGTAAAATCAAAGGAGTGCAATCAATGCTCTCTCAGCATTGCTAGGAGATTCAAATGTAATTATTTTTAATGCAAAATAGGTTATGAACTCAAGGCATGGGATTAAGGCAGTTGTAAAGTCTGGGAAAGAGTATAAAAAATGCAGAGGCATGAAAAGCAGTGTCCTGGGGCTATCATTGTGTGTGTGTGTGTGTGTGTGTGTGTGTGTGTGTGTGTGTGTAGGGGGGGGAGGGTGTAGAGGGTGACAATGAATAGAGGAAGTCAAAATAAAGAAAAACATATTTATTATGAATTTGAAACAATGAGGACAAGTCATAGTATTGCTTACAGATAGATAACAAATGCTACATTATTAGATGTGGGCAATAAAATCATTCTAGAAGAAATAAGACTAAATTTAGACCTTAAAATGGCCATGGTCATTGGCTGATGGCCATCTGAGCCTTGGCCTTAGGATTTAGCAGGTTCCTTATGTGTGATTGGCTTTTTATGAGATTTAGACCTCTCTTTTCTCTCTTTTCCAAACTTATTAGTTTCTTTAGGCAAATAAAGCTTCCAAACCCTACCATTTATCTTTATGTTCATGGAATATGTAGAGTATACAAGAGAACCTACTTTCACCTAGACGCCATTAATTGTGGCTTCTAGATTCTAAAATACATTTTGATACAAAGACATGAATTAGGATGATCAATGATCAGGGAGGTCAGGCTTCCAAGACCAGCACTGTAAATCCAAATCAGAAAATAAATAGAACAGATCTGGTTTTAACCAGGTAGAAGAAGATGCAGTTTTCTTCAAAAATAAAGAAAATAAGCACTATATGAAGTCTACCCATTAATGGGCTGCGTAGAAATCTACCAACTATTTAGAACCCATTATTTTCTGGTAGGCCTAAAAAAGTGGGTTGGTTAAGTGAAATCAAAGCAAGCCATCCCCCCTAAAATATTTATTAACTACTTATTATATGAGATAAATTATCTACTTTAATCCTCTCTACAGATACAGATAGGTAAGTAAAAGCTTCAAGACGCTAATTACTTGCTTAAGGTAATACTACTGGTAAAGAATAGAACAAGACTTCAACCATGACGTTTCCTTCTTACTCACTAAGCAATGTTGCCTTTCTATGGCAGCAAGAGGCAGAGTTCCATCGCCAGCCTCTGCTCCGGTGTGTGTAGCTGGTCCTTGTATCCTTCCAGAGTTTCTCTTCAGGGAAATTGTATTCTCTATTTCAAAATATTAGTAGGAACTTCTTTTCTGACTAGTTGATTAGATGCTTAATAAGAACTTGATGCTTAATAAGAACCTTAATGAGATACTTAACAAAACCTCATGCTTTGCCTATTGGTTGATGTTTAGAATTCACAGAATAAGGGAATTTGTCTTATCTCTGAATGTAGGGCAATAGAGGGGAAATAGCAGAATCTGAGCCAATGTCTGTGGGGTCCAAGAGGTTGCAAGGCAGGCTCACCAGATACCAGACGTTTCTCCAACGACAAATATCTCTCTGCATAAATGAGGTAGACAGTGCTCCATTTACAGGCTCACTGTTACCATCTTTCCCGAAAATCCGTCCACAGCTTATGGAGGAAATTGAGAATATGGGTCTGAGGCAACAAATGAAAGATTCTGTGATGTGGTGAGAAAGGATAACCTCTATAAACTCTTCTCAACATTAATTCCTTTGAACTGGTCTTAAGATATTGCATTGCCTGTTCCCATGATGCCAGCAGACATCTTGAGATCAAGAAGTTGACTTAAATTCTGTGAACCAAACAGTTCTCTGGCTGTACTATATTATCCTATCACTCCAGGGAAGCCAAGGCTATTAAGAATGTTTCTAGGTACCAGCAACTGGCAGTAAATGAATATTGATTAGATAATTTCTATGTGGCAATTTCTTTCACGTGCTCTCTGGTGGGAGAAAGAAGGCAACATATTTTGTATCTCAGGGATTTAATGATATCCAGTATTAATAACACCATAAGATGAGTCTCAAAGTTCTCAAGTAAACTCAAGAGCCGTGAGAGTTCAGAGTGCCATGGTTTGGAAGTGCGCATTGAGCCTGTACTCTCCCTTGGCCTCGAAGGATTGGTAAGATTTGAAGGACAGGAAAGAATGAGACCTTCCAGGCATGAGGAATTCCAAAAATAAAGCTGCAGAATTGGCAACACCAGTCACATTTGGATCAAAATAAACATCTGGCTGAACCAGAGGGTCTATAAGCAGAGAGTGCTTCTGAAAATTTAACTGAGCGCTAACTCAATTAACTTGTCGACGTTTTTCATCAAATAAACACAGAATTTAACCCCGTGTCTGCCACAGGGTTAAGTTGTGTATCCTCAGGCAACTTCTCTCAAACTCTGTTTTCTATTTATAAGGATGTTTGCTCAAAGAGCAGGAGAGTACGTGTGATTCTATATACAAGAAACCTAACGCAGTGACTGGTGTGTAGTTTAGACATTGATGTGGTATTTTATTTTATTTTTATTTATTTTTATTTATTTTTAATTTTATTTATTCATGAGAGACACAGAGAGAAGGCAGAGACACAGGCAGAGGGAGAAGCAGGCTCCATGCAGGGAGCCAGATGTGGGACTCGATCCGGGGACTCCAGGATCATGCCCTGGGCCAAAGGCAGATGCTTAACCCTGAGCCACCCAGGCGACCCATGATGTGGTATTTTCAAGCCAGAATAATAAATGCAATATTAAGGTTGGATTATATCCTCACTACATTAAAATGTTAGTTTTAATAAAATGATTGACTTGTGAGATTAAGTGTTCTACAGGAAGCCTAGAAATTTAAATTCAGTTTTAGCCATAGATTTAGTAAATAAATAAAGAAAGAAATGAGCTTTCATCAACCGTGCTTTTTGTTTCTTTATCACACACATGAAAGATAACGGCCATAAAATTTGAATGAAGTTTCAAGGACATGCACAGTAGCATTAAAAATAATTTAAGTAATGCTAAATCATAATTGTCATTAAGTGTTGAGACAAAGCCTTGTCTTAATAAATTCTACCAATATTTCTAAGTCAGACTATTGCTAGCACATATTAGCATTTATTACATATTTGTCTTTAAACGTGTCACATTGTCACTTGTTCAATTTAATTTCAGTTCTATTTACGAAGTACACATTTTATAAATTACCCTAACACGTACTTTTTCTATATTTAGAATTTAAAAATGAGGGGCAAATCTTTTTAATCACTTGGAACAGACCTTAATTAATGGAAGCTCTGATTCTCATTTTTAAAATTTAGCCCATGCAAAAAAAAAAATACCTTCAAAACACAAATAAAACATACACATTAATCTCATCTCTCCCTAAAGAAAAGTCATTCATATCTAAAATAAAATCTATGATGATTTGAGAGTGGTTTCTATCGACCCTGTAAGAGCCAGAGCAACATCATGCCCTATTCAAATCCTCTGTTGAAGTAGTCAGCAGAAAGAAGAGTAGTGATTTATACATGAGTTAATAAGATAGAAGTAAGACTGGAATCTCTTTGGGGGGTGATAACTCTTACTGAAAAGCAAGTTGTCGGAATTTTTGCATCAATTGTTTTTACTGGTAGTATATCGACCGCTGTTATACAAGATGATGTTGTAGTTCCTCTAGGAGAATGTCCCTTCTCTGACTGTATTCTGTACTTTTATAACGGCTCTTTGAGCTGGTGCCTGCCAGTAAGGTTTGATACCACCTATGGAATTATCTAAAAGGCATTCCAACCCCTTACTGCCCTAAAGAGAGAGAATCCTCCTCTATTGTCTTCTACAGAAGTTCTTATTATTAAAGAAAATACAGAAGAGATATTTAGAAGGCACCATTACGGTTCTCAAGGTAACCTGGAAGGGAGTAGGAAATTTATCTCTGTATTTTGTGTTATAATGAAGGCACAGGTTTTAAGTGCTTTTGTCTATTTATAATATATAATTTTCCCTGGGGTTGTAATCTCAAGAAACGCTCCACTCAATTCCATATTTCATGAATGTGCACTATTTATGAATTCCTCTGGTGATATAAGCGCAAATGAGAAAGTAAATCAAGGTCCCTTGAGTTGATGACGGGAGAGAGAAACCAATATATAATCAAATGATGACAGAAGAGTGTGTTGAAATGTTGGAATAGACTTATGTATGAGGTTCTCTTGGAGTCCAGCTGTGGAAGTGGCCGACATTTTCTTAGGAAAAGATGACCGGGAGGTCAGGAACTTCATTTTCAAGATGTCAAACGTCACTCTTGTAATATGACAAGTGACACATGCCCACTTCTAGTCAGTTGACATAAAAGTATCATTGCTTACTCTACTGCAGCAGGATTCTGAAGGGGATCCTGAGATAACCAGCTCTAGTGGAGCTTGGGTTAATAGCTGTGAATGGTACCGGCACAACAGCATCTCAGAAGGAACTCCCCAAAACTGAAGAAATGCTTAGCCAAAAATATGTTTGGCTAAATATATACACCATCTGGCTATAATACATAGTAAATGACCTGAATTTTAAAAACTCTTAACTATTGAAAGTAATTTATATAATCCCATTTGTATATGCATAGACTCACTGGCACTGAAAAGACAGCATCAAGCACAATGGCTTATTTAACGCATTTTCCACCTGTGTACATCTTGACTCAATGGAAGACAGAATCAGATAACAATTTAATTACCCTGCAAAGGAATTTAGCAATTGACGGTGGGATTAATATAATAATCAAATCCCAGCTGGAATTGACTATAGTATTTGCTACTACTTAATTGGAAAATGTTAACGGTTTTGCAGGCAAAGTGCTTTAAATGACAAAAGATAATTATTTATTTTAAATACTAAAAAAAGGGCTCAAGTTTAAATGACATCTATTAAATATAGAATATTGTGTCATTCCTAGTATGTAATTTAGATGACAGCTTAACAGCATTTGACAACATACAAAACATATTTTATCCAAAGTAGGATGATATGATCTTTAACATTGCATAATGAATCATTAACAATAGGCTAAAACAGATCCACAAATGGTTGAACTGGATATAAAGATGTATGATATTCAAGAGAATATAGATAAACTTTCCATGGTAAGCAACAGAATGCCTTATAAAATAGGAAATAAAAGAAACAGATAGTCTTGGTTCATTATATTTCTAAAAATAGTATTTCATATGCCTTTTTGTTAATTTGTGGGACAGTTAGGAGACATTTGTAAAACTCTAAGGTAGCAAATGCGCCCCATAACTTGTTAGCATTTGATAAACAGATCAGAGGCACACACTCCAGATACGATTATTATAATCCTTCAACTATGCTGATATCTAATGACCTTCAAAAGCTTCTTCATTATCATCCCGAAGAATAGCAACGATTTTTCATTAGTGAAATAAGTTTCATTATTGAAGCAAGGAATGTGGACCGGCTAAGATACCACATAGGACCTCCTACCTCAGATGGACAGCGTTTGAGACTCAGTGACCCTGGTCACCTCTACTCCTTCACGGCTGAATCCCATCAGATCCCACGAGCAACCACTTTTCCAGAGGAAGCTCTGGCCTGATTCCAACTAGATGGTAACTAAATCCTGCTAATGGAAAATTGACATATCAGTCTAAGTGAAACTTCCATGCTAGTGTTTGCAATGTACCTAAAAGAGGAAAGGCTGATGTATCATAAACTCTCAGAGATTTTATGACTTTTGGCTTGATGGCTAAGAAAAGTGTGAACGTGTACTAGAATCTGATTTGTATGATGTGCTCTGATTATAACATGAGAGGGTATTATGATTGGGTAATAGAAGTATAACTTCCACCTCTAACAAAAACAAAAAACAAAACAAAAAAAAAAAAAGAGAGAGAGATACTGAAAAGAATCTCGTTGTGGACAACCAAACTGGCTGAGGTCAATCTGCAGCCTAAGTACTTACACACAGCACATAGGAAGATCCTGATTTGTCTAATCAGTGAGTAAGGAAATGCTTAATTAATCAATTAATAAGGAAACACTGCAAACTAGCAGGTCTCCTAGACTAAGTATTAAGACACTTGAGGCCTACACTTATTCTAGTCTGATTTGAGCCACAGTCAATTTCTCATAAAGTCTTTCATTCCTGAGAATTCTGGATTCAAATATGACTTATTTGGCTACTTTCCACCCTAAAAGTCTAAAAACTTAAAAAAAAAATCGGAATGCATACTCCTAAACTATACTCTGATAGAGAATGGGATTAATTATAAAGACACGAGGGGTGGCTGGGTGGCTCAGTTGGTTAGGTTTCCGACTCTTAGTTCCGGCTAAGGTCACGACTTCAGGGTCATGGGATTGAGCCCCAGGTCAGGCTTCCGCTCAGCAAGGGGTCTGCTTTGGGATTTTCTTCCTCTGTCCCTCCTCCCCTAAAATAAATAAATAAATCTTAAAAAATAAAAATAAAGACAGGACTTTTCTGGAATGCCTTCCCAGAAATCAGTGAGACTACCTGCAACCACTCATTCCCTTTCTAATACCAGCATCAAAATATGGTCATCGTAATCTGTTTTAGAATAGCCTCTTAGATTTCTTGCCTGGGAGGGTAAGAACATAGGACGCACTGTCCTTGCCTTCTTTTCTCCTGCCTATTCTCCATTCTTTTTCTTACCCTATAAGTTTCTCTCCTTACATAATCAAAATACCTAAATACCTACTTCCTACAATTTCCTGCTCCTTACAGCTGTAGTGGGATTGTTGGGAGCAAAGTCAGAAAACATGCATATCAGATAGATCATTTGGAAAATCACCATCACTCTGCACAACCACATGAATTTAAAAGCGCACGTTGCTTTGAAATATTTCATCTCATTTGTACACTGATGCCTATAGGCCGAGTCCAAATCTTAATATTTACACAATTTTAGAAGGGTTATTTTCCCTGTTTGTTTAATCAGCCAGAATAATCTGAAAAGAACCTGACCGTGTAGAGCAAGATCCCTCAAGTCTAATGCTCCCGTGTTTCTCTTCCATGTGGAATTATCTGTACTGGAGGCTAATCCTTTTCACTGAGGGAAGAGAGATTTACAGAATAGTGCCGGCTCACAAATGTCGGATTTCACTAACTCTCTTCATCTCTTTGCTGCCCTCTTCGCCCCTGTAAATATTACGCTTTGCTTCCTAAATAAATCGTGCAGCCATTCTTATAGGAATGTTTGTTTCGGGCAAACATTGGTTCCAGTGAAATGATTAGAATTTTCCACAAGCTTGTCTTCTCGTATGGATTTTTCTCACTGGGTTTCTTAAATGCCTTAGCATGTCTGTTGTGCTTGTGTTCCTGGAGGTGCTATGTTGAGAAAGACCCCAATGGAGAAGTGAAGAAAAGAGAGGAAGGGAAATGAACCTTTATGATGCACCTGTCCTAATACTGGCATTGTTTCGACACTGTTTACCGGGATTATTTTATTGGCTGTATGATCAATTGTGAGGTAATGATGATTTTCTTATTCTATGAATGAGTGTGGTAAATCTAAGTAAGATTAAGTAATTTACCCAGAGCCTCCAGCTAGTTAAGGGTCGAGGCCAGACCACGTATGTAGGGGATACATTCCCCTGTACTCTCACTCTGCTTTGCTGTCTCCTCTATCTCCTTCTTGGAAATACTTCAAAGGAATATGATATATTTAGGTTATATTGGTAATTTTAAGGATTTTATTTATTTATTCATGAGGGACACAGACAGAGAGGCAGAGACACAGCAGAGGGAGGAGCAGGCTCCATTCAGGGAGCCTGAGGTGGGACTCGATCCCCGGTCTCCAGGATCACATCCTGGGCTGAAGGTGGCACTAAACCGCTGAGCCATCTGGGCTGCCCTATATTGATATTTTTAAAGTACGTTTTTAAGTGCACCCTGAGGGAAAAAAAAAAGTCTGATGTTATACATTAGAAAAAATTTAACGATGAAAAAACTTGTTTCTTCATGCATCTGTTGAAAAAATAACCAACACTACTGGCATACTATTGGTATGTAATAAAGTCATTAGGCATTCCTATTTCGTGTAGCTTAATAAAAATGACAGGTGTGGGAAAACATCTTTATTTTTGAGTGTATTGTATGCTGGGTGCTAAGCTTCAGTGTTATATACATTAATCATGAAGTCTTCTATATATGTATTACAGAACTGTGCAACAGTGAGTTGTGTGACTCAGAAATTACACAAGTCACTCAGGTCAACCCATTTGGCAGAGCCCAGATGTGTACTCAGGCCTTCTGATGCCAAGCCCAGGCTTCTAAACCGTATGATAGACTATCCCTCACATATCATACCATGTGATCACAGTACACAGTGTGGAAGATGATTAAATTAATGTGATACAACCTTATACCCTTTCACTATTCTCTAAATTTCATATATTTAAGTATCTCTTCCTCAAGTCTATAAACTCTCAGGGCTGCTTTTCTCAATGTCTGAATTGGGTTTTTATTTTTTATTTTTTTTTATTTTTTATTTATTTACGATAGTCACACACAGAGAGAGAGAGAGGCAGAGACACAGGCAGAGGGAGAAGCAGGCTCCATGCACCGGGAGCCTGATGTGGGATTCGATCCCGGGTTTCCAGGATCGCGCCCTGGGCCAAAGGCAGGCGCCAAACCGCTGCGCCACCCAGGGATCCCATGAATTGGGTTTTTAAAAATATTTGCTATGTTCATGGGGCCCCTGGGTGGTGCAGTTGATTAAGCCTTGGACTCTTGGTTTCCACTCAGGTTGTGATCTTGGGGTCCTGATCTCAATCTTGGGGTTGTGAGATCCAGCCCTGCATCAAGCTCTGCATTCAGTGTGGAGTCTGCTTAAGACTCCCGCTCCCTCTCCCTCTGTCCCTCCCACTCTCTGAAATAAAGAAAATATTGAAAAAAAATAAAAATAACACTGTACTGAAAAAAATGATATATTTCAGATAGATAGATAATAGAATAATTCTGTGTATAGTCCAATACAGGACTTAGGTAATGTTAACCAGAATAATTCTGTGTATAGTGCAATACAGACTTAGGTAATGTTAACTAGAAGCAAAGGCAAGATTTGTTTTCCAGAGGGGTGGGGGTGTCAGATGGGAAGGTCTGTCCAGAATTGACCAGATTTAGCCTTACTCATACGACATCTTTAGCATTTCAGTAGATCCCAGGATAATTATGGGGTTTAATGACAGAAAAAAAGTAAGCAAGGTCCACTTTGTGAACAGTGCTACATGAATTCATTTTCCCTTTTTTTTTTTTTACCCTGGTTAACTTTTGTTTTGTCAAAAAGGTCTTGATGGCTTTTGCACTGACCTGCCTCAGGGACTCTGTGCAATGCAGGCCACCTGTCTGGGCAGCTGTCCGTGGCCAGTGCCCTGCATGTCAAATTTAGAGTGAATTATAGCAAGAGCCAGTAGCAGGGCCGGCCTCCGTGCTCTGTCCACTGCTCAGCAGATAAACAAGGAAATTAAGCCCCCCCCTAAAGAGCAAAAATCTTTAAAGAATTAGACCGCTCTCATCTCCACACACAGAATAAGCCAACAAAATAAAAAAGAATAGAAGGAATGACAGGAAAAAGAAGTTTGCGAGTCCTTTGAGGAACTAGGAGGGGAAAAGAAATACAAACATAATATATACTTTAAAAAAATATTTATCTTAATTGTATTAATATTAAGGATTACAAAATAAAATGATTTCCAGTGAACATACGTTGTATGGGTTTTGTTTGTTTTAGAGGAAATGAAAATGTAAGCAAATGTATTGCAAAATCAGCATGAACAATATCTAAGGCTCTGGGGTGAAAAATAATTCCTACACTGAGAACAAATTACCATTGTTAGAAACTATAAGATGAGTGTTTGTTAGGGGCTTCAAATCTCACTATTTCAAGGGAAAAGCACTGGCAAAGCTATATGCCAAGGCAGAAGGTCGAAGTTGCTCAGCCATCAGAGTGTAGCCTAAAATTGTTCGAGCAAGACTTCAGTTGCATGCAGACACCTTCTGGCTTGGATTCAATCACCTTCTCATCAGCCTGAGAAATGGGTGTTGATACAGATATTTGACCACCAAATGGAATGCCCCCAAAGCACAACCATTTAACTGCTTTGTGTGGGTGTATGCGCGCACATGTGCATGCTCACACACATCTTGCATTTATTTAAACCAAACAAGACAATAACAATGTTCTTGTCAGTAAATGTGAATACTTGCTTTCAAATTTACCTAATGAAAGCTGGCAGTTCGGGGAACGTACGCAGCTCCCAAGAACATGGATATTGGCAAGGTTCTCACTTTTATCACAGAAATGGTAAGAGCACTGAATTTCACTGACACAGAAACCCATTTTTTAGAAATAGAACCTCAGCATTTTCATAGTGTGGTGTTGAAATGTCCACTGTGTGATAATCAACCTTTTCTTCTTTTACGTAGGCTCCACGTACCAGCATGAAGTCTAATGTGGGGCTTGAACTCATGACCCTGAGATCAAGAACTGAGCTGAAATCAAAAGTTAAATGGTTACCTAGCTGAGCCCACCCACAAGCCCCTATATCAACTTTTTAAAATATCATTTTTCGTTATAAATCTTTTTATAGTAACCAAAGCTGAATGAACCTAAATAAACCTTCTTTCAAAATTAGATAAAATCATTAGTCCAAATTTTATGAATACCAACTCTTTCGTTGAAGAGATGCAAAGTGGACTTTCACATCTAAAAATAGAAGAGTGTTTGTGCATCTAAATAAAACCTTTCTAAATAGGAAATATTAATAAGAAAACATCATGCACAATAGAAAACTCATTTGCTTATCTATTGCATTAAAACCTCGTTCCACAAGATATATCTAACACTAAACATCAAATGGAGAACATTTCAAACAAAACCACTGGGCAGCCCAGGGAGCTCAGCAGCTTAGCGCCGCCTTCAGCCCAGGGCGTGATCCAGGAGACCAGGGAGCGAGTCCCATGTCGGGCTCCCTGCATGGACCCTGCTCCTCCCTCTGCCTGTGTCTCTGTCTCCCTTTCTCTCTGTGTCTCTCATGAATAAATAAATAAAATCTTTAAAAAAATAAAATAAAACAAAATCACTAATAGAAACTAACTGTGGTATTTGTATCAACTGTTTAAATGTGGTCATTTCAGTACTCAAAAAACAACTACATCATATAAAATGTGAAACAATAGTTTTTAATAGACTTCCTACATGTTAGAGTCAGAAGATAAAGGTAAATCTGTGTTCTAGTTTTCCAAAAAAATAGTGAGATAGATGTCAAAGAATGCCAGGCAGGCTGTGGACATAATTCCATGTGTCTGGGTAGTCAACAAATATGTGTTAAGTACCTACTGTGTATCCAGCACTGTTCTAACACAGAGGTGACAACTGTGAACACAACGTACCAAACATTATGTCTCATGCAGCTTTCTCTCTGGTGGGAAGAAGATAATAATATAGTAATAGGAAGAATAAGAAAAAGTTTGGGGGGGCCGAAATTTTAGACGGTGTGGCAAAGTAAGGCTTCGTCGAGAAGGGGTATTCTAAGTAAAGATGTGCCAGGAATGATGGAGCCAGGTGCACATTTACCTGAGGAGAAGGCAGAGGGGGCTGCAGCACACAGCCTGGAGGATGAGGATGTGCATGTTCAGGACCAGTGAGTGGGCCCTGTGACTGGAGCAGAGACAGGCAGGAAGAGAAGCCACAGAGATAACCAGGAGCACAGCACCCATGGGATCCCATACAGTCCAGTAAGGGACTGTGATTTTTACCCTAAGTGAAGGGGAAGCATTAGAGGATTTTCTGGAAAGAAGCGCCATGTTCTGACTCAGTTGTAACAGGATCTTTATGACTGCCATACTGTGGACGGGATCCAGCTAGAGCTCTACTGTGACAATCCAGGTGAGAAAAGAGATGCTGGTTTAGATTAGAGCAATTAGAAGTGAACAAACCCAGAATATATTTTGAAAGTAGAGCCAATGGGTGAGGTCTAAGAGGGAAAGAGTAGGAGAGCGTCCAGAACAGCACCAAGATTTTGGGTTGGCATAACTGAAAGCATGGGAAGTGCATTGATTGAGTCAGGGAGACTGAGGTAGGAGATGTTGAAGGTCAGGGCAGAGGGGGTTGGTCATATGAGCCATGTGACCCAGTATTATCTCTAGTGAAAATTGAAGGGATTGTATTTTATCGCTTGTATAGGCACGCGCAGTAAAATGATGACATACTAGTTGAATAACTCAGAGATGTTCAAAGTAGTCTTTCTCTGAAAGGGTGAGAAAAATGGGAGGCAGTGATGGAGAGGGAAGGAAAGGAGAAAAGGAGGAGGAGGAGAAGGAGAAAAGCAAGCTCTGTTTATGCTTTTGTGTTGCCCATCACCAAAACCATGCCCAAGGGCTTGACTGCACAATCACTGCGACCCATCATATGTAGACCAGAAAAGACATAAGAGCATGGATGTGACCAAGAGACAAAGCGCGGCGTCTTTTTGCACTCGTTGTACTGAAACTGGAATGCATGGAGTCTGAATGACATATTCTTGACGTGTGGCACAAACATCCAGCAGTGATTTCCTCATGCCGGTTTCTCTTTACTCCAAACATACTCATTAGGATCAGATGTACCTTACTAAAGCACAGCTTTTCACTTGTTATGCCCCGCTGAGGGATCTAAAACGTTTATGTGATCAACTTTAATTTCCATCATTTACGCGTGTCCCCATAATCTTGTCTATCAGTTTGATATTGCTATGCTTTTCCTCCAGCTCATAACCCCTTCCTCCCTTTCTCTACCTTACTGGATTCTAGACCCCCTTAGGTGCTAACTTCTCCATGGAGTACCTTCTGCATGTTTCTTTAATGGCCTGCACAATATATTTTATTTTACTTTTTTCTTTTGGTCTATAGAACATATTTTAGGCACTAAATTGTTCCTAAATATCTTCTCTTATTGATTAATTTAGTGACCACCTACTATGGCCAAGCACAGTGCTGGTCCCTGGAAATAGAAAAAAAAAAAAAAAAAACAACAACAACAATAAAAGGGAGAAAAAAAAGTTTTTAAAAGATTGTCTTCATCTAGTATCCAAAAAATCTTAGTAGTTAATTATAATCTATCATAACACACACATACATTATAGCTGTAATACAGAAAAAGAAGCAGTTGGCATGTTGGTGCAAGAAAGGAAAATGTGCATGAGCATACGTGTGCATGTGCATGCACACATCGTAGTTAGGCAGCAATGTCCAAAATCAAGAATTCTTTTTACTTTGTAAAGTTTTTTTTTTTTTTATCTATTTGAGAGAGAGAGAGGGAGAGCACACACGCACAGAGAACACAAGCTGGGGGTAGGGTGAGAGGGGTAGAGGGAGAAGGAGGAGCAGACTCCCCACTGAGCAGGGAGCCTGACAGAGGAGACGATCCCAGGACCCTGGGGAATCATGACCTGAGCTGAAGGCAGATGCCTAACTGACTTGAGCCACGGAGGCGGCCCTCAAAACCAAGAATTCTATGTAATGTTTTCTAGAACATAGTTTCCCAAGCAGCTGTATTATCACCATCACCTGGCACGTTTTATAAAAAGAATCCAGACGACTGCAAGTTGTACTGTGAGATGCTGACCCTGGAATCTACACTCTAAAAGCTCCCATTAAAAAATAATAATAATAAAAATAAAATAAAATAAAATAATAAAATAAAATAAATAAAATAAAATATAAAATAAATTAAAAAATAAAATAAAATAAAAACATCCATTTCAGCGTTGAGGATGAATCAGTCAGAGAGGGCCATGGCAGCACCACCAGGAGAGTCCCGAGCGCACTGGGATGAGCAGATCACCCTACCTGCCATTTCAGGCTGCTGAGCCCTGGATCCCTGGGGGATGGTCATCTCTACCAGCTACAACAGTGAGCGCAAGTGTACAGAGGGGGCCTCCGGCAAGGACCACTCCTCAAGCACTCTGCTCCTTTTCAAATAATCCCCTTCTGGAGCCTACCCACCCATCTCCCCCCCAGTACCATCAGCCTAACTTTCATCTGTTTGATTTTTATGTTTGAAAACCTCAAAGCGATTGCTTTGGACCAGAGTCTGGGGTAGGTTTCATGCCTTCCTTTTTCATGTTTACTTTATGTAAATTCAATTCTTTGAACCTTAAAACATCCAGTGAACAGCAATGTGGGGACTCAGTCAAAAGCACAGCATTAAGGTTATCCTCAACCCCTTACAGGGTGGATCCTACTGCTTCTGGGACATCCTCAGCAGGGTAGGAGTGTGCGAGAATGTCCTGACCACTATGAATCCCAGGGCAAGGGTTTTCAGCAAATGACTATTTTATTTATGGATGTTCTTTCAATCCTTCATTGTACTCTTTCTTGTGAAAAGATCAGTGAGCTGAGTCCCTAGATTAACAGGATAAAGTTAAATTAATAAGATTTGTCTGAATGTACTTCAAATTCACATTGACTGGAATTTATAGAAAGTAAGAGCCCTCTTCTGTGAAACTCAACATAGTTTTTGAGTAATCATTTCGGTCCCAGTCCGCATGCCAGGGGAGGCTACAGATGCATCCATCATCTGATAGGCACAATCAGCACTCAGGTGACTTAGCACAAGTTATTCATCAAAATAATTTGCTACACTATTGTTTTAACCATATGTTCTGATAATTTCTAAGGTTTTCAATGGCTTGGTTTAGGATCCCAAGCCATTGTGCTGTTCCTTACAGTACAAATATTTTAAATACACAATCATGTATTTGTATAAAGATTCCCTTTAATATCTGAATTCAATATCAATAAATTAAATGAAATTCTCTATGTTAGATTTAAATCAGAACTGGAGTATATTTGTAAGTGAAGTAGTAAAACCTGTAAAAGATCACAGTAGAAAGATCTTAGAAGTTACTCTGGCATATGTTATCCATTTAGTGATTTAGACTGGTCTTAAGCATATGCTTTCCTCATAAAATACGTAGTGGCTGAAACATAAATAATTTAATTCTCATTAACATGGCTCGAAATGAATAAATTAAGAATGAAGATGATAAGAATTAAGGAGAAGTTTTCGGTCATATGAATTTATGTTTACAAGCTATGGCTTAATTAAAGCTTCAAAATAATAGAAAATAAAATGATATAAGAGTACTAGATTCTTATGTGAAACAAATATGCCATTGGACCCCGGACAAGTACTGCTAAACTTCTATATTCTATGCATCCATGAAACTTGGCTTTAGACTGTGACTCAAAAGCCAAACTAAGTGCTTGTGACCTAAAGGGGCCCCTGTCTTTCTTCCTGCTCCTTGTAGATACACAGAGTTACCCATTAGTGTTGGAGTGACCTGGGAGTGACAGATTCTGAGACCACATGCTACTAAATGGTGTCATCAGAAGAGGAGGCGACTGTATCATAAGGTGGGGGCCTGAGGTGCAGGTATTCATGCTGGAGCCATTTTTTTATTTTACGAGGCCTTCAGTTCTGTAGTCTATTTTACCTTTAGATTTTCTACATTCTTTCTTTGATGGCTTATCCTGCTATCTATCCACCAGATCTTGCCCATACCACTCTGCCTTCTAGAATACTCAAATACCACATGCAAATAACCCAAACATATCATTTTCAGCTGGCTTTTTGCCAGCTCAAAAATAGAGTCAGGGGGATCCCTGGATGGCTCAGTGGTTTAGTACCTGCCTTTGGCCCATGGCATGGTCTTGGAGTCCCGGGATCGAGTCCCACTTCGGGCTCCCTGCATGGAGCCTGCTTCTCCCTCTGCCTGTGTCTCTGCCTCTCTCTGTCTGTGTCTCTCATGAATAAATAAACAAAATATTTTTTAAAAATAGAGTCAGAAGGGCACCTGGGTGGCTCAGTCGGTTAGGTGTCTGACTCTTGATTTCAGTTCAGGTCATGGTCTCAGGGTTGTGAGATTGAACCCTGTGTCCTGCTCTGCTCTGGGCATGGAATCTGCTTATGATTCTCTCTCCTCCCTCTGTCCCTCCCCACTCCCTGCTCACTCTCTCTCTCTCTCTCTAAAAAAAATGAGAAAATTTTTACCAAATCAATTTCAAGATTATTACCTTCTGTCATAACTATCAGACATATCTCAGAATCTTTCATACTGGTTTCTTCCTATAAACTACACACACCACATCACACACACACACACACACACACACACACACACACATCACCACCCCCACCATCTCACATTCTTCAACTAGGAATGCTTTTCCCCCAGGTTCATTCTGGTTCAAAGTCCATGTTGCCTGCAAGAGCACATGTTCTTTGTCTTACATAAGATCTACTCTGAATGCCACAACCTCCCCAAAGCCCAGTTTTTTTCCTGAATTCTGGTAATAACAAGTTGGAATATATCACGGTCTGTGGTTTTCATGGTGTTTTACATCTTAATTTTCTCCACTTAACCACCAAATGATATCATTAAAACAACTGAATAAATCAGTTCACGTTTCCTTTGATCTGAAGGGAACTTGGGACGGTTCACAGAAGCCAGTATTGCAATTCTCTCACTGCACACCTCCCCCCCAGATATTTTGATGACCCCCACTACCTCGGGGCAGAAACAAAATCACTTTGCACAAAATGCACGGCCTAATGATTCTGGCCCTTACCTCCTCCTAATTTCCTCCTCCCCACATCCCCACCCATGCAGACTTGTCTTCAGCCACAATAAAGCACCCCAAAGACACCTTGTATCTGTGCTCTTTCCTTTTGTCTGTATGTTTTCCTCTGCCTTCACAATCAAATCAATCCTTTTTCTTTGGCTTATTCCTGCTAGTTCTTCAGACCTCCCTAAGTCCTAGAAGTTTGGAAACAGCATTCTGTAGTGCTAATGGGGAGACCCCAATCTATACCACTCCTACACTGCTGTCCACCCTTGTGGTCATTCCTATCCTATCCAGTGACTTCTCAGTCTCTGACACTAGTATGCAATATTCTAAGGCAGGAGTCCCATTTATTTTTACTGTCATTTGACTGGAACTACTATCTACCCAGTACCCAGCACAACCTGCTTCATGCTGACTTAACGCAAGTACTCTGATCCTTGTAAATACTACCTTTTCTTTATTCTTTTAACACAGACTCTAATTTCCCATTAAATTTTCAGCCTTAATCATCCAGGGACCTAGATCTCTTTAGTCCCCTTATTCCTTTAGTCCTTTATCCTTTAGTACAGATGAGAAAAGCTTCCTAGGGAGCAAATGAAAATATAAGCATTCCTTCTTTGTATGGCAGAAAAAAAAAAGAGAGGGAATAAAAGAAAAACTGTGAGATTTCCATCTAACAGAGTGTGATCATTCATATCCTGTAACTCAGGGAAAAAAAATTATCTTCAGCTGAATATAACACGGCACGATGTAGTAGAAAATGCACTTCTGCAGGTAAAAGGCCTTAAATGCCTGTCTAAAAACTTTAGGATCCATCTTAAAAGACTAGGATCAAAAGCAAAATGACTTGAAAGGCCAAGAAGGTGACACATAAAAGGGAAGTGTGCCTGTACAGGTGTCACACTGTCAGAAGGACAACAACGGGATGGGTGGAGCTTCGACAAGCTGGGCGACAGGTTCACTACACAATTCCAAGTATAGCCACAGGGAAGTGACAGCTCAATACAACTATTCTCTTTTTTTTTTTTTTTCAAAGCCAGACACTCAATGATTACTGGAAATCACCCCGGTTTTAAATATTAACAACTAAATTTTAAAGTAATTTTGTGAGAGGCAAAAGATACTTCTATTGATTGCTTTTTTTTAGCAGACCATATATTTATAACCCCTGACAGTTAGAAACCCATGATGGCTTTGTGATCAGGTCTGTGTTTTACAAAGATAAAGTTGGTAGCAGAATGGAAATTAAGCCCATTGGACTATGAACTCCTGAAGGGTGTTTGATCATTTGATGAATGAATGAATGAATGAATGAATGAATGAGAGAGAGAGAATCTAAAGGCAAAAAAACTAGTCAGGGAGCTTAATCAATGTTTAGATAAGTGTTTCATAGGGCCTGAACCAAGGCGGTAACAGCAATTCTACTTTGGAGATATTTTGAAGTTTCTAGTTTAGTCGATATTTATAAAGATGTTGATCAGTGATACAGGAAATATTGATGAAGAGAGATTAGAAGATAATGAACCTGATCCCAGTTATGCCATTAACTAATTGCGTGATCTTGGGTCACTTATCCAAGGGCTTCAGTCTCAATGGGAAAATTGAGGAATTACAGTAAGTTCTATCTGAAGAGCTATTCAAAACCGAAGCCATGTCATTCTAGGTGTACGTATCCTGATCAACGTCAGTCATCTTTAACAAGCTCCCCAGTGAGTGATTTCACTATTGATTTCACGTATATGAAATTCAAGACCAGGCAAAACTCATCCATGGTGCAGGAGGAAGAACAATGTTTATCTAAGAGAGGGGGTTGTCTGGAAAGGGGCACGAGAGCTCATTCTTGGGTGTGAAAGATAACATCTTAAGGTGATGGGTAACCTGAATTTTACATCTGTCAAATTACCCTGAACAGTATGCTCACTATGGGTCTATGTCTTTTATTGCATGTAAATTAAACCTCAATTAAGAAATATGGGGTGGTGGAGGGGGGGGAAATTCATGTCTTTCATCCACTTGTTCTCATGCCTGGTTGCTCATTAGAATAACCTGGGGAGACTTTAAGAGATATTGTTACTTAGGTCCAAACCCCAGGACTTTGAATAGATATATATTTATAGAAAACTCCTAGAAACAAATCACATATTTGAATTCAACAGCTTATCTCATGTGACTTTTAAGTCATGGTTATCTCTCTTATTTTTTCATTATTTCCACATTACTTATCAAAACCTGCCAGCTGAGGACAAGCCCCAAAGCCACTGTAGTCAAACAGGTAAGCCCAATTTGCTGTACAAGGAAAAGCCTACACGCCAGTGGAACCAAGGAGTATCTCTCAAGAGGAGGTTATATTTAGACTCTTGGGGCTACAGGAAGGGATCGGATGGTCTTAGCAGGGACTGGTCAGAATTTATAAATGAGGAGGTGTGTTGGAACAATGCTCATTAGAACACGTCTATAAAGAGTCTCTACTGGATTAGTTGGCCTCTTCTCTTGGGACATATGCATCTAAGTGAGCTGTGGTGGAAAATGTTAGTGCTTGGGTCATCCTGCGAAGCTGGTGTGGTTTCCTATGATATATATGTTCTACAGGTCATAGCCCGTCTGTTTTGTCCACTGTGGTTTCTACTTCAATTTACCCTTAAAGCTTAGCTGCCAGCCAGCATGTTTTTCCCTTTAACGCATTAAACTAACACAACCCAAACATTTGCCAGAGCTCCCATCAAAACTAATTTCCAGAAGAACCAAACAAGAAGACACCAAATAGAGAAGCCAAATGGGTTTAATTTCCTTGAGAGACCATGCCTGGCTGTCTCTGGCTTGCCGCCACTTTCTGGTAAGTACACTTTACTGGCACTTCGCTCTTTAAGGGCTCAAGTCACACGAGGAAATGTTTATTTTCACGGCTAGATTAAAAAATAATTTCCGCCCTGAGGTGCCTATAATTTTCAACCTCACTTGAAGATAGTTTTTCTGTTCATATTCAATTAGTAATATGGGAAATTCAATAATATCCTGGCAATAAATCATTTTGGGATAGCACACCCACAGTGGGGCAAGAGAGGGCTTTTTGGTGAAAAGGTTATTTGGAAGATTCCTATTGTCTTGATGGCATGGTGCGCCTCTTTTCCCCATCAGGGACAGGTAGGCAAACATCACCGTGAATGGTTGCCTCTGTGACAGCTGCATCTTTCCCAGATACTCATCTTTTCCAAATGTCCATCATTCCATGTTCTGTTGTTGCTGTTAATAACCCTCACTGTCAGGTCCCCCAAAGATGCGGTGATGAAGAAGGGCCAACTTAAAATGGGAAAATATCATTGTGGAAGTGAAAGCCCATGATGTAAGGAACATTCCTTTAGAGGCAGAATCAAGCAGCAGATGCTGCCCGCGAACTCCTGTCAGACATCGCATTTTGGTTGAATCAAAGACCTTTCTGGCTGTATTTAATGATTCCAAAATACAATGAAGCTCCCCCCAGAGATCTTTCTTTCACCGCGTAGATGAACATTCAAACATCATGTTGTACTCTTTAAATATCTTAAAATCTTGTTTGTCAATTATACCTCAATAAGCTGGGAGGAAAAAAAAAAAAAAGTAGATGATCTTGATGCCAAAGCCAGAGTCACTGATAGATGTCTTCTTATTAGATCTGAAATGGGAAATGTGGGATGAGCTACTTTTTATTCAGTGGGGAGGTCAACAAACACACTGCCTAGGAAATCCTCTGTGAGACTTGTATCATATTGTGATTTCAGAACACTTCTTTCTCCAAAACTCTTGACAAGGCAATTACTGGATCTACTGTTTCTCTCTCCTGACAGAAGCAATTTTATATTCATTCCTTTTAAGTTCTGAAATACAGGAGGAAGAAGAGGAACGGGATGAGGTAGAGGCAGAGGTAATAAATTGTTTCTGTTTATGTATGGTCCCCAGAAATGGATACTAAAGGGATTATTGGAGAGCTATCTTAGTTATATGATTACGCTTTACAGGCTTCCCTAGACTCAGAGGAATTGCCATCAGAAATCTAAATGATAGAGACAAGTCTTATATGCGATGGCACATTTGGGACGTGAGGCTTGACAATTGAGCTCTCCCCAGTTCAAATGAGAACTTGCAAATTATCCATCCATAGGATATTCATAACAACACACTTTCAGTTGTGGGATCATTTCCCAAAATACAGTAAACACATTTCTAATAGCAAGGAAAAGGGATGTTTCTTAAAAACCAGAGAAACGAGGGCGCTCACAGGTTCTATGCTTGGTCCCCCCACCGTCTTTTGCCCCAAAGTGCAGTATTGAGTGTTTGTTGGATTGTTTGAGGCATTTCTCTCTCTCGGTATCCCAGAGGTTCAGGTAATGCCTGGTTTCTAACCGATGTGTGTAGGTTGTGATTGCATCCTCTCTTTGCAGCACATATCTTGCCACATTGTGGGACTTACAGGAGGCCAAAAGAGAGAGAAACAATAATTCCAGGGGCCAGGAAAAAAAAAAAAAGAGGAAGGTCGTCCAGCCATGCAGGGCTTCAGTCTTTGGTCCCCTGTAGATGACAGGCTTAATGCAATATTTCTCACTATTATTGACCTTCTGTTGTTTATAATACAATTCCGGTTCCAACATTCTCTCTTCTCCTTTCTTCTTTCTTAAAGCTGCTTCTACTTTTGCCTTTACTGAGAGCTCATAATTCACGTGCCATACAATCCACCCATTTGAAGTGTGCAATTCAATGGTTTGGAGTTTTATTGTTTCTTGATGTCATGTCTGGCGGAGAATGAGACCAGAGAAGCCTTACTCATGTGGGAAGTGTGGAACACGGAGTCGATTTTTGCGAAATGTCACAGAACACGTAAATTTTCAACTGAAACCAATGTAGTTCCCTGACTCTGTGTTAAAGAACACCAAGACCAATAAAGATTATTTAAGTGCTTGTTCCTCAGAATCAAGCCATGAACCAACTAAACAGCTCACTTGTCAAGATTAAGACCCTGCTCATACATTCGCTTTAAGACTCTTGGCTCATGATGCTCTCTGGTCCAAGGCCATTAGGTCGTGGACTCAGTCCAGTCCTAACCAGGGCTCCTCAGGCAAGACCTGCCTTCAAATCAGTCAGCCCAGACCTATGCCTCTATAGATATACTCCTTCCAGCTTCCCCTTCCAAGGCACTGCTCTGACAAGGTAATGCTCTCCTTGACTGTAATACATCTAGTAAACTTAGCTTGGCCTCATCCATTTATATCTTTACCTTTAAGGAAAAGTTTTGCATTTATATCCTTACCTTTGAGGAAATGAACATTCAACACAACAAACATGTCTTGACTCACACCACTGGTGACTTTGGGACCCTTTTATTCTCAAGTGAGATTCAAAGGAAACCTTAGGCCCAAAGTCCATATAAAAAAACAAAAACAAAAACAAAAACAACAACAACAACAACAACAACAACAGAAATGAATAGCTCTCCGATTTACTTGGGATGTCTGTGAAACTGAAAGAATACCTTTATGATTCCATATAATTTTTTTTTGTGAAGATTATGCTTGTACATTACTAGTACCTACTGAAACTTTCACAGATGTCTAATCTGTCAGCACGTGGTATAAATTAAAATGGTTAATAACAACAAAGTTTCTTTATTAAGAAAGTTGTGTAAAGCCCTACGATTTTCTACTCATCAAATTGAGTAGAAACATTGCTTTCTGATACCCTCTCTTATAAGTAATCAGTAATAATAAAAAAAATTACACGTTAAAAAAAGAATTGCTCCCTGATTGCAGCAGAAGGGGCTGATGGGCTGATCCCCCCTCTCCTTGCCCATCACATTTATATATAGGGTTGACAGGCATCTTGGTAGAGATCTAATTTAACACACACACACACACACACACACACACACACATGTCCATGTTTCTACTATAGCTTTGTGTCTCTGAGTAATCATGAATGACCACTTAACCATTTTACCAACATTTGCAACCTAGCAAAGGTTGAATTGCACTGAACTGGCAGATTGCTTTTTAATTTTCTGCTTGGATGGGTTGTTTTTTTGTCTTGTAGTTTCCAAAATATTTTATGAGTCTTGATGGAGAGGCTAAAATGCTCGCAAATTTTGCTGACCTCTGCCAAAAGCTGATTAACCCTCCCTCCTTCTTCAGGAAGCCATGTACCAGCAGGCTTAGGTGATGCAAGAAACATAATATACAGCTGTGAAACAGGACTTTCACAAGGGTTGCAAAATACTCCTTCCACACAAGGGATAAGTGTGTTGATAATTATTCTGTGTAGATGTTATCCTAGTTTTCTGTTTCTGTAGTTGAGGGAAATATTTATGACTCTTAGAGATGTGAAGTGCAAGACAGATTGAATATCACCAACCCTTAATGCAGGTGACAATCTGTGATTAATAATTATATGACTTTGAAATGGGCTACCCCGAAGAATACAGATATTTTCATAAACCCATGCTAACTGCTCTGAGCTGTACAGATATTTCATTTCAAATAATGACCTGGCGCCTTGATGACCTTGTTCCATTTGTACAATTGATCTGATATCCAGAAGAATTTAGGTTTTGTATACATCACAATAGATTGTTTAAATAACACTTAAAATCACTGAAATATCACATCACTACATGAGCTTGTTATTGTTGATTTTTGGGGTATATTTTTCAGTTTATTCCACTTACCATTTTCTCCTCGGTGGGTGAACAGCAACTCTTTATCCAGTTTCTCAGGCCAAAAACCTTAATTTCTATCTTAACCTGTGATCAAGTAGTTTGTATGATGGTTGCCAATTATTTGCTCCCTTCTCTGTCAAGTAGAAAGGATAGAGGGACATCCTTGTAGGAGGGTGTACATCCAAAGGCTTGGCAATGTTGTATTGTGTAATGGGATGTGAGCAGATGTGATTTACACCTTGTCTCCACACAAGCTTTAAGAAGAATGCCCACTTTATTTTTTTTTAATTTAATTAATTTATTTGACAGAGAGAGAGAGAGAGAGTGTGTGTGTGTGTGGGGGGGGGAGGAGCAGAGGGAGAGGGAGAAGCAGACTCCCCGCTGAGCAGGGAGCCTGATGCAGAGCTCTGTCACAGGACCCTGGGATCACAACCTGAGGTGAAGGCCGACATCCACCACTGAGCCACCCAGGTGTCCCAAGAATGCCCACTTTAAAGAAGATTGCAGATTCCCTGACCGGAACTGCTTCCACAGCCTGGATTCTAGAAGTTCATGGAAAACCTGAGAAAGGTCCAAGCAAGGCCAGGCACACCCCCAGGTGAGAAGTGCAGCTGCCTGAATGGAACTTGAGCAAGGAATCAATGCTTGTTGTTGGAAACTCCTGAGATTAAGGGGAGGATGTGAGATTGTGACTGCACCGTAAAGGTGAAGACAGCCCATGTCCAAGACATTGACTAATCCTATTATCTCTTCTTCCAAATACTGCCAGTACCAGGCCACTTCTTCTCACCTGTGCTGCTGTTGCTGTGGCAGAGACCACACGCTCTCTCCTGTGATTACTGTAGTAGCCTCCTAATGGGCCTGGATGTTCTTTCCCTCTTCATGTGACTCAGCATCTATCTTCAACACGGGACCAGAATAATCCTTTTAAAATGTAAATCAGATTGGGTCACTCGTGTGCACAAATCCCTTCCATAGCTTCCCACATCACTGAGATGACAGCCAAAATCTTATAATGGCTCCCACAGCCATTGGAAGCTCACGCAGAATGCCTACCTCTATGCCTGCGCTCGCCAGCACCTTCTCCTACTAACCTCCCCCATGTTCCCTCCACCCAAGCCATCCTGCCTCATCCTTGTGTGTCAAACCTGGCCACGAGGTGAGGTGTGTCATTCAGGCAACTGCATTTACTCTTGAAATGCTCTCTCTCTCTCTCTCTCTCTCTCTCTCTCTCTCCCCCAGGGTACAAGAGGGTTTAGCTCTTCATACCTTTCAGTTATTCACTCTAATATCATCTATTCAGTGACATCTTCCCATCTTCACACAACCTCCTCACTCTCTTTCTACGTTGGCTCCCTGGCACCAATACCATCTTACATAATATCATTTACTTATTTATTTATACACTCTCTAATTCTACTAGGTTGTAAGCTTCAGGATGGTAGGCTTTTGTTTTATTTTTTGTTTGTTTGTTTGTTTGTTTTTATCCTTTTGTTTACTCCTGAGGTCTGTAGCCTTCACAAGAACTTAGTTAATAATGAATATGTTGGATGGATGAAGAAAGAAATTCTATTTTTAGGAGATAGGTGAAGTACTTTGTTAATTTTTTTCTGTCCTTCCTCAGAGATAATTTTTCACACTTACTTTCAAAATACATTTTTTTAATTTAGCATTTATAACTGTAGATGGCAATTCTGTATCCAGTTTATCTCCTAAGTAACTTCTATCTAAGTAGAACAGACTCATAAAGTTGATAGGATAGAGATTCCGCCTTCAGAAACCAACAAAACTTCTCTTCTATTAAAATTTCCTACCATATCACTATAGCTATACCTAACACTATATACTGTTAATTTTCTCCCCAGACCCATGCTTTAAATTCTTAAACACTATGGGACTTGGGGTAATAACCTTAACTTCCAAAATACAAACGTCTTTCCAGCTTAGATAAGATTCACTATTGAGAAACAATGAATTTCATATTTGGAATTATTTTCATGGCTAAGTTCAATACAATTATTTGATAATAATATTATGCTATTTGAGTAGTTACAAATAAACAAGTATCTAAAATTAATGAGTGTTCTTTTTCACATGCTTACTAGTATACTGGAGAAATTTATGGTCATCTGCAGTAGATATTTACAATAACGGTGTCTGATGAATCATGCTTAACTATGTCCTTGCCTCTTTGCAATGTGACTGTGGATTTCTTAGGATACTTCATAACACTGCAATAAGAGATTCTATTATCTCTTCTTCCAAATATTGCCAGTACCATGGCATAGTATTATTTTTTTTCTACTTTAAATGTGTCAGTGTCTCCCTTATAAGTGATGAACCCATAAGGACGATGAAGGGATCAGGTGGTGAAAAAGCTGGGCAAGCAGTGAGTAGTGGGTATATTAATCAGTATGTTTTTTTGCATCCTTCCTGATTCCTCTTCCGCCCATTCTCTACTTCTCTACCCACTTAACCCTCCTTCAATGCACCATGAAAACTGCAAGGGGAAGGGTACTCAAAGAACTCTCTGACTTTTCTTGGGACCAAAATACTTAAATCTCAAACATAAATCACAAGTTGGAAAGGAAACTTATTATTAATCCTCACATTAAATCACATGCAATCAATTTCTACTCCTTATTTCTATTACAGATGCATGTAAACTGTGATAGGCGCTGCTTCTAACCAGTAAGCAATTGCAGAAAGGAAAGATGTTTAGACTGAAAGATACAGGTTGCACTGAATGTTGCATAATTTTGAATGCAATTCACTTGCTTATTGGTAAACATGGTTCAAAATCACAATCTTTCATCAGGTGGCTGAACTTTAAAATAGATTAGGGGGCAGCCCGGGTGGCCCAGCGGTTTAGCGCCGCCTTGGCTCAGAGCCTGATCCTGGAGACCCTGAATCGAGTCCCACATCGGGCTCCCTGCATGGAGCCTGCTTCTCCCTCTGCCTCTCTCTTTCTCATAAATAAGTAAATAAAATCTTTTAAAAAATAATAAAATAAATAAGATTAGGGAAAAAAATAAAATGGATTAGGATCCATACCTAACTGCATTTCATCCGTTGTTGCAGAATGAGGAGGAGAAAAATAAATGTGGTCATCTCATGATTGCAGATAGATGTCACATGTTACGTATCTCACCGAAGGTCCCAATGAAGGAGATACCTTTCTTCTTTTAGCCTTAATTTGTATCATACCTTTTTATGGGAATAATTAAATTCCACTAAAAATAAGCATCCCATCTAGTTATACTGGATGGCTTCAATATAGGCAACACAATCAGGTGAGATTTTTTTTTAAGTGTGCTTTAAAAATATATATTTATTTGAGAGAGAGGGAGAGAGCATGAGCAGGGAAGGGGCAGAGGGAGATGGAGACACTCTGCTAGCAGGGAGCCCTACGTGGGGTTCCAACCCAGGACTCTGGGATCTAGACCTGAGCTGAAAGCAGCCGCTTAACTGACTGAACCACTCAGGTGCCCCTGAAAGTGTGTTTTAATGAATAAACTAACTATAAATACAGAGAACAAATTGATGGTCACCAGAGGGGAGGGAGACTGGAGGTCCAGCAAAATGGGTGAAAGGGAGAGGGGGTACAGGCCTCCAATTATGGAATGAATAACTCACGGAAATAAAAAGCAGAGCATAAAGAATATGGTCAGTGATACTCTAATGGTGATATAATGGAACAGATGGTAGCTACACCTGTGGGGAACATAGCATAATGTATAAAAACTTGTTAAATCACTAAGTTGTCCACCTGAAACTAATGTAACATTGTGTGGCAACTGTACTCAAATGAAAATAAATAAAAATGTGTGCCTTTAAAGGATTTTTGTGTCATGCTTCTTGCGCCGTGGTTATACACACAGAATCACTCCTAAGTAATAGCCATGGTACCATTTTTATTTTTTAATTAAAATAATGATTATTCTTACATTTTAAAAGGGAGTTAAAAAGATGGATATAGCATGCTTAAGTGCATGTGTGTTATCACCTACCTAGACCTAGAATTCACACAAAATATTTCATCGTATTACACCTCAAAATTATGCCTAATCATCGAGCTAAATGTTATTATTTATTTATGTGCTACAGAAGAAAAAATTGTAATTCTGATTGTCTAAGGCCATCGAGGAAGTTAAAGTGCTCAGCTCAGATTTGAACCGTAGTCTTAAAGAAAAAAAAAAAAAATGAACCGAAGCCTTGAGTGTAAAGCATGCCGCGGGGACAGACAGGGGGTTTTGACTGTGTAGGATGGAATGTAATGGAATTCTATTGGTAATGTCTAAATTTTCTTATGTTGAGACGATGCCTGAAAGCAAGATTTATTATTACTGTAGATCGTTTATACCTGCACTCTGTAATATACGAAGCCAGTTTTCGTCTGACAGCTATCTCTGTGGTCACCAAAGATTAGACACGTGTTGCTCTTATTTTCTTTGATTACTGAACATATTGTTTAGATAAACAAAACTTTTCCATATACAGGCCTTTTTATCTGGGACAAACACATTTCTACTACACTCCTTGACAAATTGCTGCTGTATACATAGTACATTTGCAATTGATAAATGCAGAGACTGTCATAAATAAAAGGCAGTCATATTGCATCACTGTTATTTGTATGTCAACCAAGTCCACTTCCGTGACAGGTATTTCTGCAGCCTCCAGGGCCTGGAAATTTCCATGATTGTCTTTGTCTCTTAGCGTATTTTACTTCCTTTACCTATACTACAAAATAATTGTCTCTGGAGTATGAGGAAGGATCCGGGGGCGGGGGGGGGGAAGTAAGTTCAGTTTTATCCCGAATCCTAGTTTATAGTTTCTACCAGAAAGGCCTCCATCTCCTACATCTTCTCCTTTTGTCTGCCTTAGTACCAGAAGTCCTTCAAGTGCAGCATCGAAGGGCACCTGGGTGTCTCAGCGGTTGAGCATCTGCCTTAGGCTCAGGGCACGATCCCAGGGTCCTGGGATCAAGTTCTGCATTGGGCTCCCTGCAGGGAGCCTGCTTCTCCCTCTGCCTGTGTCTCTGCCTCTCTCTCTGTGTGTCTCATGAATAAATAAATAAAATATTTAACAGCAACAAAGACAAATGCAGCATCCGCCATGTGATCATCCTCCAAAAAATGCAAATGTTCACACATTTATACACTCTTAGACATGGACATATATAAGCTAGTCCACGATATATCATCTAAAATGACAGATGGCTTACGACTAGGGCCTTATTTTAGGCCAGATTCTTTCCAATAAGATTCAAATTTTGCATCAATTACTTTTTAAAATTAAACCACATTCCTAACTCTACCTTAACACTGCCACTTTTTATTTGTTATTACCAGCAATGTCTATACATGATCTGTAATTAATAGCTATTTCTTGAGGATAACAGCTGGCTACTTGGGGCCGAGAAAGGGTAGAGAAGGAAAACTTTACTGAGTACAGGTTTGTTCTGTTTGCACATACAGTAGCCTGGAGCAAAGACTTTGGAAACAAACCAACAAAAGCACATACTGCATACAAGCTGACCCCAAATACAGCCAGGAAGGGAGTTTCCCATTCCCTTAAAATCATCAGAAGCATGAACCTGAGGTGGAGTCAAGAAGGGATGCCACACAGGTAGGACAGGGGGACCCTGCCAAGCCATGGGGATTATGCTGTTTTTTTTCACAACTGGCTCTGGAGCAAGAGTGAATATGATGAGTCACGGGATACAAATCTAATCTTATTTTCCAGCCAGTGGCCATATTCATAAGACTGTGTGCTTTGCAATAAATTACTGTCCTTCCAGGAACAATTGCTTTTTTTTTTAAGACTGTAATTCTCCCCTTAGCCACACACAAAATGGACATTTTCAATAATGTTGGATTTAAATTTGTTTAACCGCCTATAATGTTTACATTTCCAGTGTTTTCCCTTTGATCCTAGGAGGATATCAATAGAAATAAGATCATAAAAAGACAAGTTTTTTTTTTCTTTCTACTCATTTGTTTTTCATTATTGACCATAGCAGCAGTTTACAGCAATGCAAGCTATGACACAAAGATAGAGAGTTAAATTTCCCTAATGAGAATTTTGATTAAGAAAAGCTATCCTGGACACTGTTACCTTTAAATGATTCCATTTTATTCCTATGGAGATAAGACTTCAACATTTCAATTTCAAATGATTTAATCACACTTAAAAATACTGAATACGTAGTTTGAATATTCCATCAATGGCATTAGCCACTGGTCTAATATTATTCTTTTGTGATTTGAAGTTAACATCTAAAGAAAGGAATGATAAAACATTATACTATTTTTATTTCATTATTTCCTTTATGGGATTCCGATGCATAAACTTTCAAGAGGTAATTCATTCTTGATGTAAGTGAAATTCAATGCTCAACTGTGACAATCAGAAAATTAATGTGAATTCATCACTTTCCAAATTCGCCTTATTTTTGTGGCCTAGACAGCACCTATAAATACCATCTGTGTACCGATGAATTCTAGACGTATGACACTGAGTCTGATATCCACATGGTTCTCTCGCTTATTTTCTGCCTCATGCATGACAGCCAGAGCCCTGTCTACTGCCTTCCTCTGCATTCCCAGAAAATGGGGACGTGTTAAAAAAAAATAGGTATTAATAAAAATTTATTGAGCAAGAGAACACATCCTGCTCTCAGAGTCACAATCTACTCCAAAGCAGGCAGGTGATTATGGATGCTTCCATAAATTCTCAGTGGTCTTCTTGGTGGTCTCTGCCTTATGTTAAGGCATATAGTGAATATCATTCATTATATTTTTCCAATTGTGGTGCTTTTGCACTTATACAGACGATATTAGCAATTGAAGCTTAACAGGAGCAAATACTTATATATCTTGTAAAGGAGTAGAGGCCGTTTTCCCTAAGAAAATGTTGTGAGAGGAGTTTTTCATTATTAAAACGACCGTGTTTACAGCTACAATGTAAGTTGATACAATCCTTTTCTCCAGCAGTTTGTAAATGTATGTAATGGGTGTTGAAATGTTTAAGTTAATAAATCCCACTTCTGGAAATTTAATTTGAGGAAATACCACAGAACGTTTGAATGATTCAGTCTGTCTCCCAGAAAATTACGTGTAATATCAAAGGATTGAGAACAACGTAGCTAGCCAACATGAGGCACATCATTAAGAATCCCATTCATACACATTCATTCATCCACATACATGCATATCAAATAGAAAGTGTGCTAGGTAACCAAAATTTCAGCAATAGCTTTTTTCGGGGTGGTGAAGCTGTGAGTTCCTGTATTAACTCATGTATTTGTTTAGTCGTCTTTATATTCCTGATTTTCTACTGTAACATGTATTTCTTTCCAGATGGGGAAAAATAAAACCCTTTACTCAGAAGTCTCCCCTTTACTATCTCCCTACTTGGACCTGGTTGTCCCTTAGTGGTTGCTTCCCTTGCTTACCCCACCCATGTGGCTAGAATCCTCTCCATGGCTCCAGGGACCAAAGTCAGCAACATGGCAGGGACAACAAGCCTAACAAGTCTGTTTCACAGGTATGCAAAATACTGATTTTCTCCCATGCAAGAGCTCATTGATGAGATAAAGGAGCTGATACCCCAAGAGAACAGATGGGGAGTCCTAACAACTTCTATAAAGCCAGTAGCATCTCAGCTTTCATCCCAGGCTCATCCTCCCATCCAACATCCCACGGATGCTTGGGAGGTGGCCCGTGGAAGACGCTGAGGTGACATCTATGGGAATGGAAGACCAATCTTCTTTTATGTAGTAAGCTGATGCCTGCTAACAATGACTACCAATGAAGTTAATAGGTAGAAAGACAGATAGACAGATGAATAGATAACTAGAAGAAAAGAAAAAAGCAAAAAAAAAATCATCTTTACTCCTTTTTACTACCATTTCTTCTCATAAACTTAGCTACACACCCATCCTCTTTTTTTCTCCCTCTCTCTCTCTTTCTTCTTCTCTTTTTGATACTTTCTGGAGTCATGTTGAGTTTGGTTGAGAAACTCATTTTTTACAGTTAGGTCATTGGTCTTTTGCCCCAGTAATTCTCCAAAGTACACATGGTAAAATTAAATTATGAAGCGGCATTTTTACTAAATATTGTCTTTTGTAAAGAGACAAGGACATAAAGCCTCATTTCCTTCTTTGAAAATCACTGATTTTATGATTGGGTAAGTGACAACCAGAAGCTTTAAATTGTCTGTGTATTTATAATGGCACAGAATTAACAGGGACATGCCCCAACAATTCCATTTTACGGAATGACGATTAAATTATAATCTACTTACCCATGATCAACCTTTCTGATTATTTTTTTTTTTCTCTCAGCTTAAACAATCTCCAGGATTCACTGGCTTGTACACTCTTTACTCTTGAAAACAGTGGAAATTTTTAGTTGTTTCCCAGTTGCTCTGCTTTTCAGATAAAAGCTTCCCAATTACAAGACAGGTGAGGGACTCCAATAAAATGGTTTTTAAAACCAGAAAATCTAGGAATCTTCTGAATCCTTACTCAGAAGCCAGGAGAGCCCTTGAAAAGGGTTTCCTCAGCTGAGATAATTTTGGTAGAAGAAACGATAATATTGTATCAAGGAAATTCTATTTCATGTGATTTTTTTTTCCAGTCGATTCTAAGGTGTCACAACTACAAATTTTGCACCCTCTATTTTACCATTGTCTAGCATCTCCTGAAGAGAGATGCAATAGAAGGCCTCTCGTGACACACGGGGCTTTCTGCTGTATTCCCACGCAATGAAGGGGGGAAGAAGCTCTTCGTCAACAGGAGACTGGCACAAGAGGATAAGTATTTAAGGTTGAGTGACATAAACTGTTAGGGAAAAAATACAGAAGAAAAGGTCAGGTGCAATTGTGTCCTATTGGCACCCATCAAAATCTATTCCAGTTCTATGACAAGACAGCAAATTGCAGTGAGTAATGAAGACCCTTCAAGATGCTATCATGCAAATACGCTACTATTACACAAGGGCATAGCCACGTAGAGCATGAAATATGGTCACTACGATTTCTACCTTGAGAGTCCTATAAATGAGGAAAGATGATCTCAGATATCTGTCACCCATTTTTAAATTCTCTAATATGACTTGAGGAAAGACAGATAGCAGATATTTTACCAGAGATAAGGAAAAATGATGGGATTACAGATTCATAGCAACTTTTTAAGTGCTCTGAATTTTCTTTATGGGCCTCATATGGGCCATAGACCTAGTAGTCTATGTTTCAACGAAGCATTTGACAGACTCGCATGATACTCTTGTGAGCAGAATGGCAAAAAGTTTGGTAGAGTTTTATCAGGTTTAATAAGAGTGTTACACTGAGATATGATTCATGCCTGGTGTCCATGTGGAGTTCAGCTTACTGGGAATGTGTCACAGAATTGCTTGAACTTTTTCTGATTAGATTTGTAATCAACAACTTGAATGAAAGCCCAGGCTGAACAAGCAAAAATAAATGTAACAGAAAAAAAAAAGGAAAGTCCTATATTTAGATTAGAATATCAGCTACGCAATATGGAATCTAGCAATAATCCTCAAATCAATCAAGAATTCCTAAAATTATAACTTTGGGGATTTAATTGAAAAAGATCAATATTAGCCAATAACTTGACAGAGTTGTTGTTGAAGCTTTTATAATCTTAGGATTTATCAATAGGCATTAACTATTTAGGTCAAAGCCATATTAGTACATTTTTGCATCCTTACACTCCATTTGTGGTATTCTATTTGGTTTCATGTGCAATTTTTAAAAAAGATTTTTATTTAAAAAAAAAGTGCATTTCCAAAATTATAATGACATAAAGGAATTGAAAACCTTGTAGTAAAAAAAAAATTAAAAAAAAAAGAAGGAAAAAAAAAGCATTAAAAGAGGCTGAAAAGGTTATTCTGGACAAGATGTGGTCACAGCAACGTATTTTATTTAAATATCCTAAAAGCTAGTGATGAGTAGGAAATAGACACTCCCTGGAAAAATAATGAATAAACAGATTCAAGGACTAAAAATCACAAGAGGTCATATTTTGTCTTAATAAAAACATTAAAGAAATAAACATAAAGTGCTCTCCACCCCCTGGGAATTTCTTTTTTTTCCTTTTTTTCCCAAAATGTGTTCAAGAATTGAGAATTAGATTGGATTTATTCATAAACTAATGGTTATTATTTACTTACTAATGACTATTATTAATAAACTAGTGGTTTATAAGTTATTGAATCATCTAAATTTATATACTATCCACTATACTTAAAATAGTAAAATATTTTGCATGAAATAATTTTCCTAGACTTATGTCCATTTCTAATACAGTGGACTAATTTTCTTTCTTATTATTTATTTATTTATTTATTTATTTTTAACTGGGACTGCAATATCTAAACTGCTTTCCTTGACTTTCAAAATTTGATTGTAACATGAAAATTATTACTGCCTTGACCTCAAGATTTCAATATCTATTTGAGTTCTGAGGCCAGGTTGCTCAAAATGTTATTATCTGAAACACAAAAGAGTTGCTTTCAATGAGCATGTCTGCTATTTCCTTGGAGGTTGTATGATGTAGTTATCACAGACACTAGACATGTGTGCCAAATCACGACACCTGCTATGGTAATGAAATTTAGGGCTCTGACACATTGCACTTCACTCTTTCTACCTGGAACTCTAAAGCTTGACTTGAGATAACTAAATTTTAATAAAATTTGATAGTTTTGTCTCCAGTATGATATTTTATGAACAACAGGTGCTTCCATAATCCGTCTGTATAGGAATTCATGATCTTGGAAAATATTGTTCTATGTCATCTCTTAAGAAAAGAAATGCTGAAACATTAAATTTGGTGATTTTTAACTACTTCAATCATCTCATTAAATTGCCCTTTGCTTTTAAGGAAAAATACCAGCGTTTAAAGTATGAGAAGAGGCTATAATTATAATCAGAAAACACTGGAAAAAAGGGAGAGCACAGTTTTGTTTTACAGTATGCTCTAATAAGTAAAGTGACTATGAGAGCTGAACTGATGTACTATTTATTACTAAAAACAGCGAGAAACGTCTTCACTTACATGTTTTACCATTACTGAGAATTGCCAGTGCTGCAAAATTCTTTGGTAATTCTTTGGTATGAAACAAAGGAGAGAACTAAAGGCTTTGAATGTGGTTCAGAATTTTTTAATCTAATATTTTTGTAGCTCAAGGTTTGAAAGCAGATGATCAAGGTTCAAATCTTAAATTTGCTACTTCTTATTTACGAGACCTATTCTACCTTTCTAAATCTGAATTCCCTCTCTTGGGAAATAGTGGAGAGTTATAACAATTAGAGTTAAGTATTTGTTTAGTCTAAATGTGACTAGTGGTCCTGAAGTCCTGAGAGTTGGGCTGTTGTCTATAGGAACACAGTAATTCCAGTGTTTAATATAGTGAGCAGCATCTTTTCCTACTATCAGATCATGTCTGTTTAGTACTAGCAATTGCCTTTTGGGAATTTCATGCAGCAGTTAAAGTAGTTCAGCTTCTTATAGAGACTTTATGGTAGAATAAATAACGGAAGGGGCGGGGAGTAAATGATTCAAAGTTGACTTTGGAAATTCCTGGCAGAAAAAATAGACTGAAAGACTTTTTTTTTTTTTTTTTTGTATGCCAAACTCAAAGTTTATGCCATAAACTTAGAATTCCTAAACTATATCCCACAGACCAAATTCAGGCCGCCACCTGTTTTGTATATAAAATGTTACGGGAATATAGCCAAACTCATTCATTTACTTATTGTGTGTGGCTACTCTCAGGATACATTGGCAGAGTTGCTTAGCTGTGATAGAGGCTTTAAATCTTAAGAAGGTTAAAATTCTTCCTATTTGACCCTTTACAGGAAATGGTTGCCAGCCTCTGTCACAAACCACAGATCAGGTAAGAAATGATTCTTGGGTAAGAGGCCAGGGTGCTATTTTTTCTCTGTCATCCCATCTCCCTACTTGTTCCTAAACTAGGGAGAAACAAGGTTCATTAAAGTCAAGTTTTATAAGAGATAGTTAATACTCCAGATACATTTTAGGGACTATATGGAATGAAGGTATTTGTGCCACAATCATATTAGAACATAAGAAGCCAGATGCCTCCCAGAAGTTTCCCAGAGCAACACATGGCATCCCCTGTATGGCCTCAGTGGGGTAGAGATGATGTGTGGTGCCGGGAGTAAAGACAAGCCTCAAGGGAGCTTGCTAGAGTAGCTAACAACACATGATAGTCATTTCAGAAGCCTTAAATGTAAAGAATGGCAACTAACTCCTTAGATGTTCAGAAAAGAGAGAGGTCACGATGGCTGAGACAATCATCACAGCCTTGAAAGAGAAGGTAGGAAAGAAACAGGCTTAAATGGACAGAGGAGTCAGAAGTTTTCTAGGTGGGACATGGCATGAGCCAAAGGAAAGAGACAGGGTATGCAGAAAAAAAGAAATAAACCCAATAGTAGTACAGATTGTTCAGATAGAGCAAATGTGGTTTTAAAATTTTAAAAATTAGTTAGAGCCGTATTATGAAGAAATGAATATAAGGATAGATTTTATCCCTATAAGAATTTAGAAGCCACAGAAGATTTTTCAGCTTTTGTTAGAGCAAGCATATAATTTAATTACACTGAATAGAGGCAGGAAAAAAGAAAGGAACTGAGTAGCTCAAAAATAACAACAGATAGTAACACTATTAAAATAGTCCTAGCATGAAGTGATGAGCAAATCTATAGGACCCTGGTGCCAATGACTAAATTTTATTCATCGATGTACCCTCAGCTTGCAGCACAGTGCTTAGCAGGAAGAGGTCCCCCAGAAAATAGTTACTTTATGTACAGACGACTGACTGTGTGACCAGAAGGGGTCACATATAAGACATAATTTAAAAAAAAAAAAAGTGATAGGATTTGGTTACTGACAGGTTGCAGAGAGAAAAAGAGTCTCAGAGGAGTTCAAGAGTTTAATTCAGTCTGACCAATATAGGAAAATCTGGAGAGAGACCTGTTTTGTGTGGCAAAAAGGTAAACAGGGGTGTCAATTTTCTGGTATCAATACCATCACTGAATATTAAAACTTTGTGATTTATTAGGTATCATTTCATTGCTCCAATGAACCAAGGAAGCAACTCTAGATGCTGCAATCCTTCTAATTTTTGCTTTTAAATACCTTGATTTTCTCAAAATGGAAGCCATCTATTACTTTTACTCATACTGAAAGGTAAACTTAGTAAAATAAACAACGAGGTAAGATAAAGTCATGAGAAGTAGAGCCTAGTATTGGAGGAACCATAGAGGTCAACAATGTCTACTTCTTAAACTAATTTAGTAAAGCAGCAGAGTAACACAATCTCTTCTTGGAGACATCAAAATAGAATTTTATATTTATTTATTTATTTATTTATTATTTATTTATTTATTTATTATTATTATTATTTTTTTTACTGAAGACTTTTCCAAACTCCACCAATGGTTAATAGGTAACAGAGTGTGTAACGTTTTATGTTTATTCCTTTGTCATATATTGTATTTCTCTACTTGTGAAAGGAACCAACAGAATTGTAAGTAACAAAATTGATTCTGGGATTAAAAGACTAGTCCCTACGTCTCACATAAGGAAGACTTAGGAAGAAGCAATTGCACTACAAAACTAGATTAGTCTTTGCTCATCAACAGAGAATTTAGCTTATAAAAGATATTGTGATTTGGAACAGTTCATTAGACTGCCTCATATTCCTGACACAATTTTTTTATTTTGTGCAGCTTCCTTGCTTACAGTCTCACTGTCTGTTTCAAAAAGGCTACATTCAATTTAATCCAGCATGTATGTGTTGAATATCTACTATTGTTCTCTCTCGCCATGGTGATGGATGGCATTTTTATCATCTGAGGTGTGTGTCTTAATTTTAAAAGTTGCATCCATATTACCTTAAGATATATTTGTACATATAACAATGCTCAAATACTAAGTTATATATAGAGAGAAAAGATGAAAATCAATAAATTTTGCCTACGTTGATAATGATAATATCATTTCCAACCTTATTTAATTAGTTAGCTTATACCCACACCCGGCCCCCGCCCCCCTGCAGTGATGGAGATTTCAAACTCCTGTAGAAATTGGCAAAATGAAAAATTGTACTCAGGCTTGCTTGTGTCTCTATGGCTAATTATTGGGTAGAGGGGATTAACATTCATTTGATATTCTGAAAGTATCTGAGAAAAAGAGCCTGTATATTTAATATACCCTATTCACTCATTCTGTGTAAATTTTATATAAGTTTTAGCAGCTTCAAGTTTTAAGATTTCTTTTCCCCAATAAATGTCCTGAATTCCTCAGAGAAGCTACAAAAGTAACAATGCAAAATATTAATGAAGATAGAGTCTGTCATATTGATGCTTAAATCATGGGGTTTCATGATTACTGAATTTATAAGCCAAAAAACTGATTGCATATGCTATTCAAAGCCTAGCTCAGATTTTCAAGTATCTTCAGTGAGATATTTCAGTAATCTCCTCTGGGTATTTATTTACTGCTTGGTTTTAAGTCCTTGTCTTTACCATATTTCTCCATTTCTCCTACATTTCAATTCACTACTTAACATCAATATTGGAAGATTTGCAACAGTGAACTCAAAATGGATTCTCAAAAAAGCAAAGAAAACTCTGTGACCTCTTCCTGTAATAGTTGACTGGATGTGAAGAATACCTCAATCCAGTAAATTCTGTCGTGTTACAGAGACTTTACTGTTTTACTCTTAGATCACCAAGTACGAAGCTTCACATAATAGACTTATTTTAAAAATTCCTACTTTGAAATACGTAACCATAGATGAGTAGAGCTAAAAATCTTTTAAAGACTTTCCTAATCCATCCTCCCTCCCCCATCTACCTCTTCTCCTCAACCTGATTTATTGCAGAGCCAAGTGAAACCTTAGTGGTTAATGATTTACCTATAAGACTGTATTTCTAAGAATAGGCCCAGAGATTCTTGTAATCTCTTTCTCCTTAAAAATGCAAATTCCCCCAACAATTCTGATAAGCACCAGATATTTAGAAAACATCATAAACTGCCTTATATTCTTACTACTCAGTTATCAACAATCCATACTGAACGTGCCCTACAGTGTTTCCGAAACTAGGCTGGGCATTTGGGACACAGTCATTTCCCTGAAGGACATCGTGGTCTTTCATAGATCCAGACATGTGCACCCAAACAAGTATAAATAACAAGGATTATAATCAATTCTGTTTGATGGGGAAAGAAAAGCTTCACAGATGTGACTGGCAAATTGAAAGATAATTAGTAATTGTGTGGCCAACAAGGTAAAAACATCCATTCCGCACAAAAGAAATAGCTTATACCAAGTCAGGAAAACATCTATGTGTGGCTTTGTATCCCCAACTGGATTATAAATATACTGTGAACAAGAATTGTGCATGGTGTGGTTTGAAAATTACCCCACTCTCATCCTCTTGTTCCTTATCTCAGTAAATAAGAGAGAACTGATTGAATCCTGACCAGCAAATAAGTTGCTATTACTCATTCCTTTTGAGTTCCATACATCTAAGGTTTTCTTCCAAGTATGTGTGATGTATTCTCTTTATAACTCTATTCATGACCCAAATGTTTGAATTTTTTGGCACATAAATAATTTCTCCTTAATATTTTCCTCTCTCCTACAAAAAAAATGGCTTTATGCAAAAGTAAGCAATTTCCCCAAATTAAGCATCTGCCAAGTTATTTTCCACATGCAGAGCTCATGGAAGATTTAGGCAATTCAAGATAAAGTTTAACATTTTAATGAATATAATGAAAGTTAATAATAAGCATAAAAATGAACTGCCTATTGAAGAATTTACTGGATGCATAACTTTTCATTTTAAGTCGAGCTCTGAATTACATAGCCAAAGTTTTTATTGGCTTATTTAAGTTATTCGCATTCTCCTGAGTTTGATTTTGAATCAAAGCCAAAGAGTGGTTTAATTGTCAGGTGCCTTCAATTCCTGCAGGTATTCCCACATTTCTTCAAGTCTCACCTACTGAAATCTAAAAATAAAAATCTACAAAATGGAAACATGAAATTCTATAGCAACATTTATAGTTGAATAATATACAGAATGTTCTTCATATGTTATATTAATTATTTGAAGAACTAAAATTGCACTGTTTCAGGAAAACGGCTTAAAAAGGATGAATAAAATATTATTTACTGCAGGAAGGGTTCTATCTTATCCCTTTTTAATGGATATTCACGTGGTATAAATGCTGCAAAGGAGGGCAATTTGGTGAGTAGGAACTTAATAGTAGATCTCAAAATATGCATTGATTTCTAGTATTTTAAATCACACCTTCCAATGTTTAAATAAGTTATGGTATATCCATATAATGGGCTGTTAGGCAGCTGCTAACTAATATCCAAATCACTTTGGATATGCTCCCAAATACCCTAAATCAGGCCACTCTTTCCATCTACACTATGGCTACCCTCTTCTCCGCTGGCATGCTCTTACTTGAACTAACTCCAGAGCCTCAGGAGTTGTCTTTCTATGCCCATTCTTGTCCATCAACCAGTCTTGTCTCTATAGAGCAGCCAAAGCGAATTTTTGAAACGCAGATCAAATGACATCTGTCACCCACCTGCCTGTATCTCTCCAAAGGCTTCCATTTCTAATTAAATCTAACCCTGTTCCCGACACCCTCATCATTTGTGTCATCCCTACCCTCTGGCCCCATTTCCTGTCCATCCTGCAACTAAGCCACATCAGACTTTCTTTTTTTTTTTTTTTTGACACTAAACTTATTTCCACCTTCCTACTTTATGTTTCATCTCCCTAGATCACTCTTCCGTAAGATCAATACTGATCTAAGTGCTATTTGAGTTTTAAGCTGAAATATCTTCTTTAGAGGAGCCTCCTATTAAGTCTCATGTTGTTAAACCTCTTCTCCAACCCTCTATATCATCATCGTCATCATCGCTAAATAATACGTATCACTCTCTGAAAAAGAGGATAAATAACATTGTTTATACAGTGGTTTTCATTACAAGTGGGAGTTTGAAAAAGCAGTTTCTCTTTAGGTATTGTTTGAATTTTATTTACAGCTAACACACACTGTTAGAAAAGCAAAGATGATTAGTAAGAGGCAGGAAGAAGGGAAATGCAGACAAAAAAGGAGATGATTAAGTGTAGTGGCCTTTTCGGCCACATTTTCACCATCTAGCATGTGCATTCCTGATTTTTTTGGAATTTGGGCAGACAACTATTTTGGGGGGAGGTTGGGAGGATAGTTGCAGAGTTGAGAGAAAAATTGCCTTTGAACTATAGGTATAGACCAACAGGGAGATGAACTGGCACTCCCCAAACTATGATGCACTTACACGCTACATACCTCTACCGTATTAAAATTAAATATCCCCCCAAACCCACTCTGCAATAGAATATTCAAAAACTTAGTAACTTCCATATGAGGAAATCTCCCTTTTATATAACTGAGGTAGACATATTATTTTCTCCCTTAACAAGGACAGACAATTAAAAGCACCGAAATGCTGCCAATTTCTGGAGTCCTATTCTAATCTAGAAATCTGGGTACCGATCCATAAGCAAACAAAAAAAAAATAGATGACTCTTTCCAAATTGAACGCTTGACAAATATCTCATAACAGATCATGTTGAGCTTTGTACATCTAATTTCTACCAATGATGGTAAAAGCCTCTTGAAACTGCTTTGTCTGTTCCTCTGGCCAGAACACTGGCTGCCATGACTTCTCCTGTGCTGAGGCTGGAGCAAAATAGCTGTCAAGCCAACAGACACCTGCAACAGTGTGGCGCTAAGATTACGAAGATTTACTCCAGCTATCATAGAAAACGATTTACGTTATCAAAGTGTATTGTATACTTATATTTGCAGCGTAGTTCAGAAAGTACCAGTATAGCAATTTTGGTGACGTAACGAGATAGGAATTCATAGTGCCCAAAAGTGTTGCAGCAAATCGAATTGTCCAAAAATGACTGCAGATGTTCATTCTGGGTTGGCTGGACAATGGAGCCGCTGAGACTGCCCTTGCTTCACACCTCACCACGTGGAGGAGGTACACCCAAATCTTGTTTCCCATGGCGCCAGTGGTTTCCTTGCCTTGGCAGTAGACACAAGAAATCCCCACGGGGTCCAAGGTCCTTAAGTTATTGGGGATCTGGAAGACCCATTTTGTCTAGCAATCAAGAATATGTGCTCTTCAATATTCTAGGTTGCCCCTGAGGCATCCTTTATAATCAGGGGACTCTTCTTCCAGTCTGCCTCTCTCTCTGGAAAATTAGGATAATCAGGGGGCTTGTGTCTTCTGCTCACCTTTGCCTTATGCATTCTTCCCAGAGCTAAATCCTTAGCTCATGCTGTGGGATGTCACAGTACTTATTCCAAGTCTGATGCATGACGCAATCCATCAATTAGATGTAAGTAGGTGGTCTGTGGCATATGATAAGTTAATTACAAACCTTAAAAATTTTGCTTAGGTGTTCAGTTTCTGGTACTTTGAACATGACAAAAAAAAGTTGCCTATGCTATAAAATTACTAGGAAAACATACCTGTTTTCCTTAAAATATAGAAAAAGAGCAAATTTAAAAAATTCATTATTCCGCCCCTCTCCCCCCAAGAATTGCCTGTCTTCTGTCTTTGCCTTTTTCTTACCATCTTTATTTCCCTAAATATTAGTAGTGACCTTTTGGAACAGTTCTCAAGCAGAAGATAAATTCAGATTTAATCAAGGCCAAATCCTCTCCTGTGCTATCATTAATTAGGCTAGCTAATACTTACTTGAAGAATGTTCATGTTAGGAACATACTCAAGATTCATAGTTCCCATTTAGATGATCCCTTCTTGGTTCTCTTTTAAAAACAGTTGCAAGGAGTCTGACTCATTCACTACTCATTTTGGTTGGGCTGCACCACGCAGGGAAGAGGGAGGAAACAAAAGGAACCTGCTATTGATCACCAGTCCTTGAAAGCTACAGATGCTGTGTAGGAACCACTTAGCATATTAAATTGCAGTGGTTTCAGCTCTGGGAAATAAAATGAGAAAAGGGCCGGGAATGTATGGTGTTATCTTATTTTCCTGTAATGTGCAATAATGAGATAATTTGAACTGCGCTAGGACAAGACTAATCAACTTGAATTTCCACCTGATTTAGCAAAGCAGAATCTGACATCATTTCCTATTCTGCAAAGATTTCCTTCTTCTCTCATTTACTTACATATATAATACTTAGCTTTACGCTTTGTGGTTATTTACATTGGGGCTTAATTAGTGCTGAGATGCTATAGGATTGTTTGGCTTGACTCTTCACACAAAACTCATTTTTAGCATCTGTAAACATCATGATACAAACAAGAGATCCAGAAAATGGAGATTAAAACAAATTCTTTGTTATAGCCAATCATCTTATAACGGCCATACCAGGAATCTACGGCCCTGACTGATACCTAAAGCCATTGTTCATTGTGTTTATAGAAACAGATGATGGACTTCTATGCCTTTCTTTCCTGGTAGACTGAAAGTTTACTGAGGAAAGGACCACGTTTCATTTCATTTTATATCCTCTGTGCCAAATCCTGTATTTGCCACAAGATTGATGATCAAAAAGTGCATGTTGAATGCATTTCTGTAAAGCAGCCTCTGTAAATAAGTTTAAAGAATAAGAGTAGCAAGAACTATACTTTTGGGCTAAAATCTTGGTCATGGGCAAATATATATATGTTTTGTGATTCTGATGATTTGGGAGTTAAAAAAAATCACTTCAACCAGACTCTTACTGGTTTATTGTTTCCTTTCTAAGTAAATACAAGATCATGTTTATAATTGATCTAATAGCAGACAAAATTTTAATTATATTACTTATCGTCCTCAAAAATTACAGCTTCAATCTGATTCAATACTAGACTGCAATTATGTTTAGTTGAACGTCTCAATGACTAGATCACATGGAGAAGAGCTCTAGAATAGTAGAGATCCATTTGTTCTAAACAATAAAAGCCTGCCCTGTGTCTTTCCTCTTCTCTGAACTCTGGTGAGGTACTAATGTCTAAAAAGTCTTCTACTTTTTAAAATACTGTGTTTCTATCGGGCTCCCGGTGCATGAGCCTGCTTCTCCCTCTGCCTGTGTCTCTGCCTCTCTCTCTCTCTCTCTGTGACTATCATAAGTAAATAAATAAAGAATAATAAAAGATTTAAAAAAAAATAAAATACTGTGTTTCTCCAGAGCCTTAAAAATACAATAAAAAGGATGTATAGTTTTTTTTTTAGGATGTATAGTTTTAACCATTACTATAAAGATTTCTGCTACAGCTATCCACACTGAACACTGAATGAATTTAATAAAAAAAAAATGTGTATTTGATCTGATGTCCTCTAGCAAAAAAGCGTCACTCATATCCAAGTTGGCAATTTTTAAAGTATTTCCTGTTGCTCTTAATAATGGAATATGACATACTAAAAGTCAGAGTAAATATACACATTTAAATTTTTTATGCTTAAAGAAAACTGGAAAAATGTAACAGGAAGTTGCCTGGCAGTGAAGATCAAGAGATTTAAGCAAAAGACTTTTTAAAAACCTATTCTTGTCAATGCCTTATAGTCAAAAAGAAATGAAGGACTCCTCACATTTAAGATCTGGATGAAACCATAGAGGTCACAATCCAATACCATCACTTTCTAGATGATACCAACAAGGACACACAGGGTGACTAAGAGCTGGGAGGACACATTGCTAATTGGTGGCTTCACTGGGAACCTGTTAAAAAAACTTGTCTCCTTTCGTACTTCCCAAATGGCAGTATAAAGGTCTCTGAAAATCTACTCCTCCACAAACACAAGAGGAAGACTGGCAAAATAAATATATATATTACATATATACAAATAATACAATAAAGTCAAAATCAACATTTTCAGTACCTTAAAAATTGACCAAGTATTACAGCAATTCAGAGAGTGTTTGATTCTAGGAAAATGGTTGAATTGTGGCAAGAACAATAAACCGTGTGACATTTTAGCTTGTCATATCTCCAACCCTCTGAACCTCATTCCACAGAATACTCAAAACCAACAACCTCACAATCATGCAGCCTTGAAAACCAGCAGCCTATCAACCACTAAAGGTGTAGAAATGGTTTGGAGATCCTCAAAAGCTCCATCCCCAGAGAACTGCCACTATTAGACCTATTTGGCAGTTCCCTGAAAAACTGTAATCTCAGGACTTTTGCTCGCTTGATCTAAGAGCCCCCTTTGTACAAAAATGACTATCCCATGGGCATTTGTTATAAATAATCAAAGGCAATTGGTTAATATATCATATGGCTGAGGCAGTGATTCCACTGGAGCTAGTAAGAGACTGATTAAAACATTTACAAGGAAAATGAGATGTCCATAGACGGCTTTGAAAAGCTCGGACATCGCTTCTCGGCCTTTTGGCTAAGATCAAGCGAAAAGCTCTGACATATTCTTGGGAGTCCAGAAGTCTACATACATGTGTAGGGCTGTGTGTGTGTGCCCGGAAAAAGATGTGAAATGACCCTAATTTCTCACCACTGGCCAACCATGAGGTTCTGCACAAGTAGAAAGTGTAAACTGCATGCAGGCCCTTTGAGGGCATGCTCCAATACATATAGGGACACTCAGCAAAGGCCTGGAGACTTAGGGTTTCACAGCATTTAAGGAAATCTCCATCCAGTCATTACCTGACAACAAAGCTAATCAAGCAGAGACTTCAGTGATTGCACACAACAAAGAAAACAGATTTCACACAATTAATCTGGGAAATTCTAAATAAACTACTGGCAATGACAGTACCATTGAATTGTGTACTTTAAAATGGTGAATTTATGGCATGTGAATTAGATCTCAATAAAGATCTCATTTAATCAAACAAACAACAACATAAAACTCTTCTGATTTCTAGATTTTTTGTTTGTTTGGTTTTGTTTTGTTTTGTTTTGTTTTTTCCCTTTAGGAGTAGACTTCTCTTCCAAAAGAAGAAATTTTGGAAGACCGTGTTACCAATCTGAAGATAATTTCTGTCAGTGATTACTTAAAATGACAGGGTAAGAAAAAGTCTTAATTTTGTAGATGTGATTGGCTTCACCAAGAATAGAACCCATCTATGTACCTTGTTTTGTCAAGGGGTAAGAGGAAAGAGGTTCCAATTTGAAGTCAATAGTAGATAGATCACATATATCTAAGCCAGAATGGCACATTATAATTCATATCCATAGATCAGTGAAACTTGATAAAGTAGAGATAATCTATTTAAGATAGAGTAGGATGAAGGCATAGACAGCAAGGATTTGTATGGAAGGATGAGTGTAGTGGGCTAGCTTTGAGATAATTCAGGCTTTTTTTTTTTTTTAGTGCAATGTATACTTTTAAAAATGTGACATCACACATCATATTTCCTGATCCTGTACTTCAGCAGATCGTGTTTGGCTGGATTAGCACATTAGTGCTCTTGACAGAAAATTAATGTTCTAAGACTTTGCAGCAGCCATACTTTTGGAAATGTGTTTCTGTGCTATTTTCCCTATCTAAATTGATATATGAAGCATCCACTGGCATAAAATCAGTTTTCCCTCTCCAGAAAGCACACAGTATGATTCAGAAGGCCCCTATCTAAATGAACTATGAACCGACAGGATATTTTTGGCACCATTCTTTCTCTATATCCTCATGTTCTTCTTATTATTTTTGTTCCCAGTGTATATAAATGGAAAGAAAAAAAAAACTAGGTGAAAATGATTAATTCCATGACCAAAGTAATGTATAATTACAACTGGACATTTATGCCTCTGGAGTCCTATCTGATCCATGTCTTTGACTTTAGGGAAAAAAAAGCAGAATTTTAAGTGATGTGAATTAAATTGATTGATTTTACAACAAATACTTTTCACAAGATACAGAGAGTCCAAAGCATGTTTTCAAATAATCACTAGTTATTTCAGCTAAAATATAGGAATTTCAACAAGAACAATGACACAAACTGGAGTAGCTTACAGTGAAGGCAGTTTTAATGTTTTCCTCTATGAAGTGGCTGAGAATATGCCACAAAGGCTCCCCAATTCTCCATCCCAGTCTCGGAAATCCCACTCTTTGAGGGTAAATGTGGATGTGGTCTAAGCAGGCTCATCCTATACTTCTTCCTCAAATATTCTTGCCCACCTTTAAATTCCTAGATCCCTTCTCTTTCAGACAGTCCAAATGCCAGCTGGACTACAAAGCTCTCTGAGGTATCTCCAAATACTAGTCATTTCTGCTCCTACATACTCACTTCTTTATCTACATCAACTCTGTGTCATTCATAATCTCCCAACTTTAACTTCTCTCACAAACTTATAAATTGCTTTTATTTCTGTTTCTTCACTCTGGCAGTAGTGCCACACCTTGCTTTCAGAGGGTTCACAATAAACATATATTTATTTGTCCAAAGGACATACAACTCAGGGAAGGAACGATTGAGAAATCACAAAGCAAGAATTCTTCAAGCTGAGTCAATTTGAAAAGATAGATTCTTTTCATTTTGAAGGAGACATGGCCATTTGAAAGGTAAGAATTTTGATGTAGGGCCAGGAAGTATAGAATGAATATGGATTATGGGTCCCTTGCTTAGGAGAGCAAATTTTGGAGGCACTGTGCAAAGAGATACTAAGAAGACTGTAGTTGGCTCAAACTGTTGGGTTCTCTCAAGGAAGGAAAGTGTTGTTTGCTGGAAGGCATAAAGACACTAAGGCATTATTCCTTAACAAATAGTGTATGTAAAACTATACCATCCACATTGGAGCATGCATTAGATTGAAGTGTTAATAAAAAAATGCTATACGAACCAGTGGATAAGAATAAAAAATGCTCTAATTAGAAAATCGGGAAAATCCTTTAAGAAATTGGGGATTTTTTTAAATTGAGATTTTTTCCCCCAAATTCATTATTTTTCATCAATAGATACAACTTTAACCAGACTTTTGAAACAGAAGAGACAAGAGACGAAGTTCTGAGACCAGATTAAAGAAGTGGCAACAAGGCATTCACACAGAGAAAGAGTAGAGACTAAGACATCATTCACACCAAGCCTATTTCCCCTATTGTAAAATGAACACACACACACACAAAAAACCCTGCTTCACAGGATCATAAAGAAGAAAGAAGGAGATTATATATAATGCACCTGCTATATAGTAGGTATTCATTAAAGAATAATGCCCACTGTATAATTCAAATGGCCAGTTTCTGAATTTTCCCCTTAGAGAGGCAAGGCACGTGGCATTAGATTAAGTATAACTAAAGCACTGAAGATGTATTCACAGGTGTTCTATAATTTGATGATACGGCTACATAGGGTTTGACAAATTAAAAATATACCATTTACTTCCACTTCTGTTATACCTGAATGGCTAATATGTTCATTAGGCTGTTAGTTTCAAATACCATCTTCTAACAGATGCTCAATCCCACGAAATTCAGGTTAAAACCTGGGAGGTGTCTAGCGGACACAGGTTTAGTCTTCGATCTTGATACAGGGAAAAGAAGGCTATTAGGGGATGAAGTAAATGAAAATCAGGAGGATAATAGGCTCTGGGCAAATCATCAGATCCTGGGAGGACAGATCTCTTCTATGAAGAGCCCATGGGATATCTTATGATGCTTTGCAAAATTAATATTTTTTCTTCCTAGCTGATTATCGTTTTTCTTTATATCTTTTGTTTTATTTCCATTGTTCTCTCTTAAAACCTCCCCTAATCACAAAACAGAAATGGAGTCATTGTTTGTGTGTTTGTTTGTTTTAATAGTCATAAGCCAGACAGGATTGGTTTCAACTATTCCTCATCATTTTGTAAATGGGTGACTGTCTCAGAAAAAGCAAATTTTTAAGACTTGAGAAACTGACCAAATAAATGGAAGGCCTCTTATCTCATCTAACTTTTCTGTCCTTTAGCATGTATGCGCATGTACATGTCCGTGTGTACATGAGCACTGTGGGCATTCAAGGAAGTCAGAATCCTATCACCTTCCCAAAGTGACCACCATTGGTTTGTGTAGACTCAGGAGACTCCACTGTCACCCGAGAAGGCTCTTTTTTTTTTTTTTTTTGCACCTGATGTGGGCAATAAATAATCATATTGACACCGGGGCAGTGAAGAGCTATGGCAAGGTCCCATTCAGTATGGCACATGCACTTTCTTGCCATCCTCCTCCAAGCCATGTGTGGGATGCTATTTAGAGCCAGCAAACATGGTGGATGTATTTTAAGGTCTACCTTTCCACTTAGCCTTATCTTATATACCCATAAATTTGCTTAGTGCTCTGTGCTTCCATTCTACCTTCGTCTTCTTCCCAATTTTCTTTGCCCACTACCAACACTTCTGCACATACAGCAAGTGTTCTTGGGATGCTAACAGGAGTAACAAAACACTTTTTAAAGCTACCATTCAATCTCAACTAGCCTAATGAATCCTCATCTCATTGCCATTCTCACTCCTGGAAATACTATACAAAAGTAAACTTAATGCTTCTGTTTTTAATGTACTCACTGAAGCAAAAAGGAATGGCATGTGAGGGATGGCAGGACTCTTCAACAGATTCAGTGCATCTTCATTATTCTGCAATGAGGAGTCTGAGAACAAGAGGGTAAAATGCTTCACCTATGGTCAGAAGGTAGCTAAGGATCAGAAGCAAAGCCAGGGCATGGACCGTTCCCCTGAATTAATCTCCTTCACTTTCCCCCCACTTCGGCGCTCCTCTCATGAATTTTTATGGTCTCTAATCTGTGGTCACTCAGTACATACCTTCCTTAGAAACACACACACACATACACACACACAATGTGGAATGTATTCCTTGGAAATGGGAAAGCAATGAAGAGTTTTATTAAGAAAGTTGTTCCCTTCTTTGAATCCAAAGACAAGTCAAACATAAGAAAATGTCATTGTAACCAGGGTCCCAGAGGAGCTGACCCTGCCTAACCACATCATAGGCTTACCACAGATTTGACAACCTCGGTCATAATTTTATCAAGAGATGCTCTATTTCTATGTTGCCTAAAGCATCTCCTTCAATTTAATCACTTATAAAACTCCATGGCTTCTGCTAAAATGGATGATAAATTGATTTTATCCTCTGGTAGTTGGGAAGCACTAATCTTGTTTAGCTTTTGCTGTGAGCATTATATGGAATTGGTAAATGCACACAGAAATACACACTAGATTTTGAACATATTCCTAAATGTGCAGGTGAACTGCCTTCACAAAATGGTTCATCTAATTATTTTTGAGTGGGAAATGAGAAATGTAATCAAATAGCCAGTTCAGTAAATATGTTTAAATTCGCTGTATCCTTTAAAGGGGATACATTTAAATATAAAGTGAAATAAATGCATCGCAGTGTACCTATTAAATGCAAGTCCTTTGAAATCCCGTCTGGTTAAACACCATGCATTTGGGTCAGCAAACACAGCTCTGCAGCCATCGTCCATGTACCCCAAAGCGTTCTATCTTCCTGACTTACAGGTTTTGGCATTTCCTGTTCAAGTCTCTCCTTGTTCTTTTGAGAGGGTTATCAACACTGCTGCATCTCATTAAATAGAATAATTTATTCACAACAAGGTCTTTTGTAACAGAGTTTGGAAGTTGAAGTCCTTTACACTTTCAGGAAAACTATTCTATTGTTACTTCTTAAAAATAGTTATTACTTAACCTTTTCATTCCTGTTTACAGAATACAAAGCATTTGGGGGCTAATTGTACCTGGTTTAATTAATGTTGCCCCATTCTATATTGAATTGCATGGCGACTGCGATGAATTAAGATTTTTCAAAAGGCTGCATATTTCCATCTTATTCTCTCTCCTTTTCCTCCATAATGACCTTATCAGTGTTTGTTTTTTGTTTTTTTTTTTTTTTTTTTAGCAGGAACTCACCCAGAGATGATGGATGGCTTGGGATGGTAGATAGGCAGATAAGAGGAACCTCCCCAGACTCTCTTAACTGCCTTTTGTAACTCGTACTCAGTATAGATTTTTTTAGACCTGGGCTCTTTATTTCCTTATCTCTCCCAGAAACCCCAACATGCTGTTTTCTGTTCCCTAATTATCTTCTCCCATCTCCTCTTAGGTTCCTTCTAAATCACTCCACACTCCTAAGCAACCACAGAAATACAAACACAACCTTTTTCAAAACCTATCACATTTTATTTTCAAAATCCTTACCGTGATTTAAGACAGGATACAAATATGACTCCAGAACAATGTATTCATCTTAGAGATTCACTACTATGAGCTTCTGTTCTACAAGGTATTTTGTTTTCTAGAATTTCTGAAATGACAATAGCCAAGAACAGCAAAGAAGGCCATCAGTCAGGAATAGATTTGACATCATTAAACAAAACCTAGGTATCTTTTTTGCTGTTGCTAACATCAATTTTGACTTGACACATGTGTATAAACAGAAGTATACAGGTGGAAAGAAAATGTATAATACTTAAGACTTATCTCAAACAGTGTTTATAGCATGGAAAGTAAGTTAATAAACTGTGCTTCCTGTACTCCTTCATTTACAAAGGTTATTATTTAAGTATATATGCCTGGATTATAGACTTCTTAAAATAAAAAAGTGTTCAGATTACTCAAGTATTCATTAAATCACAAATCTCATTTTTTGTTGTTTTCTTTACTCAATAATAATAAAGGCCCAGTAAGTATTTGCTGACTAGCTACTTCAAATAAAACCTTTGCAAGATGAGGCAAACATGAGCTTTTATAAGCACCGCTAGCAAGTGTTTACATCTTTAGTAAATGTTCTCCCCCTCTGAAGGCCCATTGTGACACAAGCAGTCCACATGTACCTATGTACAGAGATGAAGCAGTGAATCTCACGTGTGCTTCTCTGTTCTATTGATTACAATGAATTTTCCCAAAGGGACTGGAATCACACCTGTTCAAGGAAGATGTGAAAAGGTCTTCAAATTGATGTTTAGAATAAACAACTCAAAGGAAGAAGCAAAGAACCATATCAAACTATTTTTTTTATATATATAAAGGATGGGTTAACTAATGATGCCTAATCTAAATAAAATAACTTTCCACAGATATTCTTTTTGTCAAGAACTTCATCAAGAAGTTCTTTTTTGGCGGGATGCCTGGGTGGCTCAGTGGTTGAACGTCTGCCTTTGGCTCAAGTTGTGAAACTGGGGTCCTGGGATCAAGTCCCACCCACACTGTCTCCCAGGAGGGAGCCTGTTTCTCCCTTGGCCTATGTCTCTGCCTCTCTCTGTGTGTCTCTTATGAATAAATAAGATCTTAAAAAAAAAAAGAAGTCCCATTTTTACATCGTGGGTATCATAGAGGCTATTTATGCCTTCTCTATTCCCTGCCCCCAACTTTGTCTTTTCTATATTTATTAGCAAACATTGCCAATTGAAAGTGGATCCTTGTATTGTACAAACACGAAACCTAGCAAGATGCAATGATTTTTTTTTTAATTTTTATTTATTTATGATAGTCACAGAGAGAGAGAGAGGGAGGCAGAGACATAGGCAGAGGGAGAAGCAGGCTCCATGCACCGGGAGCCTGATGTGGGATTCGATCCCGGGTCTCCAGGATCGCGCCCTGGGCCAAAGGCAAGCGCCAAACCACTGCGCCACCCAGGGATCCCAGATGCAATGATTTTTGTTTTGATACTGGTTAGTCATGTTCCAACCACCATGCTTCTAAGACAGCATGTCTTAGGTGCAGAAAACCATAGCAGTTTGCCCATTCAGAGATCCATCTGGGCATCCAGAAAGAAAACAAGGAAAGGAAAGGAAAGGAAAGGAAAGGAAAGGAAAGGAAAGGAAAGGAAAGGAAAGGAAAGGAAAGGAAAGGAAAGGAAAGGAAAGGAAAGGAAAGGAAAGGAAAGGAAAGGAAAGGAAAGGAAAGGAAAGGAAAGGAAAAAGGAGAAGGAAAGAAAAGAAAAAAAAGAAAAGGAAAGGAAAGGAAAGGAGAGGAGAGGAGAGGAGAGGAGAGGAGAGGAGAGGAAAGGAAAGGAAAGGAAAGGAAAGGAAAGGAAAGGAAAGGAAAGGAAAGGAAAGGAAAGGAAAGGAAGGGAAAAAGAAAAGACATTCTGCTTCTTTTCCTACTTTTCTAACAGTGCCAATTTTGCATCCTCACACTCTTAGATTACGAATTCAGAGTTTCAGTGCAATACCATTTGGGGCATGCTTATAGAGAACATTCCACCAGAAGACACATAATTAAAGAAGGCAGCCACCTTTCTCTGCAAACTGTGAGACATCTTATTTCGAGGTGTAGGCCGAGTCTGTGTGATTTCTAACTCCCAGTACAAAAGCTGATATTGTCTTTATTTCCTTTGTATCCACAAGTAAGGAGCATTAGTTCCATTGCAGTTTATGAATTCACAGAAGATTCATTTGCCAGCATCGGTATCTAAGTAGGAGGAAAGCCTAAGGATAGGAAGGAAGGTTCTTACAGGTGCCTGGCCTCCTCTCCAGCAGCCTCCTTAAATTACTGAAGTGAATGAGCCTTTCATATCCCGCCTTCCTACTAGTCACTATTACTTATCCCTTAGGGTGTTAATCTGTTAACACAGAAGCTCAGATATGAATTTTAACACATGCTAATCTGAGCTGAAAAAGTCCCCTTGAGGAAAAAATGAAATATATTAAAGGAAAAGAAGCTTACTCTCTGATTTCTCCTTACTCTGGGATGCTTTTTCTGTTCTTAAAAAGAAGAAAAAATTATGCATTTCCTATGAATATCATTATGTTATTATGTAAGAGAAATTAGCAGAACCCGACCCTCCAAAGCTCACATAGGTGTGGGTTAAAGGGAACTATCGCACGATTCTATTCTGTGATGAAATTCCACGTACTGAATGCCACTCACAAGCCTTCTTGTATATACAATCATTTCAGTCATCCATTAAAAATTTATTTTCATATGAAGTCCCCATTTCTCTTATTTGGGTTTTTCTCACTTTGCAGAAATCCACATGCTCTCATTCATATCATGTGCACTCTAGATGCAAAATTTTAAGTGAGAGAGGATAAAAGCACATTTGTAATAAGTGTCTACAAAAGGACAATATTTTGCATTGGGATAAATAGTTGGCTTAGATTTTAGATAGAAAAACTATCCTCGCAGAGTGAGAGGAATGTATCTGCTTCACCACTAGTAGGTACTACATCTCCAAATAGATAGAGAATCGTAACCGCTATCTCTGAAACCCCTTAAAGTGGATACAGCAGTTCAGTAAAATTCCAGAGTGAGTTTGGTATGTAAGAAAAATTTAAAGATACCAAACTACACCTGCCCATAGTAGCCAATACTTTCTTTAAAGTATTTATGTAATATTTTAAGTGAAAAAAAGTCTTTCAGCTTAATATTATCCTGTTGGCTAGTAGAGAACCTTATATATATAGAAGGAGTCCCATAAATAGAATCTTACATTGAATTCTGTGCTCAAATTTCTCACTTTTTTTTCTTTTTATACCTTCTTCATTCAACAGATATTTATTGACCTTTACTCAAAATTTACTGTCCCAGGAAGACTTACCCTAGCGACTCTATTAAAACTCATACACTTCATATGCCTTTGTGTAACTTGTCTTCCTTTATAACTTATCATTACCTCTCATTTGTTGCCTTTTTATTGCCTTTTTGCCCCTTTAGAATATAATCTTTATGAAGGCAGACATGTTTGTTTTACTTGCTGCTGTATATTTTCCCTAGAGTTTAGAGCAATACCTGGCATACAGGAGATGTTCAATAAATATTTGTTGGGTGAAAAAAAATGATTATTGAAACCCGTGAGATGTCACACAGAGTTCCGGTGCAAGAATAAAGTCAAATAATTTTTTATTCTGTTACTTCACATTGACTGTACCCAATAATATTACTGCCGTAAGAGCAATTAAAAATTTTGGTTTTCATTAGATAAGTTAAAAACTGAATTATTTCTTTTTTTAAGACCTGGTGTATCTTTTTCCTCAGATCTCCTATTTCTTTTCAATATGCTCCTTTAATATTATCAAATAAGAAAGGAGATCCTGAAGGCAATGGTAAGATGCTATAGGGTTTTGAGTTAAGAACTACTCAAGTATTAAACTATTGTCAGGGTGGGAGTAGTTAAAATGCAGATCTGGGGAAAGAGCCCCAAAGCTGCTGAGACATGGATGGTAACCTAGGACACCTCAGAGAGCTGTGGCTTCTGTTCCCACTTCTGTGTGGGCACAGGTGCTCCAAGTTAAATCTCTAGTATTTCCATGTCCCTGGTGATATTTCATGGTAGGACAGCCTGCATAAATTAGAGAGTTGTCCACAAAATAGCCCAGTTGTCCTCATTGAACATAATATCACTCTTCAAAAAGGTGATTTATGCCATATCTAAATAAATCTGATGTGATGATATTCCTTTACAACTTTTCAATAATAAATGTATGTATTTAAGTGGAAGGAAGAAAGGAAGGAAAAGAATGAAGAACAGGAAGGAAAGAAGGAGGGAGAACGTTCTGCTGTAAATCCCTGCCACAGATAGTGGCGGTGGGAATTCCACACGTAGGACCATGTTTGTGGTGGGGGGAACCTCATATGTGTCACCTCATTGGTGGCGGTGGGAATTCCACACGTGGGATCATAGACTGAGGTGGTGGGAACTCCACACGTGTGAGAGACTTTGAGGAGAAGGAGGACAACTCCACGGCTGACTTGGTGTGGAGAGGCAATTTGAGTGAAAAAAAAAAAAAAAATCAAAGTGTGTTTCAAATATTCAAAGCAAAGGAATTAAGAAATTTGAAAGAAAGCAAGCCATCAGGATGGTAGCCCAGATTTGGGAAGGCTTTTAGCCATCAGTCTTTTGTTAACACTTCCCCAAAATATTGAAAATCTCTGAATATCATATGTTTGGTTCTATGAGCCTTGAAGGTCCTCAGGTCTGCTTGGGTGTCTTTCTCTCAGCCCCACTCCCCCGCCTGAAAGGAGGCCTGGGTCTGGAAAAGCCCGAATGAAGTGGCTTGACTTGAGCCTCTTCCATACCTTATTTCGGCATCACCGCCTTTCTAAACAAGTGCCTGTTGTAGGACATTGTCTCTGCTTCTGTTCATTGCCTAAGCCTCGTGTCCTCAGACAGGGCCCAGGCTTTACAGAGACCACACACTACGAATTTTCTACAACAATCCCAAAATACCAACCATGACATTTTCTAGTCTCATTTTGCTGTTGGAAAAATCATCACCAAGTCACTCCCTCTCCCTTTACTCTGCCCTCACCAATGTAACTTACCTTAACTATTTGTTAAATAAGACATTAGCTTAATGAAGTTGTAAATCACTCTAGTAAGAGATGGCCATAGCTACCTTAGGGAGGGCATTGCACTTTCCCATTTTAAAACAGAACTTTGTCAACAAAAAGACACATTTGCAATGATTTAATTTCCTAGGAAAGATCTTTGTTTATTAAGTACTTTCAGGAATCCCTTACATTTCCCCATTGACTGCCCTCTTTGCTTATAAATAAATCTGGATGTGCCGGTCAGAATAAACTGAGCGTTAGTATAATATTTCTAATAAAATTAAGTATCAATCATTGCCTGGCATTGGGACAATTTGGAATTTACATCCCAGTCTATCATAATCACCTCTTTTCACTTTCTAACATGGGAGGCATAAATCAGTGACTTGTATCAATGAGATCTTGGTTTATGCGTATTGACATTTAATCAGAAAATGTGGGTCCTAGCAACCTCATTCTCTGAGGAAAAATATTATTCTAAGTTTAAAAATATCATTTTGGCAATGCAGACATGATAGAGACATCTGAAATCCTCTCCATTTTTATCTGCAATAAAATTGTGTTAAATTCAAGTCAGTGTGGAGTTACAGTACAGCTGGAAAAGATGCAATGTTTTCTTAGAGAAAACACTTGGCATTTGGCAACGGGAAAACATGAAGAGTAATACTTAGGGAGCCAAGAACAGATGTGAAAAAATGAGACAGGAGCCTTTTGATTCTCTGAGGCTTGAGGCAAGGTCCCATCTGTCAGGCACCTCTCTTGGCTCTCCTGAAAGAATCATGCCTCCAGCTCTCCAGATCTTCCTGGCAATTAAATGTGATCCAAGACCTGTCATATTTACCCTTGTAAACGTCCCACAAGAGGCCTCCCCCCATCACTGTGATTTTCTATGATATCCATGGTCTCAATGACTAGCCAATGGCCTGTTGGTGACCCTCCCAGGCCCACTAAGGGTTTCTCCACATAAAGTTGACACTGTGGCAGCCAGAGTTAACCCCACCACTAGACACACTTGCTTTCTTCCAGACTATAGAACCTACAGAAGGAGATAGAAGGTACCTGTGTCCCAGATATCCTTTATAGCTTGATACCAACCCTAGAATGATTATCTCTAAACTTCTTCAAAGGTTAGAAAGAGGCATATTTTTTGTCTTAGGGCTGCTGTGGTTTGGGGCTTTTTTTTTTTTTTGGTTCCCTTGTAGTGACCCTAATACTACTTGATACAAAGAAAAACGCACCATCTTAAATTTGAAAGGCATATTTTCCATGAAGATTAACATCTAACTATAAATCTGTACATTCTATATTAATTATTTATAGGACTGTAAGCTCCATAGGACTATCTTTTCACTTGGAAAGCATCTGGGAATTGCTGTCTCTCAAGGGAACCCTCACTCTATCACATTAGGAAACACCAAGGAAACGGCGTGTTTCAGGGATCAGATCAATCGGTAAAATTCCAATTCTGCAACATACCATTAAGTATATATAGCATGCTATATAATTATTATTCTCTGATATATTAATATATCAGAGAAGTTAGCTCTATCTCTGATCTTACTGTCCCCATCTCTGAGCTGGTATAAGTACTTGAGTTTCTTAGACTGTGAACATTCAATGGGATAGAACACACAAGGACACATGATTAACACATCTCATAGCCTTCCCTCTTGTCTGTCAGCCATGGTGTCTCCCAACAGGCAAATGGTTAATACACCCTGTCTGATGGTAGTAAGATGATTTTTTTCCTTTCTCTGTTTATGTTTTGAAACATCACTATATTGCACTTTGTGCCATTGCAAGAAGATTTGAAATTAGCAGTTGTTTCCTCATTTTTACCATATTTTTTTGAAGCTCATGAAAGTCTAAAGTCAACAAAAGAGGGTAATTACTACCATTTATAAGGTCACCTGCCATAACCAGAAAAAAATTCTCTTTCTCTCTTACATACACAAAATTTTTATTATGCTATTAATAAGATCTTCTTTCTCTTTGACCATTGTATTCTTGTCTTGGTGATCAATCTCTAAATTTCTTTATGATTTTTGAACTGAGGGTAAAGAAAACAGGAAATGGCTAGATGAGTAATTGCATGTTAAAGATAAGAATATGAAAGCTTTGGGGATACGATGCTCCAACTTGCAGATTGAAGAATCATTAACAAGGGATCAAGCCAATATATGCCACGATTCATCTCTATCTGTGAGGTGTGGAAGTAAGACATTTCAGTTTTTAACACAGATCTGCCTTCTGAAAGTTAACACCAGGCTGGTTCCAAAGCAAGCATATATGTATTATTTTATTCAGAATTTCAGAGAAATATTTTTTTTTCCGTATTATGACCTTTTTGTCCCATTCTTATTATTATTCATATGAAAAGGATTTAAAAACTCTTGTGAGAATACATAAAGTCTCCTACACCATTCCCAGATGCCTGTGCCTAGGAAGACAAGTCAACATTGATGTTATCCTGCAAATTTGATGAGTGCAAACTGAAAAATTCAAGACAAAAATGCACACACATACACACAAAGCATGTAGGTCCTAAATGCTATTTCTTTTGTAATACTTACAATTTCAGATAAAACTCAGGCTTTCCAATACAGTATTTTCAAATGATAAAATTCCTGTGCCCCAAAGTTCAATAGGCTCAACTATAGTTGATCAAAAGTTGGCTCCATCCAAGTGGTATTCACAGTGAACTCTGGCAAAGGGATTTATTCACTGGTATTTCCTGAGTGTCACCTTTGTGCTCTTATGTCAGTACTTCAACTGATTATTATTATTTTTCTTGGCCTGGCAGCATTGCTCACCTGTGTGCCAAACAAAATCTTTAAACAGATTCAGAAATGGTCAGGCTCTGGGGTATCCTCTGCTGCGTAAGGCAGAGGTCTGGTAAGTACCTTACTTCTCCAAAGGTCCCTCCAGCCAACAGAAATAAGTTTATGAAGATTTAATGGTCAATATAGTCTCATTTTTGGAATATTCCATACACACAAAATGAAAGAAAATGAAACGTCATATAGTGATCACAATTTTCAAAAATTCCAAATTACTAGGAAACAAAAGACACAGGCTTTATAAAATAAATCCTGTGCCAGAAACCTGATCTTTAGCTCTCTCTTCAGCTATATCTAGGACCTCATTTCTTCATCTGTAAAATAGTGTAAACACATATGTGTCAATATGCAGTAAAGTGTATTATTTGCCACTGTGTGCTCAAATCTACTGTTTCTAAATTGTCAAGTGGCTCAGTTGGTTAAGTGTCTTCCTTCCACCCAGGTCATGATCTCCGGGTCCTGGGATTGAGCCCCACATTGCGTTCCCTGCTCAGCGGGGAGTCTGCTTCTCCCTCTCCACCTACTCGGGCTCTCTTTCTGTCTCTCTCTCTCAAATGAATAAATAAAATCTTAAAAAAAAAGATTGTCAAGTGGCAAATGAAATTCACTGTATTTAAAACACAATAAAAGAAAAAAAAAACATTTTCATAGTTTAGATATTTATGTCCACCAAATATATTCATGCCTAAAAGATGATTATTTCCTAAGCAGGATATCCATTCTTCAGTTAAGATCTTTCTTATAGGGATCCCTGGGTGGCACAGCGGTTTGGCGCCTGCCTTTGGCCCAGGGTGCGATCCTGGAGACCCAGGATCGAATCCCACATCGGGCTCCCGATGCATGGAGCCTGCTTCTTCCTCTGCCTGTGTCTCTGCCTCTCTCTCTCTCTCTCTGTGGCTATCATAAATAAATAAGAAAAAATTTATAAAAAAAAAGAAAAAGATCTTTCTTATATATTTGATGTTAGGAAGATACCTGTTGCTTAAATGCAGACAAATGTAGTTATTTATGTGTGTATATGTGCATTTATACATATACACTCATTTTAGAAGTATGAATATGCATGACACAAAATCATATATACATACACACTCATCCCCCTGCGTGCATGTATATACACAACACAAAATCACACATGTCTAAATTACATATCTATAAATTGATATGCATATATAAATTTACATTTCCTTCACAAGCACTTTACTACCTGGCAGTCACTTAAAATTTTTTTTTTTAATTTAACACGAGTATTTTTTTTTTTTCTATTCTTAGTCTCCGACTCTTCCAGATAGGTTTTAGAACAAGACTGACAATTTCCAATGAGCACCCAACTAGGAATCTTGATTGGAACCTGTGACTGTTGCAGTGGCTGACCCTTACTCTTTTTCCCCCTCCCTTATGTGTTCTTACATCATTATTATGTTTTTTTATTATTATTTTTTATGTTTTTATTATTTATTGCTCTACTCGCAGTGAATGAATCTTTATATCTGGACACTCTTTGAAGCTAAGATTGAAGGTACTTTCCTCCAGAGAAGATGTGTGTTTGCTTCTGGCAGACTTCTGAGGGCACTATCCATCTGGGACACTTCACAATAAATTCTTGCTGAGATTTCCTCTCTATTCAAAGTCAATGTCAAATAAATTAGTGTGTTTATCCTACTTTACAAGGTATCTCCCTACTACTACTTCTACTTTTGCTGACGATGTTGGTTATATTTAAGAATTCACTCCCAGTCAAAAATGCAAAGGTTATAATACAGTGTAAGCACAAAGAGCTATGAATAATTAATTCTACAACTCTGTTACTGTAAGCAACAGTAAAATTCACTGCATGTATTTACCCACAGATTCCGCTTCAATCTCCCAGCAGATCCTGAATAATGGTTGAAGATAACAACCATAATAATTATCATGATGATGAAGAGGTGTGTGGGGGGGACATATTTAGTGAACCATTTCTATGTTCTAGAAATTGTGCTAAGCGCTTTACAGTATTATCTTATTCAAGTCTCAACTGCACTCTGCAGTAGATGTTTTTACTAACTTCATTTTACAAGTGAAGACATTGAAGATAAAAGAGAATGAGTAACTTGCCAAAGGTCATGTTAGTGGTTGATGTGGCATTAAATTCCAGATGGGTCTGATTTTACAGCCACAGTGTTATGTTGTCTCTGAAAATATGCTCTACGTGTACAGATATTACCAAACATTTCTCCAGTTGTCAAGAATGTATAAAAAGTAAAGAAGATGCTTGATGAGGATGGATTTGCAAGAACTGAAGACAGGAAATGAGGGGTACTGAGACAACAGTAAATGACTCTAGAATATCTTATATTGCCAGGATACTGATGCATTTTAGTGGTCTGAAAGGGTTCATAAGCCTTTTAGAGGAGTATTTACTACTGACTGACAATTTCTGGTTAGGTCACCCTGGGTAGATATTGGCAAAGGCGCTAGATTTCTTAGATATAGTCTTTAACCTTAGGACTTTCAAAAATCCATCTAATGAAGGCCCCCAGGTTCTGAGAAATTGCTTCACAATCACAAAAACTGTGATATCACCAGGATTGTCTGACCAGGATTGTGGGAGTTTGCATTCTGAAATGTAGGACACAGAGAGTCTGCAAAGAGGCACATTCTTCTTAGGAACTAATCACCCCAGTAGACTAAGTTCATTATGGGTTCAGACTTGGAATATATATTGAATATTCTTTGTTTATTTAATTATATGTATATATTTTGTACATGTGCATTTAGTATATATATGCATATATACCTATTAAAATCATATCTACTTTTATAAAAACATGGGACTGGTTACCTATAATCAAATCATTCTCTCTCTTGCCAACAAATTTTTCTCATTGCCTTTTTTCTAGCCTCCAGACTTATTTCTATTTTTATTTATATGTTTTAACAAGTGTGCCCTTCTGCATTTCGTAGTTCCCAATTGTATTACATTTATCTATTTTGTCAAATTTTTAAGTATTTTACTAGAAAGCAGGGTTAGGTTCTATACAGTTTTGCTGTAGGTTATCTCAATACCAGGGGGGTGTGGCACTTAGGTGGGTGCAACTTTTTTGACTAAAATTTTTTGGGGGGGATCCCTGGGTGGCGCAGCGGTTTGGCGCTTGCCTTTGGCCCAGGGCGCGATCCTGGAGACCCGGGATCGAATCCCACATCAGGCTCCCGGTGCATGGAGCCTGCTTCTCCCTCTGCCTATGTCTCTGCCTCTCTCTCTCTCTCTCTGTGACTATCATAAATAAATAAAAAATTTAAAAAAATTTAAAAAAAAATAAAAAATAAAATTTTGGGGGGTATTATTTCTACCCACTTATATGCATTCCTTTACAAATGCTAAATTTAAAATAATTTTCATTTAGTTTATAATTAATTGTTGACTATCTAAAAAAAAGTTATTCATTTAAACAAAATTGATTTTATGCTTAAGCACAGAAACACAGAGGTAAAGGAGAGTACTTTTTTCCCCCGTGCTCTTTGGCATTAGGGTAATTCTATTTACCATGTGAGTGTTATTTTCATAAATAAAACAACTGTTTTAAATTCAGAAAACCACTATAAATTTATGCTCTAGCTAATACAAAATACATTTAAATTAAACATTTCTGTGAAATGCATATTTACTGTTGAACCGAGCTTTAGAAGAAGAAATATCAAAATATAGAACATCCTCTATTACACCTTTTTTTCCTGTTGGATTTCATGGATGTGTTTATTGACCTGCAGAACAACCAATAGATAACTCTTCTTGATAGGGTGTCTGTTGCCACGGTAATAATAATGTGACATCTTTCCAAAGGAAGGTTGTGTTCTAAAAACAATAATGAGTAACATCCTGCAGCCTCCATTCAAAAACAAAGGTGAGTAGGTTGGACTATTTTCCTAGGAACAGATGGGAGTGCGTAGTATCCAGACAATCTCACTAAGGTGCTTCTTCCTGTCCCATCCTATCGTCTGCTATTCAGAAATAACTTTTCTTAATGTATAAAAGTTCCCACACAGTGTTTTCCTGCTGGAATATTAAATAAGCCAAATGAAGAGTATTGCTTTGAGCAAAGAACAAAAAAGGGATGAGTGTACCTCCAACAATCTGTCCTCTTTGTTAACAGCAGTTACCTAGGGGAGGATTCCATCAGTAATCTTTAATTACTGTAGAACTAGATGAACTCAAAACAAGAAGACAATTTTAAATAAAAACACATTAATAGAAACATTTCCCAAATGACCCAAATTCTCCAACTTTTTACCTTTCAAATGTCTCTAAACCTTCCATTGACACCTCTGGCTCTCTACTATCTATTCATTAACATCCATTAACATTGCTTAATAATTGGAAGCCACATGTTGATCAGAACTATGTGATTGGGATCCGTAGAGACTAGAACAGGGAAAAATACCCAGCAAGGAGTAGCAAACAACCGTTTATGTGGGTGTGCGAGGGTGTTGCGGGGTGAGGTGAGGGGTTGGTCATTTGGATTTCTGCACTAAGGAGGGGAAAGCTCAGCATGACATTAAGTGATGAGTAGTACATATGGCACCTAGATGATCTACTGGTGTGGAGAGGGTAAAAAGTACTAAGTCAACTGGACCTATCTCTTTGCATGTGGGCTAATTCCTAGATCTCCTGCCAAGGCCCACGGCCAAACAGAGGCCAAATCAAAGATGCCCATCTGAGAGGACATTTGTATTCAGGAGGCACAAGTGTTAAATGGGCTCAGAACTCAGAGCTGTGAAGTTTCGTCACCCTCTTCGGGGTGTTACTCTTTATTTTCAGTCTTCCTTTCTACCTGCTGGGTCTTTGCTTTCCCCACTCCTCCAATCCTTCTATTTCTTTTGCCTTTCTCTCCTTTCTTTGAATTTCTCCTTTACTCTTCACCTAGGCCTGGGATGATCCTTAGAAAAATGAGTTGATGAAATACAAATGAGGGACTAAAATCTCTGAACTTGGAATGAATATCTTTACTGAGCCATAAAGTTGCCTCAAACCATGTTCTCACATGTGATGATTTTCTGATGTAACCCCCTAAACAAATTCTCTAGCTTGCGGTATAAAAGAGTGGACATGAACTTTTACCTCCCGTGTTTATTTTGTACTATGAGAGGCATGTGCGTGTGTGGGGAATGAGGGGACACATACCCAATCACTGGGAGTTCTCCTCAAAGCCATTCTATTACTCCCTCTGCTGTGTATCTCATTTATTTCTGTCATCCCCCAATAAATTTAGGTATTATTGTCTCCATCTTAGAAGACTCAAAAACTTAAATGGTCTGTGGGCAATCACATGGTCTCTAAATAATGAATTTTCTCCAGTGTAAATTAATCTGCCTCCAAAATACATTAATTTTTAGTATATAGTTTGGAGACAGCGGGTGTGTGCATGTGTGTGCGTGTATGATTGTGGGGGTGGGAGGAGGAAGGATACTGGAATCTTTGAATGGAGGAAGCTTAGTAATTACTAAGTAATCATTAAATACAAAATGATTAAGATGAATCCAGCACAACTCTACATATAATGGAAAAAATTACATAACGATCAGCTTCCTTTTTTATAGTAAAATCTTTATGGCAAAGAACTCCGAAATAATTTAGGAAGCTTAACATCTCATCACCAACTTAAAAATAAAATGTATCAAATGGATTCTCCAAATCCATTTGGGGAGAATGGATTTATTTATTTATTATAAATCCATAATTTATTATAAACTGATAATAAAATTATAATTATCCTAGTAGCAAATTCACAAGGCAGTTACTCTCCATGTTCTCCCAATCTCTATCTCTCTCCCTCTCTTTTCTATGTATGTTTCACTAAAAAAATCTATGTGAATAAATATTACTCTGCACACCAAAATTCTGAGAATTTTACTTCCTCAGTTTCATTTGACCAATTAACGGCCCAGCTATGAAAAGCTGGATTTGCTGATGGGGGAATTGTTGCTAATCAACTGTAACAAACATGACCATATTGACTACTGAAAACTCTTTCTAGGATCACAGTTAATGTGTTACATTCCTCATGAAAAAAAAATATCTATTTACTCTAAGACTTTGGGCATATAAGTAGTTAACACAGGGCAATAATATACCAAATCTTACATTTTAAAAAAACATTGTGAAGTAAGCAAACATTCTAGGACATTCTGAAATAGGTACTCCTATTTAGTTTTATTCTTTACACTCCCTTAAGATGAATGTACAAATATTGAAAGCAACAGTTTTTGTGGGGCCACAGTCCACAGACCACATCTACCTACACTGTACATAATCTTTGCTGTCCTACAGTCTGAGCCATTTATAAAAAAAAAAAAAAATTAGATCATGAGATTATGCCTGAGGTTGTATTTAATGTAACTTCAACTTTTGTCTTTAGAATATATTCATATATAAATGTCTCATAATTTATTAGATTCTATAAAGTTAAAATTACCAACCCAACCTACTCTTAATCCAGTTGTTTCAAAAAAGGTTCTCTTTGGTCTGTGTAGATTTTTATATATATCCTAGCAGATATTTTTGAGAAAGGAACCATGAAAACAATTAAACATTTCTGTATAACTCCACTCTCAATTCATAGCAAAAGCCTTTCTCTCCCCTAAAATTAAAAAAAAAAGTAATGATAATAATTACAATCACACAAAAAAAGAGAAAAAGGATTCAGATCTTTTTTTTTTTTTTTTTTTTTTTTGGAAAATAAATAACCAGGCATTAGATCACTTTTATTTTCCATAGCAGCTATGAATTTTGTAGCATCTTCAAAAGTCTTCAGCTTGGACAAACAAGTATATAATTTATCTTTTGTTGAAATTTTGGATATAAAATGGAATTGCTAATGAATGAGATATTACAAGATTCCACTGGCAAATAATGTAATTACTTGGCAACAGACACTGAAAACCTATTCTATATCCATTCTTGTAACTGAAGAAGAATAAACTTGCATTTATATTTAAAGGCAAAGGAGAGGGAGGAAAGGTGAAAGTGATATTTGCACTTTATCTGAAATCAGTACAGTTGCCCAGTTTTGTATGCTGTAGGGTAAAAACCCTAACATGAAACCACATTCAGTGGGATCAGGCTCTGTTTTTGGCTTCAACTACTACCTCATAGAGATAGCTTTCCAATCAATATCTATTCACCTGACATCTCATTTGGGCTGCATTTTTAATCAGAGAGCTAGTAGGATATTTTAAGTTCCTTAACCTTAAAAAATACAAATTTAGTTGAAAACTAAATTCTTCATCTTCTCTGAGATTTCTACTTTTCAAATGTCCTGTCATTCTGTGACTACGTCATTAGCTCTAACTCCCTGGCCGGAAATAAATATGATATTTTAGGATCCTGGCAGGAGTCAAAGTATGATCAAATACCATCAGTTACTCATTTGCCACCTATCTCAGATATAAGCATTTCTTTCTGTTTCTCTTGTCACACTGTGACACAGGCTCTTGTCACTCCCTATTTTAGATTATTTCAATTGTTCCCCATTGATATCCTGTCTATCAATCTCGGTCTCCCAAATTTAGAATGCATACCATTCATTGTCAAAACAATTATTCCCCAACTTCAATTTAATCATTATACTATCCTGTCCAAAACCACCCAGTAGCTGGGTCTTGTCTTCTACAAACTAACAAAGCCTAGTCTTAAAGACTTCTTTAGTCTTGACTCTTTTTTCCCCGCTATGCCCCAACGAGAACACCCTCATTCATTATAAACCAGTCTCCCATCGTCCTCAAGAGGTGCTGTAATAAATTTTAATGCTGAACTTTCTTCTGCTAGGTTTAGACTGCCTTATTTCCCCTGCTCCACCAATTTATATCCTCTTCTCCCTTTAAGATAGAAACCCCATCTCTGTCACGAAGTCTCTTCTTACCACTTTGGTGCCAGGTGGAACAATGAATAGCTAAACCCAGCAAACTAAAAACAGCTAGAAAGTATGCTATATATGCTATATGTCAGTAAATCGAACTCCAATAAAATATATATATATATATAATAATAAATAAACATTAAAAAAAGAAAGTAGATCATATCATCATGTAAATTTGTTATCCAAAAGTTCAGATTGTTCAAATGTATGCTTTATTTACATTTAGTCTTTAGAAAAATAAATTGCATGTGTGTATATATACATATGTGTGCACGTGTGCATGTGTCCATGAGTGTGCCTATGTGTCAGGCCAATGCTAGAGCCACAGAATATTACAGTTAGAAAGACATCTGTATATTTTCACTTCCCTAATTTTATAGGTTAGGAATGTGAGACCCAGAGAGTAGAAATGAGTTGCCAAGCCTACTCTTGTAGAAGTTTCAACGAGACCCAACTCTCCGTCTGCAATGATGAAAGAGAGATAAAAAGCCACAGCAGATTAAGTACCCTACACTTCCACTAGACAGAAATGTCAACATCTTTCTTTCCTCAGTCCAGATGCAATCAGGTCTAGCTTTGTCTTTCCTTTGTTTCATTAATAATCTACTGTTAATCCCATGCAAAATGCAATTAACATAAAAATAATTTAGGTGGTCTTAGCTTTGAAAATATGTGGTATTTTCATTGTTGATACTAAGACTGTGCCTTTTTGAGGTGATTTATGACTTACAGTTCAAATAAAATCAATAATGAATCATTTAGCAATAAGAGAGCACATTAATAACACAGGAAAGATAACAGTAAAGAATGCCATCTTCTTCAAGTGCTAAAGTCCCAACCATGCAGAAAAATACAGCATCCTCCCTCCCCTGTGTATGTATCTATATACACACATACACAAATAATTTATTTGGAAAAGCGGCTTAATGAATTGGGTTGTGCCCCCTCTTCCGAAAGCAAATATCCACAGTGCAAAATAAATAAAATGAGACAAATACAAATATACATTGAAACTACAATAGCTATACAAAAAACCCCAAGTATCTTGAAACATGTTATGCAAAAACATTGATTTAATATCCAGAATCTTCAAACATTCTACTTCTATCTTTATCCAAATCATGGAATCAATCCCAACCTAGACCTCCGTTCTGTTGATGGTGTTAAGACAATCTATGCCATTCCCTGGTCAACTAGGTCAGATTCTGATTGATGGATGGTGCTTAGTAATAATAAATGCTAGTCTTTGGCCTATGGATACAATCCTGAGATCCTTTCTCTACAACATGGGAGAAACTATAATGTAAATGTGAGTTTTAAAAATGCTAATGCTAGAAGAACAAAGCAATGTTGGAACAAATCTGTGGGGCTCAGAAGGCTGGATTGATTGATTGATTGACTTCTTTCTTTCCTTCTTTCTTTCTTCTTAATATTTTATTTATTTATTTGACAGAGAGAACAAGCAGGGATGCAGCCGAGGGAGAGGCAGGCTCTCCACTGAGCAGGAGCCTGATACAGGGCTCAGTCTTGGGACTCCAGGATCATGACCTGAGCCAAAGGCAGACGCTTAACCCAACTGAGCCATCCAGGTGCCCCTCACACGAGGCAGGATTTTGTTATGAATGACTGAGTTGAATAGAATAATGAAAAGTAAAAGTCCAAAAAATATTTAGAGAGATAGTGCATCAGAAAAATGATTAGGTGATTCAGATTTAAATAGTTTTAAATAAAAGTTAATCATGATGAAAATAGCTTAAACTCAAGGGGGATTTATTGAGAAGAATCTCCTTAAGAAAACCATAGCATCCATGAAAGAAAGATCAGAAGAATACGGTTTGCCAAGCAATCGAAAGATTGTTTAGAATAAAATACAATGAAAACATCCAATGAAGTATTTGGTTTCTTGAGGGAGCAGAAAAGATAGAAGAGAAGGGATATACTTTTGCAGTCTTTATATTAGAAGGAAAACACAAATGGAAGAAAAAAGCCACAAAACACAATGAGCTGATGCAAGGACCTTTTTATACAGTCCCCATTGAAATGACCTAATAAGACATACAGGGGTATGCCCTGCGTGTTACTTAAAAGGAATGAAAGCCTTTTTTCCTACCTACTCAGAGTGATCTCTCTCTTCACAGACTGTGTAGACTTGCCTGTGGAGATGCTAGATCATGGACAACTCCCATGGGAGGCTCAGGATGTGCTCTGAGCCTATCTCTTAGTCAAGATACTTTCTAACCTCCTATTCACTCTGCCTTATTTCTCACTGGCCACTTTTCCTATAATGGCACCCAATTACGATGAGCCTACTCTCATTTAATTATAATAGTGCTTTGTACCATTACCTTGGAAAAAATCCAATATTTATGCTTAAGCAGAAATCTAAAGAATAGGGTAGGAGATTATCACAGACCAATCATATGCCTGATATCATCAGACAGCATTTTGTTTCGAGGAACCGATAGAAATTCAGTTCAACTGTAAAACACCATGTGCATAAGCAGCAGGCCTGGGCTGGGGGTGAAGGACACAAACTATGAGGGGTCATCAAGACAATGCCTGTCAAGGAATTAATGACATTGTCCCCGCCAGGGATTTGAGTAATAAGACTGAACTCTAACTTTGAAGATGCATAAGGAAAACTCATTGAAAGGGCACAGGACAGTGCTGCTTGAGCCCAAGCTTCTCCCTGTCTGCACTACTACTTCAGGAGAAGGCCTGTGGTGACTAGTTTTTATTTAAAATTTCTTTAAATCTCAGATCTTGAAAATGCAAAATATAGATGTATTTCTCTCAATATGAATATAATTCCTCCCTATCCCCTCTCAAAGATACTGTACAAATAACACTGGGTAAGTGTGTTATGTTGATTATTGATAAACAGATCATTTATCTATTGCCCCGTTGCCAATGTCAATAGGGTACATTGTTCCTCTTTTAAAAGAAAAGGGCATAAAATGCTGATATATAAAACAATAATATTAAAAGTAAGTTCAAGGAATTGTAACTACATTTGGTTGCTAAAGTATGATCTACTCAAACCAATCAGATGGTCAGCTAGGCTTATTGACTTTTCAAAATATCAACTATGTGACAAAGAAAAGGGAGTATCTTCGTCTTTTTTTAAAAAAATATTTTTTTTAATTTAAGAAAGATGTAAGAGAAAATATCTAAACTTATTTGTAAACAATCTGTATTAAGGTTTCATTATGCATTATATATACATATACATATTTCCCCTCATCAATTATTACATAACTATTTTACTTTCTAATATTTGTACTAATTTATATTATGGTATATATAAGTATTGGGTCATAATACATCCTAATGCATTTTTAGATTAATGGTGAACACATGGTCTGAAACAGAATCGACCAGAATGCCTATACCTTGAGATCCCAGTGGTTATCTGAGCGCAGAGTAAGGGTGTTGCTTTAACTTTGAGGCTGCATATTACATTTGGTTCAGAAATCAGTTATATACTTAGAAAGCAATTTTCTACAGCAGAAAAGATGTGATTTTTCTTTAAAACATGGAACATAATAGGTGTAATTATTTGGATGCAGGATATACAAAACTTCACTGTAAATGGTGCATAGACGTGGCCTCATTTTGTATTGATTTATGAGCCATATATAGCCCAGCTCTCCATATCCCCTGCATCAGGGATAAATATATTGATGTGGAATTGAATAGTCATATCTACCCATTGTGAAATGGAATTACCTGAAACAGTACAGAACAGTGGCCTATGTAACGGTGCATTTACACAATGAAGATAATGTAGGGATGGTAAATTGAGCTACATAAAATGTTTATAATATTTCTCAACCAGGACACCCATGAGAGCTTTCATTTTCACTCCTTTGAGGTCATTTTCATCTAAACTAGCAAGTCCATTTTAGATTCTTAAGAAATCTGGACAACTGACAAAATCTTCTGAGACTTTATTTATTCAGTGACCAAAGTTGGTCCCCATTTCCCAAAATAAATGATTCACGGGCCTTAATTTCTGATAATTTGCTCTCCACAGAATCCCTGCAATTCTCAATTATAGGTAATAGCCAGCACTCACTCATAAGAATTAAAAGTCAATTCCCTGGATAATTAGAAATGTGCCTAAGCCGTCTTAACACCTTTTTGTAAAAAAGAATTTTATGTTAGATATATTTGCTTTAAATGACAAACATACAAGTTCAAACACAATTTCTCTCATAGAGGTTTCTTTTTTTTTTCTTAAGATTTTATTTATTTATTCATGAGAGACACACAGAGAGAGGCAGAGACACAGGCAGAGAGGAAGAAGCAGGCTCCAAGCAGGGAGTCCAATGCAAGACGTGATCCCCAGACCCGGGATCACAACCTGAGCCAAAGCCAGATGCCCAACCGCTGAGCCACCCAGGTGTCCCTGAGCATTCGTTGTTGAAGGGCTCTACAAGCATAAACTGAAAGACTACAAATGCAGGGCATTATCCTGGCACAAGCCCATGCACAAATGGAAGAGCAAAGCATGTATCGCAGAAAATGGCAGGAACTCTACCTTCCATCATCAGAAAAAGAGTTTCGGCTCTGACTAGACCCAGTAGCTATTCCTCCACTGCTGAATTACAGCTGGAATGCTTCACAGCACAGAGGTAGAGAAACAAGTGTTCCAAGACCTACAGAAACACACAGCTAACAGGCCAATAAAGGGAACTTTAATCTATCTTGGATAAGAAAACAAGACTTGCCTGAAACTCTAATTCAGAGGAGTGATGACCTCCATGTTGTAGACGATGTGGAACATACAGAGGAAGATCAATAGACAGCACACAGAGCCAGGAGCTCACCTGGATAATGGTTTCACCAAATTCTCTAGTAAACAGGGATTAAAATATTTATCAGATCACCTCAGTATTAAATCTGTAGTTTGTCTTTAATAGGATTTAAGACTCATCTAACTCTGTGGGAAATTCTATGCTTTTCTCATTCCATTCTTATTTTGTGGGCCTTATAATTTGTTAATTAACCCAGATTAGTTGCAAGCAGAAAAACGGTATTTGGTTCCAAGATTCTGAAAGCCAGGCTAGAGAGACCTTCTACAGAATCCTGCCTCAGCAGGGTTTATTCCCATCTGGTTGCATTATTTACTAAAATAGATACCTGGGATTCAGATAGTGAAATAAATTATGGCAATTAGGGAGATAGCAGGAAATGCAACCAAGGAGAATCAGGAAAAATCATTGAGGGGACAAAAGATGATATTGGGACAAGGTCTCCGCCAGGTAGAGAATGGAAGGAGGGACAAATCAGGTGTGGGAACAGTATGCGCTAAGGTCTTTCCAAGTGTAAGTTGTTTCTCTCTCTCTCCCCTTCAGTAAGAACGCTTGATTTTTTCAGTTGTCTTATTATTTTGCCTTGTGAGTTTGTCTTTTACTTCCCTGAAACTTCAGATGCCTTGATAAGAAAAACAAAATGAAGAATAATAAAACAGAATACTTCCATCCATGTGAATTTCAAAAAAATACGTGAAAGAAAACATGTTTACAAATACCAATAAGTGGCTAAATCCATACAAGAAAACAAGAAGGGGGATCCCTGGGTGGCACAGAGGTTTGGCGCCTGCCTTTGGCCCAGGGCGTGATCCTGGAGACCCCGGATCGAATCCCACGTCGGGCTCCCGGTGCATGGAGCCTGCTTCTCCCTCTGCCTGTGTCTCTGCCTCTCTCTCTCTCTCTGTGACTATCATAAATAAATAAAAATTAAAAAAAAAAAAAGAAAACAAGAAGGTGGTACATTTTAAAGCCATTTAAGAGACTGATTACTTCGGAGATGAGTGGCATTGATTTGACATTAGAAATAGTATGCATGGGGCTTTAAGGGAAATGGTTGTATTTTAATTCTTAAATAGTGAGTGGTATCATTTTTTATACTGTAAACTTTGTTTCAGGGTGGGTTATTTTGGAAGCAGACTCTGAGATGGAGTTAGCATGCCAGACATGGATTGGAGTTTCCTTTTGGGATCCAAGGGCTAGGAAAGGGAGGGAGAGGAAGCAGGATTGTGCAGAGGGAGGAAGCTGGCTGGGATGAAGGTCTGCTATCTTCAGCCTAACTTATGGGGAGCTCTAGAGCTGAATTCACAGAGTTGTCCCACAGTAGCCAGAAATGGTTAGGCATTAATATCCTGCCTCATCAGTCGTCAGAGAGGAGCCATCCCCAGAATGGCATGATCTCATGCAGCTGAGGCTATCCTCGAAGAGGCCGACAGCAAGTGGTTACCCTACTGACAGCATTTCCCACAGCTGGGACAGCAGGTACTTCCTTGAAGGGCAATTTTGATGGAGCATATGACTTGGCAACAACACATATTTGATGAAATATATATGAAATATATATTTATATTCATGAAATATAAAAATATAAAATTTGTATGGAACCACAAGAGACTCTGAATAGGCAAAGCAATTTCGCAAGGAAGAATAAAGTTGGAGGTTCCATAATCCCAGATTTCAAGATATACTACAAAGCTGTAGTAATCCAAACAGTATGGCACTGGCACAAACAGACACATAGATGAATGGAACAGAACAGAGGATCCAGAAATAAACTCATGCTTATGTGATCAAACAGTCTACAACAAAGGAGGCAACAATATGCAATGGGAAAAAGATATTCTCTTCAACAAATGGTGCTGGGAAAACCAGACAGCTGCATGCAAAAGAAGGAAAGTGGACCACAGAGGCCGTACACAAAAGTTAAACTAAAATGATTAAAGATCTAAATGTGAGACCTGTAATCATAAATCTCCTATAAGAAAACATAGGCAGTAATTTCTTTGACATTCTATATATGTCTCCTCAAGCAAGGGAAACAAAAGCAAAATTAAACTGGAACTACACCAAAATAAAAAGCTTTTTCACAGAAAAGGAAAATACCAACACAACAAAAAGGCAATATACTAAGTGGAAGAAAATATTTGCACATGATAATATCCAATATATATAAAGAACTAATATAACTCAACACCCAAATAATAATAATAATAATAATAATAACCTGATTAAAAAATGGCCAGAGGACTTCAGTAGACAATTTTCCAAAGAAGATTTCCCAAAGTCCAAAAGACACAGAAAAAAATGCTCAACATCACTAATCACTAGGGAAATGCAAATCAAAACAACAGTCAGATATCACCTTACAGCTGCCAGAATGGCTAAAATCAAAAACACAAGAAGTAACAAGTTTTAGCAAGGATGTGGAAAAAAATAAACTCTCATTCACTATTGATGAGAATGCAAATTGGTGCAGCCACTATGGGAAACAGTATGGAGTTTCCTCAAAAAATTAAAAGTAGAAATATATTATCAGTAAATCCAGTACTGGGTTATTATCCAAAGAAAACAAAAACACTAGTTTGCGTAGATATATGCACCCCTATGTTTACTGCAGCTTTACAATAGCCACGATATGGAAGCAACACAAGTGTCTGTCCATAGATGAATGGATACAGATGATGTAGTGTATATATACAATGGAATATCACTCAACCATAAAAAAAGAACGAAATCTTGCCATTTATAACAACTGGATGGACTTAGAGGGTATAATGCTAAGTGAAATTAGTCAGACAAAGACAGATACCATGATTCCACCTGTATGTGGAATTTAAGAAACAAAGCAAACAAAGAGACAAACAAAAGAACAGGCTCTTAAATACAGAGAACAAACTGGTAGTTTCCAGAGGGGGGTGATGGGGGGATGGGTCAAATAGACAAAGGAAGGGGATTAAGAGTAGTACACTTATCATGATGAGCACTGAGGAATGTATAGAATTGTTGAATCATTATATTGTATACCTGAAACTAATATAACACTGTATGCTAATTGTAATTCTATTAGAAAAGAATAGAGAATTTTCCTACATCATAGAGAATTTTTCATGAATGTTAATGTTAACGGTCAAATGAGAAACCATCATGTAGTTATATTTTATGTTCTATATCTTTGTCTCTTTTTTGGACCTTCTGGTGGTTTCTTTGTTCTGTTTCTCTCCTACAACAATCCACAATGACTACTCTCTGTGGAAATCTTGTTCTACATTCTAATTTTTTAAAAAAGATTCATTTGTTTATTTTAGAGAGAGAGCATGAGTGGGAGGGGCAGAGGGAGAGAGAGAGAGTCTCAAGTGGACTCCACACCAAGCACAGAGCTTGTCGATGTGGGGCTTGATATCATGACCCTCAGATCACAACCTGAGCAGAAACTAAGAGTTGGATGCTCAACCAACTGTGCCACCCACATGCCTGGGTGGCATTTTTAATTTTTAAATTTCCTGTTTTTAATTTAATTTAATTCATTTTTAATTTTCCTGTTTTCTATCAAGATTGCAAATGTGTGCAAATATGTACACACACACATACACACTCTTTAAGCTCAACTTTATTGTTTTTAGGATCTAGTCATTTATTTGCAATCCAAGAAAACACTTTTTCAGTGAAAACACAATTTCAAGTTTTTGCAGTACACCCTGGGACACGTTGTCAAGTTCTAGGGTCTAATCTATTTGGTTTGGCTGTGTACTCCCATTTATTTTGCTTCACCTATTTCAGCCTATAGTTTCTATCTTGCAGTGTTGTTTAAACTTTTTTTCACTTGCCCAACCATTTCTTCTCAAGGAAGAAGCTGGAGGCAAAAGATGGACCTGCTTTTGCCCCCACTTTTCTTTTCAGTTGTAATTTAGCATCTTTCCAATTCCCCCAAGCAGTGGGCTTACTTCTTCCTTACTATTCTGTTTTGAAGCACTAAGTATGTGTTTAGAATATTTTCATGAGCCTCGGCACAAGAGCAGAACTAACTCCTACTGAAGTTTATCAGTTTTAGCTCAACTATATGGTCTCTTGACACTTCCTAGGTTCTCATTAGACTGGGTTGTACACCCTTCCCTTTATCCTCAACACTTCCTGCATGGCCTCTATCATGGTCTTTATCATACAGTGCTATTATCCTCAGCTTTCTTCTTTGATTCTATGCTACACTGAGATTATTCTGATGTGTTTCTATTTTATCCTAAATGTCCATACCTACTCTTCTGCTTGCCTGTAAAATCTCTTCCTAGGCCTTCAATTAAATTTCTTCTTTTTCTCTAGTATCTTTTGAAAGAATCATAGTAGAGATTCCATTAGAGGATACAAATCCCCTTTCTTCATGAAATTGTTTATCTCTTAAATATTTTCCTTGAAATAAAAATGTTGGTTACGTTTATCTATCTACCTACCTACCTACCTACCTATAGTTATCACATTGAACAACATTTCTGCCACACTGCTCTGAAGTATTATTCAACACTTCAATAATATGAGGATTTTATTAATCTGTGCTAAATAACTAACAACTTGATCTAGCAAATGGAAATGGAGAGCTTTTGGAACAACAGATTCTCATGGATCAAAGTTATTCGAATTAATTGTGTCTCCTTTGAGATTCAAAGAACTTGCATGATGTTTACTTGGAGTCTATTTAAATACTTATTTCCCAAGGAAACTGAATAATTATAAAACAGGAAATTAACACCCTTTTGAGATATATTCTTATCCATCTTGGCAGGAAATAAAAACACTCCAAAGCCATTTAATCTAAAGATGCACTTTCTTTAAAATTGCCCAAATTATTTCCTGTAGAGCTTATTGAACAGGCTGTTCCAAGAGATGGATGGACAGTCTGGGAAAGATGCAGAATGATCAATTGAAAAGACAGCCACATTTAACTTTATCAGAAATGACCTGAAAACCCATTTAGCACAGTCATCTTTTGCATAAGCCTGTGTAATAGTGCTTTTAATGAAAGAGACAAGCATAACTTAACTAATTATTTAGTGACACTGGAATCAGTCATGTCAATGACTCTATCACACACAGTCTCTTGGTTTTTTATGAGTTTTTCTTAAAGACAAAATAATTATCAGAAAATACTACATGTTAAAAAAATATCAGGCCAGGTGGTAGTAACATATAAAAATGTATGCTTAACTTTTATCTAAATTAATATAGGAGTTTTCAAATATGATGGAATTCAGAAAGTCTTTAGCTTTAGTTTAAGCTACTTGGATTCTGCAAGTCTTTCATGTATTGTCACTGGGAAGCACTGAATTATTAACTATCCATTATCTTCACCATGATAGGAAGAGAAGGACAACAATAGACTGAAAGAGATTTAAAGGTATGAAAATTCCTAGTAATATGTAAACCATATTAATTTCCATAAATATCAACATAATCATAAAAACCATACCTGTTTTCAAAGATGCAATTGTGTCCTAAGTACAGAAATGTTAAGCAGAGATGTTTATGTCTAAACCCTCCAGTTTTAGGATTAATTTACTGCCTGTCAATAATTTGGCAAGTGATCCAATCAAAAGGCCAAGCTTAATCAAGAAGACTTCTCCATCACTAGAATAACTAACCTATGATAAGTAATTTTAGGCAGATATTATGCTTAAAATTACTACCCTTTTATTATGTTTAAGATTACAGATTATTTCAAAAATCAGCATTTTCTACTGGGATCCAGAAAAAAACATTGGTATAGGAAGCCACCCAAATAGATGAAGGAGGGGAGATCCTGAACCAAAGTTGAGAAGATTAAACGTACTTAATTATCTGTGATAACAGTCCTTTTGATTAGCTCATATTAGGAAAAATTTAACAAAGGGTGACCAATGTTGAAAACAACTCACTATGAACAAACATCATTTCAACATTGGTAAAGTCCAACTTCCGGCCTGTTGCACTGTCTTTGAGCAGACGAGATGACACAACAAGAAACAAAATAGAGTTCTCCAGTGAGGCACAGTAGGAACTTCTTTGAAGGTAATGAGAGCTTGCTCCCAGCCACCCCATGAAAGTCTGCAAAACCATACTTCTCAGATGCTCTGACTGGGCACGTTCTTCACTTTGTGTGCATTGCTGAGATCAGTGAACATCAGCATGTAAATGACTTCCGCTGGAAGAAAGGAAGGCTTAGAGTCCCTGATCCATTCCCTTGGTATGCTGCTTCTTTGCTGGATGGATGAAAGTGAAAGCAACCTTACACACTATCATTCAAATCACCATTTCATCCATTCTTTGGAACAAAACCAACTATTATGGTCCAGCCTAGCTTAAACATTCAAAACCAGGGCTAGCCAGAGCTCTCTAACTCAAATGCCTACTTCTCAGATAAGCAGCAGGTAAATAACAAACACTGCCACTTAAGACAATATGGTACCCCACAAAAGAACAAACACAACAATCTCTGGTTCCCCATCAATAAAACTACGCATAGTCTTACATGTCATGAGAACTCCAGATGAAATTTAATTTAAGCATGGATTTGAGGCTTAATCTCTCAGCCAAACAATTATATAAAAAGGGCAACAAAATAAACCAAATGAATTCCTACCCTCTGAACTATGAAGATATTTTCATATGTTAACCTGTCCCAGAGTGCCGGCATCTAGTCCTCTGATATTTAAAAAAATAATAATGAAAAAAAAAAAAAAGGCTTGAAGATAAAACACCAAAGTCTCAGAACACCCAACTTTTAAATGACTCTGCAGAGGCTATCAGAACATTGAGGAGTCCTCTTTTAAAAGTAACTGATTATGCCACATATATGTGGAAAGTACAGGCTAAGCTCCAAGATTTGATATTTGAAGACACTGGAGAACAACCTACCTAACACTTCTCTACAAATTAGTGCTGGAATTTCAACTTACCATGTACACATCAGTAAAATTCACATTGAGTAATTGGGACTAGAATTGCTAATGGCTCTGAACCTGGATAAAAGAAGAAAATGGCCTGTAGCCAGGTAGGTTTCCAACTGTTCTAGGTTGTACACTTGCATCTTAATGCGTTGTTAAGGCTCACTGCACCATGTGAGCTCTTTTTGCTATTCTCCCCTATTCTAACCTCTTTAGACAATAAACAGGCTCAGCAATCTTTACATCACATGGAAAGAAAAATTCCGCTAGCTACTTTTGCCCTTTCCAGTCTCTATATATTTGGACTCAAGACTGCAACATCTTGCACTAGAAAGCCCATCTTTGAAGGAACGTTTCCTTCAGATAAGTGAGAGATGCTTTAACTGGAGACACCGTGCTGGGAAGTGTTTCTGACTATCTTTCTAATCAGTTTAGAGATAATTGAACAAATCTCAAAAGGAGGCCAATTAAAGCAGAAACCAGGCTAGGTCCAGAAACTGAGTGATCATAGACTGTAAAAAAATGCAGTCCCCAAACTGAAGTCAGGTTGATGAGGTCTAAGCACTGAGACAGGGAGAGAAGTCATTAAAATTCAGGAGAGCACTAGGGACGAGAAGGATGCAGCAACACAACCCAACTCTCAAATTCATTCTTGTGTGTCCAGCCAATCTGAAGCCAGTGGATCCTTAACATTTTTTAAAGTTAAATTATAGTCGGCTTACGAAGTTATATTAATTTCAGGTATACAGCACAGTGATTTGACAATTCTATACATCGCATAACGTTCACCATGATGAGGGTAGTTACTATCTGCCACCATACAAAATTATTACAATATCATCGACTGTATTCTCTACACTGTACTTTTCATTCCCATGATTTATTTATCTTATAACTGAAAGTTTGTGCCACTTAATTCCCATCACTCTATTTTTTTCCATGCCTTCCGGTAACCACCAATTTGTTCTCTGTGTTTATGACTCAGATCCTTAACATTTTGTGATTTTCCAACATATTGTACTAAGTGTGCTGCTAGGCTTCTCATTTATCTGTTAGACAAATAAAAATGGTCTAGAAAGATGAGGCATTCAATATCAGAATGCATGATGGATCACTTCAGAAGAACATTTGTATTATTAAAAGTGATAAGTTGGCAAACCCATGAGGTATTATTATTAGTGGTGGAACTGGAGGAGGAGGACGATGAGGAGGAGGAAGAGAAAAAAAGCAGAAGATGCAGCTATGTGTTTGCATACTTGTTTCTTCAAAAAGGATCTTTCCCATTTACCTAATGGGCTTTATGGATTATTTTTAATTAGCTAAGGTTTCCAATTTCCACAAAGGAGATTAGTTAACAAATAAGAGATTTTCTTCTGTTCCATGATATAATTCATTTTAGGAAAATACATTCAATATGTCTTATTATGCAGATTTCATCTGTCATCACTGAAATTATTTCCTTCCAAAACTAACAACCTTTTTCAATATTCTGATAGGGAGGGAGAAAGACTATAAATCTGCCTTAAGAATTTTACCTGCAATGACAGGCCTTTCACAGTCGTTGGTTGGTGGGTTTTGAGAGGAAGTTGGGGAAGAAGAGCAAAATAAAGCTTTGGGAACAGAGGGAAGGTGTAAATCTAAAAAAAAAAAAAAGTATGCTGCTGAGATGGTTTACCAATAAACTGGGTTTTTGTTGTTGTTGTTGTTTTATATTTTAGAGGGAGGGGGGAAGAGTTGAGGGGGAAAGAGAGACAAGCAGACTCCCTGCTGAGTGTAGGCTGGCTCCATGTCAGGACTCCGAGGTCACAACCTGAGCTGATACCAAGAGTCCAGATGCTCAACTGACTGGCCACCCAGGAGCTTCTCGATGAACTGTTTTTTAGTGATCAAAAATTATTTTGAAAAAAAAAGGAAGAAAATACACTGTGACCAAGATGAATATAAGAAAACGAGGGGGGATACTAGTTAAAATAATGGCAGGATATATCCATGATCCCTGATTGGCTCTCAAATTCAGACGCTTTAAAGCGCTGCTTCCCAAATCATCCTCCCAGAGGCCACGCAAAACAGTGTTCCACTCCATATGAATGTTGTCAACTTTTTTCTATTTTGGTTCAGAAAAAATAAGTGAATTGTGTGTCAGTCTCAGCCTACTGATAACCGATGTTGTGGATGGACTGGCCCTTGTGGTATTTATTATGATTGCAAGATACTCTCAGCCATAACCATCAGGAAACTGAGAAAGAAAAAAAAAAAGGTTCATTATTCACAGGTCATGGAAATTATATGGAACACATGGGACCACACAGTGAGGTCAAAGGGAGACAGAGCTACCAAGCGAACATGGGCCTGGGGTTCTGCTTTTATTGGGGTCAAGATAAAGAGGGCCTCAGGTTTCATAGGCTCACTCTCAACCAAGATCTCTAAAAGAGGAGAAGGTGGCACAGCCTGGATCTTTATTTAGTTGTGCGGCTGGCAATGTGTTTGAGATAACCATCCTGGAAGTGCTGCCCCTGTGCAGTGGATGCCAGCAATCAAAGCTTAAGTTAGGTGGGCACTTGCATTGCAAAAAGAAAAGCCAACTGTCAGAGCCTGCACTACATGAATGGATTGCATTTTTTTTTTTAATTTTACATTTCTCTCATTTTTTTTTCTTGAATTTTAGCATTTGTTAATTCCTATCTTTATTAGAATCCAGTATTGATGGGCAACTGTTTTCCTCTGAATAATATTCTAAGTTACTTTATCAGGTCAGGTTTTATGTATTAAATAAATACTGTGACATGTAGTTACCACAATCATGTTTGAGAATAATCTTGACATGCGGTTAGCCAATGTGGAAAATAATTTAACACTTTGATTCCACAGTATTTTTAGGGAAAAGCGGTTTCTCCATATTGAAGGGGAGATTGAATATCTTTGCCTTGAATTTGGAATTTGAATGCAGGCAGGAAGAAAGAAGGAGGTAAAGAAGCAGAGACTAAAAATTAAAAGTAGGCAAATAAATGGGAAACCATGGGAAAATCATAATGGTGGCCGCACTCAGGACAACAAAGCCTTTGGGAAAGTTGGCAATAGATCATGAGAGATGGGGGCCACTGGACCAGATGATACTTCCTTTAGATTCTTCTCTCTCTGCCTTTTTGGTTTTAAGTTTTTATTTCCCCTTTATTCCCCCCTTCTATTTCTTTCCATTTATCCTCTTATATTTTCCCTGCTACCCAGCATCTTTTTGTCTCCTGCTGTGCTCCTCTCCTTTTCCATGGAGAACTGGGGCCTGGGCCTGTCTCACTACAGAGGAGGAAGGGCAGTGTCTGATGGGTAGCATTCCTTCCTTTTTTATCCATCTGGTTACTTGCCTCTGAGGAAGACTCCAGGAAATAGTGCGCCTGACCCTGAGTAATTTGGAGAATTTTCAGACATACAACTTGTTTCTGAACCATTCAGAAAGAGATGACAGGAGAGATACCCAAACTGTTGTTGGCGATCAATGGTGCGATCCAAAATGCTATTAAGTCAACAAATTGTTTGCCACATAGTGAGCAAAATAAGTTTCTCCCAACGTCAACAGCCTCGTGTGGGCCTCACAGATATTTTATCCAGTACTAATGATAGATTTTGACTACAAAATCCCTTTCTCTGATACTCATCCTATTTCGTGCATTGTATCTCATTCTGATAAGAAATATCTAAAATGAAATATATTAATGGAACACATCTCCTCACGAGGAGAGATGCTCATTTAACAAGAAGACCAACTCATGATGAGCATCCTCAGATGCTCTGGAAGGAAACGCCAAGGTCAGAAGTGAAAAGGAGAATCTGGTTCTAAGAGGCCTTCCTGATGCCCAACATTAGAAGGGAGGAAGTGGTTGCCTAAGGAATAGAAGGATCATCTGTTTTCCTTATCAGGCCTCTGCATGAGAGTCAGAGCTGGTAAACAGACTTATTCTCATTCAGATCTCCTCTTGATGAAAGAGAAGGCAAATTGTAAAGGAGCAGCAACAAAGAAGAAAAGAGAACCGATAAATTATACAACAAAGTAAGGCTGCGCTTTGTAGTTTAAGTATAAATGAAACGTTTGCTCGAGTTGAGGAGTGTTATTAATGAACCCAGGTAGGGACGGCTGCTGCTACCCTTTCTGCGCTTAACTATTGTCCAGATTACCTCGGTTGCTTTTGGAAGCTCTTCTAACTCATTTAGCTCTCAGAGAAGAAGCCTTCAATGTGCTAAATTGGAAGTACCTTGATTGAAAAACTATAAGAAAAAAAAAAAAAAGGGTCTTTTAAATGGTGTTGGCACTGTGTTTCAGAAGTAAAAAAAAAAAAAAAATGTGTGGAGGAGTAAAGAGGCTCCTCAGAAAACAATAAAAGAATTTGATCTTTTCCATTTCTGGCTCACTTGGAGCAATGACAGATCACATTGGCATAAAAAGAGTCCAGCCCCCATTGATTTTCCTTTTTTCCACAACATTGACCTACAAATGATTATATGCAAGGATTATGTGTATTTTCAATGCTCTCTTGCAGTGTGGCTTGCAGTTATCTATCCTCAATACAATCACTGAGCTGTTCTCTTCATGTATTCCTCAGCACACATAGTATACAGAGTCAAAACAGAAGGGACTGAGTTCTGAGTTAACCGCATACTCGACCTGATTTTAGACAATTTACCTATGTTTACCTGAACACCCCCAGCCACAGTTTCCTAACTCCCTCAGAGAATTTTTTTTTAAATGAGAATCACATTAAGAAAAAATATTAAGAGGTGTTTGCAGAGCAATACATGATGGTAAAATAATTACTATGTACTATATAAAATTACTACTATATTTTTACTAACTTCTTAGTGAAACAAGTAATTTACTGAACTGCTTTCACTGAGGAGGTAGATTTGATTCTTCTCACAATTCCAAAATATTGTATATAAATTATCACAGGCCCCATTAACATCCTCTTGAGATAGGTCCACTTTAGCAATCTGGTCTCGATCCACTATTTCTAGAACCCATGCTTAGCCACCATTTTGATGTTAAACTTCCCTTCTTGCACGCCTTTCATTAGCATCCAGTTGTCTCTGTTTTAAAACCTCCTACTGGACTTTTATAACTCCTTTCCTTTTCTCTTCTCATAACAACTAGAGAATCAAATGCTTATGACAAATGTCATTTTCAGCAAGTATTTTATTTTCTGAGCCTCCAAAACTTAGTAGCTTCAGTAGAGTTGAAAGGAGAAGTCAGTTCCTATGAGGCAAGGAGAGGAATAGAAACAGTGATCTGAGCCAGATGTAGTCTATGCTGTGATGTTGATGTTATAACCAGGTCCAATCCCGAGACTTGCCTGCATCACTATCCGAATCTGAACTAGCTGAGGTGGGTCAGGTGTACAGTTTGCTTAGCCAGGATCCCATGGGAAGTGCTAAAAGCATGCGAAAGTTCAAGTTCATAATTGCATACACATATGACTATATTAATTATTCACGTTTTCTCTTCTTTGGCAAAAAGTGGGAGAAGTCGGCACTCATGGGGAAAAATTCAATCCTAATACTTATTCTGAGAAAAATCAATTTTATTGGTAGGGTAGAGACTAAGTAGAGATAACAAATGAAGCAGACTTGGTTTCTCCATTACATTTTAGGAATTAAAAGGAGAACTCAGTAAACAATGACATTTGAATGAAATTTAATCTTGTTGCTTTTTTTTTAATGTTAACTAACATCAGGTGCCTGATGAGGTCTTGATAGCCAAGGGTGTTCATTATAACCATGAAGTAACATATTTTAGGAGTACTGCATTAGGGTTTTTCAGAGAAACAGAGCCAGTAAGATGTATACTTATATAGAAAGAGATTTATTATAAGAAATTAGCTCATGGAATTATGGGAGCTGGCAAGTACTAAATCCCAGTAGACTAGAGGGAGGCCCGCGAGAGCCAATAGTACAGTTCCAGTCCAAAAGATGGCAGGCTGGAGAGCCACTGCTCCATTTCAAGTCAAAGAGTCTGCTGTAAAGCAATAATGAGTCAACATTGCAGATAAAGTCTGAAGCGTTTTGCTAGATAACTGCCTCTTGCTCCTCCTCGGGGAGGCAGATCTTTTAGTTTTAGTCAGGCCTTCAACTGATTGGATGAGGTCCACCCACAATCTGCTTTACTCATAGTCCACTGATTTAAATGTTAATCTCATCCCAAAACACCCAGAATCATGTTTGAGCAATTATGATGGCCCGTATCATTAAACATTACAGGTATTTTATATCTTATTAAGTAATATAGAGACATATGATAGATATAAAACATAGGTATATTATACATAAGTAAATATATAAAATGCTCCAAAAAATCAAGGATAATTTTCTAACACTCTAGTATGCACTATAAACCAAAATTCAAGAAAAAGGTGCACGTGAGGGTGACTAGAACTTTGACTTTGTTATCGTCGTTCCTGGCTTGATTATTTGATCAGATGAGATTTTTTAAGTAGTCTTCAAGTGAATGCATGTCATTACCTCACCAATGAATGGTGATCACATCTTAAATTAGTGTTTCTTAAAAATAATTTCTTTCACATATTAAAAATGAAAATACATTATATTGATTCATTTATACCTTCAAAAATGTAGGTATTATCATAAATCTTTGGAACATCCTTTCTGATTAATTTTCTAGTCATTAGTTTTACTCATCATTAGTCCCTTGATGATACTGCATTTTGCTTCAGCTTATAAAACAATCCTAACTCTCTATATTTTATCTACCTCATATGTTCATTACTTCCTGCAAAGATCATAGACGTGTTGACAATATGAGACCTAATCCTACACTTCCAAAAATACACCTGTGATTGTGGAGTTGTCTTTAAGGAATTTATCTTAAATTACGGCTTGACATCGTGTTTAGCAAATGACAAATGATGCTTCTAATCCTCTTGGGCCTCTTTTGGTAGTGCTTTCCCCATCAAAATTGATCAAATCTGAATGAGGTCAGCAAAATAAAGACCAACCTGTCATGCGATACAGTTTGAAAGCAGAAATTGAAGCAACGGTTAATGTATGTAAAATGTTTTATACGAACAGAGCATCCAGGGTTGTCTTTGATACCTTGACGATTAGGTAACCTCCAAGAACGTTTTCCTGCCAGTTTCTTTATACTAATTATGATCTGTTCTCTGTGTCATTAGAGCAAAATCTAAAGTGCACTGTTGCACATTAGAAATCATAAGTCGTCTACATTGGGGGGGGGGGGAGCGTGTTTTTGGAGACAGTTCTTTTCTGAGTGAAATTCTAAGACAGGAAGCGCCCCTCTCTGACCTCTTTTAGGTCTGACACTGAAGAGGCAGCACTTCACACTATCACACCTGGAAAGACACACTGTGAGGTCCTAAGGAGAACCTAGGAGATTTGGGGGAAGATTATACAAAGATCAAAACCTCCAACAAGCAAGTTATTCAGGACTGAAATGTTCAGATTTGGAGGAATCTGGAGCATTCAGTTCTATTTTCAGTGGCAGCAAGCTCCTTGGGAGGTTTTAGGAAATTCTGATAAGTTTATGTGAAGTCAGGTCCCAGGCGTAATGGGTGTTCCATATCCAGGCTTTCAGATTTGGAGGGATCTGGAGCTTCTCACGTTATTCACAGTTGCATCAAGCAAGCTGCCCCTCATGGAACGCTTAAGTCAAAAAGTAGATAAGGACTTTCTTTTCAGCACCAGGCCTCCCTAGAAATCTTACCATGATCTGAGGGTCTGCTGCTTTGTTTCTCATGTTTCCATGTGGATTTACCACAAAAACCAAAATTAAAACACGGCTAAAATAAGTAAATAATGAGATCCTTTATATTTTATTTTGGAAATCAATTTATCCCCTCTGGAAATAACAAGATCCCTTACATTTGATTTTAGAAATCAGTTTTTTCCCCTGGGTTTTGGAAGCTTTTCCCACCCCCCCCCCCCAAAAAAAAAAAAAAAAAAAAGAAATCACATTTAAGCAGTCACTATTCAAGAATATTCCCATTATGGAGATCATTGAGAAACTCCATGTTTTCAGAAATCACACAAGTAAATTGAAATGTAAATCTTGTATTTCTTAAGAAAAAATTAGCCTCTTATACAAAGATCTGGGATATAGATACATGTGCTCACATTGCTTATGGTTTATGTCCAAGATAGTGTAACTTTAAAAATATACAACCTAGAATAAACGGTTCATGTGTTTTCTATAGTCTAGCTCTTAAGTGATTTTTATTAAGGTTACTATTGTCTGATGTTTTGATTATTGATTTTCCTCCCATTGGCAATTTTCTTGAAATACAAAAAACCTGACCACTATTTCCTTCTGCAAGAGCTTAAAGTCAATGTGAAAAGCTATTAAAACATGTACTCATCTAACTATCCTATTTTGGTTTTGCCCTAGATACACAACAAGCTGGAAACACTACTTTCTCACACTCTAAATTGAGTTTTCATTTTCTATTCCACTCAGTGGTGTCTTCCTTTCTACATTAAGACACCATGGATTTAAAAATCATGCCAATTCTGTATGAAATAAGAGACAGTCTTCCAGGAACTAATAAGCTATCAAGACAGGGATGCCTCTGTGTCTTTAACCAGATACCAGACCTCATTTTCATTTCTAATTGCCTGTAAAAGGTTCTGGTGTTTGTTCCAAACTGACATTCTTGTTCTGACACCAGGTCTACATTTGTGTACTGACTTGGCCTTATCCAGAGGAGGCTGTGAGTGGCTATTTTGCAAGGGGAAAAAAAATACAGCTATTTAGCATAGGGGAAAATAAAATGGTGTGTACTAGAAACACAGGCATAAGGATGCATTAGTAAGGAAAAGGCAGGTCTAAAATGAGTTTTTGAAGCCAACAATCAAGTCATCCTTTAGAAAGATGTTTTTTAGACATAATTGCTTTGTACATGCCCTTACAAACCAATAGTTCTCTGCAAGGATTTTTAATATGATTGATTTACATTTAGAGTAAAGTTGCTTTCATTTGCTCATTTATATGCAAGGCCTTAGTGCTAAGGAGGATATACAGATTAAGAAATTAAAAAATAACAAAGCTTAACCTGATATCTTCGACTGACAGGAGCCCTAGAATTCTCCAGATGGTAGTAATAGATGTGGATCTAAGAGCCCACAGTTGAGGAACAAAGAGAGAAGAATTATAACATGGACATAGACTACACAGCTAAATTAGGACCGTCTCGTGGCTTTTGCAAGTTGGTTTCAGAGAAAGAAAGGAACTTTGAGAGAACAGTGTAATGTAGTTCCTTCGTTAATGGATCCCATTTCTCCATCTCAGCCTATTCCTCCCAATTTTTAAATCCATGTATCTATGTATGTAAATATGTATCTATGTGTGTCTATGAGTGTAGGTACGTATCTATAATTTCTATCTATCAATCTATCATCTATCTATATATTAACTATATGTTTTGGTTTGACAACATTTTGAGAGCTTGGCAATTCACTCACCATAGTTTTTCTGTGAAAATAGTACTTCACTTTAACTGTCCTAAAGAGGTATTGGTTAACCAATTAGTGTCCCCTTCTTACTGTGCCTCAAAATTAAGTACATAAATCCACACAACCTATCTTGGTTTCCTATATATGTGAGCAAAATTTTTAAAAGGTGAGATACTTAGTTGAAAAATCAACTAGACTATGATCCTATTTTTTTTTAAGATTTTATTTATTTATTCATTAGAGAGAGAGAGGCAGAGACACAGGCAGAGGCAGAAGCAGGCTCCGTGCAGGGAGCCCGATGTGGGACTCGATTCAGGGTCTCCAGGATCACACCCCGGGCTGCAGGCTGCAGGCGGTGCCAAAACGCTGTGCCACTGGGGCTCCCCCGTGATGTCATGTATTGAGGCTGTCTTCATTTGTTCTTCTATTTGGGGTTTGTTGAATTTCTGATATTTTTTAATTCATGGTTTTCATCAAATATAAACATTTTTGGTGATTGTTTCTTTGCCATTCCGTCCTTTCAGGACCCTGAGTTGGCCCATAGCTCAATGCTATGCTATTCATTTTTTTCAGTTTCTTTTCTCCTTTGTTTCATTTTACACGATTTCTGTTTGTTGCCGGGTTCAGTCATCTTCTACAATGTCTAAGCTAACACTAATTGCATCTTATGTATTTTTTAATCTCTAGGAGTTCAAGTTGGATCTTTTTAGTATCTTCTACATTTGTAATTATCATGCTCAATCTTTCCTCTAGTTTCTTGAACATATGGGACATAATAATAACAACTGTTTGATATCCTTGTCTATTAATTCTATTATCTGTGTCATCTCTTGGCCTGTGTTGATGCTTTTCTTTCTCCTCGTTATGGGTTACATATCCCAACTGATTTCTATGCCTACCGGTATTTGTTTAGCTAGCAGACATTGTGAATTTTGCTTTGTTGCATCTGGACATTTACATATTCTTATAAATATTCCAGGTTTTGCTTTATGACTCAGGGACTTGGCAATATTTTGATCATTTTGGGATTTTCGGTTCTGCTTTAGAGCTTTGTTAGGTGAGGCCAGAGCAACATTTTTTTTTTTTTAAGATTTTATTTAGTTGAGAGAGAGGGAGAGCACAGGGGGAGAGTGAGAGGGAGAAGCAGGCTCCCTGCTGAGGAGAGAGCGTGATGCAGGGCTTGATCCCAGGTCCATGAGATCATGGCTTGATCTGAAGGCAGACGCTTAACCGCTTAACTGACTGAGCCACCCAGGGGACCCCAGAACAGCATTTAGACTAGGACTAATTTTGCCCCACTACTAAGGCAAGGACTCTGTGAGAGCTTTAGCTCATGAATTATGGAGTTTTCTTCTCTGACTGGTGGGAAGAGGCACTGCTTCCAACCCTATGTGAGCTTCAGGTGTTGTTCCCTTTATTCATGTATTGTAGTTCCCTGTCCCGCTTCAGGTAGTTCTTCACACATATGGAATCTGAAGATTCCAGAGGGATCCTTCTCAGAACTCTGGAGCATCCTCTCTGTATAGCTGTCTTGTCTCTAACACCCTACCATGAACTCCAGTCATCTCGGCCTCTGCAGATTCAGCTCCATCTCCTCAACCCAGTAGCCAACGAAGCTTCTCCTACCCCTGCATTGCTGCCTGGAATCTAGGCTGGTTCTGGAAATGCTCTCCAGGCACTGAGCTGGGGCTCTCTAGGTCTCTTCTTATTTATTTCTAATCTCTGAGATCACTTTACAGTACTGACTCTCATCCAACATCTTGAAAATCACTACTTCATATGTTTTCTGTGGTTTTGTGGTGTTCCAGATGGGTGGATAAATTTGATCCCTGCGGCTCCATCTTGGCCGGAACAAGAAGCCTTTCCAAGAACTTAGAATCTTGCTGTGGGTGAGTTTGCAAAGATGAATTAAAAGAAAACATACAGAATAACACATCAGTAAGTGTTAAACTGTGTGCATGACTCTTATTGCTCTGGGAAATTAAATTTAAAGGAAAATTTAAGTAATAACTCTCTGAAGTTTATTGAATATCTGATAACAGAGTATGTTTTATATTTCCAATAAGGAACAAATGGGAGGATTGGACAAAAATTGTAACTGGGTGGTTTTTGTAGAGATAAGAAGTGAACACCGTTAGCAAACAAATTTATCTGGTGTTGAAATCTATAGCATCTGCTCTTACTATTTTAAAGACAAAGATACAAACTCCATTGTACATATCTATTCATTTGTTGTTTGATTCAATCAAATATTTATTGAATATTATCATACATGCCATAGACTATACACTGGGAAATTGCTATGTGTAATAATGAATGAGGCAAGCTTCTTAAGCCCAACTCATACAGGAGAAATGTATATACAAATATTCTTAAAAAAACAATTACTATAATACAGGTTTAGGCCAAATGGCATGGAACCAAGATATATACAGAAAGAGCCATTTATTCCCTCTGCGGGGCGGGGTGGGGGGGGCAGGGTCAGATATCAGGATAATTTTCAGAGGCAAGGTGATACTTAAGGTGAGATTTATAAAAGTATTTGAAAACTTGCCAGTGGAACACTGTGAGAAAGCGAGCTCATTCTCAACATAAAGACAAGATTGGCTCACAATTTGTGGGACCCAGTGCAAAATGAAAATGCACTCCTCTTGTTCGAAACTTGTTAAGAATTTCAAAATAGAGATGGCAGAGAATTAAATCAAGCGTGGGGTCCCTTGGAATGCAAGGCTCTGTGACTGCATAGGGCACATGCCCCCACAGCAGCTGTTTGTGTCTAGAGTATCGGTTGTAGGATGATGAGCCCAGAAAAAAGTACAACGCAGGAAGGGGTGGAGTGTGTGGCCTGAGACCATGCCAGAGAAAAGGGAAATTGACTGAAAATTCTGAAAAATTTCTTTTGAGAAAACAAATGCTCTTAGTTTAGCAGAGCTTTTCTATCGCTCTTCTAGTTTCTGTTTCACTTCTTTTTGTGATAATCTTTATTATGTGCTTCCTTCTGCTAAATGTGCTCTTTGCTTCTTCTTCTTTACCTAGGTCCTTGAGGTGGAACGTAAGGTTACAAATTTGAAATCTTCCTTTTTTAGACAAATTTTAATTACTTATAGTGAATAATTTTACTACTAACCTCACAGCATCTCTAGCTGCAAGTTAAAAAAAGTAGTTCCACCCAGTAAGTCTACGTGGCATAGCATTTCCAAAGGTGATCACAAAACAATATCTTTCATTCCACATGCCTTTTGCAATGAAATTTGATCTCTCCTCTCATGAAGAAGTAGCATCTTTTCTTCCTTCTCTTGAACATAGGCTGGCTCAGTCACTAGGTTTGACCAATAAAATGTGGCAAAATTGGTAATGTTCGGCTTCATTTGAGAGGACCTATAGGTTGCATTTGGTGTTCTTGGAACACTCGCCCTTGGAAATCTGTCTAGTACTTTTAGGAAGACCAAGTTAACCATGAGAATAAGCCTCATGGAAAAAGGTGAGGTGCCAGATAGGTAAATAAAGCCTTAGTAGACCTCCCATCCCAGCTACCCTGGATGCAGATGAATTAGTAAATCCAGCCCATGCTGGGCTGAAAAATCACTCACCTAATTCCTGGAAGAATTCCAGACTCATTGGCTTATGAGAAATAATAAATTTTTGTTGCTTTGGGCCAGTCATTTGGGGGGTGATTAATTATATAACAATAGATAAGTGAAAGAGAAACCTGCCTGGGGATATAAAACAGGAAGTATCATTATATTTAAACTTCCCATATTTTCTTCAAAAAACAATAGATTTTAAACATGTTATTAGTTTTAAAACATCATGAATTATTGTAAGGAATAATAACTATTACCTGTTTCTGCTGTTCTTTTTAGCTCAGCTTCTAACTCTTTAGAAAACACACAAAACACAAAGAGTATCGGTAAACACCTTGAGCGGGACTATGTTTAATAATGCAAACATAAACTAAGGAATAACAGGAATGAAATGACTATGTATGGAACTGTTGACTATTCACTGTAACTTGGCAGACTGCCAATCAGCGTTGCACGGAAGTCAAATCGTGTGAATATCACTGACAAATGTGATCTTTATTCACCTAAATACAATGAACATGGCGTGGAGTTGACAGGACAGTGCAGTCTCTCAATCACCACTGATTACAATCTGTAATCTGACAGATTTTACATGACTGTCAGCTAAAACATCATCATTTTAAAAGGGATATCAGCCAACTTAATATTAGTGACATTTGTGAAATGTGCAAAAATCTGTCTATGGTATCACCTTGAATACCTTTCACTGTCCACCACCTAGGTCTTCCAGTTCCAGACCAAGATGGAGTTGACACATATCCCATTCATGCTGCTGAGTATAACTCAAATCCTTGATATTCTAAATGAAATACATGTAAGAAGACTGAAAATTAGAGAGGAGACAAACTGGCTAGAGACAGTGAGAACTGAAAAACAACATCCAGTGGATTCCCTGGGTTTTCTCTTTGCCTCACATAATCCCAGACTGGGTGCCAGAGAAGCCACCAACCCAGAAATACCAAAGGACACAAGAAAAAAAAAAGCCCCAAATTTCAATATTCTCTAGCCAAAGGACAAGGGAAGGGGCAACTTTGCAAGACAGAAAAATTTTATATAATAAATATCTGTTCTAGCAAAAACACTGCAGAAGAAGAAATTCACGCTCAACTCATCAAACAGGTGCCTGTACTCCCTCCTGCACCAGGCTCTTAATAGCCATGTCCAGCCTCTCCCCACCTCACAGTAGAATGGTGTTGGAGAAAAGTAGGGATCCTGGACTTCCACCCCAATGTAATGAAGTACTTCTCTACCCTCCTGCCAGGATAGTAGCAGAAGTTTAATAGGGGGCCTAAAATCCCACCTCAATCAAGAAGCAGCAGAGTAATCCTCCCCACAGTATGCCGTCAAAGGAGGCTTTAGAAGAAACCTGGACTTTTACCCCAAACTGACAGTAATAGGCAGTGGCTGTCAGAGAGCTGCTAAAACAGAAAATTTAGAGAATTTTCAGTCTCTTAACAATATCACAAAATCTCAAGGAGAATATCACAATCACTCATCACAACAAGAACCAGGAAAATTTCTACTTAAGTAATATAATTGACAGATGCCCACACGAAAATGATACCTAACTGGGAACGCTGTGACAAAGATTTCAAAGTAGCGATCATAAAAATGATTCAATATGTAATTATGAACATTCTCGAAGTGAACCAAAGAACAGAAAGTCTTAGCAAGGAAATAGAAGATCTAAAAAAAAACAAACAGAAGGTTTAGAACTAAAAAATATCATAAAAGAAGCTAAAAAAAAAATCAAAAAATGAACTCAAGAGGCGAACGTAAAGGGCAGAGGAAAGAATCTTGAATTAGAAGACAGAACAATGCAAATGACCCAACATGAACAAAGAGAAAACGAACCAGGAGAAATAAGAAAAGAATAGAGTCTTAGGGACTTGTGACACTGTAACAAAAGATCCACCATGCATGTCGTCAGAGTCCTAGAGAAAGAGCTGAAAAAGGGTAGAGCTAAAAGACTATTTAAAAAAAAAAAATGGCTGGAAAGGACTCTGAGAGAGTTACAATTTCTGCTTCCAGTAGACTGCCATAGTGTGTATGGCTGAGGGGTAGTGGTCCTTTTGATTATAAAAGGCAGCAAAAGGAAATGTTTCTGGTGACACAGTAGTTCTGGATCTTGATTGAAATGGTGGTGACATGCGTCTACACACGTGGTAGAGATTATACACACTGTACCAATGCTAATTTATTGTACTATGGTTTTGTAAGACATAAACATTGCCAGAAACTAGTTGAAAGGTACATAGGGTCTCTTTGTATGATCTTTGCCACTTTCTGTGGATCTATATTTAAAAATATAAGGATCCTATGTTCTCTGTCCCTCTCCTGGGACTGTAGTAGGGTGAAGGGAAAATAATTTTGAGCTGGACGTCAGGAGACCCAGTTGCAGTTGCCACTGTGCGGGATGTCATCCTGGGTAATGTGCCATTCTGGAAAAGTGTCATGACTATCTGTGCTTTGTTCCCTCAACTGTGAATAAAGGGACGAGACTAAGTTTCTGACACCTCTAATTTTATGGTTTGAAAAACTGGTTGAAGTCGTCATCCTGTATGATCTCACTATGATCACTAAATGTGTGTAGGTAGCATTGCGAACTTGCCCTTACTCAGTAATTACTATTTTAAGACACTCCATAGGAGTGTGGATTAAGATAAGGATATAGAGGGAGGTTTCTGTCCACAAAGTCATTTAGACTCTGAGAGATTCTCTAATTATCGTTCGATTTTGGAAGCCAACAGTATTTCAAAAAAAAAAAAAAAGGCACAAATTCATAGCCCCATTTCTTCTTAGATGTGTGTATTAGCAAGTAAGTTCAAAACTCTGAGAATTTAGAAAAGACAGGGAAAGATGCATGAGGAACTTGAAAGGCAGAATTGGTTTTCTGATATGATTCAATTTAAATCCCCAGGATAACAAAGCAAACTACATTGATACTCTTTTATCGTAAAGAATCCATTTGAGGATGTTTATTAACTCTAACAGTCTTCTGCTTGGCATTTGAAACTATTAAAATAAACACTCCTGTGATTATTGCAATTTGAAATATTACTTTGTCAAACTGTTAAACCAGAATTTATAGCACTGGTGTTAATGAGGCATGGAAACTTTTCCAACCTGATTTGCAGTTGCAAGATTTTCATTTTTTATAGCAGTGCAATTTTTTCTTACGTTTACATAATGCCAAAGAAAAGAACACTGTCTTTGCCAGTGTATACTCTGTATTAGATCAGCAAACTAATAACAATTCAGGGAATGATTTGAAAATAGTAAATTGGTTCTCGAATAAATAGAACACGATAGGCAAAAAGAAAGTCTTCTGATCTCTAAAGGGCCTTTCATAATTGGCAAAAATGAATGCACTCGCTAATATCCAACCTCAGAAATGCACATTCTTTCCCCTAAAATGAAGAAAGAATAGAGTCAGCCATGAGATAATAAAATATCTTTTCTCCTTCACTGAGCTATATTCTTGGCAGACCTGTGCTGTGACATATACTCTCAATTAAGCAATAAAAGCTAAGCCCATAGCAACATTTAAAATCATGTTAATGCATTTGTCCCCCAATTTTAGATTCAGCATAAATCTAATAGAGCATATTATTCAAAATGTGACTTGAATAACATAACAAAACCAATATTCTTAGGCAACTTGACGAGCAAATTGACAAAACATGGTCTTTATCTCTTTAAAAAAATATGGCTTTTGAAAGCTAAATTTTAAAAAATAAAAACATGATCTTTATATATAGTTAATGTAAATTTGCGAACACTTGAAAAAGTTAGGTATTGAAAGTTAATATGCTATATACAGAGCTGAACGTGGGTAAAATTTTGTAAGCAGTCTACTTCCGTAGTAGTCAGCATCTCTTGGGCTTTTCCAAAGTATAAAACAATAAAAGTGATGAGATGTTTTGTTGAGCTAGGGCAAGACTCATGGGTGAGTATACTGTATATTCCAACTAGATTTCTGTGCAAGCATCTAAATCAGAACCTTCAAAAGTTGCTCAAGTGTTCTGTGTAATACTAAATATTCAGAGTTAAAAATAAATCTGCATGTGATGAAACCCACTTGAGAGCTGCTTTCACCAACTTCTCACTGTTTCAATGTCTCACATGCTTTGTTTCATCTTTTCCCCGTAAAACCAATTGGCCTCTTCCTTAGCTCAGTGACCACTGAGGCAAAGAATAATAGGGATTTGTTTCTAAGAGTAAATGTGCACTGATGTGAATCTGACACCATCATGTTCTCAAGAAAGCACCATTGTGCTTGCAAATATATTTATTCTTCCTTCTTTTCTGCCACACCCTCAACCTTGAGCATTGAAGGAAAGGGTTTCTGGATTGTAGTTTACAGGAGATTTCTCTAGATAATTTTGACTGAGTGAAATATTAAAATGTTTACAGCCACCATCCTCTCTGAATTGGTTTAGCTGTTGATAATAACTTAGCAACTGCCATCAAGACCTTTTTCTAATTTCCAACATGCTGACTTTGTCCTGTATCATAACTACCATGATTATTATTAACCATAATATTTGTATTTAAACAAAAGCACTTTATATCCATGTAACCTCATGATTTCCAGCTGAATTCTTTGGGGGCTATCTTGCCTTTGGCAATCTCTCTCAATTTGTATGCAAGACCAATTAATTTAGTAAGAAAGATCGATAACTCTTTTCTGCTGGAGTCAAGTGATCTTATTGGTTTTCAAAATGAACCAATAAGCAAGAAGCAACTTGGTCATATTACCAAAACTGATCCCATTACTTGAAGGATATTTTAGACAATATACTTCCTAGAGGTTCCTAATAATAAATTTCCTATGCAAGCCATTAGAATTCTATTTAAAAAGAAGAGGAACAGAGCACCTGGGTGGCTCAGTGGTTGAGCACCTGCCTTTGGCTCAGGTTATGACCCTGGGGTCCTGGGATCCATTCCCATATGGGGCTTGCTGCGGGGAGCCTGCTTCTCCCTCAGCCTGTGTCTCTCATGAATAAATAAATAAAATCTAAAAAAAAAAAAATACAGAAAGCAAAAAAAAACAGCAGCAACAGATACTTGTTATAACTTCAAGTTAACCTGGCATTTATTAAAAAAAAAAATCTTACTATCATTTCTGCTATAAAGTGGGCTTTTAGTAAATGTTATTTCTAGACTAATTCATTCTTCTGTCTTTCCTCCCTCCTCCGCTTTACTCTATTACATGCTATCTTTATTTAACATAGATTTCAGAAATGCTAACATGAAAATAGAATATTTTAAATTTCCCAGATAACATGAACACACAACAAGAAAGGAAACTTTAAGAGATCAGTGTGCACATATACATGTACACACACCCCCTCTATCCAGTTATTTGATTTCCTTATGGGAAGAAGTTTTCTTGTCTTGAACAATTAAAAAACTCTCCATTCTGTAATTCAGTCTGCCAGTGATTTGGAAAACCATCCCGGGAATTCTTTTGTTTCCTCATACACAACTGTTTGCTCTTGGTGTATGTTATATAGACTTTTCTGTTTCAATAATTGAAATGTTATCATGACTCAACAGGAAGCAAGCATTCCTAGGGACTGAAAGAAATTTTGGTGTCAATTCCTCTGTCAAATTTACCATGTATACAATGGGTGCTCAAAACGTGATTACTTGACTTGATTTTGCTCAATTTATAGTTGAAAACATTTGACATTAGGGGTGACATTATAAAATTTATTTCAATATTTATTATGACAATCTCAGTTATACTCTTGGAACATGGAAAGGGATAAGTTGAGCATGGCCTATGATCTATTTCTCTCCCAAGGGAATTAAAAACCTTTGGTCACTCCACTATAAAATCTGACCCTTTCTAGTAAATTTAATAAGGAATTTCCTCTAAGCAAATGTTATTTATGAAATTATTTTTGCAGACTGTCCCTGATATAAGATTGCTTATGATAAATACATTTAGAATCTACAAATTTATGAGGCTAGGTCCTTGGAAAATGTCATATAATCCCTGACTGATTTCAGTGTAGAATGCAGGTGTTTGTCAGGACTTATCACCACGTGAAGTGGCCAAAAATCCTTACTCAGATAGCTCATCTATTACTTTGGTCCAGGAAATATGTCTAATGTTGAGAAGGACCTAGAACCTACAGGAGATTTCCCAAATCACTTTGTGTTTCACCTGTGTCTCTGCATTGCTTATATCCTTTGAATTATCAGTAAAGCTTGATACTATATAAGTTCCTGATGCATGTAAGTCTAGTTTATTTTACTGTGTGAAAAAAAAAAAAAAAGAATAGGAAAAATGCCAAATAATCAGCACTAAGGATAGTGTTTTCTGTTGAAAAATGGGATATGGATTAATTTTCCACAAATTCAGATTCAGCAAACATTTACTAAACACCAATACAGTGGATGCTTTTAGGCATATTCACATGCATTATTGGTGTAATTCAGCTTACTCTTCCAAACAACTATGAAATGTCTTCTATATTCTCAATTAACAAATGAGAACATGGGATCCCTGGGTGGCGCAGCGGTTCGGCGCCTGCCTTTGGCCCAGGGCGCGATCCTGGAGACCCGGGATCGAATCCCACATCGGGCTCCCGGTGCATGGAGCCTGCTTCTCCCTCTGCCTGTGTCTCTGCCTCTCTCTCTCTCTCTGTGTGACTATCATAAATAAATAATAATAGAAAAAAAAACAAATGAGAACATTGAGGCAGGGAGAAGTTATATGGCTTATGGAAGGGTACAGCATTGACAGAGCTGGTATGCCACCTTCTTTTACCTTCAAGGCAAAATATCTTGTTTTTTTAAAAAAATAACTGGGAATCGATAAGCCTGAATATAAAACATGGCTCTGTTACTTACTAACTTTAAGGGCTTAATTTTCCAAACAAAACTGCTTTTGTTTGTAAAGTGGCAATATTACTAATATCATTAATGTTATATATTCGTTTTTAGATGGAATCGATGAATTAATATTTAAAAAGGTCAAATAAAAGGGTTTACAGAAATTAATATGTTGCTGTCCTATTTCTCTTATTTCCCACTCTGTGTCTCAGTAGCAGCTCTGAACTTTCTAAACAGGAAGTCCTAAGCATAGTGATTTGAATGGAAAGGGGGAGGGAAGAGTATGGGCACTGCTTGAAACTGGGGTATTTTTTGCTTTGCTTTTTTCCTAAATAAGGTTATGAAATTCCCATTGTACTCCACCAGGGAAAATTGCTGGTAAAATATAATCATTTTTAATCAAGGCAGCAGGAAAAAAAAAAATCAAGGCAGCAGGGGAAAGATAGGGGTAGAATAGAAACATTCAACTCAGCATCCTCAAAAATTGACTATCTGTTTTAGGCTTAATGAAAACAAACCATCAAAAGGACAAGCCATGGATGAGGACTGCATATTGGAAAATACTGTGAAGTCGGATCCAGAGAGGAAGAATGCTGAGAGCTCACACTCATCTCCTAGGTCCCTAGGTCCCACGCAAATATAACTGCTGGGATATTGAAGGCTATATCCAGTCAGCATGTCAGATCCAAGAGGGGTAGGTGTGCTGTGCTGGGGTAGTGTAACACCACAAAATGGTGGGCGGGGTGGGCAGGGACTAAAGGAGAAATCATGCTCACAGGCTATTTCCATTCTATTGCTCATAGGCTATTTCTATTCTCTTGCTCACAGGCTATTTCTATATATCCTCCCCCTGATTAAGATGAACCACACACTAGAGTTGGGGGTGAGACGCCCTGAAGAGGTAACAGTTCAACACAGAAAACTTTGGCCTGTGGAGCAAGGGTCTTTAGGATCAAGGTCCTGAAGGACGTGTTTCTCACACATACACCGCACAGATGCATACACATGTATACACAGGCATGCATGTGCGCACATGTGCACACACACACACACACACACAAATGGATTTTAGAAGACTTCCCTTAGTTTCCTCTACCCCATTCAAACCTTTCCCACACTTCACACATAAAAGGTAGAATTAAAAACCTGCTCTTGGATGCATCATAGAAAATTCTAAGAAGAGAAACATTCTAAAGGTTCTCAGAAACATGGAGTGACGGAACAAGATCACATGGACATGAGATGTCCTGACTGCAAGATAAGAAAGTATTGACCCTCCTAAATGTAAAGGGAAAAGAACCCGTGGCCTGGAACTTTGTATGTAGCTACTTCATCACTTAAAAGTAAGGATAAAATTAACATATTTGTAAGCATCTAACACTTCAAAAGTTTTGCATTACAAAGGTACACGTACAGATAGTGTTTGAAAATACCCTCAGAGAAAACAGCAAGAGGAGAAATTATTCCAGAAGAATGAGCAAGAAGGAACAATACATGATGGATATGCAAATATATTAAGATGCTGGTCACGGTTTGAGGAAGTACGATGTACTATTTAGGCTTACAATAAAGATGAGAAATATTAACATCATTACCTTTTCCTTTGTTTCTTCTACAACTCCTGGAGACGAGGTGTTCTAGTGCAAACCAATGTGAAAACCAATAAATCTCTGATAATCTCTGCCTTTTCTGCTTCCTTTCTTCTGGCTGGAGATAATGAAGTGAGGGAGCAGACACAAGTCACAGTGACAAGAGAATAGACAGAAATGCCCTGTGTCTCTGTCTTGGGTAGGGTCTTTGAGAAGTGGCAAAAACTCAGAGAGGGTTGGGAGATTAAGGAGCTAGGAGGATCTTCTTCAGTCTCAGGGAGTCAGCAAGACCTCAGAGAAAGATACTTTCTGGGTTTAGGCAGATGGTTTATCTTGTACATCCTCACATTCAGTGTTGGGGAAACAAGAGAATGGTGCTCATGTCCACACATATAATCATCAGCAGGGAGAACCATGATAAATGCAGACAGGAAGGAAAGTATATGAGAATGTCTGTAGTTAAGGGTTATATAGATTGATGGGCCTTTCACGGGATACTTAGAGAGATGACTTGATGAAAACAAGAATATTAATCGTCCAGCAATATTTAAGCCTCCTGAGACTTAGTCACAATCCCAAGAAAAATAATTATTTTGCCAGCCCAGAATAATAAAGCTTGAGAGAGTTCTTAAGTTGGTTTCCAGACAAAAGTTCGTGCATAGCTATTTTTTTTCCACTGAAAGGCATACCCATTACATATGGTTATAGCTTTAATTAAAATATATATATATATATTTATTTTTTCATGAGAGATACGGAGAGGCAGAGAGAGAAGCAGGCTCCCAGAGGGAAGCCCAATGAGGGACTTGATCCCAGGACTCTGGAATCACGACCTGAGCCAAAGGCAGACACGCAACCACTGAGCCACCCAGGCGCCCCTAATTTGAAGTTTTTATACCTACCTGGTTTAAATAAAGGCCTGTAGCATTATTGAATGTATCTTAGGATCACCTCTTTACTCTCTACAAATTATTCACTGTATAAGTTAGTGAAATAGACCTAAATTTCTGGCTCTTATTTGGGATGTCCAGGACAAGTTGTCAATGTAACCTTTTGATGTACATCCAGTGGGAACTAAAATGAATTGTGTGATGTTCCAAGTGTGTAGTGCACTGTCACCATAGATAATTGATGATGAAGATGATGCTTCACTGAACTGGCATCTCCCAGTCTCAAATTCTAAAACTTTTTCGGTTAACTGGACAAGCAATTGATATGAAATAATCATGATAACAGAATCAAAATATTCTACTTATATTATTATAAATGAGGCATGGGGGCTCTTCAGGATATTTTGAAAGATGTGGTATTAACCCTGGTATTGGTAACTTTAACCGTCTCCTCAGTGAACTTTAAACAGTGTGAAATTATGAAATATTTACAGAGATACTGTTTTGATGGGAAGCTAAGCACTAATGTTCCCCAGAGATTCTGACGTAAGATAAACATACTCAGACCATCTAACCTGGGTGACTTTCAATCCCCACATCTTCTCTTCAGGTAAGAGCCATGCCTGTTCACTTCATTAAATGTCATCCTATATTACTATTTCAAAGTCATTGTCTTAAGGGCTTTCATTATATCCTCAGATTTTTAAATTGAATGTCAAATAGAATTTGGGTAAGGAATTTAAAAGATTAAGACTTTCTTGTGAGAAAAGTTCACAGAGAATAAACTATAGGTGAAGTACCAAAACTTAAGTGTTGGTTTAATAAATTCTAACTGGTCACACTTTAAAATGAGGGGGAAAAAAAAAAAAGGTCACCTCTGCATTTATTTTTACTCCACCAAGCTTCTTACTACTAAGGTACATGTTTCCAAAATCAATCCAAACAGCAAGGCAACTGGGTGGGCAAATTCTAATATAACTATGCTAACATTGGACAGAGTATTTGAATGGGAGATTATCCCACAAATCCAGAACATATGCTTAGTATATATGCAATATCAGGAAAGATGATTTTTTCAAATAACCTTTCCAAAGCAGGTAAGTTGGAACTTCCGGGACTAAGAAAATAGTCCTACTCCTTTTAGATAAATGGAAGGAAAAAGGAATTTCCCCTTTGTGGTTAGGCTGCAGAATGTGTAAACTTTGAGCTTGAAGAAGCTTCTGGAGTTGTGTTTGGAAGCACTTGGAGATAGGGGATGGGTTAATGAAATTAGGTCTCAACCGGATATGTGATTTTCAAATCAGCTCCTTGGAAGTAATGATGGAAGGTAAGAAAGCAGATGTGATATTTGAGGGAGAGAAAACAAAACAAAAGGCAAACAAGTTCCTTGATGAATATCTATACTTGAAGGAGGAAAGCCTGATATTGGCTCAAAGATTGATAGGAGAATGAAAGATTAAGCAACTTTTGTTTTTATATCAAGGAAATCAATGACACCTACATCAAAAGGGAATTCACTAAATACTTGAGCAAGCATAACATATAGAAGAAAAGCTAGTATAATATTAGTATGGCCTTAAATTAAAGGGAAATTTTTAAAAAGCTTAATTATCTTAAGCACTGGAAATGTAAGGAAGGGATAAATATTTCTCCTTCCCCAAGCAGAAATATGCTCCCTGATTAAAAAATAAAATAAAAATAAAAATATAAAATGTATCAATAGCAGATACTTCAGCCATCAGAGCTGGTACTGTATTACTTTGAATAAATGATCCAGGGGTGTCTGGGTGGCTCAGTGGTTGAGTGTCTGCCTTTGGCTCAGGGGTGATCCCGGAGTCCCAGGATCGAGTCCCAAATCAGGATCCTTGAATGGAGCCAGTTTCTCCCTCTGCTTGTGTCTCTGCCTCTCTTGCTCTCTCTATCATGAATAAATAAATAAAATCTTAAAAATAATAAATAAATGATCCAAAAATATGAAATACCAAATATTATAGACTATCTCTTTTTAGACTATCTTACATTAATTTTGAAAATACAATGTCAAGCTAATATGAATAAACCAGAGGAACAGCTTGTCAGTATATGTGAACAGATTGAAGAATAGTAATAATTTTAGAGGCAGAGGAAGACTATTCTTCAGATGATAGACTAGGGTCAACAAATTTCCACCAAAAAGAGAACCAGGAAGCACAATGAACTATTTTTCCAGTGTTGTCCTCTAGTGCTCTGTCCAATTTTTAGAGATATCAACAAAAGCCCAATAGAAAATCTTATCTTGCCCCTTTATAAAACATATTGTAAAACATTTGTTTAAAATACCTTTTGTACCCCAATTATGAATAAGAAAACTCAGGACAACCCAGAAAAGAACTAAATCCATCAAAGACTTGGAGCACGACAAGAAGGTCTTTTGTTATCACTGTTCTTATTTCAAGGAGAATAACTTACACTCTCTGAAAAGGTGAAGGATGAGGCAGGATGTGTTTACAACACACAATAATAAAAGAAACACAAACATGGCACAAATTTCCCATTCATTATAAATATGTATCCCCAATCCCTGAAAGTAGTATTTTTTTTGGCAAATAAAAGAAAGTGCTTCACTCTCTTGTCCTGTGGGCAGTAAACCCTCAAAGTGGTTGATCCCATACTATTAAAGAAGATGATATGGGGCAACCTGGGTGGCTCAGCAGTGTAGCGCCTGCCTTCAGCCCAGGGCGTGATCCTGGAGACCAGAGACTGAATCCCACGTCAGGCTCCCTGCATGAAGCCTGCTTCTCCCTCCGCCTAAGTCTCTGCCTCGCTCTCTGTGTCTCTCATAAATAAATAGAAATCTTAAAAAAAAAAAAAGAAGAAGATTAAAAAAAAAAGATGATAATGTAAGTAAGGTGAAGAAGCATTTAAAATCAGTGTTTCCTAGACTGTGCCCCACAGAACACCAGATCAAAGGGATAAGGATAGATTCTGGGGGAAAATAGGTTTCTATAGCCAAATAAGTTTGGGATATAACACAGAAACAGTTTAAGAGTTTTCTCTATTACAGGGCTTCTGAGAGCTTTGATTATATCATATGCACTAAATGTTCTATATAAGCTCGGTCAATATGGGCTAGATTTTACTTGATAACAAACCCTGAACTCTAGTGGCTTAACACACTAAGTGGTACTTTACCATTCATACAACATGCCCATCACAGGAGAGCAGGGATGCTCTGTCCACAAAACCCCCTGGCTGGTGGAGGTCCCACCATCTTGCAATTGTACCACCTGTAACAAAGGGCCTCCTCCATTACCACAGTAAGAAAAAGGAAACAAACAACAGAATAAAACAAAGATTGATGCTTAGGTCTCAACTTTTCCAAAGTCTTTTTGTGAAATTTCTTCCCTCTGCTCACACTTTATTGGTTATAACTAGTATTTATACTATATTTACACTCCCATAGGGTACTGTACCCCTATGGGAGTGTAAATATATAAAGAAGCAAACTTAGGTTTGGTGAGCATCAATATCTTTGCCCCAGTGTCTAAGAAGGAATTTTAAAATGCAGCATTTTCCCAACTAATTTGAATATAGAATTGTTTTTTAGTCTTATATTTTATGGAATGAAGTGTCAATGAAACACAATTTGGGAAATACCAACTTAAATAAGCTTTTGCTTTGATAAGAAGGAATTTAAGCAGCATGCTTAATAATTCAACCACAGTATTTTGATAAAAGCACACTGAAGAGTCGCAAAAAGATGCCAAAATTATCCCTAGGTACCTTAAAGATGAAATACTGGCACCACAAATATAGTTTTAATATGGCAGTTGTTATTTTATCCTGTGTTAGTGTACAACTCATGCATGCACACATGAGCTGTTCCTTCATCTCTGAAGGAGTAGTTTTGTTGTTGGAAACTTTAATAAGGGGATTCTTTTCCTTCCAATATTTTTACAATGTTAGTGTTAACAATGCCAGGCTTTGATAATCACTTGTCAAAAGGGAAGTCAGCTTAGCTCCTTGTTGCATTATATTTCCATTCTTCAATACCACCAAATAACATGTATATATTTAATGCTCCATAGAGCTCACATACCAAGCACTTTATATTGCATTAAGAAATTCCATAAAGCACTTTACAGCACATACTTCAGACTCAAAGTTGGATTCTGAAACATATCTGTAAAGTTTTAGAAATTTCCATTTTCAGTAGACAATTTTCTTTGTGTTTTATGTTTTCTCTAGAGTGATTGTTTGGATTTGTTTTTTTTTTTTTTTTTTTTTTTTTTGTTTTTTTGTAATTTATTAGCATCCCTATAAAGATTTTTCAGTTTGCTTTTTGTCATCTGTTGAGCTGTAGTAGGTATTCCGAGTTATTTTAGATTGGAATAATTTCCTTTTAATCTGTTTATTCTGATTATGTATGCACTTATTTCTCTTAAAATATTACTCATATATTAAATCTGGAATATATATCAACACAAAAATGTTTAGAATAGATGAGTTGCTTCCAAATATATCATGCCAAGAACTATGAATCCACACTTTTACTGTCACCAGTGCAACATATATAGTCTCATCTTACCATTGTTAGTAATTAATGGATTTATACTCGAATTCTTTGCACATACATGCCAAATAATATCAACAGCACAAGAGGGTAGCTATTTCACAGATATTGTTTAATATATAAGCCAACTCAAGAATTACCAAATTTGCAAAAAGGGACTAAAGAAACTTTACTCCCTTTCCCACCACAAACATAAAACCTCCAAAGTATTATTCTGATTCAGATGTGAGGTTTATTCTATGCAAGAGTCTACTTGTGAGAGGGATACATGGCACTAATTATGGGAGATTATCAGTATCTTCCATACTATAAATTCAGAATGTTCCAGACATTCCCTAAGCTGTCACAGCTTCTCAAAATAACTCATCTGCAGTATAGGGAAGTGTGTTCAATAACTGGCTTGTTCACGAATAGATAGCAAATAATGGTAACTTTAACAAGTTTCAGCCTTTGATTCAGCCAAATCTTGGTATATACTTAACAAATATAGGATTTACTAGCTACATGCCTTGGGTTGGACCAAAACAACTTACTGTTTTTATTGCTACTTGCCTCTATTTCCTGAATCAACTCTTTTAAATGTAAGGTGTCATGCTATATCTTTCTGTGAGGAAATGACTGTCTGTAATAGATCGTCAAATAAAAACATTAAATAAATAGGTTTGGAATACATATTTGTAAATACAGTCATTCTCCATTATCCATCATTTTGGTTTCCATGGTTGTGGTTACCTGCAGTCACAAGGGGTTAGAAGCATCGGATTCTCCTTCAGACGTACTGTCAGTGGGTCAACACAGTGCTCGTCTCATCCCCCACTTGATCTCATCACACAGGCACTCCATTACCTCATGCTGCCACAAGAAGGGGGAGTGTGCAATCCAAGGACTTATTTTTGAGAGAGACAGAGAGACCACATTCACATAATTTTCTTACAGTATATTGTTAGAATTGTTCTTTTTAGCATTAGTTTTGTTGTTACTCTTACTGCATCCAGTTTATGAATTAAACTCTATCATAGGTTTGTATGTATACAAAAATGTAGTATATACCAGGGTTGGTACTCTCCATGGCTTCAGGCAGCCATTGGGGGATCTTGGAATGCATTTCCCATGAATAAAGGGTAATTACTATAAGTGATTAACACATGTGACATACACACATATTTACTAAGTCTCTCAGAAGCACTGTTTAGGGATATTATCTGAAACACAGGTATTATCAATCCACCTTTCTGTGCAAGAACCTGAGGTTAGGAAGTTCAACTAGATATTTTCAGAGCTAATGAACAATGGATGGAGGTGAGATTAGATGCAGAGTTGAACTGTTGCCACATCATGTGCTCTTAAAAACTGCCCTCACAAACGCACAAGATTATTTCAACTAAAAGTCACAAGAAGCACAACTAGAATACAAACTAATACTAATGCTAGAGCCTATGTTTTTCAGCAGAATCTGGAGGCACCTGGTACTGGCATATCACTACGTGGTTTCTTGCAATGGTGGAGGTAATTTATTTTAAAAATTACTAAAAACATTATATTCTTGGTATAAAGATGAGCTTAAAAGAAATCAGTGCAGTATGAGGCTAGTAACACTAAATTTTAAATTAGAACACCTATGTTCCAGATATTTACACCCTCCTTCCTAGCTCTATTGACCAAAGGCAAGTTAATTCACCCTTTGACCATGAGATTCTAAGTCATATAAAATAATGTCTATCTTCCTCTTTCCAGAAATTCCTCAAAAGCAGAAACTTCATTCTACACACCCTCTGATTTTCTGCATCAGACACAGAGGCTTCAGGGCTACTGAGTCACATGAGACTCGGGGAAGGCCACTCACACCATAGGCTCTATGGCACCCTTCGGACATGGGCAGCGCTGAGTTATGAAGTGACTCTGTGCACATGGTAGACCTTTAGGGATCCAATCCACTCTGATTGGCCACCAGTTTTTCCAGGAATTAAGCAAAAAATGATAAATATTAAATTGCTAACTTACTACAAATGACATACCAATTATTTAGGATTTCTATTGTTCCTCTCCCTAACATTGTCCTACTATATTGCCAAGATAGTTACATGGAAACCACATCATTGTGCCACTATTATTAACAACATCATCTTTTATTTTTTTTTAATCTAAATGGTTTTATTCCAATTTTATTTTATTTTATTTTTAAATGATTTTATGTATTTATCCATGAGAGACACAGAGAGAGAGAGAGAGATGCATAGACACAGGCAGAGGGAGAAGCAGGCTCCATGCAGGGAGCCCGACGCAGGACTCGATCCCAGGTCTCCAGGATCACACCCCAGGCCACAGGCGGCGCCAAACCGCTGCGCCACCAAGGCTGCCCTCAAATTTTATTTTAAATGTTCTTCCCTACCTACTCAAAAAAAACTGTGCTCATACCTTTTCTGAAGCATACCTTGCATTCAAACCCTGGTGTTCAGGCTTTTTTTTTTTTTTTTAAATAAAGATACAATTTACATAAATTTTGAGAATTATGGAATTATAATAAGCTAAAGGGCAAAAGTAGTTTTAAACTATTCTTGAAAGTTTAGGGTTGCTGTAAAAATTAGCTCACGAGTCCAGAGCATCTTCTGACATCACGTATTCATCATGATGGTGTAAAATCTGTGAAAACACCATTAAAGCCTTAGTCACATTAATAAATAAGAAAGCTAATGAGATTGCCTCTTAAAATTCTGTTGAACTTTGGCTCCTATTTTTATGTCACTTTATTGAGTAGAACCAATCCAAATGTAACCTCACAGGGTAATTCTCTTGTGAACAGCTCCTGCAGATTTAGATTAAAATGGTGTCTGGCCATAAAAAAAAGCAGTTTAGGGGATCCCTGGGTGGCGCAGCGGTTTGGCGCCTGCCTTTGGCCCAGGGCGCGATCCTGGAGACCCGGGATCGAATCCCACGTCGGGCTCCCAGTGCATGGAGCCTGCTTCTCCCTCTGCCTGTGTCTCTGCCTCTCTCTCTATCTCTCTGTGATTAAGTTAATGCTACAGTGAACACCATTCACTAATCCTCATGTATCATTTGTGAAATGCAGAGTATGTTTGGCAAAAATAAATGTCCTTTGCTCTTAAATACTCTCTGAAGATGGAGTCTAAAAACCATACCCAGGACATGGTTGCTTCTGGGGAAGAGAACAACTGGAATGGTCAAGACAATTATTTTTATTTCATCAAACAAATGCAATATAAGGGCAACTGGGTGGCTCAGTGGTTGAGGATCTGCCTTTGGCTCAGGCCATGATCCTGGGGTCCTGGGATCAAGTCTCACATCAGGCTCCCTGGAGGGAGACTGCTCTCTCTGCCTGTGCCTCTGCCTCTCTCTCTGTGTCTCTCATGAATAAATGAAATCTTAAACAAATGCAAAACAAATTTCTTCAAGAATTAAAAAAAAAAAAATCAAAGGAGTTTTAAAATGTGGTAGCAGTGATTAAGTTTGCTGCTTCTATCCGTAAGACTGGGCTACTTCTACAGTGATCACATTTTTGTTTGTACATTCAACATGTCTTGACTGAATTCTGTGCTGCATCGGGAACCACATGGCAAGAGATCCAAGGCTCAGCCCCGATGAATTTTACCAGTGTCCGTATCACACCCCAGAACACAGAGGCCATCTGGACAGAGAAGCACTTCATAACCTTTTTTGAACTCTTAGCTTCTTACTTGCTTTTTTTACTCCATCTTTGGCATTCTTCCACCAGGAAAAAAAAAACAAAAAATAAAAACAAACAACAGCCCCCCCCATATTTCTGAGTTTATTTTATGAAAAAAAAAATAAGTATGGAGAATGACTTTTTCAGACTACATCACCAGCCACATCCTATCCCAGAATTTTTCCCACTTCAGGTTTTACTGTGTTTAAGGAGGTCTGTTTTCTTGCACTTTCTACATTCCATCCCTGGAGCAACTGGGGCTTGATGGCACTGAGGTGGAGTTTTGAATTACATACAAGGGGTGGACCTCAGCCTAAACAAATTAAGTTAGAAGTGACCAACAGGAAAAAAAAAAAAAAAAAAAGAAGTGACCAACAGGTAGCTTATCTATTTTTAATTATTAATTTGCTTCTCTGTGTACACAGGCCAGAGTGATCACCTGTACAAATACACTAAATTCAATTTGGCAGAGAACACAGAGATACTGAGATCATTAATCACCCTGTGTTCTAAACCAGCCAAGTACTTTGTAGTCAAAACAAAAGCAATTACAACAGAGTACTGATGTTTGGTAAGGCAAAACGGTTCTTAATATATGAGAAAGAAACATCCAGCCATTCCAGACACAATTGTTAGGGGTGTTAGTTGATTTTTCATTAGCTCCAGTCGCTGTGAAGAGATGGCCTGGCCCATGGGATGGTACTGCGGCAATACGTGCACACGTTTATCAGGGCTCCAAAGTCAACTCAGACTCAGGGCCACACTCAGACTCTTACAAGCCCAACTTTGTGAGCTATATTAAAGAGACTGTAACTAATGAAATTTTTTTTTCTAAACTGTTATTTTGGTTTTGCTTCTCAGGCTATTAAAAAATAAGGCTAACAACAAACTGTATCCCACAATGCAACCTAAGAGCTAAATGGTGTCCGACTCCTTCATTTAACCAAATGAGACAGGTAAATTAGTGTCCGCTTTTATAAAAAACTGTTATTTTTTTATTATCTTCCCTGCACTGCTTCCGCTATAACAGATATTCTCAAAATTACTTGAAAGAGATTGACTTTTTTTTTTTTTTGATCACCTAAGAACATCCTACATAATTTTTGGTTCTGTGGCTACTATATTTACAGTGTTTTATGATGAGAAATTACATTTAGAAGCAGATAAAGAATGGTAGAATTCTGAATGACCAACACATGCAAAATTCATTTATTCTACTGAACTTACTGAAGCAAAAAAGAAAAATAGTGCCTTGAGCTTCTCAGTGTAAAAATAGTAAACATGACTCAAGATGATAATTCATAGCAAGATGTTCTCCAAAAAACTATAAAAGCAACTTTCTCTATTTAATCATTATTTAACAGAAAACACCCCCATCTCTTGATCTTCTGATTTAAATTTCTTTTCACTTGAATATACATTTTTTTCCAAGTCAGTGAGTCAGTAGAATCATGTGAGTTTGACTTTTCCATGAGACTATTGAGAATCTGTTTTGTTCAGAATAACTTCTGTATTTTGATTACTCTTTAATAGAGTAATATTGGCCACTGAACAAGATTTCTCTCTTTTTTTTTTAATTTATTCATGAGAGACATAGAGACACAGACAGAGGGAGAAGCAGGCTCCCCGCAGGGAGCCTAATGTGCGACTTGATCTCGGGACCCCAAGATTACAACCTGAGCCAAAGGCAGACCCTCAACCTCTGAGCCACCCAGGCATCCCAAGACTTCTTGTTCTTAATGACTCTTCAATATGACCACAAAGTAAGGAAGGGCTACCTTGGCCATCGTTAATGACTCAGCATTTATGGTCAGTCATCCTGTGCACAAAATACCAGACAGCGACAAAAGAGAACACTTGATGTAATAATAAATATATTTCTCCGATCCTGGGAAAGGTGCTTATAAAGAAGTTAGAATCGTAGGGATACGGCATCTATTGACCAAAGCATAAATCATAATAAGGCATAAAAAGAAATGTATTTGTCTAAGGGTTAGTAGCTCAGGCCTTGGAGCTAGACTGTTTGCATTTAAATCTTGGCTCCCCACTAACCAGCCATGTGACTATTCCAGGTACTAAATCTTTCTGTGACTCACTAATTGTGTGACTTTGATATAACTACTGAACCTTAGGATAACTCAATTTCTCATTATGAAATGGGATTAGTAATAGAATGTACCTCATGGCTCATTATGAAAATTAAATTATTGGTACACATAAAGAAGCATTCAAAGTCATTTGTGGCAAATAGTATGCACTTAATAAATGTTAGTTAAAATCATTATGGTGAGAAACATGGAAATCATATCTTAGGAAGAACAGTTTCAGCAACTTTTACATATAAAAGGAGGTAGACAGATCTGGGCAGAGTTACTCCAGAAAAGCAGAACTAAAAATAACAAGGTTATTGGTTTCAGGACCACAGTCTTAAATGAGACCCAAGGAAATACTTTTAATAACTAGAACTGTCAAAACGTGAGCTCCCGATACACTGAAGATGCTTAAGAGGAGGATGAATGACTTTCAGAGATACTAGAGGGTATTCCTATCCAAATTGCTACTAGATAAGCATAATAAAGGTCTTCCCAGTCCTAAAAATCTATGAGATCATATGAGTAAAATGAAAGAACTCTTACTAGAACATATGTGAGGCCTGATTTGGTATTTTTCTGGCTACAGGCACTATTAGATCCAACTTCTGCCAAGCCCATCCAATGTCCACCAACCCCTCCTCCCAGGGGAAATATTTTTCTTAAGTTCTATCCAGAACCAAGCATTATACTATTATTGTACTAATGTAGAAAAGTGGAACAATTAGAGGCATTCTGACTCTCTAGTCTACACAAATAGACCCAGGAGCCTGTGGCTTCATTTTATTATTTCAAAAAGCCTAACAGAATGCTTGCTATTTCCCATAATGAGAATGAATGGATTAACTAAACTATCAGTTCCTTTATTTTGAATGGAATTATGTTGATTGAATTATGTTATCTCAGGTTCTTAATCATATGAAGCTCTAAATGTTTTCATTATTACTAAACAGGAAAATTAATCATTAGTTTATGCACTTTAGCATTTAGGAACTTTTTTTTTTAAGATTATTAATTTGAAAAAGAGAGAGAGAGAGAGAGAGAGAGAGAGAGAGATTCCAGGAACAGGGAAGAGGCAGAGGGAAGCCCATGTGAGGTTCAACCCCAGGATCACTACCTGAGCCAAAGGCCAATGCCTAACCAATGAGCCACCCAGGTACCCCAATATTTAGGAACTTCCAAAACATTCAGTCCTTTGGTTAAAAAATAATTACCGTAGTGAGAGGTTCAAATAGATTGGTAACCATTCTGTAGGTCTGTTAAAACAGTCAACTAAATGTTAGCATTTTTAGGAGATAAGATGTCTTGGGAGCCAGAAGAACTAGGGCGTATCCAGGCATGGCTGGTTAATTGTTTTGAGACCTTGGGTAAATTATGTAGCCTCACTGAATATCAGTTACTGCCTCCTTAAAATGAAGATAATGTCTGCACTTGCTTATTTACTGATTTGGTCATGCCCTGCCTACTTCTATGAAAGATTTCATATATATCATCAAATAAAAGATAGATTACATTACAAATGGGAAATATTTAAAAACCAGTTTACCTTAGAAAATATTTTGATTGCTGTCATCATATTTTAGTCCCAGAAAAAAAAATATATTGAATGAAATGACAGATTTGTTAATAACACATAGACAAAAAAATCTGTGATTATCACTGAGATGTGGCTTGGTCCAAGGCTTCCTACATTCGTCAGCAGATCCTAGTGAACCAAGATATGGATTACACTAGAAAACAATGAGTATACAAGGTTTACAATATCAGTTTCATATTTTATGATCATAATCTATAACTGAAAGCAAACAAACAAACAAACAAACGAAAACCTCAGCAAGCTGAAGAAATCCAGACTCGCTCTTAGGCAAGATCCTGGCCACCCTCTGGATTAGACCCAAGAATAATTTCTATGTTTTTTAAAGATTAGAAACAATCAAAAGAGAATAAAATTTCGTGACAAGCAAAAACTATAGGAGATTCAAATTTTAGCACCCATAAATAAAATGTTATTGGAACACATCCTCACTTATTTTTCGCAGCCTTATATATTTATTTATTACATATAGCCTACAATGTTGATCCTACAATGTTGAGCAATCGTGACAGGGACTGTTTGGCTTCCAAAGCCTAAAATATATTTATTTACTCTCTGACCCTTTATCAGAAATGTTTGCCCCTGCTCTAGATGGCACTGAATTGAACCATTCCCCCTGAAGACTATTTTACTGGTTTAGTTCCCTGTCACATAGTAAATATGACTCACTGCTCCTCCATGAAGTGATGGGGGAATTAAGCTGCCCTTTGGCTCAGTTTCTTTGTCCTTGAAATGTGAAGACAGTCACTATAGTAATAAGCACATCCATCATAGAGTTCACTTAGAGAATGAATTGATGCTATATACGTAACACACTGAGAGCAGAGAGGGGCACACAGTCAGCCCTCAACAACATCAGTCAACAATTATTCTCATGGTTGCTATGGCCATTACAATTTCCTGTTCCCCACCATTCAGAAGGGTCTACAGATACATGACAACATCTCTGGGGACATATCTGTCCTAGTAGCCCAGGAAAGAAAGGCACCCGTTAACCTGAATATCTCCTCTGTAAAAAGAATCATTTATATTGCATAAGGTATAGATGGAGTGAGAGGGACCCCAGCTGCAAAGAGTCTTCCATTTCTCTTATTTTGAGCAATGCTGACTGCCCAGAGTATGTCTGCTAGTTAACTACTCATCTTTATTGGAAGGAAGCTTTTGTAAGAAGGAAGGAGAAAAGAATTTGGGGTATTTTCCACTTTCTTGTAGGGATTCTGGCAATAGGTAAAGAAGGCTCATCTTCAGGCAAAATCTGTTTCTCATTCATCCTAAAAAATGCAAATAGTATAAAAGTAGACTATAAAAGAAAAATAATATCAGGAAAGATTCAGAGAAGTGTGAGTATATTCCAATAACCAAAGCTCAACAAAATATGAAAATAATTTGAGATTCATAAATTTTGCTTCTAAAAATTTAAGAAACCGAAACAACATATTTTGGAAGAAGAGATTTTTTTGTTTGTTTTGTTTTGTTCCTCATTTGTTTTGTGGTTTTGCTTAACCTTTTATCTAGTGCTTCTGCATGCAATATTAGATCTATCACATTTTCCCTGCTGGATTAGATTTTTTTTTTGCCAGTGATGAATAATAAAACGTAAGTAAGTTGTGAATATATGAGACTGTGAACCACTGATAATTTTAAAGTTTGATTTATAACACTATTTTTCAATATGTGTCTGAAATGTTTGTAGCAATTGTTCATAGACAATATTGTAATGTCTGTGTAGGATAGAACTACTCTTTGAATGATGGATTTACTATTCATATTGGTTCTAGACTTCCAGCCTCATGCCAACTTCTCTAGGTGACATTTCTCATGTGCTGTCACAACTCACTGCTGGAGGAATTACGTGTCTTCTGTGTGACTCCAGAAGGAGACAATCTTGGAAGCTTATGCCTAGTTTTCTCTGGATTTCACCCCACTGTCTTTTCTCTTTGCGTTGTACACTTTTGGTGTAGTAAATCATAGCCATGAGTATGAGTATGACTTCATTCCAAGTCCTGTGAGTCCTAGTGAGTCACAGAAATGGGGTGAAGGATGCATTGAGGAAGGACAGTGGTGTCTAGGAGATCCAAACACACTACCTAACTTGATGATGCTGACAGTCTGATGAAGATGAATCTCATGGAGTATAGGTCCTTGATAACTCTAGGTTAACTCTGTCATTGAGCTTTTTAAACTTACCCCGCCCCCCGCCCCGCCCAGACTGTGAAAACTTCATGCAATTTTCCCCAAGTTCTACTTGAGGAAAGTATGAAAGGTACGGACATTCTCTGAATATTCTGAGGGATTCAGACATATTTTAATGACGTATTTAACAGCTGTCTTATCTAAGTTTAAGCTAAGGTTTGCCAAACCATTAAAGCCTCTTACTGTTATGGTGTGCAAAATCTCCAAAAATAGCAGAGAGAAGAGCTGCCTTGTATTTTACTATAAAGATATTTGTTATAATTGTTTACAGATTTAAGTGCTGCTGAGCATCATGAATACGCAGTGTGCAGAAATGTGATGCCCAGGAGAACTGTGTGGGTGTAAGGAGGCTGTACAGCATGACTAAAGCATTTGGATAACAGTTTTGGTCATCTCTCACATGGATCATTGCCACTCAGTTTCCCCTCTGAGAGGGTGCAAATTGGGTGGTTGCTAAGAGATTAGAACACAAATATCCTTAATTTGTAAGTGGGGTGCTCAAAAATGGGAGAGTAAAGAATACTTGCTTATCTCTCCAGCCCCTCCTCCCTTATATACTGACCCTAAAGCTTCTGGCATTTCCCCCCACACCTTTCAACCCTACTACCTTTCCCCATGGAGTTCACCAATGACAATAATATAACCATTAATCACAAAACACATGTGGGCAAGGACCATACCGTTCATTTTCCAAAGAAATAAGTATAAGCAAAGTAGGTAAGGAAAAAAGAATCCACTCACAGAATTTTGTCTCTACTGTAGTTATAATATGCACTAAATATTTAAAGGGTGCAGGTCTCGAAATATTATTTCATATATGGCTGTTCTTCCTTCCCAAGAGGGAATAAAGAAAGAAATTAAAATGTGAACTGTAATAAGAAAAGATGCCCTAGAGATGAGAAACTCAAAAGGAAAGGATATAAAATAATATGAGAATGGAACGTCCATAATAAAAGATTTTAACAAGTATTAGATAAGGAACATTAGATACATTTTGAAGGAAGCTAAAAAATATTTCTAGTAGTTCTGTGACAGTAGTTTCTTCAGAGAAAACACAGAGCCAATGACAAAATTTCTAAAGTAACTTTGATTTATATTTTCTCTCTTTATCTTATAATAAGCTACATATAATGCAGACAAGGTATGTTTTAAGAAATTGTTTATTAAGATGAAAAAAACAACTTCCTTTTGAATGGGCAATGTATCTCATTTGGAAAAAAACATTCATATGAATGAATATTTTGTGTTACACGCTGTAAGGCAATTTATTCTTACATATTGTCTTGCCCAAAGCACTTGGTAAAGAGCATCTCAAAGAGAGAAATAGTGTCAAATGGGAAAAATAAAGCATGGTCTTTCAGGAAACAAAGGGAGGACTCTATGGAATATAAAAAAGCCAAAATAGCACATCAAATTCCTCTGTGACGGTTGAGAATAAAACCTGACACCTAGCTGTGATTCAAGTATCTCACTTTTTCACATATTTTAACACAAAAATGAAAAAAAAAATAGACGTATAAGAATGTTCGCTGCAATATTTTTGTAATAGCAAACATCATGAAATTTTCTCCATAGGGAAATGATACATTGATACCACTTCTACTGAAAAGAATGAAGTAGAATTCTGTGCGCCAATATGAAAATATCTCAAAGTTATACTATCCAGTGAAATAAGCATCGATACAGAAAGACCCTTTGTATAAAGATATCTATATGCTCATTTGAGTATATAGATAATTGGGAAATTTGAGAAGAGAAACAAATAAAAAAAAGAGATGATATATGGAATCTATGATCCTATGGAAGGAGACAGTGTCTGAGGTAGGAAGACTCACTATACATTGTCTTGTATACATGTTCAAAATATCTAAAGTCTTCCATAGTTCTATTATGGTTCTTGATATATTTTATATCTACATTGTATAAATGGTAGTCTGACTTTTAGTACATTTAGGTACTTGTTACACTATTCTGAGAATTTCTGAAAGCTGCTCATTACTTAAAATTTTACAAATATTTAGATCACTAAGTAACTCAAAATATTTAAATGGGTAATATTTAAATGACTATTTAAAATAGTTAGATTATTTTCTGAATATTAGATCTTACCTACTTTTTTTACCTGTTGTAAAATTCAATTTTAATTTGAAATTGTTTACCATGAAAACTTTGTATATGTACCATTAATATTATTCTAACTGATCATTATGGCAAATCAACGGATTAGAAGTTCATCAACCAAGAGAATGGGATTTTTGTTTAAATTTCTCATGTCTGGTCTCTTCAATAAAAATGGTGCTGGGAACATTGGACAGCCACGTGCAGAAGAATGAAACTGGACCACTCTCTTACACCATACACAAAGATAAACTCAAAATGGCTGAAAGATCTAAATGTCAGACAAGAATTTATCAAAATATTAGAGGAGAACACAGCAATAACCTTTTTTGAACTTGGCCACAGCAACTTCTTGTAAGACATCTATGAGGGCAAGGGAGACAAAAGCAAAAATGAAATATTGGGACTTCATCAAGATAAAAAGCTTCTGTACAGCAAAGGAAGCAATCAACAAAACTAAAAGATAACCTATAAAATGGGAGAAGATATTTGCAAGGAACATATCAGATAAAGGCCTAGTATCCAAGGTCTGTAAAGAACTTATCAAACTCAATACCCAAGAAACAACAATCCAGTCATGATATGGGCAGAAGACATGAACAGATATTTCTCCAAAGAACACATACACATGGCCAACAAGCACATGAGAAAATGCTCCACATTCCTTGCCATCAGGTAAATACAAAAACCACAATGAGATACCACCTCACACCAGTGAGAATGGTGAAAATTAAAAAGACAGGAAACAATAAATGTTGGAGAGGATGTGGAGAAAGGGGAACCCTCTTGCACAGTTGGTGGAATGCAAACTGGTAAGCCACTCTGGAAAACAGTATGGAGTTTTCTCAAGAAGTTAAAAATAGAGTGACCAAAAAAATTAAAAAAAAAAAAAAAAGAGCGACCCTATGACCCAGCAATTGCACTACTGGGTATTTACCGCAAAGATACAGATGTAATGAACCGACGGGACACTTGCACCCCAATGTTTATAGCAGCAGTGTCCACAAAAGCCAAACTGTGGAAAGAGCCAAGATGTCCTTCGGCAGATGAATGAATAAAGATGTGGTCTGTATATATAATGAAATATTACTCAGCCATCAGAAAGGATGTATACCTCCCATTTGCTTCAATGTGGATGGAATTGGAGGGTATTATGCTGAGTGAAATAAGACAATTGGAGAAAGACAATCACCCTATGCTTTCACTCATATGTGGAATATAATAAATAGAGAAAGGAGGGAAATTGAGTGGGGAAAAATTAGAGAGGAAGGCAAACCACGAGAAACTCCAATTCTGGGAAACAAAGGGTTGCAGAAGAGGAGGAGGGAGGGGTAACAGTGTGACGGGCACTAAGGAAGGCACTTGATGGGATGAGCACCAGATGTTACACTATATGTTGGCAAATTGAATTTAAATAAAATAAATAAAGTAAATAAACCTCTCGTGTCTGGTAATATTGCTTCATTATTTCTCTATTCCTTTTTTTTTTTTTTTTTTTTTTTTTTTATTTATTTATGATAGTCACAGAGAGAGAGAGAGAGGCAGAGATACAGGCAGAGGGAGAAGCAGGCTCCATGCACCGGGAGCCTGACATGGGATTCGATCCCGGGTCTCCAGGATCGCGCCCTGGGCCAAAGGCAGGCGCCAAACCGCTGCGCCACCCAGGGATCCCTATTTCTCTATTCCTTAATAATATAATTGATAACCAAACTTTGCTATTGGGATAGTTTTTTCTAACTTTACATTAGTAACATGTTATACATACCTGGGAAAAGAGGAATGTAGTTAATATCAAATGGATCCCATTATAAGGTTTCATCATTTTAGAAGTAGACATAACAAGTGGCCCATCTTAAAGTGTTTCTATAAAACCAAATTCCTTTTCTCATTTTTATTCCTCTTGACACGATGGCTTTTTCTACCCTATACCTGTGACAATCCTTTCATTTTGAAGTCCATTTGTCTGCCAAATTCCTTCACATAAATACAGAAAAATCTTCGCATGAGTCAATATATGTGTGTTGTCATAAACAGAAATTAGCAGAGCATTCTGAACATATGAGTGTAGAAGCTTGCATAACTTTTCTGCATTCATTAATCTCCAATAACCTCTGAGAGCCTAGAAAGTTCTACTTATGTCATTTGACCAAAAACAATGAAAATCAGTGATGGTTCCTACATTCATGTTGTATCTTACGTAAATTGATACAATTATTCTAATATTATGAATAAATTCCATAGTTTCTGAGCTGTTGTAAAATGACCAGGCAGTTTTGTGAGCTCCATTCCAACAGGAGCATTCAGTGGGAAATGGACAACCACCATAAAGTTTATCATAAAAGGGACTTTTGTTTGTGGTGAGACAGCCGGACAACCAAGTCTGTGACAGTATTCTGTTTGCATGCACACTGCCACTTTTAGTTTTCTGCCTAAAAAATTATTATTGCTAGAAAACGCTTATTAAAAAATATTCTTCCTTCAACAATGGAATATTAAAAGTCAGACTGAGAAAAATTACCTCTATTTTTTAAATACAAATACATTATTGTATCATTCTTCAGTGATCTAGTGAAGAGAGATAAGATAGCGAGGAAAATGGTATTGTAGACTAGGAAGTGAGAGGGAGAGATGTGGACATTGTTCATTAAAAGAGACACTTACAAAAGCTAATTAAGTCCTTGACATTAATTCCTTCAGAAGTTCATTCAGGATCTTCAAGTTTGAAGGTGAGATTCCAATAGCTGAGCTCTAGAAATGTTGTCTAGAATTTTTCACCGACCAAAAGATAGTTGTGAAACTGGAAAGGAGAAATCTTTCCAGTCTCTGCGGGCCTTTTAACATCACAGATCGTAACATTTTAAGAGAACCTTAGACCTCATGTAATCTAGGGCTCTCATATTACAGATCTAGTAAGAGAAGTTCAAGAAAATTAAATGCCTAGCTTGATAACTTGTCCATTACCATGTTTCTTTGGTTATTTAGTATCTATTTACCTTAAAACTTTTCCATGGCTCTTCATATCTCCAAATAGTAATGGATCATATTTTCTAAATCTGCACTAAAAAATTGGCCTTAAATAAAAAGGTTAGGCTTCTGCCCATTGGAAGTATTCTATGTCATACCCGAAAGGATAGTCTTTGTTTAGAATGAGAATTGGCCATACCCAACAGTCTGCCCAAGTCAGAAAGGGTGGGGGCTACCCAAGGCAGAAAGACTAATCATTTGATTTAGGTTAGCGGCTTTGGGTCATGAGGTACCAGTTGACCTGGAGACTGAATTCAACCATGAGGGTGATTGTCCAGTCAATTTTACCTACATAAACCCTGGTAAACACTCTGGACACTGGGTTCAGGGGAGTGTCCCATGGTCGGCACAATTCCGTGCATATTGTCATACATCACGGCCAAGAGGAAGTAATACCACCTGTGACTCATGACTCAATGGGGAGAAGACAACCACAGAAGCTCTGTTGTAGGACCCCTTCCCGATTCTGCCCTTATATGTCTCCTCTCTTGGCTGACTTTATTCTATATCCTTGCTCTCCAATATTCAACAATCATGAATATAATAAACTTTCTCTGAGTCCCTTGAGTCCTTCTAGTGAATTAATAAAACTGAGGGTGGGTTGGGGACTCCTTCTACTGCTGCAGTTGGTGTCAGGAGTCAGAGCAGTTTTATAGGGACTTTTTCCTCAAATTTGGCAATTTAATTAATTTTGTATACTAACTTCAATAGTCATATTTAAAGTTTTCTTAGAAGTTATATTACCTCATTTTTAGATCTGATAATATAAGTTACTAGAATAAATATTCCCTATGGAAAGAGGCTATGATGGTTAATTTTGTATGTCAACTTGGCTAGGTCACCGTACCCAGATATTTGGTCAAATATCAATCTAGATGTTTCTATGAAATTATTTTTTATTTATTTTTATTTATTTGTTAATTTTATTTAAAAGATTTTATTTATTCATGAGAGACACAGAGAGAGAGGCAGAGACACAGGCAGAGGGAGAAGCAGGCTCCATGCAAGGAGCCCGGGTGGGACTTGATCCCGGGGTCTCCAGAATCATGCCCTGAGCTGAAGGCAGCGCTAAACCTCTGAGCCACTGGGGCTGCCCTCTATGAAGTTATTTTTTAGATGACATTAACTTTTTTTTTTTTTTTTTAAGTAGGTTCCATGTGGGGCTTGAACTCACTACCCTGAAATCAAGACCTGGATGCTGACCTGATCAAGCCACCCAGGTGCCCCTAGATGACATTAACATTTAAATCAGACTTTGATTAAAACAGATTACCCTCTGTGATATGGGTGGGCCCCATCCAATCAGTTGAATGCCTTATTAGATGACAGACTGACCTCTCCCAAGGAAGAGAGAATTCTGCTAGCTGAATATTTTTGGACTGGAATTAGAATGTCAATTCTCTAGCCTTCCACCCCATTCTGCAGATTTTGAACTCATCAGACTTAACAATCATGTAAGCCAATTCCTTAAAAATCAACAAATCAATCAGTCTCTTTCTCTGTATTTGTACAAACTTCCTATTGATTCTGTTTTTCTGGAGAGCATGACTAATACAGGGGCAGAGTTTTTACCCATAGATAGCTCTGTAGTCACTCTAAAGCTTAGACATCTCAAAGCTCAGAAACCCCAAAGGATAATATGAAATTCATTGTAGTGGGATTTCTAAATGTTTTCTTAAGCTATGATATCAACAACTCCAGAGTTCACAAAACACTAAATATGGTACAGAACACAATATTAACAAATTCATGTCCCGTCCTACTGAATATCACTGACTCAGTCTGGCAGTAATCTATATGAAGACTAATACAAACCACAAGAAGTAACACAGAAAGTTAAAATCAGCACAAGGGGAAAAGTGCTGACAACTATAACATTTCCCTTCTCCTCATTGCTACAAATACCTCTTGAAATACCTCTGTGTTACAGAAAACTATGAAAAAGTTATTTGACAGTCTACTTCCTCTCTTTCCACAACATTCCTAGAGGGTGGCCCAGAGGAAAACAGTTCTGTCAATAAAAACTCCTTTTTATGAAGAGCCTTGTATGGAACCTCATTGTCTATACATGGTATGTAAGAAGTTCTTACACACTGACCTCATTCATCAGCTTCCCTGGAAACACAATGCAACCCATAATAATTAACAATAACAATTCAATTATAACAGTTTCTTATGAGGTAGTATATTATTTCATATATATGTTCAGTATATATTTCATATAACATTGGTTTCCTGGGAGTTGCAGATGAAGGCAAGAAAGACATTGAAGAAGGATTTTCCTCTGTATATTTTAGAATATTTGTGTACTTCATAATGGATATATACACAGTAAATTTATTACATTACTTACATATTTTATGACATGCATTATATATATATATATATGAATTATTTACCTATTTTAGAAAACCAATAAGCAAAAACAAGTTGCAGATTACTGTATTTACTGATCCAATTTCTGGAGGAAATAAAGGAAGTTATTTATACAATTATCTAGAATATATAGAGAAAAATGCAAAACCGACAGTTGGCAGTACTTACCTCTGGGGAGGGAAGCAGGTTATAAAAGAAGCATGCAGGGATTTCATCTTTTTATTTTTCTTCCCTTTCCATTTAAAAAGAATGTTTATTATTTAATTTTATACTTTAAAAATTCTTTTAAAGACTCCCATTGGGATTCTTTAAAGCAGTTGAAGTAAGTCTCCTGCAGTGACTCTGACCCAGAGCTCCTGAGATCCCCACCCACGCACAGAGCTTGCTTGCCTGGGACCCTAGCATGAAAGTTGTGAGTTTCATTTCATTCCTGTAGAAGCGGCAAGTCACATATTCTAATTTCCTCTTCCCAGCTGAGGAAAATGTCTGAGAAGTAAAAGGAGCATGAAAAGTAGGACTGGGGGGCATGTGGGTGGCTCAGTTGGTAAGCATCTGCCTTTGGCTCAGGTCATGATCCTATGGTCCTGGGATGGAGCCCAACATCAAGCTCCCTGCTCAGTAAGAAGTCTGCTTCTCCCTGTGCCCTTACCCCCCACTCAGGCTCACTTGTGTGCTTGTGTGCACGTTCTCTCTCAAATAAATAAATAAAATATTTTAAAAAAAAGAAAAGTAGGACTGAAATTTGCAGCCACCTGTCCACAAGTGTCCATGACTTCATACTTTCTGGTTCTCCAACTCCCAATTGTGCCTTTTCTCTCTCCCCCTACTAGAAGGTAAACTTCAAGAACAGCACCTACGTGTGCTTTCTTTGTACCCCTGCACCTGACAGCCTTGAGTGGTGCCCACTGCCTGGTACATTCAGCATATCTGTGTCAAATGAATAAATGAATGAGAAGTTCTAGCAAAGATGCTTATGATTTATCTACCAGAATGAAATAACTCCCTGGTATCTATAAGTATGCGTAACTTCATATACTGTCTCCTGAAGCTCCTTTGAAACAACCTGATCTTATCATTTGAACTAATCGTGAATTTTAAATATGTATTTTTCATGATAATGCCAAAACACACAAAGTTTTTTAAACTATGAAGTTAGTAGAAGGGATATCATGAAAAAGGATCATAGATTAGGAGGCTAATCGCTGCCTCCTAAAGGAAAGAAAGAAAAAAAAAAAAGCCCAGAAGAAGATAACTTTGATGATAAGTAAACAATCCATATTTGACTTAAGACAAAGATCTAAAGTTGTCTTCATGTTTAACTTGGGTCTGCTTTAGAATTCCGATTTAAACACAAATGATGGCATAAACATGCTGTCTTTGAGAGCTCTTCTTACCAGAGAGGCACTTAGCATGCAAATCTATAACATAAATTTCGTTTACAAATGGCATTGCAGAAAGATCGCTGCTACATCTCATCCTCTAGTCACAATAGATGTGAAAAAGATAACTAGTTAGTGAAATAACTATAATTCAAGTGGAAAACTGACATAAAGTCCCATAAGCTTCTCCAACTAGCTTTACTTTTTGACAGTACGGTTCTTTACACAGATATATCTTTTGGTTCAGTGACAGTTTTACTAGAATAAAAGATGGACAAGAATTAAAGGGCCGCAGGGCAGTTAAATACAAGCAGACGTGGTTAAGAATTCTTTCCCTTCCGCTGTCCCCAATTCCCCATCAAATGTCAAACCTATTGTATACCTGTGAGAGTGAGTCCGTTGCATAATATTTTAGGATAGAATCCAAGTAGTCCTCATTTAGCTGTTCTAAAAATCAAGGGACGGAATGCCACGTAACATTTAAGAAATAATCAATCTTCTCATTTGGGGGATTCTGTGGGTTGTGCTTTGTTGTATTTGTGTGTGTGTGTGTGTGTGTGTGTGTGTGTGTGCGCGTGCATACATGCACAATTTTAAAGAGATGAAGACTTAGGGCAATTGATTCATCCTTCGTATCAAAAATACGAGTGGTGGACCTAATGGGACAGAACTTAACATGGGAGGTATTTGAAATACATAGATAGTCTTTTTTCAGTGAAAAAAAGCTCTGATCAACGGAGATATAGAGTGAACCACAAGAGGGTAAACACAAAGCTCCAGGGAGTCTTGTCACCTTATAAAATTTTATAGTTAAAAGCTGAGTGGCTACTGGGGATTTTCTTTTCTTTTTTTTTTTTTCTTTTTTTTGGTGTTCATGTTTCTTTTTAGATAATAAATTACATAGATATCTCTACAGTTAAATCAGAAATAAAGTGTGTACATATGTTCCTAATTTATAGTTTCACAGAATTTTTTTTTTCACAGAATTTTAAACTTGGACAATCTTATGAGGTCAAATGATCTCAATTCTCATTTTACATGTCATGAAATGAATACCACTTAAAATGCTGTACATGAGAAGATATGAAATTATCAGTTTTTCAAACAGCAATTACTATAAATAATTTAATATTCTTTCCGGGCTATTTTGTAACTAACTCAAACGTTTTTATGTGATTTTTGAATAGAAGTCTTTTAATTTTATAGATTATCACAAAATGCTTCTTCTCTAAGATAGAACTTGATAAAAGGAGTCTTGAAATTATGAAGTTATTTATTGAGGTGAATAGATAGGCATTATCTATTTTTTTATGAACTTTTTATTCAAATAGATTTTCACAATCTTATCTAAAGACGTGACACAGACGCCTGTGTGACACTCAGGTGTGGCTCGGGACTGGCTGAGACAGCCACCTTAGCAAAAGGGAGTGAAAGCTCTCTCATATTTGGGGGTGTGGCGGGGTGGGAGGTGGAAAAAAAAAGAATTTTATGCATTGGCTTAGTGGCCTCAAAATGTTATTATTAGCTTGAATTTGTGATTTCCTTTCATCAACTGAAAGACAATTCACACGGACTTCTGAATAAGAACAACTTAATTTTACAAATTTAGAGAGTTTTCCTCCACTCCAGATATATAAATATTTGTAGTTTTTCTTTCTAGTGAAAGAAAAAAACAAAAAAAAAATTACTAAAATAAGAAACAACAAGCTTCTGGTGACAAAAATACTTTTACATGGTTTTCTTAACTTACAAGTAGAGATTTTACTGTGATTCTAAAGGGGTGGGGCTCTCAGTTACAGGGAAGTTAAACCACGTGGTTCAAAAACAACAGGTACATTTAATGGAAATCAGAATTAGTTGCATTAAAGTAACAGTTACAATTTTCAAAGAGTTCACTGAACATTACATCTAATTTTTCTTTTGGCAAAAAAGACCTTCAGAGTTTCATTTTATTGGCTGTAAGAGTTTGCAAATGCAAATAAAGAAATTTTACTTAAAGTGCACCCATTCAATTATTTTGAAGTAAAAACACTGTTCTCAAAACTGATTCCTATTGTATATATAAAAAAAAAATTGGTGTATTCAAAGGGAATACGTTTATAGTTGTAAATACCAGAGAAGCACAAATAAGAATTATTTTGAAAACTCACCACCTTTTCCTCCAGTGAAGCACTCATGTTGCTCTGAAGCTGGTGCTCCCAGAGTAGTTAATTTCTCCGTAGATTCTGGAGCTTTGTTCCTTATGAACTGACACTGTCAATTGTGACTTTTCCATTTGAAATACTATTAAACAAACTACCATGCTCTGCTAGGCACACAGAACTTGCGATTTAAATCAGGCCACATTCTACCCTTTGCTGCCAAGGGGGCTCCCAAGTTACTTTTGCAAGAATCACTCATTACAGAATAATCTCCAATACTTCCACAGAATGCTCCTTTCTTCCACCTCACTCCCGCAAAAGGGATTTCATTTATTTTCTTTTATTGCAAATTGTATTTACATTAAGAAGTGGAATGAAAGCCTGCATTAATCTGTTTTGGAAAAGTGGGAAAGGGGATTTTCTTCAGCATGTTGCTGACAGTCAGCAGAATAAAGGTTTCTTAAAGGTGTCAGCTGCTACAAAACAGGATCAACACTTCCAGGCTGTCACTCTGCTCCCAGGGAAGTTCTTTCCCACTCTTCCTGGGCTGGATCCCAGAGCCCGCCTACTTCCACACCCACCGCTTCCCCATGTTCTCTGGAGACCCTCGCCCCAAACCATTCTCTTTCCATCCCTTTCACTCATCCCTTCCTGATCTATGGGCTAGCAATTCAGCTTACTACAGGGTGAGGCCAGGAAGCAAATGAGCTAAGCTTAGGGCTGAGACAACAGGCAGGGCGCAGGGATGGTGAGAAATGGGGTATAGCCCCACCTCCAGCTGGTGGCAGCTGTCACCTCCCAAGCAATGGCATGGTGGGGGGAATGCAGTTCTAGTCTTGCCAAAGCTTCAGATTTCTTGAGAAGAGCCACAGTCTCTGGAAACTCATGGGAAGTTTCTTAACTTTTAAAAGCAGACACGCAGCTGAGTCTGATTTAAAACCATATTCCTGAGAAAGGGACAGGCGGGGCTAAATAGGGAGAGACGGGTAGGGGGCTACAGGATCAAGCTCCTGGAAATCCCCAAAATGCTGAGTTGTAAGAAAACCAGAGATAAGGGAACAAACCAGACCACCCTGCCCTGGGTGTGGGTGGGAGGGTGTCTTCTTTTATGATAGTCACTGTGACCAACAAAGAATCGCCAGACCCCAAAAAGTAGCCATTGAGGATGTTATCACCAGTCCTTACTCAAACCAAGGCATCAGAAGAATGCGAAGGCCACAAGCTCCCCGATCCAGTCTAAATACAAGACTGTCGGTGTAGGCCCACATGGGCCACCCTGTCGGGACCCCTCTCACTCCCCAAGGCTTTCTCTCTTTCCTTACTCAATAAGCTTCTAGCACTTTGCTCACACTCTCCTTCATCTACGAGATTTCATTCTTCGACTCCGTGAGACAAGATCCTCCCTCTTCCACTTCATTATGTGAACGAGATAAAACATGTCTGTGATCCAGGCTTGAGCAGCAAGGCAGCTGCCTGTTTTTCTAAGTTGACACCACCTTCATCCTCCAGTCCTGTAAGTACTGAGAATGCTGCCTCATACCTAGTGCTAGCCACTAAGAATTTATAGGTTCATAAAGCTAATCAGTATGTCAGGACCTGGCCCTCCTCACAAATCTAAACCTCAGTCCACCTGCACTTACAGGAAACACCTGTCGAGGAATCCTAACACACCAATCACAATCCTCCAACTCAGCTTTAGCTAGTTTACCTCTTCTAGAAAATTGCACCCACTGGCCTTATCAGGAAGTCCCCCGCCTCTTAACTATCATGCTCTGTTTCCATGATGCCTCCTCCAACGCTCTATAAAATTGTTCTTGCCCCACATCCCTCAGGAAGACTCTCCACGGGTTGTTTCTCATGAATGAAGGACATCACACTGGTTACTAAAGTACATTATTTTTTAGCATCTGATAATGTACACATAGATGTAGAGAGACGCGGCCCTTGTGCTGCAAACATTACATTTACAGAAAATGTAAAGGCAGGCAAGTTTAGCAGCTATTATAGTTAATATGTCTGGCTTTCATCTGAATAAACACCTGGGTTGTGTGTATTCATTAAAAAAAAGAAAAAAAAAGAAAAAAAAACCAACAACAACTTGTCAAACTGTAGGCGCGGTAGAATATCCGGTCTTTGAGGTCACTGATGCTGATGGGTGAAGACAGCTTCACCAGGAATGATCTAAACTCCAAAAACAAGGAAAGAAGGATTGGATCCGTAAACATTGCTTTCCTTTTCCAAGGCTTATGTTGGAAGTTTGCCACCTCTGGGGAGCATAAGACTGTAATTCGTCTGAGTGGTGAAAAACCTCTTATGCAATGGATATGCAAAAGGAGTAAAAGAACAAGGAAAATGTTAAAATGTGACAAGATGAGATCACCCAAAGGGGATGCTGTGAAATTCCTACAAGGCTGAAGATATTTTCAACCTGCCCAGCTGATCTAGAGCTTTGTTTATAGTGTTCTTTCTCCATAAATAGAAAATAACCTGCTTCTGACAATGTGTAATGAGTCTTTCCTCTGCTTCTTATTTTGCTCAGAAATCCTGAAACTTTTCTTTCCATTCCTTCCTTCCTCCCTCCCTTCCTTCCTTCCTTCCTTTTTTGGGATTTCAGGAAATGCATGAGAATACCTCCACACCAAATTCCAAGTGGAAGGTACAGCTCTGAAGAAAGGGTAGATGGTTCCAAAGAGCATTAGCCAATTGTCCCTCTCTTTATGATGCCCAGTCTTGACTCTGCTTCCTTTCCTGTGTTTTTCTCAGATATCGGGTACAAATGATAACCAACCCGAGGGCCTTTTTCATTCTACATACTTAAAAAAGTCCCATTCCTTCGTCATTAATGGCTGCATTTTGCTTTTTCAGTACTTCCCAACGAAAATTGCTTTCATCCATTTGTCTAAAATCCAGTCTATGTCACTGTAACTGTGACCGGATTCTTCAGCAACCAATTGCATTTTGTGGCCTCTCCAGAGTGAAGGGGTCTCTTTTTTTCACATGGCTGGGATCTAAGAGCCTATCTTCTCCTTTTTTACATGGCTGGGATCTAAAAGTTAGTCTATCTGACTAGAGAGAGAAAATGTATCCATTTCCATGAGGCACAGGTAAAAAAAAAAAAAAAAAAAAAAGGAAGGCACTTATCCCAGGATTTGGGGGTTTAGTATATGACTCAACTAAAATCCTTCACCTTCGACTTTAAGATTTCACAGTAATATTTGAGAAGCTATAGAGAATTCACCAGCTCTATAGACTGGCAGACTCGACTTCGGTATCAGTTGGTTGTAAGTAGCAAATTAAATCCATCCAGCAAGACATCTTGGGGACTCACAGCTCCATCTCATAGACAAGGCACTAGTGCTTTAATATGCAACTAAAATAAATTGCTGCCGTAACTTTGAACTCCTCCACCCCACGTCTCCAGCACTTTGGAGGGAAGAATGCTACATAAATCTCACAAATGGCAGGATGAGCACATGGCCCGAGTAGGTATCATTCACCAAGGAAAGGCAGTAGCCTGTGTGCCCTGAAGAAATCTAATCTAATAAGCTTTGTCTAGATACTCTGTCCTGATTTGACTGAATTAAATCAAACAACGCATTTCTCTTCCTGACACTCTTCCTCAGTCTTTAGCCCCAAATTGAAAGAAGAATAGCAAAGCACTTCCACAAACCTAATCTTTACTCCATTGGAGCAGGTTCCCAGGCATGTAATGCACAGGACTTTTCTCAGATTTACAGAGAAGAAACCTGCACCAGTGTGTGTGTGTGTGTGTGTGTGTGTGTGTGTGTGTGTGAGAGAGAGAGAGAGAGAGAGAGAGAGAGAGAAAGAGAGACAGAGAGACTCAGAACCCCTTGGGGCCTGGTCAGCATGCACTCGCCTGCAGGACTCCAGGGGGGAGGAAGGTGGCTGCTTTCATGCTCCTTTTCACCAACAGCTTCAAAATAACAATTTTGGGGGTGTTCAAAATGCACAATGACAGGCCAGTCTTCTGAGAGCCGAGTTTCTATCCCACCACCTCTATATGTGGTCATGTATAACTTTCATTAATGGGAAAAGCTGTGAATCTGGGCACCAGATGATTGGAGCTACAATTATTTTTGCAAGAATCCGTATCACACAGAGAGTTTAAAGTGCTCGCTGGACTTCCAATAATATGCACTTAACAGATTTTTTTTTTTTAAGAATTTTATTTTATTTTATCTATGATAGTCACAGAGAGAGAGAGAGGCAGAGACACAGGCAGAGGGAGGAGAAGCAGGCTCCATGAACCGGGAGCCCGACATGGGATTCGATCCCGGGTCTCCAGGATCGCGCCCCGGGCCAAAGGCAGGCGCCAAACCGCTGCGCCACCCAGGGATCCCTGCACTTAACAGATTAATGGGGTTTACATGCATTCTCCTAGGGCGGAGAAGTCAGCAAAGACTGTAAATAGCCAGAGAGTTAATATTTAGGGCTCTGTGGCCAGGGAGTCCTTAGAGTCACACCTACTGTGCTGCCTTTGTTGGAAGAAAGCAGCCAGGACAGGAAACAATAAGTGTGGCTGTATCCCAGTATAAGTTACTTACAAACGCAGCCAGTTCCAAGGACTGGCCATAAATTGCCCACCCTTGCCTTAGGGAATGGCGTTTTGTGAGGACTCCCAGGATCTCTATTTGACATGTCGAAATATGGAAAAGTCTACGTAGCAGACAAGAGCGAAAAAGCAAGGGTGCGGGGAATGAACATGTTTCTGAAAACATAAAACTACCTTGATTTAGATGGAGGTTCTTTCCAGCTCCAATTTTCTCACAGATGGGATTATTAGTGAGCCATTAGAGTCTTGGGAGAAACACAGGCTACTTACTCACAGGAAGAGTCAGAAGGACACTGAAACTCCCCTTATCCATTCTCTTGCCCTCTGGATACTACTGAGAGCTTCAAATGTTAAGTGCCAAGTATGTAAAGAAACTGTAACCACAATTCCTGGCCCATTAGTATAAATTTCTGCTCTTTTCCCCTTATCCAGAGATATCCCCTTATCCCTTATCTGCCTAAGAGTGGTTGCTGAGGATGAATGTGACTTTGAAGGAGCAATGAGGAGCACTAGCGGGAGATTGGAAGCCTTAGTAGAGGAAGATGCACTGATGAATCTTGAATAATTTCTATTTTATTTCTTGAGTAATTTGAACAAATTCTAAAATTGGTTTACTACTAAAATTCTATGAGAAAGTTGTGTTTTCTTTTTAAGTGATTTCAAGTGACTTTTTTAAGCAATAGCTTTTCATCATAAACAGCATAGAACTACTTTTGCCTCTCAAAACACCTACATTCTGTAGATTTTTTTTTAAAGATTTTATTTATTTATTCATGAGAGACAAAGAGAGAGAGAGAGAGAGAGAGGCAGAGACACAGGCAGAGGGAGAAGCAGGCTCCATACAGGGAGCCCGATGTGGGACTCGATCCTGGGTCCCCAGGATCATGCCCTGGGCCGAAGGCAGGCACTAAACCACTGAGCCACCCAGGCGTCCCTGAAACTTTGTATAAATTAATTAATGTTCAGTGACCAGGTTAGCCTAGGTGAGCATTTTCCACCTTTGGATTAACTACATCTTTATTCCAAAATACATGACCCTTGATAGTCTACAGGACTCTCAATGTATTTCATGTCTGTAAACAAATCAGAAGAAAAGTGGCAGATTGGTCTATTTGAACCCTTATTCAAGAAATCACATGTTTCTGAGCTTCCTGGAAGAGTTGATTGCAAATGATATTGAAGTAAATTATATAACCCATGTCCATGAGTGTCCTAGAAACCTTCTGGGGGAGTCTACCTTTATTGATTTGCCATGACAGTTGAACTCATTTTTTGCAACTGTCTCCTCAAAGTTTGCATGGTAGTCAAGGACTTCAAAATAATTTCACAAAATTGTAATTCCCAACGTAAACAGCAATATACTAGAATGAAGTGGATTAAATATGTGAAGTCTTGACTATACTTTATATTGGGTTGGGTCAATAATATACTTCACTTCATGGATGAATGTTTGTTCAATATGGAGAGCACACAGCAGCAACAAAAGAACTCCATGGATAAAAGTGTGTAATGATGTTTCTCACTATACTAATCTGTACACCTCTTATTAGTTCTCTATTCTAACTGATAACACTTTCTCCACATGGCATGTGGAAATCCACAAACCATGTGAAATCGGGTATTAAACATTTTTTGGTATTCCTGGAAAGAACAACCTTTTTTCTTGATATTTCATCATGAAAACCACACCAATATTAGTAAAGCACAAACTTTATTCTAGGCCCACTGTTTCTTTTTATATTCTTTCCCTCTACTGACCGCCTCTGCCACGAGGTACCCAAGGACCTCTTTTGGCAGCCGACACAGGCCTGCAAACGGATCAAAACTACCATTCCATCATCTATCAGAGTTTTTAGTTAGAAAGGAATCTATGAAACTAAACCTTTGTGGGAACACTTTTTCAAACACTTGAGACCCTCGATGATGAGTTGAAAAACATACAATTAAATTTTTGGAATTTTTAAAGATCCCGTCACCTGAAATTACGGGCTACCATATCCTCTGTAGCTCCTGTGCATACGTGGCCACCATCCTTCAGGCCTTAGGATACTAACCCTGAATAACCATAGCAGCCACTCTGGCTTTCCAGACACCTTCCTCTAATACAAAAGGTTCTGCAACTTTGACTCATGACAGTCTCAAGAGGATGATTCACATCCCCATCTGCTTCGACACTGTTTCAGCCCAACCCCAACACTCGCTTGTGTTCCTGGATGCCTTCTCAGCATAATGTCCACCAAGGTTCACTTGTGTTGTCATAGATGATAAGATTTCCTCCTTTTCTTAAGACTGAATGAATAGTCCATTGTCTATCATACACCACATTACCTCTATCCATTCATTGGCTGATGCACATTAAAGAGGTGGCTTTGACTTTTTTTTTTCTTTTGATGAAGAAGGGAAAGCATTTTCAAACAGTGTGAAAAAAAGGAAATACACTTCTTTTTGAAGAGATGCTGGCTGGACAGGCCAGTAACTCTTTACTCAGAAAGAATATGACTTGATCATTAAGGAGTATCTAATCACAAAATGCAGTAATGTGCACAGCACCTCAAGAGTTATAACAGGAGACAGGAAACTGCTCTGGAGCATCAGGGAAGACTTCCCAGGAAACCTGAGGTTATGATGAGATGAGAGGAGCATAAGTGAGCCAGGCAGAGGGGGCAGGGAGCCCTCCCAGCACAGGCACACTCCAGCGGCAGGTCAAGTACATGTAGGATGGGAGAGAAGTTGCTGCCCTACAGTGATGGGAACAGTTTTTCAAACACTTGACACCCTCAATGATGAGTTGAAAAACATACACCAGAATTTCTGGAAACTTTTTTGTAGGATGGAGTAGCAAAATGAAGCTAGGGTGCTACCCAGGGGCAATCCTTCCAACGCTTCCAGCTATTCCAGGGACTATAGTCTTTATTCTTGTTTCCCCCATTTTTTTTCTTTTATTTAAATTCAATTAATTAACATATCCTATATTATTGGTTCCCGGGGTAGAGGTCAGTGATTCATCAGTCTTATGTAATACCCAGTGGTCTTTATTCCAAGAGCAGTGCACAAGTACTGGGGGAAATAAGTGTAGCAAGCTGATTTACATTTCAAAAATATTACTCTGGCTGATGCACAAAACAGGATGAGGGAAAAGTGTTGTGGAGAGAGTTAGGAGCTTGTTAGAGTCCTCCAGGTGAGAGACTGAGCTGGAATTTGGGAGACCCCATTGGGAATGTGGCTGGCGACACCCGCTGCATCTGCTACAAGGGACAACTCAACAGGGTGCGCATCCCATTCCAGGCCCTGATCTGTTGCTCAAAGTCACACCGTGTAACTATATCTGCTACGTGTAACTCTCCAAAGTCACCCAGGGTGTGCCTGTCTGCTACAGGCTTGACTTCATTCCCACCAAAACTTGTGGAACACTTTCCCTGCGGGAAACAGCGAACTTCAGGAGAAAGTCCTCAGCGTTTTAATTCTGCTTAATTCCACGTTATGAAAACCTGGGGGATGCGTTCTCTGGTCTTGAATTAAGTTGGAAATTCAAAGGACTGTGTACTTAGCACTGAAGAAACCCCAGAAGTTCATGACTGTATCACCGGAGAGATGGTGGTCTTCATTCTACTTTGTTTGGGAACAATTTTGTTAAGATTTTCTTCTGTCCGATAGTGTTATTCAATATTGGAGGATATTAAGTAGAGCTTAGAGAAACTATATTTAAACTGTTCTTGTTTAGGTTCTCATTATGTGAAGGTTTTTCTTTAGGGGTGGGTATTTTTTGTCATTTTAAGAGAACATCTCTTTTCAAAAATATATTTAATTGGGGCTAAAAATAATATTTCAGCTCCTCCGCCAAAGTAAACATTAATTAGAAACTGATCGAAATTTAAAATAGTGAACTTATATGATCTGAAAAAGTGTCTTTCAAAGTCCTATTACAAACGGACAAAATAGCTGCAAGAACTAAACTTGAACAAAATATTATGTAAGTTCTATGAATTGTTAACAATTCTCATGTAATTGTAATAAAATAAAAGGAAGCCAGCCGTTTGTCAAATGGCTAAAATTTTGTTTGAGATATAATTATCTCATCTGAATATGTTAGTAAATGCCCACTGGCAATTACTGAATTACCACTCGAATTATTTTGTGAAGGTTATAGTTGATAATGCTGAAAAGATTATAATTACTTTTTAAATACTCGAGGTACTATGTATGAAATCTTAATGTATATTGGTTAAACTCTCTAGTCAGCCTTTCACAAAAAATATATGACATACATATAAGGTAAAAATGACAAGTGGATATCAGCTGACATCCATCCATTCGAAGCTCAACATTGTTCATGTATGGATGACTTTTGTAAGAAGTACAAATACATAAAAATAAACTACCAACTTATTAATCAAACTGTGGAATAATAAAGAATCTTAGTAAAGAATCACTTTGGTAATTCAAGTAAACTGTGGAATAATAAAGAATCTTAATAAAGGATCACTTTGGTAATTCAAGTAAAGCAAAACTAGAAAATCAAATTAGGTAAACATAAACTACAATTCTAAAATTCAGAGCAGCATTTGGTTAGGTTACTTAAATTCAAGGATATGAATCTGTGAAGTCAAAAATTTATATTAACAAAACAAAATTAAAAAGGAAAAAAAGCTATTTGAATCCATTGGGAAACTCTCCAAGTTTAAAAAATTTTACACAGCCAGCAAGTTATATCCTAAATGCCTTCCCTTCATTTTCAGGTTTCTTTTTTTTTTTTTTTAATAATAAGTTCATTTTTTATTGGTGTTCAATTTCAGGTTTCTATATACTAATAAAGAAGCCTAGTGGTAGGTAAGAAATCTTTTCAATTTCTGTAAGAACAAATCTGAAAGCCAACAGAACGTTACACCTAAGCTGTATATAGACGTATCACATTGTGTTATAATTTCTTGTCTATCTGCCTCTTCCTAGAGATAGATATGGGTGTAATGTTAATGTACATAATAACTTGTGTGGATGAGTTTATCTATAATATGGTTAACGTATCCTTGTGGTTTTACATCTTATTTAGAACAAGAAAAAGAACAATGGCTACATTTGATTCTGGACAGACCGTACTAACCATCTGATTCCTGGACTCATGCCCAAGCAGGGGAGATTCTCTCTGACGCCCCTGGTATTGAGAAAAGAAGTGAATTTAACAATTTACATGCAAAATTTAGGTTGTAACATTAGCTCAAATAGGAAATAGCTGAAGCATAGCTATTCATATGTTGGTGGTGCTCTACGAAACACAGAATCAATAAAATAGTTGGTAATTTGACAATTCATTGCAGATACTAACATTATGAAATGAACAAATACTCCTCTATTAAGAACATGTGTTACAGCTGCCCAATGTATGATATAAAAGATAACTATATAGGAACATATTTTATGTGACAGATCTTCAACTTCTGAGGAAAATTCATCGGTACATATAATATTTATAATCGCAATACATATATATCATGCCCTTAGTTGAAAATAAAACAGATTTTCATCTTTTAGATTTTATGCTTTTAATATTATGGCTGTAAATATGAGAATGTATTTTCTAAATACCAACTTTACACTGTGACCAATTACAGTATGAAATATTTTTTTGCATAAAACAGTATTGGGGATATATATATGTGGCAGTGATGTAATAAACTTTTGTTGGGGAAATTTTCGAGAAAAATAGCTAGTAAAGCATACTACTTTGCCTAAATAGCTTTTTGCTGAGTAGAAATTTAAATAAATCTAAACGAGAGAAAATATCACAAAATTTCATGGAATGCTAATGAAGTCCAAAGAAAATGCAAAGGATGTAAGGTAGGTGCAAATCATTCACCAAGGTAAATAAAATATCAGAATCTATTAATCAGAATGTAAACTGCTAAGATGTTATTAGAACACACTGTGCATGTGTGTGAGAAATAAGCATATGCTTTTCAACAAAATCAACCACACTATGAGAGTGCCAAGGAACAGATTTATGGGGTACCAAATAAATGTCTAATCACAGAACATTGTGCCAGGAAGAAGTGAGGGAGCATATTCCTGCCTGTCAAATTCACTGATCCCCTCTAGCTCTCCAGGTTCTTTTCTTCTTCTTAGTTTACTTGTTTTTTAAAAAGATTTTTTATTTTTTGGTGGTGGTGGGGGGGGAATGCCTGCCTGGGTGGCTCAGTGGTTGAGCACCTGCCTTTGCCCAGGGTAGGATCCCAGAGTCCCAGGATCGATTCCCACATCGGGCTCCTCATGGACTTCATCAGGCTTCTCCCTCTGCCTGTGTCTCTACCTCTCTCTCTGTGTCACTCATGAATAAATAAAAAAAATCTCTAAAAACAGAAGATTTTCTTTTTATTCATTTGAGAGAGACAATGAAGAGAGGGAAAGAGAAAGAAGGAGAGTGAGCGAGCACACGTGGATTCTCATGAGTGGGTGGGGAGGAGGGGCAGAGGGAGAGGGGAAAAGGGGGGGCTTGACCCCAGGACCCTGGGATCATGACCCCATCCAAAGGCAAATGCTCAACTCACTGAGCCACCCAGGTGCCCCTTAGTTCACTGATTTTTATTTTTCTCTGCTCTCAACTCTGTCACTTGCCTGGTCTCTGGTCGCATCAAGTGAAAAATGAGATGTGCTTTTTGGCCTCTGTCTGCCCTACTGTCTAAGAAATAAATACAACGCAACCCTCTCTCCGTTTTTAATTTTCAGTTTTACTGAGGTATAACTGACAAATACAATTGCAAGATATATGGAGTGTACGTCATGGTGATGTGAAATACGTACAGATGGTGAAAGGATTGGCCCCATCAAGTTAAACACCACAACCATCACCAGTTACCATTTTGTGTGTGAGAGAGAACATTTCAGTTCTACTCTCTCAGCAAATTTCAGTTATATCATACAGTGTTACCAACTCTAGTTACCGAGATTTACATTGGACTCTCAGACCTCATTCATCTTAAAGATGAAAGTTCGTATACTTTGACCAGCCCGTCCCTATCTTCCCCACCCGGCCCACTGACCACCACTTTAACACGGGTTTTAATCAACCTCTTCTTTTATTTTATAAAGTGAGTTCTAGCTGTTAACCCATGGCAGGTAGAGTACACAGGTGACATTAGGACAGTTATATAGACTAAGAAACGGCAAGATGGTATTATTCAAGGTCAACCCAGGTGGGCAGTGGAAGTTAAAGGGCACTGCTTGTTCATGTATAGCTTTCTCCCTGACTTCTTCTCTTAAAGGTTTCTATGGAAGACTTTCTGGTCTGTTTGTTACTAATTACCCTCAAATCATACCAAGATGCTGGAATTATAGCACAGATTTTATAACTAAAATAAAATAGGATCCCCAGTTTTTCAGAATCAGCTGGTCATCCTCTGTGAAGAGAGAATTTCCTTATCAATCCAAGAATTTTCGGTCCAGTACTGCGAAGTTCCTCAGTCTCTTGTGCCTAAAAGTTCCAAAGTCTTCAGCCCTTTGAATTCCTTAAATATCATAAGCCCATTTTTCTATGTCCTATTAGGGTTTCTGAGGGTGCAATCAAGAAATGCATTCCCACAATCCCACTCTGTATGTTTCATTTGAACCTTTACTGTTTCCAGCTGCTTTGCAGAACTGGAACATTCCTTGGCAAAAATTATATCCCTGGTGGATGCCACACTAAATTTCACTTGATAGTGATGTGATATGCGTAGTGCTAACTTCCTGAGACAAGTAACATGTAAAACAACTTAAATACATGAATATCCAAGCCTTCTTTTGCATCGAATTATCATGTCTGTCTACTTACTCCAGCCAAATATGCTTTACTGCAGCAGAAATAATAGGTAAGAAGAATGCCTACCATTGGGGGAAAAAAAAAAAGTCATTCAGGAAAAAATATTAGTAGTTCATCCATTGACTCCCAACATCTTCTTCGTTCGTATTTCTCAATAGAACAGTTTTTCTCTAACTACCTTAGAAGAAAATGCAGGAAGCCTTCCATCTGCCTTCTGGAAGTTCTAGTGAACAACTGCGAGAGTCATGGCAAAATGGGCCAGTTTGGACTGAGGAAATGACTGGTTCACTGTCGTAGGAGGAGGAAGATCTGCCTTAGGAACCAGACCTGGCCCAGGGAAAATATAAAGAAAGAGAGCTCTCCTGCTCTAACTAGAATTTTCTCATCCGATCTCTCCTAGAACTGCAGCTGACTCACCACCCATAGGGTCCTCAGAAAGTCAGCAAGAGTGTTACAACCCATGCTATTTAGACAATAGTAGTATAATAAAGAGATAATGTTCCATGTGATTGTGATAGGTATAGGAAATAGAAATCCTAGTATCTTAGAAATTAAATAATAATGCAAATATTTTAAGAGGAAATATTTTCTAAGGTTTTGAATTCATAGGGAAAAAACTATTTTCAGCCTCCTGGTTGGCTCCAAAGTTTAAAAAGCCAAATGTGTTTTCAAAGTAACCAGCGTAGACTTTTTATAGAGAGCCCCAGTAACTTATTCTCTGGAGAGACAGGCCGAAATGTTCAGAGAATACAAAATATGTTTAGACCCTCCCCTCACCTGTCTCCAGAGATAAGAGAGATCTCTCCCTTGTGGACTCTTTATCAAAGCATGTTTAAGCTTTAGCATTTAGACTAAGAGAAAAATGTAATATAAGATTCTACTGTGTTAAAAAACAAGCATGTGAAATTATTTTCCTGGCATTCTGCTTGATAAAATGTCTAAGTCATTCCAATCTGCCCTCCAATTTTGTTGTCTTTCACTTTTGTGACTTGTTTTCTGTAACAGTGGATTATTTCTATTTATACACTGACAGGGCTAGTGTAATACTTGCTCCTACTGATCTGGATATTAATGAGGGAGGGGGTATATGTCCAGATATTTTGAAAATATTAGTTTCACAATTACTCAAGAAAATGGGAACATGGGGAGGGTAGATATTCACAACAACAAATAATCCCGACTGCATAGCTCAGTCATTAGCAGCAAGCTCTTTCCTCATCATTGTTCAGGACAGTTCTCACAAGTAGCAAACTTGCATTTGAACCTGACTCAGACTGTGGCCCTGTTGGGTTAATTGACCTTAATGTTTCAGATTCTTATACATTAAAATAACAAATAGCCCTTTGAATGACATCTAGGCAGTAGGAACGACAGGCAATCAACAATATCCTCCAGAATGACACGTAACTACAGTATGTGAAATGCCCAAGGATCATTGCTGTCATGAGTAAGTGTTGTAAATGTTGCCTCCAGGAAATATATTTATGTAAATCTGTGAAAGAATCTACTGACAAGTAGCAGAAGAGTCAAGGCCTGACTATGACATGTGGAAGTGTGTATACCAATCAAGAGAAAATGGGTCCCAAACCAGTGTCAAATGTTATTAAAGCCATGGGTTGTAAAATTCTCAGAGAATGAAGCCACTTTGCAGTAAGCTTCAAGTAATCTTCCATCTATGCATTATAATTGGAAAGTGAAATCGTAAAGGTCAAATAAAGGCTCAAAGGTCAATATTATTTAAAGTCCATTATAAATTGTGAGAAATAATATGCTGCATGACTCAAAAAAGGCCACAATAAATACATAAACTTCTAAAAAGGAGATTGCTATGTTTCAAAAACCTATTTTCTTATTTATTAATGTATCATTTTCAGGCAAATAAATACCTTTATTTCCTATTTAATACTCATAAATTCTATGTGTCTAACAAATGCTTAAAAAGTACTTGTATTTTTTTCTGCCAGTACGGAATCATTTACAGATTTTAAGATAAAAATGTTTTTGTAATAATTATGCTACCTATATTTTTACAGCATTGCTATTACCACATTAGTTCCATGAAACATTTTAACTGACTCCATTGTTCACACAGAAAAAAAGTTAATTTTCTTATAGTTGCCTAATCAAGTAAACTCTAATTGCAATATTCTGTGAGTGCCTTTGATAATGCTTTATAATTCTAACCTAGAATTAATGATTTGGTAGTACTAGTTAAACTTAGAAAATAAAACTACATGGCTCATTAAAACACAACAACTTAACAACAGATGCTGTGCTTTCTTGGTTAATATCTTATTTTATTTTTTATTTTTTTTTTATTTTTAAATTTTTATCTATTTATGATAGTCACACAGAGAGAGAGAGAGAGAGGCAGAGACACAGGCAGAGGGAGAAGCAGGCTCCATGCACCGGGAGCCCAACGTGGGACCCGATCCCGGGTCTCCAGGATCGCGCCCTGGGCCAAAGGCAGGCGCCAAACCGCTGCGCCACCCAGGGATCCCAATATCTTATTTTAAAATATATAATTAAACTTAAAATATTGACTTTATATGAAACATTGGAAAAATGAAGTATGCAATTCAGGAAAATTGTTATACTTCCCTTTAAATATTAAATAAAAAAATATAAAGAGAGAAAGGAAAAGCATAATATTTAATGAAATATGTTTTTAAAGGTCAATAAGATAAGGAAACTGACCAGGTAGGCATTGTTTTTTCCCGAAATCTTAATAATAGAAATATAATTTAACACATAGCTATAGTCTATAGCATGTAAGAAGAAATGATCTATCAGATGCCAGGTCAGGTATGGAAGGAGGTAAGTATATTAATTGAAGAAGATTAAGCATTTGTAGTGTGCAAAGAACATTCAGGATTATTAACTCATCTAAACTTACAACAATTCTCCACGTGAAAATATTCTCTATTTACAGACTAACAACTTAAAATCTCTTAGGAAGATCTCCCTGACTAATGCACCCTAATTTTTCTTTTCTCAGATATTCATTTTTGCCCTTTGCTTATAGATAAAGCTTTCTATGCATCCATCTGTCTATCTTGCTATCATCTTTTCTTTTTGCTCTGCTACATGGACCACTTCCTATTGTGATGCTATGTTTGAAATTTATCAACGTAAGTATTTACACTGACTGCAAGTTTTAGCTGTACTGATATTTATTTTTATCAATCTAATCTGATTTAGAATATTAGCTCTGTAAGTGAGAACATTATTTGTTCATTTCATTTTCTGTAGCAATACTTTCAAACTGTGATCTGTTAAATATTTAGTGCTTATCTGTAGGGCTGATGAATATGAGGAGGAAATTATTAGGCTCTACCTGCCCCTACTCTCCAACAAGAAGCTATAAGAAGAGACTATTCAGCATTTTAATGCGTTGAACATATACTGGGTACAGAGCAATGCCTTCCAACTATGGTGTTTATGACATAAAGCATAACTAAACACTTCCCCTTCCCTCTGCATGTGATGAGGTAGTTAAGACTCTGGTGTTGGACTTCTTGGGTTTGACTGTCCATCTCTCCCCATTTATTAGCCCTGCACCTCAGGTTTCTTCAGCTATAAAACCAAGGTAATAGAAGTACCTACTTGCAAAGCTCACTGTGCGGTGTAACCACACCATTTTCTTAGGTGTGCCAAATACTAAAAGAGTGAGTCCCTGACATTCAACAGATAGTACTTTTATTGTTGATAGGGAGATGATATATAAATATAAATTACGAGGAATAATCTTTAACTTTAAATACTCTTAGTTTGCCTTTTTCAGCCATGCATTCACTAAACCGTTCATGAAAGCATATATTAAGCATCTTTCCCTCCCCTGCCCAAGTCACGCATTGGACTTGCAAACAGCAATAAGCAACATTCATTCTATCACAGAGTTCAGTCTCCAGAAAAGACTCAGTTCTAACTATATTTATAAAATAAGGGCATGAGTCTTTCTCTGGATTGACAGATGAAGGATAAATTGAGATCCTTCTCTACAATCCACTCCAATAACCATTATTGGTAACAGGCTCTCAGGACAGGTTTTATCCTCCATGTATCTTTTAGTCTGGTATAACGTTATTTAAAAGCTAGCGCTTAGTTACCTGCTCCCCCAGTACTCCTTTATTCCATGACAATTTCCATAGCAAATTTCTGCTTTTCTTCCCTTTACATCGGTAATCAAGATGCAATTTAAGATAAGCTTATCTACAATTGACTAATCTAGGAAATGCCATCCAAATGCCCATGGCAATCCGCGCAGGACTAACCCTGGCAGTAAATCTCATTCCTCCAAATACAAATTGCCATGGGTCATCCCGATTGACTCAGGCGTATCTATCAACTCTTCTGAATAAAGCGACAATAACCAGGCTTTAAAAAGATCTAAAGAAAAGTCATTGATTGACAACCGTACCACAGAGTACTTGTTAACAATAAAATTCGCTCCTTTGTGAGCAAATGAACATTAAAAGGAGACTGCCACTGAATATACATACAACTTTGTACAAAAACTATAGACTTATTATACATGTACTTAGGTTTATGACTTCTTAATTGCTCTGTCTTTACATGTTTACATTTTATTTGGTAAATATTCATGTATTAGTCATCTAAAAAAATTTTATGTAAGGTTAACCAGAAAAAAAATCACTAAATAGCATTGCCAATCAGCCACATGGATGCAGAAATATTCTAGAGAATTGGGCAAGGATGAAGAGATAATCTAAACTCATGGGGTCCCTGCCTATGTCTTTCAGCTCCATGGGGAGACCCAGCCACCACAGGCTGAATTGTGGTAGGGCGGCTCCCTTAGGAATCCCAAAGTAGCTAGATGCTCTTCTGGGTCTGTGACAGAAAATTAGGCAATAAATGGTATAAAGGACAAACCTGACACCTTCCCATTGGCTGGCCCTATTATCTCTTAAAAAAATAATAAAAATAAATAAAAAGAGAAGACACTTTCATGGCTCTACTGAGGTTTGGTTTATCAAGGTCTCTAACACCCAAGAAACATCTCTCAAATCAGTATAAATGTGTCTCCGAGGTGGATTTATTTATTCATTTATTTTGCTACTTCGAGCTGGAATGAAGCATCTATTATATTGTACCTAACACTTGTCAGGGAGTGAAGGCTATAAACAAGTCATTATGTTTCCAGATGTGAAGATACTAAAGAACTTTGCACTGGAAAAGCACTTCAATAGCACATTTATAAGCACCTGAATATCATTTGCTTAGTATAAGTACTGTTATCCTACATGCTTGGCATAAGCCATTGTGTGGAAAAACTCCAACAGCATATACATGTTATCAGTTAGATGGTGATTGCCAAAAAGCAATGTTTCCTTTTTTTATTTAATTTACGCTCTGTCCTTTGGATGTTTTGAAGGTGAGCCAAACAGGTCACCTGCTTGTCATTTCTCTGGGTACCATGCTTGGCAGCAGCAACTGGACTCTTTTCCTCCCGTTTTCCTCAACTAAACCTCAAATAGTTTTGCAAAACCTTGCTTGAGTGCAAGTGATTACTCAGCAGTTGCTTTCTTTCAAGAGAAGATTTGAAGATGATTGGAAATCCTAGCTCAAGGGAGTTTTTAAAGATCCTCTGGAGAGAGGCACAATTAGTCTATCCCCATACCTAAATGCTTCCCAAAGTCATTCCTTTTTCATGGAAAATGCCAGCACTGAAAACCACACTTAGTGACTATTAAGAAACTGCTCCAAAATCAGAGAGAAAAGCAGGGGAAGGGGGATTCTCCATCATTATGTGATATTTTGAGCTTTATTAGGAAAACGAAATATTAAACATACAAGAAGGTTCAACTATTCAGAATGAACACTCAAAAGTAACCCAAGTTGACACAAATTTCTAACATTTTCTCAAGTAATTCTATCTCTGTGCTTTCAACTCAAAAATAGAGCAGCTTTGGGATGCCTGGGTGACTTACTGGTTGAGCACTTGCCTTTGGCTCAGGTCATGATTCCAGGGTCCTGGGATCGAGTCCCACTTCGGGATAACCACAGGGAGCCTGCTTCTCCCTATATGTCTCTACTTTTCTCTCTCTCATGAATAAATGAATAAAATCTTGTAAAAATGGAGCAGCTTTTACCAGAGGAGTAAACCTGGACTGAGTTTTGGTCCAAGATTTAGAGGACATTTGTAATTTATTTTGATCATCTTTTTAAATACTTTACATCATGATAATGTACATTTCAGCTGTCTCAATTTTGTTGTGAACCATCTCTCTTGTCTTTTTTTTTTAAGATTTATTTTATTTATTTATGATAGTCACAGAGAGAGAGAGAAAGAGGCAGAGACACAGGCAGAGGGAGAAGCAGGCTCCATGCACCGGGAGCCTGACCTGGGATTCGATCCCGGGTCTCCAGGATCGCACCCCGGGCCAAAGGCAGGCGCCAAACCTGTGCGCCACCCAGGGATCCCCATCTCTCTTGTCTTATACTTCTCAATGATATGATAATAATGAAACAATAACCCAAAAAAGTGGGCAGAGGAGTTAAATAGACATTTCTCCAAGTAGGACATACAGATGGCCAACAGACACATGAAACGATGCTCAGCATCACTCATCATCAGGGAAATGCAAATCATGACCACAGTGAGATATGACCTTACTTACAGTTGTCAGAATGACTAAAACTAAAAAGACAGCATTGGTGAGGATATGGAGAAATAGGAACCCTCATGTACTGTTAGTGAGAATGCGAACTGGCACAGCCACTCTGGAAAATAGTATGAAGGTTCTCCAAAAACTTAAAAATAGATTTACCATATGATCCAATAATTATACTACTTTACCTAAAGAAAATGAAAACATGAATTCAATAAGATATATGCATGGAATACCTGAGTGGCTCAGCGGTTGAGCATCTGCCTTTGGCTCAGGTCATGATCCTGGGGTCCTGGGATTGAGTCCAGCATTGGGCTTCTTGTGGGGAGCCTGCTTCTCCCTCTGCCTATGTCTCTGCCTCTGTGTGTGTGTGTGTCTCGTGAATAAATAAATAAAATATTTTTAAAAACCAAAAAGATATATGCATGCCTATGCTTACTGCAATACTATTTATAATAGCTAAGATATGGAAGCAGCCTACAGTCCGTACACACACACACACACACACACACACACACTGGAATATTATTTGGCCATAAAAAGAATGACACCTTGCCCTCTGCAACAACTAGATGGATCTGGAGGGTATAATGCTGAGTGAATCAAATTAGTCAGAGAAAGGGAATACACATGATCTCTCTCATATGTGTAATTTAAAAGACAAGTGAACAAACAGGAAAAAAAAGATACAAAAAGATACAAACCAAAAGAATACTCTTAAATACAGAGAACAAACTGGTGGATGCTGGGGGTGGGTGGTGAATGGGGATGTACGTGAAAGAGATGAGGGGAATTAAGAGTACATTTATCCTGATGAGCACTTAGATGTGTATAGAGTTGTTGAACCATTATGTTGTATACATGAAACTACTGCAAAATTGTATGTTAATACTTCAGTAAAAATAATAATACCAAAACAATACCAATGGTAAACATTAAAATGATATTAAGTGGTTAAATGTATTCTCTGCTTCTCATTATAATGCTATAAACCACACCTGGTTATTATTAATATCATTTACAAATTGAGCATATTGAAGCTCAGGGGTATACACTAAAGTAGACTTTAACCCCAGTATTCAGCTTCAGGTTTTTCTACCTGTACCCAAGTATTTACTCACTATAGTATAAATATATAAGATTTCTCAGTACAGATTTTTTTTTCTGCGTATCTGAGATTTATAGGCTATAAAATATACAGAAAATATAAAATATTCCTCTTCTGGTTATTTTATCTATTTAAATTAATTAAAAGCAATTAAATTGGCAGGAATTCTAAAAACGAGTTGACAGTTATTTGAACATTTAACTAGAAATTAGAATCATGTTAAATGTATGGTTAATGTATATGAAACATGATCAAATTTGGGCATACTGAAAATAAATCCTTTAAAAAGTCTTAGACTTCTGCTTAATAAGGTTTATTGAACGTTAGCATATATCTGTTCTTCTTCCTGAAATCCCATACAATTAAAATGAGAACATAATATTATAAACACACAAGTAAAAATGTATAAGGGAGACTGCAGTATATGAGACATGACAAGGTATTTTTTGGATGATAAAAAGCAGAGAAACTCAAAATATCCAGGTGCTGGTGATGTTTGTCAGGTTGTGTGAGACAGGCATCACAAAAGCAAATCTTTCTTCCTGAAGAGCTACAGTGGACTGTAAGACACAGGAAAGCAACTGTGTGAGCATTAGTTACATACCCCAGAAACTTTCTTACACCTTTATTTTTCTAGGATCAATTAAGAAGCACACATTGCATTTACTTGTCATGTCTTCTTTTTTTCTTATTTCATTTTACTTCTTAAGGAGGCACCATGGAGCCCAATACGGGGCTTGAACTCACAACCCTAAGATGAAGACCTGAGCTGAGATCAAGAATCGGACATTTAATTGACTGAGCTACCCAAGTGCCCCTGTCTTGTCTTCTTAATTCTAGAACAGGCCCAGCTCACTGTATACTTTTTAAATTTCATAACTGTCATATTTGAAGAGTTGGCCAACTGTTTTGTAGAATTTGCTGAAATCTGCATGTGTCTGCTTGTAAGGTCTAGGTCACACACCTATGCTTTGTAAATCCTCACTGGGTCTCACAGAGGTGATAGCCTGTCGGGGTGATCCGTTACTCGTGATGATCACTCAGTTAATGTGGCAACCTATTTTTTTATGCATTATTCTTCCAACTAAACTAAACCAAAATCAATAGGCATTGCAGGTGTATAATATGAAAGACAGAGACCAAAACAAAAGGGGGAAAAAAACAGTACGAAAGAAATGCAAAGTTTGTAAAATAATAAGGCCTTTAATAATGTCAAAAAGATTGAAAACATTACATCTATGAAAATCAAACAGATGCTATAAAAAGAACAAATAAAATGTTCTTATACCAAATTGAAAATTGTAACATTTAAAATTAAAAATAAAAAGTTGAGATGAACCAGTTAAGAAATTTGAGGAATATTTACAGAAAGGAAAGCAGAAAGATACAGAGAGAAAATAGGACAGAAAAGATAATAGTTGAGTGTTGATTCAGGAATTCTAGAAAGAGAAGATTAAAACAATGATGCTATATAGAAAAAGCAAAAAAAAAAAAAAGGATAATGAGCATGATATTGGGATGAAAACATAATTCAAAAACATTTACTACAACTGAAAAACATCAATTTCTAGGATTGAAGCAAAAAAACAGACACTACTTTGCTTCCAATGATTATTTCATATTCCACAGAAACACACACACACACACACACACACACACACACACACACACACACTGAGATAAACCTAAAATGACAGCGTTGTCCTAACTGGTTCTAGAATATTTCCCATACCTTGATTGCTAACAAAAATAGTGTTATGCCTGATTTTTGCTATGCTAATGTCTGAAAATAAGTCTGGCCTTCTGTGAATACAATAATCATGTGAGAAGGTTGCTGTTTTTCTACCACGAACCCACGAATTTAACCTAGTAATTTAAATATTTCACAGATTTTACTGTTGCTGTTATTGTCTGTTTTGTCTTTTAAAACGTTTTTGGGGGGTCCCTGGCTGACTCTGTGGGTGGAGCATGCGACTTTCCATCTCAGGGTCGTAGGTGTGAGCCCCATGTTGGAGACTATTTAAAAATAAAACCTTTACAACATGTTTTTTCTATTTGGCAAGACAATTCTTCTGAAGTCTGACCCCCCCAAACTCTATGCAACTTCTTTCCTTGCTGAAACACTTGTCTTCGTGCCTCCTTTCAACAACAGATTGAAGGGACCCATATCAATATATACAATTACATAATTTTAAAAACCACAGATCGAAAGAAGATACTGGGAGCTTTCAGAAACACATACACAGAACTCAGAAACACAGAAACACATGCACAAGTAGCATAACAGGAAAAGTGGAGGAGCACATCTCAAAACTAAGATGCTAGAAGACTAGAGCATGAGTAGCTTTAGTATTCTGAGGGGAAAGCATATTCCCCCTAGACATCTAATCAGTCAAATTATTTGAGAATACAGGTAAACTGAAGGCATTATTGACAAACACGTCTCAAAATTTGTCCCACGTATGTTCTCTCTCAGGAAGCTAGTGGGGGCCCTCCACCAAAATGAGAAATGAAAAGAACCAGAAATAGATGCCAAGACACAGGAGGTCTCATGTAAGCACAAGGAAAAGAGAGCTCACAGCCTGATGGAAAAATGAAGTTCTTTCAATTGTGCCGCAGGCTTGGGCACAACCAGTCAATTTTGCTTTTTAACACATTGTTCAAGTCTTCAGGAGTCTTGTCTTCAAGAAGCAAGGAAGAAAACCAGAAGAAAAGGGATTACTCCAAGAATCCGACCATTTGTCCTACCGAACTAACACATCATTGGGAACACTAGCATCCCCTTCCAAGGTTTACCCACGCAGAGGAGCCAGAGAAGAAACAAAAGAGGGTTCAAAAGAAAGACACAAAGAAATGGCAAAAACCTGCTGGGGTCAAAGGCTGTCCTAAGCTTGTTTTGTGTGAACTGTGGGGCAGGAGACTGCTGACCAGGCTGCAGGAGGACAGGAATCTTGTCTGCTCATGTCCTCCTAGTTGTTTTGGGCAGAAGAGTTCTGCTCTAAGTATGACCTGTGGTGCAGGTGTCTTGGGAATAAGATCAGGGAAGCCCCCAAAGCCCCAGAAACCTCCCTGTGAGAAAAAGAGAAAAACATGTGGGGGTTACTGACTGACTCCTCATCTTTCTCAAAGATCATGGGCTGGGGACTGAGAACCTAAGGAATGTTCCCTTCCAATTCTGCTTCCCTAAAGAGCAAAGGATGAATGAAGTCTTGACTCAAAAGGGCTTTGGCGGGTGAGGAAACATGGCATTCCTGGGGCCTCTGGGTTCTCCACCTCAAGGAGATTCATTCTCCACATGGTGAGTTCTTGAAGATAAACAGGGACCTGGGTCTGGCCTTCTTGCTCTCCCAAACCAGACCTAGCAGCCGCTGACTGCAGGGGACAGGTATATGACATGGGAAGGGCATACTGCGTTCAAAGGAAATAACACTGGGGCCCAGACATCCTGAATTTGATCATTCTCAGAACTAGTTTCCGGTTCTCTCGGAAAATTTGGAAAAGAACTAACGACACAGAGAAAATAAAGTGAAGGTGAAAATGAGGCAATTATTAACACGAAAGAAGCAGTTATAGAGACAAAACACAAAATTACTGTGCTCTATGTGGTACAGTTCAGTAATCAGACTAATGTGAGCACTGAAAATGGATTTAACCAAAACTTTTCACATTTTGAGAAGGAACAAAGGGGACACAAGGCGGATGAATGTCCGTGAGAACAGAACTGTGGGGCAGGAAGTAAATAAATATATAAATTGTACATATTGAGTGATACTAGCAAAACCATTCCATTTATTAATATAAGAGAAAACTCCAGAAAAAAATAGCTAAGGAAGTGAAAGCTATTGCCTTGGGGAGCAGGATATAGGTTACAGGGAAGGGTGAGGTGAGAAGTCTATTACTTTCTACTCTAAGCCTGGCTGTAGTACATCCTTGGTTTTCAAACTACCTATATGGGATATGTTGATAAAAATAAAAACTCAATAAAGATATAGCAATAGTTCATTTATTCCCTGGAAAGTGGTCTGTTGGTTTTTTGTTTTGTTTTGCTTTTTGCCTGTCTTAAGTAGCTCAAAGACAGTGACAGCTTACTATAGAGATTCTAACCAAAGAAGCACAGAGTTGCAAAAGGAAAAAAAAAAAAAAAAAAGGCCATTGTTGCAAGTGTCTTAGAAAACAATTTTTTGCAACAGAAAGAAAACTATTTCAACTCTTATATGACAAAAAAAAAAAAACATGCTACTATAAAACCCCAAAGAATCAGTAACTAGTGGAACTCCTACTCTTTTGGCTCTCAGTTTAGCAGGAAGCAGAGACGCAAGAGAATCTGTTTGAGGCATAAAAGAGCAGTGCAGGTAAATCTCACCCACCTTAAGCCAGAAAAAGAGACTACTGGGCTTGAGTTTCAACTGCCTTTTAATATTATTTCATATTTTGAAATTATTGCACCTAAGCACAAGGTAAGAGGTAAACGGACTGTCCCTAGCTGAGTTCTAAACAAACATTCGTAGATGCAACTTTAGTGGCATAGGGATTTCCTGGTGTTTTTAGTTATTAGTTTTAAAACCAAGATAAGACCAAGATCACTTCCTGGGGCAGCATTACCCAAGCACCTAACTCTCTACATGCCGAAATAATGTAGGAGAAGAAGTGCGATTATCAGAAAAAGAAATTATGAATAACTGAAATTGAGAGAACCCAAGGGCTCTGATGTAACGTAAGGGTATCACATTCATAGTCTCCATGGAATGAGGGTTGAGTTGAGTTTAACAAGCACATGCTGAACAATTTCCACGTACCGGCTTTGTTCTAGGGATCGCAGACACAAACTTCTACTCACTCGCCAAATATACTGAGGGCCAGCTATGTTCCTGGCTCTCTCCAAACAGTGGGGATGAAACAGTGAACCAAATAAGCATATTTCCTCCCTCCAGTGATTATTATGGTCAATCGGGCAAGTAAACAAACTATTAAAGTAGGATGGGATTATAGCAGGGGAAGGAAAATCTGCTCTGTGAGTACCGAGAAGAGCCTAATGCCATCAAGGCATCAGGGAACTCTCGGAGGAAGAAACCTGAAGATTGAAAAGGCACCGACCCTGCTTTTGAGCAATTCTTGGGTTAGTCTAATCACTTTGGCCCAGCTATGTTGTCTGAGGAATATGTGTAATTTTTTTCCCATTCAAGTTGTCTCCAGCAGCATTTTGCTTAATAATAAAGAAACTAAAAGGAAGCAGCTTTATCTACATAGGTTTATTCAAAGACTGGGTTTGAATAAACACAGGGAATCAAGACCTCTTGGCTCAGGTGCAAAGCTTCCTCTACTGAGTACATTTCACACCTACTAGGGGGAAAGTAGCTCAAAATGACATTTGAAGAAATTATTTAATAAGCCACAACTTACAACTCCACTTATAACTCTTTATTGTCTTTTGATGACTAGGAAAGGGGGAAAGCACCATATCCCTTTAGTCTGGTTTATGCTTCTCCTTGCACGACATGCTGGATGTCTCCACTGCTTGATTAAATGTTTCAAGCTGGGAATCTTGTGCTCCATTGAGCTTTATATTTAAATAAGCAGAGATAATTTTTGTGCAGTGAGAGTTCTAACAGTAAGAGTGGATTCAGAATGGCTTTAACTTTGTGAATTATTCTGAGTAAAAGACCCCACAATTAACTTCATACTTCATATTGCATTGCTTCTTCCTTTTTTTTTTTTTTTCTGATCTATTTTCTTGGATATTTCTGTTAGAGAAGGTCAGTGAATTTCAGAGATTCCTGTTTGTTCCTTTTTCAGCAGGAGACTTTGGATGCTCAGGGTCTTGCTTTGGCTCCTCTGTACAAGCCATTTGTGAGTGAGCCAGAGCCTTCTATGAAATCAATGATGCTCCTTTCCATCACAACTAACAAATGGGCTGGAGATGGAGCTTGTCCATCCTTTAAGAAAGAAAAAAAACCAAATTCATTCATTGATACTTTCAATGCAACCCAAAATCTTGCCGAGGCTAACAAATAATAGGAGCCATAGATTACGGCTCTAGAAATAGCTCTTTCCAGAAGCTTCATAAAACAGGATATCTAACATAAGTAAAACAAAGCTATTTTCCAAATGCTGTATGAGTTTGAATACAGAATGTCTAAGGTCAGAATTTATCAAAGGCAATGGAATTTGTAAAGAGAAAAAAAAAGGAGGCAATAAGTAGCATGCCGATTTAATTTCTCAACATGAAACAATGGGAAATTTATAATAAGAGTGAAGTTTAAGCTAGTCATTTGATAGACCGGGTCATTTACTCAAAAATGAATCTTAATAAAAAACTACCCTACACTTTAGAAAGTATGGGGTACTTAGAGGTCACATAAATTTGACATAAGTCAAATTTTTGAAAAGCTTTATTGAGATACAATTGATATACATGTTATATTTTTAATATTATATAACATATATAATTTGATGAGTCTGTCATAGGCATACACCCATGATACCATCACCACAATCAGTTTCTTTGTGTGGGTGTGCTAAGAACCCTTAACATGAAATCTACTTTCTTAAAAAAGCCAACCACATGATTCCTACTTTAATTACGTTTTTAATATGCCATACTGCTTCCTAAATGATAAATGTGAAACTTCACTGAAAAGCTAATGTTAAATAGCTATACAAATCTAGTTTATAATTTTTGATTAACTGAATTAAAATTGATTGGATGAACACATTTTAGCAACTCAAAGCTACCCCAAATTAATCAATCTATGTCAGCTGCCGATGTCATCTTCAAATTTGACATACTTGTGTGATACATGATTTTTAAATTCCAGAATAAAGTGCATCAACTTCTCCTACAACATGAACTATTTCACACCTATCCTCATTGTTTCCATAACAATAAATAATCATTGAGTTCACTGAAAACACCAACTCAACCAGATGCCCTTTTAGCTATAGTGGGATTTCAAAAGAATAAAATAGATGGGGGTGGGGGGGGGATTATCAGTGAAGGGGAAAAATGATAAATTTAAACCAGAAGGAAAATCCTATTTTATTTTAGAAGTAAATTTCAAAGATTTTATATAGTTGTTTCAAATTCTTCGTCTGTGCTTTTGCACAAATGCCTTAAAATGTTCTTCACTGACTCTGTAGAAAATATATTTCTAGGATCATCATAACTCATAGTGTTGTGCCCAAGACTGCGAATCCGAGAAACCACCGAGGAGCCCACACCCATGCAAGTACACGAGGGCTTATTAACAAGCTCGAGCTTGGGTCCAATTATACTCCACACAGCAGAGCAGGGGCTTGGACCCAAGCTCGAGCTTGTTAATAAACCCTCGTGTACTTGCATGGGTGTGGGCTCCTCGGTGGTTTCTCAGATTTGCAATCTTGGGTACAACATTTGAGGGCTCGTCCTGGATCTGAGAGACCTCCAGGACCCTATCCAGAGGGTCCCACGCGTGGTGAGTGCACTCAACTTTTTCCACCTTTTGCACGCATATTCTCTGAGAGCTCTATACTGTACTTTTACCTGTAGGAATTCCAATCTGTATTGGGTCAACATTGGCTTAGGTGGTCGCACTGGTGGGCCATCAACTGGGGGTCTTGGGAGACATCCCTTGCCGCCGCCTGGAGAACGGAGTCCCCATCTGTAAGAAGGATGGGGTCCTCATCTGTAAGGAGGACAGGGTCCTCATCTGTAAGGAGGGCTGGCTGCCAGCCCTTCGGTTTACTCTGTTTTGTCTCCACGGCAGCACTAGAATGTTTGTGTTACTATGTTCTTGTTAACTGTCATAACTGTTTACATAGGGAGAGGGAAATTTCAAACTTCCTGCATGTCAGAATGGCCAACCTTTGATGTGGGATGGCCCTGAGAAGGAACTTTCCACCTACCTATTATCTTGCAGGTTAAGGCCGTGATCTTCAGGGATGACCCAGACGGCCACCCTGACCAGGTGCCCTACATCCTGGCCTGGCAGGACATGAGCGAGAATCCCCCTCCTTGGCTAAAACCATTTTTACCCCCCAAAGCGCACAATTTGGCTGAAGGTAAGGAGAGATTCCAGGTCCACCGCCAGACTCTAGAGTCAGGGCTCAAGGCTGCCACACACAAGCCTACCGATCTGGCCAAGGTGTATGATGCGAGACAGGGTAAGGATGAGATGGTCCAGCAGCCTTCTTAGGGAGAGTCATAGAGGCTTTTAGGCAGTACACCCCTATGAACCCAGAAGCCCCGGAAACAAAGGCTGCAATTATCCTGGCTTTTGTTACCCAGGCCGCTCCAGACATTAAAAAGAAATTGCAAAGAGTAGAGAGACTGGGAGAGAAGAGCTTGCAGGACTTAGTGATAGTAGCAGAACGAGTCTATAATAAGAGAGAAAGTCCGAAGAACAACAAATCAAACTAAGTGACCGGCAGACCCGAAACCTGGCCAAGATCCTGCTGGCCACAACTATAGACGACCCACAGGAAAGACGAAGGCACCTCAAGAAGCTGGCCTCAGGGACAGGTAAGGAGGATGGCCCTGGTCCCCCTTGGGAGCACCCTAAACTGAACAAAACCCAATGTGCTTGTTGCAAAGAAGAGGGCCACTGGGTGAAAAGCTTCCCTAACAAAAGACCTAAGGCCCCTGCTGAGATCTTGGAGATGGGGGACCTGGACGATTAGGGGAGTCGAGGTTCGGCACCCCTCCCCGAGCCCAGGGTAACTCTCAAAGTGGAGGGGCAACCTGTTGAATTCCTAGTGGACACTGGGGCACAACACTCGGTTTTATTACAATCCCAAAGGAAATTGGCAAGCAAGACTTCATGGGTGCAAGGGGCCGAGGGCACCAAACAGTACTCATGGACTACCCGAAGAACTGTGAATCTCGGCATGGGCCAGGTATCCCACTCCTTCATGGTCATCCCTGGGTGTCCCTACCCGTTGTTAGGTCAGGACTTGCTCACCAAGATGGGGGCACAAATTCGCTTCCACCTCGAAGGGGCAAAAATCCTAAACAAGGAGGGGCACCCAATTCAGGTGCTTGTCCTGAGTCTAGAATACAAATAGCAAGAAGACCACCAATTACGTAATACTGTCCCCTCCAGATTCCCCACCAGTGTCTCAGATAAAAATTGATAATGGGCGGGGGGCACCTGGGTGTCTCAGGTGGTTAAGCATCTGCCTTCGGCTCAGGTCATGATCCCGGGGTCCTGGGATCAAGCCCCGCATCAGCTCCCTGCTCAGAGGGGAGTCTGCTTCTCCCTCTGCCTTTGCCCATTCCCCCCCCCACCACCTTGTTCATGCTTGCTCTGTCACTCTCTCAAATAAATAAATAAATAAAATCTTAAAAAAAAATAATTGATGATGGGGAGCAAATTGATTGACTTTAAGTGGATCCAAGTGGGACATAGTAAATAGGTCTTGAAAATTATCACTACTAAGCCTGAAACTTTTACTCTATTGAGGTTTACTGAAGGTCACATAGGCTCTGTTATCTTTTTGCAATTTGTTAGGAAAAAAAAAAGGCTAAATTGATGGTTAATTGTCTGTTTCCAAGTTTTCATAAGTAATTGTTAAGATACGTCTCAAAGTCCTTGGTAACCTTAAACCTTAGTTACACTTTGATGATAAATGGGATTAAATTCATTGGACATGTAGGTCTTTTCCAAACAGGAAAAAGGGCTAAAACGTTGATTTGAATCTGTTGGTGAGCAGGCTTTGTACTTAACTATTTCATAAATCTGCTGTCTAAAGAGTTCTGGTGTGACAGTTCAAAATTGGTTACTCCTTAGTTTTCTTTTCTTTTCTTTCTTTCTTTCTTTTTTTTTTTTACTCCTTAGTTTTCACTGGAGACTAAGGTTCCGAAGAATGAAAAGCTCTGCTAAAACAAGACTGATGACTGATAAAGCAACTCTGTATGTAGGAAAGGAGATATGTAAGAAAAATATAAGAAATGGGAATATATTGTTGATCAAGGTAAAAGACAACAAATTTTGTCCTAGATGAGACTGACTGGAAAGAAATGGCTTGGGACAAGTTCTGAATACAGAGGAAGGTGTAGAAGGGTTGTGAAGGGAAATCCTTGGGAAGGAATTTCAGATGTGGTCAGGACACACTAAGATAAAGGAAATGGATTTTCAAGTACAAGAGTATAGGATTAAAAGTCTACTTTCTGTTCAAAAGTTTCCTTGATTTGTTGGTCTGCTCTTGATAAGAGCAGCAGTTTTGTCCGAGAAGGAGTCAGAGATGCGGGGGCAGCCGTGGCCCCGGAGACGGAGGCCAGCTGGACAGAGCCATTGGCAGCTGGAACATCTGCTCAATGGGCAGAACTGACCACACTGGCCAAGGTGCTGACCATGGGGGAAGGTGAACGAATCAACATCTACACCGACGGCAGGTGCGCCCTCGCCACCGCTCACACCCACAGAGCCCTTTACAGCCAGAGGGCTTGTGACAGCAGAGCTTGACCTCCTGAGGGCCCTCTGGCTCCCAAGGCCCTAGCCATCATCCATTGTCCGGGGCACCAGAGAGCAGACACCCCAGGAGCCAAGGGAACCCGGCTAGCCGACTCAGAAGCTAAGGAGGCAGCCCTTACGGTGACCCAGGTCTTAGCAGCCACACTACCCAATCCGGGGGCACCGACCCTGCCCGACACCCCCCAACTATACTGACACTGACTTACTCTGGATCAAACGCTTGCCTGTGACCCAGTGCTTGCATGGCTGGTGGAAGGCCGCGGACTCCAGCATCATCCTGCCAGAGGAACTAGGATGGCGAGGCCTGTCCAGAATGCATCAGGGTACTCACATGGGGACAAGGAAGGTGGAAGACCTCATACGACATGCAAAGATCACTATTCAAGACTCTGGAGCAAAGATGGAGCAGATTGTGGCAAGCTGCACGCAGGCCAGTTAACTGATGCCACCGCCCATGGATCTAACCCGGGCACCCGGCTCTGAGGGACCACCCAGAAGCCTACTGGGAAGTGGACTTTACTGAGGTAAAACCTGGAAAATATGGATACAGGTATTTACTAGTGTTTGTAGATACTTTTTCAGGATGGACAGAGGCATTTCCCACCAAACGTGAAACAGCACAGACCGTGACCAAGAAACTGCTGGAAGACATCTTACCCAGGTATGGTTTTCCTGTTAAGATTGGATCAGACCAAAAAAAAAAAAAAAAAAAAAAAAGACTGGATCAGACAACGGCCTAGGATTCGTCTCTAAGGTAGCCCGGGGAGTGGCCCTAGTACTTGGGGCAGATTGGAAATGACATTGTGCACATAGGCCCCAGAGCTCAGGACAGGTAGAGGAGGAACAGAACATTCAAGGAGACCTGGAGACTGGGCGGGGACCGGGTGACTCTCCTCCCCTTCGCCCTATATAGGGTGAGGAACTCCCCTTATAAGATGGGACTGACCCCCAGGAGATCATGTTCGGTCTTCCTCCAACTGTTATCCCCAGTTTAAAACCTGAGGTGCTTGCTGAGTTTGATGATCACCAACTCCTTTTCTCCCTCCAAATGTTACAAGGAGCCCATGAGCAGGTGTGGCCTAAGCTGAGGGCCCTCTACGAGACTGGGCCACCCTGGGGCCCCCATCAATACTGGCCGGGTGACTGGGTGTACGTGCAGAGATCCCAACACCAGACACTTCAACCTCGCTGGAAGGGACCCTACATTGTGGTCCTCACCACTCTCACCGCTCTCAAGGTCGATGGGATTATTCCCTGGGTCCACTACACCCACATCTGGCCAGCTGACCCACACGCCCTTCTCAAGGACTTTGTTCCAGAATGGAAAAGCCAACGGGACAAGGACAAACCCCTAAAGCTAAGACTGCGCCATTCTCACTTATTCCCCATCCCCAAGACTCCCTAGTCTGAGGTTGTCCTTCAAAACAGAAGGGGGTTAGACTTAGTCTTCTTACAACAGGGGGGAGCGGGTATGTGCTGCCTTAAACGTAGGATGTTGCTTCTTCACTGGGACGTAAAGGGGAGCGAGAACAGCAACAAGGTTGGTTCGAATCCTGGTTTAATCATTCCCCCTGGCTCACTCTGAGAGCAACCTGGACCCATGATTGGGTCCTTCCTTAGGTTCCTCTGAGAGGGGGAAATGTGGAGGCCGAGAAAATGAAGGCTATTCCACCTTAAGTTCAGCGTTAGCACAAGTACAGCCATCCCAGGCCCCTGTGAATAGGAGCTGAGCTTTACCTTACTTCAGTTAAGCCCCATATTAGAATGAGAACAGCACAAGCCAGTGCCAGGAAGCCCCATACTAGAAGGAGAACAGAGCTCAAGGCCCTTGAAAGTCCCATATCAGAATGAGAACAGAACTTAAGAAATTCCTCCCCTCCTTCTGGAGGTCCCCTAGGCCAGCCCATAAAACTAAGCTGGAACCCACCCCGGGGTCCAAGGCCCTGCTCCCCTGTGTCGGGTACACTTGGACCCAAGCTCGGCTCCTTGGTGGTTTCTCAGATTCGCAATCTTGGGCACAACAATAGCAGGATAATTCTGAAAGCATCTAAGTGTAGTTTGCTGTCCTAATGAGAACTGTCAGCTTTACATATTTAAGCAGAACTTGATAGGAAAACTGGATTGCCACCTCAGGTTTATTAGATGAATTATTCTGTTTACAGAGCGCTCTGAATTTCCATAGCCATGTTGATTTCAAAATCTTTAAATGTTATTTACTTATTATATTTGTTAAATTGCTAGATGGAGCTACCTGGAAAGTAATTATAGGTACCCTGAAGAATAATTATGCAATTTTATTGATAATAGGATTGGTGTAGCCTAATAAACACTAACATGATTTTCAAAAAACATCACAGAGTTCTGATGCTTTCAAGCAAACCTCACTATCCAAATAATAAGGCATAAATGAAACGTCATAGGAAAGCATCCAGAAGGGGGGTGATTTCCTCACAAAACTACTCCCTTATCGTGTTCCTTCTCCTGCCATGTGTCTGCAAATTATTTCACCCCCTTTTCATCTCTCCAAGTAAAGTTAGCATCTCCCTCTTTCTGTGCACCATCCTTCCTTGCTTTTCTCCTTGGCTGTAACTCACTTCAACTCACGAGCCACAAACCACTGGATGTCTGTGACACCCATCTGTTCCCAGTACCTCTTCTCGGCCTCTGCTTCGAATTCCCTGTCTCCTTTTTATTCTACACACTCATTTGTCATCAAGTTTCCAATAAGCACAACCTGACAACACTTTCCTTCAGCTGTCTAGAGAATCCCTTGATTTGCAATGAGTTTTCTCCAATGCCTCTGCAAAGGCCACCTAGAGGAAAGCAAACCACATTCCTTTATTAACACATGCAAATTCCAAGAAAGCTCTCATCCCAGTTTCAAGCCTTGATCCATGGGATGTGGGAGTCAGTGGATAGATGCTCCTCTGCCACTTTTTTGTGGGGCAGATAGTTCTAAGGCACAGTCTATATCACCCTAGTCAGGATCAAGCCCAATGGCCAGCAGGAGGAATCACTCTTGTATGCGAGTTCCCTCCACCTTCGTTTTATTTTTCCTAGTCCTCTACTTCTGTCCTTGAGATTTCTGTCCCCTCCCCAGCAGAAAATTAATTCCTGTAAGCCTTTAACTTCAGGTATGTTTTTCTGGGATCTGACTTCTTAACTGACCTGGGTCCTTGAACTTCTTCTTTAAAAAAAAAAAAATATATATATATATATATACACACACATATATATGTATATATATATACATATATATTTATTTATTTATTCATGAGAGACACAGAGAGAGAGAGAGAGAGAGAAGCAGAGACACAGGCAGAGGGAGAAGCAGGCTCCATGCAGGGAGCCCGACACAGGACTTGATCCCAGGTCTCCAGGATCACGCCCTGGGCTGAAGGCAGCGCTAAACCACTGGGCCGCTGTGGCTGCGCAGTCCTTGAACTTCTGCAAGGAGCCTGTCCTCATAAATTCCTCATGTCTAATCCTTGTTTATTTACTAGACAAATATTTATGTAACACTTACATGCACCATACACTATTCTAAGGATTATAAAACACTAAATGGTTCAATTCCTCTAAAACCGGAGGAAGGCGCTATTATCATCACTATATTACAAATGAAGGCAAAAAAAAAGTTTAAATGACTATCCTAAGATCACACATCCAGTAAGTGAGGCAGCCAAGGTTCTAAATCAAGCAGTCTTATCATATTCAACAAATAACCTAATATTTTTTTGATTGTTATCGCAACTCCATTACAGCACTATGTCAGTAAGGGCGTTCTTCATCTCAAGTGTGTGTGATCAAAATCCCGTTAGATTCGATGTTCTTTGGATGGCAATCTTAGGGCAATGATCTAAGCACTTTCCAATATGCAAATACTCATCAAGTCTCTGCTTATAAACCTGTTTGTTGATGTCCCATTGGCCAAAGCATATAACATAGCCAAGTCCAGAGTCATTGTAGAATGGGAACATATGTATAAGATGGATGGATGGCAGCAAATAGAGTGCACCTAAATTTTTCTCTTTGATATTATAAATTCTTGTGTATAAATATGTTAAGAAAAAAGCAAACGCAGAAAAATGCTGGTACTGTTTGCCACCATGAGAGACATAGGTGAAATAATGGAAAATGCAAAACAACTACCTGAAATGTTCTTTAGAAAATATTTTTATATGTTAACACAGCAGGAATTTTTTTGTAATGGTTAACTTATAAGAGCAATTGTCATGATGGTCAACCTTTTCACAAAATCTTTGGTAACTTGGCCAAGAATAGCAAAGAGACAAAACTAGAGACCCTTTCAATGGTAATTTTGTTCATCTTCCCTTCTCTAGAGAAGATGACATAAATTACTTTGAGCAAAAACAAAACAAAACAAAACCAAAAAGCTACTCCGCCAAGTTGTGAAATTCTTATTTAACAAATCTTCATTTACCTCATTTTTATTTCAGCCCTACAAAGGAATATGAAATATAACACTTTTACTAATACTTTGAAATGCTCAAATAAAAAGCACTACTAAACAGTAATTAAATGCACTGCATCATTACCTTTTATGGTAGCTATAGGCAATTTGAGTGTATTTTTTGTGGTATAAGGGACATGCACAGTTAAAAAGCAAAATCATTATAAGACTGATTGGTCCCAACATTTTCTAAGCAGAAATTTAATATTTTTTATTCTCATTCAAGAAGTCAGCATTCTCAGAAAACACATTAAGTTCAACACATTCAGCTGTTTTTAAGTTACCTGAAAAGAGAAAATAATGCACTTTCTTGTTCTAGAAAAAAGAATTGTAGAAAGCCTGTACATAATTTAAAACTGCTTACATTTATAACTTCAGGCTCTCTAAGTGTTGATTATTCAGTAGGAAACAAATGCTTAGCTAAATTTGAAAGCTACAAAAAAAAGAGAGAGAGAGACTGTTATGAAAGTGTTTCCCCTCTTACAAGGCTAGCTCTGCTTTGTATTTTTGAAATGTATGCAAAAATCTCAAGAGGTGACCCAAATTATTGTCCCAAGTATTTACAAAAGGATCTCAAATAATCCTTAGAAGATTTTATCATTAATCTACATGACAAACAGAGTTGAAGGCGGCAGAGAGGCCTCTTTGGTGAAGATATAACACCCACAAAAAGACCAGCATTGGTATTGGTTCTTTTTCAAATGCAGCAGTGAAAATGGAGGCCACTTTTCCACTCTCTTCTTGCAATTCAAAATGATCAGCTTTGATTTTGCTGAAACCCACTGGTGAGTCTGAGAATGGGAAAGAGAAGTTGCTATCAGAAGTTGCTACCCTAAGATCACAAAGTAAAGTATTTTTAGGGTCTCATCTCTAATTGAAGATTAACCTCTCAATTTTATTTCTGGAATTAGAATTTAACCTCAAGGGCATCCTGAGGGCACCTATAGGGCAAGAATACAAATTAGATGTCCAAGGTCTGGCCCCCATTTTCCTCACGAAGAGCCGCCCTCCCATACCGGAACCAAATTGGCCTTTTTTTTTTTTTTTTACCAAATTGGCCTCTTAAGCACTCATATCAAATACCCAGTTGATTGGTCCAAGTTATGATGAAGCCCTCCTCCCAAGCAACTGCCTCCTACTCATCACTGAAAGGACATCCCCAGGGGAGAGTCATAGGAACTCTGGAAGTTGGATGAGCTCATTAGGCAGGAAATTTCCAGGTTCTGGGTAGTGAGAGCAGAGTTTAAGAGAGGGATGTAGAGGCACAATTTCAGTGCTCAGCACCACGTAAGTAATGTCAATAACTGCTGTTGTTGACAGAAGAGTCAGAGAGAGTCAGAGCAGATCCTATGAAGAGCAGGGCTCATGTTAGTGCCTCTGGTCATTGGATCTAAACACAGTGATGCTTCTTCATCTATTGCAGATTCATTCTCCTTAGACTTCCATCTAATATATAGCAGAATAGTTCAGAGGCCCATTTGGATGACAGTAATAGAAATGTAATAGATGCAGGGCTACTTCATCTAATTGTTTTCTCTCTAAAACAATTACTTTTGGAACATTTACATATATGGTATTTTTTCCTCCGAACAAAATTTATTCCTTCATCACCATATTTGAATCTTGTGTTCCATGTCATCTGGCTGAGTGATACTTTACAAATGACATTAAACACAATTATACATTTACACAATTGTTTGTGATATTGTGATATCTCTGTGGTCATAAATCAATAATTAAGAGCCTCGAGTCACATTGCCTTGGTTTAAATACTGGTTTCGTGATGTACAGTTGGTTGATCTTAGCAAAGTTATATACCATATCAGTGTCTCCATTTCCTCACTTGTAAGATAAAGATAGCATTATCCACTTCAAAGGATCCTTTTAAAGATAAAATAAGTTAGATATGTAAAACACGGGGATCCCTGGGTGGCGCAGCGGTTTGGCGCCTGCCTTTGGCCCAGGGCGCGATCCTGGAGACCCGGGATCGAGTCCCACGTCGGGCTCCCGGTGCATGGAGCCTGCTTCTCCCTCTGCCTGTGTCTCTGCCTCTCTCTCTCTCTCTCTGTGTGTGACTATCATAAATAAATAAATAAAAAAAAAAAAAAAAAAAGATATGTAAAACACTTGGAACACTTTCAAGTAAAAAGCAGGTACTCAGTAGTAGATGTTGTTTATTGATATCGTCATTACCATCACCATCATCACCATAAAACAGCAGTTATTAACATTACTTGGAAATTAGAATTAGTTGGAGGTGCTTTTAAAAAGGCAGCATCTCAAACCAAACTTGGGGAGTATGGTCCAACCATCAGTAATTTGTAGTCTTGGAACACTTTCAAGTAAAAAGCAGGAACTCGGTAGTAGATGTTTATTGATATCGTCATTACCATCACCATCATCACCATAAAAGTTATTAAGATCACTTGGAAATTAGAATTAGTTGGAGGTGCTTTTAAAAAGGCAGCATCTCAAACCAAACTTGGGGAGTATGATCCAACCATCAGTAATTTGTAGTCTCACAACCAAGAGTATTTGTTTCAGTTTTATTATTATTTTTTCGGTTTCCTGACACTGCCCTATGAAATAGCCCTGCGTCTATTACATATCTATTACGGTCATCCAAATGGGCCTCTGAACTATTCTACGATACATATCTACTAAGTACTTTTTCCTCTATACCCTGAGCTGAGACTAGGATGTAGGAACAAGTAGCAGAAGTAAGATACATGACCTTATAGTGGGAAAGGTGAACAATTCACAAAAATAAAGGATGATCAAATACAGATAAGTATGAAATTCCCATTGAGAAAATCCAAAGTATGATGACATACATAAAGGATGACTGTAAATAAGGTAGGGGGTTCTTTTTTTTTTTTTTTTTTTTTTTTTTAAGGTAGGGGGTTCTTTAAAACACGACGCTCAAAGAAGGCCTCCTGGTAGCTTCTCATCACCTGGTAGCTTGTTAGAACTGCAGAATCTTGGACCTCATCCCAGGCCTAATCAGAATCTGCATTTTATGTTACCCATAATCCAACTTGAACAATTATCAACTCGTGGCAAATGTTTCTTTTATGGCCCTAGCTCTAATTATTTTGAAGCAAATCTTAGACATCATATAAATATATCTATAAATATTTTAGTATATGTCATTAAAGATAAAGACTTTTCTCCTAGGCTTTTAATTTGAGCAACAGAGTAGACAGAGATACTATTTACCAGGATAGAGGAAATGGAGAGAAGATGATGAGGGGCAGGGGAGGGTTGTGGAGAGTGGGCAGGAAATTATTAGGAGAGAAGACGAGAGCTGTCCTTTGGACACAGTACGTTTCAGACTCCTATTTGGCAATCCCATGGAACTGAGTATCAGGTATGCAGCCAGACATACGATCCAGGACATTGGGGAGCCACTGGGGGCGGGGACATACACTTGGGAGTCATCAACGTGGAGGTGGTGTTTCAAGTTATGGGACAGATTTGAAAGAGAAAGTAAATAGAAAAAAAAAAAAAAAAAAGAAGAAGAAGCCTAGTCCCAGGTACCTGGCATGCCAAAGAAGTAAGGAAGAAAGAACAAAACTCTGATGGGGCCAAGCCATTGAGACCAGTCAAAAATGAGCAGTGTTGGGTCATGGGTCTGAGACAAGAGAATGTTCTGAAGAGAAAACACTCCATGATATCAAATGATCCAAAGTAAGATACATGGGTGCACGTTACTGTCCGTTAGTCTGGGCAACTGGTAACACTAATAAAAGAGCTTTATGGGGAAAGGCCATAAACTGAAGTGGAAAGGATGTTAGCTCAGAGAGAAAGCCCGGCAGTTTCCCCTCAGAGTTTCACTACTCTCTGGATGTGTCTGATTAGTCATGTCGTGTGAGGAAAATACCAAAGTTTTAAGATTATTTCCTTTTTTAGTTTTAGAAATTATTTCCTTTTTTATTGTAAGCTAGACAACAAAAGAAAAGTGAGTGCGGCTGGAATGAGGGGAAAATAAAAACACTCAATATTAAATAATTCTTGTAAGACATTTTTCAGGTCAGAGCAAAAAAGAAAGTGTATGGGGTCAAGAGTTATGTTTTTAACGGTTTCTTCTTTGTTTGGTTGCCTTTATTGTATGGGTGAGAGGTCAATATACCATGTTGATTCCTGAAGGCAATAGTTATGTAGGGGAGGGATGAGTAATGCAGGTACAGAGCAGAAGTAAAGGGAGGATTACTGCAATTGGGTAAGGGATATGAGGCACAATTATGGAATGGGACCGAAAAGTAGCACCCCACAACTTTTTTTTCTTTACTGTGTCTACAGGGAAAAGAAAACAATTATGAAGACGTTTTCTGCCTTTGGCTCAGGTCATGATCCTGGGGTCTTGGGATACAGTCCAGCATCGGGCTCCCTGCAGGGAGCCTGCTTCTCACTTTGCCTACATCCATCCCTCTCTCTGTGCGTCTCTCATGAGTAAACAAATAAAATCTTTAAAAACTGATAAAGTTCAACTCGTCAACCAGGTTGTAGGACTTCTCCAAAATCCATCTGTTTCGGTGAAGGCAAAATAAAGGTGAAGAGCTGGGTTAAGTCCATGGAGGTACTCCAGGCAGGTACAGTGGTGGAGGGAAGGGCAATGTAGGGACGATGTATGTGAGAGTGAATAAGAGGAGTTTATATGAATCTCACCAAGGGACTTCAATGTCTTGCCTTGGGTCCCAAATGAAGTAAAATAAAATCTAGACCTACACACTCAAATAAGTTTAAGTGAATGGACTCTTGTAGAGGGAAAAAAATCATTGTTTGGTTTTCTTTCTAAGAGCAGAGTTCCTCATGAAGACATGCCAAAAGCCTAAGAAATTTTGTCAGAGAACATATAAACTGTACTAATAACCGATGAACGTTTGGACTATAGGAACTGTTAGCTTTTTTTATACATACAGCTTTTCTTTGGTCCTTCATCTGCGAACTGTAAGACTGATTCAATGCAGACTCCCATTGCAGGATCGTGATTCACGCCACATACAGCAAAGGACACCCGCTAATCCCTGCTCCCACCAGGCTGAGCCTGGCACCCAGTGTGCAGTCTGGCTTGGAAGAAGGTTGCCTGTGGTTGTATGGATGAGACTGCTCTGGTCTCCCCAGGTCTCTGCAGATGGCACAGAGGTTTATTCCATGTGGAGTCCACACCCCTGCAACACGAGTGCCGATGCCTCAGAGCAAAAGCTAAAGGATTTCCTTTGAACAGGGAAAGTAAGCCAATGGTTGAGATAATTTTCACAAGATAGTCTGGAAATAGAGAAGCAGTAAACTAATACATGGATTACTTTAAAAAGTAAAATGAGAGAAATGGAATTGCTTTAGAAAATTTATTATTTATTATTTATTTTTTTTATTTTTTATTTTTTATTGTCTTGCTAGTGTATTTTTGAAAGGCAATGCGAACAAAGACAATGTGTGTTTCTTTTCGGGCTCCTATCAGCAGAACTGATGATAATATCTGAAATGACTTTTGACATACGTTTCCTGGAACAGGCACTTTCAAGCTATCAGATCAGCATAAATATCTAATAACAAGACTTTGAAAGATGTAAAATAAATTCTGGAGTTGAACATTCACATTCAATCGTATATCTCATTTACAATGTTGTAATATTGTTGAAAAGACCCTTAAAATAAACCCAAACCACAAATCTTAGCTGCTTTTAATACATATGAATGGTATGGCTCACAAGTAGATTTCAAAATATGGCCCTGTTTGATCATTTTTATATGCTTTGGGAAAAAGTAAAGCACATTACTTAATTTCCCACATCTCTAATGAGGAGCCCAGCATATTTGCTTTTATTGTACAGCATCAGTTAAAAAGGTTCAGGTCACATCAGCTACACATTTTCCAACTACATCAAAGGCCTCATACTAAGGACGTGCTTTTCCCTTAAATCCTTCCTTGCAGCTAAAGTAAATTTTTAATGATAATGCATCTTCTTCTGACCATCTTTCTTGTCATTCCATTCTCTTAAGTCTTTAATGTGTTCTGTATAAGGATAATCTGATCATTATCCTTATCTATATCTTTAACTTTATCTGATAACATTATCTGATAACATTATCCTTAACTTTTTAGTGTGTTCCTGTATAAGGATAATCTGATCATTTAGCAACAAGCAAACACAGCAGATTTAGTGAAGAGACATTATACACTTTTCCTATTGAAATTGCTAATATTTATGAATTAAGTTCTGATAAAATCTATGCAGTGCAGAAATATTTTAAATTTGGAGGCTATTCACCATTTGTGGTTTCAGACATTTCTAGTTAACTCCCTATTTAAACTTTAAACTTCTAAAGTAAATTTTATTTTTTTTCATAGTTGTACAAAAGCTTTAAATCAAATTTGATTAAAAACATAAACAAAAGCAAATCCTAGTTCTTTTACCTCTCTTCGATCATTCTGTTCTGCTCCCCCAGAAGCAACCACTCCAACTCTTTTGTGTTCCTCTTTCTTGGTTTACGTTCCTTTCTTAATGAAGTACGTCCTCAGATAAGCAAACTATGTAATTAAGGAAAATCTTGTACCACTGAAAACACAATTTATTCTCACATCTATTCGATAAGGTGATTGAAAATGATTTTCCCTCAAAGTTTTAAAAATTTTGTTCTACTTGCTCCAATTTTCAGATTGGTGATTCTGATGCAATCCCAGATTATTTATATGGGACATTTTTCCTTTTTTTAATTTCTGAAAGCTTCTTTTAAATTTAAGAAGGCTCCACTCTCAGCATAGAGTCCAATACGAGGCTTGAACTCATGACTCTGAGATCAAGACCTGAGCTGAGATCAAGAGTCAGACACTTAACCAACGGAGCCATCCAGGTGCCCGTCTGAAAGGTGTTTTGGGTCTTCTCTTTACTTCCTAGTCATGGGAAATTTCTCAATGATGTTTTATGTTTTTAATTTTTTTAAAAAAAGATTTTATTTATATATTCATGAGAGACACACAGAGAGAGAGAGGCAGAGACACAGGCAGAGGGAGAAGCAGGCTCCGTGTAAGAAGCCTGATGCAGGACTTGATCCCAGGACCCCGGGATCATGCCCTGAGTCAAAGGCAAACGGTCAACCATTGAGCCACCCAGGTGTCCCACGAGCCACTCTGGGGTCCCCTTAATTATGTTTTAAAACTGAAGACACATCTTTCAGGTCTGAGTATTTTCTTTATTATACATTTTATAATTCTTCACCACCATTATTTTCTTTTCCTTAAATTATCGCTTAGATTTTGGACTTTTTGGCTTAATACTCCAAGTCTTTTCTTCATACCATCCATGTCTATCTTTTTGATTGATTTTATGGAAGATTGCTACATCATTTCTTTCTAGCATATCTTTGATGTTTATATTCATGAATTTTGCATATAACACAACCAATATCCCATATTATCATAATACAATCCCACATTACCTCCTGAAGGATAAACTTGGTGTCTTTGATGCTTGATCTTCCTGCCTAAATTGTATACGTATGTGTGTATGCTTAATTCCTTTTGTTTCTGTGTTTATAGTTTCTGCATCTCATTTTATGTCCAAGGGTTTCTTCAAATGCATAAGGATATATGGGAATCTGTTTCTGGTTTAGGGTGAGCAATAAATAGCTAAATAAAAGTTCTGATACACAAGTGGGTCCTGCTGTCTTTATGGTTTCACTGTTGTGTCACCAGTTCACTAGTTATATTTTTGTGGAAGATCCCTAAATGTCTGTAGTGAAATGTCTTTTCTCCAGGGTGGATCTAATACCTGTGAATATAGTCCATGTTTCTGAGGTAGAATGGAGTGAGCAATCTTACCCTTCAACGTGCTACTTTTCTTCATATTTTTACTTTCTTCTGAATGTCTCACCTTCGTCTTTACCTTATGACTCTCTCTCTAGAGCTCATCACATGGTTTCTGCAGATCATATGTGACCTGTCTCAGAGACAGCTGGAAGAGGGGTAGGCACCCACTTGGCCAGGTTTGTAATGATAATCTAGGAGTCTACTGACTCCTATGCAATGTGGGGGAAAAAACTCTTGTCTCACCACAACCAACAAATTACCTTATTTTTGGTGCCTCCTATCCCACAGCCTTTTTCAAATGATCTCTTACACTTATCTGTATGGGGGAAATTCTAAGATTGGGCCACCGCTTTCACCTATTCTGAGTCTTCAAGTCTAGAGTTACAGCTTTCTTGTAGGTTTATCTAGGCTGCAGTCTATATTTCTGTTTTTTATTCTCCTCTTAATTTAGGGTGACTGTTGGGGAAAATAAAAATGATTTTACTCTGTTGAAACTAAAAATTGGATTTAGATACTTTTAAAACATGTGATGATTTTTTATTTGTTCATGTAAGTAAAGAAATGGTAATGAAAATGACTAAATAAATTAGTAGATAGTAGAAGTAGATAAACCCTATAAAATTTGTATCCAAAGCTTTTAAGTGTTTTGTTATCTGGTTTTGATTTTTTTCCTTTTTGTTTGTTTCCATATCAATGTTTGACAATCTGCTATTCTGTAGCCACTATAATATGTAGTAAAACCAACCCATGTCATGGCTGAGAAGGAAGAAGGAAACTATGAAATATCATATCTATCAATGATATATGATATAGATCAATCGTACACATGGCTTTCTACTCATTACTTACTCAGGGTAAACATATGATCAATTTAAAATGGGTATTGAGACCATTGGAAATGGACCTTGACAAGTGCTTCTTAATAGAGATGGTTTTCAAAATCTGTTCTTTGTAATCATTCTGTGTTTAATCACCCTCTCCATTGGTTGTGTAAATATAGGTCTTCTTTTGAATTGCTTTTATTTCTCCCTGACTTCTCTAATTAGGGCAATAACAGATTGAAACATTTTTATATATGCAAAATTTTGTTTCAAAGAAGTTATAAAAGAATTAGTAATGACATATATAATACTGCAAAATAACTAACATAACACAATTTAAAAATAATAGATATTTGAGTTTATCTATGTATATAAAACATTTTATATACATTTTAACATTGTTTTTAGACACAGTAGCAAAAGCATTCCTATGAAAAGTCCACTATCACCACTATTATTACATATTTTGCTATAGATAGTAAATGGTGCCTACATGCAAAATGATAAAACAGCAGATGCACACAGAAAATAGCAGAAGAATTATATAATTATAATGATAATTATAGTATGATCACCTACTCAGAAAATTGAAGACAAGTAGACATCATCATTACATCTTATGAGAGAGTTCAGTACAGTGCTCAGTATAAAATTAAAATTTCAGAAATTGTTAGCTATCATACACAAATTATATTCAGTACTGCAATATAGTTAAGGAAAAATACTGTTTACAAGAGAGCTATCCAGTTTTAAAAATCTACATGAAATGTATGAGATTTCTGTAAAAATACTTTAAAACTTTACATATAAAAAGTACATATAAAAAAGTCTTGAAAAAATGGACAAAAATCCATTTTGGATAAGAGTCAATACGATAAAGTAACATTTGTCAAATTATTCTATAGACTTATACTTTCCCATACAAATATTGGACAGTTTTATTGTTTGTCTCACTTTTTTTTTAATTTGCTGCAAATTTAAAAATTTATGACATTAAAATTCACATGGATAATTTAAAATTTAAAAAAGAAAAAGATTTAAAATTGGTAACTAGCTCTACTTAATATTTAAGCACATGTTAAGACTGTATTACTTCACAGTTTAGAGCTGTCTGAATAGACAAATAGACAAATAGAGATGATGTAAAATAGAAAGTCCTAAAATATGGTAAAATGCATAAATATTTACCTAATGAATAATAATGATGACACTTAAAATCATCAAGAGAAAATGAGTTTCTCAATACATGGTTTTATGTAAGTAGAAGGCGTCTAGACAAAAAATTACAACAAAACAAAATAAAAGCATAGTTAGAGCTATCACTTCCTACTGCAGAATAAATCCAAGATCTAACAAAGATTTAGACATAACAATGAATAAAAATACATAAAAGTCTTCATTTAGGAAAAGCTTTTCTAAGCCTCACCACAAAACCGGAGACTGAAAAAAACCAATGCTGATGAAAAGAATAAATATTAGCAATATGTGTATGTCAAAACGTTGCAAACAAAAGTCAAAGATAAACAGCACGTTGTGATAGATGTGATGTATTCAAAATCTCCACTCTCTTTACAAAAAAGGGACTTCAAAATCAGTAAAACAAACAAAATAACCCTCAATAAAGAAAATAAGTAAACAAGTCTATAGATTAAAAAATGGAAGTGGCTTTTACACCTATTGCCCTATGTTCCACTATGCTCCTATGAAGATAAATCATAATTTAAAACATAATATTGTTTTTCAGCATTCAGAAGGGTAAACATCAAAAAGTTCCCTTCAGTTAGAATGTGTAGAAACACAGTCTCGATTGATTCTGTGCATTCATTAATCTATGAAGGTATCAGAAAAATTTAGGAGGGATTATTTTGGGGATTTGGGATTGCTCAAAAATATTTCTATATAAATTAATGGCAATTGCTTCTTATGAAAAGTTTCATAGGAATGCTCTGATTTCAGATAGCAGAGAAAACCTGTATTTCTCTTTCTGGCTGTTTGATGTTTGATCAAGTACCTACATAGCCCATTAAAATAGACACACACACACACACACACACATACACACACACACCACATATACACACATTAAAAATAATGCTGGTAAAGGAAAATGATCCAAAGGGAAAGTACAGTATGGAAAGTTTGCTAAGATTGAGCCTGATTCAGAAAATGCATGAAAATTTATTCTATGAAGTCGGTATATTTGCAAGACGTGAGACACAAATATGCCTGAAACGTGATAAGGGCATGGCCATTTGTGGCCATCGGTGATGACTGGATTTAAAAACAATTTCTGAAAGAAACACAACTATTTGTGATACTGAAACCTTTCATTTGAAGTAGGTGGTATGTAACAGACCTAACAATACCCTTATATCGCAAAGTGAAACAACTTACAGAAAGCTCTCTTTTGATATAATCTAACTTTACATATTATATCTTTATCATTCCAAACTTTATCATTGCAAACTTTAATTTAGAGAATTAAAAGACATATTTTATAGGGGACTACTAGGATGGGTTTCAGGCTACCTGGCTGGATAGCTTAATCCAGTAGTACAATTTAGGATGTCTCGTAGTTTGAAATAATGGCTTATCATTCAGATAAGCATCCACAGGTATTATTTTTCAAACTGATGAATTGAGCAGCAGTGAATTGGACATTATACCCCCTGACAATTATGTGGAATATAGCAATTCTGTGTTCTAGGTAAATGGGGAGCTGCACAAATCAGCAAAACTAAGGATAAGAGAATGATTTGTTTGTGAAAACTGAAGCGTCACTAGGACATTTATCTCAATGAAAGGCAATGCCATCTCACATTTGTATCAGGCAAGGTCCATGCAACTTGTATAGCTTTCTAACAGAAATGGGCTTTTATTTATTTATTTATTTTTATTTTATTGGAGCAGCAACTTTGAGTAGCAGAGGAAGCTATTATTATGGATGAAGAAACTGATTTAGTGTGATTTGGTCAATATCAAAGAAATAAGTAAATGGCACAGCCAGCTCTAAATGCTAGACTTTGACACCATATGTGGGTTCTTTCCTCATATCTAATTCACTGACCTTATAATACATACTCTCTGCACACACACCCATCCCTGGGATATATTATTTGTATTTTTTCCTACTTCATTTATTTTTATTTTTTTTAATTTTTCCTACTTTAAATCTGACTAATTCACTCATGCTTTCTAGGATTTTTTTTTCCCTTGGACACAGAGTTATGTCAGGTCTGGGGCATGGGGTCAAGTGAGAACATATACATACACATGTATGCACACACATAAGCACAATCACATGTAAATATAGAGTCTATACGGCTACAGATGAGGGAGATGAAGAAGAGAAAACTGGGACACCTGGGTGGCCCAGTCGTTTAAGTGTCTGACTCTTGATTTCTGCTCAGGTCATGATCTCAGGGTCATGAGATCAAGCCCTGCATCAGGCTCATCACTCACCAGGGAGTCTGCTTAAGGACTATCTCTCTCCCTCTGTCCTTCCCCCCATGCACTCTCTCTCAAATGGATAAATCTTTTTTTTTTTTTTTTTTTTTTTTTTATGATAGAGAGAGAGAGAGAGAGAGAGGCAGAGACATAGGCAGAGGGAGAAGCAGGCTCCATGCACCGGGAGCCTGATGTGGGATTCGATCCCGGGTCTCCAGGATCACGCCCTGGGCCAAAGGCAGGCGCCAAACCGCTGCGCCACCCAGGGATCCCCTGGATAAATCTTTTTTTAAAAAAAGAAGAGAAAATGACATCTACTATAAAGGCATACCTGAGAACACAAAGCAAGAGAGAGAATTCAGAGAACAAATGGGATTTATAGCCTTAAGGAAGAAGAGACCTTTCTTACTCATCATATTACAGAAAAGAAGGTGGGAGGAAGTGGTTAGTAGGGGACTTTGGCCTGTAGGTCCCTATTCTGCTCTCTTTATTCATTTTTTAAAGATTTTATTTATTCATTTGAGATACAGAGAGAGAGAGCACACCCAGGGGGCAGAGGAAGAAGCAGGCTCCCTACATAGCAGCCTGATGCAGGGCTCCATCCCAGGACCCCAGGGTCACAAACCGAGCCGAACGCAGACACCTAGCCGGCTGAGCCACCAGTCACCCCTATTCTGCCCTCTTTAGGGCCAGGGCCAAGCCAATATTTAGATTATATTGAATCGTAAGCTTATGACAAATACACTTTATTTCATCATACGATGATGTTGAAATAATCACTTTTATGTACTTATATGTATTATATATACATTTTTATTAGTACTAAGAAGGAACATGTAATCAAAATGTCTTAAAGTTTTAATGAATTTCTGAGAGGGCAATGGAGCCATGTATAAAATAGACTGAGAGGTATACATACCTTAGTGATGGAACCATTTGATACAATGAAATAAAATTAAAATGTCTAAAAGGACCGCGCAAACTGCTTAGCCTCTACAGATAGAATAGTTTTATCGTGGACATGCAGGTGCTTGCTTCATCCCCACTAGTTAGTTGCAAGCTTCCTAAGAGTGAAAACCTTCTTTTCCATCTCTCTGTCTTCCACAGACACTAATTAATTCATCTACGATCAGTGTCATGAACAGCCTTTTAAGGTCTTACATTGAGACTTCTTTGGTATATCAATATACCGAAGCCTTACATGTTTGTTTTCTGAATGGTACACACAGGAGTGAAATGCGTGTCTGCATTGGCTCTGCACTTAGAAATTAAGTGACTAGATTACTTAACCTAAAATTGGTTTAATAATAATTCTCCATGGCATTGTCACAAAGACTAAGCATATAGCACAATGTGTGATGCGTAACAAACTTGCCGTAGATGTGAGCAACGGCTACTAGTAGTTACCTCCAATCGATCTCCTTGGCTGAAGGAAGAAATCATGCACTCTCCTTCAAAACACTGGCAGACATGAGAACATTCTGGTAGTTTTTACTTGGGTCTCGTACAATGCTATAGTTTAACTGATAGTTTTTAAAGCGGGTCTTTCTAAGTATTTCATATGCTTTAATTAACTATAGTCTTCCAAGGAATGATATAATTAAGAAAGCTTATGTCCAGTTTAGTTTCATGATTAGACCTGTCCACATCTGTCTAACTACGGAGGAGGGGGGTTTCCTATGAATTTTATGTTATTCTCCAAAAGTAGATCTGAGCTTCAAGGCTCCAGATCCCTGTGAAGTACAAATCCTCTTTTAGAAAAAAGATGTATATTGGCTCCAAATTGCTTTTCACAATTCTTACATTCAGTACATGACTGAAATAAAGATCAATTCAGACTCTAGTTTCTTTGCAGATAAATAAATGATGGACGATATCTCTAAGACAGGTGGAGCTTTTGATGGATGGACAAGCTGAATACATAAACACACATGAAAGGCCAATTTTGAGCACACATCCCAAATCCCTTTGGTCTTCTCGGGCCCATCATCTGATGTCAAAAATTCCTTTTGTGGAGAAATTTTCTTTGAGGTTTTAATGGTACCTATAGGTTTGCTTCCCGTTATTGTTGTCTAAATGGTAATGTGATATAAGCTTCCTTTCCTGTAGATTCAAAGCAACTGACTTATCTTGTCCAGATATATGGTCTTTCTAGTTATTAGTAACTTAACCTTGTCAGAAAAAATATTATCAGAAATACATTACAAAAATCTAAATGAATTCATTATTCTCGTATTTATAAAAAAAGTTATATTGATACTATGGATAAAAGAATATTTTAGGAAAATTTCTCAGCTCTAGCTGTGCAGGTGTCTCAGTCAGTTACAAGCCCAACTCTTTTTTTTTTTTTTTAAAGATTTTTATTTATTTATTCATAGAGACACACAGAGAGAGAGAGAGGCAGAGACACAGGCAGAGGGAAAAGCAGGTTCCATGCAGGGAGCCTGACGTGGGACTCGATCCCAGGCCTCCAGGATCACACCCCAGGCTGCAGGCGGCGCTAAACCGCTGCACCACAGCGGCTGCCTAGAGCCCAACTCTTGATTTCAGCTCAGATCATGATTTAAGGGTTGTGAGATCAAGTCCAACATCAGACAAATACAGAGGAAGACAAATCATATGTGGAATTTAAGAAACAAGACAGATAAACACAGGGGAAGAGGGAGAGAGGGAGGCAAACCATAAGAGACTCTTAACTACAGAGAACAAACTGAGGGTTGCTAGAAGGGAGGTGGGCAGAGGGATGTGCTAAATGAGTGATGGGGATTAAGGAAGGCACTTGTGATGAGCACTGGGTATTATATATAAGTGATGAATCACTAAGTCCTACTCCCAAAACCAATATTACACTATACGTTAATTAACTAGAATTAAAATTAAAACTTGATAGACAACAACAAAAAAAGAGTCTGCTTTTTTGTCTTTGTCTCTTTGCTTGCTTTGTTTCTAAAATTCTACATAAGAGTGAAATCATACAGCATGTTGTCTTTTTCTGACAAAACTTATTTCACTTAGCACCACACTCTCTAGGGCCGTGTTGTTGTAAATGGCAAGGTTTCATTTTTCTTAGGTCATATGATCACTTTAGATAATAAAACATAACTACTCATGTTACCATATTATATTTCATATTAGAGCTCATCTTCAAGAGTTAGGTAAATTCCCAGATCTTCAACAACCTAAAACATTTATCTTTTAGAAATACAAACCCAGACAACTAGTTGAAAAACATGGAAATAAAACTGTGTGTGAACGGTTTAACAAAGTAAGATTTATTTTGGCACATGGATGTAAAACATAAAGACATATATACCTTCTCTTTATGTTTTTGTAGATAGAAATTTAATTCTTCTGGTGTCTTAGCCTGGGCCATGTACTTCATTTATTTGGGAAAGCCATCCTAGGGAGTCTGTGTGAGGAATGAGGGAATGAAAGGGGAAAAAAAGACCAAGATAAGGTGTATTAGCAAGTTAGTTGCCATTTTGAGGGACAGGTGTGTGATATTGTGGGACATTCAGAGTCTTTTTAGAGAGATACACAGTCTGCAGGATTTGTATTGAGATGCTGTGGGTTTGCACCTGTGGTTCTGTTTGCTGTCCATGTGGACATCATGGGCTAGAGTAAAAGATAAGCTTTTTAAGTGGTGCATAAGATAGTTGGGAAGAAAAAAAAGCAAATAATCTCTAGGATGCTATGTTTATTTAAGAAGACTAAAATTATACAGTGAATAATAAGATTGAGTGGAAAACATATAACTTCCTTGCAATATGAAATTTAAAAATCCTCTTAGCATTTTATAATAAGAGCTTATAAGTGTGACAACCATTCTATTAGAAAAAAATTTAAAAATTGGAAATGTATTTTTGTTAGGACACCTGGGTGGCTCAGTGGTTGAGCATCTGCCTTTGGCTCAGGTTGTGATCCCAGGATCCTGGGATCGAGTCCTGTATCATGTTCCCTGCGAGGAGCCTGCTTCTTCTCCCTCCGCCTATGTCTCTGCCTCTCTCTGTGTGTCTCTCATGAATAAATAAATATTTTTAAAAGAAATTTCTTTCTGTTATACAGAAAAAAATTAACACATATACAGCCTTTGAAATATTGCCACTGCTAATTTTGATCAGATTTGTTAAATGAAAAATTGTTGAACGTCCTCTTTAAATTGCTTCTGTAGTGCACATGTGAACAAAAAAAGCAGAACATTGTCTTTCATTACATTTTTTCTTACATAATCAGGCTGTGTCTAATCATCTTGGCATCCTGATTAAAAAGTTAATCAGGCACTTGGAAAATTCTTTTTTAAAACTAATTGTATATACATGGAGTTCTCATTAGGAAAATTTATACGAGTGATATGAAAAGTCCTTTGACTTATTTTTTTTTCCTCTCTTGAAAAACAATGTCTGATTCTTATGATTTTAATCTTTACAGTCTCCACCCCAAATTCCACTAAATTATCAGTGAATAAAGCTCATGATAAGCAGTCACATATTTTTACTTTAAAATGCCTCCTGCCTCTAAAGCAGGAGAATTAGGTAAAGTGGAAGAGCACTGAGCCCTGTCAGCAAACAGGTGCATACACTTGGAAAGGCTGGTTTAGCTCTCTGAGTTTCACCACTCACTTACTAGTGAATTTACTAAATTTACTAAGTAAATTTCTGGCTCTAGAATCAGAATTTGGAGCCATGCTGATTGCCTTCAGATCTTTAGCTCTAGCAAGTAGTGGATTTGTTGATTTGAGGCAAATCACTTAACTCCTGTGAATCTCAGTTCTATCAGCAGTTAATTAAAAAAATAAAATAATTTTCTGAGAATTTCATGAATTAACTGAAATAACATATGGAAAGCATTTAGCATAGAGGGGGGGCCATTATAAACATTATTAAATATTTTTCATTATCACCATTTGCAGAGCAAGAACCCACTGCCCTAAGTTCTGTACCCTGGAACACATCTTTTCTCTCGCATGGTAAATAAGGGAAGTCCCTCCTCCAGCAAACACTGAAACTCCCACTTCTTCCCTGAATCCTCTCTTGCTTTGGCTCTTCAAAGAAACATATATATTGATATTGTTTTCTCTCCTGCATGCTTAAAGGCTCCCTTTTCTCTTATCAGCAGATCCATATGCTCAGTTGCTCTTTCTTTACACAAATGTGCATGTTGGGGGGGAAGAGAGGTGGTTCCCCATGACCCAATCTCTCTCTCCAGCTACTCCTCTTCTATCATCACAGAATTCTAAATAGCTGTCCACATATTCTATCTTGACTTTATCTCTTTCACTCTTACTCTCATCTATCAGCCTTTTTTTTTTTTTTTTTTTTTTTTAAGACTTCATGAGAACTTCTCTTTCACGGTCACCAATGATTTCCATGACATAATCCAGCACGGTCGCCTAACTCACTTCCCCACCGCATGAAGCAGAACTACCCCATTTCATCTCAGGACAGTCTCCTTAGTCCCCTATCACTTCTCCATCAACAGTGTCCTCCTATTACGGGCTCACTGATTTTCATTGTCCTCCTCTGATCATTTTGTCTTTCTACTCAGTGCTCACTGCTGGGGATCACACCGGGTTCAGTCCTGGGTCTTCTCCCAAAACTTAGTCCCTAAAATATCTCATCTATTCTTGTGAATTGAAGCACTATTTAATGCACAACTTATAGAAGTTGGTAGATGTAGATGTAGCTGGCTAGCTAGAAAACAGGTAGTTACTAGTTAGGGCAGATGCTGCTCAGGGTTAAACTCTAGTTCTGCAACGTACTTGCTACACAACTCTGGATGTCATGACAACCACTCCAGGCCTTACTTTAATTCTGTTTCATGGGGTTATTAGAAATATTCCATGGAAGGATGACTTCTTATTGTTCTCATACAATGTTTCATGGTTACATAGCTATGATTGCCACCGCCCTTTCCCTACACGAATTATTTTCTACCTTGAACTCTTCTGTTTATTTTCTTCATGTCATCTATCACAATTGAATGATCATGGTTTTGTTTTTGTTCTCTCTGTTAGACTTTACTGTTCAAGAAGGCAGGAATTCTATCTTTCCCTTCACTCTGCAGGGTCTTAGACTTCCTAGGCACTAAAAACCACTTGGGCAATAATGAACAACTCAAGATAGAGGAAGGTCATTTTTACCTCAGTATAAAGTACAACTTTCTAGTAGCTGGACTTAGTGAAAAAGCATCTTCTAACACTGAGAGTATTCAAATGGCATTAAAAATCCATGGGCAAAGGATGCTAGAGTGAAAAATATTCTGCATTTCTGCATCTTTATTTCTTTTTTAAAAGACCTTATTTATTTATTTGACGAAGAGAGAACACAAGCTGAGGGAGCAGCAGAGGGAGAGGGAAAAGCGGCTCCCCTGCTGAGCAGAGAGCCCCATGTGGGGCTCCATTCCCAGGATCCTGGGATCATGACCTGAGCCTAAGGCAGATGCTTAACCGACTGAGCCACCCAGGCACCCAACTGCATCTTTATTTCTATATTTTTAACAGTGAAGAAAAGGATGAATACCATTTTGTGACATTTTGGGTAATACCACATTCCTCAATGTTTCTAAATAATGATCGAAGGTTCCACCTTAATGATACAAGTCAGATCTCTTGTTCTTATGCTTACAAACCTTTAAACATTTTAAATATTCTAAATATCCTGTTCCATGTCCTTAAATTTACTTATGGACTTGTCAAGCTTTCATTAAAGGCATTTATAGCTCCTGATAATCTAATCATGACTATCATATGACACATTTGGGAAAGTCTAGCCTGCCCATCAGAAAGAATCTAATTTTCCATGTAAAAATGGATCTTGTCCTACAGAGAACCATTGGGAGTAATCTACTCTCTAACAGATAGCAAGCAAACCATTTGAGGCAAATTCAGTCTTCTTAGAGCAGCAGGGTACCGGTTAGTAATTTACCTCCTCTGGGGCATTAATTGGTACCCTAGAGCCTTGGAAGAGTTAATTTACCTCATATAGTGAACACTTGAATCCTAGAGAAGTATGCTTAGTTTAGCTCACAACAAAGCTAGATTAAGACAGAAATTACAAGTAGCTTAAATAATATGTTAAAACTCATATTCAGGTGGAAAATATGTAGTTAAGATGTCATTTTTTTTCTTCTACAGATATTTCAGGAGTTTCTAGTTCTTAAGCTCAGTACCTTCCTTCTCTGCTTAAAAAAAAAAAATCCTGCTGCACAATATTGACACATTTGCTATTAACAGAGGACATTGACTCATTTTCATAGATTACAGTGCTGTATGGTAATTTCCAATAAATACTCTTTCTGTGGAATTCCATTAAAAGCAAAAAAGAAAGAATAATGAATGCATATGGCAAGTGTGAGGTGTCCTGAGGTGCCTTGATATCACACATTGCCATGAACGGATGAATCACTATTTCGCTTCAGTGACTAGGGCAACAAGTCCTACTCTAGAGACTACGGATTTGTTATCCACCAATGTCCTTGAAAGTGAAAATCAACTTGAGAATATCTATTAATGTCATTATATACTATTATTCCAGTGGAAAACACCTGTGGCTTTCAAACTTTTTTTAAAAGCTACAGAAAACCAGTGGAACCACTCTGATTGGAATTTGGGGGTCTAAGACCCTCCCACCTGAACCTGAGGCAATCATCCAAGATTAATTAGACTGAGGAGAACCTTTCAGAATGGAAGGGCCTTTGGGCCAATGGAGTTTTTAAACTCTTAGAATAACATCAGATTGAGTTGTTTTCCAAATTTAGAAAAATGTGGTCACTCTGTTTTCTAAATCATCCTATCACTTGGATTTCCCATGTAGCATTCTGGATTAGTACTATTATGTGTACATATTTCACAAATAATCTTTCCACAGGGGTCTGGATCTTGTGCATATTTATGTCACCTGTGTCATTTTTACACAGTAGTAGCAGGTACTCAATAAACACGAATTAATTACTTAAAGTCTTAGTCTCTTTCCCCTTTGTCAGATGCAGAACCGATATTATGAAATGGTTATAATGTCCTTCACGGAAAGTCAAATTCACCCAGCTGAAAGCTGAGGCAAGAGAAGGCGTTGGCTGTCAAGGAAGCAGAGGAAGGGTACTTCTGTCAAGGGAGACAGGCCCTACGAAGGCTTAATACAGGGAAGAAAAGAGAGAATTCAAGCATTTTCAAGTAGGTGAGAATGGCTGGAGCTTAGATTATGTCAGGGAAAGAAATGTGGACACGCAGCCTACAGAAGTTAACCCAACTCTACTATGGAGCTGCCTTTTGTTTCATGTGAAGAGTCTGGCATTTTATCCTAAGATAATTTGGAGCCGTTAAGCTAGGAGAGATCTTTTCAGATTTGTAAATCAAAGAGATCAGACTGTAGTCCTTTTTTTTTCTGGATGCGAGGGGAAGAGTCAGTGAGTTTGTTTCTGAGTCATCACAATTTATACCACTGCTGTACTATTCCAAATGCTCACGCGTGTGCATGTGCAAAAATGTATATAGATTTATATAGAATATCTCTTACAGAGTCATTTGGAAGACTTACATGCCATTACTTTATAACAAAATTGATGTTTACATGTTATTTATCAGACTCCGTGATAATTTCAGAATATTTTAACAAAAGAAATATGGGGCTGTTCATGGACATTATGATTTTTTTTTATATATACTCCTACAAGAAACATAGATAAAACGCTATAGCTGTATTAACATTCAATTTTGTGGCAACTGTGATGTGTCATAGCAATTGACTACTGGACAAGACTTTGTTTGAAGGTGCTTGCTCATCGGAATGCTCTGTGGTTACAAAATAATTCAAGAGTCAGAATTACAGCATGTTTGAGTTGGAAAGACCTTAGGGATCATGGAACCCTATCTCACTTCCATAGATGAGACGACCGAGGTCTCAGCAATGGAAGTTAAGTTGTTCACAGGCTTCATATATTTTAGTACAGATAAGAAAGCCCTAAAAACCTTGAGAGATTTCCCTTAACTGCCCATCATCACCACCTGAAACGATCCACCTACCACCTCCTGGTGTCTCTGTGCCCACCCTCACACATTCAATTCTGCAAATCCCTGTTCGCTCTAAACTATGGGGTCCTTCCTCTGATCCTAGAATTCTGCACGTAATATAATCAGAATAAATGGGACCACAGGTTCCTTCTACTATACCGTAGTCTTCTTTAATTGAGATTAACCACAACAGCAGATAAATAATAGCAGCTGCTTCCCAGACAAGATTCAGGGACTCACAGCCCCCACTGGTACCATCTTATCGAGGTGATGTACAAAGTACCTGATTTTCCTCACGTGAGGAAAAATCATCACATATCACACTGGCCCCAAAGCCCGGGTAGAGAGGAGGATAAACTACCGTCTTCCTTTCACTCATTTGTAGAGTCCATTTCTTAACCCATAATCACTTCCAGTTTGGTGTTAAATTTAGAATTCAGCTGAAACATCATTATTTTAGGTTGTCTTTTTTTCTTTTCTTTTTTTTTTTTGAGGTGAAGGGAGTCTAAAAAAAGACCATTCTTTTAAGGGTGGTAACAATCTCTAGAATAATGAATTCTAATCACCAATCTTTAGCTTGCTGTTATTAAAACACTTTATACACATTAATACTATCTTTCCTCAACCTTCATAATCCAGCTGTAATGATTTCTTTTGATCTTTCTTTCATTAGACTTCATAGGTCTGTACCCATCAATATTATTCTTTTTCCCAGACTGAGCCTGAGCATCTGATCTTTAGTCAAACGGTGTTCTAAAGAACTCAGTTTTGCTTACATTCAACAAGATGTTATAATGACCTCCATCATTGCAGTTGTTTTTGCAAGACAGGAAGCTGTGCTTGACGAGCTGAGGGGAAACATGGCAGAAAATTTTCTGTGCAGAAGCTGCAACCATAAGCAGTGACCTGGAGAAATGTCACAGCGGACTCCCAAGTCGTCATGGTTAGGTAACATTGACAGTAAAATGTTTTTGTTTTTGTTTTTAAGTGTTTGTGTGTGTGTGTGTGTGCATGTGTGTGCGTGTGTGTGCGTGTGTGTGCATACATGTATGCGTTCGAAGGGAGGAAAAGAGGCTTGACAAGATCTGGCAAAGCTGAAAATCCATAGGTATCAATGTTCCACATGAAACACTGAGTTCAGTCCCACATACGAACTCTATAGAGAACCTCTAATCGTGCAGTTGGGGTGAGATCAATGAAATACTAAAAAGAAATTGGCATATTTACCCATTTTGCATAATTTTCTGTCTTAATTATTTAACCCTTCTTTTCGCAAATTAGAGGTCGAAGAATATACTTTATATGGACTTTCAAGTTCGTTGCTTTAAAGGCAGCTAGTATTGAAGTTATGCAAACACCTAAAAATAAAACAATATGTCCTTCAACTCCTTAATTCATAGTTTCTAAATTCACGGTTATAATTATTTTTTGAATAATCTGGCACTAGATATATTTAATGTATTTTTTTATGACCTTGCTCATTCGGGTGTCACATTCATTCCCTCTATCTTATACTTTCTTATTTTCACGTGAATGTTTTGGAGACAGAATGTTCCTCTCATCAGAGCTGAGATCAGGAAGTGAGTACCTCTTCACATCCCAAATAAAGAGGGAGGTACCATGAGGCCAGCTATGTAGGGTGAAACCTTGTGGCCATTAATTACCAAGCAATGGGAAGATGAGATAGAGAGATAGGATTTCAGGACTCTGTCAGCCCCAGGTTAGAGGTTGGTAACCAGCATTTTATCAGTTAGATGTCAAGAACTTGCATTCTAAATACATAGACTATTAGAATTATAAACTCAGGGTACAATCCCAGAATCTCCTGTGGAAGGTTTTCAAACAAGAATATAGATTTTTTTAAGACTTTATGTATTTATTCATGAGAGACACAGAGAAAGAGAGAGAGAGGCAGAGACACAGGTAGAGGGAGAAGTAGGCTCCATGCTGGGAGCCCGACGTGGGACTTGATCCCGGGACTCCAGGATCACGCCCTGAGCCAAAGGGAGACGCCCAACCCCTGAGCCACCCAGGGATCCCAAGAATGTAGATTTAAGACATAATCCATCTGATGTCAAAGGAGAGAGCTGCCCAGAAAATAAAACATCATTTAATTTAGAAAGCTCTGTAACATTGTATGTGCCTCTGTTTGTGTTTATGTGGATATGTCTCTATTGAGACTTTCATCTAGAAAGTATTGTTTCTCTTGTTTGAAATACACAGTTATGCGGCCAACTATTGACTGTTGTAAGAATAAGAACGTTCATTTCCCCTTGTCACTGTATTGTACAAAGATGAGAGCAATGCTCATAAAAAAGAGAACTCAAGAAACCCAATGGGAGAATGAAAAAGGTGGAGAAAGTAACTAGTTTGATGAATACGTATTTCTGTTTACCTCTTCACCAACTAACAACACACCCAAGAGTTAAAACTTGATTGAGAGAAGTGGCTGGCATGGCCAGGGGGCTGGGGCACAGCACAGTGCAGTGGCACAAGTTTCGGTATGAACAAGATTTTGATCCATGTTTTGCCAACCAGTTGGGGGAGGATCTCATGAGACCCTGTCTTGTTCATTCACTCATCGCCCACATTTGCAACCTTGTCTGGAGGGGCAGGAGTTTTGCATTAGGCATATCCTTGAAGACAAGAATGCACCCTTCAGGCAGTATCATACTGATGAGGAATGAAAAAAAGATTTCCCAGAGCTGCTCCAAAACATGGGAAGGAAGATGGGGTACCTTTCGGTGCTGAACATGCCCTGGCATTTCATACTCAAATGAAGAAAACCAGTTCAGGGCCCACATAGGTGAAACACACTCTTACGCCAGCTGAGCTCTTATGCTGAGTCAGATCTAGGGTCTCTGTCTCCAGAAAGTAGCCACAGTGAAGCCAGATGAATTCTGAACATGCTCGTATCTACACAGCAGAAGGAGTGGCCCGATCATGCATGAGAAGCTAATTCTTTTGCAATCTCTGTCTATCAATCAGTTTAATTGACTTCAGCATGAAAAAGCAACTTTTTTTTTTTTTTTTTTTTTTTTACATAATCACAGAATGGAACATGAAGCTCTATGTGGTAGTCTCTTGATTGGCCCAGAGGGACTTTGGGCCAAAGAACTAGAGAACATAAAAGCCTCTAAAATGTCTTCTGCAGTATCATTAGCACTATGGAGGGGAAGCCTTATTACCCAGGCAGCTGGAGGAATGCAGAATGCTGGCCACGGATGGTGCCGTCCAACAGGCACATACGATCTGTTTCAGTCAGAGGCACTTGGCCTTTGTGGACGATGTCTATTGTTCCAGTCGGTCTCTTCCAATGACCAGACACTGCCTGATCCATATTTGTCAGAGAACAAATCAAGTTCTCTTCAAATGCGGCCAGGGGTCCTGTAAGCCTCCCTGAGGATCCTTGCTTCCCAATGCCAACTGGAAGTGGCCTCCTCAGATGTATAGGCCTGAGTAGGACTTTGATATTGTGGGTGATGGTCCTTGGTACCCAACTTGATCCTTGCTTTTTGATCCTTCACTCACCCCTGAAGATCATTCAGTCAAAGGGATTGCTGAAGGTCCAGCAGATATTCTGGGCCAGATTCAGTTGGCTGGAGATGAGGGCAGATCACAGAGGTCTCAAATTCTGAAAATGCCTCTGAGCCACTGCCTCAAAGTAGAGGGGCTACTGCAACTAGGAAGCCAGAACCCTCTTCTGTCAGTTGATAGTTTGTTCTGGGAACCACATGAGTTTGGGGGACTTGAATTTTCCATTCTTTAAACAAGTATTTATGACTATCTCTCACTGAAGGACAACTCATACCACATTGTTTGGGGTATTGATTGATATAGTCAAACATAAACCAAATTTTGGAGGAAGGGATCAATAGTGTCTGCAAGTTGTGGATGTCTTCTCCCTCTATGCTAAGAGGAAAAAGACAGGTGATTCCTGCCGGAGCTGCTGGGATGGAGAAAGTATTTGGGACTGTGCCTCACGAGAGAGACATCTTTGTAATGGGAATTCCTAAGTCTTGGAACAAATTCACATAGGTATTTAGGTAGAGATGTGTACCCTTGGGATACCAATGGAGCCCTGTGCCTGTGTTCTAGCCTTTCTTCACCTCTCACCTGACTGGGTATTCTGAACCTCCTCCTCCTCCCAGTGACCTCTGACCTATAACGTCTGGCCTGGGCCTTCCTTAACCACCCATCTTGCTTCTAACCTATGCAAATCTCTGTACTATCTTATGTAAGATACAATAAAAAATGTTCGTATAAAGTTTCTAATAAATGTTAAAAATGTTATGAAAATGTCAAAAAGCCTGCTTGAATAAGTCAACAAAAAAATACATCGTCAAATGAAAAGATGTTTCATAAAGTATTGTGGACTCTGTAAATTAATGTAATTATACAATCTAATTTTATTTAATTAGGGATTAAACAGGGGGCAGAATTCCTCTGCATTCTTTTTAATGGAATCTCCAGACATTGTCTGCGTGAGTCTTAGAGATTATAGGAGAGATTTATTATCACAAAGCAGGCACAAATAGCTCATGACCAGAAATGGTTTTGAAAGGTGGCCAATACTCATGAGGAACATGATGAACTGATTTTAAATAATGCAGTGCTGCCACCATGGGGGGCACTTCCTGGGTTTGGATGATATAATGTCTAGAAGGTTGTTCTTGTGTTATTGGAACCTCATGCTGTTAAATAACATTTACTTCAGTTATCTGGCACTATTAGCATTACCCCCCATTGGTCAGCTAATTAGACATAAATCTATTAAACAAAAATAAACTTCTATGTACTTGGCTATTGCTTGAATCAAGCTTTTGCATATTTAAATTATCATCTTGTTTAAGTTTACAATGTAAAACACATTGATTTCTTCGTTATAGGTGAAGAATTGAAAAGTGGGCAAAGAAAACACAGTTGACAAGGCTTATTTGTTTTGATGTATATGGAATTTGAACAAAGCAAGAAACATTTTAAAGCTACAAGCACATTCTGACTGTACTTATTTTTAGAAACCACACAATCCTGATACCCAGTTTGTACTGTACAATTGAATATGCAACTAAACTGTCACAGTCAACTAGTCGACTCTGTAGACTTGTAACTATTGCCAGTCCTTCTGCTTGCTACACCATTCCACAGATCCTTTATTCCAAATATAAATTTATGCTATTGACGTGTCTCATATCTTCCTCCTTACCCCACTGAAATCATGCCGCTTTTTACTTTGCCAGAATATGCCCAAAGGCACAGCTCAATTTCTTTCTCCTCCTTAATGATTTTAAATTGAATCTGTTAAGAAAGAGACCAGGTTGCCCATTCAGTATAAGAACGTCATGTGATTCCTTAGAAGATTAATAAAATAGGAACTGGAGAATGAAAGATGCCTATAGCCACAATGATATTAACAATTAGAATGCCTTATATTTAGATATTATAAAGTGTAGTTTCACTTAAATCTAGAAAGCCCTGAGAAGCAGACCAAGCTGGCAATATTATACTTATTTCTCTATATGTAATCTGAAGCTTACAACGCAAAGTCTCTCATCCAAGGTCACATAACTATTAAGTGGCAAAAACCAGACAAGAACAGGTTTTTTTGTTTTGTTTTGTTTTGTTTTTTTACCTCTAGTGCCAATATTTCCTCTGGAAGAGCAGCCATTTAAACGTGTAGAAAAGGGGCTCTTGGGTGGCTCAGTCAGTTAAGCATCTGCCTTTGGCTCAGGTCATGATCTCAGGTTTTGGGATTGAGTCCCACATCAGGCTCCCTGCTCCTGGAGGAGTCTGCTTCTCCATCTATCTGCCTGAGGCTCCCCCTACTCGTACACTCTCTCTCTCCTTCAAATAATTAAGATCTTAAAAAGGAAAAAGGCAGCAAAGTAGTGCAGGGTTATTGCACTGTGCATGATTATGCCTCAACCAGCACCAGAAGTTACCAAAAAAAATGAGTGCTTTTCACAAATATTCTCACCTGGTCTAGGCTCATAGCACCAGGGCTACGAGGTGGTAGCCAATCTTCCTTCCCTTTGCCTTTCTCTCTCGGGGATGGTTAGAAGTCAGGACCTTGGAGACAGACAGATGTGAGTCCATATTCTGGTTCCACTATGACTAGCTGCATTATCCCAGGTTAGTTCCTGAACTTCTAGGCAAAGGTCAATTTCCTCAACTGAAAGTAGGGCTTAGCACAAGGTAGCTAATGTGAATACATATTACCAGTTACGATAGTAACGTTTTTAAGTACATGCAGTTGGTGTTGTAATTAATAAAGTATAATTTAAATTATAAATCAATTTAAATAAACTTTCCATTGGTACATATTTTCTCATTCACAGACACCAATAATTATAACTGTCCTATAGAAGAGTCTATCATTTTATTATTATAATTATGTAAGTAGCTCATAATAACCTAAGGGTTGCAAAACATTCTTCTACCCTAATGCAGCTATGGATTTTTTAGGTGTGTGAGTATATACTCTACTGTTGACATGTAGATTGCCAAGTAGCTGGACTGCCATGCTTAGTTTTAATTTTAAGGAAATTTTCCAAATGCCTTGGTGGGAAGACACAATTAGAAAATTTTGATAAAAACTTTTAAGACAACAAAGAGGCTGGCAGTGCATATCACGCTCTGCCAGAATTATCACAGCAAAATAGTGCACTAAGTAACTGCACAATGAATACTTGAAACCTAGCCCAAATGTTTTGTGAAAATATGCAAAAATTGTTAAAATGATTAATGAATTTTCATCCTTGCACACACCAATTCACAAAGATATTCTGGAGGAAAGAGGATATTAAATTTCTGTGTGGCTTGTAACTATGAAAAGAAACATATTTTTGCAGAAAGACTTTTGAGGTTTGCCAGCTAGTGTGATGCCAGCAGTTTGGTAAATAAACGTCTGCATATTCTTCACATAGGCACTAAAACAAACTGTCAATATAAACGCATTCAACACATATTTATTTAGAATTTAATACATGAGACTTAATGTCTTAAGCAATAGGTATGTAGTAGTAGATAAAAGAAATAAAAGTTTCTGACTAATGGATCTCATATGCTAATAAGGGCTAGATAGATAATACCTATGCAATTAAAACATATACACCTTGGAGGTGGGGAAAAGCTAAATAAGTGAACAGTACAGCGAAGAATGGGTAAAGTCATCTGGTGGAGGCAAGAGGCAGGGCAAGGGGCTAGCAATTTTATTTTACTTATATATTTATTTATTAAGATTTATTTATTTGAGAGAGAGCGACACAATGCGAGAGGGCAGGGAAGGGGCAGAGAGAGAGAGAATCTCAGGCAGACCGTCCACTGAGTGTGGAGCCAGACATGGGGTGATGACAGGAACCTGGAAATCGTGACCTGAGCTGAAACCAAGAGTCACACGTTGAACCAACTGCACCATCCAGGCACCCAATGGAATGCTAGCAATTTTAAATATTGGTCAGGGAATACACCCCTAAAGTGATGATATTTGAGCAAAGACATGAAAGAGTTGAAAGAAGTCTTCATGCAGATAGCAGTGGGACAGGTGATCTAGGCAGAGGAAACAGCAAATGCAACAGAACTATGTTTGAGGAATAACTAGAAATCCCTGATGGGAAGAGTTGGGCGAGTGTCAGAATCCTGAAAAATGTCATCCGAGGGGTAGTGGGGCCAGGACGGTAGAACCTTGTAGGTCGCTGTGAGTGAGGGCTTTGGTTTACACTCTTACATGAACCTTTCGTCCATATCCAAAATCCATCTCGGTCAGGCACAGCGCCACACAGCTGCCTCAAAAGAATGCTTGCCTGCCTCCCTAAACAGTCTACACTTGAGTTCAGAGAAAGTCTTTGCTACATTTTAAATCCTTTCCATTTAGCAGCGTTCACCATAAAAATGGAGAACCAGCTGTTCATTGACCTTGCATTACAATGCTCACATATATTATTCTCCAGGTATACTAGCATTCTAGCATCTCTTTTCATTAATTAATGCCAGACGTTCACAATTCTAACTTGGATATTATTTTATTCAAATTTTGAGTGACCTCATTGTGTTTTCATTTCACTGTGAGAGCTTTGGATTTGACTCTGAGTGTGACAAAAAGCCATTGCTAGGTTTTTAAAAAAGTAGAACATGATCTAACAGTGTATGAACAATCATTCTGGCTGCTGTTCTGAGCATAAAGTGAAAAGAGAAATGGTTGGGACAGAAGCAGGAGGATTACTGCAGAGATGATGGAAATATTATGGGTAAGAGATGGTCATACACTGGTCCAGGGTGGTAGCAGTGGAGGTACCAAGTGGTGCCCACCTATTCAGGGTAGACAAATAATGGTTTGGATGCAGATATTTAGAATCTGAAGAACAGAAAGGGATAGAGTTGCTATTAATCAATATGGCAAAACCAGTGAATGGGGCAGATTTTTAAAGAACAACATCCTAGATTTGAACATTTTAGTAATAAAATGCCTATTAGACATCTCTATAAGTGGCCATGTCACATCGGTAGTTGGGTTATACGTCTGGACTTTTCAAGAGAAGTCAGGAGTGGAGATATAAATTTGGGAATCATCAACGTATGCTTGATTTTTAAAACAAAGCTGTATGTTATCCATGAATGTAGATAGAAGAGATACCCAAAGATTGAAAAGTATGGCATTTCAACAATTTGAGGCTAAGGACACCAGAAAAAGGATAGGGGGTGATCCATTCTGCAGAAGGAAAATCTAGATCAAGCAGTGTTGGAAGCCATATGCAGAAGATGTTTCAAGGGTGAAAAAATGTTCAGCGACATCAAGCAGGGCTGATGGGTCAAGAAAGTTGAGAACTGAGAATTCAGTATTAGGTTTATATCAATGAGGAGGAAGCTTTAATATCTGTGGTGTAGACAAGAGAGTTTGGTAGAAAGATGCGGATGAAAGCCTAATCAGAGCAATTTTTTTTTTTTAAATGAAAGAGGAAGGATTAAAACCCTAAGTACCAATGAGTCTTTTGAAGAGTTTTGGTGTAAATGTTCCAGAGAAATAAGAAAATATCTGCCCTAAGATCGGAGTCAAGCATGTTTTGGTTGTCATAATTTTGAAGATGAGGTGACTTTATGGCTACCACGTGTGTCTACTGGAAAAAAAAACGTGTGTATGCTGATGGATTTTTCCACTAGAGAGACACTGAGAGGGGTACTTGAGCTATATTGCCTTGTAAGGGAAGAAAGGAGGGACTGAGCATTGATGTTTTTCATGAGTAAGCAGAAAAATTTCAAAATGTGAAGATAAAGATGCAAAAATAAATGAAAGATGTGATAGTAATTTGTGGAAGTTCTCTGCTGGTTCTTTCTGGGATAGAGGAAGTTAAGATGAAAGAGGTAATACTAGATTTGTGTGAAGTTTAATTTTTTAAAAGATTTTATTTATTTATTTGTCAGAGAGAGAGCACAAGCAGAGGGAGCAGCAGGCAGAGGGAAAGGAAGAAGAGGCTCCCTGCTGAGCAGGACCCTAGGATCAATACCTGAGCTGAAGGCAGATGCTTAGCCGACTGAGCCACCCAGGTGCCCAAGGTATTTATTTATTTTTCTTTTTTTTAATAGAATAAATACATAGACCTGCACAAAGCATATGGAGGAAAAAAATAAGTAAGGAGTATTTGATTGACAAAGAAAAAGAAAAACTTTTCAGAAGACAGGGAAAATTCCTTGCTTATATACAAAGTGATAATTATTCATAAAACCAATGAAATTTTTGAGGGGTCAGCTATTTGATTCATTCGGATGAACTGTTCATTGGAGAATGGTGGCTAAAAATTAAATAAAAACACTGATTGCAAAGAAAAAACCATGAAGAACACTTATTTACTGGATGAATTTGTCACATGATTTGAGACTTAGCAATTAGACATTTGTCTTGATCTTTCAAGAATACTGAATTCGGGAAAAACATCAAATTATTCATAGTGTAATTTAAGTAAAATTTGAAAATAAAATGCAAACATCATAAATTATTAAAATATTTCTCATATGGGAGGATTACATTTATCAAAAGTCTGAGATTATGTAGATTTTTCCCTTTGATTTCAGTTGTCATTATTTATAATTAGTCCCCCAAAGATGAGGATGGTTTTATAGACATTTTACAGATTATACACAGTCTTTATGGCATGACAGGAGTTAGCCATCTTCCTCTATTGGTAATGAAATAGTTTTGAAGAATAAAAACAATTTATTATTCATCTTGATTATATATTTCATCTACCATATCTGTTCTTAATGAGTTTTAGATTCATTTGTAAAAATCAAACCTTCTTTGAAAGACTGGAGATTTTACATATTTAAGACAACAAAAGGCAAAAGGACACAGTTTAAAAAGTTAATTATTAAAGAAATAGTTTTAATTCTTCTTAAATCAATTATAGCATTGTGGAGAACAACTATGCAGAATTCATAGGAGATCATTCTGAAAGGGACGGTTTTAAAATTATTAAAAATTATAAGGATGCCTCGGTGGCTCAGTGGTTGAGGATCTGCCCTCAGCTCAAGGTGTGATCTCAGGGTCCTGGGATTGAGTCTCACGTAGGGCTCCCCAATACAGAGCCTGCTTCTCCCTATGCCTATGTTTCTGCCTCTCTCTCATGAATAAATAAATAAAATTTTAAAAATATTATGATTTTGTGCAGTCTTCTTTATAATTCTAGCTCTCTTTATACAAAAAAAATAGAATATTTCAATTGAAAAACTGTGATACTGTTACATAATGAATACCATACAACATATATGGAAAAACAAAGAATGCATCATTAATGTGATGTAAAAAAAAAAAAACTGGTTCATAATATAGACTTTGAGATTCCTTACTGGAGCCCCAAACCTATGGGTTCCTGACTCTGTGACCTAGAAAGGGTAATAAATTTTTTAAAGTCCCGCTTTCCTCCATGTATCCTGGCTCTTTTTGACACTCATGGAGAAAGACCAATGTTTGGTAAGTTCTTTTAACTCCTTACAAATAAATTAACTTGTTTTAAGCCTAAGAAAGTGATGCAGATTTTACAGTAGCTTTCATGGAGGGGAACAGAGATGATGATTAACATCAGATGCCCTATAACAAACATTAAAATGCCCCTTGAGAAAGCAATAGCCCTTCCTCACTGACACCATAGTAACTAAGCTCAGAAAAACTTAGATACAGCCAAGACAAGAGAATTTGGGACCCATTCAACTGACAGAGAGTATAAAGTAAGTTAAAATAATAAACAGGAATCACAGTTTGTGTTATAATAAAAAATTATGATCTATTCAACACTCTCTACCTGAGGTAAAAGGGGAAGAAAACAAATTTATTTATTTATTTATTTATTTATTTATTTACTTATTATTATTATTATTATTTTTTTAAGATTTTATTTATTCATGAGAGACAGAGAGAGGTAGGCAGAGGGAGAAGGAGGCTCTATGCCGGGAGCCCGATGTGGGACTTGAGCCGGAGACTCCAGGATCACACCCTGAGCCGAAGGCAGACGCCCAACCACTGAGCCACCCAGGTGTCCCAAGAAATCAAATTTAAAAAGAAAGAGCCTCAGTGAAGTTTTTCTAATGAAGCCAATAATCTTTCTAAGATATTGATAAGCAAAGAATTTCTATTTTATCTGGTTAGAACTCTAATCAATAGGCATCATTTAGTTAACAGCAATTTAATGCCAGTCGTACACAAAACATGTGTATTGTCTTAAATTTCTCACATATTGATAAACACTTAAAAACAACAAAGCAAATGTAAAATCCACAAAACAAACTTTTAGACTAATGCTAATTTGGTAATCTTAATAATTTTGCATTATTTCCTTTAAATACACATTATGCGTTTTATTTGATGGGCCAGTTCTTCTGAAATCAAATGTTGTTACACCACCTTTTCAAATGAACTTATTTTCTCAATTCTTTTGGCCCTGAGTCTTCCCTTCATATACTTTGAGTGTTTTGTACATGCACAAGTTTGCAGTTAGCTTTTTGTTTCCTTTTTCATTATGTCACGTGCAGTTCAAGAAATATAAAAAATGGGGGATCCCTGGGTGGCTCAGCGGTTTAGAACCTGCCTTTGGCCCAGGGTGATCCTGGAGTCCTGGGATCGAGTCCCATGTCAGGCTCCCTGCGTGGAGCCTGCTTCTCCCTCTGCCTGTGTCTCTGTCTCTCCTGTGAATAAATAAATAAAATCTTTAAAAAAAAGAAATATAACAAAAAAAAACAGAAGTGAGAAAAACTATTTGGGGTAAAAGGCTGTTATGAGTTAGTCCATATGAGTATACAAAATTCTAAGAGGACTCCATGATCCCTAAGCCTAAAATTCCTACGTGCAATCTCTGTTTCTAATGCCTTACCTAGAGCGCTGAAAGAACCTGCCACTCAATTCTAGCAAATGGAATATGGCAAAGGTGAAGATATTTTTTAGATGTTATATGGAACGCTCAGTAGTTGACTCTGAATTTATGAAGAGGTAGATTATTTTGGACAGAGCTGACCTAATCAGGCGAACCCTTTGAATAAAGGTCCAGGCTTTGTGGCGACTTGCCATGCAGCAACAGAAAACTAATAGATAGTATGATTTCAATCTCAGCCATATTTGAAAATTCTCTATCAAAGCAATAATAAAATGAAGGGGGGGGGAGTGAATTCAGGATTATTTTGAAGCTAATTAATGGACACATAGGGATTCATTTCATTATTCAACTTTTGTATTTGAAAAATCCATAATGTGATTTTTTTAAAAGATTTTATGTATGTATGTATGTATGTATGTATGTATTTATATATTTATTTATAAAGAGAGAGAAGGAAAGAATAAATGGAAGGAGGGGCAGAGGGAGAAGGATAATCTCAAGCAGACTCTGTGCCTGAGCACAGTCTAGTGTGGGGCTTGATCCCAGGACCCTGAGATCATGACCTGAGCCCAAATCCAGAGTTGGATGTTCAACCAACTGAGCCACCTGGGAGCCCCATAATGTATTCTCTTAATCGTGAAAAGAAGAAATTATAAAGAACTTATTATCTCGATTAATATCTGTTTTGTTTGGTGCTAATGAGACAAGATTTAAAGACAACGTGTTAATATTCCTACTGAGAGCAGATAAAAAGCAGATAATTTTAATCTATTGGAAGGAAAGTGTAAACAAATCTGTGATTCTAAAGATGTGTGACTTTAACGTATACAGTGACAATTAACAGCATAAACAAGAAAAAAAACTACACATGCCAGAAAAAGTTTTCTAAAGAAAACTTCTGAACCAATTAGTTAACATTTGAGGGAACAGCAAAGCATTTGTTAGGAGGGACATGTAGAATCCTAGCTGGTCTTAATTTTAATTTTAACTAAGATTATGTTAGTTTTGCTGTAATCAAGGTTTCTGTTGCTTCATGCCCATTAAGAGCCAGTGTGGAAACAAGACTATATATTGCTAATAAGTTTATGGTTTTAGTAGCCACAGATCATCTCATCCTCAGATCACTGACCCAACTCTGAAAGGCACAGAATTTTGTTCATTCTCCCAAAGTCATGAATAAAAGTCTGCCATCTGGTGATAAGTGCTTCAGGTACAGACTTGCACAAGGTAAAAGGATTTCCTGTTGTAGAAATACAGTATTTCACCACGAAACAAAGAAGAAAAGCTGATGCTGACTGGAAACTTAATAGAGATAAATAATTTTGTGTGTTTTGGAAAACTAGGAATTGCCATCCCAGGAAAAACATTCTCAGAGCGTTACCAGTCGATGGGACCCGTAAGATTAATGACAGAGTAAAGATTCAGACTCTTGACAAGATGACCTCTACCCGCCCTTTTGATTTCAGAAAGCTTTGATTCTAGCATCTGGTTCAAGCTCTTGACCAGCTGGGAGTTTAGGCCTGTGGCAAGTCTGATTTATATTAGTAATATCCGCCCAACGCTCTCTGTTTTCTCCTGGCTTCTGTCTCTGTCTGGGCATTATTTTCTGTTTCATTTTCATTTCTAGCTCTGAAATCTTCTTCTTCTTCTTCTTCTTTTTTTTTTTTTTTTTTTTTTTTTTTTTACCACCCATCTTTTGTTATTATAGCATTCAAAAAGCTTGAAATAAGGTAGGGTTTTTTTTGTTTTGTTTGGTTTTTGTTTTTGTGTGTGTGTGTGTGTGTGTGTGGTTTGTTTTTGTTTTTGTTTTTGTTTTTGTTTTGTCATAGAGTCTGGGTTTCTAACCATATGCAACTAGCTTTCCTTTTTGATTGGCCAGAGAGCTCCAAAATATAGCTTCCTGCCTAATGGAGGACATCAGACTCCTCCCCCCCTCATCATTCTAATCATGGTCCTTTGTGCTAAGGCATCCCCCCACCTTCCTCCTCGCGTAGAAGGAGCTCTACAGAAACAAAATAATAAAACCCTTCAATCTGTCATGACAAACACTAATGGCCGTGCGCTAACAGTCCTCTCCATGAGTAGGTCTCTTTTTATGTGCATCTTGCATTAATAGTTTTTCCCAGCTTACCTATATACTACCCTTCCCCACCCCCCATGAGAACAGTGCTTTTATCTTGTTACAGAAGCAGAGCATTGCAAAGCTCTTAGTGGGACTCCATGCATACCTATTCGTTCATTATTCATGGATGCTGCATGGCATCATCAACTAGGTAAGAATCGCTTTTAAGTCATGACTGGTATGTGTTTGACATCTGTTCCTCCTCGTTCTCAGCCACACCACTAAGAAAGCATTGCATTTCCTCCCTAAATTTATTTAGTATCTAAAGCAAAATGCCATTTTCTTTCAATCTCCTTTTTTTGTTCACATTGTAATTAGAGGACATTCTGGGAAACTCTGGTGTAAAAAAACTGTGATGATTGAAATTGCTGATTGAAAGTGTAGTGAAGTAGGAAAAACAAATGAGTGGTTCTAAGGCATCATGCTGGCCCTGTCATTAACAAACTGTGTGACTTTTGGCATTGCAGACTTCTCAGGTTGTGCGTGGGTGTAGGCATGCATGCAAGTGTGTCTGTGTGTTCTCTCTTTAACATAGCATCTTGTGCTATAAAGACAGTGAGGATGCTTTGACTTGGCCTTTGCTCACTGGAGTATTGAAATTGGAAAGAAATGTCAACATCGCGATGACCCCTAACAGTTTTATCAGGTGTTTTCAGCCAACCTCTTATCATTAATCCAAAAAGACCCTAATATGCACTAAGAACACTCCCCCTTCTCCCAGATTCCACTCTTTTGCTTAACCTGTTGAATCCTACAAAGGACAGGAGAAAAAAATGCACGCTGATTAGAACATGTGAGGCATATACCATCAAAAAAATGAGAACATGGATCCTGGAACATAGGAACAGCTTGACACAACATTTATCAATTCCTTCATTTACCATCTCGTCCATATACAACGTCCATCTCAGTCAGGCACAACTCCACAAAGCCACTTAGAAAGAATGTTGGCCTGCATCCTATAACAATATATGCTTAAAGAGCTTTTTGCTGGGGGAAGAAAAAGGAGTCTCTGTGAAATTTTCAATCCACTTAGTAGTGTTCATAAAAATGGAGAACCAGCAGTTCACTGACTGTGTAGTACAATGTTCATACATATTAACCTCCAGACTACTCTAGCATCTCTTTTTCAAATTAATGCCAGACTCTCACATTTCTAATATGAGTATTATTTTTACTCAGATTTTCAGTAGCTTAATATTATGTTTTCTCTAAATACTCTTAAGATACCTAAATATCAGATTCAATTGTTTAACTCTGAGGCCAGAAGTATGCCCTTGTAAATGCTAATCCAATGACAAATGTGGTAGGTTGACAGAGACCAGCCTTCCATAAGCAGGTGTATTTCATATTTCAGTTCAAGACACATATAATGAACTAATTTTATTTCAATATATTTTTCCTAAGTAATTGACTTCTACTTTTCTAAGTGATCATTTAGGATGTCAGATATTTGCCATTATAGGGACAATTTACTTTGGTGAAGATAATCTACTGGAATTTGCATTCCAGTTAAGACAAGTTAGAACCTAGTGTCTGATGGATTCATGGCTATGCTGATACAGGCGTCGTAGCCCAAAAGCATTTTCTTCAAAACTTGGCTAATATATTGATGAAGAATGATTATGAAGGAAATAGTTTTTAGAGTTTGACCAATACACAGCAGAAAAACACTGCTTTTCAAGGTTTGTAAGATACCATCTTTTCCATCTCCTTCTTTTCTGTATTTTTAGTCATTTATGGTTTTTTAATGATTAGGTATCCACACAAGTGATGTTTGAAAAAGTATAAAAATATATGAATTCTTATTTATAGTGCCCATTGTTTCAACAGAAGAATTACTTGCATAATTTATAAAAATAATTTCTGGGGCGCCTGGGTGATGCAGTCGGTTGAGTGACCAGCCCTTGATTTTGGCTCACGTTATGGTTTCATGGTCATGGGACCAGCCCTGTGTCAGGCTCTGTGCTCAGCGGGCAGTCTGCTTGAGATTCTCTCTCCTTTTCCCTCTGCCCCTCCACTTGCTCTTGTGCTCTCTCTCTCTCTAAATAAATAAAATCTTAAAAGAGAGAAAAAAATTTCTTTTGCTTTGAGATTTCTCACTTTTTGAAGGGCCTACAAAATATCAATAAATATTTTAAGGCATTTATTCCCATTTACCAATTATGTATAGATATGAACAAGGACTGTCATTGGCCTGAAACATGCCTTTCTTTCTCCTAAACTTTCAAAGATAAGCAACAGTTCCAGGGTGACACAAATGAAACATCCAGTCTCCTATATTAATTGATAATTTAAAAATTCCAAATTGCCTTTTGGACAATTTCTGATAATTCACTTACCTCAGATTGTTTCAATGAGATACATAATTTTTCTTTTAACAGCATGTTTTACTAAATCATCAGCTTCCATGTTTCAGATATTAAAGCAAATTCCTTGTCTCTCTTTTAAAAAATTGATTGCAGTCGGTGATTTCTTTAACATTTTAAAAGACATTTCAAAAGAGTTTGCATGAACAACTTTAATATATGAGGGTAGTTAATTTTGCCTTGCTGAACGTCATTTTAGCAAAGGATAAATATACTGGATGAGTCAAGCACATTGCACATTTAAGATTTTAAATCTGACAGGCACAATATGTAGTATGGGGAGGATTATTTTCTTTACAAAAAAAAAAAAAAAGAAGAAGAAGAAGACAAGTGTGAAATTAGATCATTCATAACTGCACGTCTAGCTTCAGATCTATAGCCTGACCAGAGATGCAGTGTTCTCTACGTCTGTGTTCCATGCAACCAAAGATGAGCACTTTGTATATCACAGTCTTAACTCACTTGTTCTTAGGAAAAGCGTCATGAAATTTATCGTTCATCATTCAGAAACAAACAGAGGAAATAATCTGTTAGAGATTAGAGTGCACTAGAAAGATATGGAATCTATACTAAAAAAAAAAGAAAAATAAGTTCTTCACCCAACAACATACAATAAAAATTTGAAAAAATGGAAAATCATCTTGTGTTTCTAGATTCCAAATACCGAATACTGATTTTTCTAGATTCCAAATACCGAATACTGATCATTCATGACTACAATTCAGCTTCATCGGTGGAAGGGTTGGGGAGACTGTTTGAAAGGGGATGAACGGTAAATCTGAAGTTAAATTTGAAATTAACAAGAAAATGTGGCCAAAAGTAGTTTACAAATGAAGAGCAATAAAGAAGTAACATCTTACCCTAAAATGTTAGCATGTGCTATAAGCAGAAAATAATTAAAACATTGTGGTACTAGAGTCAACAGAGAAATGAGACAAAATAGCTCCACACCAGAACCTAGGATACTAATATCTAGTATAGCAGCACTCAAATCTGAGAAATTACCTTTTGGTAGACCCAACCAATTAAATTATGTGCTTTCTAACACCTAGTATTTTCATGTGTATTGAAAAAACTTATTTACCCTTAGGGGTAGATATAATCATATACATAAAATATATAAGCAAAATAAATTAATTACATTCTATAATTTCTTTGCATTTGGAACTGATTTTTTTTTTTTTTTGAGAGAGAAACAGCAGGAGTGACAGAGAGGGAGAGACAAAGAGAGCATATATGTGGTAGAGGGGAGGGAGGCGTAGAGAGAAAATCTTAATTAATCTAGGCTTGATCTTGGGACCCTGAGAGCATGACCTGATCATGACCTGAGCTGAAATAAAGAGTCAGAGCCTTAACAGACTGAGCCACCCAGACTCCTGAGAACTGAACTCTCTTAAATCACTTTTAGATTTGGAGTTTTCAACTTTCTACTTTTTTTCACACAATGCAATTGTTTCGGATATGAAAACCATCAGTTATGTGATATTTCTGAAGAAAAAGTCACTAATGTTGGCATTTGAATTCTGCATCTGCAGTCATGTAGGGCTAGCCATATTTTGATATCAGCTTGTAGCATATTGGTAAATATATCTGATTCAGCACATTCTTCAAATATTAGTTGGACTATTTGGTTCCTAGGGATTAAAAAAGTGCTCCAGTATTGTCTCTGGAGAATGGCCTTCCACAGGGTCACGTATTCTGCAAGCTTTAATGCTGGAGCTTTTGAGGTTTATATATGTGCATATAATGGCAAGCACAACCTGAGTGACCATGATTTTTAGGTTGTAAATGTTTTGGTGATAAAATGGTCTCAGAATTAATATAATTTAGCATGTTACAGACATCAAGGATTATTGCTGAAAATGAAAAATTATTCCCCACAAAAAAGTACAGAAACAATTTTTTGAAAAAAAATTCAACCTCTTTTCTAACGTAATGAATAATAATGCTGGCCACACCTTCCCCCAAAGGTTCTAAATGCAATTAGGCATGATGTGCATAAAATTTTTAAATATGAAGCACTCACTACACAGTATATAGTACCCTTTTTATGAATACTTAGACAATTGGGCAAATCTGTATTTTTTAATGTTTCTTTTAGTTTTTCAAAATTAACACCAGAATTAATACTAAAACTACTTTTCCACAAATTGTTTTATAACCTTTTAAATTCGTTGTCAAAACCCTTTCTTTCTAGCAATATATGAGCATTATTACATTTTCAGTGATAAAATTTTATTTGTATATCAAAATTGGAGTGCTATTGTACAAAAAAGTGCTTCATTATTTTTATATCTTTCTTAAATTTGACATACTGATCCACTGCATGCATCACTATTGCATTTGTGCTAATATAACTAATCAAAGCTTGTTCCAAGTCTTTAATACCATCAAAGGTGCTTACAATCTTTACTCAATCTTCAAATTAAAACAAACATTAAAAAAATTTAATTAGAGATATTTTGGGATTTAAGACCTATGGTTTCTGCATGATATATCAACTTTCTTGTAAAAATTCTTAAAAATAGTTTACATTTTGAAATCATTCAAATTAGTGGTATTTCACTTATAATAGGATCACTTTGTAAAAAGTGATCAAACTTAAAATAATATCAATAAAATAGATCAGTTATACATAAAACAGAGATATATTAAAATGTTTAAACCAAAAGATAGAGAAATTGTTTTCAATTATTGTTAAGTTGAAATTGCCATCCTTTGCAGAAAGGGCAAGGAGAAAATGTAGTGAATTACACTTTGCTTTCAAAAGTAAGCTCAATAAATAATTTTGGAAGAGATATTTTCTTCTTGGCATTAAAGTCTAGGCAGATTTTCTGGGAACAGACTAGTCAGTTTCTTAAATTGCCTTTTGTGAAAATAAAGAAATATTCTTTTATTACCACCTTTATTTGATCATCAATAAAACATTAAAGCACAGAATTAAATGTAGTTGAGCAAAAATTTGTCAACCCAGAATTCACGAAACTGAATACAGGGACAGCTCTGAGACCAGTCCAAAAGGGTTGATACTTGTCAGATAGAATTAATGTTAGTAAACACAGTTCTTCCTTAGGACGTGATCACGATAATTGATCTCTATAATTTGTTAGCTCTAGATTGGTTTAGTAGGGTTGCCAGTTTAGCAAATAAACATACAGACTGTCCACTTAAATTTGAATGTCAGACAAGTAACAAATAATGTTTTAGTAAAAGACTACCCCATGCAATATTTGGTACCTATTTAAGCTAAATGTATTTCATTATTTATTTGAAATTCAAACTAAACTGGTGTCTTGTATTTTATCCATTAACCCTAGTCTTGTTCTCAATTTCTGAAATGCTTTTTCATTCTAAAAATAAGATACTGATGTAACTATTTAGACAAAAATCACCCCTTGCTTTAATTTAGGTTTTATAGACAATAAATAGGATGAATCTGAAAAAGTCTCAGAGATATGTTAAAAAATCAATCAATCAAACAAACAAACAAAAAACCCAGAACGTACTTAGGTTCCCTGGTTAGAATTAGTTTTCAATACGATTAGTTCTATCTGTATAACTCCATGTGTTTTACTTTATGTATTTAACAATATTATTTTTAGAAAGGTATTTTTGTCTTCATTGAACTGACAAAGTGGACCGTCATACACACACACACACACACACACACACACACACACACACACACACCTCTACTTGTGACTGAATCTGAGCAATGTTTGAGTAAGGGCCTCATGTTAGAGAGTTAGGGAGTTTCTTGGCTCTGTTCATCTCCACTTTGACTTGTTCATAAGTTCCAGATAGTACTAAGATATCTGTCAGTAGCTTTAGTTATTTACCCTCCTATATTTAAGTCCAGCAGAAAATAAGTGGTGGTTCCTACTGGCAGCTTCCAGCAAAACCAGGTAGGAGTTCTGACTCCTAGCTTACACTGAGTCATGTGCCTGTCCCTTAACCAATCACTAAAGCCAAGGGTATATTTATAATGTTTGGGTCAAAGCATACTCCAATCCCATGAACTGTTGTGCCCTAAACTTAGTCAAAATTTAGCTGAGAGTTAGCGAAGGCAAGTTTCTCCTACAGCACACTCTAGGAGATTTTCCCAAAGGGAACAGCAAAAGTTCCCATTCCTATTATACTAATACTAACCATTAATATTACCTCATTTAATATGTAGATTCCCTGTGATGCATTTCATTTCTGCATAATCAATACACTCTAAGATCGTCCCATTTTCCTGTGACAATAAGCAGTTTTAGTCATCTGAAATAATTTGTAGGAATTTTAGCATTATATTTGATATATTTTATATACAGCTGGGCTCATTCATGTGATAAGAGTTATCCACAAAATATGACTTCTAAGTAATGAAATAAATGTATACAAAGTAAAACCTTCAGAAAATTTAAATAAATTATTAAGAGGTTCCTGATAATTACTATTTTATTTTATTATTTTTTAAAAGATTTTATTTATTTATTTATGAGAGACACAGGGAGAGAGGCGGAGACACAGGCAGAGGGAGAAGCAGGCTCCATGCAGGGAGCCCGACGTGGGACTCGATCCTGGGTCTCTAGGATCAGGCCCGGGGCTGAAGGGGTGCTAAACCACTGAGCCACCCGGGCTGCCCAATAATTACTATTTTAAAGTAAATCCATCAATGTTTTATCCTTTCCATCATATACTTTGTACAACAATCATCACTGTTTTCATATAGCCCTTGAACTATGCAAATATTAAAAAAAAAAGCTTGGTATAACCAATAACCAGCCTTGGTACTAATAAAATATGCAAATTCAATTATGAAACACATGGTATTCATATAACTGGTATCAAGCATTTCCAAAATCAGCATCGACAGAGGGAATGGAAGCTTCAATCTCTGGGATATGAATATTATCTTAGGATATGTCACTATGGAATAATTGAATGTGACATGGAAAAAACCTCAAAGCCAGAGTAAAGCAAATCTTACGATTTTGTTGAAGTTGAAAGAAATCTGCAAATACCTATTTTTTTAATAGCAAGCTTAAAAGCAAGCATTCATTCTTCTAAATAAATCCTATATATTACGTGTATGTATGTATCTATGGAATTTTAATTCATTTGTATTTGTATCCTTGTATCCATAGAATATGTTGTGTGAATCCATATACATATGCATGTATCTATTAAAATATTTTATATATTTATATCTAATTGAATAATATGTATATTATATAACAGTATAATATTAATACTATTAAATAATATTATATTAATAAATAACAATATATTATAAGTTATTTATATTAAATGTGTGTATGGATATTTATATTGATTGTTACAGATTATTGATATTAATAAATAATATGAATATAATAGAGCAGGCAACATACAAATATATATATACAAATACATTTACATACACGTATGCATATGTATACAGATACTTATTTTAGGGCATGAGAGATGAGGTGTATGTTTCTACTCTGACATTTAATATGCTTTCATAAAAACTGACTTCTCCAGGAGGTGCATCTTTACTTATAGTTTAGATCAATAAAAATTCTTTGAAAATGCAAAAGTTAATCACCACCATACCCTAATTATCCAACATTGGAAGGTTAGCTGTGTCCCCTTGATTCTAAAGAAGTTTCAGGTTGGCATAATCTATTCTTTTAAATGAAGGAATTAAGCTTGGGAATTGGGCCATTCTCCTTTCACTCTCACGGCATACATGGGCATGCACATAAACAATATTTCCTGGGTTGGGGATATGTTTCACGGCACGAAAGTCACACAGGAATCTAGTATCCATAAGAGTAAAACCGAATAATTATCTTTACATCGGTAATACTTATTGCTTGCTTCACAAACGAAGCATGTTAGTGGATAATTCTCAGGGATGATGAGTAGATGATGAAAGCATACATTCACAAGTCACTTTGACTCTTTCATAAGTGCAGTTTTCCATCTGGAAATTTCTCTGAGATCTCTTGGTAATTCACACTTGGAGGTAACTGAATACGTGACATATTTTGAAGGGTAACTGCTGATTTCTGATCGAGTGGGTAAATAAAGAAGAAGTTATTAAATGAGAAGAACAGTTGGTTCAAAGTCACCACAATAAAGGGCACACATTTTCAGGTTCATTACGCCTCACAAAATATTTAAGACATTATAATTAATTTAAATTTTCCTTTAGGCAATTGATTTCCTGATGTTTCCAATTTTGTTTTTCAGGGGATACCAGCAGTATGAATACATAAGAGTTTTATGGTTCTGTTCCCTCCCTATTTACTTTTTGAGTAAAAGGTTCTAAAATAAGTAATCCCAAGATAAAAATATGCATTTGATTATAAAATTTAATAGTTTGAGTCATGTTGGGCCTTTAGCAATATAAATGTTAATACCTTTTTAGGAATTAAATATCATACCTCTTCATTTATTAGGGCGTTATCTATATATATCTCTAGATATAGAGAGAGATGTATATATGTGTATATATATGCATATACATACATAGGAAGCAATAACTGAGAAATCAAATAATTTTAATTTTCTCAAAAACATTTTTAAACTATATGATACCTTGCTCACTGATATAACAAAGTTGTGAATATTAACTTTTTTCATGAAAATTAAATGCATCCTCATGTACATCATTATGTATATCATCTCCTGCAATATGTCATCGTTAAATTCTGCATGGTCTGCGTGACATGTTACAGGTAACTACAGATGCTTTGCTATTTCATCGATGGGTGGAATGATGTGGAACAGTAGAGGCCTGGTAATTTCTTTGCGGGCCTCTGGCAACACCGGTTGTGAGTCAGCCCCCATGGACGAAGTATGATCACCGGAGACCAGCATCCCACCTGATACCCGAGCCATGTGGAGGGTCCTTAGAGGATGAGACGCCGCGTGGAGAGATAAGGAGCCCAAAAAGCAGCAAGACACCAGGTCTGTGAGTGATTAGCCCTCATGTGGAGAGTGGATTTTCTTCCAGCCCTGACTACCCCCAGGAGATGCCATATGAATCAGGAGTGAACAGCTCATTGGGACCCTTTCTGAATTTCTGACCCATAAAATCATGTGCAAATTAAAATTGTTATTTTAAGACATTAAGTGGAGGGGATTTTGGTACACCAGAATAGATAATTAGAACACTGAAAATAAATTCAAGGTGACTATGATAAACTGAGCTTAATTAGCTAGTGATCAGTAGACTCTAAACTGGGAGCTATGGTGCTTCCTTTCCTCTCCCAAGGAGGTGGTGGGGGAGAAACCTGAATTTGGAATTGACAAATTTTTAGAAAATTTTCTTTTCTCCCTAATGTCCAAAGACCATTTCTGCTTACTCTGAGCTTGAGTCTATATTCTGAATGACTGAGGCAGTTAGAAATCACACTGCTGGATTAATGGAAGAAAGCTGGTAAATGCCAGAGTGATTTATCTGATAGTTGGTTACTGAATAAAACCCTCTGATTATTGCTCAGGTCTTACGGACAGTCTGATCACATTTTAGACCTTGGAATCATTAAATTGTGATATTACTTTTCTCCAGAAACCACAGCCTGATTATATTTGAGGCAATTTAAAGGAAAGAATGTAGATTCAATACTGTTCTGGACATAGTATATCCCTAGCACATATTTGCTAATTGATGAATTAGAAAGCTGAAGCTGCATGTCACACTTGCCTTCGATTTTGCTGTTACTACCCTCATCTAAACCGCCGTGTTATCTTCACTTGATTTTCCTCCAACAGTCAAGTATATTCCTTCTCTGGTCTTGCTGTTCTCTTACGATGGCAAGTTCAGGGACCAGATACATGCGTGGCCTGTTCCTCACTTCACTGAGGTTCTTTAATCAAATCAGAGAGGCCCTTCTTCAGTACTTCCCATCTGCCTGATTACTCTGTCCTTGCACCATACTTCATTTGTCTTCATACCCCTTATTCCCATCCAACATATTTTGCTATGGTTTTATGCTCTCATTTGATTATATTTTCTATGAGAAAAAAGTCTGGTTGATAGCCATCCATTGTACTACTCCCCCCACCCCCCAAAAAAGATACAAGAACTTTGCGGTATTTCCAGAATCCGGAGCAGGATTGATGAGTGGTTTGATTCTAATTCTGTCAAGGAGGAAACATCTTGACACTTTGGGTGACAAAGCTAAGACTGAGACCATCACTTTAGTACTTAGGCACACCCTGTGGTTACTACGGGTTAGTGTTAAGATCTTGTTACTAATCGTCACCACATCATTCTGTACTTCCTTCCAACAAAAGTCAATCCCCGCCTCTCTTAACACCCTTTTCATAGCCTGGATATCAGTTCAAAAGTCCTAGATCAAAGGTCCTGCCCAATTTATTCCACGGAATAAAGCTCTTAATCTTTTCACTTAAGGCAGGGTATGCTTAATATTCCTTTTGTTTCTGTATCAAAAGTTCACTTTAGTTAAGAGACCATTAATTCATTCCTTTTTTATTACAATAGCCACTGAGGATTAAACTAGTTTAAAATTATGCAGCCATAAAAACTGACCTTCAAAATGCACTGAGCATTTATAGCCTTCTCATTTGTTGATAAGCAATCAAAGTATGAATGGACTGCATGTTAGATGAACTATTAGTCATAGAGATAGGCTTTTAAGATTTCAATTTCATTTGAAGTACCCCAAGTGTTGTATTTGCAAAATTTTGCAGAATAAGATAGCATTTTTGAGTATTTTTTATCAAAGTTTCCTTGTTTTTGTGCAGATACACAACCGTTTGTATTATTTAAGAGGTGCCCTCTGCTATCTATCTGATGCTACTGTTTTTAAAATTCAGTGTTTAACCAACACACCTGATGCATTGTGTACAAAAAGGCACAGAGCATATTGTTTATAGTACCCCCTATCATTTGCCTAGCTCAGATTGCCCTTAAATAAAATTTTATGTAGAGGAAAATATATATATAATATATTTTTGAGCATATATAATATATTTTTGAGCATATTTTGAGTATTTTGAGTATGATAATATATCTATCATCTCTATCTATCTATCTATCTATCTATCTAATCTTCTTATTTTCTCCAGATAACCTGGAAGAATTAAGTTTAAGAAATCAGTGAAATTGGGGAATCCCCGGGTGGCTCAGTGATTCAGCGCCTGCCTTTGGCCCAGGGTATGATACTGGAGTCCCCGGATCAAGTCCCACATCGGGCTCCCTGCATGGAGCTTGCTTCTCCCTCTGCCTGTGTCTCTGCCTCTCTCTCTCCTCTGTGTCTTTCATGAATAAATAAATAAATAATCTTAAGAAAAAAAAAAAAGAAAGAAATCAGTGAAATTCCTCCCTTGCTCACTCCATCCCAATGAGATCTTACTATCACGTTATCATCAAGTCACATTTTAGGACTTGCAGTCTAAAATAAGTTGTTGTATTTTTGTAGTTTCCCCAGGGTGGGGGGATTACATCAAACTACTTTTATGCATACAATGGAAAATAACTTATCCTCCATACTGGACATCTAAATAAGAACAACATCAATGAATGTGACCTTCTTTCCATAAGAAAACTGGCCCTCCAATGGGCAGCATGGTACCCAACAGGATGGCACTTATTTTTTAACATTTGGTTAATATACCTTGTATCAAGCTGGATCAATCACAAAGTGGAGAGTAAAACAGTTCTGTGACTTGGATGCCAGCAGTGCTGTCCACAGCTGTCACAAGCTAAATATAAAAAGTCATCACTCTTCTAATCTATGGGGTTTTTACTTTTTTTGTGGCAAAGGTTTGATTTGTGCACGTACCTGTCCCTGTGCACTTTAACAGTTCCTTGTGGCTATGATGTGTCATCAACATACACAAAATTGTAAATGGGATGGTAAGTGCTGAAATCCCTCAATTTATGACACAAAGAAGTGTGCCAGGAGGCACATGACAGTTTTGTCCTACAAGGATTGAGGGCTGTTTGAATTAATTTGCTCTCAGCGAATGATACCCACTGTCAAGCAACTGATTCATAGCAGTTCTGACAAGAATTAGAGACGCAGGAGAATCCAGGGAGGAGATATGCAAGGCTGGCTCCTGGACTTTGAAATGGATTGCATTAATTCTCTTTGAGGACTTTGAGAGCACAAACAGAAATAATCGTTTGTTGATTTTCTGAATCATGTATATGCAGGCGTGTGAAAAATTAATGGAAGTGTCCTTCACTGGCCTCAATACAGTTATCTGTTCTTCCCTACTCATTATCAGTTGGGGGTGTGTATGTGTGATCTTTAATAGAATTAGGATTTTTCAGGAAGAGAACAGTGATAATGTTTGTTGAATATGTCATGTCTGACCATCATGTTAAGCACCTAATAAGCAAGCAATATAGTTGTAGGTAGAGTCATTAACTTAGATCTTAGAAGTTAATCAACATCAACAGAAGAGTGTCAAGTTTGAGCAATTCTTTTGGAAATTGGTACAGCAGGCTCAGTTTGGGGCCAGATGAACACCTAGACAAATCTTAATGAGTCTGTCTAATGTCTTCCTATGAAGTTGTATTTAAATGAGAAGTTAATTACTGCCACCTGAACCATGTTCACATGATCAGTCTCATTGGCCCAATATTAACTGAGGAGATTTTTACCGAAAACATATCTCACAGGGGAAGCAGGAAGGAAGGAAGATGGAAGAAAATAAGGAAATGAGGAGCTGAATTATTAAATGCCTATCATGTGTTAGTTCTTCATATTCACACTTCACATTTTCACAATTACTGTGTGTATGTGAGTGTGTCTTCTCCTCCACTCTCTCAACTGTAATCCTAAGTAGGAATTATATGGACAGCTCTAAAAATCTATATAAAATGGAGAAAAGGAAAGACAGTATTCAGTAAGCCATGTAATCCTGACATTCTAGGTCTCTAGCCTGGAAAACACCCATACCTGAAAATTAAATAGGGGAAAATATAAGCTGAGTACATGTGCCTTAGATTCACATGAACAGGAATACGACCTTATTGCTTCATAAGTATTCAATTTAAACAGGAGACACCAGGATAATCTTTTTGGAGGGTAAATGGGAGTCAAAGAACAGAATTATCAGGGAGTGTGTGTTTGTGCGTGTTTCTCTTGGTCCTGACTAAATGGGTACACAACCGGTTCTAACAGCCCACAATAACTCTGTTTACATATCAGAGTACTAGAAATCTCAGATTAAGCATTATTCTCTTTTATGGATCTCTTGAAAATGCAAATGATCCCTGGAGTGGCAAGGCATGAAGTCACTAACCCTTCTGAGACTTAGTTTACCGATGCATGCCTTATAAAAGGAATTACTTTAGGAAATACGGTAATACCCGGAATAAAAGGAGACTGTGGAGCATAGAAATGAATGGGCATCATAACAAAGATAAACTTCATTAACTTCAATTGGTCAAGTGCTAAAGAAGGAGAAACCATTTCAATACATGAAGCATTTATTTAAAAAAAATAAGGAATTCTCTATTTCTAGGATTCTAGTTGTCCCCCTATAGCAATTCAAGAATGGGCAAAAGGTATTCCTTCAGGACTTTTTAAAATATATTTTATTTGAGAGAGAGAGAGAGAGAGACAAAGACAGAGAGCACACAAACAGGGGGAGCAGCAGAGGGAGAAGCAGACTCCCTGCTCTGGGAGGCTCGATCTCAGGACCCTGAGAAATTGAACCAGAAGCAGATGTCTAATTGAATGAGCCATCCAAGGCCCCCCTTTGGAATTTTTAATAAAAATATATTCTAATGCCTCCTAGGAATATGCTTGGACAGTAGCTTCTCTGTGAAGGAATGGGGTCTCTCTCCTGAACAATATTATTTACGGATCTACCAGGATTCATATTATGAATAATATTATGAATCTATTAATGGATTTATTATTTATAGATCTTCATGTTATTTATGGATACAAGGGTGCATAGCAGAAAGGCACTCAACGGTTTTACTTTTTGGTTTTGATCATGTCATTGCCATGCACATATAGTAGGGAACTTCCTCGTCTGCTGTCTCCAATCTACCAGAATCAGTACTGCAGCCTCTGGCCAGCATGATACTCTGGGTCTTTTGATCTCAATGATAAAGATACTACATAACCCCAAGAGACAGAGATCAAAAGATTTTACTCTCCTTTTCCCCTATCAATTACAATTGCAAGCTCTGGTCAGGGCTTTGACAAAAAACCATTAGACAAAGTGTAATTAATGAAGAAAAAAAATCTCAATAAAAGATCTTTAAATATTTCATGATTTCTTAACACAGGCAAAAGACTCAGGCTTATTTTGCCTACTCTGATGATTTTTATACCATCTGTTTCCCATAAAAAGAAAAACTTCTTACATAGTGTTTCTAGAGACCTTTAAGTCACGCATGGGTGAGTTTTTCTGAATGTCTTCCCAAACGTACATGAAATAAGAAGTTTAATAAGATGGTTTTTAAGATTCTTTTCACTCTAAATATCCAAGGACTCGGACAATGTCACTTTACTTAAAACATTAGAAAGACCAGAGTGATTGTTATTTTGCAAGAAACGATTAAAATTACTAATTTCTATTATTGATTTTCTAAAGCTTCCCAATTTTTCTCTCTCACTTTAATTAAAGGAATTCATATTTTCTGATTTTCAATTCATATCCAATTCTGTGCACTATATGGTAAACTATCCAATAAAATCAGATTTTCTATTTTGTAAATTCTACAACTTGTGGCCACAAGGTCATTAGTGGCCTTCCATCTTTGTGCATGCTCTATTCAGTCTTTGTTTTGTTTTCATGTATTCAGTCAACGAACACTGAGTGAAGCCTTCCTGAGTGTCAGTTACTATCATACCAGGAATAAGAAGAATGAATACAAAAGAGTCTCATCTTATTCAAAGAAAAAAATGTCCTTGAAAATAAGAGAGGATCCAATAGATTTCCCAAATTCAAATGTATATATCTCATTCTGAAACTGCACCATGGATGAGTTAATTCCAGAGTACGAACAATACCCTTGACTGGGAGAAAGCCTTTCCTAAACATTTGGGCAACTGCTAAGTTTCCAAAAAAAAAATCATAAAATGCCCCTAGACATCATGGAAATTTTCCATAGATAGCTGATTTTCCACCAGAACTCACATATCAGAGTTAGCTATTGGATGGTTAAGAACTGGAAAGGAAATTTCTTTACTGTGAAGCGGGTAATGCCATTGATCTGAGAGTACAGATGCTGGTTCTCACTGCTGGATTTACTCAAATCTATAGTTTGGTGCTGCCACAGGAGCATCATTGGTGTGCTGGGCTCTAGAAAAGAAATAGCATCTGCTGATGGAAGCCCATGAACATTTTAGGTTGCTATCAACGACAAGTTCTAAAATGTGTGATAAAGTGGATGTCATTTGTGTTGTCACCATCAGTAGTGGCCCTAGGCAGAAAAAAATAAGGTATCCAACGTCTTCCTTTTCCCTCCAGATACATTTCTCGGTATTGCACTGCCCTCCCTACGAGTCTATTTCCATGTGGCCTTTGTTCTCAACTCACTCCTGAAGCCCTATCAATTGTGCTAAAGCAATGGAATTATTTTCTGAGATGTTTCTGCATGTTTAAATGGCACTTTTAAAAACTGAAAAATCATTGTAGGTGATCAAGGGAAGAATCTCTAATATATATTTTTAAGTCTTGTGTAAAATTGCAGGGGAAAAAATGAGCCCATGAATCCTGTACGGAGGCTACCATCCATTCTACATATTCTTCAGCCTTGTCTTTATGACCTCAGATGAACAATATTTTCCTTCTTAACATTTTAAGCACCCACAGATTGGAGAGTGCCACTGTGTGCTAGTTAGGCACACAAGAGCATCTGTCTTCTTGGCTTTGCCCATCACTGCCACACACCATGGTTACGCCACATAACTTTATTCTAGGACAAAGTCATAATGAGGTGCAGTCTGCATTCCACATTTTATTTTCTCCATTTTTGAGGCTGCTGCAGCCCCTGGGATGGCCAAGTTCTCATTCCAAGGAATCTGTTAGGTGGTACTTAGGAAGGGTGATTCAGGAGCCTGGACTTGCTCTCAGCATGGATGAAGATATAGGATCCATGAAGCACAGCTGGGCAAAATGAAAATGAGACCTGAGTTCTGCAGAGTGGGAGTGAGGTCTTTGCTCTCCAAAGGTTTGGCCAGAAAGTCCTGCATCTCTAATTTAGGAACCAGGCAGTATGCCACCATTGCAGGTAACTAAACAGGTAAAACAAAACTTCCCATTTCCATTCCCCCATTTCAATTGTTTCAAAATTCACATTTGATTCTACAATCTTCAGATTACCCAAATGGGAAAATGCCCCATGGATCATCTGATGACAGGGCTTGCCTTGTCTGTGTTCTCGCTCCCGCCACCATGTTTCTTCCTGTCTGTTCTCCTAGTGAGGTTGTCATCATCCTTTAGGCAAAATATTATCAGTGAAAGTCTTGCCATGCCCATGCTTCATATTTCTGAAAATCATTTTTAAATTGGCCTGTGTTTGTAAACACTTAATTATTACCTGATCAACAATTCAGAAAATCTTTCAATATAACTGCATTTTTTTCCTGTTCCTTGGAAATCAAGCCACTTGGAAAATAACATCTATCTTCCTTATTTATTGTTGATTTTTAAAAATTCTAACATTTGAACTCAGAAAATCAAAGAAACGAGGGAATTGTATGAGTAGAAACAGAAAATTCATGCTATATAATTTCATTTTGGCATAGTCATATGACTCTAAATTCTGATCAGTTAAATCAACCTAGCACTGTGAAAGCTGCATGAACTATATTGTCCATACCTTCAATGGGGTCAAAGAGAGAAAAAAAGCATTTCTGATCAGAGTCAGATCATGGAGTTGAGCAGAGATCAATCCACACTGTTACCATAACAGAAAAATAAAACATTTCAAAAGCTTTATCTAATCTGGTATGTCTCCCTTCTTACTGTGCATGACATTATGTATATTTTAAAAAAATATCTTGCCTACCTATGAAACACTTTTTTTTTTTAGGAAATGGAAACTTCTACTGTGTAAAACCAAAGGAATGGGTTTGCCTCTTTATTCCTTTATGGAGCAGGAACTATGGTGTCACTCGAGGTAGGCCTTAATCAGAGTGACAACACAGACATGCCCAAATGATGAAAATTCAGTCACAACCCATATCTTCCTATTCTGCTATCCAGCTAAATTAGATAAGCTACACAGAATACTATTTTCATTAACACATGCTAAAGTAAAATCACATCCAAGTTTTTCATATTCATAGATATCAAGTAGAGCAATCAATCATGTAGAAGAGAATTGGGTCCTAAATATCCACATACAGGTTAAGTCTGGCTTCAAGAGGGCAAGAAAGCAAAAACAATGAGACATCAAAACGACGTGAGCCCAAACTTATGAGCTGTATACTTTTCACAGGCTTTGCTAAAGAAGTGAATGGAAATCTTCTGTTATTTTTTAACATTTGTTTGTCCAAGCCACGTCCAAAACTCTTAAAATCTCTTTGGCTTTACAGGAAGGTCTTAACCTGGACACATAAATTAAGGCTTTTACTACTGTATTTTAATATTTGTATTAATACAATACAATTTGATGACATGACAACCAAAATTCCGACATCCGCGTGTAATTGTAAGAAGTCCTTTTTTTATAAACCACTTTGAATGCTGTGAACTTACATAAAGGACATAAGGAAGAACAGATTTGATATATTCAGACTCACATACCTGCTGAGAAAAAAAAAAATCATTAAAGTCTCAGAAGGGCATCAAAAGCCTAAGCATTGCAAATTTTATCTGACTTAGACAATAAGGATGAATCTGTGACTCCTTCTTATGGAGAAGAAACAGAACAAGGCAGTCAGGAGCATGTTTCTAGAACCAAGACTATCTGGGTTCAAATACCAGCTCCACCACATGTTACAACAAATGACTTTGGGCAAGTTACTTTATCTTTTGTGTCTCAGTTTTCTCAACTGTAAAATGGGACAACAGTAGTATCTGCCTTTGGGCACAGATCAGTTAGTACTTGCAAACACGACAGTGTGTTGAATAGAGTAAGTGCTGCAAAAGTATCTGCTAAAGTAATGAACTAAGGAGTCAGAACATTTACAGATAGAAATGTTCAAGTATTCTCCACGTGTTTCCAAAAATTCATACACAACCCAGCCCAGCCTCACCATTAACCCAACTGAGTTAATTCTATAATTTATTGTGGTAGATGCTTTCTCCGCGTCCCTCTTGAAAAGAACCAGTTTATTCTCCAGATACCTACAATTTGTATGTGTTTTCCAAACATAGAATATACATATAATTAGGGAAAGAATGTATTAAAATTAGTTGTAAAATTATTCTGAATACTACAAAATGTGTTTTGATTTTATTGGAAAGTTATAGCATTTGAATAGTGATTCTTCAGAAGCCTATACTGCACTTTAAGAAATTAATTACTATGTATTTCCCCTACCTTACATGCATAATATATGTAATTATTATTGGTTTGGAAATAAGATCACCTATGATGACAGAATTTGTTTTGAGATGAGAACTCATGTTTTGACATTTTTTACTTCTCCACACTTTCATGTTTTCTTTTCAATATGAAAAATATAATTAAAATGGAACTAAAATATATAAAACCAGAATACATTTTGCTACAAATTTCATAATCACGATAACCATAAATTTATAATCAGAATTGTGATGACAAACACTTATTTGATGACAAAAGTTATGTTTCCCATACACCAAATACCTCAAGAGACAATAGTACATTGTTTTGAATAAGTTCACTGTGTATATGGTCTTTAAGTTGAAGTAAGCCATGTGAGCTTGAACTTTTGGAAATTCTGTCTACCAGTGTGATAGCAATAGCTTAGTTTCAAACTAGAAATTTAGAGACTTCGTATTTCAGAAAACAGGGGTAGCCAACCCTGGAAACAGAACAGCTTAATTGTATTTGTGGCAGACTGAGAAGAAATCAGTACTTTTCAGATCATGTGAAGGGTACCTGTTTACCAGAGTAAATTGCTGCCATTGAAAAAAATATATATTCAAAAGGAATACCATAAAAGAAAAAAAAGGAAAAACAAACGACCGGCAGGCACAACATGTAAGACAAGGAATGAATGGAGAGATTTTTTTTTTTTCTTTAGACTTGATACTCTTGGCAAATTATACAAGGGCAAGGGTTCTTAGGAAGATTATATGAAAAGACAGGAAAGTACACTGAATTTATACTTCGGTGGAAATTAGAGCTTAGTATATATAATTACCTTTCTGTTTGTGTTGTCTGAATAATTATAAATTGTAGTAATTATTCTTATAATGTCAACTGCTAAATTTATAATTTCAATGTACTGCATATATAAAAAGTCCTATATTCAGAGGAAACTCAAACATTATGATAAATATTAAAATGTATATGGATAAATGAAAAAGAGTTAAGCATATACCAACATTTATCAATCTTCACCACTCTACAAAATAGGAAGATGTAGTTTGAACCACAATGTTAAGTGGCGAACAATGACATTTTCCACCTGATTAAGAGATTATAGTTTGACTAGTTTCTAAATATCTGTTGAAAGTATAAGTGAATGAATGAACAAGGCCCACACCCTCTGGATTTGGTGCCCTTCAGCAGATAATCTCTCTCAGTTGCTTAATTAGGGCACCAGAAGAAGAGCAGCAGAGCTTTCTGGATAAAACAGCTCAAACTCTGAAAGAACAGAGCTTGAGGGGAGCCACACAACAGTTGGAGTGAGTAGTATTTGAAGAACGTTTTCCTGAAAAAGATGTAATTTCTGTGATACAGGAAACAGTTACAAATATCTAACATCTTCTTTATCCCTTCAGTCTACATATTTCACCGGGATATGTTCACTATGATCCCCAGGAGTGGAATCTAACAAATTCTTATAGCCAAACACAAACAGGTGATTTTCATCTCCCATCATGGATGGATTAATAATGGTATTTCTTTTATACTCACCTTTTTAACCACTCTTTGGTATTCTGAATTCTCAGCACTACCTTTTGTTTTAAGTCTCTGTTGTCTACGTAATCAATATTACTCTGTGTCCTCTCTGCGTGGCACATCAGGATTCCCAACAATAAAAGGTCAATAAAAGAGTACAGGGCTCGGTATTTGCAACAAAGGCTCTGACGAGACACATAATCAGACTTTGACTCAGTCATGCAACCCATTTCCTTGCTCTCTTAATCTCTATAACTGATGAGAAAGTGGAGCACCAGGCTTTATCTCTGTGACTTGAAGATCAAAGGAAAGTAATAATAATGTTATGAAGTAACTTGAGGTATACAGAAAAAAAGCTACATTAAAAATGCATTATCATTATCTACAAATAATTACAGATCATTTGATAAACACGAATAATTAATAAGGAAGGCAGGTGGCCTATAATTTAAAATGAACTCAAAAGATTAAAAGGCATTGTCAAAAGTTAAATCATAAGACAAATGATCATATATCTTCCAACTATAGTTTATTTGATTTGTTTGGAAGAATTAAGAAAAATATGCAGTTATGTCTTAATCTAGAAGCTATTTATTATTTCAAGTGGGTAGCAATGTCTCAAATTATGAGTGTTTTTTGTTTTGCTCTTTATAAAAGGAGCGAACAGATGAATCTCTGGTCCATTTCAGTCTATTTTCTCTCGTTGCTAGAATTATTACATTCTAAGGCAATTCTAAGTCACAAGAATCTGTAGCTGTAAGAGGAAATTAAATATAGCAATTAACCTAAGGCTACTCATAATTGATAGCAGAAAGCCACATTCTTGTATTGTGGCATCACTAATTAAAAAAACAAATGCATACACAAAATGTAAATAAACACAAGTCAAAAATTCCCATCACATTACAGCCTAACAGTAAAATGATGGTATATTACAAAGAAGATATGTTACTGGTTATTTAGGGATACTGAAAATCCAAGTCTACTCATCAACTAACTCTCATCTGTCAGGTGCACAAGTTTCTAACATTTAATATCATCTTATCAGACATTTCCTTTGCAGTAAATTAATGTCAAAAATTTCAGGAAGCTGCTCAAGGTCATGGAGGTTAAAATACTTGTATCACAGCTCCTTTTGATTTATCACAAATTTTAAGATGACAGACGAGGTGGTTTTAGAGTGCTGGCAGTTTATTTGTTGCTTATAGTCTCTTTCAGATAAACTAAGGATAGGCTGGGTGGTAGGGGATGATACTCTTTCCTCTCACTGAAAATCCTTACAAGAACTTAAAATAGATAACACCAACCAGCTTTTGATCAACTGACTAGGGTAGCTATTTATATATTATATGTTAGCTAACTTTCCTTTCTTCTTCCTCATGGTATGTGCTATCCCATGGATGAACACTTACTATTATTCATATATTCTACTTTTATTCTACCGTAATCAATGATTTAGAATCAGCTGATTTCCTCTAAACTAAAAATTAAGCGATGCATAATATTTGCTATTTTAGCATAATATTTACTAGTTTAGTTTTTTGCTATGTAGAAAGCAACTGGTCACTCATTTTTAAGTTAAAGTGTATAAACACAAACTGGAGTTAGAGTTTAAATCAGAGAAATCTGCCTTGCCTCTATTTGCCCAATTAAAAGGATATATTTATATATATGATCTTATTTATTTATGAGAGACACAGAGAGAGAGAGAGAGAGAGAGAGAGAGAGAGGCAGAGACATAGGCAGAGGGAGAAACAGGCTCCATGTGGGAAGCCTGACGTGGGATTTGATCCCGAGTCTCCAGGATCACGCCCTGGGCTGAAGGTGGTGCTGAACCGCTGAGCCACCCGGGCTGCCCAGGATATATATATATATATATATATATATATATATATATATATATATATATATATTTTTTTTTTTTGGATATATATATTTTTAAGGGAAAAATGTTTATGCTTATAATTCATAATCACATTTAGTGTAGTACAAATATTGTGCCATGTTGTTTTGTTATCAATTTAATACTGTCTGTCCAAAAGAATGTCAGAATCACAATGAATTGATTTGTTTAACTTAGAAAGTCAATGCCAGTGTAAACCACCATTTCTTCCTGTTTGTACTGACTGCTATTTCTTTGGAATTAAAATTTAAGTAAATTTCTGCTGAAGTGATTTTACAGAGTATTATGCTGTGTTATAATAGTCAAGAGAAGCACCTGTTAAAATACCAAGTATCTGAAAGTTCTAAATTGTGTATTAAGGGGTTTGTACTGCCATTGGTAAAATGGAGGTTTATAGTACCAAACTCCAATTAGCTTCAGTGTATGTTAGCCCTGGATATCCATAGTATATGAAGAAGGAGTGGATGAGTAAGTAGATGGATGGGTGGGTGGGTGGATGGATGGATGGGTGGTTGGGTGGATAAGTGGATGGATGGATGGATGGATGGATGGATGGGATGGATGGGACAAGTGGAGGGAGGGGGGGAGCAATGGGTAGATGGATGGGTGGATAGATAAATATCATTTTTCTACTGACATGAAGTGCTACCTTGATTGTGAAAAGTTAAAGCAACTGCAACCATAATAACATAACGGGAGCCTAGACAGAGGGATATTAATAGTTAAAAAAATTATCTCAATCTTAGCCCAGATCTAAGATATAAATTAAAACAGGACACGTTAAAAGCACCAAAATATTTAAAGAAGCCAAAAGGAACAAACCAGTAAACAGTATGCAATTGCAGTTATACAGAACTACTCAATTCCTAACTCTTTAAAGAAGTGGAAAATATGCCATATTTATGCACAATGCAAAAGTATCTACTCTTTGGCTTTTAAAAAAACTGAGTAATCAGAAATAATTCAATTCATAAAAACCACGGATACAAATTCAATCTCAGCCTAATATGGTATTAGAATAATATCAACATAAATAATAGCTTCTATGTAGTGGGTAACAATGATAGGTAATTTCATTTTAATTAAATGTCAGTATGAAAATTCTATTCATATTTATCTTGCTAACTATGCAGACCATGTACAAAAGGAATCCAAACAGCTGTTTGAATGTGGTATTTTCATTCAAAGATGTTGTACCTGCTGGCATTCTGATTAGTGTTTACTCATTTTAGCATTAAAAATACCAAGTTTAATTTTTGACATACTGTGTAGCACTACCAATATGATATAAGATAATCATATAGAAAACCACTTTGCACAGTAATTACTCAAGGACTTATTTGCACGAGCGCTACATCACAATTATATGTCAAGTAGCGGCCAAGACATTTCTTGAATTCAGTTCAGATTGTCAAATTATAGTTCCTCTTTATTACCAGAAGTCTGCTTTAGAATTGGTGCACAGATCAGAAGGCCCAGGAAATAGCTTTGAGTTCCAGTTGCTGCAGCCAGGACCACTGGCCTCTGAGACACCTCACTGCAAAACAGAAATGCACCCCTGTGCTCTTGGTTGGCAAGCTTCTGCTCCATTTCAGCTTACTATACTGCCTGAGCCAGGATCCCTTCCTTGGGGCACAACCTACACAAACACGCAGGGCAGCTTTGACACAGTCTGGAGACCCAGCAAAACACACTATAATAGCTATCTCCAAAGTTAAGAAAGGAAATATTTGTAAGATTTCCATGGTCAATAAGGAGGTATCTTAAAACTATCTTAGCCCAAACAATATTTAGATCATTTCCAAAGATGGCTAAGCTGTTTCCTCTCACCAGCTAATTTCTCCAACCTGAACTTGATATATAACATTAAGCCCAACATTAACACTGGATGTAAAAGATAGTCTGATGTTTTGTATTAACTTAAAAATTTTTTTAGAGTCGAGGGAGGGTATAAAATTTCAGATTGGCAAATTGCTTCTAACTGTTTATTATACTCTCAATTATTATATGTTTGAAATAAAGATATTTAAAGATTTTGCCTAAGTTTCCCCTTTCCTATCCTAAATCCACATCCCTTTCGTGTTTCTTGAACTCTCTGTGTGACCCCACACGTCTCCCATAACACACCACACACATGTGTGTGTGTACACAGTACACAGCTGCTCCCACCTCTAAATCCCCAATAGCATTATTTTAGTGCCTGTCATTTTAGATGATAATTGTGCACTTACCTATTTCTACCCCAGAAGCCGAAATTCTTGAGGGCAACACCAGTCCACAATACCAACAGTGTCTGCTATACTGCAGAAAACTGATAACTTTGGTTAAATAATAAATTTGGGACAAAGTTCATATATATATATATATATATATGAAAGTTCATATAATATATATATATATATATTGGAAGAGGAAACTCTGCCACCTGTTTAAATATGAAGCATGTCTCTAGAGATGCATTTCTAGTAACAGAAATAGAGTACAAGGCTATCCCAGTGAAGTATTAACAACAGTAATAATAATGAATAATAATAATAATAATGATAATAATAGATAATGATGGTGATAAAGAGCTCTTTATCTGAGGCAGAAACTGCATGGTTTGGGTCATGTTTTACACTTAGTTCATCACTTGGAACTCAAGAGGCAACATGTCATATTGTTTAAGAGTTTTGAGTCCAATACCAACCTGCCTTTTCAAGTCCTTCCTCCAGCACTTACTAGCGATGCAATATTGAGAAAATCCCATAGCTTTTTTTTTAATCCCATAGCTTTTTATGTTTTATCTTCTCCTCCCATAAATTTTGAAGAATCATCTACCTCAAGGGTTCCATAGAGGATGAAATGAATTAATATATGTATGACACTTAATCTCTGGAATATAATATGTTCTGTACGTGTGGCCTATTCATGCTTCCGTCATATAGAAAGCACACAAAAATTTTTTTAAAGAAGTTGAACGAATGAACACATACATAAAGCAGATGGATACAGAAGTTGAGTCTGTCAAAATGCTTTAAAATATCCCTTACCGAAAACTGAGTAGGGACTGGGTAGTTTTTATTTAAATCCTTTTGTCACTCAGCAAAAGTCTTCATTACACCTTAACTTTTTTTTTTTTTTTTTGCTTTGCTGAAAACATTTATGCAGCCATTTTATCATTAATTGCACCTTTTTTGTGTACTCTAGAAATTATTCAATTACCACTATGACCACTTCACAACTACCCAGGACTCTATGCTGGTGGAAATTGGCTTCAATTAGTTTCCCAGAAAGAGCAAAGGAAGAGCTGTCCTTCTGCCAAGCCCTGAGTGCTTGCCCAAAAAGGAACTTGCTGGAATAAAAAAATGGAGTTGGGACTCACAACTCAACCACAATCATTTAGTTGTGAAGAGGTTTACCACAGTTCCCACATTACCACTGTATCCATTGTCTTGGCTGCTTCCCCTCCAACACACAGGCTATACCCTCCTAGGCTTATGTTTGTTCCATCAGAAAGTTCTCAGCACTTTTGTGAATATATATGTGTATCTATTTTGAGATCACCCATAGAACTTGAGGCGTTTGTAGACATTCAGTCAGTGTTGTTTATTTTTTTAAATTAATTTATTAGAGAGAGAGAGAGAAAGAGAAACAGAGGGAAAATGGGAGAGAGGGCAGAGGGGCAGAGGCAATGGGAGAGGAATCCTCAAGCAGACTTCCCATGCGGATCCTGATGAGGGGTCAATCCCAAAACCCTAAGATCATGACCTGAGCAGAAATCACGACTCCGACTCTCAACCAACTGAGCCACCCAGGCGCCCTTAATCAGTGTTGTTTAAATGACACCTGGTAGATCTTCTGAATGGAAATGAGACAACATTCCGTTAAAGGACGTAGGATTTTTCTCCCCTTCCCAAATTAATCCTGAGTCAATTTTATTGTCTCCTAATCAAGCTGTATAGAGTCCAACAGATTTCAGAAATGTCTTTAAAATGTACTACATCTACCTTTTATTTTTTTTAAAGATTTTATTTATTCATTCATGAAAGACACACAGAGAGAGAGAGAGAGAGAGAGAGAGAGAGAGAGGCAGAGACACAGGCAGAGGGAGAAGCAGGCTCCATGCAGGGAGCCAATGTGGGACTTGATCCCAGATTCTGGGATCACACCCTGAGCCAAAGGCAAATGCTCAACCTCTGAACCTCCCAGGCATCCCTACATCTAACTTTTAATTGCATTCATTATATATAATATTAATTTTGGTTTTGTTGCAATGTTGGGGTCTTCTATTATCTTAAGGCAGTTACCGCTGGAGTGTAGTCTCTTATTTTTTATAAAAAAAAAAAATAATGTAACTGTTGTCCTCAATAGCATCTCTGTGAAATTCAAGTTAATTACCTGTCATGGTGAGCAATAAATGCTTTGGATTTGAATACAAACAAAGAGTCTCTGTAGGTTAATTTCAATGATTTTGATAAACATCACACAATCCAATACTTCTCTTTTTGTCCTGCTGTCAGGAAAGTCCGAACAAACCCACTGTGCACTAACAAACTCCTCATGAGTCCTAATGACGTGTAATTCCTCTGCTGCTTTTCAACAGTGCCTACTGTGATTTTTATCTTAATATATTACACTGCTATCTATATGTGCAACTTACAATTTTCTTAAATTTGTCTTTAAGCCCATAAGTATGTAAATCCATTGTTTTTTGATAACTTGATAACTTGAAACTATATGGCAAGCCTAAAAGGACTCTGGTTATTTTTCACCATAAAAATCAACCAGCCATACCATTTTCAATATTTAAAAAGATAACATTTTTATACAATATGAGACCCTCAAGTCAGTCTGTTTTTAGAAAGATGTTCTTAAATTTTAATGTAGTGGAACTTTCAAAATTATATCTATTTAGTTTAATGTTCTCTCTCGTAATGCTTCAAGCACAGGTTGTATTATTTATCCAGCAGGACCAATTTCCCATTGGTTAAACTCACAAACATTGCTTTCATTCTACAACATAAGATGTATGCAATATTTATTTATTAATCCTTAGATCCTTTAGCAATAAATGGCACCTGGGTGGCTCAGTTCGTTGGGCATCTGCCTTTGGCTCAGGTCATGATCCTGGGGTTCTGGGATTGAGCACTGCATCCTGGCTTCCTGTTCAGCGAGGAGCCTGCCCCTCCCTCTGCGTGTGCTCGCTGCCAAATAAATAAATAAATAAACAAACAAATAAATAAATAAAATCTTTTTTTAGAATAAGATCCTTCAGCAATAAATTAAGGACAGTTAAGTTTATGGATGAACCATACTGCTTTTCTTTCATCACTGTTTTACTTATAGCACTCTGACTTTTTATTTTGTACATAAGGATTCTTATAGTCTTTCTTCTTTACTTACAGATTTGTATCTTTATATAAAAGTTTATTTTACTTTCAGCCAAAATCACTCCAAGTTCCCCTCACCTCATTCCCTAACAGCTGCAGAACCTTCCAGTCACATTTTTAAAGAGTCTCTAACATAATGCAATTGGGTTAAACTTTCCAGGACCAGGCTATAATATTTCCATGCTCCAAAATACATAATGTATAGAAATTTATAATATAATGGCTCCTTCTAACGCACCATATTGAGCTAAAATTCCTCTTATGGTCAAGCTCTGCCATATCCTAGGAGTATCCTTCATAGCTAATCTCATTCCTTGCCACCACAAACCTACATCTACCTTGAATTCTCACCAGGTATTACCCCCAGTCACTTTATGGGCCATATTAATTCCTATAGTTGCATAGACTTTCCCTCATATCTGAACTAAGATTCTTATTTTCTTCTACCTACATAAAATCTATTCATTCATTAAGGCTTAATTTAAATTTTACTCCTTTCCATACTTGGAAAATACACTGGACTCTAAATCTCCATTGGTTTTGAGACTTTTATTTCTATTTTTATTTTTTTTGAGACTTTTATTTTTAATCACTTAACAATACTATTGATGATAATAGCCGTCATATACTTGTGTACCAAAGACTGTGCTAAGCACATTACGTGCACTCTTGCTCTTGATAATCACATGAAAATTAAGTAGAAATTTCAAATATTCCACAGGAACTACAAGTTCAAGAAACCTGCCTGAGCTCAAATGGAAGAGCTGAGATGCAAAGCATGTCAGGCTGACACTCAAGGCCATGCCCCTGCCCACCTTCAAAGCAGTTAGCACACCGCTCTTTAAGACCACACGTCACCCTTCCTCTCATTCTCTCCACTTGAACTTCTAGAACAGAACTGTCTGAGTAGAAAAGCCCAACATACTGTCTTCAATGTGAAACACGCATTTAAAAACATGCTTTTATCACATCCACTGTGGATCAAATGTTCAGGCAGACTTTGTGAAAAATAGATGGATGAAATAAGGAAAGACAAAAAATAAACCCCCCAAAACCTGATAATCCTACATCTCAACAAAAATCTCTGTGTTCTCATAGCCCCCAGATTCACAGACATTTAGGTAAAATTGACTTGAGACCCCATAATGACCCCACAATTCTACAGATTATAGATGTCAAGTCCTCCCAGAACTTCTCCAGAATTTTTGAAGAGGATGGACAGTGGGATAATTGACTTGCTAATAATGTCCTCCATTTCCTGAGCTAAACTGCTGCTGTCTATGCTCCTTCTACGCTTGAGTGTCTCACCTTCCATAAGAAAATCCCCTACAATAAGCATTTGTGAGCCTCACAGACCTTTTGAAGATTAGTGCAGAGAGACAGGGCAAGACTCAGCAACAGCAAGATCAAGATATTAAACTGGCAGAGTGGCTCCGCACAGAGTCCCAGACTCCGTCTTTCCCTCCTCTTCTTCACCCCCCCCTCCTCTTTCAGCAGCAAAACCAACAGTTTCCTCTCCTGATTGCAGGGAAGAAGAATCCCTTCCTTTGCTATGTTCATGGCCACTTCCATTCATGCCCACAGCATCTCATTTTTTTATCAAGTGACAAGAGGCTGACCATGGTGTTTCCTCAAACAAAATATACTTCTTTGTAGCAGTGGATATAATACGTTTTTCATTGCTCGCTTATGGGCCATGTGTGCGTGCATGTGTGCATATGCTTATGTGAACGTTTTTAGGGTTACCAGGTGCAGCTTCCATCAGGGCCGTTGGACAAAGAAGGTATTTATTCTAGTTACACTTACATGTGCAGAGCTTCAAATAACTCAATAGAAAAACCTTTTAAAAGTTATCAATACTAATACACATTTCAAAGAGGAGCATGTACCAGTCTTAACTCTCTGATGGTAACTCTCTAAATGGAATCCGGGTAACCTCTGAGCTTGAACCTTTCCCGTGCATTTCTGTATCATCCACCCACTACCTTCTCTTGCTACCAGCACTGGCTCTGCTGCTACCTCTCTTCTCCCCTGTTCTGACCACCCTGTTTTCCTCACTGGCCCATACCTTCCTCGTGTTTGTTTCCTAGGTCTTAATGATTTTATAATTTTGGTCATCCATTTCTCTTCCTGTTTCTAGTCTCCCAAAATGGCTATGAAATGGAATTCAAATATATACCTAACACTGAAGATGATTAGTTCAATAAAATTTTATGTCACTGATATTAATTTTTTAAATATCAAAAGATAGCCTTTTCTTTATAAAATGTCAGCCTACATAAAGCCTGAATATAAATAAGAGATCACACTCATAGACCAATGATCCCTAATTTAAGATGTCTGTTTTTTTTTTTCTCTCTCTCTGTATAGTATTACATAGGAGTACTGAGAAGTGTTACACTGAACATATGATGTAAATAGGAAATGTTCCTTTGAGAAAAAACAAATGGAGTAACAGCCTGGGAATTGATACACTTTTACTTCTGGGCTTTTATTGTATTTTAAAAAGTAATACAGAGGAAATAGTATTTCTATTGTTTCTATTAATATTAGAACAGCATTCTAGGAACATATAGAAAGAAATAGTATAGGTGCTAATAACTGCCTTTGTCTTTATCTAAAAAAAAATACTTTGCTGATCTATTTTCTTTTTTTTTTCTGATCTATTTTCTATAAGTACTTAGAACTTCTATGTTTCAAAAAATTGAACTTTAAACTTTCATATATATGCAACTTTTGCAACTTCCACTGTGTACCTTTTGGTTTCACCAGGATCTTGGTACTGTAGATTTATTTAGGTGACAGGATGATAAACAGGCCATCATTAGCAGCTGTATTATCTATGCTAAAATATGTGGCCACATTAATTTGTATTATTTGTGATGTTAATGGACACTGGCTTAATTACCGGGGCGAAGCAATAATATGTGGTATAATGGGGTGTGGGACAGCCATGCAGTATCCTAATTTATCAGGCAGCATATTTCCTCAACCTTATTACAGCAGATTAGAAACGCCATCTCCTGACATCTCAACAGTCCGAGAGCAAATTAGAAAACAGTCCGAGAGCACGGTAAGTCCTCAAGAGAAAAATTCTGCTTTGCTCTATTAAACACTCTCAAACAAAGTTAAATAAGGTAAAGTGAGAGCGTTCACTTAAGATAATTTTTTCACATTTTCATGAAAAATTTGTTTCTAATTTCAGGACAGTAATTCTAAGCTTTCTGGATTATGAACAATGAAGCCAGGATTATAAGACCCATCTTGTACTAAAAAAAATCAAATCAAAATTTTATTATCTTTATTATTGAGGGGCGAAGAAATCTACAGAGAACAATATTTCTCACGTTTGCAGAAAAAAAAGTAGTCTATTGAGTGAAAGGGGGAGATAATATCTACTTAGATTGCTATAATTTTTTGGGTTATGACATGTCTAAAACCTTGAAACCTCAATGAAAATAATTCTCAACTTGAGTTGAGACATGGTGCTTATTTACAAAAACATGTCTTTATGTACACTGTTACAAAGATTAACCAGACTGCAAATTCAGAAGGATAAAATCCCCATCCCCACACACTTTTGTTGAAAAAATATTTTTGTGTGCAATCTCAAGCCCACAAACCTATTTTTCCTAATTTCTCCTGAGGCTGGCAGTACAAATAATGGTACTGAACTTCATACCATCTTGCCAAATTCATCTTGTTATCTTCAGTATGGGATTGGTCCATAGTAGACACTCCATTAAGCATTTGTTGGCTGAAATGGATGGGCTACGACTATTTTGCTAATTTTCAGATATAAAACATAACTTCCTGTGTATGATACTTGAATGTGGAATTCTTTAACTAAAAATGTAATAAAACCAATTATTTTTATCTCAATGATAATTTAGAATTTGTTGGGCAAAAAAGTGAAATAAAAATATTAGAATTTCTAACATAATTTGATTGGTTAATAGCTAAAGATAGCAAATAATCCCTCATTAAAAATCTCCTTCAGTTAGGAAGAGTTATCTTTCAGCAAACAAGAATTAAGCTATTTTATTATTTCATTTTATTTTATTTTATTTTATTTTTTATTTTATTTTATTTTATTTTACTTTATTTTTATTTTATTTATCCCTATGCCTAACACAGGGCCTGAACTAAGGACCTTGAGATCAAGAGTCACATGCTCTGCTGACTGAGCTTCCCAGGTGCCCTGAAACTACTATTTTAAAAACTGCATCCTACAATTGTACCTAAACACAAAGCTAATGTATCATATCTCAATATGATTGATAATATTCTCGAATTAGTTCAAAACATGAAGAATATATAAACTCAAATATGAATACTTCAGCTTACTTCTCTATGGCACAGGCTTTGGTCCTGGATGTTAACTAAAGATAAAAAGATTAAATGATAAAAGTGAGATATGTTTTATTAGTCATAAATAAAACCAAAGACAAGTAAAATTAATTATCTCAATATATAAGGAATGTACTGGGAGGAGACTGTGTTTGCAGGACAAGTATGTGAGACTAACCTCTTGGCAGGACTTTACACACACAGGGTTTCCATAAACAGGACACTGTTTGGAGACAGACCGCATGGCACAGGATCCCTCCCTCTGAAGAATGGGGAGTCTCTTAGTGACCTCTCCTCTTCTAGCCACATTTTCTGGAGGGCAAGATCCACATATCCTCTCAATACATCATTCTTCATCACTGTCTGGCCCAAATTGGCTCTCAGTAAAAGTTATTTGAATTCCCTGGTTCTAGGAATACCAAGAAGCTGCAAATTGTTAAGGGAGCCTGTGATGAATGACTAGATGTTCTATTTAATTTTGCTTAGGGCACTGGATTTACAAAGCCATTAACCTTTTTTTTTTTTTTTTTTTTTTAAGCTTCTCCACTTTGTGATTTTGCTGGTTAGTTAATGCTAATCACTGGCCAGAAGGAAAGTCCAGTCCAGAAAGAACAGAAGTGAAGACCACTCCCTGATGGGACAGATTCTCTTTTTCATCAAATGAGTTAGGAAAGACTTTCTAGTAACTGGACCAATGACCTCTCTAGCCCAACTTCTTAGTTATTATATACATCTTGAAATATGTATACATACATAAGATATACATCTTGAAATATATATACACACACACACACACACAAACAGAGAGAGAGAGAGGGAGGGAGGGAGGGAGGGAAAGACTCTTTAAAAGGAGTTGCAAACAAAACAACCTTTATACTTTTAAAGCTCACCATATAACTGAGCTGTTTTAGGGTTTTTTATTTGCCTTTTAAATTAATTCCTATATATAATATATAGGAATAAATACAATATATAATTTAATTTACTTCAATTCCTTTCCTATATATAATACATATATTCCTATATATTATTTTCCTTTAGCATTTGAGAGTATATATTTAGCAGTATTTTTTTTCAAATTAGAGAAATCAGAGGAATAAGAAAAAAAAACAAACACCAAGCCAAAGCAAATATAAAAGAACAATGCAAAATACAATGACAGTTTGCATTTTAAAATGAAAGTTTACAGTCCTATATCAGACGAAATTCTGGAGATAGATGGGATGGATTTAAAATTACTTTCTCCTAAGGAAAAGTTCATGGTGTGAAGTAAAATGTACTAGTTTATTTAGTTACTAAACGTTAATATATAATTAGAACACTTTGTTTCCAGGGACCTAGCTCCAGTTATGAAGATATTTGCCATTACATGCTTCGTATTACAGGTATTTCCACAGTATTATTAGCCACCTCTGGACTTGAATTAATAAGCAAACAACCACAGATGCCTATATCGAATAATTACATAGAATTATTTTCTTTTTCATTTTCATTAAAAGAAATGAAAGACAGAATTCAGGCAGGTCTAAAACTGAACAATTTCCCCCCCAAAAAAAGAAAGAGAAAGGGAGAAAGGGAGGGAGGGATGAAAGGAAGGAGGGAGGGAATCCAGCCTGACAGTTTTCACTGATTATAGTCTCATACACCTAAAACTTTCTCGTGTAACTCCTTTGTTCATGGTATTACAAATTTTAAAAAGCAGTGATTGTGCTGGTCTTTTATATATTGATTATTTTTTATTGTTTCCATGTAACACAATTTTACTACTTTTTAAAATTTTTATTTGTTCATTTCGATAATGAGAACGTAATCTCAGTGTGTTTACATGTTCTTTCTGCCTTTACATATTTAAGTGCAAACCTATATGCTAAATACTTAGCCAGGCACTAGGATTCAATGCTGTCCCTGCCTTCAAGTCCATTGGCAGGGGTCAGCAAACTTCTGCAAGTCTAGGTAGTAAATATTTTAGGCTTTGCTGGTTACATATGTTCTCCATGCCAGCCACTAAACTTTCTAAAAGCAGTGTATACAATGCATAAATAGGCATGGCTGCATTCTTATAAAACTTTATGGACATTAAAACATGACTTTCTTATAGTTTTCTTGTCTCATAAAATGTCACGCTCCTTTTATTTTCTAAAATCATTTTAAAACCGGTTTTAGCTATGGGCTACCCAAAAACAGAACCTTGTAGAGTTTAGCCATTGAGCTGAGTTTGCTGACCCTCAGTTCATTGTATTTAAAAAAGTTTTTCTTATATGATTGATATTTCTTTATAATATTTCCCTATCCTCTGAAGTCTCATAGACCTCTCTCTTACAATATATTTAAGGATTTATCATCAAGTTTTTATTTCACAGAAAGATTTTCATCATTTGCCATCTTAGTATACCTGGCTCCAAACTGATGTAACGGATTCTAGAAAACGGGGGGAGAAAAACAAAAACAGAGTAAAATAGAACATTTTGTGGCTCGCAAGGGAACCCTACTGTAATTTCTGCTGTCTCTATTTGAAAAAGGAGTGCGGGGCGGAATAAGAAAAACAGTTTCCAAAACTAAGACAACCACTATGTATCATCAATAAAACAAATCTTAGCTCATTTGAGCAATGCTTTGCTATGCACTGGCAACAATTTTGGCACTGACTCTGCAATTAAGATATTTGTACTAGGGGATATATACAGATGCTATATGTTTTCATTTAAATGAGCCATTAAACTCAGATCAGTTGTCTAAACTTACATAATACATGCAGAAATCTGAGGTTCACAGTGCTTAACAGGCTTATCCACGAGCACACAGATAGTTTCAAACCCAGTTTTTTTTTTTTTTTCTTTTCTGATTCCAATATAAAGGCTCTTTCTCCTATGAACTGACTCCACAGATGGGGGAACACTCACATTTTCTCAGAAGGAAGTAGGAAACTAAGCATCTTAGCTTCTAGTTCACAAGTAATTAGTGACAATTTAATTGGAATTTAAAGTGTTTTCACTGCATTAATAAATAATTAACACCAGTACAGAAACAGCTTTGCTCTGCTTGAGAATTGTGTGTTAGCAGATAAGCTTTCTACAGAACTAGTTTAACAAGTGGCAGTGTCCTGCAGAAGTATTTCTTTTTTTTTTTAAAGATTTTATTTATTTATTAATGAGAGACACACACAGAAAGAGAGAGGCAGAGAAACAGGCAGAGGGAGAAGCAGGCCCCATGCAAGGAGCCCAATGCGGGACTCAATCCTGGGTCTCCAGAATCACACCCTGGGCTGAAGGCGGCGCTAAACCACTGAGCCACCTGGGGCTGCCCAGAAGTATTTCTTAGTTCTGTGAACATGGGAGCACCAGATTGATTTGCTCTCTCAGGCCTGAAGTTAGGGGATGCATTTGGTGTACTTGGGTTTAACATGGTCTCCAGGGACGCCTGGGTGGCTCAGCGGTTGAGCATCTGCCTTTGGCTCAGGTCATGATCCCAGGGGTCTGGGATGGAGTCCCACATCGGGCTCCCTATAGGGAGCCTGCTTCTCCCTCTGCCTATGTCTCTGCCTCTCTCTGCGTCTCTCAAGAATAAATAAATAAAATCTTAAAAAAAATGGTCTCCATGTTCAAGTTGGAGAAGTGGATGAGGTGACATCTGAGATTCACTCAATAGTACTGCTTCTGTAAATGCAGCCATGAAGACCCTCCCCACACATACATGCTTCTCTCCTTTCTTTACACAAACAAAAAATAGGTTGTATACATAATTATTAGTTGTTGTAGCTTAAATATTTTAAGGTAAAATTCTTATTTATCTTATTTGTCTTATCCTAATCTGCCAGTAAGCTTAAAGTTTATGGCATAAGGAAGTATCCATTTACTTGTTAAAATTATAATAAATAAGCACAAGAGAAAAAATAGTTAACCGTTCCATGTTTTATTGACAAACATAAAATAAATTTCAGACATATTAAAATAATGAAATAGGCACTCTTTTTGTTAGAATATTTGACACAGACATGTATTTTGTGCTATAGATTCACCTCGCCTTCATGTTTCTGCTCTGGAATACGAAATGAGCTAATTTCCTATAATGAATTTTCTTTTTTTAATAAAGCGGATTGCAGGTGAGAAATAAGCCTTTTCCTATTAAAAGAGTAAAAGAAAATAAAGACAAATTTTAAATATGACTTGGAATATAAATGTTCTCTTTATGAAGGCCCAAATCACTCATATATAATATTGAGTAACTATGCAGGCAGCAGGGCTTAATCTGATTTGAACTTGTTGATTTTATACCACTCTGGTGAATAATGAAAATTACTAAGGACAGAGTTACGCTTTTTACAATTTCAAACGAGATTTGAAAAGAAAATAATGAATCAATGTAGAAAGAAAATTAAACATAGTCAACTTTTCACCATTTATTTAAAATCCACGGACACATAAAATAAGTCATGTGCTTGAATGCAACTCTCTACCTCCCACCTTTTGATTATCTTTATTTTTCCAACCAAATTAACATTTTATAACATTAATTAAGTGCTATGTTGTTTACAAACATAAAAATATGCCTGTCTTTGTTCTTTGAAGTTTGCTCTTTCTGTAAGTAGAAGGGAGAAAAGTCTGTACCAGGGTGAATGGAAATGAGCAGCCTTTTCTCCTTACACTACATCAATTCCCATTTGTCTGAATGAGTGGTTAGGTCTATAGTACAAAATGCATTAACTTCACTCTATTATTTGTCTTTATACTGTAGACAGGTCAGAAGACTGGTTAAATTATCCAGAATTGTACAAAGTATAGGACTTACAATTTCTTGATTTTATGCACATTACAGTATTCTCTATTAAGAAGCTTTATTCTTTCAGGCAGTCAACAACTCTTAATATCTGTAAGACTCATCTAATTTTTCAAATACATATTCTAAAATCAGTAAAAAAGAATTCATCTCTCCCTCTTTCAACCTAATGTGCTTCCTAGTGTTGAGCCAAGGAAATATAAATCCTTTATCACATAATTACGTACACTGGAATCAATTTTCTAATTCTAAATATGGGAGGGGAATTTAATATTCAATTTATGATTCATTTAAATATTTAGATGCAACTATTTCTATATTTCTCCTTGAGCAGCTATAACATTAAAAATTTCTAGATATCTTTTTACAGGTAAGAGAACAGTAACTCTTCACATGCGTGTATAATTTTAAGTTTCAAATCTGGAATTCTGTGGTCCTGCTAACAGTACCGAAACCTTTTATCTAAGCAGCAAAATTGTGGCAAACTTAAAAATAGCTTAGTTTGAGATTCTTGTCATATTACCTCTATATGATCAAACAAATGTATGTGAAATCTCCCCATCTAAAGCAGTATCTGGATAAGTATGTGTGTCTAGATGGAGGCACATCACATGATCAGAAGTCACAAGCCTTAAAAAAAAAAGATTAGTGTCTGCTGGAAGCTCTTCCCCTGTGGCATTCAGTTTTTTTCAGAGGTCAACGTGGAGGTAAGAATGAGTTGGAAAATAACTCGTATCTTTGCAAACACGGATTGTAGAGAAAAAAAAATAATAATATAGCTGCAGGACACTGGGGAGAAGGTGCCCTGACAGGCAACCTGTTAAGTTCAGCAGGCTTATCTGCCTCTCGGCACCTGCAGAAATCAGCCTCCCTGTTTGCCAACCAAGCCTTCTAATGCTAATTCAATGTCCCAGTGGAGACACCTACTTTGAAGAGATATTTCCCAATGTAAATTATTAAATTGATCGTATGGCCCACAAATTGATCTCATGTGAGTTTCAGCAGCGTGAGTCATACCCCCCTGGGACAAGCAAATTTTGTGGTTTTTTTTTTTTTTTTGAAGGCAGAAAGAATAATCTGAAAGCAATTCATTCTTTAGGAAAAGGTGGCGACAACTGAAATGCTCCCTTTTGTCTCACTTGGTTTTTTTCTTTAAATTCACATTAACGTTGCATTTGCCTTCATGTGACTCTTAGCAATACTTGCTGCTTCTATTGAGATTTTCCTATTTGTTTCAGATGGATGTTCTAATCACCTGTGTGTTTTTAATGGCATCATCTGTCCTATTACCAGATGTTCTGATGATTACATATAGGCTTACAGACGTGCATCGGTTTAAGATTGAAGGATGGTCACTAACTCCAGGGTGGGGGTGAGGGACACAGCAGCACATTTGTGAATTACTGCTCTGTTCTGCACAGGTGGACAGGGTCGGCCTACCCAGGCCCTTGAAGTATTACATAAGTATTTGGGCTCTTATCCCAGAACAATAGGAAGTCATTCAAGGGCTTTTAGCAGGGAGCTACACAATCACATTTTTATTTGAAAAGCTCATTCTGGCTGGGTATAAAGAATGGCTGAATGAGGAGAAAAGCAAAATTCTTAATGATTTGGGAAATTGCCTGGACAGAAAAAAAAAAAATATCAGGGTAGGCTAGTCTGTCCCTGAAGAAGTTGTTTCTACTGAAAAGATTTTAGTAACTAAGTGGCACTTACCTTGGTAAATTTATCACTGCCAAGCTCTGCAGAGTCACAAACCAGTTGACTGGACTCTGTTCTTATGCTAGAGGTTTTATGCAAAATCACTGAAATCTCAAAAGAAAAAAAATTTCCAAGGAAACTCTAATTGTTCCATTTCATAGGTAAGGAAACTAAAGCTCAGATAATAGTTTTCCCATGTGACAAAATCAGGGATTAAATGAGAATCAAATTCGCTTTGCATGATTCCAAATCCCTTATTGTGTTTAGCTCAGCACACAGTGTCTCTGTTGAGAAATGCCATTAATGCCATTGCCCATGGACTAGACAGTCTCCTGATAAACCAAACACTTAGGAAGCCCCAGCTCCTTAAAAAAAATCTTAGCATCTACAGGTGATTAATTATTCATGGGCTCATTTTAGAGTTTCTCTTAGAGAAAGTCTTAATATGGTCAGCACAAGAGAAACTCTTGTCTATTACTGACCCTAACATGACACAGGGAAATGTAACATTTTTTTTTTTTCTCAAGGAGTCACATTTTACCTAAAAAATGGCTGTCTTAATAAAAATCTACATGTTTTCTCTTTGCTGTACAGATTTTACAATTTTCACTAGCACAAAAGATCGATTTTAGTCAAATTGTGCCTAATTCATATGTTTCTGTATAATAAATACAGGTTGAAAAGATAGTACAGGTTCTCATGTCATGAAACATGAACAAGTGGAAATGGAGATGTGCTCACGATATTCAACATTAATTAGAGATTTACATTATAGCCACTTCCAAAATTCATTTGAGACCACTGTCTTACATATTAACATCCATGTCTATATCAAGTCAATATCGGCAAGGTGAACAATTAGCTTCTTTATTTAAAGCTACTTTTTTTACACAGTGGATAATTTTTAAATTTGCCAATATCATTTCTTTTTGTGACCTTAACTTACGAAAAAAAAAAAATCAAGGTACGCTAGTCTGTCCCTGAAGAAGTTGTTTCTACTGAAAATATTTTAATAACTAAGCGGCACTTACCTTGGTAAATTTATCACTGCCAAGCTCTGCAGAGTCACAAACAAGTTGACTGGACTCTGTTCTTATGCTAGAGGTTTTATGCAAAATCACATTATCTATTATAGGGAAATGATTTAACTGCTTTTCATTCTATAAATTTCCATGAAATGTCTACAGGCCTTGAATGACTGTGAGAAGTGCTGCAGGGAATCTGAACCTTAGAAAAAAACTGGGTGAACATCATTCAGAAGCCAAGTGTCAAGTAGTTGCTAACACAACTCAGCAGTGAGCCATCAGTTGCAAGAGACATCTTCAGAGCCAGTTGGGAGGCGGAGTATGGAGAACGGAAGGGAAATCATTTGCTAGTCCAGATGGCACAAATGAGTGTCTGCTCAGGAGACAAGCAGTGTTATCCCTCACCTACCTGCACCCTGTTCAGTGATAAATTGAGTTGTCAAACCCCATCAGGCTCCTTCTATTGGAGGCGATGATCATTCTTTAGGAAGGTTAATCTCATGAATGGCTAGTAAATTTACTGTCAATATCATATTGACAGTTTTATTACTTTTAAAAAGTAAAAATGGAGAACATCAGATAATACAAGGACTCTGTTTTGGCATCTTGGTTGCCAGTTAACTGGATTCAATTTTATCTAGGCTGACTGTCTGCAACTGAAACTGGAAGCTGGAAAAACACAGAATTTGAAATCAGAAGACAGGGGAGGTTACAGCTACTGCATTTATTAATTATGCCCTTGAGCAACTTGCAATCTTTCAGAACCTTGATTTCATAAACATATAGCATATTTGGAAAGAGGTTGATACGTTATAAAAGGTACATATAAATGCTTTTGGTTTTATTATGGCAACGAGGTGAAATTCCTGGAATATCCTGTTCTTTTCCTCTACATTGGTCACTCTAAGTATTTTAAATCGTGTAATCCTTTCAACGAAATAATTTTGAGTCTGCATACTCTCCAAAACGTGTGTTTTAAAAAATAAAGACTCTATGAACAATTATTACTAGTTGTCATCAACAACATACACAAACTCAGGCTTACTATTAACGATGACAGATTTATTCACATTTCAAATTACTTTTAGGATAATATGTTGTCTCCTTGGCTAAATTCTCACCAGATCTGATGAAAGCATTATTGATTTTCTACAACATAATGTGGTCAAGGAAAGGAGTGTAAATATCAACTTTTCCATTTTGTTGCTGTTTGTGCTTGATTTTTTTAGTATGACATTCATGAGATTTCTTTATAAGATCCTTCCTTGGCCATGTCTCATTTTAGGAGAGTTAATAGACAGATACAATGTCTGTTGTCAACCTATTTTGTCTTCTGCTAAGGAAGTACTGGCACCAAATGTAAAATATGATGGCATGCATAAAGACAACAAGTACAGACCCCACTGTAAATTATGAGTAAAGCTCTATGTCTATGTTTTGGATAAAAATAATCAAAAACAGGAGATCTAAATTTTTCTTCCTATGTTTCATATTCCATACTCATGTGCTGCTAACTGCTAACACCTTTCTTATGGGGACCACTCACCCCGGCAAGCCTAATAATTGCTAATAAAACAAACACATATATCTAATTTATTTAAAAATATCCAGAGCCACGTGTTTTCTTGTATGATTATTTTTACTACATTTATAACTAAGAATTTTACTATTATAAAAAGAAGATGAATTTAAGGCTTAAATTCATCTACTGCATACTTCTTTATGAGACAAACGTCACTAAAATTTTTCAGATATATTTGATGCTTTGAATTTTCACAAAATTACTGAATTATAAAACACAACTTTGAATTTATATTCACTGAAGTGAGATTTATTTTAAATGGCAACATAGTTGAAATTTGTATTAGCTTACACTAAGGAGAACACAAAAATCAAATTTCAAGTGACATGTGATGAGACACAAAGATTTGTCTCGCTCATTTGTAAAATCACAGGAAGAGTTGTCTGTTTCATAATAATCAATAGTATCTAGTACATAAGCCTCCTTTAAATATTTGAGGATTTAATATTCTAGTTTCAGAATCCTGTACTGTCCAAAAAATAAAAAAAATAAAACTTTAATAATTTAATTGCTCAAGCACAAAATTTGGCCACGTAGCAAGAAAAGCCCTAATTTCAGCTATGTGTGGTTCGCATTTTTCTAGAACATTTCAAAATTTCAAACGTTCTGACCTATTATCAGACTATATTTTGTATTGAGAACATGGCCTTTGTATCTACTGCTTATGAATCATGAATCTTAAACACAATTCATTTAAAAAGTATAGCCTACTGCCAGCTGACTATGGGAGGTTTCTCTGATTAAAAATATCTGGTGTGTAAAAAAAAAAAAAATATCTGGTGTCTCAGGAACCTACCCCTAGTCTCTTAGAAATTGTTTTCTTCTTCCTGAGAATAGGCCAATAATATGGTTTTTAAAAATCACATTGTTATCAAGTTAAACAGTATACATTGTACCTTCCTGAATCGTTTTTCTGTGGCCCTGAGAGTCTAGATTTGGACTATACCTTTACAATAAACCTGCTTTGACAGGCATCAGAGAGACTACTAAAGTTGTACAGTGTATTCCAAAGGCAGGTGAGGTAGGCCGGGATTCCATCCAATCATTCATATCAGAAGGGGGGACACACGGGCAGCAGATACAGTGAGCGGAGCCATGGTTTGTAGTGTCTTCAAGCATCAGAAGCCCTAACCTCTTTGGAGCTATAACGCATTTTCCCTTGCTTTTCAGTAGGTGCCATTTTGGAAGCAAAAGGTAGAAAGCACAGGCTTAAGATCAAGAATGGGACAGGCCCACTCAAGTGTAGAAGCACTTCCACGTGTGTGTACAGAATTGGCTTCTATTCATAGATCTACAAATTAGCAAGCAAAAATAAACCTGGTTAATCAGGTAGGCACTTGTACCCACATCTCAAACAACAGTGCTAACCTAAACTCTCCTTTGTCCATCTCTATGTTTGGATTTTAGGGCTTTTAGATTTTGTAACTGAAACAAAGTGTATATATATATATATAGTATTGTAAAGGCTCCTTTACTCTATAGTAATACAGAATGGCCTATCTTTTTTTAATGTACCAGCTGATGTGTTAAGAAATTTTACATACATTATTTCATTTTTATCCTTTATCATATATCATAATCCTATGATATATGTACCATTTTATAGGTAAGAGAACCTGAAGAAATTGGGTAATTTCAATGAAAGCATACAGGTAGTAAAAGGCTAGTACAAAGCTAAACATTTGAGTCTTATTTCAACGTGTTTTTGTTAAATGCTCAATTTGATAAAAATCATGACAGGAATACCAAAAAGGCACTATCTCTATCTCATCTTCTCGCTGATGCCTAAAATTCTACCATGTAAGATTTATTCTTTAGTGCAGAGCTACTCAACCTTTATTAAAATGAAAAATGCTGCTGGTTTATAGGATCCTATTAAGCCATATCAATGTTTCAGGCCTCGGCATCAAGGAAAGCTGCACTGGTTAGAATCTTCTCTTGTTGGCAGAAAATTAAACTTGAGATGACACAAACAATACATAATATTTTGGTTCCAATAACTTAACACATCCAGGTGTAGATGTGTGATCAGGTATGGTCCATGCAGAACTTTGATTCCTCTCTGTAACTCTTGTAGATCAGTCAGTCGTTCCTGGTCAGGAGCCTTCATCCTCAGGGAGAGTGAGTGCAGGATGGCCATACTTTTCAGAAAGAGTGACAGTCACTTCAAAAAACTTTGTCAAAGAGAAAGGAAGCTCTTTCTTCCCCCTCAGCAAATATCTGATATTATCTCATTGGCTCAAAGAAGTTCTTGGCCTGCCCTGAGGCTGGGCACTCACTGATTGGTTTATAGTTCCCCATCCCTGAAGACACAACTCTGGTAAAGGAAACAGGACGATATTCACAGGATTAGACCAGAAGTTAGCAGAACTGGGTGGGCCTTCAAACAATTCCAGGAGCTTTGAAAACACCCAAGCCTGGGCCATATCCCACTCACGTGAGATTAGAATCCAGGGCTGCATTCTAAGAAATGCATACAGTGAATAATAAGAGATGGTCATATTTGGAAAAAATACTCCCCTGATAATGCTAATGCGCAGCCAGAATTTTGAATGACTCTGATTCAGACTCTGGAATGGGGGTCAATCTACCATCTTATCCATGTGGCCGCAAGAGAACGTGGAGGGATGGGGTGGAGATAAGGAGAGACATGGACATTGACAAGCCTTGATGTCAAAGGGCAAGGATTGATTTCAGGAAGTGAGATGGGGACTTGATTTCTTGAGATGAAAAAAGGCAGGCATCCAGAGACAGGGAGGAAGAGCTATGGAAAAAAGGAAGGGAGGAAAAAATACAAAAGCTTTTGTTCCCTATTTCACTTAAGGGTCATTCTTAATAATAGTAATAATTATATTGCCATGCATATAGTTTAACTTATATAACTATAGTTATAGTAATAATAATAATAACTATTTATAGCCTCCATTTTTCAAAAAATCCTTTCTCATCTATTATTATTTGTGTATGTCATATTTTGGCTGCATTTGGGAGTTTCAGGCTTTTGTCAAATTAAAAATTCTCTGACAAAGACAATTATTTCCATGAACAAGGTGCCATGCATAAATTGACATACAGTTCAAGTTTTAGTATTGTAAAAAATATCAAATCACATTTAAGCGTATGTTTGTGGCTTCGTCCATCAAAAGCTCACTGAGCGTTACACGTGTGTATAGAATTTAACCATATCAATCTCAAAACTTCCTGAAAGAACATATAGATTAGTCTAGCTAAAACAACATTCATACATAAAACTCAGAAGGCAGAATTATTTCTGTACAATATTTAATACATTTCAAACACAGAGTATCAGTACAGTATCCATGCAAGAAAAGACAGGCAAAGAGTACAATGACACATCTAGACAAGAAATGTGCCTTACCAAATATCCAAGTATCAAAAAGGCCCTAAATAAAACAAGAAAAAAATAATAAAATATAGGAAATGCTACAAAAATACATTTTAAAACCATTTGGTATCTTTATTGATGTAAAAACGAATAAACACTTAAAATACCACAGAAATAACGTAATTCAGAAATTAAAAGCCCTCCAAACACATCCTCCAGGGATGAGCATATTAACATATTGGTATATATCCCTCCATAAACATATTATTTCTGTTTTTTTTATCCATGTTTTTCATCTAGTTTTTTAATCTTTAAACATTTAATTCATTTTTTTCTTAACACTAAGTTTTTGCAGAATATATTTGACCAACCCCCACTGATGAACACATATGTTGTTTACGATTTATCATAACTAATGTAATGATGTAATCAGTATTTCTAAACAGATAACTTTGTAGCCTCCTACTCGTACCCATATTTCCATAGGGTTATTACATTTTATTAGAGATTTCCAAATTAAAAAAGCAGTACTATTTTAAAAAGCAGTATTATTCAAATTGATGAGGAAAATAATTCGTTCACAATTTACACATAGAAATGACATAAAAACAAGTTGTAAAAGAAGAAATAAAAGTTGCTAACACACAGAAGAAATTTCAACTGCAGTAGTAATCAAAGAAATGCTAATTTAAATATATATATTTTTTACTCAGCAAAATTATTTTACATTCTTCTAAAAAACTAATAGCATCTCTAAAATGTCGATCATAAATATATAAGCAAGACAGCAGAGAACTTCTAAAATAAATTCATAAAAATATATAATGTTTGATATAAGTGGAAAATAATATAAAACTATGGTTATAAATATAAAAATCTTTAAATAAATTGGAGTAACTGTACACAAGTTAACAGGGTTTACGAGTTAGCAATATGATTTTTTGTTTTTATGTACATGTGTGTGTTTTTCTCCAAGTGTATTTCTTTGATGAACAAAAACTTTCATGACAAAGATGAATGATTTTTTCCCTAATCAGTTTCGCTATACTTATATTATTACATATTGTTTTTTCAAAAACTAATGCATAACTCTGTTGTAGCAGGATACAGTTTACGCTTTAATAATACAATATAATATTATAATTTGTACCATAGCAATGTTTACCATATATCTTAGGAATAACAAAAAAAGAGCAGTTCTCATTATTTAGAGTAAGGGCAAAAAGTGATTTACTACAGCTTTCAAAATACAATGACAACAGGAGTTTCTCAAGAGGTTTCTATCCATTTCACAATATTCTTTAGAAGGTTTAGAAAATTATTGTCTTTCAGATGTGTGAAGAAACCACATACTCCAACATTCTTTGTTCCTTTCTTGTGGGACTCAGAACCTTTGAAGATAAGAGTTTTGAAGTCATTTAAAATGATTTACCTTTAATCATCACATGTGTTAAGGCTACCAGATTTGTGACTTTCCCATCCCCGACACAGTGGCCTAAACCCATCCTAATGCTGGACCAGAACAAGAGGGCATTCATCTATCCTTTCCTATTTCCATGATGACTCTTAGCACTGTAATGCAAGTGAGCACCAACCAGAAATATTGATTACTTCAATTTTCTTATCTTCATTTCACTTCACATTTTGAGTTTATTAGATTTCTGCATCACCAGAAAATAAGATTAATCAATCACCATTTTCTGCTTTTTGCTCATACTGTCAGGCAAAATGATACCTTCAAAACACACCAAATTATAATTTATATTTGGGTGAACATGCTCTCTTAATCATCTTTTCATAGTAAGGAGCTGACACAATGATTGGTACAGAGTAGAAACATACTAAATCGTTGCCAAAGAAATTAAATAGAATTAGTGGGATTAGAAGGGATTAACTATGAGATAATCTTCATTTTTTCAGATTCTTTTAAATATCTTAATTTTTGTTTTCTTTCTTTTTCTTTTCTTTTTTGGATTTCTAATCTAATGAGTAGCCTTCACTAATGCCATATAAGAGGGCATTAACTCAAACTGCAGAGGAAAGGAATAGAGAGCTTTGTCTTCCTATCTTTTAAGACAACCAGAATTTCCAATGTATGTGCCTTAAAAATCAGAAAAGAAATGTAGTAAATGGCATCTGCCATCTGTACAAGGGACAACCAAGGGAAGAACCTCAAATATTTGAGTTAATAACTTTGAAATCATCTCATCAAAGTAAAACTACATGAACCCATCTAAAGCTACCGTCACACTAATTGGCTGTTTACCATGGAATCTAAAAGACTCTGTAGGGGAAAGTATCCTCATCTGCTGACTATAATATTTCAGTGCCCTTTGCTTCTCTATCTCCCTCAGGTGGTCACCGCCTGATGCTGTTAGTAGGATAATAAACCAAATGACTGCACGTTTTCCTGCTTTAGGTTTTTTTTTTTTTTCTTTTCCTGTCCTGTCCTTCTTTCTCATCTTAGTCAATTGAAAAGTACCTACACATAACTTTCAAAATATGTCAAGGATAACTTAATAATTTCATCCACCAAACTTTCCTTGAAATTTCAGGCTGGACCAGGAGTCCCTCTTAGGTATTCCCTTAGCATACAGTACTTGTTCTCTGCTAAAGCACTCATCGCTTTCTCCTGCAATTTTCTACTCACATTTCTTTGCAAAATGCTGAAACTTTGGAAATAATAGGAAGTTTCCTATTAGGGAAACTGTAGGGATGAACAAACACGCTCAGGAAGTGCCCAACCTGTGATACATTCTAATTATCTGCTTTCAGACTAATGTTTTGCTTAGCAAATAAATTTCTAATTTGGCTCCTCATGTGTGTATATGGGGGGGGGGTAGAGAGATTAATTTCTGTGAATGTGGTTAGCATGTGCACATTTATATCCATTTATGCCACTGACATTTTAGCAGAAGGATTCTTGGCTGTCCTGTAGGTTATAGGACAATTGGTAGCATCCACAACGTTGACCCACCAGATGCCAGTAGCACCCCCCACTTCTTGTAGCAAACAAAAATATCCCCAGATATGGCCAGACATACCCTGAGAACCAAAACTTCTCCCAGTTGGAAACCACTGCCCTGAGAGTACTTCTGACAATCTGAAGCACGAATTAGGTAGGAACGAGAAACACAGAACCTTCAGTTTTGCTAACAAGCGTCTTGGGTTGGCATTGCATAGACTCACTGTGTGCTCCCACTACATTCTTAGGGTTGCACATGGATATGTGTCCTTAGGTTGGAGGATAAAGAAGCTAATACAAACCAATCTATAGGACTCTAGTGACTTACTTATCTTATCCACAGCCAATTTGTCAGAAAAGGGACACTGGAGCTTAATACAGCTGGTGATAATAAATAAATAACAAATAAAGCAAGCAAGCAAGCAAGCTGGTGTCCCAGGAGAATTTGGCTCACTGGCTCCCATTTCTTGATTGATAGAACAGCCTCTTGAGACTTATGGGATCTTTTGCACCCAACTAGAAGAAAGGGATGTAAAACACAGCACACTTTAGGCATTTTACTTTAAAAGTGTGTCTATGAGTGCGTGTGCACACACGTCTGTGAATTTACCCTGATTTTCAGCTTTAGAAATAACTGTTACAGAAGTGCAGACTGAAGCAAACCCCTTGTAGAACATACAAAAGACCACTCTAGCATCAAACAGCCTTTTAGTTTTAATGGTTTTAATATAATACTTTGTCTTTCTGAATTAAAAAAAAAGTAAGATATTTTCTAGAAACAAACCCATGTGATATCTGGAGTCAGAAGACCTGAGCTTGAATCCTCATTTAGTTTGTGTGCCGTCATGTGAAGTCACTATTTTTAGCATCATTTTTTTTTTAAGTCTGTAGTCAAAAGATAAAAATAAAGTCTTGTAAACTGTGTCATGGATGTTCAAGATGATGATTAGGAACACGACAAAAGGACAACATGCAAAATTACATTCCTTTGATACTGGACAGGAGAGAGAATTTACACTAAGTGGACAGGTGTAACTAGTATTTGACCCAACCTCTGATGCACAGCATGTATAGCTTCTACATCCAAGCTTTATAAATATATTTAATATATTGTGTCAAAATAAATCTACACGGAGGCCAGGGACTAAAATGATAAAGACAAATGGTTTATTAAACGCCAAAGGCCTAATCATCACTGTTGCAAATAACGAGTGTCCAGGTGAAGGTCTGTGTTTTGAGAGCCCTACATGAGACTGCACCAGTGTTAATTCCTACGGATTTCAATTTAAGGGCCACAGCTTCCAAAGAATTAATTTAAAAAAAAAAAAGAAAAGAAAAAGAACAACAACAACAAAAAAAGCCCACCCTCTCCTTAAAAGGTAGGTCGACTCTTGCAGGGAATGCTTTTCCTTCTGATGAATCACACCTGACCAGCGAGGTTTCGTACATACTCACTCAGAAGTCAAGCAAAATTGCACCTGCACTGCACATTTCTCCCTCATTAAATCCTTCTTCATCCATGGAAAAAGGACTGATGCTTACCCTGCCCCTCCTGTGTGGCCTGAAGAACTTTAATGGGGTGGAATCACATAATAACCAAGCATTCCCTGGTCTGGTGAACAAACTGCACATACTGAACAAATAGGGGCAAATGTTCCTCCAAAGGGCTGATGAGTACATTTGCGGTTTAATTTAAAGCTGCCCCGGGGTAGCTAGCCATGCTGTCTCATCTGGCCTCTTTATGTTTGTGTTACCATAGAATCAGACAGATTCCTTCTTTTTATTCTGGGACTGTGGCTTCCAAATCACAGAAGAATGAAAACGCTCCCCTGATATCCATCTGAAAACTCAGATTCAGAGTCATTGGCCTCCACAGCAACTGTCAATACCTACTTTTTACACCATTTGCAAAGCGGCCCTGGGAGGCTAATAGAAAGGGTTTTGCTGTAACTGCCCTGCCTGTGGATGACAGCGCCAGCTTGTACTGGAATAACGTGGCTTTGTCCTTTCCGGTGCCATGTCAGAATCACTGGACAATTTTGATGGACTTTTAAAAAATCAGTAACATTGTCTGACATTTATTGAGCATATACTATATGTCAGGCACTGAGGCTAAGCACATACCTTTTTATTTAATACCTACAATAATTATGAGGTGGAGACTACATATAACATGCCAAGGTCCTACATATGAGCAGTGAACTAACTCTTTTAGGTTTTTGTAGCACATGGCAGTGATTTCCTTATGTTTGAACAGTATGATACCTGAGAACATCTACAGATGTGCATGTTATTTTCACTACGGTCATCGCTCCATTTTACAAAGGCAGGAACTAAGGCACGAATTCCATTTTTTGCAAAGTTTTAAGTAACTGTACAGAAGTGGGAGGGCCTCCCCTAAAATCCAGAGTCCCCACAAGGTAGAAGCTCTTTCCCATGTTCTGCTTTGAGTAGAAAAATATCTTAGCACATAAAGTAGACAATGACAATTCAAGGGGGAGCTTAAAATACCATGAGAGGGGAAGGCCTGAACTTATGACTGTGAATTCCTTCCCTGGTTTGTGTTTTAGACCAGGAGTCAGGGGATCCCTGGGTGGCTCAGCGGTTTGGTGCCTGCCTTTGGCCCAGGGCACAATCCTGGAGTCCCGGGATCGAGTCCCACGTCGGGCTCCCTGCATGGAGCCTGCTTCTCCCTCTGCCTGTGTCTCTGCCTCTCTCTCTCTCTCTCTCTATGTCTATCATGAATAAATAATAAATAAAATCTTAAAAAAAAAGAAAAGTTAAAAAAAAAAGAGACCAGGAGTCAGTAAACTATGGTCCATTGGCCCAATGTGGTCTGCTACTTGTTTTTATAAATAAAGCTTTATTGGAACATAACCATCTCTATCTGTTTGGGATTCATCTATGTCTGATTTTGTGCTCTAACTACAACGTTGGAATTATGTCATTGTGGCATAAATTGTAGAGCTAGCAAAGTCTAAAATACTATCTGGCCCTTTATAGAAGAAAATAACCAATTCCTATTCTAGATGATAAAGGAATACTCTTCTGTTCTCATATTTAGCTTACATATGATTGTGAAGAAACCTTTTTTATTGTTTTTTTAACTTCTAGGTAAGCTGAGAATAGTGTCCGTCTTCATAGTAACACAGAACTCGAATGGAATGAGTTCTGAAATATTTGCATGTGAGGCATTTGTCATTAAAAATTCATTTCCCAGGAGAGCATTTGTGGCTCTGCCTCTGATTAAACCCTCTGCCCCTCTGCTCACCTCCTAGCCGCTCATGCACAAGCCCATCTATGGCTGTTTCCTGCCCACTGTCCCCCGTACTCCCCACCCCTAGAAGGGATGTGCTTGGCCTCACGCCTCTCAGTGACCTCCTCCATCAATGCCTCCTCTGTCTACTCCATTTTTCACCTATTTGTTCTTTCTCCTTAATGGCTAACCAGGCTTAAATCTCTCCCAACATAAGTAATATTCCTTGGCTTATCTCCCCTTGTAGTTACCAATCTGTGGTCTCTCCTATCTTTCATATTGGGCTTCTTGGAAGACTTCTCTCTAGTCACTCTTTGCTCCCACTTACCCCCCAATCTATCGCCATTGGCTCTTTTTGCATACTACAGCCCACGTGGGTGCCTACATGTATTTAGACGTGTGTGTGTGCGTATCCACAAACCCACATACATTCAGACACACATTCCCGTGCACACACACACAATTTTTGTAAAAAGGCCACTAATTTTCCAGGATTAATTCATAACAGTGGAATTACTGGGTTAAAGAATATGTAAACATTCTAAGCCCTCTAGAAAAGCTGTGCTTATACTTCTATCCATAGTGAGCAAGAATAACTTCCAGGTCATTGCTGATAGTGGATATTACCATTTTTGATAACTTGGCCAATTGGATAAAGAAAAGTGATAGTTTTTCAATGTTATATTAATTTTATTTTCTTTGATTACTCATAAAGTTTTACCTATTTTTATATGTTTATTGGCAGGTAAAGATCCAATTTCCAGTAATAAGAGTATTGAAAATTGTCATCTTTTCTGATGTAAGATAAGACATTTTTTAAAAAAGCAATTATTTTTAAGCAATTGTAAAATATTTTTTGCTTTAACCTAATTTTAGCAATAATTTAACTGATATAAAGATGGGCATGAAACCTGAAGAGTGATATTTTGAAATATCAAGAAATAACTTCAAATGTTACAGATTTGTAAAAATTTTGACCTTAAAATATTAGGATTCTAAAAGAAATTTTTAGAAATTATAAAACCTAATGGGTATATTCATTTGTTATTTCACCTTGAAGAAAATAAAATATACCAGAAAAAAAGATCAAACCTAAAATAGAATAGTTTTAACTTAACGCTTATGAAGTATGTTTTACAAAATCATCCTTAGTATGTGACTGAAGAAAAGCAAATCTATTACAAAATGCTAAAAGCTCATTAAAATACTTTTCATTATTTCTCACTCTTTTTGGGGTCCTTTAAAGCTACAGAGTTAATTCAATTTGAAGAAGTAGAAGTAGAATTCTTTAAATTATATTGTTAATTAAGTAGTCTAAGATTAGATAGAGCAAAACAATATCCTTATGCTGTTTTTGCACAAACTACTTGAAACCCCTGAGGTCATCTGACACTGTTAAGATGTAAATAGAAACTGAAATATAATTAAAATACATAGAAATTACTTGATTTCAGGGCTAAGGTGTGATAAATGTGGCCACAATGACTAAATATGGCTTAAAAATGTCTTGTAAGAAAAGGTGTTAGACTCCTTTTGTGAACCTATGATTGTCTGAAACAAATCACAAGTTAACACATTCTGAGAAAGATATATTCAGCAAGTGCCACTAAAGAACAACACTGAAGGACAGATACCACAATATTTGTATAGAACAAATATTTCTATTTGACTCCAATTAATTGATGCATTTTGGTTGCTTACAAAATCATCTTTCCTATTAAGCTGTAGTCCTTACATCTCTATTTATTTATTTATCTAGGATGGTATCTTATACATATTAGGTGTTCAAGAAATATTTATAGAATGTATCTTTCTTTTGTGATAATTGAGACTTCATACTTTTTAAGATAATAAATTTAAATTTGGGGATCCCTGGGTGGCGCAGCAGTTTGGCGCCTGCCTTTGGCCCAGGGCGTGATCCTGGAGACCCAGGATCGAATCCCACGTCGGGCTCCCGGTGCATGGAGCCTGCTTCTCCCTCTGCCTGTGTCTGTGTCTCTGCCTCTCTCTCTCTCTCTCTCTCTCTCTCTCTCTGTGTGACTATCATAAATAAATAAAAATTAAAAAAAATAAATTTAAATTTGTACTATGTATGAAACAATGTACTTTTCTTTATGATAATTAAAGGTAGTAACTTGATTACAACATTAAACATCTGGGTGTGAACTGATGTGTTTTTATAGAACCATATTACAATATGCATTTTACAGCTTACAATGTTATATGGTCTTTGTCCTGGAATTCTGCCTTAATGAGTATGTTCTAATGACATAATTGATTCTAAAACAACAATATATTTTTTGAAATGTGAAAAACTGTCTAAAAATAAATTGCCTTCCTTCCTTCTATATTACAGTTATTAGTACAACTAATTATTGATACCCACCATAGGAACTGAGTAAAACTGATGGATTATTTAATGAAATTAATTAATGACAAAATTGATGAAATTCTTCATCATTAAGAAATTCTAATTCTTCTATAAGAGTTTCTAGGTGGATTAGTTTTTAAGATTTTATTTACTTCTTCATGAGAGATACTGAGAGAGAGACAGACATAAGCAGAGGGAGAAGCAGGCTCCCTGTGGGGAGCCTGATGTAGAACTTGATCCCGGGACCCTGGGATCATGACCTAAGCCAAAGGCAGACACTCAACCACTGAGCCACCCACTCAGGTGTCCTAAGATTTGAAATTTTTTAAAGCAATTGCTATTTCTTTCTTTCTTTACATTTTTTTTATTTAAATAAAAAAATAAAGTGGTTGCTAAAGAGAAGCAGAATTCATCTACTGCTAAAGAACAGATCATCATTTGGTGGAAGGGACGCTCAATCACTGATTCCCACACACATTTTACCCCACATACATTTCTCTATTAAGAGTCTACTCTGTGGGATCCCTGGGTGGCGCAGCGGTTTGGCGCCTGCCTTTGGCCCAGGGCGCGAACCTGGAGACCCGGGATCGAATCCCACGTCGGGCTCCCGGTGCATGGAGCCTGCTTCTCCCTCTGCCTGTGTCTCTGCCTCTCTCTCTCTCTCTCTCTGTGACTATCATAAATAAATAAAAATTAAAAAAAATTTAAAAAAAAAAAAAAAAAAAAAAAAAAAAAAGAGTCTACTCTGTGCCAAGCACTGTGCTAAGTGCCCAGGGACCAGAGTCACTGGTGTACAAATACGGAGGGTCTTACACATAATATAAAAGGCTTAGTAGTTCATGCTAAAGGCAACTGGGTAGAATGACGTGATTAGACTTACAATTTAAAGCGGATCATTACAGCGACAGTGTGGAGACTGAAGTGGATAATAGGCAGAGGAGTGTGAGAAAGGCCAGTTATGAGATGCTTGAAATGGCCCAAGAAAGGGTGAAATGAGAGCCTGAATAAGACAGTGGCCCTAAACACTGGAAGAGAAGGCAGATACGAATTCCAGAAGCCATAACATGTTTTGAGTCACCTGTCTTTTACAATGACAGCAGCATATAAAAGACATTATAATGTTTGAAACTGGAGAGAACGAAAGGCAAAAGTGGGCTTCACTGAGGAAGGTCAGGGGAGGCACTGAGCTGTGGGTATGGTGGGCCAGTCAAGGTTGCCTGTCATCTTCAAACAAAACAACAAATGATCACTATCTGAACAAGCAACTGCAGCCATTGGAATGCGTGCACAGAAGTAGTCAGAATTAATTACATTTGTTAAAGGAATTGCTTAAATTTGTATACCCTTTTGGTTGTTCTTTGAAGAGTGATTTTCTTCTCCCTAATACTTAATCCCAACACAAAGACCTCAAAAGTAAAATATTATCGTACTATGTTTTTTTTTTCTTTCTTTCTTTTTAAAAGATGTATTTGACGTATGACATTATTTTTCTTCAACTATGAATTATGTAATATAAATCTTGGATTACTTCCCCTTGAACAAAATTAGCAATATTTTGGAATGCAATTTCAGATTTGTAACAAAATTCAATTCGGTAACCTTTCCTGGCATGCATTAATTATCATACCTATGCCACCAACATAAAATTTTCTTAGTCTTTCTGTAGGATAATGATCCCTTCCTGATTATCCTGTGCCACACTCAAGCTATGTTCTCCAGGTTGGCACCCTCTTGCCAGCTGCTATGAAGAGTCTCTATTAAAGGCTGAAGGCTTTGATCACTGGGTAAACATGAGATGTCTTTAAATCATGCTATTCTCTCTCATTGCTTTATAGATTTCCAACCAATTTATCCTAGTAGTGTTGCATATAAGTTTCACCCAAAGTACAGAGGTTCTTGTTGAACTATCTTCTTGTGACTTTTTTGACCAATCAATCAGATGAGACAATTCATGCAGAGTAGGCATGCGCTCTGGATAATACGGTGAAATATTAATTTGTCTTTTGTTCCATCTTAAAGAACATGAGCTATTTTCCCCCCTTAATTCTACTCTAAGAAAAGCACTAAATGAAATGTCCTCTTCTCTGTGTCCCTCTGGGTACAAGGTCTTCTGCCCGGGAGCTATTTTGGAGATGGGTGTGGAGAAATAGATCCAGACAGAGGTAAGCAAGAGAACTTTGAAAAAGAGAGAGTTAGAAGAGGAGAAGTTATTCAACCAGAGGGAAAAGTTATTAAACCAGAGTAGAAGCCGTGCTTCTACAAGTCAGTCAGGGCCTGGGTTTTTGTTGTTATTTGTTTTTAAATCCTGTTCATGGTGAATAAAAAAAAAAAAAAAGAAAAAGAAAAATTATCAATAACCAGGAATGAAAATGAGGCAACACTAGAGATCCTTGAGATCTTATCAAAATTCATTTATTCTATAGATCTTTGTGACTTCATAAAAGGTAAGATTTATCTGTATTTTTCTAAGAAGAAATATTGGAATTCTTTATATATCCTGTACACCATGAGTACTCTGTGGTTTCCTCTTCTCTCTCTCAAAGTGCATTTTGAGGAATAAAATTTTTAATTTTAAGTAAGTACAATTCATCAAACTTTAATTCCATAAGTAATGCTTTTTGTATCATGCTTTAAAAAAAAAATCTCTGCAGGTAATATTGTCCTGAGACCAAATTCTGATGTGTGGGTGTAGGTTTTCCTGCCACGTCACCAAGAATTCTCTGGACACCAGCTGAGTATCCAATTCAACTCAATTCTGACACTAACTTACCTACAGATGGCACAATATTCGATAGGCTAAGGGCTCAGTCCCACAGACGGAGTCTCCTCCTTCCATCTCATCACCACCCCCATACTTCAGAAGTCAGTCACAAGGCCAGGTAGTCACCTGTGCTTCTGACTGCCTGCCTATAAATCAGAGGTTCCCAATAACCCCCCTCTTTGGGCTTGTTTAATTTGCTAAACAGCTCACTGAGGAACAGCCAGCTGGAAGGTACATAGGAAGGTATGTGGGAAGGGGCACAGAGCTTCCATACTCTAAGCACACCGCTCTTTCAGATCTCCAAGTGTTGACCAACCCAGAAACTTTCCAAACCCAGTCCTTTTGGTTATTTACACAGGCTTCATTACACAGGCATGACTGTTTAAACCACTGGCCAATGACAATTGATTTAACCTCCAGCCACTCTCCTTTCTCTAGAGGTTAAAGGGTTGGGAACCGAAAGATCCAACCCTCCAATCACATAATTTATTCTCCTGCCAACCAATCTCCATCCTGAAGTGCTTTCCAGAAGTCAACTCACTGATATACAAAAAAAAAAAAAAAAAAAAAAAAAAAAAAAAAAAAGCTATTATTGCTTTCATTGCTTAGGAAATCCCAAGAGTTTCAGGAGCTCTGTGGCAGAAACACAAAGCCCAAAGGCATATTTCTAAATAAAAAGATCACAATATCTCAAATGCTCAAAGTCATGAAGATATTATTCTATGTTTTCTTGGAGAAATGTTACTGATTTGTCGTTTACATTTAGTTTGATGATCCTTTTTGAATTAATTTTTCATATGTTGTGAAGTAGTGGTCAAAGTTCATTCCTTTCCAGATTGACAAGAAAAATCTTTCCCACCGAACTGCAGTGGAATAGAGACAGAGAGAGAGAGAGAGAGGGAGAGAGAGGGAGAGGGAGAGGGAGAGAGACCTATATTTGAAGTATTTGGAAGTTTTTCTGGACTTTTCTTCTATCACACTGTTGTATTTGTTCTTATGCTAATACACAACTATCTTAATTATTACAGACTTACGGTAATGCTTAGAGACTGAGAGTGTAACATAAACACCTTTGTTCTTCAAAAGAATCGATCAAGCAATCAATCCTGTTCATGGTAAAGTTCTATTTGACTGACTAGGGTAGTTAACTGGCTCTTTGTCCACAAAAGATGGACATGGGGAGTCCTGGGGTCATGAGGAGCACTGCCTGGGGAATTAGGGCTTCAGTACAGGAAGGAGGATCCGACTCAGCAGCACTGGTAGCAGTAAGAGCAAAGGTGACTCTGAGGTTTTATCTTTTCTGTGAAGGGTCAGACCTTTCCTGTTTTCTGGGTATCACATAAGCTTCCCGGTTGTTTATTCAACACTAAGCAGAGTTGAAAGTGCTCCCAGACTTGATTAAGTCTGAATGTCTTGCTGTTGTACTCAACTGGAGCTCTAAATAAGATAGAATACTATTATGATTAAGAACAAAGAAATATGTGAAATATCAGAAAGGGAGACAGAACATGAAGACTCCTAACTCTGGGAAACGAACTAGGGGTGGTGGAAGGGGAGGAGGGCGGGGGGTGGGGGTGACTGGGTGAGGGGCACTGAGGGGGGCACTTGACGGGATGAGCACTGGGTGTTATTCTGTATGTTGGCAAATTGAACACCAATAAAAAATAAACTTATTATTTAAAAAAAAGAATATTGGAATGCAATAACCATAAAAAAAGAACAAAGAAATAATGTGGTGTCTTTCACCGGAGTATTATGAAGTGAATCTATAACCACCACACCTTTGGAAATTCTAACTTCCCTTGCTTCGAACGTCTCCATGAGGACAGGGACTTTGGTTTTTTTTCATGTTCCTCCTCCTGCATCTTGGCACATTATGTTCATTAATCACATGAATAAAATCCATTCTATGTAGGACATTATGACTGCTTGAATTATCACTCTCCTTTTATTGCGGTATCGATGGAATATCTTTGGTAGAGGATTTACATACCTCTCATATTTGCTATTTTTACTCTAGTATCTGGAATTGGAAGCTCTCATTCAGTTAGCACCTTTAGCAGTTCCAATCCACAAAGGGAAGACCACATAAATATGGAAACCAAACACGGTAACTGGCCTCCAATTTATTACTTCTCTCTCCACTTTTTGCATAACTTAGAGCAACTGTTAGCACTTTACAGTATCATCTGCTACACAAATATATCTCACAAACCACTATGATCAGAGGAGACTTTAATGGCCACATGATGAGCAACAGAGAGTGGGACATTAAACAATACTAAGAATTTCCCTCTAAGAAAATCCTCATCTTTCTTTCTTTCTCGGTCCTCCCTCCTACCTACCTCTACTCCCCAGTCTACCCTTCTTTATGCAAAGCTATTTGCATTGGCCCAGGCTTTTCCAATTTTGTTTTAAATATCTAGACATCTATCACCTCATAAGGAATCCAAGCATATTAATAGCTATTATGTTGAAGATGACTTTGAAACCAACTGGAAAAAACAATCCAGCAACGTGGAACCTTCCTCAGAAGAATGTAGATGTGTGTGTCCTGATGTGCTGAAGTCGGGATATAGTGGGATTGTAAGTAAACAAACGTTTTTCTCCCTGTCACAACATCTTTTATGTCCCATATGCAGTTTAAACCTAGATTATATATATATTTTTTCACACCAATCTTGTCAGTTGCTCTTTAGAGCAGTCTTTTCATTGTATTGTCTTGTTTTCTCTGCTTAGTGGTTTGTACTTTTTACTGCCTCACATTTTGCTGCAGGAAGCAATTTAAAACCTTTTTTTTTTCTCTTTAACGTTACGACTCACTTATGAATAGAGCTTATAAAGAAAACAATTTTTGAAGAGATAGAGAACATCAGTCTCTCCACAAGTTAAATTTCATTCCAAAAATGAAGAATCAAGTTAGAGTCCCAAACTATGCTTTATCTACTTTACTTGTCAAAATTTTAAGTTGAAGGCAACAGAAACTAATTCTGAAGGATTTGAACAGGAAAGGAATTTCATGAGACTAATTGTGTTAGCTTCTAAAACCTGCTAGATGCTTTAAAACAAGAGCTCAGAAAAAAAACCAAGAAACCTAGACGGCAAGGCCCAGAGTCAAAAATCACTCCACATAACTGTCCAATGAAGACATTGTTAGCTCTATTTCCCAGCATTAGCCACTTGAGCCTGTCCCTTCTCTGGCTCTAAAATATTGGAACTCCTCGAAGGGGCCTTTGTTAGTCTTGTCTTCTTGCCTCCATGTTTTCCAGACTGATGCATGAGACTGGCTAAGCTGAGGTCATGCACTTATGTCCTCATCAATAAATGAAAATAATTTGCATAGTAACCCATAGAACTTTTAGAATTACTTGCTAGGGGAGATGGGAGAAGGTATATTTGCCCTTTTAGGTTTGTATGGTCTTCTCAACTTCCAAGACCCATCGGTAAGAGCTCCCCAAACATAAGAATGAGGCTCAATTCTCACGTAGAAGTGACAAAGCAATAATGATAACACCAAACATCCAATTACAATAATATAATAATGTAGAAATTTCCAAATTGAATTGGATTACATCTAACTCAGTATTCTAGGTTTGAAAGTATACCCAAATGATGGTGTATTTAAAAAGTTTAGAAACATGTCTCAACAATACATTACCATATATAATGATATTATACATGGCAATTTTATAGCAAGATAATATAATGAAATATTTATGTGTAATATACTATAATACTAATGAAATGTACTGATTATGTATAAAATGATTTTATGTGCATACTTTAAAAAAAAGAAAAAACAGGGCCATGTACTTTTAGCATTCCCAGGCTCACACAATGTTTGTATTCAATAAAGCCAAAACAATTTATAGCCTTTGATGTTTTCCTGCTGGCAGCCCGTCCTCTGTATGTTAAGATAAACGGTCACAATCTTATTTGACTTCACTATGAATGTGCCTACTCATTTAATATCCCCCTGAAAGTAATGAATAATTGGTCTTTGCTATATTTGTGATATTAAGATAAGAATAGTATTTTTAGTAGGTAAGTCATTTGGCAATCACATTTGGACCATCATATTTTGCAATCACCCTATCCACTTTTTTTTAAAGATTTTTATTTACTTATTCATGAGAGACACAGAGAGAGACAGAGACAGAGAAGCAGGCAGAGGGAGAAGCAGGCTCCATGCAGGGAGCCTGATGTGGGACTCGATCCAGGGTCCCCAGGATCATGCCCTGGGCTGAAGGCAGGTGCTAAACCGCTGAGCCATCCAGGAATCCCACCCTATCCACTTTGAATCGATGTCACCACTCCCTTTCTGTAGCTTCCATAACCATTTGCCTTCCTCACATTCAATGTTACCCATAACTGACTCCTTCAAACGTTCAACTGCTCTTGGCTTCCTTGGTTCAGTTGCACTTCTGTGCTGTATCATTTCAGGTTTCCCTCCCAGCATCAGGTAGTCCCTTGTACCTTTTCCATCACTCCATCATCTGTACCAAACACCAAACTAATGGATTTTGATAGATAAGCCATAAAAAATATTTGGTTACTCACTTTTACTGGATAGATACTATTTCTACTAAGCAATTATTTTATTATTCTCTTCTTGACTCACAGTCAATTGTTTTATATAAAAGTTATTTATGAACATTATTTCACATACAAGGATTTTTAAAATAGTTTTTATTGTTTCCTTTGCATTGGAGCCTCCCAAAGTGAAATCACTTTCTCAGTCTCTGATACTCAATTCTGACTCTTCAGAGGACAGTGAATTCAGTAGGAAGGTCCTAATGTCCTAAAAAGGGGACAATCTTTGAGTCAAAGCATCTGGTGAAGAATCTTCCCTCTTGCATGTTAGCTCTATGACCACAGGCAAATATGTTCACTTCTATGCCTTACTTTTCTTACCAATAAATTAAAATAACTGCATCTAACCCCTACAGCTATTGTAATTATTTTTCAGGGAACTCCTCTGGTTATAATTCACTTCCCTACTTCTTAAATATAAGTGAACATTGAAGTTTTCCTGTTTTCCTTTTATATTTTCTTTTAGTGGTGTCTTTAATTCTTTATAGTTTTCTTCTCAAGTATTATTTCATAGATGATTTCTGATCCCAAACTTCATCCTTGAATCATTCTTGATTTTCTGTTCTCTACGTGTGTGAGAAAAATAGGGCTACCTTTTGCTTTGTTTGAACCCCTAGGATGGCACAAGAAGTGCATTTTTATCTAAATATTTAATTAGGCAGGCCTTTACAGATCATAATTTCAATATCTTCTAGGACAATATAAGTTCTGATCTGCCTGTAAGGTTAGACAGGCTGAATATCTCTGATACAGAAATCTGAGGTTATATTTTTCTTTTTTCTCTGTTTTTCTCCTGAGAGGTTAGGTAGGGTTGGAGAAGAGAAGAAATGAGCAGGAAATGAAGACTAGAGTGAAGAGAGAAGGGAGAATTTACAATTTAGAAGAGAGAATGATTTTAAACATGAGTTTTAAAATTAGTATTTTAAGTTGTTTACATAGTAATATGCATTTACCTTTCTCCCCACACCTACAGTTATCTTATTTGAGTGAGATTTTGTGGAAGTTTTTTTAAAAAAAGAACTTGTTTCCACTTCTCACTCAACACCTGAGGAACATGGCAGCCTGTGGACCAATGTGAATGGACTGAACTGATTTATCAAAATGAGAAGTCTGTGGCAGAGATGAATGTAAGAATAAAAATCCCGTGGAGGTTTGTAGAAAATCTGGGGGAGTTTAGTAACCTTTCGACAAAGAGTAAGGGAGGAATTTGAGCAATTACTAGTAAGATGTTAAGAATCAGAGAGTTAAGGTGATTCCTACATATACCCCCAACTCCTTCCTACTTTTTATAAAAAGTGCATACCTTACTCTTAGCTTAAACACAGTATTTCTAAAAGCGAAATCACATTTCTTCAACAATGTCCAAAATCAGATGTCTACTATTTTTATCACAAGTATCAAAATGAGGACTTTATCTTTAACCTTAACGTTCTCCCATTTTCATGCTGTTACTAAGCTTCTATTTATTACAAAGTTTGTTCAACAGCAGTTACCATCAGAAAACCTACTTCCTGCTGTTTGCCAAAATGCATCATAAACAATAACTGCTAAACCCATGTTTCCTTGCTTGTTTCTGTACTTTAAAAAAATATCAATAAGAATATTGATATTGCACACATTGGAAAAACGATTACATATGCTGCGAAAGATGAAATAATCTTTCCTTTCTATATCTTGAAACACATGCAGAGCTATCACTTTGCTAATCAGGATTTCGTGCAATGTTCTAGGGGAAGAAAATGATCCAGGGTACTGCTACCAGAAGCCTTTATTCAAAAATAAAGGAAGCAAAGACTTTAAAGCAATGTTGTAACTTGAAATGGAGGGGGCAAGCATTTTATAGGCCAGCAAGAGGGGTCAGCTGAGGTTCAGACAGTTTCCCGAACAGGTGGTCAAATGGTGTCTGGAAAAGGCAGGAATCACTCTTGTGGTTACTAGCTGTTTCATGGGCAGTCTGGGTTTACCAAGATGGATGGAGAGAAGAGCTATTGGCCTAAGTCCTGCAAAGGGGGTGAAACAGAACACATAATGGAAAGGATAGGCAAAGCCCGCTCTGAACAGTTCCCACCTTCCTGGGGCTCTGACACTTCCCAAACGCAATAAACACAGTAGCCACACACACATCAAGAGTTTTTCTAACAATTGATGCAGTAGAATATTTAAAAATCGCCCTTGCAGTCTTTCAGAGGTATTTGCTCATTGATCTGTCCAAATTTATGTTTCTCTATCCGGACAATTGCTGTTCCTAAATGTCGTTCAAACATAAAATCCACCTACACACTTCTAAAAAATATATATCCAGGTAAATAATGGGACTTAATTTCAAAGTGAGACATAATACTGGTTTTATTTGTAAGAGGGTGGAGTTAAACTCTCTCAGGTACTGTTTGAGCAGAAGAGTTTTGAACTATGGGCTAAACTTCGGTTTCCCAGACACTGTTCAGCTATTTGTAAGTTCTGTAGAGTGTGGTATGAAAATTATCTGGATTTTGAGATTCTGGATTGGGGAGAAAAAGAAGCAGAAACGTCTGCTGGATATTTTGAGTAGAATGATCTGGTTGCTGGCTTAGAGAAGGAACTTTTGCAAATGACCACATAGGAGGACATTCAGCAAGTGGAACTGCATAATGTCTGGTGCACCCACTCATTTTCATCCCTTCATAAAACGTCATCAGTCAATTCCACATTACTTATCACAATTGCACTTGTACATGAGGTAGCCTAGGGAGTTAAGAATAGAACGACTTAAATGAGAACCGCATAGCCAAGGAGGCCAACTCGGAACGAATCACACACATAGAATTGGGGGGATTTAATACTATGATTCTTAGTTACAAAACGATGTTGTTAGTGACTTATTGACTATTAGTAATCTCAGGAACTAAGTACTTTTAAATAATGAAGAAAAAAATTTTGTGATTTTTCACTAGACATGGTAATTGCAGCATAGTTGATGCAATAAAACACTGTCAGAGATTGTGCAACTAGAGAAAGATCACTTCAGAAGGGAGTAGAAATTTTCAACAAAGTATTTGATCTCTGATGCCTTTGCACTCACATAAGAAGACTAGGTGGTTACTGTGGGCCTAGGTTTTAACTCGATTAGAGAAGTTATTCTCCCTCAAACTATTCTGACTCTTGAAATACAGTAGTATAAAGTAAAATTTATAGCTTATCTCAAGACTATGTGGGTATAATTTTTTAAGCATATTTGTTTTTTATTATTTGAGCAGTAAATAAATTGTGTGTGAGAGTGGGGTTGGGGGGGTTAGAGGGTGAGGAAGAGAGAATCTCCAGCAGACTCCCCACTGAGCACAGTGTCTGATGCAGGGCTCCATCTCACGACCCTGAGATCATGATCTGAGCCAAAATCAAGAGTCTGACACTTAACCAACTGAACCACCCTGGTGCCCTATAACATTTTTTCATAAAGGAAATTATAGTAAATAAAATCTCAAAAGCACCAACGCTGCAACCACTTCAGTTGTTGTGTTTTCTCTTTCAATATTGCACATTTAGTAAGTATAAATATTTGGAAAAATAAGTGAATTACAAAATATATACTGTTGTGTCTTGAAAATAGGATTATTATGTAGTTAGATAATTCAATAAAAAGTAAATCTGTTTTAGTAGATTTCCTTTGTGTGTTAAAAATATACATAAATTTAAATTATGACTATAGGCTTAACATTAAGGCAGATAAGTGGACTACATTTATGAAGGAACTAATTTTTATGTATATACACGTTTTTAATTGCTTATATAGTAACTTCTCAATAAATGTTTAATGAATGGATTTTTTTAAAAGGCTGGATAATCAGAGCAACTTAATTGCACAAAAAAACTGAAGTTAGCATATTGTTGAGGTATTTTGCCTATTTCCTCTTGCTGATAATGTTATGGCCTTACAGAATAACTAGTACTTCTAGGTAAGGTCCCTGGACCAGCAATATTAGCATCATCTAAACATTTGTTAGAAACCTGTGCGTTAACACAGCCTCCCATTGGTTCTAATGCAGACAAAAGTTTGAAAAACATTAGTGTAGGCTAAACTGTTGGGCCTCTGCCTCCAGGCCTACACTGTTATCCTGGCCCTTCCTATTCACAGAATGGAACACCAACCAGTAGGACACCTGGACCAATCATATTCTCTCCCTCTAGGACTTCATCAAAGAGACCTAAAGACTGGACATCCATTAGCAGGAAATTGTTTAGACATTTTGGGGTCTTGTGGACAACAGGGGTGTTGGTTTATGGATGAAGGTAGGAAAACAGAGCAGATGAGAAAAGAGAGACAGAAATGATTAACTAGTCACTTTTGTTCCCATATTTTTCCTGTTGTCAGTTTGGCCACATGTAATTTCTGGTGTTTTTTTTTTTTTTTTTTCTGCTCTTGGGTCTGGTGTGATATCTCTGTACACATGTTATATCCCACGGGTTATATCTGTAAGTTAGATAATTTTCTCTATTTTGCAACAAAATAATTCCAATATATACGAAATTTGGGCATAATAGCAGTTGGTTAGAGGCTACTGGGGGGCTTAATCAGTTAAGTGTCTGCCTTTGGCTCATGTTGTGATCCCAGGACCCTGGGATCGATGCCCCCCCACCAAAATCGTTGGCCTCCCTGCAGAGGGGAAGTCTGCTTCTCCCTCTGCAATGACCCTCACTGCCTCCCCCAGCCCAGCTTGTGCTCTCACTCTCATGCTCTCTCTCGAATAAATAAATAAGATCTTTTAAAAAATAGCAGTTAGTTGTTTAATTTTTTTTTTTTTAATTTATGATAGTCACAGATTGAGAGAGAGAGAGGCAGAGACACAGGCAGAGGGAGAAGCAGGCTCCATGCACTGGGAGCCCGACGTGGGATTCGATCCCGGGTCTCCAGGATCGCGCCCTGGGCCAAAGGCAGGGGCCAAACCGCTGCGCCACCCAGGGAGTCCAGTTAGTTGTTTAAATAAAGGAAAAAAAGATTGATCAACTACTGAATATGCCTAAATGGATTTGCAAGTAATTGGTGGATAAAGTTATTTAAATGAACCTTTTCAAACATAAGGTAAAATGCTAAAAGCCAAGTGAAGATATACTTTGAAGCACTGTAGACATATGTTTTCCCATTAGGTATTAAATTATCCTATGGATGCCATTTCTAGAACACATTCTGGTTGTTCTAATTTAAATGAATCCCTGATGCCCTGGGTATTTCTGGATGTAGCAGGGAAAAAAAAAATCCTTCAGACTTTTAACTTGCTGTTTATTTCTTATTTGATTTTAGACATTTTACTTAACTCTTTATATCTGTTTTCCCACTGCAGGTTGAAAAAAAAATCCTGCAGCATTGCGGTAATAGGATTTTGTATGCAAATGAAATTTTCTGAAGACATCTCTTAAGAGGTTTTATAATATTTTATATCTTCTATTTTCTTTAATTGGTATTTTATTGATATTAATACAAAGGTAGCAACTTTGGTGTTTGCTGTGTTTGAATTATTATTCTAAAGTATTATTCTTTCGCATATTTGTGTTTATTATTTTTCTTTAGTACCTTGACTAGAAATAGTTTTCACAGAAAGCCCAAATACCACATGCATTTTTCTTTCACATACCAATAACCGCAAATAAATACTTTAAAAACCCTTTCTTTCTCATTCTTTAGAATTCCATAGAATGAACCTTAGATAAATTTAAGGACTACAATCATGAAATAAAATGCTCGAATTGCATTACATCTTATCATATGTTCAATCGATGAGTTCAATCGTAGTCAAAGTGACTGTAGAAGTCTCTCTTGCACTTTTAATCAAATAGGAATTTAGCTCATAGGCAATTTTCAGGAGTTAGAATTAAAAGTTATGCTGATCTGCTGAAGATGCAGGAATGAAAAGGCCAGAAAGACCTATGACCCAAACAGGCTTCCAATAGGGTTTGCCCCCAACACTATTTATGCATGCATGAATTTCTTCCTTATTGACTATTTCAGTACACCTCTGCTGCTGACTTTTGTCCAATAAAATATGCTGATATTTCTCTTTTCATCTCCAACTCGTACAACTAAGAGTGATCTTTTCTTTGACGGTAAGATTTACACGTGCTCAAAATTAAAGAAGAGAAAATATAAATCCCACTGAAGTGGGTTCATCGTTCTTGTTTCACTTTTCTTCCTCTATAAAAGCTTCATTCTTTCAAATCCAGGATCTTGTCATCACAATGGGTTGTTCCGATGCAACATCTGGAACCTTGATCTTACACTTTCCAGCCACATCATTCTACACCTCTCACAGCTGGTACCCACAGTGAGTCACAAAGGCACACTGTCACTCCTTTGTATTGTACCACCTCTAAACAAAATCAGCACTGTGCTCAAATCACTCACGACCCAGGTTTTCACTCATGAAGCCTGCTTTGAACCATTCATTCCAATGCCCCAGATGCCTTTTTCTTTCGTTTTTCCAGATGCCTTTTTCTTGACTCTTTGCATGTTCTATTCATCTGCCAACATCTTATGCTAATTCAGATCCTAGATAACATATGCTACTGAGGAAAACCACAGAAATGTGCATTTCAGCTCACTGTCGGATACCAATTCACCTCTTACTGCTTATCATCCGTGTTTCTAGCATGCAATACTAATCTATATTTCTAAACTTCAATATGAAAACATAAATTCGGCCTGTTAATTTTACCTCCTATATTTTGTGGCTATAGCTTGGATATGCTGCAAGCTAAATCATTGAAATTCAAGTCACCTATTACCTCTTTCTCTCTTCAGAAATATTTGCCGGATCCTTATTTTTAAGACCTTAATTCATCTAGCATGAACCTAATTTTTCTAAGTATTTTTCAAAACTATTCCTACTATGTTGAATTAAACTCTAGATAAAGAGTACAATACGTTGTTTCCCTAAATTTGACATGTACTACCCTGATTCCAGTCATCTGGGCCTAAAAAAACCTTGCCTATCATCTACCCCTAACCAGTAAAGCACTCCTTAGCTGAACCCATCTGACAGGGCATCTCTCAGAAGTCATAGTACCAAATCTAAATGACTTTTTCCACTCGTTTCCTTCCTTTCTGCTTCCATTTTCATTTCTTATCATTTTTACTTTGTGTAGGATCTGTATGAAGAGGACAGTGGTGAAAGGAAAGCAATGTTCAAAAAGAACTTATATGCCAAAGAGTACTCTAACCATTTTTCATTGAAATGCATTACCTTATTTCCTTATAATATAACACAGGATATATTATCTTTACAATACAAAGAAGCAAGATCCTTGGAGAAATGCTTAATTCTGTGGTTGGAGAGGGAAAACAGAGGAGCCTGGAACATCTTGTAATCCCAGAAAGTAAGAAAATGACCCCACTCTAGTCCCCCAAACCTACCAAAAATAAAAAAAAAATGATGCAAGCATGTCAAAAAGACATCGAGAACATAGGGAACAATTTTTTTAAAAAACTTCAATGACCAAAGTTGGAACAATTTGAATAAGTAAATAAACAAATAATATTAGTATTAGATTATAATTCAAAGAATAAAATAAATACCCATATTCTCCCTCTCTCTCTCTTTCTTTGTGTGTGTGTGTGTATATATAGACATATAGCCATAGTGTGTGTGTGTATAGACATATAGCTACAGTCTATACTGATTGAATCAGTTAATTATGGATAAAAAGGACAAATCTTCTTTAATAAAGAATTACAAGTAATTAACTTAGGAAGAATGAGAGAAGTCGAAAATTGCCAATAAAATACTTTAGTAATTGCTGTAGGAAGATCCACTGATACATTATAAAATTAATGAGCAGAACTTTAAGGAGAAACGGGATATTTAGAGAATCTCAAAGCTTCTCCTCCAAGTATTTATTAATTATCTAATGATTTTTACCATATATCCACAAGTTCTTTGATACTCCTCCCTTGTGGAGGTCTAATAATGAGCAAACATCTGTAGAAAGAAATTGAAGGATATTATGCAAAAGTACTCTTCAAAAACAAATACAAATATTTGTATAAATACAAATATACAAAAACAAAAACTGTCACAAATTGAAGAAGATAAAGAAGATGTGATGATTAAATGAAATGTGGATCTTAGAAAAGCCACAACAAAAGGGTACTGGTAAAAAAAAAAATGGCGAAATCTGAATAAAGTCTATAGTTTAGTTAATGGTAGATTACCCATCATAATTTCTTAATTTTGATAAATATGCCATGATTCTGTGCAATGTTAACATTAGGGGAAGCTGCATAAAGAGCATACGGCAACTCCCTGTACTCTTTGCGACTCTTCTGTAAATCTAAAAGCACTTAAAAGTAAGAATCTTCCACTCTTTCTTAAGGCAAGGATTCGATTCTGAAAACCTACTTCCACAACTACAGCCATTCAGGAGCATGTCAGAATGAAGGGATTATTTCTAAAATACCCCACCCACCCTATTTAGAAAACTGGGTTCCTGTTTTGTCTTTTTTTTTTTTTTTCTGTTACATTTAAATTCTCTTGGGACAAAGCCATGAAGAGGTAAGTAATTACTATTGATTGCTAAAAAATATCTGAATCATTTAAGTTTGCAGACTGTACACAAATAATTCAATCTCTTCCCAAGATGTTGAGGGGAGAGGGCAGTTTTAGTTCTGTGAATTACTCTTTATGGCTGCATATTTTGATAATGCTCAGTACATACCTGTTTAGCTTCTCATACTTCTTTTCAGTTTAGACACAAAATTTCCGAAACATTCCTTAGGTTCTGTTGACGATGTGATTCTTTTAGATACTATTTCATTCTATCATCTCCATCACGAATATAGTACTACTTCAAATAACAGATTTTTTTTTTCTGTAAAATCATGTCAGCTACTTCACAAGACTTACAAAGTAAAATCATAGGACTCTTTTTCTCAATACAATGTAGTAAATATTTATGCATATTTATGCATTTATGATGCCTGGTTTTCATCCTGAAATATTTCAGGTTTCTAAATATATAAGAGTTTCTTAATATGTAAGAGACGTGTTACTACCTCTCCACTGATAAGAGCAATATAAATTTTAGAACTTGCATTCTTGATTTAGCAACTAAATTCCTTAATTTGTTTAGACATTTATTTTGGGAAAATAAAATGTGTATGTGATCTTTCAATGCCCCTAGAAGAAATGATATGTACATGAAGACAGTAAAATATATTTGCACACATTAGTATCTATAGAAAGTAGAATATTATATTTTAGATTCACTACAGTTTTTGTTTCTTTAAGGAGTCTGATAAAGATATTTCCTAAAATTTAATTTTTATGATTATCGCAGTCAATATTAACTATGATATATGATTATCTTAGATGATTGCACTGAATCCATCCAAATCTCTTTTAAAGGTAAATATTAAAAACATACAGCAAAAATTGGGCAGCCCGGTGGCTCCGCGGTTTAGTGCCTGCCTTTGGCTCAGGGTGTGATCCTGGAGTCCTGGAATGGAGTCCCACGTCGGGCTCCCTGCATGGAACCTGCTTCTCCCTCTGCCTGTGTCTCTGCCTCTCTCTCTCTCTCTCTGTGTGTCTCTCATGAATAAATAAATAAAATCTTAAAAATAAATAAATAAATAAAAATAAAAACATACAGCAAAAACTCATTTCGGCTGTTGGGATTTCCAGTTTAATTACTTGAGTAATTCTTAGAACATGCACTGGAATATAAAATAAAGTTGGCATAAACAAGATCCCTAAGGTGTTCACATCTGGGGAAGAGTGGAAGACTTAGGAGAGCCAAGGAAAAGGGTGACATGCAAAGACAAGCCCAGCACCCTGTGTACATGGTGATGACAATGTGCACAGGAGAGAAGGTAGCTTGTGCCTTCCTAGAGCAGGTGGTCTAAGGATGGTCTCCTAGAGACACAGAATTCATCCAGTTGGGGGAAAAGCACTGTGGCTAGAAAAGAATTCCAAGCAGAGAAGTTTAAATATGCAGAGCCACAGAGCTTGGGACAGAATGGCAGCACAAGACAATGGCAAGGACATCTGTGGATTTGTACTTCAGTGTAGAAAATGCAGATGGGAAGGCAAGAGACGAATCGGGGAAGCCGGATTGGACAAAATCATGAAAGTAGATTATTACACATTTTCGAGTATTGTGGTGGTTAAAAGGAAGGACTCTTATTAACTATGTGAATTCAGTAAAGTTATTTTTCTCATATTTATTGTGAGGAATAAGACCTGCATGTGAAGTTTCTAGTATAAAGTACAGCGCCTAAGAGGCAAACAGTAAATAGTAGGAGTCCTTGTTATTGCTACCATTATCATCATAACCATGTAGCAATAAGACACTATGGACATACTTGAAGCAGGGAATTAACAGTATCGTATTTGTGCTCTGAATAGCTCTGTTTTTATTGCATTGTCTCTGATTGGCTATTAAATGTTTTTGCGTTTACTTTCTTTTTTCTTTCTTTTTTAAAAAGATAGGGCCATAGAAAGCACAACACTTAATCTGTCCCATTTGGAAGGGTTAAATGCTTTGGAGAAAATGCTCTCTATTCTGGTTCTGAGCAGCAGTGACTCTACAAACTTGTTTCCAGACTCCTCCTTCTTCGTTTCCCAGAGTTAGGAGTCTCTCTCATGCTCTGTCACTCTCTCTGATATCTCCCACTCATTTTCTCTCCTTTCCCCTATAATCCCTTTCACTATTTTTTATATTCCCCAAATGAATGAGACCATATAATGTTTGTCCTTCTCCGATTGACTTACTTCACTCAGCATAATACCCTCCAGTTCCATCCATGTTGAAGCAAATGGTGGGTATTTGTCCTTCCTAATGGCTGAGGAATATTCCATTGTATACATAGACCACAGCTTCTTTATCCATCATCTTTCGATGGACACCAAGGCTCCTTCCACAGTTTGGCTATTGAAGAGCCATATTTGAATTGTAATTCTGTGTCGGTGATTTGGATTTGATGTGTGTGAGACTGGATTACTGTTCCCAACTATTTGCTCAGTCCCTGCAAGAAGATAATGGGAAATCAGCTACAATCATTTGAGACTTCCTGTACATTCCACGGATGGAGGAAGCACCTGATCCTCACTGACTCCTGCTTGGTCGTATGACATGCTTTGGCCAATGGACATGAGCTGCCATGACTTTTGCTATGATTAAGAAGGAACTCTAACTGTAATTGCTTGCTCCACCTCAGCCTTGGTCCAGCTCTATCCTCTGCCCTGAGAGCTGCATGGCCCAGCTACTTTCACGCTGAGACCTGAAATATGAAGTCAAGTAACAGTGAAGCCAGCAGAGTCCAGCCAACCTGAACTCACCATGTAGTCCTCATGTGAACAAGAAACAAATGTTCTTATCACCTGCCTCTGAGATTCGAGGGTTGAATGATATTGCAACAACAACAACAATAAAAAAAAAAACTGACTGATAAAAAAATGCCTGTGCCCTCAAGAAGACTTGAAGTCTCTTATATCACACCATAAAATCAACTCTGAATTTCCTAATTAGTACCAGAATATCTACTTTCTTCATAAATCAAAAGCCATGTGAAAATGCACAATGTCTGGATGTCTGGGTAGCTCAATCAGTTAACTGTGCGAGTCTTGATTTTGGCTCAGATCATGATCTCAGGGTCATGGGATGGAGCTCTGTATTGGGCTCCATGCTTAGCAGAGAGTTTGTCCCTTTTCCTCTGTTCCTCCCACCACTCACTCTCTCTCTCTCTTGAAAATAAAGAAATAAAATAAAATATATAATTGTTTTAAATAAAATAAATAATTCTAAGTCTGTAGCTCTGAATCATTTATTGGAATTTGAAAAACTCTGGGAATCACAGTCGAGTATTAATCTAGTTAGAATAGCATGGCTTCTCCAACCTAAACTTCCAAGTCACTTCATCTTCTGATTTATATTCCCCTCCTATTCCATTTTTCAGTCAAATTAATAGAGTTAATTAAAATTCACACCGGTTATATGTTGGAAGTAAGAGTTCTGTAATTCTTTTGCTATACGCAACTAGGTAGGAATATCAATCTTCAAAATGAAATTCTTAATTATTTTACGCTTTCTACTTAAATATTTTATTATAAAAATGATATGAGGAAAACAGGTAAGTTTTAAAATTCCAGATAACACCATGCCTGTTTTTTGTTTTATAATGGTACATAAGTTTATATTTGTGTATATGCAAGGCAAAAAATCCTTAAAACATTTTTTAAAAGTCATCTATTTTTTCTTCATATGGAAAAAAAAACATTTTCAATACTATACCATATAATAGAAAAATAAGATAGAGTAAAAAAATAAGTAAATAAACAATAACAAGAGGGAATTACTAAATTTGGTATCTGTCATTCATAAAAAGTTATAATTTGCATAAAATTAAGATAACAAGACTCATAATCACAAAAATTAACATTTTAAAGGCTAAAGTTTTTTAAGATTTGTTTATTCATGAGTGACACAGAGAGAGAGGCAGAGACATGGGCAGAGGGAGAAGCAGGCTCCATGCAGGCAGCCCAATGTGGGACTCGATCCTGGAACCCCAGGATCATGCCCTGAGCCAAAGGCAGATGCTCAACCACTGAGCCACCCAGGCATCTCTCAAAGGCTAAAGTTTTAATGAGGCAGGGTAATTCGATTATATCTTTATGGCTCAAGTATTTTTAAATATTAAATATGGATATATTAGTCTAATAAAAGATTATGTTTTATATCATTGTGATAGTTTTCTATTTCATGTAATCCAATAGTCCTGAAAACTTGATACAACATTCTGGTTTATACTGCCCTTATTTTAAATTTGTATGTAAAAAAGGTTGTATTAACCAAGAAAGTCAGAGGGGGAAAGATTTGTCACTATTACAAACAATAAATTAAATGACTTTCATATAAGAAAATATGTGTTTCTGTACTACCTTGAGTTCACTAATCTACGATTTTGTTATTAAAAGATAGTATGCATAGTAATTTCATACCTTTTTACATACTTCTTAGGCATACTATTATCCCATATAAATGCTATTGTCTTCAATCTAAAATATTTACAATGCTCCCTAATTTTATAAATTTGAGGCCATTAAATATGATTCACATCAATCTACCTACCAGCATGGCCACCCATATATATCCATAGCCAGCTCTACTTTCCACATATACCAGGCCAGGCTGGATACCTGTCTACCTGTCTGAACAAAGGCAATGAGTACAGTGATACAATAAATAGAAGCCATGGCCACGGGTAAGCAGAAGCCATGGGGTAAGTGGAAGGGTTGCAGACTGCCAATAAGTTGGCAGTAGTAAGAGAGGAAGAGCCACATGCTAACTGAGGCACCGCTCTACTAGCATAGGCTGAAGAGAGAGGTTCACCATACGTAAATGAGTTTAGATTGTAATTAGTAAGTTCCATCCTTGCTAAAAGTCATTTCTGTGGTATAAATCCTAGGAGTGAATAGGAAACTCCTGATTATTGAGGAATGCTGAGACTGAACTAGATGAAATTGTTGCTTTTGCAGTCCAAAACTTTTGAATATTAGTAACCTGATTGGGTTCAACCTCATGTGCAGTATTAGAAGCTTCACATGTGTTGACTCACACAATTGTCACAATATGACTCAAAGGTATTATCATTACGTCTTTTTTTTTATTAGCTACTTAAATTTATAATGCATGATGTTAAAGTTACCCTGACAATAATATCCTAGCTTCACTTTGGTGTAGTTTGTGTTAGGCGTAGAGGAGATTTCATTTATGTAGCTGAGATCTAGAGTAACTACCATATTTTCTATCTTTGAAATGAATAAGATGGCCTAGAGTTTGATAATAAAATATAAATCTTTCCAAATAATGAAGAGAAAGCTTTTCACCAGAGCACCTTCATGCGCAAATCTTCAACTCCAGTTGTATTTAAAATTAAAATTTCCTATTTTTTCCTTTTCTTTTGCCAAGAAAGATCTATCATTCCTTTTAATAAAAATGAGTACAATCTAAATCTTTCTTGACATTTCTAATCTAATGAAGGGACAAGGAAATAAAATGCTATGTTTCTTGTCATTTTTCCCAAAAGGTTTTGAAATAAACTTGTTCAGTGATGACAGCGTAATAATGAAAAGTGTATAATGAAAACAGCACTCTGACAGGTTTTCAAATACCTATGTGGAAATGAGAAAAGCAACTCATTTCATGGCAGGACTGGATGGACCAAGCCCAAAGTCAGAAATAGAAAATTATACTAAAGCAGCACACAATGGCTAAGATTTGGATTAAAAGTGACTTGTGAATAATTAACAGAAACTTGTGGCCATGTACTCCAAGCCAAGGTACTCAGCACCAAAAGAAAGATTTGCATGAGGTCAGATGTGTCCTTTCCATACATTGGCTCCAGCTGACATATGATAAAAAGAAAAATAAAGTTGTATGTTCTGAGATTCATGTTTAGGGAAGAAGAGGAATGAAATTTCCTCATTTCAGTTATGAGATAAATGGTGGGGATAAATGGTAATTTGGAGATTTATTTTGAGCAATGAAATTAGATAAAATACTTTCCAGATTAGAAAACATAAAGATCTCTAGAATACTCTACAGCAATAGTAAGCATTCCTATTATACCAACTGAATTTACTGAGCAGTTACTATTAAAACAGAACAATTTCTCCTTGTTCCTTTATCACCTCAGTTAGGACTCATTCCAAGTTGATGACATGGGTAAAAGTAATCTTATTTGAAAGGAGGGAGCATCAGAGAATTTAAGCGATTTTACCAAAAATGAAATACCCACTGACATAAACTTCAAAATTGAATCTACATTTATTTACCTTACTCCCAAATTCATCATTTTATTCATTAAATATATTTTTTGAATACTAACAACTGATATTTTAAGCAAACAAGCACCACACACAAAAACATTTTTTTTCAAACTATATCATTCATCAAGTCATACAACATATATCCTTCCCCACTTAAAAACTATTTTCCTCACTATCTCCTTTCAGATCACTAAATATGGACCAAAAGAGATCTAGAAATATAAAAAAAAAAAATAATGAATGGAACAGTCTGATACTGACCTAAGAATAGATACACAGATTAATAAACCAAAAAGGATAGTCCATAAATATATCCTATTAAATATAAGGATTTAATATAAATAATGGAGGGATAACAAAACAATGAATAAGTGTAAGGATTAACAATAATTAGTAGTAGGACAGCTGAGCTATTTATTTGCAAAACAATTCTGACTCTCCCTTTGCACAACTGAAGAAATTAACTTTTGATAGATTTTTGAAAGATATGATAGATTTTGATACACTTTTGATAGGTAATAGTTAAATATAACTAAATAAATTATGAAATACCAAAGAAAATAGAAGTAGATTACTTAACACTCTTGGTGAAAGAAGATGAAGCTAAAAAAATGGAAGACATCACAAAGAGAGAGGGATTTATTACATAAAATTGAAATATTTTGTGACCCAACAATAGCACAAATAAGACAACTGTGCATTTGTTGCAAATATGAAATTATATTCCATAATTCATTTTTTAAAATTCATATAGATGTAAAAATGTAACAAAACTCTAAACATAATACTAGATGAATAGAGAATTTACAAAGGATTAACAATGAAATTTGTCTAAGTTCATACCTTTTGCTCTTAAACACAACTGTGTCTCCTTCAAGTGTCAAAAAATGATGGACAATTAATGATCTTAATGTTCTTTATGATTTCTGTTTATGTTCCATATGTGAACACTTTATCAGAAACATATACAACTGGAAGTCTTCTTCCTTTATAAAGAGATTTTTGAAATAAGCAATCACGGGCAACCCAGGTGGCTCAGCAGTTTGGTGCCTGTCTTTGGCCCAGGGCATGATCCTGGAGACCCAGGATCGAGTCCCACATCAGGCTCCCTGCGTGGAGCCTGCTTCTCCCTCCTCCTGTGTCTCTGCCTCTCTCTCTCTCTCTCTCTCTCTCTCTCTCTCTCTCTCTCGCTGGGTCTCTCATGAATAAATAAAATCTTTTAAAAAAAAAGCAATCGCTATCAAAAAATGAAAATTAAATTTACCAGTGATTTTGCAAATCGATCAAAAAGATGGTTTCTAAGTCTCAGAGTTCTTGGTGGTACAAGTTCTGAGTTTATTATAGGAGGGTGAGTAGTAAATCTACATTATAGTCTAAGTCAGAAACAGAGGCCCTATTAGGAATATTATGAGGAATTTTTCATTTCATGGATGGAAATATAGTTCTACAGAAGTACACTTATTTCATTTTTAGAATTTTCTTCACATCATTTCTTTGCGACATTTTTCACCTGATGTCAGGAATATAACCTGCATTTTCTATTGACTAAAAATCACCGCATCTTTACAAAACTGTAACTTGATCATATATTATCATCATATGCCTAAATTCCATTGGTAAAGAGAACACTACACAGGACAAGGTAGCTTAGACAATGAGGATGTCCATCTGCTCCAGGGAAAACTTTCTCTCAATTTGTTCCTCAGATTGCAATTCAAATAAACACACACACAATATCACACTCTTAGGAAGCTGCTCAGTAATCAATACCTTTTGAAAAATAAATGGATGAATAGAATTTCTCATATTCTACTCCTCTTATTAATCAATTCATGAGTGGTAGTCTCCTTCTATTACCTCACAAGACATATCACAAGAGAAAATTTCAAGAGAGAATATGAAAGCAAAGTAGAGAATAGGTAGAGAGGGACAATACAATCCCACGTGTCAAAATTATTGTCTTACTATCTTTGAGGAAGACCTTTAAGGGTTCTTTTTAAAAAAAAAAAAAAATATTTATTTTGGAGAAAAAGAGAGTAGGGGGAGGGGCAGAGGGGGAGGGAGAGAGAGACAATACCAAGCAGACTCCACACTGAACCCAGAGCCTGATGCTGGGCTCCATCCCACAACCCTGAGATCAAGACCCAAGCCAAAACCAAAAGCCCAACACTCAAACCAAACGAGTGAGCCACCCAGGTGCCCCTGACGTTTTGTTTTGTTTTTTTTCAAATGTTAAAATGATGATTGAAAAGAAAACATCATGAAAAAAGTATCATGAAACACTTCTTGTTATTTTTTAGTCATACTGGAAGCCTTTATTATATTTAAAAGCGATTAAGGAGAATCCCTTAATCTTCTCATAAGGAAAGGGTATCTTGAAATTAAAGACAGAAAATGTACATTAAATGTAATGCCAAATTAGATATAAAGTGTTAAGATCAACCAGTCAACCACTGACTGGTTGCGAGTGATAAACACATGTTTAACTTTGGATCTGGTTAATTTAATTTCTTTAGAAAATGATAATTTCATATTAGTACAATGCAGCAAATATTGCTTCAAAATAACTTCTGAATATGGGGCGCCTGCATAGTGCCGTTGGTTAAGGCATACAACTCGTGGTTTTGGCTCAGGTTTGATCTTAGAGTCTGGAAACCAAGCCCCCTGATGGGTTTTGCGCTCAGCACAGAGTCTGCTTGAGTTCCTCTCTTCCTCTTCCCCTCCCTACCCTCCTTCCCCCCCTTTCTTTCTGAAATAAATACATAAATTAAAAAAAAAATAATAAAAAATGAATAACTTCTGAATATGGACAAAACACACTGCCAACATAAATTATAGTGTAATATTATCAACTGTTTTATCTACCCTTTAATAGCTTGATCCTTAAGTATTTTACCACTCAAAATGTGTAGATTTTTAAGTTTGTTCAGTTTCTATATTAAATCCATTGCTACAGGGGCACCTGGGTGGCTCAGTGTTTGAGCATCTGCCTTTGCCTTGGGTCATGACCCCAGGTTCTGGGATTGAGTCCTGCATCGGGCTCCCTGTAGGGAGCCTGCTTCTCTCTCTGCCTATGTCTCTCCCTCTCTCTCTGGGTCTCTCACGAATAAATAAATAAAATCTTAAAAAAAACCCTAAATTAAAAAAAAAAACCTAAATTATAGTGGAGTATTATCAACTGTTATTATCTACCCTTTAGTAGTTTGATCCTTAAGTATTTTATCACTCAAAATGTATAGATTTTTAAATTCAGTTGTTCAGTTTCTGAATTAAATCCATTGCTCCAGAAAATTATTTGAACCTGTATTTTACATTTAGGAATTCTTCAATCATTTCTGTAAATGTTTTGAGTATGTGCTCTGCTTCTGAACTGAGGAAATAATGGTCAACTTTTATTGATGGCTACAAAGATGCTGCGTGAAGCACTTTAGATGCCTTATCACATTGGATTCTCATAACAATCCTATGGGATATTTTCTGACACTGTCCCCATCTTTTAGCTCAAGAAACTGACATTTGAAGAGGTTACATAGTTTTCCCAACCAAATTTCAAACGTATTTATTTTAATTTCAGAATAAGCAAACATAAGCATTTTGTTGTCCATCAGGCTTCCAGGAGGGATTGCCTTCTTATCTGAGTCACAGCTTCAAATTTTAGAGAAGTCCTGAATTCTTAAAATTATAGATTGACATTAAATTCCAATTGCCTGGAAACGTGGTGTCTTACCACACAAGGAAAAGTTATGGGCTGTTATTATAAACCTTATATCAATAATTTTTTTCAATTTCCCCCAAGATTTAGAAATAGGTTTGTAGAAAGCTGTCTTTCTGAAAAAAAGTGTCAGGCTAACATCTTAGGCATCCTCATGAAATGAGTTATTGGGTCTTTTTAAGTTAGTCTAGTGAAGGGCTGAGCCAGTTTTCAAGGTAATCTGGTAACCGGAGGAAAGAAAATTTTACTATTGAGCAAATAATCATGCTCGTGTGTATGCATGTGTGTGTGTTTTCCTGAACACAACAGTAACTACTATCTGGATAAGTAGAGCTTATTTTTGTGTGACAGCCTAAGTAGAATAATTTAATCCTTATCCACATAAATTATTATTTCCACAAGAGAACAGGCCTGCATGAAACTTTTGTTTCTTCAAACACACCTCATTTTGGTGAAGTGAAATATAGCATTAAGATTTGAAAGTCTATGTACATATTTAAATGTTTTACAGCTCAACAGTTACTTCATTTTCAAATCATATATAAATAGCAGATATGAGTTTTAAAACCCCAAATATTTGGGACATACTACCTTAGATGGCATTGAATGCCTTTGGCTCAAATCCTTGAATTTCAGTTTTCTCATCCTTAATTCAAGAAAAAAAAAATATCTACTTTGTATCCTAAGGTTATTATGAGATAATGAGATAACATACATATTTTAATATATATAAATATATGGCTTTATTAATGAATTATTAATTGATGACTATGATAATGAGTAATATTTCTCATTAGAGGAAGAGTTCTTTCCTGAAAAATGACTCATTAAGCCTTTATTTCAAGTTAATTAATTTTTCTGGATTATACTCAGCTTTTATTTATTCATTTCTGAGTTACAGCCCACTTTATTCCTTCAAAGGCTTAACGTAGCTTACAATGTTAAATGCCTATAACACAGAACAGGAAATAAGACGTAGATAAAATTACTTTAAGTAGGATAGAGCTAGATGCACTGTCATGTAGATATCCTAGATAAGTAAATTCCTGTATCTGAGCATAAATGTAGGCCAGAGCTTCCTGGAAGCCAAGGGAAAATGTAGAACTGAACAATTAATACAGTTTCCATGTTTAAAAGGACATAAACTATCAAGTTATATATAACAGGTGTACCATAAATATTTATTTTAAATGTCTTAATGATTTAGTGAGTTAACCTGGAAAGATATTCTCCTCCATCTCAAGACTCTTGACATTAAAAACTAGGTACAACATACCATATAGATCCTTATATAAAGGCCTCTGGGGGATGTAATTGTTACTCTATAGGCTCTATTAAGTCTTTCTGATGTATATTTTATACTGCCATTTGTAAATCTAAATTAAACCACAATTCAGTGACTTCTATGAGAGTTTATATGATATTCTAGTTTTGTTTTGTTTTTTTTTTTTACCTATTTCCAGTTACCCAACTTAAGAGAACTTATAGGACAGATTAATTACTGTTTCCCTGAGATATGCTGCATCTCATTTCGGCAAATGTTTGAAAATAGCCTGGTTTAGTTTGTGATGTGGTTTCCAGTGCTTGCTTGATGCCATCTACAAGCTTCCTTCATGGCCTTCTTGTCAACTTTGACTAAAAGACAGAAGTGTCACATCTACCAGTGTTGACACGAAAATGAGGAATCCGAGCTGAAATCTTGTTCGGAACAAGATCACAATGTATAAAGGTAGGTTGGAAGGAAGCTTGGTGGTTACAAGCAGATTGCTTCAGTGTCCACATGTTAATGTTTAAGAGGATTCCTGAGTTATCCCTTAGCTACATCTTCATTTTTAACTAGAGGAAAACCGTGCCTTAGGGTTGACTCTGAGTCTTTCAAGGTCGTATGGCTGGACATCCTTCCTCTGAAGCTACGGGCATTTTAATTGTGAGATTTTGTTGTTAAATGGGAGTTTGCATTTTATTCATGAATTATTAGACATCAACAGAAAATGAGAAAGAATTTTGAACTGAAAATAGATCACCATGGATCACCATTATCTACCCTAGCACAAAGCTGGTGCTACAGAAAAATTAAATCAAAGGGAAGAAAAAGCTGTTGGCACCAAAGAACAGAATTACAGGATTAAAAATACCTGTATTCTCCACCATTTGCTTCAATGTGGATGGAACTGGAGGGTATTATTCTGAGTGAAGTAAATCAATCGGAGAAGGACAAACATTATATGGTTTCACTCATATGGGGAATATAAGAAATAGTGAAAGGGATTATAGGGGAAAGGAGAGAAAATGAGTGGGAAATATCAGAGAGAGTGACAGAGCATGAGAGACACCTAACTCTGGGAAACGAAGAAGGGGTGGTGGAAGGGGAGGTGGGTGGGGGGTTGGGGTGACTGGGTGACGGTCACTGAGGGGGGCACTTGACGGGATGAGCACTGGGTATTATACTATAGGTTGGCAAATTGAACTCCAAAAAAAAAGAAAAAAACTACCTGTATTAAAAAAAAAAAAAAACCTGTATTTTATCATTACTCATTGAAAATCATTGTTGCTATGCTCAGAATTTTGTGACTTCTGTATCTAAATCATTCTAAGTGGGTATCTATTCTAAATCTACAATGTTTTCCTGGAGATACTATTATCTTTATACTCTCACATTTCTTCCTAATGCTCAAAGTGCATTCCTTCAGTGCAAAAAGACAGTGACCAGACTGTCTTTTTTCTCCACATTGGAAAATCGTAATTGCTTACTGCCAGTTGACTGATACCCCTTCTTTAATTGTAGAACATTGTTTGTGCCTTTCCATGGTTTTTTCTCCCATCCTCTAATTTTTAACATCGCCCTCTTTGTTTCTTCCATTCCAACTGTCAGGCATTTTTGCAGATGTCATTCTGTCATCACACTCTTCACATTACACTTAAGTTTTTGACACCAAGTTAGAGCAGGTATTTTAATGACTGTAAAACTGTGTGTTGACATAATTATCTCATTACTCATGTAACTGTTCCGTTAACCCACTTACGTATTATACATTTAAAAAACTATATTCATTCCTCACTCTGACTTTCTGGAGATGATGAGCTGTATTGGTTGAAAATAGGTTTTGGGGGGCGCCTGGGTGGCTCACTCCACTAAGAGTCTGACTCTTGATTTTGGCTCGGGTCATGATCTCAGGGTTATGAGATTGAGCCCCACACAGGGCTCTGCACTGGGCCTGGCTCTGTACTGCACGTGGAGCCTCCTTAAGTTTCTCTCTCTCCCTCTGCCCCTCCCCATTCTCACCCCTACACTCTCTCTCCCACTCTCAATCTCTCTCTAAAAAAAAAAAAAATATATATATATATATATATATACACACACACACACACACACACACACATATATATATAGCTTTTTTTGGAAATACCTCTTGCATAAGATACACATTTGCCACATGCGTAAGGTGGCCTTCTTTGCAACACTGTCTAGGGGCTTTATCAGGCCAGAGTAGGACCTGGAGGAATGTTAGTATGGAGGTAAATTTTATGTTTCTCTCCTTTTGTGTATCAACATAGGAATTAAAAACAATCATATACATAATCTTGCTTTTTTAGGCAAAGACAGCCACTTAGATTTGAAGTTGTAATTGATTTCTATTCCTTTGTAGAGTTATTCTTTTTCCCCTCTTGTTTCTCAAAGGATGTTTGCTCTTTAGAAATGTTAATACTTTTTTTTTTTTTAAGATTTTATTTACTTATTCATGAGAGACACGGAGAGAGGCAGAGACGTAGGCAGAGGGAGAAGCAGGACCCATGCAAGGAGTCCATTATGGGACTTGAACCCGAGACTCCAGGATCATGTCCTGAGCCAAAGGCAGATGCTCAACCACTGAGCCACCCAGGCGTCCCTGTTAATATATTTTTTATAAACAAATAAGCTCAGGAAATTTTGGGTTAAAGAAAGATGGGTTAGAATGGGTTATCTCAGAGTCTTTAATACACTAATACGTTTTGTAAATCACCAGAGGGTTTCAGGTTGCCCTAATACTGGTATTTCTCAAATGCATTTCACCTCATAACCTCATGGCCCTAATTGTCCCTAGTGCATGCTTTGGAAAATGCTATTCTAGACACTTCTAGGCCTGTAAGAGTAACTACTCTTTGATCTCTCTTTTAAGTGGATGGTCTTAGCTCCTATATAAAGATAATGTAACTTAAGAATTACTCCAAAACACTCAAGGTGCAAAGTATGTCAGATTCCGTCCAATTTTTCTAAATCTGATTAATTAGTACAAACTACCCACTCAATGCAGTTAGCAAGAATTCCAGCATTTCTTATTTTGCATGGCTCTTTGCCTTCTTATGTGTGATCCTTGACAGGCCACAGGTCAGTAGTTTACTGCTGAGGTGCTTAGCGTCCATTTAGACTGGTGACTTCTTTGACAACACAACCCTCCCTCAGGATTAGCTCACATTACTGGGATCTTCAGCTCCAGTCTGTCCCAGTAGGCCACAAAGCTAACTCCTCCAAGGCCACACCTCCTGCCTACCTATGTGTATGGCTGTTCTTTTGGAATCAGCTGGGTCTCATCACCAAGGGCATGAAATCATCTTTCTACCTCTTGTTTTAGGTCCCTCTCCTCTTTTTATCTAAGTATAAGCCTTAATACCTTCACTTTGAAAAATCAGCTTAATCGTTAAAAATACTGAAACAAAGACCCTCAAATCCTAGCTTGATATCTTGCTTACACCTAATTATTCATCCCTGAAGTATGAAAAACCTCTTTCACTACTTGCAGAAGCAAGATAACTCAGAACTTCTTGTAAGGTGAAAACAAAAAGATCACATAGTAAAATATACAAGAGACCAATTAATTTATTAATAACTTACAATCATATTGATTAAAAAGTCTACCTTATGGATAGTTCATATAAAATTTGATGTTTCCTTTTTTTTTAAAGATGTTTCAGAGTTAGTTTTTATTTATTTATTTAAAGAGTTTAGGTAGTGGTATAAAGAAAAGACTTTTATTAAAGGCAACTAGCAATAGGACCATGGCTATCAAACTAGTTTCTTACACCGAAAGTGGCTCTTCCTTTAAGTGTTTCTGAAAATGTCTTGGGATTCTAAAATCATTTCTTGTCACTTAAAAAATTTTGAGGCAAAAAACAAACCAAACAAAACAAAAAACACCTCACTACTAAACGAAAGGAAGATGATAGTTAAAAAAAGAAAAATCCAGTTCCATCCACGTTGAAGCAAATGGTGGGTATTTGTCATTTCTAATGGCTGAGTAATGGAACTGGAGGGTATGATGCTGAGTGAAATAAGTCAATCGGAGAAGGACAAACATTATATGGTCTCATTCATTTGGGGAATATGAATAATAGTGAAAGGGAATAGAAGGGAAGGGAGAAGAAATGAGTGGGAAATATCAGAAAGGGAGACAGAACATGAAGACTCCTAACTCTGGGAAACAAACTAGGGGTGGTGGAAGGGGAGGAGGGCGGGGGGTGGGGGTGAATTGGGGATGGGCACTGAGGCGGGCACTTGACAGGATGAGCACTGGGTGTTATTCTGTATGTTGGCAAATTGAACACCAATAAAAAATAAATGTATTATTTAAAAAAAAAGAAAATCAGTCCAACAAATATTGAGAGTCAGTGGAGACATTCTCTGTATTATTTCTACTTTCTCTGGGACTGAGCAGAGAGTAAAGGGAGAATTAGGAGTCCCTCCTCCCAATATGCAATGCCTATGTTCCTGAATTAAAAGAAAAACAAGGGAAAAAAAAAAAGGGAAGAGTAAATGAGCCATCTTAATCCTCAGCCTTTTTTCTTGCCTTTTTCATAGTTTTGATCTCCGATTTCTTTAGCATTACTTTTCCCATTGTAGTTGACACACAGTGTTACATTAATTTCAAGTGTACATCTCTGATCTCTTCATTATATCTTAGTAAAATGGCACATTCCTTACCTTTTCTTTACTTAACGACTTGTTTATAATTCTTCAGCCCTGTAAACAGATCATACTGAAAGATAGCCATACTTTGGCCCAGGTGTTTCCAAATACTTATTGTATACCTCGAATTCCCCAAGGAATAAATAAAATTATTAAGCAATTTCAATGTTACTCACAGACATGCTGAATATGAAAGCAGAAGGACAACTGAATCCTTTCCAAATCAGGTGCTAAAATGCACGGTTTCCTAAGGAAAGACATTACTAAGGCTTCCAATGTGTGTATGTATTTGATATTTCACAATACTCAGTATAAAGTGAGGTGTGAGTTTTCAATTTTTGCAGACTTAAATATAGTCACAGATTATGCCCTGAAGAGGCTTCTCATTCTTACTTAGTAAATCATCACTTTACATTTCAGCGTGGCAATAGGCTTGCCATTAGATTGAAAAGCCATTGTCTAGTTAAAATCTGAGAAATTTAAGTCGCTTTTGATGTAAATAGGTTCTAACTATCATTGCCTTCTAATAAATAATTCTAAGATCAACACCGTATGGAAGAGTCAAATAAATGGAAAAGTTTTCTATTCTAAGCAATATTCAGTTAAATTGAAACCACTTTTCTTGGACCATTTTTTAAAAGTTGTAACGTACTTCTAAATTAGTGTTTACAATATTTTATTACATTGGTTTGATAGGATTTTTATAGAAATGTTTGCAGAATGATGCAGGATTTTACATTCTAACACATGCAGATTAAGTTCTATAACATATAATCCCCAAACTGATGATATTGTTATCATTATGTTATAGTCTGTGGGATGAAGTAATTAATTACACTCTTGTCTGTCTTCCCTTACAGGACTCTAAGGGCCAATGGCAAAAACAACCTTGCTGTATTTCTCTCGTATCCCTAATGTCTTCTATAGTGCTAGTCACATAACTGGTGCAGAATAAGTTTTTGAATCTATGAATTAATAAATACACAGAGTCATTAGGAAGATAGAATAGTTGTCAAACAAGATTATGCCTTGATTTGAAAGAGTAATATAAATAATGCAAAATGTGCTCAACAGGATGAGAAGAGGTATACAGCAGAAGCCTAGAAACAATAGGTTTGAGCCAGCAAATATGAGAAATACCTACTCTCACTCCAAAAGAGGAGGTATTCTGACCCAAAGACTCAAGGAGCTCTTAGCCATCATTCCTATAAGTAGATAGACAAAACATCTGAACTACACACATTTTTCAATTTAAAATCCATCAACCAATTTACAGTTTTTCATTTCCATTTCTATTTACCTTTTCCTAGGGAAAAAAAAAATGTACAAGTCATGTAAAACTATAGGCTGAGAGTGTGTTTTTTTTTCTTGTAAATTGATAATTTGTCTTTTTTCTTTTACATATGTAAGCCTGCTTTTTTAAACTTGGACCCTGTGAGTCCTTTCATAAAGACAACAGTCTCCCTTAAGTCTGAGTAAACTCTCAGATTTGAATCTGTGGAGCTGATGTCCAAACCCAGGGCTGTAGAAAATCTCTCTTGGGAAGGCCCTGAGAGGTGGTCACTTGGCCTCTTTTATAGTTACTGGAACCTCAGCGTGGGTATAAAAACCACACCAGAAGCACAATCACTATTTAACCTGCAGGACACTGGAAAAAGTAAGGAGAATTTTTAAATATATGTGTTTGTTCCAGCATTAACCTAGATCTTTCTCTGAATTAGTTTTCTCTTCCATTCTAGAAGAGATGGAAGGCCTAATATGTTAGGACTAAAAATGTGTGTTTCTGGATAGCCCCTTTCCAGGAAGTTCCTCAGGCATAAATGGCCATGATATGTACCACTTGACTCCATGTGTCCCCTTCATCCCAGATGCATGAATCATAGTGATTAAAGCCTGGGCGGTAGACTGCGATGTGATCTCAGTTCTACTTTTAAGCTTTGCTTAAAAGTTTTCCTACATATTTTTTTTTAAGATTTTATTTATTTATTCATGAGAGATGGAGAGAGAGGCGGAGACACAGGCAGAGGGAGAAGCAGGCTCCATGCAGGGAGCTCGATGTGGGACTCGATCATCCAGGGTCCCCAGGATCACACCCCGGGCCAACGGCAGGGCTAAACCACTGTGCCACTGGGGCTGCCCAAGTTTTCCTACATATTAATAAACCGATCAGATCTTGTCTTGAGGGGTCAAACAGGATATAAAAAAAAAAAAAGTCATTTAGCTAGTAGCAGGTTCCCTAGACAAATGGGGATAGTTTCTGCTAATTATATTTTAATTTCGTTATATTTTGTTCTCACTTTCTACAATCACATATCTGCACCTTGCCTTTTCTCTAAGTCAACAGATACCTTGGGAAGCAGGTGTTCAAGATTGAAAAGCGTTAACCTGAGGAGGAGGTGACTGGTTGCTAGAAATACAGTGGGTAGATGCAGAACTTGAGAATTAGCCATAATAATAATAACAGAAAACAGGCTCACTCCCATGACCTACTAAGAAGATGTGGTGAATCTAGTTTTATTTTTTTTAAGATTAAAAATGTATTCATGAGAGACACAGAGACAGAGGCAGAGGGAGAAGCAGGCTCCCTGCCAGGAGCCCAATGTGAGACTCGATCCCCAGGGCCCAGGGATTATGACCTGAACTGGAGGCAGATGCTCAACCACTGAGCCACCCAGGTACCCCCCAAATCTAATTTTTATTATTTTTTTAAAGATTTTATTTATTTATTCATGAGAGACAGAGAAAGGCAGAGGGAGAAGCAGAATCCACTCAGGGAGCCCAACGTGGGACTTGATCCAGGATTGTGCCCTGGGCTGAAGTCAGTGCTAAATCACTGAGCCGCCCAGGCTGCCCCAAATCTAATTTTTAAACTGAGATTCAGACACATCCTATTTCTGTGTTTCCATAAAAATCTGCTTCAGAGTCAGAATTCCTACCTTCCTTCCTCCATTTCCTCAAAATAATTTGCTCCTTACGTGTGATAACCTTAATGGATTTGTATTCCCCGCCACTTTGGATGCTCACAACGTTCTGCGTATCCTTCCAGGACTTCAAAATAGAGCTAACAGATGAAATTACTGAATATTTGTAAATCTATCAGCTATTTAATATTCACCACTACATTGTCAGGTGGCAGTCGCTTTATACGATGTGTCTATTTACACAGACGACAAAGAGGGGCACCATGGAAACCTAGGGCCGCATCGCTCCGAAGCCCAACTGAGTTCACCCACCAGCTACATTGTGTTGGGATGTTCATTTCCACTCACTCTAATTCTTCACCCTTCATCCATCCAAAACAAGAAAAACTTAAAGCATCTTTACTACCTGTAAGTGGCAACATCAAGTCCTGACGGTCACGGGGAGATGAAATGGGATATTTTCTGGCATTCTCTAACGCGGCATGATGGAGTTTCTAGACGGAGGCCAGGTTACTCTTCAGCCAGGAGGCTGCTCGCCTTTGAGGCTGTTAAGTGACATTTATGTTTTCTTGCTCCTGCCAGAGTAGAATCCTAGTGATGCTGCCAGGATACATCACCACCTCTGGTGCCGGATGGACTTGTGCCCTTGCCTCCATTAGTTTTAGGACCTCAGATGCCCCTAGCTATAAATTAGGGTGTCCTCTGACAGGAAGTGTGTACCACTTCTAACACAGCAAGTTTTATCCCAATTTTTATTAGAGAAAAACCCAAAAGGGTACTTGTTAACACTCTGAGGAAGTCTCATTTAATTTCTTTTCAGTAGAAAAAAATGTCAGTTATTCTTTTGGTCATTCACTATATTTATTTCTTTTTGTTGGATGCCTGGGAGATGTCTTGTTTGGGAATTTAGTAAACCATATCCAATCTATTCATATTTAACCTTTGCTTACTTAATAATGTTGAGTTTTATTTCTCTGATGAGAAGACTGTAGGGGAGCAGCAAATTGGATCTTCCAAAGTAGTTTTTTTTTTTTTTTTTTTTTTTTAGGGATAAGAACTGCAACCAAACACACTTAAATTTTCACCGTGCCTGTCTCACGTTTACTTTTTTTTAATTTTTTTTTATTATTTATTTATGATAGTCCCACAGAGAGAGAGAGAGAGGCAGAGACACAGGCAGAGGGAGAAGCAGGCTCCATGCACTGGGACCCCGACGTGGGATTCGATCCCGGGTCTCCAGGATCGCGCCCTGGGCCAAAGGCAGGCGCCAAACCGCTGCGCCACCCAGGGATCCCTCACGTTTATTTTTTAATTGAGAATTTTTCTAAGTAAAAAAAAAAAATCCTAATAGTCCGAAAATTAAACTCCAAGCACACAGAAGTTTACTATGGAAAGATAAGAACATTATGTAGCAGTAGCAGTTTTGGAAAGCAGAAACAACTTTAAGAAATTTCCATAGTAGGGACTGCATACAAAAGTATAAGGTGACATTATTTTCTTCAGTGCATAAAATGCATCAATACGTCCTTATTGGGTGTTATCAAGAGCAAGCCTATAACCCCGGCTACAGCACTGCTTCTCGAGGTCTCTTAAAAGGCGGTGTCTGGATTAAGCACATGTTATTCAAACCACTGTCTGCAGTTGAGGAATCTGGAGGAGAGGCTTCCCCATCTACCTCCTGGAGTTGTGCCCCCACCACGACTCTCACCTCCACCCCCCCAACCTCTCAACCTTACCACCCTCCCCCCCATATCTGCCCTCCACAGTAGTTACCTATTTTAGGAATTAAACCCTGGAAGAAGAATTGGTTTTCAGAAAAAGTTTCATGGTTTAGGAAGACAAACATGTTTATGCGTCATTGAGATAGAACGTTTTGAGTCTTTTCTAACATTCCAGCTCTAATAACCCACAGCAATTTTTCTGCTTCCGTACCCCACCTTTTTATTTAAAAGGAAAACAACTGTGTTACCATGACTATTCCCCTTCACACTTCCATTATCCAGTGCTCCGTGTGCTGGTCTGTTTTGTTTTTAAGAAAGTCTATCATGGGGAGATAGGCTGAGCGATATATAAATTTTATATGAATATTAATCTTTTTAAAATCATGTGAAATGGTTCAGTGATCTAATAGATAGTTTTATCGTACCGATGCATGCGTGATTTGAAAGATAATTACATAAGATTAAATCCCTTCTCTCAGCCAATCAGAAAAGAGATTCTATTCATTTTACGACCTATAATAAACTTTGTGGATGAAAAATTGTGCTGTTAATCTCAAGTACAATGACAGAAATAAAATACTATGAAAAAAATTTTCCTGGCGCTTCATGGGCAAAAAAAAAAAAAATATGGTCTCTATTTACTAGAATCATTAAAATGCTGTATCCATTATTTATAGAATAGAGGAATAGGAAAATGGCAGGAAAATGATAAAACAATAAGGAAATTACATAAAGAGATAAAATGTGAATCACATTTATCTAAGAGGGGAATTAATGTTGGTAATATTTCTATACGGAAAAGAATGCTAGAGTACAAGGCGGAGTAGATTTTAATTTTTAGCAAGACTGGTGCTAACCTAATACATGAACAGCATGTTTTGTAGAAATAAAAATATAATGAAAATAAAATACCACCCAACATCTATGTAGTATTTACTATCTGCCAAGCTGTGATCTAAGTACTTGTCACATATTAATTCACAAAATTGTTTGCTATAACTCCGAGGGGTCTGTACTACTATCACTTCCATGTTGGAGATGAGGAAATAGAGGTCCCACGAGATTAAGGAACTTGTGCAAGACACAGCTTGCAGGTTCTGGTGCTGGGGGCTTCATTCAGCTGCCCATGCTCCTGAGTATTGCTCTGCACCATTATTTTTAGACTCTCCCTATATCCTCATCAGTATCAGACACGTGTCCTCAGTTTTTGCCTGGCTATCTGCAGTGAGCACACCTTATATACGCACTCTGAATGCTGTGTCTCTCAAAATGGGTCCTACAGAATTCCTCTTCTCCTCATTTCATCCTGCTGGGGATGGAGGATGGTTGTGGGCACAGGTCCTAATGGTGCAGATGACAATGGAGTATACGAATTATGGGAAATGTAAAATAAACAAAGAGATAAAACCAAATAAAGTATTTTCTTTTCACTGTCCTCACATGTGGGCAATTCTAAACTGTCGGTGACAAATACTCCTCTCATCTGGGACCGACGGCTCCCAAAGCCAACCTCCTCTCCACTTACGATTCCCACTTGTCACGTTTGCTCATCTTTCTCCCACGTTGCTGATTTCATCACCAGCTGTGTCAGCCACTCAGCCAAGAACGTGAGCTGTCACAGAAGCTCCCTTCCTCTCTCTCTAATTCCTGCACGTTCAACAAAAAAATGACCCTTTTGATACTCTTTGCATTAATTCTCTGCTCTCTCCTGGTTATTTTCACTGAGAGGTACCCATCGACATGATCTTTTAGTAACCTTAATTTTCTCCTTATTAGAAGGAAATATGCACTCATTAAATTTACTAAATTGTAAAAGCGTAAGAGAGAAAATACAAATCATTTGTGATGTCAATGTCTAGAGTTGACCACAGTAACATTTTGGGGTATCTCCCTCCCCCTTGCTCCTCTCCTCCCTGTGTCTCTGTCCACACCCCATCTCTCTGTCTGCGTTCCATGCATAAGCTCACTGTACAAAACCATGGCTTTATTATAATAGTTTTATTGGCTACATTTTTTGCCCATCTCACGTAAACAGTAAGAGAGTTTTGAGGTCAAAGGATATAACTGGGTTTTATTTTTGTTTCAAAAGTTTATGTTTCTTAAAACAATAAAATGAATGTGTCTTTATTGTCGAAAACTGGGAAAACGCAAAACAAAAGGGAAAAAATAAGAATCACTCGCTACCCCCACCCCGGCCATTTTACCTCAACTTAGACAAAAGTGGCCCTGGCAACTCACCTAGATTACTGCTAGTCATGCCCAATTTGCATCCCTGTCTCAGTCAATTCTGCCCTCTCCTCTCAACTTACTATCCACATTGCTTCTGGGATGATGCCATTTCAGATTTCGCAAATGTGATGAAGTCACGCTTCCATGCCACCATCTTCTACCCTCTGACTTCGCCATGATATACAAATTACCCCAATGCAACAAGTTTTCTCAAAAGGTACTTCACTTAGTTTGCTTCATTCCTGCCCAAGAGAATCAGAAGGCAGTTGTATATCAGGTAGGGCAAGTAACCCCAAGAGGACTAAGGCTGAATCAGGTACAATAGGGTTGAGTTGCTACAACACAGGAGAGTGGAACTGCTAAACATCTCCTGGTTCTGGTGAGGATGGTTGTGGGAAATGAGATTGGCACTAAATCCTCAGCTCATAGGAGAGATATGGCAACCAGGAGAAATCAAGATTGGCTGGAAAGAATGGGACTGCTTTATAAGAGCTAGATAGTTAAAGAAGTCAAAGAAGACTGAGTTCGGGTTAGCAAGGTGTACGTTGGGAGCATTTTGACCAGGGGGAGATTATATAAAACTCCAGCCTAACAAGAACATGGCAGATTAAATCAGAAGGAAAGAGGCAGGTTTCAGGTGGATGAGCCAGTGTGCTGCTGTGGTTCTCATATTGTGTGATGAGGACAGGGGACAGGACGGCATGCTAACAGGTTAAATAACGTGCATCCCACCAGCTGTCACCAGGGTCAAAGCCTGAGCTGTACCTGTGCGCTGCCAGTGCCCAGCATCACCCTGGCACATAGTAGGTACACAGGACCTTTTTTCCTAGTTGATTATATTGGCTTCTGTATTCCGTCTCCTAGTCTTTCCAAGGTAAATGCTTAGTCTCATTTACCTATGTGTTCTAGGATTCCCACTGGAAATTTAGTTTGTAAACTGGAATCCAGTTGACTGACCCCTATAATCAATGCCATCCAACAGGACATTTGTCACCTTGAAAAATTTATATACAGTAAAATAATTTTATCCATTAGTATTTTTTTTAATTCTTCCTGGATGCCATGTTGTTTTAATTTTTCTCTGCAACTTGTTTAAAAAGCCTAGATTAGGGGGGATCCCTGGGTGGCTCAGGGGTTTAGCTCCTGCCTTCGGCCCAGGGCACGATCCTGGAGTCCCAGAATCGAGTCCCACATCAGGCTCCCTGCAGGGAGCTGCTTCTCCCTCTGCCTGTGTCTCTGCCTCTCTCTCTCTCTCTCTCTCTCTCTCTCTGATGAATAAATAAATAAAATATTTTTTAAAAGCCTATATTATTTTTATTTGCCATTACTTGGTGTAGTTTATTGGGCAGATCTGCTTGGAAAAACTGTTACTTATCGTTGCTTTGAGACATATTTTTATTTATGTTTGCTTAGTTTATTTCATTGTTGTTGACTTTGTTTAAAAGCATTCTGTATTTTTTTTTTTTGAATAGTGTTACTACTAGACATCTAAAGTAATTTTCAGGTTTCAAAGTGCCTTTTTCAAATCTATTCCTATTAATTTTCTCTCCACACAATTTCCTGATATTTTTATGCTTTTTTTTTATAAAAAAAAATTAATGAGATCCCTTAGCTTTTCCTTTCCATGGAGAATTTAATTGAGTGATCAATCACTAATACAAAGTGTTCTTATCCCTGCAAGAGTACATTTATGTTATTTTACATAGGCCTAGCCAATTTGAGCCAAACTTGGGAAATCATTTTATATTGTTTTGGGGAATTATTTTATATCGTTTGATGAAGAAACACTATAGAAACCAAAATAAAAGACACATGAATTATCTAATTTTTAAAGAGAAACAAACATTTTCCCTGATTTTAAAAAGAAAAAAAAAAGGTACCTGTTACAACACAATGAAATCAGGGTTTAGAATAATATGTGATATTTTTATTGTATTAAAATGAAACTTAATTATAACACCCTATAAGAATAATAAGTAACACATCATACTTTCATACTCCTCCTGCCACGAGACTCTCTTCATTTCCTGACCAGAACATGGTCTCTCCTAATTGGATGCTGTGTAGCAGTTACAGATTGATGAAATTTCCAGAAACTCTGACCTTGTCATAATCAAAATAATGAGGGTACTTAATGGAATATGAATTTCCAGTCAGCTGAAAGCTCTTGGGTATATATACCTTTTGAGAGGAAAGAAAGCAAGTACCCCAAATAAAATCTCAAGTAAAATTCTACTGGCCCCAAACTAGATTTTTAAAAGGACAATTTGTGCCAAAGTATGTTATTTTCCGGCTACTGATGCTAATGGATGGAAAATGCTTTTTAAATGCTTAGCAGATGTTTAGTGGTTTTATCATCATCATTACCCACAAGTTATGCTAAATTATGTAAATCTGTCTTAGAATTTAGGGCTTATATGTACTTAATATACTTTATAACTATTTCTCTCCACTTGGTAGTAACCTCTTTAGGATAAGAGGTAGGTGTTTATTCTTTATTAATAGGAATACTTTATTGCAAAGGTTATTTTATTTCCCCTCTTTACATATTTTTTCCTAGACACATTATAATATCTGAAATAAAAGTGGAAAATGTGAATTCCTCTCAGTTTTATTTGTCCTATATTTCTCACACCTGTTAAGACATTCTTACTGCCTATATTTGTCTCTAGTTTAAGACTGCCAAAGTTACATTCTTATGTGTCCCAGCCGTGCTTGGTAAGGAAATCATACTCCGTGCACCCCAAACAGAGTATGTTACCTTTGCCTGAAAACCTCGTCCTCATTCCCTCTCCTGCATCCACACCAGACCCAGGGATGAGCTAACTCTCCCAGGCTCGCCTACCATTGAAGTCAGTCATCTGGTCCTGATATCCTACGTCTTAAGGTGTCTCTTCCTTGACCATCCGTTGCCATCTTGAGCTCCTGCAATCTCAGGAAGAAGGCAGTACACAAGCTAACTTAGAATCTGCAAATGTTAGCCACCCTGGCATGGAATATGAACTTCCAAAGGATCAAGACAGATGCTCTAACTCTGAATAGGCTTTCCTGGTGCACAATGGTGAATGTATCACATTCAAATCAAACAAAAACTATTAGAAATCTCTGAGTTGTCTATTTTTGTTTTTATAATAATAATTGACACACAAGTATGAATTACCAAATATATTTTAAATCAATTTTTTCAAGATGGTGGTTTCAAAGGTAAATCAAAGCACTGTATTTTTCATCAGTGTTTGTTAAATCCCTAATTTACATGGAGAAAAAGAAACTTTACAAATTAGATGAGTAAGAATTGTCCAAATGCCTATTTAACACTAATTATCTGCTGTGTTTATTTATATACATACATATAACATATATGCATTTATTTTTAATTGCCTCCTTTTTACCCTACTGAACCTCAATTAGTATATGAGGTCTACTGGCATAGCAATTGCTTTCTCTTCTACCCATGAATGTACTTCCAATCTGAAACAGTTCCCAAAATACACCAAGCTCTCCATTAAGCATGTGTCCTATCAATCATTTTTGTTTTCAAATAGATATACTTACTAATTACATGTAAATTGATCCCAGTGTGGAAAGATCTCAAATAGTGTATACAAATATATTAAGGTTTACTATATATTTATTCACTCTATGTGCTAAGCACTGTACTAGATGCTTTACATATTCTGTACCCTTTTTAATCCCTTTATTTCAAGAACAAACTTAAGCCTTGAGCAGTTAAGTGCTGACCTTTGAACCTGCTCTACTCAATTCAAAGCTTGTGCCTTTCCCACAATTATTTTACTTTCAGTGATAGAGATGGCAGATATAAAGGATTTCAAGGCCATTTTGTGTAAATCGATGTTAGACTTATCTACATAATGTCACACTAGTAGCTAGAATGTTTTGAGATTTCATCCTTAATCTTTTAAGACTTTCATCAAGGATAAACATTATCCATGTGTTGTTCGATGCCAAAAGTCACAAAAAATACTGGATTATATGAAATTTTGTCTTGACAAAGTTGTCAGTTCTTACAGAATCATGAAGTGTAAATGGCAATTAAGATATCATTCAAAAAGGCAGAAGTCAGAATAGCAAGATATACTGGTTTTGGCTCGGTGACATCACACTCTGGGAATCAGGAGACTGGGGGTCTAGTCACAGCTTGGCCACTAATTAGGTGTTGCGACCTTGAGCAAATCACTTTGCCTCTGTTGGGCTTTTGTTTTTTTCATCTGTAAAATGAGGAGGCTGGGCTAGATAGTCTTTAACGTTCCTTCTGTCTCTAAAATTCTGTGATCCATAAGCTTTAGAGAGTACTGGTTTTATCATTATTACTTCTTTTGTAAAATTTCTAAATCAGTCTACAAGACTGACAGTATCAGCCAGAGTTCAAAGGTACCTTATTAGCAAATGCTAAGTCACTAATGGTGGCATCACTGGTCACAGTACGTTGAAACATTCTTGGAAAGATTCTTTAAGTAATTTAAGAGTGCCTCCAAAAAAAAAAATACCATTAATTATGCAAAGTTATGACTCCAGGCACATTGCGTTTACTGGAGACTTTTGAAAGTTAACATGGCCAATCCTAAGAAAATTATGAACTCTTCTTCTTTCCTACCACCCTGTAGTTACCAATGCTATCTCTGTATATATATTCTATATTCCATTCTTAGAAAGATGGAAAGGTTTACAACAATCAGTAATTTTTAATTACTAATTATGTGCTATTTAGACAAATGGGAACAATCACCCAACCCACACATTTGCATTTTATGCTTCTTTTCACAAAGAGTGGGAAAAAGAGCGCCTTACTTTATTAAAGGTTATTTCAAAGGGTGACAGCCAAAGGAGAATCATTTGCAGAGACAGAGGCATGTGTCATTCATTAGTCTACATCTCCGAATCCCAAGGGCACGGTGAAGCCAGCCCTAAAGAGAGCTCCAATTTCCCTAAGACTATATTTTCCCATTTCTCATTTTCAATGCTCTGTGACTATCCAACCCATTCTCCTACACCTGCTTTGTCCAATAGGTTAGCGGGTGGCCATACACAGCTATTTAAATATAAGTGAATTAAAATTAAATACAGTTTAAGTTGTTCAGCTCCTCGATTGCATTGGTCACATTTTAAGTGCTCGGTCCACCTTCTACACAGAGTAAAAGACCTGATTGTCAGCAAGTAGGATTCATATCCTTACAAAATGGTCACCATAGAAAACAATGTAAGTCTTTATACCTCCTACCTCAAGGTTTCAAAGCCTTTGGGAAGGAATCTGACTGGCTGGACTGGATCATGGGCGCGACCCTCGACCTGTCACTCAGGCTGGGAGGTAGGATGAGGGAATCAACTGACCATTTCCATTCAGATGTCACTGCTAGAAAGACGGGGAGCAGACACCTTAGAGAAGTGTGCCTGAATCATCTACCTGCCTTTGGTCCAATGCATTCATCTGAGGTGCTACCACTGGATGTATTTTGACACATGCACATGCTTGTATAATCTGTATAACCGTGTGCCTACTACGATATTTCAGCCACCCTAGAAAGTTCTCCATGCCTCTTCTCAATTTCCATCCCCCACCCAGAGGTAACCACTACTGTACTACTTTCCATCATCACTTAATGTTCTCTCTCTACTTTTCACATGAACACCCGTTATTTCATAAAACAAGACAGTAGAATGCTTAGAAGCCTAATTTCTTCTAGAGAAATGGGTCTGCTTCCCAACCCTTACCTCAAGGAGTTACTTCTCTAAGCCTCAGTGTTCTCTCAGTAAATAAGAATAATGGTAGTAATTAAGTCACATGATTATCATGAAGAGTAAATGAGGCAATGGATACAAACAATGGAGTCATAAGTCGGTGTGATGCTTGAAAAGGTACATCTATTCAGCAAATGTTAATTCTTGTTTTAATATAATTAGAGAAGTTTCAAGTTTCTCATTCTGCAACTGACCTGTAAACTCCCTCTTATTTATAACAAAAGGTTTGTCTGGTTCTTCTGTGATCCAATGTGAAGAGGAAATATGGGTCTCGTTTTCTCATACTCTTTAATAAAAGATCAGCAGTATGGAAGGGGAAGTTCAAAATGAAAGTCCCTGAAAATCAAATTAAAATGTAGTACTGATGATGACTCAGGTTTTTTTTTTTTTTGATAAAATGTTTGAGCAATATCAAAACTGTCGAAGCGCATCACCCAGTTTTATGAGCCTTAGAAGAACTTCGCAACTGCCATTCCACAAGTTTTATTCTGCCAGTTTTATGGATGACTCATCACAGCTCAGAGGTTCAATGAAACAGTTGATGATATAAACCAACCTCCTATAAAACAACCTTAGTACAAATCCCATTTTTACATAATACAATTTAATAGAACTGCCATTTTATGGAAAAACAGTCATTGGTGGCTTATGATCTCATGTGCTTACTCCAGAGGGGGAGGGGGTCGCTTGGTTTGTTGGCTTTGAGCAAAACGAAATCAGATTTTCAAGGAGTCCATAAGCAGGGGGATTCTGAGCACGGGTCTCTGAGGTCAGAGCCTCCCTTGGCTCGCAGGTCATTCTGCCACTGACCCTATGGGAGAAACGGACAATCTGTGCTCATGGGCAGTAGCTTCTGAAACGGGCTTCAGAGAGTGCGCAGGAGAGCACCAAGGTGTTCTGAGGCAGGCTTCTGAAGTAACCAGTATCAAAATGGTTCCATCATAATATAAACACATTTTTACAAACCCCTTCTTATGAAAAAAAAGTCCTATAACATTGTACATATATTTTTAAATGCTCTGGAAGAGTGCTCAGCAGAGGAAGTCATTACAGGAGGTGCTGTGGCTGCCAACTCCCCCCCTCATACCTCCACCGTCTCAGCCACCACTGCCTGCCTCCCGAGAGCCAGCCAACACCTGTGCTTCCTCTCCCAAGGGCTTTCTCTTATCACTGTAGGCCGCTTTGATACTTCCATGGCATCCTGCAAAAGCCAGGAACTTAATCCTCCCATGAGCAGCCCTCATGGAAAACATCCAAAGACTAGGAAGAGCTGATATACAGATGGCCCCGGAGCACCACCCTCAGAGCTCTGAGCACTGGTTCCTGAGTATCTCCCACGGGATTAGGTGCCCTGTTGCCTTTAGGAACTGCTGCTTTGAAAATAAAGCTTTATGGACTGTCCTCCCCTCCTTATCTCACTTCTCACACTCCTGCCAGTGTTTCTTTCTCTTCAACTCCCAAATAAACTACTTATACGTGAATCTTCCTTAAGGGTCTGCTTCTGGGGGGAACTCAAACTAAGCCAGTCGTTAAATCAAATGGGAGAATGAAATATCCTTTATAAAAGCAAGTATGATATTGGAGGAAGGGAGAAAACAGGGAGAGAATTTGAGAACAACCCTCTCACAAATGCCTCTGGCTTTCCTTGTCTGAATTCAATTCAGTTCACACTGAATGCATCAAGTGCCTTCTACATGGAAAGCATTTTTCCTAGATATTTGAGAAGATTAGAAAAGTATTAAGATAATTCATTCCATGCTATAACTTTAACAAATGTTACAAAGTTCCATATATATGTATATATATTAAATATATATATATATATATATATATATAAAGATTTTATTTATTTATTCATGAGAGATACAGAGAGAGAGGTAGAGGCACAGGCAGAGGAAGAAGCAGGCTCCATGCAGGGAGCTCCATGTGGGTCTCGATCCCGGGTCTCCAGGATCACACCCTGGGCCGAAGGCAGGCGCCAAACTTCTGAGCCACCCGGGCGTCCCACAAAGTTCCTTATAAATGCACAGAATATTTTTCATTTTCACAAGGAGAATTCTTTTGTGGAATGACATTTGTCCTGATCAATTCCATAAAGTGGCAATTTTGTCAGAAATCACTTATCTTGTAATGAAGTTCAATTATGTAATGATTTTCAGCTTATGATGGTTTAGAATTACCTTGAACTAACCCTGAGAACATGGATGGGTTAATTTTATTTTTGAAGAAATCACAAGAGAGTGTGATGTGCATACAGCTTAATATGTCCTATCATAGGAAATGTTTACTTTCAGCGGAATGATTGCTTTTTTAATTAGGATAATAACTTCAGGAGAGGAGAGTTTTGAATGCAAAAAAAAAATTTTGTAAAAATTGTTTCCAAGTAAATTGGTACTTGAATTATTTCAGAACTATGAGTTATTTTTACATCAGTTTCTTCTTAACAGCCAAAATTTAAGAATGTAGTTCAAGTTTACAAACCAGAAGATTCTACGCATTTATGGCTAGAAATTTGCCATGTACATACTATTTATGCATCTGTGTCATGCATCATTTGATTTGATGTTTGTTTAACTGAAATGTGATGGGTTGACATTATCAATCTGAGCAGATTTTCTATAACCTTAAACTGAATGTTCCTGTGCATGTGTGGACTGAGTGGCAGATGCTTTCACACAGGGTCCATCCAGTACGACCATTAACATGTGTTTGACTAACAGATAAATCAATTATAAGACAATAATCACTTATATGAACACTTAATTATATTATTTACATTAATGTCATTTTCCTGGGGTTATTAGGACAAAGCACTGTAGCCTGTTTCTTGAATGTATGTATATGAACTTTATAGAATCCATGGAAAATTAAGACAATTTAAAAAATTATAGATTGTAGTAGGGCAAATCATTAATTGCACAAACAACGTGACAATGGTATCTTTAAGGTAACGATTCTGGTTGTTAATCTACTTTATTTCACAATTTGAATATTATTCTGAAAGGCTAAATCATGTTCAGTATGTACTGATACATACATACATATTTACTGTATCTTTGGTGCATGGTATTTTTGGTGCGTCCAGTGGCATGAACCATGCTGGTGGCCAGAGTTGAAAGGCAAACAAGATCAACACAGACTTTCCCTTCTGGAAATAACAATGCCAGATACGTAAATGCAAACAATGTTGAGTGGTAAGTACAGCGACAGTCACCATATCAAATGAGTATTTTGCCTCACAAACTACATAGAACCTCACGCTTAATAAATGTTATAATGAAAATAGCTTAGCACATTCTGTGCACTGCAGTGGACACACAGCTTTCCATGATCTCATTTAATCCTCATGGCATCCTCATGGAGTATGTACAGAAACAGACCTGAGTTTTTATAGACTGTGGGGGTGAATGTCCATGGGCCTTGAAGTTTAATTTTTGTTGGCTTCATAATAAATTTTTTTCTCACCTCTATTATTATACCAACTTTCTAGATGAAGAAGCGGAAACCTAAAAAGCCAATGTAAATAATAAAAGAAAACGAAACCTGTGTGGAAAATGAGAGAGTCTAGATCACTGGGTAGAAGAATCTGCACCACAGCCCCCACCCAAGCAAATCCTCCTCTGAACTCTGTGGGACAGGAATGAGGATACCATGTTGGCCAATTTAGTGGATTCAGGTACTGACTGATGGGTGGAGTCAGGTTCTTTCTAGAGATGCAGACACAAAGATTATACAGTGTTCATCCCTAGTGCTGATATTCATCTGTGAATTAGAGAACATGTTCTGGGAACTAGGATATTTGAATCTAAAGTCATTGGAATAAAATAGCTCAACTCAGTACTTCCCAGTGAAATAGTCTACAAACCAAGATAGTCATACTAGTCACATTATTTAATTTCCAGTATTCATGTTTGGATAAATTAATTCATGGATTGCTCATTATGCAACAATGTCACATATTCTGATAAAGTAGCTAAAAGTAATCTGACAGTTGATTGATTTCAAGTGTCATTATGCAGATAAAGGAAAATACTAGTGTCTGTGGGTTAAATAGAGTATGTTTTACAATTCCCTTTATTTAGTTTCCAACACTAATATTTTCATGATATTTAACTCCATGAAAGAGGATGATAACATTGATCAATAGCCAAGGCTTATGCTCAAAAAAGTGTACTGAGATTTATAGCAAGCATGAAAGCATTATTTAAAATTATAAAGAAGATTTCTTTTTAATTTCGAGGTTTGGCAACAGATTTGGACATGTATTGAAATTTCACCTTAAAAAATGATAACTTTATATGCATATAAACAATTCTGCTGAAATGAAATTAGTCTGAGAGTGGCAATTTAGATTTACAGAAGCAGGTAGATTAAAAATTAATCAGTCATTTCTCACTCTTTGATAAAATTCAGTGCTTTCCAAGGGCATTTCTACAGTAGCTGCCCAGTGGGGCAAAGGCTACACTATTGAGAAGACTTTAATCTTTTTACATTGAATCAATGAGGAACACCGCTGAACACAAGACAGCCCTGGCCATCAGAGGTATGTCAGATTCATCTCAGTAAGAGTGAGATACTAGCAGACATCACCAAATAATCAATTTTAATCAACTGGAAGAAGACAATGTACTAAAGAGAAACCAAGAATTCTCTGTGAAGGGCATTTTGTTTGTTCCTATGGGGAACATGTTGGGCAGTCTGTTATGCTCTTCATGACCATTTTAACTACCATCCCATGATTCAAGGCTAAACAAAATTCAATTATTCCATGCTATGAACAATTAGATGTTTTCTTGCATTGCTATAAGATAACCTCATTATTTACACAAAAAGACACACACACATATACACACACACAACACACACACACCCACAAAACCCCTTGACAATATTATGACAAAATACTCTGGTCAGTTCTGAAATCTTTCTGGTGATCTTTTAACCAGATTGATGACTTTGAACTTTTAATGTTCAAAATCAGAAAACTCCTAAAGTATCCAAGCAGATTACCTGTTATGGTCTTGCCCAGTTCTGTGATTTCAAGGTCACACATTTACAGATGATGTTAAAATATTCTTTAGGTTTCACAAAATTTTGAGTTTACTAGACTAATATTTATACCCTAAACAAGAATGCTTATGGATGATTTTGCTTTTTCATTACAGATAGAATAAATTAGAAATCTTTTCTGAAAATCAAATGCAAAGGTATAGACTCTAGGATTTTTGTGTCCACTCCTAAAATAAAGAGAATTTTCTCAATATGGGGCAATTTATCCAAGCATTTATAAAACTCATGCATTAATTCAACCTTTTCAAATATAAAACTTTTGTCTATATTGCAGGTTTCTCTTAATCAACAAAGTCATTAACTAAAGCATTATTTTAAACATGAATATATGTATGGAAATAATGCAGTGGAAAAAACAGATTGACTGCAATTCTTGAACTATCAGGATAAAGAAAGGAGCATCTTGCACAACAGGTTGAGCCCTGCAAAAAGAAGAAAACTCATTGTACATGGCCTGGCTGGTGTGTGCTCCCCAAGATGTCTGAAGGTTCTGTTCTCAAATATACTATTCTCACCTCCTCCTCCTCACCCCTAGATCAAATCTGTTAGAGTTTTGAACATTTAAACTTTTCAATAAAGATTTTAAATATGTCCTCCCCAAAAGGCATTGTGAGATTGGGGAACATACAAAGTCTGGAATTACAGTATCTGAACTCAAAAGCTGCCCTGCTAGGTACTAAATGTGGCCTTTAGGACACGTTACTTAACCCCTCAGACGTGTCTTTCCATATATGCAATGGAGTGATTATCTTCCTCATAAGACTGTGTGAGTCTTGAGTGACGTATTATATGAAAGCACTTATCACACAAGCACTTAACACATTGGTGAGGAGATATGAGAATGATGTATTTTTATTTTTCCCTAAAATGTTTTCCCCTCCAAGGCTTTTACCTACAAGGGAGAGTCAGGAAGCATATTGCCCCAGGGAGGAAAGGACCTAGAACAAAGAGGGCATTGATTGGCTTTGAATATCAAAGCTCATGCCCAGCAGCAAGAGCAGAGTCTTGAAAGCTAGGCCTTACCTGTAGAAAATGACTTTCTAAACTCCTTTAATTCAGTTTAACATATCAAACACTAAGCCTGCCTGATCAGATCATAGCCCAGGATAGAAAAGTAATAGAAATTCCATCCCTTCTCCTCCAGGTGGGGAGAAGGGAAGGGGAGATAAGATCTAGTGGTGAGACAGCTGTATCTCGATATTTCTTCTCTGTGCTAGAGAGAGAGGTGGAGCAATAAAATAGAAAGAACCCTCAAAGCAGGCAGAGGGTGTATTTCCTCATTTCCTGTTTAGGTATCTGGGAGCCTGTGACCTCACAGGCTCTCCTCTCTGGCCGGCTGGCTAGGGTGGCTGCAAGACAGTGAAGACAGCACCAGTCAATGTGGTTAACAAGAGAGACTGCCTGAGCAGGTATCAGAGAGCAGCCCCATATGCCTTTACAGTGTGAAGGGGCCTGGAATCCCTCTGTGCCCTTAGGAATGCAGCAGGAGAGGAATAGGACAAACTCAAAAGCTGGATTTGGGTCTGAGTTGGGAGCCTGCAGAAAGGGCTGCCGAGGAAGTGCGCAACTGACCCTAGCTGAAAGTCTTTCAGTCTGAACCTGAATGTGGTCATCAGGAGACCTACAGTAATGTGAGAATTAGGGTGCAGCCCCGGTAGCAAGGGGGGAGGGACAACACTTCCCAGAAGCATTGCGTAGGACTAGGAAATCACAGGGTTTGTTAGCTGCCAGCAGAAAAATCAGAGACTAGACCAAGAGTGCCTCAGCTGATAGCAGCAGGCTCATCCATGAGTTGACCAGATGCTCAGGAGGGTCAGCTTGACATCACAGGCTCTGATCCTCTGCAATTAGGTCATATATGCAGAGAGAGGAGAGGGGGAAGGGGGAAACCCGAAAGTATCCAACAGTAAGCGATTTAATCTAAAGTATATTAATTACTTGATCGGGTTGGGTTTAAGCTTTCCCACCTGATATCTCCAGAAGAGAGGGAGAAGCTTGGAAGGGAGATTGAATCATTTAAGGAAAATCTGAGTATACCCTTAACATTCCCCCACTCATCTATATCTATACAACATCTCAACTAATCCTTACAGTAACCTGTTCAGAAAACATGGCTATTATTCCCACAAACCACTGGAAGATTGACAGAAGTCCAATGGTTATCAGAGAACATTAGGTAAGGGGCCAAGTTCACTGCCGCACCTGTGAATGGGAAGGGGAGAGGTAGGCAAGACTGCTTCGATTATTTTTTTCCCCCAGGGTTGTACATCAATTGTCTAACCCTGGTCATCTTATTTCCATGACATTTTGTTCAAATACAAGAAGGCTAACTGATCCGGAACTAATTGACTATCTTTACGTGAAACCACGCCCTCCAGATCTTGGTTCAATAGTGGCACACACTACATGAAAGAAAACAAAGTTGAACTGAATGTTGCTCTGGAAGGAAAAAAAAAGGAAAACAAAGTATAGATATAGGCCATATTAACACAAACCAATTTTAACCAGTAAACAATGTGAGGACCTTGTCTATCAAGCAATGCAAAAGAAAACTGATTAATTGATCTAACCATAAAAGCTGTATGCATCTACCTTGTATAAAGTTGCTTAAATATTAAGAAGTCAGTTACTCCTCATGAAGCTGACTTTCACTTTACATATGTGAAAAATACAGGTTTAAGTTGGGATGATGCTAATTTTCCTCAATTTTGAGGGAGATATAATTTTGTAGCTAAAGTAGAAATCTTGAAAAAATGTCTACCTTTCAAATATCAATTCCTAAATCCATCGTTTCCTTGATGCAAAATCAATGACCATCACCAGACAAAAACTGGTAGGTTCTTACATTTTTTTTTTTTTTTTGTGAAGGTGACATTGGCTTTTTAATGTTATAATTTTTATATTCTCATTTTTGCTTTATAATGTTTCTATGTAGGTATTTTTGTCTCTCTCTCTTTTGTACCTGGTCCATATTTTATTTTATTTTATTTATTTTTTTTTTAATTTTTTTTTTTTAATTTATTTATGATAGTCACAGAGAGAGAGGAGGCAGAGACACAGGCAGAGGGAGAAGCAGGCTCCATGCACCGGGAGCCCGACGTGGGATTCGATCCCGGGTCTCCAGGATCGCGCCCTGGGCCAAAGGCAGGCGCCAAACCGCTGCGCCACCCAGGGATCCCTGGTCCATATTTTAGTAATAGTTTTGTCCCAGGGCGCATGTTTCGATGAATTTATATTAATTCTTACAGAAAAAATTTAAGTGATAATATATTTTTTTTAAAGATTTATTTATTAAGTGATAATATCTTGAAATTATTGCAGTTTCACAAGGGCACTCTGACCACATATTATAGAAACTTGAATAGCTATAGTGGAACAGCTTGTCCACTTGAGAATTAGTGGGTCAAATATAAAGAAATATTGTAAATTAGAAATTAAAACCTATGATTTAGAGACGATTTATTCAAATCTAATAGCAAATTATTAATAAATACTTAAAACTTACAGAACTACTCTTGAGAAAAGAAATTTCAGGGATATACATACCAGATATATAATAGGAACGTGTATGTTCAGAATTGTGATAAACTACAGTGTATAAAAAGATGTATATTTCTAGATTTTCAAGTTTATTAGTAAAGTTTATTAAAATTACTAGTCATAGAATGACTATGAATTTGTCTATAACAATTACTTGTCTACATATTTTTCCTTGTTTGTGTGACTTACAAAAACCATACTGAATTTGTATATTGCAATTTGCTATTCTGCCAGCCATGATACTCATTCAACTATATGAAGATTTTTGATAAGAAACAATTTTAAAAATCAAAATCATATATATTTTAAATCAAATAATACAGATTTTTTAAATATTTTATTTATTTATTCATGAGAGACACAGAGAGAGAGAGGCAGAGACATAGGCAGAGGGAGAAAAAGCAGGCTCCATGCAAAAAATTAAGCCCGATATGGGACTCAATCCTAGGACCCTGGGATCACGCCCTGGGACAGAAGCAGGCTCTAAACCTCTGAGCCACCCAAGGATCCCCAATAATATATATTTTTATATATTATAGCTTAATATACAAATTGTATCTTTCTTAAAATCATGCCCAGATAGAAAAGTTATATTCAAATGTTAGACCACATAATATAGATGAAAACCAAAGGATCTGGTGATTTAAAATTTGTCATTAACTAATAGTGTGAATCATATGAAACACTTGATTACTGGGAGTCTGGGATTAGGCTGGAAGCACGTGATTTTTTGAAGCCACTATTAAGACTCTACGAATCTCTGTCCATTGGTTGTTGTTTTTCTTTTTTTAATTTGTTTTTGTTTCTGCAGTAAACAATACTTAATATGAGATTTAGTCTCTTAAATTTTTAAGTGCACAACACTTTATTGTTAACTATAGGCATCATGTTGTACCTCAGATCTCTGCAAACAATTGGAATGATCAACATGTTTATTACCTTGAATGTGATGATGGTATCACTGGTGTATGCATATTCCCAAACTCATCAAACTGTATATATTAAATATGCTCAGGGGTTTTCTGCTTATCAATTATACTTCAATAAAGCTGTTAAAACAAGATTTTATGACACATTTGACTTACTAAATAGATAGTGGAAGATTTAGAGTTCACCAAAGGTCCCAAGGATGATAAAAGCAGTAATTCATTTGCCAAACTGGACCAACTGGAAGCTTAGAGCTTTTCTGTCTTAAAATGTTGAATTATCCAGTAGGCACAGAACATTCAGGTTTGCACTACACCTTTAGGTACTGGACTGGTTAAGTTTGAAGTGTAATTGATATAAATTAAGAGCAGGATAAATCAAAAGGGCTGAAGTCAACATGAGCTCTGAGTTGAGGGAAGTGTTTCAGGAGTCCCAGAAAGAGATGAAGGAGATCCTAGAGATATGGAGGTAGCATAGGTCTACGCAGAGTTGTAGGAGAGGCAGCTTATGTGTCTTAAACCAGTTTGACTACGAATTCTCAAGGACCAAGGCAAGGCTGAAGCCTCTTCTAGGGGTTCATTATGAAGATCCTAGACCTGTCACAAACACATACCCGACAACTGATGGACTTTCTAAAACACTTACCCGAAATAACAAACTAGAAGCTTGAAATTCCCGTTTATTAAAAAATGGAACACACAGCAGCAAGGACAATGACAAGTTTAAACCATAATGGCTGTGTCCCAACTCTGCCCTAAAGTTTCATGTTCCAGGGGTGAATGAATAATTTAATCTTCATGAGCCATCAATTGTCCTCCTTCAAAAATCTGGCAATAGTCCCAGCTAATTTCATTTATGATGTGGATTTTTTTGAGACCATGAGTATCCAGAAAGTGAAAAGGGGCAACCATCATCTCATTATATTAGTGTGTTTCTGTTCTTTTTTTTCCTTCCAGTAATACTTTATTGATTTATTAATCAGCAACAAATCAAAGGGTAAGGACATGCCATTTCCTCATTAATTAGTCATAGGAACAAGCAACACTAACTAATCAGTCTAACTTCAACTGTAAATAATTAGTCTTTATTTCTCTTGAGAGAAGAGAGTGAAGTGTAGACATTTTATTATGCCTTATAATTTTTTCTCATCAAATGAAAATTTATATATTGAGTGTTAAGTGTATAATTCAAATATTGAAAAATGTATAATCAGGAAGTAGCTTTTTATGCAAACAGTATTTATTAATAATTTGGCAAAGTCACTTTCATCCGCACAGTTGTTTGGTTTTTGTTTTTAGTACAATTAGCCTATTAATACCACTGCTCTCTGCCCCTAAATTAGTCTGCTAATGTGAGAAACAGTAATAGTAGGAGATTTTAGAAACTTAAAAAAAAAAAGAAGAAGAAGAAGAAGAAGAAAAAAAGAAAGAAAAAAAGCCCTACTTATTTTCTTTCTGAATTTTGGTAACTTTTCCTACATTAAAACAGATTTTTTTTTTTCTATCGTTCATGCAATCAATCACTTATTCATTGTTGACTCATCCCATATTTACTTGGGAACCACTATGTGCCTAGCATTGTGCTAGATGTGATATTTACTTTATCATGCTATGCAAATGCATGTGGTTCTTGCAAGCATGGTCTACCCTTATATGGGGAATGCAAACATTAAGACAAATAAAAATACATATAAACACATTATTATAAACTGAGGTGATTTCCAGTTTGAAAATAATTACTTCTATTTCTTGATTCTGAAGTCTTAGGGTTTCAATTACCCTTGTTTGTGAACTCTGACAAGTGAGAACTCTGAGAAATATTCCTTCTCACTAAAATGCATCTTCTGTGAATAGATCTCTTCTCCGTTCTGTTACTTTCCATTTAGAAGAACAAATGATTATTCTGGTTGGCTTTTCCACTGTTAAATCCTCATTATATTCATCCTAAAGGAACTTTCCAAATTCAATAAAATCACTATCTTTTTATCCATAAGGACAGATTATCATGAATAACCTCCCAATTAATGTGAGACACACTTGGAACTGTATTTTTATTTAAACTCATTCCTTAATAATATCTCTATGACAGAAAATAATCTGGCAGGGACTGTATTGGAACATTAAGCTTTATTTTTGCCTAAACTTTTAAAAATATTTTCTCACCTCCCAAGTTACTTGTTCTCATGCTTTAAGTTCCATCAGAGATTTTTTAGAAATTTGAACTATATGTCCCAGACCTTTGTTCTAATCACTATCGTTAAAATATCTCTGTTTCTTTCGAACATAGCAAACAATCAAGAGCAAGCTCATTTGGCTACCTACATCCGTCTATCTTCCTATTTATGTTTTGTTTCATTTATTTTCTTGGCTGATAACCATACTCAAAAAATGCTTGTTACAGAAATGAATGAAAAACATGTTTTCCTGTCATATATTAAAAAATTTATAAGCCAGAAGGTTTCTATTGTCTGGCACATTGGTGTGATTAATAAGTGAAAGGAAGGAGATAGAAGAAAGCAATTGAAACTGATGGAAATCTACTATGAACGAAGAATTTTATTTGAATAATGTTTTTTAAACTCAAGACACCTTGAATAGGAAGCATTTTAATTCCCAATGAGATCTAAGAAAACTAAGACTCTAAGAGATTAAATAAGATCTTAGATAAGATTTAAATTAATGGCTTTCTTATTTCAAACCCCATCTTTTCCCTACTATATTATATAATACATTATACTATGCTATTAGTTGTAAGTTGGCCTAAAAACTTTAAAAATCCAATCTTACATGTAAATATGTGGAGTTAAAATAAGTCAGAATTAAGAATCTGACTCCTTTAAAGCCCTCACTGGAAAGGGGCAAAAAGGTCTGATTTTTGAGACTAACATTGCCTACAACACTTGGTCAAACAGTAATCAGTTTTTAGGTGACTAGTAGAGGTCAAAAGTGCTCTTGGGTTCTCTAACTTGAGATCATTATTAGTTGAACACGTGGTGTTAGCTGAGAAGCTACATAGTCTGTGTGAATAAAAATCAAGCAAATATAGCATAAAAGAAAAATCTAAATATGTATTTCAATTATAGACAAAATATGCGATTAACTCAGTGATATTAGAAGAAATTAAAAGCTAGATTTAAATAAAGTTTATGCCACCACAGCATCATGTTAGTGATTAATTTAAATCTGGAAGTTTGATTGGGGAGGTCTAGCATTAAAGGAACACAAGTGTGTAAACTGATTAATTATATTTTTTAATAAGATGTATATTTAATGCTTTTGTGTGTTTCACTGTTTCCTCCTTGCAGCACAAAATATTGACAAGGAACACCTTTTTAAAGTACTGCTTATAAAAAGAGAAATGGTGCATTACATTCCTGACACTTAAGGTCAAGTACTGAAGAGGCATTGTATATTAATGTATCCAATATATCAGGCAAGAAGTTAATGTCTGCCCTCCCTTTTGGGTCTAGACTATTTCATAAACCTATTTTTACTTTCTTCAGTCTGATTAATAGTATCCCAGAAATACTCCGTCCTGACAGCACATAAAGAGAGCTTTGATGTTATATGAGAATCATGAAGGAACTAATTCTCATGATATTTTAAATGATAGATTTCAGATATTGAAAATAATTTCATGTACATACAGGCTTTATTAATCACAAGGTAGTGTGTTGTTTTCCTTTAGGAACGTATTCAAAGCTAATGGCTAATTGTTGCAATTTCCACTTAATTATTAAATGGACTCTCTCCCAATAAAAACTTAGCTGAAATGGTTCCCCATACCCTTTCTTTAACAATATCTGTCAGTTTTAACAGCTATGCTTGACATTCATATCACAAATCTATTCAACAGGTTCTTTTTTTTCTAACTAGGTCAATGATTTTAGTTTGTGATATGTCCTTGAAAAATAGTGTTGTCAATGTTTAAAACCTGCTAACTAACATACAACTTAGCTAAATAGTAAATAGGTCTGGAGTCTCATTTCCAGTTTTACTATCTACTGTCTGTACAGCCTTGAATAGACTTTTTTATGATGAATTTATTTATTTTTGGTGTTCAATTTACCAACATACAGAATAACACCCAGTGCTCATCCCATCAAGTGCCCCCCTCAGTGTTAAATAGACTTTTTAAATTGTTAGCTCTTTAGCATCTACATGTTGGTTTTTTTTTTTTTTTTTTTTTTTGTATCTACATGTTTTAAATGAGGGCAACTATAATGCTTATTTCTAGAACTGTTATAAGAACTAAATGAGAAGATATGTTTTTTAAAGACTTTATAAAGCCTAAATTGTTAGTTCCTCTTCCTTTCTCATTTTACCATTATTCTCTTTTCAGAAGTCAGTATTAATGGAGAGAAGACAAGCCATCCCTTATCACCCTCTGTTTTTACCTTCTAGTCATTGTTCTCAGTTTATTTTTAACACATTTAGGGAAAGTATCACCAAATAAATATATATGATTAAGATAATATGCTTAGTAGTCTGAAGCTACATTACAGATCAGATTGTTTTTTGATCACAGATTATTTTATTTCAGTCTATGGGATCCAAATATTATCGAGGATATGCATCAAGTGCAGTGAAATACACATAATCTTTAAAGAAAGCTTTTTGTATCAAAGATTTACCTTCCAATTTCAAAATTTTAAAAGCTGAGTGAATCACCCAGGACCTTAACTTTTTAGGGAATCACTGGTGAAAACCTCTGGGATCACAGGACCCTGGGATTAGAGACGCTTGGGATGCTGGTACCACTCCCACCATCCCTACAATATAACAGCCTTTGCCAGAGCCCAGAGTGACACAGAGCTATGAGAAGAAGGACCTTTGACAGGATTGTGACCTTCAATTCAGAGAAGACTCTGCCCCCAGCTCATACAGCTTCAGGGCAAGAACTGGGGAACAAACGCTTTACTCCAGTCTTCACAGGTGCTCTATGTATATAACACAGCTGGACATGAGAGGAAAGGGTGGTCTCTGTCCAGCTTTCTTTTTTTTAAGATTTAATTTATTTATTCATGAGAGACACACACCCAGAGAGAGAGAGAATGAGAGAGAGAGGGGGGCAGAGACACAGGCAGAGGGAGAAGCAGGCTCCATGCAGGGAGCCCAACATGGGACTCGATCCCAGATCTCCAGGATCAGGCCCTGGGCTGAAGGCGGCGCTAAACAGCTGAGTCACCAGGGCTGCCCTCTGCCCAGCTTTCTGAGGCAGCAAGCCGAGGAGACAAGTGTAGAGAGTGAGCTGGGGGGGTGGAGGGTCAACTGCTAGGTCACCAGGTCAAGCCAGTTGAAATAAAACCACATACATTTGCCTCAGAGTTATCAGTTAGGCTTGCACTGACACCACCATTTTATACTGTTGGCCAGGCTACCTCTCATTTCTTCTCCTCTCCTCCTTTCTTGAAGGTGGCATCCTATGCAGCAGTGAAATATTAAAAAAAAAAATAGTGTATGAATAAGGAGTTGGTTGTTCCCAGTCCCCAACATTAAAAAGAAGCAAATAGTGTCTGCTAGAGAATCTCCTTTCAGAATGCAGTATCTGGTAAGTTTTTGTTTGGTAGAAAGCATTATATTGTTGAATATCAACACAAGTCTATTTTTCAGAGCTCAACACTAGAAAAACTGAACTCTTGCCTAAGCAGGCGTCACGTGACGTATCAAGCTTTTTAAGCAAGGGCAGCAGGATTTGCCACTTTCCCAATTGCCGTTTCCTGCCTTCAAAGGCACAGCCTGTGTAACAGCCACTCAGCTAAGCAAGAAAAACGTCGTGGCCTTAGCTTGCTTAGCCTCCACAGAAGAAGGGATGTTCAAATAATGTGACAGGATTTTCCAGGAACACCATCTACTGAGAAGACATCGTTTTCACTTTAACAAATCATGGAAGACTACACAGCATCCATTCCCCGGCCTTCCAAGGGTGAAGTGGTGCGTTCATGTAGAGAGATTCAACTCCTGAGCTTACACAGATCTGTCAAATAACAATGAAAAATGTAAATAAAAAGGGCAGTGGAAGTAAAGGGTGCTGTCAACAAGGATAGCTTTGATTTTAAAGAATAATTACTATATCATTACACAGACTAAATGTATTCTGTTATTGGTATTTCAACTTTAGAAATTACAATCTTGGGGGGGGGGCACCTGGCTGGCTCAGGGGGTACGGCATACGGCTCTTGATCTCGGGATCTGAGTTCAAGCCCTACAATTGGGCAGAGAGCCTACTTAAAAAATATAAAAAAAAGAAATTACAGGCTATCTTAACAACAGAGAATAAACAGAAGGTGAGTGGGCGGGAATGGATGATATAGGGGTATAGGGGGAGGGGATTAAGAATGCCCTTAACTTGATGAGGACTGAGGAACATATGGGAGGTGTTGAATCACTATATTTTACACCTGAAACTAATAGAACACTGTATGGTAACCACATGGTTAAAATTTTAAAAAATAAAATTAAAATTTTAAAATTTTAAAAAATAAAATTAAAAAATAACTCATCCCCTCTCCAAAAAAAAAAAAAAAAAAGAAAAGAAAAGAAATTACAGGATACAGAACAGGATTGATAAGGATCAGAACAAAATAAGAGACAAAAAGGAGGTTTTGAACTACAACTAAAACAGAGACATCAATCATCCTCTGCATTCTAGCTAAACGCAAGGGAGAACTGGTAATGTTATGTAAATATTATCTTATTCTTATAAATACATTCATAAAATATTAGGTGGCATTTTGAACATATGTACTACATTTTGGGCATACTGTTTTGAATAGTTCTAATTTCCAATATTAGGCAAAAAATGAACCTAAAGTTATTAAATTCTCTAATAATGGATTCTAATAGCCTGCTTTTTCCAGATTTATCTTGTTATGTTGGTGGCCTTATGGAGAATCACTGCTGCTGTGGTCTCCTGGGCCATTTGAAAAATAAAACTACCGTCTAGGACTCCCTATACAAACCTTAATCTTAATGAACGGAAAAGATATTCTTTAAGTATATTTTCACCAGCCTTAAACATTAAACAATATTTTGAAAGATGCAAGTTGCTGTGTTAAACATTTCATCATTAATTGTATATATATACATATATATAGATATACACTATGGTTGGCTGCCTCATATATCAGTTTCATACGTAATTTAATCTTCAGGGAGAAAAGTACATCGTCTGAAGTACAGCAGATTAAATATCTTTTCCCTAGACATCAATATTTCTCCCATATTATATACTTTTTGTAATATCTTAATTTCTCATATTGTTTTTTTCCTAAGTGATTTTCACTTCAAAATTGCTATAACAATGCATTAAAGATTCTCAAAATGGAAAAAGCAGTAAAGGGAGCTATTGATAATTTCCGCTCTCCTAAAACATTGTCATATTTAAACACTTTTAAAAATCTATAGACTTTAGTTTCAAACATTCCAAAGTTTCTAGAATAGTCTTTCACAGAATATATAAATATGTTTATCTGAAGTGGTTCTGCTCAGCAATTTAATAAATTGCCCAGTCCACAGGGAATACCATTAATTATGTAAAGACTGATGGGGATTCATTTACTTGGTTTCTTTCTGAACCACTTGACTTGTCACTATTTGATTAAACAATAATAAATGTGATGGTAGGGAGAAATGTGTGCTGCCAGTGAACAATACTAAATATGTCTCTGGAATAGAGAATAGGCTTTTAGATGTCTTCATACTCAGAGAGAAAATCAGAGAAAGAGAATTATAAACACTTGCATTCATGCCTACATCTTATTGATATATGTTTCCAATCATTATCTTTGCTCTTGTTTCCTGTTATGGACAACATTGTGAAGACAAATAACTTCACAATGTTGTGAAGACAGATAATATCAGTACATCAGGACATTCTTTTATTTCACCTCTTGGAGAGTCCACTTTCTTCTAGGGGAGTTGATTTTATGATTTTATATACTGTTCCCATGTCTTTGTTCAATTCAAAAATATAGCATTGTGCACATTGCCCATTTCATTACATGGTGAAAATTAGAATAGCAAAACACTAAAGGCAGGCTGCTGAGGAGTAAGGCAGAGTTACATCCAATAATCACTTGCAAAAAAAAGTGAAATCACAAACTGTGAGCTGATATTTCTCATGTAAATTATAAATAGAGTTGAAATATCTGAAACTTTGTAAACTATGCGAAACCTGGCCACTTTAAGCAGCTAGCACCAAAAGACTGGTGGGAGAGACCATATAAAGATGACAACCTGTCCATTTTCCAGCTTTGGGACCTTCAGTAGGTCATTAACTCTTTGGTTCTTGTTTCTAAAGTGGGCATCTGAAGATTCACATTGGAATAGATATAATGAATATCTCGTTATAGATGTAAAATGTGCAAGGCATCCGTACCAGTGCATACTGCAGGGACAGCTGTTATAAACCGACATCATAATCTTAGCTCTGACTTTACATTTAAGAACAATTTTAGTGCTAGGAGCCAACAGAAGCAAAGAAGATTTTTGTTACACTAAGACAGCATTACTGGGCTTACTAATTCACTAGTAGACTCATAGTTAATTTTGAGTTTATCATGTTTTTTTTTTCCTTAAGGTATTATTAGACCCGAGAATCGCAGGGTAGCCAATATAGCTCTCCTCTGAGATGTAAATGAAATATTACTCAAACTGAAGTCTTACAAAAACCTTTCCTGATAGATATATTTTACTTTAAGAATGTCCTCAGATTGATGATAAGTCAACATAAATATAGGGAAAACCATGCTTTCATTTTTATCATGAAATTGTGTATTATATACAATATTATATTAAACATGACAGTAGAATCTCATTGTATATTACAATAAACATTTTATTAATGCAATTTTAATAGGTACATAACATTGCATCTAGTAGCATTACATCTAGTAGACTCTTCATAACCTGTACAGTCATTCCACTCTGTAAGTATTTGGGCAGTTTTAAACATCTGCACTTAAAATAATATGCAATACAGGGGTGCCTGGGTGGCTCAGTCTGTTAAATGTCCGCCTTCAGCTCGAGTGATGATTCTGGGTCCTGGGAACAGCCTCACGGGGAGTCTGCTTCTCCCTCTCCCTCTGTCTTCCCCATCCCTACTTGAGCTCGATCTCTCTCTCTCTCTCAAATAAATATAATCTTTAAAAAATAATATGCAACATAAATATACAACAATAAACTTGGGGGGGAAAAAACTTGGGAGGCATAGGTTTCTTTATTTTTGTGTTTTCCTTAGTCAGGAATGGAATTGCTGGATCAATGCTGAGATTTTCTATGGCTCCTGACACATAGGCATTAAGTTAACATTAAAATTAGAGCTACAGGGATCCCTGGGTGGCGCAGTGGTTTGGCGCCTGCCTTTGGCCCAGGGCGCGATCCTGGAGACCCGGGATCGAATCCCACATCAGGCTCCCGGTGCATGGAGCCTGCTTCTCCCTCCGCCTGTGTCTCTTCCTGCAACTTAATCTAAGAACCTCACTCAGGGAGACTAATTTCATCCTTGATAGGAAATACAATTCCCAATAAAATTTAGCCATCAGTAAAAAATAAAAATCCCTTGGCTGAGGTCAGATAATACTGGCTACATGTGGTGGAGAAAAGATTATTCTACATTATTAGTGGTGTCCTTCCCCGTGAATATGTAACTATCTGTGGCAGTTCCAAAGGATGATTCCATATAGTATAACCTTCACATAATCCCCAATAGCGACCCTTCCAAACAACCACAAATAAGCACAAAGCCTAAACAAAGACAGTGTTTTTCATACACAAACAAGATGCCCATCCACCACCACCAGAATTGTTACCCAAAGTCCCTACTATGCAGAAAAACCGGAAGCCTTATTCTTGGCTTTTTTTTTTTCCTCTGCTATATCACCACCCTAACTTCAACTAGAGAACTGACCAATATTCTTTGTGTATTTTCTTACCTTGGGTAAAATAGTTTGTGGCCATAAAAATTAAGAAAAAATAAAAATAAAAAACAGGAACAGAATTATATATATGACAAAGCATTAATTGAAGAAAACTATAAATAATTCCAAAAAAAATTCAGTTCAGATCAGATATCAGTTCTCAAGTCTTCCTTCATAAAAATCTGATCAACACACACACACACTCACTCATACAACTAGTGTGGATTAAAGACAACTATTTTCTTTTCTGTTCCATTTTGAATTTCTCTTCTCCCAGGACTTGTTGATCTTCTTCTCCTGTGATACTGTTTTTCAACTGTAATGTATTCTGGAAAGTACAGTTGGCCATAAACTTGTTGAAGGGAAGCTTAGGTCTATATTACTTCTAATGCACTAAGACATCTTAAACTCCCAGCAGAGTGACCAGCACCTATTAGGTACCAATAAATGTTTATTGCATGAATGGGTTATTTGAATGGGACATTTCTTCTTCACAAGAGGATCCTTCAAACTATTTTCAGATTTCTCTGACATGTCTCATGTGACCACCAAAGTTCATACTGTGTGGAGTCTTCAGCCACTCTGTTCTCTGATGCTATACTTCTCTTTCAGAAAGCTCACGTCATGCTGACTGTGTACTTCACCTCTGAGCCTGAAACTGGTATCTTCCCTCTTTATTTAGCACAAATTATCTGTGCTTTTGTTTTCCGTGTCATTGATATAATAGGAATGGGTTATATTCCTCTAAGTAGTGCCTGTCTTAGATGAGGTCCAACTAAAAAATGGAAAACCCCACTTTGCAGAAATATGGATGTGATGACAAGTCCTCCTGACTGACATGGTGAAACATCCCTTTTGGTTTCAGCCATTCAGGATTTGCTCCTATTGAAACATTTAAAAAAAAAAAAAAAAACGAAATTGTGCAGGCTGCAAAAAGTCTTTTAATTATTCCTTTTTTAGTATACAATTTCTCTTTTAGTTCCATTCAGAGGCCGTACTACTATTTGGTAGGTGACAAAGTCTGTGCTTCTCCAGAAGCAAAAGGATTAGAAGAGGGAATGCATATACGCACATTTTAGTAATGATAACTCCAGTCTTGGAAGAGAATAGAGCAATCACTGTGGAAGGATTTGGAAGGATTCCATTTTTTGGTACTACCAAAAGCTGCTACTCAAATTGAACTATCTTTAGGACTAGTTTTCAGACTCCATCCGCTGGGATTCTTGAGGAATAAACTCAAGCCTTTTTGACTAGCTTACCTCAGTGAGCCACTCTTTTTGGGGTGGTGGTGGGTGGGTGGGGAGGGAAGCCTTTTTTTCCAAGCACATGAAGAGAAATATTAAAAGTTGAGTTCACAATCCTCCAGAAAAAAGCAACAGTGAGAAGTTTGGCATAAGTGATGTTAAAGCTCTTGGGTGTCTGATATCTTGGATAAGCACATTAAGACTGTCCCTTGGTGATCAATTCTCTCCACTAAAATTGAGGCTGATATTTCAAGACATAATCAGACAGCGTCCTCCCCGCAAAAATAAATAAATAAATAAATAAATAAATAAATAAATAAATAATAAATAAATAAATAAAATAAAATAAAAATAAATAAAAATTATAACAAATAAAAAAAAATCAGACAGTGTCCCATTTGCTGCAGTCTATCTCTCTTCGATTATATGTCCCCAAGAAGTGGCAAGAGGAGACTATTTCCAGAGATGCTTTAAAGAAAGAATCAAAAGATATACTTGCTGATTACATTGATATTAAGGGAAATCACATGTACAATCATTATTTGGAGAATGAAGTACTAGAAAATGAAGAAGCTTTTCTTTGGCAGCAACTGACATACATCTTCATAATAGAAGATGTATTTGGTTGAGCAAATGAATATAGGATCGAGGTTGGGAAAAGATAGTATGTTTCGATGTATTAAGATAATTTTTGAAGGAAGAGAAATAAACTTGGAATTTAAATACATACATGGGGCGTCTGGGTGGTTTAGTTAATTCAGTGTCTGCCTTCAGCTCAGGTCATGATCCTAGGGTCCTGGGATCAAGCCCCATGTCAGGCTCTCTGTTCAGCAGGGAGCCTGCTTCTCCCTCTCGCTCTGCCTGCTGCTCCCCTTGCTTATGTACTCTCTCTCTCATATAAAAAAAAAATATTAAAAAAATATGTACTACTGAAAAAATGCCAGGAAACAGATGAAATTATTATCACTAAACAATTCTCCCACCAAAATACTCCCTTGGAATTCACACACAGGACCAAAAAAAAAAAAAAAAAAAAAAAAGGTCCAAAAAAGCATGATAAACGCAGAGTCTAGTTTGAAAATAAATAAAAGATGTTCTGCAGGCAGCCCAGGTGGCTCAACGGTTTAGCGCCGCTTCAGCCCGGGGCCTGATCTTGGAGTCCCGGGATCGAGTCCTGCGTCAGGGCTCCCTGCATGGAGCCTGCTTCTCCCTCTGCCTGTGTCTGTCTCTGTCTCTCTCTCTCTGTCTCTCATGAATAAATAAATAAAATATTTAAAACTAAATAAATAAAAGATGTTCTGTACCAGGCTCATCTTTCTACTGAGGAAGACTCCCACCTAGACTATCAGAAAAAGGAATATATATGTGGTAATACTGTAAGTTTTTCTTCCACAGAATAAACACAGGTTAAGTGGAGATCTCACACACTTATGTAACACTTCAGGTTAAAAAAAAAAAAAAAAAAAAACAGAGAATATATTAATGCAGTTGGCTGAACTTGTAAAAATGTGAGACACTGTGAGTCAGGAACACAAATTTAAGTATGTTAAAACTAATAAGACTGCTGTTTCTCTAGTAACACCCACTTAAACAAATCCTAGGGGAAAGCAGTGTAGAATATGTCTCTTATTTTGGGACTCAGGCTTTCCATTTTTTAATGTAGCAATTAAGCTGTTCACTCTTAAATTACTCAGTTGTTCAAGTCAACTATCTATCCATTTGCCACAACATCAAGCATAAACATTTAAACCATCGACATTTTCTGGATCCTCAATTTAAAAACTGAGAACTTGTAGAAGATTGCCCTCAGAGACGTCATTGCTTTTCCTTATATTTCCAAACTGTATCTAATTGGCATATATTTTCAAATTGGAAATAAGGGCATTTGGGGGGATACCAGAAAATCTCAAAAAAAAAAAAAAAACAGTTTCAGTTGGAGGCATATTTTTAAAGCTTGAGAAAATATTTGGCTTGTATGCAAGTTTTATGCTATAAAGGAATTAAGTCAACATACTGTCAGACTAGCTGAGTCATTTTTTCTCCAAAAATGTAAAGCAAATGCATATCTTAAAGAATGAGTTAAGAATTAAATATTGTGTTAACATTTTACTTAAACCTTAAGCTTAATATATCTGGAAACAAATTAGTGAGGTTGCAATTAAATCTTTAGGCTTTGAGTACAGTTTAAAATAGAATCCTAAAATAAAAAAAAATAAAATAAAATAGAATCCTAAACCAAAAACCTACAGGTACTCTTTTAAAGCCTAGGCTCCCAGTCTAACACTGAATTTAAATTCCAATCACATTGTCATACCTTAATTTAAAAAAACAAATCAGCAATTACATATCTGCTTTCTAAGATCAGTTTAACTACCTCTCAGTCATTACAGAGCTTTTGAATTTACTTGATAAAAAGACTTTGCAAACTTTAAATTATTGCAAACAGACAGGGGTAGTAAGGTAGTAATTCCCACACATAATTTCTTTGGTTGATCTTTTGTGATATTATTTACTACAAGAAATTAAAAATGTGAATTTCAGTAAAACTGTTCTTTTCTGATTTTATGCCATTCTGGCTTTTAGACAATTATAAAAACTACTTTTGTTCTAAGCTACAGCTAGGGGAAAAGAGGGTGGAAAGTCCCATCATCCCATAATGTTGCAAGTCTTTCCTTTGTATTTCAGGAGAGAGGTTGTCCTTAGCTGAACAAGGGGGACCCCTTTGAAAAGAGAGAAAGGTGACTTTTGCAGAAATCAAGGAAGTTCACGAGTAAAAATTATCATACAATACTATTACTCAGTGTCCCTGAGACTGTATCCTGCAGCTTCAGCACTAATGAGAAAGTGGAAGTAAACTATCATTAAGAGAAAATTTTTAAAAAGTCTTCCAGAACACAAGGTAGGGACAAAGTAAAGAAATTTGGAGATTTCCAATAATGGTGCAGAACAAAAAGTCGTTTAACTCTTGGTGTATGTTTTTCCATGCCTGTATGTCTATGTGAACATATACTTTTATATTTAACGTTAACTAAAAATAGATTTCTTGCCATTGACAAATATTATCTGGACTTACCTGTTTATAATTTTCTTTACATGCCGCACACAATCTTATTATTTTCTTCTGCTGGTCCCTCCTGAAGGAGCCTTTCTCTGCTGCCTTGTAAAACTATCCACAGTCTAGTTTTTCCTATAGGCTTAAGCATACCTTAAATGATGGCCTCAGTGTGGTCCTTTGGGACTTCTAAATTATAAATAATCTATCCACTCAAAACATGCATGGGGTGCCTGGGGTTCATTTCTTTCTACCTTTCACTGCAGTTATTAGCATACACATTCCGGAAGCTGTATTTGCTGTCATGACAAAACACAAACTAATACCTGGGTAAGAGTCTGTAATCATTTCCTTTTGCTCCAGAAATACAGAGTAATGCCAAGGAAACGCTATTTCTAAATGTCCCTTTTATTTTGACCACAAGTGGGTGATTCTTTGACAAGTGACTTTTAAGGGTAAGCACCATTAACTAATAAACTGCATTACTTGCTGTGCATTCAACATGTAGTGAGTGATGCATAATCTTTCTAAAGTCATATGCAAACTTATTGTTTTTATTGTGTTCTAGAGCTTGGAAAAGCAAAAGTTGAGTTGCATGAACATCTAAAGACCAAGAGAACGTATGTGGTTAATTAATTCTGGTCTAGAGGAGCTGGTGGGCACGGATGATGGATTTCTTACGTGGGGTGGGATTCACAAATGAAGTGGTCAGGAAGGGGGCCCTTTGGCCTTAGGCCACTCAAATCAACCTTTGCTCTTTTTGGGGAGACACAACAGATTTTTGAAAACTGGAAAATAAAATGTCTTTTATTTAAAGAAACAAAGCCCTAATTTTGATTTCTGAATGGATTCTACATGTTTAGGAAAATTGGATTTGTTACCAGACCTGAAGTATCTGTGAGAAACTTCTTATATAAAGACAAACAATGTGATAAATACAAATGTTTTCCAAACACTGGATAATGCTGCCCACATATCATAGGCAAAAGCCAAGCTTCAGGATGATGTAGTTGGGGGTGGGGGGGCTCTTCACTGTCAGGAGAGTATTGGGTGCCTCACTCTTTACTAGGTGGGCAGGTCACTGCTGGCCGGGCTGTTACAATCTAGAATCTTGACACCAAATTTTTTTTTTTTTTTTTTTTTTAGTTAAGGGAGTTCTATACCCTTTGAAATTTGAAATCTGAAGCACACACACACATACACACACAACAGCAAAAAATCTTCTCAAAATATGTCTGAATCTATAATTTAGTATCTCTTTTAAATATCATTGGCAGTAAAAAAGAGAAATTGCAAGCAGAGAGGGTGGGTTAATTGAAAGTTATAAAGAAGCCAGTGAGTGAAGAGTGTAAAGAAGGAATGAAAGTAATTTTGGACTGTCAGTCACTGTTTAGTTTATGCCCTTTCTGTTAGTTCGATACTTGTGCAGTTTCTTTTCTTCTCATTTTCTTCCTGAGTGTTTGAATGTGCAGTATTCTCTGCATTATTTACTGTCTGGTGTTCCTTGGTTCGTTGCCACATAAACTGTACCTGATTTAATGCTTTTAGTGCAAAGTCTCGTGTGTTGTTGTTTTTTTTTTTTTCAAATGAAAACCAAGCCATCCTTAAAAATGCATCCCTTGTTTCTAGAACCAATTGCATACATAAATACTGTGGCAAGTAAAGGAAGTTTTATCTCCCCAAGGCTAGAGACACTTGGAAGGCTTGCAGCATCTATTTTACAGAAGAAAGGATAAAACGAGAATGTTGGAGAATTACTTTTGCTATATTCTTTCCTTGTAGAATAATTGTCTGGCTTGGTTTTAAAGCAACAGAGTGGGGTTCTGCCGAGAACATTCACAGATCCATACTTAAATTTTTCAATGTCTGTGGCACATAATTTACAAATGGAACCCCCAGCTTGGGGAAGTGGCTGGCAGTGGGTTTAGGACTAGAACTGAGGTCTCTGATGCTCTCATTTTGCTGCCTCCCATTTTAACCACTGACTGAGAGGAAGGCAGCATTTTCTGATGTTTGCAAGGATATTTTTAGTACCATTAAGGATTAAGTATCGTGAATTTCAAATGAAAATAATTATGGGACCATAAGTGTAATTTTTGCTGTTTCCCCCCACAGATAAAGCTCGTTAGTCTACTGATGAAAATTAAAAATTGGTCTACAAAGTTTTCTGGTTTAGGACAAAACTTACCTAAGTTTTGAGTTTCTGATTTAATAAACAGTATATTATAAAAAGGGTCCCTGGGTGGCTCAGCGGTTTGGTGCCTGCCTTTGGCCCAGGGCGTGAGCCCGGATTCTAGGGATTGAGTCCCACGTCGGGCTCCCTGCATGAAGCCTGCTTCTCCCTCTGCCTGTGTCTCTGCCTCTCTCTCTCTCTCTCTCTCTCGTGAATAAATAAATAAGATCATTAAAAAAAAAATAAAAATAAATAAAAAAGGTCTAGAAAGCATTTTAAGGCAGGCTGAGTTTCGCATTACAAGTGTTTTGAACAACAGATGCAGGAGATAAACCTGTTTTGGAAATGTACAGAATAAAATTCTTACTGACCAAAAAAAAAAAAAAAAAAGATATATACACATAACCCACACATAATGAATTTGATTAAATTTCTATAGCTGTGAGACATTCATATGATTAAAGTTCCTCAAATTGTGTTGCACTATATATATTTTTTTTTCCTATCTTGTAAAATTTACAGTGGACATTTACCTCTCAGACTTCAAAGTTTTAGAAAATGCTTTTTAAAGAAATATAAATGGCATTTTTCATGTTCTTAATAAAATGGAATGTCCATAAGAGATAGAAAGAACAGGTCAGTCTTTTTGCCACTAAAAAACAAATGTCTTTGAAAGTGGTCAGTTTCACTTCCAGGGCTTTTCATGTAGGTTTTATCACTTTGTGATTCGTGTTTGATACATTTCTTGAACTTCAAGACAAGTGTTAAAAATGCTGCTTGATGGGTAGCCCTGGTGGCTCAGTGGTTTAGCACCACCTTCAGCTCAGGGCATGATCCTGGAGACCCGGGATCGAGTCCCACATTGGGCTCCCTGCATGGAGCCTGCTTCTCCTTCTGCCTGGGTCTCTGTGTCTCTCATGAATAAATAAATAAAAATCTTTAAAAATGCTGCTTGACTTTTTGTTACCACCTATACAGAGTTTTGGAATGCTTTACATCTGCTTTTTTAGACATCAAATATAACGTGATAAAACAAGTTTGTGAGGTAGGATACATAAAACCACTAACTCTCATTTTTAAACCATGACATCTCCTTCTGCTGAAGGATTTTGGTGCCACTGGGGTGTTTCATGTTTTAACAAACAGCCATAGCAATAGTTAAAAAAAATAAAAATAAAAAATAAAAATAAAATAAAAAAACTACCCATTGGCTGGTTTCCTAATATGGTGGAGCAATGTTATTAGTATAATTATCACACAGACACTGATAACCAGCCCCAACAAAGTAAAAAAGCTTGTTCATCCTTTACCTTATCACAAGAGTCTTTCCAAGATGATAAAATGCAATTTGACAGGGCTGATCTTTGCTCTTGGGCTGAGGATTAACGCCCATAATACGTAAGGAGCGCAGGTGCAGGACACTGCTTATCTCCCCAGCTTGTAAGATGGCCATAGCTGGCACTCTTCCTGCACATGTAAAAGGCAGCAGAGATGAATGCTCAGTCTTCTAATTAAAAAACCAACTCATGGGTTTCGCATCATTTTTCTGAGTTCTTACCAAGGGTCAGTAAAGAAATTGCTCTCTTGAAGTATATCTCTGTTATTACCTGGCACTATAAGTCAGAGTGCTGTCTTTAGTGTCTGTGAACATATGTTCGAGAAAGATTAGCCACAAAATCTCAAAGTTATGAGAGAAAATTACTGCTCCATTAAAGTAATTTATGGGATCATGTGCAGAAGAGCCATTAGATATGGCAACCATAGTGATTGGACAGTATTTCATATTGTTAAAAGGGTGTTGTACATGATAAACTCTCAATAGAAACAGCTGTAAATTACTTTCAATTGAAGTGTGATAAGGTTTCAAATGATTACATTATATGAGGACAAGTGAAAAATTTCACCTGAATGTTGAAATTCAAATGATTTTACCCAGAATTTCAAGTACCCTCACTGGGTCACACCTGCAAAATATCACCTCCATGGCCCTATCTCTCTCCTCTTTTTACTTATGCTTCCTAGCGGACATCTAAATATATAAATATATTTAATTTAAAAGTGCTTTGCACATATACATAGACTTTGACATTTTGCATTTCTCTATGCCACTCCATTAGCCTCAAACTATCTTTAACTTCACACTAAATAAGCTGAAACTGGTGGTAAGAGTTTAGATTATGATGAATATGTTGCAAATTGGAATCGTGACTCTAGCCTTAATTAGGTGTATGACTATGGGAAGGATATTTAACTTCTTGAGGTTAAAGTATTACTAGTAAATGTAATTACCATCATCATCATCATCATCATCATCATTATCATGGAGCACTTGCTATGTGCAAAATGTATCATGTGGCTAATTTAATTCTTATGCTTATTTTAAGAGAAAGTATTATTCTTATTTTATAGATTTAGTATGGGTCAAAAAAGGAGGTCCATATTCCACTGCATGATAGAATCAGAATATATTTGAAATTAGTGTATTTCTCTCTTATTTCTATTTTATGATTACAAATAGATTTAATATCAATCTACATTTCTAAGTACTGTGATTAAAATTACCTTTTGTGCTAAAGAAATTCATAAGCACTATGATATAGCATTATTGGCAAAAAAGTTTAATAAATTTAAAAAAATCAGAAACCTTTAAATATCAATGCTTAGACTCTCCCTCCAGAGATTCTGATTTAACTCATACCTGGATGGTTTTGATGCAAAGCCACAGTTGAAAACCACTGATCGAATACAGTTATGACACTACTTATATGGCCTAGAAATAACCAAATTGAGATGTCGACTTGATATCTAACAGATGTAATCCTAATAACTCAATAGTTTGGTGTGCTCTGGTCTATTCATGTGACATAAGATGTAAAATAAATGAACTTCAATTATTCAGTTGGCTGTGGGTATGCTGACTGCACAATTTTTCAACTGTTTTATCTTCCATGCTGGGAATAATTTTACATCATCTATATCAGAGAATCACCAGGAATGACTTATTACTTTGACATAATACCCTAGAATCAGATGAGCTCAAGTTGTCCTCTAGAACACGCTAACATATCTAAGCAATGGGTTGCAGGACACAGAAGGAAACTTGATAAAAAAAATAGGAAAAGCTTGGCATAGGAGTCCCTAACTTTGGCTTTGGGGCTAGGTTCTACTACGAGTTAGCTCAGTGCTTAGGCCATGTTCTTCCCTGAGCTGGTTTCCCCACTTGCAAATAGGAGAGGTAGATTAAGAGACTGCTAAACTCCTTGTAGTCCTAGTTTACTTGGAGTTCTGGGTTAGATGGTGTACAGTATATGGTAATTAACCACCCCAAAACGCTGCACTGGAAAATTCACTACACTATTCCAAATCTCCTCTACGTCAAGCACAAATATACTGAAGTGCTGAATTAAATTTCGATCAGTACTTAGACCCCCTTTAGGAATCTTTTTTTTTTTTTCTACAAGCCTATTTCAATGTAGGACTTGTCATCTCTAATACATAAACTGATAGAAATTTTCTTTACATTTCACTTTAAGATGTTTTAATGTTATCCATACCCTAATATGTAAATATTAAGATGATGGGAAAGGGAATTGTGACTTTTGAAACAATCAAGAACTCAGAGGAACTCTTCGGCCCACACTGGTAATAAATGCAGAAGAGTCCTGGAGCAGGCCTGCAACAAAACAAAATATACAAAGAAGTTATGGGAAAACAACCTCACACTTACTCTTACACTTTTGGGCCAGAGGGTTTCATGCTTCACAAAAACCCATCCTTTGTTCTAGGAAGACAGAGCATGTGCCCTTGGTGAGCCTAGATGAGCCTAGATAAGAGAGAGGTCTGAGCTCTTTGATTGAATTCCCTGTCTATAAAGATGCCCCCTGAGAAGTTTTCAGAGTAAAAGAAGAGGGAGAGATGAAGAGAGAAAGAGAAAGGGAGAGGGAAGAGAGGGGAGAAAGAGAAATAACTTGTTCTGTTTTATGCCCGGTCATACCAAACTAAGGGGAAAAGAGGTGACAGAGTCACAGATAGTCACAGAATAGTATTTAAAGGCTCCAATTTTGTGGCATAAAAATGCATGTTACCTAGAGCTGTCCCACCTGCGTGCTGTGGAGTAGAGTCCTCTTGGCTATTTTAGGACAGCTGCCGCTTTCGTCCTCTTGTGCTCCCATAGGGCTTTACTGCTGCTGGTGCCAACCCCAGTGATCAGGCCCCAGCGCTGCTGCCTGCCTCCCACATCTCTCATCAGAGCAGAGGCTGCCTGAGCCAAGGGTGCTAATGCTCTAGGGTTCTCTTCTGTTCTTCCCACACATACTACATTTGGGTGGTATGATCTACTGACTGACAAATATGCTCTCTCAGGATCACTTTTCCCTTCTGAAAAGACCCTCACTGGGCTTCCCCCAAAGGGGTTAATGAAATGACAAGAGTTTTTAGAAAACATTTCTAAGGGAAACATAACTTAGGCCTAAGACTTTTCCTTTATGAACAAATACAGCCACATGCGGTAAAAGGTTTTTTGTTTTGTTTTGATTTGAATTTCAGTTGGTCAACTTATAATGTGATATTAGTTTCAGGTATACAATTTAGTGATTCATCACTTACATACAACATCCATTGCTCATCGAAAGTGCCCTCCTTACTTCCTATCACCCATTTAACTCACCCTCCACCCACCACCCCTCCAGCAACCCTTAGTGTGTTCTCTGTAGTAAGAGTCTCTTTCTTGGTTTTTTTTCTCTCTTTTCTTTTTTTCCTCTATGATCATTTGTTTTGTTTCTTAAATTCCACATATGAGTGAGATCATATGGTATTTGTCTTTCTCTGACTGACTTATTTCACTAGCATTATATACTTTCTAGCTTTATCCACAACATTGCCAATGGCAAGATTTCGTTATTTTTGATGGCTGAGTAATATTCCATTGTATATACACACCACATCTTATTTATCCTTTCATCAGTCAATGGACACTTGGACTGCTTCTATAGTTTGGCTATTTTAGATAACACTGCAATAAACATCGGGGTGCGTATTACTCCTTCAAATTAGATTTTTGTATCCTTTGGGTAAATACCTAGTAGCATAATTGCTGGATTGAAGGGTAGTTCTATTTTTGAGGAAGCTCCGTACTGTTTTTTGAGGAAGCTCCATACTGTTTCCACACTGCAGTAAATGTTTTAAAATTAAATGCTAGTGGAGTAACCCAGGGAGAAATCCTATAGAAGCAGGATATGAGAGACTGATTTCAAGTGCTAGCTTTGACATTTATTAGGTTTAGAAACTACAGGTAGGTCCTTCGAGTGCATTGTATATTCTTAAAAAGTAGATAATATAAAATTAATGAAAGTGAACCACATAGAAACATTCTCTGGGAAGGTTATTGAATTTTGGGAATAAAGAATGCTATAAACTTCCAGATAGAAGAAACATGCCACCTTCAGTACAAAAAAAAAAAAGAGATCAAGTTATCTCAGATTTGTCTTCTACAATATTAGATGCCAGAAGATAATACAGCTTAGAAAGAAAAAGGAGAGTGACCCCAGAATTCTTTACTCAAATTGTCATTTATGAAGGCAAAAGATAGTTCATTTTAAATATGACAGACACACAAAAGCAACAAGACACTATAAAAGAGGTAAGGGGTTATTGTTATTTTTAAAATGGGTAAATCATGATCGAAACTGGAAGAAAGTATAGATTTAATTAAGCATACAATCTTGATTTCAATAACCATGCTAAAAAGTTATTTTATCAAGTAAAATAATTTAATAATATGGGATATGTATAATATGCATAATTCAAATTGAGTTACAGTGTATAGCTCTCGAGAGAAAGTGTAATGCAACAGGGAAAAATACAGTAATTACAAGAAAAGACATTCTCTTTCTACTTGTTTTGTTCTTGTTGTATGAGGGGGAAAGGAGATAAAAATGAGACCAAATACCCTTCTCTTTCCTGGGGCACCAGAAGATACTATTGGATAAAACCAGTCAAATGGAAGCAAGAAAAAAAAATGAATACAATATCAATACTACACAAAGAAGAATTCATTATACATTTATTATGTAAGATCAAGGGGTTTGTTTTACTGGTAGAGATAATCTGACGTAAAAAACTGGCTGTATGCACTGATACTTCTATAACACAATAATTGTTAGCTGTGCAAGAAAAAGTTGAGATAAATAATTTTAATACATCTCTCTTGATTTGATAAATTATGTAAACAAAAATATCTGAGGAAAAAGAAGACTGAATCAAATAATTACTCAGTTTTATCGGACAGTACTATAACTAAGCACATACTCTTGAAAAGGAATATTTAATCATAGGTGCCCATACGAAGTCAACTCTACAGCAGGCAACAGAGGGAAACTCAGTATATACCAAACCTAATTCTGGGAAACGAACAAAGGGTAGTGGAAAGGGAGGTGGGCGGGGGGTTGGGGTGACTGGGTGACGGGCACTGAGTGGGGCACTTGATGGGATGAGCACGGGTAATATGCTATATTTTGGCAAATTGAACTCCAATAAATAAATAAATAAATAAATAAATAAATAAATAAATATAAACTCTACTCTCTGAAAATAATATTCAGATAATTTTACAAGTGAGATGAAAAATGAGAAAGAACTAGAGACATTAATCTGTCAAGCTCTTGAAAGTTTACTAACATTGCATCGGTGCATATTTATTAAGCACCTAGTACATGCTGGGCATGAACCTTGTCTCTAGAGCAGAAGGCCTAAGGGAACACACCCATTGTCCCTTGTAGTTCCTAAAACTGAAGTCACCATTAGAATTTGCAAAGGTTTCCCTTTAGCTCTGAGTCCTCCTCGAATTCATGCGCCAACTATTTTTTTTCTGTAAAGGGAAAAATATAAATATTTTAGCTATGAGGGCCATATGGTCTCTATCGTAACTCCTGAACTCTGCTACTATTGGGTGAAAGAGCCATGGATGAAATGTAAACAATAGATATGACCAGATTCCACCTGCTGCTTAGTTGGATGACTGCTGCTCTCATGAAACCTACTTTCCTTCTCAGCCAGGGCATTAAAAATAGCTCTTTCTTTTTCTTTGTTTATCTTTCTTACAACCTCAACAGGACTGCTTACTTTATATGTTTTAATATAAATGTGTTATGTTTAAGCTATGCTATAAAAGTTCTAAGAGGTTTGCAGGTTGGCCTGGGAATTTGACCACCATAGATTTCATAATACCAATTTTATGAAAAAAAGTCTTCAAAATTTAAAAGTTTTCCATGTTCAAGTACAATTTTTGGAATAAGTTTTATTAGTGAAGTGATTCTTACATTTGTATTTCTTCAACTTTTAGCAGAATTGACATAGTAGTTATCACTGAATACAGAAAAAAAGTGACATTATTTGCAAAATAAAAGATAACACACTATTTTAATGCTTATCTCACTCAAATTAGGGTGAGCGTTTCTATGAACCACTTTATTGCAATTATGAAGTATTTACAGACATGCTCAATGCCTCTGCTGTTTTTCTTTGAAATCTAATGTTTCAAAACTGTCTTTCTTCAACTACAATGGAGGAATTCATCAAGATAACTAAATTATCATTCAAGCCACACGATTTTCCTTTGTAAAATATTCAGCAACTCCAATCATCCTTCATGAAGTACTAATATCCACCTGGGAAACTATAATTCAAGCTCTCAGGAAGAAGGCAGCAATCCTTCTAGGGTATTTAACCAAGCCTGAGACGGAGAGGACAGAGCAGAACACAAAACCAAAAATTAAAACATGTTGTATTGCTAGACATAACGGTAAAAATTTAGCACTGCATTTTACATTAAATACAAGCTCAGGCGATTTTTTTGTACTATTGATAAGGAAGTTGAAGCCAATAAATATAAAGATTATTAGCCCCAAAGGTGACAGATTTTAGTGGCAAAGCTGAAAAACCCAACTGTTCTAAATCCCAATTCCCTTACTCTGTTTATTTTGGTGTCATTAATTCTAAAATAAAGAAAATGAATCATAGATAACCACGGCTGCATTGGCAAATTTCTCTATCTTCATCACATTCTTCTCAAAAGGTGCTTAAAATAACTTACTGATGATAGACAATTTTTGAGAAACTTTAAGTTGTAGTCATAAAGAGCTTCTATTGACTCCATGAGTGCAAAGTAGTTCTTAGAAATTCATAGGATAAATGTTGGGGAAAGTGGAGCCAATCAGTCTCAGTCCTTAGTGAGGCTGGAAGGAAGAAAACCAGGAATGAACAAACTCTTCCTCACTTGCTCTTACACTGAGGGCACATCACAGGGACCAACATTTGAATTTCAGAGGAACTGGGTTTGAATCACAGAGATTTTATTTACTGGTTATTAACCTTAGAGATATCACTTAACTTTTCTGAATCTTATTTTTGTTTTCACTTTAATACATAAACTGAGGACAATGATATATATTTCAAAGGACTGTGGTGAATATTACATTATGGTAAATGCAAGATAAATCATTTAGTAGTTGGCTTGATGGACAGAGGCCACAATGATCATTATTTCTCAGTTCGGTGCCTAACACAGAGAAGAAATGGGAGAGACTCAACAACTATATGTCAAATATATACAATTTAATTTACCCGGCAAAAAAAGTTTCAAATAAAATAATCACATTAATGTTGAGAAAAGAATCTTTTAACTTTAGTTTTTGTTTTGTTTTGTTTTAGATTTTATTTATTTATTCATGAAAGACACAGAGAGAGAGAGAGAGAGGCAGAGACATAGGCAGAGGGAGAAAGAGGCTCCACGCAGGGAGCCTAAGGTGGGACTCAATCCCGGGCCTTGGGATCATGCCCTGAGCCAAAGGTAGACACTCAACCACTGAGCCACCCAGGCATCCCCAACTTTAATAAGTTTTAAATGAAACATACCCATAAAGCAAATCTATTTGGATAGAGAATGACTATGAGCCTCCATCTCCTTCAGCTTTCTGTTTAACAACTTTAACAATAAAAAGGAGAGGAGGAAAAAGGGAGAAAGAGGGAAGGAAAAAAAGCAAGGAAAGAGGAAGAAAGAAAAGTATAAAACAGAAAGAAAGGTAGGGAACATCTGATATATATTCAGAAGGACTTGCAGTAGCTGATGGCAACATTTGCAATTGCTAAACTACTTAAAACCTAAGTATCTAGTGGAAGAGGCTGCGAATTAGCACTGTTGTAATTATTAAAGTGAAAAGGCACAAAGTCTCTAAACTTCCCCAGAGGGTGCTTTTCCTGTTACTTATTCTTTGTGCCAAGAAATCCAGCAACATGCAGAGCTTAGTGCTTTGGCAATTACTATTACAATATTTGAGTAAAAGCCTGTTTAACTGTGAATAGTTTGGGAGTGGGGAGAAGGTGAACACACACACACACACACACACACACACACACAACCTCACTTCACATTGTTTCAAGGCCAATGAGGCAACTTGGGTAATGTGCTGTTTCTGTAAAAACACATTCTTTACCTTCTGGTTTTAAAGCATGTATTGCAAAATAAAAAGAGATTCTTTTTTCTCCATACATTTCCTTTCCTCTCCGTCACTCATCTGTATCCTATAATAATTTTAGAAAGGTTCGAGGCCTTTCTTCCTCAATTTTGAAAATATCACTTCAGTCTATTCAATTCTGCATGTGGACAGGCTATTTAACCAGGTTAGCTCCTTAATCTTCTGGGCTTCGTTTTCCTCTTATTCACAGTTATCAAGTTCCAGATATTCAATTGGTTCATCCAAAGATATTCAGGGAAAACCCTGAACCCTTAAGGGTGCTTAAGTCTACAACTCACAGGAAGCTGTGCTTGGGTAGGCGGTTACCTTCAAATCATTACTTCTTTTAGTGAAATAACAAAAATATTTTCTGACTTTTAACGCTGCATTTCTTTGATGTTGAAAAATATAAATGGATTTAAACAGACTGTTAACTTTATAAGTTTAAAAAATATTATAAGGCATAGTATTTAGGTTATAGGAGCAGGCGTTGTCTATAAATAAATCCGTATGGTTGGTGTAAACTATTCACACAGAAATTGGATGGTTCATCTATCGCTCCAGTACAGAGGAAAACAAGCAAAATAAATGAGTGAATATATCAAAAGATATGAAGAGGTGACAAATTAGAAGGTAGCAAATACAATCTATCTAGATGCTATGGTTTGATCTGTGAATAGAAAATGCACTAGGTCGAGCCCGCCATATTTACCCACATGGCGTCTTAATTTTATTGGAGCCTTTGCCACTGGAATTTTAAACATTCAATGATTATTCAACAGAACCGTAAAAATACCAACTCAATGTACATGTAACATTGTGATAAAACTTCTTGAGGGCCTGTGAACTAGTTCTTTCTACTATTTTTCTTATACAGTTCACAGGTAATGGGGCTCCCGGAGATGTGCCTTCTGGTCCTTCTACACCAATCATAAGAACTTCCTTATAAAGCCTCTGCTTTGTGGTCCATTTGACAGTGATGCCAGGCTCAGAGGGAAGGGGAGAAAGGAGCCTAGAAGACAAGAAAGTTTCCTCCCAAAAGCACAAGAAGGGAGGCAAGGGAAAACAACTCACAGGTTTGCAGGTCCTTCCATACTCCAGGCAACCAGAGTCTCACACTGTCCCAAGATAGAGAAGCCCATGACAAAGTCCTTCCTTACACTGAGTAGAATATTAAGAACTTCCTGGAGAATGGTAGCAAACAGTAATGGCAGAAGAGATCCCTCTAGATCAGTTCTCTAAAACCCATGTTCAATAGGAGGAACTACTTCATATGTGGTCATCGAGCAGATGAAAATCAGTTAGTTATTCCCTGGTCATGACAGACACCCCTTCTTATCACTCTGTAGAGTTCTACTTCCAGTTTTCAGCTATGCCCCAAGCCTCTCACTGGTAATTCAATTCAAAACCCTTCATGATGATACACTGTCCAGAAGAGCCCTGACTCCAGATCTCATACTTTCTTCTAAGAGCATTTATTACCACCTCCCAGTCCCTCCTCTATGCCTTCCCCCCTTATGTCTCTCTCTCAAAACTTCCTTGTCACCAAGATAGCCTACTCTAGCCGGGGCGTTCAGAGATAAGCAGGATAATTAAACCAATGTAAGCTTCGTTTACACGGAACTAAACCTATCACCTGATTTATCTCAGCCAGGAAAATGCGTGTTTTATAAAATTCTCAGTTTTTCTTAACTAGTGAATTCATTTGTTAATTTGCAGTCTGTATTTGGGGAGCAAGGATGCCCTCGAATCATACCATATAAAACAGGTCAGTTGCTTACTTGTGTGGCTTAGACCCAAATTTAGGTTTAAACAGACTGGGATCCTGATCAAGTTAGTTCAGGTTTCTGCCCTTGGTTTTTAGGATTATAAATAGGCTGACTGTAGGATTATGGAACTAAAAGAGTAATGTTGCTCGTTTGTTTCTCTGCATTCCACCCGTAGATGAAGCATCCAATTTGTAATAAAATATTCCCTATTTTGAAGAATAGCTCAGTAGATGCATATTTTTCCATATTAAGGTCTGACATCCAAAGATTATAAGAACTAGTATTACCAAAATGGAAGTTTTTAACGGAAAATTTAAAAAACCTTAACCACAAAGGACTGCATACCAGAGACCAAACAGAGGGTATGTAGGTCACTCCTTGCAGAGGTAGAAAGGAGTCTTTAATTACCAATTAAATATGCCCAAAGTCAAAGTTTTGTATTCTGTGGAGTAATACCTAATAAGAAAATAGCCAATCATAACTTACTTTTCTGGGGCAGTTTCATAAACTCAATACATCAAAATTCAGAGGTACTGTGATAAAATTACATATTTAAATAATCAAAGTTAATACAAAAAAAAAAAATACAGGCAAATGAGGAATATGTTCCAAGTAGCTTTTTTTTTTTTTTTAATGTTCCAAGTAGCTTATGAAAACAGATAAAGTACAGGCAGCACAAAGGCATTCAGTGCCACTAGATTACATCCAGTGAAAGAAAGACCATTCTCAGAGGTGACGTAGAAGAATTAAATGTGATGATCTCTAAATGTCTGCATGATGGTTCTTCTACTTCCAAGTGTAGGCTTCTAAAATTGATGAAATGACAACAGAATCCTCTGTGTATGGGGTAGAAGCGAATAAAATAAATATGAAAGGAACTGCATGAGAATACACCCAGTACTGTGAAAAACAAGAGAGTGAAAGTTCAAAGGATTTCATACATATAAATATACATTCTTCTGTTACAGACAGAATAGTTCAAGAATTGTTTTCATTGGGAGATACTGGGAAGTCAACCTTTCGATTCCGCAGCTTGTTTTCATGTCTTAGTATTGACATGTGAAGAGAAATCCAGTGCCAATGGAACTAGAAAGGAATACTAAGGATTTGAAGCAGGTTTCAGAAGTAATAATATAACAGCTGCTCTGGGCCGGTTTAGTTTTTCACTGTTATTTTTTTGGTAATAGGGCAAATGCAATGAGCACCCAAAGACGAAAATTAGGTGGCGTTACTGGAGCCAATTCTAAAAAAAATTCCAATCGTTAGAGATTGGTGTGTTTGACCAATTTGACAGTAGTTTGCTTCTCGTTTTTTGTTTTGTTTTGTTTTTTTCACATTGTGTCTCTTGCCTGGAATACAAAGCCCTTGTTGATGCCTCAGATTTTTAAGAACCATAAAGAAATTGAATGTTATCCCAGAATTTCTTATACTAAATCAATACAGCAAAAGAACTTAGTCAAGCAAAACAGGCTCCTCGGGAGGCCCCCACTGCCCTCCACTACTGTCCAGATCTACAATTTGGGAAATGCTATAGACATTAGAGTTATTCAAGATTTACAATCCCTGAATAAGCAGCATGAAAGGACTACAGAGTGGAAACAAAGAAAGATGCACATTGAGCAGAAGAGGCTGGAGTAAAAGCAGCTGAATTCACAGCAAGGACAGAGAGCAGAATAGATTGCTAATGCTCTCTCTGAAGCAAAACGGGAACATCCCTTGTCTTCCTTGACCCCTCCCTGAAGGCCTGAGGCCACTTGTGGCTATAGCTAGAGGCACAAAGCCTTCCCCTAATTGGTATCTTTTCTCGTGGGAAGTTATCAAAATACCAAAGTATACTCTGTCTAAATTTTAAGTCCAACTAATTTGATCCAGAATGGGCAAATGGCAGATGTCCTCACAAATTATCTAACAATAATAGAGCAATCACACCAGAATCAGTAGCTTATCTGTATTGTTTTTATCTGAGCCTCTAGCAGCTAAAAGAGGGTTTTAGTAGGTGTCTCCAATATTTGAATAATGAAATGAATCATAGATACACTGACACAGAGTTCAGCTTTATGGAGAATTTCTATTAATTCCCAGGGAATTGGATACTCTGGATTTCATCCTGTTTATCATCAGGTTAAGGGCTTTTGGTCTGGCTCTCCAAAGGATGTCTAAATCCTCTGTAAATCTGTATTCCAATAAAAATGATGGCCCTTCCTGTGGTATTCTTAATCTTCTGAAGCAAAATTATCTGTTTCTTTTATCTTCCTTCTTTAAACCTCCAGCCTTCAAACCTAATTACCTTGCTATTTTTCTATGGGAACTTAGAGACAGTACACTGTCTTTACAAACAAGAAACTGATTTACTGTTTTTTATTTCAATTACTAATAAAACATGTGACAGTCTTCAGCACTTACAAATGTGAAACCGGACTTCTAATTACTGACACCCAATATGCCATGCTTACAGGAGATAATGAGCACGAACACATTACATAATTCATAAATAATTCTTAACTAGTACTTTATTTCATTCTGAAATGTGAAGGAAGAAGTTTAAATCTGTTTTTCTAAAGCATATATTTGCATATACAGTATATACAAATTTCCCCTAGAGTAGCAATAACTGTCAATGTGGAATGTGAGAGAGATTGCATTAGGAGAACTGTGAGTCCCTTTTAGCTTTTCTTGATACTTTCCATCGCTCCCACTAGGGACATAAGCCAATGCTGCTAATAGTTAGTATCTATAATCCTACAACAGGGCTACTGTAAGAATAAAAAAGGAAGAGAGAGAGAGAAGCACAGGAAGAAGGGAGGGAGAGAGGGGGAGGGAAGAAAAGAGGGGAGGGGGGGTAGGGAGAAAAATCAATTCTAATCATATAGAGAGAAGTTCTAACTTAGAACTAAATGAAGGTCACACATTTGGAAAAGAAAAATCAAAGAGAGAATAACAATATAGTCCCATTCATATAAATCTAGTAATATTAACTTTTCCAACAATTGCATTCCATCCTGAAAAGTCTCTCAAGTTTTCTTAAGATTTTTAAAGTCATAATCACCGAGATTCTCTTTTTTGCAACATCTCTGCTCAATGGCAACTGAGTTTCGCTATAAAGGAAAACTAGAGAAGATCATACTTCTCTGACAGCAGGCCCATATAGTATATTTCTCCCCATCATATTAAGATGGATAATTAAAAGGTAATGTCACCCCCAGCTGAACAGCCCACCTCATGCCCATTCTCTCACAAAATGGCCCTGTTAAAGAATGTATTAGATGGATCAAGAAACCTGAAAACAAAGCTTTTATCCCTCAGTTCCTCAAAGACTGATTTGTAGTGGTTGTCATTCTGATCCCACATCCGTGCTGGCTTGCACATTATAGGAAGTTTAGCAGTATCACTAGCCTGTACACACTAGACGACAGTAGCCTCCCTCACCCCTAATTTGTGATAACCAAAGGGTCCACAAACATGGTCAAATGTACTCAGTTTGGAGCCATTTGTCTAAACAAACAAACAAAAGAAATTTTCTGGAAATGAACTGTAAGCAAATTAAGGATGGTGGATAAAATGATGAAAAAAAAATAACAAGCAATTAACAAAATAAATTTCCAAAATAAATATATTTCAAAGCATAGGATAACAAAATACAGAAACTCAGAGCATCACAACTTGTAAAAGGAGAAAAGGGGGCAGAACCAGTTAGTCATTCTTAGCTTAATTAATGAACAAATGATATAAAGTAAAATCTGCATTCAAGGTGAATATAACCTTAATTAATTTCAGCTTTGTTACCTATTGGCAAGATATCAACATAATATATCCTCCTAAAATATGTAAAACATTTAATTAAGTATTTTTTAAATGGTATATTAACTTTACCAATTATATATGTTTTATATCATTGCCACAGCTCTTAGGAAAAACATCACTTTCCTTATATATTAATAGAAGTTTTAGCCAGTTCCAAATCCCAAACTGATGATGATGCATGACGAAAAAGAAAAATGGGTAATTAATATTTCTGATATTAAGTTAGAATTTATAAAATATGCTCATAGCTTTTGATCTAATGAAACAAATAAATATTGAACTTCTAATGATCATAATTAAAGTCAGATTTTTAAATTGATGAATGGGGTAATGTTTAACTATTCAAAATATTTCATTATTATTTTACCTAATTCATATGCATACTTGTTATATATGTAATTCATTTTGGTATTTTCCTTTCTGACCATACTATTTCTATCCAGCATATCTAAAGAACTAGTATCAAAGAAATAGGCTCAAGCAAAGAAAATTGAATTTGCTGAAACTACCAAAGGCAATAATTACCCTACTATACTACAAAATATTGTTTGGTCCCATACAGTTTTTTTTTTTTTTTTCTCTCCTTAGTTATTGTTTGCCTAGACAGGTCATTTAAAGATAAGAGGGATTTGAGCTTGTCCACTGACAATCAGGAAGCTTTTTAATGGAAACTACACACACACACACTATAGCAAAGTATAATGGAGAAAAAAACAAAACAAAACTGTTCCCCTGTTAAGAAGTGAATATCCACACATCTGAAAAATCCTTAATGTCTTCACAGGTTGTGTTTCTTGTCAGATAGCTTTGTTGACATAGCTCTGAAAACATTCAGTTCATATTTTATCTAGACATATATATATACTTTATTTTTTTCTAAAATTAGTGTTTCTAAAAAATAAAAATAAAATAAATAAAATTAGTGTTTCCAAATTTTCCATTGGCTGTTAGATTTCTAACTCCACCAGAAAAAAAAAAAAAAAACTACTTAAGAAATATGAGGGTCATTTAATCTCCATCGTTTAATACAACAAATATTTATCAAGCACTTACTAGGTGTCAGGTTCTATTCTCGGTATCTATCAGTAGAAGAAAGAAATAGGTATCCCTAACTTGATGTGGCTTACATCTCAGTGGCAGAGACAGAAAAAAAGATTTTAAGCATGAATAAGTTATATATGTTAGAAAGTAGGGGGCAGGGCAAAAAAAAAAAGTAGTAAATTATGTGGAAAAGCAAATGTACAGGAGAGAAAAAGGGCTGGGATGAGGTGTATTTTCAAACAGTGAGGGTCCCCTTGAGAAGGTAAAGTTTCAGCAGATGGGGAAAAGTGGTGAAGGTGCTCAGAGGTGGGTACCAGGGAGAGAAAGCAGCCTGGGAAGAGGTCTGAAGGGTGTGCAAGGCACATGCAGAAGAGTAAGTGGTGAGCTATGAAGTAATGTGGGCAGCTTATGTAAGTCACTTAAAACATGTTGGTTTTTATCATGAGTGACATGGACAGCCACTTCAGCATTTTGAGCAGAGTGGTGGTATAATTTGACTCTTTCTAAAAAGATAACTCTGGCTGTGGTGTGGAGAATAGTTCTTAGTGAAAAAAGCCAGAAGCTAGTTAGCCACTGAGAAGCACTGTAATGACCCAGGTGTGAAATAATAATGGCTTGGAGAGGGACAAGGACATAGATACAATGGGAATTGTTTGACTCCAAACATATTTTTAGGTAGTGTCAACAGGATTTCTTACCAATTAAATGTGGGGACGAAATAAGGAACACAGTCAAGGCTGAGGTCTAGTTCTTGGATCAAACCATTGGAAAAAAAAAAACAGAATTGCCATAATCTGGGATGGGGGAGCTAAGGGTAGGGCACACAAGTGTGGGGTAGGGAAGATCAGCCTCAACCGTATAGAAAAAAATGAGTGTTCATGCTCAATGCTGCCCTAGGCAAGAGTCCCAAATTAGCACCGCCGTCCAGACAAGAATTTTAAGCGTATACACCCCACCTCACATTGCATTTTTCTCCATAGAAAAATCCACATCCACCTCAAATTCTCTGCATCCAAACAAAAATCCAGTAACTCCCCCTTAACCATGCTCCTCCTCTGGTATTCCATGTATCTTCAAAAGGGAGATACAGCCATAGTACGGGAATATCCAGGCGTCATGTCATCTTAAACTCCTTTCACTTTTAATTGCCTCTTGAATCTGTGTCCTTCTCTTTGTCCTTTCTGCTACAGATTAGTCCTGCACTATTTCTCAACTGAGTCATTGCAGCGGCTCATTAATACCTCAGCACACAACAGCTGCAATATCATTAACAAGATTATTTCCTTCAAATTTCAGCTAAAGCATTGCTACTTTATGACGGTCTTTTATAATCCCTCTAATTTTATTTGAATCCAAGTTTCTGTTCCTCAACATACTTCCCCAATACTAAACATACAATACCTAAACATGCTTTCACTGTGACACTTACAGTATTAGAATAATAGTACTTATATTATTACATAATATTGCGTGCACTACATGCTAATTGTATTTAGTATCATTTACATACCAAATTACCATCATTTATATGGCAAATGTTTAATGTAGGAATAATTCATATCCGAGCTACTAGAATTAACAGTACTGGTTTAAGGATTTGAGGTTCAGTTGTGGGTTAGGTTGCAGAAGGTGAAGAGAAAAAGAACCAGTGGTCACAGAGTTCTTGAAAATCCTTTCTCTTGTGACTGAGTTCACAGAGCAGCTGCTAGACCACCAGTTGTCACTACCAGCTAAATAAACTCTGGCCCATGCCTGGGAAGAAAACCCCACTTTCCTGATTCTTTCTCAATACATGGCTATGGGAAGCCTATTTCTTTGTACTGCACTCAGATTTCGCTCATTTGGTTTCTTACCTCTCATTTCAATCACACCACTTCAAAGCTCCGCTTCCAGATTTGAGCTCTGACTACTCAGCTTAGTCCTTCAGAGCCCTTGGGTGCCAAATGTTAAGCTCTGATAGTCCCCAAACCTCCTCTCTCTTCTTCCACACAAAAAACTGCTCCTCCAGCCACCCAGCCTCCACATCCACCTCGATTCTGATCTTACTATAAAAGTCACTCAACAATGCAAGAGACTTGGATGAGATACTAGAATTCACAATATTTTTTAAATATATTCATTAGTTTAATGTATTTTCTAATGAATAATCAGCAATAACTGATTTGCACTGTGCATACATTTATCTTAAATTTCTTTTATATATATATATTTATTTATTCATGAGAGACACACACACAGAGAGAGAGAGAGAGAGAGGCAGAGACGTAGGCAGAGAGAGAAGCAGGCTCCATGCAGGAAGCCCAATGTGGGACTTGATCCTGGGACTCCAGGATCACGCCCTGGGCCAAAGGCAGATGCCTAACCACTGAGCCACCCAGGCATCCCTATCTTAAATTTTTTTTTCAAATGCATAGTATTTTATTTGCATTATGATTTAAGTAAGCTCATGAAGTTAGTATGAAACCTTCTCCAACATTAATACTACTGACTCTATGAAAAAAAGTTTGTATTTCCCAATAAATTAATTTTTGGAATACAGTCCATTGGAAATTTAGAAACTAATTGACCAAAAAGGGAACATACATCGATGTTCCCTTAAATATTAAGTATACATTTCTAATTATAAAATCATACACATACACATGAATAATACCTATGATGCTTCAGGAAGAGAAAGTTGAATGATTTATGATTATCATTGTATAATAATGGCATACACTGGGAACTATCATGACCTCATATGGCCTCTCTCACTGTGAATCACACAACACATGTTGTATAGCCCCAAAGGAAAACACTTTTTTATTGCATATTATACCTTGCTAACTTTGCTTTAAGCTATATTTACTTCAAACTAATTTTTTATTTAATTTCATATTCCACATATTTGTGACATTAATTCATTTTTACGCAATAATGAAACATTTTAACTGGACAGATGAGATATCAACATTATATGGAAAGACCACTGGACAATTTAAACACTGCTGATTTAAGACCTCAATCAATCAATTAAAAATACGAACTGATGGATTGACGTGAAATGTTTAGCTTTAATAATCAAGAGAAAAGATCTCTGATAACTTTCATAACCTATATAAAAACTTACAAATTTAAAAGCAAAAGATAATTTTGATAAATCTTTTAGCAATATGCTTCTATTCTTCTCCCTGTTTAGTTCAAAAATATATCTCATGATTCAAGCATGCCACCTTTTGGGAATATTAGTGATTCATAATAAATTAACATAACTGATTTGAATTAAGAAAACTTCAGTTCTTTTGTATTTGTGATGAATTAAACATTAAGCGTTTTATTCTAAAAGTACATTCTCTGCTTTATTGAACATTGCCAAATTCTCTGAAAAAATATCTTAGTAATCATATGTTATGCTTTTCCAAGACACTAAAGAAAAGTTAAAAAAAGAAAAGCTCACCCAAATCACAATAGATTTTTCTACTGCTTCACAGTTTGGAAGTTTAAAAATAATTATTATACATCATAGTTTTGCAAGGGCACCATATTTAATTCCAAACTATAAACGTTCACAGGAATATATACAAAGAGCCAAAACTATTATTTTGTAGATTACTAACAATAATCCGTTATATGTGAGAAGGCTTCAATTTAGAGTTCTTTCCCCCCTCCTCCCTCTCTCTCTCTCTCTCTCACACACACACACACACACACACACACTGCTTACCATCTGAAACTCCTTATAACTTCATGAAGACTGATCCCAACTAAAGAAGAGAGATATGATCCTCAGAAAACTTACAGAAATAAGAGATCTAAACACAAATCATCATTTTACACAATATACAGAAATGTGAGACTTAGTTAAAAATTATGATGCACTCTAAAACGATAATGAAGGAAAATAAAGGTAATGAACTGCGAGTCAAAAGAAAGAATCAGTGACCAAAGTCATGCAAAAGGAACCCCATGTGCAAGACTATGCAATAAAGCAGGGAACAGACCTGCTTCATTAGTCAAATGCAAAGGAAATGAAGAGATGACCTATCGATGACCTCCAAGTTCATCAAACATCACTCAGCTGCTCTTCAGGAAATGGAAATCTGTGCTTCTAATCATGCAAAGGGGTTTACTGCAACATACCCCAGTGAAATCAGCCCTTCAACATAACCGTAATGGTAGAGGGCTGCCGATAACATATTAATAAAAAAATAACCACCTCAAAATACACACACATACACACGCATACATATGTGGTACCTTTCCTAAATCCTTTAAGAAAAAAAAAAAAACACAGTAATTCATCACTTCAGGATCAAATTATCTTGAAATGTGTAGATGGGTGAAGTATGACTAGAAAATGCCTATGAGTTAAGATTCCATTTCTTAGTTTGTATTTAATGAAGTCTTAGAATGTATACTGTAGGGTAAATGTCACTGAATTTTATAGTCAGAGAAATCAAATCTTAAAAAGAAGAAATTTTTCATGGTATATAGCTATGAGATATTCAAAAAAATCAAACTGGAACTAAATATTGACTCACTAATTTTTTTAAGGAATTTTATATACCTTGAAAATACTTAGGGATCTCTTTTTTGGATATTCAGAGCAGATCTCTGTGATAATGAGGGCAGGCATTGGTATTCTTAATTCACTGGAAAGAAAGCTAAAACTCAAGTTCAATTGTGTGTTTAGGATTTTGTTAGAGATGAAACAAATCCTAAACTCTGGGTTAACTGTATTTCCCCCGTACCACGTTAAGTCTCTCAAAATATAACACTGCTTTTGGTTTAATGTAACAGAGATGCAATGGAAATATTTCCTTGTCAAAAATCATATAAAAATATCTTGGAGTTTAAGATCATATGCAGCATGAGTTAATGCAAATTCTTTAAAAACTATATTAGTAAAGTAAAAACATGCAAACAATATATATTTCACATAGATTCAAGTTAGGGTGACATTAAAGCTGGAACTGAATACTTCTCTCTTCCTTTACCTGTTAAGCTTCTTAGAGTTAGGAAATTTACTCCTAGGGACACCTGGTGGCTCAGTGATTGAGCATCTGCCTTCGGTTCAGGACGAGATCCCGGGGTCCTGGGATCAAGTCCCACCTCAAGCTTTCCTTCTGCCTGTGTCTCTGCCTCTCTCTCTGTCTCTCATGAATAAATAAAATCTTAAAAATAGAAATGTACTTATACATCCCCTTGTCTATGTATCTTCTGTCTGTCTCTCTCTCCCTGGAGAAAAAACTAATAGAGGAAATAAATGAAAGGTTGCATTGCCTTGGTAATTTTTACTCACCACTACTTCTGTCACATTCAAAATATTACAAAGTGGCAAACACACCTCAGGAGTGTGCACACAGATTTTTATTTGGAGGAAGAGCACTTACTGGTCATTGACTGCAGCAAAACGTGGCCGAGGGTGAGATGTACTCTCAATAACCATCCAGTGAAGAGCTGGGTCTCCAGCAGTTCCTTCCCTTGATCAATTCTACTAAACATCAATTATAAACCTTCATAAGAAAGGAATTCCTAAGTAGAAATACCTTATGTAAATCTGCGGATGGGCTCTCTCTTCTCCTTGCCCACCTTCTCACAACTACACTCAAAACAGCCTCTCCTAGGTTAAGTGACATTTTAAGAATTGCTGAAGAATGCAAAAAAAAAAAAAAACTATATATATATATATATATATAACAAAGTCCATACTATCAAGTTCTTTGCCGTTGATTATTATGTAAATTTCAGCGTTTTAATGTTCTTTTAAAGAAGACAAATGCAAGTCATAGAGATTCACAGATACTACTCAAAAGTAACATAAACTATTAAAAAACATCCAGGAATAGATGTTCATAAATTCTAGTTCTGTCATCTTGCCCCTTTTTTGTTCTGTTATTTTACCCATTGCCCCAACACTACGTTAGAGGCAGTATACTATTAAAAATGTTGAAGTTCAAGCCAGAATGCTTTGATTCACGTCTCAGTTTTACCTTTTATCACTTATGACCTCTCTGCTTAAATTTCCTCATTGGATTAAAACTCCTATAAAAGAGTGAAAAAGCAGGTGTTATTTTAAAAGGGTAAGTAAAGAAGAAGTTTGTGAACAAGTAATACTAATTTAAAAGCCATGCTCTCTATCTTACATCAATTTTCGTACATAGAAAAGTCTTTAACAATTTTTTTTCAGGAAATTTTATATTTCTCCCCCAAAGAGTGAAATATAAAGTAACTTTATTTCAATTTGTATTTTCTCCCATTACATGTACATCACTAGTTTTGATCTGTGATTCCAAAAGGTGGATTAAATACCATATCTCCAGTATTGTATATGTAATATACTGAGGTGCTGTTATCAAAAAAGTAAATAAATGAGGAAGAAATTCTCCATTCTTCCTTAACTCTTCTCAGCATGGTTCTAGAATGTAAGGAACAGCACAGGAGCCCTCTCAGACTTTCTCACTTTTTCTTTGAGAACCTGGAATATCTCTGCCCACCTAAGACATGTTCATTATCTTCAGGGAATCACAGATTTTTAAGTGAATGTAGTTCTGTTCCAGAGGATGTATGAGGAGCTGGCTTCAGGAGCTGACAGCTTCTGGGTTCTAGAATGACTGACACAGAAGACAGGAATTTTCTGTTTCTATCCAATACTATCCTTTAATGTAGTTATTTAACCTCTTGTCTCCTTTCTTCTTAACCTCTATTCCTCACTGCAAAGTTTCCAAGAACACACTCTGAAAATTTGCTTGTCTAAAAATAAGCCTATGACTTGAATTCAATTCAGATTATTTTAATTCAACAAGTACCTGTTGTAACTAAGAGTGACCAGGATACTGGGATAAAATGGTATGAGAGATAAAAAAAAAAAAAAAAAAAAAAAAAAAAAGAAGAAAAGAAAAGAAAAAAAGGCTCCCTGATTTCTAGAATTTACTCTTTAGTTGGATTAAATTTTCTAGTGCTGGTTTCCTTGAAACACCAGTGTAATTTGGGACAACATCTGCAGAAAGCTTTTGGGGAGTCAATTTAGATTTAAATGGCTTAAGCAATAAGATTATTATCCATGATTTAAAAACAAATGTATTTATACTACTTTTCTCCAGCCCTGAGGAAGCATGGCATAAAGAGGAGTCCAGGCTTTAAGGTTAGCAAAATGTGGATTAAAATCTCAGCCATGCTGCATAGGAGCTCTGCAACTTTGACAAATCATTCAACCTTTCAAAACCTGTTTTCTCCTCTGTAAAATGGAAGTAGTAAACAACATTTACCATAAAGGTTTTGTGTGGGATTAAAGAAGTTTATGTCTACATGTGGTCTCCAGAACACAGTAATATTTAACAAATATTATCTGTTCCTGTTTTTTTTTTTAAATGTTATTCATTTATTAGAGAAGAGAGAGAGTGTGTGGGCACTCACAGGAGAAGGGGAGAGGGGTGGGGTGGGGAGAGAGGGAGAAGCAGCCTCTCTGCTGATGAGGGAGCCACATGTGGGACTGGATCATGGGACCATGACCTGAGCCAAAGGCAGACAGTTAACTGACTGAGCCAACCTGGTGCCCCCATTCTTGCTCTTATTAACAATATGAATGATAGCAGAGGACAAAACCACAATGTACAATTCCAATATCCTTCAACTCTAGATCACAGACTTGCAAAAGGAACTGTCCCAAGATAATATTTTTCTCTGTTGGCTCTGAGGGAGAGGAATGCCTTCTTCCCAAGTACTTCCGGTCCATAGATGCTTTTTACCAAGTGCAAAGAACAGTCCAAAAACTTCTGGGAAAACTGGAGCAGTGCTCAGAAAATTGATGGCAGAGGGTGCGGGGGGTCCAATGGCACCTCTGAGTTGTCAGCTGTAAGCCAGCAACTGCCTGCCACAGGTGTTTCCTTTCTGTGGCTCAGTGAAATGGTCTTTAAATGCTGAGATTCCAGGGGCAGAAAGTGTGCATGGAAGCGAATCAGACCAACTTAACTACAGAACACTGCCCAAACCCCAGTTGTCAGGTGCAACTCAACACTGACTTCCCCGTCAGTGTGTTAGGAATACCTAAGGGCCTAGAGACTTAGCTGGCTGTTCCACCTCATCGTTGTCTGTGCAATTGCAAAATCACAATTTTTTTTCTTTCTTTTTTTTTTTTTTAAGTATATGTGCTGCCGAAGCGAGCACGCAAAATCACAAGTTTTATTCCTAATCAGGACTATTCTGGTGCATGTGATGAAACCAATCCTTGAATCAACAGGCCATCTAAATATGTGTCCTGTAGAGTCAAGCTTAGCAAGTGTTGCGTAAGACTGAAAAAAAACAATTAAAAATAAGAGAGAAAGCACCCTTTCAAACCGATTGCATATCAATATATCACATCGCAAAAATAAATGTACTTTATTATTTTACAAGCTCAGTCATTATCATATTCTTTCTCCAAAGAGAAAGATGCCCCATCCACTGGAAAACTCAGAGCAAAGCTATTTGAGGAAAATTATAAGGCCCCTTTTCAATCAGAGTCTCTATGAACTAACATACTGTGCTCAGAGCACAAGTAAAACAAGGAAGCAAAATGAAAATGAACAGTGTTTTCCAAATTGCTTCTTTTGTAATAATGTCTTATCAATGCAATTTTTAAAACGAAAAGGTGGAATAAATTGAAGTGGTAGAGCAGATCATAATAAGAAAAAACTGGGAGTTTAATAATTTGTTGCTTTTCCTTTAGCCATAGAAAATATACTTTATGAATACATAAAAACATTCTGATAATAGAGATTATTACTACTATGTATTATTCATGTGGCAATGAATTCACACGATGCTCCCACATCAAGTAAATCAAACTAACCATAAGGAACTAACTTCAAAGTACACTATCTTTTTGGTCTCCAAAGTAATAAAGATCCAGACATTTCCCTTTTAGGGTATTTGTTCTGCACAATTTAGAAAGCGGTAGTTTCTTTCCTTCATTAGGCCCTCCATGTGAGAAGACTGAATCAGAGGCTACAGAAATAGAGATTTCTTTGCACTGATAGTCTCAGATGTTTAGAACTGTTTCTACACTAGTGGTTTCATCAACCTTATGTTACCTAATCCACCCATTTCTTAACAGCTGTGCTAGTGTTTCCACTTTCGTTACAGTTTGGCTACACTTTCTGACGAAAAAGCAATCCAGTCAGACATTCCAAAATTAGGAGACTGATCTAGAAAGCATGAACACATTTCCTAAAAATATGTGAAATTCTTACTCATATGTATCCCAGTCCATACTAAAGGGCACTCCTTTATATCCTACGTCGGCATAACTCTGGCAAGAACACGCAGTTGTAACTTAATTATTATTATTATTATTATTATTGCTAATAATATGAAAACAGAGCAAAAAATTTAAGATCATAAATTATAAAAGTTTTATCATAATGAAACACTAAAAAAATAGAAAAATAGAGTCAAAGATGTCAAACATTTCCATAATTTATGAAATGGAAATAGGAAAAAATTACAGTTCGATGTTACTATGATGAAGATAGATGTGAAATGCAAAAAATCATATGAAGCTAAGGTCCATGATTAATTACACCAGAAAATATTGATTAAGGTATTTCTGTTCTGATCAGATGTACTGCATACAAAGTTGTGCCACTGAAAAAGTCAGAAAGTAAATCATAAAATGTATATTTTTATGTTGAAACGTTGATGTGTAGGACCTTAGTGTTTTTAATAAAAGTTCCTGGGAGTGAGCAATAAGAAGGTTTAAGATCCTGAATAGTAGCAGATAGATCCATGTATAGACAGATTAGGAAAATATTTTAATTAGGTAATCTTTATTCATCCCAAAGTGCAATTTAACAGAAATACTCTAGGAACTCCTTCATAAGCTTTGAACTGATCATTTAATTTAGACAATTATAGTGAAATGAAAGCTCTTAGACAACTGTTCTCAAAAAGTAACAGGGGTTCCCTTCTGAAGTCAGCCACTATCAACATTACTATTAAATTATTATATTGGAGGTATTAATCAAAGCAGCTACACAAGGAAAAAACAAATATAAAAATGGGAAAGAAGAGTTGAGTTGCCTCAATTTGTAGGTAATATAGTGATAGAGCAAAAATTTCAAAAAAAAGAAATAAATCTATAAAAATATAAAATTAATCAATAAAAATGTATGACCTTTATATATAAAAACAATAAGCACTAGAGAGGCATAATAAAGAGAACATCTCAAAAGTATGGAAATATATCCAGAAATATAAGCAGCGTATGAAGAACAGTGTTCTCTGTATCATTATTTGAACTAGCAAAACACTGGAAACAAACTAAAAGTCTAAAACAAACAAACAAACAAACAAACAAAAAGTCTATTAATAAGTGTTTCAACAAACTATATCACAATCACAAAATGGAGAACTCTGAAAGTGTAAAACAAAAAGAGGTAAAAATCTCTATGTACAAATATATGGAGATCTCCAGGATAAATTAGAAAACAATATCCAGAATAGAGTATATCATATGCTTATGTCTGTGTTAGAAAGGAAAAGAAATAGGAATGCCCACATATATTAGTTAAATTTGCAAAAACTAGGGCACCCCTGGTGGCTCAGCGGTTTAGCGCCGCCTTCAGCCTGGGGTGTGATCCTGGAGACCTGGGATCGAGTCCCACATCGGGCTCCCGGCATGGAGCTTGCTTTTCCCTCTGCCTGTGTCTCTGCCTCTCTCTCTCTCACCCCCTGATGAATAAATAAATAAAATCTTTAAAAATAAATAGATAAATTTGCAAAAACTAATATTAGAAGGATATCCTGAAAACTAAAACCATTACTTATATGGGTTAGGGTAAAAAAAAAACAAAACTGGAGTGAATATAGAAGGAACTCAGTTTTGTCTGTGTACCTTTCAAATAATTTTGACAGCTGAGCTCATTAAATATTTTATATATTTAAAAAGAACAAAACCAAAATAACAGAAAAGGCCTTTGGTCATTTCCCACTTGTAAAATCCAATGATCAGCTTATGATTTCCTAACTGTCCACTTAAAATAAATCAAGAGCCTAACCCTTCTAGGGATAGAGCAGGAAACATTTTCGAACAAATACCAAGCTGGTATAGATGGTTTGATGACAATAAGTCTAAGATATTTTTATTGAGAAAAAAAATATTGCCTATTTTTCATTCCTATTTTTCATAAAAGTTAAAGTTATTGGGTATATTTTAAAAGTAGAAACATTTAGGGATGCCTGGATGGCTCAGCGGTTGAGCATCTGCCTTCAGCTCAGGGTGAGATCCCAGGGGTCCAGGGATCAAGTTCTGCATGGAGCTCCCTGCAGGAAGTCCGCTTTTCCCTCTGCCTGTGTCTCTGCCTCTCTCTTTCTGTGTGCCTCTCATGAATAAATAAATAAAATCTTTAAAAATAAATAAATAAAAACAAAAGAAAAATTTAGAGATCTTAAATATCCAGTTAGATGAGTTTAGAAAAATATATTCATCCTTGCAACTATCAGCCAAATAAATGATATAGAACACGTCAATTACTCCTGTAAGTTCCTTCAGCTGAAATAGCACTTTCCCTAAAGCTAAGGTCACTAGTATTAATGACTAGTGACTAGTATTAATATTAGAAAAAAAGAAATATTAGAATTCCCTCTTCCTGAACATCATATAAGCATATATATTTTTTTATGTTTGACTACTTTTGCTCATATGATATTTGATATCAATCTTTGTTGTTGTACACATCAGTAATTGTTTATACTTCTAGGTATGATTACTTTCTATTAATACAGTACTACTTGGTTATCCATTCTTTTGTTGATAAAACTTTGGGTGATTTCCAATTTCTGGCTCTTTGAAAACAGTTGTTATGAACATATTTTTATATCTCTTTTTGCTAACATATGTTTTTGTTCTACTGAGTAAATACTTAGAAGTAGAATTTGATGTCAGATGGTTACTGCATGCTTACTGGTCAAAGAATACAAACTTCTAATTATAAGATGAAAAAGTTCTGGGGGGAACTAATATAGAGCATGGTGAAAACAGTTAATAATACTGTATTATATACTTGAAAGTCACTAAAAAAGTAGATTTTAAATGTCCTCACTACCAAAAATAAATAGTAGTTATATAAGGTGATAGATGTTAACTAATGTTATCTTGGTAATCATTTTGCAATACATACGTGCATCAAATCATCACATTATACACTTATCAATGCTATATGTCAATTATATTAGCAACAAAGCTGGGGATAAGGAAAATAAAACATGTATGTGTATGTTTTACTTTCCTTTTCCCAGTTTTACTGATACACACACACACACACACACAAAAAAAAAGTATCTAAGAAATATGCAAAATTGCTCTATTATTTTTCATTCCCACCAGCAAAGTATGGGAGTTTAATCATTCCAGCTCCTTACTAACACTTGGTACTGTTAGCCTTTTTAATGTTAGTAATTCTAGTGTGTAGCTATATTTTATTTTAATTTACAAATAACTGATTACATGCTATTAAACACTTATTTTGTGCTTATTGGCCAGTTGTTAATTTCTGAAATCCGTCAAAGTCTTTTGCTCATCTTAATTGTGTTGTCTTTTCATAACTGATTTGTAGTTCTTTACATGCTCCAGATAAAAGTCCTTTATCAGATATATGTAATGTGAATATTTTATCCTTGCCTTACCTCTTTTATTCTCTTACTGCATTTTTCTAAAGAGTAGAGCTTCTTTAGTTTAACAAAATCTAATTTATCATTTTGTTTTCTTTTATGGGTAATGCAATTTGGGCCTTTTCCATGAAATCTTTGCCTATCCTTAAATCCAGAAAATATTTTGCTACATTTTCTTCTAGAAATTATTGAGTTCATAGTTTATACTTGGTCTATGTGCCATCTAAAATTAATGTTTGTGTATGGTAAAAGGATCAAGCTTTTTTTTTCAATACAGATTTCTAGATTTCTGGGTCCAGTGGTTGAAAGAATTTTCCTTACCCCATTATCCTACATCTGTGCCTTTGCTGAAATCAACTGACATGTGTGTGGGTCTATTTCTGGACTCTAGTCTATTGTTTCAGGCTATTTGTTCATCATCACATCTATACGTTACCAACCTAATCAATTTAGTTTTATAGCAAATCTAGCCACTGTATTAGCCACTGTCCACCCAGGAGAATGAACAAATGAGATGGGAAATGTTTCTTTTGAACTTCCAAGCCTCTCTAATATAAACTTCAATATACATGAATGACACCGATGACAGTAGAGGATAACGAGTGACAACAAAGCCTTTGGAGATAAATGGATCCGAATCTGAGTCCTACCACACATCAATGATTTTTATGCTCTTTAAATTAGTTTTCCTCAGCTAAGAAAGTAGGGATCATATTAACTATTGCATAAACTTTTTGAAGGATTAATACGATACTTTAAGTACTCAACAAAGTATTTGACATATGGAGTAATCCTTCTTTTTTTAAGATTTTATTTATTTATTCATGAGAGGCAGAGACACAGGGAGAGGGAGAAGAGGGCTCCATGCATGGAGCCCGACATGGTACTCGATCCCAGGTCTCCAGGATCACACCCTGGGCTGAAGGTAGCGCTAAACCGCTGAGCCACCCAGGCTGCCCGACATATGGAGTAATCCTACAATAACATAGCTAGTTATAATTTATAACACTCTTCAGAGAAAGTGAGGGCAAAACATTCTTTGTAGAAATTAAAAATATGGGGACTCCTGGGTGGCTCAGTGGTTGAGTGTCTGCCTTCGCCTTGGCTCTGGATCCCAGGGTCTTGGGATCGAGTTCTGTATCAGACTTCCCACAAGGAGCCTGCTTCTCCCTCTGTCTGTGTCTCTACCTCTCTTTGTGTGTCTCTCACAAATAAATAAATAAAATCTTAAAAAAAAAAAGGAAATTCAAAATATGGAGACAATTTTGAATGACTGCCCTATTATTTTTCAGAGTAGCAATTTCTTTCTTCAGAATATGTTATCAATTATTTATAATGTACTATATAATCTTGTTTATGATAGAATGTTATATTTTATGCATTATTAATTATTAATTACTTGTACAATATAGTAATTATACACATTCATTTTTTCATCATGTTGACAACAGATAAGAACTTTGCTATATCTGTGCACATACCTTTTCTATGTTTCCTCTGAATTTCCCAGCATATAAAATGAAACAAGCATTCACTCTTTATCAGGAGGAAACAGAGCAATGTTAGAGCATTTTCCCAATAGGATTACTCTTTCATTACTATGTAATTAACCCCACATTGAGAATTCTATAGTGAATTCTTTTGCAGCAGCAAATTAAACATTTGACTTACAGACTATTATGTTTCTGTGAAAGTGACTATCATGTAAGTAGAAAATAGGTGAAGCAATATTGGGAATTTTCAGAGAAGTTTTCAATGAAGCCAGAAGATTTGCCCTGGGAGAAAAATACTCTCTGTTCAAAGGCCTCACTACAATCTCTAGCACAAAATCCATCAAAATCTAATAAAGTAGCTTCATTAGCAATGATCATCACCTTATTAATAATTCACTGGTTGGCAAAGGTACTGATGGGATGCTAATGCATCATTTTAAGCATAAAAGAACATTATTGTGATGCTCATGAAGGTGAGCTCTGCAGAAGTCAAATCTGTAGTAAACAAATTTGGTATTTTTAAAAGAATATAACTCCCATTTGCTAATTAAGCGGCATCCGGCATTGTCTATCTTTCTAGGAATCTGCAACTCATGTCTAATACCAGGCACCCATTCTGACATCATCAAGAGACAGTGGTGAAACATTGATGCTAGTTGGCTGAAGGGACTGGTAAAGAACACAGCCTAAGGTTCCTAGGTCAGTCATTGAAATGTGATCCTGATATATGCCTGGGGAAAAGTGGGTGGGTTTCCTACTCTAATCATCTGCAACCAAAGCCATTATTTTTTAAGATTTTATATTTTTATTCATGAGAGACACAGAGAGAGAGGTAGAGACATAGGCAGAGGGAGAAGGAGGCTCCATGCAGGGAACCCAATATGGGACTCAATCCCAGGACTCTGGGAGCACTCCTTGAGCCAAAAGGCAGACACTTGACCACTGAGCCACCAGGTATCCCTTAAAGCCATTATTTTATGGATAGAAGTGTTGTACTTCACCCTCCAATACAATGCTGCTACAGCTTAAAAAGACAGGCATAACCCAACTTCCTACCTAACAAGTGGCCTTTCACAAGACATGCTTTTTAAAATTCTCTTGTTTCAGTGAATCTCCTCTTAACAGGCCGTACTGCATCTTGACTGCAATTGGGCTGCACCATCTAATTGACAGTCTTAGTTTTATGAACTGAAGCAACAAGAGAGAGTGTGCTTCCTTCCCAATTAAACATAATTCAATCCCCAGAGACATTGCTCCATTGTTGTTTCAGTGTTTAACTACGGTATTTTTAAAAGGAAGGAGAACAATTGGATTTAAGCAAAGTAGAAGTTCCTGGCAATTTGAATCACTGTGTCTTCAGCAGTATTTTGATGAGAAATGAGAAACAGAAGTGGTCATCTCAGGGCTGTCGTTTGTCTGAAATAAAAGACTATATCCAATGGCCATATATTTATTTATTTATTGTTCAGGAAACAAACCAAAGTGCTTAGAGCCCAACTAGGAAAATTGTGTTTAGTCAAACAGGATTTTACATCCTTCACAAACCATTCACTAAAAAAACTACTTGGTCTGAAAAGGAAATATAGACTATATAAACTTCTTTTTATCAAAAAGCCTCTGATACTTAAAATGGGCATTAGGTTGTATTTAACTAACTAGAAACTACTTAGAAATTAGCCCTTCCTCAGAACATGTTGCATATATTGCTTAGATTTTAATAAATATTTAAAACATTGGGGACGAAAATGTGATGCACCATTTTCAACAATGGAATCTTTAGGAACTTTCTAGCTCACTAGTTCTTCAATATATTATCTGTCCAGCTAATGATTCAAGATCTTATCAGGGGGATCTTGGGGTTTCTACAAAGACAAAGCCATATGCTAAAGTTCAGAAACATCTACTAGAGAGAAGGAATCTTTTGCAATTAAAAACTTCAAGGCAAATAACTTGGCAAATGTTAACAAGAACAAAGTATATCAATAGTGATTAGTTCTACATATTTTAATCAACAGAGTGGAGCAGAGGAAAATCAAAATTAAATTTAGTTGTATGTGTGTTTGCAACCATCTCCAATAAATTGTAAACTTCCCCTAGTTGAGGATATAACTTAAATGTTCTGTGGCCTCATTTTGTCCCACTTTAAGTAGTGGACTCTTACTAAATGCTCAATCTTAAAATATAACCCTGAAATCTGTCCTTAATAACATATAGAATTTGCATAATTAAAAGAATCTGAAAATTTTGTCCTAGAGAGAAATATATTGCTATAATTCTTTAAAATTTACAATATTCTCAAATTGCCTTTTTAAAATCAAATAAATGAAACCACAAGAAAGCTTAAAAGGTTCTGATATAAATAATATATTTCTTTCAACTGATTCTAGTTTCACTGTGCTCACCATTAATTTGCTGATCTTGAGGCAAACAATATTCTTAAATGTGAAATATTCCTAAAATATATCATTTAGAGGTTAGTAGTTCTAAATTCTGCTTTCATTTTTATTTATTTGTAATTTTCCAACCATCAAACAACAAACTGCATTATCAGAATTATGTATTGAACATGCAATATTGTCCTAGATATTGAAAGAACAATGCAATGGATACAAACTCATGGCTTCTCCTGAAGGCGAAAATCTGCTTCATTTGCCCTGTTTGGGGACAGCTAGACTTACGTTTACCCGGCTTCAAGAAATGGTATACCAAAGCACTCTATTTCTGTAAAGCCTGTGAGGTACTTACACTTCATAGATTGATTTTCAGAAGTGGAAACCAGTCTTGGAGCCTCTTTCCTACGAGATTTGTTTCCTAGTCCATTGCTAAAAATAAAACTATATTGCTGAGGGATCATGGTCACTGCTGGGTGAGCATGGACAACATATTTGGGAGCTGCTTAACATGCAGAGGGGAACAATTCTTATTTCTCTGTAAAACTCCACTGGGAAACCAGCACACAGGCAATTTTTCTCTCTACTCAATCTGTATCAAGGACACATAAAGACTTCTTTTCTAAATATAGAATGTCTCCCCTTTCTCTCAGGTATTGCTGCCAAGATTTCTAGTTGCCTGCCCAGTATCTGTTCTCTTTTTCTTCCTTACCATGGCACCCTAATTTGGTTCTGGGATAGCAAAGTGCCCTGCAGAAATGCAAAGGTTTCTAGTCTCATTTGGAAATAAGAGAGGCCATGTAATACCATCCTGGTCAAAAAGATGTAAATAGAAGTCACTGGGTGTGGCTTTGGGGAGTGCTCTGAAGGAAGACTACTGGGAAGCTTCTGGTCCTTCACTCTTGATTCTTTCTTTTGCTTTGATCTTGGACATGGAGGTTACAGCTGTAGCTACCTTCTTTTAACCATGAAAAATGACCAATAGCATCTCAAAGTTTGAGTTTCTAAAAGCATGTCAGTGATGTCTACTGGTGGCTTTATTTGGTAGGATCACTGTTTGGGGTTTTCTGTGATATGTTCTCAGTAATATATACATATAATTCATCAATGAACTGAGTTAATTCTCTCCGTGCCCCTACCTGCCCCCAATTCCAAGGCTTTGAAAAGTCACATGGAGACTTTCATTATGTCCTTTCCTCCTTCAGATCCTCATTCACACTTCTACTCTTTCTGTCTGGTCACACCTACCAATTTTCACCATTCATGCTGCTGCAGGTAAAAGTCAAAACATTTATAATAGGAAAAGTGAGGAAAATCAAATTAGCAGCAGAAAATTAATAGCATTTATAAGAGATGGGAAAGAAATAACAGAAAAAAATTAAAATGAGATAAATATTTATATTCCTTTTACAGTGAATTAATACAAGAGTATGACTCCAACTTCTAGAAAGATAGAGCCTAAGTACATAAATATCAGTGACTAACAAGGGCCCTAACCACAGCTCACCCAGCAACAGCAAAGAAGCCTAGAGTAACCTATAGGGTGCATGCATATATGTGTGTGCACGTACTCTCATCCACTGACCTCTATGTCCCCTCCAAATTTAAGCCCGGGACCAGAAAGGAGTGTACTAAAAACTAATTTTTTATATATTTTTAATGTGATTTTAAAAATCCTTTTGTGGGGAAATACACATAGAATGTGCAATGTTCCCTATTGAAAGTTAATTATGATATAGGTCTATGGTATTCCAAATAAGATCATAAACTTATTTTTAAACACTCTTATTCACTAAACAAATGATTTTAGGAAGCACAATACAGTTACCCAATAATTTCTTTAGGAAACTGGTATTTGTAAACATTAGAAAATGAAACTTATAGATTTCCTTTATTCCATAGGAGGGCCAAGCTATAATGCAGGACATTTTGAAGAGAGTTTTAAAATTATGTATTCTGGAGACTATGTCATCTGGATAAAAATAAGTTTATAGGAGTGATATCATATGACTGGACCAAGTCCATTGGGAACTCAAATGAGACAGCATAATTTAAGTGTGACAAGATTTAGAAATGAGGTTTTTGTCCTCATTCATAAAAAACTAAAATTTTAATAACTTAATATCTAATTTTAGGCATATCATTAACAAAGTAGAATCCATTATCTCTGTTTTCTCACTTGTGACTTCAGGAGAAAGTTAATTTAAATTTTTTATTTTCAATGATTTTTAAAATAGTATGATAAAAAAGAAGTAAAATTTGAAGAAAATTTTCTTAAGTTTTCAATTTTCATTCTACAGAAATCTGAAAGAATATAAATAATGGCAAAATCATTCTCTACAGTCAGCAAAGTAGGATGGTTATCTAGTGCCATAAACCCAGAGATTTATTATTTTACGTAGAATTTGAAGAGAAACCTCAATTAGAATAATATGAAATGAAAGTTTACATAGAATATAATCACATTATTTATGGCATAACATTTATTTTCTGTTCCTAAGTAATAGAGAGGGACACCCTTGAATTTAAAAAACAAAAAGTAGATTAGATTGGCTATGGACAGATTGCACTATCTTTAATTTCCTCCTTTCATCTATTTCCTTCTTGTTTTCTTATAAAACCTCCTTCATTTAGGGCTCCTGGGTGGCTCAGTCAGTTAAGCATCTGACTCTTCATTTTGACTCAGGTCATGACCTCAGGGTCATAGGATGGGTGAGCCCCATGGCAAGCCTGGCTTTGGGCTCCACTCCATTCTCAAAGGAGAATCTCTCTTTCCCAAATAAATCAATGAAATATTTTAAAAAATAAAGCCCCATTCCTTTGTAACTGCTACTTCATTGAACACTTAGGTGTTTTCTAGTTCTTTTTCCTCTGTAGCCAAAATCATGTTTAAGACCACTACTCATATGTATACGGTTTGTACTCTGATGTATACGGTTTGTACTCTGCACAAACTGAAGGGCCAAATCCCTAGGAAAACTGACTTCACAAACTTCCCACAAAGCTGTGAAAGGCCAATGTCTCTTCAGGGGAAAAAAAGGGGGAGGGCTTAAAGGAAGGAACCCTTGGCTTATCAATCCCTGAACTTTGGGGCTATATCTGTCAAGGATGAAGGCAGGGTTTTCTAATTCATAAACACTTCCTGTAGTCTAGAAGCAACCCTCTTCTTAAATGTTGCTACCCTCACTACAAATGTTTCTAACATTTTCAGTGGAGTAGTAACTCTTAAAGTCAATTGCAACGCCATAAGGTGTGTATCAACAAGGAGGAGATACAGGGTCAATTCAATGTGTGCAGAGCTGAGAAAATATAGCAGAAAACATGGCAGCACTTAATAGCTGAACTATTTATCTGAACTATCCACAAGGGAATCAATGATGAGCCCTGTTTGAGATCATCTTTCCCAGTGAACCATACTATTAGGGAACAATAACTTGGAGAATGTGAGCAATTAACGTCTGCTACACTTTTGTAACCTCACCCTAAGTTGCCCATTACATGGACTTTTAATTTTCCACTATAGAATGACGTACAAGTCTTACACAAATTTGTAGGTTGCCACATTAGTGAAATTTTAATAATGCGTACTAAATTATAAAATAAAATAAAGGGAAAATAGGATTATTTAAATTCATGAATAGTCCTCAGTACCATATTTTTAATGCTTGAAAGAAAAGCATGTAATGCGATCAAAAAACATTAAGGCTGAGTTTTCTTGAAATGTATGATCTTATAATTCTAAAAAAATTCATAATCAAAAGTTTTTAATGAGATAACTGCTTTTTGAATATAGGACATGTACACACAAATACTAATTTTATAAGTAAATGAAAATTCTTATTCTCAGCATTTCACAATCAAATAAGTTTGTCTCTGTCTAGCCAAAGGACAGATGGCTAACCTTCAAAACTTCTAGGAAATGGGTGCCTGGGTGGCTAAGTTGGTTGAGTGTTTGACTCTTGATTTTAGCTCAGATCATGATCTCAGGGTCCCAGGATTGAGCCACAAGTCAGGCTCTACCTGTAATAGGGGATCTGTCTGAGGATTCTCTTTCTCTCTCTCCCTCTCCCTCTGCCCCTTCCTTCACTTGATCACTCGCTCTAAAGTAAATAAATCGTTTTAAAAAAACTAAAAAAATAACCTGTATGAAACTCACCTCTTGGAAAGGAAATGCTGGTAACCCTATAATCCATTTCAAACTGACTCCTTTTGCATTGAGAGCTAGCTACAGCCCTTCAACTATAGTAGTACTAGGTCAAAAGAATGTCCCTCAGCCTGTAAGTAAGCAGTCAATGCATAAAAGGTAAACAGTAGTGAGGGTGGTATCTAGACCAATGGGTCTTAACCTTATCAACTCCAATGCCTCTTTTGTATAAACAAATATTTGTTAACTCCCTTTTGACAAACCTGAAGTACAAGTCATTAAATATAATCTACCTGTGTGCAAAATTTATACATGCATCATTTTAATATAAAAAAGGAAAGTGCTTTATACTTACAATATATATTTCAATATGGAAATACCCAAAGACTATCACACCAGAAGACATAACAGTCAGATGTTTTACTTATACCTGGAACCACCAAGACTAGAACAGGAATAAATGCAGACTGATAGGCATGTGTTGTTTTGTCGCTCAAATGCCGTGAGCAGCATTATTTGAGATTTTCTGAAGTGGTGAACACTCATAATATGAATGATCCTATTTCTTTCCTCCATGTACATAGTAGTCGTATGTAGAATATTAGTAAATGTTAAAGCTTTGTCATATACTTTGAAAGCAGACATTAGGTTCTAGGTTCAAATATTTCTCGACATATTTTTTCATCTGCTTAAATCTCATAGGCACTGGCAGGTGGGAAGTTCTGTGGGGGTAGGCCTCACATGCAGATTGCAAAATGTAGCAGTTCTAGTCTCCATCCTCTCCAGTCAATAGTCACCAGGCTCTGCATTATAACCAAGCTTGCCCCTGCCAAGAACTGAAATCACGGCGTTCATTAAATATCCAAGAGAAACTTAATGGGAGACGTTACTGGTCCTTCAGATTACCTAAAACACCTGAGGGAATGGATATATTAATTGACAGGAATGATAGGAGTCAATAAGTGAGAATCCTATTTAGAACATTCTATCCTGCTATCTACCTAATTATTTCCCAGATCACAATGACACGGTTCTCAAACTTTAGTCATCACAGACAAGAGACACTTTAGGACAGAGAAACATGACAGCAAACTGATGGGGTAAATGTGGTGTGGGGGGGGGGGCTGCTATTTAGTTGTAGATAATTAGAAGGCTGAGTGAAGGCACTAGATGTCTTTTTAGAAACTTTTTTTCTTTAAGATTGTATTTATTTATTCATGAGAGAGAGAAAGAGAGACACAGGCAGAGGGAGAAGTAGGCTCCCTGTAGGGAGCCCGATGCGGGACTCGATCCCAGGACTCCGGGATCACACCCCGAGTTAAAGACAGATGCTCAACCACTGAGCCACCCAGGTGCCCCTAGAAACAACTTTTAAGAGGAGTCAAAGACAAGGAAAGGGAGAGGGGAGGTCAGAATATGTCAAAAGCCTATTAGTACCCTTCGTCAAGGAATTCAATATTGTTGTCACTTTCCTTTGCCCAATCTCCTTTTTGATATGATTCCCTTTTCCACGCGTGATAGGGGAAGATCATGTCAATATTTTGAGTCATTGATCAAGAAGTGGTCCCCACCATCCATCCTAGATCTGTACCAGAACCTCTACTTCTTTATCCTTTGACATCACAGGGAATGCCTCATTTTCTCTTTTCTAGGTCATTTGTTGTAGTGAGTTGTCTACAAAACCAAATTTTCCAAACAGATTTTTCTTAGCAATAGAAAAAGCTACATCTACTTAGGTATACTCTGAGACAAAGCTGGCAGTTAACCAAATCAAAGAGTGGTAGGGGACAGGCACAGAAGTGTTACATCTTTGGTGTTGAGTTTAATAAGTTCTTTATAGATTTTGGAAACTAGCCCTTTATCTGATATGTCATTTGCAAATATCTTCTCCCATTCTGTAGGTTGTCTTTTAGTTTTGTTGACTGTATCCTTTGCTGTGCAAAAGCTTCTTATCTTGATGAAGTCCCAATAGTTCATTTTTGCTTTTGTTTCTTTTGCCTTCGTGGATGTATCTTGCAAGAAGTTACTGTGGCCAAGTTCAAAAAGGGTGTTGCCTGTGTTCTCCTCTAGGATTTTGATGGAATCTTGTCACAATCCAATCATGAAATGGGCAAAAGACATGAAGAGAAATCTCACAGAGGAAGACATGGACATGGCCAACATGCACATGAGAAAATGCTCTGCATCACTTGCCATCAGGGAAATACAAATCAAAACCACAATGAGATACCACCTCACACCAGTGAGAATGGGGAAAATTAACAAGGCAGGAAACAACAAATGTTGGAGAGGATGCGGAGAAAAGGGAACCCTCTTACACTGTTGGTGGGAATGTGAACTGGTGCAGCCACTCTGGAAAACTGTGTGGAGGTTCCTCAAAGAGTTAAAAATAGACCTGCCCTACGACCCAGCAATTGCACTGTTGGGGATTTACCCCAAAGAGTCAGATGCAATGAAACGTCGGGACACCTGCACCCCGATGTTTCTATCAGCAATGGCCACAATAGCCAAAGTGTGGAAGGAGCCTCGGTGTCCATCGAAAGATGAATGGATAAAGAAGATGTGGTTTATGTATACAATGGAATATTACTCAGCAATTAGAAACGACAAATACCCACCATTTGCTTCAACGTGGATGGAACTGGAGGGTATTATGCTGAGTGAAATAAGTCAATCGGAGAAGGACAAACAGTGTATGTTCTCATTCATTTGGGGAATATGAATAATAGTGAAAGGTAATATAAAGGAAGGGAAAAGAAATGTTGGGAAATATCAGGAAGGGAGACAGAACATAAAGACTCCTAACTCGGGGAAACGAACTAGGGGTGGTGGAAGGGGAGGAGGGCGGGTGTTGGAGGGGAATGGGTGACGGGCACTGAGGTGGACACTTGACGGGATGAGCACTGGGTGTTTTTCTGTATGTTGGTAAATTAAACACCAATAAAAGTTAATTAAAAAAAAAAAAAAAAAAAGAAGTGTTACATCTGATAGAGTGACATCCTGCAGCTACGCGGACGGTCCAACAAAGGGCTAGAGCTAATAGGAATGCTAAATCCCTAAAACCGTTTGTGAATTACATATTAATTTTACACACAGATTATGAAAAGAGAACTGACATTTATTAAATACCTACATCGTGCCCTTCACTGCACTATGTACTTGAATATATGTCATCTCATTTCTTCTTCTTCACAGTAAATTCGAGTAAGTATTATTACAGTTGTGTCACAAATGAGAAAACTGATGTTTGTGGACATTAAAAAACATTTCTAATTCCATAGACTTCTTTAATAGAGCCCCTTAGTTGGATCTGGGACTAACACAAGATCTATTACATCCATACAACAAATCAATATTTTAAAAATAACTGACAGACTTGATGAAGTGTGTGTTGAAAAAAAATGCATGAAAAACTCAAATGCCACTCACAGAATTTTAAAGAAAATTAATCATAAACTCAGAAGAAACTCTAAGTGCTCAGAGTTTTGTTGCAATAGAAGTTTAATGCACTTTCAGATGCAGAAAGACCTACCCTAATCTTTCTTAATGGTTTTAGAAGTCTTTTTTTAACTTAAAAGACAATAGTCAAAAGAGAATTTTGGCATCAATCGGATGAAAAAGCAAAGTGCAGTGGTCTTAAGCCATTTAGCGGTCAAAAAGCAGCTGCCCAGACCTTATTGGTAACTGGAATAATATTAAAAAGAGTAATATTTAATAAATGTGCAGTCGCATCCCTAAGTAATCAGGATAATTTTACACTGTAAATAGGTGAAGAAGGCATGGGATATGTAATTCATTTGCAAATGGTTTTTTTTAAGTTATTTTTAAAATTATATTACTTCGTATAAAGAAAATTCACCTACGTAAGCAACAGACACCCTCATAACATAGACTAAGTAGCATGTTACAAGGCATATCATGAGGCACACTATTTTTTAGCCAAACTGAAAATGGAATTGATAACCTGGCTCTTCAAAAGTTATACTCCTCCCTCCTCTTCCCCAATTTCCAGAATAGGTGTGAATGACATCACCCATACTGTCCAACATCTCAGCTCATCCCATGGCCACTTTCATCCATCAAATATTTACAATGTTAATAGTAGCATCACAAGATCACTTTTATGAAAACTACATAGTACCAAATTAAGCTCTCAGTCTTGACAAGAAAACAATCAATAGGAAAAATCAAGTGATTAAAAAACTTTGAGATGTAAATATGAATGTACCTAATAAATAAAACAGAGGTGGACTACCAACATTTCTGAATTCTTCAGACCTTCCATACCATTTCAAAATTGAATGCACAAAATACATATTTTTCACAGAGTAAAGAAAGTTGGAAAATATCATTTCACACCTATCTCCTCATAGAACTCCCAGAAGAAAAAAAAAATGCTAAAATGACAATGTGACATTTGTCATCAATTTACGGCTAAAGTTTTACAGTTTGAAAACTTGAGAATGTTTATTCTCTTAGGATGCTTTTCTTAAATTATGCCACATATTGGGCTTTCACTTTATACTATGCAAGGAATATATTTTGTAAAAATAAAATTTCGCTGAAAAAAATTTAAGCAGAATTTGCAAAGCAAGATTCCCTTCTATTAATGTAGTTAATTCTCGTGCTTATGAAGAAATTACTAGATAATCTTTTAGAATTTCTTAAGGTCTTATATATTTCGATGTAAAATTCAGCTTTTCCTCACTTAATTTTTATAATTTACTTTTAAATTTCATCTAAAATTACTTAAATTGTAATTGCATGTCTAAATAGTATCCCTGGTCCTATCATTCAGCAAACTCCTAAGTTATGGTATGCGAAAATTATCTTTTTTTGTAAAAAAAAATTAATGTTTCTATAAAATTCAAGACTTTAACAAAATTACACATTTTTTCAACTATTGTAGACTCTTACTTTTTTTTAAAGATTTTATTTATTCATGAGAGAAACAGAGAGAGAGAAGCAGACACTCAGGCAGAGGGAGAAGCAGGCTCCATGCAGGGAGCCCGATGTGGGACTCGATCCCAGGACTCTGGGATCACGCTCTGAGCCAAAGGCAGACACCTAGCCTCTGGGCCACTCAGGTGTCCCAGACTCTTAATAAATAACAATGTAAAAATGACTTCAATTAGTACTTTAGTGGCATAGAGTAAGCAAGAGGCTTACATTCTTCTTCCAAGTACTAAGTATTTCCTTATGTGTAGCAGAAGATAAAAAGAAGGGATCCCTGGGTGGCGCAGCAGTTTGGCGCCTGCCTTTGGCCCAGGGCGCGATCCTGGAGACCCGGGATCGAATCCCACGTCGGGCTCCCGGTGCATGGAGCCTGCTTCTCCCTCTGCCTATGTCTCTGCCTCTCTCTCATCTTTCTCTGTGACTATCATAAATAAATAAATTAAAAAAAAAAAAAAGAAATTAAAAAAAAAAAAAAAAAAGAAGAAGATAAAAAGAATAAATGGACAAAGCAGCTGTGGTATATATACACGATGGAATATTACTCGTTACCAAAAAGAACAATATCTTGCCATTTGCAATGATGTGGATGGAGCTAGCAAATATTACGCTAAGTGAAATAAGTCAGAGTAAAAATACCATATGATTTCACTCATATGTGGAATTTAAGGAACAGATGACAATAGGCAGAAAAATAAGAGAGGGGCAAACCATAAAGCAGACTCTCAACTATAGTGAACAAACTGAGAGTTGTTGGAGGGGAGGAAAACCAAGAAACAGACTCCAGGGTTGCTGGAGGGAGGTGGGGGGGGGGGGAATGCGCTAAAAGAGTGATGGGCACTAAAGAGGACACTTGTGATGAGCCCTGGGTGTTATATATGAAGTATAAATTACTAAATTACTAAATCCTACTACTAAAACTAATATTACATTGTATATTAACTGGAATCTAAATAAAAACTTGAAACTACCAAAAAAAGGAAAAAAGATGCCAAGAACATTTAAAAAAAAAAAAGATCCCACCACATTCTTAAAGATGAATGAAACATTCCTATCTTTGTGTGGCAGTGAAGTAGGTATTTAAATAATGTGTTACCTTTTCCAGATATTAGGGAAACATACCATATATTATGGCCTGATAGAAGGTTGAAAATTGTATTTTAGAGCGATTTCGTGATTGAAAATATTCAATTATTTACTAGTCTTTAAAAAAAGAACAAAGCTTCCAGCAAATTTTATGGCAAATCAAAATACCACTCGTATGGCAGACTGTAGAAATATATTAGTTCTGTTGTTGTAAGACTTGATAAAGGATGCTCCAAGCTTGATAAAGTGAGGAAATACCTAACACAAGAGAGTAACTGGATAATTGGGACAAGTCTCTCAAGCTCATATCTAATATATTCCCAGTTTCAAGAAATTTGAAATGTGTTTTTCCTATTGTAATCACTTATAGGTTCCATGATGAGAAGGAGCCAGGTAGGGTATTTTTATCTGAAATCACACAGTACAGTGCTAAAATGTTTCATCTGCTCATTGTGCTGGGGTTCGTATAAATTCACCATGAACAGTGACTCTGCTTTTTTTTTTTTTTTTTAGCACATCAAGAAGACCACAGCCATGTAAATTAACATATACTCAACAGTTGAAATCAAATTGCTGGATGTTAAATGAAAGTGCTGGCCTGGAGGATAAACAAGTGTGAGGCTCTCAACTGCCTCCACCTGTTACCAAGTTTAGGAAATTAGCACACGTGGACATTATTAATGTTCCTCCAGAGGCCCTGTCTGATGAAAAACAAAACCAAAAACAGAAACAAACGAAAAAAACCTCCACCAAACCAGACCTAAAAACCAACATTCTATTTCTGTGGAATCAAATACTGTGGGAGAGCACAGCATGAAGTTCCTTCCTCCCCACAACCCTCAGAACCCACATCAACAAACCACATCAACCAATATCCCCTAAACACTGAAATGCCTAGACTTACAGCAAGGGTGCATGTCCTAAATTCCCCATGGCAATCAGTTCCTGACATTCAGAGCCTTGAAGATAATTTAAGATACAAAATATGTTAATAGTAATGCATCGTGGTCCCCTGTCCGTGGATTTTATAGGAAAGATGGACCTGATTGTCTAAGTGGAAAAACTCACCATATTCGCATAAATGCCATGTAATTTATGGTAGGAAAACAAGACTTTTGGCAGCCATCTATCATGACTATATAGTATTTTCTGGTTGGACATACTGTAAAAATCACACTCATTTACTACGAAGAAGGGCACGAGGACACCAATCAATTTGTTCACTTTATTAGATCTTTCTCTTATTTACTCAGGTATAGAAATATGTTTTCCTATTTTTATTTTTTTATTTTTTAAAGGTTTTATTTATTTATTCACGAAATACACAGAGAAGCAGAGACACAGACAGAGGGAGAAGCAAGCTCCTTGCAGGGAGCCCGGTGTGGGACTCGATCTCAGGACCGCGGGGTCACGCCCTGAGTGAGCCAAAGGCAGATGCTCAACTGCTGAGCCACCCTGATTTTCTATTTCTAAATTGAAATAAACAATAAATAATTTTATGTCAGTAAATGAATTGTGTTTTACAAATATGACATCATACTGTACAACTTGGAGATCAGTAAACAATAGTTTTATTATATTGTCATAATAAAAGAGGGATGCATACACACCCACTTTATAAGATACGAGGACAGATTATTTTGGTAATTGATATTAGATTTATTTTGGTAGAATCCTATCAGTTTTAACAGAGAAAGGCAAGCATTATTTCCCCTTTTGTGATAGTCTATGATGATAACTGGCTTTGCGTGGCTATTTTGTTATTAGTGTCATTTAGAATATCTCTAGAAAGATGTATGTCCTGAGACAGGATAGCTTGCTTCCTAGGATTTGATTTTTCTAATATTTATAATACTACTACTAAAAGGTAATATTAATTGACTACTTATTATTGGTAAGGCAATGTGTTAACCACTTTAAATACATAATCTTATTTAAACTTCAGAAACACTATTGAGACTCTATCCCAAAGGTCCTGTTAGAGATTAAAAAACAACAACAAGGGATGCCTGGGTGGCTCAGTCGGTTAAGCATCTGCCTTTGGCTCGGGTCATGATTCAAGGTCCTGGGATCAAATCCCATGTCAGGATCCTGGCTCTGAGGGGATCTTGCTTCTGCTGCTCCCCCTGCTTATGCTCTCATGTGCTTGTGCTCTGTCTCTGTCAAAAAAAAAAAAACAAAAACCAAGGTTTGGAAGAGAGGTTATTTTGTCCTAAGACTGCAAATCCAAAGACACTAGAATGATAGATTTTTAAAACTGTAATGGACTTTAGAGATAATCTAGTTCAATTCTCTAATACTTTAATGAATGCAAAACTAAAATGCAGAGAGATCATATAAATTATTCAGCACTACACAACTATAACCCAGTAACATCTTTTTGAATGTTTTTCCCCAAACTATATCATAGACTACCTTCTATTTGCACCCAAAATATTTAAGAGTCTGATATAATGACTGCATTTTTTTTTTCAATTTTCCCCATTCAGAGTGTGCTTAATTTCAAAATAAGCAAGAAATTTGTTATGGTATCTTTCAGTACAGATTCCAAGTTTTAAATCTTTCTATTCAATGTGTGGTCCATGAACCACTCTCTGCATCAGCATCATGTGAGATCTTTTTAGAAATGCCGTATCTTAGGTCCCACCCAGATCCCCTGGATCAGAGTCTGCCAGATGGTTCATGTGCATATTAACAGGTGAGAAAGTTTCTATTTCTTGTGCGCCAAATTCCTTAATACCAGCTCCAGCAATGGCGTGTTGACTAGTACTCAATGCCCAACACCCATTATAACCTCTTGTTGGCCAGTGATTTAAATAAACCAATTATCTGCTAAAAACATACTTCTGCACAGACTATAAGCTGAGATATAGATATAGAGACTCTATGGACTTGTTATAGATACGTGATCATCTAGCACTTGCAGGCTTTAGTTTATGTCAAACTGAAAGTGAAGCCTTTGACATATAGTCAATATTGAAAAGTTAAGATGCAGGATGCCTGGGTGGCTCAGCAGTTGAGCGGCTGCCTTTGGCCCAGGGTGTGATCCCGAGATCTGGGATGGAGTCCCCTATTAGGCTCCTTGGGGGGAGCCTGCTTCTCCCTCTGCCTATGTCTCTGCCTCTCTCTCTCTCTCACTGTGTCTCTCATGAATAAATAAAAATCTTTTTTAAAAAGTTAGGATGAAAATACACTGAAAGTATAGAAAAACATATATCAAGCTCTATTTTGCTGTTTGAGGTGGTATATTACTCAAATTCTGAAATGACCTCATTATAACACTATATTCCTCAAAAACAACAATTGGCATGAAACCCACTATAATAAGAATAAAAGGAATATTTTTGTTAAAAGTATCCTTGCACTTTCTAGCATTTTATAAATGTATACATGTTTAATACAACTGAGCCACTATCCATACCAAAGAATACAGCTAATTGAAATCTTTGTAAAATGAGGAAATTTTTGAAGTACAGAACACAGTAATGTGGAAGGTAGGTACTTAAGGAATGTGAGGCATATTATCATTAGCAGCATTAAAAAATAACTACAAATATACTGTGACTAATAAATTATAATATCAATATGATATGTGAAAGTATATTATAATTATACTTAATATCATCTGCTTCCTTTGAAGTCAGCTATAAACAATATACTTTGAAATGTAGTTTGTTTAGGAAATTGCCTCTTATAAATGCCTGCTGTTTCAATAATGCCCATGTACTTGTTAAATGATCAAAGTTATTTCTCTCCTTAGCAAAATTCTCTAACCTAAATATCACTGAATTATTGCAAATATTAGTACTGACATTTCTAAATGAGGCTGGAATAATTTCTCATGTAGACAATATTGTCCAGGAACAATTTTTTTTGCATAATGAAACAAATGTTACTTTAGGATATTAAAATTATTTAAGTAATGCATATCAACTATAATACAATTACAAAATTGAGATAAATTTCTGAAAACACATACCTGCAATATAACTATATATTAAAGCGCTTATAAGTTGTTTTAACATTTCTAGCTTTACCTAAGCGGTTCAAAATTAGACTTTATTGTAAAATATTTTAGAATTACTACTGTTCACTTTTCCTTCATTTCTTTTGTATTTAAATGTATTTTGTGTCAATGTATTAAATAAAAAAATTAATATTCAGAGTGAAAGCAGCATTTAAATTCCTTATGCCTAGTATCACATGGTCTTATGAGAAAGAACAAATTTCATATAAGAATCTTGAATGTTTTCTCTTATTGCTAATTTTTATTACTTGAAGAGATTACAACCAGTGATTTCTCTCACTTGTATCCTCAAGTTTCCTTTTCCCTTACCCTATCTATCTTCCTGTTGGATGGGGGTAGAGAGAAGAGGACACATGGAATAAGAAAATTAGGGAAGGTAAACTGCGAGAGGAGATTCTTTAGAAAAAGTTTTTCTAAAAGTTCTTCACTTTTAAAAAAAGTGAAAGTTTAAGTTCTCCTCCCTTTACTGAAAAGAATATTCAAGATTTCAGGAGGGGAAGAAACAAGTGTTTTGCTAATTCACTGCCTTTACCCTGAGTCTTTAAGTCTTCATGGCCAGGAATTTGGAAATTGTAAAAATAAATATCCAATACATATACTTTACCAATCTCAGACAGGAACCGATAAAGTCACCTTGATCAACTCAGTCTGGCTGCAAAGCAGGATCCAGTCTTGGTCTAAAAGATGGACCTGAGGGGTTTTCTGAGCCTCAGAATATAAAACCACAAGAATTCACTAAGAACCACTGAAAGGGTCCTAGAATATGTCTCAGAATATAATTTTCCAGTGACCAACTTCCTCCATTTTTATGATCCTATCATTTACAATTCATACTTTCATTATCCGTGTAGCAAAGTATAATTGCTAATTTTCTCTGGGCCTTCTTTGCAAGGAGATTACATAGCTTTTATTACAGGTAAAGTTGCTTATATCAAAATTTAAATTATAAATATTTTCTACGTTCCTAGAGATTATAAAACTCTTCAGGATAGAGACCCTGTGTTCACAGGTTTTATAATTTTCAAAGCTTACCACAGTGATCTATTTTTAATAGACACTCAAATATTTTCATTAATAAAATGAAAAGACGTTTATAGACAATTTCAGCTGAACATTCAACAATCCTGGGGACTGATTTTAAGGGTCTTAAAGTAATATTCACTGTTTGATTTCCCAGCTTTCTAGTTATTTGGATAGTCAAATTCAAAACTGAAAAAAATTGTCAAATTTCTTTTTATACTTTCCATCATATTTCAGAAAACCAGCTTTATACCATCTGCACATATGGCTGACAAGTTAAGAGTAAAAATGTTTATGCTATTGGATATGTTCCTCATGCCCACAAGCTCTCTAATTTGCAAATGTTGTGGTTTTCCAGAAACATTTGTGAGTAAGGTAATTAAATACCTATCACATTGTAAAAGAGCCTCCACTAAAGAAATTATTTTATACTGTTCTGATCATTTTTGCCACACTTTTTAACATTAATATACTTTTAAAATAAATGACTCAAGTATTAACATATCTGTATATAGAGTATAGCATTATATATATGCATTGTTACACATTAATAAAAAATTATAAGTTAATATAGATTATATATGAATTACTTCCATCAATTAAGTCTTTCTTAATGTATTTGACCTATATTGTTAGCTCATTTTTGACCATTTACATGTGTATTATGTGGAAATTAGATATCCTTGTCTTATTTTTGCTAATTGTTCCAAATGTAAGTCTTCACTTCCCAACTACATTATAAAATAAATGCCTGAGACATGAACAGATATTTCTCCAAAGAAGACATCCAGATGGCCAACAGACACATGAAAAGTGGCTCAACATCACTTATCGTCTGGGAAATGCAAATCAAAAGTACAAAGAGATACCACATCACACATGTCAGAATGGGTAAAATCAACAAAAGAAGAAACAACAAGATTTGGCGAGGATGTGGAGAAAAAGAAACCCTCTTGCAGTTTTGGTGGAATGCGCACTGGTGCAGCCACTCTGGAGAACAGTGTGGAGGTTTCACAAAAAGTTAAAATAGAACTATCCTATAATCCAATAATCACACTACTGGGTATTTATACAAAGAATATGAAATACTAATTTGAAAGGACATATGCACCCCTATGCTTAACTGCAGCATTATTTACAATAGTCAAATTAAGGAAGCAACCCAAGTATCCATCAATAGATGAATGGATAAAGAAGAAATGGTGTGTGTGTACACACACACACAATGGAATATTACTCAACCATGAAAAAGAATGAAATCATGCCATTTGCAATAACATGGATGGAGCTACAGAGCATAATGCTAAGCAAAACAGGTCAGCCAGAGAAAGACAAATACCATATGATTTCACTCATATGGGGAATTTAAGAAGCAGAACAAATGAACAAAGGAATAAAAAGAGAGAGAGACAAATGAAGAAACAGACTTTCATTTATAGAAAATAAATTGAGGGTTACCAGAGGGGAAGTGGGTGGGTGGAATGTGTAAAAAAGGAGATGAGGATTAAGAGTAAACTTATCATGATGAGCACTGAGTAATGTATAGAACTGTTGAATCGCTATATTGTACATATAAAACTAATATAACACTGCATGTTAACTGTAGTGGAATAAAATGTTAAGCTTAGAAAAATAAATGTCTGAGGCAATGGCAAACGATTTTGCAATCCTTATTGATTCTTGTATTATATTCATAGATCTGTACAATAAATATCTAATGTATTAAAAAATGACCCCCCAAATTAAATTAAATTAATTAACCAAAGTTAATCAACCATCATGTGCCAGCCATTGCACATTCTGTACTTAATCCTCATGGCAAGGCTTTCATACAGGTACTGTTATTTCACCATATTCAATATTATAACACTGGACTTAAAACTTTAGATAATTTGCCCAAGGTCACTGAGGAACAGAGCCAACGACCAAACCCAGTCTTTTTCACACAATCATCTGCTCATAACCTTTATAAGATATTTGTCCAAGAGAATATGCAGTGTCTTTTTAAAAATCATTAATACTTTTATCAAATGAAAGTCAACACATTTCAGCAGGTAATCAGTATAAAACAATTTTCAGTAATGACTGTAGAACATTAGATGACAGTGGTCTTTATTCTAAGAGTTTCTAGGATGGGATGCTCAGTCATAGCAAAGAACTACTTCATATCTATGGAGATTGGCTTTCAAGATAAAGACATCCTGCCACAGATATTAAATAGACCTATACATAAAATACTCACACGTGGTACTCTGATTTTTGTTTTTTATGAAGATTGAAGAACCAAACTTGCCATTTAGGTCAAACCAAAATGGACTACAACTACTTTTAGTTCATATGATCAAAAACACCTACAAAGACACAAAACAGAGTGGAAACAAAATTTTCCAAAATCTTTTAAAGATATTTAAATAGCGACTTTTAGGAAAAACCTATTCTCACCCTACACCCAAATCAATGCTGTGCATCCTACATGTAGCAATTTAGATGCTTTTTATTCTAAGCAGTTGACTTGCTAGTCAAGTTCATCCACGGAATGTAAGGTTTCCTCAATGTTTATTTTTAACAAAACTGGTAAACCGTGAATTATTCTATGTTTAAGCAAAATAAATACTTATTGTCTATATTTTCAACCAATGAAGATTTTTTGTTTGCTGATAAACTATTAAGCAATGCCATTTACTCTTCCAAAACTTTCTTTTCACTGTTTAACAAAAGACTTATTCCAAAACCTCCTAATACCTCCTCATTAGAGTGAAGTCTAAACTAACCCAACGTCAGAAATGCATAGCTATCGTCTTCTGGTCAGAACATTCTTCCCTTCTCTTTTTTTGGATATCCCCTTCTTATCCTTTAAATTCCAGCTAAAATGTCATAATGGGAAGGACCTTAATCACTCGCTGATAAATTCACTTCTGGACCAACGGAGATGATTTATAATTTTAATTTAAATTTTAACATGCCTAATAAATAAAAGGGAGATTTGAAGTAACATACTAAGGTGAAATATTACAGTTAGAATAATTTTGAAATAAGAGTTAACAAACCCTGCTGAGGATCTGTGACTCACAGAAGCATATTATTAAATGGCATTTTTTTTCCTACTAAATTTTTGAAAAATGAATATGTGGAAGTCTATAAGGGTACAATAAATAAAATAATGAGAAATCGTTTTAGCTCCAGGCCTAGGTCACTAATTTTTTTTCAAACATGCTGATCTTTAGCACACTTCTGAGAAGTCCATCTTTAGCAATTTCTTAAGCAACGGTTGTCACAACTGTTGACAACTCTAGGAAGCCAGAAACCTCTGTCACTTGACATGGTTTGTCTTTGGCACTGGTGCATTTGTCATTTGAAAGTTCAATATGTAGAAACAAACACAGTGTGAGATGCTCTAAATACTGTAATTATAGACATATAAATGAACAAACAACAGATCTGAAAGCCTTTTACAAAAAGCTCTACTGGTGCCAATTTGATAAAAGAACAATGTCATTTCTATTTACAAGATTCTGAAATCTCCTTTTAAAAGAGAATATTTTTACCACTTATAATTTAAAAATATGCAGGATCAACATATTTTTAATTCCAAAATTTATATTTTGGGTGGTTATATAATCTTTGTAAAACTAAAATGCCTCAGATCATTGTATACAATAATTATATAACACGGAGCCATGTTTTCCACGATATGAAAACTAATCAAATTGCAGTAATAATTTCCTGATATATTTTGGGCAAACAACAGACAATAAATTAGAATATGTTGCCTTTCACACTGAGCAAATAGGTGTAAACTACCCTTTAAATAACCTTAATAGCCCCATTCCTTTTGAGTGATAGTCCTCTGATATACTTACTCATTTTTGTTTTGGTTTATACAGACATGTCAGTTTTAAGGCAGTATTTTTATAATATGACAATTACTACTTACAAATTTTACTATATTATATTAAAATCCTATTACTGATTACAATGCTCTTAGCTATGAAAATACAACCAAGAAATACATCCTTACTTTTCCCTACAACCTAGCTATATGCACAATTTATATACAGATCTTACAGAACTAACCCATTTCAATTCAATTGTATTTATTTAATGCTACTCATGTACAGTCTCTTCTCCTGATATATTAAGCTTTGACATATTAATTACCCATCTATAAAAATAGTGACTAAATATTAAAATTATATTTAATCATACTATGATATCTGTCTTCAAATATTTTATGGCAGTAGAATATCAGGTAAATATTAAGCTTTTATTACCTTAAAAGCCCAACTACAGCTAATGGCCAGAATTTATGAGGATGTACATTTGTGTCTGTAGAACTTGATAACTATATAAAGATGAAATCAGTGAGCTTTCAATTTTTTGAGCATCCTTATGCTTTGAGTTTTCTAGCAGAGTGGTACTTGACTAATTTTATGTAATAGGTTCAATGCAACTAGCACGGTACCTGGTACAATGAAAGATGATTACTGAAGTTAAATTTCTTTAATACAACCACATCTTTATCCTGTTAACCTAAATACAAAATGTAGGCTGTGACCATGTAAACTGTGGGCCAAGAAAAAAAGGGAGTAATTTCTGTTATCAATAGGAAGAGCTAAGGGGAGTCAATGTGAAGATGTGAAGAATATAAAATTGGGAACAGCCTTCACAGGAATGGAGGGCTTTGAGATGGCAAGGCTCTCATAGGCTGGGGAGGGGATATTTCAGAGTTGAGATAGAACATGAACAAACTTTCCAAAAGTAGGGATGACGAGAGTTAAAGTAAAAACAAAATTTAAGTGCCTATTTTTGTACTTACTAAAGGATATTTTTGTTATATTAAAAATCAAAATGAAATTCACTGACATTCCATACCAACTTTGACAAAATCAACTAATATGCTAAGATTATTATACACTAAATATATGTAATTATCAACTTTCTCCACTACTACCTCTATCATTTACAAGATTTTTTGACATCTTAAGCACTCTATTTCAAGTACCTGTTAGGTACAATAATTATTTTGTTGACATCTGTCTTTGATTTGCATGCAGATTACAGGTATTTCTTTGAAACAATGTGTTTTGAAAAGGGCAGTCGGGCTTGGCTTCTAAGGAGTCTGACCAATGATATGGCTTAAGTGAAGTACAGAAAATGCTACAAAATAGAGCCATGCAGGAAAAAGGTTGAAGAAATTATAGAGCTTTCATGGCATGATTTCATTATTTCCCTTGAAACAATTGATTAATATTCATGTATAAATGATGGTAAGTATCTGTGTTTTAACCTTTAAAAATAGATGTTTTGCCTTCCTTCTACTGGCAGTAATTCTGGATAATTTCTCACTCTATCATCAAATAATTGAAGATGACTTGCATTTATTTGTCATCATGCCTTGTCAGTCCAAATAGAAAAAAAAAAAAAAACCCTTATTATTTTCCTACAGTTATGCCTTTGATGAGACCAAATCACCAAAGGGAGGTGATAGCATCAAGAGGCTCCAGAGTTCTGAGACTTGGACCATAAATGAGTTTTCTCTAAATCAGCATAGCTAAAATAGGAAAAGTATTTCAGAAGGAGAGAACAGAAGTGAGGGCACACAAGATAAACCTGATTGGAAATAGTGCATTGTACAGGAGGAACTGCAAAGGGTTCAGTGTGGTGATGTCATGAGGTACACATGGCGAACCAGGGGAGATGACATCAAAGAGGCAAGAACCAGGAAAGTGGACTATTATGACAAGATGTATGTCATCGATGGTCAACTAGAGGAGAAGGATTGGAAGCAAGGAGGCATTCTGGGAGGTCACGAAACTTAATTTGTGGAGGAAACACTGAAAATCTTCACAAGAGCTGTGGTGATGAGAATGAGAGCAGGGAACAGACATAAGAAATAAGTATTATAAATGACAAATATTTTTGAGACAAATATTTTCCCACTGTCATTAACGTCAAAGTTTTCCTCTCAGCAAGAGTCTCAAGAAAAGCTTTATGGTTTAGACATTCTATGAAATTGATACTGAAAACAACAGTTATATAATACATAGGTATCATCATTAAAACTTAGCAATGGAAATAATATTGATTCTTTTGGATAGAGATGGCAAAATTTCCTTAGAACCAGTTGAAAAAATCTTTTACTCATATCTGACAAAGCATTTCAGCAAATACTTTACAGAGCTTTAAATAAATATTTTTACCATACAACTATTAATGTATGCAATCTGCACCCGAAAGTCAGAATCACATTGTAATTTCACTTTATTATGAATATGGAGAACACAAATGACATTGTATGTATTATTAATGTTATTATCAGTGAAACATTACGATAACAGGTTTTTCCCACTATAACTCTACACACGCAGTTAATTAACCTTAAAATGTTGCCTAGATGCAAGCTGAAACTCAATATGAGTCAGAGAACTGGAAGTCAATGGCACAGTATTTCTCGCTCAGCTTGCGGTGCCATGGTCAAGAGCATAGACTCAAGGGATAGATCATACCGGTGGCCTGGCAAGTTGCTTAACTTTTCTGTCTGCACACTTTTCTTATCTGCCAATTGGAGCACCATTCTGAGGACTAAAAGAGTGAATGCATCTAAAGAGTAGTGCCTGACCTGAAGTCAACACTCAATATTGTTCATATCAATGGGCAAAATATTGTTAAAGTATAACAATGTCTATTGATGCCAAGAGTTCTAGAAAAGGATGCGCATTCATCAGTGGTGAAAACACGAGTTATTGCAAATTTGTGGCCAGCCCAGTCAGGAAATGTTCATTAAAGAAAAGTTATATAAACTCTTTGATCCCAGTCTTTGACGTAGATCCCACACAAATGAACACATCAGGGTATAAATATCCGAATGAAGCTGTTTATTTTTGCATCCTTAATAGAAGTAATGTAAATACCCACGGCACATTGATATCTTTAACACAGTATTATGCTTGTCAAATGACATAATAAAATGGTTACTCTCAATCCCATACTCTAGACAGCCAAAAAACGGGTGGAGGGGAATGGGTGACGGGCACTGAGGCGGACACTTGACGGGATGAGCACTGGGTGTTTTTCTGTATGTTGGTAAATTGAACACCAATAAAAATTAATTAAAAAATAAATAAAATAAAATAAAAAAACAAAAAACTTAATACACAATACTAGCATCTGCTTTATTTTTATTATTATTATTATTTTTATTTTTTATTTTTTTTTTTTAGCATTTGCTTTAAACTAAACATGAGATACTTACATGCTTACATTAAGGTATCTAAATAAAATTTACATATACTACAGATACACATGAGGCATGATGAAATTTTTGGAAATCTTATCATTAAAAAGTTCTGCTATGAGGCAGGTATAACTTTGCATAAGTATTCTTTTCATAGGAGAGCATTTAATATTAATCAAGTGATTTAACTGAAAAACGTGTTTTAGTATTAACAAAAGCTGAAAACTTCTGTTGATGGTATATATAACATGAGTACAAAATAACGTTTTATTTTATAGAGCAAATCTCATGAGATTATCCATAGTTGTATTGCAGAAAATATGATTTTATGGCCATATTCAGATTCACTGAGATGTTGTGCCTGTGGGCACATTGAAAGAAAAAAAAAGGGATCATATGTTCTTAGATTGGTTGACATTAAAATCATTAACCTAATAGCATATTCATTTAATCATCTGAGAAAAATTAATATTCACACATGATTTTCCAGACATACTAATTTTTGTTTGAACCAAAAATGTTTCATATACATGACATAAGTCAATAAATTTTGAGCTAAAATTAGCAATTAAGTAATTTAATGCAGAATAGGCCTTTGTTAATGTGTAATCAAAAATGTTTAAACAAATGATATTCTTAAAATATGCTTTTTGCCATGTGACATACTTAGGCTGAAATTTTTTCATGCAGTTCTTCTGTTCACATATTTTGCCCAATATCTGAAAAAATATGTAAAATATATGAAGGTAAATATCTACTTGTAAGGTAGCTTACTAATTTGATCCTCATTAAGAGGTGGCTTCCTAGTAAAATGAGTTAACAGAGCAATGCAATTTAGTCAACATACGTTTTATGGTAGTTCAACATAACCATTTGAGTCCATACGACTTACCAGTAAAAATAAACACCCTCTATCTTAAGAGAATATTCTTAGAGGTAAATGTATTATTTCCTCTGGCAAATCATGGTATTTTACCACGGAATATGCTGTTTTATTAATTCAGCATATATATATTCTTTGAAAGAATATTATAATCGAGTAGGTAAAAAGAAAAAATTGAGTAGTAACATCTTAATAGTAGTTAGAAAATCAGGAGTCAAAGCAGAATTTTTTTTTACCTACTTTTTGCAACATGACATCTAATGCATAGAACTGAGGAATTCCTTGCTGAATTTAGTTAACCTTTATAGAACCTGATTCCAGTGTATATGCCCCCCCCCCACAATACAGATTCCGGGGACACAGTGTGTGAAAGTCATACCTCCACCACCGCTTCCTATAATACATGTTCCCAGGCCGCTTAAGACCACCATGCTAGTGCAAACTAAGGAGGGGGTGAATGTATTTGAAAAGGGAAGGAGAACCTTATGTACGTTTGGGGGTAATTTTTCTTGGTAAAAGTATTCTCAGAAACTAGTTTTACCTCCTTCCTAAACATGAAAACATAAAAGAATATATCAGCATGCATGTTTATGAAGATATTTTAGACAAACTTAAATCATAAGTAAAAATGCAGAATATGGCCCTTAGGAGCTCTGCTGTACTCTTCAGCACTTTTACTGTATACCAAAAATATGATATCTTCCGCAAGCAAACTCAGAGCCAATGAATACATCTTTATTTCCAGATTTCCTACTATCATGGGAGGTTTTAAAATCTGGAGTGCTATAAAAAAATCAGTTACTTCAAGCTGTTATTGTGAATAGTCTACCCCCAAAATGAATAATGAATTAAATAAGAGTTTAACAGGCTTTTTATCAAAATTTACAGTTGAGGAAATTATCAACTTCGTTTGCAAAGTGCAAATGACTTTTTTTTTTTTTTTTTTAGAATAACTGACCCAAAATACCTAACTCTTCATTATTGTGCGGAAGGAACCTGGACATAAAGTAGCTACCAACTCATGGAATGTCAATTCACCTGATACTTTAAGTAGGTAAGATTTAGTTTAATATGTAGCCAGTAAAGTCTATAAACAAGATGCGTTTAAAATGGTAATATTATTGAGCCATTGGTAAAGAAATGGTATTCCAAATATCTTTCTAAAATAAGTATCACAAATAACAGAAATATGAATGAGTGAATGAACAAATAGGCAGGCTCTATGGGTCATGGTCAGAATAAATGCCACTCTCCAACTCAACATCAAAGGGGAAAATGAGTCTTATTTCATTGCTGGTTTTTAAAACATGCAAAAATATTCTCATGTTCATTTAGTTCATTACTAAATAAGCTTATTACTGACATCTTAATATCTTTGGGTTTGACAGGGTCCAATAGCATTCTCTTCTCTGCCTGAGTTCTAGGTTAGAATAGGAGTCACAGGGTGGAGAGCCAAGTATCACCCTTTACATAATAATTGCTGAATAGGGTTTAGCTGTGTGGCAACAATGGGATGCATTAACCTTAATTCTGAAATTAAACTTTCTAGCCATAGGAAGAACCAAAACACCCATATGGCTTTTCATTTATCAAACATTTTATTGCGAAGGCATAGCCTACTCTCCCATATCTTTCAGCTAGAATCTACACCTTCTGCAGGTAGCCTAGAAGGAAGAAGGAGGGGCTCAGCTATGCTAGGTCCTTAATCCAAAGTCTCCTGGCAGGTTAGTCCCTCTACTTCATATATAGGAAGGAACGAGTGAACTGGAGAGATAGAGGCTAAGAATGTCACAAGTGAACTTTCCTCCACATAAAAGGAAAAATTAGCATGGAGCAAGAGGTAGCACCTCCACATCCCAACATCTTTAGTTGGTTAGAACTAAAACATACAAGTTCTACAGATAACAGAACATGGGGAGATCCAATGTTTGAACTGATAATTTTGTTCGGATTCTCTTTTAAGTTTCTCATTTGAAATGTTCTCTTTATGAAGATCATTTCATCACTATTTGTACATATTAAGATGGCAAAAATAAACACATAATTTTAGTATGTGTGCTGCCGAAGCGAGCACAAATAAACACATAATTTCTTCCAATGGCCACATATTACATGATTATATAAATGTCTTGTTTTTCTAATAGCTACTTATCCTAAGTATTTCTGTAGAAATACTGACAACATTCAATTTCAGATACTGTTATACATAGGACTATGGCATTCACTTTACTTCAATAACATTATAGTTTTGAGATTTAAATTACGTACTCTGTTCTTTAACTTTGCAAGTAGCAATAAATGACAAAAGAAAGCACTTCTCAAATCAATTAGATATAGGGAAATTTTGAAATTACATGTTTTATTTCTTCATCCCTCAACATCAATCACCATACAAACACGCAGAAGTTTAATACTCCTAAGATAATCATTCACTAGATATGATGAGTTAAGAATTTCTGAGCCTAGAATCTCTCCTTATTCTATACGTTATTTTCAACAAATAAGGTTTCTTTTAAGTCTTAAAAGAGTAGCAAGACAAAGGGATATATATCAAATTCCTTTTATGTTTCAATGATAAAAAGGATACATCCGACAAGAAGACTTATTAGTTCACTTTTAAAGACTTAAGATTCTCTAGAAGAATTTATAATTAAGACAAGTGATTTAAAATCTTAAAAGAAGTTACAGAAGTTGAAACATCCTCCAAATCAGAATAAAAATAAAATTAGAAATGTGATTTTTAAAATATAATGCACATCAAACAACTTCAGTGTTACTTACCTCAAAACGATATGTGTTATGCTTATAACTATATAGAAGTTAATAAAAACCTACATTGAAATTGGGGATTCCTTTCTTTAGCCAATTTTACCATACTAAATATTAGTATAGTATATTACTAAATATTAATGGAGAAAATTAAGATTCCTGCCAAAGATTCCTGTTGCCTAAATATCAGTGCCTACAATAAAATCAGGATTATGCCAGTTCTCTTCTATGAGTAAATAACACTTTCTTATTAACAGTTTAAATTAATAGTGTACTACCTCTTATCAGCCAATGATTTTTGCTGGCCTAAAGCATTTTTAAATTTAAATTCATTTTATTAAGACAAGCTCGTTATTATATTTAAGCTCAGTGTAGACTAATAGTATTTGCTTTTATATTCATTTATATATCTTACATTCACTTCAATTTTTTCAAAGATAACGTTTTAGAGTGGTATATGAATCGGAGAAGAAAGTAGATCAATATACTGTTGTTTTGATATTGTTGCATTACTTACTTGAAATAATTGCCCGTGAAAAGATCTATCTATAAAATTTTAAGTGGGTTTAAGATACATTAGAAAAAATATATATACATATATTACATACAATATATAATACACACACTACATTAAGTAATAATATGTATCTATATATTATATAACATGTATTCAAAGGGTTTCACCAAATATATGTGTATATATTTATATGCATTCGTGTTTAACTATGCTTATATACGTAAAAACATATTTGTTAGAAAGTATTTGATCAGTTGAAAACACATTTCTCAAATGTGACAGTGAAATTATAGCTTAATGGATATACAAAATAATGTAAAGTGAAGTTTATCAGAAAGCACTAAGTCAAAATTTAGTATACTTTAAGAATAAGATAAACTCATTAAACGCTAGCTCAAACTCCTCATCCTTTAGAACTGCCCTGTCAGCGTCTTTCCAATATGTTCAAATAAGTGCAACCCCCTATGGAAAAATATACTCTTTACATATGCGTCCTGTATCTGCACATTTGCAAGAAGAGAGGTGGTATGATTCCATCAGCTCAGCAGCAGCTCATCTGCACTGTCAAGCAATTAGATTCTATTTCTCCTTAATCCTAGAAACGAGGTTTTTAAATTATTATAGTCCAGCTATAGAAAACATAGTATTAGCAGTAACACCATTTTTATATGTGTTTCAATAATAGAGAAAAAGAAATAAGCCAGAAGCAAATATATATATTTAAAATGGTACTGTTGCCAAATGAAAAATATTAGCTGCATTTTCTAGAAACGTCCATCATGTTAAAAAGTTATCAAGGGACAGAAAGTTTTAGCACTGTCATATTTTTAAAAACGAGTAGCAAATAAAAACATTACTTTTAGATTTTCATGCTACTTTTTGTCTTGTGATGACCTCTCCTGGTTGAGTTGTTCATTATCTTAGATTCATGTAGTTACCAATTTTTTCTCCTTTGAGCGTTTTCAGTATTAAGAATGTAACTCTCCCTCTTTCTCAGAGTTGTATAAATACAAATACAAATTGTCATTGAGTGTCAAATTATAATTTAAAGTACTGAATTTGTGAAGCTCACTCTAATCAACAAAGTCTACATCATTCTTACCATTTAATTGATTTCCAGGATGCGGGGCAACTTTGGGTTTTAGACAATTTAAATTCAAAGGAAACAAAAAGTCATCTCAATTAAGCCATTTTACATATTTAAACAATAAGGAATAAGAGCTAATAAATACATCTTAATCAGACATAAGTGTCAACTACCTTAAAAGTAATACTCTCTGCTCTTCCCCAACATCTAATTCTAACTAAGTTGTAAAAGCTCGGAATATATTTCGGCAACAACTTTTCTATTCTTAAAATACATTAACCCCGTGGCTGCGTGTGTGCCATTCATTCTTGATACATGGCAAATGTTTCAGAGGGACCCATCACATTAATGTATACATAAAGATGCGATATAAAACTCAGGAAAAATCCTGGATATGAGAGCCATTAATCAGTGAATATAATTAATTTATAATCGATTTAATTTCTGAACAAAAGTGGCAGTTAGTTCTGTATGACCAGATCTTGAAATGGAAATCGAAATTTCATCAGATTACTTTTCTCCGGATGTAGTCACATATTTCCATAAATATTAATACTGAGCACTGTCTTCAAAATTTGTTTAAATATATAAAACCGGCATACATATGTTAATAATGTATCACTTATTTGAGGTTCAGTCCGTTTGTGAAAAAGCTACAAAAATGTTTTTCAAGTCCATTACACACTGCCACTTAGTGACTTCCTATCCTGCAAGAAAAGAGAAGCAAATACAATACTTGGGGAAATATGTCAAAACTGTAATAGCGGTTCATCACATGACATTACTGTGGGGTAGATTCTTTCGCACAACTTATCAAGTCGTTTTTCAACGGTTATTCTTATTAATATATAGACCCCGGAACAAGAACATTAATATTAATGTATAGATAAAGGATGCATCCCAAGACCTCATCAGCAGAGATAGGACCACACATACAATGAATTCTGGAAAACACTAAACTTTCTTTTTTTTTTTCCTAAATGGAAAACACTTCAAGCTAAAGTCTCCATCGTTATTCTTTAATAAGTAGCTCATTCTCACAGACCAGCACTATGTGCCTGAGATTCCCACAGGCAAGCTCTCTAGGGTTTAACTCTTTCTGGATCAAAGGAGCGATCATGCGCCTCCTCTCTAGATGCCCAGGATGCACTTCTGGAGCAACTCAGAAGATGGGCTGGAATCTTCTATTCCTTTCTACTCTTGCTAACCGCATGAAAACATGAGCAACCTTCTCTTTCAAAAGAAAAGGGGGGGGGGGAGCCTGCTGGAACACAAAGACTTAAATATATTGAAGAGCATCCTCTCCCCGAGAACTCTTTGGGGAGCCTTCAGGACTACATCCATTCCCGACGGCCTGTTTGCCCTCCTGCCCCAGTCCTAGGCTGTGTCACCCCCAAAGTGCCAACAATTAAAGCCATTTCAGCCAGCACGCTGCATTCACTGTCTCCCCCTTCCAAGCAGCAAGTACTAAGTGGTCATTCACTTGCTGGGGGCGGGCGGGCAAGGGAAGTCCGCGGTGCCCCAACTGCTGCAAACCCGCTCCTCTTGCACCCCGACCCCCCGCAACCCGTGCGTCTTGAAGTCAAAACCATATGCAAAAACGAGAAACTTGTTTTCCTGTTTTCGCCCCAGCCTTCACTTTTCTTGCAGCGACCTACCCAAGCCCACAGCCCCGAACTCCCTCCAACAAGGAACACCCCGAAGTGGAGGAGTAACTCCTAAGAAGCTGTCGCCCGGCCTCGTCACTCCAGCCAAGCAGCTGCCAACCCCCCCTTGCACGGCCGGGACAACTTTCCAGAAGCATCAGCAGCTCCAGAGCCCTCGCGCCACCCCCCCCATCCCTCCATCCCCGCCCTGCACGCCCCCCGCGCCCCGGGGCGCCCCGGGCTTTGGAGCTCCCCGCTGCAGCGGCTGCCAGGTGGCGGGCCCGGGAGGCCCCCGGTGCGGCCGCGGGCGGGCTGGGCGCTCGCGGGGCTACTTACGGGACGCGGCCGGGGCGGTCCAGGCTCTGCAGAGGATGCTGCCGACGATCCAGAGCGGCAGCGCCGCCCCGCAGCCGGCTCGCGGGCCCGCCGGCATCCTCGCACCCGGGGAGCGCGCTGGGCTCGCTGCGGAGACGCCGGCCGTGCCCCGGGGGCTGCTCGGGCGCTGCTCCGGGGCGGGGCGGGGCGGGGCGGGCGACGGCAGGGCCCCTCCCGCGGCGTCCTCTTGCCCCCGCGCCCCTGCAGGCTCCAGCTCGGCCCGGGCCGGGAGCCCGGGGGAGGCGCAGGCTGCCTCTTGCCTCCGCGCGGCTGCTGCCTCTCGCTCCGGGAGCCAGTGAAATGCCAGGGGGAGGAAATTCAAACCGCGAAGGGAAGGGAGGGGGCGCAGAGGAGGGGACCTACCCCGCCCTCCCTCTCTCTCTCTCTTGCAGGAGAGAAAAAAATAAAAAATAAAAAATCAGCGCAGGACGCGGAGGCAGAGCAGAGGAGCTGGGATGATGCAGCGGCGCAGGGCGGGCGCCCGGAGGGGCTTCCCGGGGCCCCGGGCTCGCACTCGGCGCTCGGGAGCCGGTGCGCGGGGGGCACGCAGCCCCGCGGGCGGGGGGGAGGCGCAGGGAGGAGGGACGGAGGGCGCACGCTCGGCCTCAGCGCGGCGGCATCGCCCCGGCGCCCGGGCAGCGCAGCAGCGGCCGGAGACGGAGCTGCACACCGAGCTGCAGACGGAGCTGGAGACCGAGCTGCACACCGAGCTGCACACCGAGCTGCAGACAGAGCTGCAACCGAGCTGCAGACGGAGCTGCACACCGAGCTGCAACCGAGCTGCAACCGAGCTGCAGACGGAGCTGCAGACGGAGCTGGAGACCGAGCTGCACACCGAGCTGCAGACGGAGCTGCAGACCGAGCTGGAGACGCCGCCGCCAGCAGCGCCTGCACAGCCGGGCGGCGGGCGAGGCGGGGAAGCCCTCCCTCCTCGCCCCCTCCAAGTCCCCACCCCGGCTCCTCCTCCTCCTCCTCCTCCTCGCCGTACCCCTCCGGCTGTCACCACCCCTCTGCCCTGCGCTCGCGAGTGGGAGCCAGAAGGCACCCACGGGCCCGCGTCCGTGCGCCGGGGCGGGGGTGGGGGGGCCGAGCCAGGGGGCGCGCGCCTCGCCCCGGGCGGGGGGCGGTGCTGAAGTTGGGAATTTGCGGGGTGATCTTGGAGCCCTGCTCCAACCCCGGCCGCCCTCTCCTCACCCCCACCCCCACCCAGCTGCGGGGAAACCGAACCCCTGGGCTCGGAGGCCTGCGCGTTCCCTCCTCCCCTCCCCTGCAGAGGGAGATGGTACAGGCTCCCGGAGCTCGGCCTGTCCCCCGGGCACCAGCACCGGTCTTCCGAGTGGTCCTAACACCAAGGGACCGAGCTGAGCATCCCGACCCGAGCGGCGGGGACTGCGGACGCCGCTAATGCAGATGTTTTCAATGTGCAATTAATTCACACTCATGCATATGCACACGCACACCAGGCACACGCTGCCGCCAGCAAAACTACATCCAGGCAAACACGCTCACCCACACACACAAACACAAAACTGAAATGCATAAGCAGGCGAACGGATAGCTACTTCGGGGTGGCTGATGCATTACAAGGACTGAGAATTGCGAATATCCAGGGAGACCCAGGTCTTCTTTTCACATTTACACAGTTTCGATAATAAATCTCCAGCTCTCCCTCCACACACGCACCCCCTGCTCTCCAGCTCACACCTCTCCAAACAGGTTCCTTCCATCCAGGCTACATAAAGTACTTGGATCCTCATCTCTCTGCAGAACCAATCCTTTTACTGACTTTACAGACACAGTTAGGAACTATTGGTCATCTAACTATCTAACGATGTTTAGGGAGGGCAAAGTAGGAGTAACCGTGTCTTTCAACGTTATGCAGTGAATAAGCATTTGCCTTTCAAGATAAATAATTTTTTTTTTTTTTTATGGAGACTTGCCTACTCCTGGAATAGAGTTTAATGTTACGGTTGGGTCGTGGAAAGGTCCACTGTAAACAGTACTGTGTGATGGCTGCATCAATTAGTATGGTGGGAAGGGGCCTGATTCAGCATTCTTTATTAGAGCTTTGTTTCTTATTGATTTAAAGGGATGTTTTGTCCTAGTAAGAACTGCAGATTGGGTACAATCTGGAAAATGAAGAAGCACACAGATGACTAACGGGGGAAACACTGCATACTCATGCTGTAAAATTCACCTCCTATAAAACGATACAGTAAATGCATTCTTATGGGTTATAAAACGCCCCCCCCCCTCTGAATTCCCACAGACTGTCAAAAGTCAATGAACACTTGCAAAAACTCTGTGGTAGAGAACTGCCATCATCAATTCATAAGCGTTCGAAGAAATCAGTCGCCGGGGGGGAAAAAATATTGTGAGGTAACACAACTTTTCAGAAGTCATTTTTTTTACTGTGTCTGTTTTAACCATTGCACTAAACTCCACTAAAGTGGTATTTAAAAGTTTTATTAAAAGAATAGAAGGAAAACAATTGAAAATGTTACCATTTCCATATCTCAATAGAGGCCTTTCAGAAGTATCTATCTCAAACAGATTGAACTGATTCCATTTCTTAGGGTACCAAACAGAAAGAGCCTGCACTAAGTGTCTATTTCATTGTTTCATAACAGAAAATAATATACCTGAGGGTGTTTTTTTTTCCTCCAAAAAAGCATCCTGACTAGTTTGTAATTATTCCTCTTAATGAATAAAAACAAGCAAAACATAACCTCATTTTAATGACACATTTATAACCACCCTGCATCACCACTGTGATACAGTGTGAGCTACGAACCTGCCTTCATCTGTTTTCAATGCACTTTTCCTCATCTGAAAGTAAATGATGTCACCTGCTTTGTAATCCAACTACCTTTAAGTATATAATTTGAGGCACACATTGGAATTCACAGTATACTTACAGAAATAGGACTTGGTACTTTCAGGATCAGACATTCCTTAGATTCTAATTCTAGATTTTTCCCTGTCCAATCCATCATTTTCATCATTACATGTTAAAATTAAACTTCCTTTTTACTTCAGTTATGACTATAATTATTCATTAGAAGGTAGAAACTAGTAAAGCCTGTTTGGTTTGGTCAACTTTCAAGTTCCCAGTAAACTGTGGTGCCAATCTATGGACTCAGTTCCATGAGCTGTCTATTAGCCATGGCAAACATGAACCATCTTGTTCTAAAGATCCCTTATCCATATGTGCATTACCTCCTATTTGCAAATACTGTAATTGAAGATAGGACATGACGATCTTATATATGCTTCTTTGGTTAGTTATAAGGTTAATCAAAGCTTGAGAATAGTAAAAGTCAATGGACCAAAAGCACACAAAGAATAAAACAGAAGCGTGTTGTGGAAAGAAAGGCAAGTTGCATTATTTTGGAAGTGGAGTAATATAAATTAAGAAAGGTTAGGGGCACCTGGGTGGTTCAGTCGGTTAAGTGTCTGCCTTCAGCTCAGGTCATGATCCCAGAGTCCTGGGATTGAGTCCCACTACTATTCCCACATGGAGCCCCTTATCAAGCCCTGGCATCCAGGGCTCCTCGGTCTGTGGGGAGCATGTGTCTCTCTCTCCCTCTGCCTGTCACTTCCCCTGCTTATGCTCTCTCTCTGTCAAATAAATAAATAAGATCTTAGAAAAAGAGAAAGGTTAGACATCCCCTGTTTCCTACTGCTCACATCCTCTTCTTCAACAGCAATTATTGGCCTCTATTTTTTAAATGCTAAAATGACCCCATATTTGGGAACAAGTTATTGCTTCACTAGAAATATATCCATCATTCATTTATATCATAAATATTTGTTGCATATCTGCCTATTATTGACCTGTACATTGTGCTAGATACTAGGATTTTACGTCTAAGCAGGAGAGACAACACTTTTGACCTCAGAGTTGGTGGCCAGTGGTTGAATAAAGAGATCAAAATAAGTCTGCATCACTTTGATACTAATGTCTATTCAAGTAAATGTTGACTAGGTAATTATTCTGGCATCTTCATATATTCTTCAGAAATTAATAAGATCAAAAATAGAAAATATCAGCAGCATCATTATCATTCCAAAGATCTGTAAATAATCTGTTGCATGGCAAATTATCTCAAAAGTCCTCCCCAAATTTTGGAACTAAAATGGCAAAAAGAGTCAAAATATTTTTGTTTTAATGACAGTTTGAAGTGACTAACTGTTGAATAAAGCACTGAGAAAATTCAGGACTTTTCAATAAGAAAAACATTGGTGCATCTCTAGGTGAGGTCCTCGGAGTGTAATTTCCTTCCGGAAAGCAAGCTGATCAACTGTGCCCAGAATTCAGTGAATTCCCACAGGGGGGAGAAGGTGTCTAGAATAGAAACACTTGCCAGTCTGATTGCACACTCCAGGAAGAATTTAGCACCTGTTTCTCTGGATGTATAGGATCTGTCTGGGACGCATCCTCTACTCAGAAAGAACAGAATGAGGTTTAGTCTAATGGGAAAGCTTGTGGTGTAGAGAAAAGCCACCTAGAGTCTGGGCTTTTGGCAAAGCTAATTGACCCTGGGCACAATGAGATACTTTGCATCATACTCAAATGTTAATTGTATGAAAGCCTGATTGAGGAAGATGGCATGAGATAAAATTGACCCCCACAGCCCCAGTCTACTTAAAAGTTTTCAGGGAAATATATGGCAATAAGTGTTATTTGGACTAAAGCCTCTGAAGACATTTGTTTAGAAACAAGTCATGTTTATATCGTTTAACATTAGTGGAAATGGTGTAGTTAGAAAGAGGTGTTCTTTAATGCATCTTTGAAATGAATAATCACATTGAGCAAACAAGAAGGAGGATAGCTAAACAAATTTGTAATATTCCGAACATGGAACCTGGCCTTCATCTTTATGACATTTTTCACTTTCTGGAAACCCAACTTTCCTTTAACTATACTCTTTCTTTTAGACTATGGTTAAATCATATAAGTCAGAATAAATGTTCTTCCAGAATTGCAGTTAAAAACTACCTTCCAGGGATCCCTGGGTGGCGCAGCGGTTTAGCGCCTGTCTTTGGCCCAGGGCGCGATCCTGGAGACCCGGGATCGAATCCCACATCGGGCTCCCGGTGCATGGAGCCTGCTTCTCCCTCTGCCTGTGTCTCTGCCTCTCTCTCTCTCTCTCTCTCTCTCTCTCTCTCTCTGTGTGTGACTATCATGAATAAATAAAATTAAAAAAAAAAAAAAACTACCTTCCAAAAAAAAAAAAAACTACCTTCCATTGTGACATTGCACAGCTTTGGCTCTGACAAATCTAACCTACAATTTATATAGTGATTATTTCCAAAAATATTCCATTATTTATCTCACAGATTAAGGAAAATACAATTTCAAATGAGTGTCTCCAGAGGAAAAAAAATGCCATAACTTCAAAAACATAAAATATACCATCTATCTTTTGGACAAGGAATTAATACAGTATTTGAATAAAATGCATATACTTTGAATATCAAAGTGTGTATTAATTTCCTATTAATACTATGGGTTCAAAGGGGGAGGGAGAACACTCTTAGTTTTGATTTACATTTGTACTGGCTTATCATTTTTCCTTAAACTGTTGCTATATTAAATCACAAATCTAGAGAAGAAAGGAAACAATCAAGAAAAATAGTGAATGGGAAAAAAAAAAAAAAGCCAGAAGAAAGGTTTAGTACACACCTATGAATTCCTAGTTGTAAACTCTTATGAAAGTACTCAATTACATAAAAGAACAATAGCTAAAGTATAATCACTTAGCAGTTTGCATGCCTTTTAGGTTTTTGAAAATTCAAGTAACTTTTTAAGTAGGCTTAATGTTTGTAAAGTCTGTTTGATTTATAAAATAAAATTTTATTTATACAAGAGATTAAACTACTTAGAAATGGATTGCAAAAAAGAATGTCAAGAAATAAGTTATACCCAAGGAATGAGAAAATTTCAAAAAAAAATCCACGATGATATTAAGTGGATTGCTTTTGAGTGCTATAAGCATATAGAGTTTAGGAAAAATTAGATGAGCATACAGGAAACAGTTTAGAATGGATGTTGAGTCCGGTCTCTGGGATCTATGTATTGGATCTCTATAACCCCCTCTGTAATGCCTTAATTTCCTTATATATAAGATCAGAGTAATATTTATATCCACGCAATTAGATTATTTTGAGATTTAAAAATAATTTATACAATACATCTGGTACATACAAGTGCTATTATTATTATTATTATTATTGATATAAATGAACATACCAAAATTCTAAACTAAAGTGCTGGAATTTCAAGTTCATGTTTCAATATATGCACATTCCAAAATCATTTGGACGTTTCTAGATTAAAAAAAAAAAAACTTCTATCAAAAAATATTTGAGACCGAACATAGAGAAGAACAATGTATTAATCGGTGCTACAACTGTGGGAAAAAATAAAATGCATATTGAAATAAAATTTTAGATATTTCTTTTGAATTTGAGAGGACTATGAAAAAGTGGGATTATGGAAGTATAGGGCAAGACGTGGGGCATGTGAACTGAAGTACATATTTGCCAACATCAGAGCCCTTTTTAAGATTGAGAAAAGTACCATTATTTTAATTAAAAGAGTAAAACACAGTTGTTTTCAATAACTCCAAGCATTAAGGTGATAGGACCCTAATAAGACTAGAAAAGGTATAGAAGTATAGATTTTCCTTAGCAACAATGGGGACCCATTTTCAAAGCAATAGTTCGAGGAGAGATAGGAGACAAAAGAAGAAAATTTCACAAGTATATAGATAGGCTGGTCACAGAAAGTAGAAAATTCAATTAGAGTGGTGATGGTCAAAGGAAATTTGGATGAAGTCAGTTCAGCTAGAAGAATTTGGAGACTGTCACCCCCCCCACCCCACCCCCACACACACTGGGTTGGTCAAAGTTTTTCAATCTGTCTCATCCTCAACGTCATTCGGGACCATTATCTACTATAGCATCTCCAGTTGCTTGAAGAAGAGAAAATCCTTCCACTCTAAGAATCGTTTAGTATCAGTGAAGGAAGAACCATATACTCAAGCCAGAGTGCTTCACACTCTCTCCAAATAAGAATGAACTCTTTTCTGAGTCATGGAGTCCGTAATGATCTTGGGTAGTCCCACTTTCCTCTGTCTTTCTAGACATCTTTCTAGACACTTAGCAGATTGATGAGCATACAGTTAATAGTGGGGATCCCGTGAAATGCAAAACTGGACTTTTCAGTAGCAGCAACAAGATCAACAATAAATTGAGGTTAAGAAAACTCGCCAGGTAGCACATATAAATTATAAACACTTAACCCGATTTGGGAGATAGTTTCCATGTTAAATTACATCTTTACATGCTGTAATAATACATGACGCCTGCATGTTGAATGCTCCCAAACTAAGATCCTCAAAGTTTTCCTTAAGTGCTTCTTAGACTTCATCTTTCAGCTTCTCCTTACTAGAGTTTGATAATACCAGACCTACTGACAAAGCTGAATGGCATCAGGTGGCATCCAAAACCCTACCCAGGTATTAGATTGAACTAGTATCCAGCTTGGACCGAGACATTTTATACTGAGGATTCTGTGCATTTTAAGAACAAACAAACAGAAAGACAGAGACATTCATTGTTCACACTGAGTTGACATTTCTGATTTGAAACTAAAGATTGCTAAGAATATTCTTTTTACTGTTCAGGCTTTCTGTTCTGGGAACTGGGTTGATTTAAATCTCTCTACCATTCATTTATGTCCTCAGTTTGCAGTGGTGAAGATATGAAGTGGAGCAGGCTTGGAGGTGATGAACACTGTCCATACAGTTTCAGCTAGTTTGCATGGTTGCTGCCAAAACATTTAAAGCTAGATTCCATAGTTCATAGCGTCCCTAAATTCCTGTGGGGATGCAATGCCTCATTCGGCAGTAGGAAATGATAAAAGTCCTCTTTAACTTTTTCGGAGTTGAAGAAAATTATGGAACTGATAGCTATCTTTTATATCACTTGCATAAAACCAAGAATAAATTCTATTTGAGTTTGTTCCATATGATAAGCTGAATTTTAGAGACAGTATTAACTACATGCATCAGTATAACATGGTTAATTCTTCTTTTAAAAATGTTTTTTATTTGATTATGTAAATATTAAAGTTCTATTATGACAATTCTAACATACAAATATCTCTGGTGTGTAGTTTAATGATACTCAAGCTAGCTCATGTGATAATATAATAATTAATGATCTCTGGGTCTATTGAACTTTCTACTTGATTATTATTTAGTCAGGAATGAGGAGGAGAAAGGGAAACATAGTTTTGCCAGTTACATCTTGTTTCCCAATATTTCTAATATATATTCGCACACATACCTGCTTTGGTATGTTGAGTAGAGTGACATAATTGAATCCTTCTTTGATAATTCATGAAATTGATAATGTTACCCTTCATTTTAATTGCATATACTGTAATTGAGGGTATGAGATTAAAATTCTTCTGATTTCAGAGTTAGTGTGACATTCTTTTAAATTTGCTTTTCCTGATCTTTTGTTCATCCTCTTAAATACCTGAGTGCCCACACATGAAGCTGAGACTGAAATTTCTTACTATTTTGAAGGCAACTCTCTACTCACTTAAGAGAGATGGGAGTGAGGTTGTGTCTAAGGGCCAAAATGTATACAGGTGGATGATCTTCGAAATAGGCTGATCTCTTAACTTATGTCAGCATTTCGTGACTTTCTTTCTTTCTTTCTTTCTTTCTTTCTTTCTTTCTTTCTTTCTTTCTTTCTTCCTTGAGTGATCCAATTCCATGGACCAAGAAGTAGTATTCAATGGTAGAAAACGACTATTTGACTATTTAGTGTAATTTCTGTTTCTATCCCTTTGGAACCATGGTTGTGGATAATTGTGGAAGATTATATCTCCTTCACAGGTAACTTCAAGTCATTGGCATAATAGATGTGCCAATTTTCATATTTTCAATTTAGATCGTTTTCTTAAATGCCAAATACAGAAGACAATGCTGGTTTCTTTTGAGTTCCAGTCACTGACTTAAGCTAATAATTAGTTGTTACTACACAGATTGTGGGCTTAACTGTTTGTATTTTTGTTTCTCAGAAGGTTCTGTAGCCTTTTGTTCATGAAATTGACAGTGGAGAATAAAAACCATTTACAGATTTCCATGTTGGGAGTCACTGGAATGAATTAGCTAAAAAACTTGTATTTCCTGAGGTGATTAAATTGTGTGTGTGTGTGTGTATGTGTATGTGTGTGTGTAAAAGAAGGGCAAAATGCACATGTGTTGAATTCTTATAAGGCTATGCATTTTCTTGTTTTATGTGGAATCTTTATAAATATCTGTTACATTTAATAAATAATAAGTAATTTTATATGACAACATGAAAGTACTCTCCAATGTATACCATACTTTTCACGGTTATGTAGTTTGAGAGTAAAAATCACTGTTATTTATTTTTAACACATTTGAAATGTGACTGGTCATTTTTATAATTTCTAATATCTGTAGTTAGTGAGAAGAGCTTTCATCATATTACTTTTTAAATTCATGTGCTGTGGAAGTGTTGTTGTTCACTTTCACTTTGGCATAAATAACCAGAAAGACAGGCTCAAAGGAGACTTTCCTGTTTTCTCTTCTGCTAGAGTCCATTACTTAAATTCCACCAGATGTTGAAAGGGATGATTTGGGTTGGGAATGCCTTAAGCTAACAGGTAGTAGACTCTCAGTATTCTCGATTTATTAAAATGTAGCTTTTGTTCCAACTCATTAGAGTTATTAGTTCACATATGCAATCAAAACAACCTAATGGGGTGCCGGGGTGGCTGAGTCGTGAAGTGTCTGCTTTGGGCTCAGGTCATGATCTCGAGGTCCTGGGATCAAGCCCCACACTGGGCTCCCTGCTCTCGTGGGGAGTGTGCTTCTCCCTCTCCCTCTGCCCCTCCCTCTGCTTTGTTTTCTCTCTCTCTCTCTCTCTCTCTCTCAAATAAATAAATAAAATCTAAAAAAAAAAAACAGTTTAATAGAATTCTCTGTTTTATTGATGAAGAAACTGTGAGGACATTTTTAGTATTTGTACTCCTTTTTTTTTTTTAAGATTTTATTTATTTATTCATGAGAGACACAGAGAGAACCAGAGAGGCTGAGACATAGGCAGACGGAGAGGCAGGCTCCATGCAGGGAGCCCCACACAGGACTCGATCCCAGGTCCCCGGGATAATGCCCTGGGCTGAAGGCAGCACCAAACTACCGAGCCACCCAGGCTGCCCTTTACTCCTTTTTAATGTTGGTATTCTGACAGGAAAAATCAGAAGGTAACTTCCGCTAAGATTGTCAAACTTCACCCTAAAAAGATCAACTTGGCCAAGGTAGTCAACTCTAATGATTGTCCAGTGCCTCCTTAAAGAAGATGAGCACACAGAAAATTAACCTGAACTAGTCACAAGAGGTCTGGAGACATCACAAATATGTTTGAAAAAAACCAAAGCTGTCTTATGAATAAGTCAGTGACCCATGCTCCTCCTCCCAACCTTTGCTCTCAGGTTACCATCATTGCATCAGACACCATAATCCGTTCCATCCTTTCCTCCTCATCTGACTTGGTGTCTCTTATCAGAATTTGCTTGGAATTTATGACTCATGAGAGATACAATAAGGACAAGTGGAGAAGTGAATAAAAAAGAAAAATAGCACGTAGGAGGTCTGTCCTAGGGAAATGGCATTGACACCATTCCCTAAACTATGAATTGGGATTTGAATTTTATCATATAACAGACACACAAAAATACAGGCTTTTGCATAGTTCCTGAGACTTCTGGACAGAATGCTTCCAAAGTGCCCATTTGAAAATGAAGTGGGATTTCATAAACCTAAACTCCAGTTTCAAATCTGAATCATACTTGACTGCCTTCAGTGGTAGAAATCAATAATGCAGTTGAATTTCCCTTACAATTTGGTGAGAACCTTTTATAATAAATATTTAGTTAAAGCATTTACTTCCTAGATTCATTCTGTGTAAATCCCTCTGTGTAAAGCATTCTCGTTAATTCATTTATCAAATTTTAGTTTCTTGACTGAATTCCATTTCTCTAATCATTGCACTTGAAGATTACTCAAGACCTGATAATATTGTTTTATGATAATTAGCAAACTAATTATCTTCTGGAGACTACTCTGGAAAGAATGTAGAGAGAAATTAAATAAACTTTTTCCCTTATTTGACTTTAAATTTCGCATAACACATGATCCTTATTTTCAGAAAGGAAAAAATAACCACAGCATAGATGTTTTAGTTTGTCTAAGCAAAGTGAAGAAAGAAGATACCCAGATGATCTCAACCATCATATATCCTTTGCTCATTTATCGCTGCTAAAGGCCATCATCTGAGTGACACTCACCTCTGCCACAGTCTAGGAATTGCTTAAAGTACAAAGAAGTCAAATCAAAGGAAGATGACCATACCCTAGTTCTAATATTTGAATAAACCTCAATAATGAAAACAAAAGCAAAAACCGTGTTAACAGAATATTATCAGAGTGTAAAATAGTTTGTAAAGATCTAAGGCTTAAAATTTCTATTCCTGAATTCAGAGCATTAGTTTATATTCCATGGTGTCTGCAACATCAAGTACATAATACCAATGGACAAAAACTGGGTGAAGGAAAAAGTACTTTAAAACTGGTTACTGTGGATTTCAAAAAAATAACAATATTAATTTTAAACATAACTTGAAAGACATAAAATCCAAATATTACCTCAACCTTTGTACTATTTTACTTTTCACATAGTTCTGTGAATACAGATCAGTTAACTTTTATGTAACATTCATTAAAACATTAGAAAGGATTTCAAAGATTTTAATATTTAAATTAATCACCAAATTATTAGTTTGGAATAGCACTTAGGATTTTTGTAAAGCATATCCTTAGAGAGGGAATCAGAGGAAGAAAAGAAATTAAATTTAAAACACATATAAAAAGCAACTTATGGTTCATAGTCTTTTTTTTTTTGTTTTGTTTTGTTTTTGTTTTTTTTTTTTTATTTTTATTTATTTATGATAGTCACAGAGAGAGAGAGAGGCAGAGACACAGGCGGAGCGGAGAAGCAGGCTCCATGCACCGGGAGCCCGATGTGGGATTCGATCCCGGGTCTCCAGGATCGCGCCCTGGGCCAAAGGCAGGCGCCAAACCGCTGCGCCACCCAGGGATCCCTGGTTCATAGTCTTATAGCAGGCAGAGAAAGAAATTAAAACCACAGTGAAAAGATTGGTTTTAGGGGAAAAAAGTAGAGGTAACTCTTCCTTTGCTCCAACAGGAAATACGACTAATGAACATGGCTATTCCAAAATACCAAGGAAAGAAAAGAATGTATGATTTGTCTAAAATACATCATTAATCCATTATTCTGTCAAATTCCGGTGCCTCTGTTTCACCAGCGAATAATCTCCGCCATACACCCCCTCACACCAGAGACAATAAAAATATTTTTGTTGCATTATTTACATTCAAAATAAAAATATATTGAATTAATGTGAAGAAAATAATTTTATGATTCAGATAACATTTATTGAATAGAATTCATTAGGAAAACTGGCACTTCCTAAATGTTAATATCTGGGCTTTTTAAGAACTGGCAACATGGAGACTATTTCCTTTTTTTTTTTTTTTTTTCTATTTCCTTTTTTTAACAAGAACGTTCACATAGCATTTCAAAGTTCATAAAATGCATTTAAATCACTCTCATTTCAAACTTAAAACATTATTTTCATTTCCATTCAACTGTTTGGGGAAAATATATCAGATAAATAAATGATGCAAATATCTCATACAAGGATTCATTCATCCATTGATTCATTTCATTCCACAATTTCAAAAGGATTAGTGACTTCCTTCCATGATTTAGACATTGTTTTAGGTATTGAATATAGTGTAATGGACAGAACCATTCAGATGCCTGATTCCTATATGTTATATCATAATGGGGTGGGATGAAATACTATGCATAAATCCCCTAATAAATGATTGATTAACATTAAAATTAAAGTGATTGAAAGCCTAGTGGGCTACCAGAGATTGAATGATTTATAAGGACTTCTACTGGAGGTTTTTGCATTTTCTCAAGCTGAAACTCAAAGAGCAAGAAGGAATTAATCATGTGAAGATGCTTCTTCTTTCTTTTTTTTTTTTTTTTAAGGATTTTATTTATCTATTTGAGACAGAGAAACAGACTTCACAACAGAGATAGAGAAATAGTAAGAGCAGGGAGGAGAGGGAGAAGCAGGCTTCCTGCTGAGCAGGGAGCCTGACTTGGGGCTTCATCCTAGGACCCTGGGATCATGACCTGAGTTGAAGGCAGACACGTAACCGACTGAATCATCTAGGTGCCCTGGTTCTTTTCTTTCTTTCCTTCCTTCCTTCCTTCCTTCCTTCCCTCCCTTCCAACCTTCCTTCCTTCCTTGAAATAGCTTGTGCAAGCCTCTAAATTGGAAACATATATGTATAATTGTTAGAGACCAATGAGCAAGCAGGAAAGGAGTAGGTGATGAGGTGTTCAAGAGAGATAGAAGTCAGGTGGAGGTACCAGAGTAGGAAGAAGATAAATCAGAAAGCGACTGTAAAGTCCAACAAGATAGTCATACCTTGAACTGCTCCAATCCTAATGGAGATGGGGAAAAATGGATGAAGTTAAGGTCATAGGATCTACTAATGGATTCGATATGAACAGAAGAGGAAATCAAGTATGCCTGCCATTTTTATGCATTTATGCATTTATTTTTAATTTTTTATTAAGTAACTGAATGCCTAATGATATGACTTACTGAGATGAGGAGGACTGGGGCAACAATTGTAGTGAAAACAGTTATTCTCTTTTGGACAATGAAAATTTGTAATGCCTGTGAGAAATGCAAGTTTGGATGGCAGATATGTAGATAATGTAGATAAATGTCTGGTCTGGAGTTTCAGATAGAAATTAAGGGTGGAAATAAATTACATAGAATTGCGTCTGTGAAGACTGTGAAAATTGAGAAAGGAATTCATGTAGAAATAGAGTCTTAGAGCACTTCAATATATATATATAGAAGCTAAACTGGATGGTAGGAGGAAGCAAAGGTGGTTGAGGAAGAGTAGCCAGTGGCTAGGAAGAGAACCAGAAGAAGCTGTGTTACAAAAATGAAGAAAAGAACGAGTTTTGAAAGTTGAGGTAGGAGGAATTAAATTTACTTAATTTATCTTCCAGTTATTTCAACATTTATGAGGCCTGTTTTATTAACCTTCTTCTACCTCCTTCACCTGGATGCAACCCCGCCATTCTTCAACTTGTACTAGTCTTTCCATGTTTCAACAGTGAACAGAGAAGCTGCCTTTACCAGGGCTTTTAGGGAGACATCTCTCCACCAGCCCCAAGTGTGCGCAGGGAGAGCGTAATAAGAAAAGGTGGGCTTCTTTGTTTATTTTCTGACATACCATGTGAACATCAGCATGAATTTTTTAAAGGGTGGGGGTGCACCCAGGTGGAGGGGAGATGCCATCCTCAATGCCCTGGTCTGCATATTTATCTCTTCAGACTCAGTCTGCTTCTGACCCCAGGGGAAGGTAACCCATGGGTTGTGGGAGTCAGCATTCAGGTTGCAGGACAAGAAGCAACATGGAATCTCAGAATAGCTCCTATTTGCCTTTCTAGGTAGCAGAGGCATATTGTTGGAGAACTGTGCTTTATTTACTGTCTCAGATAGTTCTTATTATGCTCCTTAATGATCTTTTATAGCAATCATAGGTAGGTACTGCTGTGGGTTAAATTGTGTTTACCCTCAAAACTGATATATTGAAGTCTTCCCCACAGCCCCTGCAAATGTGACTGGATTAAGATGTAGGGTCTTTAAAGAATTAACTTTAATTGAATTAAAGTTTTAATTGACATAAAGTGAGGCCAAGAGTGTGAGCCCTAATCCAACACGATTGACGTTCTCACAAGAAGAGGAAATGTGGGCACAGAAAGGTCCAGAAAAAGACCACATGAAGATGGTCACCTACAAGCCAAGAAGAGAGTCCTTAGGAGAAATGAACTCTATCAGCCTTGATCTCAGACACGTAGTCTTCAGGGCCCCAAGGAAATGCATTTCTGTTCTTTACGCTGCCCAGTCTCTGGTACCGTATCATGGCAAGTCTAGCAGACGAAGACTGGGAGAAAGTGTCCTGTCTGCATGCAGTTCCCATAAAGAATTAGACAAGTTCAATCCCGAGCCCTAAAGAAAACTTCCTATTTCTCTTGATGTATAAGGATGAGAATTGAATGAAACAAGAACTAGGCTATGTCACTTAGTTGAGTAGTCAGGCATGGCATCCACGGTCAGGAGCTCCACTGCCTTTCCTGCAATACGTCATATTTGGTTAAGTGTTCAGTGAAGCTGGTCTTTGTGATAGATTGCACCAGACTGCTAGGGTAGAAGTATGGCAATGAAGTCAACCCGTCTGTAGTCGCTGAGTCCCGTGTCAGCCCCAGCAACAGGAGGAGCCCCTTGGCTGTATGACGGTCATCTTTAAAAACAGATCAATAGCAAGTTTCTTCCTCCCTTCAGAAAGTTAAACTATTCTCAGTTTCAACAGTCAACTATTTCCTTTTTAAATTTCTAATATAAACCTTTTTTAAAGTGAGGGCTTATTATATAAATGGGGACTTTTCCTGCCGTGAAAACGCATCATCTATATAACTGTATGCTTTTTCACTAAATATATATATATATATTTGAGTTCAATTTGCCAACATATAGTATAACACCCAGTGCTCATCCTGTCAAGTGTTGCCCTCAGTGTCCTTCACCCAGTCACCCCCACCCCCCTCCCCTTACACTACTGTTTGTTCATTTCCCAGAGTTAGGAGTCTCTCATGTTTTATGACCCTCTCTAATTTTTCCCACTCATTTTCTCTTCTTTCCCCTATAATTCCTTTCACTATTTTTTATATTCCTTATATGAGTGAAACCATATAATGTTTGTCCTTCTCCGATTGACTTATTATACTACCCTCCAGTTCTATCCATGTCGAAGCAAATGGTGGGTATTTTGTCGTTTCTAATGGCTGAGGAATATTCCATTGTATACATAGACCACATCTTCTTTATCCATCATCTGTCAATGGACACCGAGGCTCCTTCCACAGTTTGGCTGCTGTGGACATTGCTGCTAGAAACATCGGGGTGCAGGCGTCCCGACGTTTCATTGCATCTGTATCTTTGGGGTAAATCCCCAGTAGTGCAACTGCTGGGTTGTAGGGCAGGTCTATTTTGAACTCTTTGAAGAACCTCCACACAGTTTTCCAGAGCAGCTGCACCAGGTCACATTCCCACCAACAGTGTAAGAGGGTTCCCCTTTTCTCCGCATCCTCTCCAACATTTGTGGTTTCCTGCCTTGTTAATTTTCCCCATTCTCACTGGTGTGAGGTGGGATCTCATTGTGGTTTTGAATTGTATTTCCCTGATGGCCAGTGAGGCGGAGCATTTTCTCATGTGCTTGTTGGCCATGTCTATGTCTTCCTCTGTGAGATTTCTCTTCATATCTTTTGCCCATTTCATGATTAGATTGTTTCTTTGCTGTGGGGTTTAATAAATTCTTTATAGACCTTGGATACTAGCCCTTTATCTGATATGTCATTTCCAAATATCTTCTCCCATTATGTAGGTTGTCTTTTAGGTTTTTTACTGTTTCCTTTACTGTACAGAAGCTTTTTGATCTTGATTAAGTCCCAGTAGTCCCATTTTTGCTTTTGTTTCTCTTGCCTTCATAGATGTATCTTGCAAGAAGTTGCTGTGGCCAAGTTCAAAAAGGGTGTTGCCTGTGTTCTCCTCTAGGATTTGGATGGATTCTTGTCTCACATTTAGATCTTTCATCTGTTTTGAGTTTATCTTTATGTATGGTGTAAGAGAATGGTCCAGTTTCATTCTTCTGCATGTGGATGTCCAATGTTCCCAGCACCATTTATTGAAGAGACTGTTCTTTTCCCAGTGGATAGTCTTTCCTGATTTGTTGAATATTAGTTGACTATAGAGTTGAGGGTCCATTTATGGGTTCTCTCTTCTGTTCCATTGATCTATATGTTTGTTTTTGTGCCAGTACCACACTGTCTTGATGATCACAGCTTTGTAGCACAACCTGAAATCCGGCATTGTGATGCTGTAGTCTTTGGTTTTCTTTTTCAATATTCCCCTGGCTATTAGGGGTCTTTTCTGATTCCACACAAATCTTAAGATGATTTGTTCCAGCTCTCTGAAGAAAGTCCATGATAATTTGATAGGGATTGCATTGAACATGTGCATTGTCCTGGGTAGCATAGATATTTTCACAATATTAATTCTTCCAATCCACGAGCATGAAATATTTTTCCATCTCTTTGTGTCATCCTCAATTTCTTTCAGAAGTGTTCTGTAGTTTTTAGGGTATATACTCTTTACCTCTTTGGTTAGGTTTATTCCTAGGTATCTTATGCTTCTGGGTGCTATAGTAAATGGGATTGACTCCTTAATTTCTCTTTCTTCAGTCTCATTGTTAGTGTATAGAAATGCCACTGATTTCTGGACATTGATTTTGTATCCTGCCACACTGCCAAATTACTGTATGAGTTCTAGCAATCTTGGGGTGGAGTCTTTTGGATTTTCTATGCACAGTATCATGTCATCTGCAAAGAGGGAGAGTTTGACTTCTTTGCCAATTTGAATGCCTTTTTTTTATTTTTGTTGTTGTCTGATTGCTGAGGCTAGGACTTCTAGTACTATGTTGAATAGCAGTGGTGAGAGTCGGCATCTGTGCCGTGTTCCTGATCTTAGGGGAAAGGCTCTCAATTGAGAGCCATTCTCCATTGAGAATGATAGTTGCTGTGGGATTTTCATAGATGGCTTTTAAGATGCTGAGGAATGTTCCCTCTATCCCTATACACTGAAGAAATGGATGCTGTATTTTTGTCAAATGCTTTCTCTGCATCTATTGAGAGGATCATATGGTTCTTGTTTTTTCTTTTGTTGATATGATCTATCACATTGATTGCTTTACGAGTGTTGAACCAACCTTACATCCCAGGGATAAATCCCACATGGTCGTGAATAATCTTCTGAATGTACTGTTGGATCCTATTGGCTAGTATCTTATTGAGAATTTTTGCATCTGTGTTCATTAGGGATAGTGGTCTATAATTCTCCTTTTTGGTGGGGTCTTTGGTTTTGGAATTAAGGTGATGTTGGCTTCATAAAATGAGTTTGGAAGTATTCCATCCCTTTCTATCCTTCAGAACAGCTTTAATAGAATAGGCATTATTTCTTCTTTAAACATTTGATAGAATTCTCCTGGGAAGCCATCTGGCCCTGGACTTTTGTGTCTTGGGAAGTTTTTGATGACTGCTTCAATTTCCTTGCTGGTTCCTCCTGTTCAGGTTTTCTATTTCTTCCTGTTCCAGTTCTGGTAATTTGTGGTTTTCCAGAAATGCATCCATTTCTTCTGGATTGCCTAATTTATTGGTGTATAGCTGCCCATAATACGTTTTTAAAATCCTTTGTATTTCCTTGGTATTGGTTGTGATCTCTCCTCTTTCATTCATGATTTTATTGAGTCTTTTTTTTTCTTTTTAATAAGGCTGGCTAGTGATTTATCTATCTTATTAGTTCTTTCAAAAAACCAACTCCTGATTTTGTTCATCTGTTCTACAGTTCTTCTAGTCTCTATTTCATTGAGTTCTGCTCAAAGCTTTATTATCTCTCTTCTGCTTGGTGTAAGTTTTACTTGCTGTTCTTTCTCCAATTCCTTTAGGTGTGAGGTTAGCTTGTGTATTTGAATTTTATCCAAGTTTTTGAGGGATGCTTGTATTGTGATGTATTTCCCTCTTAGGATTGCTTTTGCTGTATCCCAAAGATTCTGTATGGTTGTATCTTCATTGTCATTAGTTTCCATGAATCTTTTTAATTCTTCTCTAATTCTCTGGTTAGCCCATTCATCTTTTAGTAGGATGCTCTTTAACCTCCATATGTTTGAGTGTCTTCCAAATTTCTTCTTGTGATTGAGTTCTAGTTTCAAAGCACTGTGGTCTGAAAATATGCAGGGGACAATCCCAATTTTTTGGTATTGGTGGAGACCTGATTTGTGACCCAGTATGTGGTCTATTCTGGAGAAAGTCCATGCACACTTGAGAAGAACGTGTGTTCAGTTGCATTTAGAAGGAAAGTTCTGTATATATCTGTGAAATCCATCTGGTCCAGTGTATCATTTAAGGCCCTTTTTAATTTGGTGATGTTGTGCTTAGAATATCTGTCATTTGCTGAAAGTGTCATGTTGAAATCTCCTACCATTAGTGTATTATTATCTGAATGTCTCTTTACTTTGGTTATTAATTGACTGATATACTTGTCAGCTCCCATATTAGAAGCATAAATATTCATGATTGTTAGATGTTCTTGTTGGATAGACCCTTTAATTATGATATAGTGTCCCTCTTCATCTCTTACTACAGTCTTTGGGATAAACTTTAATTTATCTGATATGAGGATTGCTACCCCAGCTTTTGAGGACCATTTGAATGGTAAATGGTTCTCCAACCTTCTATTTTCAGGCCTGAGGTGTTTTTAGGTCTCTTGTAGACAGCAAATAGATGGGTCTTGCTTTTTTATCCAGTCCAATACCCTGGGTCTTTTGATGGGATCATTTGGCCCATTCACATTCAGAGTAACTATTGAAAGATATGAATTTTGTGTCACTGTATTACCAATTCTTTCCCTGTTTTGTGGTTTATTTCTTTGGGCATCCTCTTTCTTTTACAGGGTCCTCCTTAATATTTCATGCAGAGCTGGTTTGGTGGTCACATATTCTTTCAGTTTCTGCCTATCTTAGAAGCTCCTTATCTCTCCTTCTATTCTGAATGAGAGCCTTGCTGGATAAAGTATTCTTGGCTGAGTGTTCTTCTCATTTAGGACCCTGATTATATCCTGCCGGCCCTTTTTGGCCTGCCAGGTGTCTGTGGAGAGGTCTGCTGTTCATCTGATATTTCTCCCTATATAAGTTAAGACTCTCTTGTCTCTCACTGCTTTAAGGATTTTTTCTTTATCTTTAGAATTTGCAAGTTTCACTTCTAAATGTCAAGGTGTTGAATGGTTTTTATTGATTTTCAGGGGGAACCTCTCTATCTCCTGGATATGAATTCCTGTTTCCCTCCCCAAATTAGGGAAGTTCTCAGCTATGATTTGTTCAAATGTACTTTCTGGCCCTCTGGCCCTCTCAGCATTTTCTGGAATCCCAATTATATGTAGATTCTTTCTTCTGAGGCTATCATTTATTTCCCTTAACCTTTCTTCATGATCTCTTAATTGTTCTCTTTTTTTCCCTCAGTTTCCTTTCTTACCATCAACTTGTCTTCTATGTCACTCTTTCTTTCATCTCATTAACCCTAGTTAGGACCTCCAGTTTGGAATGCATCTCATTTAATTTATTTTTAATTTCGGCCTGATTTGGTCTAAATTCTGCAGTAACAAAGTCTCTAGAGTCCTTTATGCTTTTTTTCCAGAGGCAGCAGTAGCTTTATAATTGTGCTTCTGAATTGGCTTTCCAAGATGGAATTGTAATCCATATTCTGTAACTTTGTGGGAGAGTACTGTTTCTGCTTCTTTCTTTTGTGGTGAATTCTTCCTTCTAGTCATTCTGCTTAGTGCAGAGTGGCTATATGAGCAGGCTGAATCAAGAATATCAACCATGACTGAAGTAAATTTCACCCTAGATGATTCTGACAAGGTCAGAGACCAGAAAATGAAAACAAAGATCAGAACAAAATAAAATAAAAGGACCACTTTTCACTTTAGTGAAAAACAAATTTTAAAACAAAGTAGTAAAAATAAAAGGCCCAAAATCCCAAAGAAGAAGAAAAAAAAGAAAAAGAACGAAAAGAAAAAAAAAAGAGAAAAAAAAGAGAGAGAAGAAAAAAAGGGAGGGAATGGGAAATGGTGGTGAAGAAGTTGTAGTGGAGGGAGAATGTAGTCTACCTGAGGGGTCCTAGAGGGTGATCCTCTTGGCTCTGAGTATATTAAGCTCTATATGTTAGAAGATGCTCAGTCCCAAATTTATATACACAAGCAATACTTGTTGAAAGCCCCAATATTGACCACCAAAAGATAAACAAGATAAAAGAGGAGGGCAGAATGGGAAGGAAGAGAGAATACAATTTCAAAGAATGAACCAGCATGGTATTCCACTTGGTTTTGGGTCCATGCTGGTCATATTTTAGAAGGTATTAACTCCTGCCATTGTAGAACAAAATGAGGCAGAGAAACAAAACAAAACAAAACAAAACAAAACAAAACAAAACAAACAAAAAACCGTATCTCATATATCTCCCAAAGATAAATTGAGTATGTTAAAGGGAATATAGAAGTGGAAAAAAATTTCTAAGAAATGTAATTATAGAAATATGGACGTCAGAAAGGAAGAAACTTAAAAATGAAGAGGTTGTAAAATATTGTAGTTAAGGTAGGACAAGAGAAAAAAAATATTGGAAATGTTTAGTTTGATATAAAAATGAGTTGTAATGGAAAAAGGAGAAAACTAGAGGGGGACTCTCTGGGTCTATATGCTATATTGCCTTGATTTCCTCTTGGTCCTGGAGCTTCCAGCGCTGCTCAGTCCAGAACTTGCTCTTCCCCTGTCCTTCCAGCTGGTCTTCTGGGGGAGGGGCTGCTGTGCTGATTCTCTGCCCACCTGGGGGGAGCGCAGGATCCTGGGCTGTACCCCCTGAGCCCTGGGACCTGGGGCCTGTGCTGCTGGAATCGTGTTTTTTTTTATTTTTTTTTTTTTTTGTGCAGATTTTTAAAGTTCCTGCATCTCCCGGGGCTGGGCTTTCCTGTCCCAAGGCTGTCCCCGCACCCTTAGCCTGGCTCCTGGCAGGGCCCCTCCCCCACAGGATTCTTTCTTATTTATTTATTTATTTATTTTTCATCTTCCTTCCTTGATAGAAGTGCAAACCCTTCTCTCTGTAGCATTCCAGCTGTTCTCTCTTTAAATCTCAGGTCGAATTCATAGGTGTTCAGGCTGGTTTGTAAGTTACCTAGGTGAGCTGGTGGGGACAGGTGACTTGGGGACCCTACTCTTTTGCCATCTGGCCTCACCTCCACTGTTTCATTTTTTAAAGATGTACTTCAGTAAAAAGTTCACATCTTTACTGAAATCCCAGAGTGTAAAGCCATGGTTTCTAGTAATAGAGATACTACTTCAAGGGAGGATTTTCAACCACTGAAATACTCTGTTGCTCATGATACCATAAAGGGGTTTTGCACATATTGAATGCAGCATGCTAGGCACTGTGCATTGTGCGTTTACAGCTGGAAATTGGTTTATAATTGCTCAGTCCAGAGCCCAAGTTGGTTTTGCAATAAATTCAAATAACTTTCTGTACACTTTAAAATACTCCGAATTTTCTCGAAATACAACCACAGTGTAAATTGAGAGAAATTTTTAGTTTGTCTTCTTCCCCTAGAACTTATTATTATTCATCATTTCACAAAATCAGGTTACTCATGGGAACACCACTTATGGGACTAATAGCTGACCACTAGGAGGATCTCTATCTTCACCACATGTGCAATCCACACAATCATGGAGACTCTGAATACAGCAGAGGCTCTGCAAACTTCATAATGTTTTCCAATCTCAATGTCCTTGAGTATTAATAAATAGAAATGCATGTCAAAAATTACATTTTTATAATAATTATAAAATAATTATATTTTCTATAATTTTTTATATTTATAAAAATAATTATAATTTTATAATGTAATTTTTATAACTATATACAAAAAAGATTTTTATATAGTTAATATAGAGAGAGTAAGCAAGAGAGCACAAGCAGGGAGAGCAGTAGGCAGGGGGAGAGAGAAGAAGCCCTATCCCAGGACCTCAAGATCACGGCCTGAGCTGAAGGCAGGCACAACTGACTGAGCCACCCAGGCACCCTATAAATTATTCTTTTATACTTTCCATTACATTAGAGTTAAGACATTATTTTGATTTTAGTAAGTTGCATAATCTATGAACTTTCTTTCAGAAAGTGTTATGATATTTTGCGTTTAAAATAGCATTTCACTGGCTGAGTTTGACCTGTTTCTTATCATCATGATATTGGAGTTTGCATTAAACTTAAGTCTTCTTGTGGCCAGGTACCTCCAAATCGCTAGACCAGAGTAACAGATCTCTTGTTATTTAAATCTCTACTTAGTTTTCAACTTAAACTCATTGGAAAGGAAGAAAATATTTATTAAAGGTCTGCAAAAATGACCATTTTTATTCGTATGTGCAACCACTTAAAGAGTTTTGAAGAATGGAAGGAAGGTCATTATTTCAGTGATGTGACTCTAGATATACTCTCATTAGCAAGCATATTTTTTCATTGTTTCAGCCTTAGACCTAAAACTCAGCATAATTAGTGGTATCTATTTTGGCTGGTCAGAAGCTGGTTCATTACCTAGCTAAATTCCATGGAGTTAATAAGTTTTTTGATTCATTATTTAGCAGATACATATAGCATTTCCCAAGTGTCAGGAGCCATTCTAAAACTTCACAGATACTAGCTCATTTTAGCTTTACAACAACTACCTTATTATCCCCATTACACAGAAGAAACTGAGGAAGTGACAGGTTGATTTTCTCAAGGTCAGTGATATCCAATAAGTTGCAGAGCCTGGATACAAATCCAGGCGATTTGACTCTAGAGGCTATGGGCTTGCCTCTACATTGCCTTCTAAAATTGCCATGCAGCAAATGAGAAAAAAAAATTGCATAAAAAAAGCTAATGAGCAATCTGTTAGGCTATATTGGTTTTTATGTTAAGGGATCCTTAAGTCTCCACATACATTACATAAAATTGATCATCTTTTATCGGGTATGTATAATTAATAGAAAATCATATTCAAATAAATATCAATTTAACTGTTTTGAATAAATGGAAAATCAGATAAAAGTTTTGAAGGAGGGGTGCCTGGGTGGCTCAGTGGTTAAGCATCTGCCTTTGACTCAGGTCGTGATCCTAGTGTCCTGGGATCGAGTCCCACATCAGGCTTCCCACCAGGAGCCTGTTTCTCCCTCTGCCTGTGTCTCTGCTTCTCTCTCTGTCTCTCATGAGTAAATAAATAAAATCTTTAAAAAAAAAGTTTTGAAGGAAATTTCCCTGCAACGGTAAAGGAGGAAATAAAAAACAATAGGTATTATTAATTAGACTTATGACAATTTGCAAAATGAGGAGAGATTGGGAGGGAGAGAGAGAGTATGTAGGGTAAAACAGAAGAAACCATGTGAGGAGAGCAATGATTGATGAGAGGCAAATCTGACTATTTCTTGTCCACCTGGTCCTGGCAAATTTCCAGTGTTTGACATTCTTTTCTTTTCTCATCCAAAGATTTGTTAAAAATGGCATCTTGTTTTGGAAACAGTTTATCTTCAACCTCCTCTGTTTCCAGGATTCTACACCCTAGTATATGGGACACCATGTGTATACGTGTATACACATATATACATATATTTCATTGTAAAACAGTTAAAGCTTTGTTCACAAGGCTCCTATTTTCTATATATGCACGTAATATTCTAATTTGATTTGATCACGAAATTATGTAACCACTTAAGAAAAAGATCTGAATCTGTGTATTGGTTGCTTATGAATGGAAGTTAGTTGTTGTTGGGACATTGCTAGGGAAAGCAAGCTACTTGAATATATCAATTAAAATCATTGTGAGAACAGTCTAGTGAAGCAGCAATGATGGAAGGTGAAAAATAAAAAAAAGAAACTTTCTACCAGATGGAAACATTATTGTCTTTATTGTTGTTATTGATTTTGTTGCTCTAAGTTTCCTTTGCTTTTATTTTTTTTCAAGTTGTCAAGCTTTGCTTAGCCTATTATCCTTTGTTGACTTCCAAGGCATCATTTGGTCATTATTCATCTTTTGATGTCATTTTTCTTTCACTTTACAACAATCCCTTTTGGATATGACAGCCATATAGTTTTGCTTGATTTATCTGAGAGCTTAGAATTTGGGGTCTGTATCTCATAATTTTCTTTTTCTCTTTTTCTTTAAGATTTCTTTAAGATTTTATTTATTTATTCATGAGAGACACAGAGGAGGGAGCCTGATGTAGGACTTGATCCCAGGACCCTGGGATCACAACTTTGAGCTGAAGGCCGACGCTCAACCACTGAGCCACCCAGGTGCCTCCTCAGAATTTTCCAATATTATTATAGTACAGCTTTGGTATTTTTTTGCCATCGTTCTCACCAATATTCCTTATACTTTTTTTTAAAACTCTAAACAAGATTGTCATTAGTCTCAGATGGAAATAGTCACAGGTTCTACCAATCAAGATAATATGAAGTAATATAGTAAGGCTAGGCAAAATAATACATTTCTCACATTTCTCATTGTTAAACCCAGATGAATGTTTAGCCAAAGAAATTGATCCCCGAAGAATAAACACCTGTCTATACATGAGGAGATTGGAATATTTAAGTAATGAAATGTCCCAGGTGCTTATATTAATGACATTCCATTGTAGAGAATGTGTATTGTTTTCAGTACATCATCGCCTAGTATTCTACTAGTTTCATTATAGTTATCAGCTGAAAAAAATGACAAAATGTTTTTCAACTAAAATTTGTACAGATAGGAAAAATAGGGCAGATAAAAATCAGGAGCTATAGATACCAGTGTATTATAATGACAAGTAAATCATAAATCTGGATCGCAAGATGTCCATTTGTTTTAACTGATTTTATGTGATGATGGTCAACAATTTACATTTTTTATAACCTGTTTTCTAAGCTCAAAGACACATTAAAACTGGGACTATTAGTCAAATATTTCCCTACCATCTTACCTAGATCTAGAGGACATCCATACTTTACTCAATTGCTTTAAGTTTGTTCTTATATGAAAAAGAAAATGCATTCAACGTTCATGAAATCATAATGTCCATCCATTTCAACACAAAGGCCCTAGCCCCCTCTGCCCCATGATTCTATTTGATTTTGAAAGAGAATAAATAATACTTAAAATTCTTAAGGATGAATGTCACTCTCATAAGTAGATTGACCCTAATTCCAACCTAATTTAAATCCTTCATTGTAGGCCTGGCAAATCAATTTAGTTTTAATATAAGCATTACTATAAGTGTGTGGCTATACATATATATTTCTATTTACACAGAGGTATACATATATAAACATGTACATATTTTATAGCTTTCTCATTTTAACAATGTATGAATATGCCCATTTGCATTTGAACACCCATTCTTTATACCGTGCTTTTAAAGTCATCCCCCAATTTTCAGTTGAAGAATTATGGGTCACATAAAAAAATTGACTTTTCTAGTATCATGCCACTGATTCCATCATTTCCCATATTTACATTTATAAGTAATGCTGCCACTAACATTTTGTGCCTACGCTTTTGTACAAAGTTCAGCTTCTTTGTTTAGAAATGACTTGGGAAATGTGTTGATTATTCTGTTTCATATTCTCCTAGGATCCTCTGCTTTCCTTCTCCATCATGTATGGCGCCCAGGGAGAGTCACTGTGAGAAGCCTCATCTCTTAGGACTTTGGCTTTCCATTGGTTTTGTGCAATGGGAAAGCATTGACATGGGCAGATTAGCAGGTGGGAGGAGAAAGAACTGGGGACACCTCCTACTGACTGGACATGGGGCTGACAGTGACTGCATCCTGTGGCGCACTCTCTTTCCCTTCTTCGTGTGTGAGTACCTTCATTCACCGCTTAAACCTCTTTGTCAGAGAGGTGGGAATGCCTTCCCCATGCTCTAAGTCTATAAATGCTTTACAGTGTTTGGGTTCTCTTCCCCATGACCACACCCCTGTAAGGAGCACATTCCTTAGTCTGTCTTCATTTATACTCTTTGAATGAATCATCTATTTTCTGTCTGGACCTGCTCAAATAGGCAAAGGGATATTGTCCTAGTCTTTGTGCGTTTGAAATATATTGTCACTTTTTTCACAATTCAAATGTACCACGAGTGATGTATAAGAAATCAAATATCTCTATGACTTTTTAACTCTGGATTTTATGTTTAATTATTGTCATGATGATATGTGAAATAGAAAATAATAAACAGCATCTTTTTTTTTTTTAATTTGAGAGAGAGAGAGAGAGCGAGCACAAGCAGGGGTGGAGGCAGAGGGAGAAGCAGAGGGAGAAACAGACTCCCCAGCTGAGCAGGGAGCCAGAGGTGGGGCTCCATCCCAGGACCCTGGGATCATAACCTGAGCCTAAGGCAGATGCTTAACTGACTGAGCCACCCAGGTGCCCCATATAGCATCTTTTGATGATGAAAGAGGATAAATGTTAAGAGTGTGTGTGTGTGTGTGTGTGTGCACACACATTTACAGAGCAAATTACTAGACAGTAAAGTGTCTAAAAAGCCCTCGCTGTACTCTAGTGTTCAAATATCAGCTCAAGCACAAACTAGCTATGTGAATTCAGGTAAGATCTATCCCCTCTTCTTTTGAAACATCTCTAAGCCTTCTTTATTTTTTTTTGTTTTGTTTTGTTTTGTTCTGTTTTTAAATTACATGTGAGGTAGAGACAACAATGATATTTGAAGTGAAGTGTTTCGATTAGACCTCTCCAGTCCCTTTGAACCTTATACCTGTGATCTTATATCTCTGCCAGTAACACCAGGACAGAAAGAAATGTTGTATAATTTGATAATGCATGACTGATAAAGGAAACTCTACCCCCTGTTTTGAGCTGCTGAGGCACTTATACGGCAATTTTTTTCACTTCATTTCCTCCAAAGAATGATAAATATTAGAATATTCTTTACAATGCCAAACGAAGCCAACCTAACACTTTTCTACATTTTAAAGTCCTATTCTGTTAACCAAAGTCAGGCATGCCAATAAGAGGAATGGAATCCCATATCCCCATTGATTCACATTTACTTATTTATTGCTTTTCCTGAACTCCTTTGTCAGCCCATTTTGTTGTGCTATCCTTAAGTTATCCAGAAAGGGCTAGAAATGCCACCTGAAATTATATACCTCACTTAATATCACACAATAGGTCACATTATTTCTTTCAGCAAAGGGAACTTTAGGGGAGTTCAGAAAGGCTAGGGGTCTTGAGGCACAGAGAGGAAATGGAATATTTCTTGGAAGATGAGAAGCATGAACCTCAGAGGTAGCTCATTTGTACTCGAGGTAATGGTGTGAGAGAAAGGTAATGCTAGAGACTTTGAGAGTTTCAATGAAGTGGAAAAGGTGGATAGAGGGCGTGCAGCATTTTCTGCAAATGTATAAAATTTTCAACATGAGGACAAGGACTGGTAAGAACACCCAGCATGTAATGTACTTGCTTTGCATATAGGTGTGGTGTTATTGACTCACCTTCAACAGGTCTTGCGCTTTAAGTTGTTGTGTGATGGATTCGCCCTGCTGTTCTGCCCATTGTCCATGAGCAGAGCATGGGTTTGTGAGACAGCTGTGCGGGGTTAGGAGGGCAGCTGAAAGCTGTTGAACAGAATGGAACTAACAGGCTTCTGCACAAATTAAACTCGTAAGTGTAGTGCCATCAGGGCTCTGCTGAAATGCTGAGCAACCAAGAGCTGAGAAAGGAAGAGAAAAGTCTTCAGCGAGATGATTGGGAGGATTAATGAGTATTTCTTGGCTGGATGGGAAATCCACTAATAATATGTCTGTGCATTATTTGCAAGAAAAATAACGTACTGAAATATCACAGCACATCTCAAAAGGACACGTGGATGTTTGGAAACATACCTGGGCTCCTATATTTAGGAAACTTAATTTTAAATGTTGCTTCTGACACTTAGAGGATCTGTCTTCAGGATGAACTATTATTGAGAGAACAAAAGCCCCCTTCGCCCTCCAAAATAAAAAGTGCAAGGGGTCCCCCAGCAGGAGCCTCAGGTGAGCAGGTGAGGGGAAGAGGAGGCCAAAGAACAGGCCCTGTGCTAGGTGGCAGCCAGCCAACTTGGCCAGACTTGGCCAGGGATCCATCCGTGACCCTTGGGGTCTCTTGGGAGAGTGTAAAGCTCAGTCAGCTCATCCATTTGGATAATTAGCAAAAAGATATTATTTCCCCGCTCCATCTGCTTGCATTTTTGCTAATAATTGGAACGCTGAATAATGTTCCCGAGTCCTTCAGCTCTCTGCCACTACCACTGAGCACATCTCTGGGGGAAGGCCAGGGACACAGAACACCCAGGGTCCTTAGTCCTCTTGGGTAAGGACAGCCATCAACCCCAAGACCAGCTTCTAATCTAAAGGCAAGTCAGAGCCCACTGGTCAAGGAGTTTAATGAGGCCAGGGTGGCAGAGACATTTCATCCTGCCAGCCACAGCTTGTCCCCTTAGCCACGGGCAGCTGCCTTGCACGGAGGGAGCTTCGGGAGTGTAACATGTACAAAAGGGAACGTGTAAAATCATTTACTCCATCAGAGATCAACTTTAAGAAATCGTATTATCGTGGTGGGCTGGAAGTGGACTCTATTTTTAGAAATCCTGTAGCAGCCCTCTTGTGGGTATTAGATTATGAATTTCTCCAGACAGGGACCTCGCCTCCTCCTTCACTCTGCACGGTAATTCGTGCAACTCAATGCACAATGGCACACTCAATTAAGTCCAGTTGGCTGGCTGAAAGCACTTCAAACCAGCGAGGAACAGACTGAATAGAAGCAGAAAGAACATACTTTTGCATTTTGAAATGAGTGTTAAATAATCTTTTCAACTCTGAAGCTCCTCTCACGTTTTCTTTTTCTTTTTCTTTCTTTTCTTTTTTTTTTTGAGGCAGTGAGCTGAATCTCAATTGAAGAAAATGCTTCACATCGGCCTAAGCAGTTGCTCATGCTGTGTGTTTTATTGAGTGTCTACCATGTGCCAGGGTCGGGTGCTGGAGATGTCTGATGGACTCCCATTTCTGCAAGGCAGAAAAATAGTGATTTTTTTTTTTTTTGCAGGGTCAAGGGCTCTAGTGTGTTACCAGTATAGGTACATTGAAAAATAAGTTAGTAGTAATTACCATTTGCTGCTGGTTCCCATGACATTTAGAAGATTTCATTACTAATGAATTATGAGAGGAAGTGGTTATTTAAAAAAAAGCCAAATTCATTCTCCTGATCATACATGTTTTTACTGAAAATTCATTCTACTAAAGATACATGATTTTTTTCTTTCTTCAAAGGAGCTAATAAGTGATAAAACAGGGACTGGAACATAGGATTTTACTTTTCATGACATCAGATAGTGTTACTGTTTGTACTTTTTTTTCTTAAAAGAGCCATTCAATTTTTAAAAATGATTCTCTTAAACAGTGCTTTCATGTTGCAGTTAAGAAGTAATAAGCACTAGAATAGAAAGGTCTTTATATTGCAAAGCAAAGTTGCTTTGTGTCTATAGCAGAGAGATATGAAATCAAACATCACAAATGAATTTCAGTGGTCGATTTAAATACTACAGTACATTTACATATTGTTTAATAAGTTTGAACTACTAGTGGAAAAATATCACTTGTAGGTTTGTACTTTGAGTTTCAACATCTCTAAAAATTACAATGCCACAGAACAAGTGAATTTTCATGAGAACATAAAATTAATCAGATAGACAAACTTAGTTATGTTCTTCACAAAATAGAATCTATTGGTTGATCAATTTACCCAGATTTTTTTCCTTAAACATCCCTTTTTTAAAATAAAACTCTTGACAATGAAGTTAACACAATATTAAGATAAACTGTATGTCTTTCTTTTTTTAATTATGTCTTTCCGTTAGAGTGTTAAAATGGTGTCCCTGCTTTATGTTACATTTCTGTCCATCAGGCAACTGAGCTGGATTTATTTTAAAACTTGATGTTTTATAATGCTTTCAATACTTCTTTGGAGATGAGTATAATGTGGCTTAAAACAGTAAAAAAAAACTGGCCTATATTACAGAGATAGGTCTGAGCCGGGGTCTTACAGACCCATGTTACAGTTTATCCGCTGATATCCAGGTAGTTGTTTGGCAACCAGCTTTCTGGAGAAAAAACCTTGAATTGTAGCACATGCTGATTTCCATGGTATATGTGATTTTGACCATGGCTAATTTCAAGACACCAACATGATCCTGAATGAGGAGCTGCAAAGTGATGTGTAGTAGCTCACCATTTTGCATTTTTCCTAAAGTATGAATTTGTGTCCATAGTTTTGTATTTATGATAAAATACAGAGAAAACAAGTAAATAACTTGAAACATGGATAACAATGCAACATATTAAACTAATTAGGAATTGAGTATTTATTGCTTATGTTTTCAATATATTTATTTAACTGAGAATTGATGTAATTTAACATTAATGGTTTTGTTTAATAACCAGTCACTGAATTGCTAAATATTTCTCTTTTTAAAGGTATGTCTGCAACTGTTTGTTATCTTTTTTTTTAAGATTTTATTTATTTATTCATGAGAGACACAGAGGGAGAGAGAGAGAGAGAGAAAGGCAGAAACACAGGCAGAGGGAGAAGCAGGCTCCAAGCAGGGAGCCCGACGTGGGACTCGATCCTGGGTCTCCAGGACCACACCCTGGGCTGAAGGCAGCGCTAAACCACTGAGCCACCCGGGCTGCCCAGGAATTGCTAAATATTTAACAGTTAGCTCCGTTGGCTCTTTCAAACTGGTACAAGCCAGCCCTAGCACTGGATGACAAGAGCATGATAAGTCATTTTGGTTGGTTGAAAATGTTTCTGATGAGCTCTCCACCCTTTTTTGCAGTATATGTGGTTGTATGTGTGTGTGTGTGTGTGTGTGTGTAGTGTGTATGGTATATGTGTGGTGCGTTTGTGGTATATTTGCATGATGTGTGCGTGGTGTGTGGTGTAGTGTGTGTGTTTGTGGTATCTGTGTGGTACATGTATGTGTGTGTGATGTGTATGTGAGTGTGGGGTGTGTGTGCATGTGTGGCACGTATATACGTGTCTGTGCATGGTGTGTGTGATGTGTGTGTCATAATAATATGTCATAAAATCGTTTCATACATATATCAAATCTGGTACAAATGATGTCATGAATTTCAAGATTATAAATGCTTACATTGCACATCATTGATTAAAGTTTCTGAAAAATAATACATCTTAAAAATTTTTTATTTAAGTTAAAGTTAGTTAACATATAGTATACTATTAGTTTCAGAGGTAGGATTTAGTGATTCATCAGTTAGTTGCATGTAACAGCCAGTGCTTTAGATCACGTTCTCTCCTTAATGCCCATCACCCAGGTACCCCCTCCCTACAGCCCCCTCCCCTCCAGCAACGCTCAGTTCATTTCTTAGAGTTAAGAATCTCTTGTGGCTTGTCTCCTTCTGTGCTTTCATCTTATTGTATTTTTCCTTCTATGTTCATCTGTTTTGTTTCTTAAATTCCACATGAGTGAGCTCATACGGTATTTGTCTTTCTCTGAATGACTTATTTCGCTTGGCATAATACCCTCTAGTTCCATCCACGTCGTTGCAAATATCCCATGTACTTTTAGAATAGTAAATATGCCATTTCATGCTCTTCTGTCTTGGCTCTCTGGAGATTCTCAACCCTGTTTAGTCCAAATACACATTTGCTATGATTCAATCCTAGATTTTTCACAGAAAAACTTTTATCAACTAAATATAACATTTATACCACAGAATTATTGTCACACCAGCATGTCCAAGAGAACTTGGTTACGTTTAATAGTAAACCTGTAACCATATTGTCATTGTTTTAGTTACATATTAATAACATTGCATTTTATGAACTACATCATTTTTCCAGATTCTATTTCATTGTGACCGTTTTGTGCTGAGTGAAAACGTTTATGATGTGGGTTGATGTTTGATTTATGTGGTTAAAATTCTTACTAAGTAAGCAGATAATAGTGTAGGGGAATTGATACAAGTATTAGGATCAAAACAGAAGAGACATTTGGAGTGATGAAAAAAAGTCCTTATAAGAATGATTGTAGCAACAACTAAGCCACTCATTAATAACAGGCCTCAAATACGGGTACATAGTAAGGGCTTTTATGCAGGGATGTCGAGTGTTTATATATATAATATATATACAAAGCATACATGTGGAAACTTCTAGGTAACTTGCTGTGCGTAGTATGGGACAGTTGACAGTCAATGAAGAACTATATGTCATGGATAGCTGGTATTCTAAGGGTAAAGCAGAAAAAGTTTCATCATCAGATATGACGCTTGTTGAGTTGACAAGTGTATCAAGCATTGTGGAGACTGGTAGCAGACAATATCCAGCTGTAAAATCCGTTACAATTCTCCAACTCTAATTTCACTATATTGATGTTGGGATGGTGATTACTGTCTGGGGAGGCAGTCCTGATGTGCCAGATGGTAGCATGAAACTCCACGGCCACGAGTAGCATTGCAGAAAAGCAGATTGGCAGCCCTCCTGGGATCTGATAGGTGTCCGGAAGGCCTGCAAACCCTAACAGCTGGTCTCCGGTCTGCCATCATGCTTACATTCCGAACATTAGAGATTTATTTCTTTGGGCCTTGAAAGACTGCCTGGGTAAAGAGGTAACATAGTGGGAGGAAGCGTGGAAAAGAAAAACACAAAACTGCATTAGTTATTCTCAACTAATAGCAGAGTGGTAGTTTTTCTTCAAGTCAGGACAGTTGAATGAATGAATGCACACTCCACTCCCAACCCATGTGGGATGCCGCATTGAAACCCAACGAATGGACAAGTGTGAACAGTGCATTTTAAGCTGCCGCAGGGATAGGCAATGGCCATAAAGAGAAGGAAGAAGGACTAGCAGTAGAAACTTTTACAACGGCTGGTTCTCTATACAGAACTTGATTAGTTTGACCTCTCCACAGAGGTTATATTAATTTGCTTAGGAGGCTTTTCTTTTCACATCTCGTGAACTATTTAGATTGTAAAATACATGTTAGAAACCACTTGGCCGTAGTTTCAAGAAGCACATACAACGCACCCTTTCGTTTAGTATTTTGAAATGTAGGATTCGTTTAGTATTTTGCACTAAACCCTTTCGTTTAGTATTTTGAAATGTAGGATTCATTTAGTATTTTGAAATGTAGGATTTCTATGCATCCTAGAAAAACAAAAGACTGATGCAAAATAAAGAGAAAAATTACAAGGATTACAAGGAATATCCACTAGGTGGCGAGTGTGCTATGTAGTGTCCAGGTCACCTAGGTAAGGTTGGAGCTGTTTCATCTTGTGCATCAAGGAATCATACCAGATTATTCTGTGGCCAAACAGATGTCTGAAATAGATTTTTAGAAGCCAGATAAAAGTTTACAATCATTTGAAAGCGACTCACTTTGTGAATTAGACACCTTCCCCAAGTATTAAGCAGTATGATGAACTACATATTAGATCATATATGTTTTAATACCACTGGTCCCTGCTAGGTTGCTTTCCATCTGAATTCTCTGTTCTGGTTACACTTTTAATGCCATGAAATCTGGAGGTAAAAGCTCCTGTTGGGCTACAGTTTCTTTCCTGTGATTTTCCTATGTAGTATGCACTGTTAACCAAATAGACCTGAGATCCTCTTCCTTTTGTACTTTACAAGTCTTTGTTCTCCCTTTACAGTCCTCTTATGTGAAGTACCACATTTTAAGCACTACACACAGAGGACTAATAATTGCAGGGTTGGAAGATAAGATCGGCTGACATGGGCAAGTGCACAGCCAAAGTTACTCTACGATGAGGCTTCTTCCTTAGAAAACCTGTCATTTCTGAACCTTTTTTTGGGGGATAGGGCATAATTAATTTGATGAACCAATTAGGCCAATTTTAAGAGTGATCTTTAGACTCTCTAAAGTACATTTTCTTCTAATTTGACTTAATAAGAAGTATTTTCTGTCTTACAATGAATTCTAATTAATCTTATATTCTTCATTTTTTACTGTTTTGATTTATTAATGTTTGATAATAGAAAAAGTACAAAACCAATATAATTCTCCCTTTTTAAAGTTCATTAAGAAAAAAAAAGTTCATTAAGATTTTTGCCTATTGTGATTTCTGATGACTTTAATTTATGCAAAACATTATAGAAAAGTCCAAACATAAGGAAAAAGTTCATTAGGAAAATCAAGGTAGAAAAATATTCATAATCTTACATGAGTCAATCATTAGATTGAGATTTTGTCCACGTAAATATCATAATCGATGAATAGACGTAAAAGAGAATTTTTAGTCTTAAAATCTGTTCCCCTAAAATGCCACTTTTTCCTTGTAAGTGCTCTGATTTACTTGCCTTTCCTCCTTTGACAACGTCTTCACTTTCACAAGGATCTTGACAGATTTTGTCACTTAGAAAGCAATGTGTTAATCCACATTATTAGTAACTCATAAACTCCTATTTTATCCTCAGGAGGACTGACTTAGCAATAAAGAAATACCTTAGCCCAAAGGAGGAATTTTCAGCAATAATTTCTCAGACAATAGAGTATTTTTCCACATTCCAGGCTCATCAGTGTTGGAAGGCCCCCAGTCAGATATACTCTCAGGATGTTCTCAGTAACAGGAAGCTTAGAGAACTTTGGCCAGAGAAAGTCAGCCAGTTAGAACCTGGGCTGTATCGCTTGGCAGAGTGGTTGTGTGCACTCCCCTTAAACTCTCTGAACCTCTGCTTCCTGCTCTATTAAAAGATGGTTGGTGATGCTAAGGAAATAACAATAATTAATCCATAGGATTGATTGGGGGTTAAATGAGATGATACCTGCATTTAATATGTTGCTCAGAGTAAGTTCTGAAGCAGTGGTTGAATTATTAACTGTACTATTTTGCTAGTATGATGGATTAGATAAATTTCTAAGAGGCAAGATTATCACCTTGTAATGTACCAATTTTTTCAAGGAAAATAAATTTGAAACATTTTTAAAACTCTATTTTTAAAGTAATACATGTTGCAAAGTACATAATTTTGTATGTTTTTAAAAAATTTCAAATGATCAGAAAAGGTTTTGATCAAGCCATCTGATATTTGAAGGCTGTTCTTAAAACTTATTTAGATACAATTAATTGTCCCAGTATCCCCCACACTTGACTCATTTGCTTCTCTATGTCAAAAACAATATGAAGAGAATATAACTTAAATATCAATTGAATATGTTTGAAGAAATATATAAGATATAGTTTAATGTTAGCTTTGAAAAAAGAAAATGTTTTGATTGTGGTATCATTGTAGAAGAAAACCTCACTTAAAAAAAACTTTTTAAAGAGATAAAAGTTAATAAAATAATTTAAAAAGTTAATAAAAGATAATCAAATAACATTGAATAGATTGTTGAAAACAGACTTTATATTTTCATAATAGAAACTGTGAAAACATAACCATTTGATAAATAGGATTTATTAGAGGGTAAGCATATCTAGAGACACATTCCAGAGACAAAGAATTCTAGCCAATAAAATCATCATTAAGTGCATTGTCTAAGAAAAGTGCATTAAGTGATTACAATTTTATAATACTTGTGATTTATTCAGATTTGCTTTTCTAGGAACATAAAAAAGAATTTTTCTCTTGAAATCTAGCAACAGCCTGCTACAAGAATGCTACTTAAAATGAAACAAAATGTCATATTTTGTTTTAAAAATTCTTTCAATGGTATTTTCATATTTTAACAATATTTTACTTAAAAGCATCACAAATTATTATGAAAACGTGTTTGAAAACATATAGTTCAGATATCTTTAAAAAACTAGCTTGGCATATTGAACTTTGTATTTTTATTAAATTTTTTCATTGGAACACTTGTAAGGTTACAAAGAAATTTTATCTGGTAAATATATTCATAATTAAAAATAAAAACTGATTTATATATCTCATCCATGGGCTTCTGTATCTACTTGACTTTTCTAGGATCTGTTTACACATTTGCTTACCTGTCTGTTTCTCTCTAGTGATGGATATTATATGCCACGTGACTTCTGTGATGAATTATATGAATCGCTATAATCTAGATTTATATCCATCTGATAACCATAGCAGAATGCTCACTTGAAATGCCAATATCCATAATAAGATACTTTAATATTTATAGACATGCACCCCAAAACACACACAGTGTAATGTAAAGTCATATGGCATGAGTCTTGGACAGTGATGTTTGGCCCATAGACAGAGAAGGGAAGCAAACACTATACGCTAAGAGGAAAAAAGTGAAGACAATGGGCCAAGAAAGAAAAGCTTCCATTCCTGATAGCTTTTATAATCTTATTTCCAGGCTTCCTGAAACTGGCTATATTTTCCTTTGTCTTAGATTCCATGAATACTCAAAATATCCCAATAGCATATTTGTCTATTTTTGCTTCAGCTAACTTAAGTGGGTTTCTTATACATGTATCTAACTAAGTAATTTTTCTTAGGAATATATAATGGCATTAGAAATACATAGTATCTCTAAAATAAACAATTATAAACTATAGAATTATTATTTTAATTATATATTTATATATAAAAGTATGTTACAAATACATATTTACATTTTTGTATATAATTATGTGTATAATTTATAATTTTTTTTAGAGATGATGTGTATATTGTGTATTTCACTAAGCTCATGATAGGTCAAACCCCTTAAAAATGATGCCATTTTGAGACTGAAAATAAATTTTCTTACGCATCAAAACTATATAGCTACAACTCTCCTTTTTTCCCCCATGTAATGATGTACTGCAAAAAATAGCACAAATCACTGCTGGAAGAATTATTTAATGAATAAAAAGCAAACTAGCCTAAAGCAATGAGTTGGTTTAGGTCCTCCTGAAGAATTAGGTACTTATTTTTTTTATAAACATATGTTATCTTTTATTAAATCCATAGCAGAATAAATAAAGATTTATGAAAGGCTGATGCTTCATGTAACTTATTAAATGATAGGTGCTTTTATTGGGCACACTGGATATTGAGATTCATATATAAACATTGTTATAGAAAAGGAATAAAAATCAGAACTGTTATTAAATATTATTTTTTTACCTGATTTCTGAAAAGGAAGAGGGATGGATTCATTTTCACTCACTAATGTGGCCCAGAGTTTCGGAATCAAAGTGGAAGAATCACTAAGAACAAAAAAAAAAAGGGGGGGGGGAAGAAATAGCAAGAAAATCTTGGATATATTGCGGATAGAAACAAATTTGGAGATGATGAGAAGATAATGTATCTAAGAAATTAATAATAATGTGATTGTTTTTTCAGATTTTCTCATTCAAACTAGGTTTAGAAATTTTGAAAGTTACTTTTAAGGTTTTTGGAGTAACACTGAAGCATTTATTTATCGAATTACTTACAGAGACAATTTTCTTCTATGGCCAAACTCTGACTTTGTATCTGTTGGCCATCTGTACGTCTTCCTTGGGGAAATGTCTATTCATGTCTTCTATCCATTTTTTAGCTGGATTGTTTTCTGGGTATTGAGTGTTAGAAGTCTTTTGTATATTTTGGATACTGATCCTTTATCAGTTATGTAATTTGCAAATATCTTCTCCCATTCTGAATGTTTGTTGCCTTTTAGTTTTGTTGTTTCCTTCTCAAAATCAGTCTTTGTCAGGGAAATACAAATCAAAACTACAATGAGATGTCACCTCACACCTGTTGGAGTGGCTAGAATTAACAACACAAGAATCAATAGATGTTGGCGAGGATGTGGAGAGAGGGGAACCCTCTTACACTGTTGGTGGGAATGTGAACTGGTGCAGCCACTCTGGAAAATAGTACGAAGGTTCCCCAAAAAGTTAAAAATAGAACTACTCTACCATCTAGGAATTGCACTACTAGGTATTTACTCAAAGAATATAAAAATACTGATTTGAAGGGATATATGCACCCTGATGTTTATAGCAGCATTATCAACAATAGCCAAATTATGGAAAGAGCCCAAATGTCCATTGACTCATGAATGGACATATATATGATTTATATATATATTACTTCTTTATCCATATATACAGGAATATTATATATGACTTCTTTATCATTATATATGACTTCTATATCTATATCTATTAATCTATATCTATATCTATATCTATATCTAGGAATATTATTCAACAACCAAAAAAAGAATGAAACCTTGCCATTTGCAAGGACATAAATGGAGCTAGAACGTATTTTGCTAAGTGAAATAAGTCAATCAGAAAAAGACAAATATGTGACTTTATGTATACATGGAATTTAAGAAGTGAAACAGATGAACATAAGGGGATAAACAAGAAAGAGGCAAACCATAAAAAGACTTAACTATAGAGAACAAACTGAGGATTGCTGGAGGGGAGTTGGGGGTGAGGAGATGGGGTAACTAGGTGATGGGCCTTAAGGAGGGCACTTACTGTGATGAGCACTGGGTGTTGTATGTAAGTGACGAGTCACTAAATTCTACACCTAAAACTAATATTACACTGTATGCTAACTGGAGTTTAAGTAAAAACTTGAAAAAGGAAAACAAAAAAACAAACAAAAAACTGTGACTTTGGGAAAATATGCTGCTACACAAGTAAATTTAAACAAATAAGAGAATATATTCATATGACATGGAGCAGAGGGTGGCTTAAGCATACAAAGTTGACATTTTTTTGTAGGTAAAAGTGGCAAGGTCCTTTTGTGCAGGTGAGAATTATTTATATATATGAAAATCATTTGTATATGATTATAACAACACGTGTGAATAGAGACAAGTTCTGGACGTCAATTTGAAAAAAAAATAGATATATTTCACACGTGGAAGCATCAATGATTTAGAAAACGGCTTTCAAGATTTATTTAACCTCATAGATATGTCATATATATCTCTTAAGAGTATATATTTTAGTTGAATTTTTGATAACTTTTGCCCAACCATCATTCTAAAAGGCTTCTTACTGTTATTTGATAATCTGCTATTATGAAGCTGACTTGAAGTCTCTGAGTCAGAGTAGATAGTAACTTTGATATATGATAGTTTGTGTGCTTGCAGAGCATTGTTTTAATGGAATCTAGATTATTTATAAGGAACAAACTTAAAATTGCAGGTAGGAGATTCAGAAATTTGTTAATCTATATTTATTTAAACAAGTACCAATTTATTTTTAAGTCCTAACAAACAAACCCCTTCAGAAGCTTAGAACATTTCAGCAGTTTGTTATTACAGAGATGCTACATCTGGTATAAATGATTATTAGTGGTTGGCAGAAATGCATTATTAATTTGGTGGATCGTACTTTTCAATATTAATTATCCGTGGCAGGGTTTTTCAGATCAGTTCTCATTAATCATAAGCCCTAGGCCAGTATGCTAATTTGAAGTCTATGAAAAGATTAGTAAATATTTGTTCCTTGGCTATACAGTGATAAAACTATGAACTAATGTCCAAGGACCGTTGCTGAGAGGGTCATATATTGAATAACCCTAGCCAACTTGAAAAAAATCTTTATTTTTCCGTAGGGCCTCTAATACCCTAATAGCTTGGAACTAATAAATTAGATTATTAATACGAATCAGAGAGCGATCTCCTGGGTTTGTTCTTGTTTGTGTGTTCTCTTTCTTGCTTATCGCTCTTATAGTCCAACAGTATTACTCAATTAATTCTCAATTCATCAACAATTTGAAATATGAAATATAATGAGCATTATGTGAGCCAGGATGTTAGTTAAGGAAGAATCACTCTTAACTACAAGGATATGTACAAGGAATCTTCCCTGACCTGTTCAGTTGACTGTTATGTTATAAATAACTGATACATTCCCTAGAAATTTTTGAAGATGCTATGTAAGGAACTGGCTCTTGGGACATAGGCATAAAGGATAGTCAGGTCATCACTCTTCACGAATGCCTTTCCCATATAAATCTGAAAACTGTCTCTGAAGAATGGTTTTTCATTTCTTCCTCATCATCCAAGGAAGTTTTTGTTCACTTTAGTTTTGACAAACTAGACCGTGCTGGTTGTTAGGAGTCGGCTAATACGCTATCCCTCCAAGAGGTCTTATTTGCAAACTAGCCATGCTGTAACTCAAAGAAGTGATTCCGGTTGAGATTTTAAGCTGGTCACGAGGGTATTTCCCCAGGTCTGAGCTGTTTATGCCCAGCAAAGCTTTTACGGCACATTTGATCTGTGCAGCTTTGGTTGGTTTTGACTACACATTTAATTCCTCAAACCATCAAATCTTCTCCCATTATAAATTCATGGCACTCCTTTTGCTTAAGGTTTAAGGTTTTACTTCCACATTTCTGGGTCACATTTCTCGCATTTATGTATTTGGTCATTGTTCTCTTTTGATTTACACCTAACAGGCATTATAAGGCCCATGGCACTGATTTCCTGGACTCTTGCTAGTGCTTTGACTTTCGAACCTCCTGAGAATTCTTTCCTGAAAATTTATGTTTAGGTAATGCTTTTGACATTGAGCTCTCCCTGTTGGATTTCTGAATCTTAATTTTTCCAACCAACAGTGATTCAAATGATTAACTGGTTTTGTCTAATCTCTTTGTTCACATTTGGGTACCTGTCCAATTCTTTCTTTTCTTTTCTTTTTTTCTTTCTTTTTTCCTGTTACATGTTGGAATCAATTTTAGATTGGAACCAAAGCAACCTTTGTTATTTCCTGGCCTTTGGTGACTTTGAAAAAGTCATGAAACTTTTGTGAGCTTTAGTTTTTTTCATCTGTAAAATACAGTATGTAGTCTCAATCCCATAGGCTTTTTGTAGCAAGTAAATGCATGAAGATACACATTTCTAATTACATAATGACTCAATGAAGAATTTCCTTCTTCCGTGTGGAAACTATTGGCGTTAGTTGTTATGTCCTTTCTTACGAAAACATGGGTTTAGCAAAGCTTCTAGTTTTAGCTCAACTACCTACCTTTAATAATGATTCCAGTTATTTCTGTTATAAATAATCCCTTCCATTAACCTACAGACGACTTCAACAAATACCCAATTAGCCTTTTTGCTTTCAATTTGGCTGCCCTCCACGCATTTATCCATCTGATAGCTACAGTTGATTATCTGTCTATATATATTACTCTATATTTATAATTATACAAGTACATTTATGACTTAATAACTTTTAATTATGCACATAGTTTTATATATATATATATATATATATCCTACTGTGTGTGCATGTTAAAAATCTATTAAGCCATAAATGTACTTATATAATTATAAAATTTCTAGTCAGCAATTTTTGAAAATTAACAAAATAAGAAAAGAGATAACTGTTTAAAATTCTCTTAAGAAAAGTTGATATCCCTTCATCTCTCTTTCTGAAAAATCAATAAGAAAACGATGAGCGATGCAATAGCTGAATGGACAAAGAACATGAATAAGCCATTCAAACAACCAATGAAGCTATCATATAATACTGATCCCATTCATGATTTAGTACCATTCAAAGGAAAGGTTTTTTTTTTTTAATTTTACATAGGAATTTATCAAAGATTAAATGTTTAACAATGCCTAATGAAGTCTACATCCTCTAACTTGGAGTATAGGCCCCCCTCATTTGGACCTCCTTCCTGTCCCTCCAGGGTTTCCAGCATCCTCTCCCATGCTCTAGCCCCAAAGACCTTTACTGTGTTTATCTAACAAAATACATTATCATTAGTTTTCACACAGATTTTTTTCTCCTGCCAAAAGGTGTTTCTTCTTTCAATTCGTTAACACATCCATCCTTATGTTTCATTAATTTTGAATATTTCTGTTGTAAGAATCCTGTCTTCCAAAGATGAGGTCAGATGGTCTTGCTTCCCATAGGACCACTAATCGCTCTTGTCTCACTTATATGTATTGTCACTGTTTGATTTTAACCATCCCTGATAGGCCCTAGGATTTCTTGCTCATTTTTATATCCCCACCATCTGAAAGATGCCTGCAATATAGAGCGTGTTCAAAAAAATAGATACTTAATTTGTCAACTGTTAATATTTGAATATTTTCACAAATAATAATACTTGATTATCTACAGGTCAATAGACCTGTCATGAATGCCCCAATTGCGAATGAGTATCAGCCCATTCAGTACATTGCTCTGTCCATAGGCTTTTTTCCCTTATAATTGCAATACTCTTTCCTAAAATTATAATATAAATATTTAACTAATCATCATATTTTATTGTTAAAGATAGGAGCAGGATTGAAACATGGTTTTGTAAAGACGTGTAGTCGACAACTGCTGGTTTTACATTAAAGAGCCAGTTAGTTTGTGGTTTTCTAAGACTGTGAATTGGGTCTGCTGTGAACATTGATACCAAGATGACTCTTTATTAAATAGGTTCTAAAGATAACAAGTAACAGGTAGAGGAAGAGAGGGAGGGAGAGGGAGAGAGGGGGAGGTAGCTGAGGTATATCGGGTGTTTTATAAATGGAGAAGCTAGATTCCAGTGTTGTTACCCAATGACCTAGAACCATTCAAATTGCAAAATTACTAGGATACAGATTCCTGAACGCTAACAAGAACCAGTGCTCTTTACCCACTAGAATTGTCCCACAAATTAATAAAATTTCCTTGGGACTTGGTGATTTTTTTGACATGAAAGGACCAAAGTAGAAGCTGAGTGACATTTGTTTGCATTATTATGGAGAGGATTCTTTCCATAGATGAGAGGTTGGACTAGTTTCTCGAATCTCTCAAATTCTGAGATTAATGAGGCCGGGGATTTGTGAAGACACTGTAATCAGTTTGCTGTGATCACAAATGTTATACAAGCAGAATTCCATCTCAGGCTCATAAAAGTTTTAGCTTCCTTGTAATGAAGATCTAGTTGATAGGATTAACTATACTCTGTGCAAAAAATGACAACTGACCTGAGGATAAGCTGTTATAGACCAGTGTCTCCTACATTTCCTACACACAAATTAGAATACATTATAACTCACAATCCGTGCTTGCGACAAAAGATGTTCTGAACCAGTGTGAATCCATTTTATGAGCGATCTTAATTTTAAATAGCGTGTGTATCTGTCTATACCTCAATCTTATTTTAAAACTTAACAGCAGAGGTGTCTATTTTTAAGGTATTTGTAGATAGGATTTGTATACTCTATAAAATAAGTAGCCATGATAAATACTAAAAAGTACCAATATAATTAGAATTATTGTTAGAATATAAGATATTTTACCATGTTTATTGTGGTCATGCAAAGTTTCTGGGTGGATATTTCACTAAATTTAGAAGGGCCATTGAAGATAGTCTCCTATGATACAGAGGTTATGTGACAGGTGCCAAATTCACTTTTGGGACCCTGGAGTCATTCTCTTGCAGCAGTTAAAGTAGACATTCAGAAAATTGTCCATTTACCTGTCCATCAGGAGAGACATTCCACATATTAAAGTACTATACAAAATAACAGTTGTTTTAAATATTAGCCCCAAATAATAAGCCACAAAGGCACATGCTCTGAATTGGGTACAGTGTTCTGTCATTGAGGTGTTTTTCAGATGTCAACATTTATACATAATGCATAGCTGGGAAGTGGTAGGAAGAGGAAATTTAGTATATGGGGAATTTAAATTTAAAATTGATTAATGGTTTCAAACAATGAAGAAGAGACCAGTTAGCAGTGAGTAAGTGGAGTTCACTTTTCTACAAACCACTAAAGGTCAAAAATCACATTGCTGTGGCCAGAATTTGGCAATGTGCCTGCCGTGTATAAGCTTGTTCACTATGTAGGGTATTTGGGCGTGCATCTGTCTCACCCTGCTGGAATGCCATTTTGTCTCACAGAAAGGTTAGCTGTTTGATCATGAAAGCAAATTGATCCTGAGATTTTTGAAAGTTATACCTTCAAGGGCTTAAATTGTGCATTAAGAGAATATGAGTTACCTGAAGATATTACTTCTAAAAATCAATTTCAGTGCCGGAATTACAGATTGATAGCAAGTGAGTTATTTCTGGAAGTCTGCTGGAAGGCTTTATGTATACACGCATTCAACAATTAATTTTAAGTTAATAAACTCAATTGCCCAAGTGAGTTAGTCCAGCTTAAGAGGCTTACACATATAGACAGAGGTTAAGATTGCTCAGTAGGAAGTGCCTAATAGCTTAAAGTATAAAGAAGAAAGGCCAGCCTAACGGATTTTCTTTAAATGCATTGAATGGTCTACAGGTGCTTCACTTGCATGTACCTATCTGACCATGGGAAGCAGAACCATTATATTTCTCCTGTCACATCCCCTCTTGCCAATATTCTCACTCCTTTCCATGTTTCTCTTGATTTCTCTAGCACAATAGGTTGTCAGAGCAAATTCCCAGGAACCTAGCTACTACCCAGCACCAATCTTGACTATGATTCAGGTGATGCCAGTTCACCTCAAATACAGCCAAAACAATCTTTCCAGGGGAAGACAGAAACCCTCGGGCAACATCCAAAAGTGTCCCATTTTCTCCTTCTTAGTTCATTTTTGTTCACAGAGAGATCCACTTCAATTTGGGGGGAAAATCTCTGTTGTATACACTATTTAGTACACAACTAACCCCAATTCTCCAAGTAGCTTCTGTGGCATAAATCAACAACACCATGTTAATGTTAAATATTGCAGTCTTGGCCATCGAGATATACCCTGATGCGGCCATTTACCAGATAAGAAATTCACTTTTCTTTTAAAGATTTATTTATTTATTTTTGAGAGCAAGCGAATGAGCGAGCACATTCATGAGTGAGGGGAGAGGCAGAGGGAGAAGGAGAGAGAATCTCAAGCAGGCTCCCTGCTGAGCACAGAGCTTGGGGCCAGCCCTACTTGGGGCTTGATCCTCGGACCCCAAGATCAGGACCTGAGCCAATATCAAGAGTTGGGCGCTTGATTGAGCCACCCAGGTGCCCCAGGAACTTCCCTTTTCTATATAAATATTGTATCATGTTAATAAGGGAGGCTGAGTCAAGGTCAATAACATATTTATGAAGGAGATCTGGCCAGGGTTGCTCACTCCCCTGAACTCTCCTAACAGGAAAGGAACTAGCCACAGGCCCTTACTTTTCCTAGTTCCCATAAAGTTAATTTTCGTTTGTTGATGCATCCATTTTTCCTATGGATTCCCAAAGACATAGCAGTTTCTATCCTATTCTGGAAATACTGTTCTTACAGGAGTTGATAAGAACTTTATCAAAATTTTTGAAAATTTATCGAACTGTAAAATCTTCAAAAAGAGATACAGTAGAATGAACTTGATAGTGAGCTCCAACAGAACCTGAGTTTGAGTTTGAATTTCATAGTCTATTTGCTCTATAGCAGCAGGAGCATTGTTTAAATTTTCTGAGAAGTGGTTTCCTTCTATGAAAAAAGGCAAAATTATAATACAATTTTTGATGTTCTGGATGGATTAGGAGACATAGGACATATGTAAAGTACTAGAAAAGTGTTCAGCATGTAGTATGTGTTCAATAAACACTTCTTTGCCTTTATGTGAAGCTAATCAGACCTCAAGTTTTTCCTCTCTGATCAGTGATGTTTATCATTTTTCCTTGTTCTTCTTTCAACTATTTGAATACTTCTTTCCTATCTTCTTTGCTAATGTTCTTTTCCTTCTCCATTACCTTAAATCTGGACATAAAATTTTCAAATTATGTTCATAATCATTTTCTCTTATGCCACATTCCTATTTTTAGACTCTTGAGTGTATGGCAAATATTTTATTTTGAGACTACATGCATAATATGAAATATCACTTTTATTTAAATAAGGCTAAAATCACATCTGGCTCAAAAATACAGTGTTTAGATAAAAATAAAAGCTAATCTGTGAAACGGATATCTCTGATCACACTCTCAACTCCCATTCTGATTATGAGAGATTTGTACTTCCAATTTTATTTAATAATTTATCATTTGAAAAATTTAGACATTAAAAAAAGGGGGGCCAGAGGAGAGGAGGATGGGAGAATGGGCGAAATAGAAACGGGGGATTAAGAGTACATTTATCTTGACAATCACTGAGAAATGTATGGACTATATTGTACGACTGAAATTAATATATGTTAATTATATTTTAGTAAAAAAATGTACAAATGTTCCTCATATAATTGCGCTTCTTTGTTTATTCTTTGGCTCAAAAGTATTTGTGTATGTACTGTATAACTGCTTCTGCGTTGGGTGTTACATGTGATGGTAAAGAAAAAAAATAATGGTTTTTACACTCAAGGAGTGTATAGATTAAAGCCATAGCAAGACATTAGTCAAATAGCCACCTAAAATATAACTGCAACTGTAACAGATAATGCAAAGGACAGAAAGGAATGTTAGAGTTCATTTTGCAAGATACCATGACCTAGTCCGGTGTCACACTTAGAAAGTGAACTTTGAATTGATAAGATAGGGACAAATTACCCATGATGTGGCGGCTAATGAGAGGAGAGTCCCAGATTCCTACGGAAAGTTTGTATTTTGCTGTTGTTCATCATGACCAGTAAACCTTCATCTTCTCTTGTCTGGAATATGAGAATCAGCTGGTTGTTGGAGATGAACAAGATAAAAAAGATTCAGAGGCTGCCAAGAACCCCAGAATGCATTGATTTATTGACACCACTTGTAACTGTCCAGGTAATACTTAGACGTGGCTATAACAGTCAGATCATCACTGACATGCTCCACTTGGCTCTGCTTTTATATATCTAACACCTGCAACCTACTTCCAAATTTTCTCGTTGCTCCTTCCATCCTCCTCACTTATTTCCTGGGAAGGGTTAAAACACACTGATCTAAACCGTTTCTAGTTTGGCATCACTTCGTTCTTGCTAAAATATACCTTTTGGTACTAGAGCTCTAAGATCTTCACCTTTATTTTATTCCTGTGGAAAAAGAATATTCTTATATTCCTTGTATATATACCATGTGTACAACTTAAAATAAATTTCTATAATCTTTCATCATATTAATCATTGGTAGGGTGGCTTCTCATAATTACACACAGATAGTATTTATGAACAATTAGGACTTTTCTTTTATCTCAGAAAATTAAAAAATATATATATTTTGTATGATCTTACAGACAACCTGTAAAATTTAACCCTCAAAGAGTCTGCTGGTCTGCATATTTGGCAGTGTTAATGAAAACTTATACCTTCACTCAGGGCACTGCCTCAGCCTGGAAGTCCCTCCACCCTTGCTTCTATTAATATAAATTTGTGATCCTCAACGATCCTAGTTCTATTTCTTTTTTTTTTTAAGATTTTATTTATTTATTCATGAGAGACACAGAGAGAGCCAGAGACATAGGCAGAGGGAGAAGTAGGTTCCATGCAGGGAGCCCGATGTGGGCCTTGATCCCAGGACCCCGGGGTCACACCCTGAGCTGAAGGCAGGCGCTCAACTGCTGAGCCACCCAGGTGTCCCTCAACTTAGTTCTATTGATAACAAGCTTTCAAATAATGCCATTTTTGGTTGGCACACTTAAAGGACTTTAAAAAGACTAAAGTCATTCACAAGCCAGCTATGATAGTTCAATCACTGTAGATGCCGCACTTGCCTGGATGCCCCGTGATGCAATGAGAGGAGGACAATTCACTGCCTCTCTTGCTTTCTCTCAGTCCTGAGACAAAGCCCCTTATACTGCAAACAGTCTTACCAGAATATACCTTTTGGGAGAAATCCTAGTAATTAGCTGCTATTTTCTTCTTGTGAAGGCAAATGTATATAACCTGTGTACACTTCGCAAGTGCCCAACCTCCTATTATGTCATGTCTTCTCTCTCTTGCAGGTGCTCCCGTCCAGCCATTGTTCTAGTTTGTTCCAATCAGTTCAAATATATAATTTGTCCCCACCCCCAGATATGACTGTAACTATGTTTGTCTTTAATTATTGTCTTTAATTATTATACCAAGTGTACATATTGATCAAAACATAAGGATCGTACCACAGCTTGACAAATGGGAACCAAGTTTACCCTTTATCAAGACTTAGCTTAAGTCACAGAATATTCTGAGGACTTATTCTCTCCTCTCCATTCCCATAATTCTTTCCTTCTATACCATGTATTGTTCATTTACCCTAGTCTAGTTTGTGTTGCCACTGTTATCTTCCTTCGAATCAGGGAATATTTCTCGCACTTTTAGCACAGAGTCAGGCTTCTGAGAAATGTCAAATTAAAGATATTTCAACTCATTATTGCTTTATATTGCCTTTTCCCCTTACTCTATTAGAGTGTGAGGGATGTTGACATTTTACTCTCTTGATTAATCCTTCATAGTTACAATTATAAGAGTATTTTAGAAAAAATTGGAGTAGAAATAAGCATATGATATTTAAAGACTGGAAACAATAAAACGCTTTGATATACACAGAGTGCAAGAAGGGATATTTTATGGGCTCTATGCTTTTTAAAATTTTCTGCAATATGATATACTTTCCTGCATTTAAATATACTTTGTAAAGCTATATTACCTTCTGTTAAAACCAAACAAAACAGAAACCCCAACCTATCCAATTAACACTTTTTTTTTTCTGACCATTTTTATCAATGACTAAAGCTTACATAATTGGTAATCAACAAATATGTACACAAACGTGTTTAAAATCTGTTAGATCTGAGAACATGTGCTATAGGCTATAGAGAATATGAGCAACCATGTTGTAAAAATGTCCTTGTCTCAAAGAACAATATAACATAGTGTGGAGACAGGGATAGTAAGATTTTTTTAAAAAAATTAAATGACCAATGAGACAAACACAGAAGATATTACAACTTATATAATCAATCTTCTAAAAATAAATATTGTAGGGGCACCTGGGGGGGCTCCAGGTGGTTGAGCACCTGACTCTTGGTTTTGACTTAGATCAGGATCTCAGGGTCATGGAATCAAGGCCCTGCATTGGGCTCTGCGCTCAGCGAAGAGTCTGCTTGAGTTTCCATCCCTCTCCCTCTTCCCCTCCCATCCTGCATTCTCTCTCCCTCTAAAATAATTAAATAAATCTTGAAAAAAAAAATAAATATTGCACCATGCAAGGAAACAGAAAAAAATGAGCATTTCATACAAGTATGAGTAACAAAATTAATCTAAAAATATTATATTTTAAAAGGAAGATCAAAATTATATTAATCATAATGAGTACTGAATAATGGTGTATAGAATTGTTGAATCAGTATTTTGTACACCTGAAACTAATATAGCACTGTATGTTGCTGGCATTAAAATAAAAAGCTTAATTACAAAAATAAATAAAAGGAGGAATCACGGTGAGGTGCAATTATCTGGAAAGTTTCAAGGAAAAGGAGGCTCCTGAAATATATCAGAGAAGGGCAGGCTTCAGAGGAGTAAAGAAAACACACACACACACACACACACACACACACACACACACTAACAATAATGCAGAAAGGACGTTATTTATGAAATACAACGAGAACGTTTTGGAGAAAAACTGTAGGGAGACACCAGGGTTAGAGAGGTTATTTAGACATTCTACCATGATGTTAAAAAATTTGAATTTACGCTCTGTCGTATTTGCCAAAGGAATTTTTTCTTTCCTGCTTGGTTGATTACTTACTTACCAGAAGTTTCATATTCTTAGGGGTGCCTTAGAGGTAACTCATGACTTTTAATAGTTTTAAAGTGGAATATCAGATTATTGTAGTTCCACCTGTCGATAATGCATTCACAGGATGTTGGGGGTTGTCTCTATCTTTTTGGCTTTGCACACTGCTTTGATTTTTATTTTGTATTAGTAAATGGCAGACTGAGATACGAGAAACCTAAGAATTTGAAAACCCTTTTCATATATATATATATATATGCTACCAACCAGCTTATGCCTCATATAACTTGCTCTTCACTGTTACATTTCATAATACGGGTTGTTACCCTGTGTCGTGAGATACTTGGATGAATGTTGAGTTACACAATTCTGGAGGAAAATACAAAATGTCTAAGCCATTCATATGATATCTGTTCAGAGTTCCAATTCCATTCAAACCTATAAAGATTTGACTTCTCTTTTTGAAAACATGTAAAACTTATTTGTAAAAGAATACTTTTAGAAAAGTTTAGTTTAAAGGTTATAAACATAGCTTTGATAGGAGAGATTACTAAATTAACCCTAAGCATTACATTAAAATGTCAACCAAATGAATAGTAAATGAACCTAATTTTAGGAATTTTAAATCTAAAGCATTTTGTAAGCGGCTACACAAGAAAATATGCAAAAGACACACATATATAGAAATTTATTTATGGTGATTCTAGTGGATTCAATAAACAGTAAATCTCTAACATGTACACCTAATTTTCCATAGGTACGTTGTTGTCAGGTTTTTTTTTTAAGAATGTCAGTTTTTAAATAATACCTCTTAATTTTGGATGTTTTATAGTATTAACTGATACTACTATTTATGTCTCCTTATAGTGGAAAGAAAATACCTGGTATTGCATTTCTACAATTTAAGGCTTTTTATTTATTTATTTTTGTTTTTTAATTTAAAACTTTTTTTAAAGATTTTTTTTTTTATTTATTCATGAGAGACATAGAGAGAGAGAGAGAGAGAGAGAGAGGAAGAGACACAGGCAGAGGGAGAAGCAGGCTCCATGCAGGGAGCCCGATGTGGGACTCAATCCCAGTACTCCAGGATCACACCCTGGGCTGAAGGCAGATGCTCAACCACTGAGCCAACAAGGCATCCCTAATTTAAAACCTTTTTAAAATTAGGACTTTAATGATAAAACAATTATTTTACAATAATAATAGCCATCATTTATTGTATCTAATATTACATGCTTTTTCAGCAAAGTAAGGACTTTGAATAAACTAGAGCTATCGTGATTGTGATAAAATGGTTGTATACCAGGCAATACACTATGATTTCTCCATAAATCCCATTTTACAGATGTGAAGGAGAAGGATTAAGTAAGTTGCCAAATCATAGACACCTAGAAAACATCAGAAACCAGATTTACAATAAAATCCTAGTTCACTTTGGGCCTGACTTCTCTCTCTTAAGCCACAACACCTCCTAAGGCATTCTTCTGTCTGTGTATGGGTTTTTATTTTTACCACAAATGTTTTTCAAGTCAGGGTTTGTAATTCACAATTACTCTTTCACTGCAGTGTCTTCTCTGCCTCTTCACTTGTGACTCTATCAACAAAGACCACTCAAACCATAATAGCATTGACTACTTTTAACATCGTGGTGGGAAAAGATGATGCTCTTGAAAATACAAAATGACCACTCTCCACGAGGATTAATGTAAGGATTACCTATTCCTCTCTGATGAGGCCACATTTTACAAGAGAAATGGCTGCTGGAGGGCCCCTCTGTCTCTTCCTCTTCCTTATTTTTCTTTTACAGACTGTTCTGTTTTCCACTTCAGAGCGTACCCATTGCTTCTTGTACTTAAACAATAGAGTCAAAGAAATTGTAAACTGCAGGTCCGTGATTCTCAGCATTGTTAGTTTTAACGTGTTTCTGGAAACTGTATGGATTATATGTGCACGTTGCTAAGTCTGGAGCTGTGAAAGTGGAGTTGGGAGTAGGGATTGGTAATGCTAAGCACTTCATTTGCCTTTGATATTCTTTCCATCTAGTTTAGGAGAAAAGACGTAAAACTATGAACCATAAATAAAAGTGAGACAACAGGACTCGTGATGCCACCAAATGTTTTAGAATTTAAAGGAAGAGAATACACACTCATAAGTATATATATACACACATATCTCCAGATATACATATCCTGATATATATACTTATAAACACCCCAATACATATAATATATATATATTTCCTTACTACTATATATTACCTATTTATATCACTTGACTAATTAATATATTAATATATTTAATTTAATATAATAATATATTTAATTAATATTAATTATATTCCCTTACCAATCCATATGTGTGTGTGTGTGTGTGTGTGGATACACACACACACACAGACACATATGAAATAAGTCTTGAGTTAGGTAATCCTTGAAAGAAGAAGTCCAGGTTAAATCCTTGCAGGAATGAAGATGTGCTGTCTCCAGTTGTGGTGTGGGGGGATATATGATAACATGTCTTTTTCATTTGTTCAAGTCCCTCATGTGCCTTTTGAAAGCACTCTCTAATCTTTCTCATATATCTTTTAAATATTTCTTCCTAGGTTTATGTCAAAGTATTTCATTTCACTCTGCTATCTAGGTGTTCACGGAGCACACTAGTGTCCTGCCATTGGCGGCTGGCCTCATGCACTCTTACTCTGCATCATGGGGGCACCATTGCAACTTGCTTGGGTGAAGTTGCTCTCTTCTAGTTGCTTTAGTATTTACTAATAGGGAAATTTGTAGAGGTTCAAAAGATCTGTTGACATCATGGTCGTATTCTGACCAAAAATCTGTTCTGTGATTATTGCTTTTTTATTAAAATGTATTTAACATATAACATCATGTAAGTCTAAGATGCACTGTATGTCAATTCGACACATTTATATATTGCAATATTATTGGCCCTGTAGCATTAGCTAGGACTTCTATCTTGTCACATAATTATAATTTATTTTATTCAATAGCCAAGACATGGAAACAATCTGGGATGCCTAGGTGGCTCAGTGGATGAGCATCTGCCTTTGGCTCAGATCATGATCCCAGGGTCCTGGGATCAAGTCCCATATAGGGCTCCCTATGGGGAGCCTGCTTCTCCCTCTGCCTATGTCTCTGCCTCTCTCTGTGTCTCTCATGAATAAATAAACAAAATCTTTAAAAAAAAAAAGAAACAAGCTAAGTGCCCATCAATGGATGGATGGATAAAGATATTCTTTGACTATTTTGGCAATTCCTTTGTTTTGGAAGACTTGAGCTGACTGTACTTTAAATACAAAGAGAAAAATTAATGTTGGCTTTATAATATTTTCAAGTAATTGATAAATGATTTGTTTACTCTATTGTTATTTTTTATTTATTATCAATTATTAATTTATGAATTGAAAAATAAAATAGTTATGATGACAAAATTACAAGAGTATATTGACCTGTAGAAAAAGTATAAATAGATATAAGTATCAAGGACTTATATTGATCATATTTTCAGGTCGACAAGTTGTACTTGCGAGAATCCACTCTGAAAAAAAATATTAGGAATTAAGATCATTATTTATACACTGGATATTTCTTATAGCATAATTTATAATAGTAAAAACTCAGAAACAGAGTGAAAGTCCCCACATAGAGAAATGGTTAAATAAATAGTAATAGCTATAGAATAATAACATGTCTCCTTTTGGTCAGAGCTGAGATTCATATAAATTTGAGGCATTTCCTGGGGGAAGTTAAACCCTATTTATCACTAGTTTTGAAATATACAGAGAAGTGCCTAGTAGATTGGGCAGAAAAAAGATTGGTCAAAAGGAAGCCAGAACAACAATGATTTGCAGAGAAATTGAAGACAAAAATCGTGATCAAGGAAGGCTCTTGCTATTCCAAATCAAATAGTAGAACAGGGCTTATGAGTCAAATGGGGGTAGTGGTTCCAAATATAGTACAGTGTCTCTTGAACTTGTCTGATACAGACATCCTGGCTGTGAGCAGCTCTCTTGGGGGAAATCGTACTGTTTCATTTCTGAGCCAGCTACATAAATGGAAGGAGCTCACCATGGCTAATTTGAATTTATACTTAAAAAAAGAAAAGCCCTGATTAAATAGCACATGCTTACCTGTTATGTTTACTTTAAATTTAGTTGCATATATATTTGAGATATTAAGTAATGGATTACCATGGAAAGATAGTTTTATACTGTCACATTTTCTGAGCTAATTTTATTCAAACTCTTCTATTTAAATTTTGACATCAGTATTTTTGTCATCATTACAGCCAATTTTTGAATCATCTATCACAGTTTTCAATAGCACATTATCTTCAATTCTCATCCAAGTTGTTTTAAGTACTGTGCTTTCTCAATTCGTGTATGATAGTGTTTTTGGAAATTGTATCCTAATTGCCTAAACAACACCCAATAATTTGCATAACATGATGTTTTTATTTTTTTCGAGAATCTTGTTGATACACGTATATATACCTGATTTGCGTAATTGATTTAAACTATTTTAAAGTTTTAAAGTTATTTTAAATAAATATTGTTATTTTTGATTTATTATCAATTATTAATTTATGAATTGAAAAATAAAATAGTTATGATGATATAATTACAAGAGTATATTGACTTGTAGAAAAAGTATAAATAGATATAAGTATCAAGGACTTATATTGATCATATTTTCAGGTCCACAAGTTGTACTTGTGAGAATCCACTCTGAAAAAAAATATTAGGAATTAAGGTCATTATTTATACACTGGATATTTCTTATAGCATAATTTATAATAGTAAAAACTCAGAAACAGAGTGAAAGTCCCCAAATAGAGAAATGATTAAATAAATAGTAATAGCTGTAAATAATAACATGTCTCCTTTTGGTCAGAGCTGAGATTCATATAAATTTGAGGCATTTATTTAAAGCCCTTTATTTAAAGCCCCTCATATTTATAGTAGTATCCAACATTTGTAAGTAAAGGCTTCAAAAATGGGGTGGGAGGCAGGAATCACCAATATCTATTAAATGTCTCTCCCAACTTTTTGCCTTTATTGTGACTGAGGTGGGGAAGTTTAGTATGACCCTAAGGACGGTAATAAATGTATATATCTGTCAATTCAGATGAATGAATGCAAACTGATCCTCCTTTTTTCCAATAGGGATTGATATTAACTTGCCATGTCAGTGACTAAACATCAGGTCCTCAACTTGCACATTGGGATGCTCCAACAAATACAAATCTAGCACAACAGCAGTGACTGGGGCCACCATTTGGTTAGGTTCTGACAATTTTCTGACATCTAACATATTCCACATGAATTTTTCAGTGACCAGACCAGAGAGACCAATGCAGACATAATGGAGACCACAACTCCTGCATCTTTTACACGTTGGAGGGTGGCACTAATATCTGCCATTCTACTCAAGACACAGTTTTGATTCCAATTTAGAGTATTGGCTGAGGAAGAATATAATATCAGATGCTCTTAATTGGCCTGTGTTACATTATGTATCTCATGAGGAAGGTTAGGAAATCAATGTGGGGATTTTGCTAGCCTGCCTTCCATAGGGTGTGATAAGGGAGCCATAATCATATTTTAGGAGACCTGATGTCATGTTAGCTCAGACCCTTCACCCAATAAGTTTCGAGACAGCTAGCTGTTTTCTTATTTTTTTAAAGTGGAGATATATTTGACAATTAAAAATTGTACATGTTTAAGGCGTACAATTTGATGACTAGATATACGTCTATATTATGAACAAAACTGCCACATTCAGGATTACTTAACATACCCGTCACCCCAGATAGTTACCACTTCTGTGTCTGTGTGCATGATGCAAATACTTAAGATCTACCCTCTTAGCAAACTTCAGTACAATAAATACAATAAAATACAGTACAGTATTGGGAACTATAGTCACACGGTATGTCTGGTAGATCCAGCACTCACTTTTGCATGACTAAAACTTTGTATCCCTTGACCATTTCTTCCCTACTTCTCCTTCCCTGAGCCCCTTGAACCACCATCCTATTCTCCGCTTCTGTGAATTTGATCACTTTACATTCCACATAGAAGAGAGATCATACAGTATTTATCTTTCTGCATCTGGCTTATTTTACTTAGCATAATGTTCTCCAAGATCATCTGTGTTATTACAATGGTAGAATTTCATTCTTTTTAAAGACCGAATAATATAATATTTTCTTTATTCATTCACTGATGGGCATTTATTGTCATTTCTATATCTTGGCTCTTGTGAATAATGACGAAATGAACATGAGAGTAAGTAAGTAAGTCTTTGAGATCCTGATTTCATCTTCTTTGAATATACCCAGAAGTGACTATTTTCTTCAATTTCCTGACATTCAAGTAGCCGTAAGTTCTTTTGGAGAAGGAAGATTGGGGAATCCATTCTGAATATACATGCTTTATGCTGCAAAATCCTTCCTCTCAACTTATGTTTTATGGATCTGAGGACTGACTTACATCTGGGCACAGGGTAAGGATCCTGCCTTTTCCCTTGCGGTAAATAAGCTCAGCTTTCTGCTCATGTGCTCTTGCTTTTGTTTTCTTGCTTATATAGGTCAAACAATGCCCTTGTGGACTGTGCATTTTTCTTCACTCCTAAGAACACCAGTGACTATTAGATATTTCCCTGGATTCCTGCAATCAGGACTCCCTGACTGCCATTCCAGCTTCAATGATTGTTAGAGAGCTTACATCCAGCTTGCCTTTGATGGTTAAGTGCTGACACTTTGCCACTAATTTTTGGAATCGTCTCATCTCCACTGACAGTAAGGAGCCCTTTCCGTAGCAGCCTCCTCTACTATCTACCCTGGCCTTTGAAGGGCAGATGACACGAATGTTCTCAAAAAATGCTGGGGCCCCTCTCACTGGGATATTATTTATTATTTTAGTGCAGGAGCATTCTCTGGGTTCATCAGAGAACATGGTCAACTTGTAGGTTCTCTTTTCTTATATAATACATCCATTCCACCATGTCCACCTGCAGGCCCTTTGGTGAAGAATTTTTCCCTCTTACAGAAGGAACAGCATCACCATAGGTGACCCATACTGATATTTATTTCTATTATTGGTGTAGGGAGGCGAATACCAATCACCCTGTGGAGGACAAATGTTTCGTGAGGGACATGCCTCACATTGGGCCTCTGCATCATCTACAAGCAGGTAGGAATGGGATACCTCTGATGGCTTAAAGGGTTCAGGGGAAGGTGAGTTCAAAGTCATAGTACATCCCTAGGTGTCCCTGTTTCCAAACTTTAGTATTCTTCTCTATGAAGGGTCTGGGTTTCTAGTCAAAGGAGCTTGTTTAAGGTAAGAATTTAGCCTTCTCTTAATCATGTAATGGACCTGCTTTTCAGTACCGTTTGCCTTATGACTGCAGGATCTGAAAATTTCTTCGAATGTTACCAGAGAAGCTTTCTGGTCATGTCCTGAGCTGGTAATTGACTGCCCTAGGCTTGCCATTTTCTTTCTTCAGCGTTTCAATTTCATTTACGGATAAACAACATTTTGGTTACCATTGCTACCATTACTCTTACATTTTTAAGATATTTCATGAGCCGCTACTCTCCTTCCACCTGTGTCTGTTCCAATTCAACACAGGTAAAGGTCTGGATAATTGTGATGTCAGAACAGATAATGAAATATCTCCCCTTCCTGAATCACCAGCAATAGAGTCCTTATCGCCTGGCCAGCACACAACCCAATTCCAAAATCCCATCCTGAAGGTCTGTATCCTGCACTTCCAGTTGTAGCAGGAACAAACCCTGAACGAAGATTCAAGGGCAAGCATTTATTTTGGGACATGAAGGAACCACCAGTGTGGTAATGGGAAGTGAAAGAAGAAAGGCAGGCAGCCAATAAAAAAAAAAATGTTTTTTTTTTAAATTTTTTAATTCACTAACTTTTCTCTCTGAAAAGCTAGTGAATTAATTTGCTGGGGGACCTCTGAAATGATTGACCTTCAGGGAGGAGTGAGGTGAAACATTTACACCCCAACTTTTAATAATCATTGGTTTGGTGCTATGTATGTGATGAACTGATGGTACCATTGATTTTCTAGCACTTCCGTCCTTTCGCACCAGCAGAGACAGGCACTGGTAGTAGGAGAAATGCCTCTGTCAAAGAAATGTAGATGATTGCGATGGATAGGCTGAGAGGCACTAAAGGTACGAGTGAGCAGATATGGGCATTGCAACAGCACAATCTCTTTCACACCCCACACTCTATAACCTAGGTTTGATCCCCTTACATTGGCCATCGATGATTCTTTTCCAATACATTTGCCGATAGATTCCTGCCCACACTGTTTTCCTGTTCATCCTCTGTGAAGGTTGTTTTTTCAGATACCAAACACATTCAAGAAAAGTAGACACTATAATGTCTCTTTTATTTTTTATCCTTGCTTAGAGAGGCAACATTTATCATGAAAGGGAATAATACAAATGTTTGACCTGTATAAGATTTTTATTCTTGCGATTTTATCATGGAAGAGCTGTTGATTAAGAAAAACAGATGAAACTTGCTCTTTTATCGTTCAAGGTAGAAATGGTTATAATAGTCTGAGAAAAGTCACCTATGCATACACCACATTTTCTGAACTGTATGAGTCTCAACACACTTTAGGAGACTTGGGCATATGATTTGAAGCTTCTGGTGATACGCCTTTGATGACTCTCAAAAAGAAGGGGAGGGGACTTCAGCTCTCCCGGTGATAAAGGCAGTCTTTTTGGAGGTGGATTAAAATAGAATCACATGAGTCCTAAATATTAAAAGTCGTAGTCAGTCCTATATGGTATAATGGATAAATCAGTAGCTCTTAAAGACCAAATCAGTTATTGATCAGCGCAGTTACAATGAATTGTGAGTACAACGAGGCACATTTATCAATGATCTAGGGTGGAATATAAGACATAGGAAAAATAGAAATTTTGTGTGGCTATATCGACACTACAGTGATATGTTTTAAGTTCAACCAACATAAATAGAATGTTTGTAATAGGTCCTGGTTTTTATTGTGTGACTGACCAAGTTATCATGCCCTTTATGATGGCTGTGGTTGATTTGTTATCCCGAGAATTTTATTTCTAATAATGTTGAAATAAAACTGTTAAAAGAAGATATCTTGAGTGATATGTAGGGCAAGTTTAGTCAGAATGTAACTGGGAGATGAAATCACTCTGGTTGTTGAAATGGAGAGAATATACTACAGGGAATTGTTACGCAGGTGATGAAAACCCGAACAGAAGACAGTGAACAATCCAGAATCTAGCAACAGCAGGAGGCTGCAAAGCTGTGGATGCTAGAGGGAAGAAGGGAAGCAGCACCATAGCTCAGGGGCAGAATTACCCACTGGAATTGTGATGGGCTTATCTGGCCGGTGGTGGAGACAAAAAGGAGATGCAACCTCTGCTGGAGACGCTACAGAAGTCCATGAGCTAGCAGAGAAATGGCCCAACTCCTCCATTTCCTCCTCTCCTCAGTTTTCCAGCCTCCACTTTCTACCAGTGCCTTCCACTGGGGCAAATGGGCAGGATGCCGGTTGGCATGGATACCTAGGAAATGTTGCCTTCAGAGGAAAGGAGAAGAAGAGAGGCAAATAAATAAATAAATAAATAAATAAATAAATAAAATAAAAAAAATAAAAAAAACAGAGCTGAAAGCAGAAGGCTGACATGAGAAAGATGTGATTTCCTGTCAAAGAAAGAACTATATTTCTTCTTGTGGTATATAGTTTGGAGGTTCTTTTGTTTGTTTGTTTGTTTGTTTTCCTGTACAGCAAAACAGAAGGGGTGTCTGAAGGGTCAGGTTCACTGAGAATCAGGCAGTTCTGCCCCAGACTGGAGGAAGTGTTCTTGATGCTACTTGAGAACATTGGTTCTAAGAACAGTCACGGCTATGAGAAAAGCTGCCGTGGTCACTGAGCAGCTCTTGAGACAACATGCTTGGTAGCACTGTGTGTGCTTCGGAACAGAGAATTTATGAGCCAACACGTGGTTCTACCACTGTTCTTTTCCCTCTGCCCTGAGATCGTCAAAGCACAAATCAGGTACAGCTGACCTGGGAAAGACATTTCATCGGATTGCCAAACTCCCTGGTTGTCATGAAGCCCTGAGATGGTAGGGTTGTTGAGCATTTGTTCTTGTAGTGTGACTCAGTGACACCCAACTGGAGGGACCATTCTCTTCCTCCCATGCACAGAACAGTTTAGGTCACCCCTCTCCAGCTTGTGAGCACCTCGTGGTCTCTGCAATGTCATTTCACTTACATTTCTCCTAGCAACGTTTTTACCCTCCCTGCCCCCAGATCGGGCTAGCTTTCTTTGTTTTACCTACCGCAGACATAGATTTCTTCTTTTGAAAACAGCTATTATTTTTGCATTGTATCTCACATCTTATTAGATCTTGTAGTTCATTCCAATGGTTCACTTGAACATTGCCCCTGAAAAACTTTGCACTTTGAGGCAGCCATAATTATTTAACAATCATAATTTATTTCACAAAGTCATAATTTCAGGCGTCATAATTATTAAATCATTCACTGGAGTCCTCTCTATCCATTCCCCTTTTAAAATGCTTCCATCATAAATATGCATGTACTTTGAGCAATTAAAACTACACGGCGTGATGGTCTCTTTCCTACAACACAGCTATTATATCACCCATCTGATCTTTTATGCATTTTAAAAATATATCTGTAGTTGTGCTTTTTATGTTCCTAATGTTCTCCTTTCTAGATTACTTTATTAAGGCATAATTAACATGCATTATATTAATTTCAGGTGTACCACATAATGATTCAGTATTTGTATGTATAGCAAAACAATCACCACGATAAGTTTAGTTCACATCCATCACTGCACATAGTTACAGAATTTTGTTTTCTTGTTACGAGAACTTTAAAGATTTGCTCTTTTAGCAGATTTCAAATACGCAGTGCAGTATTATTAACTAGGGCCACCATACTCTCTGTTACATTCCCATGATATTTTTAAATATGCAGATGTCTTTAATCCAAAGTAAGTAGCTTACCAAAGATTAGAACTTTATATTTGTTATTAAATAAACAAGCAATTCCAAGACCATTATTTTTCAAAATCCAAGATCCTGATATGTCTACTGCTATAGTACCAACGGATGTTGTGGACTATTTGATTTGTACTATTTCATTTCAGCTGATGCAAGCCCACAGAGTTGGACTTACTGATCTAATTTAGAGAGTGTCGGGTGTCTGGAGACCTCTAAATTTCTCTCATGTCAATCTTATGCCTTTTTCCCTTTATTGTTGCTTCAAATTTTCATTTCTTCAGGATGTTATATATTACAGACAGATCAATTTATATTCAGAATAATTAGTAGCTTGTGTTAAAGAAAAACTCTTCAATCATAAGTTAAGTGACATTAAAATAAAATCAAAATAGTTTGTGCCCTCATGTGCTTCAGCTGTTTGTACAAAGATAATAATTTTTTTTGGAATGTGTGTTGTGGTCAAGAATATTTCATTGATTTTATTTTCTCTCTCATCTGGAGGGGACGTTGAGAGAGAGATAGTGAAGGAATGCTATGAACAACTTGGTTTTAGGTAACAGTAACAGTCCACTAATTAGTTAGTATTAAAAGGAAATTAATACAATTAGTATTAAAGGGAAATTTAATAGTATTTTTTATAGAGGTACTAACATTCACTATCTTTCCCCATCACAATTACTTTTAGCTTTTACCATTAATCATAAATATCAATGACGTATCAAGTACAATGTATCTTATCTAACTGGCAAAACCAGAAATGAAGAGACAGAAATCATTTTACTTACTCATAAGTGTAGGTGGTGACGTTAATTAAAACTAAATTAAAATTTACCTTCCTTATGGTGCCCAAAGTCCATTTCAATATATTCTTTTAAAGTATGTATTTGTAAATTTAAAAAATCCATTGTATGTCTCTATATCAGCATTGAAAAATCGGAATTTAAAACATTTTTAAAGGACAGTGCCATTTGCATTAGCACCAAAAAATATATATACACTTGGGTATAAATCTGATAAAATATGTGCAGGATCTATGCCGCAAACTGCTAGCTGCTGATGAAATCAACAAACATGGAAATAAAGGAAGAGATAAAATGTATTTATAGACTGAGATTGATTACAGTAAAACATGTCACTTCTCCCTATTTAGAGGTATAGATTCAATGCAACCCCAATCAAGTTCTTAGTAAGCATATTCATAGTAAGCTACTAATAGTTCATTAGATACGTCACCTTCTGTCACTCATTACTAATCTTAATCCTTTGCTGTCTTTATTAAGTCTCAAGTTAAGGAAATCACGTCAGTGCTGTTAGATAAAATATCCCTGATGTGGGTGGAACTGACAGCTTCTCTCCTAGACTCCAAACTCGTTATACTCTAAACGAGCACAGGATATTCTTGTTTGAGGTCTATTGACGTAATTATAGACACTACCATTATGAGAGTGTCTCCTTCTTCCTATATAATTTATTGGACATTTAGAAACTCTATTTTATAGTATTTTGGAAAAAATTAGAAGAAATAAAAGTAAAAAAAAAACGAATAACTCGGAAGTTAGTACTAAAGGGAAATTTAAATTAAGTATATTGAGGTGGCTATGAAAGGAAAATAGAAAAATCAGATTATCATTATATGCTTTTATTTTATACAAATAAATTCAGTTTCCTAAGGGAATAGAAATTGGTAAAGGCTATAAGTTTTCAGTCATCAAATAGAGCATATAAGCATTTTCAGTGAGTTATTTGTCAGGGAATGTAATATTAAAAGTTTTTGCATGTGTTACCTTGCTGATCTAGAAGACATGCATACATGCCGAAAGTGAAAATAATTTGCATAAATATTTTGAGCTATTTCTAAATGAGAAAAAAACAGGATTCATTTCTGTTGTGTGCCTATCAATGTGTGTAAACATTATTAAGAGCATGAAAGTAAACCTATTCGGCGTATATGTTTTTCTTTAGCATTACCCTTTGAAACCTGGAAAGAACAAAGGACGCAGATTCTCACCAAGACGGTGATTCATATACTAGCATTAATAAATATTAATCATTTTGAAACAGGGATTGAAAAGAGTGAGGTGAATTACAAGAGATCTATTCAGGCAAGAAATTTGTTTCTTGATTACTCAGCAACACTTTAATTTCAAGCATCTCATTCTTTCTAATACCAGAAAACCATGGTAGCCAATTCTAGGTTGTCTGAGTAATGTAGGGTTAAGCTCAGTCTTTCCAGAAAGGCCCAGTCCTATCCCCACCCCACTCCACCCCTACCAGCTTCCTCCTGGTGTATCCTTCTGGAGTCAAAATGTTGGAACTTGGGATGGATGAAAGAGCCTTTCTTCTTTGGTCTGCACGTAGTTTGTGCTTATCCATATGTGTGCATCTATGTGCTTTGCCCCATCCAGACCTCAGAATGATCCACTCCAAACCCTGGTTGGTGTCTGCTGAGAGACTCAGTATTTATTCAGACTTTCGCGTGTAGTTCATGCAACATTCACTGCTTGATCTCCATGGTCTAAATCAAACACTCTTTCAGGTGTGTTCATTCTCTCTCAGCTAACTTCTGTGCTCTTCTCCCAAGCACAAAGATGTTTTAGATGTTTTTCTATCCCTCCCTGAAGCCACATCACCCAACATCTCCTTACCCGCTCTATTTCCTACCACCTCACCTCCTCACCTCCAGGCGTCAGCTATCATGCCTGGAGTTTGCTTAGAGGCAGGTGCCACCTACGTTGCTCTCATTTAAACCTGTTTTTCTTTGTTTTTTTTTTTTAAGATTTTATTTATTTATTTATTTGACTCAGAAAGCGGGAAAGAGCAAGCACAAGCAGCGGGGAGCAGCAGAGGGAAAGGGTGAAGGCTCCCCATTGAGCAGGGAGCCCTACATGAGGCTCGATCCCAGGACCCTGAGATCAAGACGTGAGCCAAAGGCAGATGCTTAACCGATGGAGCTACCCAGGTGCCCCCGTTTTCATTTAAATCTTAAAATATATTTATTCTTCCCTGTGTTTGAAGAAAAATCAAGAAAAATGCTTCTTTTGCAAAGTCCTCTGTCTGGCCCCCACCCCCCTGCCCTGCTTCATACCTGCTGTCAGGAATCAAAACAGCCTCTGAGGCAGTCAGCTTCAGAGATGCTGAAGGAAACTCCTAGCTGCCATGGCCACAGCAGCAGTGTTGGATGATACTGAGAAAACCAAATTATCTCTTTAGAGTTCAGAAGTAGGAGCCTGCTTACACAGATATCACCAAAAGCACACACTGAAACTCAACTGCCACTATTTAAAAAAATGTTATTTTATTCTTCTCAACAGAGATTTCTTAAGACTATAAACCAATCTCTTAGATGCAAAGGAATGTAGCTAAGCATCGTTTCTTTTGAAATGAAACTTTAAGAAGTGACTAAAAGAGCTAGATTACAATTATCCTGCCAGTGTTTGCTCAGTGACTTTGAGCATGATAATACTTTAAAGATGATATAAAGTATACTCTTATGAAAGAGACTTAAGCAAAATGATAGACATTGTCCTCAAACTTTGACAAAGCAGTTTAGTAAAAGGTGAAAGAATGCACATATATATATATCCAATTTCTGGAGGCTTCCAAAGTTGAAAGTGTTCAAAAGAATTGGTGTGGGGAGAGGGGAGGGATGTGTTTTAACCATCTCCTGCTCAGCCCATTGGTGAAGAGGGATTCCCATCCTAGGGTTATGGGTGTGGGGCCACTAGACAGAGATGAGAAAGCAGTTTACTAGTTGTATAGACTCACAGCTGGGGGGAGGAGGACACCACACGCCACGCAGGGCTACACGATGTTGCATTTGGGAATAGAGAGAACAATAAGTCCTGTGGGAGGCAGGCTGCTTAGTATTAAGAGGAAGACCTGGCTCTTGGATCCCAAGATGATGAGATTAGTTTGACTGAATAATCCCACAGGCTGACAGGGAGTGGAGCCCACAACTGAGGGATAATCAGAAACTGGGCCTTGTCCCCATCATATATGGAGAGTGGCTTGTTAGGTAAGGGGACTTTATCAATGGGAACAGCGTGGGGACTTGTGGTTAAGCCATTCTAGGCTTTCCTGGATTTTCTCAGATGTCAAGAGACACATAATACTGGGCCTAAATTTTAGGCCCAGGGTATTCTAAATCCCCAAACTTTGACATTTTAAAAATCACAAAGTTTCCAAGGAAGCAAAAGAGGGTGCCGAGTCTCTACAAAAAGTGTCATATGAAGCCATTTGCAATTGACTTATTTTGAAGTCGAATGTGTGTTATAGAATGAGCAATTCATAAACATCTAAGGACAGGTACAGACATGATAGCCCGAATCTGTAAGAAGAATAATGTCATTAAAGGCAAAAGTAGTGGGAAGCGTTAGCACCAGTAAAAATATGTAAGCATAATCGCCAAATCAACTCTACTTGACAAAAATAAGGAGAGATCCACTTTGGGTAAGCTGGCGTAATGTTAGCATAAACCAGGACCTGGTCACTTTTTTTTTTTTTTTTTTTTTTTGATAATAGGCCAGGTAGCAAATATTTCTGGGTTTATGGCCCAGAAGTTCTAACTACTGAGTTATAGCATGAAAGCAACCATAGATGGCATATAAATAACTGGGTGCGGCTATGTTCCAATAAAATTTTATTGATAAAAAGAGCTAATGGACCAGGTTCGGCTTATGGGTGGTAGTTTGACCACCTCTGAATCATGTTTAAAAGATATTATAAAAATGTTTATCTGAGTATTTTAAATTTTATTTTCATATTGATTCTAATTATTAGTGTGCTCTTATCATTACTTATTTAAAAGGCTTTTTTCCCCTTGTGCCTAGAGATTTAAATTGTGGTTTCAAATTTATATGTTTCGGATACTGATCCTCTATCAGATGTGTCATTTACAAAATATCTTCTCCCATTCTTGGGAATCTTTTAGTTTTGTTGACTGTTTCCTATGCTGTGCAGATTTTATTTTGATGTAGTCCCAATAGTTTATTTTTGCTTTTTCCCCTTGCCTCAGGAGACATATCTAGAAAATGTGGCTGTGGCCAATGTCAGAGAAATTACTGCCTGTGGTCTCTTCTAGGATTCTTATGGTTTCAGGTCTCACATTTAGATCCTTAATCCATTTTGAATTTATTTTTGTGTGTGGTGTAAGAAAGTGGTCCAGTTTCATTCTTTTGCATTTAGCTGTCCAGGTTTTCCAACACCATTTGTTGAAGAGACTTTTTCCCACTGTACATTCTTGCCCCATTTGCCAAAGATTAATTGACCATATAATTGTGGGCTTATTTCTGGGCTCTCTATTCTGTTCTACTGATCTATGTGTATATTTTTGGACAGTACCATACCGTTTTGATTGCCATTGTTTTGTAGTATATATCTTTCTATCTGATATTGTGATATCTCATAGGGCAACTCTATTTTTAACTCTTTGAGGAACCTCCACACAGTTTTCCAGAGTGGCTGCACCAGTTCACATTCCCACCCACAGTGCAGGAGGCTTCCCCTTTCTCCACATCCTCTCCATCCTCATTTCTCATCACATTTGTGGTTTCCTGTCTTTTTAATGTTCCCCATTCTCACTGGTGTGAGGTGCGATCTCATTGTGGTTTTTATTTCTATTTCCCTGATGGCAAGTGATTTACCCCAAAGATACAGATGCAGTGAAACGCCGGGACACCTGCACCCCGATGTTTCTAGCAGCAATGTCCACAGTAGCCAAACTGTGGAAGGAGCCTCGGTGTCCATCGAAAGATGAATGGATAAAGAAGATGTGGTCTATGAATACAATGGAATATTCCTCAGCCATTAGAAGCTTTGCTCTTTTTCAATATTGCTTTGGTTATTCAGAATCTTTTGTGATTCCATATAGAATTTTTTGTTCTTGTGAAAAATGCTGTTGATATTTTAATAGGAATTGCATTAAATCTGTAGATTGTTTTGGGTGGTACAGAAATTTTAACAACGTTTCTTCTTCAAAACCATGAGAGTGGAATACCTTTCCATTTGTTTATGTTGTTTTCAATTTCTTTCATCAAAGTTTTATAGTTTTCTGACTACAGGGTTTTCACTTCCTTGATTAAGTTTATTTCTAGGTTAGAAGTACCCATTTATTTTAGATAATAAAATTTGCATAGTATGAAGAAATTGACTAAGCCATTTTCAGCCATCTTTAAGAATGGTAGACAATTATAATGACAAGTTTTCAGATTTCAAAAGGCTACTTGGAAGTGGAAAAGATGTATGACATTTTTTTTTCTTTTTGTTAAAGCTATTATTTTACATTTATCTAGACATGCCTGCAGTGTTCTTCACAAGAAACAGCAATGAAAATTAAGGGTGATCAGGATATAAGTAAGAGTCATGTTAGAGGATCATCAAAACCCTTTCAAAGTTATATACTTACTCTTTTAAGCCAATTGCTGTGAACTTAATTGTGTCCTTCCAAAATTTATATTGAAGCCCTAACCCCCACTGTGATGACATTTGGAAATGGGGCCTTTGGGAGATTAGTGGGTTTAGATGAGGCCATGAAGGTGAGTCCTTTTACTGGCACTAGTGCCCTTATAAAAAGAGATACCAGTCAGCCTGCTTCCCCTTTCTCTCTCTCTCTGACGTGTGTGAACTCAGAGAGAAGGTGGCCATCTACCTTTAGGAAGATGAGTCCCCCATACAGAACCAAATCAGGTGGCACCTTGATCTCAGATTTTTGGCCACCGGGACAGTGAGAAAATAAATTTTGCTTGTTTAAGCTACCTAGTCTATGATATTGTCATATGGCAGACTGACACATCAATGATTTAGTTTCAATAAATAATGCCATAGAATATAAATGTATTTTGCTTATGCAGTTCAAAATCCCAGACCTGAACCAAATATTCTAATGATTTCCTTTAAGTCATTTATTTATATAAAACTTCCTTTATGTTTCTCTTAATTCCTCTGCCCATTGCCTTTTTATTCTACAGTGTTCACTAGAGTTAGTGTGGTCCATCACAGTGTTTTAGAAATAGCTAATGTGCTACATTTTATTCCTGGAGTTATTTTAGACAGTTCATTGAAAATTCAAACCAAAAGCCTGAAGCAATTCTATTAGATTTTAGAAACTTAAAATATCTTATTAGAGAGAATAGGGCAGAGAAATTCAAATAGATTTTTTAGTAGTTCAGCTACAGATATTTTTAGATGCATGAATGTTCAGGTGTCAATGTGATAAATCTGCTTGTACCAAAAAATGTGCATTATAGGTTATTAAAGGTGTGATTATTAAAATTCACTTCTTAAATGAAATCTCTTATTTATCTATTTGGCACTCTTTTTGTACATTCAAATATTGGTAAATATTTAGTCCACTGATTCTCATGAATTGTGTGTTTTCTGGGGTAGAAATTAGCATTTTATTTATTTAGCGTTGTCTTTTAAATGTCCAACTAAAAATAAAATAAAAGCAGAAGTGATGAAGGCAATATCAGTATAGAATTATAAGATACAAAAATAGCCTCATAAATCTAAAAACAACTCAGCCGAACTTGAAGTTCTTCCAAAATGGACACAAAGATCTGAAAGTTTTGAGGATATTTTTCGTACCTTCATACCTTTGTAAGAAAGTCCCAGGAAACATAAAACAGGTGAAATTATTAATTTATCACAGATTTTATATCAGATAATATGTAATTTTAAAAAATATATGCCCTCTAAATCTACATGTATAGTGAAGAAGCATGGAGGATAGGCAATGTACCTTATTTCCAAGCCATAAAAGTCTTAGAACTGTGAATTAAAAAAAAAAAAAAACAATAAAAATACTCAGAAAATTTATAAGATGTAGTCCCTGCCCTTAGCTACTTCTCTTCCATAAAATCTGAAAGTAAAACTCATATGCATTTTATTATTCATAAAAACGAGCCATTGTTGACTACATAGCAAAAAGCAGGAGCAAAATACTGTGAGAAAAGCAAGATAGTTGATCCGTGAACTAAGCAAAGCAAATGTATCTTCACTTCCATGGTTTTGAATACTCATTTCCATTGGATAACAAGATGAATGTTTGTAGGACACTCAGAAAAAGCAACCATAAAATAAACATACAAGCAAACTTTCAGTTCAGGGACTTTCACTATCCCCGTTTTATTTGGTGGAAATAATGTGCTGCTAGCCAAAGACCTGTTTTTGTTTTTTAAGTTCTTTTTGGTAATAACTTCAAACCTACAGAATCGCTGCAAACTTACAGAATAGTTGCAAAAAGATAGTACAAAGAACTCCCCCAAGCACTTGGTGTTATGCTATATGTTGACAAATTGAATTCCAATTAAAAAAATAATTAAAAAAAGAACATTCCCATTATTCTTTCCCAAAAATGCTCTTATTGCTAACACTTTATCTCATTTGTTTATCCTTACCATTCTCTATTTACACCCACACACATGATTTTATAAGGTTTTATTTATTTGTTTATTTGACAGGGAGCATGTGTGCATGTGCATGTGTATGTGTGCGTGTGGTGGGCTCTCAAGCAGGGGGAGGGACCAAGGGGGCGAGAGAGAATCCCAGGCTGACTCTACTCTGGAGAGCCAGCACTGTCTAGATTTCATGACCATGATGAGATCATGACCTGAGCCAAAACCAGCAGTGGGAGGCTAACTGACTGATCCACCTAGGCACTCCCCCACCCCACACACAATTTTGTAATTTACACACATAAACACATGCATAATCTTTCTGTGAATCTTTTGAGGAATAAGTTACATATGTCATGGCTTCTTGCCCCTAAACACTTCGGTATGCGCTTCCTGAATACAACAGTACTTTCTTACCTAGTTGCAGTACTATTATCAGTCTCAATAGCCTTAACATGACTACCATATTAATACACAAAAATATTTTAATCAAATTCACCAGTAATATTCCAATTTTGTCAGATGGCCCAATAATGTCTTTTATAGGAGTTTTTTGGTTTTTTCCCCTCTCCATGTAGAATCCAGTCTAGGGTCAGGGATTATATTTAGTTGTCATATCTCTTTGGATTTCTCTAATCCAGAATATTTCCACAGGCTTTGTCTTTTATGACATTAGCACTTTCAAAGAATGCAGCTACCCCTTTTTTGGTATGTAATAGAAATATGATTTTGTGTTTATCTGGTGTTTATTTGTTTTCATTCTGAGCAGGATTATTGCACAGTTGATAGGTCCTCAGGTCATCATATGTGAAGACACATAATATCCATCTGTTCCTTACCTGTAAAATTCATTTTGGTCACTTGAACCATTACCCTTATTTGTAATTACTATTTTTTTCTCTCTTGTAACCAATAAGTAGTCATTGGGGAGAGATTTTGGGACCATGAAAGTATTCTGCTTCTCATCAAAGAATTTCTTTAGATGTAGTATTCATTGATGATTCTCGCCTGATCCAATCTCTCCTATGAGAAAAGCAAAATGGTGATCTTCCCACTTCATTTATAGCTAAACATTTACCATGTGTCCTTCCCCATTCTACTTAAGCAAAATACTTTCTCTCTTGTTTACGTATGTTTGTATGCATACGTGTATGTACACATTCATTTATATACTTCTTTTCAATATAGGCTCTTGAATCTCTATTTTTTCAGTAGTTTATAATTCAATACAATACTTAATTTTTACAATGATCCGAATTTTGACTAGTGAGAATTCATTTTAGCCGATGTAGATTCACAACCCTCTTGGGAGCTTTCCTGGTATAATCTGAAACCTGCCACCCTACATAGAGTAGAAAAAGACAGAGAGGCAGGCCATTCCATGTTGTGAGGTGGCAGTTTTAGTAATAGCAAAGGAAACACATAAGAGACTTGCCTTGGGGGGCAGCAAGGTGAATGGATCCCTGCACCACCCTCCAAATCTCAAAAGTTTTAAAAGAGGTCCTAACTGGGTTTAGTCCCGTATATTGTGCAGCTGTTTTCAACAGCACATCAGTATCTCAAGGCTGTCCTTGGGACAGCCTGTGGGAGCAGGAAGGGCAAGTGAAGCCCTCATTCTAAGAACAGAGGTGGAGGTGAGGAGCCTCCCAGGGCGCATGTCCAGCTTGCAGGTCAATTGGTGTCTATGTCTTTTTTCCTTCCTTCCTTCCTTCCTTCCTTCCTTCCTTCCTTCCTTCCTTCCTTCCTTCCTTCCTTCCTTCGTTATTTTTTTAAGATTTATTTATTTATTTGAGAGATAGAGAGAGCAGGGTCAGAGGGAGATGGAGAAAAAGAATATCAAGCAGGCTTCAAGCCCAGCACAGAACCCCACACGGAGCTTGAGCTCATGACCTGAGATCATGATATGAGCTGAAACCAAGAGTTGGACGCTTAACTAAATTAGTCACCCAAGTGTCCTGGTCATGTCTTTCTAGATCATGTTCCTCAACATTTCTACATCTATGTATATAATGACCACACTACACCTGCACTTTTATTGATTGATTGATTGACTGATTGATTGCACTTCTTTACTTTCTGGAACAAGATGGTGTCCAGTTCACCTTGTAACTACTCTTCCTCAACCTTGGAACCAATGACTATCTGAGGAATCCTGTTTTCAAAGACTGACTTTAGAGATCAGTTCGGTCATTCAGAGTAGCTCTCAGGTCATTTTTCACATTTTGTGACTCTGCTCAAAATGAAGCAATAGGTGTTGTAGAAATGATAAATATTAATTGTGCATTATTTACTATGTGCCAGACACTGCTACTGGTCTTATATATGTTAATTCAAATATATAACATTAGCCTACAAAGTACGTGTTGCTATCTCCATTTTAAAATGATAAAATGAGAGGTAGCCCAGGTGGCTCAGTGGTTTAGCGCCACCTTCGGTCCAGGGCCTGATCCTGGAGACCTGGGTTGGAGTCCCACGTCAGGCTCCCTGCATGGAGCCTGCTTCTCCCTCTGCCTGTGTCTCTGCCTCTCTCTCTCTCTATCTCTGTGTCTCTCATGAATAGGCAAATAAAATCTTAAAAAAAAAAAAAAAAAAAATAAATAAATAAATAAAATGATAAAATGATACCCTTTCCAGTTAGGTAATTTGTCCAAGGTCATTTAAAAAGTAATTGCCAAAGCCAGTTTGAACTTAGTTTTGTTGATCAGCAAATCGGGTCCTTATTCTCTGATACTCAGTTCTGCTATGGTAACAGTATGCATTAATTGAGGCAGAGTATAACCTAAAAGCAAAATTTAAGAGGATAAGTCTCACAGATTGTCCAGAATTTATTGTATTATAAGTAGTCTGTGAGCCGTTTTATAAAATATTCAAGAGAGTTGCAGTTATGAGTTTTTTTTTTCTTTAAGCATATAGACGGCACAAATATTTTAAAGTATTTTTCAATGATAATTGCTAGAAAGAAAGAATGAGGTCAAGTTAGAAAGATCTTATCTAGAAGACAATTAGTCAGGGTACACTTGTCTGGATACCTCATCTGCTTAAGCTTAGTTCACACAAAACTCACTGGATATTTTCAGCGTGTTTTCTAGTTTTATGGTTCCTCTCACCTCTCAGGAGTTGACAGTGACTTTTGCTTCTCCAAGCTCTCCTCCACGCAAATCTCTCGTGCCAGAGTTATCCGGTTTTTTCTTTTATCTTTTGTTGTTGTTGTCGTTGTTATTGAAAATGCAGCTTTGATCACATAACTCCTTCCTTCCAACTGTGTTCTATAGAGTACTATGGATAAGAGTCTCAGCTAACAGAATCCTGGGCATGCTTTTCCCTAGGCTCAATGAGGCAGCTTTGTTTTTATCTGATGCACCTGTCAGTAATTACAGGCAAGCCTTATGATGAAGTAAACCCTGAGCGTGGTGTAAGAAAGCTATACTTTGGTCTACATTTGCTGAAATAAGGAGAACCAGGCCACTGCAATGGGCTTTAGTCTTTTCAGCCTACCGTGGGTATACTAAAATCTCCCCTATGTCACAGAGGTTTTGATGTAAAGAAATGGAATAATTTATGTGAGGGAATTTTGGAAGTTGTGACTTTCTATGCAAATGTATTCTATTTTTTTTGTGTGTGTGGAATTGTCATTATTAATATCCAGAGCTGGAGAAAAAGCCTCATCAAATTAATACACATATGAATTATTGCAGAGCATTTACAAATGTTGTATCTGGAGATGAACACTTTCATACACTACTAGAGAAATCATTTTATGTACACCCTCAAAGGCTACCCAATACTATATTGCCAAAACAATTTGATAAATATATTATTAGGGAACGATAATATTTTGTTCTTATGCCTGAAAACAAATTGTTTCATATATCAGCTGCTGGCAAGGAATACCAGAAACAGGTTTCACACACGTTCTGGTTACGAAGGCCCTCCCTGCAACATTTAATGATGATGAATTGCTCCCAACTGGGCAAATAAAAATGGTGATTGTGGACAATTTGATGGATAGAACCTCTGATGATCTGATGATCTGCTGGAAGCTATTGCTAAAATTGCACTTAACACACTAAAAGGAAATTTACTTTTGTCACCACAGAAAAATTCATGCCTTAAAAAGACACCTTCACATAGTTTTGAAACGCTTGAGAAGGAAGCAGTCTGTATATATGACGAAGCAGGGGTTTGGGTATCGAAATGAAACGCAGCATGTAACAGGCTCAGCAGGGCTATGTGGGGGGTTAAGGCCAAGTATTTTGCAGGGAGGCAGTTAGTGAAGTCCAGGTGCTAGGGTTGATTTGCAGAGCAATCAAATAAGGTAGAACGTTGTCCTTTTTGGACCGTAAAGACTCACAATTCAGACAAGGTCAAGTAGCTCTAGAATGAGAAAGCGGGAGGAAGAGAATCTGGGGTATATAGGCCGAAGTTGCAGCCACAGACTGTCAAGCCTCCTGGAACAAAAAGAGCAGGTCGAAAGCCCTAAGTAAGAAATGAGAATCCAACAGGGGATTTTGTGTTATAGCACAGATCACTCACAGCAAGCATGGACTTTGATACTGAAATAACCATCTTCTGAGGCAGCTTAAAAAAACCTCCCTCATTCCCAAGATAACATTTTTGTCTAAAAGTAGGGGCAGTTTAATACTCAAAGGATTGTGTAAGATCAAGATAAATTATATATAGCGCAGGAATTCATCAGAATCACTCCCCAGATTTCTTCAATAAAGCACCTATGCCTTCGGAGTTCAACTCTAACACTTAAATATGTAGCATGGCTTGATTCAATTGCAGAGCCATGCGGAAGACTCTTGAATATCCGTCCTTCGTCTTCAGTGCCATGAAAAGTGTTCTACATACTTCTGTGTATATCATTCTTTTACCATTCGCAGCCATGCTGTGAGGACTTCCCTCTGTTATTAGGTGGTGGGAGGAGGATGAGGAAAATGAAGTTTGGCTGTTTTGAGGTCTTTTGCTGAAGGTCAAACACTGAAGAAGAAGGATGAAGCTGGGGTTTTCCACTATGTCCATCATAACACTTATTTTCCTTCTCTACTTACTAAGGATGTAGATACACTAGGAATCTCAGATATTAATAGGAGTTCAATTACTCCAATGGCTGCTTATGCTATTTCAAACTGGGGCACCGGGACATTCAGGGAAAATTTGAAAATGTCCACATCATAGATTAAATAATATGAAAAATATTCAAATCCTCAGTCATGGCAGGATGCATTTGATATTTTATTTATTCTGGTCGAGGTGTTATGAGCATATTTTCTTTGGCATTTACTTTATTTGAAATCAAGAAACAAATTCTAAATTTGAAAAAACAGATAATTTAAATGGGCTTTTGGCCTGCACATTGTAGAGGGTAACTCTTCTCCTCAGAACTCCAGGGTTCCAACTAAAGTCCTGCCCAAGTTGTTTAGGAATTTCAACTCTTTTTTCTCCTTTAATATTACCTGCACATTCACCCTTGTGGTCTCATTCCATAATAAAGGGATGACAGGAGAGATACATAGAGGGACAGTATATATTCCTTAAGATGGTCTTGACATGAGCTTTGATAAAGTCATTTTACAAATGATACCTGAAGGCTATTTTCTGAATTAACCACAGTTATCTCTGACAATTTCTAATAGCTTGCATAAGAAGACTGTCATTTGGGAAGAATATGGTAGGAAGTGTAAATGCAGAATATGAAATCTAGAATAGTGATTCCCAAACTCAGCTGTATGAAAAAACCACTCAGAGATTGGCCTGTAGGTGTGGGTGATGTTGGAAATCAAAACTCTAGCAAACACCTCTGGTGAATCTAGTGATGGTTGGGCCCTAATAGGTTCTCCAAATGTATTTCCCATAGAAAATTAAAGTATCGGGGGCTTTTTTTTTTAGAAGCTTTATTCCATTGGAAATTGCTTCACTGAAATATTTTAATGCTTACCAGTTCATATATTAATTATGTATTTGTTAAATGCTTGTGATATACAAAACTCTGTACTGTATAAAAGGAGAAAAAGACACAGTAAGTCATTTCCATAAGGCAAAGGGAGGCTTGTGGGCTATCTGTAGATGAGTTGTGTCATGTGTTTTTTTTTTTTTTTTTCAAAAAAAAGATTTCAAGGTAGCAGCCAGAACCAGTCAGTAAGAATCTATGACGTGGACCCCAGATGTATTAAACTTTTCAAGACCTGTGCAGGTGATTGTAATACACTAAGTTTGAGAACCACTTGCTCTCTGAGATCACGTGACTGTAGAGTGCTGAATGCATGGGTTAGGTGAGCAGGATCGGGGCAGAATCACAAAGGATTGGAAGGAGTTTGCTGCATTAATTCAGAGAAGGACATGGTAAGTCCTCAGAATTGCAATTACCAATAGTTTGGAATATGAAGAAGAAGAGTGAGAATGGAGGGAGAGAGATGGTGTTACTAAAAAGACTCTATTTATGATGACTCCCAGATTTCTCTGAGAATCTGGGGAATATCCAGGGTAATTCAGGAAGATGGCTGTATTTGAGGAAGTGAGGACAGGAGCAGATTGTGCAAGGAATAAATAAAGCTTAACCCTCTCTGCCCTTTCTAATCTTATGTGAACACATGGCAATATTCTTATAAATGTTCCAAAAGTAAGATTTAATTTATTCTTGTTTTTAAAGGAGAGTCTCCAAATTTTATAAGCTTAGCTGCCACACAGATTCACCCCAGAACTGGGAAGCTCTGGCGTTAGACTTATATAGCACCCAAGTGATTTCCAACTAGGCTTGTCTTGTAGGAAATATTGTATACTTCTCTAAAATTCAAAGATAATATTTTCTTACAACCTGAGCATGCAGAAATAAGCAATACACAAACATAACATAGTTGTACTTTACTCCAGGATATTGCCCAATATAGTATGCGATGCAGCTTATCTGGATATTTAGAAATTAATTCTTCCTAGAATTATCTGTCAAGAAACTGATATATTCAGAAAAATGCATTTATTTTCTGTATCAGTGAATGAGTATTAAATAAGTTAGCTTTTTTTCCCCTTTAGTCTAAGTCCCAAATTACTATGCTCTAAATTGCAGAAATTATAGTAGTTGGTACATTTTAGTATTTCATGATTTTAGTATATTTTTGAGCCTTTTAATGTTGCCTTAATTTTCTGCAAAGCATTATTTTTAATTTTTTAAAGATTTTATTTATTTATGAGAGAGAGAGAGAGAGAGAAAGAGAAGGAGAGGTAATGAGCAAGGGGAGGAGTAGAGGGAGAGGAGAGAGAGAGAATACCAAGCAGATTCACACTGAGCACAGAGACTAATGTGGGGCTCAATCCCATGACCCTGAGATCATGACCTGAGCCAAAGCCAAGAGTTGGACACTTAACTGATTGAACTACCCAGGTACCCCTGCTGAAGCATTATATAGATATATAATATATATATAATATAAAATAAACATATATATCATGTATATATAAACTATATGTGTGTATATGTGTGTGTATATATATGTATATATATATACTCATATTCACACATACTTTTCACACAGGTTCCAAACCAATTTTTGGGGGGTTGTCATGTCTGCTTAGATCTTTTTTTTTCATAAATTTATTTTTTATTGGTGTCCAACTTGCCAACATATAGAATAACACCCAGTGCTCATCCCATCAAGTGTCCCCCTCAGGACCCATCACCCAGTCACCCCAAACCCCCACCCACCTCCCTTTCTACCACCCCTAGTTTGTTTCCCAGAGTTAGGAGTCTCTCATGTTCTGTCTCCCTTTCTGATATATCCCAATCATTTTTTCTCCTTTCCCCTTTATTCTCTTTCACTATTTTATATATTTCCCAAATGAATGAGACCATATAATGTTTGTCCTTCTCCGATTGACTTATTTCACTCAGCAAAATACCCTCCAGGTCCATCCACGTCGAAGCAAATGGTGGGTATTTGTCATTTCTAATGGCTGAGGAATATTCCATTGTATACATAGACCACATCTTCTTTATCCATTCATCTGTCGATGGACACCGAGGCTCCTTCCACAGTTTGGCTATTGTGGACATTGCTGCTAGAAACCTCGGGGTGCAGGTGTCCCGGCACCAAATCAATTTTTAAATCTTATATTTTTAAAACCCAAATGGAAAATCCTTATAAAAACATTTATCTCGGTTATTATGAGCCTCTATTTCAATTACTTAAAAATGTATGCTCAGTACATAAATCCTTAGGAGACTAAAAATATATGGTCTCCAGTTCACTATACTTTTTGCACTTGTTACTTTATTGAAAAGTATCTATAATTTTGGTTACCTTCTGAATGCATATTTATAATATTATAATCTTGACAAAACATAAACTCTTAAAGCTCTGGTTTGGGGGGCAATATTCACCAAGTCTAATTTTGGGTAAAGGTAAGTTCCTTCTAGACTATCTGGTTGGAAATATAGTGAGGAATATTAACATTGCAAGTAAAAGTATCTCGAAAATAAGAAAGATCTATAAGGTGATGTATACTTTTTTCCTGAGGAATATTCATAACACTAAAAATAATCTTGTAAATCCACTTTAAGAAAAATAGGTTTGCTAGCTGCACACATTGTAGAAATTAATGTTGACCACAATATAGAAGGCCATTGCTGCTGCCTTGGAAGCAAATGTTGGATGATAGTCATTTCATTAAATACTTGATCATTTTGATATCCATGTCAACATATGTTTAACAACTATGCCACTAAATGGTTTTCCTGACAGTGTACAGCCCATACTTTAACAAGTTTTTGTTTCTTTTTTTTTTCTTTTTTTTTTTTTGTCAGAAGGGCCCACTCCCAGGTGTTTTTTCAGTGTAGAGGTTCTATGTGTCCTAATCTTGAGGGTATACAAGGTCCATGCAAGTCTAACGTGATACTGAGTGTGAAGACACTTAAGCAAAAATCAGCTGCAAGTCATGTCTAATGTGACACGACCAATATACTGAAGCCAGAAGTAGAAAGTTGTAGGAGAATGTACTTAATGCGTCATTATTCACAAGCAGCAGAACAACAGTCTGAAGCGATCATTCCAGATTTGATCCTGCAGAAGTGCCACATGCATTCCTTTCTGTCTGGTACAAAGAGGAAAGAGAGTCCTAGTGTAGCTCAAATGTAATGTGCACCATGCAGAAACTCCAAACCGAAAGCTGCCCATTATTGGTCTTTTTTGTGGTTTAACAATTTTTCTGATCGCCAAGTAACTCTCTGTAAAGGATCAAAAGTCTCAAGTTTGTTTCTCTCTGTTAAATGAGGGATACCATTATTGTAAAGACAAGATAAGCCTACGAACTTTTGCTTTCCCCCTATCCCTGAGTGACTTTATAAAGCCTCTCACATAAACTTTATAAATGATCTAGAGGTGAGGGAGGGAGAAAATGAGATCTACAGAACACCAGGCTGGCCTTGTGTGGCAGAAAGATCCACAGAGGTGAAGTTAAACTTCTCCTGGAAGATAAACAGAGTGAACATGGTAAAAACCTAAAGAATTTTTGGGTATACCATATATTAAAACAATAGAGTGTTATCAGCCTGATAAGGCTCTTTAGTGAAAATGAGTTTGAAACACCTAATTGTATGTTCCCATGTCACTCTATCTAGTTTTGTTACATTTACCAACCAGACATTGGTAAGTATAGTATAAAACAGGGAATTCAAGTCAGACGTAAGTTAGAAGTATAGATTGGACATTAACTACCTTTGGAAATATATTCAAATTATTTCACCTCCCTCATCTTTGATTTTCTAATAAATACAATTGGAAAGTTAATGCTTTCATAATTATTCATATTTTGGCATAAAATTGCATGCAATATATCTAATATAGTGTGACCACATGTTTGGTGCATCATAACTATACCTCCCTTATTTTATTGCAGCAGACTTTAAAGAGCAAAAGAAGAGCAATTTGTTGAAAATAGGGTATTGTCTGATCATGATATTAAGGATTTGTATATATGTGTATGTTTATGCTTCTGATATAAATTATGTTTAAATAACTTTGTATTCTGGGGCACCTGGGTTGCTCAGTTAAGTCTCCGACTCTTGACTTTGGCTCAGGTCATCATCTCAGTGTCGTGAGATCAAGCCCTGCATCAGGCTCTGCACTCATAGAGCAGAGTCTGCTTGTCTCTCTTCTTTTGCTCCTCCACTGGCTCATGCCATCTCTCAGATAAATAAATGAAAAAAAAAAATCTTTAAAAAAATAAAAAATAAAAAACTTTGTATTCCTCACTCAATAGAAAGTACCCTCATCCTTTTTAACATCAACCCCTCCATATTCCTTACTTGGTAGAAAGTACCCTCATCCTTTTTAACATCAACCCCTCCCTCTGTGTGCTTTCCTACTAAGTGATTTTATAATATTTAGTTGAGTGCATTTTTATGGTAATTTTTAAGTTGTATGTCAGATCTGTTTGCTGATGTTCCATTGTTTATATAGTGGCAGCTACATAAAAAATGAGTAAACTAATCATGGACAGGGTGCTATAATTAACAATGATGAGAGACAATATTTCATTTGTAATAGCTATTTCCCCATGAGAGCATTGGTCTATAAAAGGATACATTTATTTTTATGCACCACATAAGATATAATATCTGGAAATTCTGGTGCTGAAATGGATGCCATGATTTTTAGCTTTGGCAGTCTCATCTGCCCACTCTGAACAAAAATGGACCATCTGCCTTGGCTTGTTAATATATTGTCATTTCACTGATTTTTTTTTTCAGACACACATGCGTTCAATTACAATCCATCCTCAAATTGTGGGGCCCCTCCCTGTCAAGGTAGTTTCTATTGCTACTATTCAGCCCCTCTATCAATGTTGTAATAATCTTTTCGTGTTGTAATAATCTTTCTTGAAAAAACATCAATACAAATTTGATCAATGATACAGGGCTTTAGAGTATATATAAGGTATTTTACCATGCATTTCTGTATCTACATAAAAACATCTGAAAAAACTTTTAAGTACTAGAAGATACTGGGAGATTTGTATTGCATTGTACAAGTAGACATTTAATTATATTACATCATCAAGTCAAAGTCAACGGTGTAGGGGTAAGCCAATCTCAAGTAAGTGCTTATTTTTTTTACACTGAATTATTCAAAAGGCTATTTTGGTGGATATTAAAGTCAATTTGTGGGGCGTGCTTGGGTGGCTCAGTCGGTTAAGTGTCCAATTCAATTTTGGTTCAGATCATGATCTCAGGGTCATGAGATCAAGCCCCACATCAGGCTCCTCAATGCTGAGCATAGAGCCTGCTTAAGATTCTCTTTTCCTCTCCCCTTCCGCTCTTGTACCCTCTCTCTTTCTAAAAAATAAATGAATAAATAAATTAAGTCAATTTGTGAAGTAATTTAAAATAAGAAAAATTTCAAATTCCAGCTAAATAACCTTGGCTTTTTAACTTAAGGAATAAAAGTAATAAAATGAAAAAATATGTATTAAAAAGTTATTTGAGTTTGATCAAAAATACTGAACACTTGCATTCCTCAAGTGAAAAACTCTGCTTTGTGTTCATCATTTCATATATATCAAGTTAGGTAAAAAAGCAATTCTATTAGCTTACTTTGAATTACTGGTAAAATCGATAAAGTATTAATAATAACTACAAGTTATTGAGTGTTCAATCTGCTTGAGGCACTGTACCACATGTTTAATACACAATAACTAGTTTATGCCTCAAAATAACTTTATGATTTGAGTATTTCCTGTTCCTTATTTTATAGATAGGATATATGAAGTTTACAATTAGATAACTTTCCTTTCCTTTTTTTTTTTTTTTTTTAGATAACTTTCCGAATACCACATTGCTTACTCTTGTGGTCATAGGTAAGGATAGGATTCACAATCAGAAATCCAAGCTCTGAAACCTGCATTCTTAATTGTACTGCCATCTATGATTAATATGTTAATCCCAACTATCAAAATTTGTCAAAAATCAAAGTCTAATTCTGTGGCCAATTTTATTGATGCTGTAGTAGCAATATGCCAACACCACAGACACATACTAAAAAATGTTTCAAGTTTTGTATTTTTTCTTAAAAGTATAAAACACAATAATGTAACTTAAACTTTGATTATTTTTAAATTTTTAATTTTTCTAGCCTGTTATGAAGAAAATTAAAAAAAATAGACTATACATAATTTGAACTTTTTTTTTCCTTATTCAGGACTAAAACTAAATTTTCTACTTATACTCAAAACTTCCTCTTTATAGAAATTTTCTTTTTTAGCTGTTACCGTCCTTCTGAAACCTGGGTTTGAAATCTTGTGGTGAGTTCCGAGGGCTGGAGCCCAGGGAAAAGATACACCTGGACTTAAAAATGATATGGCTCTTCTCAAGAAGCTGAAGGAAAGAGAGTGGAAATGCACACATACAGATAGATAACATTTAAAAATGGGAACAGTTTAGGAAAATAATACTGATAGTCTTAACTTTTCTCAGCAAATCTGGGACCTGGCTGTATCCCAAGAAATAGAAATATGGGTTTAGATTAGCCATTGTGCAGGTGGAAATAGGTCTAAGCAGTCTCATGTAAAATGATGTCATAATAGTGTCTGAGCCCAGCTGAGCTTGGAGACTATGACCTAATAGTGACACTAATCCCAGACTGATGGTGTTCTACTATTCACCAGACTAAGAAACCTACTTATCAGACAATTTGGGTGGATTAATCCAAGGTTGGGGATTTACAAGGAAAATGAATCTAGGAATTAAGGGTGATGACGGTAAGTGGTTGAGTTTATGAACCATGAGTCCCATTAGCTATAGGAACCAGGCTGTGTAAAAGAATAGAATCATCATGAGAAGTAGGGTTCAGTAGAAGAGAGCCTTGGTTTCTAAGTAGCATAAGATGAAGAGTGAAAAATGAGATTTGCTGTCATGGAAATAGAGATTCAATGTAGCTACAGATCAGGGAAATGACAAGCTCTGAGGTATGATCACGAGAATTTGTGGTGATGTAAGCTCTTGTCCAGGGTTGGAAATCTTTGGCTTATCGCTATTTGCTGGACTGGTCACATAGATACTGAGGTGGTTCAAAGTGGTATCAGAACATGCAGTGGAGGGAACTTTAGGGAAGCAGGTGGTCCGTGACTGAGAATGAGTGTCCAGAAGGATTTCTGATTATCTCAACAGAGACTTTTACCTGCATGTCAGAACACTGGGACAAGAGAGGTATGGAGCAGAAAAGTAGAAGAGTAATGAGTGGTCTAAGTTTCTAGAAGGATGCCATTGCCTTTCCCCTACCCCATGTCTTATGAAGTAGAGAAGCAAGTAGCTTCATGATAGGAAAGCGGTGTCCTTGGGTAAGAATGTGGTTTCCATGAAGGCCAGGGTTTAGAGGGAGCATTCTGAAAAAAAAAAAAAAAAAAAAAAACCAACAACAACAACAACAAAAAAAAAAAAAAGAAAAAGAAAAAAAACTCCAGTTGTGGAATTTTTAAAAAAATTCTAATTCAATGAGAATTTTAGCAAGTGCCATGGAGAATTTTGAAAAGAATTGTATGAAGAAGGTGTGAAAATTAATGGGGATGAATAACTGAGTAAATAGTACTCTAAAGAGTCTTCAATTATAGGTAGTAGCAAAATAAAAGTGAGGAATTGGGGCAGCCCTGGTGGCTCAGTGGTTTAGCACCGCCTTCAGCCCAGGGCCTGATCTTGGAGACCCGGGATCAAGTCCCACGTCAGGCTCCCTGCATGGAGCCTGCTTCTTCCTCTGCCTGTGTCTCTGCCTCTCTCTCTGTATCTCTCGTGAATAAATAAATAAAATCTTAAAAGTGAGGAAGTGTACCCTTTATCTCAAATACCAGGATATAATCTTATTTGACTCTTCAATTCATAAAAGACCTCTAGGAATTTGTGAATTTATAGTGTTTAGTATCTGATTCATTCATTTAGCTTTTAATACAAAATCACCATAATTTAGGAATCAAAAAGATGTAGGTGTAAATTTTCTGATATGGGCATAGAGGTTATACTCTTAAAGAAAAGAACTTATGTATTAAATGGGATACTGGTTATCCAATAATTTTTTTTATTTATAATAAAAATAAATTTTTATTTTTCAAGTGCATCTCAAAATAGTTAATGTTTTTCTTACCTGTCATGATTCCCATCTTTCACTTTCTTTTGTTAAAGTATCATACTTGCTTTTTGCATATATCCTAATCATTAAGCATAAATATGTCTTTATAATGTGCCTGATCACTCAATGATAATATTATGTGAAAAAATAGTACTAAAATACTAATTCCCTAAATTCTTCTATAATACCAAGAGTCTAATCTGCTGAGTGCTATACAGAAAATGTATCAAGAAAATTATAGAAAGTTCAGGTTTAGGTGGGTGGGGGGTGGGGGTGACTGGGTGACGAGGACTGAGGGGGGCACTTGATGGAGTGAGCACTGGGTGTTATTCTATATGTTGGCAAATTGAACACCAATAAAAAAATAAATTTATAAAAAACGTTCAGGTTTGAGGAACTCTATTTTCTGGGCCTCATCCTTGTTTTAACTTATATAAATATATAAAGAAAGTATGTTTCTTAAAGATTTTTTATTTATTTTAAGGAGAGAGTGAGAGAGCAGGGGGTAGGGGCAGAAGGAGACAGAATCTTAAGCAGACTTCACACTGAGTGTGGAGTCCAATGTGGGGCTAAATCTCATGATCCTGAGATCATGACCTGAGCCAGAACCAAGAGTTACGTGGTTAACCAATTGTGCCACTCAGGTGCCCTAAAAAAAGTATTTTAACACAACTGAAATGACCCCAAACTCATTTTCTGTGTCAGTCCCTTGGAGGGAAAATATCATAAAAGTGAATCTAAGGAACAGTGGCATTTCATGCAGGAAATAGATTATTTCCAAGATTTTATTATGAAAGAATTTTAAACGTAAAGCAAAATTGAACAACTTTTACAATGAAGTCATCACCTAGATTCCAAAATTAATATTTTCCAATAAATGCTTTATCAAATATCCATTTATCCATTCTGCTATCCAATTAGTAATCCATCTTAGTTTTTGGTGCACTTCAAAGTAAACTGCAGACATCAGTAAACTTCCCCTAAAATTTCTCAGCATGTGCGTAATTAAAGCTCCTTGGCTCAAGTGCTTTCTTGGCTCGTGTTAAAGCTGTTTCTGAGCCAAAGGCCTGTGTGTGTGTGTGTGCGTGTGTGTGTATGTATGTTCCAAAAATGCTTCATTTTTAGGATACCTAGCACCATACTGGATACTTCACTTAATAATATTATAGATGCCACATGTATAAAAACTACCTTCTAAAAATTAATCTGAACAGAGCATTTGGTTGCTAAGTTCCCTCAAAACCTTTCTTTTGGAATTAAAGTTAATGCCTTGCGCGAGGGCTCATATTTTATTTTTATTTTTTGAGGGCTCATATTTTAATCGGATTTTATCATTAAAGAATATCTGCTGTAGGCTGGATCTTCTCATGTGTTTTCATTTCTGATGATATTTTCTTTTCATTCTGGTTTAGCCGCCCCCCCCCCCCCCCCAATTAATAGCATCTGAAGACAGCAGCCTGAGTGTTAAGACAGGAGCGTGTGAGAAGTATCAGCAAATGCAGTGGCCCTTCTGCGACATGGCCTAATATGGTGTACACTCAGTTCCTCATTCTGTGACAGAGATGATTTATTTTTTCCAATCAAGGTTGTCTTTAATTTAAAAATCCATTAAAGTTCTAATTAATCAAAGTGATACTGTTTTTGAATAATTTATATAGGAATGCAATGGCATGGGGACAGTAAAATGTTAAATTCCATGTGTGCCAAGCAGACTGAAGTAGCTGAGAGGCTAAATTTCATGAGCTGACTCATGTTCAAATTATTTAACAGCTAGTTATCTAGTCACTGACCAAGTGGGATAAGCTCTAGCTGGTAATGGGTCCGGGGAGGGGGGGGACACTTATCTGACATTTTTATTGCTGGTTGGTAGAGAGGTCAGGTATACTGAGGGAGTGGCAGGGCTGCAAGGTGGTGGGGGACAGTCTGGAGGCTTGCAGCAGCCTATTTTTCAACAAACATAGAAGTCTTTCAACAGTTCAATGATTGGTCCAGCCCTCGTGGTGCGTGCTGCCTGAATGCCAGTCCTGCTTTTTAAGTGAAAATCAAAACAGCATGCTTGGTCATGGAAATATACTTCTAAAGTTTGGGAGCCCTGACAAGTTTTCTTCTCAGTATATTTAATTCTTTGCTGGGCTTTGTGTTTTTTAAAATGTCATTGCACATTCTGCTTTAAGGGACAGAGCTATTTCCTCTAGAGCAGGAAACATGAAATATGAAGTTAGCCAAATTACCAAAGAAGACATTTGGAAATCGAGATAGATCAGTGAGATCAGGACCAAAGTAATTAGAGGATGAAAAGAAAATAGAAAAAAGAAAAGTCAGTTAATCTTGATTCTGTTTGTTATAACCTTAGTATTTTCTATTGCTATCAATTAAAAATAAACAGCAGCTCATTATAGGAAACAGAAGATTATTTCAGCAAGACATAGGACAAGTAAAGTGTTTTCAGATGGAAAGAAGAATGTCCAACTCTGTACCTGCCATAATGTTTACTCTGCAAGCAACTTTTTTTTTCATAATCTGACTTGCTGTACCAATTCAACTCTATTTTCTTACACTGCCTTTTAGAGGGTAAATCCTTGAATATGTGACTATGTTACCCTATGATTAGACTCTCATACACACACACACAGAGCTGCGATAATGGTATGAAGAATACACTATTAAACTGTTTAACTAGGGCACCTGGGTTGTTGTCGGTTAAGCATCTGCCTTGGCCTCAGTTTATGATCCCAGGGCCCTGGGATCCCATATCAGGCTCCCTGCTCAGCGAGGTGTCTGCTTCTCCCTCTGCCCTATTCCCCTTGCTTGTGTGTCTGTGCTTCTTTCTCTCACAAAAATAAACAAAATCTTAAAAAAAAAATAACTATATTGTTTTGGAATTCAAGTGGCATCTAAAATACTGAGAGACAAGCAAAAAAGAGAAACCTAATCATATTAGCAACCAAATAACATATAACAAAAATGTTTTACCTAGGAATTTCAAATTGAGAATTGTTTAGCAAATCAAAGAAATGAGTCACAGGGATATTCTGATATACATATGACATGTTCGTATACTCAAATATATGAATATGTCACATATATAATATATACGTGATGTGTTCATATATTCATATATATATACATATATATGCAAGCAGTGGTGGTCAAAGAAAACATGAACAATTATGATTTCACTAAAAGTAAACATACATGCAGAGAGAAAGAAAGGGGAGAGAGACTCCCGGGGAGAGCAGGCTAGGCAGGAGTAACACCAGCCATAATAATGTGCAGAGGGAGGAGTCTCTACTGAATTCATTACATCTTTCTTTGTCAAACCACCTACTGCTCTATCTCCATACTCCTATGTACTCGGTATCTGTAATTTCCCTTTCAAAATTAATTACTTAGAGCTGTTTAATGTGCCGGATTATTCAGATAAGAAAGTAGTCTTTAAGAATTAATTCCAGAGGTTAAGTTATAAAACTGTCTGTGGAGACAGACCAGTAGGAAGTTGAGCTTCAGATATAAAGCTATTATATATCTCCATTTTCAAAGGTCTTCTAAGGGTCAACCACACAGAATGAAAACACAGATATTACCAGCAGTCTCTCTTTGAGGGATGGGAGGCGGGGATGGGGGGCAATCAAAGAATTAGAGCATTTGTTAAGATGTATGGGAGGAGGTTCATGGTAGCCATGACCACTTGAACTCTGATAGATTAAGAAATAAGACAAATGACAAATATCTTTGGGAAGAACTATATGAAAGTATCTCAGTGATGGAAAATATACCTTTATTTGTTCAAACCTTCTCTTTCCTGCATCCATGTCAGATATATGGATAAAACTTCAGATATTCTTCTGAAATAGTGTGCTAGGCAACCACTCACCATGGACTGGAGTTGGCACAGGAGTCGAACCCTATTTGCCCACCATAGTCTTGTAAAGATATATATGTTAGAGCAGCACATAGTAACGAAGGTGTTGGTCTATACCTTATATTCATGTGAATCTTATTTTAAATATTTATTCAAATTATTTCAATATTATGTTAATACAATTATTTTAATGAGGAATTACGATAAAGGAAATCTAAACTCCATTGAGGATACACATACATCTGAAATATATGCAAAGTGCTATTAGTCACTTTGTGGAAAGAGCATTAGAAAGATTAAATGCATAATCATATGCTTTACATCAGAATTATTCTTATTAAGAGAATATTATATTTGTACCACTAATGTGGACTATTGCTAAACAAAAATCTTTAGCATGTTTTCTGAAATAATTAACAATAAATATATTTTATCATATATTCTATTCAGTTCCCTAAATAGAGTTTTTCAAAAGAAACTTAAGAAGATATTGCTTTTTAGGAAATCCCAATTACACAAAATGTTGTACAAATGAACAATTACAGTGTTTATATTATGCTTATGACATATTGGTAATTCAAAACTGTTGAGAGTAACACAAAGCAACAATAACACTACTTTCAAAGTTAATAATATCATCTGCCACTTATCACTTACTTTTAGTTTCAAAGAGCTTTACCTTACTCTATCAATTATTGTCATAGTTTGAGGTTCATTCTTGATGAACATGGAAAAAGTAATACTGCTTTTCTTCAGAAAAAATAGAGTACTTTTAATGTTTTATTATATTACAGAGACGGGTGATAAAAATTAGGATTTAGGGTCTCCTGGGAAGAAATAGTAGTGTGTTAAATATTTGTTGGCTTTTCATTATTACCTAAGAGGATAAATCCAAGGACTAAGAGGAAACCCAGCATGAGACAGTGCTCCCACTAACTGATTCCTGTAGGCTTCTGTCCCCTGGAAGCCAGAGTCATCCTCACTAGTAGAAGCTAATAAGAGTAAGAGCCTTAGCATGTCTCTATTAATGTTAGTACACATTGTCCGGCACTAGTATAAAAGATATACAAGAAGATAGATTCAACATAAAACAAGAGAATACCAGAAAATATTTAAAAAGTCATGCAGAAAATGAAGATGACTAGTCAGACACCTATTAAAGTAGCCAGAGATAAAGTCAAGCTTAGCATGACCAAAAAAAAGAACATTGTGAAAAAGAATGGAAGGAACATTGGGGATATAGTGGAAGAGTCTAACACAACGTAATTTGAGTCTCAGAAAGAAGAGGAAAGGAGGCAGATAAAATATTTGAGAAGAATTTCCCCAAACTGAGGAGTCCTATCAAACCTAAATCCAAGAAAATTCAAGAACTACACACCTCAAAAAAAAAAAAAATCCGAAGAAAACACCCATGCACACCATGAGAACTGCTTAAGACCAAAATTCAAGAAAAAAAATATTAAAAATGGCTAGGGAAAAAATCCTTCCTTCATGTGAAAAACAGTAAGTTCAACAGCTGACTTCTCATCCAAAACACAAGGAAGCTAGAAGACAAGAGTGTAACTTCTTCAAATTGCTTCAATAACAATCAACCAAGAATTCTATACCCATATATCCCTCAAGGATAAAGGAAAAAAAAAAAGATCATTTTAGACATAAAGAGTCTAAGATAATCTGTCAGTGGGAGAAACATGAAAATACTAGTGTACTCTTCCAGAAGGAAAATGGCTATGCAGATGCTTTGCCAATATACCCTATTTCATCCATGGCACACCATAAACATACATCCAATCCCACTTCTCCACTGAGTGTGGTGCATAAGGTGTTCTGGATAATTTGATTATCTATTTAACTGAGAGCGAAGTCAGTAGTTCTACTTTTCATTATTTGTGATTTACCTCTATTTTGTTTTTAGCTTTTGTTTTTAGCTATTCAGTCAACCTTGAGAGGAAAAGGCAGAAATGTCAAAGTCTTTCATTCTGTTTTTGACACGTTTTTGAAGAAAATAATGTAGCTATTCCTCAAGAATTGGGGAAATGTGTTCAGTTAGGGCATTTAACCAACTAAAACTATTCCTATATGAATAAACATTCATTCATATGTTCAACACATTATTGACTACCAGCTATGAGATGAAATGTTTTAGGCAATGTAAATAAATTAATACATAAGCATAAAGTAACCCTTTGTCTTCAAGGAGCTTATGGTCTCTTGGGGCATGTAACAGAGAAATATTGTAAGTTAAAGTGGTAAGTGCTATTAGCACATGAAGCAGGAAAGAGGTTAGGGGATGTGGACATGGATATTAAGTTGTGATTTAATTAGGATATTCAGAGAATATCTCACTGAGAATGTGACACATATCAGAGCCTTAAAAGAAAAGAAAAAAGAGATCACGAAAACCGAAGAGGTTAGCGTATAGAAGAATGTGGTTCCAGCCATGGGAAAAGCAAATGCAAAGGCTCTGAGGCACTGATGCCCTTAGCACACCTGCCTGGCTGAGGCCATTGAATGATGGGATAGAAGCTGAGTTCTGAGATGTAGAAGGAAGGGAGGGTGTGGTGTTGGACATACAAATGGGGTCTCGTCAGCTCTTGTAAAGATTTACTTTTTTACCTTAAGGGAAGTGGCAAAGTATCATAACATTTTGAACAGAAGAGTGACAATCTGACTTGCACTTTAAAATGATCACTCTATCTGCTGTGCTGGGAATTGACTAAGGCAGTATTGACTAAAGGAAGAAACAATGGCACCTACTGGAAAGCTGTGGCCATGCTCCCTGTGAGAGGATGGTGACTTCCAAACGGCAGGTAGCTCCAGAAGCCAGCCAAAGTAGAATAATTTGGGCTCTATTGTGTAGGTAAAGCTGGCGGGTCTTGCTGGTGTATCAGTATCAAGGATGACTTCCGGGGTTTTTGGCCTAAGCGACTCTGGAAGGATGAAGTGTTATCACCAATTGAGAATGACATCGGAAGAGCAGTTTTGAGAGGGCATTTTTAGCATGCTTTCATTGTTTTTCTAGATGAAATGGTATCTTTTAAGAATTTGCTGTGCAAGATTTTAAGTGTATTTCGGAAATGACCACTTAGATAACTTAGATATAATTCATAATGCTTACTCCAATAAATTATTTTAAACAAAACCTAGCAGACAACTAATCTCATGAGCTTCCGTTTTATAATCTATTTACAGATTCTATGAAAATAAAATGAAAAATGCATTTAAAGCCTTTGGCACATAGTAGGTATTCTCTTAAGATATTCCTTTGTAGCTCTATGACATTTAAGGTCATTACTTTTGATGGCCTAGTGTTCAGTTCCTCATAATGTCCTGGAGAAATACAACTTTTTCTTTTAAAAGATTTCATTTATTCATGAGAGACACACAGAGAGAAACAGAGACACAGGCAGCAGGAGAAGCAGGCTCCCTCCGGAGCCCAGTGTGGGACTCAATCTCAGGACCCCAGGACCTCGACCTGAGCCAAAGGCAGATGCTCAACCACTGAGCCACCCAGGTACCTGAGAAATACAACTTTGAGGATGGTGTTTCAGGTTAACAAAAGAGCTAAACTGAAAAAAAAAATAATATAATGATGTACAGATGCTAAAATTCAGTAAGATGTCCCAGGAGTGCTTGGGTGACTCAGTTGGTTAAGTATCTGACTCTTGATTTCGGCTTAGGTCATGATCTCAGGGTTGTGGGATCAAGTCCTGCATCAGGCTCTGCACTCAGTGTAAAGTCTGCTTCTCCCTCTCCCTCTTCTCTCCGCCCCACTCACAAATAAATAAATAAATCCTTTAAAAATCTTTTTTAAAAATTCCATATGAAAAAAAAATTCCATATGATGTTACAAACCCAGGTACTGCTATATGAATTACAAGGAGATAGGATTCTCTAAGTTGATAAAACAGTATGGAAGCCTATTTCCCTGTAACTCAGGAATTTAAAGCTATCTTGGGCCTATGCACTTGACTATTAAAATATACTGCATTAAAAACAAAGCAAAATCCTACATGGAAATGTCAAACACAAAATTTTAACAGTGATGATGAACAGCCTCAGTGCCAAAGATTAATTTTTTCTTAAATCTTCATGCACGTCAAATTATTTTCAACAATGAGCATGTTTTATTTTGGAAACCAGAGAAAATATAAAGTAAATCATGCTAACTAAATACTACAATGATTTAACTAGACTTTTAATTTATTACCTGAAGTCTTTAACAATGCACAGCACGATTATTCGGGAATGTTCCACACATAAGCACCAAATTCTTGTAGAATATTTCATCTGTTTCTTGGCTGTTCAAGTATCCTTTGATCAAGGTCTCCCTGCTTCGATTTGCACTGGCCCTGAAGTAACCTCTTTGCTGCTTCCTTTATTTAGAAACCCCCACTTTTTTTTTCACCTTAAGATGTTTTTCACCTTCCCTGCTCACTCTCTTTAGTTCTTCCAGAACTGATCTTTTATATGACTTCACGACGTATTGAACCTGGTCTTTATTCCATCCCCTGCTCTTCTTTCATTTTAGTGCTAATAGCCTTCTCTGCTTTTGCTTGACTTCCTGTCTTCCTCTTTGCCCACTATAACAATTTCTAGGTCTAAGCACTTTCCAGAATTCTAGAAACAGCCTGCACACCCTGCTAAAGAAAATAAACTTGAATAAAGCATTTTCTTGCTAGCTCTACACCCCGTCTTTAATATAGTTAGCTGGACAAATCTTGTGAGGGAAATAAAGCCTTCCTAGGGGATGACCCCTCAGGCTGGGTGGTTTCAGACAGAAATGCAAAAAGGCAAGACTTTTGATATTATTCTATCAAGTGTTTCTCTGAGTATACATTGACATATATGGACACATTTCTTATAAGATATGAAAATATAAAATCCCAGTATTGGAAGAAGCCCTGAGTATCAGCTCATGGAGGTCCAATCACTCAGTTGATGTTGGATGACTTCTGTACTTTCCTCACTTGGAGAACATTCTGCTAGTGCTTGGAAGACTCTAGTAAGCCCCAAACAGGAGACATTGCTGCCCAATATGGCAAATTAGACAGCTTTTTCCCAATGTGATATTGAAACCTGTCTCCCTACAGATTGTAGCCATTTATTCTTAGTTCTTTTTCCTAGATTTGTGCATGGTAAATTTCACCCCTCTTCTGCAGAGAGGACAACTGTATACAACCCCGCCCAGGCTTTTCTCTTCACTCTCTGCCTCTGTTTCTTCTACCTTTGAAGTCATCTTTTTTTTTTTTTTAAGTCATCTTTAAAATCAGCAGAAGAAAACCTTTAAACCTAACGTGTACCTTTGAATCTACTGTGTGGGCAAATACAAATAAAAAATAAGGCTGATTTCTCCCTGTTGAAAAGAGAGGAAGTATCCTAACCCCTCCTCCCTTCCTTTAGAGCAATTGCTTTAGAAAACTTGTGGGCACCTTCTCTGCCTCTTTGGTATGTGTGTAAATTTTTTTTTAAAGGCTAAATAAGCAGCCCAGGATTGTTACCTCAAAGAGCTGGGAGACATGTCTTTGAAATGTAATCATCAAGGAGCAGGGAGGCCTAGCTCCCAGCTTCCCGGGATGATAGGAGCCTAACCTCACCTGGTGTGTGGCTCCAAAGTGCCAAACCTCCTCTGGTCATAAAAGTAGGAGGCATTTACTGTTTTATTTCACGACAGCAAACACAGGTGATTATCGCAATTACAAAATGCATTTAGCATGAGCTGTATGCGATAAATGGTGCCATCAAGTTCTCTAACTTGAAGACAAGTTATTGTTTGAGAACACATGTATAATGGGTTTTATCTGCTTGGCTATCTAACAGGGTGAGATTTATTCCTTCTGCAATCCCTTTAGCAGATTGTCTGGGATGTGCATCACATTCCGGTTTAATGCTTATTCAATGGCGACAGTGTTCCCTTTTTTGTCTACTTTGTGGAGATGTTTTCTGAAGTGGCAGCAGATTTTGTTTTTTAGATACATTTGCCCATAATTACTGCACGGAATCTCATATATGTATTTATTTAATTGACCGATATGGAATTTATTTATAAATATGATCACGTAATCAGAGCCCATTACTTATGATGGGAGGCAAAGGGAAGGGAAGTGTTTTCGGATTACTTTAAAAATATGCTTTTAAAAACAACTTCATTAAGTTGTTTTTAAAAACAACTTATATTGACGTATATTGAAAGCATTTAGGAATTAGCTGATACTATTACTGAGCCATTAGTTCTGACAACTCACTGAGGATATAGAAATAATTTGAAGATTACAGATAAAAAGTGGAGATATATATGTTTTGTATTACACCTATTTGAAAGTAATTTTACAATGAGTTTGGAAATTATATACTGATTAAGCTAATGTTAAATTTTCCTGAGATTCTAGAATAAAACAGCAGGCAAGCATTTCAGTCGCAGAAAAACAAAGCAAAACTAAAAGAAACATGTTTTGAAGGAAATTATATCAGATCAATAGAGTACATGACAAAAAAAATAGGTACATGACAGTACAAATTCACAAGGCAAGGGAATATGAGATATTATGTAGAATTATATGTCTCCTTTACATTCTTTTCAACACAATTGAGGACAGGTTAAAATTGATCTTTATTGTGTAGTGAACATCTATCCAATGAGCAGAATGTTTTGAGCCCACAAAATTTCATTTAATATTTCAGTCAATGACTTGCAAGTCTGGATGGTACATATGTTAATGAGCACCGAAATAAAAGATAAAATTATAAAAGTAATTCCTTTATTTATTCACCTGATAACTCTTGCTTGGCCATGTACTCTATGTCAGGCACTATAATAGATATCAGGAATTCACTGAGAGAAGACATTCTAGTTATTCAATACATGAAATTATCAGGGAGATATGATCAAATAAAAACTGAATAGCAATAGTTTAAAACACCACACTTCAAATAGTATTTTTGTGTTTAAAAGAAGCCTAAAGATTAGCTTTAAAATCTTGAGTGCATTTTAAGCCATATTAACACAAAATACGTGGCCAACACGAACATTTGAAAAGAAACATTTATGTTTAAATAAAAAGAACGTATTTTTACTACCTTATTTATCAAGCTGTCTCAAGGGACTCATTACCATTGCTCAGGTTAATGTTGAATTTTAACATTTAAAATGTTTTTCCCCAAACATTTATTGTATTGAAAAATTTAGCAATAGTATGGAAACAATGCAGAGCAAAGCAATGTAACTAAAAGTCATAATTAAGCATGATTTCACATGTAACTGTCAAATTCTTATGGCTTACTCCACGAAGGAGGATAGAGTTCACAATTAGATTCTATAGGGTATAAGGGATTTTAACAGGAAAAAAAGGAAATGTTTTTCTAGAACTTGATAGCAACAATTGTGCTTTTGTGTCTCCATTTTTCTTTCAAATGGTGAACACAATAGAGGTATTGAGACCTGAACTAAGGTTCAGGATTTATTTGTTTTAGAGTGTTTCTCCTTAACTGGGAGAAACCAGAAGTCCAAAGGAGTTACTGCAGAAATAAAGTAATGGAAAGTGACCTAAGTCAATGTGGCCAGTTGGAATATTGGTCAGAAAGACTTCACCCTCCTCCCATCACTGCCACAGAAAGCATGTTCTCCCATGGTCTCTTCATGTTAGGCATGGATACTTGGCTTGCTATGACTGATGGAATATTAGCAGACATGACTCCCCAAAGACTTGAGATCATCTACACTTCGGGGACTTGTCTCTGGCATATCTGCTATTGCTAAAAGAAGAATTTGCTTTGAACTAAAACACTTGTGTCAAGAAGATGAGAGAAACATGTAGCAGAGCAGTACCACCCCCCCAAACCTGGCCTAGAACAATCAAGAACAAACCTGGCCTAGAACAATCAAACCAAAAAAGGTTTCCCGATTACATGTGTTAAATAAGTGCTTATTGTTTTACGCTGCTGGATTTTAGTGGTTGCTTGTTATGCATCATTATTGTGGTGTAACTAATCAGTAAATACAATAATACTGTTTGCTAATATAGTAAACTCTGAAAAGTAGACCTCAGGGAATGCAGAAAAGATGAACGATTTAGTGTTTTTGTTTTTCCAAGTAAGTAAAAAATTCTGAGAAACCCAGTAGTGAGACAGAATAGTCTAGTTGAAAAGATAGGAGGCATGAAACTACTCTTCCACTCTTTAAAGAGGGTGTGAATCTGGGGGATTTGGATAACATGCACATTCCCAGGCCTCTGGTTTCAAGTGTCCAAATTAGTAAGTCTGAGATGGAGCATTGATACCTGATTTTAACCATAATTTCAAGTGAAATGAAGATGAGTAGGTAGCCCAGAGATCCCCATAGTACATGGATTTCAACATTCAGCAATCAAGTATTTCTAATGAAGATGTGACTTTACTTGCAATGTTCCCTCATAAGCTGGTGTAAACAAGATGATCTGTGATTGTGGTTCTAACTATGTTTATTGTACTGTGTGAAGTTCTGGGATATCTGCCATAGGAAATAAAAGTGAACCCTAAAGAACTCATTTATGCCCTCAAGGCAAGTGAATATTATTCAATGAATAGGACGAGCGCAGGGTGGGTAGAAATGGTAAACTATGGAAGGAAAGGACAATAATACAGTAATCCCTATGGAAGAAACATGGATGTGCATGAAGTAACTGGATAGTAGTTATTCTTATAGCACAATTTTTTCAATATCTCTACAATATTAGTAACAATAATAGAAAATACATCTAGCACATATAATGTGATGTTCTTTAAAACCTCCTCCCCCTATAAAACAACAACAACAAAATCCTTTGGGAGATGTCTCACTTTTGCTTGAATTTTCTGGGTGAGAAAACTGACAAGTTGAGTGACTTGCCCATGTTCATACAGCTAAAGTGGAGTAAAGGTGGTACTTGAACGCACAGTGCACCTCGGGCAACCTTGGTCCTGTCCACAACACTGTAGCTAGCATCTTTGGTCTACAAGGAAAATCTTTCAGGTCAAGGCCAGGTGGCCTTTTGTTAACTGCCATGGTGCCATGAGTGAGCAGATAATTAATCCCTACACGAGGAGTGAAGGAATGCATCTGACTCCCCCAAAATATAAAGACTTCACAATTTGTAAGAGCCATGTGTATCTCAGAGAAGCTACTATAAATTGAGCTGTAAAGCTACCTAAAAATAATGTAAACATTTTGACATATAGTTTAAATATAATCAGGAATTGTTTATTTGCAAGTCTAAGCACTTCAACACATTAGAAAATGGCACTTTTCTAAAACAATTTATGAAATAGCCGCTATCCGTAGTTTAAATCTTTCCACTAAAACAACAAATGGATGATTTGCTTTTTGATGCCTCTCGTGGTGAAGGTGTGATCAGGCGGGCTGAGCATGGCTGGTTGAGGCATCACAGCAGATCCATCTGGCCCAATCCTAATGGACAGATCAAAAATGATTCTGTCAGAGACTATTTTATGTGGTGAAAATCTCGTAAATTTAATGGAACAAAGACAATTTACTACTGAACAAGAAAGACACTAGATATATGTTCTGAAAGTGAAATTTGAAAAGGAAAGTTGTAGCAAGAGCAAGCAGGTGACGGTGATGGATATTTTCAAAAGAACTGCTGTATCTGCTCTACTGCAATGCCTCCAGATTTGGTTGCTACAAATCCTGCTGGTAAGCAATTTTGCCACATGATCTTTAAAAGATCAACACAGATATCTGGATAAATAAGAAAAATTTTGATATATGCTGCTTTGTAAAATACTTTTAAGAAAAAAAACTTGCAAATTCTGGATTTTGCTTGGCTAATTTCTCTTTTCATGTCACTAAATACATAGGCCATGTATAAATTGTACTGTTCCTTTCATTAGGAAGCATACCCAGAAGTCTTGATATATTCAGAATAGCAGCAAATACTTAAGATATCTCCAAAAACATATTTAGTACATTTTTAGATAAATTCGTTTTAAGACAGAAATTGTCAAAATGCATTTATTTTGAATGTTATAATCCAATGCAGTTTATGTGCTCATTATATTCTCTCAATCTTTGTACTCCTTAAAATTAAGAACTTAACTCAGTAATATGCCAGTAAATGTTTAGAGACTGGGTCTGAGGTGCTTACCAATTCTGTGATATAAATCCTCTCACTAAGGTTGGTTTCAAGCTACCGATATGCTGCCAACTGGCTTGCAAAATTCCTGAATACCTAACGACTGGCCCTCTACAGCAGATGCCAATCAGTCCCAGCATCCCACTGTGAAGCTTCAGAAATGTCATGCATCTTTAAGAGGCTGGTTCTTGGATTTAAATATAATCATCTATGGTAATAAGAACATTTTGTTTTCAAATGCCTCTGTTCTCTTTGACCTTTGTAAAATTAGTGGTGAGACTGTTTTTATATTAAGAAAGTCTGACACTAGAAAAGATCTTTCCATGCAGAAGATCCATGGGAAGACTTTTCTCTTAATAAATGTCATTAAAAATCAAATAGCAAGAGGACAAGAAGTCAAAGCTAATCCATGAGCGAGAAGTTATTCATTTATTGTGTAGAAATTTCTAATTAATATCGAATGAATGTGTATTGCTATTGCTTATATAGGTATTATTTACTAGAAGTAATGATTCAATAAGCAGCCCTGAAAAAAAACACCCTGATAAGTTTTTTTAATAAAACCTAATTATTTCCATGTGATAGACTCCTTAAATGGCATTACTATGCCAGGATAAATTGTACTTCTCTCCAAAATTTGTCTGGGTTCTGATTATTTCTCTCCATCCCCTGTGCTACCACCTGGACCAATGTACTATCAGTTTTCCCAAGATTTTTGCAATAGTTTCTAAAATACATTCCCTGTTTCTATGCTTGTTGTTGACCTTTACTGTCAAATCATTCATTCAGAGTGATCTTTTAAAGCCAAAAATCTCATCATAATACTTCCTTGTTTTATAAGGGTTTTGACCCTCCAACTTATTCTCATTTCACCTCTATTGAAACCAGAGTTCTCATAAAGGTTAGGGATCTCTTGTCTCTTGCTGCTTTAAGGATCTTCTCTTTATCTTTGGAATTTGTAAGTTTCACTATTAAATGTTGGGGTATTGAACGGTTTTTATTGTTTGTAGGGGGGGGATCTCTCTATCTCCTGGATCTGAATGCCTGTTTCCCTCCCCAAATTAGGGAAGTTCTCAGCTATTGTTCAAATACACTTTCTGGTCCTCTGTCCCTTTCGGCGCCCTCTGGAATCCCAATTAAACATAGATTTTTTCTTCTGAGGCTGTCATTTATTTCCCTTAACCTTTCCTAAAAAAAACAAAAAACAAACAAAAAAAAAAAAACAAAAGAAGAAGAAGAAGAAGAAGAAGAAGAAAAGAAAAGAAAAAAGAAACCAGAGTTCTCACAATGTTTTAATGGCTCCCACATTACTGTATGATCTAACCCCTTTCCATCTAACTTTAAAACTAAGGTTTCCATTTCACTCATCGCATTCTAGACACTCTCTTTCTTGCTGCTCCGCTCTCATCAGAATCCTGCTCAGGCCCTTTGCATTTGTGGTTTCCTCAACCTAAAATGCTCTTTATACGTGACTTAGCTCTTCACCTATCTTGTTTAGATTTTTCTTCAAAACCAACTTCTTAGTGATTTAAACTAGCATTTATCTTATCCGTATACTTTCTATCTTCCTTCCTTGGTTTATTTTTCTCCTTGTGCTTAAACTAAGTTAATGCCCTTAATGTTTTGCTTTTATACTTATCATTTGTCCGCCACCACTGGAGTATAAACAAAATGAGGAATATTATTTTTCATTAGTGTACCCCAGAAGTTGCCTGATATGTAATAGGTGCTGGATAAATATTTGAGGAATCGATACATAAATTGTTCACAACAATATTCCCCAGAAAATGTTGTCATTATTTACCAAATCTTTCATTTTTATGTGCTAAACTATAAGTCTATACTATTGTCTCCCTGTTTTTACTTCCCTGACTAATGAAACTCAGAAGCCTAAAAGAAGAGTTGGTTACAAAGAGAGCAAGGAAAAAAACAAAAACAGATTTTTTGCAAGTCTTCTCACTATCCACTCCCCCTGCAATATTCTATCCCAAATTATTATGTGGGAATAGCATCATGGGAAATAGTGGGAGAGAGCTTTAAGAATAGAATGCTCCACTGAAGCAACTGTTAAAGCAAAACAAGGCAAAACAACCCAAAACAAATGAATAATAATAAAAAAAAATCTTGAGAGAATAAACCTTATCAGATTTCCAGTACTTAACCAAGAATTTAAAGCATCAGGTGGGTGCTTAATGAATCAAGTGACTGCAAAGTTTTGGTGTTGAAGAACATCTCTGTCAAGTCACATACTGCAGTGGAGACTTTAGTGACCACACAGAAAAAGGAAAACAGCTTGTGAAAATGGTGTAGAAAGTCACTTTAAAAAAATGACTGGAAACCTCAACAATCAACAACAAAAGTCACTGGAGTGGAGGGAGAATCTGATTTCCAGAGTCATCATATTATAATGTCCAGAATGTCTAGTTTTCAGAAAAATAAGTAAATAAAAATTTTAAATTAATGAGACATTTAAAAAAAGGACAAGAATGAATGGCCCATTCACTGGAAAAAAATACATTTACAGAAGGCCTCCCCTAGGAAGCCCAGACATTGGATGTACCACACAAAAACTTAAATCACTGTCTTGTGTATGCAAAGGGCAGAGGCAAATTGTCAGTGAATAACTAAAGGACACCAGGAGAACTATATATGAACAAATAGGTCTGGGGCTACTGGATTTCCCCATGCAAAAGAACAAAGTTAGTTCCCTACCTCATAGCATATAGAAAATTAACTCAAAATGGATGCACATCCTAAATGTAAGATCTAAACCTGTAAAGCACCTAGAAAAAGCACAAGAATCAATCTTGATGAACTGGATTTAGCAAGGGATTCTTATGTATGACACCAAAGTATCATCAACGTGAAATGATAAAGACAATGAACTTCATTGTAACCTTTTCTCTATCAAAGGATGCTATCCACAAAGTGGATATGGGAGTAAAGCTAAAGGATGGGAGGATATATTTGCAAATCACATACCTGAAAAGGGTCCCAAATCCAAACTATATTAATAACATAATAAGAAAAAGAAGAAAAGAAACATATAAAAAATGGGGAAATGACCTGAACAGACATTTCTCTAGAGAAGATATACAATGGCTAAAAGGATGTTCAACAACATTGAGAATTAGGAAAATAAAAATGAACACTGGGGCACCTGGGTAGCTCAGATGGTTAAGCGTCCAACTCTCGGTTTCAGCTCAGGTTGTGATCTCAGGGTTGTGAGATCAAGCCCGATTAGAGCCTGCCTAAGAGTCTCTTTCTCCCTCTCTTTCTGTCCCTCCCCCAACTCATGCTCTCTCTCTCTCTCTCTCTCTCTCTCAACAAAACAAAGCAAAACAGTAAACCACAATGAGAAACCACTTCATACCCAGTAGGACGCCTATAATTCAAACAAACAATACATGTTGGTGAGGATGTGGAAAATTTAGACACCTAGTACATTGTTGGTTGGTTTATAAAATGTTGCAGCTGCTGTGGGTTTCCACAGGAGGTTAAATGTAGAATTACATTATGACCCAGCAATTCCACTCTCAGGTATATATACCAACCAAGGGAAAACAAGTACTCAAACATATGTCATTATAGTCATTATAGCATTATTGAAAATAGCCAAAAGGTAGAAACAACCCAAATGCAATCAAAACCATCATATATGTACAATGGAATATAATTCAGCCATTAAAGGGAATGAAGTACTATGATACATGTTACAATGTGAGTGGACCTCAAAAATATAATGCGAAGTGAAATAAGCCATAAACATAACATTACATGTTGTATGAATCCATTTTTATGAAACATACACAGTGAGAAAATCCATAGACAGAAAGAATGGAATAGTTTTTTGCCTGGGACTGGGAGGAACAGGTCAATGAGAAGTGACTGCTTCGTGGGTATGAGGATTTTTGGGGGGTGAATAAATGGTTTCAGAACTAGATAGAAGCAGTAGTTGAACTACATTGTGCATATACTAAATCCTCCTAGCCAGTGAGTTATATGCTTTAAAATGGCCTATTTTGTGTTCTGTGAATCCCACTCCCCCCAGAAAAAAAAAAAAAAAACAAACTATTTTTAGGATTATTTTGGAGATGAGTTTATCAGCATCTTCTCTTAGGTTGCCTGAAGTGTATTCCAATCTTTACTAAATAGCTACAAGATTATATGCATCTACCATATATGCTTTAAGGAAAAGATAATATAATCTTCTGTGGTAACTGTGGTAATTAAAACATAATAACAACACATTTAAAAATGTCTTCAGTATTCTGATATTTACAAGAGACCTATTTTGCACCAGTGTTTCACTGAATGTTTCTCCAGAGAGCTAAATAAAGGAGGTACTTGGAGATTTTGAAAAAGGTGTTATTTAATGTGATTTAACTCAAGTGGAGAAAGGCAATTGGAAGGAGAAACTTTTATTATTAATTTAAAAGTCACCTGACATTGTCTAAACAAAACGAAGAACAACAGAAATCTATGTAGAAATGTCTTAAGTTGAATAGCAACCTCCTCTGGTCTGCCTCACTAAAAATAACCATTTTTATTAGTGGCTGGATTTGGGCTCTTCTAGTAGTCATCTTTATAAATTTAAATAACATGTATATGGCAGTTTCTTGGGTTGAATTTGGTTGACTCTTTACTTTTAAGAATAGGAATTAAATGTGGTTTTAGCATTCACTTAATCCTGTTTCTTTTTGTTTAAATCATTTTATTCCATTTCTACACTTCATCATTTTTAAATGTTTTTTTGATTCATCAACTTCAGATACTGTGTTTTTAACTCCCAAGTCAAAAAGATGAGCAAATTATTCTCTATTTCTAACATCTTCTTTTCTAAAATGTTGGCAATTTAAAGGTCTTCAAAATGTCAAGGTTTGCAGTATTTAAATTTTATTTTGTAACAAGAATTAGATCTTTGCTTTGTCTTTATGAATTGAAAAATGTAAACCCAGTCAATAAGATATTATGGTTATCTGAGTATTATTCATGGCAAAACCGATCGTTAACTGGATGCATAAATGAGACATTATAATTCTCTTTCACTACCGGGATTAGTTAAATGTCTATCACATACCACTGAATTTAAAGTACTTAAATTATGTCAAGATTAAGGTATGTAATTTCAGTCTTGGAATTCCTTTCATTTTCTGACTGTTTTGATAAATCATACATATTTGAAATTTGATCTCTTTGAAACTAAAGGGGCCCTAAACCCTCTCTTAATCAATATTCAATACTAATCCATTGAATTAAAGATTTATTAGTGTGTTTATTGCCTTGGTTTAAGCACTTTCCTTTTTTTTTATCAGAAACTCTATTTGATTTTAAAAGTTTTGCTGTTTAGTGTACATCTATAGAAAGTACTTGAAAATGAGTACTTGAGGCTATGCCATGTGAATAGTTAATCTGTACAATCTATAGCTTATATGGACATAGGACTGGAATTACAACTATGGGGCATCCCAGAATACTAACACAAGTATTATGAATATATTATAATAGGGCAAATGACATGTAATTATGCATATTTATTTAGCTGATGGCATTTATGCATGTGTATATTAGGGAGTGGTTGATATTCACATTTTTTAGGGAAAACATTAGAAAAGGTCTTGGGTCCCAATTCCCCAAATTAATATCAGAATGACAGGAAGTAAAGGTCCAAGAATATTGGAAATCATTCATCTATGTATGATAAATGTATTTAGTTACTAAGAATTATGCTTATTATGCTTTGGCATGATAAACCGTGTACTTAATAAGCTGTGAGGGCAATTGAACTTCTAAACTGGTTTAACATGATCTTTTATCTTCTTTACTAGAAAACATTTAAGTGTGTGGAAAATGGAGGTAAAGATCACTGCCTTGAAATCAAGATGTTTGTGGTCTTTCTGAGGTATCCACTCCTGGATATGGTGTTATCCTCTCTAATTCCTTGTGTTCCTCATCTGATGAAGGTAATCATCAAATAAATAATATTACTGTGTTGCTGCCAAAATGAAAGATAAGGCATTATAATGTGTAATTTGGTCAATAGTAATCACTATTAATGTTTCTCATTGTATTTTCTTATTAAAAAAAAAACTAGACCCATTATCAACAATCAAAGGCAAACCAGGCAAGATATATTGGATACACTTTCATGCTAGAGTACCCCTTTGTCTCAGATTTTTCTTTCTAATATAGGATTATAACATCTATCCCCTAGAGTGGTTGTGATCATTACATTAAGAAGAATGTAGATTATGTGAAGCTGTGTGCAAACTATAAAAAGCTCTACCAATGTTAGATATTTTAATGGGTTCCTAGGATAAGATGAAATATATCAAAAATTCAAAACAGGAATTTTGCAAGCATTGTGCCTGAGAGACCCTAAAACAGGCTGCATCATTTTTAAAACCATGTTGAAGCTTAGAATATACTTCTTTTAGGTGTATTAAGTGATTATGTTAGTATTTGAAACAAAACTCCACAGAATAAGTAGAGTACAGATTAGGATTATGAGCCACTGAGGGTTGAAATCACTCGCCAAAAATCACAGAACTAAAAAGTACTGGGCTAGGATTCAACACAAAGCAGGCTGACTGTGGGACCAAATTTTTTGAAAGATGAATTAAGAAACCTATTTTTATGTGGAAGAAGTAACAAAAGCCTCACATAAAGGGCACAGCTTTATGGCTCTTCCAGAGAGCTTTGTTTTGATTTTCTCTTAAGCAATCTAAAAGGCATATTTCACATTTTCTTTTTGAAATTTTTATTAACCTATATGCTTCTCTGTTGTATAATTTAAGGTGAAGAACAAGATGGGGAAATTTTCTCCTTAACAAATAATCATTTGTTACACTTATTTATTTGAATATCTGTTAACTATGATTTAAAAAGAAGAAGGTTGAAGAGACTGTCTTTCTTCCAATGGATAGTCTTTCCTCCTTTATGGAATATTAGATGGCCGTACATTTCAGGGTCCACTTCTGGGTTCTCTATTCTGTTCCATTGATCTATGTGTCTGTTTTTGTGCCAGTACCACACTGTCTTGGTGACCACAGCTTTGTAGTACAACCTGAAATCTGGCATTGTGATGCCCCCAGCTCTGGTTTTCTTTTTTAAAATTCCCCTGGCTATTCGGGGTCTTTTCTGATTCCACACAAATCTTAAAATAATTTGTTCTAACTCTCTGAAGAAAGTCCATGGTATTTTGATAGGGATTGCATTAAACGTATAAATTGCCCTGGGTAACATTGACATTTTTACAATATTAATTCTGCCAATCCATGAGCATGGAATATTTTTCCATCTCTTTGTGTCTTCCTCAATTTCTTTCAGAAGTGTTCTATAGTTTTTAGGGTATAGATCCTTTACCTCTTTGGTTAGGTTTATTCCTAGGTATCTTATGCTTTTGGGTGCAATTGTAAATGGGATTGACTCCTTAATTTCTCTTTCTTCAGTCTCATTGTTAGTGTATAGAAATGCCATTGATTTCTGGGCATTGATTTGGTATCCTGCCATGCTACCAAATTGCTGTATGAGTTCTAGCAATCTTGGGGTGGAGGCTTTTGGGTTTTCTATGTAGAGTATCATGTCATCGGCAAAGAGGGAGAGTTTGACTTCTTCTTTGCCAATTTGAATGCCTTTAATGTCTTTTTGTTGTCTGATTGCTGAGGCGAGGACTTCCAGAACTATGTTGAACAGCAGTGGTGAGAGTGGACATCCCTGTCTCGTTCCTGATCTTAGGGGAAAGGCTCCCAGTGCTTCCCCATTGAGAATGATATTTGCTGTGGGCTTTTCGTAAATGGCTTTTAAGATGTCGAGGAAAGTTCCCTCTATCCCAACACTCTGAAGGGTTTTGATCAGGAATGGATGCTGTATTTTGTCAAATGCTTTCTCTGCATCTAATGAGAGTATCATATGGTTCTTGGTTTTTCTCTTGCTGATATGATGAATCACATTGATTGTTTTACGAGTGTTGAACCAGCCTTGTGTCCCAGGGATAAATCCTACTTGGTCATGGTGAATAATTTTCTTAATGTGTTGTTGGATCCTATTGGCTAGTATCTTGTTGAGAATTTTTGCATCCATGTTCATCAGGGATATTGGTCTGTAATTCTCCTTTTTTGTGGGGTCTTTGTCTGGTTTCAGAATTAAGGTGATGCTGGCCTCATAGAACGAATTTGGAAGTATTCCATCTCTTTCTATCTTTCCAAAAAGCTTTAGTAGAATAGGTATGATTTCTTCTTTAAACGTTTGATAGAATTCCCCTGGGAAGCCATCTGGCCCTGGACTCTTGTGTCTCGGGAGGTTTTTGATGACTGCTTCAATTTCCTCCCTGGTTATTGGCCTGTTCAGGTTTTCTATTTCTTCCTGCTCCAGTTTTGGTAGTTTGTGGCTTTCCAGGAATGCCATCAGGGAAATACAAATCAAAACCACAATGAGATCCCACCTCACACCAGTGAGAATGGGGAAAATTAACAAGGCAGGAAACAACAAATGTTGGAGAGGATGCGGAGAAAAGGGAACCCTCTTACACTGTTGGTGGGAATGTGAACTGGTGCAGCCACTCTGGAAAACTGTGTGGAGGTTCCTCAAAGAGTTAAAAATAGACCTGCCCTACGACCCAGCAATTGCACTGTTGGGGATTTACCCCAAAGATTCAGATGCAATGAAACGTCGGGACACCTGCACCCGGATGTTTCTAGCAGCAATGGCCACAATCGCCAAACTGTGGAAGGAGCCTCGGTGTCCATCGAGAGATGATGGATAAAGAAGATGTGGTTTATGTATACAATGGAATATTCCTCAGCAATTAGAAACGACAAATACCCACCATTTGCTTCAACGTGGATGGAACTGGAGGGTATTATGCTGAGTGAAGTAAGTCAATCGGAGAAGGACAAACAGTGTATGTTCTCATTCATTTGGGGAATATGAATAATAGTGAAAGGGAATATAAAGGAAGGGAAAAGAAATGTTGGGAAATATCAGGAAGGGAGACAGAACATAAAGACTCCTAACTCGGGGAAATGAACTAGGGGTGGTGGAAGGGGAGGAGGGCGGGTGTTGGAGGGGAATGGGTGACGGGCACTGAGGTAGACACTTGACGGGATGAGCACTGGGTGTTTTTCTGTATGTTGGTAAATTGAACACCAATAAAAGCTAATTTAAAAAAAAATTAAAAAAAAATAAAAAGAAGAAGGTTGTAATTTTGGAGCACACTGTGTTTAGAAATAATGTTTCTCTGGAACTGACATGAAAGAGTTAATGCTGCCAGTATAGGGTAGAGTCCAAGTCCAGGAAAGATAATATTGGCAGGCACTTGAATAAAAAGCAACTACAGACCTGTCATGACTGTGTCTTGAGTAATGGGATTCATTCATTTTGGTATTTTTAATGCAATTGTAAACTGCCATTTTCCTCACGGTTTAAAGCAGTTTTTTTTGATGATATAGCTATAAATGTGAAAACCAAATTAACTTGTCACATTTGACTAGCTAAAGTATTTCCCAATCCCATTTTTAGGGTATTGATAAAACCTCAATAATCAGGGTTTAAATCAGGAGAAAGAATGACATTTTGCAGGATCACAGAAATGTCCCAAAGATGAAAAATATGAAGAAAGTTGGTTAATATATGGTTGTTTATGAAGTACAGAATCTTATATTAAAAATAAGAGCACACAATCCTGGGATTAATGTCAGTAAGTCAATACCCACTATCTGAGACAGCACTATCACACAATATTGACTGGCACTTGTATTTTTATTCTTTTATTAAATTAACTCTAATGTTTCCTTAGGGGGTTCTCTATTTTAATAACTTAAATTCACTCTTTCCTTTTTAACCCAATTGTTTCTGAAGGTAAGGATTCTTTTTCCTAGGTGATGGTAAACATTAATTCACAGGTCTGCAAAGTAATACCCAGACAATGGAACAATTTCAGCTTGAGAAGAAGGAAGCTTCCTTGTGGAGATGTACCTTCTTAGGTGAACCTTATTGCTCTAGATTAAAGACCACTCCCACTGGTATTATCAAAGACTAACTTATGGAGCTTTTCCTGGGGAATTTTTACAAAAGAAGCTTCTCCAATATTCCATCACATAAAAATACTTCTATTGCACAGAATCAGCTAAGTGTATGCTCTCTTAATCTCCCTAACTTTATAAGGCTTGTGTAATAAATACTACTAAGATACATGGGAGAAACGCAGAAGCTGGGATCTCTTTAGCAAGTGCCATCTAGACCCTATTTTCATAATATTCTGATCTATCAAAAACAGACCCAAATTTAAACAACCTTTTCATTAACAGTGGAGAACTCTCTATATGTTCTGTTCAATTTTGCTCTAAGCCTAAATTTGCTCTAAAATATGAAGTTTATTAATTTAAAAAAAGAATGCCATAAAGAATTTGGTAAATAAATGCCAATATCATCACTAAAAAAAGAAAAAGAACTGATACATGCTTCTACAACATAGAAGAACCATGAAAACATAGGCCATGTAAAAGAAGCCAGTCACAAAACACCATATATTACATGATTCATTTTATATGAAATGTCCAGAATAGGGAAATCTACAGATAAAGTAATAGGGCTGGGAGTGAAGTTCCCAGGGCTGGGAGTGAAGGGCAGGAGGAATTGGGGAGCAATTGCCAATAGTTATGGAGTTTCCATGGGAGGCATGATGAAAATGTTCTAAATTATTGTAAAGATGAGTGCATATCTCTGAATGTACTGAAAACTTGAATTATACACTTTAAATAGGATAATCTATAGTATGCAAATTAAACCTCATTAAAGCAGTTAAGTAACCTATGACTATCTTAAAAGTGCTTTGGTGTAATATCTACTTCATGACAAAACATACAATAATATCATATTAAGAAGTCTTTTTGAGAGATACCATGTTCTTTCAAACAATCGCAGTCTACTTCTTATTCTGTGATTTATATTAGATGAATTTCTCCCTTGGAAATGTATATCTGTAATACAGTCTCATACCCAAATAGCACTATAAAAATGTTTATACATTTTTTAAAAGGACATTCAAGTCTAGTGACGTGAGTTAAAGGGAACTATGCAGAGATGGGTGGATTAAACTCTATATGGTGATTTCCTCCCAAAAAAATAAGTTAAAATCACATGGTTCTCAGTACATATTTTCATCTTCCATGGAAATACACAACTACGTGTTTAAACATTATTCATGATTAAAGACTGGAAATTAGGAGATTTGATCTGCAGAAAGGATATCAGAGGCAGAGACTATTGACTTTCAAGATGTAGAGCCTTATTTATCCTTATTCTGGGTTTGAGAATAATATACTATTCTGGTTTCCCCTCTCACCCTCCTGAATGGTGCTCCCCAGTCTTTCCTAGATCATTTTCCTTTCCCGAATTACAACATTTGGTGTGTTCTAAGCAAGGCTCAGTCCTCAGAGCTTTTTGTTGCCATACCTACATTCACTCCTTAATGGTCACACAGAATCTTGCTTTGAAATACAGTATTTATAGGATAAATCTCAAATCTAAATCTCCAGTCCAGACAGATTTACAGTACTGTGCCAAACCATATTGGAGCCTGAGGCAAAAGGAAAAATCAGTAATATTGATCCTGCCTGTATTAGTTTTCTATTGCTATTGTAACAAATAACTACAAGCTTAGCATCTTAAAACAAAACAAAGCAAAAAAAAAAAAAAGTAAACAAATTTAGTATCTCATAATTCTGTGGGTCAGAAATCTGGTAGACTGATGTGGTTTCTTTGTTCCGGAATCCACAAGGCTGAAATCAAGATGGCAGATGGACTGGGCTCTTAAGACTCTCGGGGAGAATCAGCTTCTAGGCTTACTCTGGTATTGGCAGAATTCAATTCTTTGGAAGGCTGAAGTCCCTGTTTTCCTTGCTTGCTGTTGTCCAGGAGTTGTTCTTAGCTTCTAGTGTCCACACCTTGCTGTCTCCTGGCTTACGACTCACTATGGCTTATCTTCAAAGCCAACAATAGCCAACTATAGCTTTCTCATGCTTTCCTGACTCTCCTTCCACCACACATATCTGACTCTTTTGGCTTCCTTTTCCACTTTAAAGGGTTCATGAGGTTATAGCGGGCTCATTTAACAATACAGGGTAATACTTCTGTTTTAAGGGTGGCTGATTAGCAATCTAATACCATCTACAAATCTCTTTTGACATGTAATGTAAGAAATCCATGGGCATAACACTGAGGAATAAAAATCATGGGGCCCAAAGTCCTGTCTACCAAACTATTCTTATCTGAAAATTTTGCTATTTTGCTCACCATGTATTGTTCACATTAATTTTTTAAAATCACATTAAATATTACTTATCATGATTAATGAGTGTTTTTGTGCTTCACTAAATTTTGTTATCTGGGGCAAGTGCCTCATTTAGCTCACCATAATTTTGGCCTTTTAATATCACCAATTGATCTTCAGCTGGGTATCTCAAAGGTATTGTATCCAGAATCAAACTATTGATTTATCCTCCAAAACCTGCTCTTCCCAAAGTGATTCTTATTTCAATAAATAGCACATCCATTGACCTCATTGCTAAGGTCAAAAAAATATTCGGAATTCATCTTTGATTTCTCAATTCAGTATCTTCCAATTATGCTCAAAGTGAAATCCAAATCTCTATTTTATAGTCTATATGCCCTCTATTATCTGGCTCCTGGCTATTTAACATTCTCTCCTGTGTTTATTCTAGCTACAACCTCCAGCTGTTTTACCATTGTTCTAAATAAGAACTACAAGAACAGCTATTTCTTCTGCTGGAAGTTTTGTCTCCCAGATTTCACTCAGTTCAATCCTTAAATTCATTCATGTCTCTACTCAAACATCACTTTCCTGACCTATCTTGAATCCTTGTCTCTTCTTTTTTACTTTTGTTATAGAGTTTACCATTACCTGACAAACTACTATAACATTTTAAGTGTGTTGTTTTCTTCCATATAGTGTTTCATAAGGACAAATCCTTGCTTTGGTTCATAGATGTATTCCCAATGCTTAGAACACTACTTGTATCATAGTGGGTACCCTAGATCCTAAAAAAATACCTGTCGATTGATTGACAGTTGCATACAACACAATAGCATAGACAATAATGTTATGTATTTTTATAGAACATAAAGATAGGCTCATAAAATCAAAAATCTCAATGATATGTATGGGAAACTGAGTTCTGAAAAATCATTAATCAATTTGTATCATGTGGTCAAAAAGCAGACCATTAATGGATCTCTCCTCAATCAGAAGATGTCTACAGGTCCAGGGATCATAGATTTACTGCTGTTCATACTAATAAATTCTTTGCATCAGGTCAATGGCATTATAAACAATTTACAAGCAGGAAATTGACGGGTAGAATATTAATAATTTATCTCAATCTTACATAGCCCCACTTACTGTACAGATAACAAAAGATCCAAGAGTAAACAAAATCATAAAGAAGTTACATGATGCTGCATTAGATTATTAGTTTCAGAGAGCTCTGGTGGGGTAGCAATTTGTGGTCCATGTTCCATTAAAGAAAATTAACTTAAAGATATACTTTGCTCAGGAATAACCACATCCTCATTATCTCACTAGAGGTTTATTATGTTTATATATACATTACTGAGTTAGGCCCTATGTGGATACAAAGATATAACAAATGTCTCTGGACTAAAAATATAATCTGCTGTGAGATATGGCATATGTGCAATAAAAACTTACCTATATATATATATATATATAGGGATCAAAAATATAGAAACTTACTTAAATTAACAGTTATTAAGTACCTATTATGTTCAAAACAATTTTGCAGAAGCCTTGGAGATATTTTAAGTACATTCATTATTCATACTTTACTTAAAACCATTAGATTTTAATAATAATATCCCAGGATAAAATTCCAAAGGGGCCATTTAAGAAATAAGAGTGCTGTGCCATGGGAGATAAGTCCATGTGACTGAGGAATTTTTTTGCAAGGAGAAGTATTTGAACAGAGAGCTCTTTAAAGGGGTAGAAAGGGGCTTGGTGGATATTCCAGGTTGAGAAATACTAAATACAAAGTTATAGGTATATTGTAATATTTGTTAATAATATTATCTAAAATGTATGTAGAGCTTTAGATTTAATAGAGTGAAGTAATTCTTGATTTAAAATGAGAGAAAATTCTTATATATTGAACCTAAATTGTTTCTTTGGATACAGAGAACAGATAAAATTTTAACAGCCCTTTTTATGCCTATAAATACTCTGACCCCAAATGCTTATTCATTTCTGAAAATTTCAGTGTTTGAAATAAATTCCTTGTTCAGGAATGTTCTATAAAGTTATCATTATCTGGAAGATCATGCCTTTAACTAATAATAGATTATTGAGCAGTCTGCTAAGATAAAAATAGTTTTATTAAAAGAAGTAAGGATGCTGAGTACAGTATAGAGCACTTTGAACTTCTTTCATTCACTCTTCCTAGTATATCCTAAAAGGGCTAGTATGAAGGAAATATATGAAATACGCTAGTCTTACTTTCAGGTTTTGCCAGAGATTGGCTTTTCAAGTGTGTATGAGGAAAGTGATTCTGCCAAAGACAGCTCAAATTATAAGTTCCACCTGAGAGGCAGCATTCATGGAGACACATCTCCAGAAACAAAGGAGCTGGCTGGTACCATTACCCTCCCCTGCCCTTCAGCATAAATATAGAACCAGAAGACCAGCACAAACCCCTGCCTACACCACATCTCCTGACCACAGAGTTTTACAGGGTCTAAGATCCAGTGCAGATGATGTAAGGTCTCATTTCACAAACAGACCAGAGCACACCTCACTAAAACTTGCCACATTCAGGCCAGGGTCAAAACAATGCCCACAGCAAACAAGGAGAGCCTCTACAGAAGACTAGCCTGCAGGATAGAATATCCATAATAACAACAGAGCACATGCAACACATGCTGGAGATATTCCCTTAAGTGCCAGGTCCTGGGTGCCACATGACCTCTTCTTCATAAGGCCATTAATTTCAGGAGCAGGAGACATAACTGGTTTTTCTAAGACAGAGAGGAAAGGCAGAGACTTATTTGAAATGTGAAGACAGGAATTTATCCCAAATAATAAATAAGATAAGGCCATGGCCAGATATCTAAGCAAAACAGATAGAGAATTTAAAGTAGCAATCATAAAGATTGATAAAGATACTAGCTGGGTTCAAGAAAATAAGACATCAGTGAGACCTTACCACTGAGATAAAGAATTAAAAAAAGAGAGATAAGGAGTGCAATAAATGAGATTAAAAACATTGATGTTTGATGCAATGAACATTGCATTTTCTGGCAGGCTAGAAGAAGCAGAGGAAGGAATTAATGACTTAGAAGACAAAAAAAAAGTGGTAAGCAACAGAAGAGCTGAATGAAGAGAGAAAGCAGTTATGCAAAATGAGAGTAGATTTAGGGAACTCAGTGATTGCATAAAATGTAATAACATTCATATTATAAGAGTCTCAGAAGAAGAGAATGAGAAGAGGGCAGAAAATTTATTTGAAGATATAACACCTGATCTGGGGAAGGAAACAGACATCCAGATTCAGGAGGCACAGCAAACTCCTGTCAAAGTCAACAAAAGCAGGCCAAGACCAGCACATACTGAAATTAAATTTGCAAAATATAGTAATAATGACAAATTCTTAAAAGCAGAAAGAGAAAAGAAGTTACTAAATTACAAGGAAAAGCCCATTAGTCTAGCTGTAGATTCTTTTAACAAAAATTTGACAAGCCAGAAGAGAGTGGCATGATATACTCAAAGTGCTGAATGGGAAAAGTCTGCAACCAAGGATACTATATCTAGCAAGGCTGTCATTCACAATACAGGGAGAGATCAGGGGTTTTCCAGACAAACAAAAACTAAAGGAATTCATGACCACTAAGCCAGCCCCACAAGAAATATTAAAAGAGACTGAGTGCAAAGGAGACACCAAAAGTGACAGTATAAAGGAAGGAAATGCAAAAGCACTACAAATAAATATTTCTGTAAAAATCAATCAAATACACACACAAGAAAGGATATACAATAATAACATATATCTAAAATGTGGGAAATATAGAAAAGAATGGGTTCAAATTTGAATGGCCATCAACTTTATACCTATTTGCAAAAGATGTTGTAAACAACCTACTGGTAACCATATATCAAAAGCCACGAATAAACATGCAAAGACTAAAAAGAAAGAAATCCAAATATATTACTAAAGATAATCAGGAAAACATGAAAGAGAGAAAGACAAAAAAGGATCAGGGAAAAGCTCTAGAAACCACCACAAAAAAAGTAATAAAATGGCAATAAATACATATCTATCAATAATTACTTTGAATGTAAATGGACTAAATGCTCCAATCAAAAAACATAGGGTGTCAGAATATATATAAAAAAGACCCATCTATATACTCAATTTAGATCTAAAGGTATCTGCAGGTTGAAAGTGAGGGGATGGAGAAACATTTATCATGCAAATGTATGTCAAAAGAAAGTCAGAGTAGCAGTTCTGAAATTGGACAAACTAGATTTCAAAACAAAGACTGGAACAAGAGACAAAGGGCACTATATCAAGAAAGGAGACAATCCAACAAAAAGATATAACAATTGCAAATATTTTGTACACAACATGGGAGTATGGAGATATATATATATATATATATATATATATATAAAACAATAAGAAACAATAAAGGAAATAATTAATAATAACAATAATAATAGTGACTTCAATACCCCACATACACTAATGGATAGATCATCTATGCAGAAAATAAATAAGAAAACAGCAAGTTTGAATGACACACTGAGCCAGATAGATGTAACAGATATATGCAGAACATTACATTCTAAAGCAGCAAACTACACAGTCTTTTTGAGTACACATAGACCATTTCCAGAATAGATCACATGTTACAACACATACAAAAAATTGAAGTTATACCATGCATCTTTTATGACCACAATGCTATGAAACTAGAAATCAATCAAAATAAAAAATGTGAAAATCAATCAAAATAAAAAATGTGAAAAGATCACAAACACATGGAGGTTAAAAACATGCTATTGAACAATGAATAGTCAACCAGGTAATCAAAGATGAAATAAAAAATACATGGAAATAAATGAAAATGAAAACATTGCAGTCTAAAACCTTTGGGATTAAAATAAATAAACAAATAAAACCTTTGGGATGCAATAAAAGTGGTCATAAGAGGGAAGTATAAAGCAATATAGGCCTACTTCAAGATGAGAGGAAAATCTCAAATGAACAACCTAAACTTACACTTAAAGGAGTTGGAAAAAGAACAAAAAATAAAGCCCAGGCCAGCAGAGGGAAGGAAATAATAGAAATTAGAGCAGAAATAAGTGATATATAAATTAAAACAACAACAACAACAACAACAACAATAGAAAAGTTCAATAAAACCAGGAGCTGGTTCTTTGAAAAAATTAATAAAATTGATAAACCTCTATCAAAAGAAGAGAGAAAGGATCCAATTAAGTAAAATCATGAATGCAAGAGGAGAGATCACAACCAACACCATAGAAACACAAACAACTGTAAGAGAATATTAGGAAAAATAATATGTCAACAAAATAGGCAATCTGGAAGAAATGGACAAATTCCTAGAAACATACAAACTACCAAAGATGAAACAGGATGAAATAGAAAATTTGAACAGACGCATAACCAGCAAAGGAATTGAATCAATAATCAAACTCTCCTAACAAGCAAAAGTCCTGGACCAGATGGCTTCCCAGTGGAATTCCACCAAACATTTAAAGAAGAGTTAATATCTATTCTCAAACTGTTTCAAAAAATAAAGAAAGGAAGGAAAACTTCCAAACTCCTTCTATGAGGTCAGCATTAGCTTTATTCCAAAACCAAAGGCTCCACTATAAAGGAAAATTACAGGTCAATATCCCTGATGAACATGAATGCAAAAATTCTCAACTAAACACTAGCAAATTGAATCTAGTTCAGTACATTAAACAAATTATTCACTACAATCAAGTGGGATTTATTCCTAGGCTGCAGGGGTGGCTCAATATTCATAAATCAATCAATGTGATACCTCACATTAATAAAAGAAAGGATAAGAACCACATGATCCTCTCAACAGACACAGCAAAAAAGCATTTGACAAAACAGAGCATCTGTTCTTGAGAAAAACCCTCAATAAAGTAGGGATAGAAGGAACATGCCCCAACATAATAAGAGCCATGTACAAAAGACCCACAGCTAATGTCATCGTCAATGAGGAAAAACTGATAGCTTTTCCTCAGTAGTCGGGAACAAGACCGTAGTAGTTTAACATAGTAGTGGAAGTCCTAGCCTCAGTAGTCAGACAACAAAAAGAAATAAAAGGCATCCAAATTGGCAAGGAAGAAGTCAGACTTCCACTATCATTGGCAGATCACATGATCTGTGTAGAAAACCCAAAAGACTCCACCAAAAGATTGCTAGAACTGATAACTGAAATCAGTAAAGTCACAGGATACATGTACAGAAATCTGCATTTCTATGCACCAATAATGAATCAACAGAGAGAGAAATCCAAGAATCAATCTGATTTACAATTGCACCAAAAACCATAAGATACCTAGAAGTAAACCTAACCAAAGATGTGAAAGACCTGTGCTCTGAAAACTATAAAACACTGATGAAAGAAACTGAAGAAGACACAAAGAAATGGAAACCTCTTCCACGCTCATGGATTGGAAGAACAATTTTTTTTAAAGATTTTGTTTGTTCATTTATGAGAGACAGAGAAAGAGAAAGAGGCAGAGACATAGGCAGAAGCAGGCTCCCCACAAGGAGCTGGATGCAGGACTGGATCCTGGACCCTGTGATTGTTCCCTGAGCAAAAGGCAGATGCTCAACCACTGAGTCACCCAGGCGTCCCTGGAAGAATAAATATCGTTCAAATATCCATACTCCCCAAAGCAATCCACACATTTAATGCAATCCCTATCAAAATACCAACAGCATTTTTCACAGAACTAGAAAAAAACAATCCTAAACTTTGTATGGAACCACAAAAGACCCTGAATAGCCAAAGCAATCTTGAAAAAGAAAAGCAAAGCTGGAGGCATCACATTTCCAGACTTGAAGTTACATTATAAAACTGTAGTGATCAAAACACTATGGTACTGGCACAAAAATAGTCACATAGATCAACAGAACAGAATAGAAAATCCAGAAATGGACCCACAATTATATATGGTCAATTAATCTTCAGCAAAGCCTTAAAGAATATTCATGAAAGACAGAGAGAAGACTGTCTCTTTAAGAAATAGTGTTGGCAAACTGGACAACATGCAGAAGAATGAAACTGGACCACTTCCTTATACCACACACACAAAAAAATTCAAAATGGATGAAAGACCTAAATGTGTGACCTAAAACCATAAGAATCCTAGAAGATGACAGAGGTAGTAACTTCCTTGACTTTGGCCATAGCAACATTTTCTAGATATGTCTCCTGAGGCAAGGGAAATAAAATCAGAAATAAGCTATTAGGACCATATCAAGATAAAAAAGCTTCTGCACAGTGAAGGAAACAACCAACAAAACTAAAAGGCGACCTAGTGAATGGGAGTAGTATTTGCCAATGACATATCAGATAAAGGGTTAGTTTCCAAAATCATTAAAGAACTTATAAAACTCAACACCCCAAACATGAATGATCCAATTGAAATGGGCAGAAGACATGACTAGACAATCTTCCAAAGAAGACCTACGGATGACCAAATTTGAAGAAAGAAATGAAGTAATCTCTAAGAGCATAGACCATTTTATAAGTCACCTTGAGGATTAATGGGCAGGGATCGGTAGGGTCATAATCTTAATAGTTGAACTGTAATATAATTATTTCAGAGTCAAGAAAGTAGTCATTCTGCCAAAATACTCCTCATATGTATGCATTTTAAGTTCTGTCTCATTCCAGCCTTTTTTGCCTAAGGCTTTATTCTTTCTGTATGAAAATTCAGTTTCTTTTTTGCAAAGGTTACAGATTTAATCTTACCCGTTTTTGTAGCTTTGTGTTGCAGGGACATCTAAGGGCATTTTTCTGAGAGCCCATCTGTACGGTAAGAATGATGGAATGTGGGAGTGGAAGAGGAGGACACTACCAAAGTGTCCACGTGACCAAGAACCACAGAAAGCAGAGGATTAGAAAGGCCAAGAACCACAGAAAGAGGAGGACACTACCAAAGTGTCCAAGTGACCAAGAACCACAGAAAGCAGAGGATTAGAAAGGCCAAGACAAGAAATAATTACAGTAAAATTTTGCTCAAGGCTTCACTTGAGTTAGTCACCTCCTTTATAATAAAGTAAGTTACATTTATTGTCAAGGGTGGTGTACTGTGTATAACCTTGGTTATTCTATCCACCTCAGTGAAACAACATTTCACAGGTTCCCCCTGTCAAACAAAACAAAGAAAAATATGTATTGATTCCATTATTGGGATTGTTGACTATCTACTATGTGCCAGACACTGCTAGGCCCTTGATATGTAACAGTGAATAAAAGACGTGAAGATCTTTGACCTAGTGAAATACTATTTCTAGCAGAGAGAAGACAATGTGAATTAGCCTAATTATAAAAAAATTATCTAGGATGTTAAATTATGATAGATGCTATGAAAAAGAGGAAAAAGTAGAGCAGGGTAGAAGGATTGGGAGTGCAGGTTGAAGGGGAGAGATTCAAGTTATACAGAAAGAATGGTTACTAGTTAATCTGTGAACACTTATGAATTTAGGCTCTTGAATTTAGCTAGGAACATAGACTTTTTTTCCCCCAAGAAGTTGTAGGGAGTAAGCTAAGTAAGGAAGTCAGCGATGTCTATCAATTTTAATTAACAGCAATCAATACTTAGAAAACTTTTCAGCTGAGAGGACTCTGCTCTGCTGTAATATATAACTAAGGGCAATATATACTGTATGGGTTTGTTTTTTGTTTTTTGTTTTTGTTTTTACAGAATAGCATTCAGAGGCAGATCTGAAAGTAGGTCTTTAAATATGGAGAGGAAAATAATGAGACTAATAAGGATGAGTTCAAAGTACCCTGGACAGCTCATGGAGCCTAGAGAAGGCTAAGAGGATGAGTTCAGAAGAGAGTCATTGAAAGTCTAAAGTTGTCTGAAATATGAGAAGCAGAATAAAATTGAGAGCTCCTTAAAGTCATCTCAGTGCAGAGTTACAAAGGACACCATCTTGACTTACAATGGCATGAACTTGAAATGACAGACGAGCACTAAAGGTGATATTTTGATCTGAACAGAAGAGCTGTTTCAGTCTGAAAGTGATTGGCAGGATGCAGAGGCCTGATTAAATTGTAGGCCAAAGCAAAGCCTATGTTTCAAAATATCATTTGTCCTTTAAAAAAGACAGGCAGAGAGATTTTTTAATGTGGTAAAAGAATGAGGACAGCTGTAATTTACACAGCCCTGAAATGATAAAGAATAAAAAGACCATATTTAGACACTAAATTGGATTTTCACCACAGAAAGTGAATACCAGGAATGTAAATTTTCTTAACATGTTTCTTATTATCAGAAAGACTACAAGGGGATTCTGGTGAAGATGAATTATAGACAATGCATAAGTCTGTGCATGGAAAATAATAACTTACCAATAAATGCTTTGTGAATTAAAAAAAAATGAATGCAAACATTTGTACTTGAATCTTCAGATAGAGCTTGGTTTGATTTTAACACATTTTGTAATGGTAAAAAATAAAAGATTTTCAAATTCGAGTTTAAAAAGAGGGAAAAAGAAAGAAGGAGAATTCAAATGTATAGATGTAAAATCTGATGCCATGTGAACTGCCAAAGAATTCCTAAAGAAATTCTCTGTGATTAAAGTGTTAAATGATATCATGATGTCTACAACCCCAGGTTTAAAATAATGGCACGTCTGAGATTTGTCCCCAGGTAAGACTGCAAGAACCCTGTTCTTTTCATGTCATGCTGTCATCATTTGAAAGGAAGGGATTTTGATTAAGGCAAAAGACTTGAAAAGTCATTTAATTTTGATTTTGTTTTATTGCACTAATATATTTTTATTGAACAAAATATACTGAAATATATATTCAGATATATATGAGGTAGAAATCACAAGGAAGAAAACCCATTTGCAATTTCATCACTGTATGAAACATATCTTTGGTTTTTTATATTTTATACATCCATCCATCCATCCATATGTATGCTTATATATACATATATGTGTACTATCTTTTATGTACAATCTTGTGACAGTCATGCTTACCTTACATAAGGTAAAATCATAAGCATTTCTAATTTTTCAGTTAAGTATGTTTTTTTTTTTTTTAGAGAGAGCAGGAGTAAGTGGGGTGGAGCAGAGGGAGAGGGAGAGAGAGAATCTCAAGCAGGCTCCATGCTAGGCAGGGCTTGATCTCACAATCCTGAGATCATGACCTGAGTCGAATTCAAGAGTTGGCCACCCAGGTACCCCTTGATTAATCTTTAAAACATCATTAGTAATGGATGCAAAATATTCAATGGAATTGCTGAGCCATCTTTTATACATTCATTCTGCCTTTGGGAAATTTCAACACCCCATAATTGTTAGAATCAGGATAAAAATGAGTTTCATATATTATTTGTTCCCCTTCTTTTCAATTTGTTACAACAATAACAACAAATCGCAGAGTTCCTCATTCCAAATTGTGTTATTGCTTCGCTGTGGTGGCATTAACATATTCCTTGGCATGCTGTATTACCTATAAATGGGTAGTTAGGGGTCTGCAGCTAGTCAGGTTAGCCCCTCCCAAGAGCACTCCATAGGTAATGTGGTGTACATAAACTGGGAAGGATATGATGTCTACTCTCACTTACCGTAGGGCCAGAAACCATGGTCATTGCTCACATCAATTATCTCATTAGGGATTGTAAAATAGTGATCTAATTTTATCATCATTTCGGTAGTTGCTATACATCTGTAAAGAGATATTTTACCTCCTCAACCATTTGGTTATTTTGAATTCTTACAGGAAAAGTCGTTTCTACCCATTATCATTTTCAAAATAATGAGTTGAATCCCCAATATCATGAGAAAATGGCAACCTATTAGTATCTATCTATCATCTATCTGCTCTGCATATATCTCTGTATATGTAATTACTATGGATTTATGTATTTACCATTTTGATAATTTTCTTTTTTTTTTTTTGTTTTTTTGTTTTGTTTTTTGTTTTTTTTGATAATTTTCAATGCATTGCAATTCTTATTCCTCATGATGCTCAAACTGATTCATCATCTGTTAGTAGGAGCATCAAGTTGAAAAAGTAGTCTGGAAGCATCTGACTCATTTCCTTCACTGTATCTAAAACCAGGTACACATGTTCAAGGACTTCTTGTTCACTTACTGCTGTCCAGAGTCAGAAATATGGCCACTGGGGTGCTTAGTGTGTTGCTCATTGTTTTTAAGTGTTTTAATGGAAAGGGCTAGGAAATACATGGGTTTAAAAAATATATAATACAGTATGAGTTCATGATGATGCTTCTGATGCAAAATCAGAAGAGATTGAGTTTTTTAAATATTTTATTTTTTTTCTGACCTGAGTTCTTCAATCCTGCATTTGTACCCCCTTTTTTCCATGAACTTAAGTGAATGTTCAATGAAATAAACACAATACTTATTAGCTATCTTCCACAATGCACGACAAAAGAATCTTAGATTAAGTCTATCAACAATACCATCAATCATACAGTATCAGAAAACAGCACAAAGGTTTGTTTTGTTTTTCAGACCTTGATTATCTTTAAAGCGAATCCTATTAAGAGATGTATAGTAAAATTACTTTTATAGGTAATTTGTGTAGAGTCACTTGGCATAGTTCTTTTGGTGGATTTGGGTGGGAGGGCTACCAACTAAATAAATAGATTTATTTTTTCATTATTCCTTTATTATTAGTGATTGTTCATTTTACCTAATTCCACTGTAGTTTACATACAGTGTTCTATTAGTTTTAGGTGTACAATGCAGTAATTCAACAACTCTATACGTTACTCAGTGCTTATCATAAGGATACTCTTAATCTCATTTACTTATTTCACCCATCTCCCCACCCATCTCCCTCCTAGTAACCATTAATTTTTTCTTTATAGTTAAGAGTCTGCTTTTTGATTTCTCTCTCTCTCTCTCTCGTTTACATGTTGTTTCTTAAATTACACAGGAATCAAATCATGTGGCATCCATCTTTCTCTGACTTATTTCACTCAGCAGTATACTCTCTAGATCCATCGATGTTATTGCAAAAGGGAAGATTTCATTCCCTTTTGAGGGCTGAGTAGCATTCCATCATACAAACGCACACACATGCACACACGCTGCTTCTTTATCCATTCATCTATTGATTGACACCTGGGCTGCTTCCATAATTGGGTTATTATAAATAATTCTGCAATAAACATAAGGATGCATATATCTTTTCAAACTAATGCTTTTGCATTTTTAGGTAAATGTTCTATAGTAGAATTGCTGGATAATCTGGTAATTCTATTTTTAATTTTTTGAGGAACCTCCATATTATTTTCCATAGTGGTTGCATGAATTTACATTCACAAGAAAACAAAAAGTTTCCTTCTCTACATCCTTGCCAACACTTGTTGTTTATTTTTTATTTTAGCCATTCTGACGGGTATAAGTTGATATCTCATTGTGCTTTTGATTTGCATTTCCCTCATGATTACTGATGTTGACCATCTTTTCACGTGTCTGTTGGCCGTCTGTATGTCTTCTTAGGAGAAATGTCTATTCATATCTTCTCATTTATAATTGGATTGTTAATATTCTCATTTTGGTATTAAGTGGTAAAAGTTCTTTATATATTTCTGACATTAATATCTTATTGGATATACAATATGCAAATATCTTCTCCCATTCAGTAGGTGTCTTTTAGTTTTATTGTTTCCTTTGCTGTGCAAAGCTTTTTGTTTTGATATAGTCTCATAGTTTATTTTTGCTTTTTTCCCCTTGCTATAAAGAAGTAAGTTATTATTTATTTATTTATTTATTTATTTATTTATTTATTTATTTAGATTAATTTATTTATTTGAGAGAGAGAGAGCATGGAGGGAGGGGCAGATGGAGAAGGAGATAAGCAGGCTCCCTTCTGAGTGTGGAGCCCTGCAGGGCCTCGATCTTACAACCCTGAGATCATGACCTGAGCTAAAATCAAGAGTTGGCTACTTAACCAGCTTTCCCACCCAGGTGTCCCAGAAGTTTTTTTATTTTGGTGTATCCCAATAATTTGTTTTTGTTCCTTTGCCTTAGAAGACATTCAGGAAAATGTTGCTATGGCTAATGTTAGAGAAATGACTGCTGGTGCTCTTTTAGGATTTGTATGGTTTCAGTTCTCTCATTGAAGTCCTTAATCCATTTTGAGTTTATTTTTGTGTATGATGTAAGAAAATGGTCCAGTTTTATCTTTTGCATGTAGCTGTCCAGTTTTCTCAACACCATTTGTTGAAAAGACTGTCTTTTTCTCATTGCATATTCTTTTATTCTTTTTTTTAAAAGATTTTATTTATTTATTCATGAGAGACACAGAAAATGAGAGAGAGAGGCAGAGACACAAGCAGAGGGAGAAGCAGGCTCCATGCAGGGAGCCTGATGTGGGACTCAATCCCAGGACTCCAGGATCATGCCCTGGGCTGAAGCAGGCACTAAACCACTGGGCTACCCAGGGATCCCCACATATTCTTTTATTTTTTAAAGATTTTATTATTTTGAGAGAGACAGAATGAGCATGAAATCGGGGTAGGTGCAGAGGCAGAAGGAGAGAGAATCTCAAGCAGACACCACATTGAGCATGGAGGCCTATGGCATGGCTCAATCTCATAAGCCTGAGATCATGACCTAAGCAAAAAAATCAAGAGTGAAACATTTAACCGACTGAGCCACTCAGGTGCCTCTCTCGTTGTATGTGTTTGTTCTCCTTTGTCAAAAATTAATTGACCATATAATTCTGGGTTTATTTGGGGGCTGCATTCTGCTCCATTGATCTATGTGTCTGTTTTTGTGCCAGTGCCATATTGTTTTGTACAATACAGCTTTGTAGTATATCTCGAAATCTGAAATTAGGCTACCTTCAGTTTTGTTCTTTTTCAAGATTGCTGTAGCTCTTTTATTTTAAGACTATTTTTTTTCTAGTTCTCAAAAAAATGCTGTTGGTATTTTGACATAGATTGCATTAAATATGTAGATTGCTTTTTGTAGTGTGGACATTTTTAACAATATCTGTTCTTCCAACCCATGAGTATGGACTATCTCTCCATTTGTGTTGTCACTAATGCCTTTCATCAATGCTTTATAGTTTTCAGAGTATAGGTCTTTTGCCTCCTTGGTTAAGCTTATTCCTAGGTATTTTATTATTTTTAGTGCAATGGTAAATAGGCTCTTTTCTTAATTTCTCTTTCTGCGTCTTCATCATTAGTGTATAGAAATGCAATGGAATTCTGTGTATTAATTTTGTATCTTATGACCTTACTGAATTCATTTATCAGTTGTAGTTTTTAGGTGGAGTCTTTTAGGTTTTCTATGTATATTATCATGTCACCTGCAAATAGTGAAGGTTTTACTTTTTCCTTACCAACATGGATGCTTTTTATTTCCTTTTCTCCTCTGATGGCTGTGGCTAGGACTTCTAGTACTCTGTTGAACAAAAGTGGTGAGACTGGGCATCTCTGTGTTGTTCCTGATCTTAGGGGAATAACTTTCAGTTTTGCACATTGAGTAGGATGTTAGCTATGGGTTTTTGATATGTGGCCTTTACCATATTGAAGTATGTTCTCTTTAAACCTATTTGGTTGAGGGCTTTTATCAGGATGGATACAATGAATGTTGTACTTTGTCAAATGATTTTCCTGTATCCATTGAAATGATCATGTGTTTTTTTTTTTTTCCTTTGTCTTGATGTGATGTATCACACTGATTGATTTGTTAATATTGAACCACACTTACACACAAGGAATAAATCCTTGATTGTGGTGAATGATTTTTTAATGTATTATTGGATTCTCCTCTATTTTGAATGATAGCCTTGCTGGGTTAGAGTGTTCTTCATTGAAGATTTTTTATTTTTCAGTATTTTGAATATTGTATGCCACTCTCTTCTTGCCTGCAAAATTTCTGCTGAAACATCAACTGATAACCTTATGGGGGTTTCCCTTATTTGTAACCATCTTCTTTTCTTTTCTTTTTTAAGATTTTATTTATTTATTTATGAGAGACACAGAGAGAGGCGGAGATGTACATAGACAGAAGGAGAAGCAGTCTCCCTGTGGGGAGCCTGATGTGGGACTTAATCACACCTTGAGCTGAAGGCAGATGCTCAACCACTGAGCCACCCAGGTGCCCCCATTTTCTTTTCTTGCCATACTTAATAATTCCCCATTCTCACTATTTTTTTGCCATTTTAATTACTATATGTCTTGGTTGATCTCCTTGAATTGATTTTGTTGGTGGGTCTCTGTGTGTCCTATGTTTGAATTTCTGTTTCCTTCCCCAGATTTGGGATGCTTTTAGCTACTATTTCTTAAAATTTCAACCCCTTTTCTCTCTTTTCTCTTTCTGCTATCCCTATAATGTGAATGTTATTATACTGATGGTATAGCTGCATTTCCTATTTTCATTTATTGTTCTTTCTGCTGTTCACTTGATTACTTTTCATTACTCTGTCCTCCATGCTGCTGAACCATTTTTCTACTCCCTATATCTACCATTTATTGCATGTAGTGTATAATTACTGAGTTCCCCATCTCTGATTGGTTCTTTTTTAAATATTTTCTATCACTTCATTAACGATTTCACTGAGGTTCTCCACTCTTTCCTCAGGTCCAGTGAGAATCTTTACGACTATTACTTTAAATTCCCTATCAGACATATTACTTATCTCTGTTTCATTTAGCTCTCTTTATTTTTTCATTTGAGACATATTTTTTTCTGTCTCCTATTTTGTCTAACTCTTTGTGTCTGTTTCTATGTTAGGAAAGTCAGCTATGTCTCCTATTCTTGAAAGTACTGGCCTTCTGAAGAAGATACCCTGCAGTGCAATGTCCCCTTTCTCCATAAACTGATGCTTCAGGGATGTCTCCGATGTGTGTTGCCTGCACCCTGCTATTGTGGTTGAGCCACATTTTCCTTTAGTCCGGTTGTCTGCAATGGCTCTCTTTGCCTGTTGTTGGCAGGGTTTGGTTCCTGTGTTGTTAGTGGATCAGTCTGGAGCTGCCTTGGGCTTGAGGTGAGTCAGACCAGTTGTTTTCCAGAGATGCAGTAGCACCAAACTGATGGGCCTTTCTCATTTTGTCCTTTGAGAAGCTTTTGTTGGTGGGCAGGACCTGCAGTCAGACCAGATGCCGGCCTCTATAAGATGCTGGGCCCAGAGTGAAATAAGTGCGTGAGGTCATCTTCCACTCTCCCCAGGACAAGAGTCTCTTTGGAATGGTGTTGGCCCCTGTTGGGGATGCTTGTACACTCTCTGTCCTATGGCACCATTTTGGATAGGCTCTGACCAATAACTTATTAGAAGGCACATGGCCATAGGAGAACACAGGGGCAGAGTGCATTTTTAGTTATTTTGGTAGAGATCACTGGAGCTGAACTGGTTCCTGTAGGTATCCACGTGTCTAAGCTGGGGTAAGAAGTAGGAAAGTTGTGCCTGTTAGCTCCTGTTTCCCTGGGGAAGTTTCCTAAAAATACTTGCCCCTCCAGTGTATACTCTGAGTAGTAAATAAATCTTTCTATATACCTCAGGCATTTTTCAAACTGCTGCCCTATGCAGTATCTCAGTGAGTCTGTTTGTTGTGGTCTCTCTTTAATGGCAGGGATTGCTTCCTATCACTCTCCTAGTGATTCCAGACCTGAGGCAAGTGTTCTTTATAGTTCCAGGTGTTAGACCCTACTGATTGTATGAACTCACAAAATTATGTCCCTCTGGTTTTCCAAGCCAAATGTTATGAGGATTTTTCTTTCCTGTGTGGGTTCCCCATGTCTGGGGTGCTTCATATGAGGGTCTATTTCTGTCCCATCTCCTTGCCTGTGGCTTCCCTCCTTCCCACGGATAGTCCCATGGGTCTGTTTAGCTCTGGACAATGTCTTCATCCCTCCTACCCTCTTTGATATGGTCTCTTTTCTGCATTTAGTTGTGGGGGTAAGTTCTGCCAGTTTTTGGGTTGTTCTAGTTATTTATACTGATATGGATGTTATCTCGTTGTATCCATGGGATGAGGTAAAGCTTAGGATCTTCCTAAGCTGCCATCTTGCTACATGGGACGACTCTGCTTAACTTACCTTTTGTAACCTGTTTAACATATATCTGAAGTCAAATCTACAAAACAAGGTATATTTAATAATTTCTAGTTTCTATTTTTCCTTCCATTCTATTCTTACCTTCTTTGAAATGTTCTATCTATATAAATACACACCTTTAAGTCTTCTTTAATTTCAGAATGCATTTCTTCAGAATAATTTCTTCTTTAATTTCAATGTTAGTGTTGTTTTATTCTCATGCTTTCATTTTACTTCTTCATTCTTTTAAAAATTATTTATATGTATTTCCTTAAACTGTTGTCTTTCTTCATTTGTTAATGTTGCTTATTTCCTTTTTTCATTTTGTATTTCTTTTATGACACTATTTTGTTTATCATGTTTATTTACTCTTATGTTCTTCCTAGTTTATCCTTTACTACATATTCTTTTACCTATTATATCAGTAGTTTAAATTTATTACATGAATGTTTAGTTCCAATTCTTTCTCTCTGTTTTCGTAGCTCTTTTTTCAATGATTCTTCTTGCCCAATAGTTTTATTTCATATCTTCTCTAAATAGTTTTTGTTCAGTGCTTTTATACCTTCTTTTTAAAAAAATATTTTAGTTCATTTTTTAAATGTTAATTCACAGCTTTCATTTGTGGGGCATATTTTTCTGCCATTTTTTTTTGTCTGTATACATATTTTCCTGCCCATTTATTGCTTCTCATACTAATTTATTATGGGATTTGAAGGTAACCCTTTTCAATTGCATGTGTTTAAGTGAGGTGGGTTTTCCCTTCTGCATTCTTAGAAAGGGAGTGTAGCACATAATGATAGTGCTCCACTGGATTCCAGCTTCAGTGTGATTGAGTTCCAGCAGCTTGCTCTTGTGCCCCTTTCTCAGATACTCCTTACTTCATACCATGAACTCTTGTGTATTTATGCTGAACCCTTGCATGCTAAATCCTTGAGAAACAGACCTTATGTGATCCTATTCCAGGTTATTCTTATATACTATTAACACAGGTAATGGGCATAGAAATTTAAGAGTATATTGGTAGAGGATAGATGAGATAAGAGAGTGATAAAAATGTGCAAAACAATTCCAATATATGTTTTTTTTAAGAGAGCAAAGCATTTAAACTTTTCTTCTGAGTCATATCTTTGACATTAGTCAGCCATGCAGAAATACTCAGTAACCTCACTGGGTGCTTGATTAGAAAAACACACATATCCTTACCAAAAAAATAGTGACTTAATTAGAGATAATTGACCTTTTTATATACATTTTAGAGGATAAGTGAGCACACTGAAGACTTATTTATTGACACCATATGGCACTATCTCACAGTGATACTCAAATTATGTAGAACAAGGCTAATCAAAACTAAATAGCTCATCAAAAGGTCTTCCATTTCTAAGACGCTGCTATTTAATTCTGGAGGCTTTTTGATATTTCCTTGGACGAAAAAGTACTTTAGACATTCTTTTTTTCAAAGCATGCCAAGTTTCTAGTAAAAAAGCCTGCAAAAGTTATCTATAATTTTCAAATCATGAGTGTAATTTTAGTGCTTACCATTTCTTTATTAATTTATCAAATATATATGCTTTTTTTAGCATATATATTCAAATATATATGCTTTATTTATGCTTTTGATATCTGATCTTATTTATTTGTTACTTTTAGAAAATCTCATTTTTGACTGGACTTAGAATTGGAGGTAGAAGCTCTCAGAGAGAACAGCCTCTGTCTCTTGGCAATCTATTCCTGGTATTTTTCTTTGGCCTCCTTCATTCTCTTGGCCAAAAGTTCCACATATTCTTCAGTCTCTTCCTTATTTTTCTTAGTAAGCTATTTCTTCAGAGTGACAAAGCAGAGTAGTATTAGTGAGTCCAGGACTTTTTCACACTGACCAAGTTGAGAACACTGAGTTTGGCAGCCAAAATGGAACCCCAAACAGAACTACACTTTCTTTCTCCAGTCCACCTTGGTCCATAGCAAGAATGCTGCTTACTCAACAACAGGAGGATATGGCCATGGTCAAGACACCTTGCTTCGTAGGGAAGACTTGCTTGTCATTGCCAGCAATGATTTGGACAATATAACCCTCCATCCTTCACCTATAGCATCAGCAGCAACTTCTGTGGCCATACACCTTTCATAAAAGGTATAAAGTTTACATTCATCATCTACTTCAGTGAATTTCTGGATGCCAGTAACTGGAAAATAGATATATTCAGCTTCATCCTAGAGTAGCCTACTGCCTCTGAGTCACCATGAAAAACAGTCATGTAAGTGTTTTTAATAACAATTGCACAGGTACTGTCATTTTTGTGCTAGATTGCAAAGGTAGCAGGCACTACCCCTGCTCTCAAAGAGTTGACATACTTTGCATTTGAGATCTGATTTTCATGTAAAAAAATATGTATCAATGCAGGATACTTGCAGGCATTAAATTTTTAGAAAATCTTTTGAGTGGCTCATGGAATTTCTGCAAGCCCAGGCACTTGGAAGAACCAAACTCAGAGAGTGGGAAGAAAGAGCAGCTGTCAAGGCAGATCCAGAGTGAAAAGTCGCAGCTCATGATCCCACTGACAGTACGCTTTTGCAACTGTTCCTCTAGAGAAAATACCTCTTCAGATAAAACAAAGAGTAACAATAAGGAAAATGCTCCATCCCTGCTTTCCTGCATTTTTTTGGTTACTGACTCCAGTATTAATATTTTAGGCAGGTACCTAGGTCATGTGTTCATCCAAGCTTTCAGGAGACATAGCTTTGTTTGTGGGTGGCAGGCTCAAGATTTAGAAAATGAGTAACTTCCCAAACAGTAATAGATGGTTCATAGAATATGGAGAAATTAAGATGATGAATATCCACTCTGTACCTTTAACATGCTCAAACAAAATTCTAGGTAATACAGAAGAGTATACTGAAATGCTTTCTGATCTTTAAAAAATAGAAAAATACCTTAGTCTGGATTAAAGACACAAATGCATTTATACATTCTGTGGCATAAAATTACTATTTTACAGTTTTCTCCATGCAGTAAATGAGTACATTTTATTCAGATCTTAGTAAGTTAAAATTTTTTCTTAGTCTCTGCAATTATCTATAGAATATTATTACATAATAGTATATATTATCAATATTATATGTAATGTATATGTAATATATATTACCTGTTGTGTATTTTGTTATATGTTATCTGTGGATTATTTCATACCTCATATTTTTGAGGAAGATCTAGTCACAATTCATCTGCTCCTAAACTATGCAAATATAAAATCTAACTTGTTAGAATGGCATTAACAGCTGTAATCTGTGGGGTGCCCAGGTGCCCCAGTTGGTTAAGCCATTTGCCTTTGGCTCAGGTCATGATCTCAGGATCCTGGGATCTATCCCCTCAGTAGTCTGTGTTCAGTGTGTAATCTGATTCTCCCTCTTCTTTGCCTCCTTATTCTGTGCTCTCTCTCTCTCTCTCTCTCTCTCAAATAAATAAATAAATAAAATCCTAAAAAAAAAAAAATTTTGTAATCTGTTCCCAACCCACCTTTCTGAAACCACATTCTTTTACTCTCTTCCATAAAGTTTATACTCTAACTTAACCTATTTTCCAACTGTGGCATAAGTTTGTATAATTCTATGCATTTGCTTGTGATTTTACCTTGACCTAGAAGATTCTACCTGTTATTTGACCCCCTGAGAGAATATAATTGATATGGTAAAACACAACAAGATGCCTCTTTCCTTGTAAGCCTTTGTCAACTTTTCTGAAAAAGAAAATAGATACTATCTGGGTTGATTTAACTTTTATTTTTTACACTGTAAATGTAGTTGTGGAGGCCGAGAAAATTAAGGCCATTCCACCTTAAGTTCAGCGTTAGCACACCCAGCTCGGGGTCCAAGTCCCTGCTCCGCTGTGTCGTGTATACTTGGACCCAAGCTCGAGCTTGTTGATAAACCCTCATGTACTTGTATTGATGTCAGCTCCTTGGTGGTTTCTCAGATTCGCAATCTTGGACACAACAGTAGCAATACATTTACAATAGTTTCACAAGGGAGTTCTTTTGCCAGAGTATGAGGTCCTCAGGACCTGGAATTGTGCCTTCTATTTAATTGTATGTGTGTGTGTGTGTGTGTGTGTGTGTGTGTGTTTATAAAGTTGCCTAGAAAAATGTAAATGTTTTCTAAATATCTGTTAAGTTAAAAATTACCAAGGAGTGGTAAGTAATTAGAAAATACCCTCTCATCTGCTGATTCCTTAAATTTTACCAAAATTCTAAGGTTATGGTATAGCTTTTAAATTTTTATGTGCTAGTTTCCAACAATATATGAAACAGAGAATTTCCATAGCCACAAAATAAAATTGTAATTCTTAAGAGGTACTGTGTTCAAAGATTAAATTATGTTTGTCTGAAGTGGGAAAATTGATAAATATTAAACTAACAAGAATGCAAAATTAGTCATTTATTGACTCTAACTATGCATATTTATGCAAATATTATGCACATTCCGTGTGTTAAATGCTCCTTCTTGCTTTCATTCACTACCTGCATATACCACCTTAGAACCATGCAGAAAGTGAAGGAATTTAGGTTATGCTAGAAGAGTAAGTTTCAAATGAATTATTTTCTCAAAATATACTAGTGTTTGTTTGGGACCAGTGTGAATTTTGTGCTTTCTTCTCTACTCCCTCCAAACCTCCAAATAATGCTTCCTCCTGCTTTGTTATCTTTTAATGTGCTGGCACTTGTGAATTAAATTGCCAGGCCACTTGTGAATATTTGCCAGGAAGTGAGGTCATTTGGTGGCTTCTACCATCCAGCCAAATATTTGCATTCACCATCAGTTAAAATAATAACTACCATTTACTAAGTAAAGAGTGAGAGCCAGCTATTTGATAAACGTGCTACATGAATTAGCTGTTTTAATCCTTAAGTATTTTACAAGACCAGTGCTCTAACCACTGAGGTATGGAGCCTGCTCGTTATTCCTTAAATATTTTAAAAAGGATTGCTATGATATCATTTTAACTCATCAAGATTAATAGTTGGAGTGATGAGGGAAGGCTAGCTGAGGGCAAAGCACAAGCTGAAATGAACCCCTCCCCCAAATGGGATATGTGTGACATTCCTCAGTCATTCCTGGCTGCCCTAAAGCTAAGGGAAAGGGAAAACAAATAGTTAATTTATAGAAATTACAGTCTTGTAGACATGAGTCTTAGTTTACAAAATGTCTTTGTGATTTACAAGAAAAAAAGCATTCTTATTAAAAACCTGATTTCCAGAAGAATACCCCCAACTATCTTAAAGTTAATGCTTTACTAGAAGGAAAAACAACCTTGACTTGACAATGGCAAGGCCTCCAGTGTCTCATAGGCCCTCTTTAGCAGACAAAAATTCTTTTGGAAACCTCCCTTTTCCTTACTTCCCCCAACTCCTAAGTACATACTCAGCCACTCCTCACAACCCTGGGGTAGCTGCTCTTCCCGTCCATGGGTCTTGTCCTTGTGCTTTAAAAAACCCACCATTTTGCATCAAAGATGTCTCAAGAATTCTTTCTTGATCCTCAGCTCTGGACCTCATCCCAAAGTGTACCTATATTTCAAAACTGCATCAGGACAGTTACAATATAGAATAATAAGGATTCAAACCAGGTTTCTACTGGATTTGTAAATCTGCGAACACTTGCTCTTTTCACTGCATTATTACTCATGGAGGAAAAAGTAATTAAAAAAAACAGTTCTGCAGGCTTTTTCAGATTCTGATATCTAGATAAGGCCTCTCTCTTAACTGAAGTCTATGGTATGGTTTTTATGCGTGTGTTTCTTCTCAGATAAATTACTGGATGCCCAACTCATCTGCCTATGCTGAGTTTCCCCATCAAGAGTTTGTACTACCACACCCATCTGGTTATTAACCACACTCAGTTTTTAGTACTATAGAATGCCAAATGATAAGAAAGATCACTAAGGTTGTCATTCCAAGTAGCAAGTAAGGATACAGAGTTTGCAAACAAAACCTATTATTTGTTAACAAACACAATCTATTTCCTTAAGCTGTTGGAACAGAATAATTGATGAATCAAAGCAATTGAAGGCAAACTTCTGATCCTGACCTGGTGAAGTAGCTGGTTTTAAACTTACCTCTTACAGAAAACAATTATATAACTGGAAAAATTTATGAAGAAACCGTTATTATGCAGCAGATCATGCAAGACTGCTAGTCTTAAGAGAAATGAAGTAAGCTCTACATTTACTGCAGCTTTTTGCCTGGGAGCATTTTCTAAACTATGATGCAGAGAAATAAAATACAAGAACAAAAGCCAATCTCACTGGATGGAGAAAACAGAGAATGGAATGTGGAATTGCTAAGGCAGCTGGAATTTGCAAGACATGGTACTGGAGAGAGTTTCAAGATTTATTATAAAGCTACTGTGTATAAAGCTGTGATAATTAAGAGAAGGTGGGTATTGGCATCAAAATAGAAAAATAGCTCAAAGGAATAGACCAGAGGATCCAGGCATGGATTTACAAATGTATGGCCAATTTTGATTTTACACAACAGCACCAAAAGAAATCAATGAGGAAAGAGAATTATTTTCAACAACTAGTATTGTAACACTGGATACTATATGAAAAGAATGAAGTTTAATTTCTAATGGCACCAAAGAAAAAATTACTAGAAATAAATCTTTGACCTAAATATGAGAGCTACAATTTGGGGAGTTTTTAGAAGAACGTATGGAAGAATACTTTTTCACATTGTGGTAAGTGGAGATTGTTATGACACAAAAGACACTGTTATGGATTACATTATGTCCCCCTCCCCAGATTCGTCTGTTGAAGTCCTAATTCTCAGTACCTCAGATTATGACCTTATTTGGAAGAAAAATTTTGCAGATATAATTAGTTAAATTAAGATGAGGCCATTGAAGCAGGCTTTACTCCAGAATTATTGGTGTTCCTATAGGAAGGGGACATTTGGAAATAGACTTACTCAGAAAGATGGTATAGAGACGCAGGGAAAAGACAGCTATCCACAAAGCAAAGAGTAAGGCCTCAGAAGAAATCAACCCTCTTGATACCTTTATCTCAAACTTCTAGCTTCCAAAATTCTGCCAATAAATTGCTCTTGTTTAAACCAATCAGTTTGTGGTACTTTGTTATGGCTGCCCCAGTCAACTAATATAGGCACTAACCATAAAAGAAAAAAAAAATCCTAAAATTATAAATTGCTTTTCCCATAAAAATTGAAAAAAATTTCTCAGCAAAAGGTACAATTAAGAAAGTGAAATGAAAATGAAAACAGTAGCAGTAGACTGTGAGACATATCACATCTCCTTAACAAAGGACTCGTGCAAAATATATAATATTGTCTTATAAAGCATAGTACTCAAATAACCTAATTTTAAAAATGCACAAAAGCCATCAACTAGTATTTAATATAAAAAAAGATGTTGGAATGCCAAACACATAAATAAATAAATACTCAATATCATTTGTCACTATGGAAGTGCAAATTAAAACCACAAGACACCACCCTATGTTCACTAGAATTGTGAAAATAAAACACACACACATAAGAACATACATCGACCATATCTACTGCTAGAAAAGATATGGTATAAGGATAGAGCCCAAAAAGTGACAGTTCATATTTAAAATAATAGAACTTCTTTCAGATAGTATCTTTTAAAAATATCTTATTTATTTATTTATGAGTGAGTGAGCGAGTGAGAGAGAGATAGAGCTAGAGAGAGAGACAGGGAATCTGATGTAGATTCATGCTCAGCACAGAGTCTGACCTGGGGCTTAATCTCATGACCATGAGATCATGACCTGAGCCGAAACCAAGTCAGGTGTTTGAGCCAAACAGATGCCCCTCAGGTACTATTTTTTAGTGTTTTATGCATTTAATCTTTTTTTTTTAAGATTTTATTTATTTATTCTTGAGAGAAAGAAGGAGAGACAGAGCCAGAGACACAGGCAGAGACAGAGCCAGAGACACAGGCAGAGACAGAGCCAGAGACACAGGCAGAGGGAGAAGCAGGCTCCATGCACCGGGAGCCCGACGTGGGATTCGATCCCGGGTCTCCAGGATCGCGCCCTGGGCCAAAGGCAGGCGCCAAACCGCTGCGCCACCCAGGGATCCCTATGCATTTAATCTTATGCTAACCTTATGACACAACAATTCTACTTCTAGATTTATTAAGCATATATATGCAAAAATAATCATACAAAAAATTAGATTAGCTTTATTCACAAATACCCAACCTAGAAATAACCCTTATGTCCATCCATTGCGGAATGAATGGACAGACTGTGGCATACCTGTACAATGGAATACTATTCTGCAATAACAAATGATTCACTGATATATGAAGAAACATGGATAAGTCTCAAGAGCATTGGAAATTGTGGAAGATGGCAGACACAGAAGACTGCATATTATGTTTCTCCACATATGTAAAGTTCAACAATAGGCAAATATTTTATAATGGAAACAGAAATTTGAATGGTTTTTGTCTAGTAGCAGGGGGCCATTAACTAGAAGGGGCCCTGAGCTGTATTAAAATACATCAGTACTAACATATAAAGATCCAGTACTGAAATTAAAAGCCTAAAATTAATATATTAAAAATTAAAATTAGCAATGAACTAGGGCTGAGTATGTGGAGTTTGAAATTTCAGAAGTGATAACATCTCTATTTTTATGACACAATGATTTTGATTTATATGGCAAAAAAAAATGACCTTTATATCTTACTAGGTTGAAAACCCTTATTATAACCAAGGGTGACTCAAAAAATTGAAATATTTATGAAGTATGGTAAAGCAGACTGTAGAAAAGTGATATATTTAGGTAGTCTATGTACACTTATCTATGTATTTATATCTACAACTATATCCATTTCTTTATTGATATATAACTTGCCATGATTTAGAGAATCATAGGAAGAAGAAACAGCAAATCAAAGATTATGTTTCTTATGAATTTCTTTGACATTGCACAAGTTTATTTTTTCCTATTCTTAACACATTTTGACTTTGAGTTCCACAATCTACCTATATGAGTTCAGAGACTATTTCTTGATTAATTTCTTTTTTATTACTGTTGATATGTCTACAGACTTAAATAGGTGGCCTATAACTTCAATGGTATTTATAATCAAGTGCATTTTAAAAATGATTTGTCCAGGACCATATGTTCAGCAACTTCTGTATGTAGGCTGCTGAAGACAACAGGATGTTTTTTTTCTAGACATGCTCAATGACCCCAGAGTCTACTTGACTCCTTAACTGATGTTTTGCTATTTTTCTCGTATCCATCTGATAAAAATCTGTACAGAGTTAGATGAACTGGAAAATACTAAATATAAACTAACTTTTTTGATAAGTTTTGGTGGCACACCAAAGCTCAAGGAGCCCTGAGGGTTTTAGTTGGCAGGTGTTTGCAAAGGGTCATTTACATCTGATAAGGTGCAAACACCTGCTTCCACTTAAATCACTTAAAGGAAGGGAGGAAGAAGGTGACTTCTGCCATCTTCCTTAAACTTCCTAATGACTTCCAGGTGGTACAAAAGAAACCACAGAATTTTATCAAAAATTGTGCTCTAAATTTTTCCATTTAGTCAAAATTTGGAATTAACTTTTCCATATCTCTGGGAGAAAGGAAACTATAGAAGTGTATTTTCAGTGGTTTCAATATGACCTCTGCTTTACTTTAGTTTTTAAAGTTAAATGAGTGTCTATATTATGAGTGAAATACAACTATGGCTTGAAGCCACTTCTATACAGCCTCCAGACTTTATTCTGATCAAGAGAAAGATACTGGACTTTATGCAGTTAACAAGGAATTTCATATGAAACTATGCAATATGGTCACTACTTCTATCATTTCCTTTGTCTGCTCTACTATTTAATAATTATGGAAACCTACTAAGAAAGAACCCAAGGTCAAAAAGTCCAAATTCTTCACCTTACAAGTAGAATATGTAAGGGGAAAATAATTAATAATTAGTAGAAGACAAAATTTACATGATAGGTATTTTGGTTCAGTCCCACACTTATATCATAGCTCAGTGCTTCTGATCTGCCATTTTATCCCTCATTTCAAATATAAACCCATTTCTGCACAAAATATTAGCAGTTCAGCTTAAATATATATTCATGCAGTTCATTAAGGATCTGGTGTTAATTTTTCTAAGAAGGACATACTGCCTGGCCTACTTTTCACAAAATGAGAATGGGGAAATTAATGAATAAAGTCCCTCAGAGTTTAAGACAATTTTTCTTTGCCCCCATTTAGTTCTTTAGTTTAAGGTTGTAATATTTGTTCTGGAATGAACCCTGGATTAAGCAGTTAAATATGTATATTCGTTAGAGAGGTGTTTGTCTTAGGTTGGAAGACATAAGTCATGAGTAGGAATCATATAGGCCACTTTTGGAGAAACCTAGCTCACATACGTGAGACATTTAAAATGCCTTCCCATATAAAGTCCTTGTCTGGTTTCCAAGAATTATTGTTAGTGTTGGTGCCTTTGAGGACACTGGGCACTTCACATGACCAATGGCTTTTAAATGTGCTTTCTCACTGTCCCTTTCCTGAACCTCTAACAACAGATTCAATGGCAGATCCTTTCAGAAAGCAAAAGAGAGATATATTTATCCATCCAGTAGGTGCAGGACCTCACTTTTTCCCCTAAAGTATCACATGGGTTGTTCTAATAAGATGCTTTGAAATCCATAGTCTTAAAATAAGAGTTTATTATTTTTGATAAAGATGAGCCATAGATTACCACGGTGTGAGCAATGATTTTCTCTGCCTGTCATAGGTACATATTTAGCACCAGATCCCATAGGTTCATATATCCATGGATGTAGAAAGTACTTTAATGGCATGCACATTTCTACAGACAGATCAAGTGTTATTAACCAAAAATGAGTCCCCCACCACTGTCTTAGAAGGCATAGAAGAGCCAGTCCGATCAGACCCAGAGTAAATATGATGGCTTGGAGATGCAACTTACCTTTTAGCAAATGCGTTTTGTGTCTTCATTCCTCTACTTTATGAAATCAAAAATATAATACTTTAAAATATTGAATAGAGCTTGGGGCAACTGTTTGGAGGTGATCTTTGGCCCATACATTGTATTCTTTATGGGGACACTGCATGGCCACCTTTGAAAATTGTGTTATTTAAAAAATCCAAAATTCAAAAATTGAGTTTTGAACTCACACATGAATTTTTTTTTTAATTTTTTTTTAATTTTATTTATTTTATGATAGGCACACAGTGAGAGAGAGAGAAGCAGAGACATAGGCAGAGGGAGAAGCAGGCTCCATGCACCGGGAGCCCGACGTGGGATTCGATCCCGGGTCTCCAGGATCGCGCCCCGGGCCAAAGGCAGGCGCCAAACCGCTGCGCCACCCAGGGATCCCTCACACATGAATTTAAGTTCAAATTATGCTTTTCCTGTGTTGTGAGGTAAATGGTTCTCATAGAACTCAGGAAGAACTAGTTCATTGAATCCTCTGTCCATTTCCACATAGGTAAAGGGGAATAAATAAAAGCAACTACTCCTTTGAATGACAGTGTAGGATAAATAATCTTTGTAAGTTTTAGTGATCATCTATATTATCATGATTTTGATGATTTGATACGGAACATCTTAACTCCTATAGTTTGGTCATGTTGAGATGCTGAAGTTTTTGGAATATCTCTACCTGTACTCATCCATATTTATATTCATATTCATACACACATACATATACATTCACCACACACATGTTCCAAACTTGAGCAGTCAGGCATTACTTTTTATTCCTCTTTTTCACCCAACACAAATACATCTAAGATACTATAAGGTGAATGAATAAATATAGTATTTGTTCATCAATGTCCACAAATACCTGAGTTCCTATTGAACTTTAGAATCCTGCCAATACTGAGTGCAAATTTTTGTGGGCGAAGGTAGACAATAAATGTACAAATAACTAGAATAATTTCATATATTGTGAGGGCTAAAGTGTAAAACAGAATAATGTGATAGATACTGTTTGAAGAAGTACTAACAATAGTTGTAGTGGAGCATTGAAGACATACAACCCATTTGCCAAATTAGTTATAGAGGGACTGATATTTCAGTTAACTCACAAATGATGACAAACAGCCAGCTGTGAAACAGTGTCCTCGCTCAAATAAATTACATTTAAGGGGGCACCTGAGTAACTCAGCTGGTTGAGCACTCTTGGTTTTGACTCAGGTCACGATCTCAGGGTCATGAGACCAAGCCATAAGTCGAAATCCACACTCATAGGGGAGTGTGTTTGAGATTCTTTCTCTCCCCCTCTCCCTCTGCCCCTCCCCTGCTCTCTCTCTCTCTCTCTCTCAAAATAAATAAATCTTTAAAAAAATTACAATAAAACATTAAAGCCAACATACAAGAAGCCAATATGGCAATAGAGATCAGGTAAGGTCACATAGGCTTTGATGAAGCATATAAATGTTAGTCTAATAACAATGGGAAGCAATTTAAAAGCACTAGAAATGCATTTTTTAAAAATTATTTCACCTCTTGAACATTTGTGAAAGTTCCACCTTTCCATTTCACTGCTTTTTTGGGAAAAACTATTATTTTTCACTACAGTATAATCTATCAAGAAGTCTCTTGGGTTCTACATTCATAATATGTTGAGGATATGACCAAACTCCCATCTTTACCACTTTGGTTCAAACCACCATCATCTCATGTTCAAATCACATCCTGTCTTAGGTTACATTCCCAGTAAGCTGAATCACAGGTAGAGCTTCACATGGAAGAAGTTTATTAAAGACAGTCCTTGGGGACCCCTGAGTGGCTGGTGGCTGAGCATCTGCCTTCAGCTCAGGGCATGATCCCAGGGTGCTGGGGTTGAATCTCACATCGGGCTCCCTCCAGGGAGTCTGCTTCTCCCTCTGTCTGTGTCTCTGCATCTCTCTCTTTCTGTCTCTCATGAATAAATAAGTATATCTTTAAAAAAAAATAAAGACAGTCATTGGAGTTAATACCCATGAAGAAGCAAAGAAAGTGGGATCAGGTGGACATGAACTGCTGTGCAATCACAAAAAAAAGATTATAGCTGATATTTTAGGGTCCTAAGAAGCTAAAATGTCTTCATAGTTGTCCCATCTTCAGGCAAGCATCCCAGGCTTTTCTACTTTATATAACTAGTAGTGACTGTTTTTAAAGTAGCCTCAAAGGAGGTAGCATGACTTTGGGCAAGGGGGTACTCCTAGGCTGACAGCAATCCCTGCAGAGAGATTCAGCTGAGACCTCTCAGTCACAAGTAGTTCACAGTAGCTGGAGCAATGAATACCCAAGCCTGAAATAAGGATCTGGGTGATAAACCACAATGATCACTTAATCTCCTTACTTCAAATAATACATTCTGGGAAAAGCTCTTTGAGGATTTAGTTGGTTTCTTTTCCTGGAAAGATGAACATGAAAAACATAGGAGGGTGAACTCATGATCTCGTGGATCCCATGGTCAGGCACTCTCCTTTCTGGAGCCAGTGGTAAGTGAGGAGCTGTTTGTCAATTGATGCAAATCTTCCACTAAGAATAGCACGTCCTAACTTAGCGCACTGTGAGTCTGCATCGTGATTGTAGTTTGGGCTTCCATAACTTCTACACTGGGTCTTTCCTCCTCATTGATATAGCGCAGTTTGAACATAGGCTGCGGAGTCATATCTTACTTTGTACCTTACTCAAAGTGGGGAGACTTATGTCAGTAAGTTGGTTAGAGTGATAGCCTCAAGTGTGTAATATGCGTCTTCTAAACCATGCAGAAACTGAAAAAAAATTTTTTGAATAATTTGAAGTAATTATGAATGTGAATTAGACTGTGTAAAAATTTATCTTTGAAAGTGATGAAAATAGTTAGAAATGTGGTTTTGATAGGACATAGATTTATGGGGTGTTAAGGAATGTGATATTAATGGGACATCAATTTATGAGAATGACTCTTAAGTTCTCTAAAATCTAGGATAATCCATATTGAAGAAATAGGATGTATATTTTAAAAAGTTTATTGTGTATTTTCAAACTACTTTTGCAGATTCTTCACAAAAAGGGATTATATGACTGGTGGGCCATGGCCAGGCTAATCACATGGGAGCATCTAGTATATATGAAGACTTAGTAAAAAAATGCATTATTACCTAATTATGGTCTCGCAAGTATTTCCTTAATGGAAACAGTATGGATTCTTGAGTGCTGACACACCCTTCTGACCCTTTAGGCAACTGCTATCCTATCTTTCCTCTTGCTGTAGTCCATTCTCTAGAAATTTGAGTTTCTGTCTTTTCCTCTTTATATTTCCAGATTTCTTTATTTAATTCAATTTTCTTTCCATCCTAAATATTTCATTAAAATAGTTTTTGCTAAAGCCACTAAAGTTCATTTTCAATCCTCATCTTTACCACTCAGAGGTATTCTATGGTATTAACCTTTTCCTATTTCCTTAAGCAATGTTCCTTTATTTTTTTGTCATATCAAATACTCATTTTACTTCTTACTTCATCACTTACTCTTGATAGGTTTTCTCCCTTTCTCTAAAAGTGGCCTTGGGCCTTGTTTAATTCTTAGTCTACATTCATTTCCTATAAGACCTCATCTGAACTTTAGTTTCAAATACTCTTTCTCTGTTAATAATCCTACTTATTAGGCCCATCAGATATCTCACAGTAACCTCAAATTTAACCTGTCCAACAGGTATTTGTTAATGTCTAAATGTCTTATAGTTTAAAATAGATTCTTTTTAAATGTTTCTTGCCTCAGTGAGTAAGACTATTATCAGTTTATAACAGAAGATTATATAGTGGGTGGCTAAAACAATGAACTTTTTTTTTTTTCTCACAGTTCCAGAATCTGGGAAATCCAAGATCAAGGTACTGACAGAGTAAGGTCTGGTGAAAGCCTACTTCCTGGTTCTTCCTAGTTTGCAGATGGCCATCTTGTTATATCTTTATAGGAGGAGGAGAGATCATCTCTTTCCAGTCTATTTTTTTTTTATATGGGTACCAATTCTAATCCTGAGAGCTTCACTCTCCTGACCTAATCACCTTCCAAAGATCCAACCTCCAAACACCATCACATTGGAGATTGTGGCTTCACAGTTTGGGTGGTAGGGGGAATACAAATATTCAGTTTATAGAACTCATCCTTAGTGCTTCACTCTCTCAAAAACAGCAAAAGAGCCAAGAAAACAAACAATATAATGTCTAGGTTCTCTTTATTATCCCTATCAAATCTACGTATTTGTATTCATCTCTACTGTCACTATGGTTTCTGGGTTATCATCTCTTCATGGACCACTGTAAAGACCTCACTAGTGGGCTCTCTTGTTAATAGGATCACACTTTAAAGTCATTACTTACAAGTAGGCAGAGTAATCTTTTAAAATGCCAATATGATCCTATTGCCTAGTTTCTAGAAACCATTTAATGTTGTCTCATTGCAGGCTTTATTCAGAATTTTCATTAAAATCCAAGTCCTTCCTCCCTGCCTTCATCTCAGGTTAGCCACAATGATCTTCCCATTCTTCAAATACACTAATTTCTTCCAAGCAGATACTTTGCCCCTACTTTTTATTTTCTGCTAGAATGTTTTATTCTCCCCACTCCATCAATCAACCCCAATTTGCCTAATTAATTTCTATTCACCCATCAATCATACTTAATCATAATTTTCAAAAGGAATGACTTCCATAGCAGCATATCTGATCAAATCTCTTGGTTCTATGGTAACATATATGTTCCTTTACTTCTGAATACTAAATATGTTCGAATATTAATATGATTGATTGATTTCCTTCCTTATACTTCATTAAAATAAAAGCTTCATGAAAACAGGGTCCCTGTTGATTTTTGTTAAGTTGATTTATTTCCCCAAATTTAGCATATTGTTTGACATAATGTAACTATTCAATTATTCCTTTGTAGACAGAATAAGTGTATGAATAATTCAGTCTGTAACCAATGTTTTATGTGAGCTAGGGATAATTAAAATGGTTCATAATGAAAAAAATTACATATCAAAAATAATGCAAGAAGAACACTCTACTAAAAATCTATTAAGAAGGCTTAATTAAATCCTCATAAACTTCCTGAATGGATTATATTTTGTCACATTGCATGACTCAATTCATGGCTTTTTGAAGACAGTCACTCCTTCACTTGAGTACTGACCAGTGAGAGAGAGGAGATATGCAGAGGCTGGTATGGGAGGAACACTGGCTTTGAGTTGGAAAGGGCCAGGAACCATGGATTGAGATTAAGATGGAAAAGTGAGGCATTGAAATTGTTACTCTTCATCTCTCATGCACAGTCCTGGTCAGATCATTGCTTACCATTGGTTAATACAAAGGAACAAGACAGCAAAGCCAGCTAGGAAAGAAAAAAAAAAAAGTTCACCACCTGCTATATGTAGGAATGGAGGAATGGAGGATGGTGTAGAGATTTAATTGCAAAGAAAGAATTCAAGTGGGATATGTGCATATGAACATACAACACCAATTAATGATTTAAGAAACAAACCCAGAAAAGTCAGAATACAAGGGGCTTCTTAACTTGATAAATTTGGAATATAAGAACACTACTGCAAACACCATTTTAAATGTAGAAATGTTGATGAATTTCTTTCCAGTATGAAAAGAAAGTTGCCTTCTTACTTGTCACTAGTAGTGTTCAAAAAGATGCTGGAAATCTTAGAGTAAACAATAAAACAAGTGAAGTGAAATAAGTGGAAAAAGGACAGCGGGGAAGACACTATATTATATTTTATGTGGGCTCAATACATAAATATCAATAGCATTCCTCTCTAATAATCAACAAGAAAATAACAACAAAACTATTTCAAATAACAACACAATCTATAGAATATCTTGGAAATTATCTAAAATAAGTGAACACAATTTTATGGAGAAAACAGTTACATGTTTAGATTTTCTAAAGCAAATTGTGTAGATCTCAAATTCATGAAAGTTTAAGAAAAAGTGGAAAATGTAACATATTTATTATTTGTAATGTAATAGCACACCTGTATATTAAAGTATATGTAAAGCAGAGGAGAATATCATTCAAAGGTTTACATCTACACAAATATCTGGTGGACTTAAGAAACTCTACATATATTACAGGAATTACTTAAAGGAGCAAGGAGATGAGATTGGAAGTGGGGATTAAAAGAAAATATACACTTTAAAAATAAAATCATTCTATTTATATTCTTGAAATTTTGATTTTATTACTTCTTAAAAATAAATGGACCATTTTTTATATACCCCAAATGAATGAGACCATATGATAGCACTGAGGTGGGCACTTGATGGGATGAGCACTGGGTGTTATTCTATATGTTGGCAAATTGAACACCAATAAAAAATAAATTTATAAAATAAATAAATAAAAATAAATTAAAAAATAAATAGACCAGTAACACTAAATCAGAAAAACGTCTTTGTCTCTGAATCTGAGTCTTTAGGATTTCATATTATTTATGAGTTTTTAATGTTAGACTATCAGCTGCTTTTTTAACCATCCTCATAATATATTTGTCAATTTCAGATTGCCATTTATCAATTGCCTTGATATTTTATTCAGATTTCCTTTTAATTTGCTATCATGATGATTTAAATGTCCAAAACCAATATGAATCATGAGAATTTTTTTGCACATTTCTATAGTTATCTCTGCCACATATTTATTCACTTAGTTGCTTAATGTTTGTTACTAACTGCCATAAATCAAGCCCTGGAGTGATATTCAAAAATGCTTTCGAGTGTACCTCTATGACAATCTTTAAGTATGTAAGTTACAAATTACAAATTAAATATTAAATATTAAATATAACAATAAAAATAATATATTAGTAGAAATCAGAGTGAGTACGTCAGAATGATAGTAATACAGGATTCAGAATTAATAAGTATGCATTTATTAGTATATGCATATAAATTATGTTTCACCTTGCTTAATTCACCCAAAATTCTCGTAACGCAAGGTTTAATTACATTCCCTATGTGAAAGGCTCAGAGAAACTGAGTTAACTGTCTGCATTTAGATTTTCAAACACTGAGTCAGATTTTTTTTTTTTTTTAGATTTTATTTATTTATTCATGAGAGACACAGAGAGAAAGGCAGAGACATAGGCAGAGGGAGAAGTAGTCCCCACAGGGAGCCTGATATGGAACTGGATCCCAGGACTCTAGGGTCATGACCTGAACCAAAGGCAGACATTCAACCACTGAGCCACCCAGGCACCCCAGGAGTCAGAATTTAAACTCAAGAACTCTCCTAACTCAAGCATAAATTGACTAACAGGAGGATAGATAATTTTAAACAGCCAATAATTTGAATGGTCTGGAGAAACAAACTGCAAAATTCAAAGAAGAATTAAGAATTATATATGTGACTTCCCATAGAATAAGAAATCAGACAATAGTTTCTTTCCATATAAAAAATTTAAATATTGGGCAGCCCGGGTGGCTCAGCGGTTTAGCGCCGCCTTCAGCCTAGGGCCTGATCCTGGAGACCCAGGATCGAGTCCCACATCAGGCTCCCTACATGGAGCCTGCTGCTCCCTCTGCCTGTGTCTCTGCCTCTCTCTCTCTTTCATGAACGAATAAATAAAATCTTTAAAAATTTTAAATATTAAGTAAAGTTATTAAACAAAGTAATTTTTGTTGAAAAAGAATCTCTTTCAAATATCTATTCTTTTCTACAGACTGGACAGCCCTAGACAGAAATGAAAATGGAAGCATACAACTGTGGTGGACTACATGGCCAGGCTAGCCACATGGGCACCTCTAATTGATACAATGACTCAGTAAAATATAAAATGTGTGATTATATAACTATGGCCCTGTAAATATTTCCTTACATGGAAAATAGTGTGGATCCTTGAGTACTGACATATCCCTCCAACCATCTAGCCAAATGTGGTACAAAAAGCAAAGGCTCAGGGTCTATACCCCTGGGTTCTCTCACCTGTGGATAAGGGTTCCATCAGGGCTGCTTAGATCAGAGAAAATTGAATATAGTTTTATGAAGAATAAAGGAAAACAGCAGTGAGCCACATCCACTTCTATTAAACTTAATGTTATGTGAATCTTTTGTGCTTCTTGTGTGCTAAACTGATAGTAAACTAAAATTAAGACAATTTGTCTTCCTCTCCAGTTCTTCAACCTGCAAGAGCTTGGAACTGGTCTGCTTTGGCTGAATCATATTTTGTTTCAGGACCTGTCAATAACTGCCTTAGTAACCTCCTGTGTTGTGATAATTAAAAGTCTCATGTTTCCTCTTATATTCCAAAAATTCTCTTTCAGGTTTCTGTGAGATCTGCCCTAACCAAATAGCATCTCATATCTGCATGCTTTTGTTCCTTTTCATTTGCATTGAAATGGGTCTGCGTCAGGTCCCAAATCCCTTATTGTCCTTCTGTGTGCAGTCAATTACACTGAAAAAGCTAATTTGTGCTAAGTTTTTAATGGTCCATTTTACTGCCCTTCTGAGAAATCATATTTATCTACAATACCAATCCCAAGTAATATGGTCAACCTGAAGGAATTACAGTATCATTGGAGGATGAGACTAATGAAAGCATTTTACAGAATAACCACACTTATTTATTCTCCTAAATCTCAAAGAGGTAGAGAAGAGGCATTTAGAGAGAGAGTTTCAGAAGAAAGTGGTTGATATGGTTGCTGCTGCTAGATAACTAAACACAATAATTTCTCGGAGGATTCATATTACAATCTTATGCTTGTCTGTTGTAGCATCTTAATATGAACCTAAATGCATAGAGTCCTCCCATTTGATCACACGGAACGTGATCCTTCCAACTTCTGTGCCTTATCATAGACTATTTTCTTGCTATGTCCTTTCTTTTCTTATGAAATTGTGTTCATTCTTTAAGACCCAGTTAAAACATTACCTCCTCTGTAAGACACTCCTGGTGTTCTTAGGAAAATTTCATCTTGCCTTTCATCATCTTATTATAATGTGGTTTACAAGATAAATATAGTAGTCCTCACACTGTATGATAGTTAACTGATAGGGCAAATAAATGAATGAATGGATGAATATAAGATCTTACAAAAATGTAAAATAATGAGGGAAAAAAGCGGAAGCTCCTTCTAGCAGTTACAATAAGAAGGATTATTGTAATGGTTAATTTTATACGTCAGCTCAACAGGGCCACAGGGTGTGCAGATATTGGATTAAACATTTCTTGATATGTCTGTGAAGATGTTTCCAGATGAGATTAGCATTTACATTGGTAGGCTGAATAAAGCAGATTGCCCCTCCCAATCTGGGTGAGCACCATCCAATCTGTTGAGGGCCTGATCGAACAAAAAGGCTGAGGAAAGGCAAATGTACTCTATTTGCCTGACTGCTTGAGCTGGACATAGGTCTTCTCTTGCCTGCAGACTGAAACTTATCCCATTGATTTTCCCTATCCTCAGGATTTTGGATTTAGACTGGAACTACACTGCTGGCTTGCCTGGGTCTCCAGCCTGCAGGTAGAGACACAGACTGTGAGACTTCTCAGCCTCCAGAATCATGGGAGCCAATTCCTTATAATAAACATCTCTCTCTCTCTGTCTCCATATATACATACAATGGTCCCTGACTTATTATGATGGCTCAACTTACTGCTTTTTGACTTTAGAATGGGGTGAAAGAAATAGACATTTAGTGGAAACTACTTTTAATTTTGATCTTTTCCAGGCTAGAAATATGTGGTAGGATATTCTTTCATGATATTGGGCAGCTGCAGCAAGCTGCAGCTCCCAGCCACAGAATCACAAGGATCAACAACTGGTATGTTTACAACCATTCTGTACCCACATAAACATTGCTTTTCACTTTCAGTATAGTATTCAATAAATTACGTGAGATATTCAATACTTTATTATAAGACAGGCTTTGTGTTAGATCACTTTGCCCAACTATAGGCTAATATAAGAGTTCTGAGCACATTTAAAGTGGTGAGGCTGAACTATGATTTTCAGTAGGTTAGGTGTATTATATGCATTTTCACCTTTATTTTCAAATCATAATGGGCATTTGGGAAGTAACACCATGGTAATTTCAAGAAGAACTGTATTTATATATCCTGATGGTCCAGTTTCTCTGGAAAATCCTAATATAATTACTATCTTAGTCAATTTGGGCTGTAACAAAATACCATATCCTGGGTGGCTTTGACGACACACATCTACTCTCACATTTAAGGCTAGGAAGTCCAAGTCAAAGTGCCAGCAGCTTTGGTGTCTGGTGAGAGCCCTCTTCCTTACTTGTAGACAGACTTCTTCCTGCTATGTCCTTAAATGAGGGATTGAGAGACAGCTCTGGTTTTTCCTCTTCTTATAAGGACACTAACACTATCATGGGGCTCCATTTTTATGACCTTAACTAAACCTGATTTCCTCCTTAAGGCCCCACCTCCAAATCTCATCACATTGGGGATTAAGGAATAGGACTTCAATATATGAATTTAAGAAAGAACAAACATTTGATTTATAGCAGTTACTTTTTAAAGAAAAACATCTTATTCCTGTCATAGAGATATTCTACATATCAACATTAAGATATGTTCATATGTTCATAAATTAAGAAATAGGGTTAAGAAATTGCAGTGAGCTTTTTGCAGTGAGCAATTACAGTGGAGTCCTGTGTTTTGATGACAGTATCTCAGTTCTCTTTTTGTTTCTCAAGCCAAAAGAAAAAGAAAGAATGAAGAAAGAAAGAAAGAAAGAAAGAAAGAAAGAAAGAAAGAAAGAAAGAAAGAAAGAAGAAAGAATGCTGACTGCATTTTTCAACAGAAGAGAATGGCAATTTAATTTATGACTACTTTCATAAGAGTAAAGAGTTGAAAGAAAGAGAATTTTGTAAGTCTACTTGCTATTAATTCATGTCTCACTCATTTATGCCTCACTAACAAATTTGGAACAGTTTTTGCTCCAAAGAAACTGGAACACAAACATTTGTTGAAAACTAATGTTAATCAATGAGTCAACAACCTACCAGGTTGTATGATAACTTCATGATGCATTTTGTCTTTACTGATATTAGTAAGATATTAGTCTTTACTGTTCAGAGCTTTTTAAATTCGCTTTTGATCAAACAAAGCTATTATTCTTTTTTACACTTTGTGAACATCTGCTGCTTAATTATTCCCATTTTTGTTATTACTTCAGTTACTTCAAGAGAAGACAAGGTATTTTAATTGTAACTAGGGAGCAGCCATTTATATCTACGTGTAGATATAAAAGAAGATTGTATTAAAATCTGGGAGCAATTTTAAGAGAAAGACATTATCTGTTATAAAATCTAGAACTTTTTGTATCTTGTGTAACATATTATATTAAACATATTATGTTTAAATTAATATCATAAATAAGAACATATATGGCTTAGTGGGTATAGTATATTAAAAATATAATTGTTGGATCTTGTTGTACTATTTACAACACATTACCATGTCTGCAGATATCTACATTCCTGGAGATGAAAGTCTTTTCATTCCAAGATGTGGTGTAGTCCATGTGGATAGACCTATCCTGAAGATACATAATGCACTCTAAAATACTGTTTGAATATAAGATATTTGAATAGAATCACTAGACCAAAATATCTGAAATTTGTCTCCAAGTTTTAAAGGTACCTTTTAAGTGATTTTCTCTATTAGCCTAATTAAGCATGGCAAATAACACAAATTCATAACAATTTTGAATTTGGCTTTTAAAAATACACTACTTTGTTATATATCTAGTTATATACTGCAGATTTCTAGTCTACTTAAAAAAATTCAAATATATGTATCCTAGGAATTTATTCAGTACCCGAACCGGTCAGCTATTTAATTCTCCCTGAATATGATTCCTCAACCATTGAGCTAGACATCTTGCTAATCACGCAGTTTATCTGCAGAATATGAATAGATAGCTTTAAGGATTGTGGTGACCCTCAGGAATGATATTTTTGATGATCACACAAATCCTAGGAATTTCTCTCCTACTCTTTCTCTGCCCATGAGTAAGCACAGCTGTGGTTATTAAAATACTGGAAAAAAAGTAATGCTCTAATCCTAGCCCTGCTAATCCCAGGAATTAAGTAATGCTTACTTTGCAATAAAACCAGCTGTTAGGGAGTCACAAGACAGGAATCCTCCTTCCAGATTCTCTGTCAGTGACAAGTAGACTGAAATAAATTAATACTATCTTTGCCATACCAATTTGCCACACACAGGGGATATTTTCACATTTCCCTCTATTCTCTGGAAACAATCTATTGTTCAAAGTTGAATTAGCAGCGTATCTATGTTCTTGACACACATGTGCAAATTGATACTATTTTGCTAAGATATGATAATGTAGATATACTGGATATGAAATGATTATGCAGCTACATCCCCTTGACACCTGTGGCTAGGGACTGGATTGTTTTTTTAATGTTGTTGGGAAGCGCCATTGTGTCCACTTGTCTAGCGGGAAGGGACAGGAAGTTAAAAATTCCTTTCACCATGATGCTAATTGGAAATAACTCTTAACTGTCAATGTAAAATAGTAGAATATTCTACATGTAGAAGGTTGACCATTACTTCTCATAGTAAGCAAGACAGGCAAAATCATTGCCCAACAATAAAGAAGTGTTATGATTTAAAATATGAAAGGCAAGGAAGCTAAAATAGATATATTTTCCCCTTATCTCCTACTTAGTACAGCTAAATATCCCAGAAAATTATATATAAAACAAATGCTAAAAAAAAAAAAATAAAAAAAAAAATAAAACAAATGCTAGAATACCCTGACAGGTGGGGACAAACAGGCAGCTTGTTTAGGAACTTCCAGGAGCCAGAGAGTAAAAGCCACCAGTTCCCTGGGTTTTTATTTTCCCTTATATGGTCCACACTTGAAGCTAAAGTAGCTAGAAATTCAGAAACACCAATGTGGGCAGGAAAAAACAAAAATCAAGCCTCAACCAAAGCTTGTCTGTGCTAGACCTAAGACTGGGCTCAAAGTAAAGCTATCCATTCTTACCACTCTTCATAATATAATGCTAGAAGCTCTACTGAGTGTAATAAGACAAGACTAGGAAATGAAAGGTGTATGGTTTAAACAGGACTTCTCTTGCTCCTAGTGATGTTTGATTTCTTTTTGGGAAAGGGGTAAAAAGGCCTTGAAGCATGGAGGAAGGAGACAATGCCTAAAGTCCATCAAGTGTAACATGAAAGGCAGGATGCCAAATGGCTATGTCATATGGGAATGGGAGCTCTCTGCCCTGCAGAAAGAAACAACAGAAAACTTGACTAATACTCATATCAGTTTTGCCAACTTGTTAGTTTGTTGCTTAAATTCACAGTACCTTAGAGACTCTCAACCTGAGAACCTAAGTGGTGTTGGGTTAGCAGTAGTCCTAAGAACTGAAAAAAGCACATGCAGATCTCTGGAGGAGTGCATGTTCAATACAGGCCCTAAAAATTTTCCATGGGTCTACTTCTATGGAATGCAAGCTCAGAATTGAATATCTCCAAATACATACTAAATATATAGCATACCATTTTGAAGAACAAAGCATCATGGATGTCGGTCAACAAAAATCGACTAGGATCTCAGAATGACAAAGACTGGAGGTGACAAAAATTATAAAACGCAGAATATAAATTGTTTATTGATTTAAAAACTTACTATCAAAAATATGAGTTAAGAACAAGAGACTACAAAAATCGGCCAGGAAGATTTGAAAAGAATCTATAAAGAGATTCTAGAAATGAAAAACAAATCACAAAACGGTAGGATAATGAACAAATTAGAACAGCTGAGTAAAGAAAAGAAATTAGTGGATTCGATAAATACAAATAATTGTATGAAACATACATATTATTTTCGAACTTTGAAGGTTAAAAATAATGTAGAACTAAAATTCTGAGAGGTTGTAACATAGAATTAGTGAAAAGTATGATCTGATTTTGAGTCTTCCTACGGCCTTGTACAAGTTAAGTAGAGGGAATGTGTTGTTAGCTTTGGATACTATTGTTTTGTATATTAAACTTTGAAGGCTAAACACAAAAAAGAGTAAGGATAACCACCAAACTAGAAAAGTTTTTTTAAAAAATAGAGAAAACACTCAAGCCAAAATAAAACAAAATGAAAGAAATAATCCCAAATATATGATTAGTCATAATAAGTGAAAATGTACTCAACTCTCCAGTTAAAAATTTGAGATAGATAGAATTGGAAAGAGAAACAAAGCCAGCTCTGGGCTTTTACCAATAGTCAAAATAAATAAAAGTGTGGAAAAATGGTATAATAGGTAACTATTAACCAGAAGAAATCTGGTATATTGATTAAACGCAAAGCAGAGCAAAAGAAAAAAGTGGGAGACAATGCATTTCTAGATTAAGAGGAATTTTATTGGAAGTTGCAGCAATTGAACACAGATATCTAATTATATAACCTTAAGGTATTTGAGACAAAGTTTGACAGAATTATAAAGGTGAAATAAAAATATCCCATTATAGTGATAGTCTAATACCAGATTTCAGGACTACAGCAAAGGAAAAGGAATTACAAAAGCATAAAATATTAGAACAAAATAATTAATAACTTTAGTACATATACTTTTATAGTACTTTGTACTACAAATGGAAAAAAAAGTTTCCAAGCACTACTGAAATAAATACTATAAACAAACAAACAAATAGCACCTGCATTTGACCATAAAGGAAGAGTCAGAAATATTTCTAAAGATTTTTAGCATTGATTGCTATGATTAAAAATCACATTCTCTGACCAGAATACAAATGAAATGAGAAATAAATCATAACAGCCCCCTAAAAGCATCATACACTGGGGCACAATAAAACACAAAAGTTAATTAACTTGTACAAAGAAGAGAATAAATATTATGGAAATGAGAAGCACTCATGGAAGATAATACAAATATTATTGTGAGACAAAGCTGTAGCAGAAGTTTTATAACACCCAATACTTAGAGTAGGAAAGAGAAAAGGCTAAAGACCATCCATATTACTTAGCTGGAACTAAAGCAATAGAAAAAGTCAAAAGTAGTAGGATGAAATAATCCAGATAAAATTAAAAATTAATCACGTAAGTAAACAAAGAGGCAATAGGAATCAACCCACCCCAAATCAGTTATTTGGAAATACTAACAAAATTGAAAAACCTCTGGTGGCATTGTTTAAAAAAGAAATGAGTGATAGAAGACAAATAATATCAGCAGTAAAATGAGACATAAGTGCAGCAAATAAAGTAGTAGCTGGAACAGAAATGGAATCTGTTATTTAATTATTAAATATTAGGATACTACAGATGATTTGGATAGTCATATAGGTAGTAAAGAGATAATGCAGAAAAATTAAGGGATAATTACATAAATGAAATCCTCAAGTATGTATATCCTATTTACTAAAATGGAATAATTTACAAATGAAACAATTCTGAAGTGTGCACTATTGCACCAATCACAAAAAGGTTTATTTCCCACAGATACCAGGAAATTGATCATTTTAGACCCCTATACAAATGATTAGGACAAGTTTAATTTTCCTCAATTACTTTGGAGAAAATAAATATTGCTAAAATTTCTCAGAATGCTGAATTAAAACATTTTTGTGAAATTTAAGAGAGCAAGTAACTGGGTCTCAGATAATTTATTTAATGTTTATTTTTTCACCTGTCTTTATTGACTAATTCATGTTTTTTTATATCAGAAATATATCATTTTAGCTATAAATTTTCTAAGTGATGTCTTTATTAACTTATTGAATAGCTTATATCATGCCCATATGGTAGAGGAACATAATTTAGGAAAAGTAGAATTAAGATGTTAATATTATTCAGCAATCGGAAGCAGGGTCAAATACTCCATGAAAAAAAAAAAAAAAGTTTTATTTTATTTATTTATTTATTTTTTTTGAAAAAAAGTTTTAAAGAAAGTTTCCATGGTACTTTAAAATGTTCCAATAGCTCAAATACATCTTGAGTGCTAACTAGTTGCAGTTTGTAAAAAGACCTCAGATAAGAACTGTTTACTTTTCAACTTTCCAGTTTATCATGCATATATATTTATGGGGCATAATCAACATGAATACAGAAAACAAGAGAAAAATAAATGGGAATAGTTGCTTGGGGGTATGAGGATTTATAGAGGAGGAATTGAAATGATATATTGAAAAAAACTTTATTTGGGGAGAAACTGTATACTTATACTAAAGTTAATTTTCCTTCTTTCTACCAATTTATCTTCAAAATAGTCTTTCATAATATTTCATCTTAAAAGATGATTCTAACAAATTAATCTATGAAGTGATGCCACGGGAATAGCATAGCATGAGTATGCAGGGCAAAACATGACATTTGAAACCTTAAGATCACTTCACCTGTCAGGAAATCATGTCTGGAAATCTCAACTAAGGAAAATAGAGAAGTTTAATAAATATATGTCACAGTGTTCCATTATCTTACTCATGAGACTAACAATCATCAGATCCTCATTCCAAGACTATTTGTATACAATTCTCATAAGCTTGAACATAAAAATGTACATAGCTATAACAAAATATAATGGATTTGAGAGACAATTAAGAGCTAAAAGAACAATAAGTGATAGCAAAGATCCTGAAGGTAAAGAAATTATAAAGCGTAAGAGTAGTCAATTAACTTTAAATGTAGCTTTTCTAGAATCAGAGGCAAGAATTGTATTCAGAGTCTCAAACATGTCATTAAATTATCTCAACCATTACCATGACTAAAATTTGTAAGGAAAACAGATCATCATGTAAGCATTAAATTATGCTTACTAAATATGTTGAATTTATTTAGAAAATCAGATATTATCAGTGTCAAAATAGAACAATATTGCTCCATACTATAAAGCAATATCTATTTATATCTACCTTTCATTTCTCCATCATCTTTCTAATTTCTTTATACAATGACATGTTGGTATCTAGATGTTTGTTTTACATTTCAAATTAACACCACCTGTAAGAGTCATTAATCTAACCATTACTTCCTGTCCCAGCTAATTATAAATGCTGTTGAAAAAGACTTGACCTAGCATTGATCCATAATTGTTTTACTAGAATTTTCTGAAAATTCAATGTACTGCTATTCATCATGAAATTTGCTTAGGAGGTATTTTCATTTCATGCTACAGTGCTCATCCCCAAGCTTATAGTTGGACTAGATTTTCGGCTGGTTTGAGTACAAGTGTCAGGTCAGAGAACCAATCCTCTTAACTCGGCTAACTTTTCGGGGAGCAAATCTGCTCCCTACTCACAAATTATCTCTCTCTCTCTCTAGTTGACAAAAGTATGTTTCTATGTGGACACAGAAACGTCTGAGGAAGTATTTTTAAAATTAGTTCAAGAAATGATAACCCTCTAAAAGGAAAATTTTTACTTTTTAAAATTTTAAACTTAAAATATTTTGTAAAAGTTTTTATTAATTATTTATGAGAGACACAGAGAGGGAAGCAGAGACACAGGCAGAGAGAGAAGCAGGCTCCACGCAGGAAGCCTGAGGTGGGACTCAATCCCAGGACCCCGGGGTCACATCCCGAGCCCAAGGCGGATGCTCAACTACAGAGCCACCCGGGTGTCCCAAAACCACCAACTTTTGGGTTGGAGTTTCTTGGTTCGAATCCTGGACCTACCACATGTTAAATTTATGACTTTAGAAAATGTATTTAACCTTATCATTACAAATGAATTTTCTTATATGTCAAGTAGAGATAATGTAGCATCTACTGCATGGAATTCTTGTAAAGATCAAATGAGTTAGTGCACATAAAGCCCTTAAAACAGTGACAGAACACATGGCATTTTTGTTATTATTGTTTTTGTTGTTATTATTATTACAATAGCATGAAGGAACTAGATATTTCCTTAATCTTGTTGTTAAAATATCAGGAGTGTGGCTTTCCTAAGTTTGATATGATGACAGACTGTTCTAATTGCCCGGATTTATAAGAACATTTTCAAAAATGTCCTATTTCAAAATAGACACAATAGGATTATTACATAGATAGTCTTAAAAGCTATATTTAAATATAATTGTTTTTAATTGAAGTGTAGTCAGCACATGGTATTCTATTAGTTTCAGGTGTACAATATAATGAGTCAATAATTCCCTACATTTCTCAATGCTCGTCACCATTAAATGTACTCTTAATCCCCTTTATCTCTCTCACCCACCCCCCCACCCACCTCCCTTCTGGCAACTACCATTGTGTTCTCTGTATTTAAGAGTCTGTTTTGTCTGTTTTTTTTTCTCTTTTTTTTCATTGTTTGTTAATTAGTTTTATTTCTCAAATTCCAGATATGAGTGAAGCCATATGGTATCTGTCTTTCTCCGTCTGACTTATTTCAGTTAGAATTATATTTTTTAGTTTCATCCATGTGGTCACAAATGGCAAGATCTCATTCTATTTTATGGCTGAGTAATATTCTATTCTATACATATATCAAATCATCTGTATCCATTTATCTATTGATGGCCAGTGGGCTCCTTCCATAGGAGGGCTATTGTAAATAATGCTGCAATAAATATAAGGATGCATATATAATTTTGAATCAGTGTTTTCATATAATTTGGGTAAATACTCAGTAGTATCCAGGATCACTGAATCATATGGTATTTCTATTTTTAATTTTTTTAAAAATAAAGATTTTATTTATTTATTCATGAGAGAGAGAGAGAGACAGAGATGGGTAGGCAGAGACACTGGCAGAGGAAGAAGCAGGCTCCATGCAGGGAGCCCAATGTGGGACTCGATCCCAGAACCCCAGGGTCACGCCCTGAGCTGAAGGCAGATGCTTTAACCATTGAGCCACCCAGGAGTCCCTCTATTTTTAATATTTTAAGGAACCTCCAAAGTGTTTTCCAGAATGCAATGGTGCCATTGCATTCGCACCAACAGAGGGTTCTGATTTGTTCACAACCTCAACAACACTTGCTATTTCTTGTGTTTTTGATCCCAGCCATTCTGAGAGGTAGAAGGTGACTTCTCCTTATGGTTTTAATTTGCATCTCCCTGATTATCAGTGATGTTGAATACCTTTTCAAGTGTCTGTTGGCCATTAAATATGTTTTAAGACAAATATGATTAAGTTACAAATACAATTAATTTTACTGTCTTATTTAACTGTTTTATTTTAATTTTCCTAAAGATTTTATTTGTTTCATCATGAGAGACACAAAGAGAGAGACAGAGACACAGGCAGAGGGAGAAGCCGGCTCCCTACTAGGAGCCCGATGCAGTACTTGGTCCCGGGACTCCAGGATCAGACCTGAGCCAGAGGCAGATGCTGAACTGCTGAGCCACTCCGGTGCCGTGTTTTATTTGCATTACACAATCTTTTCATCCTATTTATAAAATGCCACCTACTAGATTCTTTTCTCTCTAGCTTACTGGAAACCTAAAAAACCTTCCAGCCATTTATTTTTCTACTCAAGGGTCAGCTTCGGTTGATTGAAGTCTTTTCTATTCATGCCAAAATTCCTGGGTATCTTTTGTTTCCTCAGTTCATCTTTAAGTTTGTAGGGGGTGGGGGGGACAAAAGCCTGTGTGGAGACGACGAGAGGGGAGAAAAGGCAAAATAAGGATGTTCATCACAGAATAAGTTTAAGAGGAATAAGAAAGAGGAGAAGAAGTTGGATAAGGAGGAGGAAAATTTAGAGTTTTTAGATGTCTGTATGTGTGCCAGATGCTATTTCACATGCCATAGATGCCTTCACATGCTTGCTCCCTGCAAGGATGATAAACATTAGTGATATTGTCAATTCCATTTTATAGGTGAGGAAGTGGAGGCATAGCAATCTCAAAACATTGCTGAAGATAGCACAGCTATTAAGTGGTCAAGCTTGGGTTCACAGTTCAAGAATTTTGGCTCTTAGCCTCCAAGGACACTTACTCTGGGTGCGGAATCCACTCAATATCCTTGCTGACATCTGTATTTTTCCCCCGAAGAGGCACACAAAAACCTTAAGTATAGTACTAAGAACAATGAAATGCTAGCTGCTGTAACAGATAAATCTAAAGAACACCCCGCCCCCCCCAAAAAAAACCCACAACACTCACAGTAATGTAACTTAGTAATTGTATTTATTGCCCAAGTTCCTTTTCAATGAGGTATTTCTGGTTGGGTGGTGCTCATCTGCGCAGTAATTCTGATGACAAGTTTTCTTCCGTATTGTGACCAGGCCATTTTCTGTTTGTAGTTGTCACAAATTCTCTGGAGTTTGTCTACCTGCCAGGTACTCAGAAGTGGAAAAGAACATGTAGTCTTGCATGTCTTCACTAGCTAGGCCTGCAAGTAGCACACATCATCCCACAAAGCTCATGACGTGAGCACTCCCAATTTCAAAGGAAGCTAGAGAAATAAAGTAGCTGAGTGCCCCAGAAGGAAGAAGAGAATGTTTTGTTGAATATTTAGTTTTTTTCTGCAACTGGGAATATTCAAATTCTATAATTGTATTGTTTCCAAGTAGAGAATAATTTTTGTGGTTTATCTCAATTGCTTTATTATCTATATGTCTGTCTGCTTACCTATCATTCTACTCTATATTCCATATTTATATATTTCATGGTTATAATTAGGCCATTCTCTAACTCATAAACTGGCAGATGGGTCCAGCCTTGTTAATTGCAAGAAATTTGTTCTGACAAAGTAGGGGCAAATGATAGAAAGTATTTTTCACAAATTTGTAGTCAGTTTTGTGATCAAATCCTTTAGTAGATATTATACAGAATTAATGCATTAACAAAACTACAAGACTGTTGTCAATTTTGAAGTTTGTACAAAATTTAAGCAAGATTAAGTAGTAAATTTAGTTTCCCAAACAAGTACCTTCTATATATATTTTAAATATTCAAATTATCATCACCGCCATATTCTTCTCTGTAAATTTGAATCAATCATTCATATTCATATTGCTTCTCTCTTGTTTCTCTGTTCTGTAACAAATTACTCCCAAAGTTAGCAGTTTGAAGCAATGCACATTTCTTTTCTCACAGTTACTGTGGGTTAGGATCCTGGTAATGGCTAAGCAGGTGGCTCTGGTGCAAGATCTCTCATTAGAATGTAATCAAGTGGTTAGCCAGGGCTAAAGTCATAGCCAGGATGAAGGCTCAACTGGGAAGTAATCCACTTCCAATGCACCGACGTGGTTGTTGTCAGGGTTCATGTCCTCCCTGGCTTTTGAATATATTGGTTCTTTTCCATGTGGACAATTTCTTCCCTTAGTCTAAGAGCTTCAAGAGGGTGAAAGAGTAAATGAGGGCATCTATGATGAAAGCTTCAACGTTTTTACAATCTGATCTGAGAATTGACATCCTGCCACTGGTGCTACATTCTATTCATTAGAAGTGAGTCATGGGAACTGCACACAGTAAGGGGAAGAGATTTCAGAAGGTCGTATCAAGAGACAGAGATCACTGGTACTATTTTAGAGATCTACCACACTTTTAACATTCATTAAATTATTTAATACTATAAACTATGCTTGCTAGAAAAAAATTCAAGAAAAAAATATGCTACCTTAGAAATTAATCAAATATCCTGATATGCTTCCATTAGAATTCTCTGAATTAATCATATACCCTGCACACAATTCTAAGTTTAATATGTCCTTCCAGCATATACAACAGAATATTTTCTTTGAGATAAACTACTAAAACTTTGTGATTTCCTGTGGCATCAATTTACTTTTATTCCCATTGACATTTTGTGGCTTACTTCTTTTCTCTTTTCTCCCCTGTGTTTCCCTTCATTATTTGAAAATCCCAAAGTGGCCTTGCTTTGATCTTTCTTTCTGGACTGAAAGTTCTCTTATCTTTAGGATTTTTAAGCTAATGCATATTTTAATGTACAAAAGATTATTATATTTTCAGGGACCTCTCAGAATAGGCAAATCTGATCATTGACCTTGTTGTTTAGAAGTATTTGTTTATGTAGATAAAAGAATGAGTTATAAAATAGTAATGATATCATGGTTCTCAGTGGCCATTCAGGAATACCTGTATTAAATATTCTTAAAAACCTCAAAATATATTAAAAATGGTATAGAGTCTTCCATAGATACTGTATTATACTACTTGGAATATCTCATAGTTCTTTTTTTCCTCAAAAGAGAATATTTTCCTTTTGAAGTGAATTTAATGAGCTCATCATAATACTTCCCATTTTTCTTATTTTAATTAATAATAAACTGCTATTTGCATACAGCCTATTGTGATGCTACTATAAGGCAAATATATACCACTTTATTATATGGCACTTAAAGAAGAAACATCACTCTAATGCCGAACATTTTAACCAAGATTAGGAAATATAACTCTTTCCTGAGGGGTCTGGCAATTCTTTATATTTGAAAGAAAATTAGAAGAACATTAAAATCAATTATAATGGTATATGTTTATAGCAATGTCAATTTATTCCATGATTAAGAAAAAAATCGAATGCCACAGTGCAGCTAATTTATATAAAGTAATGGTGTCTAATATATTACATAGTATTTGCAACATGGTTCAAAAATATTTTTGTTTCCTCTATCTTTATAAATCTTGTGATGTAGCTTACCAAAATAAAATGAGGTTTGTTTTTGTATCTATGAAAGAATAATTAACTCTTAATAATAGAAGGGATTTTAAGCATCATTTAATCTAATCAGTTTTGTGACAATCTGGTGACAAAAACCACACAATATTTAGAATAAGAAAAGTTTAAAACCAAAAAAAAAAACTATAATAAGGACTCAAATAATAGAGGATTGAATAATGAGAAGTAGTGAGAACTGTAGTGAGTTGAGGAATCACAGATAAAAAGAACAGCCACTATCCCTAAGGCTGAAGCAGAGTACCTGAAAAAGGGTCCCTGGAGGGCTGAAATCCATGTCTTCTCAGAGAGGGCATGACCATGTCCACTGAATGGTGGAGAAATAAGCGAGTTACTGTGCCAATGGAACTGGCTTGGAATGTTCTTTTTAATTCCATACAAGAGAACTCACTGGAAAGATACCGAGTAGAATGCTATTTGTGGGTGGCCCTTCAACTGTGGCATTCCATGAGAAGATGGTGGATGTGCTGAGGCAACTGCAGGCACTAGGCTTGGAGAAGGCTTTCACTTTAGGAGAATTCATACTCTACAGGAGCTGAGTGGCTGGTGCAGTTGTTCATTGCAGGAGCTGAAATAGGAGGACATCTGAGCTGCAGGAATTCAGCACTGGAGAAATTGCATGGGATAGGAATCTGGCAAGAATGACACACTAGTACTAGAAAGAGAAAATCTCTTTGCATCTTCAGTGTTCCTTCAACACTGCCTTTGGCAATATGTAACATTGTACCAGCTGACAAAGGAGCAATCCTTGAAGGAACCAGATGTACTTTTTCAGAGCAAGCAATGAAGTGCGGATTTGTAGTTGAGATGCACAGTTAATATATCTGAGGAAATCCATCCCTTTAGCTACTCTTCTTTTATATATAACCTCCTACACACATTTGTATGACAATTAATGTCTAACTACTCCTACCAGGAGTAGTTACTACTCTTGGGGGTAGTACTCCTAGGGGTACTACTACTACTACCCCTAACAGGGTATAGCTAACCTTTTAAGTGAGAAAGTTATCATAGTTACCCCTAAATTAAGAGAGGCATGGCCTGGCAGTTATTATGTCCTTTGCTGACAATATTAACTATTCCTTACATTTCATCACAGCCCCACTGAATACTTACTTACCACCCTACTTTAAAATCTTTGGTGGTGGCATTAAATCTTCACAGTTTGCTCAAGGATGTCATATTGCTTCTAGTTCATGTTCTTGCTAGGGATTAAATGTTCCAGGGACTGTCACCTAGACTTTTCTAACATAATGAACCTCAGTCAAAGATCAGAGAGACAATATGGGGATTCTACAGTACCCAAGAATGTTTATTTCATTTTCACATTCAGGCACTAGGGGAGTAACTATGGAGTGAGTCTGGGGATTAATTGAGTTTACTGAGTCAGACTAAGACTATAGCTCTCGCTCACCTACCATAAAATTATACTTGAACAACACTAAAATTTTGGGTCCCCAGGACCCCATTTAAAAGCCAGTGTCTTATAATCCTCAAGAAGTCTGTTCTTCTATGAACAGTTCCTCTAATAAACGGCCATAGGCTAGTTGGGGAAGGTTTAGAGAAACATTTGTGGTATTATTTTGCAGGAATGGTGCAGGATCCTTCCTCAAGAATCCTATCCTCCTTTTCAATTTCTGTATTAATTTCGATATGGGAACTGGAAAGAGGTTGAGGCTCTCCACTCTACAAATCAAATCAGGGGTTTTTGTTTGTTTTTGTTTTTACTATAAGACTAAAGTTTTTACTGTTATGTAGCTCAAGTGTTATTCTAGTGGTTTTTCCATCTATTGCATTCCTAAGGGCACCATGATCAATTAACCACGCACTGCTAAGATAGATCTCTGAGGGTCAAGGCATTCTGTATACCACTACATCTCTGATTTCCTTTGCGGTGTATGTTTCTACCTCATCTTTGGCAGTTAAGTTCTGCCACTTGTCCTCTCCTATTTTAGGATCTCATCATTCACATTAAATTAGGGAACTCACCTGAATGCTGGCAACTATATCTCATCTAAAAAGGAAAACTATCTCAGAATTTTTTAAGGATACAGATGTTCATTAATGAATTTCTCAATGCCTTATTGGAGGGTATGTCTTTGAAATTTTATGGAATGTATCTGGCAGATGGGTATGTATGTCATCTATGACAAGTCCAATCTTTGGATTTTCTCTTTTCTTTTATGCCAAGAAAGATATGGCTCCTTGACCTCATTAAATGTAAGCCATCTTTGTTCCCAAGGTTTAGTTAACCTATAAAGAAAACAATTGAGTTACCTCCAGATGAATTAGCCAGCATTTTAGATCCAGAATCTCCATTATGTACATTCATATTGATAAACTTGGCCTGTTCTAACACTCTTAGACTCTCCCCTCATATATGTTCTCTAAGTTTCTGCTAATATATTTTAAATTCTTTGATAATTATTTTGATGTATAAGCTCTTTAAGGGGATCAGTTTGTTTTCTTGTCTCTCAAAGCATACCTACATGTTATGGGTAAAGTAACTACAAGGAGCAGTTATGCAGAATTATAAGAATGATCATTCTCTTTCAAGGAATCTGCCACAGTTGAATGTAACAGTTTTCAGTTTTTGTTTGTTTTTTAAGCATAAAAAGTCATGTCTCCTAAGACATTGGAGAGAAAGGTAAAGAAGGGTCATTGTGACATAGAAGCTCAATACTATTTTCTAGATCCAACCAAATGTCCTCATTCAAAATTTCAGGATCACAATTTTTTCCAGTTAATACTATTTTACATGATGAATTAGTAAGATTTTTGAATTCATCTATTTTTGTAATCCAGCCAATTGCACAATTAAATGGGTTTTATGTACAACAATATCAACCCTGTAGCTATAAGAAATAAGAGATTCATTTTGGCTGTCATGGAAGCATTCTGGCTCTGGCTCTCAAATCATGACTTTCATTAAAGTTGACAGATCTGAACTTATCATTTTCTTTTTGTATGTGCTTGAGTGCACTGAAAGATATCCATCTCATACTATAGTCCTGATGGTCATTATCACTGTTATTATAGTGCAGTAGACATTTGGGGTCTAGTGCAGTAGACATTTGGGGTCCCAAGGCATTTCCTTCAATTAGTGCTTCATCACAGTCAACCACAGGAGATAGCATGGTTAGTTACACCATTGCATCTCATTGGTTACTAGAACCCCTTTCCCATTGTCAAGTGACATAGCACTATCCTCAAGCCTAAAACCACAATCAAAGAATCACAATAAAAAAAAAAAATCTCACCTTTCAGAGTCCTTCCATCTTTTATCACTCCAAGTCCAGCCAGGAAATAGAAACCACATAGTTCTTGGATAGGAAAAGTTTAATATAAAGCAGAGATGGGAAAACTATGTCCAATGTGTCAAATCTAGCTTTCACCCTGTTTCTGTATAGCCTGTGAGCTATACAGAAATTTTATAGGATTTGTTAAAAAACAAAGTGAACAATTATAGGTATGTGAAAGGGACCATATTTGGCCTGTAAAACATGAAGAGAGAAGTCTCAAAATTAGAAATTAAAAAGTAAACATTACAAGTGATGACACAAATAGATAAAGAATATAAAAGATCACCATGAACAGCTATAAGCTAGCAAACTGGAAAGTATAGAAAAAAATGAATAAATTCTTGGAACTATATAGCCTACCAAGAGTGAATCGTGAAGAAATAGAAAGTCTGAACAGACCTATAACTAGTGTGGAGACTGAGTCAGTAAACAAAAGCTTCCTAAAAAAAATATCCTAGGACGAGATGGCTTCATTGGTGAATTCTACCAAACATTTAAAGAATTAACACCAATCCTTCTCAAACTCTTCCAAATAATTAAAGAAGAGGGAACACCCCTAAACTCATTTTATGAGGCCACCATTACCCTGATACCAGAGCATTAAAAGACACACGAAAAGAAAGCTACAGGCCAATATCCCCAATGAACATAGTTGCCAAACTTTCAACAAAATACCAGTAAGCTGAATTCAGCATTACATTCTCATTAAAAAAATCCCATCCTGCGACTGTAGGATTTATCTCTGGGATGTAAGAATGATTCAATGTATGAAAATCAATGAATATGATATAACACATTAGCAGAATAAAGGATAAACATGAATGATCATCTCAATATATGCAGAAAAATTGTTTGGTAAAATTCAACTTTTATGACAAAAACCATTAGCAAACTAGAAATAAAAGTAAAGTACTTAAAAATAGCAAAGGCTGTATGTGAGAAGCCTGTAGCTAACATTATACTCAGTGATGAAGAACTGAAAGCTTTTCATATGAAATCAGGAACAAGGCAAAGATGCTCATTCTTATCATTTTTGTTCAACATAGTACTGGATGTCCTAGGTAGAGTAAAGAGGCAAGAAAAAGAAATGAAAGACATCCAGATTTGAAAGGAAGAAGTAAAATTGTTCCTGTTTGCAAATGGCATGATCTTATATATTAAAAACCCTAAAGATCCCTTAAAAAAACTGTTGGGACATTCATTCAATGACTTCAATAAATTGTAGGATACAAACCAACATACAAAACTCAGTTGTACAGAACAAATATTGTTAAAATGTCCATCTACTCCAAGCAATCTACAGACATAATACAATCCCTATCAAAATAGCAACATCAGCTTTCACAGAACTAGAAGAAACAATTCTAAAATTCAGATGGAACCACAAAATATCTGGAATAACCACAGCCATCTTAAAAAAAGAAAGCTGGAAGTGTTATGATTCTAGATTTCAAGTTATGTTAAAAGCAGTAGTAATTAAAACATTATAGCACTTACATATATAGAATAAAACAGAAAACTCAGAAATAATACTACAATTTATGGTAAATTAATCTTTGACAAAGGAGGAATGAATATACAATGAAAAAAGACAGTCTCATCCACAAATAGCATTGGGATAACTGGACAGCCACATGCAAAAGAATGAAACTGAACCACTTTCTTTCACCATACAAAAAAATAAGCTCAAAATGGACCTAAATGTGAGACCTAAAAGCATAAAAATTCTTGAGGAGAGCACAGGTAGTAATTTTTTTTTGGAAATAATGAAAAATATGTTTGGATATATATTGAAGACAGAGTCAACATAATTATTTATGATATGATAAAAGGATGACTCAAAGATTGTTGACTTGAGAAAATAGGTATGAAGAGTTGTCATCAAAGACACGAAATTCTGTAATTAGAGTCAGTCATGTGGGGAAGCTCAGGAGTTCACTTTTGGGTACATTTTGTTTGAAATGAATATTATATATCCAAGTTGAGATATGGAATAATAAATTGGCAGGGTAAGTCAGTCTGGAGTAAGAGAAGGAAGCCTGTGTTAGGCATGTAAATTGGCATGTGGACAGAAAAAAAAGGTATTTAAACTTCTTGGACTGGATAATATGACAAAGGGGATAAGTATTAATAGATCGGAGATAAAATATATTAGAATCCAAAATAATGAAAAGCGACCAGTAAATAAAAAGAAGGATAAAGACAATTAAGGAAAGTGAGTTAAGGAAAGAGCAATCAATTAGATGTAGTAAGTGCTAACAATTGGTTGAATACTATGAGCACCAAGAATTGCTGCTATATTCAGCTAACTGGCAAGCTTAACACAGTTTCACTAAGAAATATAGTGTCAAAACTTAGATTAAAATGGTTTTAGGTGAGAATGAGAAAAAAATCAATTAGACAAACTAGAGACAAATTTTTGATCCAAATAATGGATCAATAGTTGGAAGAGGAGCAGTATGCCTGGATAATAATAAGTAGAGCATGAAAAACTCATGATGTACAACTTATATATTCATTATTGTTCTGTGGATCTTGGGCAGCATAACAGAAGAAAACAAAGAAGAGAACAAAAAAAAAATATTCGCTTGAAGAAAGGGATTACTCAGGAAATACACCCACTGGGTAGATTGAAAGTCAATGGGTATTCAAGGTAATGGATATACCTTACCCAATCTCTTAATCACTATTTTTTTTTAAATCTTCCTCATCTTTTTTGAAACCCGTGTTAAATTCCTGTTCTCAATATCATATTTGAACCATTATTAGTTTTATCATCAATTGCATGTGCTTCTGTGAGTCGTTAAACTTGGCCTTCACATAGCTCTTAATTTCACACAGCATTTTCACACCAAACGTACCGCACTAGGAACTGTTTAGTACTGTGATAGGCTCTCCTACAGAATCCACAATGCCTGTCTGAATCTTCCCAGGCTTCTACTGTGGAAGAGAAACTGGTCAACACTGAAATAGGCACCGTAACTCTTTCCAGGTCTTTACACTCCTATTTTTGTGGCCTTTATTAATCATTTTGATCATCATTGAAAAACTGTTGCTTGAAAATGTCTTTTAAAACATTGAATTAAGAAAATTATATTTGTTATTGATTTTTTTCCTGAAAATTAAATAAAACATGCATTAATCAATATCTGGATTGATGAACAATATGTTTGTCTTCATATGCTGCCTTATTAAAGGTTTTGTGATTTGTGTTTTTAGGAGTATACCTATAGCTGAGATGTTCACTTATTCACCATTTCCCCTTTCTTCCTTTGGTAATACAATATCTCAATATTAGTTGGACCCAAACTCCCTTGGATAATCACTTCATTTTATGTTTCCCCTTAGGGAAAGGTGTCCCCTTAGAGAAAGGCCCTGCACATTCTGGCTAATAGGATATGAGCAGAAGTGATTTATGCAGTTCCTACATTGCATTCTTTAAATTAAGGGTTATTTTCAATATTTTATTTTCTTCTTTTTATGCATTGGTTCAAGTACAGACAATATCAAGTACAGACAAGATAGTTTGGCAGTACCGTTAGATAGGGGAGAATCTGTCTACCCAGACTTCTCAGGTAAAGGAGGTATTAACTTTTCACCTTATTAAATTCACTAGTACTTTGAATCTCTCAGTTATGCTGCTGAACTGATAACCTAGATAATATGCTCTTTTAGCCTCTATTTTATAGTAATACTCAAAGATTGCAAGGAATATTGAAGTTAAATAGAACTGGAATGTTCTCTAAGTCAGAAATTAAATACTTTGGAGTAAACTCTGACAATTTCCAAACCAGAAATTTTATATTTCCTATTTATCAGCAGAGTTTGTATGTTTTATAAATAATCATTTGGATCCGATAGTGAGTTAGAATAATGTTGAGTATTCATAGATTGCTGATTTACTGTATTTTGAATTAGGTGATTGGAGTCTGTGTATGGTTAAATATGTAATAATTTCTTAGCTGTTTCAGATGATTAATACGGGAACTGGCTCAACATTTCACTCATTGCCTATGTATACTTGTCTACCAGGATGATAAAGCACTAATAGATTCTTATTACTATCCAGGGGCAAAATGTGTTTCTCTTCAGCATTTCTGTGACTATCCTAACATTTTACAATGAATGCCCAAGGCAAAATGAAAGATTTGGAATATAATAGAGATGAAGCAAAAGGTAAATGACAAGGCAGGGTGCAGATAGATACTTTTTTAGATAAAAATTATTCAATATAACTCTTTTCTTCTGGGTTATTAGAGTATTTCAAATTACTATTTTATAGAATCATAGATGTTAAAGCTAAAAGGCATGTTGAATAATAATCTATTGCAAACCCCAGGTCCCAAGCAGGTGAGGCATTAATATCCTTGGTCCACACACTGGTTTATAGCTTTTGCCAAGATTACAAAGTAGAAAAGTCAGCATTAGATCTAGATTTCTAGACTCTTGATACATGAATGCTTGTAACTTCTTGATAAAGTAATGATGTAAAATTAGATTTGTTGATTTGTTTATTTTTATTTATTTATTTACTCAATTCACTTACTTTTAACGATCTAAGGATATAGGTAACACAACAGATAAGTAGCCAACGAATGATGATACTAGGTGGCCAGTGTAACAGTAGAGTATATCAAAGTGTTAAGGGAAACTTGGTAGAAGCTAATTCAATTTTAGAAGTAATCAGGGTTTTTTTTTAAGCATCTAATAATCTTTAGTCATTAATTTGACTTTGTTATAAGCTAACATTTAGATGCCCAAAACAGAAATGCATCTTTAAAAAAATAATTTTAGTGGTAAGAAAAGATTGAAAATGGGAACTGAATGAATCTCTATTGGGGATTCAAACAGAAACAGTCAACAACTATTGGTTCCATTTTTTCAAAAGACCCCAACTATGTAGTAATCCAACACATTGGGGTCCCTCGAGTGAAGTCTCAGTTTGATCTAACTCTACAACACTTTTCAAATTGATGACCACGTGATTTTTACCTAGAGTTAAATATTTGTAGTTTTTATAAATATTGTAATTATAATATGTGAAGTTTTTATATTGACAATTATTCGTTTTCTCTAAAATTTTAATTTTGTAAATACTCAAAGAAGCATTTGATATGATCAGGCTTTACTTTCTTAAGTAAAATTGATAATCAGCTAAGTTTTTACAAGAAGGGATAGTTCTGAGCTTATTATTAAAAATAGTTGATGTTTTAGATGGGAGAAAAGAATAAAGAAGACCATTCCAACTAAAAGAAGTATCCTGTGCAGAGCAAAGGAACCATGAAAGCCCACAGTGTGATTGGAAATCTGAGCAGCCTAATGCAGCTCAGACATTAAATGAATTGGAGGTGTTCCATGGTTCGAATTGTCAGCAGGAACAGTGTGTAGCCTAATTGTGAGTTGCTATATAATGCAGCTAAGAAATCTGGATTTGTATCCTGTAGGAAATAAGTAAGAAGGATTTTAGGTATGAAAAAACATTAGTCTTTTTTTTTTTTTTTAAGATGACCCCTGTTATCTTCAGAGCTGAAGGTTAATTGAAGTGGAGAAATACTTAGGGTATAAATAACATACCAATTTTAGACATAATACAAAATTTTCCTGAGGTGTGAGAGGGCTGATGGAAGGAAAAGGACAGGCTTGATAGGAATTTCTAAATTAGAATTTACAATTAAATATGGAGTCTAGAAATTGGGGCAACAGTGACATTAATAGAGATTAAGGGTACGAGATGTGATTGAGATTGATTGAGAGGTGGTGAAAACACATTTGTCTCTGCTAAATATAGATTTCCCAAATTACTTAATCTTTTCTGAGCCTCAGCGCTTTTTTTAAAAAGTAAACTAGGAATAAATATCTATCTCAAAGGATTATTAAACTAGGTACTACACACTAAGTAACCATGAGTGCCAGCTAAGTTGTAGGTATTGAATAAATGGTAGTTATTGTTATTACTATAATTTCTTATTTTATCATTGTTATAGCTACAGTGAATTTAGAAATAAGCATGCTACTGGAAAATGGAAATAAGCTGAACCTTGAAAGAGAGGTCAGGGATGTAGATGTCTATTTGACAGCCATTATTGTAAAGGTGTAGTTTAAAACACAAGATTAGACATAATTCTAATAGGATTTTGTTCTTTAGTTATTTTGTTGAAAAAGAAATTGAGTTTTATGAAATTTGAACATCTTAAGTTAAATGAATAAGCACAAGAGCCTGTTAGCTATTAGCATTGAGTCTACAGAAACAGTGGAGCTGCTGCATTTGTGCCTATGCCTGAATAAATAAATTTCAGCCTTCAAAGCATTCTCTGAGTAATAAAGCAGGCTGGCTTTAGGCCAAAATTCAAAATATGCAAAGTTTGTCTTCAGATGCTGCCTTTTCAAATCCATTGCAGGGAGAGAAGGGGTCGGGTTTATAGAATAAGACTTGACAAATCCCTAAGGGTTTTTAAGTTTTAGGCATATCATAGCATATTCTGTTCTTTCCACCATATATTTTCATCAAAGTAAAATCAAGTTAAATGAATATTTGAAATTGACTTGAAGGAAAAAGGAAATCACAGAAGGGAAACAGTATTAGGTAAGCATAGGGAATTGTATAGGAGACTTCACTTTTATAGGGATGGTGGTATATAAAACTCAAGTCATTTGTAGCAGCCGTTGACAGAATCATATCCTTTGCTGACAATGGGCTTAAGTCACTGCTTAAACTTGAGATTCTGATGAGCTTAAGACATGATCTCCAAAGACAACATTCCCATCATGTCTGAGATACATATTCGCTTTCCATGACCAAATGCTACGAACAAATGAATCTCTCCCTCCATTCTTAAAAGGAAAAGTCACCCTCATCATCAGCAATATCAACATAATCAAAGTCACAGACACTTACAAGACACTTTTGTTGAGGCAGACCCTCTTTTAGTTACTGTTCAATTCTTAACTCATTTGATTCAACGGCAACCTTATAGCATAGGCACTATTGGTAGCTCTATTTTAATTGAGAAACAGGATTAAATTACTTGCAAAAACTACTGAGTGAATTAGAGAAACAATTCACAATCAAGGTGAGGCAAAACAAATCAATCCTAAATTAATTTAAATTCATTTTTATAAATATTGTTAGATTGTGATTCTGAAAATTGACTCTATTTTACATAGTTTAGAGAGTTCACAGAATATTTCCAAGGTCACACAGGAAAATTCCTTCATTTAGTTGGCTATCATTTCCATGAGCCGAAATTATCTTATGGCTATTTTGACTATCCAAGGTAAGTAATCATTTTATCCGTTGGAAGAGGCAGTGCTACAGAGTTGTTAAAGAGGGTTGCTGAAGCCCCGACTAATCTGCAGGGGAAAAATGGATCGTGCTCTGACTAGCTCTATGGCCTTGGCAAATATATGCACCCATTTTGCACCTGAATTTCTTCATCCGTAAAATGAAGACACGGGTAAAGGGGAAAATAGAATTGTGTTAAACCATTGCAAATGCCCCTAATTGGACATAAATAGAAATCCCCTAAGTCTTGACATACAAGAGTAGATAAGGGGAGATGGCCCCAGTGTTTTTATAGTAAGAATTCCCAGACCCAGAAGCCACATATATGGTCATCATATAGAAGCAACTCATTGAGGAGCAGAACTGTTTTTGTTGATGACTAGAAATTCTTTCTGAGAGATAATATGGCTGGCATGTAATGGCAGGGAACCCACAGTTCCATAATTCTCTAAACTCATTAGTGTCTGTCTATAAAAGCCGCCAAGGCCACCAAACTTCAGGGGCATTGCTTTGAGATATGAGACAGTCAATGGGGAGGCTTGTTTATTTCCTAGCATTGTTATCTGGTTTATGTATCTTACCTTGTTTATTGGATGACTTCCAAGAATAAAAAGTTAAAATAATGAACAAAGTCTAAGTGATGTTTTCACTCATACTTGGATTTTAAAAAGCCTGTGTATTCTAACCTGGCTCAGTATATCAAGCACTAAGACAGGACTCTACTTACTAGTACATATCTCGATAATGGCTGTAATATTTTAGGAGAGGAGGGGCTTTAGAAGACTTTTCAGATGTATCACCTCTGTATCTTCCTAATAGAATTAGGATGTCCCTAGTTAGTAGGTGGATTCCTATAAATAGTAAGCAATGCTGTATTTGTTTTTACAGATTATTAGGCTGAAACTTTTCTTGGTTTGAAACTTCACTCTGAAATTAATGACTCTTAACTCTTTCAACACTCTCTAGTACCCTAATGGGCTACTATAAATCACTGCTAAACTACCATCAAATCAAGTTGAATTCAGTTGAGCATATCTTTTTTCTCTCCTATAAAATATGTTTTTATTCATTAGCTTATTTTTCTTGTACTTGCTTGCTGGATTTGTGATCACTGAGAGTGGTAGTATTATGTTGTTGTTGTTTTTTTTTTTTTACATTCCATGTATAAAATAAGACTTTCAATTGATTACAAGTCTGAAAACTTTAAAAAATTTACTTCATCATTTGTATTTTTCTCCACAAACTCCCTGAAATCAGTAAACATTTTGAGTTGGAGGAATTGGGAAACAGGATTAAATTACTTGCAAAAACTACAGAGTAAATTAGAGAAACAATTCACAATCAAGGTGAGGTAAACCAATCAATCCTAAATTAATTTAAATTCATTTTTATAAATATTGTTAGATTGTGATTCTGAAAATTAACTGCTATTCCATTAATGGAATCATTGCATTTATCAGTATCTTAACTAAATATTTTTGGCAGATTTAAATCCACTTTTTGGACTACTTTAATCCTAATTTCAATCCTGCTTGGATTATATATGAATTCAGATTGTGAGCCTTAATCTAATCAAAATTGCAAGATGGGTTAAAACCTGGTTTTGTTTGTTTGTTTGTTTTAATAAAAACTAACACTACTTCTGGATCATCCTAGCCTACTATCAATCTGATATAAAATGTTTACTCTTTCTATCTGCTCTTATATCTGCATATATATTCTGTATCTTAACAGAGATATGGAAACAAAGAACATGAGTTTTCCCTTAAAGAATGATTCACTGTAGGAGGAGGGAGGGTCTCATAATGACTTCCCTAGTAGTTTTTTACACAGTCATTTGCAAAATATCTGACATCTAGGATCATATGAATAATTAATTTATTTTCTCAATAATTTTTTATTGAAGCATATTTTGCATCAGATACTCTATTAGACATTGCCTTCAAGGAGATTAATGTCAGACTGTTTGATGATTATAGTTTAGCTTCTTTAACTTAGTTTCATATTTGGAGATGTATTCATATTGTTAAATATATCTGTTCTTTTTTATTTCTGAATATTATTTCCTTGTATGAATATTACACAGTTTTTTATTCATTCATTAACTGAAGGACATTGAGTTGTTTTTAGTTTTTCTGATTATGAATAAAATGGCTAGAAATATTTGCACCCATGTCTTTGTGCAGAATTGTGCTTTCCTACTTTGGGATAAATTTCTAGGACTGAACTAGCTGTGGTAGCATGTGTGGTAGCATATGGTCGAAGATATCTCAATATACAAGAAACTGCTAAGTTTGTTTCCAAACTCACTGTACTGTTTTGGATTTCTATCAGCAGTGCATGAAAGTCTCAATTTCTCCACGTGCTTATCAGCACATGGTGCTGACAGTCTTTTTAATGCTAGCTAATCTAGTCTGTGTAAAGTAGCCTCTTACTGTCATTTCAATTAGAATTGTTATAGTGGTTAATAATGTTAAGCATTTTTCATGTATTTATTTATTATCTGTATAACTTCTTTAGGTGAAATGGTGTTTATTTTATTTTATTTTTCTTAAACTGGGATGCTTGTCTTTGTTTTATTATAATAAAGGTTCTCTGTATTCTGCTTTCAAGTTTTTTATTAAAAAAATGTCATTTGCAAATATTTTCTCACAGTCTGAGTCTTATCTTCTTATTAACCTGAATGTCTCTCAAGAAACAGACCTTTAACATTATGATATAATTAAATTTATCATGTCTTTTTAACTACGTCATGCTTTTCTTTGTATCATATGTAAAAATATTCAGCTGTCTTTATAAAGATTTCTCCTAGTTCTTCTAAAAACTTTATAGTTTGAGCACTTACATTTAACTCTATGATCAATTTAAAATTAATTTTTTATATGGTGCAAGGTAAGGTATTTGCTGGTGTATGGATCTAGCTATGTTTTCCTTGTACTTTATGGGATATCCAAGGTTTTTGCATCTGTGGTTCCATGTCTATCATTAATTTTGGAAAATTTTTGTTCATAGGTCCTCAAAAATATCTTCTGTTGGGGCAGTCCAGGTGACTTAGCAGTTTAGCGCCGCCTTCAGCCCAGGGCCTGATCCTGGAGACCTGGGATCGAGTCCCACGTCGGGCTCCCTGCATGGAGCCTGCTTCTCCCTCCCTGCATGGAACCTGCTTCTCCTTCTGCCTGTGTCTCTACCTCTCTCTCTCTTTCTATGAATAAATAAATACAAATCTTAAAAAAATATATATATATCTTCTGTTTCCTCTCTTGAACTCTGGGACTCCAAATGTATAGATATTAGCTTCCTTAATGTTGTCCCACAGCTCTTTTTGCTCTATTCTGCTTTTGGTTTCTTTGCTTGTTTGATTTGGGTTTAGATTTTTCTCATTGTTTCAGTTTGCATAATATTTAGTTTTCATTGTTTAAGTTAATCAATTCGTCACCTTGTGGTTTTCATTCTGTGGAAAAGCCCATCAAAGAAATTTTTCATCTATGATACTACAGGTTTTATTATTATTATTATTATTGGTAGCGTACCTAGCTGACTTAAAAAAATAGTTTCAGTCCCTGCCCTAAAATTTCTCATCTGTTATGGACATTGTCCACGTTTCACACTATATCCTTTAAATATGAATCATATTATTTATAATCCCAGTTTAATTGTTCCATCATTAGGACCATTTCTGTCTCTAGTTCTGTGAATTCCTTTTTCTCTTAGCGGTTGTCAGCAGAGCCACATCCAAGGATGTGTTGTTCTTTTAACTCTTTCTATGTCCTATAATTTTTCACTTTATGGTGAACATCATGTGCAGAAGAACAATAGAAACTGAGGTATAATAGTTTTGCTTGGCCATGGACTCTCTTCTTCTTCCCTCAGGCTGTTAATATGATGAATGCCACCAATGTAGATATTGGTCTGTTTTGGATGGAGTTTGTTGTTGTTGTTGCTGTGGCTATCTTCAGCACTCCACACTTTTTAAATTCTTCCAGTATTGGGCAGCAGCTCTTACGTGTTAAGTGTGAGGCCTGGAGAAACAGAGACTTTTTTTCTCCGTGTCTCTGCACCTTCCTCAGTCTGTAGCAGGGATTGCCTTCTTAAAGTTTCTGCTTTTTTTCTCTTGTGATAAATAATTTTTGCCATATATTACTGTTAGTATTGTTTTATTTTAAAATATACCTTCTGTTTCATGTTGTATTATTTCTATTAATTTTTCAGTAATATATTTAAATTTTCCTAGCATTCTATTTTATTTCTATATTTTGCTTTTTAAGCTGAAACAATACTTTATAATCTCACCATCTACATATTTGAAAAACTACAATGCACAAACATAAAAACAATACACCGTGTGCTTTAGAAGCCATGAGGCAGCTGCACAGATATTGGTTACTGAGAAATGAAAACAGCAAGTTACAGAGCAATGTTTATATTTCACTCTATTCGTGTGAACAAAATTGATCTTTGTGTTTATATATGCACAGACCATCTCTGAAAGACTGTAGAGGAAACAGAAAAGAGTGACTCTGAGAGGTACAAGGGAATCTGAGAGGCACAGAAGTTAGAAGACTTGCTTTTCACATCACACGTTTAGATACTTTAAATATTTTATCGTGTATAAATATTACCTACTCAAAATTAGCTAAAGACAATAATGTAAACAGAACAATTTAGTGTTTGAATCCTAATGTATTCATGGATTATTTATGTAAATAAGTACTTCAACTGAGTCTATAGAAAGTGTGTCTTAAATTATAATACTCCTAAAACATCTTTAAGGCCCACAGAGTTCTTATGTAATAGTTGGGACCTTCTGGCAAGATATGTGGTTTGCAACTCTGGATATACATTAGCATAATCCACAAACCATTTCTAAAAATTCTCAGGTGCATCACAATCTTGATTAAATTAGTATCATATATGCAGCATGCATTAATTTCTTTTATTGAACATTCCTTTTTACTTCTCCATTTTGTGGGTATAAATCGGGAAAATTTCAAAAACAAATATAAAGAGTATAATAAAAAATGATAAGGAAGCCTCGGGGAGTGTGTGTGTGTGTGTGTGTGTGTGACCCAGGTCAAGAAATGGAACATTGGTGTCCTTCCAATCAAAATTCTCCCTATTTCCCATTTTTCTCCAGTCATCACCTCCCGGTAATGACTATCCATATATTTTTTGCATACTTTTTATTGGAGTTCAATTTGCCAACATATAGTATAACACCCAGTGCTCATTCCGTTAAGTGCCTACCTCAGTGCTCATCACCCAGTCACCCCATCCCCCACCCACCTCCCTTCCACTACCCCTTGTTCATTTCCCAGAGTTAGGAATCTCTCATGTTTTTTACCCTATCTGATTTTTCCCACTCATTTTCTCTCCTTTCCCCTATGATCCCTTTCACTTTTTTATATATTCCCTGTATGAGTGAAACCATGTGATAATTTATCCCCAGGAGGCAAGGGTGGTTCAACACTCGTAAAACAATCAACGTGATAGATCACATCAACAATTGAAAAAACAAGAACCATATGATCCTCTCAATAGATGCAGGGAAAGCATTTGACAAAATACAGCATCCATTCCTGATCAAAACTCTTCAGAGTGTAGGGATAGAAAGAACATTCCTCAGCATCTTAAAAGCCATCTATGAAAAGCCCACAGCAAATATCATTCTCAATGGGGAAAAACTGAAACCTTTCCCCTAAGATCAGGAACATGACAGGGATGTCCACTGTCACTACTGCTATTCAACACACTTCTAGAAGTCCTAGTCTCAGCAATCAGGCAAAAAAAGAAATAAAAGGCATTCAAATTGGCAAAGAAGAAGTCAAACTCTCCCTCTTTGCAAATGACATGATACTGTACATAGAAAACCCAAAACACTCCACCCCAAGATTCCTAGAACTCATACAGCAACTCAACAATGTAGCAGGATACAAAATTAATGCCCAGAAATCAGTGGCATTTCTATATACTAACGATGAGACTGAAGAAAGAGAAATTAAGGAGTCAATCCCATTTACAATTGCACCAAAAGCATAAGATACCTAGGAATAAACCTAACCAAAGAGGTAAAGGATCTATACCCTAAAAACTACAGAACACTTCTGAAAGAAATTGAGGAAGACACAAAGAGATGGAAAAACACTCCATGCTCATGTATTGGAAGAATTAATATTGTGAAAATATCAATGTTACCCAGGGCAACTTACACATTCAATGCATTCTCTATCAAATTATCATGGACTTTCTTCACAGAATTGGAACAAATAATCTTAAGATTTATGAGGAATCAGAAAAGACCCTGAATAGCCAGGGGAAAATTGAAAAAAAAAAAAAAAAAAACTAGAGCCGGAGGCATCCCAATGCCAGATTTCAGGTTGTACTACAAAGCTGTGCTCATCAAGACAGTGTGGTACTGGCACAAAACAGACACATAGATCAATGGAACCAGATAGAGAATCCAGAAGTGGACCCTCAACTCTATAGTCAACTAATATTCAACAAAGCAGGAAAGACTATCCACTGGAAAAAGTACAGTCTCTTCAGTAAATGGTGCTGGGAACATTGGACAGCCATGTGCAGAAGAATGAAACTAGACCACTCTCTTTCACCATACACAAAGATAAACTCAAAATGGATGAAAGATCTAAATGTGAGACAAGATTCCTTCAAAATCCTAGAGGAGAACACAGGCAACACCCTTTTTAAACTTGGCCACAGCCACTTGCAAGATACATCCATGAAGACAAGGAAACAAAAGCAAAAATGAACTATTGGGACTTAATCAGGATAAAAAGCTTCTGCACAGTGAAGGAAATAGTCAACAAAACTAAAAGACAACCTACAAAATGGGAGAAGATATTTGCAAATGACCTATCAGAAAAAGGGCTAGTGTCCAAGATCTATAAAGAACTTATTCAGCTTAACAGCAAAGAAACAAATAATTGAATCATGAAATGGGCAAAAGACATGAACAGAAATTTCACCAAAGAAGACATAGACATGGCCAACAAGCACATGACAAAATGCTCCGCATCACTGGCCATCAGGGAAATACAAATCAAAACCACAATGAGATACCACCTCGCACCAGTGAGAATGGGGAAAATTAACAAGACAGGAAACCACAAATGTTGGAGAGTTTCTGGAGAAAGGGGAACCCTCTTGCATTGTTGGTGGGAATGTGAACTGGTGCAGCCACTCTGGAAAAGTGTGTGGAGTTTCCCCAAAGAGTTAAAAATAGGCCTGCCCTACGACCCAGCAGTTGAACTGCTGGGGATTTACCCCAAAGATACAGATGCAGTGAAACGCCGGGACACCTGCACCCCAATGTTTATAGCAGCAATGTCCACAGTAGCCAAACTGAAAGGAGCCTCAGTGTCCATTGAAAGATGAATGGATGAGGATGTGGTCTATATATGCAATGGAAGTCATTAAAAAGGACATTAAAAAGTCATTAAAAAGGACAAATACTGAGTATCCATATTTTTGGATTAATTATGTCCTGGGGTGCCTGGGTGTCTCAGTCGTTTGGGTGTCTGACTCTTGGTTTTGGCTCAGGTCGTGATCTTGGGATTGTGGGATTGAGCCCTATGTTAGGCTCCATACTTGGTAGGGAGTCTGCTTGAGATTCTCTCTTCTACTGGCCCTCCCTCAAATTTCTCCTTCTCAAATAAATAAATAAAAATAAAATCTAAAAAAAATTATGTCCTTGTTTTTTATTATAGTTGTGCCACTTAAAAATATAATTTTGCATTCCTAAAATATAACTTTTTTTTTTGGTATGGAATCTCTCGAAAAGAGAATCCTACTGTATTCAAGTGTTCTTATTTTCAATCTACTTTATATTTGGTTTATCTGTTGGGAGGTAGAAGACAGATAGTAAAGTATTCCCCAAACTGAGAAGGCACTTTGAGACCAGAAAACAAAACAGGTTATTCCATACAGTTTACACAGTTTTTTATTCAGGGCAACTTACTGACAGGAGGGGATCAGGTGGAGGATGATCCACGGCAACTGCATAGTTAAGCTCCACGAAATCGAGACGTTAGTCCACAGATTTTTTAGAGCCAGGGGATATGCAGAAGGGCACTATAGTGAAATCAAAGGGATCACTTAAACTTAAGGGCTTATGTGTACCTAATTAACAACAAACCTTTAATTAGGTCTCATGGCACCACCTGTACATCAGGAAGGGTAAAGACTATGTTATTTCTAATAAATTCACAGGAAGCCAAAACAAGTCTCCTCCAACCAGGTTTGGTGGGCATTTCTAAGATATGTATATTACTCTCCAAGAGGCCGGAACATGCAATCCCAAGAGAGGTCACTGGGCAAGCTTGAACAGGATACAAGGCCAAAGACAAAATCAGTGTAATCTCTTTTTAAAGTAACTGTATCCACATTCAATTTTCATTACTGTATTATATTCTATTGTATAAGCATAGAATGATGGGTATATCTTTTCTACATTTGATAGGCATATGGATTATTTCTTGTTTGGGGTTATTAAAGATAGAGCTTTCATAAATTTTCATATAAATTTATCCCTCTGTTCCTAGGTAAAATTTTTTCTGGGATTTATATCTAGGGGTGGATTTGTTAAGTGAAAGGTATGCATATTGGGAATTTTACTATAGTAGGTCAAACTATTTTTTCAAAGTGATTGTTTTAATATACACTCACACCAACAGTGTATAGGAATAAGCATGCATCCATAATTTTGCCAGCTCTTGACATTGCTAGGTAATTTTTAAATATTTTGGTGGATGTGTAATGGTAAAATGAAGTGCAAGGATATGTAAAGTCAGAGACAGCAGAATGGCTGATTGTCTCTGGAGCCCTGCACTATGAATTTGACAATCTTTAATTCAAAAATGGAAGACAGTGGGTATCAAATCATTATGAAACCTAAATGCTATTTGATACATTTGAAAGAGTGATGTCACAGTTCTGTTTCTAAATGTCAACACTAATAACATACCAAAACTACGTCATTTGTAACTGTATTCATAATGAACATGTTTATCTTTCAACACAAAATGAGTAAAGGGGTACTCACTTTTCCAAGTCAGGGATTTCTTCTTTTGTGAAATATATAATCATGTCTTTCTGTCCATTTTTCTATTCAGGCATAATAGAAATAATGTGTTTCACTTTTTGATTTGTAGGAGTTATTTTTCCTCAATATACACTCTTCTTTGGTTATATTATCCTGTATATATTCTCCAAGTTTGAGATTTGTCTTTTTTACTTACTTCATGATGTTCTCTGAAGAACAGATGTTTTTAATTTTAATTAGATTAGTGCATTAATTCTTTTCCTTATTATTAGTGTTATTTCGTGTCTTGTTTAGGAAATCCTTCCCTACCTCAAAACTATAAACTTACTCTCCTGGGTTATCTTCTAGGAATTTTATTGATTGCTTAAACTTGTTATGTGTACTCTCTCTGGAGTTGGAGTGGTTTTGCTTCAGGTTTGGCTTGGGTCATGATCTCAGGGTCATGAGATTGAGCCGTACCTTGGGATCCCTGCTCACTGGGGAGTTTGCTGGGAATTCTTTTTCCCTCTGCACTCCAACCCCGCCCCCTGCCAAACACACACACACACACACACACACACACACACACACACACACATTCTCTCTCTCTCTCTCTCTCAAATAAATAAACAAATAAATAAATCTTAAAAAGTAAAATAGTATCTGTATTTTAACCAATATAGTTTGTTGTGTTCAACAGACTATTATTCTAAGTGTTTTATGTATCAGCTTGGCTAGGCTATAGTACCTAATGAACTGATAAAATACTAATAATCTATGTGTTTCTGTGAAGTTCTGTGAAGGCACTTGTAGATGTGGTTAACGCCTATCATCAGCTGACTTTAAATAAAGGAGATTGCCCTTGATAATGTAGGTGGGCCTCATCCAACCTTTTGAAGGCATCAATACTAAAAACTGAGGTGTCCTGGAAAAGAAGAAATTCCACCTCAAGAATGCAACATCCACTCCTTCATAGATTTTCACTTTGCCAGGCTGCTTTACATATTTCATATTTGCTAGCCCTCACAACTGCTTGAGCATCTCCTCAAAATAATATATGTATGTATATAACATACAATATCTTATATAATATTGCATTATATTATATATTATATATATATTTGTGTGTGTGTGTGTGTGTGTGTGTGTGATAGATGGATACATAGATGATACATAGATACATAGGTAGATATAGTTCCCTTTCTTCTCTGGAGAAGCCTGATTCACTGAGGTATCTTATCATTAATGAAATTGAAGTCCTCCCCAATCTGTCTCTATTTCTTTCTAATTTTGCTCCTGGAAGTGATATAGCTTCAAATATCTCTCATAAGACCCCGAATAGCCAGGGGAATTTTAAAAAAGAAAACCATAGCTGGGGGCATCACAATGCCAGATTTTGGGTTGTACTACAAAGCTGTGGTCATCACGACAGTGTGGTACTGGCACAAAAACAGACACATGGAACAATGGAACAGAATAGAGAACCCAGAAGTGGACCCTCAACTTTATGGTCAACTAATATTCGATAAAGCAGGAAAGACTATCCACTGGAAGAAAGACAGTCTCTTCAATAAATGGTGCTGGGAAAATTGGACATACACATGCAGAAGAATGAAACTAGACCACTCTTGCACCATACACAAAGATAAACTCAAAATGGATGAAAGATCTAAATGTGAGACAAGATTCCATCAAAATCCTAGAGGAGAACACAGGCAACACCCTCTTTGAACTTGGCCACAGTAACTTCTTGCAAGATACATCCACGAAGGCAAGGAAACAAAAGCAAAAATGAACTATTGGGACTTCATCAGGATAAAAGCTTTTGCACAGCTGAAGGAAATAGTCAACAAAACTAAAAGACAACCTACAAAATGGGAGAAGATATTTGCAAATGACATATCAGAAAAAGGGCTAGTTTCCAAGATCTATAAAGAACTTATTAAGCTCAACAGGCAAAGAAACAAACAATCCGAATCATGAAATGGGCAAAAGACATGAAGAGAGATCTCACAGAGAAGACATGACATGGCCAACAAGCACATGACAAAATGCTCCAGCATCACTGGCCATCAGGGAAATACAAATCAAAACCACAATGAGATACCACCTCACACCAGTGAGAATGGGGAAAATTAACAAGGCAGGAAACCACAAATGTTGGAGAGTTTCTGGAGAAAGGGGAACCCTCTTGCACTTGTTGGTGGGAATGTGAACTGGTGCAGCCACTCTGGAAAACGTGTGTGGAGTTTCCTCAAAGAGTTAAAAATAGGCCTGCCCTACGACCCAGCAGTTGAACTGCTGGGGATTTACCCCAAAGATACAGATGCAGTGAAACGCCGGGACACCTGCACCCCAATGTTTATAGCAGCAATGTCCACAGTAGCCAAACTGAAAGGAGCCTCAGTGTCCATTGAAAGATGAATGGATGAGGATGTGGTCTATATATGCAATGGAAGTCATTAAAAAGGACATTAAAAAGTCATTAAAAAGGACAAATACTGAGTATCCATATTTTTGGATTAATTATGTCCTGGGGTGCCTGGGTGTCTCAGTCGTTTGGGTGTCTGACTCTTGGTTTTGGCTCAGGTCGTGATCTTGGGATTGTGGGATTGAGCCCTATGTTAGGCTCCATACTTGGTAGGGAGTCTGCTTGAGATTCTCTCTTCTACTGGCCCTCCCTCAAATTTCTCCTTCTCAAATAAATAAATAAAAATAAAATCTAAAAAAAATTATGTCCTTGTTTTTTATTATAGTTGTGCCACTTAAAAATATAATTTTGCATTCCTAAAATATAACTTTTTTTTTTGGTATGGAATCTCTCGAAAAGAGAATCCTACTGTATTCAAGTGTTCTTATTTTCAATCTACTTTATATTTGGTTTATCTGTTGGGAGGTAGAAGACAGATAGTAAAGTATTCCCCAAACTGAGAAGGCACTTTGAGACCAGAAAACAAAACAGGTTATTCCATACAGTTTACACAGTTTTTTATTCAGGGCAACTTACTGACAGGAGGGGATCAGGTGGAGGATGATCCACGGCAACTGCATAGTTAAGCTCCACGAAATCGAGACGTTAGTCCACAGATTTTTTAGAGCCAGGGGATATGCAGAAGGGCACTATAGTGAAATCAAAGGGATCACTTAAACTTAAGGGCTTATGTGTACCTAATTAACAACAAACCTTTAATTAGGTCTCATGGCACCACCTGTACATCAGGAAGGGTAAAGACTATGTTATTTCTAATAAATTCACAGGAAGCCAAAACAAGTCTCCTCCAACCAGGTTTGGTGGGCATTTCTAAGATATGTATATTACTCTCCAAGAGGCCGGAACATGCAATCCCAAGAGAGGTCACTGGGCAAGCTTGAACAAGATACAAGGCCAAAGACAAAATCAGTGTAATCTCTTTTTAAAGTAACTGTATCCACATTCAATTTTCATTACTGTATTATATTCTATTGTATAAGCATAGAATGATGGGTATATCTTTTCTACATTTGATAGGCATATGGATTATTTCTTGTTTGGGGTTATTAAAGATAGAGCTTTCATAAATTTTCATATAAATTTATCCCTCTGTTCCTAGGTAAAATTTTTTCTGGGATTTATATCTAGGGGTGGATTTGTTAAGTGAAAGGTATGCATATTGGGAATTTTACTATAGTAGGTCAAACTATTTTTTCAAAGTGATTGTTTTAATATACACTCACACCAACAGTGTATAGGAATAAGCATGCATCCATAATTTTGCCAGCTCTTGACATTGCTAGGTAATTTTTAAATATTTTGGTGGATGTGTAATGGTAAAATGAAGTGCAAGGATATGTAAAGTCAGAGACAGCAGAATGGCTGATTGTCTCTGGAGCCCTGCACTATGAATTTGACAATCTTTAATTCAAAAATGGAAGACAGTGGGTATCAAATCATTATGAAACCTAAATGCTATTTGATACATTTGAAAGAGTGATGTCACAGTTCTGTTTCTAAATGTCAACACTAATAACATACCAAAACTACGTCATTTGTAACTGTATTCATAATGAACATGTTTATCTTTCAACACAAAATGAGTAAAGGGGTACTCACTTTTCCAAGTCAGGGATTTCTTCTTTTGTGAAATATATAATCATGTCTTTCTGTCCATTTTTCTATTCAGGCATAATAGAAATAATGTGTTTCACTTTTTGATTTGTAGGAGTTATTTTTCCTCAATATACACTCTTCTTTGGTTATATTATCCTGTATATATTCTCCAAGTTTGAGATTTGTCTTTTTTACTTACTTCATGATGTTCTCTGAAGAACAGATGTTTTTAATTTTAATTAGATTAGTGCATTAATTCTTTTCCTTATTATTAGTGTTATTTCGTGTCTTATTTAGGAAATCCTTCCCTACCTCAAAACTATAAACTTACTCTCCTGGGTTATCTTCTAGGAATTTTATTGATTGCTTAAACTTGTTATGTGTACTCTCTCTGGAGTTGGAGTGGTTTTGCTTCAGGTTTGGCTTGGGTCATGATCTCAGGGTCATGAGATTGAGCCGTACCTTGGGATCCCTGCTCACTGGGGAGTTTGCTGGGAATTCTTTTTCCCTCTGCACTCCAACCCCGCCCCCTGCCAAACACACACACACACACACACACACACACACACACACACACACATTCTCTCTCTCTCTCTCTCTCAAATAAATAAACAAATAAATAAATCTTAAAAAGTAAAATAGTATCTGTATTTTAACCAATATAGTTTGTTGTGTTCAACAGACTATTTATTCTAAGTGTTTTATGTATCAGCTTGGCTAGGCTATAGTACCTAATGAACTGATAAAATACTAATAATCTATGTGTTTCTGTGAAGTTCTGTGAAGGCACTTGTAGATGTGGTTAACGCCTATCATCAGCTGACTTTAAATAAAGGAGATTGCCCTTGATAATGTAGGTGGGCCTCATCCAACCTTTTGAAGGCATCAATACTAAAAACTGAGGTGTCCTGGAAAAGAAGAAATTCCACCTCAAGAATGCAACATCCACTCCTTCATAGATTTTCACTTTGCCAGGCTGCTTTACATATTTCATATTTGCTAGCCCTCACAACTGCTTGAGCATCTCCTCAAAATAATATATGTATGTATATAACATACAATATCTTATATAATATTGCATTATATTATATATTATATATATATTTGTGTGTGTGTGTGTGTGTGTGTGTGTGTGATAGATGGATACATAGATGATACATAGATACATAGGTAGATATAGTTCCCTTTCTTCTCTGGAGAAGCCTGATTCACTGAGGTATCTTATCATTAATGAAATTGAAGTCCTCCCCAATCTGTCTCTATTTCTTTCTAATTTTGCTCCTGGAAGTGATATAGCTTCAAATATCTCTCATAAGACCCCGAATAGCCAGGGGAATTTTAAAAAAGAAAACCATAGCTGGGGGCATCACAATGCCAGATTTTGGGTTGTACTACAAAGCTGTGGTCATCACGACAGTGTGGTACTGGCACAAAAACAGACACATGGAACAATGGAACAGAATAGAGAACCCAGAAGTGGACCCTCAACTTTATGGTCAACTAATATTCGATAAAGCAGGAAAGACTATCCACTGGAAGAAAGACAGTCTCTTCAATAAATGGTGCTGGGAAAATTGGACATACACATGCAGAAGAATGAAACTAGACCACTCTTGCACCATACACAAAGATAAACTCAAAATGGATGAAAGATCTAAATGTGAGACAAGATTCCATCAAAATCCTAGAGGAGAACACAGGCAACACCCTCTTTGAACTTGGCCACAGTAACTTCTTGCAAGATACATCCACGAAGGCAAAAGAAACAAAACCAAAAATGAACTATTGGGACTTCATCAAGATAAGAAGCTTTTGCACAGCAAAGGATACAGTCAACAAAACTGAAAGACAACCTACAGAATGGGAGAAGATATTTGCAAATGACATATCAGATAAAGGGCTAGTTTCCAAGATCTATAAAGAACTTATTAAACTCAACAGCAAAGAAACAAACAATCCAATCATGAAATGGGCAAAAGACATGAAGAGAGATCTCACAGAGGAAGACATGGACATGGCCAACAAGCACATGAGAAAATGCTCCACATCACTTGCCATCAGGGAAATACAAATCAAAACCACAATGAGGTACCACCTCACACCAGTGAGAATGGGGAACATTAACAAGGCAGGAAACCACAAATGTTGGAGAGGATGCGGAGAAAGGGGAACCCTCTTCACTGTTGGTGGGAATGTGAACTGGTGCAGCCACTCTGGAAAACTGTGTGGAGGTTCCTCAAAGAGTTAAAAATAGACCTGCCCTACGACCCAGCAATTGCACTGTTGGGGATTTACCCCAAAGATTCAGATGCAATGAAACGTCGGGACACCTGCACCCCGATGTTTCTATCAGCAATGGCCACAATAGCCAAACTGTGGAAGGAGCCTCGGTGTCCATCGAAAGATGAATGGATAAAGAAGCTGTGGTTTATGTATACAATGGAATATTACTCAGCCATTAGAAATGACAAATACCCACTATTTGCTTCAATGTGGATGGAACTGGAGGGTATGATGCTGAGTAAAGTAAGTCAATCGGAGAAGGACAAACAGTGTATGTTCTCATTCATTTGGGGAATATAAATAATCGTGAAAGGGAATAGAGGGGAAGGGAGAAGAAATGGGTAGGAAATATCAAGAAGGGAGACAGAACATAAAGACTCCTGACTCTGGGAAACGAACTGGTGGAAGGGGAGGAGGGTGGGGGCGTTGGGGGTGAATGGTTGACGGGTATTTGACGGGATGAGCACTGGCTGTTATTCTGTATGTTGGCAAATTGAACACCAATAAAAAATAAATTTATTATTTAAAAATTTAAAAAAAATAAACAAATATCTCTCATAAAACTTATTAGAGGATTCTTCTTTTTATAAATTATCTCCTTTATTTCTAGTAAGCTTTTCCATTGAATCTTTCTGCGACTTTTTCATATTTCATACTTCCTCAAATGCCAAGTGATCCTTGTAAGGCTGATTGAGAATACCTAAATACGTGGGCAAGTCTTGTTGCCTGGGAAGCTTTAGCTTAGAGAAAGTCTGGGGATTGAGGCTTTTTAGGCAAACCCTCAATGTTTAAGTTAAGAGAACATTACTCTGGTGTTTTACCATTCTTATTCTCTATATATCATTAGATCATTTACAACTTTTTCTACAAGAAAACTACTGATCATTCCATTGATGTTATAATTCTCACTACATTCAGATTCACGTTTTTTTTCTCACCTTCTATCTTTGTGTTCAGAGCTGCTTCAGGTTTAAGCAAAAATAGGTTGAATTCATCCTCTACCTTCTCTGTAAGTAGCAACTTCTGCTTTATTTATTTACTTTATATTTCATAACTTTGTTGTCATTTATGTTTTATTCTTTTTCTGATACTATATATATTTAAATTTTTTTCTTACATTGAAATTCAGTCTCTAGAGAGAGTTATTTTATATATGTATATATTATGTATAATATTATACAAATATAACAATGCAATATCTTAAACTGAAAGCCAATTTTATGTATTTAAAATGATATTCAATAGTGTAGAATTGTTTTTTATTTACTATTTTACTGGAAAAAATGCCTTTTGTCTGTGCTTTCAATTTCCATGTATGTCCCATTGCTTACCCTGTTGTTAAAAGCCATGAGCTGTTAAAACAGGCTGCATAAATTGCTATTTTCCTGCCTTTCTAGTTTCTGCCTCTTCAATTATATGATAAAACTTAATTATCTCTGATGAAGCTAATGTGGGCACAGAAGAAGAGACTTGGTAAAGCTCCTACTATACACTTGATTAAACATAAGCCCAAAGCTGATTATTAATACTGATTGCACTGCTGAAATAATACGTATCTGAAAGCATAGATTCTGTTGTAATATGTGCACTTACAAAGGAAAGACAAGCTAAACTACACTGCAAGAATAATAGCTGTAATAAATGCAATAAATGGTTCTATATCCACAGTTTTAAGTCACATATAGACTTCTGAGCCGATTTGCAAAATCAGAATCTTTAAATTCAGCATTCCATAGTTTCAGAGTTTATGCCATTACATTCCAAGTTGTATAAGCATCCAGACTCAATCACCTATCTCTTAAATTATTCCCTACATTACTTTGTGTTTACTTAAAAGACATGGAGAAATTCTTCTGAAATCCAAATGATCAATGAGTGTAGTATAGCTCTCATTTCATCTCCAGAGGCATTAAAGTAAAAAAAATAAATAAATAAAAACCAATATGTGGAAGATTCCAGGAAGATGACACCAATGGTACTGTTGGGAGTGTCCTAGGGTTCTCTTGTTAAGCAGAGATAGCAGAAGCAATAGCTCAAAGACATCATGCATATTTACAACAAAAACTGTTGACAGGGTGTCCTGATGAACCCCGAAATACAGACATGTAGTGAAAGCCTTCAAAATTTATGACTTGTGTGGAATCAGTTTTGTGTAGAAGGAAGCAGAAGAAAAAATGGATAAATATGAAAGATCTGGAAAGAGGAAATATTCAAAATACTCAATAGGTATTCACTGAAAAACCATGGCTGCAACTGGGAGGGGTTTTGCATGATCTCATAGATGAGTGTGAAGGATCTGAGGTAGTGGCTGAATGAGCTGGTGCAAGTGCAGCTCCTGTGCTTTTGCAAAGCTAATTAGCCAGTTCTAACTTCCAAGAGAAGGGTTTTGAGGAGAAAGCATGGAGCATGGCCAAAAATTAAAAAGCACAGAGGGGTGCCTGGATGGCTCAGTTGGTTAAGTGTTTGCCCTCTACTCAAGTCATGATCCTGGGGTTCTAGGATCAAGTCCTATGTTGGGCTCCCTGCAGGAAGCCTGCTTCTCCATCTCCGCTCCTGCTTGCTCTCTCTCAAATAAATAAATAAAATCTTTTTTAAAAAAAGCAGAAAGGTAATAGAAAGGAAGGAAACATCTCAGTAACATTAAGATAGTGGAGCAGACACAGTGATCTCAGAAAATAAACCACTATACATACATATATGTGTCTATACTATATAGTATGCTATACTATATATAGCATATATATGTATATATATATATGTAGTGACATATATATATATATATATATATATATATATATATATATATATATATATGTCACTACACAAATAAAAAAGAAGGCTATATCAAATTAGAAAAGTTACCTAAATGACAGGTCCTTCTAAAAGTTCAAGGAAAAGAAAAAGTCACACACATTAAAAAAGTCATAGAAATTGTACTTAACTCCCCGATAAAGTAATTAAGAGTTAAATGAGAATGAAAAGCCAAACGATCTGCTTTGCTAATAGAATAAATACTGAAAGTAGAAGACATGTTTACAAACAGAACAAAACTATAACTTATTATTTCAGAATGACTTACATGGATGAAAGATTCTCTAAAGATTTCTACAAACTCTGACTGATTTACATTTTCTTCCATTAACATGCTCCTTTTCCTCCCCTTTTGTTCCCACCTCAGATCACGATTAGTAGCCTCAGTAAGTCTGAACTAGATACTACAAAGCATCATTTTCTCCTCAGTCTTTAACACCTCCCTCTCTCTAGTCAGTCACTAAATGCCAGAAATGCTTCCTCCTAAAGATTTGAGACCATTTCCTCCTTTCGACTCTCTCTGCCACTGACTTAGTTCAAGAATTTACCATCTTTCATGTATATTATTGAGCTATGCTCCTCACTGTGTTCTCATTTCCAGTTACAGTCATCTCCCATCCATGTTGAAATGATCCATGGAGGAATGATAGAAAATCCAACCTAAACTAGTATTTAACAGATCGTGACATTAATGACCTTTTATTTTCTTACGGTAGTATGTTTCTCCATCTCACTTTCCACCATTCCTTCTAATGCAGTTTATAGAATATTTATATATATTTGCATAAAACATTATTTTCCACATTGTTATGTTTTCTTCATTAACTTTAGTAGAATTCCTTCTTTCTATTTTTATCGAGATACAATTGACATATAGCACTGTATACTTTTAAGGTACAGCTTAATGATTCGACTTATATATATTTTGAAATGATCACCACAATAAGTTTAGTTAACATCCATTATCTCATTAAGTATATAAAAAATAAAAAGAAATGGTTTTTCCTTGTAAGGAGAGCCCTCAGGTTCAAATATACCAGACAGCAGTGTTAGCTATCACCATCATGTTGTGCTATATCCTTAGTACTTAGTTATCATGTATGTGGAAGTTTGTACCTTTTGACCCCCTTAATCCAATTCCTCCACCCCCAGGCCTGACCCCCTCCCACACTCAACTCTGGTAATTACAAATCTGATCTCTTTTGCTATAGTTTAAATGCATTTTGAAATTTGTTAGATTCCACTTATATGAAAATTTGTTAGATCATATAGTATCTGTTTTTTTTCTGTCTGACTTATTTCATTTAGTATAATGCCCTCAAGGTCCATCAATGTTTTTATAAAAAAGCTGTCCTTCTTTGGGGGGACTGAATAACACTGTGGCAAATACTACATGTATCACAACATTTTTTTAAATCTATTCATCCTTCAATGGACAATTAGGCTCTCTGCATGTCTTAGTTATGTAAACAATGCTACGATGAATACAGGTATGCTGTCTTAAAATTTTTTATTACTATAGGGACTTCATCAGGATAGAAATCTCTGCACAGTGAAGGAAATAACCAATAAAACTAAAAGGCAACCTTTATGAATATGAATATGAGAAGATATTTGCAAATGACACATCTGATAAAGGATTAGTATCCAAAAATCTATAAAGAACATATCAAACTCGATATCCAAAACATAAATAATCCAGTTAAGAGACATTAAGAGACATTTTTCCAAAGAAGATATACAGATGGCTAACAGACATATGAAAAGATGCTCTATATCACTCATCATCAGAAAAATATTTTATAATTTTTTTAAAGACTTTATTTATTTATTCATGAGAGACACAGAGAGAGGGAGAGAGACAGACACAGGCAGAGGGAAAAGCAGCAGGCTCCATGCAGGGAGCCCAATGTGGGACTCGATCCCGGGACTCCAGGATCATGCCCTGGGCCGAAGGCAGTCGCTAAACCTCTGAGCCACCCAGGCGTCCCATTTTATAATTTTTTAAAATATAAATTGTATGCATTAAGGTATGCAAAATGATGCTTGGATATACATATGCACAGTGAAATAATTGGTATAGTCAAGCTAATTTACATATTATCTCCTTACATAGTTACCATTTTTGTGTGTGTGTGATGGTAGCACCTGAAATCTACTCTCTTAAGAAATTTCCAGTATTTGGTATAGTATGTTAACTATAGTCACCATGCTGTTCATTAGATCCCTAGACTTATTCATCCTGTATAACTGCCACTTTGTTCCTGTTGACAAACATCTCCCCATTTTTCTCACCCATGATAACCACTATTCTCTTTACTTCTAAGTATTTGACTGTTTTTAGATTCCACATACAAGTGAGATTATGTTCTTTCTGTGTTTGGCTTATTTCACTTAGCATAATGTCTTCCAGGTTCATCCATGTCATTGAAATGGCAAGAGCTCTACCTTTGTTTTAAAGTTGAATAATGCTCCATTTTTTTAATATATATCATAATCTCTATGCATTTTCATGTGTGGTGCACTAAGCTTGAATTACCCTATCCCCTCTTATCCACCTGGCAGACTCAATTAAAATATCTTCTCCCTTAGGAAAATTCTCCTGACCTTATAGGTAAAACATGATACCCCTTTTCCATCATATTTTATATGGTGGAAATATTATATAATATTAATATTTTGTTGATATTATGTGTTTGTCTGAAAAAGTTACCTTCAGTTAAATCTGTAGTCAGCAAAGGTTTTTTGTTTTTGTTTTTGTTTTTTTCTGTAAAAGACCAGGTAGTAAATATTTCAGACTTTGTGGGGCATACAGTCCCTGTCACGGTTACATAACTTTCGTAGTAGTGTAAAATACTATGCCCCTAACAATAAACATAAACAACCATAAACACAAATGGCTATGTTCAGGTTAAACTTTCTTTACAAAAATAGGCATCCAGCTAGATTTGGCATCTAGGCCATAGTTTGCCAACTTTAGAATGAACAGACTGAGATTTACTTGTGAAAATTCCTCTAAAAAACATATGATGAGGTATTAGTATTTATTATATCTTAATAAATAAAGACTGCAGTCTATATTTATCAAGATATCATAGACCTTGACTTCCCAGTGAAGACACTTTTAAGTGGCTGTTTCTCATCATCAACAATGAATTCTTATATACCATAAAACTAAAACATAGGTTTTATGAAAAATTATATATACTATAACAAAAATTAGGCATAGTTCATTTTGTTATTATACTGGTCAGAAAATGACTGTGAAAGGAAATAGCAAAAAAAAAAAATGTACATTCCTGTTATATGTGAGACTTCCTGTATGCAGATCATGGTATCAGATGGATGCTGCATGGTGCTATACTCAGAGTAAGGCTTTATCCACTCTGCCTCACAGTGTTACAGTTTGTTAAAGAACAATGTAAGGAGAAAAACGCACACACACTAGGAAAATGGCATTAGCTTCATTGTCATATAAATTATTTTCCTTTATAATAGGATAATTTTACTATAGGCATAGTTTCTTTTTTCCTAATGTTATTTGCACTGGGTGATTTTATGATCACAGTAAGTTATTCTTGAGTCGTGTCAACAATCATCTTTCTAGCCTTCAGGTAGTTATAGTTCTGTTTTGACCTACAAACTAGGACAAGAGCAATACGGGAAACATTAATGCACGCCATAGAAAACCTACTGTAACAGATTGCTTTATTTTAAAGATTAAAACCTTTAAAATCTAATACTGGCTTCATTTAAGTACAATAAAGTAGAAGTTAGAGTTTGAATTCTATAAAAACATACATTTCCCAAGACCTTTGAAAATGACCTAATAAAGGTTAAACTAATAAGGCAATCACTGGAAGACTGCTATTAAATGGAAATGAGGGAATATTAGTGTTTACTATATTTCGATAAATATAAAGCCCCAGAGGTATTTTCTATTCTACATTTAAATTACTTTTATTCTCAAGGTTTTCATGAGGGACATTAAAGTTAAGATGAAGTGGACTAGTAATCACGAGGATTTCAAGTGTGCCTCAGTGAATGTTTGCATGTGTGTTTTCAGCACATTTACAAAGACTCATTTGAAATAGGTATTTTTTTACCCTTGCCTGAGATAGGGTCCATAAGCTTTGGCTTAGTTTCCCATTGCTACTGTAGCAAATTGCAGCAAACTGAGCAATTTAAACAACGCATATTTACTATCTTAGAGTTCTGGTGGTCAGAAATTTGGCATGGCTCCCACAGGCCTAAAATGGAACACACATAGAGTTCCTTTCAGAAAGTTCTAAGGAAGAGTTAGTTTCTGTACTTATTTGGGTTGTTAGTAGAATTTTGTTCCCTGTGGCCACAGAACAAAAGTTCCTGTTTTCTTGCTATCAGCGAGGGCCATTTCCAGCTTCTAGAAGCCACCAAATTCCTTGGCTCAGGTGACCTCTTTTCATCTTCAAAACCAGACAAGGTGTTACAGTCTCTATCAAGGTGCCTCTTTCTGCCCCGACCCCCCACTTCTGCTTTTAAGAACTCATGTGTTTACCTTGGGCCCACCGGGATAATTTTCATATTTTAAGTTCATTCCACCTTCGACTTTCACTCTCCTTTGCTTTGCAACATAACACATTCACAGTTTTCAGGATTGGGGTTTGGACATTTTTGGAGGGACCATTTTTAACCCATCATATTTGTTAATTCCAAATATCAATATAGTAATAGTCAATCCAATTATTGACCACAAAGCGTTGGGATAATAATAATAATGGTCGCATTTTGTACTTTCAGCTTATAATTCTCATAATAAGTTAATAAAGAACTACAAATACAGCAGATACTTAAGAAGGTACTTGATACAGATACTGGCTATATGAATTGTGGTCAAACAAATTTTATTGTAATGTTATCAACTGTGTAATAATTGATTCTGATTTTTATAATTTAAAGGAAATGATATTTATAGCTAATAATTTCTAGAATTGTGACAGCACTGCAGGTGAAGAAAGCTTATGTGACATTTTCTTTTGTTTCAGAGTAAAAGTTCCATTGCAGTGTACATGTGGATCTTGGAGATTATTTCTTAGTTATGACACAAAACTTTGGTATTACCACCTAAGAAACTATGCCTGAAAACCTGTTATTCTGTGACATATATGCCTGTAGTACTATCTTACTGGTTATTTGAAGGTATAGATTTGGCTTCCATTTTAACTTTGGATCATCCCTATGAAATAAATTCATAACATTTTGTATTGGTCATGTTCCTCTACTCTGAATTTCAGGGGATTATTAGTTAATTGGTTAATTTTTTTTTTTTTACTTAAGTTTATATCCTTAGATGAAACTTTTGCTACCTCAGTGGTTCTACTTTTCCATGACAGAAAGGATCAAGAACATGATGAATGAATGAGCTAATGGGACTTTTTCTTTCATTAAACCTGAACACTGATCAGACCATTTGTTTTATACTGTGTAAATTTTGGAGTTTTATATTTAGGAAACAATAACACACTGAAGTATGTCCAAAGGGGAATGAACAATATAATTAGGAAGACTGAGAATTACATTTTTAAAAAGGTTTGATGAAATTAGAGTAGAGGTGCCTTGTCTAGAAAAAAAGTGACATGTTACTTTTCTATATTTCATTGGCTTTATTATTGAATGTTGATGTTTCTATTATTAAAGTATCTGAAAGTATTAAAGTATTTCTATTAATACTGAAAGTATTAAAGTATTTCTATTATTAAAGTAATGACACAATGATACTATGACATTATTAAAATTGTGGAAGATTGCTCTCTAAAACCCTGATGATGTATAGTTTTTGGTGTTTAGCAATGTACTTAGAAAGGCCTTTCATACATCACGAATATTTGTTGAGTACCTACTTACACTGTATTGGGATACTCAAGGCACATAGGATGCAATGTTGTACTAAAACATAGCACAAGCATAAGTAAAATAAAATAATACTCCTCCCCAGAAACTACATTATAATGGGGCAAAAGAAAATGAACAAAATGGATAAGAAAATTGTGTAATACATGTACTAAAGCCTAATTGTCACTCAATATCTATTTCATTGGCTGGGAACATATCAGTCAGTTATAATCTATATTTTTCCAGATTCAAAGGCAGCAATATTGAGCCATGAGCCTGAATTCTTATTAGTGAACTACTACAGGTGAGTGTATGTATAAAACTTTCACATCCAATGCCTAAAGGAAATATTTTGAAGGATTTTACTTCCAGCAATGGGAGACTGGCCAATTTAGAACAAATCTACTCAATGTGAGCAATTAAAATAGTTGGATAAAATATACAATGAAGAGTTTCAAGGCCAAGAGTACAGATAAAAGAGAACTCCACAGAGGTAAACCTTAACATCTGATGCCAATATCCCCCTTCTGATATTTTACCATTTAAAAACATCGTGTCGGGGATCCCTGGGTGGCTCAGCGGTTTAGCACTTGCCTTTGGCCCAGGGCACGATCCTGGAGTCCTGGGATCAAGTCCTGCGTCAAGCTCCTGGCATGGAGCCTGCTTCACCCTCCTCCTGTGTCTCAGCCTCTCTCTCTCTCTATGTATATCATAAATAAATAAATAAATAATAAATAAATAAATAAATAAATACTTAAGATATCTTAAAAAAATAAATAAAATAAAAGCATCATGTCTGAGAGACTAGTTGAAAGCAGCAGTAAGAAGATGAGATAATAAACTGAACTCAGTAATTTTACAGGGAAAGAGTAACAACAATAGGAGTTAATAGTTTGATAAGAAGAAATCTGATAAGAAGAAACTTACAGCCTCATAAGAAAAATAAACAAAAACTGTACTTCCAGTCATGACCACAAAGGGCTTATCACAAGGTGCACCAGAAACAAACCCACATTCTAAGAACCCAAGCCCTGTTTCTTATCAGCTTAATTTCTGAATTAATTAAGTTTATCTATTACTAGCAAGATGATCTGCAAAAACAAAATTACATCCCACACGGGGTGCAAAAACATCATCTAAAGCCTCCTCAAAGGAGCTCATTTATTTATTTTCTCATAAAAAGGGGGTATCCCTCAATTAAACTTAAGCAGCCATTAGGATGAAATAGAAATACAGAAGAAAAAATACATAATAAAATAGAAGTATAGAGGATACTTACATTGGAGCTATCCGTAATAGTTTAAAACCATTATATTTAAGGGTTTAGGTGGCTAACCCACTGACTTTTGGTTTCTGCTGAGGTCATGATCTCAGGGTCCTTAGATGGAGCCCAGCCATGGCTCTGACTCAGCACAGAGCCTGCCTGAGATATTTTTTCCCTTTCTCTTGTCCTCCCTACTGCTTGTGTGTACATGTTCTCTATCTCTCAAATATAAATTAATAAAATCTTTAAAAAAATTTTAAATCACTATATTTAATGTATCCAAGGTATTAAGTGGCATGATGGAGACTTTCACCAGAGAAATGAAAAATATAAAATCCCAGATATTATTTCTACAGTGGGAAATAAAGTTAATAGCTCAATGATGGTTTCAATAGTAGATTAGGCACAGTTGAAGAGAAAATGAGTAAACTGGAAAAAAAAGATTAGGAGAAAATACCCAGATTAAAAGATGAACGAAGATTGTGGAAGATGTATTTTTGAAGACATGAAGACCAACAATTTCCAAACCTGGTGAAAAATAGTTTGCCTACCCAAAGAACTTTACCAGAATAATTACAAGAGAATAATTACAAGAGAAACTACACCCAGGCAGACATTTAGAACAACTACTGAAAATTAAAAGAAAAAAAGAGAAAGAAAATATCTTTCAGGTTGTTAAAAACTGACTTTCTAGGTGTTCTATTTGATGTTCTTTCCAACCCTTAGGCCGCTTTTACAGTTTCATGATCCCTGAGCATATTTCTTTCTTTCTTTCTTTCTTTCTTTCTTTCTTTCTTTCTTTCTTTCTTTCTTTCTTTCTTTCTTTCTTTCTTTCTTTTTTTTCTTTTCTGATTTTTATTTACTTATTCATGAGAGACTGAGAGACAAAGGCAGAGACACAGGCAGAGGGAGAAGCAGGCTCCACTCAAGGAGCCTGATGTGGGACCTGATCCCGGAATCCTGGGATCACGCCCTGAGACGAAGGCACATGCTCAACCACTGAGCCACCCAGGCGACCCCTGAGCACATTTTCAAACTTGATTTTAGTGTTTTTTTGAAAGTAGTGAGCATTTTTGATTTACAGTCTTGGTCTGAAATCTTTATAGCTCCTCTGTTGTTCCAGCTGTGAACTACTCAATACCCCTTCTGCACCAGTAATCATTTCCTGCAGGTTGTTCATTGTCTAGATTATCCAACTGGCCTCTCTGAGACAGAGATGAAGATGCCAACCACCTAGGAAGGAATTTAGTGAATTAAATTTTCCAAACCATCTAACTTTTTTTCTAAATTTTGTTTGTTTATTCTGTAATTTTCTTAGAGATCTGTAACTATCTCTATGTTCCTGACTATGATTGTGGTTCTTTGAGCTCTTTGAGATCTATGTTGAGGCTTATAGACCATCCAGGTGTCGAGAATTCAGGCTTGGACTCAAGAAGCTGATTAGCAAGAACCACATTATAATTGCAATGTCTCAGGGGAGACAGTAAAAACTGCCCCCCCCCCCCAGTATAAACTCAAGCGTTCTTTTCTTTGTAATTGCCTGAGTAATATTTACTTCTGGTTCAAACCAAAGTATAATGACTCCTCTTTTGCTCTTAAGAAACTCCATCTTCAGGAAAAGGTACTTTGTTTTAATTTTTGTCCTGCTTGCCTCATAAATCCATCAAAACTAAAGTTTAATTGTGCCTGGCTCAAGGCAAAAGTAGGTTTAACGCTCCTTGTATTTCTCTGAGTTCTGGTTTTTCTCATGGATTTTGACTGGCTACTTCCTTATTATTCTTTCAGAATTTGGATGCATTAAGATTTATTTTAAATATTGTATCCAGGATATTAAAGTCTTCATTTTTCCAAATGAACTATCAAATTTCCTTCAGAAAATATGAGTTTGTCTCACAGCTTTATTGCTTTTTTCTCCTAAATATTTTTAGTTTTTTTAAAAAATATTTTTAGTTTTATGCTCGAATTTCTTTGTTAAAAAAACATGACTTTTATTATTTTATTTTTCAAAAACATGATTTACAAAAAAAAAAAAAACGTTTAGGTTTGCAACAAAACTGAAAGGTAGAAAGATTTCCCATATTTACCCTTTGCTGTTACATGTAGCCTCTCCCATTACCAACATTACCCACCAGAATGATAGAGTTTTTACCAAGTGTGAACCTACATTGACACGCCATAATCACCCAAGTCCATAGATCAATGTCGGGTTCATTTTCAGTGTTGTATTTTCTATGAATTTGGACAAAAGTATAATGATATATGTATATTCATCACTATTATGTATATAGAGTATTTTTACTTTCATAAAAATCCTGTGTCCTGCCTCTTCATTCCCTGAAACCACCTTGAAATTTTTTTCTTTTATAATCTGTTTTTTTTTTTTATTTGTTTGCTTTTGGGGGGAGGAGGGGATAAGTTCATTACCTTCAATGTGCCACCTCGGCAGCATCTCCTAATTTTAAAAATTTTATAAGATTTCTCATTTAGTCTATTATATTTTTAGATTTCAATTTATTTTTGCTACCATTTTACTTCTTGATCTCTAACCAAAGTTGACAGTGAAGAAACAATAAATTAGTCAGGCAACTGATTATTTTAAAGTTGTAACTAATTTATTTTGTGACCTCTAAAATTGTCAATTTTTAGAAATAGAAAAGTTCATCCTTGGTTGGGTACCAGAGTTTTCTCTCTGACTCTATATGTCAGTAAAGTTCATTAATTGTTTTTTTTCCCAATCTGCTACATATTTTCTATTTTTTGTGTCTAGTCAGACTATTATTTTTGAGAAAAATATCTTAAAATCTCCCATTGTGATCTTAAAAATTTACTGAGACTTTGTTTTTCGTGCAGTTTTAGGTTTATAGCAAAATTGATGGGAATTTCTGATTTCCTATATAGCCTCTGCCCTCACACTCACATATAGCTCCTTTATTATCAGCTCCCCTCAACAAAATTTTATGACAGTTAATAGTTGATGAACCCATACTGATACATCATAATCATCCAAAGTCCATAGTTTATGGTTCACTCTTGCTGGTGTACTTCTATGGGTTTGAACAAAAGTATAATAAATATGTCCATCAATATGGTAGTATATAGAGTATTTTCACTGCCCTAAAAATCCTCTATGATTTGCCTCTTTGTCTCTTCCACCACCAAACCCTGGCAATCACTGATCTTTTGAATGGGTCATGAGCATGCTCGGAAAGTGCATACGTGAGTTGTGTCATTCTACAGGGTCAGTTTTATTCTGTCATAAAACAAGGTTAACATACTTAGAACAAAATTCTTAACAGGTTAAGAATCCCAACCTCAATGACATCTCACCATGCATTTGACTTGGCTTCTTACACATCACACAAAGCAAAGCACAAGACAAGTCATGTAACAAACAAGATAAAATGAATCTTGAGCTTTTGCAGACTTCCTCTGGTTCTGCTGGTTTCAGTTCTGAGTGTCATCAGCTGGTTCTGATCTCAGCTGCAATGCTCTTAGCTGCTTGGCCATTGCTTGACACAGGCCACTACATGACATGAATGACTCCATCTTGCTCTCTACACTATCTTCATAGTTTTGTCCTTTGCAGAATGTCATATGGTTGGAATAAACTGGTATGTTGGCTTTTCAGACTGGCTTCTCTCAACTAGTAATATGCATTGATGGTTCTTGCATGTCTTCTCATGGCTTGATAGCTCATTTCTTCTTAGTACTGAGTAATGTTCCACTGCCTGAATGTACTATAATTTATCCATTCATCCATTCATCTATGGAAGGATATCTTGGTCGCTTCCAAGGTTTGGAAATTATAAGTAAGCAGCTATAAATATCTATGTGCAGGTTGTTGTGTAGGCATAAGTTTTCAATTCCTTTGGGTAAATAAATGCCAAGTGGACCAATTAGTGTATTGTATGGTAAGACTAGGTTTAGTTTTGTGGGAAACTGCCAAGCTGTCATTCAAAGTGGCTATAGCATTAGCATTTCCACCAGTGATGTATGGGACTTCCTGTTGTTCCACATCTTATCAACATTTGCTTTAGTTTGGCAGCCCAGGTGGCTCAGCAGTTTAGTATCACCTTCAGCCCAGGGCGTGATCCTAGAGACCCGGGATCGAGTCCCACGTTGGGCTCCTGGCATGGAGCCTGCTTCTCCCTCTGCCTTGTGTCTCTGCCTCTCTCTCTCTCTTGCTCTGTGTGTCTCATGAATAAATAAATAAAATCTTAAAAAAAAAACAACATTTGCTTTACTTAGTGTCCTGGATTTTGGCCAATTTAATAGGTATTTAGTGGTATCCCTTTGTTTTAACTTACATATCCTTGAAGACATGTTGTGGAACATCTTCTCATATACTTATTTCTCATGTCTTTATCTTGTTGTGTTAAGGTATCTGTTAAGGGTTTTGGCACATTTTCAAGTTGGGTTGTTTGCCTTCATGTTGTTGAGTTTTCAGAATTCTTTGCATATTCTGGGTAAGAGTCCTTTATCAGATGTGTCTTTTGCAAGTATTTTCTCTCAGCCTGTGTCTTCTCTTGATTTTCTTGATAGTGTTTTTCACAGAGTAGAAGCTTTTAATTTTCATGAAGTCTAGCTTATTAATTGTTTATGTTACAGATTATGCCTTTGGTATTGCATCTTAAAAGGCATTTTTATACCTCAGGCCTCTAGGTTTCCTCCTATGTTGTCTTCTATGAGTTTTATAGTTTTATAGTACATCTAGATCTGTGATTCATTTTGAGTTTTCTGTGAAGGGTGTTAAGATCTGGCTTCTTTTATTTTTATCTTTTTGGCAGTGGATGTTCAGTTCCAGTTATTTTGTTGAAAAGATTATCATTGCTCCATTGTATTGCCTGTACTCCTTTGTCAAAATCAATTGACTATGTTCATGTGGGACCACTTTGATTTTTTTAAACATTTTCTCTTCATATTGCTGTCAATTTTTCTTTAAATGTTAGGAGACTGTATTTTTGGTACATATGCATTGATGATTGTAATATCTTCTAGTGGATTACTACTTTAATCCTCATATAGGGTCATTCTTAATACTTATTTATGCTTTATACCTTATAATGTTTTCGTACTTTGTTCATTATTGCTACATCAGCTTTTGGTTGTTAAGATGTCTGCCTTTTCTCTATATTTTTAGTTATACTTAACCTTTCTATGTCATTTTGTTTTAAATATATTCCTTTTTAAAGAGCATAAGCTAGATTTTGAAAAATACAATTTAAATATTAGTGTTTTAATGTATTATTAGCAATTATTACTTTGCTTTATTTTGTGTTTCAATTATTTTATTTTCTGGACGTTTGCCCTCCTTCTATATATAGCCTTTTTAAAATGGATTCCATTTAGTTGTTTTTCTTGTTCTTTTTCCACCATCCCTTCTTTTTTTTTTTTTCCTTTAAGATTTACTTATTTTGAGAGAGAGAGAATGAGTGCCCTAGTGGGGGGTGGGGAAAGGGAGATAGAAGAATCTCCAGTAGACTCCTGGCATAGCAGAGCCCAATGTGGGCTCAATGTTAACTCAAAGGGAGCCCAGCCTCACCACCCTAGGATTATCACCTGAGCCAAAGCAAAGAGTCAGATATTCAACCTACTGCACCAGCCAGGTTTTCCTTCCCACTCCCTTCTTTTGTTGGAAGTACAATTTGGATTTAATCCATGAATATAATTTTTAAAAATTCTAACAGATTTTGATGTTATTAAGGTTTTTCTTTTAAATCGTTGAATAGGAAAGATCTCGCGACCAAGATGTTTGTTGTTACCTGTGCCCCCTCACATTGTGTATATTATCTGAGTTGATATTTGGTTCCTAATTTTTCAACATGAAAGTTTAAGTATTGGGACGCCTGGGTGGCTCAGTGGTTGAGCACCTGCCTTCGGCCCAGGGTGTGGTCCTGGAGTCCCAGGATCAAGTCAGTCCCATATCAGGCTCCCTGCATGGAGCCTGCTTCTCCCTCTGCCTGTGTCTCTGCCTCTCTCTCTGTGTGTCTCTCATGAATAAATAAATAAAATCTTTAAAATAAAAGAAAGTTTAAGTATTATTTTGAACAATCTGTAGTTAATTAAATTCAACAATGTATTTTGCCAATTCCTTTGGGTTTAGTTTTCTTCTTTCCGAGGTATATCTCTTACTAATAGTTCACAGGAGGCTTTTGAATGGTAAATATTTTTTAGCACTTTTAAATAAAAATGTAACTTCATTCTCATTTTTGACTATATCAGTCAAAAGCCAAGTTTTTGGCTATATCAGTCCAGTTTGACACTTATTTTCTTATAGCATTTTGAAGATACCAGTTTTTCAGATACCTGGGTGGCTCAGTGGGTTGGTTAAGTATCTGCCTTCAGCTCAGAAAATGATCCCAAGGTCCTGGGAACCAGCCCCGTGTTGGGCTCCCTGCTGGAGGTAGGGAGGGAGGTCTGCTTCTCCTTTGGCTCCCCCCCCCCACTTGTACACTTCTCTCTCTCTGTCAAATAAATGAATAAAGTCTTAAAAAAGAAAATGAAGATACTAGTCCATCTTCTTCTTCCAACAATAATAATTGTTACTGAGAAGTGGGTTGCCAACTTCATTATTATTCCCTTGTAAGATTATTTGTCCTTTCATGTAGCTACTAAGGTATTTACTTACTCCTTGAAGTTCCACCATTTCATTAAGATCTGTCTTGATGTGCAACTATTTTCTTTTACCTGCCCTTTTAAGCAATTTCCGTGTAAACATTTTAAGATCTTATTACTATTTGTAAATAAGAAAAATCTTAGCTTTTAAAAAAAATGTCTTAGTAAGCTAAGCTTTTCCATACTACCTTTTTGCAGAACCTCTTATCTACATTGAGAACTCATCAGTTGAAATTTTTAGTCTTCCTCCATGCCTCTTAAATTACATTTAAAACAATGTTTCTGGCTCCTTTCTAGGTTCTGAGTTCATTTCTCTATAACAATAGACTTTCAGACCATAAATTTTGCCTTTGGTCCTCTCTGCCCTTCCAATTTTATCACTGGAGATTTTGTCAAATAAATTTAATGTTAGGGCAATTTTAGAGTTACCGAAAAACCATGAAGATAGTATCAAGAATTTCCTCTTCTATTACCATCTTAACATTAGTAAGATATATTTGTTACAATTAACAAACCAAGACTGAAACATTATTGGGGCGCCTGAGTGACTCAGTGATGGAGCATCAGGATATGATCCTAGGGTCAGGGATCCAGTCCTGCAACAGGTTTCTGCAGGGAGCTGGCTTCTTGCTCTGCCTCTGTCTCTGCCTCTCTGTGTCTCTCATGAATAAATATATAATCTTTTTCAAAAAAAGACTGAATCATTATTAATTGATTCCACATTTTTTCTCAGATTGTTTCAGTTGTTACTTAACATCCTTTTCCTTCTCAGGATCCCAGGTAGGATATTGCATTAAGTTTAGCTTGTCCTGTCTCCATACACTCCTTTTGGCTTTAATAGTTTATCAGATTTCCCTTGTTTTGATCATCTTGACAGTTTTAAGGAGTATCCATTGGTAACTTTGTAGAATGTCCCTCAGTTGGGATGTCTGATGTTTTCTTATGATTAGAACGGGGTTATGTGTGTGAGAAAGGGAGGTCACAGAGGTAAAGTGTTGTTTTCATCACATACTATTAAAGGTGCAAACTATTAATTTGACTTATGACTTGGTGTTGATTTTGACCACCTAGCTGGGGCAGTTATTGTCAGGTTTCTCCACTGTAGAGCTATTCTTGCTGTTCCTTTTCCATGCTATCATCTTGGGAAGGAGATCATTGTATAAAACCACATTTAAGGAGTGGGGAATTTTTCTCAATGATTCTTTCCTTGGCCATCTCAAGTCTACTGATGGTTTCAATTTTTAATATTTCCCTTTGATTTTTTAAAAATTTATTTATTTATTTATTTATTTATTTATTTATTTATTTATGAGACACACACAAAGAGGGAGAGAGGCAGAGAGATAGGCAGAGGGAGAAGCAGGCTCCCTGTGGGTAGCCGGAGGTGGGACTCCATCCCAGGACCCTGGGATCACGACCTGAGCCAAAGGCAGATGCTCAACTGCTGAGCCACGCAGGCATCCCTCTCTTTGATTCTTTATTAGCGTTCCCACCTCTATCCTTGTGTTACCTATATATTTTTTCATAATGTCTGTTTTTTCATGTAGAGCTCTTAAAATGGATCATAGTTATTTTAAATCCCGTCCGATAATTCCAACATCTGTGTTGTATCCTGAGTCTGGTTCTAATGCTTACTTTTTCTCTTGAGATTGCACTTGATCTTGCCTTTGGTGTGGCTCGCTTATGTTGTCAAAACCTGGACATTATGTATTAGGTAATAGAAACTAAGTTAACTTGGGCCTCAGTGTGAGATTTTTCTACGAATCTGTCAAGCAGTTGGGCTGTGTTTAATGCTCACTGTATCTGTGGGCGCCAGAAGCTCCAGATTCCTCTCCTATCCCCTTTGTTTCACTACTCTTGCTCTGGACCTCCCTAAGTACTTCTCAGAGGGTCTGCACCTTTCCATTGTTTCAGGTATAAATCATTATCGTATACTGGTGTGGTGGTAGGGTGTGGGAGAGCAGGAACGTGCTATAATTTAATTTTTCAATTAAACCTTAGTATTTCACTGGATTGTGTTTCTGGGATATACCTCTCACAATCTTTTTTTGAGGGATAGAGTTGGGGCTGCTGTCCATCCCTTTAAGACCAGAAGGCCAAATGAGGCTAAAGTGAGAGGAAGAAGAAGAAGGGATTTCCCCCAAGTAGAATAAGGTTCTGATAAATTATTTTCTTCCAAGCAAAAATTTTTGTTATGGAGGATGTTCTGGGAATATTCCAAAATTATTATTTTGCCCCTCCCTCTCCCGAAGCCACAAGAAATCCTTCTTGGCTGTTCACCATGAGAAATTGGTAGGGGTCCTATAGATATAACCCAGGAAGGTTTGGGGGCCCCTAAGACTGGCATTCTAGAGGTTTTTCACTTGCGTGCTGGTCCACACTCAGACTCCAGCAATTCATCAAAATTGCTGTTTACTTGTTCCTACCAGTTTACTGCTCCAGTAGCTTCTGCTCCAGGAAAGCAGATCTTGGTTGGGATTCTTGGGATTCATCTCTCTTTCCAAATTTCAGTGCCAGTTTGCCTTGTGGTCTCAGTTCTCTGATTGTCCATATGTTCAGCTTTTCTGTGTAAGAAGGGGGTAATGTTTTCTTACCTTTTCCCCACATTAGAATTGTAACCAGAAGTTCTCATCACTGGATTTTTAGGACTTAGTTGAATGTGTTTTATGTTTATTTTTATGTTTTGATTTTTTTTTATTTAACATGCAAAAACATTAAAACACGTAAAATATATTTTCTCTTTGATGTTACACTTAAGATGTTGCTAATTCCAAAGCAATTTATTCAGAGTTGATCTTCATTTTATTTGAATAGCATTCCAGAATATGGATATGCCTGACATTTATAAACAATTTGTTATTGGCATACACTGAGGATGTTTCCAAACTTTTACTATTACAAAAGTTCTTAATTGAATAATCTTGTACATAGAACATTCCATATGCATAATATTTGTGGGACATGTTCCTAGAAGTGAAATACCTGGAACCAAATGTATATTCATTTGCAATTTCGAGAAATATTGACATAAGGGTTGAACAATTTACACTTTTTCCATTAATGTATAAGTTTCTTTTGGAACTACTTTTCTAATGTGCCATCAAATTTTATGTTTTTGCCAGTGTGATTGGTGAAAATTATATCTAAGTGCAGCTTGAATTTGCATTTATCTTATTTAAAAAATCATTTAATATAGTTAAGAGGCATTTTTATACACTTACCCAGTTTTAATTAGGCTGTTGCTCTTTTTTTCTCACTGATATTCATGAAAATTGGAATTTTTCACTCTGTGGTATGAATTGTAAATATTATCACCCAGTTTATCAGTTCTCTTCCATCTTATGTATGTGTGTGTTAACTTTTTTTTTTTTTTTTAAAGAGTGTAGGGCTTCTGGACTTTGTGGCATGGTGAGATAATCTGTTTAACTATGAAGTGATATAATAAGATATAATAAGATGATATTATTATCTTATAATAAGATAAGATATTATCTCTTATCTTTCATTATTTACATATAAGTCATTGAAATATTTGGAGTTTATCCTAGTGTGAAGTCTGAAGATGCAGAGGTATAGATGAATTCTTTTTTGAGATTTCTTCCCCTCTGTCCCCAAATCATTTACTAAGGATTCTGTCTTTTTCCCCACTGATTTAAAGATGTAAAATACCACCAGTGTCATATATTAAGTATAAAGTACATTTCTGGATTTTCAATTCATTGATAGTATATACATTGATGAAATAATACTATAATGTCTTAATGACTTAAGATTCATGTTATGTTTTAATATATGACAGGACAAATCCTACCTTAATACTTAGGTTTTAGAATGTTCCTGGATATTCATGTATTATCTTTAAAGTTTTTGTAATCCTAGGAAAATGTAATTTCATTAAGGTCTTATTAAATATATCAATTAAATTGGGAAAACTGATATTAAATATAATGTTAAAAATTGAAGTTAAAAGCATAGTAAGTTGTTTTCTTATTTGCCCAAGAATTAGCGTTGTACTTGATATGTTTATATAAGCAAGCCCTACACACCTCTTCTTTACCATATTCCTAAAAAATATCTTTCATCATATTTCCTAATTTATCAATAACATACATACAAATCTTATTTGTGCTCTTCATATTATTGTGCCATCCAATCTAACCAAATTATTTATTCTATAGAGTAATGTTTAGATATTTTGTTGACTTTTCCAGGCATATGATCATATTCTCCACAAATAAAAAGAATATTTTTTTCTCTTTCAAATTTTTAGAATTTTATTTTTATTAATATCATTATTTTTCCTCTTTGATAATGTTGCCTTGTACTTATAATAATCATTTTAATAGTTTTGCTATGGGAACATACTTTTTTATTTGTTTTTGTCTTTGTTGGTAAAATTATTGTTTCTCTTTGAAATATAATGCCGGTTTTGCTGTAACATGCTAAGGAAGTTTTTATCAATTGTATTGTATTGGTTTATCCTGAATTCTTGTCTTGCTAAATGCCTTTTCACCATACATGTAGTCATATGACTTTTAAAAATTTAATTATATTAAGGATTTCCATAAAAATTAACTATCCTTTGATTTCTAGAATAAACCCTATTTGGTAGTAAGCTGTTATTTAAAAATTTTCCTAGATTATATTTGCTAATACTTTAGTTATTTCGCTTTCATACTCATGTGAGGATTTGTTTGGTTTTATTTGTGAGCAATATTTTCATGATTCAGCATTATTGTTATGCTCACTTAAAGTAAAAGTATCAGAAAATGATCTTTCCTAATTTATGATTTTAGGCAGCTAAATAGAATATCTCAACATATTATATGAAAAATTTCAATTTTATGGAAAAGTTGAAAAATGTAAAGTGAATCAATATATACTAACCACATAAATTCTATAATTTACATTATGCTAGATTTTCTTTACACACACGTACAGATACACATCTATTATTTCTTGGATGCCCTTTAAAGTGAGTCTTAGATTTCATTCAGTTAAGCATTACTATTCATAATTGTTAGCAGCATTATTATTTAAGTATATTTGATATGTAGTTAAATACATGTATTTAAAATCTAGAATTTAATAAATTTTGGATAAAGTCATCACCACCATCAAGGTAATGAACATAAACGATCAAAAAAAGGATCCTATCTCTGCACCATCCCTCTCTCCCCTTCTTCCCCAGGCAAACACTGATCTTTTTGTCAGTGTATATTAGTCTGCATTTTATATTATGATTTTATATTATGATTCACATATCTTATATTTTTGTCTCTTTCCATTCACTATAATTTTTTGAGGTTAATTTATATTATAGGAAATATCAGTAGTTCATTCCTTTTTTATCCTGAGTATTATTCTATTATATGAATCTGTTACAGTTTATATGACATTGATGGAGATTTGGGTTGATTCCAGTTATTGGCTATTGCAAATAAAGATGTTATGAACAATCTTGTACAAATATTTGTATGGGCAAATGCTTTCTTGGATAAATCCTTAGTAATTAAATGATTGGATCATATCATGGTATATATTTAAAGAAAATCCACCCAATTATTTTCCAAAGTACTTGTACAATTGCAATATAAAAGGATTCCATTTATACACATTCTTCCCAATACTTGATGTGTTCAGTCTTTCTCATTGTAGTCATTCTAATAGATTTGGTGTGGTATTTCTTTGATTTAAATTGCATTCTACTAATGACTAATGTTGTTGAGCATGTTTTTTTTTGGGGGGGCGGGGGGGGGATCTGTAAAGCTTACATAGCTGTTCAAGATTTTGCTCATGTTTTAATTAAATTGTTTTCTTTTAAGTTTTGAGAATTGAAATGTATATATGTTATATATTCAAGTCTTTTTATCAGATATGTAATTTGCAAATATTCTCTCCCAGTCTGTGACAGAGATATTGTCTGCATCTGCTGACCACCCCACTGATGTATTTAAATGATCTGTTTTCCACTGTTTAAGAACAAAGAAATGACCCATGATTGTTCAGTTTTTGTCTGGGGAGCCAGAGAACTGAGGCTTGTGAGCAAATGACTTAATAAGATTCAGTTTTAAAGGTTTAGAATTCTATGGAACTTAACATTAATGGCATTAAAAATCAGTATTCCAAAAGTGTTAAAAAACAGTGTTATTCTTCAAGTGAAACAGGAAAAAGCAAAAGAGATTCTGGTATTTCCAGTGTCACACAAGATAGGGCAGGAAAGACTTTCAATATCTTCAGTTAATCAAGTCAAAACTAGTGGGATAATGTAGCACAGGCCATTTTTGAGATACTTAAGATTTGATTGAGATAATTTAATTAATTATCAAAATCGGTTTCACTCATTATAGTATAAAAGTAAATTATGACTATATTAAGGGTTGCAGTATTAGTTACATAAAAGTAAGGAAATTGAAAATTGAGTATTTCACCAGCAATGTTATCTTGGCCATGTATTAAGTTTAATGTGTATTTACTATCAAATAAAATTATTCAACTAAATTAATCATAAATTAAAATAAGTAGTATTCTTTCCCATATAGAATTTGATCAAGTTGTTGTTTTATTTTCATTTCTTTCCTTATTTTTCTTAGGCTTGTATTTATTTATTTGAGAGAGAGTACATGTGAGAGAACATGAGCCAGTGGGGAGGACAGAAGAAGAAGAACCAGGCTTCCCACTGAGCAGAGAGCCTGATTCTGGGCTTGATCCTACAACCCCTCACAACATGACCTAAAGCCCAAACCAAGAGCTGGCTCTTTAACCAACTGAGCCATCAGGTGCCCCAAGTTGTTGTTTTAGAAATCCTGCCTGTTTAGCTGAAATACTCTACCCTAATATTTAATTAAGGGCAAAAACCTTTATAATTTTTGCATCTGCATCACATAAGGTACACAAAATGATTGAAGACAAGTTAAATTAATGGCTAAAACTTTGTCTGACCTTGAGTTTTTATTCCATTCCAAATGCTAGATTTGTGACTGTGGATAATCATAGGATTTTTGTCTCACTCTGTCTCTATACTCTATCACTTTTTAAACTTTAGTTAGCAACACTGTTCAACTCTTTCACTTAATCACTGACTTTCTGAGTTCTGTACTTTGTCGAGAAATAAAGAAACTTTCCAGGGCACCTGGGTGACTCTGTCAGTTAAATGTCCAACTTTTGATTTTAGTTCAGTTCATGATCTCAGGGTTGTAAGCTCAAGACCCCAGTGGGGCTCCACACTCAGTGAGAAGTCTGCTTGAGATTCTCTCTCACTCTTTCTCTGTCCCCCTCCCCACTTGCTCTCTCTCTCTCAATAAGAAAATAAATAAAAATAAATAAAAGAAAAAAAAAGGTAACTTTAGTCTCTTATGTTGACTGACCTTTTTTTTTCATTTTACATTTATCATGGTTCTTCATTCAATTGGGTTACTTCTTTTATTAAGAGGAAACTTCATTTCCTGCATAAAAAATATATTTTTGAAGATTTTATTTATTTTAGAAAGAGAGTGAGAGACAGCATGAGCAGAGGAAAGGGCAGACAGGTAGGTAGAGAGAATGCCAACAGACTCCTTACTGAGTGCAGAGCCCAACATGGGCTTGATGCTACAACCCCTGAGATCACAACCAGGAGTTGAACACTTAACACACTGAGCCACCCACGTGTGCCCTAACCCTGACCCAAATACTTTTTAAATGATAGGTTAATATCAGGGTTTAATTCTGATTTGTTTCCCTGGGTAGGAAACATGCTTTTGAGGAAATCAAAGATTTTCATTTCTCATACAGTAATATTTGAGTCTAAAGTAAGAAAGCATTTAATTTCTATAAGGTCTAGTTTTAGTTCTATAACTTCATCGCCAGCTATTATTTTCATATTGATATTCATATTAATTTATTCACTGCTTTTAATGTACTGTCATCCTTTTTAACATATCACTGCCTTCAGCTATCATTATTCAATAGTTAGAGTCTCACTAATCTTTCATTTCCATTCTTTCCCTTCTAAACTTCACGTTTATTTACATGTTTTGAGTGGCTACTTAAAACTTTCAAAAAGGGCAGCCCAGGTGGCTCAGCAGTTTAGCACCACCTTTAGCCCAAGATGTGATCCTGGAGATCCAGGATCGAGTCCCATGTTGGGCTCCTGCATGGAGCTTGCTTCTCCCTCTGCCTTGTGTCTCTGCCTCTCTTCTTTCTCTGTCTCTGTCTCTGTCTCTCATGGATAAATAAATAAAACCTTTAAAAAAAACAACTTTCAATAAGATAATAACACTTTTACTTACTGTTCTCTTCTGAATATGTTGATTTCCTATTATCTAAATGAAGAGATAAAAATCCGTATTCCACTCTTGACTCATTCTGACCTTCCATATTTTAACATTATCTAATTAAAATTAAAATAATATTTCAAAATTGAATACATTTACTTTTTATTTGCATCTTAAAACCACATTCTGTGGTGTTCGTGTACAGACTGATTGTAAAGGCTGAACACTACTGTTTGCATTGTTGTCATCATGCAGATATTTTTCACTGAGAAGTCAACTTGTATGTAGGTAATAAAGAACTTCCATGAACTGTAGTGTCACAATCTCTGTGCAACTCAGGCTTTTATTGGCTTCTTTTTATGTTTTCACATACATGTTGCAGAAGAACAACTCATTTATCTTCTAAGTCTTTTAATTTTTAATTTGCTGATATATTTTTAACTGCCAAAATTTCTCAGTTTTTGGAGAGTTTTCACTCAATTCTATCCATGACTCTTGTTTCATAGAAACATCATCTAAAACCCTTCTGAAGATAATAAATTTTTAAAAATTCTCTCCTGTTGTGACCGAAAATTCCTCTTTTGGTCATATTTTTGTGTGTTTGGGTTTTCTCTTTTCATGCTGCTGGTTTTCTTTATATATTAATTAACACTGTTTTTTCATTCTAAGTGAGGAACAAAGAATTCGAAAGTTAGTTCTACATATCTTGTCTGCTCAACTGTTGGGTATGCAGACTAAAATTTTTCACTAGCATTCTTTCTTGAATAGAATGTCTAAGCCATAGGTACTGAGCTGATTGGTAAACTTTTCTTCATACTGAAATGGTGGAAAACTATCTCTAAAATGAGAGGCGCCACAAATTCAGAATCAGAAACACATTTTTCTAGAAAAGTAATGTACAGTCTACAGGTTAACTCTTTCTAAGGTGTTCATTTAGGTTTTTTTGGAGATGGATCAACAGTTCAGTTCTACGTGTGTCTGTGTGTATGGTAAATGCAAATGGCTTCATCTTATATTTCACCAAATATTTCAGTTTTATTATTATATCTAAATCAAAGTAGAAAGACTTTCTGGGTTTCAGCTGTGCAGTTCAGTCCCCTTATATTTGCATTTCTCATCTACCATAATCTGGAATTTGAACATGTTTCTTTAACTAATATGATACTATATGCTTTACTTTTACAGAAAACATAGTTTCCCCTCTATATTAACCCTGACTCATTTTGTTCTTTTTACACTTATGGATTTGCCCTCATTTTAATCATTTATAATTCCTGTAGGGTCTTTTGAGGATGGATATTAGACTAATATATTTGCTTGGTCTGCCATATTTCTCTGAAACTATAAAGTATGTTATTTCCAATTATAAATTGGTACAAAAGGAGAACTTGAAAGTTATAAACCATAAATGAAATGCCTTTTGAATTTGTAATTTTATGTTAGTAATTTATCCTAGAGATTAACTTTTTGTTCAGATACATAGTTACAAAGACAATTGATGGAACATTTTATAAATGTTAAAATTAGAAAAAAACTAACGAGGAGAGATTATTTCAATAAAATATGGCACACATAATTTTAAGCCATACAATTTATTTTATAGGTATATTCAATATTATTAGAATAATTTTCAGTTATTTCTACTTTAGATAATTTTTTACAACTTTATTTTATTATATTTATACTTCTTATTCCTTTAGATTTAAATTTTATTTATTAACATAAAAATTTGAGGGAGGATAACAGACCATATAAAATGAAAATATGGCTGGCCATAATAAAGGAAAAAACACAAAACTTATACAGGAAGAGAAGATTGATATTAGAAAAAACATGAGATGCACTGATTTTTAAAATCATGATCAGAGTTAGATACAACAGTAAATAGAAAGTAAGACAAGAGCAAAGATTGATTACCTTTTGCATGGAACTAAACTCAAGCAGGAATTTATCATGTGATGTATTAAAAATGTATTATTGTGTATGTGGTCTAATTGTCTAAAGTCTTAAGACAATTACTTAAAAAGCAGTACACTTAAACAAAATGCTATTCCCCTAAATAGTGCTTGTATTGACTCTATTTAAGGGAAAAAAAGTCATTTCAAGAAGTCCTAATTCATTGAAGGGATGTCTTCACACTATAACAATGCCCTCCATCTACTATGTTTTTTGAGAGTTCTAGCTCTTTTGAATCTCACACATTCTGCTTTTTTTTTTTCCTTAAAGTAGCACTCTTGTAGGGCTGCCATTTCTGGAAGGGCTTTCAGAGTGGACACAATGCTCTGTCAAGTCTTGGTCTTTTCCATGGATTTTTACATCCATGTGGATTGGATTTAATCCATTCATTGTGGCTGAATCCCAGGCCACAAACTCAGATTTTTCCATTCTCTGTGGGTTGAGTTTCCATTTTGTATGCTTAGTTTTCTTTTTTTTTTTTTCTTTTTTCTTTTCCCTGATCAGTCTTAATTAAAAGCACTCTCGTTTTCCCTAACAGACTTCTTTAACTCAGTATCTCATGGATGAGCTGTTGAAATTAAGTCCCTTGGATTTCTTAAGAATCCAGGTTCTTTGTAAAAGTCAATTCAATACTTAACCAGAGCTCTTTTATTGAAGAACACTGTCAATCAGTCATCTTTTTAGAGTTTTGAGGAGCATTCTATGCAGACTTCCTTTGGCCAAATTATGGAGAAGATGAAGGAAGACAAATTATGCTTTCAGATATTCAGTGAATGTGGAACTATTAGCATCTGATATGTGATCTATATTATATATAACATATTATTTCCAATGGACCTTTTTTTTTTAATTTTTATTTATTTATGATAGTCACAGAGAGATAGAGAGAGAGAGGCAGAGACACAGGCAGAGGGAGAAGCAGGCTCCATGCACCGGGAGCCCGACGTGGGATTTGATCCCGGGTCTCCAGGATCGCGCCCTGGGCGAAAGGCAGGCGCCAAACCGCTGCGCCACCCAGGGAATCCCTCCAATGGACCTTTTATTGCAATAATCATTCATGAAAACAAAATAAAAATACTAAGAAAGAGGTGTGACCAGATAAAGTAAATCCAAAATTAATCTATTTATAAAGCAAATTACATGGCTCTGTTTGAAAACTATCTAAAAGAATATCTAATTAAATATAGGAATTAATTATTGATATTTTGCAAAGTTACTGTATAAAATAAAGTTATAAAAATAATCAATTAGGAGTGCCTAGCTGACTCAGTCAGTGGAGTATGCAACTCTTGATCTCAGGGTTGTGAGTTCAAGCTCTACATTGGGCATGGAGCCTATTGGGGGAAAAAAACACAACAACAACAAAACCATCACAAAAATAACCAGTTAAATTTATGTATACTACCTTCAAGTTAAAAAATTATGAGAGTTAATAATAACCATAGCATTATTAAATATATATGTATTAATAACCGATATCCACAGCATATAGTGAATATTTAGAACTGACCCTAAAATTGTTAAATATCTCTTTACACAAAACTATAAAACAAATTTAAAGAACTAAATAAATGGAAAAACATGTCTCAGAGATTAAAAGACAATATTTTAAAGATAGCAATTATTCCTAAACTGATTAATGAATTCAATTCAAACCCAATCAAAATTTCCCCAGTAATGTTAGTCTATTTGGGTATTTGATTATTAGTGGAAATTGATAAGCTTATTCTAAATTTTAAGTGGAAATATAAATGGCCAATGATAACCAAGTATCTTAAAGGTGGGTGGCCTCACTCTAATTATAATGAAGTTAACAATAATTAAGATAATAAGGCAGTAGTACAAGGAAAAACAAAATGAACATGGTAGAGGGCCTCCAACTAGAATCTAGCATATATAAACAAGTGATTTAAAATAATTGTATTCCTATGGGAAAAGTTTTGAGGAAAAATAGTACTTGTACCATATGTAAAACTACTACACATAATTTCAGGTCAGTGGTACATCTAAATGTGAGAGGCAAAACAATACATAATCTAGACGATATCGTAGGAACTTACCTTCATTATCTTAGAGTAGGCAAAATTTATTGAGCTTTTTTTAACCGAATATTTTCAATCTCATTTAACTACAAAGTGTGTGTGTGTGTGTGTGTGTGTGTGTGTGTGTGTGTGTGTGTTTGACACATTGGAAAAATAATTTTTCCCTGAAACCCTTTAAGAAAGGCTATTTTGTGTCCTCTGCTTTCTTAGCAAATTAGCAAAGGCCAATCTCTGTAGTTAAAGGATAATGATAGTTTTATGAACTATAAAAGTTTTTAAACACAGTTTAAGAGATAGAGCTGGGCTCTGGTCTGGAAAAAAATAATTGAGACAGAATCTTACATTTTTTCACAATAAGATCATAATATAGGATGTATTTTTGGCTGTAGGTCTAGATCCATTGCTAGTCTGAAAATAAAAGGATTACTAAAGTCATATAAATGTGTATGTAACAATTTATGTCACCAAGAAGTGTTAAGCAGAGAACCGAACAAAATTTAAGCTTTTAAGTTTTTTTATTATTAGAAAAAAACAGTGATTAAAAAGATATATTTGTATCATTTATGCATAGGTTGTTGAAAGTGTTCTACACTAAAAGTAGTTCAATTTTACCCTATTTAAAGTAGATCACATTAAAGGTACCAGCCTCTGTCTAGATCCATTACTCATTTTTTCTAAAAGGCCTTTAATGGTTCTAAAACTCACATATCTACTCTATAAACCGAGGATAATGTTACCCGCCCTTAATTAAATGATAGATATATATATTTCTACATAGAACCTATGTCCTTTAAATAAGCATAACACAATAACAAGTGTATACAACAGGAAGAGTAATTACCCAAATTTGCATGCACAATGGGAACTTCCTTTGTAAAGTAGTTGGCTATGAAACAATATATCATGAATTCCATTCAGGGGGGAGTAACCAACTTTATATGGCACAAATTGGCTATTTAATGTCAGTTCTGAATCAACTGATGGGGATTCTAAGAGTCAGGTGTTTGGCATGTAATGCAGAGACTTCTCATGGGGAAAGAACATTCAGTTTATCCTGGTACTAATAAGAGGATCAGCCTATATGTCTCTCAGTTACCACCAAGCCAATGGGATTGAGAGGGAGCCTATTTCCCTTCTATTAACACTCCATTCCCTGCAATGGGTCACCCTCACATCCAGGTTACATATAGCTTATTTGCTTTTTTCTTCTATTTCTTCTGAGATTTATTTGACCTCATTTAAGTATAATATGCTTGAATTATGGGTGATACACTAATATGGATTTTATTTCCTATTTTGAAATTAATAATTGTGAAGTGTTTTATAAGTATGTGAATGTGCCTAAAGTAGTGCCTCACAAAAAATATAATAAAAGCTAAATTTAGGGGATCCCTGTGCAGCTCAGAGGTTTAGTACCTAACTTTGGCCCAGGGCATGATCCTGGAGTTCCGGGAATGAGTCCTACATCAGACTTCCTCATGGAGCCCGCTTCCCCCTTTGCCCAAGCAGAAAGCCTGTTTCTGCTTGTGTCTCTGCCTCTCTTTCTCTCTCTGTCTCTGATGAATAAATGAGTAAAATCTTTTTTTCTTAAAAAAAAAAGCTAAATTTATTAAGCATTTATCATGTGCTAAGTAGTTTTACATGTATATCTCCACTTAATCCAACTTGGAGTGGCATAAAATTTATCTTCATTCTGACAATTAAAATATGAGATCCATAGAAATTGAATATGCTGTCCAGAGTCACATCACTTATTTTTATTTTTTAAAAAGATTTTATTTATTTATTCACGAGAGACACAATGAGAGGCAGAGACATAGGCAGAGGGAGGAGAAGCAGGCTCCATGCAGAGAGCCCGATGTGGGACTTGATCTCAGGACTCCAGGATCACACCCTGAACCAAAGGTGGATGCTCAACCACTGAACCACCCAGGCGTCCCAAGAGTCATATCACTTTTAAATAAAACCAGACTTTTATGCTCAGATTTGAGGGATATGTGGGAACCCAAATATATGCAAGAAAAATCTAAAATAAATTGGGATAAACAATATATTCATATGATGCTAACAGCTATGTTGCTTGGGTACATTTAAAATTTTATATTTGAATTCAAAATTGATTTCAAAATACTAGTTTCCATCAATAAAATAATATAGCTGATAAATCAATACAAAGTTATAGGTCATAATTTAACTTAATGAGCTTAATCAGAATCTATATGTTTAAAATGACACAAGGTTTTTGAAATTCTGTGTATAGAATTAGAAGTTTGTATATACAACTACTACTGACTTTTTTTTTTTTAAAGCTGAAAGCGTTTACCCTTTTATCAATTTCTCCCTATTTTGCCCATTCCCTAGTCCTTGGAAACTACTTTTCTACTTTGTTTCAATGAGTCTGCCTTTTTTTCCACATTCATCATATAAATGATACCTTGCAATTTAGTCTTTCTCTGTCTGGCTTATTTCATTTAACACCATGTCCTCAAGTTCCATCCATGTTGCTGCAAATGGCAGGATTGTCTTCTATGTTCTGGCTGAAATAATATTCCATTGTGTGTATACCACAATTTCTTTATCCATTCATCTGTCAATCATCTGTGAACACTTAGATTTTTCCCCTATTTTGGCTATTGTAAATAGTGCTGCAATAAACATTGAGGTGCATATATCTTTTTGAGTTAGTGTTTTGTTTTCTTCAGATAAATCCAGAAGTAGAATTGCTAGATTACAAAGTAGGTCTGTTTTTAATTTTTTTAGGAAACTCCATACTGTCTTCCATAGTGGCTGCATCAATTTGTATTCCTACAAGTGGACAAGGGTTTCCTTTGCCCCTTTCCTCCCCAACGCTTGTCATTTCTTATCATTTTAGTTGTTTGAGTTTTGTATATATATAATATAAATATAGTATAGGTATTAACCCCTTATCAGATATATGGTTGGCAAATATTTCCTCCCATTCAGGTGGTTGCCCTCTTACTTTTTTTTTTAATTTGTATTTATTTATAATAGTCACACACACACACACAGAGAGAGAGAGGGGCAGAGACACATGCAGAGGGAGAAGCAGGCTCCATGCAGGGAGCCCGACGTGGGATTCGATCCCGGGTCTCCAGGATCGCGCCCTGGGCCAAAGGCAGGCGCTAAACCGCTGCGCCACCCAGGGATCCCGCCCTCTTATGTTGTTGATGGTTTTCTTTGCTCTACAGAATATTTTTTAGTTTCATATAGCCCCACTAGTTTTTTTTGCTTTTGTTTCTTTTACCTTGGTGTCAAAAAAAAAAAAAAATCACTGCTAAGACAATATCAAGAAGCTTACCACCCATAATTTCTAGAGTTTTATGGTTTCATGTCTTATGCTCAAGTCTTTAATCCATTTTAGTTTTGGAATATGGTGTAAAATAATGGTCTAGTTTCGTCTTATGCATGTGGCTGTCCAGTGTTCCCAACACCATTTATCGAAGAGACTAACTCCTCCTCATTGTATATTCTTGTCTCCTTTGTTGCAAATTATATAAGTATGGGTTATTTCTGAGCTCTCTATTCTATTGCCTTGATCTACGTTTCTGTTTTTATGCCAATACCATATTGTTTTAATTACCATAGCTTTGTAATAACAGCTTGAATTCAGGGAGCATGACTCCACCAGCATTGTTCTTTTTTCTCAAGATTTCTTTGGTTATTTGAAATCCTTCGTGGTTCTATACAAATTTTAAGATTGTTTTTTCTACTGTGAAAAAGAGAATTTTGATAGAATTTAGTTGAATATGCAGATGGCTTTGGATAATGTGAACATTTTAACAATAATTCTTTCAATCCATGAGTATCTTTCCATTTATGAAAATCTTTCTATTTATGAAAATCTTTCCATTTATTTATATCTTCTTCAATTTTCTTCCCTCAATGTTTTACAGTTTTCAGCATATAGGTGTTTCATATCCTTGATTAAATTTATTCCTAGGTATTTCATTCTTTTTTAAAAAAATTATTTATTTATTTGAGAGTGAGAGAGAACACAAGCAGGTGGGGGAGGGGCAGAGAGAGGGAGAAGCAGACTGTCTGACATGGGGCCCAATTTCAGGACCCTGAGATCATGACCGAGCTGAAGTGTATCTATGTTTATCAAGGATACTGGCCTATAATTTTCTTCCCTGATGGCATTCTTGTCTGGTTTTGATAGCAGGTTAATGCTGGTCTTGCAAAATAACTTTGGAAGTGTTCCCTCCTCTTTAAATTTTAGAAGTATTTGAGGATTTGTATTAATTTTTCTTTGAATGGTAGACTTTGCCAATAAAGCTGTCTGGTCCTGAACTTTTGTTTATTGAAATGTTTTTGATTACTGATTCAATCTCCTTACCAGTAGTTGATTTATTCAGATTTTCTATTTATTTATGGTTCACTCTTGGTAGTTATATGTTTCTAGGGATTTCTCTATTTATTTTAGGTTGCCCAGTTGGTTGACATATAATTGTTAATAGCAGTCTTTTTTGGTCCTTTGTATTTCTGTGGTTATCAGTTGAAATAGATCTTTCATTTCTGATTTTACTCATTGAAGTCCTCCCTCTTTTTCTCTTGGTGAGTTTAGCTGAAGGTTTCTCAATATTGTTTATCTTTTCATGGAATAAGCTCTTTCATTGTCCTTTCCCCTTGTCTTTTTAGTCTCTATTTCATTTACTTCTGCCCTAATCCTTGTCGTTTCCTTCCTTCTACTAACTTTGAACTTCACTTGTCCTTCTTTTTCTAGTTCCTTGAGGTGAAAAGTTAGGTTGAGACTTCTCTTGCTCTTTGAAGTAGGCCTATGTCGTTATGAGCTTCTCTCATTTTTTTTTAAGATTTTATTTATTTATTCAGATTGAGAGAGAGAGAGAGAGAGAGAGACGCAGAGACACAGGCAGAGGAAGAAGCAGATTCCATGCAGGGAACCTGACGTGGGACTTGATCCCGGGACTCCAGGATCATGTCCTGGGCCAGAGGCAGGCGCTAAACTGCTGAGCCACCCAGGGATCCCCGAGCTTCTCTCTTAGAATTGCTTTAGCTGAATTTATAAATTTCGGTATATAATATTTCCATTTTTATTTGTCTCAAAGTTTTTCTTTCCCTTTCTTCTGATTTCTTTTTTGAACCATTAATTGTTGAGTAGCATGTTGTTTAATCTCTACATATTTGTGAATTTTCCAGTTTTCTCCATACAATAGATTTTTCATTTCATACCACTGTGGTCAGAAAAGATGCTTAATTTGATTTCAATCATCTTAAATTTATTAAGACTTATTTTGTGGACTGTAATCTATCCTGGAGCATGTATACTTGAGAAGAATGTGTATTCTGCTTTTAGATAGAATGTTCTGTAAATATCTGTTATATCCATCCAGTCTAACATATCATTTAAGGTCAATATTTTCCTTAATAATTTTATCTCTAGATGATATATCCATTGATGAAAGTCACTTGATATTACTATGTTGTTGTTCCCCTTTTAGGTCTGCTAATAATCACTTTATATATTTAGATGCTACACTATTTTGGGTATATAAATGCTTAAAATATTATGCTGTCTTGTTGGATTGATCTCGTCATCATTATGCAATTCCTTTCTTTGCCTTTTAATACATACAGTCTTTGTTTTAAAGTCTATTTTGTCTGGTGTAAGGGCAGCTGTCCCAGATTGCTTTTGGTTTCCATTTGCATGGAATGTATTTTTCTATCCTTTCTGTTTCAGTCTGTGTGAGTCCTTGCATCTAAAGTTCCTTACATTTTTTTAAAGATTTTATTTATTTATTCATGAGAGACACACACACACACACAGAGGCAGAGACATATGTAGAGGAAGAAGCTGGCTCCCTGTGGGGAGCCTGATGCAGGACTCAATCCCAAATGCTCAGGATTATGACCTGAGCTAATGGCAGATGCTCAACCACTGAGTCACCCAGGCATCCCAAGGTCGTTAAATTTCTATAGGCAACATTTAGGTGGGTCTTGTTTCTGCTGTTGTTTTTTTTTTAATTTTCATTTTTTCTAAAGATTTTATTTATTTATTTGATAGAGAGCATACACAATCAGATGGAGCAGCAGAAGAAGAGGGAGAAGAAGACTCCCCACTGAGCTGGGAGCCCAATCCCAGGACCCTGAGATCATGACCTGAGCTGAAGGCAGACACCCAGCCAGCCATAGATGGGTTTTGTAGAGTAGCTAAATGAATAAAAAAAAATCTTTTGATTGAAGAATTTAGTTCATACACATTTAAAATAATTATTGATAGATATTAACTTATTGCCATTTTGTTAATTATTTTTCAGCTGTTTTATAGTTCTTTGGTTCTTATCTTGCTCTCTTCCTTTGTGGTTTGATGATTTTAGTGGGATGCTTATGTTTCTTTCTTTTTATCTTTTGTGTATGGACTGTAGGTTTTTGTTTTGTGGTTACTATTTGGTTTGCATATACCAAGTTGTTTCTAAAATATAAGTTAGATGTTTATATATATCTACATAGTTGTAACACTATAACAGCTATTATTGACAAATGTTAGCAATGACAGAGCCCAAGATTGTATATGTTAAATACAGTGGCATAAAAGTTGTTAAAATATTCAACAAATTATTAACTGTACATGCTACACTTCAGAAAACTCTCATGAAATTTATGACTTCCATGAGGATCAGTCCATGGATAGCCCCTGACGGAAGAGTCAGCATTGGCTCACTGAGAACTGTTTACTATTGTTTCAATTTAATAAAGCCTCACTTATTATGCTTCAAAAATGGTTATCTTTTATCTAGTAGAGATATTGAAAAGTAACAGATAAACAGAATAAAAAATATATGAAATATACTTTTAAAATCTGGCATATTTATATATAAGAAAATTAACCAAATACAAGTTTTTGTCATCATTCTTACTAAGTTTCAATTTTGATATTGCAAGTAGATTTTGTTTCAGTGCTTACAAGGTAGATATCTAGGAATCAAAGCCATATTCATCATTTTCTAAAAAATTTTTTTTGGAGAAGCATAACAACTATGATATATATTCAAATGACTGTGAATATATATCAACATGTTATAAAAATTATGGGTATTTTTCGTGACTATCATAGTTTGAATATTTTGAGATATAGTTATTTTCCCCATACTAGTATTTAGGGCATTATATTCGTGGTTGAAGTCATAAAAATTAGTGGGCCAGAGGCTACTAATACAAAAATATTACCTACCTATAAATTAGGTGTTTTGATATGGGTATTATTACCTGAATATACCTAAAATAAAATTAAAATTACAGGAATAGTAATGCATCACTTGACTCTTAGAAGCTTGAGAGCTTTCTAAAGACCTAAATATTTCTTTTCTCAGTTTTCAAACTTGTTGAAAATTGTGTTACATTAGCTTATGGAATCTGTCTAATAGACCTATATCTTAACACTTCATGATTTTTTAAGTTAAGCAGTTATTTGGAAAACCCAAAGCAAGCAAGAAAACATTTTGTTTCAGTCTTATATATACTCATACCATAAAGTCATAGAATATTAAAAGTCATGATATAGTTAAAGATTCTAACATATTAGAAATATTTTAGAAAACATTTTATATACTTAAACATTTCAGGTAAAGGAAAAAGTTTAAAACAGACATTTTCCCAGCACCATTTATTGAAGAGACTGTCTTTCTTCCAGTGGATAGTCCTTCCTCCTTTATCGAATATTAGTTGACCATAAACTTCACGGTCCACTTCTGGGTTCTCTATTCTGTTCCATTGATCTATGTGTCTGTTTTTGTGCCAGTACCACACTGTCTTGATGACCACAGCTTTGTAGTACAACCTGAAATCTGGCATTGTGATGCCCCCAGCTATGGTTTTCTTTTTTAAAATTCCCCTGGCTATTCGGGGTCTTTTCTGATTCCACACAAATCTTAAAATAATTTGTTCTAACTCTGTGAAGAAAGTCCATGGTATTTTGATAGGGATTGCATTGAACGTGTAAATTGCCCTGGGTAACATTGACATTTTCACAATATTAATTCTGCCAATCCATGAGCATGGAATATTTTTCCATCTCTTTGTGTCTTCCTCAATTTCTTTCAGATGTGTTCTATGGTTTTTAGGGTATAGATCCTTTACCTCTTTGGTAAGGTTTATTCCTAGGTATCTTATGCTTTGGGGTGCAATTGTAAATGGGATTGACTACTTAATTTCTCTTTCTTCAGTCTCATTGTTAGTGTAGAGAAATGCCACTGATTTCTGGGCATTGATTTTGTATCCTGCCACACTGCCAAATTGCTGTATGAGTTCTAGCAATCTTGGGGTGGAGGCTTTTGGGTTTTCTAGTTACAGTGTCATGTCATCCGCAAAGAGGGAGAGTTTGACTTCTTCTTTGCCAATTCAAATGCCTTTAATGACATCCACATGCAGAAGAATGAAACTAGACCATTCTCTTACGCCAGACACAAAGATAAACTCAAAATGGATGAAAGATCTAAATGTGAGACAAGATTCCATCAAAATCCTAGAGGAGAACACAGGCAACACCCTTTTTGAACTCGGCCACAGTAACTTCTTACAAGATACATCCACAAAGGCAAAAGAAACAAAAGCAAAAATGAACTATTGGGACTTCATCAAGATAAGAAGCTTTTGCACAGCAAAGGATACAGTCAACAAAACTAAAAGACAACCTACAGAATGGGAGAAGATATTTGCAAATCATATATCAGATAAAGGGCTAGTATCCAAGGTCTACAAAGAACTTATTAAACTCAACAGCAAAGAAACAAACAATCCAATCATGAAATGGGCAAAAGACATGACAAGAAATCTCACAGGGGAAGACATAGACATGGCTAATATGCACATGAGAAAATGCTCTGCATCACTTGCTATCAGGGAAATACAAATCAAAACTACAATGAGATCCCACCTCACACCAGTGAGAATGGGGAACATTAACAAGGCAGGAAACCACAAATGTTGGAGAGGATGCGGAGAAAGGGGAACCCTCTTGCACTGTTGGTGGGAATGTGAACTGGTGCAGCCACTCTGGGAAACTGTGTGGAGGTTCCTCAAAGAGTTAAAAATAGACCTGCCCTACGACCCAGCAATTGCACTGTTGGGGATTTACCCCAAAGATACAGATGCAGTGAAAGCCGGGACACCTGCACCCCGATGTTTCTAGCAGCAATGTCCACAATAGCCAAACTGTGGAAGGAGCCTCGGTGTCCATCGAAAGATGATGGATAAAGAAGATGTGGTTTATGTATACAATGGAATATTCCTCAGCCATTAGAAACGACAAATACCCACCATTTGCTTCAACGTGGTTGGAACTGGAGGGTATGATGCTGAGTGAAATAAGTCAATTGGAGAAGGACAAACATTATATGTTCTCATTCATTTGGGGAATATAAATAATAGTGAAAGGGAATATAAGGGAAGGGAGAAGAAATGTGTGGGAAATATCAGAAAGGGAGACAGAACATAAAGACTCCTCACTCTGGGAAATGAACTAGGGGTGGTGGAAGGGGAGGAGGGTGGGGGGTGGGAGTTAATGGGTGACGGGCACTGACGGGAGTTAATGGGTGACGGGCATCCCCCACTTGACGGGATGGGCACTGGGTGTTATTCTGTATGTTGGCAAATTGAACACCAATAAAAAATAAATTTATTATTAAAAAAATAAAACAGACATTTTTACTAGTAAAATTCATTTGATAAGCTTTTTTTTCTTTTTTAAAATTTAAATTCGATTGCCAACATATAGGACATCACTAAGTGTCAGTTCAAAAATTCAACAGTTGAGTGTAACACCCAGTGCTCATCACATCATGTGCTCTCCTTAATGCCTATGATCCAGTTAGCCCACCCATCGCCACCCATCTTCATCAACCCTCAGTTTGATTCCCAAAGTCACGAGCCTCTCATGGTTTGTTTTCCTACTTAGTTTCTCCTCCTTCCCTTATAGTCCCTTGCACTATTTCTTATATTCCACATATGAGTGAAACCATATGATAATTGTCTTTCTCTGGTTGACTTATTTCACTTAGCATAATACTTTTCAGTTTCATCCACATCAATGTAAATTGTCGGTATTCATCCTTTAGGATGGCTAATACTCAATTGTATCTAATACCACATCTTCTTTATCCATTCATCTGTCAATGGACATAATAAACTTTTAATTAAAATAAAATCTACCAATGATTTTAAGTGCCTATTTTGTTTTAGGAACATTGAAGATGCAGAAATGGCATATATTCTTGTGTCAAGGAGTTCATGGTCTAGTGAGAGAGACCATAAGATGGAGTGAATGATATGCCAGGACATACAAAGTGATGATGATATCACAGACTAAAAGGCAGCAACTAACCTATACTAAAGATAAAGTAGCTAGGATGGATTTTGAAATAACCATACGTATCATAAACTTACACAGCTGGAGACTCCAATCAGCCATTATCAAAGATGCAGGGACTTTTCTAGAGGATATAGATAGCCCCTAGTACCTGGCAACTAATGGTGCAATAAATGCTTGTAATTCTTTTCCTGTAAATAAAGACAACCAGACCCATTTAATTTCACTTAGAAAGGGAAAAATTGTTGTGTTCACTTTCTTTAGGGATCTATCAACTCTCCATCTTTTTCTTGTATATAGGGAGCTCTATAATTTTACCATTTTATGAGACCTCATACTGGTCCATTCTATTAATGATACAATTCTGATACATTGAATGCCCCAGAAACCTTGGTAAGATATGTGCCTGCATAAGGATGCAAAATAAAACTCCATCAAAATTTAAGTTCTGACCCTTTGATTAAGTTCCAGGGTTTTCCTTGATCTGAGCCATGAAAAGATACCTACAATAAGCAAATGGCAAGAGACTTATCTGGATTCTCCTGCCATCAAGAAAATAGTATAATGTCTTTTGTATTTTAAAGGCAACATATAACAAAAATATGTAATAGCATGCTGCTGCAATGCTTCTACCAAATAATCCTAAAACTTACTGTTTTGACTGAGATCAGACTGATAGAAAGTTCTTGAATTCTGAAAAAACCACCACCAGTAAGCAATATGAACCCTAGTATTTAAGGACATTTAGAGTGTCTGTGTCAGTTAGGTTATTTTATACAACAAGCACCCTTTATGAAACTATAGCACATATTCTTATAATTTTGAAACAAAGCCACTCCATATTCTGAAGACAATTCTTTGAAATTAACAAAAGTAGCAAAATAACTGGTGGTTTAATATTAGGTCCTACTAAAGAAGGAAAATTTGACCAGGGTCCCTAAGATATCTTCTATCTAAGCTGTCTATCATAACCTGGCTGTTTTCTGACCACAGAAGCCATAGAATTTGGCATTTTGAGTAGCATTCCATCATTAGGTGGAAGAAGTATAGATTATATTGGGCTTGAGCAGATTCTTTAGGCACAATTAATTTCCATGAGCAAGATGCTTAGACTCTGGTGCATCTACTTTGAAAGCACTGTCTCCTTTCTACAAACCCATGTGTGTGGTTTTATGAGGGTTTTCCTATGACAAGTTGTCTGATAAAGAAAAATATAATATTTAGTTTATAGGTGGTTCCACATGATATATTAGGAACACTTAAAAGTAAATGACTATAGCATTCTCTCCACTCAGGTGTGATACATAAGAACATAGGTGAAGAAAGATTTTCTAGAGAGTGAACTTGAAGGAGATACCTGGTTGCTTACTTTTTCTAGAAAAAGAAGTAAAGAAATACCAGATTCACACTGATTTTTGAGCAGGAGCTAATGATTTAGCTGAGTGATCGTGAACTTAGAAGAATTTTGGAAAATTGGTGACAAAGAGGCTTGAGTAGACCTCATGGAATGGGCCCAAAGTGTGAGGATATTTTTGTCTTATGTAAATGTCCACAAACAGCAAACACAGTAGACAAGGCTCCCAATAGTCATGTGGACAAGATGGTCCATCATGTGGCTGTAAGTGAATCTCTTTGCTTAGCCATTCCAGTCATTGTTAAAAGGACTGATGAACCAATTGGCCATGGAAGCAGGTATTGCAGTCATGCAAGGACTGAACAACATGGCTTCTACTCATTGCAAATGATGTGGCTGTAACTATTGGTGAGTACCCGAGATGTCAACAACAGAAAGTGACATTGAGTCAACAATATGGTAATGTTTCCCGATGAACAAGCGAACCACCTGGTGACAATTTGATTGTATCCAAGTACTTTCATCACAGAAAGGGAGGCAATTTGTTCTTTTTGGAATAGACACATTCTGGAGATAGATTTGCCTTCACTGCCAATAGTTACCCTGCCAAAACCACCTTTTCATGATTTTGGAGGTTGCTTTACATCACTGTCAGGAAATTATCCACAGCATTTCTTGTGAACCAGAAACTACTTTTTGGGCAAATAAAGTATACCAATAGACCAATGGCCATGCAATTCATGGTTCCTTCCATATACCATCCCCTGCCTGATAGAATGGTGGGAATGACCTAGTAGCCCAAAAAGAATGGTGGAGTGGGCTTCTGAAGACTTATTTAGAACACTTTTCAAGTATCTCAGGTTATATCTGAGAGTTTATTTCTAATCTCCTATACTAATACGTACTTCTATTTCTTTTATAGCTATAATGTATGGGCTTAGGTTCTAAAAAATAAAAACAGAGGAGTCATTCCTCTTATCATTACACACAATAAAATACAACTTTGGCCTCTGATGGTTCTGAGGTCTTAGTTCCCTAAGAAGATGTGTTCTCACTAGGGACAATTTCAAAAGGGAGCTGGCAAATGGCATTTCAAGATTTCATTTTCGTTAATGTTAAAATCTGCTAATTGCATGAGATTTTGAAGACAGGAATAGAATAGAATCCATGATTCTATGGGGATATGTGTTCCCAGATAAGAGTATTTATTCATTGTGACTTCTTAAATTCTTTAGTTAAATCATTTTCACTAAAATCCATTATTCATTATACTGTAACATTTTATTTGACCATATTCTAATATTTTTTAACTTTTTATAGTTTGTTCATTTGTTTTATTGAATAATTAAAATTCAAAATTATGTGATCCACATAGTAGCAATCTGGTTTCATAATTCCAATTACTTTAGTGGCTACTTTTATTTTCTTCATTTTTTAAGGATTATCTCTCCACGAAAAACTTAACCATGCCTGTAATATGTCAAAACCCAAAATTATCTTGTATTGAAAACCATTCATTTGGGCAGGCCAGGTGGCTCAGTGGTTTAGCGCTGCCTTCAGTTCAGGGTGTGATCCTGGAGACCTGAGATTGAGTCCCACGTTGGGCTCCCTGCATGGAGCCTGTTTCTCCTGCTGCCTGTGTCTCTGCCTCTTTCTCTCTCTGTGTCTCTCTTGAGTAAATAAATAAAACCTTAAAAAAAAAAAAAAAAGAAAAACATTCATTTTCTCTGTCTTCAGTAGCATCCATAGTCTATTAAAATGTAAAATATCCTAAGAGACTCAGCTCAAATGCTACCTCTTCCATGAAAACTTTCCTTACCAGGAATTTTCTCTCAAAGCACACAGCCTATATTATGCAACACAGTGCTTACATTTTTCTTGGAACATCTGGAGCATAGACTCTGTCATTGGCAGGCCAGCTGCATCAAAGATTGCATGTAAGACTTGACAAAATTTGGGGTCCAGCATATCCTTTTGAGAGCCTCTGAAAATCCATTCTATTTTCCCCATTGATGAAGTTATGAAAAAAGCAACAAAGATTGACTAGCAGGAAAATGATTTCTGGGTGAACCCTCTGTTTGGTCATCTTCTTTGGATAGATTAGGGTAGAAGTGAGTGACGCAGAATCAAGAAAGTCCAAGTACACCAGACAAACTTAGCTCACTTAAATACACAGTATTGACAATTCAGAGTCTTGGCACTGCTCTGTCAATTTCCCATTCTATTGGGCTCTGAAGCATCCCAGTGAATCAAGGGAGGGATATTCTCTAAATTAGAAGGCATATGCAGTGTATGCACTGGAGACCAGAGGATGCTTCCACGGCTTGCATCTGAACCCTGCCTCAGGCGCTGGCAGCAACTACAGAGGCAGTGCATTGACTTTACAACGGGAAATAAAAGCCCCTGACATCACCTATTTCTTGATTTTGCCTCAGGCTGATCATCAACATTTATCTATTTGTAAGTAGTAATGACTGAAAGATTTATCTTAAGGATTTCAACAGTGCCTTATAGTTCTTTGTGGAGGTAGAAATCTAAGAGAAAAAATTTAGGTAAGCCGATCCAACCTTGAGGAATGATATTTCATTTCCGGTTATTCCTCATATACAGTTTTTGAAGCGAAAGCAAGTTGAACCCAGGAGCTACCAGACAGCAATGGGAAGGAAGAAACAGTAGTTTAGCCAATTCCTTTTCTGTTTTTAGCAGCACATATTTCTTCATGTCTTCAAATACCTTTCATGCTTAGCAGCTAAGATTGCACAGCAACAAAAATTACTGTCGTGGTTGCCAAGTATCACTGAAAATGAAAGTATGTTTTGACTGTTAATGGAGCTCAAGGTACCCACAAGACAGGTTTTTGTGGAGAACTGACTTGAAAGGTAGGAAATACGTAGCCCCCTATCCCAACTTGCCTCTTTCATAAAATTTTCCATTTCATGGGGAATGACCTTTTGTGGCATGACAAATAAAACCCTGTGATGAACCAGAGTCAAGAGAGGTGCCACTGGCAACAAGCTCTGGGTCAGGAATTTAAAGGAAAAAAAAAAATCAACAGGTAGTTGTAAAGGGTAAGCTAGATTTTGTTACAAACTTAAGCTCCACTGCAGGAAAGACCACTCTGAGTCTTCTCATAAAATTCACTTTTTAAAATGCTGCCAACTCTGACATAAAATAAACCAGCACTAATTAGAATTATGCCACCATTTATTCCAAGCAGGACTAGATGTGCATAATGAATTAGCCAGCAAATATTTATATTTTAATAGTCGCAAATGTTATCCTAGGTAAAAAGATAAAAACCTTGTCTCTGAATGTTACAGAATCCAACAGAGTCTAAAACTTGCAGATTTAAACCGAACTCTTAAAATGGCTATAATAAAATTGAACCTATATTTAAAAAAATATCTATTAATTTTATGTCCTAGGTTTTTTCTCTCCTTTTCCTCCTTCCTTCCTTCTTCCCCTCTGTTTCTCATTTCTTTATTCCTCCCTCTTTCCTCTTCTTTTTTAACCTTTAGTAGCTGTAGGGTGTGATGCACCCCCTTTCTTCCTTTCCAATATTGTACTGTTACAGATAAGCTCAGATCAATGAACTTTCCAGGCTCAAAATAATTCATTGGGTTGAAATGAGATAACATGATAGACAGGAAAAAACAGCAAAGTGTGAAAGGCTGAGAGGCACTTTAAAATTTATCTCTAGGATTATATTACACAGATGTGCTGTGACTTTCTGGTGCTTTAAGTGTTTAAATGTTATATATTGAAAATAACTGCCTTGATGTTGGTTGCCGTGTGATTAATTGGGCTAACAGCAGAAATGACTTTAAAGGTACCGCAGGCTAAAGATTGCAGTGCTGGGAACTTGGTTATGTAATCCACTGAGTTCTTTCTCATGTACAGCATCCTTCTATCACAATTCCCCTAAATCGTAGATGTTCATTGAATCCTTAAATCCATTTGATTTGTCCTCTTGCTTTTTAAATTACTCTTTCTGTTTTTTCCCGAATTCTCCTGTCCTGTTGATTTCTCTTAGATATGTTTTTAGGTAGCTCTTTACTGTTGCTTCTCATGCCTTTTCATACTCCATGTTAGGTGGTCAATACATTCACTGTTCAAGATGGAAATTCCATACCTACTCCTTGGAAGGCACTTCTAATCCACGGCTTTGTCTAAAGCCCAAGTCTCTAACAACTTTGCAGTATAAAGTTTATAGGAATATATACTAACTGAACCACTTGGGGTTGGAGGAAGATAGAGAAATGATTTCACACAGATCCCAAACCCAAGGCAGGAAGGAAGATCAGGATATGTTAAAAAGAAAACATTGTCACCTCACTTTTTAGAAGAAATAATTTAGAAGAAGCATATGTTTATTGTTTTGCTTAGAATTCATAAAGTGAGAAAGATATTAAGGAACCTCACTCCTCTTTTCAATGTGTCATCCTATCACATTTCCTATTTATCAACTAAAACAGTTTTAGGGCATCCAATATTGCATGGTAATAGTAAAATGAACAAATATTGGGGAATCACTGTGAGGTTGAGTGCAGATATCATTATAATTATTATATATTTCTGGTGAATTAATATTTTTACCACCTATAATGGAACTAAAATAATAAAATACTTAGGAATAAACTTCACTAAACAGGTAAAAGACTTTTACATCAAAACTACAACACATTGATGAAAGAAGTTAAGACACAAACAAATGGGACAACATCCTGTGTTTATAGACTGGAAGGTAATATTGGCAAAATATCCACACTATATAAATCAATCTGCAAATTCAATGTGTTGCTTTTAAAATTCTAAAGGCAGGGGTGCCTGGGTGGCATAGTCAGTTAACGGTCAAGGGTCTACCTTATGATCAGGTCATAACCCTGGTTGGTCATAACCAGGGGGTCCTGGTATGGAACCCCACATCATGCTCCTTGCTCAGTGGGGAACCTGCTTCTCCATCTTCCTCTGCCCTGCTTATGCTCTCTCAATCTCTCTCAACTAAATACAATTTTTTCAAAAAAAATTCTAAGAGCAGTTTCTTATAGAAATAAAAAAAAATTGTATATCCATATGGTACCACAAGAAACCATAAACAACCAAGTCAGTTTTGAGAAAGAACAAAGCTAGAGGCTTCACATTTCCTGATTTAAAATTGAAGTATTAAACTGTTATAAAATTGAAGTAATTAAGCATATGGTAGAGGGATAAACACAGTTATATGGACCAATGGAACAGAATGGAGAACCTAGAAATAAATCCTTGCAGCAGTTGTCAGTTGATCTTTGAGAAGGGTGCCAAGAATCCGGAGTAGAAGAAGCATGATCTCTTCAACAATAGTATTGGGAAAAGTGGGCATTGTTATGCAAAATAGTAAAATTAGACCTTTATTTTATACCATATGCACAAAAAAACTTATAAAACAAATGAAAGACTTAAATGTAAGACTAAACTGTCAGAGTCCTTGAAGAAAACCGAAAAATCTTCATGACATTGGACTTGGTAATCATTTTATAGATATGACACCAAAAGCATAGACAACAAAAACAAAATTGGACAAGAGGGTACACATCAAAATAAAAAGCTTCTGCAAAGAAGAGGAAAGAACTGACAGAGTGAAAGGCACCCTTATGGAATGGGAGAAAATATTTGCACACCACATATCTGATAAGATGTTAATTTCCAAAATGTATAAGAAACTCCTACAAATCCATAGCAATAAAAACAAAACAAAAACCTAATAACCCAATCAAAAATGGGCTAAAGCTGTGAATAAACATTTGTCAAAGAACACGCAAATAGCCAAAAAGTATTTGCAAAGATACTCAGTGTCACTAGTAATCAGGGCAATGTGAATTGAAATCATGATAAACTATCACCTCAGGTTTGCCATTACCAAAACAAAACAAAAGGCAAATGTCGGGATGCAGAAAAATCGGAATACTATATACTGCTGGTGGCAATGTAAAATAGTGTAGCTATGAAATGGTAAAAACAGTGCAAAAATTTCTCAAAAAACAAAAGTTCGGTTACCATATGATTCAGCAATCACACTTCTGGGTATTTTCCAAAAAGAATTGAAATCAGGATTTTTTTCTTGTTGTTGTTTTGGGTTGTTTTTGTTTTTGTTTTTGTTTTGAAATCAGGATTTTTAAAAAAGATTTATTTGAGAGAGAGTGTGTGTGTGAGTATATGTATGTGAGAGGGGGAGGAGTGGAGAGAGAAGGAGAGAGGAAGTAGACCTCCCACTGAGCAGGGAGCCCCAGCCCCAAGGTGGCTCAGTCTCAGGACTCTGAGATCATGACCTGAGCTGAAACCAGTCTGATGCTTAACCGACTGAGCCACCACCCAGGCATCCCTGAAATCAGGGTTTTGAAGAGCTATTAGCACTACCATTTCATTGCAGTACTATTCACAATAGCCAAGGCACTGAAGCAACCTAAATGTCTATTGAGTGGGGAATGGATAAAGAGAATGTGGTACATGCATGCAATGGAATAGTATTCAGTTTTAAAAGAATCCTGCAATATATGATGACATGGGTGAACCTGGAGGACATTATACAACACGAAATAATCCAGTCACAGAAAGGCAAATAATGCACGATTAAACTTAGGTGTTGTGTTAAAAAAAAAAAAGAAATTCATAGAATCAGAGAGTGGGCTGGTGATTGCCAGTGACTGGCAGGAAAAGACATGAGTTGCTAACAAAGGAGCATAAAGCTCCAGTCAAGCAAGATGAGTAAGTTCCAGAGATCTTATGTACAACATTATGGCTATATTTAATTATATATTGTACACTGAAAAATTTAAGGGGGTAGACCTCATGTTATATGTTCCTCCATAATAAAATTAAGTTAAGGGGATCCCTGGGCGGCTCAGTGGTTTAGTGTCTGCCTTTGGCCCAGGGTGTGATCCTGGAGTCCTGGGATCGAGTCCCACATCGGGCTCCCTGCGTGAGGCCTGCTTCTCCCTCTGCCTATGTCTCTGCCTCTCTCTGTGTTTCTCATGAACAAATAAATACAATCTTTAAAAAAATTAAGTTAAAACACAGAGAAAGAGAGACTGACAGACAGACAACACACTCATAAAAATAGATCCCTTAGTTCAGGGCTCCCCTGAGTCTTTTTCCTTTCCTAATACTAGACTGGTAACCCCTCATCATCAGTTTACCTTTGTAATGATCTTCAGGTGAATTTATTTTACATTTTGTGCAGCTCTTCTATTTGCCTTCAAAGCAAGGAGGAGGGAAGTTGGTCTGAGGTATTGATAATCTGCTATCACCAAAATGGTACATTTACTTTTAGTTTTTGCAAATTTGGGGTTGTGGTTGTTGGAAAAAGTTTCTTCTCTCATAAATTTGTTTTTAGTATCATACTTTCCCTTATTGCCATATTAATAGCATCATAATGTTAGAATAAGATCTATGGGGCAACCCCGGGTGGCTCAGCAGTTTAGTGCCGCCTTCAGCCCTGGGTGTGATGCTGGAGACCTGGGATCGAGTCTCATACCGGGCTCCCTGCATGGAGCCTGCTTCTCCCTCTTTGCCCGTGTCTCTCCCTCTCTTTCTCTCTGTGTCTCTCATGAATAAATAAATAAACTATTTAAAAAAAAAGAATAAGATCTATGGTAAACCACAGCCCTCATGGTATAAACAATTCTTTGTACAAAATCATTTCCAAGTGGAAATAATCACTTAATTACCTTCACAGGAGGCAGCCACAAACTTTTTCATTATGATCAATTGTTTCCTAGTTTCACCTCTGCTGTGAGCCAGCATTTCAAGAACTTTCTATCCAGAGAAATATGGAATAAAGTACCAAAGGTTCATAAGTTGACTAATATCTTTCTTCATACATATTGACATTTAAAAATTCTATTTATTAATTATGGCACATCTCGTAATTAAATACTAAGGGCAACTCCAACCTCTGAAATCATCAGCCTTCAAAAGAAGGTCAAATTATGGTGATAATTAACTTGTTCCCAGATGCATTTCTTCCATGCCACCTAGTCATTCCCCCATTTTTCATTTTACCCGGAGGACATAGACAACAATGCTGGTTGGAAAATAAAGTTTTTTCTCTTTTAAGAACTCCTAGATAAATGCCATTTTCCCTAATTATTAAATTAGCTATTCTTTGATGCCTCTGAAAATTAGGCTGAAATGAACAAAGCAATCATCAAAGACACAATTTTAATATCCTTTCTGATTTTCAGCCTCCACCAGAAGTTTGATTGCCACTTTCCAAAACCCCAACTGCTTGGATCCAAAGTTAATGTCACATGTTTTTAGCTTTTATTGTGTCATTCCACTTTGGAGGAATCTATATAACCAGTTTTCTAATGCTCTGTAATAACTACACCAAAACTTAATGCCTTAATAAACCCCATTTTACTTTTTGCTCATGATGGTTTGTCCACCTGCTGGTCTTACCTTGTTTCACTAAATGGAGTTGTGGTCCTCTCGCTTATCCATGGGGTTAGGTTATCTGTGATGACCTCATCCTCATGTGTGGCAGTGGGTGTTGGCTAAGCTACATTGTGGTAATGCTGAGTCATGGTAATGGTGCAAATTTGCAAGCAAATTAAGGTTTAGGCTTAGAAATTGCATAATTTTACCTTACTCAGTCAAAACTAGTCACAAGGCCAGTCAAGATTTAAGTAGTGGGTAAATCAAAGCCCCTCTATTGAAGATAGGAGGAATAAAGAACTTATGGCAATTTTTAATCTATCTATGTCCCATTTATACTAGGTGATCTTATTCACAGAACTCCATTTCCTTGTATCCACATGGATATGAATTCATAGGGAATATTCAAATCCTGGTTATGTTTGATATTAACTTTATCACAGGTGTTCTTACTTTGTTTTAGAACAATTTATTTTTATTCTTACTTTTTCAAAATTCCTTTCATTTTAAGAATTCCTAAAATTAATATTTTTTAATTTGTCTCCCAGAGCAATATTCTTGAAATCATATTTAACTCCTCTTTATCCCTTATTTTCTATATTGACTGTGGCAAAATCCATTTGCACTATCTCTTGAACCCCTCTACAGTTTCAATCACCTTTCGCCACCATTATCACAGTTGTATGTACATTAGCAAAAGACTGATATTTGGCTTTTCTTTTGCTAGTTTCTCTCAGTTTTACCCATATTATTTGATTAAACATCCTAATCCGCTGCTACTTTAATTATCACTCTCTTGATCAGAATACTTGATCTGTTCTCATTCATACTGCTGGATATTCTAAGATTTCCAGCTTTTGAGACTTTTTTTAATGATGTGGTTCTATCTTATCCTGTTTTATTATTAATCAGTATGAACCTTATTTTTTTTACTATTTTCAGTATTTTTTTTACTATTTTACTGTGTTACTATTTTACTGTTAATCAGTATGTATCTCTATGTCCAAGTTTTATCACTTTGTCTTTTTTATATATATAGCATATTCATTTCTGAATCTTTACATTTGCTATTCTTTTAATCCCAAGATGAAATGTTTTTTTATTTATTTGCTTATGTGAATATAGAGCCAATGCCAAATTTAATTAGAGTATGTTCCTCTAAACTTTCTCCTACTCCTCAAACTAAAAGTCTCAGTTTATTTATACTAACAAGAATACAGTTTAATACTAAGTTTTCACAATTGTGTGTTTTCTTTTCATTTTGCTAATGTTTATCTAGTTATCACTATGTGACAGGCATTGAGATATGGATCTGGGATACAAAGCTGGGCATAGACACACCGAAAAGGGGATCCCTGGGTGGCGCAGCAGTTTAGCGCCTGCCTTTGGCCCAGGGCCTGATCCTGGAGACCCGGGATCGAGTCCCATGTCACGCTCCCGATGCATGGAGCCTGCTTCTCCCTCTGCCTCTTTCTCTCTCTCTGTGTGACTATCATAAATAAATAAATAAAAATTAAAAAAAAATGACAGTGCTCTTTTGTATCTCATAATTTAGTAGAGTGGGCATATATTAATAACATAATCACATAAATACATATAGAATTGTTAGTGGATAATTTCTTTCAAAAAGAGCATACAATGCTTGACCTCATCTTTGAGTTAGGGAAGGTTCCCTGAGGAAATGTTATTTGATATACAAAAGATTAGTTATAGTTAAAAGGTAAGTAAGTGAAGAAGAAAGAGAGATACTCAAGAATAAAGAACAGTGAGTAAGTCTCTGTGGTGAGAGGGAAGAATTAAAAACTCAAAAGGATCAATGTGACCTCAGTACACAAGGAGTAGCATGGTATTCTGAAGTGAGGCTAGAGTGAGAGGCAAGATTTTGTTCAGTAGGTTTATTTAGACTATATTAAGAATTGCGGTCTTTCTAACAAAAATGGGAAAACACTGGGCGATTTACACAGAGAAATAATGTTAGATTTGCATTTTGAAAGGTACTAGAGTCGTGGATTAGGGCACTGATCAGAGGGTGTCATGCTTGTTATAACCAGTGTGTAAGTGATTTTGCTTAGTTGCCTCACTAAGGATGGGTAGGGATGGGGACCACGGTGAAGCTGGAATGCTAAGTATTCAAAGGCCAGAAGAACAATGCTATATTTACTCAAGAACGATTAGGAAAATAGTGGGAATAAAAGGAGGAAGGAGGAAATCTTGCTGTAACCCAATAGAGGGAGTTCTTATTTAATGACTTAGCTTTTATTTCTCAAACAAAAGCAATGTCATATGCTTCTGCTGCCCCCAGTTCTCATCAGGTAGTCATGATCTCCAACCCAGCAGAGTTTGGCAGAGTCATGTGTGAGCTTGAGTTCAATTACACCCCCAGTGTCCCAAACATACACTCTACTTTCCTTCAGGACTCCCTGATGGCTATGGGCATAGGCTAGAGTCTGTAGAGTAAACATATTGACAGTCTTGAAAGCTAGGATAGTTAACAACCCCAACACTAACTCCTTAGTCAATGTATTGAGAACCAAGAAAACAAAACAAATCAAAACAACAACAACAACAAAAAAAAAAAAAAATTTCCTATTCAATTATAGAGTGGACAATTTCAAGAAGATCATAGACACAGTCAAGTCTCAGTTGCCCACAGCTTTGAACTTTATAACATATACTCCTATTTGGGTTTTTCCCCAATAGGGGAAATAGTTTTTCCCTCAGTTTTCTGTTCCCTTTCTGTTATCTTTAAATGGACTGTGTACACACGTGTCTTTGTCTAGAACTTTGAGGAAAACACAGACTAAAGCAGTAAACAGGTTCTTTTTCTGAAAATGAGAAGGGTATGCTGTAGTCAGAGGTTTGAGATAGTTGATTTGGATAGGGAAAACTGAATTATACAGAAAATCATAATAAAAATAAATGTGATTTTTCCCCTAAAATACATGTTTGTATTTTCTCCTCAGCTTATCTCCCTGAAAGTAGTCTCATACTTAATAATTCTCATGTTTTTCCTATAGCATTTTACTGAATACATGACAGATACTAATAGATTTTTCTAATAAAACTGATTGATTATGAATCGCTGTATTTTTATATGGACTATAAAATCCTATACATGTAAGTATTATATTTTCATTAAGGAAAAAACCTATACCAAAAGATAAATACTATTAATCCAAAAGGATATATATATTTTAATATAGAATGATGAATTTGGGATTCTTGCAATTTTTGGCTATTCTGATTACCTTTTGAATCCTGGGAAAATGTAATTGTTATAAATTCAGAAGATTGAACTGTTTTTACATTTATTTTTTCTGTCCTAAAGCAATTGATTTTGTTTAGTGGTTTTGTGAAACAGTATAAGAGAAACAATAAGGCATTAGTGAAATGAAGCACCCATAAAAAAAGCACTCAATGCATCCTTTCAGTATGCCCAAATAGTGCTCAATTTTGGATTACCTAAAAAAATATTGTGAGCACTTTTTTAGTGGTGAAAAATGTAAAATTGGGGACAGTTTCTAGAATAGTGATATGAGAAACTTCATGGATCCTCTTCTCACCAACTATAACTGGTGAAGTTTATTTTAGAAATCAACCATTAAAATCTGTGGAAATTGTTCAAGGGCTTATAGCAAATGGCTGAATGTTTATTCAAGAAAATCTACCAAATCTCAGAAGAATAGTGAGAGTCTATGGTGCTTAAGCTATGACCTACTCCTTCCCAACCATCCCATCTTAGTATGACAAAAGGCTCTACTCTGAGTATGACCAAGAAGATGGGGCTCCCTCTCCCCAAAGTTCCCATCAAGGGCAATAGTATCACCCTCGGATGTTGAGGTGGCCAACATTTTTCTTTCTTTTCCCCCACTTCCATGTTGTAGAAGCTAAATATCCAGGGAGTGAAACTGAGACGTCCAAAGAGTTCTTCCTCCACCCAACCAACATTTTGGGGAGGTGGTAGGCCAAGAATTGTGGAGCCCTGGTTGCCCTTGCCTAGTTCACTCATGATATGGATGTTCTAATCTGGGAGAGAAAAGCCAAGGAGGCCAGAGGCTGTCACTTTGATAGAAGCAGGCCAATCTTCCCATCCCAGCTCTGGAACAGTGGTGCAATATTGACACATGGAATAACACGGATAAACCTTGAAAATATTATCCTAAGTGAAAGAAGACAATTACATGATAGTGCATATCGTATGATTATCTATGAAATTTATGGAATAGGCAAATCTATATAGAGAGAAAGTAGATTAATGGTTTCCTTTTGGAGTGATGAAATTGTTCTAAAATTGATTGTGGTGATGTGGTCCAATTCTGTCAACATACTAAAAAAATATTAAGTTGTACACTTTAAATAGGTGGATTGTATACTATGTGAATTAGATCTCATAGTTGTTATATAAAAAGTCATCTCAAAATGGCTTATGACATGTTATTGTAAACATTTAATGTAATAGATAAGCATGTAATTATCTGAGTAATTTTTAAACTTTTACAACATATAGGTGAAAATAGAAAGGAGATGAGGAACGCCTGGGTGGCTCAGCGGTTGAGCGGCTGCCTTTGGCTCAGGGCATGATCCTGGGGTCCTGGGATCGAGTTCCACATCGGGCTCCCTGCGTGGAGTCTGCTTCTCCCTCTGCCTATGTCTCTGGCTCTCTCTGTGTCTCTCATGAATAAATAAATAAATCTTTTTTTAAAAAAAGAAAGGAGATGAAGTTTAGAAAGTTATACATCCTAAAATTTATAGTAGACTAGAATTTTCGTAACAATTCAGCATATTTTTTGCATTCTAGAGTCCTTTTTTTTAAAACCCAAGTCAAAATACTCTTTCAATGATAGCATGGAAATCATTAATAGCTTATTATGTAATTTTTTAAAGCTTTGTTAGTTTTTTAAAAAATTCCAATATAGGGTTATTTTAGTTTTAGGTGTACAATATAGTGATTCAATAATTTTGTACATTACTTAGTGCTCATTATGTTAGGTGTACTCTTAAACCCCATCACCTATTTCACCTACCACCCCCACCACCTGACCCAGCCAAACCATCAGTTTGCCTTCTATCAATTCAGTGTGTTTTAAAGATAAGCTATGGAGCCTTTATATCAATATACATACATGGTAGATTTGGGTGTGACTATTACCCAATGTATGAATCAACTGAGGACCCCAGCTCCTGGTCAAAAGCCTATGTGTGGTTTCTCATGCCCAATAACAGGTAATTTCAACAGTTTTACCTGGTGTGCCTCATGGTGGGAAAGCTGCCCTTCCACACCACATTTCGTGCATAGCCAGTGCACTGCAGTTTCTGGAAGGAGCTGCAGTCAAGGATTCAGGCATCCCTGGGTGATCAGGCTCTGTCACAAACTTGCATTTTTGCCCCTTGGGACTTCATCCTCCTCTCTCTTTATCTGAGGCCTTGGGAAAGTCTCTCTTTATGAGAGGAGGAGGGCAAACTGATGACACTTTTCTGTACTCTGACTCAGTTCCCAAAATTTTTCTACTCACAGGACCCTCTTGCCCTTTGCCTTTGACCCGAGGGTCCAAAAATCTGCCAGATTCTCTTGTCTGGGGCTCCTGTAACAGGGAGATGACCTCTACATCTTTGTTGATCTACTTGACCCTTGATCAGGACACCAATCCATGGGGGGAGTGGAACAGATGGCTTTGGCACCTGCTCTAGTTTTAGACTCTTGCCTATAACCATTGCAGTAAGTGAAAAAAGGCTTAACTCTTTCACGTTTGGCTATTGCTTTAGCTGACTACTCTGACACCTGACAGCCCAGCTCTCTCTCACAGCTCAGCTGATCTGACGTCTACTAATTGACTCGATCACCTGTTGTATTTCTTCAAGTTATAATCTGTTCATTCTTGACTGTTTCATCTTCGCTGAGTCTCTAACCCATTGTTTCTGAGCCTGTTCTGAGTCTCTGAGACTGATTATCTGTTGAGTATCATTACCCTCTTGCCAGAAAAGGCACACTAAAATAAAATTATGCATACATTGCTAAGGATTTTAGGACTTGCAAATATGAAATTGCTTCTGTGATTGCATATTCTTTTAGTTGCAAGAAGTGGAAATTTCAAGACACTAATAGAAGGAAATTAATCCAAGTTTAATTGTCCCTTGCTAAACAACATTCACATATTACCTGGAGTTCTTCCAGTCTGCCATTAGAAGTAAGTTTTCTGTGATCCAAAATTTCAGGATCCTAGGCTTCCATGGAATTATACAAAGACACAGCCAAGACCTTGAGACAAGATCCTGAGCCAGAACCAAAGCGGAGAAATGTTTTGTCTGCATTTATCACTCCCTCCAGTTAAAAATCAGATGCCAATCATTCTTAATATTATTTGAGGCTGTTTTATTCATTCCAACTAATTGGTTGGGTAAGTGCCTTATCTCAGCTGAAGAAATAAGAGTGAGATTCCTCTGTTTCTTCTAGCAGAAAAAGTTTAAAAAACGGATGACTGTTTTTTGGCAATGAGAGAATACTCAAAGAAACTTTACATGCTTCATCTATACTCTCCCTCTGGTGCAGTGGGTACATTTTATGTTCTGCTTGTTGTATGTGGTTTAAGCTATAGCAATTATGTCAAATATCTGAGAAAAATCAAAGAACCGAAACTGCAAGATAATGCCATAATATGGATCCTTTAAATTTAAATCCCATCTATGGATAGAGTTCATTGAATCAAAGTCAAAATTCATGTTCTAAACTTTCAGGTTAGATTTTCCAAAGTATTGTTTCTTTGAACACTAGTCCCTTAAAGGTTTATACACATACAGATGTAAATAAAAACAGCAACACCAAGAAACTTTGAGTTTGGAAAGTGCTTTTGCATTATAGCTCCATATTGGAGATTCACAATGCATATTCATATATAAAGCCTCTTTTAAATGTGTGCCTTTAATGCTGAATACTCAAGTCTGTAATAAAGATATACAACACTCTTATCTATCCCAAAGGGAACAATATTTTTACTGGTTTGTTTTCCCCATGCCAGATATTAACAATCAAGAGTTTAGGATAAACTATTCAAAAGCTTGTTTTTCAATACTACCTATTAATAGTGAAATATATCAAAATGAGATGCTCTCAGAAAGCATCAGATGACTACTATTTAAGAATAAAGATTTTGCCTCTCATAGGTGTCAATTAAACATGACTGTATTTTTTTTGGGGGGGGGTTGAGAATAGAGATACAGTATATAGTAGTCAGAATAACAATTTCTCAGAGGTTTCAAAAAGATTTTTAGATACTGATATGCAGGAAGATATGACTAGTCTAATTAAATGGCCAAATGGACAATTTCTGGCATAGTTAAAATTTGTTAAACTGATATGAAATATGGATGGAATAGTTTAAAATATTGCAAAGAGCTAATGAGAGTAACAGTCATGCCCAAAAGATCTAGGCTGACTCCAGCAATAGAGTCTTTATTTTTTCAAAGACAGATATTGCAATGATCAAAATACTAAAATGAAAAAGCTGTAAAAGTGAACACTTAGTAGTGTGCTTTAAAAATAGATGGAATCTTATTACTTTTCTTATTTTGATTTTTCTTTAAGTAAAAAAACACACATGTGTTCTTGTAGTCATGAAACTATGGAAAGTGTTTAAAAATAAAATGAGAATCAAATAGTTAAAAATAAATTAGGAAATCTTGTTTGGAAAACTCATGAAGATGTTGAAAAAATAACACACTAAAATGTTTGGTGGGAAAGAATCAGTTCACTTTCAATGAAATATTTGCAATATTCCATCTGTTAAACGGTAGTTAATTTATCCCCAATGTTGCCGCTTTTTATTTTACTTTTGATGTCTGGAACTAAGTAAACAAGGATCTTCAGTTTTTATAAGGAAGTTAAAATGCTGTGGGGAATTCTTGGGCTATTTTCAAGGTTTTTGAGATACTAGGGAGAACCCACTAAACTAGTGAAATGACATTCCCTATATCTCGGTCCTCAATTTATTTCCCACTATTCTTTTTTTACACACATTAGACTCCTCTGTGTTTGATCCTTTTGTGTTTTCTCTCTTTTGAATGTTGTTTTAATTCCTTTACTGATAATTATTGAGTCAGGTTAAAATTGACATTGTCCAGTTAGGGAACTGGAGAAATATGGTATTTAATCAACAGAGTAGAAACCGAATTCTAGCCTTAGGACTGTTACTGTCTTCTTCTATGATTTAGGGGAGACTCCTTATATCTCAAATTGACTAGAAAATAGTGTGAAGAGAATTCGTACTTGTTGAAATATTGATGCCTATATTGAAGGGTGTATAATAAGAAAAGTTTTATTTCTTTCATTTTAGTGGAACACTATGTGAATACTCTTATGCTCTCCTATATTATTATCAGAATACCTTTTTTAGTAAGTTTCAAATGGTGTCAATTGCATGCTCCACCGGATTTTATTGACTAGATTTGGGATACTAATTTATCACATATGAATATGAATCTGTTAAATTAATTTACTTTAAAATTCCATCAGTTCATTTTGAGAAAATTCAGTACTTGAATTTTAGGGAGAAATACTGTTCTTTGGTAGTTTTCAGTTAAACTTCTTTCAGCAGTAATGTCTTTAATAGTAGTTTAATGTGTGCTGGGTTTGGTGTTTTTTTGTTTTTTTTTGTTTTGTTTTTTTTTGCATTTTCATCAAAGCATATGATCCGAATAATTTAAACTCTTACAATTATTTTTTTCTAGGCGAGTATCTGATCAAATTTTATAAATTTCCCATGAATAATTAAAAATAACATTAGCCTTGGGGGTCCTGGGTGGCTCAGTCAGCTAAACATCTGCCTTCAGCTCAGGTCATGATCCTAGGTTGCTGGCATCCAGCTCCGCATCAGGCTCCCTGCTCAGCAAGGAGCCTGCTTCTCCCTCTCCCGCTCCCCCCACTTGTGCTCTGTTTCTCTAATAAATACATAAAGTCTTAAAAAATAATATTAGCCTTGGACTCTTAAAGAGTCTTGAAGAGGTGGAAGTGGCTAGGAAAAAATGCAAATTAGTCTCTTCCTTTGCTCAGTCTGCTTGTCAGTGAGATGCTCATTGCCCAAGGCAAAGTTGTCCATTTGAGCTCAACTCTGTATGTAACAGGACCATGACCAAGGCTCCAAAATCTGTAACAATGAAGACTTAATCACACCTAACAAATAGCTCTATCAGGAATTTGTCCGTGTGATAGGACACTGTGAAGGAACAAGGCAGATATAACTCCTGAAGGAGAACAGCTACATTTGACCCAATGCAATAGCATATGGATTTAATTTGGACATTCGTGTGAACTGATTTCTCAATCCATAGTCATTGTTCTTTCCAAATTATCTGGGCTCCACAATTTGGGTGCATGGATATTCCTGCTCACGTTTGTGGATTTTGTCTCTTAAAATAGGATAGAGTGGAATCTACTCTGGAGGCATGCAGGTGGCGGCACAAGAGGTGCCATGAGGATGGCCAACAGAGTAGAGGCTCTTCAGGTACTCCCATGATCTTTCTGAAACCGTTCTCTTTCACTTCAAGACCCAGGCCAGCATGTCCCACAAAAGGGTAAAAATTCTCCCTAAGCCTTTGCTGGTATGGAAACAGGGTAGCCTGTATCCCTTTCCGTGTTTTAAGGATTCCAAACAGCCCTTCCTTTTGCCTGATTAATAGCAGGTTCTTTTGGAGTATTAGCAGCCATAAGATGTGCATCTTCCTCATAAGCAAAGAGGAGAAAGAAGCACTTGTACTTCCCTAAACTGAGCATGATTATTTTTGAAATATTTCCTCTCATTAACTTGACAAAAGTACTCCAAATTTTGCTGCAGGTGCAAATCATCTACTTCATATTACAGTTTCTCTGCCGGTGTCTGAGGCCATCAGATCATCAGCAGATGAGGAAAATGCCCATGTTGCCCATGTTTGCACCTACATCACAGGGTTGTTGTATGGATTCAATGAGGTAATTTATGTAAAGTTGCTAGAGAGTGCCTGGTGCAGTATAAACTCCATATAAGCATTTGCTATTATTATCTTTAGTATTATGGCTATTGTTACTAAGAGGATTCATTCACCTAATGTGGTGTCTCTCACATGCCCCAATGACAGATGCTTATACTAACCCTTCTGAAATGCTATAAAGTCAAAATCAGAGTTTTGACTGTTAGGATAATTCCTAATCACTTTTAGCTCCAGGGCTGACCCCATTCTTGTTGCTGGCTCCTGTGACTCATGGAGACACTATGCCATTTGTTCCTCTTCCTCTGCCTTTGCCAGCTTCAGAAGATGGTAAAAGTGAGAAAAAAAAATATGATATGTAGTCAGAATGAGCTTGGAGTTGAGGGTCATTTTCCATTTACTTTCCATATTCCTGCTTTAATAGCTTAGATCCACCTTTCTTGGACTTAAATATGTCCAAAACAGCACACTCTGTAACAATTTTCCCAAAGGGGTATAAATTCAACCCCCTGAAAGAGATTCATGAGGCTGATCTATAAACCTTCCCATTTGATTAAAAGAAATTCTTCCCAAAAGCTTTTCTAAATGTCTCATATATGTAGTTACAATGAGATGTAAATCTCCTAGTGTGAACACAAGACCTCAAGGGGACCAGTTGACCATTTCTTCAGGTTTTAATCCTCTGAACATCAAAACAGTATTAGTATTAAAGCCTCTTGGTATAGTCTCTTACCTGACACTCAAATGCCTATGACTTGCATGTCTAATTTCTGAAACGCATCTTCTATATCTGACAATTCATTGTTTCACTTTCTGGAAGGTACACAACCTTCCCCAGCCTGAGTCAAAATTACAGGCTATGTCTGTAATCAGACTGAGTCAGATTGGATATCATTAGCTACTGTGAATCTTTTCTCTATAAGGAGAAATTCTGTTTATTTTAGAAAATCAGAGACTGAGATAAGGGTCTTAGAATCACTTTCAAGTCCTATCATTTCTCAATTTCTAGGCATCTGTGAGAAATCAATTTTGCAAATTTCACTATGACTGCACTGACCCTAGTTTATTTCTCTAAATGCATACCAATTATTCTGAAATTTCCCAAGACTTTTTAAGCATACAGTAGTATACTTTCAAATTCAGTTTCATTTGAGACCATTGTTTTCTCTAAACATGAGATTTTTGAGAACCTTTATATTTTTCCTGGATTCAGTTTTCCATGCACCTTAAATCGACTATGTCAAAAAGTCTTTTGGATTAAGTCCTGGGCATTAGTAAGTATGCCAGATACTTCCTCTTCATGGATTGCCCACTATATAGGACAACATTTCCCTTCCTTTAATGTAAACACTAAAGATCCCCTCCACAAAACAAATGTGTAAGAAGTATCTCCTTACTTATTTTCTAAAAAATAATAATTTTATTTAGTATCAACCTTCCTGACGGGGGAGTTCACTGGTAGGGGTTGGGGGAGATTTGAACTCGGTCATGAAAGTGGAGGCTCTACTTTTCTACTATTCCTACAGCATTAAATAATCCCCCAATTTTGAGAATGATCCTTTGGTTTTAGGTCAACTCTGAGTGCCATTAAAGCATTTATTATCTACATCTTCAAGGTCTATTTCAAACCAAACTATATCGGTCAGAACACACATTGCATCCTTGTTGTACAATTGCTGGATATGTGCTGTTTTTCAAAGCCCACAAGGCTATCAGAGATCCTGCCACTTGAAGTGTGCACATATCTACGCGTTGTAAAATTTCATAACTTGTAAGAGATTCTAGTATCAGTGTGTACTAGTTATCTAGGGCTACAATAATAAAAGTTCCCAAAACTGGATGGCTTAAATTGATGGAAATTTATTGTTCCAGAGCTCTGGAGGCCAGAAATCTGAACTGCAGGTATTTGCCTAGCTACACTATCTCAAGAGTCTAGTGAAGTATTTCTGTCTTTTCCAGGATGTGTGGTTGCTGGCATTCCTTAGTTTGTGGCAGCAGGCTGCAATCTCTGCCTGCATCTCCACGTGGCCACCGTCTCCTGGGTATCTGTATCTTGGTGCTCAAATTTCCCTCCTTTTATAAAGAAAATAGTTATACCGGATTTAGGGCCAACATTACTCTGGTGTGACCTCATTTGAACCTGACATGATCTGAAATGACCCCGTCTCCAACTCAAGACACATTAATAGCTTCTGCATAGACACAGATTTTGAAGAGGCACTACTCAAATCAGCACACAGGAAATCCAACTACTCTATAGGTTTGTGCTGTTCAGTCTGTCTGCTCAAGATGGGAGATTTTTCCCCTTCTCTGATAATCTTGTTTGTCTGAAAGGTCAGTTTTCAAAAAAGCTCTGCTATATTTCTGCTAGAGTAAAGGAAATATCACCCTCTGGGATAATAGACTGCAAACTAGGGCACTGATTTTTGAAGTACCATTTTGCAGCACACAAAAACATTCCAAGGGGCCTAGAGACAAGAGTATTTTAAGCAAATCACATTCCAGAAATTCAAATTCCCTACCTATTCTTTCCTAAAATCCATCAGCCTAGAATTGTACCATCCAAAGAGCTGTAATGCTGATTTTCCTTTCTGTCTTCCTACTTGACAGAAGAAAGGATTTGCTAGAATGTAAAACAAAGCAATAGTTTTGAAATAGGAATTATTTTTCAGAAAGATTCCTTTAATTAAGGTATGATTGTTTTTCCCTGTCTTAGGCACATCTCTGTTTCTAAAGTGGCCTTAGGAACAGAGTATTTTGTTGGGTTTACATATATTTTAGAGCACAACAGTGGAGAAACAATGACAAGTTTAATTTGGAGAACTTGCCTCTTCCATTCACCAGGTATAGTAAAAAAATTAATTGCTCTTGGGAGAATCCCATGAAGAAAAGCAAGGGAGCTTCAGTAGGAAATACTGAAGATAGCACAATGTTTCATACATCCAAGATATTCATGAAAACTGTCTTATCTTAGAACTAGAACTCAGAAATTAGGCGGTTGTCATAGAACTGCATATTAATATGTTTATTTGAATTGAAAAATGGAGTCAGACTTTCTCTGACAAAGAATTCTGATCTGGCTGATTTGTTTGAAAATATTGACTGGCTTTGCCAATTGGGTTATATGGCTGACATTTTCCAAATTGAATAAGGTAAATCTGTAGGTCCAAGTTTTGACAAACATGTATAATAAAGAATGCGGTAAGATTAAAACATTTTATCCAAAACATTTATTGGCAAAGGCATATTAAAATGAATAATGTTTCAATCTTCCCAAACATTTCTAAGTATATTGGGTTAATTGAAGAGTGTCCGTGTTAAAGATTAACATATAATTAAGAAGCATTTGGTAAATCTCACTAAGGTTTTTTTGTTTTTTGGTTTTTGGAGTCTTAAATCGGTAACAGGATGACTGCAAAGTAATAAATTCATTTACAGATAAGGTAGAAGTTTCTGCAAATTATGTCCAACATAATTTAAACTTGTGCATAAATCTGTCGGTATAAAGTTAAACTATTTGTTTATTAAAAACTAAAAATATATTACAACTATTTAAACCGATGCTGAATAAGTTTACATTCCAACTTAAAAATGTGAGGAGCCACACAGTGCCATTTTTTAAAGTACAAACTGGCAAAAATTTGTAAAAAAAAATACCATTCTGAAAAATGGAGACTGGGTTATTATCTATAGATGTGAATGTGGAGCAGGAAAGAGGTACAGGGAAATTAATATACTTCTCATTCTTCTATGATGAACCTATAGCAAACAATTAGGTGCACATACTTATTAATCAAATCATCCAGTTACTTTTTGTAACTTGGAGCCTTTTTTGTGACTTTTTGATTATTTTTGTTCTTGTTTTTCCATATATAATGATTCCTATTTCACTTATATTTTTCAGAATTGACTAGGACCATGTTCTTTTTAGCACTCTATAAAAAATATGTCTGTGTTTTTTGTTTTTAACCAAGGACAAAGAATTTTGATTATAAGAGTCAAGTAGGACTTATCAAGCCCCAATATTTCTATATTGTGAAATATATACCTCATATATTAAATGGGCTAGTCTTAGTAGACTATACCCAGCAAATACTTTTATCAAATATATTGCATTTGCTTCTTCTACCACTGATAACATCTTGAAAACATGTCAATTGTAAGTACTGCAAAGGACTAATCTTAATATACACAGAGCACCTAGAAATTGAGAAGAAAATACTATCAAACCAACAGGAAAATGGGCAAAGGTATTAAGACAGCTCTTTGAAGTGCAGGGGCCTCAAACTATGAAGAGAGATAATTCCACTCTTAACTGGAGAAATGCAAGTAAAAATGAGGTTAAATATAATTTCTCAGCCGACTGGCAAAAACATTAACATTATTGGTTACATAGGGTGGTGGGAAGTAGATATACTGATAATGTTCTTGGAGTTTAAAGTGGTACTGTGCACTATTCCTATGAAATGAAATTTGGCAATATTTATCAAGTAAAAATTGCATTTACCCTTTGACCCTAAAATCTCAGTTCTGGGAATTAGCCTAACTCTGCTAAGTCAGCATTCATAGCAGTAATAAACAACTCGGAAGTCTCAGTAGCTCACAACAAAAGCATATATTTATTGCTGGTATTACATGGAGGCCACAGGTCAGCTTCTGTTCATTCTTGTATCAGGCTGAAAGAGCCCCCACTCTCTGGTACATTTTGTTCTTATTGCTGGATCAAAACTAAAGGGACGTAGCAGAAACACAGAAGACTTCTTAAAGTCTTTTTTTTTTTTAAGATTTTATTTATTTATTCACGAGAGACACACACAGAGGCAGAGACACAGGCAGAGGGAGACGCAGGCTCTATGCGGGGAGTCCGATGTGGGACTCGATCCCAGAACTCTGGGATCACACCCTGGGCCAAAGGCAGACGCTCAACCACTGAGCCACCCAGGCATCTCTTAAAGTCTTTACTTGACATTAGCCCACTGTTACTTCTGTCCACAAAGAAGTCATATGACTAAGACCAAAATCACCAGAGCAGTAAAATATACTCTACCCACTAGGGAAGCCCTGCAAAGTCACATGGGCAAAGGTTTGGGTGTCTAATCCTATTACAGAGAGGAAGCAAAGCATCGGAGATTATGCCTGCCTGCCCATTGATGATAAGAATTATATACAAGGTTATTCATTGCAGCATTGTTAGTAATAACGAAAGCACTGATTTGTAAACCTTTGTGACAAGGTATCTGACGGTCTCTCCCTCTGTATATATCTATCCTGTCTCTCAGAAGAATGCATGGTTGACAGTAATGCTCTCTGTGTTAAGAATTTCTCTTTCCAGCAGCAATTGTTGAGTTATTTCAAAGCACACAGTGATCTTTCCTGGACTACAGATCTTCCATCATTTAAAACATGAAATTGTGCCTCCACTTCATTCATTCAATAAGTATTTATTGAGGGCTTGGTATGGTGCAGGCTGATTTATATTGAGGAAATCTGATGGATTGGTATATGTGATAAGCATAATTAACCCACAGGAAACACAAATTTAGTATCTCTCAATCCCAGATTTTTCTCCTAGTGTGCACCTGCCAATCTCTCCTAACTCAGGTTATAGGCACAGGAATTCGAGGGTGTTAAAAGGTTAGGCTTTTGACACTAGAAATGAGAAGTCTATGAGAAGAAATTATTTTAAAGAGAATTAAGTCAACTTAAAAAAGTACTTGAAGATATTTGGGCCTGACGTTACTGCAAAAACACCTATGGAAGTCCTTGTTATCAGAAAATAGCGAGCCTAAATCTTTTTTGAGAATTGTGGGCGTGAGAAGTCTCTAAAGGAGCATTCTAACTTGGAAGGCAGGCAAAATATTTTATAGGCCAATAGATACTCAGGCAAAATTTGGCTTGTTTTGCATATAGTTGGCCAAGGATGTTTATCAGGACAGAGAGAAATGATGCATGTTGATTAGTGGCCATCATTCAAGTATAGAACAACCTAATTGTTAAAGACATGTGAAAAAGCAGGTGTGGAAGAAAAGATGTTGCAGGTAAGAACACAGGAGGACCACGGTAAAATATTCTCAGTCTCTTAGTGTCTCACACATTTTACTGGAAAGAAAATATTCAAGTTTCCTTGGTAATATTGGTAATGGGATTTCACTGAGCCACCCAGGCACCCCTTGATTTTTTTCCTAAACAAAGTTTTATTGAAACACAATCCTACCCGTTATTTACATAGTATATATGGTTGCTTTCACAATACAGCAGCAGACTTGAATAGTTGACACTTTTTTTTTAATAATCCACAAAGCTGAAAATCATTACTATTTATCTCTCTGTAGAAAACGTTTGAAGATCCCTATTCCTGTGGTATGTTAGTGGTTGCATTAATCTGCTGGGGCTGCAATAATAAAGTACCACCAACTGGGTGACTTAAGAGAAATGTTTTCAGTTTTGGAGGTCAAAGAGATCCAAGCGCCATCAGGATTGGTTCCTGATGATGTGCCTCTTCCTTTTGATGGCCACCTTTCTGCTGTTTTCCTCTGTGTGTGCAGAGACAGACAGAGATGGGAGTAGGGGGTTCTGAGTACTGGCTTTGGTCTCCTTTCTTTCTTTTTTTTTTTTTCCTATAAAGATTTTAACCATTTATTCACGAGAGACACAGAGAGAGAAGCAGAGACACAGGCAGAGGGAGAAGCAGGCTGCCTGTGTGGAGTCTGATGTGGGACTCGATTCCAAGACCCCAGGATAACGACCTGAGCTAAAGGCAGACACTCAGCCCCTGAGCCACCCGGTGCCCCTTCGTCTCTCTTCTTAAAATGTCCCAGTCCTATTGGATTAGGACCTCACCCTTATGACCTCATTTAACCATAAGTATCTCATTAAAAGCCCTATCTGCAAATACAATCAACACTGAAGTTTAGGGCTCTAAATAAATTTGGGGGGATCAAAATTTCATCCACAACAGTGGTTCTAACCTTGATTCAGGGAGCAAATGGGAAGGTCACTACTATGTGCATGCTGCATATTAGGACTGTACTAAATATCCCAGAAATCTAAAAAAATAGTTATTAAAGACTAAAATAGAACCAAAGGCATCAGGTTAACAACATTTGTCAAACTTTCTTTTCACACTAAAATTGTGTTATCTTTATCTGACATGTTCCCTTTCTGAGAGAACTAGGTTTTAAGGGATTGCATAATTCATGCTTTTTCTAATTTCCTTCTTTCTCAGAAAATATAATATTTGATCTTCTAGGGGCTCCTTCTAGGGCCACCTAGGAATGAGTTAGAGGTTGAAAGCAATTAAAGGTTTAAAGGTTCATATGGAATTCGGTATATATTCTTGAGCTGCTAAGTATTAGCTTTTGTAACATTCAGAAATTTATTTTACTTAGAGTATTTATAGTATTCGCTCTGGCAAAATAACACAACAAAAGCAATACTAATCATGTGTGTGGTATGGAAATAGCATATGCCAAAATACTTGAAAATTAAGTGCTAGTTCAAAAAATAGTTCCCTCTTTTTTTTTCCGGAACAATTGCCATCATATTTCTCTAAACATTTTTATGAATCGACATACTTTAAAAGCCTTACTCACTGATAAATTATACTCTTTTGATATTTAAAATGATTAGAAATATTTTTTTTTCTAAAAAATGACAAAGATCTACTCCTTACTACACCATCAAAATTTTCCACTTTGGCAACCCCTTGACAATATGGGAATGCTTTTTATTTCTTCAGATACTTCCCTCCAACCCCTGGGATTTCATGAGATCAGCTAATTGTTGTGAAGAAGACTACATTATGTGTTTTTAACTCTTTTTTTTTTTTTTAATTTTTTTTTTTTTATTTATTTATGATAGGCACACAGTGAGAGAGAGAAGCAGAGACACAGGCAGAGGGAGAAGCAGGCTCCATGCACCGGGAGCCCGACGTGGGATTCGATCCCGGGTCTCCAGGATCGCGCCCCGGGCCAAAGGCAGGCGCCAAACCGCTGCGCCACCCAGGGATCCCTGTTTTTAACTCTTAATTAAATCAATACAACTTCCCAGTTATATTATCTTTTTTTTTTAAGATTTTATTTATTCATGAAAGACACAGAGAGAGAGAGTCAGAGACACTGGCAGAGGGAGAAACAGGCTCCCTGTGGGGAGCCCGGTGTGGAACTCGATCCCAGGACCTCAGGATCACGACTTGAGCCAAAGGCAGATGCTCAATCACTGAGCCACCCAGGTGCCCCCCAGTTACATTATCTTTGATGCTTTTCCCCCAGTTTCTTTTCCTTTGTCTACAAGTATCGCTTTGGATCCAATTATCTTTTTGTTCAACTCCTTTCTCAAGAAGACTCTGAAGATATGAAACATAAGTGTATACATTTTCTAAATTCTTAAAGAAACCAAATATCTAACCCCCCAGTTAGATGAATTCATTCTAGGGTGACTGCAGGGTTCTTATGCTTTTCTTAGGAAGCATTTTCATTCTCTTTCAGACTCTCCCATTGCTTTCTGATTCCATGTGCTGCATGTAAAGAGTAGGAAACATGTTTGATTTCCACATTTTGCCTGGAAACCTGTAAAATGTTTTCCCTTTTCTTTCCACGTCCGGAATTTGACCAGAGTATGTTGATTTTGTGTAAGCTGTATTATTAATTCTGTTACTTAGGGGTCTCTTTCAATCTGATAATACAAACCCTTCTGCAGTTCAGTGAAGGTTCATGATTGCTGTTGATCATTATCCTGTTCTCTCTCTTCATGTTATTTTCTTTTTGGAGAACTCTTCAGGAACTCCCCATTGGAAATTCTCTTTATGTCCATATTGGTCTGTTCAAGACTTTTTTCAGCTTTCAGATTTTTTTCCCTTCTGATGTCTCCTTCGTCTTCAATCCACCATTAATTATATTTTCAGCAATGACAGACCTCTTTCTAGTTCATCTATAGGATTTTACTTAAAATGTTTTTTTTTTAAGTAATTTCTGTAAAGTCTTTCTTTTGGGCCCTAATCACATATCCCTGAGAGTACTGTATTTTAGGTTTTGATCTGTCTCTTCCTTTGGTCCTGAGGGAACCCCTTTCACACGTCCAGCTTGTTTTTTATCCTGCAGGTTTGATTCCCTTGGGTGTAGGGTTTTGTTTTGTTTCACTTTGTTTGGTTTTTGGCCATCCTTATCATTTTGCTACCGTCTCTAGATTTCAGCCAGCTGGTGCTAAAACCACAATGATTTGTCCTCCTGAGGATTACCAGTAATAGGCTTTGTTGAGCCAACTTTTCCTGCCACCTCAGAAACTGGAGACAAGTCTCCTTTCTAGTCTTCTGGGCAGTTCCTCATCCCAGGGCTGGTAGAACTGGCAACTTGTTTTGGAAGCTCCAGCATTAAAATGATAGTTGGGACTCTTTCCCAAGAGGATTTGCAAGACTCTGCCCCCTGACTCTGCTGGGAGCCAGGAAAGCATTAGGTCTGCCTGAAGCAGTGGTTCTTTAACTTGGCTGCAGATTAAAATAAGTCAGGAATCCCTTAAAGTTTCCAATGCTCAGGTCATACCAAAGACCTACCAGAATTCCTAGGCTTGAAATCTGACCATCAAATTTTTTTTAATAGCTCCCTAGTTGAGTCTCATATGCAACAAAGTGGAAACACACACACACACACACACACACACACACACACACACACACACTGACCAAAGAGCTCCAAGGAAAGCAGACCCTCTCCTTTGCCTCTGAAAACCTCAGCTGTCCTCCTTCACCAGCACCCTTCAACTAGTATTCAACTAGTAGAATTATCTGTTTGGCTACTCCAGCCATACATGGAAACAAGAGCTGGAAACTGTTGCTTTAGTTGTTGCCTTCCCAGAATTCCACATTTTTAATATTTTTTAGATTAATTGCTTTTAAATTTTCACATATATAACCACTTCATTAATGTTTTTTTTGTTTTTTGTTTCTTGTTTTTTTTTTTTTAATGTATCAGTGTCTCTTTTGAGAAAAGAACTTACTTTGTTTTTTCTTTAGCAGTACAAGTTAGAGGTCACTCCCAAGTCTAATATTCTTTGATTCAGTGTTTTTATTCCCTTAGCTCTTGGACTTACTTTGCTCTCATGAAACCTATTTTTCTTTTTTTTTAAGATTATTTTTGGAGAGAGAGACAGAGAGAGAGAGAGGAGTACAGCAGTGGGGTGGAAATGGAAGAGTATAGGGAGAGGGAGAAGCAGACTCCCTGCAGGGAACCCTATGTGGGGCTCAATCCCTGGACCCTGTGATCACAAAGGCAGTCATTTAACCAACTGAGCCACCCGGGGGGCCCCATGAGATCTTTTTCAACCTTACAAAAGTTGAGGAGAAACCTTTATAATTTATATTTTATATCCTTAATATAAGAGTTATTTTTCAAGTTCTGGCCTACTATTCTCTCTAGCTTAGTAGAGTTAATTTATCTATGTAAATAAAGGAAATAATTTCTCAAAATGACAGCATGACACATCCCCACCAATTTTTATTTTTTAAAATGCCTTTCTATCATTCAGCTTGCCATGGAAGTACATCAAAGGGTTTTTCTCCATCCTTAACATTTCTAACACTATTCTTTCTAACTATTTTCTAATGTTTAATGAACCATATACAATATACAGTTTAAGAGTCTGGAAATCCCATTGCTTACTTTTAAATTAAATTTAACTCTAGAAGTTTACAGCATTTATACCATTGTTGACCTAAAATATATAATCTTTAAGGATAGATCGAATGAGATTTAATGAACTTCACCAGGAGCCATTCTCTCTCTCTCTCTTTTAATAATTATATTGCTTTAGAACAAAGAAAAAAATCAGTGTGATAGATTTTTCCATTGATAATATGCAAAAAAAAGAAGTCACAACAGATATCTTGTTTTATTTGCCACCTTCTACTATGAAGAAATAGCCAAGTCTTAATTTGGAGGGAATTTACGAGGAAAAACTTACAGAATATAACAAAGTGAATTCATCTTTTCCCCAAGAACTGTCTATATTATGAGCATGTATAGTATGTTAGAAGCCCAGCAGAGCATATTCAAGCAGATTTCTTGAAACTCATTGAAAAAGACAATTATCCATAGGCAGCATAAGGGCTAACAGCAGGGAACCAGCAGACTTAACATTACTATACATATGTATTATTTGCACTTTGCATACCCAACACACTTTATTTGACACATGTATTGCTGGTTTGTCAGTTGATTTGTTAAACCTTGGAATAATTCAATGCACAAATAGCTAAATAATAGTAACCATATTTCTTCCTTATTCCTTGATTTTAAGTTGTCTTATTTTCAAAATTTCTTAAAAGATTACAATCCTAGTTCCATGACTTGTATAATAAGTTGGCAGTTGTAATATAAGTAGATATAGTACAATAATTTCTAGTGGGATTTTGAAGGGCCTAGAAGTATTAAATTTTTATTCTGAGAACTCCTTATTCAATGAGAAATCATTAAGAAAATGAAGAGGCACATTTTAAATATATTTGTAAAATTCCAAGTTTATGTTAACTTGAAGATTAGTTCTCTATCATTGATGCAATGCAGTTTTTTTTTCTATGTACGTAAACTACACCTTGGAAGGTTTTTAGTAAACTCACTATAACTACAATTGACTCCTACTTGTAATATGTTCAAAAATGGGTTAATTATAAAGTCAGAGAGCTGCCAAAGTCTTCCACTGCTGCTTTTCCTCTATTATTTCTCAGCACTGATTGGATGCATAAGGCTCAGTCCGTCTGGGAGCAGTGGGCAGCAGTGTCCAGTATCCACTTAGCTTAGAAAATCTAATGCAGCACCGCCTCTGATCTTTATCTCTAAATGTGGTCACACAAGATATTCGGTTCTCAACTGTGCTAACACAATTGGCACAAACAGGGCAGAAAGATCGAAGTTCACCCTGTCTCCTCTATTCCCCTTTTGAACAATTGTGGAAATAAATAATGGTAGCTAGCACACATGACCAAGGAGACAAAAGTAAAACCATTTTTCTTTTCCATGACTTCCATTGCGAAGAAAAACTATTAAAAAAAAAAAAGAGCACAGTTAACATTTACATCTCATACAAGTTTTTTTCCAGCTAATCTTTTTCTCTAGATGACCCCTAAAGAAAGTTATCTTAGTTATATGGAGAGAAATTTTCACTCGAGCAGTCATTTTCTGAAGGATATTTCATACTGAAAAGTCTTTGAAATACCATTTTTCATCTACCCTCTAAACCTATTGAAAATGTCTCCACAGTACCTGAAACATTTTCTCTGTTGAAATATATCATTTTACATTACTCAGATGTTCTGAAAATTCATAAAGTGGCAATCATAATTTATTGAGATTTCTTTCTGCCAGTCAGAAAGGAATAAAACTATATAGTGCATTCAAGAGGAAAAAGAAAAGAAAAATGAATAGAGTAACAGAGGTACCCTTGGCTTAGAAGTAATGGAAGATTGTTCCAAGTAAATAATCTTAATTTCAGCAGTCTTCTGCCAATCGAAGACTGAGCCTAAAATGTGTGGCAAGCTGCGCCAGGGACCTCTAATAAATCTGTTCTTTCACTTACATCAACAATTATTCAATATTCGTCCACTGGATTCCAACAATTTAGCTCTTTCCTTTGTGACTCAGCTCAATTTTACTTGTTTTATTTACTTTCTGGAAGATTCCTGAAGGGCTCCCTGCTGCTCTTTACGTTTGTTGATTCTGAGCCTGGAGTGTCTGAGGATTGTTCTTACCTCTCCTGCAGACTTGAGGCTTTTGTCTTATATTGTAGCTGCTTCTGTTCTCTATTAATTTACTTCCATCTGATTAATGCAAAAATTACAGGACACTGCCTGGCTCCTTTTCTTATTTTATAGGATGGTTAAGGATATAAGTGCTGACATCAGAGGAGAGGTATAAGGATTATATGAATCGATAGTGGTATCGGAAACATGAGCCTGGCATAGTTCAATGTATGTTCTTAGTATTGATATTGTGATTATTAACATATTCTGTCATTTCAGAGAAAGGCAGTAGAATTGTTCTCATTTTTTTTTATTTTGCCTTTTCGATGTCCAGTGTCTGTGTATGTTAGAAATCATATAAATTTTAGAGGTGAATTTCTCAAAAATACAAATGTATGGGTATCAAGAAATGACACCGTTTCACAATTAAACCATCAACAAGAAAGTTTATTGAATGGATTCACCATGATTTGACTATTCTCATGTGATAGACATTACGTTTTTAAAATGTGTATATTTTTGTTATATACAATTCACAATAATGAACTTGGGTCTTTGCAAACTTCTTTAACTCTATTTATAAGGTTAAATCCAAGACACAGACTTGATCAGCTGAAGGACAGGAGACACCTTAATTTAGATCCATAGTTGCTCTCTGAAGTTTGTGCCAATTTATAGCAGCTCCAAGAATGAGTGGATGTTCCCGCGTCCCCATGTTTTTCCCTAACAGTGTTAAATATGTTTTCAGTTTCAAAAATTTAAGAGGTGAGTAATGGCATCTAGTTTTACTTTAGATTTCTCCAATTATGACTACAATCTGGTGTCATTTCATGTTTATTGGCTATTTTTAAGGGGAGGCGCCATCTACCTCAGCTGTTCTGTGTTTTAATCTTAAAGATCCCAGGTATCTTCCTGCTTCGAAGTTGCTTTGGTCTCTTTTGTACATCCTGCCTTAACTTTTTTTTTTTTTTCATTTCATCTGCTTTAGGTTCTCATTTAATACAATTCCATCTGTTTTCTTCAAAATGTCAAGTGTATTCACTGTTAGGATTTCTTGTTTTATAGCCCATTTAAAGGCATGTGTCTCTATTACACTGAGTTGTCCTGAGTCCTTATTGAGCACAGGCTGAAGCTTGAAACAGTGCCTGGCACAGATCAAAGCTCAGCATGGGATTTCTTTTCCTCTTCTGCATTGTTTCTATGAATATCTTATAATATACTGTCATCACAGTACACACCATTAAGTTTATTTCTTTTTTTGTTTATAAAAGCTCTTTTCATTAAGACAATTCTCATGTGTTACCTTTGCATTTTTGTGTTTTCTTCAAATATGAATATTTACATACTCTTTATTTCGTGTGGTTCTTATGCATGGGATTTTTTAAAAAAGTGAATACTTGCTAATAAATGAAATGAGAAGAAAATCTGAAAAAAATGGTAAGGGGAAAATTAAAAAGAGATAAACAATACCAGTAAGAAAAAGAGTTGCTTAGCTAAAATATAAAATACATACAAAAATCAAGAAACTAGAAAACAAAAAAGGAACTATGTAATTTTAAAAATTAGGCAAGGTGAGGAAACAAAAAAACAAATGAAAAAATATTGTGATAAAATTAAGTGTGAGTCAGGGCAGCTGGGTGATTCAGTTGGATAAGTGTCTGCCTTCAGCTCAAGTCATGATCCCAGGGTCCTAAAATGAAGTCCTGTGTTTAGCTCCCTGCTCCAACAAGAGCCTGCTTCTCCCCCCCCCTCTGCCTGCTGCTCCCCCTGCTTGTGCTCTTTCTTGCTCTCTCTCTCAAATAAATAAATAAAATCTTTAAAAGAAAAAAAATAAATTAATGTGACTCAAGAGGAGGAATTAACAGAAAAATGTTGCCCTCACCCCCTCCAAATATTATGTGGTCCCTCTGTAGCCATTAGAACGAATTCTTTTTTCCAAATACGGAGTGTTATTGTTAACAGCACACCATGGGCATATCCTCCTTTCATGTTTAGATGGTGTATTTGGATCTTTGCTGCTTCTCAACAAGACTAGGAGCATACCAAGGTGAAGGATCTAAAATCAGAAGCCTGGACTCAAATGCTGCCAACTGGGAAAATTAAACTTTGGACAGATTGGTTGAAGCTACTAAAACCATATTAGTAGAGACACTTAATTTGGGAATCATAATCCTAGCACTTGGAAGGCCAATGTAAAAAATTAACTAAAAAATGCAAAGGACCTAATAAAATCAAGAGAATCTAGAGAAACAAAAGGTAAAAAGCTGGCAAACATATTGCCAGATTTCAAGGGTTATAAAGTGAAAGTAGACAAGATGGTATGATGTAGGGATGAGGATATCCCTCCTATATCCTACATATAGGACAATGGAACACAATGGAATAGAGATTCTAGAAATCGACCCTCTCATATATGGAGGTTTGATTTAGCACAACACCATGGCAATTTGGTGAGAGTGAATGGCGATTTTAATAAGTGAGCTAGGTTAACTGGTTATCTGTATGGTTAAAAAAACAAACCAAACCACTCTGAAACACGAATCCCAATGCCTTCCACAGAATTTCATTCAAGATATATTATGAACCTAGAGGTAAAAAGAAAACAAAAACGTTTCCAGATGGAAACAGAGGGTAATATTTCCATGATCTTCGGTAGGAAAAAAATTTTCCCCCAAAACTGTATTATAAAAAATTTCAAATATGCAATGAAATTGAAAGTTTACCATAAATGCCTATATACAGATGCCGTAAATTGTACGATTAACCATTTACCCTATTAGTTTATCATATTAAATTATATCAACTTTTTCTGAGGAAGAAATCCTAGGTTCTCTTAAGAACAAATCCCATAATTACTCCTTTCTTTTCACCCCATGATATAATAGTTATAGACTAACTATGTGTGTGTGTGTGGATGTGTGTGTGTGTAACCATTATGACCACAAATTATAATATTGGTCAAATGTTTTTAAGATGCATTAGGATTTTTATTATTTTTAGATGGTACTCCACTAGAGAAGGAAAAATAATTATACTTTAAATTCATTTTAATTTGATAGGCAGGAATGATATGCCGGGCAAAACCCAGACCTGCTGTGGATAGGTCTTTAGTCACGGGAGGGGGTGTAGGGGTAGTCCTAGGATGAAGTGTCAGGGGTTTAGTAGCCTGGGCCCCTGGAAGGTGAATTTGGCAAGTATTTCTCATTTTTTCTCTCCCCACTCAGGTGGGACCGTTGGCTAGAGTGGGCTGTGGCTTGGTTTTTCCCTTCATTCAAGTGGAAGTCTAGAAACACCTGGGACTGGGTGTTCCTTTTGTCCCAGGTCCCTTAGGTTGTGATGAAAACCCAGAGGGATAAATAGATGCAGACTCTGGTTAACTAGTTTCTCCTGAGGGCAAGCCTGGGTAGTGCTGCATGGCCTTGGCGTGTTTCAAAAGGTTCGTTTTCCTGGTTGAACTCCAGGAGAGAAAGCCCACCCAAGTCCAGAGGCCCCCTCCCTCCCTCCCTCCCTCCCTCCCTCCCTCCCTCAGATGGCTGAGCCTCTGGAGTTTCGAGCCTCCCAACCGTTTCTCACTTAAGATTTGCATCTCCCTCCCTGGACACTGTTTCCTGCAGAAGTTCCTGCTCCTTGGGTTTCCTGCTGGTCAGTTAACCATTCTCTGTGTCTCCTGTTTTGTTCTCTCCATAAATGGGGAAGCACTTGACCCTGTGCCTCACTTCTCTGCGGTTCTAAGAACCATTGATTTTTCAGTTCAGCATTTTGCGTGTTATTAGCAGAGACTGGCAATGTCCAAAGTCCTTACATGCTGGACTGGAAACTGGAAGTTTCTACACTTTGCTTCTTTTAATAAACAATATAATATAGAGTGATCTCCATAGCTGTATATAGAGATATTTTTCTTTCATTTTGAAGACTACATGGTAATGATTGTTTTCCTTTACATTAATTATGCATTTTATAAATGCATTGAATTCCCTATTGATAGACATTTGGGTTTCTTGTCTTTACTAGTAAAAACAGTATCATGATGAACAGTCTGTGCACGTGATATTTTATGGTTTGACCAGTGTATCTTGAGGACAGATTTCGTAAAGTGGGATTCTGGATCAAAGGATCAATAAATCATTTATTTTGCTGGATATTGCCAAATTCCTCTGCTTAGGGATTGTATTATCTTGCAACCCTACCACATCGTTGGAGGACGCCTGTTTTGCCATAGCTTTATTCAATTGTGTGCTTTGTGAAATATACGAATTTTTGCTAATCTTATAGGTGATAATAGACTCAGGGTGTTTAAATTTACATTTTTTCTTACTTTAGCAAGGTTAAGCATTTTATTACAAATGTCATGGGCATTTGAATTTATTTTGAATGTGTGTTGTGCATGTACTGTATTTATCTCCTGCCCACTTGGGTCAGCATATTTTTCTGTTGTTCTAGTTGGAGGAGCTCTTTCTATATTAGGAATATTAACCTTTTCAGTGATATAACTTACAAATAGATAAGGCTTCGAAACAGCGATTTTATTTAAATAGCAGCCTGGAATGTGATGTCTACTGTCTATTTTTCTATATCTGTGCTTTCCAAGTTTTGAAAACAGGGCAAAAATAGGAATTATTGTGGAAAATGATATGCTTATTTCCATTTATTAATAGGCATTTTTCTCCTAACTCTCATTCTTTATGTCACGGATTTTATTTCCCATGAAGAAGGAAATTTAGACTATAATTTTCTTTAAATATTTCTATTAAATTTTCCACTAACCAAGAATTCATAGCTAGAATCATAATTATATTTCTGAGCGTGGGAGATGCTTTCCCATTTTTAAAAAAATCCAACCGCCTTGCTTGACATTAGTAATTGTGGCCCAGAGAGATCACTTAGATGCTCCACGGCCCCAAACTGGGTAGCAGTTCATTTATCCCTGCAGGTATTCCGTTGGGGTGTGTGGGCTCAGTACCAGGAGCAATAGCAGCGATGTGCCAGGTGATGGGAAGACAGCAGTGCAAGAAAACAGAAAACTATATATTTTCTTCTCTCATTTTACTTAAAATCTAGTGGGAAAGTAGGGCATTCAGGTATATGAAATGGCATCCCTGGGCTCCCATCACCGACTCTGCTTGAGTTGATCTTAAAAGTGAGAGGAATGTGGTGATAGATCCTGCAAGATGTGACAACAGTATGTTCGTTCAGACTTGGGAGTTCTATCCCATCTTAGTACAATGTGAAGCTAAATAGCTTTCAATTAAATGTTGCTGTTACCATCATCATTACTTCAACCACTACTAAAAATACTGAGTGTTAGGCAGTCACTTTAATTTCATTAGTCTTTTGTCTATAATTTTCAGATTACTTTTGTAAGAATTCCTTAGAAGATCACTGTGGGGAAGGTGATTATTTGCACCCTAACAAAGGACAGGGAAATTTACAGAGAAGTTAAGCAAATGTTTTCACTTAAAAAACAGATAAGACAGTAGATTTTTTTTTTTTAAATTTCAATTATGATATGTTCAGGGATAGGATTTTTCTTAAACCTGGGAATATTTACGGCATATGTTGCAAACAATAACACAAACTTCTTTGTCCTTGAAATAATTCATTTAGTGTACTCCTAGAGAAGAGAATATCAGATGTGACAATCTTGTTCTATTTACTCATGCATTTTAATTAGTTTTTGACATGTGCCCTACCAAAAAAGATACCTTATAGTAAATGAGCAATGAAAAACTATATTTGATACAGATAAATTTGTTATTTGTTGGGATAGTGAATCAGACTGCTTAAAGCAATCTGATAGCAAGTTTAGTGTTTCCTAACAAGTCTTTCTTTTTTCTCTTCTTAATAAAAAACATATTCTGTTGTGCTGGAAGAGTGTTTCTTAAAAGAACTAGGAAATGAGCATTGCTCTTAATAAGCTTAATTTAAAAATATGTAATCCAACATTTAAAAATATGATACTCATTTAATTTCTATTTTTTTCCAAATATACATACGATCCCTTTGTTAGCTCTGGGATTGGATTTAGTAAAAAGACAGGCTGGCAGATTTAGCTGTATATTCCAATTTGGCAAACATAATGTTGTAGGTTTTAATAAAAATTGATTTTTAATTGAAATGAGTTTTTCCACATTTCTGTTTTAGAAGATAATCTAAAAAAGCTTTAAGTAACTATAGTTTTTCTTCTGTCTCTCATTGTCTTTCCTCCCTTCTTCTCCTCTTCCTTTCTTCGGGGAATTTTTATCTCTATTCATGTTCTAACTTCCTCCAAATTTATGCCTGGAGCTCAGACCTCTGCCATGATTCTAGATGGCTATATTTAATTTCCCATCAGACTTCCCCAAATAAATGTGACCAAGAAATTTCAAATACGACATATACAACATTAAATGTAGAATTTTCTGTAGAAACATCTTTCCTACTCTGTTTCTGTTACTCATCTGGTCAACTAATATGCAATGGACTCTTTCACATATTAACAATTTGTTAATTTTTTCCTCCAATTTGTTTCTTAAGTCTTGTTCATTAAATCTCATTCTTATTGCTATAATACAGGACTACATTTGGTTATTTATAACTAGGAAATGTGTTTTGTGTCTTTAAACCTCTTCCTGTTACTAAAGCATTTTCCCCCTAAATTAGAAGCCTTACACCTTATTATTATTATTCTGTGCATAAATCTTGTGATTTTTCCATAGTGCACAAAATGAAGGATAAACTCTCTTCATAACATTCAAAAATCTTCACACTTTGGCCCCCATCTCATCTCAATCTTAGCCTCCCTCATATGTTCCTTATATGTTAACATTGCCTGAGTACAACTGGGGGTAGTGTGTGCATGGCTTTTCCCATGTTGTGTCTCCTATTGGAGTATCTTGTCATTAATGACTCTTCTTTCGAGACACAGTTGTATTGATAAAGGTGTCTCTATGAAGGTATCTGAGGTACCATCTCCATCCTCAAGGCAAAACTACGACATGTCCTACTTCAAGCACTCATATACTTGTCATGCTTTATCCTGTGTATGGACTCTCATTTGCTAAACTGTGAACATTTTGAGTACCTGGTCATTTTGGCATCTCTAGCACACTGCTCATCTCCTAATAGGATTGATTGTTGCCCAAATGAAGAGAACCTGGTTGAAAGTCAAGACACTTCTTTCTTGGCACATGGCCATATTCACCTCTCTGCTTCTTTGAGCCTCAGTGTATGCTGCTGTCAGACAGGGACATTTGATTAGATTGCAATACTCTTTTTACAAAAAAAAAAAAAAAAATAGCTGACTTTTCTCAGTTTCTTTGATCTTTGAAAATATTTCTATTCTACACAGATTTTTTTAAATCATAATTATTTACTAATGAATAGATGGACCAGCTGAGGGAAATGTTAACACATCTTTCTCATTTGGAAATATTTGGCTTTTGTTTATGAATATGACACAGTTTACGGACAGTACACAAGCTTAGCATTATAAGTGAAGCTAAAATTTTCCTATTTTAACACTTCTACTTGTTATTGAAATTTGGGACAGACCACTTGGCAATATTTAATGTGTTCTGTATCTTTAAGCAAGCTCAGATAATTTTCCAAATATGACTTTATTACTCTTACAATATTGCTATGGAATATCAACAGATTGGTTGAACCTATTACAGAACGTATGCTATGAGAATTGTTAAGAGATTGGAGTAAGCAATATCCTGTGTTTTACGAGATCATGTGAGTACATGTAAGTACGAGTATAGAGTTATATAGCATGAAGTTTTGTCCTTAAAAACATCAAATCTATGCAATATACGCTATGTGGTATAGATGCACATTTTCTTCCTTTATTCTTCTCCTTCAAAAATATTTTCAGGGTATCTAGGTTGCTCAGTTGGTTAAGTGTCTGCCTTTGCTCAGGTTATGATCTCAGGGTCTTGAAATCAGCCCTGCTTCACGCTCCCTGCTCAGTGGGGTGTCTGCTTCTTCCTCTCCCGCTGCCCCCACCCCTCTTGTTTATGCTCTTTTTCTCAAATATATAAATAAAATCTTTTTAAAAAAGTTTTCAAATGTGCAAAATAATTTACAGGAGGTTATTTGAAGTAACTATATTTACATTGATATTATATAGTAGCTATGTACTGCTTGTCCTTAAAAGGTAAATTATTTCATTTTATAATTACCTTAATTAGATGGCAGACAGTTCCTAGAATTTTACTAGGTGACTTTTGTACATAAAATTGCAATATATTGAAATTATTGCATAAATAAATGTCAGAATGTATAAATTCGTTTATTCATTCCATATTCAAAATATGTTTTGTTTTGGGGAATAATAATTTTTCTCAATTTTGTCGGTTTGTTATAAACTTTAATCCTAGAGACAGTGTTGAAATAAATGAAATGTCTGTTTTAATGACTGAAAATGACTTCTAAGGAATTTTGGATAGAATTGTCCATTGATTTCACCAGGAGAATGTTTTTGTAGTAAGTAGAACAGTTTTAATGAAAAGTGTTTAGGGTGTATGTGAGGGGCCACATAATTTTTTTGATGCTTATTTTTTTGCAGTGATGATAAAATTATATTTTGAAGTAAACATTTTCATATGATCTATTATTTATATATGTGTCAAGGATACAGATTATGTTCAGTCTTTGACTTCATTTTGAAAAGACAGGCCTTTTTTATTAAAAAAATAAAAGGATGGAAAAGCTATTTTCCAGATGTTCTTATAATATTTTTTGATGCAAAAATTGAGAAATGAATACATAGACAAAAAACAAAAAAACAAGTCTGAAAAATTACCGAGGACTGTAAATGAGAGATTATTGTCTCCCTAGAGAATTAAGAGAAAAATTTGCCCTTCTTCATGGAAAAGAATTTCTCAAAATATACAAATAGATAAAAGGAAATGAGAACTTTAATTTAAAAGTTGAGAAAACCAGGTAAATCAATATGCCTATGGATAATCATGATCGTTCATGGATTGAACACAGAGGGGAATAATTTGAAATTTATTGAGATTCTTTCTAAACTCGAAATAAGTCATATCCGCCCACTATACCCTAAGAAAAAGTACTAAGATGGTTTATCATGATCCAAATACTGTGTAGGTTTATAAGCCCATGTTAACTAGGGGGAAACATTTCATGAGCTGTGTGGTCTAAAGTGGATTGAGGTTCCCTAAAGCTTGAAGATTATTTATAAGCAATCAAGGAAGATATTTAGAAATGCTTAGGACAGTGATGTGGAACAGACTGAGTATTATTTATTCTTCCCTCAAGTTTTATTTGAAATCTTTCAAAGATGGAGAAGAAGAAAGACCAGTGCAACCAACACCTGTATTCCCCCAACTAGATTTAAGAAGTGCTAACATTTTCCTACATATTTTTTATGTCTCACTTTCTCAATTTTCAAATCTCTCACATTACCTGCCCCCACAGTGTATTGCCCTATTCCCAACAAGGATCCATATTTCATTTGGTTGCTACAAATTTTAACTCTAGAAGCAAACCAACCCCATGTTTTTTTTTTTTTCCCTTAAAGATTTATTTATTTCAGAGAGAGAGAGAGAGAGAGGAGAGATATCACAAGTTGGGGGAGAGTTTTGGGAGGACAGAAGGAGAGAAAAATTTAAGCAGGTTATGCTCAGCATGGAACCTGGGGCTGGATCTCTCAACCTGTAGAGTATGACCTGAGCCTAAATCAAGAATTGGACCCTTAAACAGCCGAGCCACCCAGATACCCTGCAAACCCATGCTTTAAAAAAATTTTTTAATAACATTGATTTTTTTTAAGAGTCCAGTTTTCTTATAACTTATAACAAATACTGGATATATTTGCTTGTTTGTTCATTTTTGTCGTTCCTTTATCCCCTAAATTTCCTGCAAACTGGAAGTTAGTTATACAGACTTGAATAGAGTCAGGCATACCTTGGGCAAGAAAAATTTATGAATGTTGTTGTATTGTATCTGCAGGCCCAGTGAGAATTCCTGCATGCTAACCTGTTTCCTTTCACATAACCCCATTAGTCTTTGAGCTATTACTTGCTTCTTGGCACCACAGGATGGCCCAAGTTGACCTGCTCCAGACCTAGATTCTTTTTATGCAAGAGGAATGAAAGTAAATATTTATGAATAAGATGGCAAATTTTGATTAAAATGAAGTCCTCTTCAGCAAATATACATTCATTTCTTTCTTTCTCCCTTTCTTTCTTTTCCTTGAGGCAAAGTATACTTTCCTGCCCCTGTTACTTTGTGGCTAGCCATGTGAGTTGTTGGGTCAGTGGAGTATGAGCAGCTATGCAAGCAGAAGCTTTAAATGTATTCATATGGTGCATCTTGACTATTGTGATCCATTGATTTATAATGAGTATATGCGTTGGATAGGTTGTAGTTAAAGGAAAATGGGGCATACATATCTACATATATAGAGCAGAACTATATGTAATTCACAGCCTAGGGCTGAACAGAGATAATCAACAACTTAGAATAGCCACAGCTAATGTATGTACATAGCCAATGCAGAATGCGTTTTATTTTTATGAAAAACAAATGAGAAAATACAATGTTAAATTTTGCAATCTTTTCTGAAGCAGTATATTTGTTATAATTCCTCACCAATGCATAGGGCAGGGCCTCTGCATCAGTAATTGGGCTGCGTATTGCCAAATTTCTATCCATATGGGAAAATAATCATGTTTTTACTCTAACCAACAATGTAAGAGTGTTTGTGTTTCCACTCATTTTGCCAACAAAATTATCATCAGATTTTTGTATTTTAGTCAAGTAAGGAAAAATTCTATGTAGCTTAATGTGCATTTTTGTTCTAAAGGTGAGCATATTTAATGTGTTTAAGGGTCTTGCATATACACCTTCTAGACTATCTGCTCATACATTTATTTTTAACAAGTTTTTTTACTTCTTGATTTTAAATATTTCTCTGTATTTTAAGGATGTTAATACTTTGTCATTTATGTAAGTTGCAAATGCCTTTTTTTTCAGTTTGCCTTCCCAAATTGTGTGTGTGTGTGTGTGTGTGTGAAGCAGTTTAATGTATTTTGATAAATCACACTTCTAGATTAGATAGAAAGATATTACTACCGTGTTATAAAGAAATTTAGCTACATAAATTTCTGGTGCTTATATGGTTAATTTGTAACACAACACACACACATATACACACACTTAAAATCATAATACATGAGGAAAGAAGCCTCTACTAGTGAAAATAAGCAGAGCCAACAAAGAACTGAATTATTCCTCAATGACTTTGGATACTGAAATATTCATTGTGAAGTAGAAAATAAGTATTATGTCTAAGTAAATAATATATTAAATGAAAAGGAAGGAATGTGTGTTTTAAAAGATTCAATCTTTAAAGCAAGAAATTATTTTTTAAGTTTTTATTTAAATTCCAATTAGTTAACATACAGTGTAATATTAGTTTCAGGTGTACATTGTAGTGATTCAACACTTCTATACATCACCCAGGGCTCATCACAATAAGTGTCCTCCCTAATCTCAATCATGTATTTAACCCATCCTCCTTCCACCTCCCCTCTGATAACCATCAGTTGTCTATATTCCAATAATAGAAGAGGACTATTTTTTTATTTTTTATTTTTATTTTTTAAATACTTATTTATTTATTCATGAGAGACACAGAGAGAGAGAGAGAGGCAGAGACACAGACAGAGGGAGAAGCAGGCTCCATGCAAGGAGCCCGATGTGGGACTCAATCCTCGCTCTCCAGGATCACGCCCTGGGATGAAGGCCACGCTAAACTGTTGAGCTACCAGGGCCGCCCCAGGACTTTAAAAAAAAAATACTTATTTATTCATGAGAGAGACAGAGAGAGATACAGAGAGAGACAGAGAGGCAGAGAAACAGGCAGAGGGAGAAGCAGGCTCCATGCAGGGAGCCCGACGTGGGACTCGATCCCGGTCTCCAGGATCAGGCCCTGGACTGAAGGCAGCGCTAAACCACTGCCACCCAGGATGCCAATAGTAGGGGACTTTAAGAAAAAAATTTGACATTAAAATTTCAGGAGATGGATAAACAACAGTGTAAATCCATTGGAAAAAAATGATTGTTGTAGGGACGCTTGGGGAACTCAGCGGTTGAGCTCTGTCTTCAGCCCAGGGCAGCATCCTGGAGTCCCAGGATCAAGTCCCTCATCAGGCTCCCTGCATGGAGCCTGGTTCTCCCTCTGCCTATGTGCCTCTCTCTGTGTGTGTCTCTCATAAATAAATAAATTAATTAATTAAAAATGATTGTTGTAGCAAATAGATCACATGAAATTATTCAGTGGATCACAGAAGGAAAATTGGGTTGAAGATATGGCCAAATGTCCAAGATTCATAACCATAAAATAAAGTATGTAATAATTGAACAAATAAAAGCTTTATTGGGCTTTTAGGAAAGAAAAAACCAGAATGAGAAAAAGCAAGTTCAAGAACAGTATACCTGAGAATATTCTAGAACTAATAAAAAATTGAATCCTTAGTTCAGGAAAACAAATCTGAAGGGTTATGAAAACTAACACATACCCAAACACTCATTAGTGTAATTTCAGATCATAAATAGATAAATAAATCAGAGTGGCGAGGGAGAAAAGCTAGATTAAGGACTAGATTAATTGACAGCTACAGACAGCAGACTATGCAGGGAGAGCAAATGAAGCCATGAGGAGATAGAATGTTACTAATACATTGTATTGACAAAGTATAAGCTTTGAAGCCAGCAAAATCGTTTAAGAATATCTGTGAAGCAATATTCTTAAATAATATGTACAGTAAAATTTAGTATTATAGGGGCACCTGGGTGGCTCAGTCAGTTAAGCATCAGACTCCATTTCAGCTCAGGTCCTGATCTCAGAGTTGTGAGATAGTCTCCCTTGGGCTCTATGCTCAGTGGGGAATCTGCTTAAGATGCTCTCCCTCCCTCTCTTTCAGCCCTTCCCTGTCCTTCTCATGCTCTCTCTCCACCAAAAAACAGCTTAGCATTACATTTAGAATGCTAATTATTAAAATACCAAAATTACTGCAAGAAGAAAAAAGAAGATTTCAAAGGGAAATGTAAAGTAAAAATATAAAGTAAAATGAAGAAAAATAATGATGGAAAAACCTAAAAAGGGACTATATAAGAAACAGTATGTAAGTGAAATACATATTCAAAAAATCATTTAAGCAAGGTTTTTTTTTTTAATGTAAAGGGATTAGAAACAAAGTTAGAAATGATAATATTAAAAAAACACACATACATGGGTAAAAACAGTGCAGCCAAATAAATCACTTAGATTTATTTCAAAGATTAAAATGGCCTTATAAAATTACTCAAATAGAATGTGAACAATATGAAAATAGGCATGTTTATTTACTTATTTTAAATATTTATTTATTTATTTGAGAGAGAGAGAGAACACAGAGGGAGAGAGAACACAGTAGAAGAGGGAGAAGGAGAATAAGACTCCCTGCTGAGCAGGCAGCCAGACTCAGGGCTCAGTCCCTGGACCCTGAGATCATGACCTGAGCCAAACGCAGATGCTTAACTGCCTGACTCATGCAGGTGCCCACCAGTCATGTTCATTTAATATTTCTTAATTTTGTTACAAATGTTTCTTAATTTTTGATGCATTTTAAAATGATTTTGAAAGTATAACTCAGGTATTGTATTTTCTAAATGACATGTAAGAAAAAAATCTGTATTTACATATGCCTCTGTATGTGTATATGTATATTTAGATTTTGGATTTTTCCTTTATATATTATGAAGAAAATTATTTCCTTTATTGTGTATATTTTAAATACTTAAGAGATTAAACTTTTGTTTTCCATGAATGTATCTAGCTATAGTTAAATTATTTGGGGGGATGTAGAAAAACATTAAAGCTATGAAAACATACATGTCTAGAAAATGAAGAGCTCTTTGACATTTTGCTCCTGGTTCCTTTATGGAAATTCTTTAGCAATATTCAAATAATATCCACTATTTTAGACACTCAAAATAGAATTTTGCTTTATAGAATTAACATATTTCTTTATATAATCAGGTATTATTTTTTTAAAAAATAAAATATAAAAAACCAAACTTCTCATGTTCTGAATTTCTCCTTAGAATTTAGATTTTAGAAGGAAACGATTAATATTTACAAATATACATATTAACTTCTGTTGGAAGATTTGATAAAAATCCATTTTTTAAAAATTGCTAATAAAGTTAATGGTGGCTAACACACCCTCAGCCCTAATATATTCTAAATGTTTTAAGATTCTTATATATATATTAATTGATTTAATTTTCAAAACACTGTTACTATTTCACTTCTAGGTGAAAAGACAGTTCAGTGATTTAAAGTAATTAGGAACACGTGTTAGAGTTAATATTGAGCAGACAATTTAACAGCATAACATGTGCTCCTTTTTTATTGCACTAAACAAGCGTCAAAAAAATACACATTTTCCTACTCTGTAACTGGGCAGGAAAGAAGCATAAAGAAGAAAAAGAAAAGGATCAAGACTGAGGTGTCTGGGTGGCTCAGTAGATTAGGTGTTTGACTCTTGATTTAGGCTCAGGTCATGACTCAAGGTCTTAGGAGCTGCACGCTCAGCGGGCAGTCTCCTTAGATGCTCTCTCTCCCTCTGCCCCTTCCCTCCCTGCTCATGCTCTCTCACTTTCTCTCTCTTTCAAATAAATCTTAAAAAAAAAAAAGAAAGGAAAGAAGGTAGGTAGGTAGGTAGGTAGGAAGGTGTATTTGAATATGAGTAAGACTTGACTTGTTTTTAAAATTCAGTGACAGGATCCAGAGGCTTAGAATAGAATAGAATCCTAGAATAATGCACAGAAGAAAATCTTTGAAGAATTGAAAAAGTGCAGGTGTTTTGCTTGGTAGGAGGACTAAGGAGGAAGGGAGGTTAGAGAGGCAGATATATGTTGCTTAGGGATGAAGAGCAGCTGAAGGAAGGCTTACTTGAATACGCCCTTGTTTTCTTAAGGTAAATTTGAGTTACTGGGATTGATAGGAAGAAAACACACATTTGTTACATGAATGACAGCAATGCAGAATTAGCCAGGAGTCAATAACTGTGGGGTTTGCAAACTAATATTCGCTAGGAGCGGGGAGAAAAGTTGAGATTAATTGGTGTAAAACTTGTTGGAGTGATGGAGACATTTGGTATCATTATCACAGTACATTTTTCAGAGCTCAGAAGCCCAAAGCAGGCGAGATATAGGAGCAAGTAGACTTACCAGGGTCTAAAGACTGGCAGGATTGATGCAGAAGAGATAAGATAAAAGGCTTTACTTATTTAAAAGTCCCTGGTCAAAGAAATAGCAGGAATAAACTATGTAGGGCCAGAAAATGTAAAAATAATTTTCTTCTCTTATTTACTGCCAGAGAGTATTTAATAATAGAACAGTTTCATATTATCACACATCTGTATAAGACATTTTAAGAATATATATGTGAGTTACAGAAAATTTCTGGTGATTATAAAAACCAAACCAGTGAACCTAAGGAACAAACAGGATTATACCATATTTTGGTTTCTGTAAAATGTGAACTGCATATGTTTATTGGTTTTGGCCAACCCAGTAAATATATTTAGCAGTTTTAGGATTTGGCATAGATTTAGGAAAAGTGTGGTGTGGCCTCAATGGAATGTAGACTAGAGTGGACCAGTTACTTTGGAGCATAGGAGCTGTGTAAGCAGCATCAAGCTGCCTCATCCAATCAAATTCCTTCCACCCGTCCTCCACCACTGAAAGTAGAAGCTCAAGTTTTACAATGGAAAGGGTTGAACTTTGCACATGGTTACTTAGAAAGTTAATTTTATTTTGAAGTAAAAATAAAAACTTTATTAAAGCTTGACTGAACTTTGTCTGAGACATGGTTTGCATCCATAGTATGGAGGAGAGTTGTGTGGTCTTTAAAAATCTCCCAATATTCTTTTCACAAATTCTATCTTCATTATTCTTACCATAGATTTTTTTTTATCAGCATTGTTAGAGTATGGGTCATTGGTATTGGAAAGGACAAAAGAGAATGAAATTAAAGCAGGTAAATATTCTAGTGTAGTTAGTGAGAATTAAAATGTATATTTCTAACTAATAATAATAATATAATTAATAATGTGTATTTCTGATCGTCTAGCCCAGACTGAATAGAGAAGCATGTGATGGCCAACAAACACATGAGAAAATGCTCTGCATCACTTGCCATCAGGGAAATACAAATCAAAACCACAATGAGATCCCACCTCACACCAGTGAGGATGGGGAACATTAACAAGGCAGGAAACCACAAATGTTGGAGAGGATGTGGAGAAAGGGGAACCCTCTTACACTGTTGGTGGGAATGTGACCTGGTGCAGCCACTCTGGAAAACTGTGTGGAGGTTCCTCAAAGAGTTAAAAATAGACCTGCCCTACGACCCAGCAATTGCACTGCTGGGGATTTAACCCAAAGATACAGATGCAGTGAAACGCTGGGACGCCTGCACCCCGATGTTTCTAGCAGCAATGTCCACAGTAGCCAAACTGTGGAAGGAGCCTCGGTGTCCATCGACAGATGAATGGATAAAGATGTGGTTTATGTGTACAATGGAATATTCCTCAGCCATTAGAAACGACAAATACCCGCTATTTGCTTCGACGTGGAGGGACCTGAAGGGTATTATGCTGAGTAAAGTAAGTCAATCAGAAAAGGACAAACATTATATGTTCTCATTTGGGGAATATAAAAATTAGTGAAAGGGAATAAAGGCGAAAGGAGAAAAAATGAGTGGGACATATCAGTAAGGGAGACAGAACAAGAGAGACACCTAACTTGGGAAATGAACAAGGGTAGTGGAAGGGGAGGTGGGTGTGGGATTGGGGTGACTGGGTGATGGGCACTGAGGAGGGCACTTGGCGGGATGAGCACTGGGTGTTATGTTGGCAAATTGAACTCCAATTAAAAAAATTTTAAAAAAGAGAAGCATGTGAATATTACAAAGAACCGATGAAAGGAGGGAAAGGCAGTGATGCTGAGAAAAAAAGGAGCCATAATGATTGGAAAGGGGTGCATTTCACAGACTTGGAGGAGTGGAAAACTCAGAAGGTAGGGGTTTAGGCTAAGAGATCATAGCATCAGAATATATTTGAGTTGAAATGCTCTAACAGGGCTATCTAGTCATTTATCAGTATTTTAGAAAGTTGCCCCTAAATAAATGACCATTTAAACTTTTATCAGTACATCAGTGGATAAAATCAACTGATAGGTTAGCTCACAGATTTTTTAGTCCAAGATATTAAGAACCTAATTTGATCATTATTCTTAGCTATATTTGTTTTCCTATAACTTGCACTCATTGAGTCTACTTTTATGTCTGGGCCAACCTAGAATACATTTCTCTTTTTCTCACATTATTTAAATATTTTTGAGCTCTTCAGTTTCTTTCGAATGTTCTTTTTTCAAAATCTTTCCCATTTTTAAAGCTGTTTTGTGTCATTTAAAAAAAAACCAAAGTAACTCACGTTCTTCATCTAAATCTTGTATATTTGTCAATAGCTCTTAACAGGTATGGCCTCTAAGTCTAAACAAACTAAAATACAATCTAAGTAGTCTAGAGAAGGGGGATGACTTTTTTTTTTTTCTTGTATACATTATAATCTTGAAAGTGGTCTAAAGTCTTTTTTTTAATCATTTCCATAATATTTTGACTCATATTTAATACACAGTGAAACAAATCCCCTGCATTTTGTTCTTCGTATATCATGCTGTTAAGTCATGCCTTACCAGCTTGCATCTGACATTTATATTCCTGTCCCCATTAAATGTCATCTTATTTGAATCTGTATTGGATTGTTATTTTTGCCATTCTTCCAACATTTATGTCATTTAAAAATTAGTTAAGTTCGCAATCAGTGTATCCTTGAACGAGTTAGATAAAAATTACTGAAATTATGTGACTGCAGGGGATGGTGAAGATAAAATCGCTAGGATATAGATGTTGTCATGAGGAAGAAGGTGAAATAGAGAAAAACAATGAGGAGACATTTTAATCTTAGTGAACCAAAATTCTGATATCAAACAGGGTGTTCTGCATGACACAGTTAAATTTTAGGGTTGATACTAAAAGTAAGACATTTGCACCGGCAAGATTCACATGTTGGTTATTTAGCATGAGCAGATTTCCAAGAGGAAGGGAAGGAGAAAGGGGGAGAGAGGGAGACAGGGCAGGGGAGGAGAGGGGAAGGAAGAGATGGCCTGTGAAATATATATTCATTTTGTTTGAGCTTACTTTTTCTTTTGCAAGCTAAAGCTTATTATTTTCCAATGGAAAAAAATGCTATATATTTAATCAAGGTAGTGCTTGAACTAACTGGTGTGATAAAACCAAAGACTGACGTTAGATAACATACCAGAACTGAAGCATAAATCAAAAGATTTCCTTTCCTAAATAATTGAATTCATAACCCATGACTTTGAATTTCAAATTTTATTCATTCATTTTATAATGGCTTTCTAAATTGGCTTTTTCCAGCTGATATGCCAAAAACACTTGATAGCCCAAATTTTCCCATTATAGAACTACTTTGATAAACTAACTTTGAAGTCAATAGGATCATTACAGGCAAAAAAGAAGTTATTCTGCAATGCTTGCAAATTTAGGTCAATATGCAAAGATCATCGTAAAAAAAGATTTTGTAGTTGTAGTCATTTTCACGTCACCATGCTAAGTATTAAGAGAAACACAAATAATTAAAGTTCCAGAGCTTACCCTTAGTGTGTTTGAAATCTCATAAAGTAGAAAAGAAATGCAGTATTCATGCATTCATCATTTATTCAACAGTTTATGTTGATAGAATACATTCTCTATGCCAAACATTTCTAGGCATTAGAGACACATTAGTTAACAAAGCAAATAGTCTTGCCTTCGCGACGCTTGTACTGCAAGCAGAGATAGATGATAAACAGTGTGGGAATTAATAAATGAAATGATATGCTAGAATTTGGTATAGCTGTGCATAAAAGAAGAACAGGAAAAGTAGTGCTTGACGTTTGGGAGGTGAGGTGCGATGCTGTTTTATATTGAAGGGTTAGCGCAGGGCTTACCGAGAGGGATATATCTAAGAAAAGATTTAAATTAAGTGATGGAGTTGGCATGGCTGAAGAACATTTTGGACAAAAGGATAGTGAATAGGAAACCCCGTGACAAGGATATGCTTGGCATGTTCAAGGAATCAGTGGGGGAATGATTGGAACTGGAGTGATATAGACAGTGGGGATAGAGTGGGAGATGAAAGAGATGGATTGAGAGACAATCATTATTGTAGTTAGCAGCTTCTGACATGGCTCCTGGGCTTCCCAGGAGTATGATCCCTTTCACTTCAATGTGGGATGGATCTAGGTCGTTGCTTCTAGCCAATAGGATATTGCCAAAGTGATGAGGAGTCACTTCAGTGATTATGTTACTAAAGGCTGATTTTCCTCTTGTTGGTACTTTCTCTCTTTCTGGAATTCTTTCTTGATCTCCTGTTTACTTGCTCTGATAAAAGCCAGCTGCTGTGCTGTGAGAGGCTCTATGGAGAGGTCTAATGGCAAGGAGTTGAAAGAGGCCTCTAGTCAACAGCTCATGAGGAGCTAAGGCCTTCAACCAACACTACACGAGGAATTAAATCCTCTGGACAATCTTGTGAGTGATTTAGAAAACTGGATCTCTCCTGTTGAAGCTTGAGTTGGTTTATGTCTTGTAGAGTTGCCATATAAAAAGCTCAGTTAAATTCGAAGGAGAGATAAACAATGAAAAATTTTTGTAAGTATATAATACTTGGGACATACATTAGAATTTTATGAAATTATATTTATTTGAAATAAAAATTTGAGTATGCTATATTTTATCTGCCAAATCTAGCAGCCCTGCTTGTGAGTAACCCAGAGCCAGGACTCTGATTCCTGATGCAAAGAATAAGAAAAGAAAATGTGTGTTTCCTGCTGTTAGGTTTGGAGACAATTTGTTACACAGCAATAACTAACTGACATAAGGCTGTTTTTGATGAATGTCAAAGAAGAGTGCTAACCCAGCTTTGAATGAAGGCCAGGGGACTGTTGAGGAAGAAAATGAGGTTGTTCTGTTTTAATTTATTGATAAAAATGCTAAAACACTCTAGAATATACTTCAAAGTTTAAACATCTTGTTTCTTTTATTTTTTTTGTTGTTGTTTCTTCTTTTAATCTGGCATAGAGAGTGCCAGATTCTTCTTGATTCATTCTTCTACGATTCTTCTATTCTGTAATTTACTTAACAATAATAGATAATCATAAACTATCTCAGACATATTCTTAAAGTAGCTTCAGTGTATCAACTTTGCAAGAAATTGAAAAGAGTATATGATATATTCTTGTATCTTTGTTTTATATGTATATATATATCACATTCTATGTGAGTCACTTATAATTCCATAGTTATTATGAAATTAAATAAAATTTATAGATGGGAGACTGCAAAATAGATGGTAATTGCCTAATAATTGCCTAATCCCATAAAGATAGTAAGAGACAGACCAATACACACTCAGCAGACACCAAAGTCTTTAATTTACTTTTATTTTATTTTATTTTTAAATATTTTATTTATTCATTCATGAGAGACAGAGACAGAGACAGACAGAGAGAGAGAGAGAGAGAGAATGAGAGAGAGGCAGAGACACAGGCAGAGGGAGAAGCAGGCTCCATGCAGGGAGCCTGACGTGGGCCTTGATCCTGGGTCTCCAGGATCAAGCCCTGGGCTGAAGGCGGCGCTAAACCGCTGCACCACCCGGGCTGCCAAGGTCTTTAATTTTAATGAACATAAATTATTTTTTCTGTTGTGTGTAACCTGCCACAACCCCTAAGTTCATCTTTTTTAGACTACTAATATTTTTATTGTAAGAATATACATTTCAACCCCTAAAAGCTTCATGATTTTTCTCATGAAATCCATCCCTTGCAAATCAAATAGTCACAGTCAGCTGTATGTTAAAAATGAGCCTACTTTCATTTGATTCATTTATCCCCTCTGGCAGGTATTCAATCAATTTGGATTTAAGTCTTGGTTCTGTTATATATGAACTTCAAAATCTTTAGCAATTTCCTTAATTACTCTTAGCCTCAGTTTTCTTAACTATAAAATGGAAATAATAATAATTATTACAGGATACAGAGAAGAGATTAGAAAATATATGTACAAAAATGCCTGTATAGCATCGTATCTAAGAGGTGCATGCTAAATGCTAATTTCATGCCATCTCCCATTTTTCACTGTGCCAAGCACCCAATCATTTTTTTTCTTAATCACCTGAAATCTGGCCAGAATTCACAGCTAACAGGAGACATCAGTGATTTATATCTGTTCAAAACCAGAGGCATTTCTTCAGTCCTAATTCTCCTTGTTGTCTTTAGAGTTTTTGACACTTTTATGGTCGCTTTTCATTTTGAAATTTATTGCTCCCTGACTTCTGTTGCATTGTCTTCCACTGGTCTCTCACCATTCTCTCTGACCCTTCCTTTTTATGCCATTTTGGTAGTGCTATTAAGATGAATCAATCTATCTCCAAGTATTATTAAGCATGTCCTATGGGATAATCAGTAGCCGAGACTTCTCAAAATCGACATCCATACCTGTGTACTTAGTTTCTTCTAATTTTATGAATTTATTTCTGAAATTCTTATGATAAACTAATTTTTATTTTTTTGCGACAGATATTAGTTTGTTTGTCCCAATCCACCCTTACTTGCTTGGCTTTGTGGTACTGGAGCTGGACTCGGTGAGCATTTTTCTTTTTGGCCTGCTGAGATGTTAAGCCTGGTGAGTAAAGAGTGCTGGAGGGAGACTGTAGGAGGAAGGGGAGTCTCCTGGTTGGGATGTGCTTTTCCCTTCAAGCTCTGGCAGCGTACACCAAGCCATCCTTGGAGCCAGAAGCCTGCACCCCAGGGGAGTGCTTGTCCTCCAGCACGTTTACTTAATCTTGTTCCCTGGTTTCCTGCTCACCAGCCTCAGCAAACTGGCAGTCTGGGAGGAAGCTTCTTGCTCACCAGGCTTTATTTAGTACCTGTGGGCCAATTCTAGAAGGGGACAACCTGGGCACCATCTTCACCATCTAGTTGGTTTCTTACTTGCCAGCCTTGACCCCACTTGGTCGCAGTAGTCCTGCCTTGGCAACTCTGGAAACTTCTCCAGCATCAATGGGCTGTAGCCACACCCTGTCCAGGAAGGCTTGAATCTTAGCCTTGGGAGGGAATCCCTTTCCTTCTTTGCTGCTTCCTTGCCTGTGCTCTCTCAGGCTTATGCTCTTCTCTAAAATTCTCCTTTATTCTCCCTTAGTAGGCATTCCTGCATTCATAACTAACATATACTTTATAATAATTTTTTTTTCATATTCAGATTACTGGTGTGGTTTTTGTTCCCTAACTGGATTCTAAGTGATACAGCATAGGTATGGGGAAGGTCTCAGGAGATAAGCCCTAAGATATGGTATTTTAGAATTGGTTTAGTCATGTTTGTGTGTGTGAGCATAGTGCTGGGCTCCTTGCCAATGGGAAGTGAGTTGCTAACCAGCCATATGTATAAATTCAACTTAGGATGTTAGGGCAGGTAATTCTCTGAACAAATTTACACTCTGACTAGCAGTGTATTTCAGTTGCCATTACTCTATAACCTTGCAAACGTTTGTCGCCATGTATATTCCTGATTTTACTCATCCTGGCAAATGTCATATCAATTTTTCTTTTTTTTAAGTTTTTTTATTTATTCATGAGAGTCACAGAAAGAGAGACAGAGACATGGTCAGAGGGAGAAGCAGGCTCCCTGAGGGGAGTCCAGTGTGGGATTTGATCCCAGGACCCCAGGATCATGCCCTGAGCCAAAGGCAGATGCTCAACCACTGAGCCACCCAGGCATCCTTTAATTTTTTGTTTTAATTTTAAGTTTTATTTATATTAAGACTAATGAGGGTGAATAATTTTTCATATGATTATTGGGATATTTAAAATATCATCTAAAACATCTCGTTTGAATAACTTGCCTAATTTTCTCCAGTGGCACAACTACATTTTACTTATTGATTTGTATTTTACTTACTGATTTTTACTTATTGGTTTATATATTGACTTACATACCATAAAATATAATTATTATTAGTTGTGTGTGTTGCAAATATTTTTCTTTCAGATGTGGAGATACCAGTTAGAATAAGAGAATTCAAATGCTAAGGAATAAATCTTAAATTTATAGGACGTGACTGTAAAATTGTAAATTGAAGAAAATAATACAATTTATATGAGATGCTATGTTTCATATGAAAACATGACCATCTTGAAAGGTTTACCAGATACCAAGACCTACTCTAAAGGATCACTAATATTAATAGTGTAATTTTGGCAAAAATACATACAAATAGAACAATGAGAAATGACAGATTAGGACCAGAACTGGCGTTCTTTTCCTTAGAGTAACTTGCATGGTGCCTAGAGATAACCGATTTACAATTTTTTGAGCTCTACATATATAAAAATATTTACTCTCCAAACTTCTTCCCAATCCTATTGTGTACTGGCATCTTGTGTTACTTCCTCTTCCATTATGTAATTTTCCCTAAATAAGATTCATGAAGGAAATTTTGAGTCACAGTTTGCATGTAACTGTGACTCACAGCAAGGAATTTCCCTTTGAATTTTTATTTATTTATAAATATTTACTCCCACTGGAATTTTTCATATTTCTCATTTCTAAAATTGTTTCAAAATAGTATTCAACATGCTATTGTCCAAAACACAGTACATTCCCTCTATTCACCTGTCAGTAAATCAGTTCCTTTTAGTCATGCTGATATTTTATCATAAGTTAAATTTAACATCTCTCCATTGGTTTAGTGGTATAGTTGTGAAGGTTGGTTGATGGAGGGAGGGTGATCTCATTTGATTAACAGTGTTTCTAATAAAAAAGTATAGCATTTTTACAAACTTGTATGATTTCAGTAAAAGGTATTTAATTTCTGAGGGCTAGTTCTATAGAGAATATTGTTGCCCGTTCATGGAATACATATGAGCCAGAGTTACCAACATGCTTATCTTTGAAGATACTGTTGAGTTTCTGAGCTTACTTGAAGAGATCCTGCCAGCTTGAGGTGACATTCCCAATAGAAAAAATTGAAAACTTTGTTATAACCATCACTCAGATATATGTCAATGTCGATTATGTTTTCTTCCCTGCTGATTGATGTAATTGATGTAATTAATCTTAAAATAGTTTCACATTTGTTTTAGTTGAAGGCAATGCACTGCTTCAAAAGAATCGTATCTTACATGCATGAATTTTTTTTTGAGTATGCTAGATGGCTTTTTTTTTCTTTTTTTCTTTTTTTTCTTTCTTTTCTTTTTCTTTTCTTTTTTTTTTTTTTTTTTTTTTTTTTTTTAAGAAGGGAGACAGACACACACAGAGAGAAAGTGAATTGATGGAAGGGGCAGAGGGAGAGGAAGAGAGAGAGAATCTTAAGCAGGCTCCATGCCCCAGCACACTGCCCCATGCAGGACTCCACCTCAGAACAGTGAGATCATGATGAGTTTAAATCAAGATTTTTTTTCTCAGTCTTTCACCTCATCCTTGTTCATATTAATCTAAAATAGTTGCATTTTTAAAGAAATAGATTTAATAAAATAATAAGAGAACTTCAAAGGATCTCATGAAGAAAGGATTTTTTCTGTTATTGAAATATGTATTTAATGGATGGCTTTTTTTGTTTACAAATGAAGGGTTATTAGAATTTATGAAAATATTTAATATTTATATTAAAACAACTATGGGAAGTGGGGGTTTAGTTGACAGCCCCCAGCTGTTAACTGCTTTAGGTTTTGCTTCAGCCATTACAAACAGATCTCACTTTGCTGATAGCACTGCCAGTGAGCAAGGTGGGATGGTTGAGGACTTACTTTTCCAGGGTGGATTGCAGTCAGTGTTGAGCAAGGCAGTTGTAAAAGGTTTGAGCCATTTGCATCCAACATTGGACTTCTTCATTGGATAATATTTACTCTGGAGCTCAGAGACTGAAATTAAAACCAAATAGTCCTGCACTTTCATCTATTAAAATAAATCAGGTTAAAACTTGATAAAGTGATTACTATGGATCCTGTTAAGCATCTTTGAAATGCTTTATGTGAGAAAAGAATAAAATTCTCCAAAGCAAAAACATGTGTACTCTGACCACACAACACAATATTAAACAACGACTGCTATGATGGTGAGATATTGGGTGACCATTACTAAAAATTACCTTTAATCTTGTTTGTTGTGTGTTGTTGTTTTTTGAGAAAATACTCTTTTGGAGGAAAATATTTATATCTGACTATTGTGAAAACACAATTATTATATTTCAGGAATGATGGATAATATCATCAGGGAAGAATACTTGTCAAACACTCTGATTATTAAAATTTTTAAAAAGCTTTAAAATAAATTAGAGGTTTGCCTTACTTTTGCTTGTAACAACTATTACTATATAACTACATTTTAACTGCACAAGCATATTTCAATTTAATGATTCTTGTTTTAATCACAAGGAACCAAATTCAGAAATGATATATAGATAAGTCAATATCTACTACAATATTAAAATTGAATTATATACAAGATGTTAATGCAATTGCTAATTGTCCTCCTTAACATGGATATTATCCATAATTTGGTTTTTAGAGATGAAATTCTAGAAATCTCCTAATATACATAATATGTGAGATGCACATAAATCCTTGTGAAAATATGGCTAACATAAAGCTCTCCACTTGTTTTGTTTTGAGGGAGTTGAAGAGAGTCTCTGTTTAGACACTAGGGTTATATACTGAATTCCCTTTCATAGTATAGAGGAGATAGAGGAGTCCCAAGAGGGACTGCTAAAAACTTGATGCTTTTAATAGGATTTCAAAAAGAAGTTTGTTTGAACGGTCATTTCTCACAGTTAAAAATACTCATCTTCTCCTTCTTTGGCACAGGATTTACAGTTCTGTCTCCATTCTTCAACCTCTTTAAAACTCATCATAGTTTTCTCAGAAGGGGAGGAGGATGGAGGGATGCGGTGACTGGGTGATGGGCACTAAAGAGGGCACTTGATGGGATGAGCACTGGGCGTTATACTATATGTTGGCAAATTGAATTTAAATTTAAAAATTCAGAAAAAAACTCATCATAGTTTTCTACCTTCTTCAGGAGGCTTTCTCCCATAACATGAGGCGGCATTTATCTTCCTTGTAGCTATTCTTTGGATTATGTGATTTCTTTTGGCATTTGATTGTATTCAATTTAGTACTTTCTTGCTGTGTTTTGCATTATTCCCCAATTTAAAAGTGCCTAATATGTCATCTTTTCCCAAGTAGTGTAACTTTTTGCAGGGATGAATGATGTCAAGTATTTGTTTTGTATCCATTTTTCCCCCACAATATTGTAACTTCTAGCAGGAATGAACCATGTCAAGTATTTAAACATCCAGAAGAATGTTTAAAGTTTCATAACACTTTTATTAAATTGAACTGACAGTAAATCTACTGTGGATAATACTGTTCCTAGTGCTATCTTCAGTTATGGCTGAATGTATGGAGAGAGTCATTCCTGGATACTGAATTTTATATGTATTTTTCTATGAATAAAATTCACTATCTATGAAAATCACTCTATTGAGGGATCTGTAAATTAAATAAAAGAGCAAAATAAAACACATCTGTTTTCTCTTATAGTGTCGGGATTTAGTTATAGCAGCACGTGAGAAAACATTACATATATATAGTTTTCACTTAAATATAATTTGGTTTCTTTGACTTTGATCTTTCTTTTACCTCTCTAAATTCCATTGGTAATATAAATAGGTGACATAATTGCCCACCCAGTTTTTATATCTCAGACTGAAGAAGCCAGGCATATTTGTGTGGCCCTAAGTGAAGTAAAAATGTGACTGTACTGTTACATCCTATCTTTGCACAATGTACTTACTGAGTGTTAAAGACTTTCAAGACTCATCCACAAGTAAATAAAGAGACATGAGGGCATTAAACCCCAGTGTTATTTTTATAAAATCAATCAATTATATGATCATGATTTCAAATTTAAGAGTGCATATAACTGTATGTATGAATTACATATATATTTATATAATTGAATGAGCATTGTTTAGAATCCCCTTCAATATTGTTTTATTTATTTTTACTTCTGTGTAAGAATAGTAAAATATAAGCATATAATTTAATAAAAACAATTTTCATACTTGCTTGAACTCTTGTATGTATTCACTTATTCATTGAACAAATATTAATAAGTCCTTACTATGTTGCTAGCATTGTCCCAAGCTCTTGGAATATCCTGATGAATAAAAGAAAAAAAGAATCTGTGTCCTCAAGGATTTAGATTGTTGAGTCCTTGAAAATCCAAATGATTGCAGTCTTACCTATATATGAACAGTTTTTATTGTTATAATTCCATGTGAAATTGACCTGCCTGAGCAATCTTGTTTGTATACTACTAAAATATTGTTAGTCTTACATGTGAATTATTTATCATCACAATGACATGTTATTTAATAGTTTAAGATCCACATGCAAATCTGTCTTTGTAGGTTGTATTTATGGGTAACACAGGTGGGAACATTTATACATAGTCAAGAACACTATAGAAGTCTAACAAAGGCATCTACACTATGTTTAAAGTACAAATGTTCATAAAAAGAGATGATAGATTCTGTAGACACAGGTACTCAGACACATGTGCGTAGACACACTTCTGTGTATGTGTTTTTGTGTGTGTCCCACAAGCTGATTATATAAGTACAGATACTAGAGACTTAGTAACTATCAGTTTTCTTGGGGTACACTCCTCCGACCACCATGAAAGAATGCTGGCTTAAGACAAGAGCATTTTCAAGAGACCTGAAATTCCATTCCTTCAGGCAGGCATTTGACAGATGAAATGCGAAAAGATGGATTTAATACAAACAATTCAAGGAAGTTGTCAGCTGTTCTTACTTTTTTCTGAGCAGCCTCAGGGGAAAAAGAGAAATTACCAACTAAGACAGGGTTGTGGGAATCAACACAAAGGAAAGACGATTCTGTTAATACAATAGCACTTTCATCTAAACAACTGCATTAATGAGTAAGTGCTCAATTAGAAGAGTGGTAGTGTATTTTTGGGGAGATTTTTTTCAGGTTTTTAATTAGCTAAATTGTTCAATTCAATTCCCCCAAAACCAAACAAAAGTAATAGAGTAATTGAACTACAAAAAAAAAAAAAAAAAAAGGCATTTGAGGCAAGGTGATCATTCATTATGGAAAGAAATCTAACATTCTCTAGCTCTGTTGAAACAATAGATAAAAGATCAATTAGTACATTAAATTCACTAGTCAACATTCTAGTTTATTTTAATTCATATTAAAATAAATTAATATTCTATTTCTTTTTTAACATCCACAATATTTGGTGTACACCCACACTTGGATGTAACTTCATGCAATATTTTTCATAAGCAAAATTTACTAGTAACTGGAAAACTGTAAAAGCAAAAACCTCTTTAGGCTTTGAGTACCAACCTAGGATGAATACTCATATAAAATTAGATAACGACATAGCTATAGGAATCTGTTTGAAGCTCTAGAGCAATGCAATGGTGAGAGTTTAGGAATTGTATCAGAATTTCTGTGCTACATTTACTGGTAGTACACTGGTATACAACGCTATCTCAATATTTAAAAAATGAAAGTAGTCATAACTTCCTTGGAATATTTTCTTGTTTTAATTGACTTTTAAAATATAACATTTATACAGAAGTATATTTATCATAACATAGAGCAGTTCAGAAATTGAATCCTCTGAAAACCAGTTACCTAATCCCAAAAATAGAGCATTCACTGACACCCCAAAAGCCCTTCTGATATTCCCTTCCAGTCTTTGTCACCTCACAAGTTTAGCTATTATTTTTTTCCACTTTATAAAGTTGAGGTGAAATTAATATCACAGGTAATTAGCCATTGTAAGGTATACAAGACAGTGGTACTTGGTACATTCACATTGTTGTAAATGCCAAAACATTTTTTCTCAGCTCAAAAAAAAAAAAAAATACCCATTAAGCAGTCACTTTCTACTCTCCTCTCCCTCTAGCCCCTAGTAACCACTAAATTCTGCTTTTAATCACTATAGATTTACCTCTTCTGGATATTTCTTTTGAATGGGATTGATAAACTACATGACCTTGCATGTCTTTCTTCTTTTACTTAGCATCCGTTTTTGAGGTCCATGCATGCTCTAGCATGTATCAGTACTGCATTCCTTTTTATACCTAAATAATATTTCATTGTGTGTGTGTCTTAGAACTCAACAATAACAACAGCTAGAAATTCAGCTGAAAATAGACAACTTGAATAGACATTTCTCCAAAGAGGATATACAAAGGATTAATAAGAGTATATCATTAGTCCTTAAATGAATATCAAAACCACAAGATAGCACTTTTTGATGAATAGTAATAAATAGAAAAGGAAGGATAGTAAAAAGTAGAAAAATCCAGAAACGGAAAATTTAAAGTGTTGATGAGGATGGATGGGAAAATTTTAATCTTCATACTGTTGGTGAGACTGTAAAGTTATGCAAGCACTGTGGAAAGCCATTTAGTGGAATTTAGTCTTTCACCGTTAAGTATGCTGTTAACTACAGGCTTATTGTTGATGTTTTTTATTAAGTTGAAGAAATTCCTGGCTATTCTCATTTTCTTTTTTTTTTTCATGAATAGGTGTTGAATATTATCATGTACTTTTTTCTGCATCAGTTAACATGATCTTTTTATTTTTTCCTTACCCTGATAAAACAATGATTCTTTTTCAACTATTGGACCATCCCGGAATCCATGGGATAAACCTCATGTGACATTGTATATAATTATTTTGATAGGTTCCTGAAATATATTTGATAATATCTTCATAGAGGTTTTGCATCTACATTCAGGAGGGATATTGGTCCATAGTTTCCCTTTTATTTTTTGATTTGGGTATTAAGTTAATATTTATAAAATAAATTGAGAATTGTTCTCAATTCTGTTGTTTGTAAAAGATTGAGTAGAATTAGTGGTGTTTTGTTAGAATTCTTTGGAGAAATTATCCGGATTTGGAAGTTCCTTTTTCAGGAGTTTTTAAATTACGAATCCAATTTCTTTGGTTGTTACAGAGCTTTTCAAAATATCTATTTCATAATGGGTGACTTGATAGCAAGTTTTTTGAGGAATTAGTTCATCTCGTCTAATTTGTCAAATCTATATGTAGGGATGTTTGTATTACTCCCTTATGCTTTTAATATTCAAAGATCTATAGTGACATCCCATTTCATCGTTGATATTCATTTCTGTCTTCTCTCTTTTCTCTGTCAATCTTGCTAGAGGTTTGTTAATTTTATTGATCCTTGCAACAAATCATCTCATTGTTTTGATTTTTCTCAGTTACTTTTTGTTTTTTTCAATTTCACTGATTTGGTCTCTTATTCCATTCTTCTTGCTTTAAGGTTTATTTTGCTCTTCTTATATTTGGTTCTTTAGCTGAAAGTTTAGATTTATTTAGAGACCTTCCTTTTTGTATGTAAGCAGTTAGTGCTATAAATTTCTCTTGCAGTATTGATTTATTTGTGTCTTAAAAATTTTGATAGGTTGTATTTTCATTTTCATTGATTAATTCATTTTTAGAAATTTCCTCTGAGACTTGCTCTTTGACCAATGATTATTTAAAGTATGTTGTTCAATGGCCAAGTGTTTGGGGATTTTCTGTTCTCTTTCTCAGTTGATTTCTAGACTGATTTCATTGTAGTTGCACATATTCTGAATTACTTCAATTATTTCAGATGTACTGAGGTTTGTTTTATTTTCCAGAGTCTGGAATTTTTTTGGTATCTGTGGTATAGGAACTTGAAAATAATGTATAGTCTGATATTGTTGAGTGGAGTTTTTTGTAATGTATATGATATCCTGTTATTTGAGGGTATTGTTGAGTTCCTCTATATCCTTACTGATTTTCTCTCTAGTTCTTCTAACATTTCTTAAGAGAAGAGTGGTGATGTCTCCAGCTATTGTACATTTTTCTATTTCTCTTTTCTGTTTATCAGCTATTGCTTTACATATTTTGTAGCACTCTTGTTTGGTGCATATACATTTAGGATTGTTATATCTTCTTGGTAAATGGATTATTTTGTCATTATGTAATGTCCCTCTCTGTCTCTGGTAATTTTCTTTGTTCTTATGTCTATTTTATGTAATATAAACATAGCCATTCATCCTTCCTTTTGGTCAATATGTTCATGACTATCCTTTTCCATAATTTTACTTCTAAACTCCCTATAACATTTTATTTGAAGTGAGTTTCTTAAATAGACAGCATTGAGTTAGGGTCATGTCATTAACCACTCTGCAATTCTCTGTCTTTACTTTCTGTATTTAGACCATTTATATTTAATATAAGAACTTAATTTTTGGATGTAAGTCTACCATTTTTGTACTTAAGTCCCACCATTTTCTTTGTTTGTTTCTTGTTGTAATTGTTTTTTTGGTTTCTGTTTTATTGTTTCTACCTTCCTTTGGGTTCTCTGAACAAATTTACAGTTCCCTTTTTACTTATCACTATTGTTTTTGAGTGTATCTCTTTTAGTAGTTACTCTAGGTGTTACACAGACCTATTTAATTTATTTATATATTGTATATAATTTATATATTGTATATAATTTATTTATATATTGTATAATAGTATGTTTTTCAATTAGAATTTAGAAATATCAAGACTTAGCCTATTGCATTTATCCATGTTTATTTGCCATGTTTTTCATGTTCCTTCTTGCTTTTTGATGTTCTACGTTTCCTTCTTTGATAATTTCCTTTCTGTTGGGAAAACATTCTTTAGCCATTCTCTTACAATATATACATATTGGTGACAAATTCTAGTTTTCCTTCATCTGATTATATCTTGACTTCCCCTCATTACTAAAGGATATTTTCACAAATGTAAGATTCTGAGTTGATAGTTCTTTTGTTCATAACTTGAAAATACAGTGTCTCTTCCTTCTGTCCTTCACTTATTTCTTCTAATAAGAAATATGTTTTCATTATAATTAATTTTCCCCTGGAGATAAGGTGTTTTTTCCCCCTCTGGCTACTTTCAAGGTTTGTTTTCTGTCTTAAAATTTTTTAGAAGCTTAATTGTAATGCATCTGTCTGTGATTTTCCTTATTAGAGTTTGCTTAGATTCTTAAATCCATAGGTTATGTTTTTTGACATATTTAAGAAGATTTTAGTCATTACTGTATTAAGTGGTTTTGAGCCCCATCTTCCTTCTTTCTTTCTGGGATGTTAGATCTTTTGTTATAGCTCCCCCATGTTCCTCAGGCTCTATTCTTTTTTTTAAAGTATACTGTCTCTCTGTTGTTAAGATTGCATAATTTCTATTCTATTTTCCAATCTAATAATTATTTCTTCTATCCCATTCATTGCATAAAATCCATCCATGGTTTTTAAAATTCTTGTTGCTGTAGCTTTCTGCCTTTTAGTCTCCATTTGGTTCTTTATATATTCTATTTCTTTTCTTTTAAAGATTTTATTTAGTTGTGATAGATCCAGAGTGAAAGAGAGAGAGAGAGAGAGAGAGAAAGGCACACGAGGTGGGGGAGGGGCAGAGGAAGAAGGAGAAACAGGCTCCCCCTTAAGCAGAGAATCTAACATAGGGCTCAATCCCAAGACCCTGGGATCATGACCTGAGCGAAAAGCAGACCCTGAACCTACTGAGTCACCCAGGCACCCCTATATCTTCTATTTCTTTACTAAGACTTTCTATTTCTTTTATGAGACACTCTAATTTTTAGTGCAGTTGTTTCAAGAAGGATAAGACATCTATTGCTTTCACATGTGACTAGAAGTCCAGATTTACTACTCAGTTCCATTGACATCCTGAGGTTGAGGAAAGAGGACCATCATTACTGCTGGGCCAGTAGTAAGATTTCAGACCCACCCCTCCCCCAAGCCTCTCTCAGAATCACCCTATGAAGAGGATAGTTCCTTTGTTACTGCTCTTGACTCTACTTCTTCTGATATCGTGTGAATAGGGACCATTACTTCCAAAATGTTAGAAAAGTCCTATCTTTTCACTCAGCCTCCTTAATATCACCCCAGCTGGGGACCGGAGAGTGGGGGTAGAATCCATGCTTTCCATATGTCTCAAGTAATACCATGAGGGGTTGTTTTATCTGTTTTTTTTTTTGTTTGTTTGTTTGTTTTTTCTTTGTCGCCAGTTTCTCTAGTACCCAATCTTGTTTATACATGTTATAATGAAACCCCAGGAAAATCATCACATATCATTTCTCAAGGGCCAAGATTCCTAGCCTTTATGCCTTCTTTCCACCTTACAAATTCTTCTTACATTTCCTTTATATTTAAAACCTATGTAAATTCAGGGAAAAAATATATGTGTCTTCAGGGGTTTTAGATGTAGTTGTCAGGAAAAATAGAAACACATCTGCTCTGAGAGTAGGAATTCTCATAATATGGATCTACCTTACCTCCATGAGTGGAAGAAAAAATTTTAAATTATGAATTTTATTTAGGATAACTTGAAAAACCTGGTGGTCCAACTAATGAAATACTCTAAGGATGAATATAAATGTTTGCATTTAATTTTATATATTTATAATTTGTATATACTTATACATATATAATTATATAGATATAATTATATATCTAAAAATATATATAATATACTTATATGTATATACACACCATGTATACATATATATATACATATATATGTGTGTGTCCTCTGTATACACACACACACACACACACACACACACTGTAAATACACTTCCAGTGACTATTTTATAAAAAAAAAATAGGAGACAAACAGAAATTCTAGTCATTTGCAGTATCTATTAGCTTTCAATTTTGCTCTCTTACCCAGAGTGATGCAAAAATACATCTTTCTGGGCTTTTTGAAAATTTTAGTGTCTTTATTTTAGGTTTATGATCTTGGAAGCTCTGAAATTTCTTTATACAATTGATTACACACTGTTTAATATTTCTTTTGTCTTCCACTGGAATATCACCTTTTTTTTTTCTTAGTTTCTCTTTCAGCACAGAATCTAATCTTTATCATTTCTTCTTCTCCTGATGTTTTACCTTTTGCTTCCATATTTTCTGCTTCATTGCATCTAATAAAGCAGCTATTTGAGGTCAATAAAGCCATTTTCTCATCTTGAAAGAGGAATTCCCATTGTTCTCTTGGTCCTATTATATCCAAATGCACCAGAAGTCCATCTGAATTAATACCAACATATTTTCCATAGCCAGATTTCAACACAATTCAGGAATCAGGCAGGATGACAGCTGTAAACTGCTCTGGAAGACTAGCCATCATAAACTTCTTTATGTGGCGCTCCCAGTGTAAAAAGTCCACTGTCAATGCATGTATATAGGTTCTTTTATTCATTTCAATTGCTATCATCCCTGAAATGTCACCAAAGTTTGTTTTGACCCACAAGATTACAACAATATCAAGTTGAGTATCTTCCTCTCTTTTCTAATCTTCTCTTTACTCTTTTTCTTCTTACTCTTAGCCTTGTTCCCCTTGAATGGAAGTTTTATGGAATTCACATAGGAGTATTCAGCCTTGGTTCTGGTAATACACTGTGTGAAGCATTAAGAGCTGACTAAAGGTAAAATACCTCTATTGGAGTAAAAACAGGCAAAGGAAGCCCCAACATGAAGAAAGAGTTCAGATTCCCTGAAAGTGCATGCAATAACAGGAGTAGATATGTCCCTCCTGAGTCCCTGGTGTCTCTCCATCCTGCATTTAATGACAATTTTAAAAGTCTCTTTACTTTTCAAAATTGCTTTCTAAAGCTCTTTTCACTTTCCTTTTATAAGACTCTGTTGCAGGAGACCCTGGGGGGCTCAGTTGTTTAAGCATCTGATTCTTGATTGCAGCTCAGGTCTTGATATCAGGACCATGAGTTCAAGCCCTTAAAAATGAAAAAAATAACAAAAAACTAAATAAAATAAATAAATAAAATAAAATAAAATAAAATAAAATAAAATAAAATAAAATAAAATAAAATAAAATAAAAAATAAAACCGTGTCTCAAAACAATATTTTGTTGGTAACATTTGAGTTACTAAAGATTGGTGGTTATTCAACCAGAATTGCCATTATTCTTATGAACCATATCCTACAACATTTCTAATTCAGACAATCAAATAAAGCCAATATAACCCGTATCCAGTGCCATCCTTCATCCTTCATGAATCATCAGGGAAGGAAGGAAGTTCTTTGATGAATCTCTGGTGACATGACTCAAGATTGGAAAACTTTCCCAGAATACATCTTAAATTATATTTATGTCATGTTATGGAGGTATTTTAATTTGCCAGATAAGTAAGAAGTTCACAGTTGGTGATAAGAGCATGCGTGTGTATGTGTGTGTGTGTGTGTGTATGTGTGTGTGTCTTAATGTTAGAAAAGTTGTATTTAAAAGAGAAATGGGGGTAGTTCCATGTAATGCTAGAAAATAATGTATTCAGAAATTTAGGATCTTAGGACTAGTTAAATAAGTTATTTAATTTAAAATGAACAGTATCTAGTGCCTGTACCTTAACATCACTCCTATTTTACACATTCTGCTAGAAGACCACAATTTAAGTAGGCTATAATTTTTCGCTAGAAGCAAAGTTGCAATTCTTCACATGAACATTAGTGAAAGTTTACCTTAGGAGTAACCTAGAAATAAGATAGTTGACTAATGGAAATAAGCACCTTCAATATTGTTAGGTAATCCCAAATTAGATTCTGAAGTAAGTATAGCAATTCAGTTTCCAAAATAACATATAAATTTCCTCTGATTGATATCTAGGACTACCGACCTGGATCAACAGCCTTCAATTTTGGTCAATATGATGGGCATAAAATAGTATATCACTTTCTAAAAAAAAAATGTATTTCTCTACTTACTATTGAGATTGAGCATTTTTCATATATGTATAAACTATTTCAGTTTTCATGTAATTTCCCCTTTTCCATGATTTTCCAATTTTTCTATTAGATTGACCTTTAATTATTTGTCATTTCTTTGAATATATTGTATTAGAGTTATTAAGTGATCACTTTTATTAATATATGTTAAAATTGTGTAATCTCCCTACTTTAAATATTAATTATTTTTCTAAGATTTTTAATGCATCCAAATTTATTCATGTTTTCCTTAGTTTTTTTCTTAATTTTTCTCTTTACCCTTTTTTTGATCACCAGTCATAACACATTTTCCTATACTTTAAAAAAAAATTGGAGCTTTGTTTCTAAATTACCTTTCTAATTTAGTTACAGATTATTTTTATATCTGGTTTGAACCTGAGGTTTTAGAAATAATAATAGTTTCCTATTTTTGAATAATAGGTTACCATAAATTTAGCAGCTTAAGATACTACCCATTTATTATTGCACAGTTTTGAAAGTCAAAAGTCTGAGTGGACATTACTGGGTGCTCTACATAATAATACCTCACAAATTTAAGATCTGGGTCTTCACTGGAATAGCCTCTTATTTGGAGGTTTTGGGAAAGAATGTACTTTAAAGCTCCTTTATGTTATATGGCAGAATTCAAAACAATCTGTTGTAGGAATAGGTCTTAATTTTTGCAGTGAGTGTCAACTAGGATCATTCTTAGGTTTCATGTCCTTTCCAGATGACCTCCTCCATCTTTAAACCAGCAATGAAATCTCTCTTCCTCTCTTTCTCTCTCCTAATATTCTTACAGTTAGATTTCTCTTACTTTCTTTTTTAAATTTCCACCTGAGAAACTGCTGCTTTTAAAGGACTTGCCTGATTAGGCTTGGCCCACCTGGATATCTGCTGATCATGTGGTCATTTGATTAGTAACTGTAATTACTTCTGGAAATTCAATTGGAAAGTAAAACTCCGCTCATTTATTTCAATTATTTCTATGATAAAATATATTTTATCATGTAGTATATCCTAATCATCAATTTAGTAATAAAAAGTAGAGATCATGGGGCCATCTTAGAATTCTGCTTGCCACAGAGGTGTTCTGTGAGATGGTTTTGGTACCCAGTTATTTGAGATTTCCTTTATGTCTTTTGTTTGAATCTTCTCCTTAGAGAGCTGAGAGAGAAAGAGACACTCAGGTCACATGCTTCTGAAAATCATTAAAATTGCATTAAAATAATCTTTTAAGTTCTGTATTTTTACTTTGTAATATAGTCAAGAATATAATAAATTTTTTGCACATAGTTTTTATCCCAGTTATAAAAACTTCATATATATATATATATATATAAATTACTTTTAATGTATTTAACTTAATAATTGACAAAGAATTATAAGATATATATTCTATCCTTCTGTTGAAGAGACTTAGTTCACTTTTCATGAATATGCATGCCATGTTGAATTTGAGACAGTAACTTAATTATGACCATGTTGATAGGATAGGAAAAAGAACAGATGTATATGTATATTTAGCATTTTCAGAAATTAAAGTTCTGCAGGAAGCATTAACTTTTTCTCATTTTTAATTCTAACAAATGTAGCTAAGTAGATTTTTGTAATGGACTCACATACCTTCTGGAGTTCCTTAAATTACTGTTTTGGTTTTACACATAGTGAACATAGCATGTAAGGGTGACCTTGGGAGAATTGCCCTGACCATGTAGTCACAAATCTTGGTTTAATAGAAATAATTGAAATAAATGAGCTGCGTTTTCCTTTCCAATTGAATTATATGGCTTTTCAATTGAAAGTTGAGAATATATGTATATATATTTCTTTGTTCTCAAGGCTACTCTTTCTGCAGAGCTGAGCCCAAGAGATCAAGAAGTCAACATAATAATTTCAAATGTAAATCAGTGAAATCTATCAAGATAAAATGTCTTGCTTAAAATTTCATTGACCTGAGTCTTAAATCAAGAAGAAGTGTCTGATCCTTCTTTTGTGACATCATGCTAGCTCACCAAGTCATCCAAGTTTATAATGTGGTTATATTACACAAATTATTTGAGAGTTATAAATCATGTGTTAAATTGTAGGATACAGAATGAGTAAATATTTGAGACAGAAAAATGTCATGTTAAGAAAAATCATGCACTTGTCGGAACCTGATTTCTCTTTTATGTGAATGGAAAATAGTCTATCTGTGCCTAAGTTCTAATTCTTATTTCAGCCTTTTCTTTAGGCATTTAATCCAAATTCAGTTCAATTTAAATGGAATATGACAGTGACACAACTATACCTTTTCCATTTTAGGCTTTCCTTTTCATAGATTTGATTTTTTTGTATCTTTGACATTTCAAGCAATGGGACGTTTAATATACTTTATTCATGAAATCATTGCAAACGTAATCCAATCTTTGTTGGAAAAAGATGTTATCTTTTCTTCTGAAGCACCTGGGCACTTGGCTTTTCTTTGGTTTCTCTCGGAGGAGATGATGTCACCTTTAGGGTGTCGCATCAACCTTTACTCTCTAACTCCATTCATCCTGCAAGTTTCCCACCCTATGATTATCCTCACCTTTACAATCTTGTCTCTTAAATATGGTCATAAATCAGGCTTCTCATTACTTTTTCTGCTGCTTCAGTCAGCACTGGAAGTGAGCATTTTGGCTTAACAATATTGAAAAGCCACTAAAAATACTATGCTGGTGTGTGTCAACATACAATTAGCCCCCTTGGAGCCTGAGCTAAATTCCTACCCAACTAAAAAGGGACAGACTAGGAGGGGCTGATGGATGCTGAGATTCAAGAGCTGCTGTAACCACATCCACCAGTTAGTTATTGATTTGTCCTGCTAGAATAGTTTAATGGAGGATTGTACACTCACCTCAGTGAATGTGAAAGTGGTGTAAAAAGTAGTTTGGGAACTAGAAGCTGGCAGGCTCTGTAAGGCTGTTATGATAGAGTTGTAAGGGATTAAAAAAAAAAAAGAATTAGAACTGGGGCACCCAGGTGGCTTAGTGGTTGAGTGTCTGCCTTTGGCTCAGGGCATGATCCTGCCATCCCAGAATCCAGTCCTGCATCAGGCTCCCCACAGGGAGCCTGCTTCTCCCTCTGTCTGTGTCTCTGCCTCTCTCTCTCTCTGTATCTCTCATGAATAAATAAATAAAATCTTTAAAAAATAAAGAATTAGACCTGAGAATGGAAAAGATTGTTTTTAGAGAAAAGGTAAGCAAAGTCTAGTACTAGTAGATTAAATAGATGAGAGGAATTAGGGAGACAGAAAAGCAAAAGACAACTATGCTGTTCTGTTCTTCTGTGACCATTACCAAATAGGAAACTCTGAAATAAATTTGTTTTTGGAGAGGAGAATGTAAATTTGACCTAAGGTAATATCAATTAAGAGACATGATGGTGTGAAAGAAAATCATATTAACCTCTAATCACTTTAGGAAAAATACTGTTGGTGTTTTATAAGCTGTATGAGACATACAAACAAAATTGAATATTAAATGATACTTTATTTTTTTTAAGAGGGTAGACTCATTTTGGGGGGGGATTTTATTTATTTATTCATGAGAAACACAGAGAGGAGAGAGAGGCAGAGACACAGGCAGAGGGAGCAGCAGGCTCCATGCAGGGAGCCCAACATGGGACTCGATCCCTGGTCTCCAGGTCACGCCCAGGCCGAAGGCAGGCACTAAACCGCTCAGCCACCCGGGCTGCCCTTAAATGATACTTTAAAAGAACATATATAATTTTGATTCTTTTACAGTAAAATATGTGTTCATCAACATCTTGAGAACTAAGGAAAAGATGACAAGATTTTTTAAAAATGGAGAAGTTCCTGCATGATTGCCGTGACTCACTCAATTCCAGCCACATAGGCTTCCTTGATCTTCTTTGTTTACATCATGGTTGCTCTTACCACAGGTCCTTTGCACTGACTTTTCCCTATACTTGGCTTATTCTCCCACATAGCTATGTTTAACACCCTCACTGTCTATAAGTTTGTGCCCAAGTGAACCTTCTTGAAGATGCCTCACTGTCTTTTTAAAATTGCAGCCTGTCCCTCTAATATTGAGCTCTCAATCCTACTCTATCTTAATGTCTTTTTTTAATAGTACTTGACGCCCTCTGATCTACAACTTAACTGATTAATTATGTTTATTGGTCATTGTTTGCCTGGTCTGGTAGGAGTCAAACTTCATTCTTTGAGGATTTTTGTGTTTTGGTAGTGAATATTAAGTTGCTTTAAGCAAATGGTAAACACTACATATATGTAGTGGAGGTACTTGAGGCAGTGAGGTTTTCAACAGTTTCTCTGGGAACATTTGGCAGGACCAGACTTGAAACGCTGTTTGCAAGTTCTCTGCAATATTGAGATATTGCCTGGAGGATCAGTGGTGAGTATACTGAGATTTTCTTAAAGGGGAATGATATCCTGTACTTATAAAATCTCAGGTTGGTTTGGTAGCAATATTTGTTTTTTATACTATAGAAGTAGAAAAGTAATTGTACATTTTTTGAGTCATAAACATCATAAACATAATCCAAAGTCTTTAGTTACTTCACTGATTTGAGTTGTGAGATATTCTGACAGAAATATCTACTGAGCATCTGGAATTTTAACCTAGAGCTCAGTACGGATTTTATACCAAGAAAAGTTATTTATATTTCTATCACTGTTTGGAAAACTGACACATTCAAGAACGCATCCTTTCATTTCTTTAAACATTCACATTTATCCAATAGATATCTATTAAGTGTCTACATGTTGTAGGCACTGGGCTATACCCTGAGGTTACGTTGGACAAACATGACTATGATCCGTATCACCAGTGATTTAATAGATAAAGAGTTATTAGGTTAATAGTCACAAAAAACTAATTTAAAATTACAGGTGTGACAGGTGCTTTGGGGAGACACATTTTTATGAGGAAAATAGTAAATATAGCTAATTTTTGATGCATAACTTTAAAAATTACGTATTTTAGGTATTTTGATACAGATGATCACTATGTAATTAGAAATCTGGTTTAATACCTAAATCCCAAGATAACATTTTGTGTGTGAGTCTCTGGTGTCCTGGTGTGTGTTCATGCATTTATGTGTGAAACCTCCAGTCCTTGATTCTTGATCTCATCCAGTCTTCTCTTTCCTGTTAAATCATCCTTTTGCTGTGAAAAGCAAAAGTAATACAGAAACTGCTCTTTCCTTATTGACAGAATACAAAATTGGATGTATCATTTGCTTTTATTTTTAGCTAATTCTAAAACAAATCCTTTTCCATAATATCCAAAGTCGTTTTTTGTTTTATTTTGTTTCATGTAACTTATCCTGCTTCATAAGTACTCTATAGGGACATGAACTCGCGTAATTGCAGAACATCATTTTCAGAATGTAATACAGGAAGCTTTTGTAAAATTAGGGTAAATTATTCTTCAGTCATCAATGTTTAATATATATATATATATATATATATATAGGTAAGCAACACAGTAATTTTCATAACCATTTACATTTTTTCTCTATATGTTTCTGTCTACTTCTCTATGTACTATTATCACCATTATTAATGCTGTCCTTTTTGTCTTCTATGCAAACCTCTTTACTAAAATAGTTAAATTAATCCAATAATTTAGCATGGGTAATGAAGAGAAAATTCAATCTCCATTACTCTAAGATGAGAAACTTATATTCATAATTTTAAATATATTGTATATTCCATTTTGACAGGACAATAAATCACATTATAAAATCTGTTTTTAGATGAGGAATAACTTGACATAGAGGATAAAAAGCACCCATGTTTTTGCCACTTATTTTTGTCCTTCTACTGTGATATTTCTTTTACTGGTAGCAGAATGCTCAGTGTTAATTCAGATTTCATCATTAGTTTGAAAGGAAAGATTAAAGTATGGTTGGATCATATATTTAAGCTATGTGAAATAAGATGCATACCAGGAGTAGAATTAATAAGCCATATTTAAGAAAATAAAATATATTTACTAATTATCTTCTAGTTCCTTAAAAAAAGTTAAAATTTTCCAACTGAAAAGTTGATACGAATATGTTTGTGGTACCAAAAAAAAAAAAAAGTTAACTTTCTCTAAAATTCAGGAAATGTGTTAGTTTTTTAAATTGCAGAAAGTTGAATTGTAAAGTAAATGAGATCCACCCCTTCCTCCCTGAATTATTAACTGCCAGTTCCCCCTATGACTTTAAATAATATATTTGGTCGTTGTGGAAGTGCTTGATTATATAAGCAATAAAATAGTCTTCTACTTAAAAGCTTGATTTTCTTTCTAAACTAAACCAAGCAAAATAAAATAAAATACTGTTCTTAATTCTCTTATAAATAAATACATTAAAGTCCTATCATGATTTTAGGCAGAGTTCAGGTGAAAGGTATAGCCATAATTTGGTCAGATTTTTTTTTTAATTATGATTTATTTATGATAGTCACACACACAGAGAGAGGCAGAGACACAGGCAGAGGGAGAAGCAGGCTCCATGCACCAGGGGCCCGACGTGGGATTCAATCCTGGGTCTCCAGGATCGCGCCCTGGGCCAAAGGCAGGCGCCAAACCGCTGCGCCACCCAGGGATCCCCTAGGACTGTATTTTCAAGACCAAAGAACTTCAGATAAAGAGTTGAGCTCTGAGCCTCTTGTCCAGAAATGCAATGCAAAACTCAGAATTGTGCACTTTCTCCCATAATCCATGAAATTTAGAGAAAATATGGTATATATTTCTCCTAGTGTATAGCTTTTTTCCTGATCTAGCTACTTATAAGTGAATTTGGAGGAATGGGATGTTTTCAAAGTGTGTGCATTATAGTTAAATGAAATTCTTACTTAATTCAGAAACATCTTTTCTATAGGTCTTTATGGATGTAAAATTTTAAATAAAAGAGAATATAATTTATGACAGAATCTATAAGAAATAGTACACAGGTTCAGGATTATGTAGGACAGGGCAATGTATACAACAAATGGTTTAAGAACAGTATTAGAAGGATAACTTATTAATTTCTACCAACCAGTGACAGTTTGTTTATGTAGGAGGAAATCCCAGAAAGATGTGAGAGGAGTAGAGAAAGCAGGATAAGTGACAGGGAAGTGTGAGAAATCAGTAAAGGATCAGTGAGGAGTAGATATAGTATTGTGGGCAATAAGGACTTAATCTGACCGAAGTCCTCTAAGAAAAAAAAAAAAAATATGTGGAATAAGTCTCAAAATTGTGTTCCTCCCTGTTCTACTTCCACAAAGGATGTGGAAAGCTGGTAAGACTTTCTGTCCTCACAACAAGAAAAAGCTGGATAAAAATCATAAGTTTTCCTCAGCTTATTGAAAAGCAGAGGTTTCAGGGCAAGCAAGTAGCTTGAACACTTTGGAAAAACTAGCTCCTCCAAAGAGAAATGGAACACCAACACTGGATCACCCTAGCAGAGCATGAGCCAAGTGAACAACAAGCACCACCTGATTGGAACAAAATAATGTGTCTACAGTACTTTAAAAGGTTCTAAACATTGAGTGTGGGCTAGGGGGAGAGAATGGAATCCCTGTGAGGTTTCAACACAAAAGGAGATAGGCTGCATTTGCATGTTGTCTTCATACATCTCTACTGGCTACTTAGGACAATAGTTAGGGGTGAGGTAGGCACTGAAGAAAGCCTTCCTCAATGGTACAGACCCGAAGGACAAAACTTGCTGACATTGAAGGAAGAAAAATGGCCTAGAAGAACAATTATACTCTATAGTACAAACATTTAAGCTACTAGAGAAAGGCAGCAATCTCAGTGAGCACATGTGAAGGTCCTATGTGGCTAGAGGAGAGGAACTAAAGACAAAACAAAATCCAAAAAAAAAAAAAAAAAAAAAGTTTGCTGCTGGCTGAGGACAGGAAATCATAGAGATTCCTTACTTCTGAAGAAAAGATAAGAAATCCTCTCCTGCATAAGAACTGCCAAGAAAGGCAGAATTTGGCCTCCATGAGAGTTAAGAGTAGCATCACCATGGAAGCCACGCTTCCTTGAGGCCCAACCTAGATTCTGCTGGCATGGTAATAAACATTGAGTGAAAAGCAGCCACAGTCTGACATCGGGAGAGGGACACATACATGGAACTTCGCTCTGAGAGGGACCAGGAAACAGGGAGGTTTGAAACTTAACCATGGAAGAGCAGCATTGAAGAAAATCCCTGCAGCAACTAAGCTGCAATCCTAACCAGAGGTAATGCTGGGAAAACTTGAAGTGGGTGGATAGAAGTTAACAGTATAAACAACAAATCTCAAAACCAGCACAACCCTGGAGGAGGTTGAATCAAAAGCCAAACTAAAAATGTAGCACAGGAACAAGTATTTTCATTTTCAGGCACAAATGCTATATAACTCGGTCTTGTTTTTCACATGATGACCAGAATTTAATAAGAAATTTGAGACAAACGCAAAAGCAGGATAATAAACAACACACTGTCAGGAGACAGAACAATAAACATAAACTTAACCAGATGTTGGCACTATGAGATAAGGGTGCTAGAATAATAATGCTTGGTATGTAAAGGTGTCTAGTGTAAAAGAGGGATGGTCCTCCATAAATACCAGGGGTGAAATGGAAAGGACAAGAAAGAGTCAATGGAAACTCTAAAAACAATAATAATGACAATGGGCAGAAAGACAGAATGGCTTCAGAAGGCTTGTTAGACTTGAAACAACCTAGGAAATGACGCAAAATAAAAACAGTAACAACCACTAAACCCAGAACATCCCAAAGCTCTTAGATGATATCAAACTGCAATTGGAATCCTACGAGAACCTGGAGGGTATTGCACTAAGTGAAATAAGCCAGACCCAGAAAGACAAATTTTGCATGAATTTACTTATATGTAGGGTTTAAATAGTTGGACTCCTAGGAACACTGAGCCTGATGGTAGTTGCTAGCAGTTTGGGGATAAAGGAAAACGGGGAGATGTTTATTTAATGTGACAAAATTTCAATTATGAAAGATGAATAATAGGTCTGGAAATCTAATGTACAGCATGGTGACTACAGTAAACAATACTATACTGCATACTTGAAATTTAGTAAGAGGGTAGATATGAAGTGTTTTCACCAAAAAAAAAAAAAAAGTTATGTAAGATGATGGAAATATCAGCTAGCTTGTTGATTGGGATGATCATTTCACAATGTCTACATATACAAAAATATCAAGTTGTACATCTTAAGTATATATAATTTCTATTCATCAACTATACCGCCAATAACATCGAAAAAAAAATTGAAGTCAGAAGGAAAAAATTACACAGAGAGAAATAGGGATTAGAATTACAATATCTTTTTCTTTTCAAAAACCAGGGAAGCCAAAAGACAATGGAGTTATATCTTAAAAGTCCCTGGTGTGGTGGGGGTAGTTCAACCCATAAAAATCTCCTCTTAGGAATGAAGACAAAATGAAGTTCTTGCTGAGAAATTCTTTTGGAGAAGTGTTTGGCAATATCTAACAAAACTACGTATGCATCTTTTGATAGTCTAGGACTGAAAAGGTAAGTAAATGTATTATATTTTGAATACTGAGAGCCACTATCAGAAGAATTACAAACAAGGAAAGGGAGGAAAATTGAATGAAGCTTGAGGAGTTGAACTGGAATTGGAGCTATCGGTATGAACCGTGGTGTTGAGTATAGATACAGAGATAGTAAGTATAGATGACTTGTGCTTACAAATGTGCATTTCCTAGACCTGAAATTTTGCTGAAAAACTTAGAAACAAAGGTTAGAAGCAATAGCACCCAGTAACATTGTGCACATCTAGTTCCCAGATAGTTGTTTCTTAACACTATTGTTTTGGATAAAATTCACCAGGGCCCTTCAGTGAAATAACTGTCAATAGAAATTCACTTTTGGAGCACCTGGATGGCTCAGTCGCTTAAGCCTCTGACTATTGATTTCGGCTCAGGTCATGATTTCAGAGTAGTGAGATCCAGACTCGGGTTGGGCTCAATGCTGGCTTGGGGCCTGCTTAAGATTTCTCTCTCTCCCCCTCCTCTCACTCATTCTCTTTCTTTCAAGAAAAGTAAAAGAAAAAAAAGAAAATTCCACTAGTTTAAAAAGTACATTTTTTTCAAGTGGCTTGAAGGATATACGTTTTGATGTATAAATAATGATTTCTTTATAAATGGACTGATAACAGACATAAACAGAAAGTATTTAAAAAGAAGAGAGCATATTAAGTAATATTGTGTCCATTTATTTATTTTGTAAATGTATATGCTCAAGCTGGAAGTAGCATTTTACAACATATCTAATACATTAAATTTTTGTCACAAACTTCTTAGCATCTTTTCTTCAAACAATCTGAAATTACCATGCATTGTAAAATTCATCTTGTAGAAAAAAATTAGGCAAAACTGATCATTTGAAAATAATATGAAATGAACCCTCCAGAGTAGAAATATATATGGAACATATACTTGGTTTTATTATTTTCTAGACTGAACAGTCTGTTCCAAAATGAAACCCAAAACACATAACCTGCATCTTTTCAGGGCCACCACATTTAGGAAAACCTTTCTCTTTTGGAAATTTATTACCATCCTTCATTTGCACAAAAATGACTACAGTTGATTATCATAGAGGGAGCCACCAAAAATGCTAATATTTATCCACACACTTTCAAAAACATAATAGATTCAAAGGTTTGATTTTTGTATTTAAGTTTAGAGAAATTTAGCTATAATTTTTAATCTAAAATTTTTCAAACCTAAAACTCCTGAATAATGGGAATTTAAAAAAAAATGTCTTTCTATTCTTGGTTTTGCATAACAAATATATTTTGTAATAAAACATTTTAGCATACTTTTTAGGTCATATCTCTGCAAGCTAGAGAACTTATTTCTAAGAAACATGTAGTCAGTGATTCAGGTCTTAAATTTAAAACGAATGTCTTTATTTTTTCCTGGATTCACATGAATTTTATGAGCATATAGTTGGTGGAAATTAATCATAAGGTGATTGAGCCAGAACATAAATTGATATGGCATTCAAAGAGTGTGTATGCATGCTTAGGCTGGCTACCTTGCACGTAGTAGGTAATTTTATGTCCTCGAGTCTCATGGATTCTGGACACTTGAATATTAAAAAGGGATCCTTCTTTTTTCTATATTTTGCTGTCATGAAAGAATAGCATATATGGTATGAGAAACTTTCTTTTGACAAAACCAACTGGGAGTTACCAGAGTATTAAATTATAAAACTAGATGAGAGAGGAAATTCGAATATGCAGTCAGGTTCACATCAGAGGATGGTGTAACAGAATATATATTAGGGACCACAGAGGCGGTCTGCATAGAAGCAGGGATGAGTATTAATAGATAATGTACTATTTGTAACTGAAACTACAGTTTTCTCGTACCTGAACGAGATTTTGTGATGATAGCTATCTTTCTTAAGCCCCCTTTTCTGGTAATATTCTCAGTAGTTCTCCCAAGGGGCTGTCTTTTTGTGTAATGTAATCCTAGCCCTAGTTGACCGAGACACATAAAAGTCCTTAGAACATGTGACACCTGTCCCAGTAGTTCCTATGGGGTCTTCATCACTGGCATTCCTGTAGCTGTTCTGTGATGTCTCATTAAGATTAAAATAATTTCTCACCTTTTCTTGGGTTTCTTTCTACCTGAGTCAGTTAGCTTTTGCTGCTGTTAAGCACCACAAAATCTGCTGTCTTAAGACAGCATTTTATGATTGCATAAGAGTCCATGAGTCGCCTGGGCAAGTCTGCTGATTTAACGGTAGGTAGGCGCACTGATGTTGGCTGGACTTGCTTCTACATCTTTGTAGTTACATACCAGACCAGCTAATGCCTAGACTAGGACAACTTCTGGTGGATGCCTCTTCTGTCACCATATTGTTTCTCTACCTACAGAAAGCTAGTCCAGGCTTGTTCAAATGGCAGCCAGGAGATCTCCAGGAGAAGGAAGACAGAAGGGCAGCCTGAAGTATAGGCTTGGGATTTATACACTCTTCCATTTTCCACCATTCTCTTGGCAAAAGAAATCACAAAGCCTATTCAGATTCAAGGGATGAAAAAATAAATTCCAGCCTTTTTTTTTTTTTTTTTTTTAAGGTAGGCTCCACAACCAGCATAGAGCCCAGTGCAGGGATTGAATTCACAACCCTGAGATCAAGAGTCAGACACTAAACCAACTGAGGCACACAGGTGCTCCAAATTCCAATTCTTGATGGAAATAATTGCAAAATCACAATGTAAAGGAGTATAATATGAAGAGTGGTGAAGTATTGCTATTTTTGCAATCTACCATACTATCAACTGCAACCTAACTGGTCTTAACTAGTAAAAAGTCCTCATTATGAAGAGAATTATGCCCTAAAACAAAAGAATCTTGCAGTAGGGCTCAGGTTCACTTTAGAATGCTTTTTATACAACAGTTAGAATTTACTAGCCCCTTGTTTAATTAAATTATTGGATAATGATATAAGCATTTTTGGTAGCACTGCTATATCCAATAATAATGACAGAAAATTTTTTGCTAGGGCAAATTATTAAAAGTAACTAATATGATCTTAAGTTGAAGTGATAGTATTGCTGGTTAATTGAAATTTCCAAATTATTCTGGACTGTCAGGCAATGTTTGTCCTTCTACTGTTACCAATATTGAGAGAGCAATATGAAACTTTTTTTTTAACAGACTGCTTAAGCCATAATATGCAAGGAAAGCAAGAACTGTTAAACTTGAGGATATTAAATACAAAGCACAGATGGACTGAATAGATGAGGGAATTATAGAATTATTACATGATTAGTCAATTGGGAAAGATAACAGTGAAGATATCTTCTACATTATAATATCCTATCACCATAAAGAGAAAATAAAACACCAAGTATAATAGATTTGAATCCTGTTTAGGTCTATCACAGTACTGATTCCCATTTCGATGATGGTGATGCAGATTAGAGGTCAGAGAGAGTTAAATTTTTTTAATCTAAATTATTTTACACAGTCTTTCTTTGTAACAATGTAAAATATTCTTTGCAATGAAAGATGACTGCAAAATTATACCAATCATCAACAAGAAACGTAGGTCCTTACAGATGACCCTTTGCTGGGTGGGCCAAGAACTGAGTTTTTTTTGTTTGTTTGTTTGTTTGTTTTTTTCCAAGAACTGAGTTTTAATCAAGACCTAAATATTCCTGGACTGAGACCTTCCCCCTCCTCACTCTGCCAATATTTCTCAAAATCATTGTGTCTCTTGCCTTTTTCTATTCTCCTGAGACTCACTGTAAGTTTTCATTGATGAGTAGATGCAAACTATTTATTTCTCAGTCTTTGCCTGCTGATTTTCAGGATAAGTAGGGAATATTAGCATTAACAGAACCTATTTGTCAACATCTCTTCCATTCAGTATACAATAAAATTTTAAGCAAGACTTCATGAAAAAGTGCTATCAATCATAAAGAAAATAAATATCTTGGACACATGGCTATAACAATACTAAAAAAAAAAAAAAAAAAAAAGAAAACAACTCAGAGGACCCAGGTCTATTCCAGCTGGGAAATAGCCTAGCCCATTAAGAAAAACAATGAGATGAATTGATACTTATTTTTTAAAATAGTGAGATATAAAATTTGTCTGTTACCCCATTTTAATATAATTTAGAACCCTATAAATATTACTGATGCAAATGTCATATTATTTCATGACTTAGTAGTTTCCAATTTTAGAATATAGTAGACATCATTAATTTGAGACAATTTTTACATATTCAGAATACTATTAGTATATTACAGATTGTAGTTAACATACAAACATGAATATATCTTGATTACCCACAAGTTTACATAGTTATTTGTATAGTTAGCACCTGGCTTTGCATCTTACATTTAGTATGTGTTCAGTTAAAAAATGTAGTGCCTTTCATTAAATATTAATAAAAAGATTGAGATTATCAAGAAAATAAATATTTTGGACACATAACTGTAACTATGTTATAGAAAAGCTTCACAAGACACCAGGTCTAATCTAGCTCATCCTCTGACCTACAAGAGGAAGGAAAAATACTTGGATAATTACTAATCTTAAATTACTTAACTTTGAATTTTTCTTGGCAAGATCACACAATCATTTCCTGGTTATTAGTCACTTAAATTCTAGTTCTGATTCAATAGCATGCAAGACGAGTTTACTATTAAAATAGATTTATTCTTGGGCAGCCCGGGTGGCTCAGCAGTTTAGTGCCGCCTTCAGCCCAGGGCCTGATCTTGGAGACCCAGGATCGAGCCCCACATTGGGCTCCCTGCATGGAGCCTGATTCTCCCTATGCCTGTGTTTCCGCCTCTCTCTCTTTCCCTGTGTCTCTCATGAATAAATAGACAAAGTCTTTTTTAAAAAATAGATTTATTCTTAAAAAGTGGTTCTTAAAAATAAACTTCTCTAAAATTGCATGAGTTTTTTTGGAGGGTAGGGAGGAAAGACACATTTTTTTTTTAATTGTCCATTTTAGAGAGAGAGCAAGAGAGAGCACAGTTGGGGAAGGAGAGAGGGAGAGAGAGAGAGAGAATCTCAAGCAGACTCCACATTGAGCGGGGAGCCCAACACAGGGCTCAATCCACAATCCTGAGATCAAGACCTTAGCCAAAACCAAGAGTTGGATGCTAATTGACTGCTCCACTGAAGCACCCCAGAAGGACACATCTTAGTAACTATATGACTAAGAACTGTAATTTCAAAAAAAACTAGGGAAAATGTGGGTCTTTTTTCCCATTGAATATGGAACAGAGGCTGAATGAGAAAACAATTAACTTATTATTATACTAAAGAAGTGAGACATCAAATTATTCCTAGTAACCGCATTTTTGCATGTTCAAACAAAAAATCTTACTTTTAAATATGAGCATGAGATATATAATTTTGTTTACATGCATCAAAATTATCTAATGAATTCAAGATTGACAACACTTTCAGGAACCTTTAAAGAAAGGGAATGGATGTTCTATAGTCAACTAACTGCTTTTACATTTTAAAAAAAGAACAGAGATTAAAATCCCAAATACTTAACCCCTTACTTGAAAGTTGATTAAAACCATTCTCCATTTGTTGTGAAAAATGGAGAAAGCATAGTAAATATAACCTCACTTATGGCCAAGGTGCTTAAGAGATTTTTCTATGTAACTTGCTAAAGTTTCTCTCCTATAAAGTTCTCTCCCATTCCTGGCTTTATTGAGATATAATTGATAAAAATTACATATATTTAGTGTATACAACTTGATGAGTTTGAACATCTGCATAAACTGGTAGAACTATCACCACAATCCAAAGTACTAGATCTATCACATCCAAAAGTTTCTTTATGGCCCTTTGATTTCATTTTTGTTTGCTTGTTAACACTTAACATTGGACCTTCTCTATTAGCAATTTTTTAGATGCAAATGTAGTATTATTAACTATAAATACTATTTTAAGGGACACCTGGGTGGCTCAGTGGTTGAATATTTGCCTTTGGCTCAGGTTGTGATCCCCAAGGTCCTGGGATCAAGTCTGGCATTAGGCTCCCTGCATGGATCCTGCTTCTCCCTCTGCCTATGTCTCTGTCTTTCTCTCTGTGTCTCTCATGAGTAAATAAATAAAATCTTAGATAAAAAAAAAAAAACAACTATAGATACTATCTTATACGGCAGATCTTTAGAACTTGTTCAGAATAGATATACAAAAGAATTGAAATCAGGATCATGAAGAGATAGAATGGTGATTACCAGGGGCCGGAGGAAGTGGAAAATGGGGAGTTACTCTTCAATTGATGTAAATTGTCAGTTATGCAAGGTGACTAAGCTCTAATGTTCTCTTGAATTCACTCTATTCAAGCTTTGATTCTGATCACTAAACTGAGATTATTTTTGTCAGAGTTGCTAAATCCAATGTTCAGCTCTCAGCCCTCATCTTAATTGGTCTGTCAGTGCATGTAATATAGTTGATTAGTCACTCCTTCTTGAAACTCTTACTAATTTTGGTTCTAGGTGAATACGTTTTATTGGTGTTTCATAAATCTCATGGGCTATGACTTCTTATTCCCTTTTTCTGGGACTTCCTCCTCTCTTCAAATTCTAAGTGTAGTAGCATTCCATCCAATCTAAACTAAATCTCTTAAATGAGAGACTTGTGACTTTAACACCATGTGTATGCTGAAATATACCAATTCTTGTATTGAATTGCAATTAACATACTATTATATAAGTTTCCACTGTACAATGTAGTGATTGGACAATTCTATACCTTGCTCAGGGCTCACCATGATAAGCGTAAGTCACCATCTATCACCAAATGTTATTACAGTATTATTGTCTGTATTCCCTGTGTTCTTTTCATTCCCATGACTTATTATTTTATCAATAGAAATTTGTGCCTTTAATCTCCTTTATCTATTTTGTCCTCCCCTCTGATGACTACCGGTTCTTTTTATTTAAGAGTCTGGTCTTTTGTTTGCTTCCTTGTTCATTTGTTTTGTTTTCTCAGATTCCATATGTAAGTGAAGTCATATGGTATTTATCTTTCTCTGACTTATTCACTTAGTATTATACTCTTTTTTTTAAGATTTTATTTATTTATTCATGAGAGACAAGGAGAGAGAGGCAGAGACACAGGCAGAGGGAGGAGCAGGCTCCCTTCAGGGAGCCTGATGTGGGACTCGATCCCAGGACCCCTGGGATTACACCCTGAGCCAAAGGCAGACCCTCAACCACCGAGCCGCCCAGGCTCTTTATACTCTTTAGATCCATCATCCATTTTGTTGCAAATGGGAAAATTCTTTTTTATAGCTGAGTAATATTCCATTACACACACACACACACACACACACACACACACACACACATATATATACATACACATGCCCCTACTTTATCCATTCATCTGTTGACAGACACTTGGATTGCTTCTATGTCTTGGCTATTGTAAATAATGCTGCAATAAACTAAAGATTCATATATTTCATTGAATTAGTGTTTTCATTTTCTTTGGGTAAATACCCAGCAGTTGAATTACTAGATCATATGATATTTCTATGTTTATCTTTGTGAGTAACCTCCGTACTGTTTTCCTAGATATTTCACCAATTTATATTCCCTTCATATATTATTATATTATTATTTTATATTCCACCATATTTTTGCCAACACTTATGTCTTTTTGCTTCTTTTTTTTTTGTCTTTTTGATTTTTATACAACTCAACATCCAAAAACCAAACAATCCAATTAAAAAATGAGGAGACAGGGCAGCCTGGGTGGCTCAATGGTTTAGTGCTGCCTTTAGCTCAGGGCCTGATCCTGGAGACCTGGGATCAAGTCCCATGTCGGGCTCCATGCATGGAGCCTGCTTCTCCCTCTGCCTGTGTCTCTGTCTCTCTCTATCTCCCTCTGTGTGTGTGTGTGTGTGTGTGTGTCTCATGAATAAATAAATAAAATCTTTAAAGAAAAAAAAGACAAATAGACATTTTTTCCAAAGAAGACAGATGTCCAACAGACACATGAAAAGATGCTCAACATCACTTATCAGTGAAATTCAAATCAAAACCACAATGAGAAATCACCTTACACCTGTCCAAATTCAGACTCCAAATTTTATATGTTAATATATTTTCCACTAAACTTCAATTTTATGTAACTCATTTACCTAAAGGATATGTATATGTGAATGCTGTCTCAAATTTCACATGGCTCAAAATGACTATTTTTTTTTTCTTAATGTCATTCTAGACAAGAGTTGATGCTCCTTAAATTAAGTTATGAGAGGTGTAGGGGAAGTCTGGTAATATTCTCGATATATTTTGAAGACAAAGCCAACAGAATTTGCTGAAGGTTAAGATGCTGTGGAGAGAGAGAATTAAATGAACAAAAATATGCTTTATATATTTCTTGCCTGAACACACAGTTAATGGAAGTCTCATTTAGGTAAAATTTTAAGGGTGGTGGATGTATGAGATATTCTAAATTCATTAGCCAATATGAATCATATGAATCAATGCTTACATAAGATTGCATATATTGTACTTACAGGTTATATATGCATTAAATCATACAAAAATATTTGGTGAGGGCTTACCTGGAGATACAGCAATAAACAAAAACAAACAATTTGCTGTCACGGCACTTAGATTTTAATGGGGAAGGAGGCAGTAAAACAAAGATGAACAAGGTAATAAGATAAATGCAGGTTAATAGTAATAGATCTAATCTAATGGGCTTAAGATATTTAAGATCCACAAGTATGAAATGAGATGACACTTTGACAGGATGAGAGGTGGATTACTTTAGATAAGGTGGTTAGGGAGAGCTTTTCTTCAGAATGACAAAGATCTGGAGACTTCCATGTTCGAGCCAGGTTTGAGATATGCTATCTAAATAGGTGCCAGCCGTGATAAGCCCTGGAGAGAAAGTGTTAGGAATTTTGTTCCCAGTGAAATGGGAAGCCACTAGAGGGTTTCATGCAGGAGAGTTATGGGTTGTATTTTGATTTCACCAATAATGATGTTGCATGTATGTGGCTTAAGGGGGTCAAGGATGGCAGTAAGGAGAAAATTTGGGGACAGTGTGACAATTGTACATATAACAGTGATTGATTAGTGTTTCCTGGCCATATTTCAACATCCACATATTAACATATGTTATTATAAGACTTGTCAATGCATATTTCTGGAGCTTTAAAGATTTTTGAGAAAGATTTCTTTTGCTTTATGTTAACTTATGTCTTCAGGAAGTATTTGTTGAATATCTACTTTGTGCTGGCATCATAGTCATTTTCAGTCACTTTTAAAAGATTTTTTAAAGATGTTATTTATTTATTCATGAGAGACAGATAGAGAGAGGCTGAGTCATAGGCTGGGGGAGAAGCCTTCTCCCCATGGGGAACCCGATGTTGGACTCGATCCTGGAACTCTGGGATCAAACCCTGAGCTGAAGGCAGATGCTCAACTGCTGAGCCAACCAGGCATCCCAATTTTTAAAAATTTAAGAATATACTACAACTGGTGATTTTTTAACAATAAAAAGAACATTTTTGTATGTTTTTAACTAATCTAAGTTTATAAGCAATAGGCATTACCTAATCAGTCCTTCCTTCAGATAACTGGTAAGCGCCAGACACAAGTTAGAAGTTTTTCTTCTTTCCCTGACATAAGCTAAATTATTTTATCTTACTATTTTAAGAATAAATATAATTGTGCCTTCTTATACTAGTGACAAATATTTAATTTCTGTGACTATTTCATAGGTAGTTTGTGTTATTGTGTTGGAGATGCAAAACATATATGCCAGCCCTAGGAACCGCTCTAAGTTATTTTGAATTCTTTGAGAGTGGGTTTTAGAGTATAAATGTATAAGGAAGTAAATGATATTTGTTTCTCCAATCCATCGTTACTTCCACTAACTTAAGTCAAGCTCTCATTTTATCTCACTGAGGTCCTACCCTTCTTACTAGCATCTAATCCATCTTCCATATCACTTCCAGAACAAACTTTATCGAATGCAACGGTAGGCATAGAATGGTTTCCCAAAGATGTCCATGTCCTGTTCTCCGGGACATGGACTGTAATATCTATGTTACATAGAAGGAAGGAGTGAAGATTACAGATGGAATTAAGTTTGCTAATCAGCTGACCTTGATATGAGGAGGTTAATCTGGATTAACCAAGCAGGCCCAAAGTAATCATAGGGTTCTTTTAAGTGGAATAAGGAGGCAGGATACAGTGTCAGAGCGATGTGAAAGAAAGACTCTTCCAGGCCCTTGTGGTTTGAATAAGAAAGGGGACATGTGCAAAGGGATGTGGTCAGCCTCTAGAAGCTGAAAAAGACAGGGAACCAGTATTTTCTTAGAGCCTCCAAAAGAAAAGCAGATACCTTGATTTTAGCCAGTTGAAACCCATTTTGGATTTCTGACTCTGGAACTGCATCATTACAGATGGTTCAACTACCAAGTTTGTGGTTCAGTTGTTACAGTAGCCAGAGGAAATGAGATGTCACATCCTAATTTAAAATTTTCTAGTGACTCCTCATTACACTTTAGATGAAGTCAGTAATGCACTAATAAATGTTTAACAACTAGATCTATCTCTGGGATAAAAGTCCTGATGTTTAGTGTTTGCCAATTTCAGTGTTATAACCAATCAAACTATGGCCTATTTCAAGCTACCAACCTGGCCTAACTGAAATTCATGTTGGAAAAACAAAGACGTACACAGAGTGGTGCCTTACAAACTGATAGGAGTGCATCACCGGACAGATTCCATCCCCCAAAGATGTGGTTTTTAGACCATGCTTAATCTAACTTCAGAGTCTCCAGTTGTAGTTCATACATCTTTCCCTGGTTTCTTTCATGTTCTTTGCATATACTGATCTTTACCCTTGGAGGGTTCCTTTCATCTGTCCATTAGAATTGCACTAATTATTTACAAATCAGCAAAGACAATGCCTCCTTTGTGAAGCCTTCCCTTCCCATTTTACCTCCCACCTCATTAAATTCCCCTGAGGCATAGAGTCCACAGCTGCCTTTTATTATTACTCTTTTTTTGTGATGCTGAAAGTACCTTGAAGCTTCTTTTATTGCTGAATATCTCCCAACTAGCAACTTGTTTTAGATTTTTTCCTTAGTCTGAGACTCTAGTAAGTACAGATATTTCTGTTTATTTTTTTAAATGTCATATGCTAGACTAGACATAGAACAAATATGTGGAGATGTTTGCTAGAGAAAAGAAGTTAATGCTATGGAAGGACTTAGACCTGGAAATAAAAGGCATAGCATAAGGAATATATTGAGTAGTATTGGGATAGTGATATACGGAGACAGAGGGCAGCTACACTTGTGGTGAACGTAGAACACTATATAAACTTGTTGAATCACTATGTTGTACGCCTGAAATTCATGTAACATTGCATGTCAACTATACTCAAAAAATTACAAAAAGGAAATTAATGTGCATTAAGTTTGCACTCAATACACAAAAGAGGTGCAAAAAGATTCGTTCTGTTTGAGACAGAAGTAAAGAAGGTGAGAGAATTAAGACAGATTGAGTATAAATTGAATGATTTTGGTAATTGGGCAAAGGTTAAGCCCCTGATTTCTTAATATTCTCTTTAGTAGTCAACATTATGCAAGCGATACTGAGGTAGCTGTAATTGCCCCATGCAATCTGGGATGTCGAATATAAACTAGCTCACTAAAAATGAGAAATCCTCCTCAGGTTAGATTTCTAAAGAAGAAGAAAAATAGCTTTGTAGTCTTTGCAAGGGTTAAATTTTAAAAAATAGACAAAAAGGGTCAAGATTAAAAAATTGAAATTTGAGTAAAGAAAGCCAATATTTGTCCATATCATAATATAAAATCTAAGGTGAAGAATAGTAATAAAGTAAAATAATAACAAAATGTTCAAACACTCTGCAAAAAAATGATCTATCAGTCAGGTACTTATAAGCAATTCAACTAGAAAAATGAAATCCACCTCTAAAGTGAAGGTACTGATTTTATTAGAATACATTAGCAGGTTCACAACTAATTTGGAAAAGTTGAGTTTGTCTGTTTGACAAGCTTGTAGATCAAGAAGAAAAAAGGAGGGGAAAAGAAAGTAAATTAACAGAAACAGAGAAAGTAAATTATTCCAGTTCCAATAATATGTGAGGTAGTTACATGAATGACTCCTTCTACTGAGAAAAAACAGATATCCTATATAAAGCATTTGAAAAATAATAATTTTTAGAAAAACTTTGATTGCCTAGAGAAAATGTAAGGTCTTATTCTTAATCATACCATTTACTGAAGATGCACATGTACATTGTATCAAATACATATTAATAAATATGTTCATAATTTTATCATATCAGTACTAACATTTTAGTGTTAATCAGCACACCCTTAAGAGTTCACAGATAACATTATTCAGTTAGAATTTCGAGCTTCATGAGAAATAACATTAGAAAAGCTCAGTTGGTTAGGTATCTGCCTTTGGCTTGGATCATGATCCCAGGGTCCTGAGAGTGAGCCCCTCATTGGGCTCTCTGCTCTTTGGGGAGCATGCTTCACCCACTCCCTCTGCTGTACTCCCTGCTTGTGCTCTCTGGCTCGCTCTCTCCCCCTCTCAGTCAAATAAATAAATAAAAATCAGAAAGAAGGAAAGAAAGGAAAGAAAGAAAGAAAGAAAGAAGAAAGAAAGAAAGGAAGGAAGGAAGGAAGGAAGGAAGGAAGAAAGAAAGAAAGAAAGAAGAAAGAAAGAAAGAAAGAAAGAAAGAAAGAAAGAAAGAAAGAAAGAAAGAAAGAAAGAAAGAAAGAAAAGGAAGAAGGAAAGGAAAGGGAAGGGAAGGGAAGGGAAGGGAAGGGAAGGGAAGGGAAGGGAAGGGAAGGGAAGGGAAGGGAAGGAGGAAAGGAAGGAAAGTGGACAGCCCCAGTGGCCCAGTGGTTTAGTGTCACCTTCAGCCCAGGGCGTGATCCTGGAGACCCGGGATTGAGTCCCACATCGGGCTCCCTGCATGGTGCCTGCTTCTCCTTCTGCCTGTGTCTCTGCCTCTCTCTTTCTCTCTCTCTCTCTCTGTATCTCATGAATGAATAAAGAAAATTAAAAAAAAAAGAAAAGAATGATCTATTATGGAAGTGCAGGAGTCCCCAAAGTCTATTTTGTTATCTCTAACCTTTTTTTTTTCTAATCTTTTAAGTACCCAGATTTCTGATGTTGAGATCAATTTTGTTGTTTTAATAACATGTAGAACTGGTAATCCATAGAGTTTCGAGGAAGGGAGGAAGTTTGTTGGCCAAGATCTCTTTCAGTGGCCTGTTTATAAGTGAGGTATATGTCACACTTGAAAGAAGAATTATAGGTAGTAACTCTGAGGTCTCTCACTGTTCATTATTTTGTTTTGATGGACTTTTCTGGAATACTTGTGATAAGGATCCTGGTCTCTGGTGTGTTTGAAGATGGAATTTTTTAAAAACGAGTTGATGGCCCATATCTGAATCTATCATTATTAGCTCAAAATTATTTACAGCTTTTACCAGGTACTCTTACAAGAACTGTATGAATTTGATCCTCTTAATACCTTCCCATAATGGTGTCCTCGATTGATAAATGAGAAACTTAGGTACCAATAAGTAAGATAAGTAAGTGACTCTCCCTGAGTCACTCTGCTAAGTGGCAGAACTGGAATGTGAATCCACATAGTCCATCTCTACAGTCTGTCCATTTACACACTATGCTGATTTATCGGTTCCTTTTTTAAACAGAACAGTGATGTTAATTGCGTGATAGAAAATGAACATAATTTAGCCAGAACATTTCCTTGGTCAATGTACTTTTTGTTGCAAGTACCAGAAATCCACATTAGCAGATAAAGAGAGGAATGTGCCATGAGGGTCTAACAAAATTTATCTGGTCCCATAGCACAATTTCCAGTCAAGTCCCATGAGACACTAATTCCACCCTCTTCCTTTCCTTCTAGTATAACTTGGTTTCTCACATCTCTTGCTCTCAGCTTCATTTAATTTTTATAGTAAAGAACTCCTCCATAGGGACAGTGATTTCCAAATTAGTCTTATCACCAAGTCTGTTTGGTGTGATTATTTAGGTTCTGGATTATGTGTTAGACTTTTCATAACTCTGGTGTTCCTAGAGTTATTATAACATAACAACAAAAAAGAGCTAGCTTGTTTGTAGCCAGCAGGTTGGCACTGTGACCACCACTTCCATCCCTCCCTGGGCACTATTTCTGTGTAGTGTTTAGTGAGAGATGTCCAGTGATGGGAATTTGCTCAAGATTCACAAATCAGAAGTGAAACAATAATCACTGAGAGGTCATGAGTGCCTTCCTAGAGGCTTCATCAATTTGTTGACTTTTTGCTTCACAAACTCCCATGTGGCAAATGCAGGCACTTCTGGGATCTATCCCCTAGTTTTGGTCTGCCTTTGTGGTGAGCACTGCAGATTTCCTCACATTTCTCCTCTCAACCTGCATTCTTGGGCTGAGGCCCAGTCCAAGACCTACATGTGAGTGTAACTGACTTCGGGGCAGCAACTATCCACATCTTTAGAGGTACCTTTCTTGAACTTCTCTCTGTAGTTAGATTTCTAATAGTCATGTAAGATTATAATATCTTTTAAACTCTTTAATAAGTATACATAAACTTATTTGTCTGAATAAACCCTTCTTATAGACCCTTGTAACATCTCGAGACATTGTGCGTTTAGTTTGTTTTACACATGCAAAATTTTTTGAAATCCTGGACTAATAAGTCACGTTAAAGTTACTGGCTATTCTTAGGAAAGTGGTTATATGTTTAAGCCATACTTTTTTTTTTTTCTCTATTTTATCTACAACACAAATTTAATGGCTTTCAACCAATTGGATGAGGCCTATTCAGATTAGAGAGAGGGATCCTCTTAAGTGTAACTGGATTGTCTATGTAATCACATGGACAAAAATATGTTCACAGCAACACCTGGACTAATATTTCACCAAATAGCTGTGCTATAGCCTACCTAATCCATGCATACAATCAACCAATAGAAAACTTGTCATACATAGACAAATGAAGATAGTTCTAGATGAGATATAAATGATGGTTGCAAAATTAAGATGACCCATAAAACATAACTTGTGGAAGATTTTAAGTATTAGAAGAAAACTTTCTATATAATTGTGAACATTTTATACCTTGAATTTCAGTGAAGATAGATTAAAGGTCCTCAGGTGGGTGATCTCACACTTAGGTCATTTAACTTCTCCATACCTCAGTTTCCATACAGGTGAAATGGAGCTGATAATAACACATACCTCATAGAGTTTCTATGAAGCTGAAATTGTGAAGAATATAGAAAGCATTTAGAAGAGCACCTACTCACTGTATGTGTTATTGTCATTATTATTAGAAATAAACTCCTTTTTTTTATTATTATTATTATTTTTTTATATATATATTTTTTAAATTTTTATTTATTTATGATAGTCACAGAGAGAGAGAGAGAGAGGCAGAGACACAGGCAGAGGGAGAAGCAGGCTCCATGCACCGGGAGCCCGATGTGGGATTCGATCCCGGGCCTCCAGGATCGCGCCCTGGGCCAAAGGCAGGCGCCAAACCGCTGCGCCACCCAGGGATCCCCAATAAACTCCTTTTTATAAAAAGTTACTTATATAATGGCAGGCTGTCTCTTATTAATCATTTAGAGGATTTTTTCAATAAAAAAGTTGACGTTACAGTTTTGAAATTATCATTACCACTGGAAATGATCGCTTTAAGATAATGAAAAAATAAAATGAGAAAAAGATAAGCATTTTGCTAAACGTGACAAAAGAAACACGTTTTCTTTTGTGTTTCTTTGGAAACAAAAGACAAAAAAACTGCTGTATTATAAAATCAGACTCATTTTCCTATTTTCGCAAGGGTCACAATGTCTCTGAAATTGCTTCTAAAACAACTGAGGGTGTTAATATTTAGACATGAAAATGCCAAAAGAAAACTTTTGTTACTCCAAGGAAAGCTTTCTATTGACCGAAGTTGCTGCATAGCCACAGTTTACGAGGTTACAACAGGACAACACAATAGATTCTACTTTAACCTCCCACATCAGCTTTCTCAATCTCCAGTACTCACTCAAGCACACACACACACACACACATATATATATAAAAGTTGTCTTTGAACATTTTCTCTTTTTGAACTGAGATACAGTAATACATGGAGAATATCTCTTGAGGCTTACACAAGATAGATGACACTGGCGGTTAAAAATAGGATATGTTAGATAAACTTTATAATGCAAAACTTGAGGCAGAGGAACTCTAGCCTATTTAAGCAATCTCATGGATTTTAAATGTTATATAATAGAGATTGAAAACCAAATTGTGGTAATAATAATGTGAAATGCAAACCTTTCATATATCATGATATTAAACGATATCATTAAGTTTAAACATTAGTTTCACTCTATGGAAATCAGATTTAAATAGCACTATGATTATTTTACTCGTAAAACTAGACATCATCACAAATGTAGGTAAAAGTTACAAGTTATTTTATAGCTAGCACTCTTTTCTGAGTAAAAGGAAGAGTTTATTGGATGGAATAAAATTCAACTTAATTTTAACATAAAACAGAATTTGTGTTATAAATGTAAAAATGTCAAGTTCTTTTTAGTATATATATTGATTCTGTACGTTATGCTTTTAAAAATTATGACATTGTTTTTCTCGATTCATAAATTCACAGTACCAGGTGCATATTTAAGTATATGTATAAGGAAAAACATATAGACATAAAACTTTGGAACTCTAAATATCATAAATGCCAACTCCTCCATTTTGTGATGAAATCAAGGCAATTGGTATCTGCTTCATACTCCAGGACTCTGTATTCTGTCTCAGAATACCTGTTTCCAAGCAACAGTCCCCCTTCCTTGTTTGATTACATGTAAGTGCATTCAACAGATATGAGCTAAGCACTTACTGTATTCCCTTGTTCCAGAACAAGGGAATACATAAATGAAAGAACTCTAGACTTTAAAGAGCTTAAATTTTGAAAAGAACGGATTTTGACACATATATAAACAAGCGTGGCAGATTATCCTAAGTGTTTTATTAAAAGTGTGCAGCCGCTGACTATCAAGTTTCCAATGAGATCTGAATGAGGGAGGGAGCAGGGAGGGAGTGTTCATCCCAAGCTGAATGCTGAAAAGTGAATAGGTATTTGCTAAACAATGCGTAACAACACTGTGAATAAGCAGAAGAGTTGGAGCTCAGGTTTTGAGTAGACCAGAAGAGAATTGGACAATGAAGAAGGTATATGGAGAGAGAGAGAGAGAGAGAGAGAGAGGTGAGATCAAAGATAGCTTTTTTTTTCTAAGTAATAATGAATCAATAGTGCTTTAACTTTGTTTCTTATCTTAAAAATCTTAATACTATCCCCCACTTGAGTTGCAGCCAACTCAGAAGTATATGACATAGGGAAAAGCATTCTGCATTATTCCCTTGGAAAGCGTCATCTTTACGTAGTCATTTCCACCTCTAAGTCTAGCTGTGCCAACATATGCGTGAGCATTTCTCACTTAAATTATTACAAACTTGCATAGTAGATTTGAAGAATCAGATTTGTCCATCATCTGCTTGGGTGTTATTGCCTTACTTGCCTGCCCTGTATTCTTTCTTGATACGTGGAAACTGTTCTAGCTGCAGACTCATCATGATGAGACCCAGGCCATTGTGAACCTACTACCCAGGTTGACAATAGCCTTGGGTTTTATGAACTCTCCTGTTCTTTAGCCATTCTATACTTCTGCTTTCAGAAGTAAACTATTCTTCTACAGATCTCTGTGTGAACTCTGTATACTTCTGCTTTCGGAAGTAAACTATTCTTAAAGATTCTTAAAGTTGTAAGGACTTTTAAACTTTTTATTTTGTCAAGATTTTCTTAAAATATTTCAGTTACAAATCAGCTCTGTTACCTTTATTCATAACACTGTTTTAAAGCAGAAGAAATTGCCATAATGAAAGTTATGTTGCTAGTTTGTTTCCAAAAGGCAAAAACGAACAAAAAACAAAAAAACAAAAAAACAAAGATAAACATCTAAAATAATGAATCATCACTGAAGCGTTTAAATAAAAATAGCTTAATCTAAAATTTTGCTTCCGTTCTTTATGATGTACAAGCTAGGAAAAATAAAGTGACAGTGTTCTTGTCTTGTAGGACATGCTGTCACAGATAGCTGAAGAGGCTTACGTCAGTAGAACAGTTTAAAGTGGCCTGGAATACAGACAACTCTTCCAATTTTAGTATTAGTGAGTTCCCATGAAGTTTTCCCAAGATACCAGCAATTGTTCCATGAGGAAGACTTTGTAATATTTTCTTTTTTTTCCCTCTTAAAAGTTTCCTTCTTTTTTTATTTATTTATTTTTATTTTTTATTGGAGTTCAATTTGCCAACATATAGCATAACACCTAGTGCTCATCCCATCAAGTGCCCCTCTCTGTGCCCATCACCCATTTGCCCCAACCCCCCGCCCTCCTCCCCTTCCACCACCCCTTGTTCGTTTCCCAGAGTTAGGGGACTCTCATGTTCTGTCACCCTCTCTGATATTTTCTCTCATTTTCTCTCCCTTCCCCTCTATTTCCTTTCACTATTTTTTGTATTTCCCAAATGAATGAGACCATAGAATGTTTGTCCTTTTCCAATTGACTTACTTCACTCAGCATAATACCCCCCAGGTCCATCCATGTCAAAGCAAATGGTGGGTATTTGTCACTTCTAAAGGCTGAGGAATATTCCATTGTATACATGAACCACATCTTCTTTATCCATTCATCTGTCGATGGACACCGAGGCTCCTTCCACAGTGTGGCTATTGTGGACATTGCTGCTAGAAACCTCGGGGTGCAGGTGTCCCGGCGTTTCACTGCATCTGAATCTTTGGGGTAAGTCCCCAGCAGTGCAATTGCTGGGTCATAGGGCAGGTCTATTTTTAACACTTTGAGGAACCTCCACACAGTTTTCCAGAATGGCTGCACCAGTTCACATTCCCACCAACAGTGCAAGAGGCTTCCCTTTTCTCCACATCCTCTTCAACATTTGTGGTTTCCTGCCTTGTTAGTGTTCCCTGTTCTCACTGGTGTGAGGTGGGATCTCATTGTGGTTTTGATTTGTATTTCCCTAATGGCAAGTGATGCAGAGCATTTTCTCATGTGCGTGTTGGCCATGTCCATGTCTTCCTCTGTGAGATTTCTCTTCATGTCTTTTGCCCATTTCATGATTGGATTGTTTGTTTCTTTGCTGTTGAGTTTCATAAGTTCTTTATAGACCTTGGATACTTGCCCTTTATCTGATAGGTCATTTCCAAATATCTTCTCCCATTTTGTAGGTTGTCTTTAGTTTTGTTGACTGTTTATTTTGCCGTGCAGAAGCTTTTTATCTTGAAGAAGTCCCAATAATTCATTTTTGCTTTTGTTTCTCTTGCCTTCATGGATGTGTCTTGCAAGAAGTTGCTGTGGCCAAGTTCACAAAGGGTGTTGCCTGTGTTCTCCCCTAGGATTTGATGGAATCTTGTCTCACATTTAGATCTTTCATCCATTTTGAGTTTATTTTTGTGTCTGGTGTAAGAGGATGGTCTAGTTTCATTCTTCTGCACGTGGATGTCCAATGTTCCCAACACCATTTATTGAAGAGACTGTCTTTTTTCCAGTGGATAGTCTTTCCTGCTTTGTCCAATATTAGTTGACCGTAGAGTTGAGGGTCCACTTCTGGATTCTCTATTCTGTTCCATTGATCTATGTGTCTGTTTTGGTCCAGAACCACACTGTCTTGATGACCACAGCTTTGTAGTACAACCTGAAATCCGGCATTTGTGATGCCCCCAGCTGAGTGAAATTCCCCTGTCCATTTGGGGTCTTTTCTGAGTCCACACAAATCTTAAGATGATTTGTTCCAACTCTCTGAGGAAAGTCCATGGTATTTTGATAGGGATTGCATTAAATGTGTAAATTGCCTTGCGTAGCATTGACATTTTCACAATATTAATTCTGCCAATCCATGAGCATGGAATATTTTTCCATCTCTTTGTGTCTTCCTCAATTTCTTTCGGAAGTGTCCTATAGTTTTTAGGGTATAGATCCTTTACCTCTTTGGTTAGGTTTATTCCTAGATATCTCATGCTTTTGGGTGCAATTGTAAATGGGATTGACTCCTTCCTTAAAGTCTCTTTCTTCAGTCTCATTGTTAGCATTTAGAAAGACTTCTGGGCATTGACTTTGTATCCTGCCACACTGCCGAATTGCTATATGAGTTCTAGGAATCTTGGGGTGGAGCCTTTTGGGTTTTCTTTTTTTTTTTTTTTAATTTATTTATGATAGTCACAGAAAGAGAGAAGGAGGCAGAAACACAGGTGGAGGAAGAAGCAGGCTCCATGCACTGGGAGCCCGATGTGGGATTCGATCCCGGGTCTCCAGGATCGCGCCCTGGGCCAAAGGCAGGCACCAAACTGCTGCGCCACCCAGGGATCCCCTCTTTTGGGTTTTCTATGTACACTATCATGTCATCTGCAAAGAGGGAGAGTTTGACTTCTTCTTTGCCAATTTGAATGCCTTTCATTTCTTTTTGTTGCCTGATTTCTGAGGCTAGGACTTCTAGGACTATGTTGAATAGCAGTGGTGAGAGTGGACATCCCTGTCTTATTCCTGATCTTAGGGGAAAAGCTCCCAGTGTTTCCTCATTGAGAATGATATTTGCTGTGGGCTTTTCATAGATGGCTTAAGATGCTGAGGAATGGTCCCTCTATCCCTATACTCTGAAGAGTTTTGATCAGGAATGGATGCTGTATTTTGTCAAATGCTTTCTCTGCATCTATTGAGAGGATCATATGGTTCTTGTTTTTTTTTGTTTTTTTTTTTCTTGCTGATATGATCAATCACGTTGATTGCTTTATGAGGTTGAACCAGCCTTGCATCCGGGGATAAATCCCTCTTGGTCATGGTGAATAATCTTAATGTACTGTTGGATCCTATTGGCTAGTATCTGGTTGAGAATTTTTGCATCCATGTTCATCAGGGATATTGGTCTATAATTCCCCTTTTTGGTGGAGTCTTTGTCTGGTTTTGGAATTAAGGTGATGCTGGCCTCACAGAACGAGTTTGGAAGTATTCCATCTCTTTCTATCTTTGCAGGTTTATGAGGATTGCTTCAATATCCTCCCTGGTTATTGGCCAGTTCAGGTTTTCTATTTCTTCCTGTTCCAGTTTTGGTAGTTTGTGGTTTTCCAGAAATGTGTCCATTTCTTCTAGAGTGCCTAATTTATTGGCGTATAGCTGCTCATAATGTTTTTAAAATCGTTTTTATTTCCTTGGTATTGGTGGTGATCTCTCCTTTCTCATTCATGATTTTACTAATGTGAGTCTTTTCTCTCTTCTTTTTAATAAGGCTGGCTCATGGTTTATCTCTCTTATTAATTATTTCAAAGAACCACCTTCTGGTTTTGTTAATCTGTTCCACAGTTCTTCTGGTCTCTATTTCATTGAGTTCTGCTCAAATCTTTATTAACTCTCTTCTTCTGCTGGGTGTAGGATCTATTTGCTGTTTTTTCTCCAGCTCTTTTAGGTGCAAGGTTAGCTTTTGCATTTGACTTCTTTCCAGTTTTTGAATGGATGCTTGTATTGTGATATATTTCCCCCTCAGGACTGCTTTTGCTGTATCCCAAAGATTTTGAACAGTTGTATCTTCATTCTCATGAGTTTCCATGAATCTATTTATTCTTCTGTAATTTCCTGGTTGACCCTTTCATCTTTTAGCAGGCTGGTCCTTAACCACCACATGTTTGAAATCCTTCCAAACTTCTTCTTGTGATTTAGTTCCAATTTCAAAGCATTATGGTCTGAAAATATGCAGGGGATGATCCCAATCTTTTGGTATCGGTTAAGACCCGATTTGTGACCCAGTATGTGGTCTATTCTGGAGAAAGTTCCATGTGCACTAGAGAAGAATGTGTATTCAGTTGAGTTTGGATGTAAAGTTCTGTAAATATCTGTGAAATCCATCTGGGCCAGTGTATCATTTAAAGCTCTTGTTTCTTTGGATATGCTGTGCTTAGAATATCTGTCATTTGCAGAAAGTGCCGTGTTGAAGTCTCTCAGGATAAGTGTATTATTATCTAAGTATGTCTTAACTTTAGTTATTAATTGATTGATACACTTGGCAACTCCCACATTCGGGGCATAAATATTGATGATTGTTATGTCCTCTTGTTGGATAGATCCTTTATGTATGATATAGTGTTCCTCTTCATCTCTTACTACAGTCTTTAGGATAAACTTTAATTTATTTGATATAAGGATGGCAAGCCCTGCTTTCTTTTGAGGACCATTTGAATGGTAAATGGTTCTCCAACCTTTTATTTTCAGGCTGTAGGTGTCCTTATGTCTAAAGTCAGTCTCCTGTAGACAGCAAATAGATGGGTCTTGCTTTTTTATCCAGTCTGAAACCCTGCGTCTTTTGATGGGGTCATTAAGCCCATTTTCACATTCAGAGTTACCTTTGAAAGATATGAATTTAGTGTCATCATGATACCTATTCAGTCCTTGTTTTTGTAGGTTGTTCCCTTAGACTGCCTCTTCCTCTTCCTCTTCCTCTTCCTCTTCCTCTTCCTCTTCCTCTTCCTCTTCGAGTTGCCCTTAATATTTCTTGCAGAGCCAGCTTGGTGGTCATATATTCTTTCAGTTCCTGCCTATCTTGGAAGCTCTTCATCTCTCCTTCTATTCTGAATGAGAGCCTTGCTGGATAAAGTATTCTTGGCTGCAGGTTCTCATTTAGGACCCTGAATATATCCTGCCAGCCCTTTCTGGCCTGCCAGGTCTCTGTGAGAGGTCTGTTGTTGTCCTAATGCTTCTCCCCATAAAAGCTGGTGATCTCTTGTCTCTTGCTGCTTTAAGGATTTTGTCTTTATCTTTGGAATTTGCCATGTTTTACTATTAAATGTCGAGGTGTTGAGCGGTTTTTATTGATTTTAGGGGGGGATCTCTCTATCTCCTGGATCTGAATGCCTGTTTCCCTTCCCAAGTTAGGGAAGTTCTCAGCTATGATTTGTTCAAATACGCTTTCTGTCTCTTTTGGCGCCCTCTGGAACCCCAACTAAACGTAGATTTTTCCTTCTGAGGCTGTCATTTATTTCCCTTAACCTATCCTCATGATCTTTTGTTTTTCTCTTTTTTCCTCAGTTTCCCTCCTTGCCATCAACTTGTCTTCTATGTCACTCACTTGTTCTTCTACCTTGTTAACCCTCGTTGGTAGGACCTCCAGTTTGGATTGCATCTCATTTAATTGATTTTTAATTTCTGCCTGATTAGATCTAAATTCTGCAGACATGAAGTCTCTTGAATCCTTTATGCTTTTTTCTAGAGCCACCAGTAGCTGTATAATTGTGCTTCTGAATTGGCTTTCTGACATTGAATTGTAATGCAAATTTTGTAACTCTGTGGGAGAGAGGTCTGTTTCTGATTCTTTCTTTTGAGGTGAGTTTTTCCTTCTAGTCATTTTGCTCAGTGCAGAGTGGCCAAAAACAAGTTGTACTTGATAGAAGCGTGAACTCTTCTCACTGTAGCATTCCAGCTGTTCTCTCTTTAAATCTCAGGCTGAATTCGTAGGTTTTCAGGATGATTTGAAAGTTATCTAGGTAATTTGGTGGGGACAGGTGATTTGGGGAGCCTACTCTTCTGCCATCTTGCTCCCTCCCCCTATAATATTTTCATAGGCTTAACTGTCTACATGATTATTTTGATGACATACATTGAGAGAAATGTTCTTCCCCTACCCAGGTTTAGATTTTTTTTTCTAATAATTGCTACTTAATATATTTGTTGGTTGTTTTTCTTTGACAAATATGATAGGCAGGTGTGGCTTTCCAACTTTATATGATTCTTAGAGATTACATCTATTTCTCCAATAAGTAGGAGTGGGCTCATATAGTACATAAATGTTGCATAGAGGTGAGATATTGGAAAGGTAGAAATTAAAGTTGCCATGAAATATTATGTCTGGGTAAATGAGAGTAGGAAATTTTCACCGGCAGAGTTTCTGTGTACATGTTCCATTAATTACTGAGCGAAAGAGAGGTAGTGATATCTCCAACTGTAATTATGGACAGGTACATTTCTCCTTTCAGGTCTAGCAAATTTTGCTGCGTTTATTTTGAACCTCAAATTAGTCCATACAATTAAGAGTCTTAAAGTTTCTTGATGAGCTGACCCATTTCTGAGTGCATAATAACCCTTTTTCATCCGAGTAAATTCCTTGTTCTGAAGTCTATTTTGTCTGAATTAAATAACAGTTTTGGTTCTTTTAAAAAAAAATTTGTTTAAGTGTTTCATATTTTCTGTGTGGGTTTAACCAATTCATGTCTTTATTTTTAAAGTGACTTTCTTATAGACAGCCTACAGTTGGATATTGTTCTTTCATTTCACAAAACAATCTCTGTATTTTAATTGGTAATAATATTGTTTAATACTATTGATAAGGATGGATTAAAATACCATTTTGGTAGCTGTTTCCTAATTTTTCTATCTGTTCTTTGTTTCTTTATCCTGTTCTACCATTTTTGGTTAAGAAGATTTTTAAAAATTCCATTTTATCTATCTATTTATTTTTAGCTTGAAATATTTTAAATATTGTTTTAGGGCTTATGGTGTACATTCTTAAGTAATAAGAACCTATCTTCACATAATATTATATTCCATTTCATATGTGGAGCTAAGGACCTTACATTCCCAATGGCTTTTTCCATCCATTATACATTTTTGTCATATATTTTATTTTTATATGTGTTACAAACACACACTACATTGCTACCCTTTTGCTTTAAATAGTTGTTTTTTAGAACAGTTAATATTAATGGAATATGTTATATTTTTGTTCCATTTCCACATTTTTGTGTGGATCCTTTCTTCTGTCCAGTGTTATAATATACCTACCTGAAAGTCTCCTTTAACATTTCTTTCAGGGCAAATCTATTGGCAGTTAATTCACTCAGTTTTCGCCTGTCTGAAAGTCGTTATTTCTCCTTCAGCTTTGAAGGATATTTCCCTCAGTTGCCAATAAACACTCTGGTACAGGAGTGAGCAAAGGCACAAGAGCAAATGTCAGTTTTCCGTTATTACATAAAAGTTCTGGTTAGCAAACAATAATCATGTTGTATTGAGCATCATTAATCCAAGGATTAGTAAATATTGTCTCAGCAAATTAAAATGGTTGAGTTAATGAGAATTAGGCAGCTACTTTTAATGACTTGAACTTAGGTGTAAGTAAGCCCATGTAAACATAAAACTGCATCTCTTATGTTAACGATCTTGGAGCAGAAGGAGCAGGGAAGGGTAGGAGAAATTTTGAATGAAAATTGATTCTTGGACTTGGGAGACCACTGTGGTATCGTAGCCTGCACGATTTCATAATGTATTTATTGAGCTACAACTGAATTCCTTGGCTTCTGCCTCTGCCCAAACAGCCAGAAATGTGAACCTACTAGTGATTAAGATCATGGTCCAAAAAAGAGTCAATGTCCACTTCCAGTCACAGTCATTAAGAAATTAAAGACTCATCCTTGTTTTAAGAAGGGGAATTTAGAGTGGACAATAGGCAGGACCGTTTATTTTTTCTACTAATTCATCTAAAAATCAGCATTTTTTTTTCCTTTTCAGAGGAAAGTGTTGATTCGTCATTTTCCACATGCGAAGTTTAAGGAAAATTGGAATAAGATCTGTTACCTTGTCTTAAATCACTACAGCCAATTCAGGGAACAAATAGAAGAAAATAAACTTTTAAAGAATTCTCAGGTTCATTTACAAAGAAACAACTTTTTATTCCTCCATGAGCAATGTGATTTAGGTCATATTGTAAGTTCTTCTTCATGTTTTTAGCAGATTTCCTGTATCTATGATTATTAGTTGACTCATAAGTAATTTCCTCCAAGATTTTAAAAAGTCAGGTAACTGCTCTTTTGCTGCTGGAAGAATAGCAGCTTACAGTGATACAGAAAATGCAATTCAATAGCTAAGTTTGAAACATGAGATGAGAAACGTGAGCAGAACATGAGTGTGTGTAGGTGATTAATGCCTTGGGCTTCTCTACAGACCTGAAGTCTCTCCGTACACAAATTACCATAGGAGACCACCTGTGCCACACTTCCTCACATTCTCATGTTGCTAGGATCTCTCTCTCTCTCTCTCTCTCTCTCTCTCTCTCTCCAGGCCCTTGTTCTCCAGTGCTGTGCTCTCCTAGTGATTGACAGTCTGTTTCTTCCCTCACACCTTGTGTTCCTCTCTCTGCCTTTGGCTCCTGCCGTCCCGCTGGTGATGCAGACAACCCTCTGGGTTCTTGAATCTTCCTGCTTAGCTCTAAGAAATACAAACAAAGCCAGATGTTGTAACTGTGAACTTTCTATTTAGACACAGTTTGTCAGTTTTTGTGAAAGCACTTTCTGTCAAAAGTCTGTCATAGGATTTCATAAGAAAGAAGAAAATGTTTAAAAATGCAAAATGTGGGCTTGAATAATTGAAGGCAGACTCAAAGGAATGACCTCAAATGACCATAGTAATGAGACGACTATAATAATAACATAATGTATTTGCTTCTCTTGTTGTCACTTTAGGAAATTGCAGCTTACAGCGATTAAGTTAAGTGGCTCATGTATGCATTCATAAAAGAGTAGAATCAAGATTTGATTCCTTCTGGAACATCAAGCCTATGTCCTTTCCTCTACAAAGTCAGTGCTACAACATGGTGGCAGATTTTCTAGACTGTTAAAGGTCCGGCATTTCTTGGCCATCTAGAAAACATATTCAGGAAAAAAAAACCCAAAACTTTAAATGTGAAAAATCGTAAGTATAACTTGAATTTAGTATATGGAATATATATCACCAGTTTAAATATTATGGAAAATAACTTTCAAAAGTAAGTCCAGAAGTGGGTGGGGGATGGGTGATATAGATAAAGGGGAGAAACAAGAAATCCAATTGTGAAAGACCAATGGACTCTAAAAAGCAAAACAAATGAATAAACAAAGAGCAGAATCAGACCTATAAATAGAGAACTGATAGTTGCCAGAGGGGAAGGGAGTAGAGGGAATGGTCAAAATGGGTGAGAGAAGTGGAAGATACGGGTTTCCAGTTATGGAATGGATTAGCCACTGGAATTAAAGGTATAGGGTGAGGAATATAGTCAGTGATGTTATAACAGTGTATGGTGATGGATGGTAGCAGCATGTGGTGAGTATGGCATAATGCAGAGACGTTCAATCACTATCTTACACCTGAAAGTTATGTAAATTTTGTGTTAACTAGGCAATTTTTTAAATATTTTCAAAATACGAGAAAGCTAAAATTATTAAATTTTCAATGTGTCAGTCTTTTATTTTGGAAATATAGAGTGGGTTTTGTCCAAACTTAGAAAATAGCACTTTCTCATGAAAGCATGTAGCATGAAATAGCATGAAAGTGCTATTTTCTCATGAAATAAACCAATGAATTCTAAGGCAAAAATGAAATCACATGATTATATCCATAGAAGCTGAAAAGTGTTTGAAAAAAATCAGTATTTATTCTTCATTTTTAAAAATCCATCAGCTATGTGTAGATGTTTACTTATCTATCTCAGATAATTTTTAATGAAGAAAAATCTGTCATTCCCTTTAAAGTTAAGAAAAATGCCCTCTGTCTAAACTACTGACTATTCAACTGGAAATATTAACATTTAATTAACCACAAGTAAAATGAAGTATTAAAATCAGAAAAAATAGAAAAATATTGCCAATGATATAATCACTTATGTGGAAAACCCTAGAGAGTGAGAGATTTGTCTTAAAAACAGTACAAAGAATAAGGCATACGTATTGTGGCATATTAAATTTATGTATAGGTAGCATTTGATTTCATCTTTACTACCAATCCGATAGAAAAATCACATATGTATGAAAATTTAAAACCTAAAATTGGATGTAAAGGGAAAAGCATATCAAGATTTTGTATGAGATTACTCAACATCACTAAAATATTCATTGTCCCTGGTTTAATTCATAAATTTACGTGACATCTGTAAAACTACTTGAAGTAATTCAATCAGTATCTTCAATAAGTGAGGCTTGGGACAAAATACCCACCTAGAAAGAAAAATAAGCTTTGTACTGTACCTCACATCAAACACACAATTCCATTCATATTTTCTCAATTCCTGTGCAATTGTTTTCATACATTTGTTTTTATGCATATTGTAGAACACATGTTATAATAGTTGTTTACATAGTCCTATTTTTAAAAATATAAATAAAAAACATAAAATTTAACCATCAATTTAAATAAAATTTTACTGTATATAGCCATAGCCACAGAGGTAACATTTCCAGTGAATTCTATTCTTTCTTGAAGATTTCTATTTCCATCTGGTGTCATTTTTCTTCTGTCTAAAGGATTTATTTTAGACTTTTTGTAGTGCAGATCTGTTAGAAGTAAATTCCGTCAGCTTTTGTATGTTTGAAACAAATCCTGCTTTCGTTTTTGAAATACGTTTTTTTCTGAATGTAGAATTATATGGTGATAATTTTTTTCCTTCAAAACTTTAGAGATTTTAGTATGCTGTCATCTCACTTGCATTGTTTCCACTGATATATCTGCTATTATTCTTACATTTTGTTCTATATAAGTAACATGCCTTTTGTTCTGCCTGCTTTCAAGACCTTATCACTTTATTTTGAGAAATTTGGTTACAGTGTGTCTTGGTGTCTTTTTTGTTCATATTTCTTGAGTTTAGAATCCATTAAGATTTTTAGATCTGTGAGGTTGTAGTTTGCATCAATTTTGAAAATGTTTTGATCACTGTTTCACTGTTTCTTCAAATATTTTTGTTGCCTTTCCTTTCTTTCAATGATTCCTTAAAATTCCCTAAAATCAATGAACTGGGGCAACAGTAGAACTAACTTCATTTGTTTCCTATCTGTTAGGGATTAGTGTCATTCATTGCCTGCTGTCTACTGTCCTGAAAACCACTTTCATCTATTTTTGTCTGGTGTTGTTGCTATTGTTGCCAGGAGGGTAAATTTGTCTTTTATTACACGTTAGCTGGAAGTAGAATCTCAAAGTTCTAAGACATTCTCAAGAAAATGCAACTCATTTATTATGAGCTATGTAGAAAATTAACTATTGCATATTTTGTATGCTTCCCTTTATAATCAGAACTATGTTAATTGCTATTAACTAGTTTTCCTGGTTAGGTTAAAATATACTTTCAAAACATATTATGTATAATTGATGTTATATGAAAAGAAAATTGAAATATGAATTTCATTTTACACTAGTACTTTAAAATGCAGGAGATGTAAAAATTCTGAGATTTGTTCTTGTTTAAGTAAAAATTTCATATGCGCTTTAAATGAATGCTAGTTACAACTTCAAATAGTACTGATAAATTTCGGAAATAGAGCTGACTCATTGAAATGGACATTTCACCAGCAAAATACATATATGCTTTTCAAAATTAAGCCAACACAAATGGAACACCAAATTAATCACTATATTTGTGTGATATGCACTATTATAATTCTCAGCTCTTGCTCATTCAACTTGATTCTGTAGTCCTCTCCATTTTTCCAATATTTAAACTGTCCCTGATGTGCTGGTGAAAATACACCTGGAGGTTCTTTCTACTCCTGTGCCTACTTGCAGATACACCTTTCATGACCGCTGCTCAGATTCCATGATGAAGTACTTTTTTCCCCTCAATTCCTTCAGCAGAAGCCTACTGAAAGAGTTGGGAGAAACAATCCTTTGCTATTACCATGTGCTTGCTCATTTTCAATTTAAGCCAACAAGACCTACTGGCTGTATTTCTGTACGGAGAAATAACACAGATTTCTTTAAGAAGTTACAAAGAAATAGAAAACATAACCAATTTGGTCTTACAGAAGTTCTGATATTGTTTGACCAGAAAGTCTATTTGAAAATTGATTTGCTAATTATAGAAGAGGATTTTTGTTAGTCTTGATAATTATAAGATTAATAACTACGGTAAAGATAACACTGGGGCTCGCATGATGTCAGTTACATTACCTAATGTTTTTGCATGTAATTAATAATTTGAGTTTTCTGAAGATGAGATTAATTATCTCCATTTTACTGTTGTAAAAACTGGGATATAGATTTATGGTCATGAACCTTGTCATAGATCACACCGAGACAGGTGAAGCTGGGACTAAAAACCAGAAACATGACATAGTCCTGGAACTCTCTTTCTCCTGTTACCTTACGTCTTATGCATACCTAATTTATAGAAATCAGTAGTTTTTTTCCTTGACAACTCAGTCATAAATAAAATGACTCTTATCTGCTATATATTTCTAATTACTATATTTTCATAACTTCAAAATTTTTCTCTTTTACTCTAGAAATCTCTCCTAAAATGCCTCAAGCATCTCCACCTGGTCTTCAACATCATTATGAATGAGCTTTATTATTTTCACCACCACCTTCCAGTATGATTGTTTGAATATTTATATGAAGGTTGAAACTTTCAATGAGTATCTATAGTTGCTACTTCTATTTCCTTTTTTTCCATTTTTTACTTCTACTTTTATTTGAAAGAATCACAAAATTACAGCAGAGATGCAGGTATAATAAAAAAAATAAAACTTTTTCCCCCCAAAACCATTTGATAGTAAGTAGTTGATATGATACACTCTTGCCGCTGTGTAGTTTAACGTATTCTTCCTAGACACCAGGACTTTTTATGCATAACTGCAGGACAACCATGAAAATCAAGAAGTTTATATGGTCTATTATTACCATCTAATCTTCAGATCCCATTCAAGTCCTTCCAGTAGTTTCAAAGTGCCCTTATAGCAAAAAGAAATAATTCTGAACTGCAAGTTCTCCTGAGTGTTCATGTCTCTAGTTTTCTCCAGTCTGGTTCAGTTGTACAATCTTTCTTTAACTTATATAACCTAGACACTTGTGAATGCGTAGACCAGTTTTATAGAATGTTTTACAACATGTGCTTGTGTGTTGTTTCTCATGGTTGGTTTCCAGTTGCATTCCTTCAAGTTAGTTTCTTCCACTGTGAAAGTAATACTCTGCTTTCTTCCCCAATTTTTTATTTACATTATAGTTAGTTAACATAGAGTGTAATATTGTTTTCAGGTGCAGAATTTAGTGATTCATCACATATAACACCCAGTGCTCATCACAAGTGCCTACCTTCATCCCCAGCACCCATTTAGCACATCCCCTGCCCACCTCCTTCTGTCATTCCTTAGTTTGTTCTCTATTGTTAAGTCTCTTATGATTTGCTTCTCTTTTTTCTTTTTTTCTCTACCCATATGTTCATCTGCTTTGTTTCTTAAATTCCACATATGAAATCATATGGTATTTATGATTTTCTGACTGACTTATTTCACTTCATATAATACACTCTAGCTCCATCCATGTCATTAAAAATAGTAAGATTTCATTTTTTTCATGGATAATATTCTTGCATTAATTTTAGCCATTTTGATACATGTGAGGTGTTTCTCATTGTGGTTTTGACTTATTATTCCCTGATAATGAGTAACATTGAGCATCTTTTTATGTATCTGTTAGCCATCTGGATGTCTTCTTTTGAGAAATGTCTATTCATGTCTTCTATTTCTCAATGGATTGTTTTTTGACTGTTGAGTTTGAAAAGTTCTTTATAGATTTTGGATACTGATCCTTTCTCAGACATGTCATTTGCAAATATTTTCTCCCATTCCATAGGTTGTCTTTTGGTTTTGTTGTTTCCTTTGCTGTGCAGAAGGTTTTTATCTTGATGAAGTCCCAATAGTTCATTTTTGCTTTTGTTTCCCTTGCCTCCTACCACGTGTGTAGTAAGAAATTGTGTTGACTGAGGTCAAAGAAGTTGCTGCCTCAGTTCTTTCTAAAATTTTGATGAATCTCTGCCTCACATTTAGGTCTCTCATCCATTTTGAATTTATTTTTGTATTTGGTGTAAGAGAGTGGTCCAGTTTCATTCTTGTGCATGCAGATGCCCAGTTTTCCCAACAGCATTTGTTGAAAAGACTGTTTTGTTTTGTTTTGTTTTGTTTCCATTGGAGTTGAAGATTAGTTGACCATAGTTGTGAGTCCATTTCTTGGTTTTCTGTTCTTTTCCATTCATCTGTGTGTCTGTTCTTTTGCTAATACCATACTGTCTTGATGATTATAGCTTTGAAATTAGTATAGCTTAAAGTCTAGAATCATGGTACCTCCAGGGTTGCTTTTCTTTTTCAAGGTTGCTTTGGCTATTTAGAGTGTTTTGTGGATCCATACAAATTTTAGGATTGTTCTAGCTCTGTGAAAAGTGCTGGTGGCTTTTTTTTTTTTTAATTGGGATTGCATTAAATGTGTAGATTGCTTTGGGGAATATAGACATTTTAACAGTGTTTGTTATTCCAACCCATGTGCATAGAATGTTTTTCCATTTCTTTGTGTCCTCTTCAATTTCTTTCATAAGTATTCTATAGTTTTCAGAGCATAGATCTTTCACCTCTTTGGTTACATTTAGTCCTAAGTATCTTATGGTTTTTGGTGCAATTGCAAATGCAATTGATTCCTTGGTTTCTTTTTCTGTTGATTCATTGTTGGTGGATAGAAATGTAATAGTTCTTCCTGATTTTATATCCTGTGACTTTCCTGAATTTGTATATAAGTTCTAGCAGTTTTTTTGGTGGAGTATTTTGGGGTTTCTACACAGAGTATCATGTTGTCTGCAAGTAGTAGAAGTTTGACTTCTTCCTTGCCAGTTCAAATGTCTTTTATTTATTTTTGTTGTCTGATTGCTGAGGCTAGGACTTCTACTATTATGCTAAATAGTAATGATGAGAGTGGACATCCATGTCATTTTCTTGACAATGGAGGAAAAGCTCTCAGTTTTTCCTCATGAAGGATGATATTAGCTGTGGGTCTTTCATATATAGTCTTTATGATGTTGAGTATGTTCCTTCCGTCACTACTTTGTTGAAGGTTTTTATCAAGAATGGATACTGAATTTTCTCAAATGCTTTTTCTGCATCTATTGAGAGGATCATATGGTTCTCATCCTTTCTTTTATTAATGTGGTGTGTCATGTTGATTGATGTACAAATATTGGACCACCCCTATAGCCCAGGAATAAATCCCATTTGATTGTGGTGAATAATTCTTTTAATATATTGTTGGAATCAATTTGCTAGTATCTTAATGAGAATTTTTGCATCCTTATTTGATAGCGATATTGGTCTGTATTTCTCCTTTATAGTGGGGTCTTTGGTTTGGGGATCAAAGTAATGCTGGTCCTGTAGAACGAGTTTACTCATTCAAGGTCACTCAAATCCTACAGGAACTTTTCCTTCCTTTTCTATTTTTTGGAACAATTTGAAAAATTGGTATTAACTTCTTTTTATTTTTCTTTTTAAAGATTTTATTTATTTATTCATTAGGTCTAAAATGATTGTCTTGTAGGCAGCTTATAGATAGGTCTTGTTTTTTTTTTTTTAAACAATCCATATTAATACCCTGTCTTTTGATTGGAGCATCTTATCTATTTACATAAAGAGTAATTATTGAATAAGATACGAATTTGGTGCAATTAGGTTACCTGTAAAGTTGGTGTTTCTGGTAATGTTCTCTGGCTCAGATAAACATGCAAACTAATAAAACTGAAACAGGAAGAAAGAGAAAATTTCAATGGACCCATAACCAGCAAAGAAATTGAATCAGTCATCAAAAATCTCCCAAAAAACAAAAGTCCTGGGCCAGACGGCTTCCCAGTGGAATTCGACCAGACATTTAAAGAAGAGTTAGGGGGCACCTGGGTGGCTCAGTGGTCGAGCCTCTGCCTTTGGTTCAGATTGTGATCTTGGGGTCCTGGGATTGAGTCCCACACTGGGCTCCCCACAAGGAGCCGGCTTCTCCCTCTGCCTGTGTCTCTGCCTCTCTCTCTCTGTGTGTCTCTCATGAATAAATAAATAAAATAAATAAATAAAAAATAATGAAAATAAAATTCAATAAACCTTCTGCCCCTTTTCCTTCTCTTACTCTTCTGGGACTCCAATTATATGAATGTTATTATACTTTAAAGAGTCACTGAGCTAAGTCCACATTCTTTTTTTTTTTTTTCTAAGTCCACATTCTTGATCCAATACCTTTCTTTCACTATTCAGTTTTATTATTTTCCAGGATTTTTATCTTCTGTAGTGTTGATTTATTTCTTTTCTTCATTCATCTTCATTCTCATTGCATCCAATTGGTTTTGCATCTAAGTTATAGCTTTTTTAAATTATGGCCTGACTAGCTTTTAGCTCTTTTATCTCTACAATAAGGAATTCTCTAGTGTCTTCTATGCTTTTCTCAAGCCCAGATAGTATCCTTATGATTGTGGTTTTAAATTCCCATTCAAGCATCTTACTTATATCAGTTTTGGTGAAATTCTTGGCCATTGCTTTTTCCTGTTCTTTTCTTTGGGGTAAATTCTTCCATCTTGTCATTTTGTCTAAGTCACTGTTTTGTTTTGTTTTATTTTGTTTTGTTTTTGCTTGTTTGTTTTTGTTTTTGAAATTGTTAGGAAAGCCTGTTGTATCCCTGCTCCTAAGAGTAATGGCCATATTAAGAAGAGGTCCTATATTGTCTTGGGACTGGTGCTCAGGAGGTGGTTCAGAAAGTACACTTGGCTGTTGTGGTTTGTTCACTGTGTGACAAGTTTTAACTAGGTGTGTTTCACAGGAAGAGGAGCTTGGTGTAAGCAGCTCTGGCCTCCACTGGGAAGCACTGTGTTGCTCACTGAAACCAGTCATTGCTGATGGGCAGGTGGGGAAGAAAGGGCATCACCTTGCTGTGTTGTTCCAGAGTGGAAAGTTCCTTCATACCACAGTCCAGGATGCCTTCAGAGAAGAGCACAAAGTCACCCCTCTTGCGTCTCTGGCTTCCATCGGATCCCTGCCTTTGTCGGTGTCTGAGCTGTCTCCCTGCCAGGCAGTTCTGTACTCTTGTATTTTATCTTGGGCACACTGCTGAGTTTCAAAACTTCATATTTTAGGAACATGCAGGTTCTTGCTGCACTGTGGCTGGTGCCAATTTGTTGCAGAAGTCGGACCCTGCAATGATTCAATTTATGATAAAGTGCAGCAAGAGGCCGGCACCAAGGTTTCCTACCCTCAGCTGGTACCTATTACTAGGCTAGTGAATATAGCAGCACCTTAGCACTACAAGTTCTTTTGTTCCTAAAGAGGCCTTGACACCACTCCCAGATGCACTCCAAGAAGGGGAACTCATTCTCCTTTTGTGACCCAGGTGATCTTCAGATCATGCTGCCCACAGGAGCACTGCTAAGCCACCAGGTATAACTGTTATGATGGTGCAGATTTCTCTTTTCTTTTTAAAGATTTTATTTGTTTTGAGAAAGAGAGAGACAGAGACAGAGCACAAGCAGGTGGAGGGGCAGAGGTAGAGGGAGAAGGAGAGGGGGACAGATAAATTCTTAGCTGAGTGGGGAGCCAAACTTGGGGCTCGATTCCAAGACCCTGAGATCATGACATGAACCGAAGGCAGACACTTAACCTAACCAACTGAGCCATCTCGGCACCCTAATTATGCAGATTTATAAAATTTCAGACTTTGAGCTCCATTGCTTAAAAAACAAATTATGGTAGTCAGCCATCACCTTTTTCCAATGGTTTTGGGGAAGAGTTTTTCTCGTGCAATCCTGTGTGTGCTGCTTTCACTCTTTCTCTCTTTTGCGCTCTCCTCTGTCCACGATCAGGGCCCCGTCCCCTCTGTAGCATCTGTACTTCTTCTCTCCCCCAAATCAAGATGCAGTTTGTTATCAGTCCTCAGACTGATTTCTGAGTGTTGAGAATGATTTATCTAACTGTGTTCAAGGGCCGAGGCAAGTGTACAGCCCCCCTACTTCTCGACCATCTTAACTCCTATTGTTTTTCCTTAAAGTTTTAGTTTAAATTCCAGTTAGTTAACATATAGCGTAATACTAGTTTTATTAGAATTTTATGATTCATCACTTACTCATCACAAGCACTCTCCTTATTCCACAGCACCCATGTAATTCATCCTCCTGCCCACTTCATTCTGTTTTTATCATTGCACCCTATGAAGATGTACATCAATTTGACCTGTCCCCTTATTGGTTACAGTAAATCCTTTGTCAGAGTTCTCAACTGTCAGACTTCTTGTCAGTCAATAAGTATTTTGTGGGGAACTACCTTGACCTTGTGGAAATATCTTGTCCCTTACAAATGTTCAAGATATCCAATTCAATATATTCAAATTGGCCTATGGCTTCCTATTTAAAAAAAATGATCATAGTTTGTTACTATCATTTTTAATCTCAAATTGCCCAAGGTCAGCCAATGAGAATGCATTTAATTTGGCTTCTGTGTCCTTTTAACATTTTTGCTTTCTTCTCTGAAAACTGCTTCTCCAGAACAAGATGTTCCAGGCTCATCTTATCCTTTAACTGCTCCAGCCCTTGAGTTTGCTATTTCCTCAAGGTGTCTGCTTACCTTTTATAGTAGAAAATAATGTTAGGAAACAGAAATCCATGTGCTAGGTCTCTTCATTGTTCTAAGGGTGTTTCTGTTCAAGCTCCTTCAGCAGATAGAACTGGAATGTGTGTGTGTGTGTGTGTGTGTGTGTGTGTGTGTGTGTATACCTTTTTATGGCTATTTCTCTACATGTCTATTTTTTAAGATTTTATATATTTATTTGTGAGAGGAGGGACACAAGCAGAGGGAGAATTCCACGGAGACCTGCATGTGGGACTCGATCCCAGGACCCTGGGATCATGACCTGAGCCAAAGGCAGATGCTCAACCACTGAGCCACCCAGGTCCTCTTTTATCTATATATCTATTGCTGTATATTGAAAGCTGTGAGTTCATACTAATACCTCCAATTTCAATCAATTTGTAGGGTTTATTCTAATGTTATCTGTTACTTATTTTTCTAATAGTGAGAAACTTCTAACATTTAACATTCTCATTAATGTTAAAATATTTCTTTAGCAGTCCCCTTCTGTGTGGCCTATTTCTGATAACCACCATTGTCTCCTCCCCTGCATACATGCCCTCCTCATGCCATTTGGCTTTGCCACCCTCCCTAAGCTATTTCTACTGTCAATATGTGAATGTTTTCCTCATCCCACCTTTAGGCTGACACTCAGTGCTGGATGCCTCAATGCTTTGATGCCCTTAAAACTCTACATATGGTCTAATACCCTGGACCCTTTTCCTCTATAACACCTTTTCCACCCTGTTCTCAGCCATTGTAACTATCTTCCCACCAATGTAGAAACTTATCTCATCAAGCTCCTCCTAATGGTTTGAGGTTTGAATTATTCAGGAATAGGAGAAACCTCTTTTTTTTTTTTTTTTTGTAAATAAATCCAAATCAGTAATGTTTCACTCACAGGATTCCACCAAGCATGTATTGCCAGAGGGACAAATCCAACTCTCAAAAGTCCAGTCCTTTTCTAGTTTGACCCATTAGCAACATTGGACCCAGTTAAACACTTTGTCCTCCTTCATATACATTCCATAGTTGACTTCCAGGATACCACACTCTTGTGTTTCTCTTCCTGTTATTCCATTTCAGACTTATTTTCTGGATCTTCCTCTGTTCTCTGACCTCTTCATATTAAGGTGTCCTATATTCAGACCTTGATACTATTCACATATTCGTGTACTTTTTTGGTAATATCATTCTTCCCATCTCCGCTGCTAACACCCTGAAAAGACCCATCATCTCCCCTGAATTTCTGCAAAGACCTCCTAACTGGCCTCCCTGCTTTTAGAATTGCTTTTAAGTGGTTGGTTCTTAATATATGAGAGCAATTCTTTTAAATCAAAAGCTAAACATTCTCTACTCAAAACCTGTGATAGTTCCTTATTTTGTTTAGAATAAATTCCTAAATGTCTACCAAGGCTTTCAAGATCCCACAAGATCTGGCTTCATTGTTCCTAGTAAGACCAGATTACTTAATACTCTATTCATTTTGCTCCAGCTATGCGAACCTCCTTGCTATCCCTAAAAACACAGCAGGCAGGTTGATGACCTTGTGTCCTTTGTACTATGCACTTGTTATTTCTTTCTAGAATTCTGTTTCACCAGACATTTTTATAGCTAACCACCTCACTTCCTATCAGTGGTCAAATGTCACCTTGTCAACAAAACTGTTATAATCAACTTTCTTAAAATTCTAATCTGTGCATGGACGTTGTAACCTTTAGTGTTTTCCATTTACCTTCTCTTGCTTTGCTTTCATAAAAACATGTTCAATGGCATTCATCTCATTCTAGCATACTATATAGTTGTTTTTATGTTAGTTTTTTGAAAATGAAATATCCATATTGAAAATCCATTTTTTATAATGAGATACATAACTTTCTACATCATTTTACCACTGCCTAGACTCCAGGGCAATTTCTTACTACTTTCATCTCTAATCTTATTTCCTAACAATATTGCATAATATCTAATTTTCCCAACTTAACAATATCACATTGTGTTTCCATCTTATTTATCTTTACAATTTTGCTAAGGCCCAGACTTTTGCATGGAGCCCTCTTACATTTCTTCTCTCAGATACATTACTCAGCACAAATTAATCTACATAAATTAATCAATTGGCACAAATTAATTAAGCTGCACAAATTCCAAAGTTTGGTTGTTCATCCATTCTTGCCCATGAAATGCTGTTTTCTAGTTAGCTGTTCAAATATCTATTGCTTATATTAAAAAGTACATTAATTATTCATATAGTTGTCTTTCTTTTTTCCCTCTAATTCATGCTAGACTTTTTAGTAGGAATCAGCACCAGGAGGGAATTTAGCTTAATATTCAGCTTCAATTCTTATTTTCACTTGCTAAACTTATCAGAGACAATTATGATCTTGTGAAATTTTGAAGCAATTTTATTAAAAATAAAAAAAATATTGTGCTTCTATCAGTACATATGTGTTATGGACATGGATATAAATAAGTTTCTAAGTGAATATCTTAAGGATTTGTATTTTTTGCTGTGCCAGGTAGTAGTGGACATTTTCATTTGACTGATAATGAAGTTTTGCCTTTTTTATTTAAAAAAAAAGGAATCGAAGGCTAAAAAATTTCCCCTTAAATAATAAATTAATTAATGATAATTGCATGATGTGTAATAAAAAATTAGATATTCTTTAAGAATCCTCAATCAAAGATAAAATTCACTCATTCATTATCACATTATTATTTAGCATTTTTGGATATTTTCCAAAATTATTATTTAGCATTGGTGGATATTTTCTATCCACCAGACACAGTTCCAGAGTCTGGTAATATATTAGAGAATAAATAACTCTGGTATTCTTGTTCCTTATGGCATATACTAGAATATTGAGGATAAAAGTAATTGTATCTTTATGAACTAAAAAATGTAATGCAGATGCACTGCAAAAGTGTCAGAGCAAATTATGTGAAAAAGGTTTGAACAAATGCTCTACTCATGACTTTGATTCTCTGTCAATACAGGTTGGTTTTAGTTTTCCTCCTAAAAAGTGATGCATGTAATTGGGCATAAAGACAGATGTACCATTATACTCTTGTATTCATCTTTACAATTTTCTTGGCATGCTTAGTTTAACTGGAAGTAAAGGAAATAATTTTTCATTTATTTTCTGTTATCCTTACCCTGGGAGGGCCACCCAGTTTATGAAATAAAATTGTGCTCTTTTTCAACTTCTGTTTGCATGGACATTTCACATTGCTATCACGAATCATTCCAGAGTAAGGTACGGTTTCCATTACCTCACAGGTTTTGCTTATAATTTATGAAGCAGGCAGGATTGTATTTGATTTCCCTAAGCTTCACTGAACCTGTAGGTTTGAGAACAACATTTGTTTTGACTGGAAAGCTGAATAAACACAATTTTACAGTTTTAACAGGAAACATTTATCAAATCCATCAAGTTAAAATAGTGGAATAATTCAACAGAATATTATGTGTTTTCTTGTTTCTTTAAATGTTAAGTGTGTCAATAATATTTCACAGTATGGATTAGGCTACGGACACTAGACTACATAGAATAAAATGTGATTATGCATCGATTCTAGGATATTCACATTTGTTTTAATCTGTGCTACTTATTAAGTATGTTTATGTTCTGAATCTCTATTGAATGTACTTGGCTATTTTGATTTTGCTATGTGTTCTTGAGTATTATAGTTTATGGTTTGATCAAATAGACCAAAGATCTAATTTAAGATATTAGAATTTATAGAAAGTTCTATAAGCACGTGATTGTTCTTAAGTTACAATTTTAGTGTTTTCAAGGAATGTATTTGTGACTTTAAAACTGTTTTAAGCCTTCTTTATATACAACTCTCAAAACACATGCCGTTCAAATAAAGTACGCTCTGATAATTTGATGAAAAAATATTTCAAATAAATTTCAGCCAACTTTTTATAACGGAGAGTAAGTCATAATCCTTACTCTGGATTATAAATTCCTTTGATATGAATGAAATGTAATGACTTTTTTTCTGATAAGACAGAAACACATGGTAATACATGAAACAATTTTAGAGTATTTGTTCTATGTTTTTCTTAATTTTTGTATTTGGTCCAAAGTGAGATGATTTTTGGATACAGGATAAAATGAATTAGTTTGTTTTAGGTGAAATGATTAACATATTCAGAAACTGATAAAAGTTATCTCAGATAGAATTATGATTGTATTTAACATCCATAAAAGCAAATTTTTGGAGAAACAATAAGGTATTAGTTTGGGACATGTATAGATCCAGTGACATTGGAAAGAAAAACAAGGATTATGTAAATTTAAGCCAAGGTGAAGAAATGGGTTAGGGGATAAACATGAAATTAGCTGGGTTTGAGGCAGATACCAGAATATTGGTCAGGACATGGTCAGGATAATGGAAACATATCAATACGTGACATTAATTATAGATTTACATTTTTTTCATTAATCACATAATACCTCCTAAAGTACTCTTCTAGGCACTCTGAGATGAAATGTGCAAATAAGGCTGGCTATCAAGAAAATGATATTTTATTGACTGAGGAGTTTTCATACCCCTGAAGATGATAATAACCATGGTACATGTCAAAATTTGACCATATCAAGCATCAGGGTAAAAAAAGACATAATAAATTAATACTCATATAATAGCTCGTATTATGAAAATAAAATAGAATAAACAAATAAAATGTCTTTTTTCAGATTATGTTTATTAAATTCATAAATTTTCTTTCTATTTGCTTGAGGAGAAAAGCTTAGTTCATATTTTTATTCCTCCTTTATCTCTTGGGAAGTCCAGATTAACAGCTTCTATTGATTCTCTCTCTTTAATATAATTATATTCTATTCAATTTCTCCAATTAAATGCAACCACATAGTATTCCTGCCTCCAATATTGTCCATTCTAGTTGATTGTAAAATTTGAAGCCAGGCTCTTTCAAACACACATATCTGACCTGAAAAGACAAGTCACAAACTTAGAGAAAATTTTAGCTAAAGACAAATATGAAAAAGGATTTGCATCTGGAATATATACAGTTCTCTAAAAATTCTCTAACAAGAAAACAAACTGGCTAATACAATATGCAAACAGTGTGAAGATACTTCAGCAAAACCATATATAGATGACATACAATAGCATCTACGTTAATAATGTTAATAATATTGACACTATACATGAAAGGAAGATAATAACAAACTATAGATGTTTCATATCATTAGTCATTAGGAAAATACAGATTAAAATCACAATAAAGTACCTCTACATACCTATTAGAATATCTAAAATAAAAAACACTCAAATAGCATGGATGCAGGACTACTGGAAATCTTGTTTGTTGCTGATGCAGACGCAGAATGGCATAGCCCCTTTGGAAAATATTTTGGCAGTTAGTAAGCATATAATTGACATGTGATCCAGCAGTCGCAATCTTAGATGTTCAATCAAGAGACATGATAACTTCTGTTCACAAATATGTTTATAGTTAATCTATTGCATCACAAAGACTGGAAACAAGCTACTGCCTTTCAACGGTGGTGTATCAATACAATTGAGTGCTACTCGGCAGAGGCAGAAAAAGAAGCAGACTAGTGATACACCACAGCATAGATGAATTTCAAATGTATAAGGCTGAGTGAGAGCAGCTTGATTAAATAGGTGTGTGAGTCAATTGGTAAGATATTTTGGAAAAGGCAAAATAAGAGCTATAGAAAATGGGTCACTGAGAACTAAAATTAGGTATGGAGGAGAGTACGAGGAACTTCTTGGGGGATGGAATCCTGTATTTTGACTGGTGGTAGGTCTGACTCTATCCATGTGTCCAAACTCATAAAACTGTACAGTAAAAGTAAAATGTGGTGTTATGGAAATCACATCTCCATAAACTTGACTCCTAAATAATGTGGTTATTCCACCCTCTAAAATCCTAAATGATTCTACATTACCCAAAGAATGAAATCCACTTTCTACCATATCACACACGTCTTTTATAATTTACTCTGATTGGCTTATGTAAGCTCCCCTTCTTCATTTGTTAACCAAATCCCACATTCAGTTAAATTGAAAAAAAAACAGTTTCCAGCACCGAGCATTCGCTCTCTACTTTTTACATGAGCCCTGCGTTTTAAATTTATATGCTACTACTCTGATGTGCAGAACTGCAATTTTCTAATTTTTTTTTTTTTTCTGTAATTGCAATCAACTCGCTCCTGAACTCTCATTTCCACTCAACAGAGGAAAACAGAATCTGGCCTCTTTAAGGAAACCCTATGCCACTCAAGTTGAAACAGTCTCTCTCTTAAGGTTAATTTCTCAATCAGCATTGCGTTTGAACTTCGTCAATTTACAATTTAAACTTACTATCAGAGATATTGTCCCCTCTTGATAATCTTTCCTTTTTATCCCTCTGTCTGAGCTGCAGGAAAAATGTTTATAACTTTGTGGTATTAGAAGGGCATATGGAGTCCTGAATTGCAACCAAGGCCAATTGTGGCCTCTCTAATGTATTTTGATGGATTTATGTAGTCTCTGGTTCATCTTCTGCCCCAGCATCTGCTGTTGCCATGGCTTGCTGTGGCTGTTGAGGATAGGTGTAGATTACCATTGTGCTGTGACATCTGGTTGTCAGGTCCGCAAACCTTCTGTCCTCCTTGTCCAGACTGCAGCATCTTCTGGATGATTCAGCAATGTAATCAGTGTCTTTCCCTGAATCATGACTTACAGAAAAGAAAAGAAAAAAAAGTAAGTTCAATCTTCTGCATGTGGAATTTTGTCACTTGAGTTAAGCTTTAGAATAAAGAACCCATTTTAACTTTTGAACGCCTGGGTCTTATAATCTAAACATGTAGTTTTTAAAAATAGTTTCTTTTGAATTTCTAAGCAGAAAAGAAAAAAAAGACTCATTTATGACAATCCTAAAAAAAAAAATCTAATCTTTCCCAATAAAATAAATGTTTCTGGATGAGAAAAAGCGAGAAATAAAGAACTAAAAAAACAAGCACACAGGTATCTTGCCATATATTCTGTACCATTGTCTTAATGTATGCTCCACTCTTTTCCTGAGCAATTTCTATTCTTCCTTCAAAAGCTTCTTAAGGTCATATTTTTAAAAACATTCTGATCTCTAAAGACTGTTGGTTACTGTGCCTCTGTTTTCACTTTACAAATATTTTTCCCATTGTTAGCAATTATCACATTTATTGGAAACTCTCTGGTGAAAATTTCAATTATGTTTTATTTTTGAATTTATGAGACAGAAGTGCTTTTATTTTATAATTATTCAGTGTTCTCTTTCAAATTCATTCTAACTTGATTGCATTTTATGAAGAGAACATGGTCTGATGCTACTGATGTTCTGATGTAACATGGTTGGTATTTGCTTGTTGGGCTAATAAATGTAATATTTTAAAACATTCTATATATTTATTAAAAATAAAATCTTTGGATATTGGATTTTATACATTGCTTAGAAGCAATATACAAAATATGTGAAAACCAACGCTGTTTTGGTCCAACCAACCAGAATGTAGGTTCGGTCAGTCAGAACACCTGGGGCATGAACACTCTACCCAGAGATGACAGCTAAAGTTAGCTCTGTTTATGGCCAGTGGATCATGCTTTTTTATTGTGTTTCTCAAGTCCTACATATCTTTAATATCTTCTTGAATCTTTATCATGTAATTATAATTGAGGGAATTAATGTTGAAATCTCTTAGTGTGATGCTAGATTTGACAATTCCTCAAAGTATTTGTATCCATTTTTGTTTCATATATTATAAAGGTGTCTTTTTTAAAATTTTGCATATGTTTGATATAATTATATTATCCTCTTAAGATCTTTTATCATGAGATCATGTATTGTCACTTGGTAAGATCTTTAAGATCTTGTATTGTCACTTGGTAATCTTTATCTGGAATAATGTTGTGTCTTTAAGTGAAATTTTTTCCTGAAATTTATTTTTTTATGTTGTATATCTCTTGGCAGCATTTGGGCGGGGAGGTGTTACTCATTTGTTATTCTTACAGATCAAAATTTTGTTGGAGTTGTATTTAAATGATAAACATCTCATATTATACCTGTCTGATTATTCAAGTCTTGCTTTTATTTATATCTTTCTTCCCATTGCTTTTTAATTTTTCTTGGTTATCACGTTTTACAATAATGTGATAGAGATCTTATAATAAAAGATCTTTTATCTTCTGATAGTTGGTATAGAGAAAATATATGTTATATATATTTGTATATCAACATTTATGCCTATTTTATCAATTTTACTATATTTTGTATAACATAATGCTACTAGATGATATTTTTGTAAATAATCATATTTTCTTTTATAAAATTTTGCAGTAAATGAACCTGAAGGAAATCTTGCTTTTTTTACTGTTTTAAAAAATCTTTACTTTAGAAATTTTATTTTTAGTATGATACAAATATGAAAATGATTCTTAAAAATTCATCAATTTAAATAAGCATTTAAGAAGTTTTTATAGCAGCACAGTCCTCAAATGAATTTAATGCTAATAATATTCTTGACGATTGTTTAAGTCATTATTTTCTTATATGCTTAAATTGTTAAAGCAATTGAGACCAAGAGGAATTGTCTGAAAGGACACAATTATTTAAAAGGTGTTTGTGTGTGTGCGTTTGGACCTGTAAATATAAGGCACAATAGGATCTAGCTAAATCAAATAAACTTTTTTCTCAGGGTGAATCAGCTTGGTCCCCTAAAGAGAAAAAATAAAACAAATTGAGTGCTTCAGTGTCAACAGGGTCTATCAACCAGGGTTACAAGCATGTATGTCTAAGACATCTCAAGGTTATAAAACAAATTCCTAAAAGTTCAGGTTTATTGCTTCACACTGAGTCACTGTAAAACCTTCTGAATCCCATTGGGAACCTTTTATTTCAAAATCAATGTTGGAGTTGTTTGAAGAGAAGAGATCTATCTCTGAACCAATGCTCAAGCAGTTAGAAAGGATTACAGATATTTGAAATAAACTTTTCAAGAAGCTTTTCAAAATTTGAAGAACAGACATAAAAGCTACCTTTTACATCCACAAAAGCACTGTCACCTACACATAATTAGTACATATTGTCATAGAGAATTTTTATGGACTTCATGGGAAGCATTTTTATTTGTTCAAAATAGAAATTTAAATTTGTAATTTTTCAAGTAGATGCCCAAGAGCAGTGTTGATCTAGGCTTTAAAAAAGTGGGAGTAAAATTACATTTAGAATTTAAAAGATATTTACAGATATTTATAGTAGGTGGCTAAACATAGTTTGAAAAAAAAGTAATGTGAAGAATCAAAATATTTATTTAACTCCACTTATATACACAGGTTTGTGATTTAATATGAACACATAGAGATAATACAAGATGTTGTTCAACAGAGGTCATCCTCCAGTAAAGATGTTTAGGGTTAGTTATTTCTTGTTTTGAATTATTTTTTGAATGCTAAGGAGGTTATCCATTGTCAAATATTGCACAAAAATAATGGAGTAATGAGCTAAAAAAAAATTCCCTCAGCCTTTGGAGGCTAATTTTATTTGCTCCCATGTCTCCTTTTGTTTAACAATGACATATTGCATGTCCCACTGTAGCATTGCAGGTTCAGAACTATTCTGCTATTTAGGGTTAACACCGAATACTGATATAGGACTTCCTTCAACTGAGGCTGGAGAAATATTTTTTTCTTTATTTTTTTATCCTATATACAATTGATCTAAAATATTCCATAAAATATTGAATGTTTTAAAATGGTATGTCTAACCTGTTAGATTAACAGTAATATAAACACTGTGGACACTACATGCAGGGTTTTCCATAGTTCTGGAAGCCACAAGTCTGAGATCAAGGTGCCCACAAGGCTCACTTCTGAGCACTGTGAGGGAGTGTTCCAGACCTCTCTTCTTGGATTATTGCTGGCCATCTTCTCCTCATGTGTCTTCACATTCTTCCATGTGTTTCTCTTTGTCCTAATTTCCTCCTTCCATTGTGGTTCTTCTCAGTCTCTGTTGGCCAGGGTGGGTGTTTCAGTACCACAGCTGATGTTCTAGGATTTTCATTCTAGTGTTTTGTCTGTGGATAATTGTTAATTGGTCTTCTTGAGAGGAGGACTGAAGTCCAGAGCAACATGTGTCACTATCTTCATGACATCACTCAACACAGTTTTATTATTATTTTTTAAAGATTTTATGTATTTATTCATGAGAGACACAGAGACAGAGAGAGAGAGGCAGAGACACAGGCAGAGGGAGAAGCAGGCTCCATGCAGGGAGCCCGATATGGGACTGAATCCCAGGTCTCCAGGATCATGCCCTGGGCTGAAGGCAAATGCTCAACCGCTGAGGCCCCTAGGGATCCCAACTCAACAGAGTTTTAAAAGTAGAGCATAGTACATGCTTTTTCCCTGTGATATTTTTCTTTGTGCTACAAACACATCTGAAGACTAATGAATATAATGTTTAGATTTCCCTTAATTTTGAACTTTATATAAATGCAATACGTAAATAGCTTTATTTTCTATTTTCCTTGAAAATTAAAACATGAGATCCATTATGTTGACATGTAATTTTGTAGTTGATTCACTTTATTACTGCTGTTTTTTCAGCTTTACTGAGGTATAATTAATAAATAAAAATTGTATATATTTTAAGGTACAACTTCATGGTTTGACATATATGTAGTATTGTGCAGGGATCACCACAGTCAAGCTAATTAACATGCCCATCACTTTTCATAGTTACCCCTTCCTTCCTTCTTTCTTTTTCTGTCTTTTATGGTGAAAACACTTGGGATTTACCCCTATAGCGAACTGCTATTTATAATTCATTACCTGAATATGGACAACTTATTTTTTCTGTTGATGAACCTTAGTTTGTTTTCAATATGTTTTTCTATTATGAATATTCTTATACATGTTTCTTGTTGGCTATATGCCAGTGTATCTTTAGAGTGGAATTCCTAGGTTGTTAGATGTGAGAAAAGCCAAATTGTTTTCCGAAGTAATTGAATAAGTGTAAACATGAATTCTCATTGTTACCATTTGGTTTTCTTAATTTTTTTCCAATCTGATGATTGTAAACTAGTTTTTTTAAATGCTTTTAATTTTCATTTTCTGATTAAAGTTGATTGTCAAATATTTATTGGCAGCTGCATCCTCATCTATGTTACTCCCAGTTTGTTGAAATTTTAGAATTAATTTACAGAGGTCTGTTATTTATTCTGAGTATTTTTTTCTTTGTTAGCTCTGTTTGTTGTGTTTATTTTCTCTCAACTTTTGGTTTGTCATTTTCATTTTAATAGAAATTCATTCATTTTTGTTTATAAGTGGCCAGTCTTTTTCCCAACTGCTTTTTTTGTGCTTTTATAAAACATTTTATTCCTTTCGCTAATTTATAAAGATGTTCTGCTTTTGTTTCTAGAAGATTGCACATTTGTTTTTTACATTTGATGCCTTGATTTATATAGAATTACCTTTTGGAAATGGTCACAGTCTTAATTTTTTTCTTAAAGTTTCCCTAAAAAACTTGAAAAGTTATGTACTGCTTTGAAAGTTTTAATCTGACATGTGTGATATTTCAACAAGTGTAAACAGTTGCAAAAATAAAATTTGGAGTATTTTGTCAGTTTTGGCATTCAGCAGGGAATTTGTCACTTTTAAAAATGGTATTCAGGGGCACCTGCATGGCTCAGTCGGTTGAGTTTCCAACTCTTGATTTCACCTCAGTTTATGATCTTAGGGTCATGAGATAGAGCCCTGGTTGAGCTTTGCTCAGACATGGAACCTGCTTAATATTCTCTTTATCTTCCTCTGTCCCTCTCACATTCACTGTGCTCTCTCTCTCTCTTTCTCTTTCTCTCAAAAACAACAAAACAAAAAAAAAGGTATCCAGTGAATCAAAAGACTATGACAATTTGATACCCACTTCTTTCCAGTTAAAAAATTTGGCAGTTAGAGCATACTTAATATTCAGATTTTTTACCTTGTATTCAATATTTAATGTATTTTATGATTGAAATTATATTAATTGCCTATAATATATAACTGTAACAAAAATGTAAACATGATTTGAAATAATAGTTTGATAATTTTTGTGCATTCAAGGCTCTCTACAATTTAATTTTTTCAGGAGTTTTTCATTACATTTGAGTTAGTCTGAGATGTAAAAATGAACAAAAAACATTTTGGTATTATCTGAATAATTATTAAAGATAAGGAGTAAAATATAGACTCTAAATTATCTTTTGTGAGATAGAGGAAGCTTTTTTGTTTATTCCAATTAGTTCATATATGCCTGCACGGTTATTACTAATTGCTAGAATGAGGACTTTTCCTAGTTTTCTTTAGTATAGATATAAAGAGAAAATTTGTGTATTGAAGTAGAGAGATAAAAATGAAAGCTCTGTAATAGCATTGTTACTCAGTGCTTTAAACACTTCAAATTATATTCCAAATAACAGTGGTTTCTCATAAAACCTATTTTTAATGTTATATCAGCTGACAACTTGATTACTTCCTCCTTCAGTTTTATTGATAGCAAGAAATTGGAAATGACCTAACTTTCAAAAAGATTTGTTACCTAGTCATGAAGATCAATCACATACTGTTTCTAGGAATTATACCTAAAAGGCTTTACTAAGACTTTTCAAGAGATCATTAGTTATTTCTTTTCAGTATTTCTCAATTTAGAGAAGCAACCTGTTTAACTTGATATACTAAAAGTTTATTAAAAGAAAATAAAAATAGAATTGGTTTCAATATACCCTTATCAGTGCAACATATTTTTAACTAATGTTTTAACTTATCTCATATTTTAAATATATTTGAACAAAAATCATGGAGTCATAGTTAAACTCATTTCATTTATGGGAAATGATGGTCATATAATCTAATTGGCAAAGTCAATCCTTGTCAAACAAATCAGCCAAGTGAGATTTACTTTTTGAAAGTAATGTAAATGTGTTAATAAGCTTCCCCTTGGCAATCATTGAACTTCTAAATTCCAACTCTAAAATGGATAGATCCCTAGCATGATTTTGTGGTCTGGATTATGAAAAAAAAGGGGGGGGGGCTACATCATCGGCATTTCTTCAGTTTTCATTCAATCTTATCCTTTTCTTTTTCCCTCCTTCACTCCCAACTTCCGTTCTTTTCTGAACTGCTAGACTTTCCCCCAGGAGTGATGCATTAAATATTTGACAATAATTTTGAAATATTTGGGAATAATTTGGGACTTTATCACTTCTGTGCTCCACACAGAATAAACTTATGAAAAACGTTTTGATATTGAACAAAATGTTAAATTTCTCATGCTAAGTTATTTTTCTTTTAAAAAAATATGCATGAGAGAGGAAATGACAACCTCAGGTCAAGAGTATGACATATTGATCCAATGATGGCAACATTTTAATTTTTTTCCTTTATCAAATACTTCAGCAGTTTTACACCACAGGATAATTCTGGATGAGTGAAAGGTATGGCCTCTTTTGCAAACATGGATAAAGGCAGAAAGGAAAAAAAATCTTAAAAAAAAAAAAAGGAGGCTAAAGGGCAGCCTGGGTGGCTCAGCGGTTTGGTGCCGCCTTCAGCCCATGGACTGATCCTGGGGACCCAGGGTCGAGTCCCACATTGGGCTCCCTGAATGAAGCCTGCTTCTCTCTTTGCCTGTGTCTCTGCCTCTCTCTCTCTCTCAATCTCTCTCTCTCTTTCTCTGTCTCTCATGAATAAATAAATAAAATCTTTTAAAAAAATTAAAAAGAGGCTATAAATGATGCATTTACTTCAATGATGTCTTCTCAGAGAAAGCAGTTTTATGAAACAATCGATATTGAAGTTAAAAATTGATGTCTTTCTCTTCAAACTACCTGTGCTTATCTAAGACTTAGGCACTCCTTAAGATTCTAGTTTTGCATATGTCAGGTTGAAAATGATTGGTATGTGGTGTGAGGTAGGGATTTATTTATCTTTTTCTTATATATATTTACGGTCAATTGAGGTATCACTGTATACTGATAGGTACCATTGGTCTGCAGTGGTAGCTGGGTCAATGATCATATTTCCATTCATTATGCATGTGTATCCTTCAGTGCTTTCTATACTGTTCGAGTGACTTTCCCTGTATCAATACCACAGTGTAATACCATAGCTTTGTAGAAATTCTTCATACATAGCATAGCAAATCAATTACTTTTATTCTCTTCCTCCATGCTGTCTCCTTGTCAGAATTCCATTGCTATTTTCTTTTATTTAACTTCTAGTTAAATTTTACCGAAAACCATTTTGAGATTTTTTTTAGAACGAGATTGGATTTAATAGTAGTTGAGAATTGATAAATTTATCATACTGTATTTTCTGTTTATAAACGTGCTATATCTCTCCATTTATTTAGGAACTTGTTAATGTTTTACATTTTACAATATTTTTTCCCACGAAGAGATTACTCTAGTTTTCAGCTTCATATCTAAGTATTGTGCATTTACACTATTATTTTTAGTAGTATTTTGTTTGTAAGAACCTACAAAGTTTATACTAAATATAAATATTTAATTTTTACTTATATAAAATATAAAAATATAAAATAATTTATATTCATTTAATTCTCCAGTTTTAGCAAACCTGGGAGATAAGTATAATTGTCTAATTTTTAAACTTTATAATTAAAGTAGTTAAGTATTAGAGAATTTAAAATCTTGAATGGCAGAGATTCATTTTGAACATAGGACTGACTAATTTCTAAGGTAGTGTCCTTCCTTATGCCTTCATTCTTGAAGAACCTAAATATATACAGAGGAGACTATATATTAAGAAATTTCAAGGCAATGTAAATAGTATCAAATGCAGGCTAATCAAAAGATAATTAAAATCCAGAGGAAGAGATAATAGATTTTTTCTTGCTTACATTAGAATATATTTATATTAGATAAAAAATATATATAATATATAATATTTTACAATATACAGTTATATATTATATAATTATACATATAAATATATACTATGTTATAATGTAAATATTAATTGCTTCTGCCTGAGGTTCCACCAGCCTATCAGAAATTTTGTTTATCTTTCAGATATACTAAATTGTCTTATTTATAAACAAACTCAGGGAACATATCCACAGAAAAGTCCCAAATAGACCGATACCATTCCTTTTTAACTTTGTCACTTCAGTGTATTTACTCACTCACCCACTGCATGTAGGGACAGTAAATATTTCACTATTTGAAAACATTTCTTTTGCAACACTCTTTATATTACCGATTTCTTTGCTTAATCTTACAGTTGTTCCAGGTTAAATGTATATGGGACATTCGAACAACCTGTCCTTTGAAGGCTCAGTAGAATTTTGCTAATGGTAATCAGGTTAGAACCATAGAGTCATGGTTCCAATAGAAAAAGGAGATATAACTATTTTTTTGTAGCACACGATATGTACACATATGCTAAGTTTACCTCTAAATAATCTCTTTCCTACCCTTTAATTTTCTTGCTTTTTGTTTATCTGGTTTATCTTTTTTCCCTTATATTGTTCACTCACCTGTCTAACTTATGCTATCTCAAAGGTCATTTGTGGTGTTCTTAGCTGCTATCAGTGTGCTTTGCCAGCTACCACTAAGGGTGTAAAGTATATATTTTTTAAGATTTTATTTATTTATTCATGAGAGACACAGAGAAAGAGAGGCGGAGAAGCAGGCTCCATTCAGGGAGCCCGATGCGGGACTCGATCCCAGCACCAGGATCATGACCTGAGCCAAAGGCAGATGCTCAACTGCTGAGACCAGGCACCCCAAGGGTGAAAAATATTGATCTCTCATGGGCCCTGCGCTACAGGAATTTTTAGTCTGCATTCTATTGTGAAACATGCTTTATTCACGAAAGAAAGAAAGAAAGAAAGAAAGAAAGAAAGAAAGAAAGAAAGAAAGAAAGAAAGAAAGAAAGAAAGAAAGAAGAGAAAAAATCAAACCAGAAAGCAGTGATGGAAACAAGAGGTAAAAACAGCCATGAACAGCCAGGAAGAGACCAGTTTCACATGTGCTCATCAGGAAAGACTCAGTCAAAAGATAGATTTTGGTCTTCCCCTTTAAATAATTAGAGGTTTTGGTAGATATGGGCAAGAAAAAGAGTAGGTAGTGGGTTTTTTTTCTTTGTCTTTTCTTAAACTTGGCTCAACTATAACTACTCCCGTATTAATTATGTTCTTGGGGAGGTGAGTGCATTAGGCTCTTTTCTCTCCAGTGGTTTGTGTCAAGTGCAGCAATGTACTTATAAAATCGCGTCTGGGGGCACGTGGGTGGCTCAGTCAGTTAATCTTATGACTCCTGATTTCGGCTCAGGTTATGATCCCAGGGTTGTGACATTGAACCCTGTGTCAGGCTCTGTGCTAGGCTACCCCCCACCCCTGTCCCTTATACATCAGAAGTAGCTTCCATGGCCGCATACTACCCTTGTGTATTTATTTATAAGAATCTAGACATAACAGCTTTTTTAGAAAGTGTGTAATAGTTGCAAATCTTCTCTGCTAAAGCAAGTACAAGATGTATGCAAGCATACTCTCCCCCTCACAAGTCATTTTCAGCAATTGAAATTGATTTTGTCAATTGAATATGGAACTGATTCAGTCTCTTTTGCAGTCTATTGATTACATTAAAAATCCCCAATTTTTATGACATATTTTGTCTGAACCATAATAATGTATGTATGTATGTATGTATGTATGTATGTATGTATTTATTTATTTATTTATTAATGTCATAGTACTCTTCTAATCCAGATTTCCTTCTCCAAAAGAAAGAACAAAATCATCTGTCTGGCCTGTTTAGTTCTCATAATTTTTCTCTTAATCAATGTCATAGATACCAACCCATACTCCTTCACTGATGAAACTCTTAAAAGAAATTTCTGTCTTGGGGGCACCTGGGTGGTTATGTGTCTGCCTTCAGCTCAGGTTATGTTCCCGAAATCCTGGAGTTTAGCCCCACATCAAGCTCTCTGCTCAGCAGGAAGTCTGCTTCTCCTTCTCCCTCTGTGCGTGTACTCACACGTGTGTGCGCTCTCTCTCTTACACATATGAGAGCTCTCTTGTGCGTTTGCACTCATGCCCCCTCCCCAAATAAATCTAAAAAAAAAAATTCTGTCTTGGAATCTTCTACATGCTGTCAATGTGTTCAAGATTTTATGTACAGGGTCCCCTGGGTGGCTGAGTCGGTTAGGCACTTCAACTCAATTTTGGCTCAGGTCTTGATCTCAGGAACTTAAGTCCAAGTCCTGTGTTGGGCCCCACCCCCATCATGGAGGCTACAAAAAAAGCGGGTGGGGGGAGAAGGAAGGAGAAGGAGAAGAATCAATTATGTACAAATTCATTGCTACAGAGGAAATAGATGACTATAAAAAAAAAAACATTTTGAAGACCACACCTTCCTCTCTTACGGACTAGTAAGCAAACATCAGTGTCATAGTTTGCTTTTTCCTCTTATTTAAACTTTGTATGACTGCTATTAAAATACTCCTTCATCCCTATGTTTTCATAAACTAAAAGCTTTATTTTCCCCCAAAATTCTGAACATTGATAATAGAATTATATTTTGGGGTTATTTTCCTCTAGAACAATGATGTTTCTTGTTGGAAAAATACGGTGATTCTATTTTTAACTCTTATCTTCTTCAAGTATCTTACTTGATTCCCACCATGGATAATGTCACAAAATTTTATTTTTTTAAGTCTGGAATCTGTCTCTTTTATGTTTTAATTGCAATTCCAAAATAATTAGCATAAAGCATTACATTAGTTTCAGGTTCACAATAAAGTGATTCAACAATACTATACTCATTGCTCATCACCATAACTCTCAATCTTCTTCACCTATTTTTCCCATCACCCCCCACCACCTCCCCTCTGGTAAACACCAGTGTGTTCTCTATATTTAAGTCTGTTTTTTGTTTGTCCCTTTTTTCTTTGACTGTTTTGTCTCTTAAATTACACATATGAGTGAACTCATATAGTATTTGTCTTTCTCTGACTGACTTATGTTATTTAGCATCATACCCTTTAGATCCATCCACATTGTTGCAAATGGCAAGATTTCATTCTCTTTTATGGCTGAGTAATATTCCATTATCTGTATGTGGGTGTATATGTATATATTAACATATATTCACACACACACACACTTATCCTTTCATATTGATGGACATTTGGGCTGCTTACATAATTTGGCTACTATAATAATGATGCAATAAATGTAGGGGTGAATATCATTTGAACTAGTGTTTTCATATTCCTCGGGTAAATACCCAGAAGTATTCTTACTGGAGAATACGGTGATTCTATTTTTAACTCTTTGAGGCACCTCTATACTGTTTTCCACAGTGGCTGCATCAGTTCCTATTCCTATCAACAGTACACTGGGGTTCCATTTTCTCCACATTATAGCTGATACCTATTGTGCTCGTGGTTTCTTATGTTTTATTTATTTGGCAGAGAGAGCACAAGGTGGGAGAGTGGCAGGCTGAGGGAGAGGGAAAAGCAGGCTCCTCACTGAGCAGGGGGCCCAATGTGGGGCTCGATTCTAGGAACCGAAGATCTAGGAACCCGAGTTCCTAGTTATTCCTTTTTCATCCTTGGGATGCTTAACCAACTGAGCCACCCAGGTGCCACTATTGTGCTTGTGTTTTTGATTTAAGCCATTCTGACAGGTGTGAGGTCATATCTCATTGTGGTTTTGATTTGCATTTCTCTTATGATAAATGCTGTTGAGCATTGTTTTATGTGTCTGTTGGCCATCTGGATATTGTCTTTGGAGAAATGTCTGTTCGTGTCTTCTCATTTTTAATTTGATTATTTCTTTTTTTGTGTGTTGAGTTGTGAACTTTCTTTATATATGTTGGATAAATGGATTATGCATTTACCATTTGCAAATATCTTCTTATGTTCACTATGTTGTCTTTTGCTTTGTTAATTATTTCCTTTGCTGTGAAGAAGCTTTTTCTTTTAACGTAATACCAATAGTTTACTTTTACTTTTGTTGTCCTTGCCTCAGGAGACATATCTAGAAATATGTGCTATGCACAATGTCAGAGAAATTACCACCTATGCTCCCTTTAGGGTTTTTATGATTTCAAGTCTCACATTTCAGTCCTTATGCAGTTTTGAATTTGCCCTTGTGTATGGTATATTAAAATGATCTAATTTCATTCATTAGATCAGGACAGCATGTGGCTGTCCAGTTTTCCCAACACCAGTTATTAAACAAATTGTCTTATTCCCATTACATATTTTCCTTCCTTTGTCAAAGATTAATTGACCATATAATCATGGATTTATTTCTGGGTTCTCTATTCTGTTCTGTTGGTCTATGTATCTATTTTTGTGCCAATACCATACTATTTTGATTACTATAGCTTTGTAATATAACTTGAAATCTAGGATTGTGATGCCTCCAGTTATTCTTCTTTCAAGATTGCCTTGGCTCTTTTAGGGTCTTTTGTATTCCATAGACATTTTAAGATTATTTTTTCTAGTTCTGTGAAAAATGCTGTTGGCATTTTGATAGGGATTACATTGAATGTATAGATTGCTTTAGATTGTATGAACATTTTAACAATATTTGTCCTCCCAATCCATGAGCATGGAATATTTTTCCATTTGTCTCATCATCAATTTCTTTCATCAGTGTTTTATAATTTTCAAAGTACAGATCTTTCACCTCCTTGGGAAATTTATTCCTAACATTTTATTCCTTTTGGTGCAATTGTAAATAAGATTGTTTTCTTAATATCACTTCCTGCTACTTCATTATTACTGTATAGAGCCTTGGTAGATTTTGTATATTGATTTTGTATCCTGTGACCTTACCGAATTCATTTATCTGTTCTAGATTTTTTTTTAATTTTTTAGGTATTCTATATATGGTATCAAGTCATCTGCCAATAATGCAAGTTTTACTTTTTCCTTACCAATGTGGATGTCATTTATTTCTTGTCTGATTGCTGTGACTAGAACTTCCAGGATATGTTGGAAAAAAAAGTGATGAGACTAGAAATCCTTGTCTTGTTCCTAACCTTAGAGGGACATCTCTGAGTTTTTCACCATTGAGTACAATGTTAGTCATAGGTTGTTCATATATGACTTTTATTTTGTTGAGGTATGTTCCCTCTAAACTTACTTGGTTGAGGGCTTTGTTATGAATGGACGTTACGCTTTGTCAAATGCTCTTTCTGCATCTATTGAATTGATCTTATGGTTTTTATCTTTTCTCTTGTGATGTGTCACATTGATTAATTTGTAAATATTGAATCACCCTTGCATCCCTTTTAATTATGGTGAATGATTTTATAATAAGTTATTGGATTCAATTTGCTAATATTTTGTTAAGGATTTTTGTGTTGATGTTCATGAAAGATACTGACCTGTAGTATATATATATATATATATATATAGTGCATGTGTGTGTGTGGTGTCTTTATTTGGTTTTGGTATCAAGGTGATGCTGGCTTCATAGAATGAATTCAGAAACAATCTCTCCTCTTCTGTTTTTTGGAGTAGTTTCAGAAGAATAGATATTAATTCTTTAAATATTTGGTAGAATTCACCTTTGAAGCCTTCTGGTTCTGGACTTTAACTTGTTGGAAGTTTCTTGGTTAAATATTCAATTTCATTTCTGGGATTCTGTTGGTTGAAATTTTGTATTTTCTCCTCATTGAGTTTTGGGAGGTTACATGTTTCTAGGAATTTATCCATTTCTTCTATGTTGTCCACTTTGCTGGCATATAATTTTTCATAATATTCTCTTATAATTCTTTTCACTTCTGTGATATCAGTTGTTACCTTCTCTTTCATTTCTGATTTTGAGCACTTCCTCTCTCTCTCTTTTAATGAATCTGGCAAAGGTTTATCAATTTTATTGATCTTTTCCAAGAACCATCGCCCGGTATCATTGATCTTTTCTATATGTAAATTTTTTTTAGTTTCTTTTTCATTTATTCCTTTCCTAATCCTTATTACATTTCCTTCTACTGGTTTTGGGTTTTGTTCTTTTTTCCAGCTCCTTGAGGGATGAGCTTAGGTTTGATATTTATCTTTCTTCTTGACACAGGTCTGTAATGAGATATACCTACCTCTTAGAACAGCTTTGGCTGCATCCCAGAGATCTTGAGCAGTTGTGTTTTCATTTACATTTGCCTCCATGTATTCTTTTTATTTTCTCTTTAATTTCTTGGTTCACCCATTTATTATTGTTTAGTAGCATGTTATTTGGCTTCTGTGTACTTGCGTTCCTTTCAGGCTTTGTTCTTGTTGATTGCTAGTTTCTTAGCCTTGTGGTCAGTAAAAAAAATGCATGTTATGACTTTGTTTTTTGAATTTGTTGAGACTCGTTTTGTGGCCTAATGTGTGATCTGTTCTAGAGAATTTTCCATGTGCACTTGAAAAGATTGTGTATTCTGATGTCTTAGGATGAAATATTCTGAATATATCTGTTAGATCCATTTGGTACAATTGTCATACAAATGTGCTATCCTTTGTTTCTTTGTTGATTTTCTGATTGGATGATCTACTCATTGATGTAAATGGGGTGTTTAATTCCCCTACTATTACCTTGTTACTATCAATTACTTCCTTTATGTTTGTTATTAGCTGCATTATGTATTTAGTGCTCCCATGGTGGGTTCATGAATATTTACAACTGTTTTATCTTCTTGTTGTATTCTCCCTTTTATTATCATATGGTGTCTGGCTTTGCCTCTTGTGATAGTCTTTGTTTTAAAGTCTATTTTATCCAATACAAGTATTGCTACCCAGCTTTCTTTTCACATCTATTTGCATGATAAATGCTTTTTCATCCCTTCACTTTCCCTCTGCATGTGACTTTAGGTCTGGTGTTAGGAAAATCAGCTGTGTCTCATGCTTTTGAAAGGACTGGTCTTATGAAGAAGGGGTCCTGTAGTGCCCTGCAGTGCAATGTCGCCTGTTCACCAGAACCTGGCACTTCAGGGGTGTTTCCTATGTGTATTGCATATGCCCTACTTTTGTGGCTGAGTCATGTTTGCCTTTTGTTTAGTCATCTATAACGACCTTCTTTGCCTGTTGTGGGAATAATTTGGCCTATATTTTTAATAAGCCAGTCTGGGGCAACCTTCGACTTGAGTTGAGTAAGACCAGACATTTGCCAGAGATGCAGTATCACTTAACTGCATGGCACTTACCCTCTGTTGTCTTCTCAGAAGTTTCCATTGGTGGGTAGCACCTGCTGTCAAACCATACGTCTTACCCCACCCAACCTACTGCTAGAGGTGCAGTTGAACTAATGTGTATGATTTTCTTCCTTTCTCCCTGGCTCAGGAGTCACTTTATGGTGGTACTGACTCTTTTGGTGTTGCTTGCATACTGGCATGCTTGTGGCATTTTTTTCATGGGTTCCTGCCAAAGGAGTTTTGGAGGACACAGGTCCATAAGAGACAGGTAGATCATGTGGTGTTAGCGAGGTTGTGCCCCTCTGCTGTGGGAGGACACCTGCAGCTTCTATGGAAAACTTCTGCTGAGTGCAGATTGGAGGGAGCAGGTCTGTTAAAGAAAGAGCACAGGCAGTGCACTGTTAACAAGCTAGATGGTGAGTACTGGGGCTATTCTTGGTCCAGCATGTCGTCCTTTTATCTAGGCTGGGGGGGTGGGGCAGAGGATGGAAATGGTGCCTGACAGGTATTTTGCTCTTGGAAGTCTCCTAAAGATTCCTGCCCTTCCAGCAAATGCTCTAAGATTAGTGAAAAATCCTCCTGGATACCCTAGGTGTTTTTCAACTGCCATTTCTATGCTATACCTGGGTGGGGGCTATGTTAATCTGTCTCCTTAATGGCAGGCACTGTTTCTTCTTGTTGTCTGGCTCTCCCTGAGCTGAGCCTCCTGAATTTTTAAAGTTCTAGATTTTCAGATCCACTGATTATAAGAACTCATGAGTTTAAGCCCCTCTGATTTTCAAAGCCAGATATTATGGGGATTTGCCTTCCCAGTGCAGGTCCCGCATGCCTGGTGTGCAGTCTGCTCCTTTCCCCAGTCTGAGCCTACAGCATCTAGCCCTCTGGAGGACAGTCCCATGTGTCAGTTTGGCTCCTAACCATGCATGTCTCCACCTTTCCTACCCTCCTTGATTTAGCCTGTTCTTTACATTTAGGTGTGGAGAGTCTGTTCTATCAGTTTTGGGGTCATTTTCTGGATTATTTACACTGATGTGGGTGCTTTCTAGGTGTATCTGTAGGATAAAGTATGCCTAGGATCCTCCTACTTCACCATCTTCCCCCATCACAAAATTTTGAAGCCAATTTTGTAGCTAAGGAAATTGAGGTTTGTTGAGAGACAGTTAATGGGCTTCATATTTCTGAATCTTATGAACAGAGACACTGGATTTTTTTTTTTTTTGCTCTGGATTATCTTTTCAAAGATGTTTGTATGGCACAATCTTGGAAGATAGAGATAACATTCTTCTCTGGAGCAGAGAGAATGTTTCTGTACTGCTCTGTATAATAAAGATAGTATCTCTTTTCAAGGCGAATGTTGAGCAGGTTTTCCTGTAGCCCATTATAAACAACTGCATTTCCTAAGCCTGTGGTTCTTTAGCTATGATGAAAACCCAGTGCACATGCGGCATGCATTTGTGCTGCTCCATAACACAAGGGGAAATACTGCAAATGTGAGTAACAAAGTCGTCTGTCTCTGACTCATGAGCATCATATCATTTGCCATGTCATCTGTGAAACCAGTGAAGAGTTACTTTTTAGCTTACGTTGTCAGGTAAAAATCTCCTGTCCTTCGCAGTTTTTAACAAGGCTCCGAGAAAATAGGTGCAAGTAGAAATACTGGATATGAATGAAAGTTAATGATATTTTTATTATTACTGTGTATCTTTTTATTACAATTATTATTAGGCTCATCTTGTATATTTCCTGCTCAAGCTTATAATCAACAATTTCTCACAGGAGCCCTAGGTATGTGCATTACTACTTGGGTGTCATAACTTCTAGACCCTTTCCACACATAGAGCAAAGAAATATATCTGTGTATGCTGACCTGTGCATGTACCATAACTATAAATATTTCTATGTGAATAATACATATCTTATATTAAGTTAAACATAAGTTCTTACTGTCTCCAACTACAACCCATTACGACATAGATCATTCTAACGTTTCTCATGTGCTTCTCTGTAAATTTCCACCTCAATGATGAGAAACCTGACTTCCTACAGTCATTCATCCATTTACTTAATTGGTTGAGTCCAGGGTATCCCCTGGTAATTATATAGTAGTATCAAAACTGTTCAGTTGTACCTCAATAGAAAACAAATTCATGTAGAGGACAGAAATTATGTGCAGTCTCTTTGACTTTGGTTTTACATACATCCCTAACTCCTTTAGTGTGGTTGTTTAATTCATTTATTATTCAGTGAGGTTATTTTGTCACGGTCTGCATTCTTTCCGGGGATCTCATGGTTTCCTAAGTGGTTTTTTTTCTTTTAAATCACATACCCAGAGGTTCTGCTCACTATTAAGTTCTAAAGATTTCGACAAATGTATAATGTCACATATTAACCATTACATTAATATACAGAACGATTTCATTGCCCTAAAATTGCCTGTGATTTACCTATTCATACTACTCTATTCCACAATCCCATTGCAACCACTAATGTTTTTACTTTCTGTGTAATTTTGCCTTTTCCAGAACGTCATATGGATTTTATGACATTCTAGTACTTATGTTGTGGCTTCTCATCTTTGTTTTAATTAGCAACTACCTAATGACAATGATATTGTTTATCTTTTCATATGTTTATTTTCAATCTGTAGATCTTTACTGGTGGGATGCTTGCTCAGATCATTTGACCATTTTCAGTTCTGTTGTTTTCTTGTTACTGAATTTCAAGAGTGCTTTGTGAATTTTAAATCCTTTGTTAGAGGTGTTTTGCAAATATATTTGCACAATGTGGCTTGTCATTTCATTCTCTGAAAAGATTCACAGATCAGAAGTTGTGGCTTGTCTTTTTATTCTCTTAAAAGATTCTCACACAGATTAGAAGTTTTTGATTTTACTAAATCCAACTTCATCAATTTTTCTTCATGAAATGTGCTTCTGGTGTTATATATAAAAAGTCATTGCAAAAGCCATGGCCCCCTATGCCTTATCATGTTTTCTTTTAGGAACTTATAGGATTTTTTAAATCTTATATTTAAATCTATCATATATTTTGATTTAATTTTGTTGAGAAGTGCTTGTATATGTATGTCCAATTGTTCATTTCATTTGTTGCAAAGATAATCCTTTCTCTACTGAATTGCCTTTTGTCCTTTATCAGAGAATAGTTGTTTATTTTTAGTAGGTTTTGGGTTTTTTGGCTTTTAAATTTTTATTTTAATTCATTTAGTTAACATACAGTGTAATATTAGTTTCAGGTGTTACGATGTAGTGATTCCACACTTTCACACATCACTAGGGCTCATCACAAGTACACTTCTTAATCTCCATCACCTATTTCACCCATCCCTCTACCTATCTTCCCTCTGGTAACCATCAGTTTGTTCTGTGTAATTAAGAGTCTGTTTCTGGCCTGTCTGTCTCTATTTTCTTCCCTTTTGCTCGTTTATTTTGTTTCTTAAATCCACATATGGTGTTTGTCATTCTCTGACTTATTTTGCTTAGCATAATACTGTCTAACTCCACTATGTCATTGCAATGGCATGATTTCATTCTTCTTATGATATGAGATAAATATAATATTCCATGGCACACATGTATATGTATACATACACATATGCAATGGAATATTGTATATATCTCACATCTTTTTTTAAATTTTTTAAAAGATTTTATTTATTTATTCATGATAGACATAGAGAGAGAGAGAGGCAGAGACACAGGCAGAGGGAGAAGCAGGCTCCATGCAGGGAGCCCGATGTGGGACTTGATCCTGGGACTCCAGGACCGCGCCCCGGGCCAAAGGCAGGCGCTAAACCACTGAGCCACCCAGGGACCCCCTATCTCACATCTTCTTTATCAGTTCATCAGTTGATGGACATTTGGGCTCTTTCCATAATTTAGCTATTATAAATAATGCTGCTATAAATATAGAGGTGCATGTATTCCTTTGAATTAGTGTTTTTGTATTCTTTAGGTAAATATTTCAGTGGTGTCATTGCTGGATCACAGCACAGTTCCATTTTTAACCTTTTGAGGAACCTCCATACTTTTTTCTGCAGACTGGCTCTACCAGTTTGCATTCCTACCAACAGTCCACAAGTGTTCCTTTTTCTCCACATCCTGGCCAACATCCGGTTTTTTGTGTTGCGGATTTTAGCCATTCTGACAGATGTGAGGTTATATCTCATTGTAGTTTTGGTTTGCATTTCCCTGTTGATGAACGATGTTGAACAACTTCTTATGTGTCTGTTGTCTCCTTTATCTGTATCTGTATCTGTATCTGTATGTCTTCTTTAGAGAAATATCTATTCATGTCTTCTGCCAATTTTAACTGGATTATTTGTTTATTGGATGTTGAGTTTTATATGTTCTATATATATTTTGGATACTTTTTCTCAGACATGTCATCTGCAGATACCTTCTCCGGTTAATTAGGTTGCCTTTTAGTTTTGTTCATTGTTTCCTTTGTGTGCAGAAATTTTTTATTTTGATGAAGTCACAGTTTATTTTTGCTTTTGTTTTCATAGATTTAAATATAGGCTCTTCATTGTGTTCTCTGTGTCTGCTCTTTAACTAATACCAAACTATTCTGACTTCTCAAGCTATATGAGAAATCTTGTGGTTGGGTGGTAATGGTTCTCTGAATTTTCTCAGCATTTTATTGGTTTTCCTGATCTTGTCCCAAACCATATGACATTTAGTTTCAGTTTGTCAATAACATTAAATTACTTGCTGGGATTCTGATTGGCTTGCATTGGATCTATGAATCAAGATTGGAAATATTCACATTTTAATAATATTGAGTCTTCCTATCCATAGACATGGAACATCCTTTCATTTGCTTAGATTTTTAAAATATCTTCCATCAAAGTTTTATAGTTTTCTGCACATAGATTCTAGACATATTTTTGTCAAATTCATGACTGAGTTTTTCTTTTTTTTTTTTTCTTTTTTTTGTTCAAATGTCAAATATATTGAGTGGAGGAAACCACTCAATCAATATATCAAACTGATTGATGGTGTTTACAACAGATCAAATTGATTGATGTTGTTTACCATAAGGATATAGCTGCTTACTTTATCTGTACTAATTCAGTTTCTTATGGAAACACAGAGCTGAGTCTTGCTTTTTTTAACACACTCTTACAGTCTCTATCTTTTAATTGATGCATCTAGCACATTCATATTTAAAGTAATTATTGATATATTTAGATTAATATCTACCATGTTTTTAACACTTTTCAGTCAATTTCACTTATTATTTTTAAACTTCTTTTTTCTGCCTTCCATGTTTATTTTTGTTTTATACAGTGGTGAAGGAATCAAAACTCTATCTGCTAGAAGGAAATGGTACAATTTAATCAGAACATTTATCAGGAAATTTTGAGGCAATTTGGATAATTAGAATAGACTTCTCTGAGCAAGTGAATCTAAAATTGGAAGAATTAATAGGAATTAATTAGTTAAAGTGATGTGTGTGTATGTGTGGGGGTGATGTTAGGATATACATGCAAAAGGACCTTCTGACAGTAGTGAGATGATGCTTCTAAGAAAATAATGTGAGATTAAACCACAACTATCAAGTAGAAAGGTAATTCTCAGTGCTCCTGGAGAGGTCAGGTTTACTGTTCAAAGAGCCTAGGAGGCCTAGTCTCAAAACAATGAAAAGTCTTACACTATTGAAAGGTATGGGCTTTAAGGGAGGTGTGCAACAAAATTCTTTTTAATAAATGGTCACTCACTCTCTCAGTATGAAAAATAAATTGTAGGATGCAAGAAGAAAAGCACAATGATATTTATTAGTCCAGGGAAAGGTACTGATAGGTTGAACATGGGTGATGATGAGGAAGTTGTAGAGAAGTAGACAATGCTAAGAGATATACTAAGAGATAAACTCTCTCTCTCTCTCTCTCTCTCTCTCTCTCTCTTTCTCTCCACTCCTCCTTTCCTCTCTCTTTGCATGGTTTCTGTTGTTAAGTCCAATGTAATTCTTATTCTTAGTCCACTACTGGTAAAGTGTGATTTTTTTCTCAGCATTCTTGCAAGATTTTCTCATTGTCTTTAGTTTTTCTACAGTATAAATATGATATGTGCAGATGTAAGATTGTTGGTATTTGTCTTGGGTAGCGTTCTGTTAGGATCCTGGATCTATGGTTTATGACTTAAATTAACTTTGAAAAATTCTCCAAAAAAAAAAAAAGAAAGAAAGAAAGAAAAATTCTCCGTTATTATTACCTGAAATGTTTCTTCTCATTTCTGTCCTCTACTTCTGATATTTTTATTGCATGAATATTACACCTTTTGTAATTATCCCACTCTTCTTGTAGGTTTCTTTCAATTTTACTATTATTATTTTTTCTTTTTTTATTATCATTTTGGGAAGTTTTAACTGACTTGCCTTGAAGCTTACTGATTCTTTTTTGGCCATATCCAGTTTATTGATGAACCCAAAACAAATGTATTCTTCGTTTTTTTTCCAAGTGTTTTTGATTTCCAGCTTGCTTTTTTTTAAGTTTATGACACTTGTTTTTTCATTGTTTTTAGTTTTTATTTAAATGCTAGTTAACATATATGGTAAAATTGGTTTCAGGCATAGAATTCAGTGATTTTTTTAATAAATTTATTTTTTATTGGTGTTCAATTTACCAACATACAGAATACCACCCAGTGCTCATCCCGTCAAGTGCCCCCCTCAGTGCCCGTCACCCAGTCACCCCCACCCCCCACCAACCTCCCCTTCCACCACCCCTAGTTCGTCTCCCAGAGTCAGGAGTCTTTATGTTCTGACTCCCTTTCTGGTATTTCCCACACATTTCTTCTCCCTTCCCTTATATTCCCTTTCACTATTATTTATATTCCCCAAATGAATGAGACCATATAATGTTTGTCCTTCTCTGATTGACTTATTTCACTCAGCATAATACCCTCCAGTTCCATCCACGTTGAAGCAAATGGTGGGTATTTGTCGTTTCTAATGGCTGAGTAATATTCCATTGTATCTATAGACCACATCTTCTTTATCCATCATCTTTCGATGGATACCGAGGCTCTTTCCACAGTTTGGCTATTGTGGACATTGCTGCTAGAAACATCGGGGTGCAGGTGTCCCGGCGTTTCATTGCATCTGAATCTTTGGGGTAAATCCCCAACAGTGCAATTGCTGGGTCAAAAAAAAAATAATTTAGTGATTTATCACTTAAATATAACACCCAGTGTTCATCACAAGTGCCTTCCTTAACCCCATTACCCATTTAGCCCCTCCCCCCCACACACACCTCCCTCCATCAACCGTTATTGCTTTTGATTCTTTCTTGGAGTTTCCATTTTTATACTTATGTTCTAGTCTTAATGTTGTCTACTTGTATCTTCCCATGTGAGTCCTTAACATATTAGTCATAGTTATTTTAATTTCCTTGGGCTGTGTGATAATGGAATCTGATTCAGATGACTATTTTGTCTCTTCAGACCATGCATTTCTTGGTTTTTAGCATTCCTTGTAATTTTTTATTGAAAGTCACATGCAATATATTAGGTAATTGTACAGGATATAAATAGGCCTTCAGTGAGAGGCTTTGTGTTAATCTGGCTAGAGGTTAGGCTGTGTTTAATGTTTGCTGTAGTTTTTTGATACCAGAATCAACCTTCCTCTGTTGGTCTTAAAAAAAAAAAAAATGATGATGTGTTACTTGTATCTGTTGTGAAATGATCACTGCAGTAGGGTTAGTTAAATGCTTCTGTTGCCTCATATAATTACCTTTTGTGTGTGTGCGTGTGTGTTTGTGGTGACTTTCAAGTATACAATACAGTATTGCTATCTATAGCCACCATGATATACATTGGATCTCCTGAATTTATCCATCTTAAAACTGAAAGTTTATACCATACCCTTGACCCACATCTTCCTATTTTCCCCATTCCCTCAGTCCCTGGTAAACACCATTCTATTCTACTTCTATGACATTTACATTTTTATATTTCACACAGGACTGAGATCATACAGTGTTTGTCTTTAGCTCTCTAAATTATTTTGCTTAGCATTATGTCCTCAAGATTTATCTATGTTGTCACAAATGTCAAGATTTCATTCTTTTTATATCTGAGTAATATTCCATTGATAGAAAAAATTGCTTTTTTTAAGAAACTCATTTTAACTTGTGTGAGAGGATATCTCATCATGATTTCTGATTTGCATTTCTTTGGTTTGCATTCTCTGAATCAAGTTGCATTGTATAAGCATCTTTTCATGCTGTTGACCATTTTACATCTTCTCTGGAAGAATGTCTTTTCAGATACTCTGCCCATTTTTACATTGGATTTTTTTTTCTATTGACTTATATGAAGACCTTATATAATCTGGATATTAATCTCTTATCATAAAGATAGTTTGCAAATATTTTCTCCCATTCCATAGGTTGCTTTTTTGTTTTGTGTATTGTTTCTTTTGCTTTGGAGAAGCTTTTAGTGTGGTATAGTCCCACTTCCTTAGTTCTGCTTTTGTTACTTACACTTTTGGTGTCCTGTCCAAAAAATCATTGTCAAGATCCATATCAAGGAGCTTTTTCCATTGCTTTCTTTCAGAATTTTTATGGCTTCTGGCACTATGTTTAAGTCTTTTTAGTCCATTTTGGGTGAAATTTAGTGAGTAGTATAAGAGAGAAGTCAAATCATTCATCTGCATGTGATTATCCACTTTTCCCAAAATAATTTAAGAGACTATCCTTTCCCCATTCAGTATTCTTACATCCCTCTTCAAATATTATTTGACAATATATACAAAAGTTTAATTCTGTTCCATTTATCTATTTATTTACTTACTTACTTACTTACTTACTTACTTTATTTATTTTTACCAGTACCATACTCTTCTGATTACTATAGCTTTGTGATACAGTTTGAAATCAGGAAATGTGATGACTTCAGCTTTGTACTTACGAATGCTTTGACTATTCAGTTTTCTGTGGTTCCATTATGGATTTTAGGGTTTTTTTCTATTTCTGTAAAATATGCCATTAGAATTTTTATAGAGGTTGCGTTGAATCTATAAATGGCTTTGAGTAATATGGACTTTTTAACAATACAATTTTTTTCTGATCTATGAAAGTGAATCATCTATTTATTTGTGTATTCTTTAATTTCTTTCACCAAAGTCATAGTTTTCAGTGTATAAGTCTTTCACCTCCCTAGTTAAAGTTGTTCCTAAATATTTTATTATTTTTATACTACTGTGACTGGGATTGTTTTCAGATATTTTGTTGTTACTGTATAGAAGAAACACAGGAGATATCTATATGTTGACTTAATTTCTGCAACTTTTCTAAATTTGTTGATTAGTTCTAAGAGATTTTTGGTGGATCCTTTAGGATTTTCTCTATATTAAGAGCATATATATATATACATATAATTTTACCTCTTCCTTTCCAGTTTGGATTCCCTTTATTTCTTTCTCTTTCCTAATTGCTCTGGCTAGAACTTCCAATACTATACTGAATAGAGTGGTGGGATTGGGGCACCTTTGTCCTGTTCCTGACCTCAGAGGAAACCATATTAATGATTTGAATAGACAGAGGCTTACTAAAATATAACTTCCTCAGTGAAGCATTCTTTTAATACCATACTTAAAATTGCAACCTCATGTACTGTCTAGATATCACTTGATTTACTTTCCTCAGAAATTCTCACTGCCATTTATTCAAATATTTTTTTTAATTTTATGTGTTATCTGTGCTTTATTACATTAAAATTTAAATTCTACAATGCCAGAGATTTTTGCCTGTTTTGTATATTGCATTATTCTCCTGACCAAGAACTGTACCCGAGATAGGGCAGTTCTCAGAAAAAATTGTCAAACAAATTGAATAAACTCCATTCCAAATGAAGAAAGAGTGTCTCCTATACAAGTTGGAATGGGGTGTGATAGTGAGGGTTGCATTTCCTTCTTAAACTGGGACAAATTATAATTTCAATGTTTTTAAAGGCCATATATGTAATTTTAAAAGTCTGATAAAATGTTTTCATGAGAGGTTATCCTAAGAATAAGGATGTTGATTTTATAAATGGCTTTTGGCTTTAAACATTAAAAGCATTTTTGTGGGAATGCACAAAATGTTTTCTCTACTATTTGAGAAAAAGTAAAGAGGCTTTTAAAAAAATCATTTTAAAATTATTTATATTAATAATAAAATTGAAATGTGGTAAAGAGCTGATGGTATTGCAATGAAGTTGTACATTTAGTGAATGTTTATATGCTTTTAGCTTCACTAAACAAACTAATATTTCTGACATTGAAAATTAATATGTCCTTACATCCTGCTTTAGAAAAAGTATTCCATCTACACATTGGTTATATTTGTCTTTTCCATTTATGTCCTGGCCTTCTTGCCCAGGGCAAAAGAGTGAAAAAGAGCTAGTAATGGTATTTATTACAAAGAGTAATCAACCATAAAGACTGTAATTGAACACACAAGTGTAGTCATTATATGATTAATTACTTTGGTGAATCAGCCTCCTACATATATCATAAAAATATTCAAAGGAGCTAGAACAGAGTGTACAAAAAGCAGACTTTTCATCAGCATAATCACTGCCATTCGTGGCTTGTTTTCAATGTTTCTCAGTTTTCATCATTTTTCTTCCCTGCTAATCCTCTATATTAACTACATTTTAAGATAAATGTTTAGATGATTAAGTGTAGCAATGCAGGCATTGGCTGAGGTCAAGTTTTGTCACACGCACAAAAGATTAAACTCAAAGATTTATTTGGCATCTTATGTGTCTATTATTGATTGATATATTACTGTACTCATTTCTAATATTTCTGTAATGCTTCAGTTTAGTAGCAGTATATTAATACAATTTTTTCTCAAGTTAAAACCACATCAATGCCATATGCAAAGCTCTGGAAAAATAGTACAGAGAATAAAGTCAAATGTGATGAAAGTGATTAATAGGAAATAATTTCCTTTGCCTTAGATGTTCTCATGTCTAGATATAAAATCTAGAACTTCTATAGTCATTCTATAACCTTGAGGGGAATTAACCTGAGGGGGAAAACTATCATACTTCAGAGGATGTCTCAGAAAAGTGAGAAGAACCCAGATTTTGGATAATGTCATTAAAGTATTGATACAAGTAAAGCAAGAATATGCCCTGAATCTGAATTTTTAGGCTTCTCAGGATGTTTCTCTGCTCAGAAACCCATAATGACCCTAATTACACCTATGCTGTTACTAAAATAATTTATAACAGAAAACAACAGGAATCGACTTTGGATTTAGAACTCAGAATGATCTTTAGCTACTCTCACCCGTCCAATCACATTACTCATTCTCATCCAAAATTGCAATAGAAAATTTCTCAAATTTGTGCTTTGATTGAAACGCCTATTGGATGATATATCTTAGCTCTTATCTATTTGGTAAGAATAGGGGTAGCCACTTCCATAACCCTCAGATTCCTTTCCAGTGATTCTTGCCCCCAAAATGGGCATCTTCTAAAGCTGGTATGTATATGTATCCCCTTAGATTTCAGAAATGACTCTATAAACATTCCATTCACTCTCTTTTTTAAAAAAAAGATTTATTTACTTGAGAGAGAGAGAGCAAGAGAGAGAAAGAGAGTGCAGAGCAGGGGGAGGGATGGAAGGAGAGAATTTCAAGCAGACTTTGCACTGGATTTGGAGCCCGATGCCAGGGGCTCAATCCCATGACCCTGAGATAATGACCTGAGCCAAAATCAAGAGTTGGAAGCCTAACCAACTGAGTCACCCAGGTGCCCCAAAATCCACTCAATCTTATAGTTCCAATAAATCATAAAGGTATAAATAACTCTGGAGTGCTGGTGATCACAGTTTCTGTGAGGAAGATTAAGAAAATGGAAATTCATCTTAATTGGAAGACTGATAAAAGCAGCAAAATTAGCCAGAGAAGAGGGAAATAATAGAGCAGTTTGACAGAGAATATTATACATTACATATTGTCACATACAGAAATCATGTTACATACTGAAAATGGAAGAGAAAGAGGATACATACATAAAGCAATCAGATTGCATATGAAACTTTTTTTTCTTTACTAGGAATTGACAATATAGCTATGTATATTTAAAGTAATTTGATATACACACATTATATAATGATTTCCAATATTCAGATAATTAACACATCCATCGCCTTACCATAGGTAATTATTTTTTTGAGTGTCTACTAAGAATGCTTAAGATCTGCTCTAAAAAACATTTAAGTATATAATATGCTATTATTAACTATAGTCACTGTGCTGTGCATTAGCTCCTCAGAACTTAATCTATGAACTGAATATGTGTACCCTTTGACCTCTAACATCCTATTTCTTCCTTCCCCCATCAAGCATTGGCAAACATCAGTTTCTCTGATTTTTTTTAATTCTACATGTGATACCATACAGTCTGACTTCACTTAGCATAATGCCCCCCAAATTCACCAGGTTGTTGGAAATTTGCAGAATTCCCTTTTGAAAATTTTTTAAATTTAAATTCCAGTTGGCTAACATACAGTGTAACATTAATTTCAGGTGTACAGTTTGGTGATTCAACGCTTCCATACATCACTCATTGCTAATCACAAGTATACTCCTTAATCCCCATCATCTGTTTGACCAATCCCCTTACCCACCTCCCATTCGGTAATTCTCAGTTCTCTATTTCTTGATTTGCCTCTCTTTTTCTTGATTTGCCTCTTTTTCTTGATTTCCCTCTATTTCTTGATTTGCCTCTTTTCCCCCCTATAATCATATGTTTTCTTTCTTAAATTACACATATGAATGAATCCATATGGTATCTGTCTTTCTCTGTTCGACTTGTTTCACTTGTTAATAATCTCTAGCTCCATCCACATTATTAGAAATGGCAAGATTTTATTCTATTTTATGGCTGAGTAATATGCCATTGTGTATATATACCACATCTGCTTTATCCATTCATTGGTTGTTGCACATGTGGACTCTTTCCAAAATTTGGCTATTATTGATAATGCTTCTAGAAACATTGTGGTTACATGTATCCCTTCAAATTAAAATTTATGTATTCTTTGGGTAAATATCCAGTAGTAAAATTGCTGGATCCTAGAGTAATTCTATGTTTAACTTTTTAAGGAATTTCCATACTGTTTTCCTGAGTTGGCAGCAGCAGTTTGCATTCCCATGAAGAGGGCAGCAGGGCTTCTTTTTCTCCACATGCTTGCCAATACCTCAGTTACTTCATTGTCAATTTTTGCCATTCTGACAGGGTCAAGGTGCTATCTCATTATAGTTTTGACTTGCATTTCTCTGATAATAAGTGACATTGAGCATCTTTTCATGTGTCTGTTGGCCATCTGTTTGCCTTCTTTGGAAAAATGTCTATTCATGTCTTCTGATCAACTTTTAACTGGATTATTTTTATAAGTTCTTTATATATTTTGGATACTCTTTCTCAGATATGTCATTTGCAAATGTTGTCTCCCATTTTCGTAGGTTGACTTTTAGTTCGGTTGATTGTTAACCTTTACTGTGCAGGAGATTTTTATATTGATGAAGTCCCAATAGTTTATTTTTGCTTTCTTCCCCTTGCCTCAGGAGAGGTATCTAAGAAGTTGGTATGGCTGATGTCAGAGAAGTTTCTGCTTGTGTTCTCCTCTAGGATTTTAATGGTTTCCTATCTCACATGTAGGTCTTTCATCCATTTTGAATTTATTTTTGTGCATGATGTAAAAAAGCGGGCCAGTTTCATTCTTTTGTGTGTTGCTGTTGAGTATTCCCAGCACCATTTTTTGAAGAGATTGTCTTTTTTCCATTGGATATTCTTTTATGCTTTGTTGAAAATTAATTGACTGTGTAATTTTGGATCCATCTCTGGGTTTTCTATTCTGTTCCATTGATCTGTGTGTCTACTTTTGTGCCAGTATCATCCTGTTTTGATCACTATAGCTTTGTGATGTAACTTGAAGAACAAAACTGTGATGCTTCCAGCTCAGCTTTATGTTTTCAAGATTGTGTTGTCTATTCAGGGTCTTTTGATGTTCCACACAAATTTTAGGGTTGGTTGTTCTAGCTCTGTGAAAAATGATGGTGGTATTTTGCTAAGGATTGTATTATATGTGCAGATTGTTTTGAGTAATAGACATTTTAAAAATATTTGTTCTGATCCATGGTCACAACATGTTTTTCCAATTCTTTGTGTCAGCCTCAGTTACTTTCATAAGTGTTTGATAGTTTTCAGAGTATAGATCTATCACTTTGGTTAGGTTTATTCCTAGGTTTTTGGACCTAGGTTTTTTATGGTTTTTGTTACAATTGCAATTGGCATTGATTCCTTCATTTCTCTTTCTGCTGCCTCATTATCATATTGAAATGCTGCAGATTTCTGTATGTTGATTTTGTATCCTGTGACTTTACCGAATCATGTATCACTTCTAGGAATTTTATGGTGAAGTCTTTTGGGTGTTCTACATAGAGTATCATGTCATCTGTGAATAGGGAATATTTGACTTCTTCCTTATCAATTTGGATGCCTTTTATTTCTTTTTGTTGCCTGCTGTGGCTAGGACCTCCATTACTATGTTAAAAAACACTAGTGAGCATCCCTGTCTTGTTCTTGACCATAGATAAGAAGTTCTCAGTTTTGAACTACTGAGGATGATATTAGTGGTAGGGTTTTTTTTTTTTTTGTATATCTAATTTATTATGTGCAGATATGTTACTTCCACCTCAACTTTGTTGAGGGTTTCTATTATGAACGGATATTGTACTTTGCCAAAAGTTTTTTTCTGCAATTATTGAAAGGATCATATATATGCTTCTTATCCTTTCTCTTACTAATGTGGTGTATCATGTTGATTGACTTCTAAATATTGAACCGCCTTGCAGTCCAAGAATAAATCCCATTTCATTTATTGTAAGTGATTCTTTTAAAGTACTGTTGGATTCAGGTTGCTAGTATTTTATAAAGAATTTGTGCATCCATATTCATCAGGGGTATTGGCCTGTAGTTCTTTTTATTCAATGGAGTGTTTATCTGGTTGTTGTATCAGGACAATGCTGGCCTCAGAATGAATTTGAAAGTTTTCCTTCCATTTCTATTTTTTGAAATAGTTTGAGAAAAATAAGTATTAAGTCTTCTTTAAATGTTTGGTAGAATTCCCCTGTGAAGGACTGGACTTTAGTTTGTTGGGAGATTTTGATTACTGGTTCCATTTCTTTGCTGGTTATCAGTCTATTCAAGTTTTCTATTTCTTCCTATTTCAGTTTTGGTAGTTTATATAATTTATCCATTTTTTCCAAGTTGTCCAATTTGTTGGCATATGGTTTTTCATAATATTGTCTTACAATTGTTTCTATTTCTGTGGTGATGTTGTTTCTCCCCTTTCATTTGTGATTTTGTTTATTTGGGTTCTTTTTCATTTCTTTTTGTTAAGTCTGTTTTTAGTTATATATCATTTATTTCCTTATTCTTTATTCTTTCCTTTCTTCTGCTGGCTTTAGGTTTCATTTGTTCTTCTTCAAGCTCCTTTAGATGTAAGATTAGGTTATTTGAGTCTTTTCTTGTCTCTTGAAATAGGCCTGTGTTCTTATATACTTCCCTCCTTTTTTTTAAAGATTTTATTTATTTTTTCATGAGAGATACACAAGACAGAGAGGCAGAGAGACAGGCAGAGGGAGAAGCAGGTTCCATGCAGGGAGCCTGATATGGGACTCAATCCCGGGACTCCAGGATCACTCCCTGGGCCAAAGGGAGGCACTAAATCGTTGAACCACCCAGGGGTCCCCATATACTTTCCTCTTATGTCTGCTTTTGTTGCATCCCAAAGGTTTTGGACCATTGTGTTTTCATTTTGTTTTCTATATTTTTTTAAATTTCTTTTTTGATTTCCTGGTTGACGCATTCATTTTTTAGTAGCATGTTGTTTAACATCCATGTATTTTATGGTCTTTGTAAATTATTTTTTTCCAGTTAAGTTCAAGATTCATAGTGATGTTATCAGAAAAGATACAATTGAGATTGTGATCTCAATCTTTTTGTTGTTGTTGAGGCCTGATTTGTGACCTATCTGTGATCCATTCTGGAATGTCTCAGGTGCACTTAGAATGTGTATTCTGCTGCTTTAGAATGAAATGTCTTGAATATATCTGTTATGTCCATCTAGTCCAGTGGTTATTCAAAGCCATAGCTTCTTTTTGTTGTTGTTGATTTTCTTTTTTTTTAAAGATATTGTTTGTTTAAAAAAAGAGGTATTGTTTGTTTATTCATGAGAGACACAGAGAGAGAAGCAGAGACATAGGCAGAGGAAGAAGCAGGCTCCCTGCAGGGATCCTGATGGACTCAGTCCCAGGACCCCAGGATCATAACATGAGCCAAAGGCAGCCACTCAACCACTGAGCCACCCAGGTGCCCCTTTTTCTTGATTTTCTGCTGAGATTATCTGTCCATTGATCTAAGTGGGCTGTTAAAGTTCCTCACTCTTTTTGTATTATTATCAATGTTTCTTTTAAAAAAAATATTTCTTATCTATCTATCTATCTATCATTTATTTATCTTTGGTTTAAAATCTAGTTTGTCTGATCTAAGTATTGGTACTCCAGCTTTTTTGATGTCCTTTTCCATTATGAAAGTTTTTCCATCCTCACTTTCAATCTGCAGATGTCATTATGTCTAAAACAAGTCTCTTGCAGGCAGCATATAGATGGGTCTTGTTTTTTAATCCATTCTTACATATCTTTTGATTGAAGTGGTACATTTACATTCAGAGTAATTATTGATAGGTGCCATTTTATTGCTTGTTTTGTCATTGTTTTTTGGAGATTTTCCTGTTGCTGTTGTCTTTGTCACTTTGGTCTCTTTTCTACCTAGAGCCCCCTTTAATATTTCTTGCAGGGCTGGTTTAGTGGTCATGAGCTTCTTTAGTTTTTGTCTGAAACTCTCTCTCCCTCTACTTGGAATAATAGCCTTTCTGGAATATAGTATTCTTGGCTTTGGATTTTTTCCCATTCAGCACATTGAATACAACATGCCACTTTCTTCTGGCTTGTCAAGTTTCTGCAGCTAGCCTTGTGGGCGTTCCCTTATAAGTTAGGGACTTCTTTTGTCTTGCCGCTACTCAGATGTTTTCTTTATCAAGATATTTTGAAAATATAATTACAATATATTTTGACCAGCTTTTGTTGATTTTGATGGGAATTCTCTGTTTCCTGGATATGGATGTCTGTTTCCTTCCCCCAAATTAAGGGGAAGAAATAAATATTCTGCCCCCTTTCCTCGCTCTTCTTCCTCTGGGACTCCTCTAATACAAATGTTAATATGTTTGATGGGATCACTGAGTTCCCTAAGTCTATTCTTGTGTTCCATAACTCTTTCTCTCTTCTTTTTGTTCACCTTCATTATTTTCTATTATTTTATCTTCCAAATCACCTATTTGTTCCTCTGCTTCTTCCATTCTTGTGTTCATTGCATCAAGCGTGTTTTGAATCTGTTACTACATTTTTAATTTCTTTAAGATTTTATTTATTTATTAGAGCACAGGTCAGGGGGAGGAGCAGAGGGACAAGCAGACTCCCCCACTGAGCAAGGAGCATGATGCAAGGCTTAATCCCAGGACCCTGAGATCATGACCTGAACTGAAGTCAGATGCTTAACTGATGGAGCCACCCAGGCACCCTACTGCATTTTTCATTTCTGATAGTTTTTTAACTCTCTTATCTCTATGGAAAGGGCCTCTCTGAAGTCTTTCATTCTTTTCTTAAGCTCAGTGAGTATCCTTATGGTTATTGTTTTAAATTCTCCATTAGGCATGTTACTTATATCTATTTCACTTAGATCTCTGGCTTTGACTTTACTTTGTTCTTTCATTTTGGATGAGGTCCTCCATCTTGTTATTTTGTCTAAGTTTTTGCTTTCTTCTCTGTCTTAGAAAAGCCCATTCTGTTTCCTGATCCTGACATTGATGGCTTTATGAAAAAGAGGTCATAGAATTAGGGCTTCAGGGAGTGTCTCTGATGTTTGCTGCATGTACTCTGCCTTTGTGTTTTGATTGCTCTATCCCTCAGACCAGTTATCTGTGGAGGCTCTCTACCTGCAGCGGGCAGTGTTCTGTCCTTGGTCAGAATGTGGTGGGTTTTAACTAAATATGCTCTGGTCTGCTTGTTAAATGAGAGCTGATATTACTTCCTCTAGAACCGAAGCTCTGCAGAATTCTCTATTCAGGAAGTGTAGCATGGGCAGGGGTTTCTGCTGGTCTTTTGGGGAAGGGCTCATTGTGCTTGCACTGAGGCAAGCTTGACAAAGAAGGGAAGTCACATCAGAGTGCAGAGGTGTGAGACTTGGTGTAAGCAGGTTAGGCAGCCAGTATCAGCAATGTGCTGCTTACTACAGGTGGCTCTGTATTTATACTGGGGGCAGGAGGAGGGAAATGACACCAGCTGTCTCCTTTGTCCCTGGAGAGGCATCTTTGTGAACTCTCCCTGTCAGGGAAGTACTCCCAGAAGAGCAAATAACCTCCCCACTGTGTGCCCCAGGCATTTTTCAGATCACTGTTTCCACACCACTTGCCTCCGGGTTGTTGGCCTGTCTTCTCTGAAGGAGTAGATCAGTGCCTGTAGGTCTCTGTCCCAGCCAAGCCTGCAGACCATTAAATCTTCAGTCTTTAATTAAGCCCTACTGGTTGTAAGAACTCACCAAATTCAGCCCCTCTCATTTTTCCAGTCAATGGTTTTGGGGAAATGTTCTTGTGCATTCCCCTGTGTGCTCTTCTTTATCTCACCTTTCTCTGAGACCACATCTCCCTCCCTCCACAGCACCCATGAGCCATGTGTCTCCACACCATGTGTCTGCACTTCCTACCTTCTTCAACGAGGCTTTTTCTCTCCCTTTAGTTGTGAGGTTTGTACTGTCAGTCTTCAAGTTGAATTATGGGGTATTTAGAATGATTTGATAGTGATCTAGTTCTGTTTGAGATATGAGACAAGCCTAGGGTCCTCTTACTATGCTGCCATCTTAACTCCTCTCCCAAAATCTCCTTCTTTCTTATGGCTGAGTAATATTTAATCATGTATGTATACCACAGATTTTCTACTTGTCAAAAGAAATTTAGTTTGATTCTGTATCTTGGCTATCGTGAATAATCCTGCAATAAATTGGCGTGTATATATCTTTTCAAGATATTAATTTCTATTTCTTTGGGTAGACACTCAGTAGTGGGATTGCTGGATCCTACGGCAATTTGATTTTTAATTTTTTGAGAAATCATCAAACTGCTTACCAATATGGTTGTACCATTTTATTTTTTTTTCAGGTTAAATTTTATATTTTCACGAATAGTGTATAAGGGTTCCCTTTTCTCTGCATCATCATCATTAGTTATCTGATTTCTTTTTAAGATAACCATTCTAATAGATATGAAGTGATATCTCATTGTGATTCTGATTTGTATTTCCCTGATGATTAGTGTTGAGCAGATTTTCATATATCTATTGGCAATTGGCATGTCTTTTTTTGAAACATGTCTATTCAGGTCTTTGCCCATTTTTAATTGGATTATTTGCTTTTTTAAGAATTGTATGAGTTCTTTATATATTTTAGATATTAACCCCTTATTAGGTATAAACAGGCATATACACCAGTGGATTAGATTAGAGAGCCCAGACATCAACCCATGTATATATGGCCAACTAATTTTTAACAAGGGTGCCAAGAACACAAAATAGGGAAAGGAGAATCTCTTCATAAATGATGCTGAGAAAACTGATCTATACATGCAAAAGAATGAAACTGGACTGCTATATTACTCCAGTGACAAAAATGAACTCAAATGGATCAAAGGATTAAATGTGAGACCTGAAATCCTAAAACTCCTAAGAAAAAATTTCAAGGAAAAGATCTTTAACATTGGTTTTGGAAATGATATTTTTGGGATAAGATTTCAAGAGCACAGGAAAAAAAAAACTAAAACAAACAGAATTATATTAAAGAGCTTCTTCAAAAAAAATAAATAAATAAAAAATAAGAGCTTCTTCAGAGCAAAGAAAATGATAAGTAAATTGAAATGACAATCTATTGGTTACATTTTTTTCATATTTTATAAATATTTTATAAAATAAAAATATATTAATTACAAAAAAGAAAAATCTTAGTAGATTTTAATTAGAGTTAATTTGCAAAACTATGAACAGAATGATAAACTTCTGAGGAAATCACCAAATGTAGCACAAAGATAAAAAAATTATGAAAATACAAATGTCTTGAGAGAAGTGGAAAACAGAAAGGAATAAAGCAGTAGGAGTTGAAGAAGAATTAAATATGGAGTGAGAAAAAGGTTAATATTTAAAGAGAAATTGGTATATGTTTTATGAAATGCTGGGGGAGGGGAGAATGACTTCTCAGATTGATTAAATATCCTGAGTCCTGAACAAGACCAAGAAGGCATTTACCATTGGAAAAGAATCATGACAAAACAAAAATTCAGTGACAAAATCTGAACAGCTACCAGAGAGAAAAACAGATTACACCAAAGAAAATAAAGTTGGACTAACTATATACTTCTACCCTTTAATAAAAAATATCAAAAGTTCATAAAATGATATGTTCAAAGTATTGTAAAAAACAATTTCCTATCTAGAATTTTACATTTGAGGAAAATAAAACTTTGAGATGAGCAAATACAGAGAGGTTGTGGTGCCCTAAGCATAATTTGGAAAGAACTAAAACTACACTCCATTTAAAATAAAATTAAACTCAGAAAAGACTGGTAAACTACAAGTATTAAGGAACAAAGAAATTATTAAACACATTGGTACATCTCAATTGCCATTGGCTATGAAAACATAATACTGGGTGCTCAGGGACACCTGGGTGGCTCAATGGTTGACTGTACGCCTTCGGCCCAGGGCGTGATACATGAGATCGAGTCCCATGTCAAGCTCCCTGCATGGAGGCTGATTATTTATTTATTTATTTATTTATTTATTTATTTATTTATTACTGGAGTTCAATTTGCCAGCATATAGCATAATATCCAGTGCTCATCCCATCCAGTGCCCCCCCTCAGTGTCACCCAGTCACCCCAACCTCCTGCCCACCTCCCTTTCTACCACCCGTAGTTCGTTTCCCAGAATTAGGAGTCTCTCATGTTCTGTTTCCCTTTCTGATATTTCCCACTCATTTTCTCTCCTTTCCTCTTTATACTCTTTCACTATTTTTTTATATGCCCCAAATGAATGAGACCATAGAATGTTTGTCCTTTTCTGATTGACTTATTTCACTCAGCATAATACCTCCAGTTCCATCCACGTCGAAGCAAATGGTGGGTATTTGTCGTTTCTAATGGCTGAGGAATATTCCATTGCATATATAGACCACATCTTCATCCATTCATCTTTCGATGGACACCGAGGCTCCTTCCACAGTTTGGCTATTGTGGACATTGCTGCTGTAAACATCGGGGTGCCGGTGTCCCTGCGTTTCACTGCATCTGTATCTTTGGGGTAAATCCCAGCAGAGCAATTACTGGGTCGTAGGGCAGGTCTATTTTAACTCTTTGAGGAACCTCCACACAGTTTTCCAGAGTGGCACCAGTTCACATTCCCACCAACAGTGTAAGAGGCTTCCCTTTTCTCCGCATCCTCTCCAACATTTGTGGTTTCCTGCATTGTTAATGTTCCCCATTCTCACTGGTGTGAGGTGGGATCTCATTGTGGTTTTGATCTGTATTTCCCTGATGGCAAGTGATGCAGAGAATTTTCTCATGTGCTTATTGGCCATGTCTGTGACTTCCTCTGTGAGATTCCTGTTTGTGTCTTTTGCCCATTTCATGATTGGATTGTTTGCTGTTGAGTTGAATAACTTCCCTATAGATCTTGGATACTTGCCCTTTATCTGATACGTCATTTGCAAATATCTTCTCCCATTCTGTAGGTTGTCTTTTAGTTTTGTTGACTGTTTCTTTTGCTGTGCAAAAGCTTCTTATCTTGATGAAGTCCCAATAATTCATTTTGCCTTCATGGATGTATCTTGCAAGAAGTTACTGTGGCCAAGTTCAAAAAGGGTGTTGCCTGTGTTCTCCCCTAGGATTTTGATGGAATCTTGTCTCACATTTAGATCTTGCATCCATTTTGAGTTTATCTTTGTGTATGGTGTAAGAGAATGGCCCAGTTTCATTCTTCTGCATGTGGATGTCCAATTTTCCCAGCAACAGTTATTGAAGAGACTGTCTTTTTTCCAGTGGGTAGTCTTTCCTGCTTTGTCAAATATTAGTTGACCATAAAGTTGAGGGTCCACTTCTGGATTCTCTCTTCTGTTCCATTGATCTATGTGTATGTTTTTATGCCAGCACCACAGTGTCTTGATGACCACAGCTTTGTAGTACAACCTGTAATCTGGCATTGTGATGCTGCAGTTTTTGGTGTTCTTTTTCAATATTCCCCTGGCTATTCGGGTCTTTTCTGATTCCACACACATTTTAAGATGATTTGTTCCAACTCTCTGAAGAAAGTCCGTGGTATTTTGATGGGGATTGCATTAAATATGTAAATTGCCCTGCATAGCATTGACATTTTCACAATATTAATTCTTCCAATCCATGAGCATGGAATATTTTTCCATCTCTTTGTGTCTTCCTCAATTTCTTTCAGAAGTGTTCTGTAGTTTTTTAGGGTATAGATCCTTTACCTCTTTGGTTAGGTTTATTCCTAGGTATCTTATGCTTTTGGTGCAATTGTAAATGGGATTGACTCCTTATATTTCTCTTTCTCCAGTCTCATTGTTGGTGTATAGAATTGCCACTGACTTCTGGGCATTGATTTTGTATCCTACCACACTGCCGAATTGCTGTATGAGTTCTAGCAATCTTGGGGTGGAGTCTCTTGGGTTTTCTAGGCACAGTATCATGTCATCTGTGAAGAGGGAGAGTTTGGCTTCTTCTTTGCCAATTTGAATGCCTTTTATTTCTTTTTGTTCCCTGATTGCTGAGGCTATGACGTCTAGTGTTATGTTGAATAGCAGTGGTGAGAGTGGACATCCCTGTCTTGTTCCTGATCTTAGAGGAAAGGCTCCCAGTGTTTCCCCATTGAGAATAATATTTGCTGTGGGCTTTTTGTAGATGGCTTTTAAGATGCTGAGGAATATTCCCTCTATCCCTACACTCTGAAGAGTTTTGATCAGGAATGGATGCTGTATTTTGTCAAATGCTTTCTCTGCATCTCTTGAGAGGATCATCTGGTTCTTGTTTTTTTCTCTTGCTAATATGATCTATCACATTGATTGCTTTATGAGTGTTGAACCAGCCTTGTTTCCCAGGGATAAATCCCACTTGGTCATGGTGAGTAATCTTCTTAATCTATTGTTGTATCCTATTGGCTAGTACCTTGTTGAGAATTTTTGCATCCATGTTCATCAGAGATATTGGTCTGTAATTCTCCTTTTTGGTGGGGTCTTTGTCTGGTTTCGGAATTAAGGTGATGCTGGCCTCATAGAACGAGTTTGGAAGTATTCTATCTCTTTCTATCTTCCCGAACAGCCATAGTAGAAGAGGTATGATTTCTTCTTTAAACGTTTGATGGCATTCCCCAGGGAAGCCATCTGGCCCTGGACTTTGTCTCTTGGGAGGTTTTTGATGACTGCTTCAATTTCCTCCCTTGTTGTTGGCCTGTTCAGGTTTTCTATTTCTTCCTGTTCCAATTTTGGTAGTTTGTGGTTTCCCAGAAATGCATCCATTGCTTCTAGATTGCCTAATTTATTGGCATGTAGCTGCTCTTAATAAGTTTTTAAGATCGTTTGTATTTCCTTGGTATTGGTAGTGATCTCTCCTTTCTCATTCATGATTTTATTAATTTGAGTCTTTTCTCTCTTCTTTTTAATAAGGCTGACTAATGGTTTATCTATCTTATTAATTCTTTCAAAGAACCACCTTCTGGTTTTGTTCATCAGTTCCACAGTTCTTCTGGTCTCTATTTCATTGAGTTCTGCTTGAATCTTTATTAACTCTCTTCTTCTGCTGGGTGTAGGATCTATTTGCTATTCCTTCTCCAGCTCCTTTAGGTGTAAGGTTAGCTTTTGTATTTGAGTTCTTTTCAATTTTTGGATGGATGCTTGTATTGCAATGTATTTCCCCCTCAGGACTGCTTTTGCTGTATCCCAAAGGTTTTGAACAGCTGTATCTTCATTCTCATTAGTTTCCATGAATATTTTTAATTCTTCCCTAATTTCCTGGTTGATCCTTTCATCTTTTAGCAGGATGGCCTTTAACCTCCACGTGTTTGAAATCCTTCCAAACCTCTTCTTGTGATTTAGTTCTAATTTCAAAGTAGTATGGTCTGAAAATATGCAGGGGATGATCCAAATATTTTAGTATTGGTTAAGACCTGATTTGTGACCCAGTATGTGATCTATTCTGGAGAAAGTTTCATGTGCACTTGAGAAGAATGTGTATTCAGTTGCATTTGGATGTAAAGTTCTGTAAATATCAATGAAACCCGTCTGGTCCAGTGTATCATTTAAAGCTCTTGTTTCTTTGGAGATGTTGTGCTTAGAAAATCTATTGATTTTAGAAAGCGCTCTGTTCAAGTCACCAAGTGTAAGTGTATTATTATCTAAGTATGTCTTAACTTTAGTTATAAATTGATTGATATACTTGGCAGCTCCCATATTCAGGGCATAAATATTGATGTTTGTTAGGTCTTCTTGCTGGATAGATCCTTTAAGTATGATATAGTGTCCCTTTTCATCTCTTATTACAGTGTCTGGGATAAACTTTAATTTATCTGATATAAGGATGGCTACCCCAGCTTTCTTTTGAGGACCATTTGAATGGTAAAAAGTCCTCCAACATTTTATTTTCAGGAGCCTGCTTCTCCCTCAGCCTGTGTCTCTGCCTCTTTCTCTCTGTGTCTCTCATGAATAAATAATTATTAGAAAAAATACTGGGTGCTCAGGGTTTTCAAAAAATTAAGGATTTAAGCTTTTGTAATATTGTATCCTAGGTATTGTGATAATTTCCCCTGCAACCAAGTACATAAAAATGCCAGATAAATTACTTCAGAAAGCCATTTTAGTATATAATACTCTAAGTCAATCAGAGAAAGACAAATGCTATATGATTTCACTCATATGTGGTCTTTAAGAAACAAAACAAATAAGCAAAAGAGATAAAAGTGAGGCAAACAAAGAAATAGACTCTTTACAGAGAAGAAATTGATGGTTACAGAAGGGAGGAGGTGGGGTGGTAAAATGTGTTGGGGATGAAGGAGTGTACTTGTGATGAGCACTGGTGAGGGTGTGGGAGTGTGGAGTCACTGTATTGTACACCTGAAATTAATATTACACTATATGTTAACTAGATGAAATTTAAATAAAAACTTTTTTAAAACATCCTTTTTAAATTCACAGCTAAAATTGTAACAAATAAAAAGAAATAAAGGTGATTAAAGAAATACCTGAAATCTATAAACTAGATTACCTTTCTTTCTTTAAAAGTCAGAACATGTTTTAAATAAATTAAAAAAAAGGCAAGGCAGATATAAAAAGCAGATGTTTCTGGGGCACCTGGGTGGCTCAGTGGTTGAGCGGCTGCCTTTGGCTCAGGGCATGATCCTGGGGTCTTTGGATCAAGTCCCACATCAGGCTCTCTGCATGTTTCCTGCTTCTCCTTCTGCCTATTTCTCTGCCTTTCTCTATGTTCTCTCATGAATGAATGAATGAATTAATTAATCCTAAAAAAAAGCCAGACATTCTGTTTTCCTCCAAGTTGAAATATGCTGCTCCTAGCCCAATGCAGTGAATACATCTCAAAACATGTTAGATTTGTAGTAATTTCTATTTTTTATTTTTACCATATTTTTCCATATTAAAAATTAGCTTTGTATATAGTGATTCAACAATTCTATACATTATTCAGTGCTCATCACGGTAACTATACTCTTAATCCCCTTCCCCTATCTCACCCATCCCCCACCCACCTTCCTTCTGGTATCTGTTTTTCTCTAGTTAAGTCTGTTTTTTGCTTCATCTCTTTTTCTTTGTTCATTCATTTTCTTAATTCCACAGATGAATGAAATCATTTTTCTGAGTGATACTTAGTAGGAGTTTGCACATAGAATACTTTGTCAATATTTGCTTTGAAAATGTCTTTGTATTGCTCAGCCTTGTATGATAATTTTGCTGGATATAAAATTCTGAATAGAGAGTTATTTTTCTTTGAAAATATTTTGTCTGCTGGTATCTTTATTCATTGAAAATGAGCTTAACATTAATTATAGTCCCTATGCAGATAATCATTCGATTATGGTAGCTTTTAATATTGTATCTATTCTTGATGTTTTGAGCATGTAGATGTAGATTTACTTTCTTTATCACTGCTTAGAAATTTACATTTGCTACCAGTGGAAAAATTCTGAGCCAACTATTTTACAATGATTTCAAGATTTACATATGAAATGAAGCTCCTGTCATCCACTATAGCAATTAAGTTAATAACATGTAATGATGGGTTCCTCTGTCTTCCTTCTCTGTATTATTTTCCCTCTCCACCAGCAGTATTTCCTTATTTTACAAGTAAACTACTTATACCTGAATCCTCCCTTTGGGGAAACCCAATCTAATAGAAATTATAAGTAAAATGTCTTTGCTTTCTCCTCTTTTTCTTTTTTTCTCCTCTTTTTCATAACCACCTAATGTGGAAGCACCCCAGTTCTTAGTACATGGCTTTCCCCCTTCTTTATCTACACTTAAGTTTCTGGTTATTTTATCCAGCCATTGGCTTTGAATACAATTTTAAAGGATCTTAAAAATACAGGCTCCTTCTCTAAACCCTGAACTAAAATACTCACCTAACCTGTATGATACCTCCATTTGGAGATAAACACTTTAAATTTAGCATGCCTATAATTGAACTGCTGAATTCCTCCAACCAACAAAATCACTACTTCTCATCCCTTTCTAGTTTCTGGCCACTTACTCATTCCAATAGCTCATACCAAAAATTCTTTAGGCATTTTAGTATTTGTTCTCTTATCCACCACATCCAATGCTGTCTTCTCCACTTAAAAAATATATCCAGGATCTGGTTACTTCTCTACAAATCCTATTCCCACTCAGGTCCAAGCCATCAAATCTCTTGCCATTATTAGCATGGAAGTATCCTAACTTGTCTCCTTGCAATCACACTTGCTACTCTGCAGTCTGTTTCTATGTCATTTACAAAGATCGTTTGAAAACATATGTCTAATCATATTACTCTTTTTTACACAAATCTTCAGTGCCCTTTCACCTCACTCAGAGAAATCCAAAAATCCTACATTGGCCTGTAACTCCACACATAAGGTATTCTATCATCCCTCTGACCTTCCCTCCTCTACTCTCCCACTTTGGCCAGAGCATACTTCCTTCCTGGAATGTTCTATTCCCAACTATCCTAATGCCTACCCCTCTCACCTTCTTCAATAATTTTTAAAATACCATTTTCTTTGTGGAGCCTGCATTGATGATCCTGGTTAAGACTGCAAATCGCCTCCACCCCATTTATATATATTTTATACTCTTTATTTTTGTTTTTTTATTTTTTTATTTTTGTTTTTTAAAGCACTTATTAACTATTAATATACCATATCTTTAACTTATTATATTTAATGTATTAATCTTTCTACCAAATATTTTTTCTACCAAATAAATATTAGCCAAGTTAGGCAGAGATTTTTCTTTTAATTTATCATGTCACACAAGTAGCTAATAATACATATTAGGTGGTCAATAAATATTTGTTAAATAAAGGATTATGTGTCTGTGTTTCCATGAAAAGTTCTGAAAGAAAAAACAAGTGACTATCGATGAGGATATTTAATTACATCTTATAGCAGAAGAATGAAGCCATTGAGAGAAGTATATGAAGATCCAGGAGAGAATAATAGATTACATAATGTAGTATTATAAGAATTACAAAGGGATCAAATGAAGTTCATTGATCCAAAATGATGAATTTTCAGACTTCCCAGGTTCAGTGGCGAGAATATATAAACATAATCATTCAAGTGCACACATTATCTGATACATATAGTTAAAATTAATAAAACATCCTAATATAGTCTCAAGTTGTGGTGTTGAGCCACATGTTAAACCAAAAATTTAATAAAAGTAACAGAATTGCCTATTTCCTGACCTATTGGGACTTATTACCTGAAAGATATATGCACCAGTAAGTAAGAGAATAAATTATGCCATATTTAAGAATTTTAATAAGGTGAATTTACTACATCCCACCAAGGTTAAATATTTATCTGCTTTTTCATAGATTTGGTCATTTTAGAGTAAGTTCATGTTTGATTCTGATTGTCTTCAGCAAGTAGTCTACAAGAACCATGTGGAAATAATCTAGTCCTAATCTGTTGTTGTTATTTTTTCCATTGAATTATTTCTAAGGCACTACTTGATATTTCCTTATACTCTTTTTTCATCCTGAGGACTTTCCTGTTATTACACTTGGCAGGAATTTCACATTAAGCATTGATCAGTATTATGGTGTTCATTTTAAATAGAAACAATAGTGTGCATGCTACAGTTTTATTAATTAAATATACAAATGGTCTCTTTCCAAGTTTTTATGATGATCTGGAATTTACCCCAGAAATTAATTAAGTCTCTTTTTACCGTAACTAACTACATGAATCATGAAAGCTTGTGGAGATTAATTCTAAATTATTATAATGTCAACGAGACTGTATGATGAAGTTAAAATGTAAATGACAAAAGAAGATAAATCTTTAATTATTCTGAAATAATTATTTTTATTATCACCATATTTGATTGTATTGCTTCTGTAATATTATTTCCTTCAGAAATCAGACACAGATTCTAACTGTAATCTCTTCAAAGATGAGAGTGCTTCATTTATCCAGAAGTCATTCATGCAACAAACTAAACTTCCTTAAAATAAAACCTCAATAAATCTGAGATAAGTGAAGCAAAATGTTTCTGAACAGCCACCATAGGTAGCAACCAAGGCAGAAAAATGATATGCACTTGTGGAAAAATGTGAACACATTTAGGACACTATAATAACAAACATATATGCATTATTATGGCTCAAAAGGTTACATAACTGAAACCTTATTTTGTCATGGATATCTCCTTCAGAAATATGTATCATTTGTTTAGGATTAATTCAAAAGACATTGTGATAAAATTAACATGTGTTGGGATGGGATGTTTCAACAGGCAGCCTTTTGGCAACAGAAGAATTAGTTTTACATAGTGTGTTAATAGATATACCTAAGAATTCAAGTTGAGAAACTTTTAAAGCAAAACAAATTTTTAATATTATATATGTCTGTGGCTTGTAATTTACTTAAACATATTTAAGCTTTTAGAAAGCAGAAATTTAAAAATTTTACTATTATTTTTTTCTAAAAATAAAAATCTATTTTGGTAATATCTAAGGCATCTGTGCTCAAATCAAATATTTTTCCTTTGGAAAACAAAAGATTTTTAGTTGTTTATTTAGGCCTATGAGTTAATTATTACAGAGATCATTATTTTGCATATTGATAACCATTTGCTCCAGAATCATTTTTTGATGACTCTATATTCTCCATTAAAATTTTTTTTTTGAAATCTACAGAAAATAAATTTACCATAGGTGTATTTGTTTATTTCTGGACTTTCTATTCTATTTCATTGATCCTTGTGTCTATACCTTCAAAATACCACATCAGGCTGATTATTGTAATTTATAGTAAATCATGAAATTATGACCTGCACATTCTTTAACTTTGTGCTTCTTTGTACAAAGTTGTTTTTGTTCTAGTTTTATTCCTTTCCATATAAATTTTAAAAATCATATGTTAGTTTCTACAAAAACAAATTAAATGCTTGTTGGTATTTTGATTGAGACTTAAATTTATAAGCCAGTTGAGGAAAATTGATATTCTACAAACATTGATTCTTCACATTTATAAAACTAGATATATTTAAAATTTTATAGCTTTACTTTGATTTCTGTCATCAGTCTTTTATTGCAAATAGGTCTTGATAGCAGCAAATATATTTTGTTAAATTTATATAGAAGTTCTTTTTTTCTTATTTTTTGACATATAACATTAACTTAGTTTCAGGTGTACAATATAATGATTCAGTATTTATTTGGTGAAATGATTACCACAATAAGTTTAGTTAACATACATCTCCTTGCTTAGCTACAAATTATTTTATGTCATGAGAACTTCCAAGATCTCTTTTAGCAAATTCCAAATAAACAATACAGTATTATTAACTATAGTAAAAATGCTCTACATTATATCCCCATGAGTTATTCATTTTATAACTGGAAATTTGTACCTTTTGACTACTTTCAAACTTTTGACTACTACCCTCTACCCCCAACTCTGGCAACTGTCAATCTTTTCTCTCTATCTATGAACCCATTTTTTGTTTGTTTTATATTCCACTTACAAGTGAGGTCACATGCCATTTGTCTTTCTCTGGTTTATTTTACTTAGCATAATGCTCCCAAAGTCCTTCCATGTTTTCACAAATGTCAGGATTTCCTTCTTTCTCATGAACTAATATTCTATTATATGTATGTACATATACATATATATGTAAATCTTCTGTATCTTTCATCCACTGATAGACACTTAAGTTGTTTCCTTGGCTACTATGAATGGTTTTATTTATATAGACTTCTAAGTATAGTAAAAAGTAAATTCTAGCACCAAGAATGGATAACTAAATAGTAGAACTCTGTAAAATTAATTCTAAATAATTGAAAACATTCAACAAATTTTAAAAGGAATTAAAGAATATAGGATATTGTATACTTAAAATAATAGTAAACAAAAAACATATGCACATTAAAGACAACAATATAAACTAAGAGGTAGGAGTTTAGAAAATAGTAACTAGACATTGTTCTCATCTTATATCAGAAAGTGATGATAACAAACTGGTAGATCAGTGAATATATATATTTAATTTTGGGAATAGATAATAAAGAAAATATAGATGCAAAGATTCAAATATGTTAAAATGTTATACATAAAATTAATGAAGTTTACAAGAGTATTTTCCCAAACCACTAGAGAAAACAAAAAATAGCATCTTTCTATATTACTAAAAATAAGAAGCAGTAAGGAAATATCAAAAACTAAAAGGATACAAAATATAACCGAGTTAAAATAAATAGGGATCCCTGGGTGGTGCAGCGGTTTGGCGCCTGCCTTTGGCCCAGGGCGCGATCCTGGAGACCCGGGATCGAATCCCACGTCGGGCTCCCGGTGCATGGAGCCTGCTTCTCCCTCTGCCTGTGTCTCTGCCTCTCTCTCTCTCTCTCTCTCTCTCTGTGTGACTATCATAAATAAACAAAAATTAAAAAAATAATAAATACATTTGCTACATAATTAAGTGTAAATATACTGAAATTATCTATTAAATTACCAAAATGGATAAATCCTATCATACAACAAATTTTGTTGTTTATAATAGGCCATTTTAAATACAGTTTCACTGAAAGTAAATATTGAGTGAACAAAAACAAAAATAGAAGGTATATATTCAAAAAATATTTGATAGACAGGTATATATTAATTAAAAGTTCATAAATAAGGTAAACTTGTCATTGTTAAAGTGTATAAAATTACATAATACATAAATAAAGTAATAAGAAAAAGTGTTTTCAGAAATGTTCATACACAGCCTTCAAAAGTAGACATAAGGACATTTGAATATTAACTGAATATGTTTATAATTTGAATTTGAATTATTATTATTTGAATACTGTAGTTGGTTTAGTTTTTTGCATTTAATTCTAGCGCTTCAACACAGAAAATAAATATTGCACTAGAGCATTTGTAAAGTTTTAGAAATACATAATAAAAAATTTGATTATAGGAATCAGAAATTCAATTATCAAAATATAATGAGATATAAATTAATAAAATAATTATGGAAATGTTAACTGTAATCTTAGAAACTACAGAATCCATCCTAATAATTAATTTAAAAAATACTCTGTAATTAGAAATTTCAGAGAAAAACAATGATAGAAATCTTTCATGCCATCAGCAAAAATTATACACAGAGATATTTATTGTATTAAATACTTTTATTTTTAAAGCATTATTATAAACTAACAGAGAAATATTGAATTATCTTAGAAAAGCCAGCCAAAAAAAAAAAAAAAAAGAAAGAAAAGCCAGCCAAATTAATTCCTTTGAAAATAAGGGAGTATAATAACATAAAAGGTATCTGTATATTAAAATGTGCTTGACAAACAGTACTGGTTATTTGAGTTTCTTAAAACTATGAGAACCTCTATCATCTATGAATCATTCTCTGTAACTTTGTTTCCCTTTATCTGTGTGTGTGTGTCTCTCTCTTCTTTCCTCTCCTTCCCTCCATAATCAAACCTATTTGTACGTAGTGCTCTATCACCTTAAAGGTTAAGAAATTCTTTTCTATATCTTATGACATCTGAACTTGTAAATCAGAAGGTATAGATGGCATGTTTTATTTTCTTAATTTACCAAAAAAGAAGCATTTTACAGAAGTTAATTTTTTTTATTCCAGCTTTGATATCTCATTGGGAATTGAGAACAAGAAAGAGGGACAGTCATAAGCCTGAGAATACGCAGGGAAGAAATGGGGAGAGTTTGCTTTTCTTCATCTGGAACATTCTGAAAGAGGAAGGGCAAGGGGTCCTTGAAGAGATGGGCAGCTTGTGACTATGTAGTGAAACTCCTAAATCTTCCATTAAAACTAAAATACTGATAGATATGTTTTACTTGAACATTACCTGAAATAAATGGCTCTTTGCTCTACTTTTCTAAGGAAAAATATTCTCTTCCTTCCCTGAATACATATTCAGATTAGAAATTGCTTTACATGGAATCTGGTAGTCAACTTTTCTGAGTTTTGTAACCTTCTGATTACTCTCTCTGTTGTGTGTTTTCCTCTTTGATCCTTCAGTTAAATTATGTTATGAAGCATACTATTTTATATAAAAAAATATTACCGAGTTTTATAAGATTTCTTCATTCAATCATTGTCAAATTAGTGACCCATACACAGAAATTTTTTCCTTATTGTGTAATTTGATGAAAGTTGTAATAAGCTCTTTAATCAAATTTTTAGCCTCATTTTACTTTTCAATTTTAACATTTCATCATCTATGGTTTGGCACCCTAGATAGCTAATTTTAAGAGGTTTAGTCCTCTTTAAAAAAAAAAGTAATTCGTTTTCATATTATAAAAATTCAAAAAAATCAATGCAGACTTACTCATACCCGGCAAACCTATCTTAATTATGTAGCTTCCACAAGTGAAGAAACTGAATTAATTCTTGCCTAACTCCTTAATAAGAGCTAGATTACTATATATATATATATATGTATATATCCCTCTTTAGTGCTTAATTGCCTCCAAAATATTATGTTCCATAATGATGATAATGTATGAAATCACTTCTGCAGTGTTCTTTGTGATCATATATGTACAGATTATTTTATGATTATAAAGAATGTAAATCTTTTGGCCTGGGACTTTTATCTAATTTGAAATGCTTAGATGATTTTTCATACTTTCTCACTTATCAGGACCTGCAGTTGCCTCTTTCTAATTCTACTTATGCTCTTCAGAATCTATAAAGGTAAAATACAGGAGTTTTATTGTACTCCCACTCCCATTTTACTAAGTCTTTGTTATTATTGATGATGATGTTACTATGTGTTTCAAGAAAAGGGAATCTTTTATTCTTATTGCATTTCTTGCTAGGCACATGATCTAATAAAATTATTTTTATCATTTATTTTGTTCCAGAAGTTACTTTTAAAAGAACAGTCTTTCTTCATTGAGTACACCACATTTCACATGATCAGGTGCCTGGGTGGCTCTTTTGGTTAAGTGCCAGACTCTTGGTTTCAACTCAGATCATGATCTTGCAGTCATGAGCCCACTTCAGGCTCAGCACAGAGTCTGCTTCAGATTCTCTCTCTTTCTCTTCCCCTCCATTTGTGCTCTCTCTCTTTCTCATATAAACACAAAAATAAAATCTTTTTTTAAAAAATTGGATGATCAGAAATACAATTTTCATAATTTCCCAGACTTATGAATTGTATTAAATTATAAAGCTTATTGCAGTCCTGCTGCGTTTGAGTAAGAAATGCACCGCATCACCTATGGTGTATTCTTGGTAAAATGCTTAGTTTGAATGTAGCCTCCCAGTTTATAGACATTACAGGGATTTATTAAATGAGTTATACTCTGCCCCAAGAAAATAATAAGAGATGTGCAGAAGGCTTGGCAATTTTTTTAGGGGCAAATTGGCCTGTTCTCTTCAAAATCCCAATGCATTAAAAAATGTGGTTGAGAAGGAATGCTGTAGATTAAAAGAAACATAACATCTGTGAAAAATAATTCAATATGTGGAACTTATGTACATACTAATTTGATCAGGTCAAGGTCCAACAAATCATTATTAAATATATCTTTGGGAAAACATGAATATGAATCTGCTGTTGGATGAATTCAAGATATTATGATTTATTTTTAGTTGTTAAAATTATATATTGACTCAGAAGTTAAGGAAGTTTGTTTTAAAATGACACTGATATCTTTCTATTGTTGTCTGGATTAAGAGCAATTGGGAATCAGGGGCTCCCTACCTCTTTCAGAGAATAAAATTAATCAACCATTATAATGAAATATTTTACAAATTTACAGTTGATCCTCATTGTTTGTGTTACATTTATAAAGTTACAGTGAACACTGAATTAGTGAATACTGACACATTGCTCCTGGGGGAAATGCAGGGTTAGGTTCCTGCAAGCTCGGGTCATAATATTTTCATCAACCAGTCAATCTTTAACCCGTTTTGTGTGTATTTCTATTTAACAACACCTTATTTAATATATATTATTGATTAATTAACACTGAACTCACAGTGAATAGCACTGTAACTCATGTCTGAATGAAACTCACGAAACATATGTGTATTGTCCATAACATATATCATGGGAATTTTGGAACAATAGACAGCACTTCAATACCACGCTTCAAGGACATTTTAGGCAGTGAAATTAACAAAATCAAATGTACAAAGCATTGAATTAAATAGAAAAAGGGTGCTTTTGATAGCATGAGAACTGAAACAAGAAAACAGAGCATTGCCTTATTTGACCTTAGCTAGGAACACACATACTTATTGGATGGCTAAAATTTGTTAGAGTTCTGTGCATGTGCATGTCTGTGAATAATGAAAAGTGGTACAAGTATAGATTTGGGGACACAAATTTTAGTGAATAGGCAACTAATGAGAATTGACTCTGTATGCATAGCTTGATAGTATTACTATGCTATCATTATGAACATCAGCATCATCTATTCAACATTAATAATAGATAAATAATGTGTATAACTATCATTTTATTAATATAATTTTTGTATAAATGCAAATGATATAAATACTCTGAACAAGACCACTAACAGTTCAGTCACACTCTAAACTGAGCAATTAAAAAATACACATTTCAAAAATTGTAAATACAGGGCAAACAAAATTAAAAGTATTTGACAGGTAACCTTTACAAAGTCCAAATATATTAGAAAATTTAAAATCCACTGTGTTTTTTTAATTCAATTTGCCACTATGCTTTTAGGTTCAACTTACAGTGTCAAAAGCTGTCAACAACATCACTCCCACTGTAATTATACAAAAGTGAGAAATATACAAATTTATAACTTTTTTTTTTATGTAGTCAGAGAGCAGAGACTGCAGAGCAATCTACTAGCCTAAAATCTAAGGAAAAATAGACACTTCCAAGGAGGGATGGGAGTGAGCGCTGCTTTATGTGTGTAAGAGTACATAAAGAAGAAAGGTGAATAGAAGATAGTTTTATCAAATTGCTAAAGACCAAAAGTGTCCCCACCTACCAAAATTAACATAAATGGCCTGAGATTGCTACCCTTAAAAAGCCATGCTTGTAAGTTCGGGCTTCAGCTTGTGTCTGGGTACTTGAATTTTGGGAGGAGTCCCAGCATTCTGTAATAAGAATGGTTTCTTGTGCCTAAATTTTGCATATACTGTGTTTTTTGTGGAACATCTGCTTTTCTTCCGGGAGTCTGGAATTTTGATAAATGTTAGGCAGAGATGGGATCCCTGGGTGGTTTAGTGCCTGCCCTTGGCCCAGGGTGTGATCCGGAAGACCCGGGATTGAGTCCCACGTCGGGCTCCCTGCATGGAGCCTGCTTCTCCCTCTGCCTGTGTCTCTGCCTCTCTCTCTCTCTCTCTCTCTCTCTCTCTGTGTGTGTGTGTGTGTGTGTCTCATGAATAAATAAATAAAAGCTTTAAAAATAAATGAATAAATAAATGCTAGGCAGAGGATGTTGATGTAAACAGTCCCCACTAAAAATCTTGGGCAATGAGTCTGTAATCAGCTTTTCTGGTAGATAACATTTCATAAGTTGCTACAAATTATTGCTAAGAGGATTAAACATATTAAAATGGACATTTAACAGAGAAAGAATCATCCATAAAAAATAAACCTGTTAAGAAATATCCTCAGTTTTTACTGTAGAAATTCAAAATTAAAAAACCAAGAAGTACTGTTTTATCCTTACCTAACTGGTAAAACTCTTAGAATAGTTGTGGATGAAACGGAATAACTGTGTTCTTTAGAAATCCATATGACACTATCTAGTAAACTTAAATATGTAAACATAGTTTTAGTCAGTAGTGCTATCTCTAGGCATCTTAGATTAATTCATGTTCATACACACACACACACACACACACACACACACACACACATATAGGCAGTGTCAGGGACCATAAATAGTAGTACAGTCATACAGTCGAATATAAATTTAACTAGAATATTTAAGTTTGCACATATTAATCTGACTAGAATTATTTTAAAATTTCTTTTCCTTCAAATATTTAAAGTAAATACATACCCATTATACACTAAAGAAAGGTCCATAAATATTTTTTAAAAATCACCTATAATTTCATCAGTTGGCAATATTTATTATTTTTTCCAGTTTAATTTACGTAAGGATAAAGCTTATGCAGTTAGCCACCACTAGCTTTTCCACTTATGTAGTTTTACTTTGGGTTAATTATTTAATTTCTTGAAGATTTTTCCTTATCAAAAAAGAAAGGATATTGTTATTAATAGGTTTTTTTTGTCTTACTTAATAAGATGTGTAATGCATCACATCATTTATCTTCTTTGTCTTTCTCCATCCTCCTTTTCTCCTTCCCTGTGTATTGATATCACACACACACACACACACACACACACACACACACACACACACAGAGTGTAGCTTGCCTTTGGGGGAGTTCCTTGTTATCTACTACTCTATCTGTTATAGACAGTGGGAAATACATTCTGGGAGCTGCATACCTCCTGAGGGGAGGGTTCAGTGGAGCATGGACTCTTTAGAGAACTCAAGTCCATTGTATTGGCTATAAAAGTATTTACAAACATTAGGGATTATCTAGTATATTCTTCTCATCATTTTCCTGTATTACTAATCATAGCTAAAGTTTTCATCCAGATATGATAAAGCCTGAACATTCTCACTTTTTATTTACTAAGTTTTGTGTTCTTCCCATCTCCTATTCATTAACAGGACACTGACAATTTTGAATACACTTCAAAAACCAGACTCACGTAGGAATGCCATACTTTATTCCTACTGTCACCAGTGTGTTTACTTCTGTTGTATAGCAAGAGAATAGTAGGAAAATTGTTTAAAAGGGTTTGGCCAAAGGGTTGCCTACGACCACTATTTCCCTTTAACATCTGGAGTTGATAAATGCACCAAGTTATTTTTTGTTAAGATTTTATTTATTTAATCATGAGAGACACACAGAGATTGAGAGAGAGAGAGAGAGGGAGAGACACAGGCAGAGGGAGAAGCAGACTCCATGCAGGGAGCCCCACATGGGACTTGATTCCAGGACTCCAGGATCACACCCTGGGCCTGAGCCACCCAGGTGTCCCATGCACCAAGTTAAAATACAGTAGATTTCAACCTTTTTTACCCCAGTTAGATTCCAAATTAATGAAGTCTCAATGAAATTAGACTGCAAGCCATTGGATCTACCATTGCATAGATCCTGCAAGCCTTATTTATTTGATCTCTACTTACTTCTTTCCTGGCTCTTTCTTTAGTTTATCAACTGACAGTAGCATAGAAAATTGAGCATGTGCTGTGCTTCTATTTTCTTCTTTGATAGCAGAGTTTGTAATATCACACAGCCTAGGTTGGCATGTTATCTTCCTCTTCCAATGTACATCAGGCAAGAATTTGAACAAATATTTTGTGATGAAACAACAAGAATTAGTATTTCTCTAGTTTATGATGACTGAATGCTTAGTATTTGCCTTGTGATCCTCTCCATTCAGTCAGTTCCATGGTTCATCTGTTCATTTTAATACACACTTCCAGGAACAAAACTCTGTATCAGTTGGAATTAAATTTATTCTGTATAACATCAAAAAGCAGCTGCAACAAAAAAATAATAGTTACTGTAGATTTTTTATTTTTTATTTTTATTTTTTTTTTACTGTAGATTTTTTAAATATTTCTTTTAAGTAATAGGATCCCAGATATAGACAAACCAGGGTTGATATGGTTTTTATGGAGTCTTTGGTGTCTTCAGAAGTATTGTCTCTTTTTATCTGTTCTGTGGTCTTTTGTGATAAGTTTCCAAACACAAGGACTGGCTCATTTTCATGAGACAGCCATGGTAACTGTAGTCATCAACTCCATATCCTCAGAAGCAAGGAGGGAGAAGTAAGAATAAAACACAGAGTACCCAGCAAGGTCAGCCCTCTTTAAGGAGATTTTTGGGAAGCAAAATCTGGCAGTTTCTGTTTGAAAATAGAACTATATAATCTAGAATATGTCCACATCATTAATTAGTTTCCTAAAGGAAAACATAATGGAGAATATATAGTAAACAAGTAAGTGGAATTCTCTGATATATAACTGATATGTTAAATTTCATGGGTTCTCAGAATATAATCAGTTATGAGGATGGTTTGGTGTCGGCTTTACTCTCATGAAACTTTTTAGGAATTCTGTTGAAGTGCATATTTGTAAATTCCATCAAACATTATATGTTTCAATATATTAATTTCCTGATAAGCATACTTTATTCTACTACATGGAGTCCACTTTCCATTTTTTATTTTATGACAAGTAACAAACACAGATACGGCTTTAAAAGAAAATGCCCTGCAGTAAATTTTAGATTAGATTTTGTTTTTTTATATTGGTTCTACTGTTATTTTTAATGGAATTTCCTGAAACAATAAAACAACTCACAAGATTAAGCTTTTTTAATGAAACCAATTATATACGTTAAAATTAACATATTCTAAAAGATAACATTGCTTATCACTGCTATAATAGTGCTCATTTAGTGCTCATTTTTTGCACTACATCAAGTTTTATCTTGCTTTACAACTGGGAAAATATCATATATAAGATAAATTCAAACCAGATTCAAACAAAGCAATACTTTAAAAGCAAAAAAGAAACACTTGTTAAACAGCATTAATTGTGGTCAAATACACAAATATTATTTTTTCTTTGTTTGTGTTTCTACTTGACCCTAACATTAAAAGTCTGTATGACGTTAGACACTTCTCAACACTCCAAATTTGAAACAGAAAAAATTCCATATGTGATCTGTAATAATAAGATTCACAATTGATCAATTCTTTCATGAGATCAACTGGGATTCAGGCAAGTTTGAAAAATGTCCCTTACACATCTCCTCCCACAACATTCATATATTCGTCTTCATGGCAAAGGTCTATATGTGTGTAAATTAACAAAAAAAAAATATTTTTCTTAAGCATAGTGCACCAACGATCACACCGCTCTTCACAGTAGCTAAAGCAACCTAAGAGTTCATCGATGGTTGATGAATGGATAAACAGAAGTGGCATATACATACAATAAAACACTATTTAGCTTTAAAAAGAAAGGACATTCTGACACATGCTTCAACATCGATTAATTTTGAGGACGTTGTGCTGAGTGAATGAAATAAGCCATTCACAGAAAGATAAAAACTGTATGATACAACTTAAATGAGGTATTTAGAGCCATCAGATCCATAGAGACATAAAGTAGCTGCATGTGAGCAGAAAATCTGGAGCCGACTTTGCTCTACAGATATGATAAAGGGTTTCCACAACTGTCAGCTTTATTTTTTTTTAAAGAATTCACATTGCAGACAAAATACATTACACATGTAAGACCAGATATATGGCCTTGTATCTGACTTAGTAGAGTGTATAATTGTGCAGTTGTGTGTTTGTGTGTGTAACACTGTAGGTTGCACCTGTATTTAACAAAGGTATGAGTTCATACTTCCAAACTAGAAAACATGGCTGTGTAGTAGGCTTTCCATTTTCTTTTCCTTATTCATCATTGCTCTTTTCTTTAGTCTACTTCTAGCAGGAAGACTCTTAAAAAGTTCTTAGGAACAGCTCATCTCACAGAATGCTATTAGTACATTGTTCAAATATTACAGTTAACATGAGTCAGTGGAGTTAGGGAGATATTAAATATTAATTTAAGACGTGTTTTATGCTTTAATACCTCACTTTAAGGGAATCGCTATAATGTATTCAAATGCCAGCATTTTATACCATTTTATTAAAATATCAAATAGAGGGCACCTGATTGGCTCAGTGGTTCAGCATCTGCCTTTGGCTCAGCTCATGATGCTGAGGTCCTGGGATCAAGTCCCACATCAGGCTCCCTACTGGAACCCAGCCTCTCCCTCTACTTAGGTCTCTGCCTGTCTCATGAATAAATAAATAAATAAAATATTTTAAAAAATAAACTATCAAATAGAAAATGAACAGGGAAATATAAGAAACATTTTATATATCTTTTAATATATAACTACCATGTTTTAAGTAAGCAAAACATTTTATGACATTTTTTCTTTACATGAAATACACTTTATAGTGATCAGATGAATGAAATATCTTAATGATTTACTAATGTAATTTATAATATCAAAAACATGGATTCTAATGGCTATTTTTATTGATGCATAATATTTATAATTTAAGATGAACAGTATTTCACTAGCAAAATTACTATAGTATTTATGAATATGAACTGAATATTTATACTCAATAAAAGCATTAATATGGGAATAAATTCAGAAATTTAGAGACTTTGAAAATTATTACAAAATATTCCTTCCACTTAAGTCATCAGCTGTCTGTTTTTATCTTGGGATTTGTAGCATGAAGAATTGCAGCAAGTGGAATTACAGAATTTGAGAAAGAAGTCTAAATTGCCTGGTATATGTACATTTCAAAGATGTTCAAAGGAACATGATTATCCCATCTGCAATTCAGTTTCAAAATCTGAATACAACATACACATTATTTGTCACAATTTCTCCTTTAGAATTCTATAAGCTGACAGCCCACACTTTAAGTTCAGAGTCTTCAAAAATATACTTACAGCACAAAAACAAGCTAGAATATTGGAAGATTATAAGGACTGCATTTGTCTCTCTGAACTTTTGTTTTCATAATAATGCTACATTATTACATCTATAAACATATTTATGTTGTGTCTGGCATTGGGCAAGAGGCAAGTATTTGTTCAGTGAATGGCTAATGATTTGATGTGGTTTAGCTTTGGTTGCTCATATTACAAGGCTTATGTTACAAATTGATAAATAAAGGAGATAAAGAGAGATTATTGCATATCATTAATGCAATGCAGCATCTCATGACCTTTATTCTGTAACATGATAGGTACTATGATAGCTTTTAAAATCAGAAGATGGATATCGTTAGCATTTAGAAGTCTAATCATGCGGGAGGAAGAGACGCTAGGAGTTGAAGATTGGGCAGTGAAGAGACACTGCAGTATTCTGAGTAGGAAGTATTATGATCCTAGATTATGCCAGTGGCATTTGAAATACAAAGAGAGGGATAAATATAAGAAATTTTATGAAAAAAAATATTTTTCTTGTCTAATTACTGTGGCTAGGACTTCCACCACTACGTTGAAAGAAGTGACAAAAGTGGGCATCCTTATCTTGTTCTAGATCTTGGAGAAAATTATTTTTCACGATTGAGTATGATGTTTGTGGAGGATTTTGATATATGGCTTTTATTGTGTTGAGGTAAATCCCTTCTATACCTAATTCTTTGAGATTTTTTTTTCATGAAAGGGTATTGAATTTTGTCACATGCTTTTGCTGCATCTGTTAAGATGATCATGTGATATTTATTCTGAATTCTGTTATATGATTATTGATCTGTATATTTTGAACCATCCTTGCATCCAAAGGTCCCACTTGGTCATGGAGCATGATCTTTGCAATGTGCTGTTGAATTTGGTTTGCTAATATCTTGTTGAGAATTTTTGCATTCATGTTCTTTAGGATATTTGCCTGTAGTTTTGTTTTCTTCTGGTATCTTGGTGTCTTTGTCAAGGTGATGCTGGCCTCATAAAATGAATTTGGAAGTGTTTCTTCCTCTTTTTTTTTTTTTTTGGAAGAGTTTAAGAATGATTGGTATTAATTCTTTAAATGTTTAGTAGAATTCACTTGTGAAGCTATCTGGTCTTTGGCTTTCATTTTTGAGGAGGCTTTTGATTACTGACAATCTCCTTATTTGTTATTGGTCTGTTAAAGTTTCCTATTTCTTTTCAATTTAGTCTTGGTACATTGTGTTTCCAGAAATTGGTCCATTTCTTCTAGGTTGCTTAATTTGTTGGTGTATAATTGTTCATAGTAGTCCCTTGTAATTTTTTCTTGTTGTTGTTGTTGTTATTTCTTTGGCAGCAATTGTAATGTCTCTTCTTTCATTTTTAATTTTATTTCTTTGAATCTTTTCTCTTTTTTCTTCATTAATCTAGCTAAGAGTGTGTCAATTTTATCTTTTCGAAAACTATCTCTTAGTTTTGTCATTTTTTTCTATTGTTTTTACATTCTCATTTATTTCTGCTCTTTATTATTTTCTTCCTTCTGCTAACTTTTAGCTTAGTTTGACTTTTTCTAACTCCTGAGGTATAAAGGTTAGGTTGGTTGAGCTCTTCTTTCTTAACATATGTGTTTTCAATATATATTTCCCTCCTAGTATGACTTTTTCTGTATTCCACAGGTTTTGCTGGGTTTTGTTTTTGTTTCATTTGCTTTGAGATATTTTCTAATTGCCTTTTTTAAAATTTTTGTCCCAATGGCTGTTTAATCATGTGTTATTTAATTTCCATGTATTGTGAATTTTTCCATTTTTCTTTTGTTACTGATTTATAGAGCATTTGGCTAATTAACTACAAGAATAAAATATGTTTGTGATTTTTTCACATTAAGCCATTAAGAGAATGATGCAACTAGGAAAAAAAAAAAAAACACAGAAGTCATTGGTTTGCCAGGGGACAAAGGAGAGCAAGAACTGATGGGGTTGGATGGAAGATTTATAATCCGCTATATTTTAGGATGAATTCAGCTTATAGGAAGGATACAACCTTCAAATGAAAATGACCACAGATGGAAGCTACACATAAAAATGTAATTGCTTCTTGAGAAATAAATGTTCAAGAAAATTACATTTTGTTGAACATGACTTTTAATGTAAAGGAAATCTGTAAACTTGCCTTAATCATAGACAACATTGTAATACTTTTCTTTTGTCCTCATTGCTGGCATTACTTAAGTATACAGATATGAGGGTTTAGGTTGTATGTGGTAGGTTGCATGAGGTTAATATATTGTCCACCACAGAGACTTGCTTTTACTGTCAGGGCTACTATTCTTCAACTTGAAAACTCAATATAAAAGAAGCTGGTCATCAATTTTCTTCATAAATATTAACTGTACTCTCAGCTCTGAAGTACTATCACAAAATAAGAAGCTTATGTCAGGAATACACTTTCTAAAATGAGACAATTATAAATTTCTATCTTAACCTAGTGAAAGGAGGTAAAATAAAATGAAATTTTAGCCATCTCCACAAAACCCAGATTTTATAAAATTAAGCTATCCAACTAATGTATACCACCTTTGAGATGACAGAAGAAATACTAGTTATCTATAGCTTATAAAATAAGATCCGTATGTATGTATATATGCATCCAGCACTTTCACTGGTAACATAAATTTAGTTTGTACAATTTCAGAAGTTTATAGAGTTACCAAATAAAAATTCATTAGGTAGTGTCTCATTATAGCCTGGGGACTGAGGCTGCAAAGCAAGAGAAAGAGAGTATTATCCAGGAAGACAAATGGAACTGCATTATAGCTCCTTAATTCCAAAGAAAATGAATCATTATTCATAATAAATTTATGGGGAAAATATTAACATAATAGTGTGTTTCAAAAGTCTGGTCTGTCTTATTTGACTGGAAACTTAGTTTTCCTCCAGGGCATATTTTATCATTTAAATTATAGAAAAATGTGATGAACCTGAAATAATATTTGAAATAATAGAACCTAAAATTTATCTTAAATGAGATTAGACTATGCCATTGTTCCTAAACGTATATGTCTTTTTTTAAACAGTTGTTGGGAAATAAATTTATTATTTCAATATCAATTCTAAAACAACCACTATGTATCTTTTGAGATTAATTGGCTTCTCAAAAATTTCCATCTATGTATTAAAAAAAGAAGAAAGCAAAGATATGCTCTTCATTGTAACTGGAGGTCTGTATCTGAGACAGTTAGTACAAATACAAAAGCACACATTCAGAGATGCCTAAGGAATATGTAATAATTTCTGTTTTTTCATGAAATATTAGCTGGATTTTTATGAGAGGTGATAGGGAAGCCTTGACTAAATATGGAAAGCATCTCATTTGTTTTATCTATATCATATTAACATAGATTTAAAAAAACATCCACAAGGAAAAATTCGGAGTGAGACAGCACCTGTTATGTATGTTAGGATATTAATATTCAAAAGAGATCCTTGCTTTAGGATAACTTCAAATTCTTGTTTAGCTTCATATTTACTAACAGAATATTTTACAAGAGGTAGAGTTTAGTGAAATCAAGAAAAATATATATGGTAAACTATGGAAAAGGAGTTGTGTCCTACATATCTCTAAGAAAGTAAGGATTTTGTAATATTGGGACACAAAATATGTTTAACCTTTTCTCCTACAATTTCCTCTATATAAAATGATTCATTAAAAATTATTTTATAGGCTTGGATTAGTAATGAGTAAATTATAAAATACCTTATTGTGATGATTATTAATAATTTATAAAACCTCAGGATGTAACAGAAGTAATCATATGGCTTGTATTTATATTGCATTTCATATATGTAATATTGAATTACACATAATACTTCAATATATACAAGAAAAAAGGCAAGTAAAAATAATCTTTCCATCCTTGTCAATTTTCTTTAATTAGACTATTTCAATGTTATCACTTTGACCTAACAGTTTCTTTACTGCACAGCATTACTGTCAGTGGAATTTTAAGTGTTTTGACTCTGTACTGTAAGTATAGGAAGATCGGATAGTAATTAGGGTACATGATGCCCATAGAGAAAAGAGCAAAAATAGCAGGGGTTAAAAAGTAGTGGCAAAAGGTGATAGAAAAGGGTCTTAAGCCTATTGTCACCTTCCTCACAATCTTCTTTTGCGATGCCACTACTCAAAAGATTCAAGAGCTTCTTTGTTCTCTGTTACAAATGGAGAGAACTCCTGCATATCAGGAGAAAACAAGTGCTTTGGGGATCCCTGGGTGGCTCAGCAGTTTAGCGCCTGTCTTTGGCCCAAGGCAGCGATCCTGGATCGCTGGGATCGAGTCCCATGTCGGGCTTCTGGCATGGAGCCTGCCTCTCCCTCTGCCTGTCTCTCTCTCTCTCTCTATCATAAATAAATAAAATCTTAAAAAAAAAAAAAAAGAAAGAAAACAAGTGCTTTCTAATTCTTTATTCCCATCCTGAAAAAGCAAAATAAACATACAACTAAAATGATAGATATGAAAAATGGTTTGTCTTTAAAGTTTCTGGAATAGAGTATCTGTTTCAGCTTTAATATGTCAGTTATATGTACCCTATTTACTTTAGAACAATATTAAAAAGAAACAAGTAAAATATTAAAGATATTTTCATAAAGTTAGATAAAAATAGATAAATTTAGTCATATGTTATTAAGAGTTCTTCATTTTTTAAATGACTTTACCTTTACCAAAGGATAATATCCCCCTGTCTATTTTTAACCTAGTCAATAAAATAAAATCCATGTATAACCCCGGGATATTTTTTCAAGTATAAGCTGAATTTATTCAGCTATCATACATTTTGTCATGGTTGGACTACACTATTAAAGATATATTAAAAATCAAACAGGAAACACTTTCTTTTCTCAAAGTCATTATTTTGAAGAGTGTCATGTTGGTAAAAGTATATTTGAGAGAGAAATGCTGTTATTAGTTATATTTAAATATTCTAAGTATTTGTAGGAATCAATATATTTTAAAGCAAAAAAAAATTTTAATAAAATAGTAACAATGTTTCCAGTAAAGATAAAATAATAGAGACTAGATTTGCTTTACTGTCTGAAACAACCAAAAAAATGAACCAAATTAATGGAACAATGGTTTTAAAAACACTAGATATCAAGCAATGAAGGGCAGCAATCCATGAGATAAAGTAGCAAATAAACAAGGTGAACCATGGATGGCCGTCCCTCGTCTGACCGGCTTAGGCCGCCGGGGTCGGTGAAGGATCTCAAGATGGCTGGGCGAAAACTTGCTCTAAAAATCATTGACTGGGTAGCTTTTGGGGAGATCATACCCCGAAACCAGAAGGCCATTGCCAACCCCCTGAAATCCTGGAATGAGATGCTTACCTCCAGGTTGGCTACTCTTCCTGAGAAACCACCTGCTATTGACTGGGCTTACTACAAGGCCAATGTGGCAAAGGCTGGCTTGGTAGATGACTTTGAGAAGAAGTTTAACGCCCTGAAGTTTCCTGTGCCAGAGGATAAATACACTGTCCAGGTGGATGCTGAGGAAAAAGAAGATGTGAAAAGCTGTGCTGAGTTTTTGTCCCTCTCAAAGGCCAGGATTGAAGAATATGAAAAAGAGCTGGAGAAGATGAAGAACATAATTCCATTTGATCAGATGACCATTGAGGACCTGAATGAAGTCTTCCCAGAAACCAAATTAGACAAGAAGAAGTATCCCTATTGGCCTCACAAGCCAATTGAAAATTTATAAACTCGAGTTGAGGAGAAAGCCCCAGCCCTCATAAACATTGGACATTAAAAATAATGATACAGAAAAAAAAGAAAGGTGAACCCTATGAACAGCCAAATATACTATCCTGAATGAATTTCTAGGTTGTGCCAAGCAGAGAACCCAGGCAAAACCCAACTGTGTCCCTGAGATGAAGAACTGAAGTTGAGAATACAGGTAGATCAACAGGTCTAGCCCCCTAAGACATGCAACGTAAATAGAAATACTTGCACAGAAACAACACTCTATGCAAAATACAGATTAGCTCATGAATGTGAGAAGCTACTTGAAGCTAGAAAGGTTACAGATACTAGATATTATTAAGGATATAGAGTGTTTGGAATTCACATGGAGCCAGGAATATTGCAAATTCTCAATAGCTAAAATAGAAAGCTTCAAGATTAAGAATTGAATAAATATACCAAGACTCCTAGTTGATGAATGGGGAGTAACTAGCCTGAGCTGATGAATGGAGACTAAATAGCCTGAGGCCAAGCATTACACTGGTACTGCCCAATAAACCTTCAAAATAAGACTCAAAGGATTGAGCTTTTCCAGCTAAATTACTGAATTCCAAACAAAACACAAGAACACTTACAGGATTCCAAAACTATTCAACACGAAAGAAAATAAAATTCATGATGTCTGAATCCAATAATATTTACTAACCATGCAAAACAGCAAGAAAATACTCATAATGAAGAGAAAGATAAATCTATAAGCAGACTCTACACTAAAATATATTTTAGTATTAACAGACAAGAACAATTCAACAGTTTCTATGAACTGTATTCGGTATATTCAAAAAATTAAGTGGAAACAAATGGAAGTTGCAAACAGTTATACATCTTAGAAATGAAAACTAGAATACATGAGATAAAAAATTCACTGAATGGTATATTCATAGCAGACAATCCACTGCAGAAGAAAACATTAGTGAACCTAAAGACATCATAACAGAAAGTATTTAAAATTAAACACAGAGAGGAAAGATAATTAAAAAAAAATGAACAGTGAGTTCAGGAATGAAGTCATGGAACCTAATATGTATAAGTAGATTCCAGAATATAATTATGGCAAATGGAATTCAATACTATATAAACAGGATATACATCATAACCTATTGGAGGTTATTCCAGGTATACAGTTTTGTTTTGTTTTGTTTTGTTTTGTTATACAGGTTTTAAAACATTCAACAATTAATGTAATTTACCATATTAAGAAACTGAAAAATAAAAACCACATGATTATTGTAATTGATGCAGAAAAAGCATTTGACAAAATCTGACAGCCATTTATGTACATCATATTTAATTATTGAGATAAACTGCCCCCTCTAAGATTGGGAGAGTGGCCAAAATATTTGCTTTCACTACGTTTGCCTGACATTGCACGATATATTCTAGCTGGTAGAGTAAGGTAAGAAAAACCAAGAGAATTATACAGAATGGAAAGAAACAAAAAAAGTTATCTTTATTTGTATGCAACATTCTATGTATCAGTCCAACTGAATATATAAAAAGCTAGTACGTGATAATAGTAAGGTTACAGGATATAAAATCAAAACATAAATATCAATACTATATTGGTAATAAATCATTAGAAACTGAAATCAAAAGAATTATGCAATTTATAATACATCAGAAGAATGAAACTCCTTAGAGATAAACCTGACCAAAAAGCTGCAAGATCTACACCCTTAGGGAAGAGCTAAGTGGTATCATGTAGCACTTGTCCTTCTGTGTCTGGCTTATTTCATTTAGCATATGCTGTTGCATAATATTATCCAGATTCATCCATGTTGCAAATGGTAGGATTTCCTTCTTTTTTAAGGCTAATATTCCATTCTACGTATATTCAGCATTTTCTTTATCTTGGTCATCCACTGATGGACATTTAAGTGTGTTTCTATTTCCTTTTTGGCTATTGTGAATAATGCTGCAATGAACATGAGAGTGCAAAAAGCTCTCTGAGACCGTAATTTCAATTTCAGTTGTTTTTTTTTTTTTTTTGGATATATACCCAGATGTGGGATTTCTGCATACTATGGCAATTATGTTTTTAATTTTTAGAGTAACTTCCATAAGTTTTCCATAGTGTCTACACGAAGAAATCTATTGTACAGTATAGAGCTTATAGCACTGTCTTGCATACTTAAACATCTACAAAAAGGGTAGCTCTTATGTTGAGTGTTCTTACAGCACAAATGTAATAAAGAGGGTTGGAGGAAGCTTTGGGAGGTGATAGATATGTTTATGGCATAGATTGTGATGGTAATCTCGTAGATATGCACTTACTTCCAGGAAAAAGAGAAGAGTCAGTGGCATATATCCCATCCTTTACTTTTTCTGCCATTTCCACTGTGTCCAGAAATTCACTGTCAGGAATAAAATGATTTCTAACCTAAGAAAGGTAGATGGGACTGTACATCAAGAAGCCATTTTTTTTTTCTGAAGGTTCATTTGAATATAGAAATTTCACTTGCTGTGAGGTTGTTTTTATTACTAAAAGGATAAGAAGGGATTAGATGAGATCCAGAAAGGAGGACTTTGAAGGTATTTTCTTCTTTCTTTCCATCACTTGGCTGTATCCTTATGGGAAAGAGATACAAGATCCCTGCTTAAGTTTTCAGGCCAGTTTGCGATCATATGAAAGGAGACATAAATTTGGTCCATGAATTGTGTGTATTTGACAGTAGGTCCATTGTGGTTTCTTTCTCTGAAAACTGAAAATAAATAAGAATTATTTTTTATCTTTTTCTATATCTCAGTGTCCTGTACTCTAGCTCTGTATTTATAGGATTTTGTTTTGTATCAGAGAATACTTTAAAACAATGTGATGCTGGACCAAACATCAGATTTTATTGTTAATACTACTAACTGCCCCAAAAAAAGAAAGATTGATTATTTTGATAATTTAAATTTTAATAAATGATCACTAATGATCTATTCATCTTTTTAAAGATATTTACAAAAAAATTTTTTTTAATATTTTGAAATATCATTTGGATTAAACACATAATTTAAAAATATGTAAATAAACCAAATATATTCATCCACTTTTAGTAGGGCATGAAAGTGATTTTTTTTTTTTTTTGTCAAATGCAGATGTAAAAAAAATACAACTTGGAAACTTTACATAAAATTCTAGAAACTAGAAATAACCCGTAAATATTTAACAGTGATTAACTAGCTAATGGAATTTTTTCTAAAGATTTTATTTATTTATTCATGATAGACATAGAGAGAGAGAGGCAGAGACACAGGCAGAGGGAGAAGCAGGCTCCACACAGGGAGCCCCACACGGGACTCTATCCTGGGTCTCCAGGATCGTGCCCTGGGCCAAAGGCAGGCGCTAAACCACTGAGCCATCCAGGGATCCCCTATCTAATGGAATATTAAAGCAGAACAAAAATGACAAGTTTAGCAGAAAGTATGTCTATAGGACATAGATAGCAATACCCAGAAGAAACCGTAATCCAAGTCATGATGATGTTGCTGTCATTACAATGTGTCTTATAATCAAACAATAATACCCACCAATGTGTTTCATTTCAGTGCCACTGAAGAACTGGATTTTCTTCTTAGTGATGTTCATAGCCACGGATGAGGAACGTGATATTACTTTATTTAAATTCAAAGGCAATCAGGGTATTATTAATATTCAAAATGTATGTTGAAGAGCCAGAATTTGAACATTTGGTTGTGAAAATACCAATTGAAACTATAATCTGGTTTGCTACATAGTTTGAAACTTAAGAACTAAAACACAAAATGCGTGTGACGTATTATGTGACATTAGGTAAACTACTGAATGTACTTACTCTTACATGCAAACATAATTGTAAAATACCTAATTATACCAATTAATATATGGATTCTAAAATACTGCCTTTTGAATAGGACACTGTATGTTCCTTTCATAAAATAGGTACAGTTTTAACTCCCAAGGACTAAGTGTTTGTGTCTGTCTTAATGGTTTTATTACTTTTCATCTCTGATTGATTTAAACTGCAGTGTCCTGATTTTAAAATCTATATAATTTTCACTTGATATTTATAATTTTTATAAACATATTTCATAAAATTATATTAGTAATAAAATCCTTTCCATGAGATACCTAAAATATGTAGAAATCTATATTCAAAATGTTATTTGTACTACTACTAAATCAGATTGTTGCCATTTGCTGACATGATTATTTTCTGACATTCAAGCATTTCGTAAATCAATTTGATGTATGCAAATCAAAATTATTGAATTAACATAAACTGTTAGATGTCATACAAAATAAAATGCTAGAATTGGAATAGGGAAATAATTTTCCTCAACATTTAAATTCAGAAAACAGTTAACTTAGGATAAATTACTTTAAAATTTCAATATTACTTTTATTGTCAGTGTAATATTATTTTTAGTTAAAGCTCTTTTTAAGGACTATAAGATGTCTCCCAAACAATTTTGAAAAATTAAGAGAAAATGAAAAAATTGGTTTGCAAATATTTAATATTCCAAAATTTAAAACCAAACTACAGTAAAGGCTAATCAAATCATTTATATGTCACAAAAACATTTTAGTAAGAATTATGTTTAAGTGATACATATTGTGAATTTCTTGTTTTTTAAAAAAAATGTTTTAAAGGCCTAAGCATATTGCACCAGAAATGGTCCATATGCTTTCTTTATAAGGAGTTTCTTAGATTAACACAACATATGTTTACTGAGTACTCTATTTGCAAACTTTTCTGGATTTTTAAAGATATAAAGATAAAGAGAGTGCATCTTTTGCCCTCAATGAGCTCATATATTGTAGAAGAAATTAGTTAAAAGTGTATATAGACATAAATGAAAGATACCTCAATATTGATAAATGCACATAAAATAATATGATAACTCATAGATGGGAAGGATAATTTTAGACTGATATTTTCTGCTATCATATCTTTTATTTAGGTGATACGGAAAAGTTAATTAAATCTTAAAATCTCCCAAATGCACAGGTGTTTCTATTAATTGGTGCCTATCCAACACGTCAATAGCTGTCAGTGGCTTGATTTTATTCACCAAGAGATATCAGAGGACATATTGCTTGCTTCCCAGCATTTCTCTGGCAGCAGTAGCATATACACCAACACCACTGTGAGTAACAATAGCAACAACAGCAAAAACATTCAAAACAACAAGATACTTGACGGCGGAAGCATTGTGAATGAGCAATACAATACAAGCAATACATACTTTACATACTTAATGCCCACACAGATTTTCCTCAGCTTTTTGACTGTTCAGATTTTTTTTTCTAGTGTTCTTAAAAGCATCTTGAAAGCACATCTATTCAAAGTTTTCCTGATTGGTTTACTTAAAACAAAACAAAACAAAACAACAACAACAACAAAAAAACAGCTCTATGAGCTAAAATGTGTACATGCCATAAAAATCATCCATTTCAAAGATGGTCTTTCCTATTTACAGAGCTTTGCCATCATCACCACAACATAATCATAGAACACTTCAGTCACTCTGGATGCGGACCTTACTGCCTAATTAGTTCTTATATTGTCCTTGAACTTCTCCAAATAATGGGCTGGAGTGGGAAACATTTAAAGCATTTGGAAATGTCCATAAAAGTGTATGTGGGTTTTTTAACACTCTAAAATTCCTACAATCAGAAATCCTTACTAATTAAAGTACTTGTAATAATTTTATCATTGATGGAGTGTGAGTACAGGAGGATATTAAATTTAGAGTTTTCAGTAATACTTCTTTCAAACCATCTGAATGAAAACTTTTGTGTACTTGGTTGACCTTTTGACTAAGTAAGGTTTGGTATTAACTAGGTGAGCACACCTGGCTAAGTAAATTATATTCAAATTATGTTAAACAGTTTGTCTTTAATCAAATATCTTATAGCATAAAGTAGTCTCTTATTAAATAATTCGAAGACAATATTGATTTAATACTGTGGAGGCCGAGAAAATTAAGGCCATTCCACCTTAAGTTCAGCTTTAGCACAAGTACAGCCATCCCAGACCCCTGTGAATAAGAGCTGAACTTTACCCTACTTCAGTTACAGGAAAAAAACAGTGTAATGCCCTTAAAAGCCCCATATCAGAATGTAAACAGAGCTTAAGAAATTCCTCCACCCCTTCTGGAAATCCCCTATAAAATCCAGCTGGAACCCACCTCGGGGTCCAAGTCCCTGCTCCGTGTTGGGTATACTTGGACCCAAGCTCGAGCTTGCTAACAAACCCTCGTGGGAGCTTGCATCTGTGTCGGCTCCTTGGTGGTTTCTCGGATTTGCAATCTTGGGCACAACAAATACTATTTCAATGAATTACAGCATCATTTAGATAGAAAAGCCATTATTACACTAAGTAAAAAGCTGTCTCTAGCATTATTAACATATGTGAGATTGTGGTTGATTTTTTTTTTTGCCTCTTCTAACACTAAAGAGAAATAATATAAACAGGTACATAACCTATAGTAATAAGAAAAGACAAGTAATATACTTTTTAGATATAATATGTATAATATAAAATTTTCACTCAGGTCATAATTTTCCATTAATAACTATTTTAAAATATTCCTAATTAAATTGAATCAGCATTCAAAATCTGTCATTATATTTATTAGTAAAGTTTAGCTTACTTTTTAAAAAAATTTAAGCTATTTCAAGTTTTATTTAAATTCTAGTTAATGCAGAGGATAAAATGGGTTTAAGGTGTAGAATTTAGTGATTTATCACTTACATATAGTACCCAGTGCTCATCACAACTGCCCTCCTTAATATCCATCACCCATTTAGCCCAACCCCTACCCACCTCCCTCCATCAACCCTCAGTTTGTTCTCAATAATTAAGAGTCTCAGTCTCAATATTCTCTTATGGTTTCTCTCTCTCTCTCTCTCTCTCTCTGCTTCTTTTTTCTTCCCTTCCTCCATGTCCATCTGTTTTGTTTCTTAAACTCCACAAATGAGTGAAATCATGTAGTATTTTTCTTTCTCTGACTTATTTTGCTTAACATAATACACTCTAGCTCCATCCATGTTGTTGCAAATGGCAAAATTTCATTCTTTTTAATGGATGAGTTATATTCCATTGTGTGTGTGTGTGTGTGTGTGTGTGTATCCCACCTCTTCTTTATCCATTTATCAGTTGATGGACATTTGTGCTCTTTCCATAATTTTGCTGTTGTTGATAATGCTGGTATAAATGTCAGGGTGCATGTGCCCCTTTGAATCTGTATTTTTTTTGGGGGGGGGGTGGTAAATACCTAGTAGTGCAATTGATGGGTCATACAGTAATTCTATTTCTAACATTTTGAGGAATTTCCTTACTGTTTTCCATAATGGCTGCACCAGTATAAGAGAGTTCTTTTCCTACACATCCTCAACAACATCTGTTTCTTACATTAATTTTAGCCATTCTGGCAGGTGTGAAGTACCATCTCATCATGGTTATGATTTGTATTTCCCTGATGATGAGTGACATTGAGAATCTTTTCATGTGTCTGTTAGCCATCTGGATGTCTTTGGAGAAATGTCTGTCCGTGTCTTTTGCCTATTTCTTAACTGAATTATGTATTTTGGGGTTGCTGAGTTTCATAACTTCTTTGTAGATTTTGGATAGTAACCCTTCCTCAGATATGTCATTTGCAAATATTTTCTCCCATTCTGTACGTTGTTTTTTAGTTTGGTTGATTGTTTCCTTTGCTCTGGAGAAGCTTTTTATCTTGATGAAGGCCCAATAGGCTGATGTCAAAGAGGTTGCTGCTTATGTTCTCCTCTAGATGCCTTTCATCCATTTTGAATTTATTTCTGTGAATGGTGTAAGAGAGGGATGCAATTTCATTCTGCATGTTGCTGTCCAATTTGCCAACATAATTTATTGAATAGACTGTCTTTTTTCCATTGGATATTCTCTCCTGCTTTGTTGAAGTTTCCTTGATGATATAGTTGTAGGTCCGTTTATGGGTTTTCTATACTGTTCACTGATCTGTGTGTCTGTTTTTTGTGATAAAGCTTGAAGTCCAGAATTGTGATGCCTCCAGCTTTGTTTTTCAAGATTGCCTTGGCTATTCAGGGTCTTTTGACTTTCCATATAAATTTTAGGATTGTTTGTTCTAGCTCTGTGAAAAATGCTGGTGGTATTTTGATAGAGATTGCATTAAATATGTAAATTGCTTTAGATGGATTAGGCATCAAACAATACTCATCCTTCTAATCTATGAACATAGAATATTTTTCCTTTGTGTCATCTTCAGTGTCTTTCAGAAGTATTCAATACCTTTCAGAGTAGATCTTTTACTTCTTTGGTTAGGTTTATTCCTAGGTATCTTATTGTTTTGGTGTAGTTGTAAATGGGATCTGTCCCTTGATTTCCCTTTCTGTTGATTCATTATTGGTGTATAGAAATGCAACAGCATTCTGTATGTTGATTTTTGTATCCTATAACTTTCCTGAATTCAGTTATCAGTTTTAGCGATTTTTTGGTGGAGTTTGTGGGTTTTCTACTTAGAGTATCACATTGTCTGCAAATAGTGAAAGTTTGACTTCTTCATTGCCAATTTGAATATCTTTTATTTATTTTTGTTGTTGTTGTTGTCTGATTGCTGAGGCTAGGACTGCCACTACTATATTAAATAGTAATGATGAGAAGGAACATCCCTGTGTTGTTCCTGTCCAGAGAGGAAAAGTTTTCCTTCACTGAGAGTGATATTAGTTGTGGATCCTTTGTATGTAGCCTTCGAGATGTTGAGATATGTTCCATCTATCCCTTCTTTGTTGAGTTGTTGTTTTTTTCTATAAATCAGGAATGAATGCTGTATTTTAGAAAATGCTTTTTCTGCATCTATTAGAGGATCCTATGGTGCTTATCTTTTCTTTCATTAATGTAAGGTATCACATTGATTGATTTGCAAATACTGAACCACCTTGCAGCCCAGGAATAAATCCCACTTGATTGTAGTGAATGATTCTTTTAATATACTTTTGGAATCAATTTGCTATCATCTTGCTGAGAAATTTTGCATCCATGTTCATCAGGGATATTGGCTTGTAATTAACTTTTTTTGGGGGGGGGTTGTTTTGGAATCAAAATAATGCTGGCTTTGGAGGAGTCTGGAAGTTCTCCTTCCTTTTCTATTTTTTTGGAAGAGTTTGAGAAGAATAGGTATTAACTCTTCTTTAAATGTCTGGTAGTGGGGTCCCTGGGTGGCTCAGTGGTTTAGTGCCTGCCTTCGGCCCAGTGCGTGGTCCTGGGGTCCTGGGATTGAGTCCCACATCGGGCTCCCTGCATGGTGCCTGCTTCTCCCTCTGCCTGTGTCTGTGCCTCTCTCTCTGTGTGTCTCTCATGAATAAATAAATAAAATCTTTAAAAAAGATAAATAAATGTCTGGTAGAATTCCACTGGGAAGCCATCTGGCCCTCGATTTTTGTTTGTTGGGAGATTATTGATTACTGATTCAATTTCTTTGCTGGTTGTGGGTCCATTCAAATTTTCTATTTCATTCTGTCTCCACTTTGGTAGTTTGTATGTTTCTAGGAATTTGTCCACTTCTTCCAGATTGCCCAATTTGTTGGCATATAATTTTTCAGAATCACTTAGAATTGTTTGTATTTCTGTGTGTTGGTTTTGATCTCTCCTCTTTCATTCATGATTTCACTTATTTAGGTCCTTTCTCTTTTCTTTATGATACTCATCTGGTTAGGAGTTTATCCATTTTATTAATTCTTTCAGAGAATCAGCTCTTAGTTTTCACTAAGCTGTTCTACTGTTTGTTTTGTTTTGCTCTAATCTTTATTTTTATTTTTGCTCTAATCTTTATTATTTGTCTTCTGCTAATTTTAGGTTTATTTGCTGTTTCTTTTCTAGCTTTTTTAGGTGTAAGTTTAGGCTGTGTATTTGAGACTTTTCTCACTTCTTGAGGTAGGCCCATATTGCAATGTACTTCTCTCTTAGGACCACATTTGCTGTGTCCAGAGGTTTTGATCTGTCATGTTTTCATGTTCATTTGTTTCCATGTACATTTTTATTTCTTCTTTAATTTCCTAGTTAATCCATTCATTATTTAGTAGGATGTTCTTCAACCTCCATATAGTTTTGGTCTTTGCAAATTTTTTCTTGGGTTGACTTTAAATTTCATAGTGGTATAGTCTGAAAATATGCATGATATGATCTCAGGCTATTTGTCCTTATTGAGGGCTGATTTGTGACTCAGTATGTGATCTATTCTGAAGAATATTCTATCTGTATTTGAAAAGAATGTGTATCCTGCTGCTTTTGGATGAAGTGTTCTGAATATATTTGTTATATATCTGTTCTGAATATATCATCTGGCCCAGTGTGTCATTCAAAATCATTGTTTCTTTGTTGATTTTCAGCCTAGATGATCTGTTCATGGCTGTAAATGAGGTATTAAAGTCCCCTACTATTATTGTATTATTATTTTTACATCTGCAATGACCCTATTTCCAAGTAAGCAAACATTCTGAGGTATTTGGGATTAAGACTTCAGCATACGAATTTTTAAGGGACACAATTCAACCCATAACAATGTTTATGTATAGATTTCAAAGGATTGTTTAGGTATCCAGCAATGTCATCTTCCAATAATGAGATTTTAACTTCTTCCTTTACATTTCATGCCTTTTATTTCTTTTTCTTATCTAACTGTATGACTAGGATCTCCAGTATGATATGGAATAGAAGTGGTGAAGGTCCATACAGGTGTCTTATTTATCTTAGCAGAAAGCATTCAATATTTTACCATTAAGTTCAATGTTAGACTCAGGTTTTTTTTTCATAGATGTCCCAGGTTTTTCACCTAGATGCCCCAGGTTAATGAAATACCTTGAATTCCTAATTTGATAGTTTATATTGAATTTTTCAAATACTTACACTATTTCTATGTTATTCTGTTATACAGTTAATTTTTTAACTTCTGAACCAAGCTTGTATTCCAGGGATAAATACACTGGGTTTTATATATTATGAGCCACGCAGGGATCCTGAAAGAGCAGTCTTTAATAGATACAAGGATATTGAAATTATCTGTTCAATTTCCTATTTCAATTTTGTTTGCTTTTATTTTTATTTACCTAAAAAGGCAAATAGTCTTTGTTAGAAAGGTCTTCAAAATATTTCCCTACATTTCTTTTAACAACTGATGGAATTTTGGTATTATCTTTCATTTAATACAATGGTCAATCTCTTTATTTTTTATTTTCAAACAGCCTTACTAAGAGTTTATAAATGTAATTAAAGTCTCAAAACCAAGGTTTTTACATTATTGGTTTTCTTGACCTGATATCTGTTGTATTGCTTTACCCCTTCACTTTGTGGTTATTTGTGCTCTTCTGTTTCTAGCATCTGAAGTGGAATGTCTCTTTTTATCACTGATAAATAATAGATTTTACCTTTTGGAGTAGACATCTATTGCAATGCATTTCCTTGTAATCACTGCTTTAGCTGCAATCTATAAATTTTAATATATATTTTCATTTTCAGCAAACTCAAAATATTTCTATTTTCCTTTGTGATTCCTTTTTTGATTCTTGTAGTATTTGGAAGGGTGCTGTTTAATTTCAAAACATTTTAGGATTTGCAGATATCTAATTTATAATTTGATACTGTTATTGTTGGAAAACTTATTCTGTATGACTTTATTACTTTTAACAAGTATAGACATTTGTCTTTTGGCTCAGCTAATTGACTATTGATTAAGATTCTATATGCACTTGGAAAGCATATGCATTATGTAGTTGTTGGGTATAATAATTTATAAACATCAATTTTATGGAACCAGTCTAAGTGTTTATCAATGGATGACTAAAGAAAATGTGGTGTGTGTGTGTAAAATGTAGTATTCCGCTATGAGAAAGAAGGAAATCCTGCCACTTGTGATAACATGATGGACCTTGATATCATGATGCTGAGATAAGTCATAGAAAGAAATACTGTATGATATCACTTACATATAAAATATGACCAATGCTTCTGAGTGGAAAACTACAAGAGATGTTGTGGGGTTTGTTGTTGTTGTTGTTGTTGTTGTTGTTTTTTAAGATTTCATTTATTTATGTATGAGAGACACAGCGAGAGAGAGGCAGAAACATAGAGAGAGAAGCAGGCTCCACGCAGAGAGCCTGATGTGGGACTCAATCCTGGGGCTCCAGGATCACACCCTAGGCCGAAGGTAGGGACTCAGCCACTGAGCCACCCAGGCCTCCCAAGAGATGTTGTTTAAGGGTAAAAATCTGCAACTAGCAGATAAATTCTGGAGATCTAAAGTGAAGTATAGTCAAATATAGGCAACAGTATAGCAACAGTATTTTAATATGATAAAAAATTGGTGATGAAATAGATAAAGTGATAGAGGTGCTATCATATAAAATATATCAATTTTGTCAAATTTATTGACAATATACTTCTAATCACAACCTTACTAAGTTCTTCTCTTACTTACTGAGGAAGGGGTGTTAAAATATCCAATTATTATTATAGGTATATATACATCTTTGATTCTGTTAATATTTTCTGCATTTTGAAGTTCTTGCTTTAGATACCTATTCATTTAGGGTTTTTTGGTGAATTAATTATCATTATGGAATGCCTCTTTTTATCACTGATAGTACTGTCATGAAACCTACACTATCATATACTAATGTAGCTATCCTAGCTTGTCTTATGCTTATTATGATGGTTAATTTCTTTGTCAACTTGACTGGGTTATGAGGTGCCCAGACATTTTGTCATATATTATTCCTGATGTGTCTGTGAGGATGTTGCTGGATGAGATTAATACATTAATAGAATGAGTAAAGCAGATTGCTTCAAAATGTGGCCCTCAATTATATGAAGGCCTAAATAGAACAAAAAGGCTGACCTTCCACCTTCCTAACTGTCTTTGAGTTGGGACATTGTTTTTTCTTACCTCTTTTTTTTTTTTTTAAGATTTTATTTATTTAGAGAGAGTGGGCATGGGTCAAGAGAGTAGCAGAGGGAGAGGGAAAGCAAGAATCTCAAGCAGTCTCCATGCTGAGAACAGAGCACCTTGTGGGGTTCAATCTCATGACTCTGAAATCATGACCTGAGCTTAAATCAAGAGTCAAGTGCTTAACCAACTGATGCACCCAGGTGTTCCTTCCTGCCTCCTTTCTGACTGGAACTGCAATTAGCTCTTCAACTGTTGTGAGCCTGCCTTCTTTTAGACTGGAACTATATCATTGGGTCTTCCTGGTCTCCAGTTTGCCAACTGCAGATCCTTGGACTTGTCAACTTTTATAATCATGTGAGTCAATTCCTTATAATATGTATGTCAAGTATATGTTGAAAGTATGTATGTGTCCCTTTGGTTCTTTTCTCCAGGGAACCCTAATCTGTTAGTCCATTCAGGCAGTTATAACAATGATCTATACTGGGTGGCATATATAACAAACCTTTTTTTTTCTCTCTCTCTCTCTCTCTCACTGTATTGGAGTCTGGGACATCCAAACAAAGGTATTGGCAAATTCCCTGCCTGGTGAATGCCCACTTCCTAATTCATAAATGGTCTTTTCCCCATTGTGTCCTCACACTGCAGAAGGGGAAAAGGCCTTCTGTATATGGACAGCAATGCTATTCATGAAGGATCGTTTCTCAGGACCTAATTACATCCCAAAGTTTCACTTCTCAATACCATAATATTGGGGATTACAATTAAAACATGGATTTTGGTGAGACACAATCATTCAGTCTATAGCACTATCTTATGTTATTTTACTTTCAGCTTCTCTGTTTTCACACACACAAAATGTAAATGTTCTCTGTTAAAAGTCCTGGTATTTTTCTCCCTATGTCATAATCTGTGCCCATTACAGCAAATGTTTACCTGTTTAAAAATAAATAAGGACTGACACTATTAAGTCAACCATGTTAGTTTTTATTGTGTATTTTTCCCATTTGTGTTTTGTTCCTTTACTCCTATGTTCCTAACTTTTTTTAGGTGTTTGAATAATTTCCTAGTGTTCTATTTTATATTCTCTTTTTTTAATAATTTATTTATTTATTCATGAGAGACTCAGAGAGAAGGCAGAGACATAGGCAGAGAGAGAAGCAGGCTCCCACAGGGAGCCAAATGTGGAACTCGATCCCAAAACTCCAGGGTCATGCCTTAAGCCAAAGGCAGATGCTCAACCACTGAGCCTCCCAGGTATCCCTTTTTCTCTGTCTTTTTAGCTATATTTGTTTTATGTTAATATGGATTGTTCTAAAGATTTAAATATTCATCTTGCACTTCTAATTTTAAATGAGTAATAAAATAGTCTGATTATAAACCTCATTTATGTTTTATGTTGTTTTCATCATTTGTTTTACTTTTAAAATGGTGGTATTTTGCTAAAGTAGTAAGTTGCCTTTGAAAAAAATATAAAATACTTTTTAAGTATATATAATCACCCTTTATTCTGAATCTTAAGGTTTCAATGTGATATCATCACTTTTTTTCCCTGAAAAACTTTTCATACTATATGTGGATATATATGTCTTCTGGAGACAGTATCTCTCATTTTTGTGTTTCTGAAAATGTAATTTTTCTTTCATATAGAAGAGAATTTCTGCTCTATGTAGAATTCTGAGTTAACAATCTCTTTATCCTCAAACATTCTTATTGAGAAGTCATTCATCTGTCCTATGATTGTATCTTTTTATCTAATATGACCATTCTCAATGTAACTTTTTAAGTTACTCTTTATCTTTCTTATTCACAAGTGTGACTACAACATGATTTATTATGGTTTTACCTGAATTTATCCTGCTTAGGATTCCTTTGGTTCTTGGGTTTGAAGATTAATTTCTTTGATTAATTTTGTAAAATATTAGTCATTATTGTCTCCTTGTGGCATTCCAGATATATTTTATATTTTATTTAATGTTCAAAAGTCTCAGATTCTCTGTTACATTTTCTTAATTTTCTTATTTTACTTTTATTTGTAATGATCTTTCTTCTAATTCATGGCCTCTTTGTTGTCTTCAATCTACTACTTTTAAAACCATCATATGAATTCATAATTTCTGATATATGATTTTTCATAAGTAGCATCTTCATTTATTTAGGGGGCAGTTTCATTTATCTTTGATGAAATTTCCCATCTGTTAATTTATGTTTTACTTGTTTAACATTTATCACACTTACTTGAAAGTCTCATTTGGGTATTTGTGAGTCTGCTTTTATTGACTGCTTTTTCCCTTAATCATATATAACACTTTCTTTCCTTTTATCATCACTTAACTAATATTTATCTTCAAGAATGACACATTATTATTATCATGCCACAGCTCTAGGCAGACAGCTGAGTTAAAGTTAATCTGAAGTGATTTAGGCTTAAACTTTCTTGCAGGTTTAATTGGTTTAATTGTCCCACTAGTAGTCAATATTTTGAAGTTGTGAATTATGGCATTTCCTGAGAGGGATCTGAGATCTTAGAACCATTAAGACTCTAGAGAGTTCTTTTTGCTTTATAGATCAGGTACCAGCTTTGCAAATTATGGTGAATTCTTCTATTTTACAACTTAGTTATCAGGTTTCATAGCACTAGGGAATTTTCTTTGCTTTCTATCCTTATTCTAATTTTTCTATATCTTGTTAGATTTCATTATCCTGTGGCACTGCCCAGAGACTTGGGAGATTTACTACAGTGCCCTCAGTGGAGAGTCTCAGAAATATTTTTGTTTTGCTCATAGGCTCTACCACCATCTTATATATTCAAGTATTTCATGATTTCGGGACACCTGGGTAGCTTAGCAGTTGAGCATCTGCCTTCGGCCCAGGGCATGATCCCAGAGTTCTGGGATCAAGTCCCACATCAGGCTCCTTGCATGGAGCCTGCATCTCCCTCTGCCTGTGTCTCTGCCTTCTCTCTATGTCTCTTGTGAATAAATAAATAAAATCTTTTTAAAAAAATGTGTTTCATGATTTCTCTGTTCTCTCTGCTTCTCACCACTCCTACTATACCTACATGTACACCTTTCTGGTGTGTCAGCAGTACATCTTCATGCCCATTCATGCTTCCACAATACCTCAAAGTTAATGGCTCATGTAATTAAGTTCCATGGATCATACAAAAGATTCAAACATTATTCAAACCATTAAGAGAGTCCATTGCTGACACACAGCCACTCTTTTAGAAATCAGCTTTTACTCATTATCTGGTATCTGAAATTCTTGAAGGTCTCTGATTCTCTTTCTTTAAAATGACACTTTGTTTCATCCAAAACTGCTTTGCCTTAATATTTTGGTCTCCTCACAACTTTTGCATTTTGCATAGTATACAGAATCATGGAAATAGCTTTAGCACTTCACTTCTCCTAAAATAGTATTCAAATTCTCAAGGAGGATAACTCTTTTTTCTCAAGTGCCTCCCCACCACATACACATAATTTTCTCTTTAGAGGGTAAAAAAAAAATAAAGTGAAATACTGAACTGATAAAGAGTAAAGACCATGAACACTTATAGGTGAATTTCTGTTTATCTTCTGCATTATAGTCTTTTGTATATGCTGCTCTATATATGGCCTAAACTTTCTACTACATTTTTCCCTGCTGTTTGAGTATATAATTATATATAACTACTTGTCTATAATCATTTCCCCTTTTAAAATGTGATCTCATTTATGGTAAACAATATATCTCTGTCTTTTGTGTAAGTACAAGCCATTTCACAGTGTTTTACACTTAGCAAGTGATAGACACATGCTTGCTGAACAGAACTTCATTGAATTACTTGTGTAGTTTGAGGAGCTATAAACATAAAGGTAGAAAGTATTGTGGTATCAGATGGTAGATAGATAGCATCGAAGCTATCTGCTAAATCCTTTTTGTTACATTTTCCTTTTTTGTTGTTGTTGCTCTATAATTGTTTCCCTTCAAATTTCCAGATGTTATATTTAATCTTAGTATGCTTTCAGTTGGAGATTATACCTCATATTAAGTGAGAAGTGATTATATATGAAAGGAATTAGATAAGGACTGCAGCTCAGAAAACAGAGCAATATTGAGATGTGTAAAAAAAAAACATTGAGAGGGATCCCTGGGTGGCGCAGCGGTTTGGCGCCTGCCTTTGGCCCAGGGCGCGATCCTGGAGACCCGGGATCGAGTCCCACATCGGGCTCCCGGTGCATGGAGCCTGCTTCTCCCTCCGCCTGTGTCTCTGCCTCTCTCTCTCTCTCTGTGACTATCATAAATAAATAAAAATTTAAAAAAAAAACATTGAGAATAGAAATCAATATGTGTATAACGTAACACTGTGTTGATGAGAAGTGAATATTAAATAGGAGAAAATACAACTAAGGGTTGTACATGGTTCTCATTTTTTAGAGTAATTACTGAAATTTAATATTGCTAGCCAAGAGTTCCAATGTATAGGTAACATCTTTTTATTATAATTTTACATGTAAATGTCAAAGTATAGCACCAGCTATTGTTCTCAGAATAACCAAAATGCAGGGAATTATTCCAGGGGCATATTTTTAAAAGTCATCTGTTAACACTTCTGATAATTTTTTATGAATGCATTTAGGATAAAATGCTACTGCTAATTTATTTGTTGAATGCCAGAAGTGTGTGTTTTATGAAAGTATGTGTGCTTGTGTATATTCTGAACATTTGTGCATTCCTCAAACTAAGGCAAAGATCCATGTTAAGATCAGGCTTTTAAAAATCTGATTAATGGAATTGTGGAAGACTAGAAAACAAAATCTGACTTGGTTCAATAATTCCTGAATTAGATGACTTGTGCCCAATATGTAGTGCAGTTTAAAAGTTGAGAATTTAGACTTTCAGAAGATGTACTCTAACACTATTGGGAACTCACTTTAGGAAATATAGTGGCAGGAGAAGTATTCTATGGGGAAAAAAATAACCACTTTTGTAATATTAATTATGAACAGTCAGGGACTAAAGTGGAGTCAGAGAAATTTGCCTGCATGTTTTAGGGCCTAAAATAAAAACTGAAAAGAAATTAGGAGAAGTCTAGTGACAGGGACTAAAGTGGACCCCACAACAAGGAGGAAAAGAAGACCCTCACATTATGTTTGGACATTATTTTAACATAATACATAATTATGTATTATGTTAAAAAACTGTTATTTTAAAGATTTTATTTATTTAGTTGAGATTTATTTATTTATTATATTAGTTTCAGCACAAGTGAGGTGTAGGGGCAGACAGAGGGGGAGGCAGACTTCCCACTGAGCAGGGAGCCTGATACGGGGCTCAGTCCTGGGATTATGACTTGAGCTGAAGGCAGATCCTTAACCACTGAGCCACCCAGGTGCCCTAAAAGAAATTATTTTTAATAGCAGCTTTACAGTACTCTCCATTTGAATTTGCCCTAATCAGAAAACATTTGGAAAGCTTTCTACATGTCATAGCCTAGACTTACTCGTACTAGGATTGATTATGTAATAATGTTTCCCCTCAAGTCCGAAGGAGAGAAGCAGAAGAAATCATCTATAGGAAAATAGCTATATCCAATAAAATATCAGTGGGCCGTGGATGTTCACCATCAGAGATAGCCACCAGCAGGCCTAGAAAATGTAATTTAAAGACCTAGAGGCTTGTCCAGAGGTAGATGGTTGGGGATTCACTGATTTTAGGATAGGCCCAAGAATGTGATTTTCTCACAGGTTGCCAGTAAGGCTTTATTCCATAATAGCCTGTGTACTTAAAAAGAAATTGTATTTAATTTAAGTAAGGCCAGTGACATATGGGTTAGATAATTAAAAGAGACAGGAAAGTGATAAAGCAGATACATGAAAAGGTATACAAAGTTCTTTTCAATCCTTGTAATTAGAGATCCATATTAGGAAAGTTAAGGAACTTGCACAAGGTCAATACAGGGAGAGGCTGCAGGGACTGGAATTTGAACCATATGACCTGTGCTCTATTGCTTTTGGCAGGAGTGAGGCACAAAAATCCTAGAAGCGGATAAGGCTCATTCTCTACTTGATAATCTGTCTTCTATTTTACAGCAACCTATTTTTCAGGATCCCTGTTTTCATTCTGTTCCAGTTTACTTTCTCATCTTCCATATGGTTCTAATCCCAAGACTTTGAAATTCTTGAAGGCAAACTCTGCAATTTGGCAAGCTGATTTTAATTGTTGAATACACGTTCAGGCATTTGAGTCTGCAATAGAGTCATTCACTACAGTAAAAATTCAATAAGGAGTTCTGACTCAGGATGGCAACTTTAGTGGCTTCCTAAACTCACCTCATTACATGGACACATTTTATCTACAGATATATACAGAACAATTTCCTCTAAAAACCCAAAAATCAGTTGAGTAGATCATCCATATTGGGCAAATGAGGGGGAAAAAAAAAAACCCTGAAGCAGGTAAAAGAGGTTAAGACAAAAATCTCATCCTAAACCCTAACCCACAATTAGATAAAAATGTTGAGCTTCTAAGAAGTGAAAGATTTGAACCCCCATGTAGCAGCCCAACTTTTAGGATTTATACCTGAGAGATCAACCTCCAAGTCATCTATTTTGAAAGCCCAAGGGTCTTGTAGTGAACTAGGAATCATTTCTTAAGGGTTTATGCATGTAGATCAAGTGCCCCAAGACCCAATACAGAGACAACTCACTGAAAAGTTGCCAAGACTTTCTATAAAAGCTATTTTTTACATCATAATGCTTAACCTGAAGTCACCATCTTTGCTGTCTCTCTCACTCCACCTTGAGAAAAGAGTTGGTATACTCATGTGGCACCTGATTTTCATGATTGCCACCAGGGAACACATCAAGATTGCCTGGCTCTGGTAGCTAGTGGTGCTCATGTTCATGGATTCAGTGAGGCAGTAGCAAAAACATAAACAGGTCTTTAAATTCTTTTCTCAGTATAATTAACAAACATATAATGTTACATTAGTTTCAGGTAAATATAGTGATTCAACGATTCTATACATTGCTCAGTGGTCATCACAAAAAGTATTTTCTTAATCCCCTTCACTTCTTTCACCCAGGTCCTAGAACTTCCTTCTGGTAAACATCTTCACAGTCTATATTTGAATGCTCGTTTTTGTCTTTTTTGCCCTTTGTTCCTTTGTCTAATTTCTTCAATTACACATGAATGAAATCATACACTATTTGTCTTTTTCTGACTGACTTATTTCATGTAGCATTATACCCTCTTGATCCATCCACATAGTTGAGAATGTAAAGATTTCTTTCCTGTTTATGGCTAATATATATGAACACTATATACACTACCTCTTTTTTTATCCATTTATCGATGGTTAGAAACTAGAGTTTCCTTAATTTGGCTATTATAAATAATGCTGCAATAAACAGAGGGGTGTATCTACCTTTTCAAATGAGTATTTTTGTCCTCTTTGAGTAAATACCCAGTAGTAGAAATACTTGATTATGTGACAAAGAATTTTTATTTTTAATTTTCAAAGAACCTCCATACTGTTTTCCATGGTGGCTACACCAGGTTATGTTCCTACCTATAGTGTATAAGTGTTGTTTCTTCTACACATCTTAACTCTTGTTGTTTCTTCTGTTTTTGAATTTAGCCTTTCCAACAGGAATGAGGGTATATGTCTTTGTGGTATTAAAATGCATTTCCCTAATGATTAGTGAGTTACAACAACTTTTCATGATTTTGTTGGCCATTTGTATGTCTTTGGAGTAAGGTCTGTTTTTGTCTTATGCCCATTTAATTGGCTTAGTGTGTGTGTGTGTGTGTGTGTGTGTGTGTGTGTGTGTGTGTGTATTGAGCTGTATAAGTGCTTTATGTATTTTGGATATTGACCCCTTATCAGATACATTATTTGCAAATGTGTTGTCCCATTCAGTAGCTTGTCTTTTAGGTTTGTAGTTTCCTTTGTTGCATATTACCTTTATTTTGATGTTTGGCTTTTCTTTCCCTTGCCTCAGGAGACGTATCTAGAAGAATGTTGTTATATCGTCACTGTCAAAGATATTACTACCTGTGGTCTCTTCTAGGATTTTTATAGTTTCATGTCTCATATTTAGGCCCTTCTTCTCTTTTGAGCTTATTTTTGTGTATGGTATATTAAAGTGATCTAGTTTAATTGATTTGCATGTGTCTGTCCAGTTTTCCAAACACCATTTGTTGAAAAGACTGTCTTTTTCTCATTGCATATTTTTCCCTCCTTTGTTGAAGATTATATGCCTCTGTGATCATTTCTAAGTTTTCTATTCGTTCTATTGATCTGGGTCTATTTTTGTGCCAGTACTATACTATTTTGATTCCTATGGCTTTGTAGTATATCCTTAAATTTGAGATTGTGAATACCTCCAGCTTTGTTGTTTTGTTCTTCATTTTCAAGATTTCTTGGGCAATTCAGAATCTTAAAATTTTCATATAACTTTAATGATTACTTGTTCTAGTTCTGTGACAGATGCTGTTGGCATTTTGATAGGATTACATTAAATTTATATAAATTGCTGAAACATTTTAACAATATTTATTCTTCCAATCCATGATCATGGAATATCTTTCCATTTATTCATAGCATCTTCAATTTCTTCCTCCAATGTTTGATAGTATTGAGTAGACATTTTTTTATCTCCCTGGTTAGTTTTATTCCAATGCATTTTATTATTTTTATACAACTGTAAATAGGACTGTTTTCCTCATTTCTCTGTCTCCCTCTTCAATATTAGTATATAGAAATGCAACAGATTTCTGTATATTTTGTATCCTGTGACTTTATTGAATTCATTCATCAGTTCTAGTGGGTTTTTTGAGAAGTCTGTGGGGTTTTCTATATATAGTATCATGTCATCTGCAAATAGTGAAAGTTTTACCTCTTCCTTACCCATTTGGATGGCTTTTATTCTCTTTTCTTATATGATTTCTGTGGCTAGGACTTCCAGTACAAGTTGAATAAAAATGAATGGACATCCTTGTCTTAATCTTGGGGAGAAACCTCTTAGGTTTCACCACGGAGTATGATGTTAACTGAGTTTTTTTCATATATAGCCTTTATGATGTTGATATATGTTCCCTCTAAACCAATTCTCTTGAGGCTTTTATCATGAATGAAGATTGTACTTTCTCAAATGCTTTTCTCCATCCATTGAAATGATCATATGTTTTTTCTCCTTTCTCTTGTTAATATGATATATCACATTGATTTGTGAATATTGAACCACCTTTGCATCCTGGGAATAAATCCCACTAGATCTTGGTGCATGATTTTTAGATGTATTGTTAGATTCAGTTTGCTAATACTTTGTTGAAGATATTTGCATCCATATTTATCAGGGACATTGGCCTGTAGTTCTCTATTTTGTAATGTCTTTATCTGGTTTTGGTATCAAGGTAATGCTGACCTCATAAACTTAATTTGGAAGTTTTCCTTTGTCTTTTATTTTTTGGAATAATTTGATAAGCATAGGTATTAACTCTTCCGTAAATGTTTGGTAAAATTCACCTGTGAAGCTGTATGATCAAGGATTGTATGATATTTTGGATTACCAATTAATTTTTATTGCTGTAATCATTCTGCACAACTTTTCTGTTTCTAGGAATTGTCTTCTAAGTTAAATTTGCTGGCATATAATTTTTCATAATATTCTTATAATCCTTTGTATTTCTGTGCTGTCCGTTGTGATTTTTCCTCTTCAATTTCTGATTTTGTTTGAATCTTCCCTATTTTTGGGATGAGTCTGGCTAAAGATTTATCATTTTTCTTCTTATCTTTTTCAGAGAACAAGGTTCTTGTTTTATTGATTTGTTTCTTTGGTATTTTGCTTCTGTATCATGTATTTCTGCAATATTCTTTATTATTTCTTTCCTTCTATTGGTTTGGGTTTTTTTTTGTTCTTTTTCTAGATCTTTTAGGTGTAAGGTTAGGTTGTTTGAGGTTTTTCTTGCTTTTTGAGGTAAGCCTTTATCACTATAATCTTCCTTCTTAGAACAGCTTTTACTGTATCCTAAATATTGAAACATGATATTTCATTTTCATTTGTTTCTATGTAGCTTTTTATTTCCTCTCTGATTTTTTGGGTTGATCAATTCATTATTTAATAGCATGTTATTTAGCCTCTGTGATTTTGTGTTCTTTCCAGATTTTTCCGGTGAATGATGTCTAGTTTCATAGCATTTTAGTCAGAAAAGATCCATGATATGACTTAAATCTTTTTTTAATTAGTTGAGACTTGTGTATGGATACACATTTTACATGTTATCTATTGAGGAGACTATTCCTGTGCACTTGAAAAGAATGTGTATTTCAGTGTTTTAAGATCGAATGTTCTGAATTTATCTAAAGAAGAAACGATAGACAATTGGACCAGATGGATCTAACAGATAAATTTCCCTACTAAATTTTGCGTTACTATCAACTACTACTTTTATATATATTAATAGATTTATTTATTTGGACAGTAATATTGGGTGCATAATTCTTTCCAATTGTCACATCTTCTTGAATTCTTCACTTTGCAATTACTGTCTCTTGTTACAGTTTTTGTTTTAAAGTCTATTTTGTCTGATAGAAATATTGTTTCCTCAGCTTTCTTTTGGGATCCATTTGCATAATAAATGTTTTCCCATTCCTTCACTTTCAATCTTCCTTCCTTTAGGATTGAGACTTTAGGTCTGAAATGAATGTCTTGTAGGCAGCATCTGGATGAGTTGTGCATTTTTATCCATTCAGTCACCCAATGTCTTTTTGTAGTTGTCTACTGGCTCCTTCTCTTGTTCTTTCTTGATTTGTTGACTTTCTTTAGTGATGTACTTGGATACCTTTCTATTTTGTGTATATCAACAGGTTTTGATTTGTAGTTACTGTTACTGCATAAGCAGTATGTTGTGGGAGGGGACTTGAAACTGCTTTGGAGTATTCCTGCTGAGAGTGATTGCATGGGAATGAGCATGCTGTTAGCAAGTTAGGTGGAGAATGCGTGCATTGGTTTCCACAGGTGTTTGTGTATCTAGGCTACAATGAAAGAAATAGTGCCTTCCAGCCTGAAGACTCCTGCTGCTCCTGTGCTAATTCTGAGATTAATAAATAAATCCCTTCCTATATATACCAGGTTATTTTCAAACTGCTGCTTTTGTGCTATATCTCAGTGGAGTTACTTGTTATGCTGGCTATTTCAGGGTGGAGAGTCTTTCCTATGCCCCCCCTGGAGCTCTCATAAAGTCGAAAACCAAAACAAACAAACAAACAAAAAACTTGAAAACCAAAGGGGCTTAAAGCTAAATGTTATAGGGATTCATCTTCCCCATGTGGGTCCTCGTGCCTGGGGTCGTTTCCTGTCCTGACTCTGTGTATGGGTTCCTAGACAATCACATGGGTTAGTTTTGTTCCTCACTATGTTTCTGCCCTCCATACCATTTTCTGTTTGTCTCGTCTCTACATTTATCTGTGGATAATCTTTTCTGCCAGTTTTGGGGACACTTTCTGGGTTACTTACACTGATTTGGATGTCATCCAGGTATATCCATGGGATGAAATAAGCTTAGGATCTTCCTATTATGTCATCTTCCCTGGCTATCACCTGAAGGTTCTGTGCAGAGGGAACAGATATGAATACTAATACCCCAGTCTTCCTCAGAAAAAGATATACTTGCATAATTTAAAACGTGCTACCAGAGAGTCTGGCTTCCAGTCAGTCTGAATCTAGGTGCTAAGTGAGATCCTTACCTTTGGGAGGACATTGACAGATCTTCACAAAATCTTAACAAGTAGGTGCTACTAAAAATAAAATAGAACAGAAGTTCTATTTTGGGTAGAAATGGGTAATGACAGAAGTTTGAAAGCCAACTTCAAAAGGGTTCAAAAGACAGTTGAATAAGGCTCAAACATTCTTTTGTAACTGGAAGAGGAAGCTATTGTATATAATGCCCAGAAAACAACATAGAGAAGGAAAATTAAGGAACAGAAGAATATATTCAAAATGAAAGAACACAATCAAACCTCAGAACAAGACTTTAATGAAATGGAGATAAGTGATTAACTGATATTTTTTTTCACATAACATGTATACTGAGGACAGAAGAGTAGATGAAAAAAGAGAATTTCAATAAAGAGGAAGTATAAGAAAGTACTAAGTACAAGTCACAGAACTAAAGAATACAATAATTGAACACTACAAGGAGGTATTCAACAGCTGACCAGAGAAAAGAAAAAAAAATGTATCAGTGACCTGATGGGGCAGTAGAACTGACTGATTCAAAATAAAAAAAGAAAGAATGTAAAAGGATGAAAATAGCTGGATGGACTTATGGGACAATACAAGCAAACTAACATTGACATTATAGGAGTCCCAGAAAGAAAAGAGAAAGGAAGGTCCAGAAAACTTACTTTCAGAAATAAAGGCTGAATAGTTTCCTAACCTGGGGAAGGAAACAAACATCCAGATCTAATAATTTTGAAGAGTTCAAATGAGATCCACATCAAGACATACCATTTTTAAAGAAGAGGAGAGAGTCTGAAAAGCAGCAAGAGAAAAACAACTTATTACATATGAGAGAACCACCCCCCCACTCCTTCCCCCGCCCACACACACACAGAGACACACTGGCCTCCGTAAGACTATCAGGTTTTTCATCACAAACTTTGCAGGCCAGAAGAGAGTGGCTAATATATTAAAAGTGTGGGGGGAAAAACCTGCCTCCCAAAAGTACTCTTTCCAGAAAAATTATTCTTCGAATTCAGAGGAAAGATAGAATTTTCCAGGCAAGCAAAAGCTAAAGGAGTTTATTACTACTAGACTGGCCTTGCAAGAAATGTTAAAGAAAATTCTTTCAGCTGAAATGAAAGAGTGATAATTAATAACAGTAAAACATATGAAAGTATAAGTTTCACTGATAAAGATAGTTCATTACTTGTAGAGCTAGTCTGAAGGCTAAAAGGTAAAGTATGTAAATTGTAATTGTGATATCAAAAACAGAACGTTCATGAAGGGAAGTAAACATGCATAGGTTTAGAGTGTGTTCAAATTTTACTTGATGTAACAGCCTTTTTGGAATTGATAAGTTGTTTTATGTAAGCCTAATGGTAACCACAAAGCAAAAACCATTGGTACATACATAAAAAATGAAAAGCAAGAAATTTAAGCATAATACATAGAAAATCATAAAATCACAGAAAAGAGAACAAGAGAAGAAAACAGAAACAGAGTAACTACAAAACAACCAGAACACAAGTAACGAACTGGCAATAAATATGTAGCTATCAATATTTACTTTAATGTAAACAGACTACATTTTCCAGTCAAAGACACTGAGTGGCCACAGAGTGGCTGAATGGATAAAGAAAGGATCCACCTAGATCCTGCCTACAAGCAACTCACTTCAGCTATAAGGACACACAGAAAGTGAAGGGATGGAAAAGATATTTCATGGAAATGGAACCAAAAAGAAAATTGGTATAGCTATATAGATATCAGACAAAATATACTTTAAACAAAGACTGTAACGAGAGAGAAATAAGGTCATTATCTAATGATAAAGAGATCAACCCAACAAGAGGATATAACATTTGTAAACATTTATACACTTAATAGTAAAGCAAATATTAGTGGACATAAAGAGAGAAATAGACAACACAATAATAGTAGGGGACTTTAATACTCCACTGTCATCAATGGATAGATTATCAGACAAAAAAATCAATAAGGAAACATCAGCTTTAAATGACACATTAGTTTGCTGGACTTACCAGATATACAGAACACTTCATCCAAAAGCAACAGAATATTCTCCAGGACAGGTCACATGATAGGCCATTAAACAAATATTAATAGATGTAAGAACACTGAAACCCTATCAAGCATTATTTCCAAGCCACAATGGTATGAAATTAGAAATCACTTACATGAATAAAACTGAAAAATTCACAAATACATGGAAATTAAATGACATGCTACTAAACAACTAACTGGTCAAAGAAGAAATTTTAAAAATATTTTAAGACAAAAGAAAATGGAAATACAATATACCAAAACTTATAGGAAACAGCAAAAAGGAGTTCTGAGAGGAAATATCACAGCGATAAATGCCTACATTAAGAAATAAACTAAGAAAAAAGATCTAAAATAACCTAATTTGTACCTCAAGGAACTAGAAAAGAAATAAGTCCAAAGCTGGTGGAAGGCAGGAAATAAGTATCAGAGTGGAAGTAAATACTCATAAAGCATTAGATTAGATTAATGGAACTAAGATATGGCTTTTAAAAAAGATAACCAAAATAGACAAGAAATGAGAGACCTTATAACAGATACCACAGAAATACAAAAGATCATAAAAAACTATTATGAACAACTATACACCAAAAATTGGACAACCTAGAAGAAATTTACATATTCCTAGAAACCTGCAGTCACCATGAACGAACCATAAAGAAGCAGAAAATCTTAAATTACTAATAAGTAGATCGGATTAGTAATCAAAAACCTTCCAACAAACCTAAGACCAGGACCAGAAACTTCTCTGGTGAATTTTACCAGACATTCAAAGAAGTGTTACTAATTAATCTCTAACTCTTGCAAAAAAATAAAAGAATACTTCCAAAGTCATTTTGTGAGGCCAGCATTACCTTGATACAAAAACGAGACAAGGATGCTGCAAAAATCCTCAATAACCTATTTATAGACAAATTCAACAACACATTGAAACAAGCATACACCATGATCAAGAGGGATTACTTGCAGGGTTGTAAGGATGCTTCAATGCCCATAAATCAGTCAACATCATACATGATATTAATAAATGAAGTATAAAAATTATTATCTCAATAGGTGCAGAAAAAGCATTTGACCCAATTCAACACTCATTTATGATAAAAACTTTCAGCTAAGTGGGCATAGAAGGAATGTACCTCACCTTAATAAAGCCTATATTATGACAAATCTACAGCTGACATCATACTGAAAGATGAAAAGCTAAAAGTTGTCTTAAATTAGAAACAAGACAAAATTGTTCACTCTCATTACTTTTATTCAACATAATATTAGAAGTCCTACCCAGAGCAATTATGGGAGAAAATAGAAAAGCCATTTAAAACAGAAAAAGTAGGGATCCCTGGGTGGCGCAGCGGTTTGGCGCCTGCCTTTGGCCCAGGGCGCGATCCTGGAGACCCGGGATCGAATCCCACGTCGGGCTCCCGGTGCATGGAGCCTGTTTCTCCCTCTGCCTATGTCTCTGCCTCTCTCTCTCTGTGTGACTATCATAAATAAATGAAAAATTTAAAAAATATATTTAAAAAAAAAATAAAACAGAAAAAGTAAAATGTTACTATTTGCAAATGACTTATTATTATATGTAGAAAACCCTAAAGACTCTAAGTGCACCCCCCCCAAAAAATTAGGGTAAATGAATTCAGTGAAGTCGTGAGGTACAAAATCAATATACAAATACCTGTTGTTTTTCTATACACTAACAAATGATCGGATAGGGAACTTAAGAGAATAGCCCCCATGTCCCATTTACTATTAAATCAAATAATAAAATACCTGGGAATAAATTTAATCCATAAGGTGAAACACCTGCACACTCAAAACTATAAGACATCAATGAAAAAAAATTGAAGACACAAAAAAATGGAAAGATTTCCATCATCATGGATTCATAGAAGTAGTATTGTTAAAATGACCTTTCTTTTTTTTTATTTTTAATGGCCTTTCTATATGAAGTAATATCCAGATTCAATGTAATTCTTATCAAATTACAGTAGTATTTGTAACAAAAATAAAATAATCCTAAAAGTTGTATGGAACCAGAAAATACCTGATAAACAAAGCAATTAAATTCATACATATATGGTCAGTTAATTTACAACAAAGGAGCCAAGAAGAAACAATGAGAAATCTTTTCAATAAATGGTGTTGGGAAAACAGAAGAGCTACATGCAACAGAATGAAACTGGATGAGTATCTTACATCATATGCATAAATTAACTCAAAATGAATCAAAAACCTGAAAAGAATAAAACCTTAAGATTCTGAGAACACAAAGCAGTAATTTCCTTGACTTAGGTCTCAAAGATTTTTTGGATTTGATACAAAAAGAAAAGGCAACAAAAATAAACAAGTGGGACTACATCAAATTAAAAGGCTCATACACAACAAAAGAAAATGAAAATACAACTTATGAATGAGAGAAAATATCTGAAAATCATCTATCTGATAAAGAGTTAAGATCCAAAATATATAAAGAACTCTTACAACTCAAAAGCAAAAACAAAACACATACACACAACCAAACTAAAAGACTCCAAATAAAAAGTGGGCAGGGTAACTAAATAGATATTTTCCCAAAGACAACATGCAGATGGCCAACAGGCACAAGAAAGGGTGCTCAACATCACTAATCCTAAAGAAATGCAAATCATAACAATGAAGTATCACCTCACACTTGCTATAATGGCTAAAATAAAAAAGACAGGAAATAACAAGTGTTGGCAAGGACATAGAAAGAGGATAATTACTGTGCACTGTAGGGAAATGAAAATTAGTATAGCTACTAAGGAAAACAGTATGACGGCTCCTCAAAAAATTAAAAACAGAATTACCCTGTGATCCAGAAATTCCACCTCTGGGTAAAGATATGAAAAAAAAAAAAACAGGAGTTTGAAGAGATATTTGCACCTATGCATTCATAGAATCATTATTTACAGTAGCCAAGACATAGAACAACCTAAATGTTCCTTGATGGATGAATAAAGAAAATGTGTTGTGAGTGTGTGTGTATGTGTGTGTGTGTATGAAAAGAATCCTTTCTTGTATGAATGGTAACATAATTTGCCATTTGTGACAACACGGATGCGTCTTGACGGCATAACACTAAGTGAACTAACTCAGGTGAAGAAAGACAAATACCATATGATCTCACTTAAATGTGAGCTCTAAAAAAGAAAAGTAAAGAAAATAAAAGAAACCAAACAACTCACTTACACACAGGCCAGATTGGTGGTTGCCAGAGTTGGGTGTATGGAGGGTGGAGAAGGAGATTCAAAGATTCAAAATCTGAGTTATAAAATAAATAAGTCATGGGATGTAATGTACAGCATGATGACTACATTTAATACTATACTGTAAACTTGAAAGTTGTTAAGAAAGTGAATCTGAAACATTCTCATCACCAGAAAAAATATTTTTTGGGATACCTGGGTGTTTGAGCAATTGAGCATCCGCCTTTGGCTCAGGGTGTGATACTGGGATCCAGGATCGAATTCCGCATAAGGCTCCTTGCAAGGAGCCTGCTTCTCCCTCTGCCGATGTCTCTGCCTCTCTCTGTGTGTCTCATAAATAAATAAAATCTTAAAAAATAAAAAGATTTTGTATCTATATGTGGTGATTGTTTTTAACTAGACTTACTATGATGACCATGTCTCAATATAGTTGGCCCTTGAACAGTTTGGAGGTTTAGGGCCCCAATGTTCCAGCAGTCAAAAACCTGTGTGGAACTTTGGCTCCTAAAAAACTTAATTACCTATAGCATACTGTAGACAGGAAAACTTACTGATAACATAAACTGTCAATGAATGTATATTTTCTATGTTGTATGTATTGTATAGTATATTCTTACAATAAAGCAAATTAGAGAAAAAATATTATTAAGAAAAGAATGAGAGAAAATGCAATTATGGTACTGTATCAAAAGATTTTGACATATAAAGTAGACCCAAGAATTTCAAACTTATGTCATTCAGGGGTCAACTATATACACAAAATCCATGTGTTGTATAATAATATTATTATATCAATTTTATCTCAAAAAATAAGGCAATTTATGAAATTGAAACTTTATTTTCAATGTATTCTGAATTAGAATAAAGGTTTTACAAATACTGAAATAACTGTAAATATAACAATGCCAAGTTTTCAACATTATTATGCCTTGTTAATTAGAAAGTAAAGAAACTGTTTAGACAAAAATTCTGCAGGTCAAAAAGTTCTCACCTTACACACTGACATCAATTCTTGGTAATAGAGGACTATGTTGAAAAGTAAGATCAGTGAGATTGCTGTAATGGGTAGTAATGTCCTCAGAACATGGGGAAACTTTTTAATATTGATCTAGATAAACACTTTCGTCATCATTTTAACTAAGAGAAAAAGAAATGTAGAGCAATACCACAAACAATTTCCCTTCCCTATTGGTTTCTGTAAGACATGTATGTAGTTCAAATACTGAAAATTTCATTTACAAATACATCATTGCTTAATCTCAACAGAGATTAATTCTCACAATCTCGAGGAGACCGTTGAGGCATTCTGCAGCAGCTATCATTGCTCAAACCAGAAAGATGAAAATCTTTAGATGAAAGTTAACTATAAATTAACCTGGGAAAAATAAGATTACCTAGGAAGATGATACTAATAAGAACAAAATTAAAGTAAAAATTCCACTTTTTTTCCTATAGTGGAATGAAAATATAATTTCTTATAAAAGCTCATTGTAATGGTATATTTGTATGGTAATTAATGAGCTCATTAAAATTGGTCACACATAAAAATTCAAAATTTCATAGTGTTAATAATTTGAATTATTTTTCCGTGTAATAAAATTATTTAGATAATCTCTAGCATTTTTGATGAGCCAATTAATGAGCTCACAAGTCACAAAAATTTTAAGGGAAAGCATATAGTTCTTAAAAAAGGGAGCATAGCAATTCAAAATTACAAAGGAAGTTGGCAGAATTGAGTATTTTAAGTGTCAAGCTGTTAATATACATAATAATAAAGGTGACAATAATAGATTGATTTTGGCAAGAGAAGATAACCTTGTAACTTTGAATTCTCAGTAAAATGAAGAGAATTAGCTGAAATAGGCAAAAAAGACCTCAGCTGAGAAAATTATTTTTTTCTAAATTGGCTGTCACAAAGGATTTCCATAGTAATTGACCAAACACTTCATTAAACATAGACTCAATTCTCTTTTGTCATTTCATATAGAAATTTCTTATATTCATATTTACCTCAGTTAAATGATTTTCTTTAAGCAAAATATTACATCCATGACACTACTAAAAACAGTACAGTCTATAAGTAATACACTTTAAATAGAAGGACTCACAGAAGATGAAAGTGAAAGGACGGAGAAACATACCATGATAATAGTAATAAACAGAAAGTTGAGTAGCTTCATTATTTTCAGACAAGAATTTAGAAGTATAATCTTCAGAGATAAGACATAAAAAAAGAACATTAAAAAGGTCAATTCTCCAAGAAAACTCTAAACCTCTATGCACCTAACAACATAAGATCAAAATAAAAAATTAAAAATAGAACTGAAAGGAGACATAGACAAACCCACTCTTTTAACTATATTTTTAACATCCTTTTTTTTTTAGTAATTGATAAACCAAGAAGGCAGAAAACCAGTAAAAATAAAATTGACCTGAAAAGCACTAGTCTATGAACTTGATCTAATTGACGTTTTTAAAATTCCCTATCCCTCAATAGCAGAATACACATTTTTCTAAAGCCCACATAGACCATTAAATAGGACAGATCATATCCTGGCCATAAAATAAACTTTAATTTAAATGAACATAAATCATATAAAGTGTATTCTCAGGTGCAATGGAATCAATAATTAATAATTTCCTAAAATACAAAGCAATAGTCCCAGGTGATTTCACTTATGAATTCTGTCAAATAGTTAATGAAGAAATGATACCAATAATCCACAATCTCATCCAGAAGATGAAAACAGAGGAAACACCTTCTAACTCATCTGTGAAGCCAGCATTATCTTAATAACACAACCCAGATGAAGATCTTATAAGAAAGGAAAACTAAAGACCAAAAATATGTTATCAATAGACATACAAAATTCCTCCACAAAATGTTGACAAATGGAATCCAACAATGCATAAAGTAATTGCACAACCAAGTGTGATTTACTTCAGATATATGACTGTCTCAACATTCAAAAATCAATTAAGTTTACTTATCACATCAAGAGGATAAGAAGATGCATCAGATCAGATCAACTCATGCAGAAGAAGCATTTCACATATTCTAATACCCACCATCCATGGTAAAATTCTCAGTGAAGTGAGTGCAGAGGAGAGCTTCCTTAACCTGCTAAAGACTATCATTTCATGAAGGTACAAAAATCAGGGTGCTATACGACAAAGTAAATACCAGGGTGAGACGAATCCATGCTTTACATCTTTCCTTACTTGTCCATTGCTGAGTTGTGGAGAGTGGCTGTCCAGTTCTCTTACTGATCATTGAAATTCTCAACTGGTTTTCTGTTCTTCACGTCTGTGTGTTATGAAACACTTCCATTAGTAAGTATAGCTCTGTATGGCTGATAATGATAATTACTATTAATGTAATAGCTGATGTTTAACATTTAGTGAGGATTTATAGGTCACACCGTGCCCACCGGTCTACGTGGATTACCTATTGCACCTCAAAACATTCTATGATTTATTTTTAATTCCCATTTATAGCTGAAGATCCTAACATACAGAAAGAAAGCAATTTGACTAGCGCTATAAATTTAGGATTCAAGCCTACATAATTAGGCTCCAAAAGCAATGCTTCTCCTCTATCATGATGACTTGCCTCTTGGGCAGGCGAATATAGTTAGAAAAATAAAACCCCTCAATTAATTCTGGTGAAAGCCAGAGCCTTCCCTTCTCTTTGAGAATTCCTGGGATACACCCTAAATCTCCACATCAGAGTGTCAAAGGACCCAGTATACAAGTTTAGAACTTCTGCCCTTTCAGATAGTCTGTTTTCACAAAATAAAGGCCAAACTTACTATTCATTGAAACTACGTTTTTTCCTCCCTCAATCCAACTCCATCTCACTTTTGATAAAATTGTGATCTTTTTCCATATCCTGACATTAGATTATCTGTGAATCTCTGTCTGAAGTTAGTTTTTGATTCTTTGGTTATATTTCATCATAGTGAGAAAACAATATTACTTACAGATAATTAGAAATGTCTCCTTTTATCCAGAAGCTTAAAACTAGTTTTAATTAGTTAATAAATTTGTCCCAAACCAAGGAGTAGGTCATTCTGGAGTTTTAATTTCCTGGGTCAGTATTTCTAAAACCCCTCACAAACAAGCAAAAGATGATATTTTGATTTCAGGAAGTTTAAATACTTAGTAAATTTTGTGAAATTGAGTGCTCTTATTTTCTTGGTCTTTTACATGAAAAAATTCCCTATATAAAGAAGTTAATAAAGATAAATGGATTATTCACTGAACAAAACATAAAATACTAGCTATACAGTACTATAATTAAATTACCAAGCAGATAGAAATACTGAAATGCCAAATGGAATTCCAAGCAATTTGTCCTTTATATGAGTACATGACTTTCTAAAGAACAATATACTTTCATGTTTAATGTCAATCGCATAATTGTCTGCAAAAGAATTCCAGCATATAAAAATAAAACTGTAAAAATAAATAAAATAATAAATACCTGTAGGTGCATTTTAAGTTTTCTTTTGTTAAGGATATATATTAATTAAGTAGAAAACACGTTAAAATTTCACAATTTCTGGAGTGGGAGCAGGCATGTTTAGAAAAAGCTTTTAAGTTCTTTTTCTCTTAATGACTTACATTTGGGGGGTGGAAACCACAGCTTTTTTCATTGCTCTTAATTTGTCTCCTTTTCCATAAAATGTTTGGGGAAAATAAACTTTAGTCGTTCCACTTACATAGCTACAAAATGCCTAGTCCAAACCTATTCTATTCATTAGAATATCCATTTACATTTTTATAACACTAAAATAGTGATTGCTACTTCCTTGCTGACTTTGAATAACTGGCTGATAAGAACACTGGACATAAACTATAAAGGAGTTGTCATTTAAATATGCTTATTAGGGCTCTTCACCATAATCTTCATATGTATTTAACAATTAGAGTTCCATCTATCCCAACAGTGATTCTTGGGATTTATTACCTTTCAATGTTTTTTTTTTTTAAGATTTTATTTATTTATTCATGAGACACACACACAGAGAAAGGCAGAGACCCAGGTGGAGAGAGAAGCAGGCTTCTCACAGGGAGCCCGATGTGGGACTCAATCCTGGGATCCCCAGGATCATGCCCTGTGCCAAAGGCAGACACTCAACCGCTGAGCCACCCAGGCGTCCCTATTACCATTCAATCTTGAAACAAAATCTCTTAAGAACTGCTTATGACCAAGAAAAAGTAATAGCATCTGAATTTACACTCCCAGCTTAAACAACTAAAAGTCTGGACATAATATGTAAATCAACACTTTTCAAGGCATCGGAAATTCTGCAAGTGAGGGCAGTGATCCCTAACTGCAGGTACACAAAGGTGTACCTAGAGGTGAGCTCTAGGATCACCACCCTAAACTTCAGAGAAGCCTTAGGCTGCCTCTCAGGAGGCAAAACCCAGGCAGAGAGTGAACTCTGGGCTGAAGAGGCATTGAGAATGTGGGTAGAATGAGAGGCTAGAGTTCCCAGGGCAGAATCCTGAGAGGAGAAAGCTTCACAGAGAAAGCAATGTGGAGAGATGTACTGGGTTCTCTTTCAGTCTTCAGCTGAGTGCTTCTCAGTTTTTGATGGTGAGGAAACTACTTGAAGCCCCAGAAACAACCATCTAAAATAAACAGAGGGAAGCAGCCTTCAGAGTTCACACATCCAAGTGTAATTGCTATTCACGCCGGGTGGAAAACTTCACAATTCATGGGTCCTTCGGTAGACTACTCAGAAGAGAGTAGTCCCCAAACTGGAGAAAAAATTAGACCTAGGGTGAACTCTGTTCTGGTCCTGCCTAACAAAACTTAAAAGCAAGACAGAACACGTTATTTTCAAGTAACTTAACTGATCCATTAACAAAGTTCAGTCCTATTCCAAGGAATGCAAAGGTATAGAGGCACAACTAGGTGTTCATTAAAAGATTACCAGGTATGCGATAAAGAAAACATGACACATAAAGAAGAAAAAAATCAATTAAAATTAACCCAAGAAATGCAGATTATAGAATTAGTAGCAACACAAATTACAAAAACACTTATTATAACTGGATGCTATGTATATAAGAAGCTAGAGGAAAAGAGTATTTTAAATGAAATATGCAAATGTAACAAGATGTAAAATTAATCTAGAGATGAAAACTACAGTGTCTGATATATAACGCACCTGATAGGATTAATGGTAGATTGGACTTTTCAGAATAATTAACAGTTGCGGATTAATAAACTTGAAGACCTAGATATAGAAACTATTCAAAATATAAAAGACAAAAAGAATGAAAAAAACAAATTGTTTCTCACTGAGTTGGTGGACAAACTCGATCAACTTACTATAAACGTAATTAGAGTCTCAGAACAAGCAAGCAAATTGAAGGAAGAAAGAAATAATAGGAAAATTAAAGTTTGAAAATAGTGCAAATTTAATGAAAATAAAACCCACTGATTTTATTAGCTAAATGGACCCCAAACATAATGATTTGACAAAATCATTTGAGGGCTATATCATAGTAACTTTGCTTAAAACCTGTGATATAGAAACATCAAAGAGTAGAGGAAAAGCAAACAGTACATACAGAGGAACAAAGATAAGAATAAGAATAGACTTCCCATGATATAAGGCAAACCAGAAGTTACTAGAGCAGCATCTTTAAGATGGAAAATAGCCAAAATCAAACAAAGCAATCATTGTAGTTATATGCTCAACGTGTCTTCCAAAAAAAGGGGGAAATGAAAGCATGTTCATAAATTCAGTGGCTAAAAGAATTAATATTCTACAAACCTGAAATACAGCAAATGGTAAAGGAAAATGTTCAAGTAGAAGTAATGACACTAAGAAATCCTAATATACACAATGGAATGAAGAGTACCAAAATGGTAACTATGCAGATAAATGTAAAATAGGTTTTTCCTCTTATGTAAAAATCTCCAAACGATAATTAACTGTTTAAAAAATAATATTGTGTTGTGGACTTTAAAACGTATATGTGACTGTAACTGTAGACAGTACTGACACAATGGCTTGTAGGAAAAATGCAAGCATACGTTGTTCTTACACTGTGTATGATGTGGTATGGTGTCTTTTGAAAGCAGACTGATAAGTTAAAATGTATAATACAAACATAAGCAAACACTAAAACAAAAAATGTTATCGCTAATAATAAAAGGAGAAAAAAATAGAATCATAAAATCCCCTAGCCCAAAAGAATGCATTCCGGTAAGGAAAAAAACGGAACAGGAATAAACAGGACATAGAGAAATAAAGAGCAAATAATAGACTTAGAACCAATTACAGCAATGATCATATTAAATGACATAAACTATTAACACACAGTGATTATCAACATGGATAAAAAAAGGAAGACCTACCTAACTATATTCTGCTTTCAAAACACCCACTTTAAATATTAGATGGAGTGAACAAATTAAAAGACAGAAATTGCCAAAGGTCATTCCAGAAGAAAATATATTACACAAATAGCCATATGTCAATTATCTATAGTTGAAATCCTTCCCACAGAGAAAGGTCCAGGACAAGATGGCTGGAGTTTAGTAAATTAAATCCAACAATATATAAGAAGTGTCATAATTCACACCCTGAGTCTTAACAAAAATTAACATAATGTAGATTGTGGAACTAAATATGAAGCCCAGACTTCTGGAAGAGAGTAGAAAAGAAAATGTTTGTGATCTAGCATTGGGCTAAGATTTCCTAGAAGTGTAATAACTGAATAAAAACAATCTTATGTTTTATAAAAAATAATAACTGGTTTTTGAAAGTTTCTACTAACACAAATATAAGCCACAACTGGGAAAAATGATCATATATCTGATAAAGAACTATTCTGACTATATAAAGGAATATCAAACCTCAATAATAAAAAAAGTGACAAGTTGAGTAGAAGTTAGACAAAATATTTGAATATATTTTTGTTTGCTAAGGGATAACTATAAGTGCAAATAAGGATTTGAAATGTCTTTCATCAATCATTATTAAAAAACTGCAAATTAAAATCACAAATTCATACTACTCTACATCTCCTAGAATGCCTAAAATTAAAAAGCCTCACCAAACGAATCAGTGGCAAGATTGTTGAATATTTGTGAATCATACTAACTACTGGTAAGAATGTAGAATGCTAAACATGTTTTCAAAAATGTAGAATGCTAAATATGTTTTCAAAAATAGTTTGACTTTTGCCAAATAAAATATATGTATTTAAAAAATAAAATATAAAAATTATATTTTAACACGTTAAAAATATATATATTAAAAATTTTAAAACATTTTAATATATGTATTTTTAAAAGTAGGGATGCCTGGGTGGCTCAGCAGTGAAGTGTCTGCCTTCGGCCAAGGGTGTGATCCTGGAGTCCTGGGATCGAGTCCCATATTGGGCTCCCTGCATGGAGCCTGCTTCTCCCTCTGCCTGTGTCTCTGCCTCTCTCTGTGTGACTCTCATGAATAAATAAATAAAATCTTAAAAAAAAAAGTAAAAAACTAAAGTTCTAGGACTCTTAAGACAATCACAACTAAAACTTGTAAAGGATATCAGTATATTTACATTATATGTATTTTAAAGATTTTATTTATTTATTCATGAAAGACACAGAGAGAGGGGCAGAGACACAGGCAGAGGGAGATGCAGGCTCCGTGCAGGGAGCCCGATGTGGGACTTGATCCCGGGACTCCAGGATCATGCCCTGGGCCGAAGGCAGACACTAAACCGCTGAGCCACCCAGGGATTCCCTACATTATTTTTTAATTCAAAATATAATTTATGTAAATATGTTCAATTTCCATATTAAGAAAATACAGAAGTAACTAGGAAATGGCCCAAACAATATTTATATTGATAATAGTTATTAAAAGTGGTGACATCTACTTATGTAACAGATGTGGGGAAAGTGGCTTGCTCTTGACTACTCATGAAAATGTATTTATTTTCAGTCTTTTGGAAAAGCAACCTCAAATGTACCTACTAAAATTTAAAACACATATACAAATTGAAATAAGAGACAAAAAGTTATATCTTGTATAGGCAACAGATTTGGAAATAAATTGCGGTGCTAAGTACTCAGGTATAATATATGAAAAATAAAAATTTACATCAATAGTCAGAGAATTCCTTAGATACAATTAATGTGAGAAGAGCTAGATACAGAGAAATGTGTATAATGTTACCTATTTATACACAAAAATAGAAGAAATTCATTTTATGTGTGCTTACATATATCAATGACATTATGAACTTGGAGAAAAGTACACATCAGGTTGTTAACATTTGTTTATACAGTAGGTAGAGAAGGGTAAAAAAAGGTGAAAGGGATGTAAGTAAAAATAATATCAAAATGCTATAAGAAAAGAATGTCCATTTTCCAACTAAAAAGTAAAATTCCTAGGGTAAGATATGTGAAAATATGTGGGTGGATGGGAGTTTGGGGCTTATCTAGAAGGATATATTTTTTAAAAGTTATACAAATATTAATGATACTTCTTTTGGGCTATTGAGAACATTTTTTACTTTCTCACTTAGGTTTTTATTGCTTAATATTTTTACAATGACATTGTATTGAAAATATAGTGAGAAATCTATTAAATATATGAAACTACACAGAGAATGTAGGAGATTTTTAAACAGTTATATTTGGATGGAAAACGTGTTAGGCCTTTCCCCCACCTTCCCCCCAAGGCAGAATTAAACTATTCAAACTTCAAAAATGTAACAATTTAGGAACATATTCACATACCTGACAAGTACCAAGCTTGCCTGGGATTTCAGCACTCTGGATACTAGCAGGGCATCAGAAATGTTTCTCCACATCTTTCTGCATTGTGTTGGATTTTTCAGGCAAGTTCTACTGAAGGTCAACAAGATAGTCATAGAAAGATCAAGGCTTAGATGCAACTAGATGAAGGACTCCAATGAAGATGTGATTTCTTTTCTTTATCCAATGCAACAGCAATCATGCCCAGGTGAGTTTCCCCTTACTTTCATGTAGCCTGGGTCATGTGTTCCACCTCTGCGAGTCTTGGGATGCAGTTCACTCACCTGCCAAGTCCACTACTTATGCTAATCCTTGGAGTCAGAGTGGAGTCCGCCCACCTGAATCATATAGAGTCAAAGTGATTTCCTTCTTGGAAACAGGATGCTGGAACCAGATGAACAAGAGTTGGGCAATAATCCAACATATAAGAGAAGTCTGTATTATCTCATTCCTAAATGAGATAGAAAATTAAACCTGAATTTATATACCTTGTCTACATGAAATATATTATATATATATAAATATATAATATAATTAACTATAGGTAAAAGATAACATTGAAAAATACATATATTGCAATAAAATGTTTAATATTTAAAGTCTCTATAATTCCTGAGAAAAAAGGATAACAATTGAAAAAAATAATGAAGGACAAAAGCATAATTCCCAGCTAAAAAATGCTAATGACCAATGAGCTTATAAAAGATTATTCTGGGGGCATGTAGGTGGCTCAGTGGGTTAAGTGTCTGACTCTTGATTTCACTCAGGTCATGATCTCAAAGTCCTGAGATTGAGCCAGGCTCCATGGGCAGAGAGGAGTCTGCTTGAGATTCTCTCTTTCATCTCCCCCTCAGTCCCTGCCCCCACTCATGCTCTCGCTCTTACTCTCTAAAGTAAAATCTTTTTTTTTTTTTTTTTAATTTTTATTTATGATAGTCACAGAGAGAGAGAGAGAGAGGCAGAGACACAGGCAGAGGGAGAAGCAGGCTCCATGCACCGGGAGCCCGATGTGGGATTCGATCCTGGGTCTCCAGGATCGCGCCCTGGGCCAAAGGCAGGCGCCAAACCGCTGCGCCACCCAGGGATCCCAAGTAAAATCTTTTTGAAAAATTGTTAAAACAGTCTCATTTGTAACCAGTAATTCAAATAAATGTGACCATAAGATTTCAATTTTATTAATTAGATGATGGGACTGAAAATGAAAATATAAAAAATTGCAATGATAAAGCAATCTGCTAAAATTGGTACTCTCACACATAGTTGATGGAAATATAAATTGGTAGCACTTTTTTGCCTGGTACAGCTTTCAAAGTTGACGAGTTGACAGTAATCTGTCGAAATTGAAAATGTGCATACTTATGTCTACCGTACAAAAATATTCATAAATACATGCAAATGTATACTTGTGTTACTGCGCCATTGTTATATGAAAAATTAGAAACTAAATACTAGGATAATGATTAATAAATTATGGGATATGCATACTGGAATAATGTGAAAGTCCATAAAAGTATAAAATAGCTTGATATGAACAGAAATCTATAGCTCAATAGACCATGTGTATATGAATTATTGAAAGTCATTCTGTATTTATATGCAAATACTAATCCTAACGAACCATACACATCAGTACATGTGCATTTTTGAGTCCATAGAGAAGGAAAAGAAGGATGAGTGTGAACTGTTCATAGAGGTTACTTTTGTGGAAAAGCAAGAGCATGGGAAGGGAACAGAAAAATATATTTCTGTGTTGTTAGAGGAGTGTTTTGCCTTTTTTTGTGATTTTATCAATTTATCGCTGGGGGAATGCTGCACATGTTGAAATAAATATGTCATATTTGCAAAAATTAGAAAAAATCATCTTTCTGAAGCTTGTTCAGAGAAATAGCAATTGTTGCTTTTGTTTTTACCTTCATTTCATAAACAAGCATTATATATTTTTTTACTTCTGTGTCCTGACCCCATCTCCCCTCCACCATCCCTAAGCCTCCTGATGCTGGATATACATGTGGAGATGGAAATGCTAATAGAAGTGGATCTATACTAGGCCATTTAGCATGGTCTCCATGGAGGTGTATCTCACACTTGGTAATTTATTTCCTATGATCAACACACCATTAAGAATGTATTGGCTACAATTTCTTTTGTCTTCTTAAATCTTTAGAACTGTCCTAATGGTTGAAGGAGCTAAGCCTAGAACATGATACACTTACTCTTGATCGTCACTCTCTTGGCTTTTTGTTTGTTTCCATTTTAAGCTAATGTGACTACTGTAATGTTTTTTTTTTCTTTTTATCGTTGAAAATAGCCAAATGATTCTATGAATCAGTAGTCACTAGAAGGTGGGCTATTACTTGTCACGATTTTTTTTGGGATGGTTAGGCACACCTGGAGCTGGGCCTGTAATGTCTGGTAGACTGGTCCTCCCTAGGAGCAGAGTTAGGGCTGCCTGTTGGCGGTGGCCAGCCTGAGGACAAGTCAGCACTGCTTAGATCGCACCAAACAAAGGAGTTCTGCACAGACCTTCCAGAAAGCTATGTATTTTGAGCATGCCTATTAATGTAATACAGAAGAGTTATGCCATTTATTTTCAAGACAAACTTTTATAAAAACTCCCTTTTCTCATTTTTATTTATATTTTTTTTATTTTAAAGATTTTATTTATTCATGAGAGATACAGAGAGAGAGGCAGAGACATAGGCAGAGGGAGAAGCAGGCTCTCCCGAAAGGAGCCTGATGTGGGGCTCGATCCCAAGACCCGGATATCATGCCCTGAGCCAAAGGCAGACGCTCAAACACTGAGCCACCCAGGCGTCCCTCATTTTTATTTTATTATGAAGCCAAAATTTGTTTTGTGTGTGAGAGTATATTTCTATAAGTATAACGTAGACTGAGACAATATTATGATTTGATTTACCTAAGAGTTTTTGCATGAACTTTTAAGAAAATACCATAAAGAAACAAAAAGACAATATAAAAAAATATTTTGCATCTGTAATTCTAAGAAACCTGGCTTACCATTTAATTCTTTTTTTATACTCTGCACACTCTTCAGTAATTGGCATTTTTTAACTAATCAAATCCATCAGCTTGATCATTCTTACTGTTGTTTGCCTTCAGTTCATTTTTTTTTAATTTGTTAATTGCCATGTTATTGTACTTGCCCTTGTTTGAGTCAAATATTTTTTTTAAAAAATCACATTACTGGGATCCCTGGGTGGCGCAGCGGTTTGGCGCCTGCCTTTGGCCCAGGGCGTGATTCTGGAGACCCGGGATCAAATCCCACGTCGGGCTCCGGGTGCATGGAGCCTGCTTCTCCCTCTGCCTGTGTCTCTGCCTCTCTCTCTCTCTCTCTGTGACTATCATAAATAAATAAATTTTAAAAAATTTTTAAAAAATCACATTACTGATGCTATGATGATATGAATGTTTAGCCTAAATGTGCCTTGAGGGAAGTTTTTGGACCCAAAGTTTGGAGTATTGCAGACTTTGGATGAAGGAAAACTAAGTTCCTTAATGTAAATTTAATGCATTATTTAATGACTGCAATAAATTCTGATGCATTTTTCTCTCTACAAAAGAAGAAAAATCATTTAATATTTAATACAATTTCTCAATTTACAATTGAGGTTCCAAGTATTCATTTTCCTACTCTTGAAACATAAACCTCTTCATCATACAAAATGGCTGTGAAGGAACTTTTTTTCAACAATGAACATAATATCAGCTTTCAATTTAACAATTTTTAAATCAAAATTATTTCTTGCATAAAAATCTTTTTTTTACACTGCTACACACAAAAGCAAATGCATAAACTTGATAGATAGCTTTTTTTTTTTAACCTCACATATTTTAAACTCATTTCTATGTTGGGGAACTGTGCTTTTTCAGATATTGAAGTTATAAAAGGGAATAAGTAATTGTATGGGAGAGGAAAATACTACAAAAATATATTTGACTTCTAGAAAGCTTTGCATAGAAAGCTTTAGAAAACTCCTAGAAGAAACAGTGCATCACCTACTAATTTATCACTGGACTGAGAAAAAAGGAAAATTTTGTCTTAGTTTTGGAACTAGCATATGAATTAAGAAAGACCAGAATAAATAAGCATCACTTGGAAAGGCAGGGGGTGGGCGGTGGGTATGGAAGCAGAGAGAGAAATGGTTGTGTTTCCTCTTTTCCAAAATGTCTGGAAAGAGGCAGTATGGGAAAATATTTAGTTGATGCATACTCTTCTAAGTACTGAGGTGTAGGATAAGAGAGAGTGAGTAGGAAATATTGAATGTTAGTTAGAAAAAGTAAGTAGGCTTAGATTAGGTTTTAAATAATGTTTACAGGATAATGGACTCTGAACTATCAATAAAGCCCCAAGAAAGGCATCACATATATAGAAGCCGGAGCAAGAAAGACTTTTAAATAATAAAGAGCAACAAAAATTATGTTAGAATTCTTGCATTTGAATAAGATGTACTACTTAATGAGGTAGCAGGAAACTTTAACAGCTTAAATTTTGGTAATAAGAAAAGGGAGATATTGACAGTATACAAGCTTATTACAATTAATTATTGGAATATTCCATATAACTTCTGTTGTTTTTGTTCTATCTATGCAATCATCCATCACTATTTATCGATCATATGCTTACTGAAAAGTATATAAACTATATCATGTAACTTCAGAAAGCAATTTTTCAGGTGCATTGTATTGATTTCTTAATTTGGAGGAATAGTTTACAGTCTAAATCACATTTGAGGGCACCTGAGCAGCTCATTTGGTTAAGTGTCCCACTCTTGATTTTGGCTCAGGTCATGATCTCAGAGTCATGAGATCGGGCCCCACATCAGGCTCCATTCTCAGCAGAGAGTCTGTCTGAGACTCTCTTTCCCCCTGTCCCTCGCCCTACTCACATTCTCTTTCTCTCAATAAAATAAATAGTAAAATCTTTTAAAAAATAAAAATAAATCCTATTTAACAGGTGTTAATGCCTGGACATTCTTAGCCCTAAGAGATAGGTCAGATATTATTTCCATACAAACAAGGAAAAATGAAAAAATTCCCAAAGACTCCTGAAATAATTAATGAAGGAATTCTGATAATTTTCTTAAAGCATAATAACTGTGGTTTATTCCTATGTTTTATCTTTTGTTATTATGAATCTTATTCTTGACAATTTGATATCCCTCAAGTTTGACAATCCCTCAATTATTTTATTTATTCCCCCAGTCATTTATTCAAAAAGAAAAACCTGATGTACATACAGCAGGCTTTAAGAGGGAATGGAGATGCAGCTATTAATAGAACTTGGTTCTTTCCTTCAAAGGACTCACAGTTGTTTCAGAAACTCCAGCACAGGAAATATCTTTTTTTACCGATTTAAATGTATAAGATATAAAATTTTAAATCATCAAAAACATATCATAGCATAAAGTTTCACAGGTCAGAATAAGACTGCTGAAGCTCAAATCTTAGTTCTCCCACTTTCCAGTTGGGGTCTTAAGTAATTTCTCTCTACCTAAATGATAGAGATTGAGTATTACATGTCTCGTGGTATCTTTGAGAGGATCAAATGAGTCAATTCATGTTAAGTGCCTAGAAGAGTACCTGGCATACAGTGGGAACTTGATAAGTATCTTCTATCACATACATCAATCACTCATTCATATGATACACTACTATTGTCCAATAGTGGTTACATCACTTATTAGTCTATATTATATGTGTGATACATACTGTATGTATGTATGTATGTATGTTGATAAACATCTTAATGTTTAAATAGTACAGGCTTTTAAAAAATGGCACTTACTGAACACAAGGAGTGCTTCAGTTTGAATGAGGACACAGTTCCAGAGAAATTGGTTATCTGGAAATGCATGTGAGTCTTCCGAAAATTTAAAGAAGACTTTTAATTAACATTTTTGTAAAACTTAGGATTTGGCCATTGGTCATTATGTGATTTCTGTGGATAAATTAGGGTAATTTATACACCAGAAGATTTCCTCAGATATTGCCTCTTACTGGCGCTCTTATTCAACAAAGGACAGAAAGCATATTTCCACACTGGGACTTGGGATCCCATCTGGAAGTAAAGGTATTTGAGAAGTAATCTCACAGTGTGCAAAAACACAGACTTAGGAATTTGTTTCGTATGAATCCCACCAGTCCCACTACAAACTATTTGGGTAATCTTGGGCAAATCCTGCAATCTTCTGTGTTTGGCTTCTTCCTTTGTTAAAAGGAGGTAAAGATTAATACTAACTTCATGCTTTGAAGAGGAAGTAAATTAATAAATGCTAAAATCTTGGAGAAAGTATGACCCATCATAAATACTATAAAAGTGTTTGCCATTTTTTCTCCCCATTGGCTACTCAGAGTTTAGCCATTTTAGAACAAGGATTAAATTAATTCCATGTTCCTTGTATCCTGGTTCCATATGTTTAATTCAGTGTGTATTAACTCTGCAATTCAGGAATAGCCTTTATCTTTAAAGGCAGTGCTCATGCCAGTGATGTTCTTATCATATGTTAAGTTCTTGCAAAGTTATAAGAGAACCGGAACTACCTGCCTTTCCTGGAGGTTCTCCGTCACCATTGTCTAGGATGCTAGTTGTAAGCAGATAAAAGGAAGGGTTCTCAGATAGTCCACCTTATTTCCTAAAATGGCAGCTGTTTTGTGAGTGTCCTGTGGAAACCACTCTCACAGCAGGAGCAAGCTCACACACTGAGGGCTCCATCCACTGGTGATTCCCAGTCTGTCTTTCTACAGGGCCTGTGTATTTTTGTCCAGTTTCATTTCCCCTCAAAGAAGTAAGTTACAGGTCTGTGTTAAAATAGATTGATGGCAGGAAGAAACATCACCTCCTGAGACCTTAGGCCCATTCATATGGGGAAGGACTCCAAGCAAGGAGCATTGAGCAAGCCTCAAACTAAATCTTGGGAAAGGTCCACTTCAGTCCTTTCATTTAACTTTCACCATGTGGCAGATGCTGAGCTTCTCCAAACACCCCAGGAAACTTTAGTCAAGTGTGTCAGGTTTTGCCTGATTCCATGAAGATCCTCCACTCTAGAAAATACGTTCTTTGCCTCTGAAAAGCATGAGCCATTTCTCGATGGAAAGTGCCATTCATTCTAATGTACCAAGCACTGCAGGTAGAAAGAAATGCAAAGATGAATGACACAGTCCTTGTCTTCAAGTTGCTTATAGTTCAGAATCACAATATTTCAAATAATGAAGACATGAATGAATAAGTTATATGTGCTCAAATCATTAAGTCTAAGTCCACATTTCCCTCTCTTAAAATAAGGCTAATAGCACCATGTATCTCGGAGGACTTAAGGTAGAAGCACTAACATGATGGATGGAGAGGCTTTGGCAGTGCCCTGCATACAGTAAGCATTAATTTTTCATATTTTTTGTCATGCATGTAATATTTTATCATCAGTATTGGCTATTTACCTCATTTAGCCATTAATGTTGACCTCTTATGTGATTGCACTCAAAATGTGAATAATTAAAATATTTTTAATAACTTTTATATCACAAATGGTGGCACAGTAAAAATCTTTGTGCTAAAAATTCCACTGTCATTTTTGCTTAATACTAAGTAAATCAGACTAATTTTGCTAAAGATTAATAAAACATTTACTGAGTTATCTTCTCACTGATTTCTATAAGGCTGATTTATTTGAATATAAAATTCTCATTGAAATAAAACTAAGAAATATCAGCACTTTAATTAAAATGTTATTTGAGAAGAGTAAAATATAAAATTTATTTTGATGTATTTAAAATTTGTAATATTACATTCCAAAAATTAGAAGTTACTATGTAAGAATTATTTTCATTCAGTTGCATGTGTGTGCAGACAATACCTTTGTTCCTACAGAAGTGCTTCCCACCCGTTCCTACCTCTACTGAACACTTGGGTGCTGGCTTCAGTTTGTGTCCAACCAGCTGGACACTTGAATAGGTCAGGATGATTAATGAAATCACACTTCTTTGTAGGGTCATTTCAACATGGCTATGTCTCTGGGTTAAAAGTCACAGTTCTCTCAAATTGACCTTGCTTCCATCATGATCTGTTACTGGGTGGGGGTAAGCAACAATTTCTCCACATTGCTTCAGGTCTCAGGAGAGTGACAACAGCTGTTGTTAGCCCTGTAATAATGCAGGATCTCCTGAGGTTTCCCTATACTCTGGCCACACTTTCAAAATGCCCCCCCTTTTTAAGCTCTTTGAATTCTTCCAACTTAAGTGTACCATCTGTTTCATGCTAAAAATCCCAATGAGGACCATCAGTAAAAAAATAAGGCAAATGAATTTTTAAAAAATTAAATTTTTTAAATTAAAAAAAATTAAAATTTTTTTAAATTAAAAAAATTGTCTCTGAAAAAAACAGAACACTTTACTTTTAAGTTTGAGTTGGGGAGGCAGAAAGCACAGGGTTGAGAGTGCTGTATCTTAGAACATTTATGACGAAATTCCAATTTGGTCATTTATTATTGTCATTTACTTTATTTCTCTAAAATTCAATGTTCTCATAAAACGGGTTCATAGCAAATGGTCAGTGGCTTCTGTCTCATATTATTGATGTTAGAATCATATAAAAAGACATATGTAGACTATTTAATCTGATAACATTGTCAACAGTTCAGGGTTTAAATTAATTTCTTTTTTATTACCACCACATATTTAAATACTATGAGTAAAAAGATCTATGTGCATATTTTGAAGTAAGTTTAAGTTATAATTCTATTATAAAATAAAACATGCTTTGAGTCATTATATTAAAAATATTTTTAACTATCTAATGCAACCTATAATTTTTAGCATTTATATTACCTTCATAGAATATTATCTGGTAAAGTAGAACAATTCTAACAAGTAGGGTAAGATCACAAATAAATAAGACATTTACTAAACTTCTTTCTATAAAAATGTTACTCTAAACTTAGTGTTATTTATTCTTTCCTCACAGATACTATACTTGCCTGGGAGGTTCCTTGGGAACTGCTTAAAGCAGGTAAAGCAATTCAGTGGGTAGGATTCAAGGTTCATAACTAGAGCCGCATCAATTTTTTATCTTTTTAAAAATATTATACTAGAATAGATATGCCTTCTTTTGCAAGGAAAGTTTCATAGTTTAAACTTAACCCAAATCAAGAGAATCACTATTATAAAAATGAAAAAGTATGTATAATATAAAAATATATTTGCTCATTTTTCTGCCTGTCAGTTGCATATTTTTTAAGCTCTGAGGCTCCTACAAAATGTATTAGACATAAGTATATATAATTGGCCTTAAATACATATCAGAAACTGTCAAATGTGTATTGAAATCTTCCAAATTATTTTAATGTAATTTTTATGGTTTTTCTCATTTCAAGAGCAATACATACCTTATTGCAGAAAACTTGAAAATTAGAGAAAAAGTATAATGAGGAATCTATAATCGCAAGATAAAAAAGCAAACACTGTTAGTATATTATTATATATATATACAGCTTCTTGTTATTTTGGGCAGCTTGATTTTAGATATAAGGTGCTATTGCATTTTTTACTAAAATTATTATAGGGTTAATATGTTTTAAAATAAATATTACATGGCAAGTATTTTTCTATGGCATTACAAAAATCTTGAAAACACTATTTTAGTAGTATGCTAATCACTTTATAAATATGCATAATTGATTTAAGCACTCTGTGCATTTAGGTTCTTATCAATTTTTCAGTATTTTAAATAACTACATAATGACAATTCTTGTAAGAGAGTTTTCTTTTTAAGATTTATTTATTTATTTGAGAGAAAGTGAAAGAGCATGAGCCAGGGAGGGGCCACTCTCAAGGAGATTCCATGCTTAGCACAGAGCCTGACCTGGATATTGATTTGAGGACCCTGAGATCATGACCTAAGTTAAAATCAAGAATCAGAAGCTTAACCAACTAAGCCACCTTGGTGCTCATAAGAAAATATTTTTATAGTTATCAGATTACTTTCTAAGAATTTTTGAGTGGTAATAACTGACTTGAATACAAACCTATTTAGCTCTTAAAATATGCTTGCTTTATTATTTTGAGTTTTACAGATTCTCATACATAACAGCAAGAAATATTCTTTCCTTTTCATTTTATTTTGCTAGTTTAATAGATGAGGGATGATATATTACTGATTTACTTGCATTTCTTGTTTTATGCTGAGATGTATTATTTTTTCATTGGAATATGCTATTTGTATTTCTTTTTATACAGCATTTTCTCTTTGGAAGTTTTCTGTGTTCTAATGCTGATGACAAGAAACAGACAAGTTATACTTTCAAAGACATGAGGTACCTGTGGAGTCTAAGAAGACTAGGTAAGCTAAAACCACATTGGGGCTAGAACCAACCATTCAGGGGTGAGCTGATAGATAGGCAGCTGCTTTTCAGGGTGAATTTCCAGATGTGAGCATAGGCTTAGGATGAGACAGTGGACTGTTGGTAGATAGAGAAAGGGAAATCTGCAAATCTTTTAACTGATATGTGGTTCTGGAATGATCAAATCTGAGGATTTTTGAGGACTTATATATAATCCTGGTTTCCCCTGCACAATCTTGATCGAATTGTCAGACTCAGTGCTGGTCTAAGGAGTCAGGAGGAAAACTCTGGGAAGGAAAGGGAAATCTCCCATAGACTTGATTCAGAGTTTAAGAACTTCCCCTATGAAAAATAAATTGGATTTAAGTAAAAGCAAAAAATAAGCCAGATGAGGAAGCTGGAATGAGTGGTGAATTCACACTTGGAATATACAGCCAATATTATGTAGGAGCACTGATTTGGGTCTCAGATTAAGATTCCAAGTCCAGTGTCAGAAGGTAGGTGCTGTAGGACATAGAAACCACTGGAGATTTTGTGTTTGCTGAGTGAAGTATGATCAAGTCAGAGGATGGGGGAGTCCTCAAAACCAAGGAGGAAACTCCTTACAAGACACTTGCCAAATTTTGAAATATTATTCAGCAGAAGTTAAAGAGAAAACCCTTAAAAATTGACTCAACAAGAACTAAACCCTCATAGTCTTTCAATATAGACAAAGACCCATAAGATGCTCAATTAAAAGTCCTGAAGGACAACAAAGTTGTAGTGTAATGATGATTAACCAAAAGTAACTGAGGGACACCTGGGTGGCTCAGTAGTTGAGCATCTGCCTTCAGCTCAGGGCATGATCCCAGGGTCTGGGTCAAGTCCTGCATCAGTCTCCATGCATGGTGCCTGCTTCTCCCTCTGCCTGTGTCTCTGCCTCTCTCTGTGTCTCTAATGAATAAATAAATAAAGTCTTAAAAAAAAGTGACTGAGTGTTCTGAAACTTTCACCCTGCTCTAAATGAGCTTTATCCTAAATTGGGTGAACATGGCCAGGGCCAAACATGAAAAGGAAAAGCAGAATTATCTCTGGTAAAGGATACATTACCATTTGCAACCTCTATACTTCTTTTATATACAGTATCTGCCAAATGATTAAACACTAAGAGAAGGATGAAGTTTTCAGTGTGCAACTTCTACATCAATAAATGTTTCTTTTTTAAAAGGACACGAAAAGTAAAATAAAAAAAAAAACAAACAAAAAACAAAACAAAACCAAAAACCATGGAAGATTATGGCTATCTGATAAATAACATAAAGAATAAGATAGATAGTAGAAATAGATGAATAGATGATCAAAATTGATGTTAGCAGATGAGTAACTTATAATAATTATTTCTTAAAAGATTTTATTTATTTATTCATGAGAGACACAGAGAGAGAGAGAGAGACAGAGATACAGGCAGAGGGAGAGGCAGGCTCCTCTCAGGGAGCCTGATGTGGGACTCGATCTCAGGACTCAGGCCTAAGCCTAAGGCAGATGCTCAATCATGGAGCCACCCAGGCATCCAACTTATAATAATAATTAATATGCTCAAAATAGAGGAAAAAGTCAACTGAGACAAAAGAATGGAAATTTTCACCAGTTAATAGAATCTAAATCATCATCATCCTCAAATATTTTAGAGCTAATAAATATTTGAAATTAACAACTTGATAGTTTAATCATATATTGTTTATAGCATAACACAGCATTGATGAGGTACAAGGCACATGAATAAAAAGAACCATACTGAGACAGAGAAACCAGAAAGAAGGAAAAGACAGAACACAGTATAAGTGATTTAAACCTTAGGTCATATGGTCTAACACATTGAGTTCCCTCAAATCTCCATTCCCAGACAGTTGTTACTTTTTTTTTTTTTTTTTTTTTGAGAGAGAGAGAGAGAGCAGGCAGAGGGTGTGGCAGAGGAAGAGAGAACAAGAATTTCAAGCATGCTCCATGCCTAGCATAGAGCCTGATGCAGGGCTCTATCTCACAGCCCTGAGATCATGACCTGAGCTGAACTCAAAAGTCAAGCACTTAACCAACCTAGCCACTCAGGTGCCCCAACAGTTGTTACTTTGACCTGTTTGTTCCCTGCAGAAATCCTTTCAGAGGATTTGTCTTTATTTAACCTGACTCAGAGGTCACTGAAGGCAAACAGGACTGTCTTCAGGGTATTTATCAGAAACAATTAGCAACAAGTGTTCAATAGAACTGTGGTGAGTGATAGCTGCCTAAGGTGTCAACACCTTTTAGGACAAACAGGAGGCTGACCAGAAAATTTAAAAGGAAACTAGGGAATAATAATAACATGTTCATAGAAGCTTTGAAAATTTGTCACATATTTCTGTTTATCTAAAAGGACATGTGAATATTCAGGGCTGTAAATTTGTCCAGGAAAGACTTTGAAATGTCCTAATCTCTCATTTCTGGTTTACTTTGAGGTTCTGTGAAAGTAGGAAGTGAAGGCTAAGGCAGAGTTGTATACTGTAATGAAAGCATGTCCCCAAACCCATATGCAAAACCCCTCAGCAGTGGCTGAGATTTATTCATTCCAGGCTAACTAAATTCAGCAGCATATAAAAAAGATCATACCCCATCATCAATTGAGTTATTTCATGAATGCAAGGTTGGTTTAACATCTGAAAATTAACTAAATTAACACATAATAAAGACAGAAACAACATGATCATATCAATAGATTCTCACCTATTTGAAGCATTTCATGAATATCTATTATCCTTTTGTGAAAAATTACTAGGAATAAAGATAATTTCTCTAACCCAACAAAGACTATCTATGAAAAACTCCAGCTAACATATTTAGTGGTATAAGGCTAAATGTTTTCCCCCTAAGATCTTGAGTAAAACAAAGGTACTAGTTCTCACCACTATTACTCACCATGGTTCTGAGAGTGCTAGCAGGAAAAGTTTGGCAAGAAAAATGTTTAAAAGGTACTTAGATTAGAAATGAAAAATAAAATACCTCTGTTTAGACACAATCTGATTTTAAAAATTTACTGACATCAATATATTGAGATATCAAGAAAGCTGTAGCAAATTTCAAATAATTGAAATCACCGAGAGTAAATAGGTCTCTGATTATAAGAGTTTTAATAAAGTTAAATAAAATGACATTTAATAACTTTAAAATAAGCAGAAAAATCCCATAAGTCTGGAATTTAAATAAGAGTCTATATAACAAGAGAAAGGTAAAATCAAAATCAAAAAATAATTTGAACTAAATTATAATTAAGATATGATGTGTCTGACATATCAAAACTTTATAAGATATAATACAGTGCTTAGGGAGAAATGCATAGTCTGAAAGGCTATATTAGACAAGAAAGATAAAAAAAAATCAGTGATTTAAGCTTTCATCCAGAGAAGCTAGCTTAAAAATGAGACAAAATTTTAAGTAAAAGAGTGAATATAAAATAGACATCAATGAAATTGTAAATAAGCACAAAAAAAACTGAAAGATATTTCTTTGAAAAGATTTTAAACATTGATTCCTAGCAAGCCTGGTAAGAAAAAAGAGGAAATTAAAAATTTTTATGTCAAAAATGCAAAAAAGGGTAGCACTACAGATTTCACAAACAGTAAAGCAATAATTACACGCAAAAATCCACAATTTGAATCTGATGGAAAAAATCCTTACATAAAATACACTTTTCTGAGATTAAAAGAAGCAGAAATGGACAATATAAATATGCTAGTATCAACTAGAGAATCTGAAAACATATTAAAAAAACTTCCCACAAAGAAGACTTAAGACCCATGAGTTTCATCAACAATTTTTTCCAGACAGTTAAGGAAAAAAACATAGAAATATTCCACAAACTCTTTAGGAGAGAAAGAATGAACCCTTTCCAACTCATTTTATGAGGATGGATTTTTTTTTATTGTTATGCCACAAGGAAATTAGGATAATAGAAAATGACAGATCAATCTCCCCTACAGATATGAATGTAAAACTTAATAAATATAGCAAATGGAATCCAGTAAATATATATATACAATCATTGAATAGAGTTTATTACAAAAACACACGGTAGGTAGATTGAACATGTGCCATCTTGTTAACAGATTGGAAAAGAAAAAAAAATCATGTATTCCCTGAAAGATACAGAAAAAATGTCCCTGATAAAATTTTTTTCCCATTCATTTTTTTTTTAATACAGCAAACTGAACATACAGCTGTAACTTCAGTTCTCTGAAGCGTGTTCTTTTCCTGATAAAATATAGCAGCACAAATGAGCAAACCCAACAGTACAAGCACATTTCAAGCTGCTACTTATACCGTGGCTGTTAGCTATTTATTGACCAAATTTACTCAAGTAGCTTGCTCGCTGTGCTTTTCTAACACTTGGCTGTTAGGTGTAGCTTCAGGACTGGTAGAGACAAAAGGAAAAGAAAAAAGAAAAAAAAAAACAGACAACAATTATCAGGTCTCCAGGCCTTCTGCTACTACCTTTACATTAAGCATAGAGACCTAAGGTCTCTTAAAGAATAGGCTCAGAGGTGAAAAGTAATTTGAAAAACTTTATCATTCTATTCTAGCACTGCTTATGAAATACCTCTTCCTTTTAACACTGAGAACATCAGCTTTACCTAAAATATGCTCTGTAGGATCTGAACTATACAAAGTCAGGGATATTTCTTGGTATTTTGGGACAAATGTGACACTATTAAATTATCATGTGGTAGATTAATTTTCCCTTTAAAATTTTTTCCTATATTCTTAGCTATTTTCATGAGAAACTTCAAAAACCTCTATTTTAAGTCATTTTGAAATATCCAAAATATTTCAAAAATAATGAAAATCTCTAATATTTAGTGCTTCACCTAAGGACAGAATGTGATCTCCTCTTATTAAATATATATATCATGTTGGGGTTTTTATTCTGTTTTTGGCTTTATTCATGAAATGCCAGAAAGTCATTCATAGATACTAACATTTTGCCACTAATTTTTGTCAATAGAATATTTTTCTTTTATGTTCTAAACTGATTTGATAGTGTTGAGCAAGTACATTTATTTTATATTTTTATTTCATACAGGCTAACTTATTGAGCCCTCTTATTGGTCTAATTTTTTTCACTTAATTTGGACTTTTGATTCCTCTCATAAAATAGACCACAAATAATTATAACATATGCCTTACTTGTGTTTTATGTCTTAATGAATTTACTAAAGCTCCAGAGTAAGATCAAATAAATGTAATTTCACAAATATTTGAAGAAATTTTATGTGAATTTTTTACCCCTGAGTAATAATAGATATTTCTAGTAAAAATGTTTTAATATTCTTTTGTATTTATTATGGAATTGTTCAGAGCCAGGGGTAGCAATTTTGTAGTGTCTGTAGTGTGGGAGATCTTTCAATTACTTTGCAGCTAGCACAAGCTTTAAAGTTAAGCATTACACATAGAGATTCTGAATTTATATGTTAGAGAATTCCAAAATCTGTAAATGAAATGATAAGTCTGTCCCTATCATAAATAAATAAAAATCGGCAAAATAAAGCATGGAAATTAACAGAATAAAAGAAATATACCTTTGGAGCCCATTGAAAAGTTTCCATTTTAGAATTACTTGCGAGGTTTAGAAAAACCATTTGATTACTTCACTCAAGATCTGGCCCTCCAATTTATACTTTAAGAGAATAACATATTATTCTATGTATACATAGTTAATACATTAAAATCCATTTTGATTAAGATTATGTTCAAAATAACAAAGCACTTACACATTATCAATAATTACATACTGCGGGTAATATATTCCACTTAAATTGTGTATCCATGTTCTGTATGATAAAGTACTGGCTATGAGGATGGTCTCATCATCCTCTAATTTATCTGTAAGTTGGGCCACTGTTCAGTGAACACACACCTTGAATAACTACTGTGTATTAAACCATGTACTGTCCCAAATGGCAGCCATTAGTAACATGCAGCTATGAATACTTAGGATGTGGCCAGTCCAGACTGAGTGTGCTATAAGGGATAATATACATAACTGATTACAAAGACTTGGTAGGAATAAAAAAAGAATGTAAAATATCTCAATAATTTTTATATTGAGTCATGTTGAAATGATCTTTGGGTATATTAGGTTACAGAGAGTGTTACTAATTTTGTGGGGGTTTTTTAAAGTCTAATAGAAAAATTTAAATTATATATATGACTTACATTATGTTAACATTAGACATAGTTGGGACACTTATACAAATATTAAAATGCATATAACCTTGCTCTTGATGAGTGATGTTTATTATTTCTGATGCTTTTCAGTTTATTGAAAACTCACAAATGCCTAATCAGGTAATACTTTTATTTATTTTACACTCTAGATAGGTAAGGTTTGAAGTGGTTAAGCTATTTTTTCACTCTTTTAGAGTTGGTATAGACTGAAGGTAGATTGTAAACCTAAATTTATCTAGTATGCAAAGGCATTTGTCTTCTCTGCATCTCTAGAGAGGATGCAGCCCCAACAGAAAAAAGATAAAAATATAAGACAGTTTATTTTGGCGCATAAATAGGGTCAAAGACATTTCCTAGAGAAAATTATAACTCTATAGTCTACTTCATGCAGAGTTGAAAGAATAACTATTTGAGCAAAAATACAAATCTGCTGCTTTGTATTTTTTAACTAAAAGACAATTTTTCATCTCCATATTTGGTTTTAATAAAAGCCTCATGTTCTCTCCAGCAAAATCACATTCTTGAGTCAATTCCCTCCCAGTACTGCTGAGATAATTGATATGAGATGTGCTAAGCTTTCATTCTTTTCAGGACACCCGAGTAGCTCAGTTGGTTGAGTAGCTGACTCTTCATTTTGGCTCAAGTCACTATCTCAGTGTTGTGCGATCGAGGCCCCATTGGGCTTCATGCTTAGCAGGGAATCTGCTTGAGATTCTCTCTTTCCCTCAGTGCCTCCCTCCCTCACCCCCCCACCTCTCTATCAAACAAATAAGTAAATCTTCATTAAAACAAAACAAAAACAAAGCTTTCATTCTTTTTTAGAATCTGAAAGCAAGGTCTCTGCATCAAAACCATCATAAGGCTATACAGTTTAAAGATGGTGCTTCTAATTTACCTTGGAAAAGCTTTCAACATGTAGAAATACATTCTTGGTTTTTATCATAAATATAATAAATAACCAAGAATAAAGTGAGAGAGAGTATACCTACATTTCTGTTCACAGCAAGATTCAGAAGTTGCTCACATAAATTCTGATTACATTTAATTTCCCTGGACTTCATCATAGGAGTGTCTGGTATTTGAAGGAAGACTAGGAGATTGATTGTCTAGGTGCTCAGGGAGCTCCCACTAAAAGTAAGGAGAGGATTGACACAAGTTCACAATTACTAGTGTCTACCAAACATATTTACCTAATCCCTTTCCAAGGAACTTCCAAGTTCTGTTGAAAAGGGAGTCTCTATAATCAGACCCATCACTTTCTTGTAACTGTAATCAAATTGGTATAGTCTCTAAATATCCAGTCATTTTTAATATGTGAAATGAGTTTATTTAAGTACAAATGATGTTAATATTCCACAGTTATTGGGGGCCTTCAAGATCACAGCATATAAGGATTTTTTGGATTTTAAGGCTCTCAAGTAAATTCAAATAAGGTATTATTTTAATTGTGAAGGAAAAAATGCTTTTTTAAGTACTATCATTCAACATCCATCAAAATTGGGGCTTCTGATAACTAAAAATGGTGTGAATATTATATTCATAAAATTAACAAAAAAGATAATTCAAAACAGGAAAAAAATATTTCAGAGAACATATTTATAAGACCTCCTGAGCAGACAATATGATTTATGCACAAAAGCACACCTCCACACACCACAGAGAAACACAAGATACACATGTATATTTTAGCTTCCATTTTCCAAATGAAGATAACCGGGGCTTAGAGACATTATGTAAACTAAGCTGGTAAGACACAGAACTGATTTTATAATCCATATGTGATTCCAATGCCAGAACTAAGACTTAAATATTGATTCACACTTTATAATGATTGAGCCAAACACTATTTTATTAAAGATTCTTAGGTTTAAAAATAGTAGTAACATTATCAAAAGTAACATTACTACATTGATTTTAATTCTAAACATTACTTCTTTGCTTTGGAGCAAAGATATTGGAAGTTTTGATTAGATTGCTAGTAACTGAATAAGGAAAATGTATAAGTTTTTACTATTTACCTACTTAATTTGTTACAATAAGATTTTCTAACTAATAGATATAAAGAATTCATATTCTAATGGAGATTGCAAAATTTTATTGATTCTGTTAATTTTTGCTAAATAAGAGCTACCTAAAATTAGAACCATATCTTCATATGCTGTCATTGAATGAATCGAAAATGTTTGATCCCTGATAAAATATTCACATTTTGTCCAGTTCAACAGAAATCAATATTGATTCATCATCTTTAGTTCACTGGAGGAAACATCCAAGTGTCAAACTATAAGCTCATCAACTTCATTAACAATTAAATTTCCTTTAAAACAGAGATGTGGGGAATTGAATTTGCTTATTGTAAATGGGAAAAAGATTGGATTGTAGCCTGGTTCCTAGAATGATTGAATCCTTTCTGGGTGAAGCAGTATTAAATAAGATGACTAAAAAGAGACTGCATCTTTTTCGTTTATAATGTGAATGGACCAGCTTTCAGGGTGAGTGCCAGAGGTAACATACAGCCACTCAATCAGTTGGAAAAATGAGGAATGGAAACCTTATGGAAAATTAACATTTTTTAAAATGTCCAGAATAAGGCAGGCAGAACCTTCTCCAACTTCCAGCTATATAGTAGCAGCAGGACATATCAAAATCAATTCTTCCTCCCTAGGTTGTATGTATAGTTAGTGGGGAGAAGGAGAGAAAAACATGCCATTGAGAAGGTTTCTGAATGTTACTTGCCCTTCCCTGCAAATCCATCAAGGTGATGAGCAATGTATACCTGTCGTAGGGCATTGCCACCTCACTGAAACATTTAAAGATATTATGAGCTTTCTTTGAATACTGGGAAATATAAACGTCAGGCTGATGTCATCTGGGAGTCTTGAATTCTTAAGTTTTTTTGACATTGTATATGGTAAGTATGGGTAAGTATAATCGAAAAGAGATGATGACAAAGGTTGAATGATTTTTATGAGGTATCTTAGTATATAATATATGAAAACAAGTTTGGATCACTTTTTATAAAGACCATCCCAATGCTGTACTAAATCATTGCTTCTTAGTTCTCAACAACTATAGGGCTTGACATACAATCGTGAAATAGGTGCTCTCCACCTGCCATCATATTGCTTCATTTATTTCATCATGAGTCCAATAACCTAATACTCTTCCCCACATCCACTTTTAAAATATATTCTCAGCTAATTTCCTCCAATTAGCATTTATAGCTAACAGCTTTAAAACACTTGGTAGGATTTATTTATACCATGACACTCCATGCCCCATAATTAACATTAGGATGGCTAGTGTTACCAACAAACCCCACTTTCCTAAATGAATTCCCAAGTATTCTCTAAATTTTGCCAAATATTCTCTAAAAGGGAAAGACTCAACCCTGATATTCTCTACTCTTCATCATTCAGATATTTAGCAAATGAATTTTTGGCTATTACTTCCACAAAAATATTTTTAGTATCATGTAATGGATATTAATTTTATATCCTAGGTTATAATCCTATACTACATTGGCCATACAGTTAACTTTTTTATTTCAATTATTAAAATTTTAAGATCAAGAATTCCCATTTGGTTTTCATTTATCGTTTCTAATTATTCCTTTCAAATGGTCTATTAACTCATTAGGGCTAAGTTTCCTTTTAATATGTTTTTATAATTATTTGAATATTTTATGGTAGATGCAATTTGATAAGTCCAACATAAGCACCATCATTCGGTTGCCTTCTATTGACTACTGTTTTCTAAAGTATGAAACACATTCTCATGTGTGAGTGACCAGCATTTTTTTTTAATTTTACATTGGACATTATAGCTTATATACTGTGCATGTACTAGGTTCTGTTACTGTCCTCTAATGGTGTTGATTTTTAGTTAGGTGGGCAGTTCCATTACTGGTTGATCACTATGAAATTGGATAGGCTTGATTTTATACCTTTTTTTTTTTATGCCTGGGGAAGACCTGCTGTGTTTCTCAGACCTCTCTAAATTGTCAAGAGTCAATCACCAATCTCTATTTTTTTATGTAGATACCATCATAGTTTCAGACCATGTTAGGGTCAGTCTGTAGAAGTCTTTCTAGATGTGTGTGTAACTCCTAGAGAAGGGCCTCTGTGGAGTCTCTGTAGGGTATCAGTGTAGAAGTATGTGTCCAAACCCCAGTTGTCTCCAGCATGTCACAGCCTCTAGTATTCTTTCTTCACTTTGAATCTCATAGCTGCTGATTTCTGGCAAGGCTATACAGTCTCATTTTCTGTCTAGAGAGCCCAATCCTTACGCAAGCACTCTGGAGGAACTTTGTTTGGCTTCTTTGGACTCTTCTATCTTCCTCTCATGTATAGATTATAGCTGCTTCATCTGTCCCAAACTCTGATTTTTGCCTTCTCTACTCAGCAGGGCCACATGGTTTGGACTCCACTTCACTGCAACTGGTGGAGAAATATGTCACAATAGAAAGAGCAGCACTGAAAGTGGGACATCCATTGTGCATGTTCATTTTCTCAAGGATAAAGTTTTTGCATTGGCTATTGCCCAATGCTGTAATACAGCACATGTATTTATACATATCTGTGTGTATGTACATGCACTCATTTAATTTTCTCATCATTTACAGTGGGAGAACTAAGTGTGGTCTGATATCTAAATGGGGAAAAAATGTTTTCCTACAAAGTGAGTTGAAGTTTTCTTTTTTTTCTGTATTTATAAACTCCTTTTTAGAAATAATTTCATCCTTCACCATTGCTTTTTTTTTTTAAATCAATGCCCAGAAATTAGTGGCATTTATCACTTATATTCCTTTTTTTTTTTTTTTTAAGATTTGATTTGTTTATTCCTGAGAGAGTCAGAGAGAGGCAGAGACACAGGCAAAGGGAGAAGCAGGCTCCATGCAGGGAACCCAATGTGGGACTGGATCCCGGGTCTCCAGGATCAGGCCCTGGGCTAAAGGTGGCGCTAAACCGCTGAGCCACCCAAGCTGCCTTTATTTTTCCACTGTTCTTCCATGTAAAATGAGATTTTTGTTAGAGATTGCTGGGGATAACTTCCTGACATATTTTGCCCATTTCTTTAGACTTTATAAGAATATATATTTTCAACTTGATTTCCAGACAAGTGTTCATAAAAGAAACACAAAGTGGCTGTTTCCAGTGGTTTGTGTTTAATTGTATAACATCATCTCTGAACCAGAGTTGTTAAAGCATAAGCATCAATTAAAGAGGAATCAACTTGAAATAAACATACTTTAAAAATTTACTTTTTTCCACAGAATTTTCACTGCAAGATTCCAAGATGAATATGTCCAGAATTCAAATTGCACTGAATTCTTTCTGTAGCTATTTTTATAGCTTTAGTCATCTTTAAATGTACTTCTGCCCATTATTGAATTTACATCTGCTACGTTTATTCACCAAATGTTTTTGAAAGCGTAGGAATCATGATTTTAGGACAATATGAAAACTAGTTATTATTAACTTAATATTTTTAATAACATGTTTTTAAAGGGTGGCAATTTACTGGCAGGACACAGCTTTTAATCCTTTGTCCCCTAGGAGCATCTTCTATTAGTAAGTTTCTCTTACTTAAGTAGTTCCTACCAGGATATGTATATGGATTCTTAGACACTGTGTTAATCAAACTGCTAAATAAATATCTAGGCATTGACTTCTTATTTAATCTTTTGAAGATCATAACTAATAAAAAAATTATTCCTAGAGTTACTGCATTGCCATCAAGTAGAACAGATTTCACTGTAGATGGTTTAGAGCCTCTATTAGCAGATACAATTCACCAGCATTGGCTGTTGAACCTAAATGGTAAGGAAATGATTGTGTTCCTTCCTTAACTCTACCTTGTTCACTAGCAATACTTTAAACTATAGGGTGTGACTTTTCTTCTAAGTGATCTTTGGGCTTGCAGAAACTTGAGAACTTCCAAGACATGGCAGACTGTAGAATACAAGAGAGTCATGTGAAATAAAGATTAAAATGTAAATTAGGGAGACCATAAAGGAAATCATTAGACAAAAATGTTACAAAATGAACCTAGAGAGGAAAATTTCACTAAAGAGTTTAATTTTTTTTTTAAAAAAAGAGTTTAATTTTGTCTGTTACTCATTTGACATTATCTAAGAGCCTTTGAATGATTTTAAGCAAGCATGTAATGAGGTCAAATCTTCATTTTGGTATGCCGAAGACATATCAACCACCCAAATGCTAGGAATGACTTTCCCAAAGTGAGGCAACTGTAGTTGGCTGTGGTAACTGTGTCCTTTATTCTTTCCCATATTCCTTTCTACTACTCTTTATTGTCAGGCACATTCATCCCTAGGGCCATACATTCAGAGTTACCCTTCTCTCATTGAAGGAGGAGAGTGTCTAGAGAATTGATCTTAGGTTCATATGAGGATAAGCAATTTGATTAACTTAGCACTTGAGAAGATGGATTTCAAAACCTCTCCTGTGTTAACAATGACATGTCATTTATCACTTGAATAGTTTCAGATAAATGCCTTAATATCAGCTAGTGGGAACTTTTGGTAATTTCTAATGATATGAAAAGCACAAAGAAAAATTCACTGGGAATATGAAAATCTCTTGACTCCTAGACAGATTCTTGACAAGAAGAGTTTGGAGGATCACAAATAATAGACATTCACTGGTACCATTCTTTTACTTTTTTTAAGATTGATTGATTCATTTATTTATTTATTTGTTTGTTTGTTTATTCATGAGCGACACAGAGAGAAACAGAGAGAGAGAGAGGCAGAGACACAGGCAGAGGGAGAAGCAGGCTCCATGCAGGGAGCCTGACGTGGGACTCAATCCCGGGACTCCAGAATTATACCCTGGGCTGCAGGCGGCGCTAAACCACTGCACCACCAGGTGCAGTGCCATTCTTATTGGCACTTGTGCCATTCTTATTTTATAATATAATAAGGCATTTAGTAATGGAAAATATTTATATGATTAAATCTTACCAGCAATTGTTGATTAGCGGTTTTGTGGTATCCCCATTTTTGGTTGTTCACATATTTGATAATCACTCTAAATCTTGCTTTTGTCACAAAAATTAACAAAATCTTAGATTTGAAAGATTGTTGAGCCCAACATTTTCCCTTCTATTCTTCTTATTGAAATATCCTTCATTCTCTACTTTCCTTAAGTGTCAAGGTTTTCTAAATTTTTCTAGTGTTCACCATTTTTTCCTCAGATAAGCAACTTTCAAACCTCTTATCTTCTCAAAATGTTTCCCTGGGAAATAAAATATCTTAAGAATAGATAACCAAGATATGAAAGGTAAGGCCAGTAACTGAAAAAATTATTATAAAATAATGTATCCTCTCTAAATTTTCTGATCCAGTCACATCGGAGGCAAGGATTCCAGGACAAAAAAAAAAAAGGGTTACAAGTAGGCTGATCATAGTTTCCCAGCATAACTTGGAATTTAATCCTGTTGTCCCAGGACCTCAAATCCTGTTAAAGTCCTCTGCACTCAAAATTGCTGAAATTTAGATGATACATTTTAGGATCATCCTAATTGTAAGTAGCAAGATGAATTTTAAGCAGGAGTTTATATCCTTTTAGCCATATCCTCTCTTTTGGGACTCAACAATGTCCAAATTACAGTTTCTTTTTTTTTTTTTTTTTTTTTTTTTTTTTTTTTTTTTGCCTAACTTATGCTCCTAACATAGAAAATACTTAGGGGATGGGGAGCTGGGGAACGAAGGAATGTTACCTAACCCTACCCAGTTTTACCATCTTCAAACCCTCCTTAAAAATGTATATTCACCTTAGCTCCTAGTGTGAACAGATTTGGGGATTTTAAGATGCAAGAAAAGTCTCTCATTTCTCTGCTATCATTCAAGCATATCTCTCCTCTGAGACAAAGTATGACAAAGTAACTTAGGCTAAGGTGGGGCAAGTAGACAGGGAAAAGAGCTTTAAAAAAAAAAAAAAAACCTCCCAATACATTATCCTGTCATGTATTTCTTTGCTTTTCTGGTAGTACCTTTCATATAAAAGTCCTCATTAAACATTTGGTGAGTGAATGAATGACCTGGAATGAACTATGTCTGTATATAAAATCTGAGGTGACCAGGACACCTTCCAATTTCAGAAAATGATATTAGGCAGCTGTGACCCTTGAGATACTATTGCTTCAGCTGGAGCTCATATAAATTCAGCATGTTAAAGATTGTTAATCTTTTGTTGTTGAATATTCAAAAGTATAGCAACTGGTTAGAAATTGCTTGAAATTTATTTCTGTTTATCAAAGTGTTCCCGGCCTTAAAATGAGCCATTCTCAAAATTATTGGAGTAATGTTGCTGGGGTGATTTTCATGAAGGTTTACAGAAAGCTAGGGATATATGTGGAAAAAAGCCCAAAGGAGCATGTAGGGATGGCCAGGTTGAAAGGCATTATGCAGTCTACCTAAGGGACTGGCATCACAGCTCATGCTGGCAATTTTGAAGCGATACTTCAGAGCTTGAAGCAGAACCAAGTCCTTGCTTTGTAAATCATGGGGTACCAAGAAGGCTGCTCCAATGACCATATGACAATGTGTGAATCTGAAATGGAAGAAAATTTCTCCTCTTATCTGCAAAGTGTGGCATTCTTTTGTTATTTTGGTGCAATGCAGCACCAAAATCTAGAAAATGCCATAATACTTTGACATTGTGAAGATTTTGTCTAATATGTCAGTACATGAGCAATAGTAGCAGTGGTAGTAGTGAGGAACCTGGAGGTGACTACATGGGTGAAAATTAGCTTGAGAGCAAGTGAAGAAGAGCATCAGAACACCAGGTGAGAAAAAGTTCAAAGTACCAACCAACCAGAGTGTTGTGTCTGTGGAAAGGTGCTAATGGAGGAGGGTTGTTGTTATTCATAAACCTGGAAGTTTGCCATTAGCTTTTAAGGGCATAAGCCAGAGAAACAATGATTATTCTTTACATAGCTTCATTTGTACCCACTATTCTCTGACATGACTAGATAAAATGGTTTCTATGTATGTATATTTGTTTTTCAAAAGAAACAGTCACTATTTTAGAAAGACCAATTTAGTATATGATCCTCTGTCAAGCTTGAATCTTATCATGTCCCTAGGTTATGGATACTAGATAAGCAAATAAAAATATGGTACACCTATTTAACTTTATATGGACAAATAATACTTTAATGTAATGTCCCAAATAGAGATTGCTGGGAGGACGATGGATAGAAGGACCCTAAGCTCACCTTGTCCCATGAATATGACTAGAAAACACATCAGTGTAAATAACCCAGAAAACAACTGAAAGACTGGGAGAACAACCTCTAAAAGTAAATGTAGAGAAGAGGCCACAATAGATGATAGGGCAGGTGGGGAATGGTGCAGAGCTAAATGAACCCACTGAACTGTCCATAGGAGGGAGGGAGGCTATGGGCATGGAGAGGGGAGAGAAAGAGACTCTCACACCTGGGAGCCTGCACTGGGAAGACAAATATGAATATGCCATAACATCCTTTAAAAATCACAGGGGCCGAATTTCATAAGCTCTTACAAGCAACAGAAATTTTAAAAATTAGTAGGCTCCTCTCTGGGAGAGGATATTAAGTCCTGCCCCTAAAAAGACAGCACAAAAGGCACTTCACAGTGATAAAGTATGAATATGGTAGTTTGAAAAGTGTCTGGGGCTTACTGGAGAGATAGTTGTTTATTCGTCTCAGAGCATGTCCTGGAGAGATAGATCTTTGGTAGACTCCTCCAACAAAGGAGTTGGCAGGCACATTTTTATTCCTCCCATGAAATACATGGCACTAGCAGGAACCAGCATAGAATTGACATTCACTACCTAACTTGCCAACACTGCCAGTGCACTACCACCTGCACACACTTTGGTGGATCTGACTCCTCCAGCCGGGCCTACCTCAGTCCCCCTGCTATAGGTCTCCTCTCACATATGACCAGGACTCACCCTGGAAACACTGCACATCCCATCGCTTCACACGTTGCAGAGTCACCTCCTCCAATACATTCTTGGCTGAAATACATCCAAAGCCATGACATGAGGCTGGCAATGTGGAAGCAGCCCCAACAGGGGTAAACACCAAAGAGACTCCTGTCCTAGGAAGAGAGAGTGATAAACACACACATGTACCAGGTAGACCACAGCACCAGCAGTGAGCTGAGGTCAGACAACTGGTCTGACTGTAGGTTCCACCCACCAATGCAGGTTTTCAGGGTACAACACAGGGAAAGTGGCCTGTGGTTTGAAAACATAGTCTGACTCAACTCAAGCCCAAGGCTGACTTGGATTGGCCCATTAACATCACAGGGACCCAACACTGACCACAACAGGCAAAGAGAGCCACTGCAAAGAACTGAACTGAAAAGGTGGCTCAGCCACACACATAAGGGCATATGCAACACACATAGAAGAAACCACTAAAAAGTGAGGTTATGGTGGAAAGGGGATACTGTACTGCAGGGCACCACAGGACCTCTTCTTCATAAGGAGATTTTATTTTTTTTAAGATTTTATTTATTTAGTCATGAGAGACACACACAGAGACAGAGGCAGAGACATAGGCAGAGGGAGAAGCAGACTCCATGCAGGGAGGCCAATGCGTGACTCAATCCTGGGATTCCAGGATCACGCCCTGGGCTGAAGGCAGGTTCTTTAATTTTTTTTTTTTTATTTACTTATGGTAGTCACAGAGAGAGAGAGAGAGAGGCAGAGACACAGGCAGAGGGAGAAGCAGGATCCATGCACCGGGAGCCCGATGTGGGATTCGATCCTGGGTCTCCAGGATCGCGCCCTGGGCCAAAGGCAGGCGCCAAACCGCTGCGCCACCCAGGGATCCCTGAAGGCAGGTTCTAAACCCCTGAGCCACCCAGAGATCTCCAAGGTCATCACTTTCAAGAGCAGGAGAAGTAGCTAACTTTCCAAATAGAGAAATAGTCACAGAGTTAGACAAAATTGGGAGACAGAAGAATATGTCCCAAATGAAAGAACAGGAGAAACTCATAGCAAGAGACCTAAGAAAATGGAGATAAGTAATATATTTGGATAGAGAATTAAAATTAATGATCATACAGATATTCACTGAATTTGAGTAAAGAGTAGAGGACATCAGTGAGACCCTTAATAAAAGGAAAAAAAAAGAACCAATCAGAGATGAAGAACAAAATAAATGGAATTAAAAATAGAGTATGATGGAATAAATAGATTAGAGGAAGCAGAAGGATAAATCAGTGGCCTGAAGGACAATGTAATGGAAAGCAATCAAGCTAAGCATTATGCAAAATGAGAATAAACTCAGGAAACTCAGTGACATCATCAAGCATAATAACATTTGCATTATAGGGATCTCAGAAGGAGGAGAGAGAAAAGGGAACAATTTTTTTGAAGGAAGAATAACTGAAAACTTCCTGAATCTCAAAAGGATACAAAAATAATCTAGATCCAGGAGGCACAGGAATCCCCAACAAAATCAAACAAATGAGGTCCATACCAACACATAGTAAAATTAAATGGCAAAAAGAAGTGATAAAGAGAATTGTAAAAGTAGCAAAAGAAGAAAAAAATAGTTATATACAAAGAAAACTCCATAAGATATAGGCTGATTTTTTAGCAGAAACTTTGCAGGCCACAAGAGAAGGGTGTGATATATTCAAAGTACAGAATGGGAAAAAAAAACAAAAAACAAAAAAAAACCTGCAACTAAGAGCAGTCTGCACAGTAAGGCTATCATTCAGAATAGAAAGAGAGATAAAGAGTTTCCCAGAAAAACATAAGTAAAGGAATTCATGACCACTGAGCCAGTTCTATAAAAAATGTTAAAGGGGGATTTTTTTAGTGTAAAGGAAAGACCGTAAGAGTAAGAAAAATAAGAAGCACAAAAGCAGTAAAAATAAGTATATCTGTAAGAACCAAACAAAGGACTCACAACATAAAAGGATGTAAAGAATAACATCATATACCTAAACCATGGGATGCAGTGCAGAGAGGAGTAAAGAAGGGGTCCAAGCTTAAGTGATCATCAACTTAACATAGACTGCTATATGCAGAAGATGTTATATACAAACCTAATAGTAACCAGAAATCAATAACCAGTAATAGATGTACAAAAAATAAAGGGAAAGGAATCCAAGTATATCAGTAAAGAAAGCCAACAAACCATGAGAGAAGAGAGCAAGAGAAGGAATAGAAACAACCTACAAAAACAACCATGAGGCAACTAACAATATGGCAGTAAATACATACCTATAAATAATTATTTTGAATGTAAATGGACTAAATGCTCCAATCAAAGGACATAGTTTGATGGAATGGATTAAAAAAAAAAAGACCTATCTATATGCTGCCTACAAGAGATTCATTTCAAACCTAAAGACGTATGAAGATTGAAAGTGAAGGGATGGAGAAGCATTTTTCATGCAAATGTAAGTGAAAAGAAAGGTGGCATAGTAGTAATTATATCTGACAAAATAGACTTTAAAACAAAGGCTGTAACAACAAAGGACACTGTATATCACAAATGGAAAAATCCAACAAGATATAACAATAGTAAATATTTATGCTCCCAAGAGGGCACCCAAGTATATAAAGCAGTTAATAATAAACTTAAAGGAACTAATCAATAGTAACACAATAATGGTAGAGGACTTTAACACCCCACTTACATCAATGGGCAGATCATCTAAACAGAAAATCAACAAGGAAACAGTTGCTCTGAATACCACCTTAGACCAGATGGATTTAACAGATGTATTCAGAACATTTCATCCTAAAACAGCAGAATACATATTCTTGTCAAGTGCAGGTGAAACATTTTCCAGAATAAATTATACCATGCATCTATTCTGACCAAAACACTATGAAACTAGAAATCAACCACAAGAAAAATTTTGGAAAGAGCACAAATACATGGAGGTAAAATAACATGCTACTAGAAAATGACTCGGTGAACCAACAAATCAAAGAGAAAATCCAAGAAAATATATGGAGACAAATGAATATGAAAATACAATGGTCCAAAATCTTTGAGCTACAGCAAAAGCTGTCCTAAGAGGGAAGTTTATGGTAAGACAGGCCTACCTTAAGAAGAAAAATATTAAATAAACAACCTAACTTTGCATCCAAATGATCTAGAAAAAGAAGAGAAAAAAAAAACAGCAGAAGGAAGGAAATAATAAAGATTAGAGCAGAAATAAATGAATTAGAAATGGGGGAAAAAATCAATGAAAACAAGAGTTGGTTCTTTGAAAAGATCAACAAAATTGGTTAATCTTTAGCCAGACTCATAAAAAGAGAGAGAGAGAGAGGACTCAAACGAAATCAGAAATAAAAGTGGAGAAATAACTGACACAACAGAAATATTAAGAAGAGAATACTATGAAAAATTACATGCCAACAAATTGGACAACATAGAAGAAATTGATAAGTTCCTAGAAATAGATTACTTCCATAACAGAATTGGGAAGGAACATAAAATGTAAAAAGATCAATTACTAGCAAAAAAAAAAAAAAAAAAAAAAAAAGAATTAGTTATAAAAAACTTCCAACAAACTGAAGTCCAGGACCAGATGGCTTCAGAAATTCTTCACAAATCCTACCAAACATTTGATATCTATTCTTCTGAAACTATTTCAGAAACAAATAGAAGATTAAGAAAAGCTTTCAAATTCATCCTATGAAGCCAGAATTACCCTGATACCAAAGGCAGATAAAAACACTACAAAGAGAGAGAACTATGGGCCAATATCTCTGATGAACTTAGATGCAAAAATCTTCAACAAAGTATTAGCAAATCAAACCCAACAATAAATACAAAATCATTCACCATGATCAAATGAGATTTATTCCCAAGATGCATTTGTACATACTAAGAATAAAGTAGCAGAAAAAGAAATTAAGAAAATAATCCCAATTCCACCAAAAATAATAGCTAGGAATAAACTTAACCAAGGAGGCTAAAGGCATACACACTGAAAACTACAAAACACTAATGAAATAAATTGAAGATGATAAAAACAAGAATATTCCATGCTCACATTGTTAAAATGTCTATATTACCCAAAGCAATCTACATATTTAATGCAATCCCTATCAAAATGCTAACAACATTTTTTCACAGAACTAGAACAAAAAATCCTAAAATTGGTATGGAACCATAAAAGATCCTGAAAAGCCAAAGCAATCTTCAGAAAGAAAAACAATGCTGGAAGTATCACGATTCCAGATTTGAAATTATATTACACAGATATGTAATCAAAACAGTTTGATGGGATGCCTGGGTGGCTCATTGGTTGAGCGTCTGCCTTTGGCTCAGGGAGTGATCCCGGAGTCCCAGGATTGAGACCCGCATTTGGCTTCCTACATGGAGCCTGCTTCTCCCTCTGCCTATGTCTCTGCCTCTCTCTCTATCTCTCCTGAATAAATAAAATCTTAAAAAAAAAAAAAAACAGTTTGATTCTAGCACAAAAGTGCACATGCAGATCAATAGAACATAACAGAGAGCCCAGAAATAAACCAGGATTATATGGTCAATTAATCTTCAATGAATAGGGCAAGAATATTCAACAGGAAAAAGACAGTCTGTTTGACAAATGGTATTGGGAAAACTGGATGGGCCCACGTAAAAAACCAAAACTTGACTAATTTTTCACTCCATAGACAAAAATGAACTCAAAATGGACTAAGGATGTAAACGTGAGACCTGAAACCATAAAAATCCTAAAAGACAGTACAGGCAGTAATTTCTCTGACACTTGCCATAACAACACCTTTCTAGACATACCTCCTGAGGCAAGGGCAACAAAAGTAAAAATTAACTTTTGGGACTATCTTTAACAAAGCAGGAAAGAACATCCAGTGGGAAAAAGGCAGTCTCTTCAACAAATAATGTTGAGCAAACTGGACAGGAACAGGCAAAAAAAACCCATAACTGGATCGCATTCTTATGTCCTACACAAAAAAAATAAATTTGAAATGTATTAAAGACCTAAATATGAGACAGAAAACCACAAAACCCCTAGAGGACAACACAGACACTAACCTCTTTGACATCAGTCATTGAAATTTCCTTCTAGATGTGTCTCCTAAGGCAAAGGAAACAAAAGCAAAAATAAACTATTGGGACTACATCAAAATATAAAGCATCTGCACTGAAATGGAAATAATCACAAAACTAAAAGACAACTTGCTGAATTGGAGATGTTTGCAGATAGCATATCTGATAAACAGTATTCAAAATATATAAAGAACTGATACAACTCAACACCAAAAAATACAAATAATCCAAATAAAAATGGGAAGAATACATGAACAGATGTTTCTCCAAAGAAGACATCCAAAAGGCCAACAGACATATGAAAAATGTTCGACATCACTTATTATCAGGGAAATGCAAATCAAAACCACAATGAGTTATCATCTAACACCTGTCAGAATGGCTAAAATCAAAAACACAAGAAACAAGTGTTGGTGAGGATGTGGAGGAAAAAAACCTGTGTACTGTGGGTGGAAACTGTCCTAACCTAATTTGTCCTAATGCAAACTCTCCTAACCCCTGTAGAAAACAATATGGAGGTTTCCTTAAAAAATTCAAAATAGTACTACTCTATGATCCAGTAATTGCATCATTGGGAATTTTTTTTTTAAAGATTTTATTTATTTATTCATGAGAGACACACAGAGAGAGGCAGAGACACAGGCAAAGGGAGAAGCAGGCTCCCTGCAAGGAGCCGGATGCAGGACTCGATCCCAGACCCCGGGATCACGACCAGAGCTGAAGGCAAACGCTCGACCGCTGAGCCACCCAGGTGTCCCACATCATTGAGAATTTAACTGCAGGATATAAAAACATTAATCCAAGAGGATATCTGCATCCCTATGTTTATTGAGACTTTTACAAAAAAAACAATTTATACAAGCAGCCCAAGTATCTATCAACAGATGAATGTATAAAGGAGATGTGGTATATATATATATATAGAAAGAATAGAATAGCAATCCAGCAATTGCACTACTAGTATTTACCCAAAGAATGCAAAAATACTAAATATATATATATAATAGTATATATATATATTCAATGGAATAATCTGCCATAATAAAAACAATGAAATCTTGCCATTTGCAACAACAGGGATGACATTAGAGAGTATAGTGCTAAGGAAATCAATGAGAGAGAGAGAGAGAGAGAGAAATATCATATGATTTCACTCATATGTGGAATTTAAGAAACAAAACAAAGGGGGGGGGGGGCAAATGAAAAAAAAAAAAAAACAGACTCTAAACTAGAGAGAACAAGCAGATGGTTACCAGAAAGGAGGTGGGTGTAGGGAATGGGTGAAATAGGTGAAGGGGGGATTAAGAGTACACTTATCTCGATGAGCAGTAATATTTCAAATTGTCAAATCACTATACTGTACAACTAAAACTAATTTAACAGTTTAACTATACTGGATTTTTTTAAAGTCATTTATCTAAAATTCAGATTTAACAGGGTAATTTTACTTGGCAACTCTGAGGTCTCTAGGTCTGTTCCAGGTGTCCATCTCATCTATTGTGAAATAATAATAATAACGGGGACTTGCCTTACAAATAATTCTATTTGACTCTAGTCCTGCAATTATATGGCTCCCCTCTTCACTGGTATCCCCTGCCTCTGGATGGCACTCTCCGTGGTTCAGGCCTTCATTCTGTGGCTGAGTGAGCATTTCCCTCAGTCAACTTCTACAGTGAGCAATTCTTCATCATCAGTTAGCCTCTTGCTCTTCTGTACTCCTTTCTAATATCAAGACAAATTCTTTTCTCTTACCCCTTCTTTAGGCGGGGGTGTAACTTAGAAAAAAGAAGTTTTCCTTTTTTTTTTTTTTCTTTTTCTATACAGCTCTCTCCTTTCCAGGGGTGGGTGTGTGGATGATGGTATTGATAGGTGTGAAGTATATTTAGGAGCAATTAGTACAATACTCAACAGCATTGTTCTCCCCAATATTTACTCCGTCACTAAAGTTGCCCACTGTAATGAAATGATGCTGAACATCACTGATCATCAGGGAAGTACAAATCAAAACTACAAGAATATATCAACTCACACCGGTCAGAATGCCTAAAATAAACATGAGAAGCGATAGATTTTGTTGATGACCTGGAGAAAAAAGAACCCTTTTGCACTGTTTGTGGGACTGCAAACTGGTGCCACCACTCTGGAAAACAGTATGGACATTCCTCAAAAAGTTAAGAATAGAACTACCCTACAATCCCACAATTGCACTACTAGGTATTTACCCAAAGAATGCAAAAATACTAATTCAAAGGTATACATGGACTCTAGTATTTATAGCAGCATTATCTACAATGGCCAAATTCTGAAAACAGGCCGATGTCCATTGAAGGGATGAACGGATAAAATGAATGTTATTCGGCCATAACAAAGAATGAAATCTTGCCATTTGCAATGACATGGATGGAGCTTAATGAGTATTATGCTAAGTGAAATAAATTGGAGAGAAGCTAATAGCATATTATTCTACTCATGTGGAATTTAAGAAAGGAAACAAATAAGCAGTGAGGGGGCAAAAAAAAAAAAAGAGAGAGAGAGAGAGTTCGACCATGAAACAGACCCCTAACTATAGAAAAATGCTAGTTACCAGAGGGGCAGTGGGTAGGATGATGAGTTAAACAGGTGATAGGGATTAAGTACACTTGTGATGAGCTCTGGGTGATGTACGGAAGTGTTGAATCACTACATTTACACCTGAAACTAATACTACATGGTCTTTAATCCTAATTTAATAATAATAATAATAATAATAATAATAATAATAATAATTAATAATAATAAAGTTGCCTATTATACAGAACTCCTTCCTTCTTTGTGGAAATGTTTGTCTAAGGAAAATAGTTGTTCTTCCATGGGTTATTTCTTACCTCAGCTTCATCAGTTATTTGTGTCTATGTCTGAAACCCTATTTTGGATACAAAAAGTTCTCTTGCTTGGGATTTCTGAGCCCTAAGTATAAAAATTTAATGAAACATCTATTCCATGTTCCTATGTGAAGATTAAAATGGCTTTCCCCTCCTTTTGTTTGATTTTATTTGTTATTATATTTTGGTTTCTTTTTGCTTTGGTTGATCTGATACAGAATATACAAAGGAACACATATATGCTATTCTCACCTCTGTTTTAATGGTGCATTTTGAGTATCAGCTCTAGCCCAGACAAAACACTTAGTATACTTTCTAGTCAGACACTTTCCACCTAAATTGAATATTTAAAATCTGCATGTACATTTTTTAGACCTCTTATAATAAACATATTCATATTCATTTATTTATATACATATATAGTTACATATAGAATGAGTTTACCCAATTTTGTAAAAGAAGAGAAAAGGGCATAGGTATAGCAATAAGTAAAATAATTGAGATAGCAAGACACAAAGATAAATTTTACTCTTGGATTTAACCACTAATTCATTGTGCTACCCATCCCCACACTTGGATTTCCTTGTCTGTGAAATGAGCATGATATACCATGGTGTTGCAGGAACAATATTTTGTGTGTGTGTGTTTTTGTTTTGGGGAGGATTTTTAATGCTAGGGTGCTGTTACATTCTGGATATAATCAAGGGGTTATTTGAATATATACGTGCTACGTTATTGTCAGTGCTTTTAGCTCATAAATTGAGCCCTTCCTTAGGAGCACATGATTTTGATCCCACACTGTGACAAGATATTGTCCATTTCTTTCATATAATATTGTTCAAAGAAGTAAATATTCATCTCACTCTTAAATGACTCTCATTGATGCCTGATTTCCAGCAACCCTTTGAATTTCTCAGTTTTCAAAAGCATTGCTTCCAGAAGGCAGATTGCCCTGGTTTTCCTCAGATTAAGTCCTAGGCATACTTACATCAATGGGAACTGGGCTGTCAAGGAAATGAACACAGCAGAAGTGTAGACACACAAGTTCCAGTACACTGAAGAGCTCTTACTCTGTTTCAATAATAAAAAGCTTTATGATACTCACAAATCTCTTTTCACCTTCTGAGACCTTGATTTCTTTCTTCTTCTTCTTCTTCTTTTTTTTTTTTAGTTGATTTTTTTAAATACAAAACCATGGCAATAGAATAGATTTGTGATTCCCAGATACAACTGATGAACAGAATCACTGTTGATTTTTTTTTTTTTTTTAATTTTAGTTTCCTTGATCCCACCCCAGACTTAATGAATCTGACAACCACATCTGGAGAATTTCCTCATGCCAATGATTTCTTTACAAAATAGACACAGTCAAGGAACAACTGGTTTGGCACTACAGAAAAATATGAATCTTTATATTTACCTAAATTCGGAAATCCAGGGTTGAGTGAAAAATACATATAAATAAAATATTGTATATTGAGACTACAGTGTGATTAGGGAAGTTGCAACTTTAGAAAGGAATAACGAGATTTTAAGACACACACATTGTGACCAGCAGATCCTGGAAATCTGTCATTTTTATCTGTTTTCAGATGATTCTGAAGATTAGCGATATAAAAGAATGATTGGGTACTTCCAGGTAACACATTTTATTTCATGTAAAGCTCTGACTGCTGCAACTAGTCTATTGTTTCCTTTTATAAAAGTGATAAATATTTAATAATTGACAAGAATCAAAGTGAAAATGTCCCTCATTTGAAAGTCAGATATGACAGTCATTCTGGATTTTTAAAAACTGCCTTGACAAATAGACAAGGAGTAATATCTCAAACTGTCTTTTATATTGCTCTTCTCTAGGTGAGACACTTTCTTCATGAATTCATAGACTTTGTGCTACAGGAAGCCTATATGGAAAATCTGCTACCAAATCAAGCCTCCGTGTTGCAAGCCAACAAACAAATGAGCTTTGTATCAATCAACTAAATCAATCAAAACTGGCTACCCATTCAAAGTTGCATGATGTTTTCTTTTCCATGTTTCTGTTGAACCTACAGACTATTGAGCACCCATTATGTGCTTAGAACTACCTACAGAAAAGAAATTGATCTCTTTTCTCACAATGGTGGGAGAAGATGTGTAACAAATGAAGCCTATGTAGCTGTGTATCCTTATGAGAAAAAATGAGTAGAGTAGGTTATAAGGGTTTTAGAAGAAGGAAGAAATGAACAGTAGGGAGAGCAATCTAGAAAGTCTACATAATGAGAAGAGAGTGCTTGGAGTGAGCAGAATTTGGTTATGCTAAAGGGGGTTAAGGAAATACGAATGTGGACATTTCACAGGTACAACCAAATCTCTCTGTCATGGGATTTTCCAGCCCTTGTACACAAACCTCCCCACATCAACAGCACATTCTGCTGCCAGCCACTGCCCGTTGTGCATCTTCTAGATGTAGTTTGTTGGTTTTCCTGTTTTTCGATTTTATATTATACAAAATCCATGTAATCTTTTTTTTTCTTTCTCCATAGCTCTTTGATCAGAAGGTCAATGCTTTTGTTTGCTTCTATGACCACTTTTTAATAGTTGACATGATTTCTTGAGTTTCTTAAGGCTGTTAGTGTAATCTTAGTTTTTAAGGGAGTCTTAAGTACCTATTTCCATAATGCCTACTCTTAATCATCGCTCCCTTTACAAAAACAGGAAAACTGTATGACAAATTATTTTACTTCCTTATTTGGCCACCTTTAAAGTTTAGTTCAATTGGCATCATGTGGTATAGCAATTCATCCAACTATGCTGTTCATTCTAATTCATATACTCTCCACAAAAACACTAAAATATGTTTCATTATACTTTTGAAACTACAAGTTCTAGGTAATTGCATATTCTCCTTTAAAACTATAATTTCCACTGTTTTCCTCAGAACTGCAGGTCAAATGTGTGTTTTTAATGAAAGTCTTACCTAGATTAGTGCTATAACTTTTCCCCAAGCTAAGTTTAATCTCCATATACAGTATCTGTTATCTATATAACTTTTTTTACTTAAGCAGGTCTGTACTTCTGACATTACATAAATATTAGAAATCCATCTATTTCTGTAGCACAAAAATGAATGTTCTTTGAGTGTTTCCAAAATGTAGGATAAATACTGGTACAGGTGAATTCCTCAGACTGGGCTGACAGAAACTAGATGATAGATAGATGATAGATAGAAAGATAGATGATAGATAGATGATAGATAGATAGATAGATGATAGAAAGATAGATGATAGATAGATGATAGATGATAGATAGATAGATAGATAGATATAGATAATAGATGATAGATACCTAGTTAAATTTGAATTTCAAATAAATAATAAATAACTCTTAGTGTAATTATACATGTGTGGGTCATATCTGCATTACAACTGTATTAATGATTTGTTTTGAAACCAGAGGTAACTGGCTCCTGTGTTTTTACTTGCTGTAGCTGGCAACACTACCACTACTTGGAAATTATTACCGAGACTCCATCGGGCTTCCCCAGAGTTCTCAGCTTTGTGTTTTTCTTCTGTCCCCCTTGTCCTCACATAATTCCTCTTGCTACTTGGCTTAGTCCCTCCTGTCAATGCTGCCACCTGGAAGTATCTATGATATATAAACTCCCTGCCTCTGGTTCCTCACCTGGCATTCTCATCCAACATATTTGTGCATGCTGTCTTGAAGCCTTTTATCATGGCCTCTGAAATCTTCCATATTGCTCTTGGGTCCACGTGCGATTGAGTCCAAATTTCTCAGCTGGATTCCAGGCATCTTCTTACTGAGGTCACATTTCTACTCAACTTTTGTCCCACTGATTCTCCAAGTTAATGTCTCACTCTTAATATGTTTAGGTTAAACATGTTTACTGTGTATCTCCATCACGTCAGCCATGCTACTTCTGTGTCTTTTCTCTTCTCATGTCATGACCCTGTCAAGCCATTCTGCAAAATTCATCTCTTGGCTGCTTTCCTATACCTGTCCATCCTCTTATGCAATTAGTATTCTTTTTTTTTTTTTTTTTTTTTTTTGCAATTAGTATTCTATTGGTTACCTGCAACAATTACTTTAAGACAAAATCATATACTACATTTCCTTTTTAAAGCAATGTTACTTATTTCTCCATCAATGAAATAATATTTTTAAGGTCAGTAAGTGTATCCTGGGTTGTTTTTTCCTTTTCTTTTTTGGAGTGCTAATCAAATTGCAGGCATTCAATTAGCATGTTTGGAATTGAAGGAAAGATGATCATGCTCTCTTAACAATAAAGAGTGCCATTTTCCACAGAGAAGGAAATGATTAAAACAGTGTGGGAGGATATGGGCACGTCCATACCCCCTTGCTTTAGTGTATCTGCTGGATGAAAGTTGCATTCAGTAATAATCAAAAGGGAGTTGAAAATTGAAAACAATCATCAGGCTTTAATCATGCAGCTCAAAGTGAAAGAGATAGGGCCCTAAGATGCCCTAAAATAGTATTTTTGCGGAGTTCATTTTAGAACTTGGAAGTCTAAAGTTACATTCTCTTTGTCCTGATTGTTCATTTTTGCAGCTCCAGCCTGACCCTCCATTTCAAGTTCAGGTTCCTACAACTGGATGTTTCCTGGCCATTTTGAAAAGTTATTGCATTCTATTTGAGACAAGATCAGTGGAGGTCAAAGGTCAGAACACTTGACTGGAGGTATGACATTAGGAAAATGGGCATTTCAGTAATCATTCTGAACTTGATTTGGAGCAAATAATAAGGCAGAGACACCTTTGATCTACTGACTGAGGCCCAGACGTGGCCTGGTATTTTTTGCTAGTGCTATATCTCTAGAGTTCATATAAATCAATTTACAAGAACATTATTTATTCCTCTCTCCAAGACGATTTGCCAGAATGAGGTCAGAAAGAAAGATTAATATGACACCTAATATTGCAGCAAGAAGAAAACTGTTTTACAATTAGGGTCAAATCTTAAAGAGGCAGGTATTTTTCCTTTGCCAGAAAATACTAAATTCACACTCTTGCATTAAGGGACCTGGTAGGCCTTATTTTCTGAGTCCAACAGCAGTGACACATATGCAAGCCTTGGATATTTGAAATCCTAGATTGAGTATTTCTTTAACTTCTCTGACCCTTAGTTTTATCATCTGAAAATAATAGTTTAGTCAGGATTAAAACTGAAAATATGTGGGTGATAGAGCCCTTCTGCTCATAGTGCTCCTTGATTTCTGTTCACTCTTTCCCTAAGAAACCAAGGTTTGGATGTAGGTAAAAATTTATACAGTACTGTATACTGTAAAGGCCTACCAAGTGTATTGTTTCATGTATTAAAAAAATACTCCACTGAGAAGCAAAGACTATATTATCCTTGCACTTTTCGGAGAAAGAAAATGAACCACAAAAAAAACCTGAGACAGAGTGGAAAGATTCCTAAACAAGAATCAGGAAAGTTGGTTAAATTTCTAACTTAGCCACTAACTACTTTATGGCCTCGAGCACTTTAGCCCTCTTGTGTGTAAAGTAAAAATGCTGACCTAGATCCTCGCCATTGTCTGGCATAACTCTCAACCTCTGTAATGCAACCCAGACAGGGACAACATTATAAACAGAAAGGGTTTTTTTTCTGGTTATTAAATGGTATGACTCTCCTCACTTGATCACATTGCTTCTTTTGCAATTATTTGAAGCATTGATTTTTTACATTTACATGAAGAAATATAAATTTCTTTGCCCTTTAAAATCCAACTGCTAAATGTGTGTGTCTTACAGTAAATGTTGCTCAACCACCAATGATTTGTTGTAACTGCGTGGGGGACACACATAAATCAAAAATGCATTTAGAGCTCAGTCCAAATTATAAATTCAATAACCTGGTGCAAATTATAAATCAAGTAACTGACTACTGTGCAACTGTCAATCAATTGAAATAGATTAATACCCTCAACCCAAGTGACTTGAGGAACTGTAAAAGTTAGGGGAACTACAAGATTGTAGCTCTAATTTGAAGAGCTCTCCACGGTGTTGGCAGCACACTTCTGGACACAGAGTAATAGGAATAGGGAAATTTGTGGAACACACACTGTGGGCTTTTTTCAGACTATCTCTGTGTTCTCATGACTACCCTATGCAGAACTTGCTCTTATCATCATTATTTTCTCAAGGATGGGTTGAAGACAGAGGTGAAGGGGTTCACGCCACGTCATATGCTCTAAAACACAGAGCAGGACCCAAACTGCCTGGTGCATCTTTGTCTAGACACTGACCTCTCAATAGTTATGCAGTACTAACCACTCCTTGTATAATTCTAAGCAGAGGAGGATGACTGGTGTATGGAATTTCATGCTCAAATTATCTTCAGTTGAAAACCATCTTTTGAGCTAGAGAATATAAAGATTTCAGGAAAGCCAGAGTATGTTGGATTTATCTCCTTCAATGATGAAAATGTTTATTTTTGCTCAGATGCATTATTTTCTATTATCAGGATGTGCTTTGCACCTGTGTAGTCTTCATTACTTAACATAAGTACAAGTTTCAGATTGCAGAATTAGGTGCTTTGGTTTTTCTTATTTTTATAATGACTTTGTTGAGCCACTTAATCACGACCTACAACTTCCACCCTCTCCAGACACAAGAATGTGTGGCCATGTCATGGGATTTTGTGAGGACTGAAGAGGGGGGAGAAAGTGTTTTGCCAATAGCTCGGCATTCTGTTTCCCACATATCATATATTCGGTTAAGATAATTGGCTTTCATCTTATAACAAGGTAAAATGAGTACCTACTGCAAGACGACGGCTCTGTGAGCAATCTTCACATACATTATCTTATCTGATTCTGAAAACACTGGGAAACAATTCTTTTATTAAGATTTCTTTAGCAGTCATGAGTTCTGTGGAGTTGCTTGGGAAATATAATGAACGTGTGTACCTTCTCTTGCAGAAACTTAGGTGGCTTTATTGACCTAAGATCCCAGCTCCTGTGGGGAGAAAATATAAAATCCCAAACACTTCCCATTGTAAATATGATTCCACAAAAACATCCATTGGTTAAACCTCTCTCCATACTGCTGTGACTTTCTACATTTTCCATAGTTCACCAGCTTTCAGTACGGTGACAACCCTAACCACCCCCAAGGGGATCAACCATGTGCTCTGGAGAGATAAGGGAACATGCTTAGAGATTTGCCTCACATACCACCAACCCTCTCCAATGCATTTACCATTAGTGCTTTCATTATTGTGTGTAGTAGTAGTAGTAGCAGTAGTAGTAGTAGTAGTTGTAGTATCTCCTGCTAGTAAATCTTAAATGTTTCAACATGGATCAAGATAGCCAGTACCTCTGAGCTCAGAACCACCTGGAACTATCACTACTCACAGGCATTAAACTCATTCAGCTGCTGAACAAGTAGGCTGACTATATCTCATCAGGACAGGAGATCATAAAACATGTTGAATGCTGGATATTGCAAGAATATCAAATACTAGTAAACATAATATTCTAAGATAATAATAGTATCAACATCTTTTGTTAAGTTTTTGAGATAATTATCTATTATTTTTCACCACATCAGATTTATTATTCTAATATACACAATGTACATACACACTATGAACACAGTATATACACACTATTTGTATACATATGTACACATACACAACTACTACACACATACACAAGTATATCAAAATTTAGAAAATTGATCCCATGCCAGCAGCCCCCTCAATAGTTAATAGTCCACAAATATAAATGCTATTCTTACTTCTATTACCACAAACTTAATTTGCTTAGTTTTGAATTTCTCATAGTGGAATGATACTAATGATACCAAGCCCTCTTTGTATCTGCTTTTTTTATTCAACAATCTGTGTTATAAAATCCATCCATATTGTTATGTGTAGCAAAACTACAATTAATTTATATATAATATTCCATTTTGTGAATATATCATGATTTACCAATTCTGTTGATATATCTTTGAATTATTTCCATTATTTTGTTATTATGAATAAACATGCTATGGAGATTCTTGTGTATGCTTTTTGATGGGCATATGCATTTATTTGGGGATGGTGTTGTATAGCCAGGAGAGTAATTGCTGGGTCACAGAATAGATGTATATTTAATCTCTGATTGATATTATGAAATAATGTTAAGTGACTATATCAATTTAGACTCTCTCCAGCAATTTATGAGTTCCAGCTGCTTAGCATCCTTGAAAATACTTGGCATTTTTAGTTATTTCACTTTTAGTCATTTTGTCTCTAAGCTTAATTTTGAATATGTTGTTGTGGGGTTTTGTTTCTTTTTCCTGAGAGAAAAAGAGAGAGAGAGAGCACATATGTGTGCTGAGGGAAGGGGGGGCGGGCAGAGGAACAGGGAGAGAGAGAATCTTAAGTAGGCTTCACACCCAGCATGGAGCCCCATGCTGGACTCAAACTCAGGATCCTGAGATCATAACCTGAGTTAAAATTAAGAGTCAGGAGTTTACCCAACTGAGCCATCCAGACACCCTGTTTTGTTTTTCTTTTGAGGTGATATACCTATTTTTTATCTGTAACCAAATAATAGGTAGTAGGCAAAATTTGATTTCTGAAATATATATATATGCCCTGTATATGCTTACATACATACATATATTCATTCTGTGTAAGTACAAATGCAATGAAAAAATAGGTTAAATGATGTAACTACTTTGTTAATTACTGTAATTTTGCATACCAAATAAAAGCACAGCTGCAACACAGACCAAATTTTAAAAATATCAATTTTAATTAATATGCAGTTTCTAACTATGAGCAAGAGACTGCAAAGGCACTATAGGGTATAACAAAAAAGTGAGGATTGAACAGGCTCTCTTTCCTTGGAACTTACACTCAAAGATAGGGAGTTAGAACCAAATGTGAATAACTGACAAATGTCAAAGAAATCAAGAATTCAAAAAGGGTCATAAATATATAAGGCATCGTTGTTATATGAGATCAATCAAAGTAGACAGTTCCAATCATAGGAATTGGAAAAAAAATGATAAAGAATTTTTTTCTCAAGGGAAACAAAGGATTTCAAATAGTAGAAATAAGTTAGATGATTTTCTGAGTAAAGGAAGAACATTAAAAAGAAATCAACACTGTCACTATGTTAGAAAAGTTCATGGAAGGATTGATTGATTAATTGAAAGTAGAAAGATCTATTCCATTTGGTTGAAATGGAGAGATATGGAAGAATAGAATAGTCTCTGTCAAAAAGATGAGATGTTCACAGAATAAATAGTAAAAAAAAAAAAGTGAATAGAAGAATGAATGAATACATGAATGATTCCATTAGTAAATGAAGAAAGAATCAATAAAAGATTTTTGGGTCACAGTTTCTGTATCTACCCCACTGTTGCATGTCTTGTGGGTGAAGCACTGAATGTCTTTTTTTCTTTTTCACAATCTTCTCAAAGATGTTAGTATGGTGAAAAGCCTTGGAAAATAATCAAGTTCTCTGAAAACAAAGGACAGATTTACTTACAGTCCAATACAACAAATATGTCTTTTTTTTTTTTTTTTTTTTTTTAGGATAACAAGCTAATTTGCTTGAAGAAAGAAAGAAAGGAAGGAAGGAAGAAAGAAAGGGTTTGGATTTCCTAAATTCAGGGCTCCTCAGCTGTGATACATAACCACATGAATGCAATAGACCTCTCACACCTTCACTTCAAATCTGTGGGACTAGAGAGGCAAAAGTGATGCAAACACCATACCCATGGGCTTAGTGTGCCAAGAGTAAGCTGTTCCTTTATCTCTAACTCAGGATTTTCATGTCTTCTACCAACATGCCTATGACTTTAACAAACTACTTTGTTAGCTTCTAAGCAGTGTAAAATCTCAGACTTTTCATGACAAATTTAAAAGGACAGTCTCTTCAAAAATGGTGTTAGTGAAACAATATTCATATGTGAAAGAATTAATAGGACCCTATTTCACATCATATACAAAAATCACCACAAAATGGACTAAAGACTTAAACATACACTGAAAACCTTAAAATTACTAGAAAATAACATAAGGAAAAGGATTTTTGACTTTGGTCTAGGCAATGATTTTTCGGATATAACACCAAAGGCACACAGGCAACAAAGGAAAAATAGAAAAGTGAGTTTGTGTCAAACTGAAAGCCATCTGCAAGGCAAAGAAAACAACCAAGAGAGTGAAAAAAAAAAAAAAACAATCCATGAGAGATATAGGGTGAAATCTATGGAAAAATGGGAGGAAATATTTGCAAGCCATCTCTCTGATAAGAAGTTAATATCCAAAAATAAACAAGGAACTCCTACAATTCAATAGTAAAAAAAAAAAAAAAAATTCAATAGCCAAATAATATAATTGAAAAAAAGTGAGCAAATAACCTAAATAGACATTTCTCAAGAGGTATACGAATGGCTAATATGTATGTGAGAAGATGTTCAACATCACTAATCATTAGAGAAATACAAGTCAAATCACAGTTACCTACCATTTCGCTCCTATTAGAATGACTAGTCTCAAGAAGACAGAAAATAACAATTGTTCACAAGGATGTGGAGAAAAGAACCCTTGACACTGTTGGTAGGAATGCAACTTGGTACAGCCATTATAGAAAAAGAGTATGGACATTCCTAGAGAAACTAAAAACATATCTATCATATGACCCAGCAATCCAATCCTACTTCTGGATATATGTCCAAAGGAAATGAAATCAGGATCTCAAAGAAATATGTGCACACATATTTATTAAAGCATTATTCTCAATAATCAATATATAATGTGATATATTATATATATATTATATATATATATAATATATATATATTATTCAGACTTGGAAAAGAAGAAAACCCTGACACTTGCAACAACACAGGTAAACCCATAGGACATTTTGTTAAGTAAAATAAGTCAAACACAGAAAGTAAGCACGTGTGATTTCACTCATATGTTGGACCTAAAATAATCAAAATGAAACCAGCAGATTGTAAAATGGTGGTTGCCAGGGGCTGGGGAGGAGGGAGTAAAGAGATGTCAGTAAAGGAGTATAAAGTTTCAGTTATGCAAGATTAATAAGTTCTGGATATCTAATGTGCAGCAATGTGACTACAATTAACAATACTGTACTGTACTGTTGAAATTCACTAAGAAGGTAGATCTTAAGTGTTGTCATGACAAAAAAACAATAACAAAATGAAAATGGTAACCTATGCAAGGTGATGGCTATGTTAATTACCTTGATTGTGGTGATTATTTTACAATGTATACATAAATTAAAGCATGGAGTTGTATACCTTAAATATATACAATTTTTATTTGTCAGTTATCCCTCAGAAAGATGGGAAAAAAGAAAATAGACATATTATTAAAGATTATATGTATATAACATGAAATTAGCCAATCACAAAAGGACTGAGATAGTAGGATTCCATTTATATAAGGTACCTAGAGTAGTCCAATTTGTAGAAATATAAAGAATTGTGGTTTCCAGTGGCTGGGAGGAGGGGGAAACAGGAAGTTGGTGTCATGGGTACAAATTTCAATTGAGAAGATATAAAAGTTCTGGAGACCGTGGTGATGGTTGCACAAGAATGTGAATGTACTCAGTATCTCAGAACTGTACCCATAAAATGGTTAAAATGAGAAATTTTATGTTATCTATATTTTATTGCAACACCACCAACAACAAAAGCTGTGTCAGGAGCTTATTTTTGATGAACTTTGAGAAGATGCACTAAATTTACCATTTAATTTACTTTTCAATTGTTTTCAAAAAGTAACGTTTTATATTATATTTACAAAGAAAAATATCTATACTTTCAAATACCTACATATATACTTTCAAATACATAATTCCTCAGAATGAGGGAATCTGGATTCTAGAATTTTAGGTCTTTATCTCAGTCTGGCTCATCATTGTACTTCCCTGGGCTTCAGTATTATCACCAGTTAAATGAGTCACAGAATAATTTCTAAGTCTCTATTTAGCACTAATCATTCATCTTTTCTCATGCTCCAACTTCAATATTCAGAAATCTCTTATGCTTTAGGCAATAATTATTATTTCTAGTTTTGCATTGGCCTAAATTTTTAACAAATGTGATATAGCAGACTTTTAAATAAGACACTTTCCCCTAGAGGAGCAAGTCTTTATTTTCATTTATGTGTTTTCTAGAGTGTTGCTCATTTCTTTATAATATGGAGAGAGCCCCAATAAGTAAAATCTTATATTCCTTCTCTAAGGAAAATAACAGAAAGGTGTAGTTTGGCCCTATACTCTAAATAGTTCTATATTTGCAATCCTCTTAATGAGGAATTATGTATACAACATTCTTTTATTAGAGGTTTTGGATCAATTGGGCTTTGGCCAGAAATATATAAAATAGGGAATTATTGATGCATTACCATACATTTATTTTTCTTTTGAGATTTTTCACATACAGTATTCAGAGAAGAAGTAGACATAAGATAAATAATTAGAAGTCTGTCTTTCTCTCAATCTCTCCCATCATCTCTTTCTGTATTTTGGGAAATGTGCAATCAGAAAAACTATTAACAATATATACTCAGAAAGGAATCATAAATCATTTACCCAAATTTATTCCCTAGAAGTATAGCCTGCTGTTGCCCTTCTGGGACAACATCTATTTTAGTTATTTATTAGTAGTTATTAGCATTCTTCAATATTTCCCCATTGGGCATTTTATCCTAAAAGATACAAATGCTAACTATACAAATCGAAAACTGTACAGAGAACACTTCATGCTCCATCTAAATATATTTGTCACTTACACAGAAGCTGTAATCTCAAAAAAGGACACAGCAAGGTTCCTTAAATGTTAGTCCTTCATAGATGATTGCTCATAAATGAAGGCTATTTTAGAATGCTTTGTGCACCAGCATAACTTCAGACTTCTTGACTTCTCTCATAGCAAAAGAAAAAAAAATAGAAGGAAAGAAAAAAGAAAGAAATGGTGGCAAAGACAAAGAAGCATTTCTACACCATGGGCACAACTAGAAAATGGAATGATACACTTATACTTCAGATAATTATGGATTGACCATCATCCCCATGAACTAGATAAAAAATTCAGTGGCCATTTTCTGGAGTATTTATCACTTTACCCCTCTTTCTGTCTCAATTTCTGCTAGAAAAAAAAAACATGGATACAGAAGTGCCATTCAGGATCATGTGTATATATGTGTGTTTGCACATGTGTTACTAGGAGAGAGAAAAGGAGAGAGAAAGAGAAGGTGTTACAGTTTTCAGATTCTATATCTAGATGTTATTACATACCATGGATAAATTTTAGAAAGCATGTTATAACACCCTTGTCTTTGAAAAATCCACAGACTCAGCAAGTCAGAACCATTCAAGGACAGTATATTAAAAAGTAGTGTAGTATCAATGAGTGCCATATTAGTAAGTCCGTAAAGATTTTATTCATAGGTCCATTATAACAGGATAAACACTGTGTATGTAATAGGAATTTAAGTAAGATAGAGATTGGTTATAGCTGAAAACTTCAGTATAGTTTAGTAGACAAGCTGAAGCTTAGTTGGCTTTGCAGGGAGACAGGATTCAGAGAATCAAAAAGAAGCAGGTGATATGAAGATCTTTATTTGCTAAGTACATTTATACATGATGAATGAATGAAGAAAAATATAGCATAACAGTGTGAATGAATAATCAGTTATGAATCATTTTACATAATAAGTATTTATTAAAAAGCATTGTGGATATTTATCAATAAAATGTTTATCTTCTTTAATCTCATGGAACCTATATTATAGTGGGGAAAGAATACACATGTGCAAGGAATATTGGACAAAGTATGAAAACACATTGATTGAGAATTAAATATAAAAGAAGGCAGCCTCATGTTAAAATTAGAAGAACAGCAGAGGTCCATCCAGATCACTCCCCTCACTCTATCCTTGAGAAATTAGAAGTGGGGAAATATCAACATCTTAGCCAAAGTGACAAAGGTTTTACTGTTGGAACAAAAGAAAAACAAACAAGCAAAAGAAACTGAAAATGATATCAGCAAGGTAATAAATAGATCATTCATGACTTTATTCCCCTCGATGAACAATAATTAAGGTGGGCATGTGATGTAATGAGCACTGGGTATTATATAATGACTGATAAATCATTGAACTCTACCTCTGAAATTAATACACTATATGCTAATTAATTGAATTTAAGTTTAAAAAAATAGATTAAAAAAGAATTAAAAACTATTCATGGACAATATATCACTGAGAAAATCTTAGAACATGGAGGTGAGGCTGAAGCACCACCCCTTCCTGTACCACAGAGGCCAAGACATACAACATTAGAAGGGTAAGAATGGCAGTTACTACTGAATTGCCCCTACTTCACTTCTGGGCAGAGCACCATGCCAAGAGATCAGAACTCTCCCTTGAGCCTAAAGTCCCTCCTGTGGGAAAAAGAGCCCAGGTTGGACATATCTACTCTGGTTTTATTCCTTAGGGATTGTAGGGGAATCTAAAGGGATTGATCATAGGAAATCTGATTATGAAAGAAGCAGGGAAGGAGTTGTAACACCAATACTTGGATCCTGCCAGACAGATTTCCCACCTGTAGTGCTTAAGTAGTCCAAACTCATGGATTTACTCATCCAAAGAGCTAATGTGGTGGCACAATTTGACCAGTCAAGTTGGTTGTGTGTGGTTTTGCCTAATATGGGTCTCCAAATGAAGAGTCCTTCTAACCCTAGAGCCTGGTCTAGCCACACGAAGACAAAGCCCATTGCTGACTGTAACTCCCATGTGAACAGACAAATTATCCAGAACCTCTGGAAGATTAGTAGCCCAACAATGCTCAAGCCTAAAGTGCAGCAGGCAGAGCCCATTATACACTAAGTCAGTGGCAATGTTTGTCCAGGGAACTTGCAACATGGGCCATCTTGAGTCAAAACCACAAAGAGTCTTTCTATGCTATATCTGGTTCTCCTGCTCTGTCCAGGCAGGGAAACTAATTTATAACCTTGCCCATTACTGAATAAAGCTTTCAACCTTCTCAAACAAGGTAGACTTAGCCAGACTGCATAGGAAGTTTTGTAGACTATCCAATAATTCTGCTTACAGTGGCACTTAAGTAGAGAGCACAGCCTGTGGATTTCCCTGTCTGCAAAGCAAAATTGGTGGCCGCATATGGCCAGGAAATTCAGTGCCTAGTCTTGTATGATGCAGGTCCCCAAATAATGAGCTGTGTGGGCCCTGAAGCCTGTTCTGCTGCCTTATGAAGATAGGAAAGTTAATTCAAAGCCCTCCTAATACTGAGTATAGTCTCAGTCACAACTATTTAGTAGGCCTGGCCAGAGAACTCAGGCAACTGTAGAGCCCATCCTATAACCTTGCTTGTCTGGGGAATGAAGCTAGCAGTCCTATCCAACTATTCTTGGCCAGCAGCACTCCCCTTCTGACTTCAGAGCTCAGAAGTGATATGTCCCCAAAATAGATCATGATCACAAACCCATTTGCCCAAGTATATTACCAGTGGACACATCCAAAAACATAGACTGAGCTTATCTGAGCTTACCTGATAAAGAACTGTGTCTGCCTAAGGAAACCTGTAAAGTCAGGAAGAGGAGACTTCTTATTCAAATGTGCAAATACCAACATAAGGACTCAGGGATCATGAAAAATCAGGTAAACCTGACAGCACCAAAGGAAACAAGTAAAGCTCCAATAATAACTGACATTAAAGAAATGGAGATCTAAGAACTGTGAAAAAATTCAAAATAATTGTCTTAAAGAAGTGGATCACAAGAATGCACAGACAACTAAATGAAATTAAGCAAACAATGTATGAATAAAGCAATAAGTTCAACAAAAAAACAAACTATAAAAAATTCTAGAGCTGAAAAATATATAAGTGAACTGACTCAGTAGAGAGCTTCAAAACAGATATAACCAAGCGGAAGAAAGAACCAATGACCAAGAGGACAGAATATTTCAATTATCCAAAAAGAGGAACAAAAAGAAAAAATAAAATGAGAAAGAGTTAAGAAAGCCTACAGGACCTATGGAATCTGCCATAGTCAACTGAAATATTATCTGCTTTAGGAATATTCCAGAAAGAGAAGAGAAAGAGAAAAAAATAGAAAGTATATTTAAAACAATAATGGCTGAAAATTTATATTTGGGAAGAGAAATGGAAATCCAAATCCATGAGGCTCCAAAGAACCCCAAAAGAAGTGGAATTTCAGTGGGGCTAAATTGAGACACATATTAAAATTGGAAAAATCAAACACAAATAATGAAATTTTAAACAGCTAGATAAAAGAGAGAAGTTAGGTCTAGGAAAACACCCATCAGACTACCAGCAGATTACTCAATGGTAATTATTCAGGCCAGGAGAGAATGAAATAATTTATTCAAAATATTAAGAGAAAAACACTGCCAATCAAAAATTCTATAACCAGTAATGCTTTCTTTCATAAATGAAGGAGAGATAGAGGCTTTCCAGAACAAAATCTGAGGGAGTTTGTCACCACTAGACCTGCCTTACAGGAAATGCTAAAGGGATTTCTTTGAGTGGAAGTAAAAGGAGAATATAACCCATTATAAAAACATAAGAAGGTAGAGTCAAATGGATTGGTAATGACAAATATATAATCAAAGATTGTGTAGTAAGATAATAGTGCTTTATAATTCATTTACAACTCTAGTTTAAAAAACAAGCTAAAAACTAAAAAGTCAAAACACAAACATAAAATAACCTTAGCTACAATAATCTGCTACTGGATACAAGTAAAAATAATACATAAACTATAACATCAATAATCTCAAATATGAAGGAGGAAGAGAAATAAAAAAAATTAAAGTTTAGGAATTCTAACCAAGTTAAATTATCAGTTTAAAATAAGTTGTTATAATTTTAATATACTTTATGTAAACCTGATAGAAATCATAAGGTGAACACTTGTGTAAATATACAAAAGAACATGATGAAAAAAGTCAAGGCATACTGATACCAAAAGACATAAAAACACAAAAATAGCAGGATAAGAAATGAGGAACAATGGACCCACACAACTACCAGAAAACAATGATAAAGGGGTCAAAACATCAAGGATATAGAACAATCGTAAATATTTATATGCCCAACATGAGACACCTAATATATGTCAAAAATTAAAATAACTAAAAAAATAAATAGCAATATAAAAATAGGGACTTTGATATTCCACTCTTAATAATGGATAGACCACCCAGACAGAGAATCAATAGGAAAATACTGGATTTGAAAGACATTATAGACTAAATTGACCTAACAAACGCATACAGAACACTCTAACTGACAACAGTAGAATACAGATTCTGAGGCACACATGGAACATTTTCTAGAGTTGATCATATGTTCGACCACAAGTGTTAACAAATTTAAGAAGACTGACATCACCAGACATATTTTGTCTCACTGACCACAATGGTATGAAACTAGAAATCATTAATAAAAGGAAAACTGGGAAGTTCACAAATACATGGCAACTGAAAACTCTACTTAACAACTAATGGATCAAAGAAGAAATTAAAGGGGAAATAAAAAAGTGTCTTGAGAAAAATAAAAATGGAAGCATGGCATACTAAATTGTATAGGATGCATCAAAAGGAGTTCTGAGGAAAGTTCATAGCAATAAATGTTTACACATTAAAAACTAAGAAAGATCTCAAAAAACCTAACTCTATTCCTTAAGGAACTTGAAAAATAACAGATTCTAAAGTTAAGAGAAGAAAACAAGTAATAAAGATTAAAACAGCAATAAACAAAATAGAATGCAGGAAAACAACAGAAAAGATGAACAAAACCAAGAATTGGTTCTTTGAAAAGATAAACAATATTGATGCATCATTAGCTAGACTAGCCAATGGGGGGGGGGGGGAGAGGACCCAAATCAACAAAATTATAAATGAAAAAGGAGACATTACACTAATACCATGGAAATGCAAGGAGTCTTAAGAGATTAATACGAACAATCATTGCCCAAAACACTAGAAAATCTAGAACAGATGGAAAAATTCTTAGAAGCATACAGTCTATCAACACTGAATCAAGAAGAAATGAAAATCTGAGAAGAACAATTACTAGTTTTAAAAAAAGTAAAAAGATAGATTCAGTAATAAAATTTATCCCAATGGAGAAAGGCTCAAATAGCTTCACTGGTGTATTTTTACCAAACATTTAAAGAACAATTAATACCAATTCTTCTCAAACTCTCACCAAAATTTGTACTCATTTTATGAGAACAGCAGCACCCAGATAACAAAACCAGAAAAATATTCTACAATAAAACTATAGGTCAACATTCCTGATGAATACAGATAAGCTCACAGCTAACATTATATTCAATGTTGAAAGCTTTTCCTCTAAGTTCAAAACTAAGACAAGGGTACCCATTGTAACCATTCCTATTCAACATTGTATTAGAAGTCCTAGCCAAAGCAATCAGGCAAAAAATATTTTTAAAAATTTAAACGAAAGAAAGAAAAGGGAAAAGTAAAAGGGAAAAAGTAAAACTGTCTTTATCTGCAGATAACATGATTCTATATATAGAAATTCCTAAAGACCCTACTAAAAATCTGTCAGATATTATTAAGAAAATCAATAAAATTGTAGGATTCAAAATTAATATACACAATTCTGAAGATTTTTAATAAAATAACAGTGAAATGTCTGAAAAATCAAAGAAAATTATCTCATTTACAATAACATCAAAAGCAGTACCATATTTAGGAATAAATTTAACGAAGGAGTGAAAGATCTCTACTTTGAAAACTACAAGACATTGATGAAAGATTTCAAAGAAAACTCAAATAGATGAAAAGATATCCCAAGTTCATGGATTAGATAATATTGTGAAAATGTACAAATAAATTCAATGCAATCTCTGTCAGTATTCCAATGGCATTTTTATAGAATTAAATAAAAATCCTAAAATGTATATGGAACCACAAAAGATCCTGAATAGCCAAAGCAATCCTGAGAAAGAACAAAGCAGGACACATCACATATCTTGATTTCAAGCTATATCATAAAGCTGTAGTAATCAAAGCAGTGTAGTATTGGCATAAAAACAGACACATAGGCCAATGAAACAGAATCAAGAACCCAAAAGTAAATTCATGAATATATATTTAATATTTGATAAGTGAGCCAAAAATACTCAATTGAAAAAAAGTTTCTTCAATAAATGGCACTGAAAAAAATTGAATACCCACATGTAAAAGAATTAAACTAGACTCTTCTCTTAAACCACTCATAAAAATTAACTCACAATGGATTAAGGGCATAAATATAAGAAACAATAAGAATCCTAGAAGAAAACATAAGAAAAATGCTTTTTGTCATAGCTCTTGGCAATGACTTTTTGGATATGGGACTACATCAAATAAAAGTTTTTACATAACAAAAAGAAATAATAATAATAATATAATGAAAGACAGCCTATGAAATGGGAAAAAATATTTGCAAATGATATATTTGATAAAGGGTTAATATACAAAATATATGAAGAACTCATGCAACTCAGCAGCAAAAAATAAATGGCAACAAAATAAATAATTTAAAAAATGGACAAAGGATCTGACTAGACATTTTCCTGAAGAAGATATATAAACAGCCAACAGATACATGACAAAATGCTTAAAGGGGAAATGCAAATCAAAACCACAATGGGATACCATCTTATGCCTGTTAGAATAGCTGTTATCAAAATGACAAGAGATAATAAATGCTGGTAAGAACATGCAGGAAAGGGATTCCTTACACACTGTTGGTGAAATTTCAAATTGGTACAGCTACTTTAGAAAACAAGTTGGAAGTTTCTCAAAAATTTAAAAATAGAACTAACCATATGAACCGACAACTCCACTTTGGGGACTTTATCTGAAGGAATCAAAAACATTTTATCAAAGAGGTATCTTCAACCCCCCCCCATGTTCATAGTAGCATCATTTACATTAGCTAAGACATAGAAACCACTTAAGTGTCCACTGATGAATGAATAAAGAAGTTATGAGATACATAGATGAGTATTTTTTGAGTCAAAAAAAAGGAAATTCTGCCATTTGCAATGACACAAATGGACTCACATGGTATTTTTTGCTAAGTAAAAGAAGTTAGACACAGAAACACAAATGCTGTATGATGTCCCTTATATGTGGAATAAAAAATAGAACCAAACGCACAGAAAAAGTCATCAGATTTATAGTTAACAGAGGTGGAGGGTGGGGGAATTAGATGAAGCTGGGCAAAAGGTACAAACTTACAGTTACAAGATAAATAAATACTAGGAATGTAATGTAGGACATGATGACTATAGTTGACACTGCTATCTGGTATAGTTGACATTTGTTAAGAGACTGGTTCACAGAAGTCTCATTACAAGGAGGAAAAGACTTTTTTTCTTATTCTTTTAGTTTTTAGTTTTTAGTATCCATATGAGATGATGGATGTTAACTAAGCTTTGTCAATCATTTCACAATATATGTAAGTCAAATTATGACCTTAAACTTATACAATGCGATATCAATAGATCTCAATAAAACTGGAAAAGGTGATATATATACACACACAATGTATTATTATTCAGTCATAAAAATGAAGAAAATCCCATCACTTGCAACAGTATAGATAGAACTTAAGTGAAATAAGTCAAAGAAAGACAAGATACTTTATGATAACATTAATATGTGGAGTTTAAAAGCAAACAAATTCAAAGGTACAAATAACAGACTAGTGGTTACCGGGGCACAGGTTGTGTGAAATGGGTGAAGTTTGTCAAAATGTACAAATTTCCAGTTATAAGTAAATCCTAGGGATGCAATGTACATCATGGTGACTATAGTTAATAATACAGTATTATATATTTGAAAGTCACTAAGGAAGTAAATCTTAAAAGTTATCAGAGAAAAGTTTTTAACTACACGTGCTGATGAAATCGGCTACTTTTATTGTGGTCATATTGTAATATATACACATATGGGATCATTGTGTTGTACATCTGAAATTAATATGTCAATTGATATCTCAATAAAGAGGTACTGAACAAAGAGAGAGAGAGAGAGAAAAGAAAGTGAAAGATGTTCTCAGCTTTGTGTGGGACTAAAAAGATGTAGTTTGTATGTGAGTTCCCTCCGTATATTCTGCAATTAGTTTCCCGTTCCTGAAAGCTTAATTATAAAAAGGCCTACTTTGGCAAATAGAGTATCACCAATATCAGGACTCTGATCCATGGGTTTGTAGAAAGATCTCAGTAGAAGCTTTGAAATTATCTCTCCCTAGCAAAATAATGAAGCAAAAACCATGATGTATTCTTGCGAGAACTGCAAACCAACATGCTCCCATAAATATTTTGTCATTGCTGAGCATCCAGTCAATGTAGCAAAGGTGTGAATGAGCAATAACAGGTACTGGATTATAGCTAGCAAAGTAATTTCAGTAATTTCGGTGGCAGACTCCCATTTCTGCTTAAGATAAAGAGGTTCCTATTTCCTGCCACTGAACCATGGTTGATGTCATACTTCTAACACTGACACAGAGCAAGTAGCCAAAGATGGATTCGTCAAGAAGTTATTTAGATGAGATGATCAGCAACGGAAATTGTGCAATTCTCAATTCCTTTTGGAGTTGGAATATGGAAGCATATTCAGTCAAGCAGAAATTCAGCTATAGCAGGATACACTTATTAGTACAAGTAGGGCCATGTTGCTGGAGTTGAGAGAGAGAGATAAAAATCTGATGTCAAATTTAAAGAAGACACGGGGGGTGGGGGGGGCTACCTTAGTGTTAGAAACAGCAACCAAAATTGTTCCTAAGAGAACTGGTTGTTCTTAACAGAGATTTGCTGCAGTGTTCTCTTTAGGGAGCCAGGTCCATCTAGCTGTAGGGCAAGATATGTCATGTCTTTGTTGGACTTCTCCAGTTTATGAAGGAGGCAATGCTATGGATTTGTAGTGCATGGAAGACATGGACTGAAATTAGATAAAAATCAAATTCCTGAGGTTTCGATTTGTGGTTTTTGAATTCACAAAAGTATTCATTTAATCAGGGCCCTGATCACTGCAATGAGGCAAAGGAGGAAAATTGTTTGGAAAGTCACATTCTGTAATAAGTAATCAGAAAAGATTTCATATAGAAAATGCATTTGATCAGAGGCTTGAGGTATTGGGAGCAATTTGAGTGACAGAGATGGGAGAGCAGTATACATAGAAATGGGACTTGGGCGGTTCAGACGAATTTTAATAAGAATGAAAGAACAAAAAAGCAGAGTCAAAGATCATGCACTACCATGTTCTTCCATTCTAGGAAAGCAGATAATAAAGATTTAATTTCACACTCTGAGATAATCTCTTACTTTATATAGAGACATACCTGACCTACCTCTGTTTACTCATTTGTAATGAATGCCCATAATAATAGCATAGAAAGGTTTAAGTGAAATAGCATAAGGTAAATGCCTAGCCTTTAATAAGTTTTCTAAAATGTTGTTTTCTGCAACCCCTGAAACCATTTTTCTTTTATAAAATGACTTTTAGTTTTCAATGAAAGACACTATATATAAAAATACACTGGAGGCAGATTAAGAAAAGCTTCTTAGCTAAGACTCAGGTTGAGAAAAACAACAATTTTCCCATAAAATGGGGCAGAGATAAGTTACCCAGAGAAGGGTCAGCTTTAGGAAATTCACGGTTCTTCTTTCACTGCCCCATGGCATTTCCTAGTAAATTCTTAAGGGTCCTACAAGTTGTAGCCCATACATAATCAATGCTAAAAATAACTTCCTGATATTTCCAGGTAAGGAGATGCTTCACAGTAGTAATAACCATACAGCTTATTTGTACACTTATCACATAGTTGACCTGTCCCAGCCCTGCCCTGAGAGGTCATTATTGAAAAGACCATGTTCCAATATGCTCCATATCCACAGCAACTATAAAGTATCTGAAACATGAGGAGCATAATAAATACTTGCTCTAGAATAAACCAGAAGGCAAATGATAGTTGATGATAAAGAACCAGAAAGTCAAGTGTTAACCATAAATTTTTACTTAGAAAATTTGTGTAAAGCTAACTTTTAACTTTTACTTAAGACTATTTGGGACACCTATGTGGCTCATTCCATTAAGCATCTGCCTTTGGCTTAGGTCATGATCCCAGGGTCCTGGGATGAAGCCCTATATTGGGCTCTCTGCTCAGCGGGGAGCCTGCTTCTCCCTCTCCCTCTGCCTGCCATTCCTCCTGCTTGTATTCTCTCTCCCTCTCTCTCTCTCTCTCTCTCTCTGTTAAATAAATAAATAAAATATTAAAAAAACAGTTAAGGCTATTTGTTTATTGATATAACATGTGAAGCAAGAAGGAAGAGAAGGGATGAATCAACCCGAACCAAGCTAACAGAAATGAAATTCTACATTAGAGCTTCTGTGATTAGAAGGAATAAAAAAAAATTATGCATTATTAGTCGTCAAATATTTTTGAAGCTTCATGTAACTAGATTAACAAATCCCTTACTATGAGCCATCTGCTAGGTTTCTGATGCCTTTTTTATAGGTCATTTTCTCTCTCTCTTTTTTATGTGAAGACCCTTATAATAAGACATTATTTCATGCAATTTTAGTCCTCCTTGTTTGAACTTATATAGAATAAAGGATTGGGTAGAGTTTTGTGACTTTCGAATGGAAATATTTGTAATTAAAGCAAACATATGGAGGTGGCAGGTGGTCATCTTCCTCTATAATGGCTATGATATGAATTAATTTAGAATGCTAAATTAAAGAGCAAAGAGTTCCAAAATGCATAATCCATGCAAGGAAAATAGCACATTGAGTCTGTGCCTATCCGTTGTTAATGGAATCAAAAGAATGAATGAACTTTTTAATTCCCAGTGCTTTGTTAACCAAATCTCATGGTACATTCCAGTATCTGAAACACAGTGTCTCTAATAGCTATCCATATAAGCAACTGGGAAGGAAAGGTTATTTCTCTGAAAACAAAATCAGCCCTGGAAAAAATCCAGTGGTGTTACTAGTAAAGTTACTAAGGCACTGGTTGGTGTGGTCCCACTGGAGTGGTAGTGACTTAAGTCTGAATGCAACTGATGAGGGTTCAGAAGCAGGAGGTGAAGAAACTGAAATGACAACTATTGATCTTTCCTTGAGGTCCCTGATGTGAAAATCAGAGAGGACTGAGTTGAGTAGAAGAGATGAAAGATAAGTTATTTCTTCTGAGGTGCTTAAAAAATCCTATGGAGTTCACTAGAATTGTATTTTAAAAGTCTTTTGAATGAATGCTTTATCTCTGATGACTGGATATTCCTCTACAAACCTATTAACCATGAGTAACTTTGAAAATGGATTGCATTGCTCTGAATAAGACTAGGAAATTGTATGGGTCATATGTCATTTGCCAGGCCAAGTAAATAAGGGCCAAGGAAATAAGGAGATGGATGGCTCTGCCCAAATTTGATTCAAAATAAGAAAGCAATCTCAAAGTTTTAAGAAAACCTTTAAGCTATGCTTCCTTCCATCATTACAACCAAAGAATGATGAAGTCAGGTATCTATCTAATGGTCCTCATGTCCAGAAGCTTTAACAAGTTTGGTTTTCCGTGTGAACACAACCAAGGAAGTAAACAAGGGAACAAAAGTAAACACATTTGGAAAATATATGAATATTTATGGTGATTCTGTCTTGAAGAGATTATGTCCTTTGCTGGAAGAGAATGGTAAGAAGGAAGACATAGTAGTTCCGTCTTTTTCCCTCATTTGCATTCTGTTTTTATGTGAAAATGCTTTATAATTAACATGAATTTCTCTATTTACTAGTCCTTACTTCAAATATTAGCATTGGTCAATATTCAGTGTTTTACTATGAAACTGCAATCATATGAACACCTCATTTTCCATTAAAAGTCAAAAAGAAGAAAAGTGAGCTGCTGTCCATGAAAATTTTTAACTAGAGACATTTCCAGATCAGATCTAGATAGAAGCCGACATACAAAACAGATTTGGCAATTGCCAGGCAGCAAAAAGTGGATCAAAAAAACCTGTATAACAACATAAATTTAATTTCTGTTGCCTAGGATATCTGAAACTACTCAAAAATACCATGGTTCCATTGACTAGTAGGATATATTTGCCCTGCCAAGTAAGAGGCTAATAGTTCCTAAGGAGATAGACTAAGGTTTTTGTTCCTCTTCTGTCAATAACAAATTCCATACACTAAACCTGTTACAATTCTGAGCATTAGTGTTTTCATCTTTGAAACACTTTGAAAGGTGTTTTCATCTTTTCATCTCTCATCTTTGATTGTATTTGACCTAATTTTCCATCACTATAAACTTCTACAATTCTTTGAATCTACCCTGAGTAAGTTCCTAACACCAACAAAATTGCATTAAGGATTATGTATGTTGAGGGTATTGTGTTTATATAAACACACGTTAATGTACCCTAGAATTTATGTCAGGGCCAAACTGTGAAGGGTATAACCTGCTGGATCATAGTTCAGATATGTTCTGTAACTAACATGGCACATATAAAAGCTTTTTAGGCACTGGGATAAAGCAAGCATATTTACATTTTTAGAAGATGACTACAACATAGGTGGTATAAAGAATAAATCACTAAAGGCATTGATACCTGGCTGAACTGAAAAGCTATTCTAGAATGAAAAGAATGAGGGTATGATGTAGGAAAGTAGAGGAAAACCACAGGTAAAATAGTTTGGAAACTGATCAACAAAACTTAGTGATATATTTAGATTTGGGATGAAGGACAAGATAAGCCAAACTCAAGTGAGGTCAATACAAAGAAACAAGTAGCAAGGGTAGCCTTTTAGATTTATAATAAATCTATAATAAATAAATAATAAAATAATAAAATTCTGTGGAGTTGAATCTGATCACCCAGTTTGAGCACATATGGAGAATAAGGGGAAAGTTTAAATGAAAAGAGAATTTTAGGGATGCCTGGGTGGCTTAGCAGTTGAGCGTCTGCCTTCAGCCCAGGGCATGATCCTGGGATCCAGGATTGAGTCTCACATCAGGCTCCTTGCAGGGAGCCTGCTTTTCCCTCTGCCTGTGTCTCTGCCTCTCTCTCCTCTGTGTCTCTCATAAATAAATAAATAAAATCTTTAAAAAGAGAGAGAGAGAGAGGATTTTAAAGACCATGACTTCTAAGAGTAGACATGGCATGAATGACCTACAAAAATACTGTCAAGCAACAGCTATAAGGCTGGAAAGGAAATCTCTTGTAATCAGTCCACAAAATCCAAAGGAATAAGTAGTTCTTAAGAAAAAAGAAAGAAAGAAAGGTTGATGCTGTCAAACAATGCAGATCTTTAAAAAAAAAAAAAAAAAAAAAACAAGCCATGGAAAGAATCTAATAGAGTTGGTAGATAGTAAGATCATCAATGGCACTGGTTGGTGTGGTTCCACTGGAGTGGTAGTGACTCAAGCCTGAATGCAATTGATGGGAGTTCAGAAATAGGAGGTGCAGAAACTGAGGTGACAGCTGTTGCTTTTTCCTTGAGGTCCCTGATGTGAATATCAGAAAGGATTTAGTAGAGTAGGAGAGAGAATGTCAGGGAAGTAGCCAGTGGAACAGATAACAGAGGTAACTTTCTGATATGCAAGGAATATGCTGACATCCTTAAATGCTGTAGTAAGAAATCAGTAGAGAGGAGAGTTGAATTTGTAAGAGTGAGCACAAATATTGTTAGTATTTTTGGGGGATGGGTGTGGGCTCATGAAATTGGATGTAAGGGCTCGTTAAAAGTAAGTGTAAATGAGAGACACTGAAAATAAACTTTCTTTAGTTTCACCTAAATCTGCCTAAACCAAAAGAATGTTATCTGTATTCCAGAAGATGAGGTATCATCATTTTGGTTTTCCATAAAGTTCACAGTACATCACAATCTCAGCAGCACATGGACCCAGAGAAACATGACAAGAGGTGTATCATTTGCTATCCCCATTTCCCATGTACACCTGTGATAAACTCCTATTACCAGTTATTTTGTCAAGTTTTTGAAAGCCTATTTCTTGTGGTCAGATTGACATTTTGCTCCAAATCATATTCTAGGTTTTACGTCTGATATGGCTTTCTCCAAATTTGCACTCACTGATCAATATCAAATCTGCTTTGTTTGGTCCCTCCATCTGCATTTCCACCACCATTCAAGTTGAATTTTGGCTTCATTTCCCCTCAAGACTTTCTGCTGGGAGTTTTTCACCTTTTACTTCACTGACTAATTTGTACTAGATGAAACTGCCTAGAACTGCTTTATAAGATCCAAATAAGCTGGTAATCAAGGTCTATTGCAATGAAGTTCAACATTCTCCCTTATCTATTACTATATTCTTACATGACACTACATTTCAGACAAATTGATTTATTGGTTGCTCCACATTCCATATAATCCATATCTTTTATGCATGCTACTCCCCTGATGTGGATTTTTCTCAGCCCTTTTTACCCTATTAAGACATTGTTCATTCTATATGAGCAATTTCAACTGTTACATAAATATTTTTCAGATTTTAGTATCTACTTCTTTTTTAATTGCCTCATCACATTCATGGTGCTCAGTATCTTCTGACTGGTTCATAAAGACTACAAACTCTTTGTGAAAACCATAAAGTCAACTTCTTTATTTCTCTGAACACGTATATGTTTTGAAGTACGTAAATATATGTTCACAAGGATTTGAATTTCAAATAGAAAGATGTCATAGCTAGACACTAGTGGTAATGAGAAGCTGCTGTTTTATATGTATAACTGTATTCCTTGTGCTTTAAAATTATTACTAAGAAATAGGTTATTTTCTTTTCCAGGTTTTACGAACCTGATTAATACATGAAACTTCAGCTTTACTCTTTTCTAATGTTACCTATAGAAAAAAAAAAAACCTGTTTGGCAAGCAAAAAAAAAGCAGCTTCTTATTTGGCAAGAGAAAATGACAAGCAGATTTTCATACACATCTTCAGAGATGTGCTCTGGGAAGTAGACTAACTGGAGTTGTAGCAACCTATTTTACAAACTATTGAGACAGAGAATACGTAGAGTCCCTTGGATTTCCAATCACATGTTAGATGAAGTATTATCAGGTCTCAGTCTGCTCCACTTCCTTTAGCTGTACTCAATGCCATTCTTATTCATAACTTCCTCTTAGAGTATTTCACAGGTACTTATAAAATTCTTATAAAAATGTCCTGTGCATGAGCTACTACAAGACACAACTTAAAAATGCTTCAATAGGCCATCCAGTTAGGCATCTTATATTTTCAGTATTTTAAGTTGGTAAATATTCATTTTTTTCTGCCCAATGCTCCAAATAAATTTTGCTAATTCAATACAATCAAATACAATTGAAATTTTAAATTCAATGAAAGTAACAGAATCTTTATAAATTTCGAGAATTTCAGATTGCTCTTGATCACAATAAGATCCTAATAGTCAAAGCATTCTAAAAGAAATGGCCATTTTTATATATAGGCAAAAACCTTTTCCATGGTACACTGAGCATTCCATAAGAACCCACCATTATTATAGCATTAGTAAAAATATGTAGCTGCTCCAAATAATATTTTCTTTTTTCAACTATAATAATATCAATAGGAATAGGTTATGCTTCTTTATTTGTAATCCTTAAGTCTGGCCTTTTTGTTATCCAGAGATGCTCCTAAAATGCTCACCATAATAACCAAAGTTAATCATGTCCTAGCACTTCATAAAAACTCCAGAACCTTAAAGAAATTACTGAATAGATGAGAACATGCACTAAAATAATTCAGAAAGTGTTCTAAACATTTATTCATAAAGCAGGTACTATATATTTTTGTGTCCATTCACCAAGGACTCTCAAATTTCTTTCTCCAACCAATATCCTTCCCTTCCCTGATTTCCAGCTATATCCAACTGTCTCTATCACATTGATTAATAAACTTCTCAAACTTAACATCTGTAAAACCTCACCTTCCACCCCCACTCCACACCTGCTCTTATTTCTCTCTATTTCAGTTAACTATATTCTCCATCTCAGCAACTATATTCTTCCAGCTGCCCATTCCAAAATCTTGGACTCATCACAGATTCTGCTTGCTTTCACATTGCATACTCAATTTCTCAGGCACATCTTGTCCCCACTATTTCAAAATACACCCAGTACCAAACAGCTTCTCACCTATATACCATTAACCCTCTGTCCCCAGCCACCATCATATTGGAGGGTACGCAGGATGGCACTTGATTTTGTTAAATTGAATTTTCATGAATGTAGTTCTGGATTACATATTAGGGTAATTTAAGATTTTATTTATTTATTTGAGAGAGAGAACATCAGCAGGGGGAGGAGCAGAGGAAGAGGGAAAAGCAGGCTCCCTGCAGAGCAAGGAGCCTGATGCTGCGCGAGTTCCCAGGACCCTGGGATCATGACCTGAACTGAAGGCAGACGTTAACTGACTGAGACACCCAGTCACCCCTAGGGTGATATTATTTATAAAGTCCTTCCCTGACTAGTAGTATAAGACAGGTAAGAGGTATAATAAAAGAGGAAAAATTTAATAAGCTAACACCAATTCCATTAAGAAAAGGGACCAATTGCTTCATAGCCATATGATAAAGTACTTAACATTATTAAGCAGAAATTTCAAATCCTAACCACAATGATGGATTACAAACCACCGCACTTGTCAAAAACCAGAAGTCACCTATATGAAATGTTATGTTGAAGAAAAGTTCTCTATCATATATACATATGGAGCGAATTGAAATGGATGCTCATTTGGGCATATTTATATCATTGAGATTAGTTTATTAATATTGGGATTATTTACCCATTTTCTTCTATTTTTAAAAGTCTTTATTTAAATTCCAGTTAGGTAACTCAGCATTGTGTTAGTCTCAGGTGTACAATGTAGTGAATCCATAATCCCATACAATACCCAGTGCTCATCACAAGTGAACTTCTTAATCATCACTTGTTTCACCCATCCCTCCACTCACCTCCCTTCTGGTGATCATCAGTATTTTCTCTACAGTTAAGAGTCCATTTCTTGGTTTGCCCCCTTCTTTTTTCCCTTTTGCTCATTTGTTTTGTTTCTTAAATTACACATCTGTGTAATCTTATGGCATTTGTCTTTGTCTGACTTATTCCGTTTCATATAATACACTCTAGCTCCACCCATGTCATTGCAAATGGCAAGACTTCACTCTTTTTTTTTTCAGTTAGGTTGAACTTGAGTGTGAATTCATCTGTGCTTTACTGGTGCTTTTGATTTAAATTCCATTACATCCCTTTTCACTACGCAATCTATTCTCAATTTGCTACAAAATTCTAGAGACACAAATACAGACTTTCTTTCTCTCATCTATACCGAACAGCTACAAATGAGTGTGAACTTCTCATTTCACCCTTTCCAGTAATGAATTTGATAATTTCCCATTGCTTTGATGAGAAATAGCATTTAATTGGCATTTATCTGTTTAATACTGAGTTTCACCAAATTGTTATTTGATGTAAAGGAAAAACATACCCCACACATCAGAAAGCATTTTTTTTCTCTTAACTCTCTCCCCAAATGAATACTGAAGTAGGCAGGAAATGAATCTTTTTATTTATATGTAAGCCTCCTGAACTTATGAACAATATTTTCATCATTTGCTATTTTTTGCTCATTATATAAAGATATTTCTACTCAAAGGTGTCACATTGGGAAATTACAGAGTATTTTTAATTCTAGAAAATCAAATTTCTGTCATGCAGGATTATCCTTAAGTATGTTATGCATGTGCATGCATATATACATACACAGATCTGTAAGATATGCATGTGTGTGTTTATATGTACATTCATTATCTTCATTAGCATATTTTTAAAGTTATTTTTTTTTGTCCTCCAGGGCCCAGATTTTGTTTTCAGACTATTGTACTCACTTTGCTTGCTCCTTCTCTGGCACTATTTATGTATGTAGTGATTTTACATTTTGTACTTAATGGAGCTCAGACCCAGTTTCTAACACATCTTAACAAGCACTAGCCTAGGAAATTGTAGAAAGTGCAGCTGCTTGTGTTTTATGGTGCAACAGTTTGGCAGAAGACAAATCACACAATAAATGAGGTCACAGTAAATGATATTCTGGAAAAAAACAACTTGTAATAAATTTGACCACAAAAAAAGTTGATAACTATAATATATGAAGAACCTCATTACTTTATTTAAAAAGACAAAAGAAAGTTGACAGAGTATATGAATAAGCAAAGTGTAGAAGAGTAAATACAAATAAAAAATGAAAACTTATTTAAATGTAAGACTGAAGGCAATGTAAATTAAAATGAGTTATAGTTTATATTTATCAGACTAGCAAACATTAAAAGATGAATGCAACATTGCAGGGGAAACAAAGAAAAGAATGTAGTTATACACTTCATATCTATAAACTGGAATTAATACCAGGACCCTTATTATACGTTTTATGTCTATAACCACCGCAGATGATTGAGCAAATCTCATTTCATCCTTGCCAGCACTGAATTTTTTAATTTCCCATTGCTTGAATGAGAAAGAGAATTTCATTTAATCGACATTTATTTATTGAATACAAAATTTCACCAAATCGCTCTAGAACTGATGAAAAAGAGAAACACGCTGTTCAAAAGAAACACTGACCCAAGCTAATTCTATTTCCCAGGAAGTAGAATGTTTTGGAAATGAGGTGAGCTTTTATTTAATCAAACACCAAATTGGACAACTTTTTTTTTTTTTATGACAAACACTTTTGCTCATGACTTCCACTCTTTCTTTCCATTCTACAGAATGATATGAAGAAAAGGAATAACAGGGAAGAGTAGAGCAGCTTTATCTTTTTAAAATAAAAAAGAACCCTCAGAATTACTGGAGAGAAAGAGTTAGGGGACAGAATAAAAAAGAAGGCAGGTGTTTGGGAAAGAAGGTTCCCAAACGATTTAGCAGTTTGCTGCAGCACCTATGAATGAGCACAGCACTGAGAGAACTTCCTATCCGAGGTGTGGCTGAGGCAAATTTAGGATATCAATATTAATATTAAGAAAACTATTTGCTCTATTGTCTCAAAAAGAGAGGAGAATCTTCCATCCCAAGAGAGTAACCCACAAGGGATTTTCTGGAGACTTCCTCTTAACTCTCAGGCAATCATGCATATTAAATAATAAGGTCCATTTAAATAATCAATTGTGATAAAACATATTATTAAGGCTGCTATATGACTTATTTTTAAGGTGTTGAAACAGTGCTAATAACTGAGTACCTTTTATGATGGTATCATTTATTTATTTTTATTTGGAATTCCCTATGTTTCACTCCCTATTCCTTCCTCTCATTTCCTTTATCACTATTATTCTTTCTTGACAATCGACATTCTCTTTTCTATAAGTTACTAATAGCTTATCCTCAGATACATGTAACCAAAGACTCATTTCTTCCACGTGACACACTTAGACACTTTTTTCTGGAACTGGAATTACAAAAGCCTGGATAAAATAATTTAGCAAGCAGAACCAGCCTACTACCCTGTCCCTAAAGAAGAAATTGAAAAACTTTGCTATCGCTGTCTGAAATATGGCTTCCAGGGATAACAAGACTAAATCAATTTCCTCTCCCATCTTTGTGTGCTCTTGTGCTGTCAAGTTTTCTATTTGGGTACTGTTTAGTTATATCTTTTGTTTGTTGAAATAAACAAAAATCTTGGAGTTTAAAAACTCCATGAATTTGTAGGTAATCATCAAATGCATTTGGTTTAAAAAAAACTCCCAGTTGAATTTAAGCATTTTAAAAACAATTACACTTTAAAGAGCATTTAAACAATCTTCATATTTAATTCATGAATATGGATACTTTGGATTTTATGACCAAATAATTTGATATGCAAAACAACTTAATGTTTTCTTCTCTGACTCAAGATGTCTTTTTACTGCTAATAAAAATAATCAGTCTCATTTTCTCTTATGTAATAAACCACGTGATCTGTACAATTCTAAGCACATTGTGTCTATTACACTAACCATGACCACAACCATGCCAAGTAACTGTTATTCTCTGTTTTACACAGAAAAATCAGAGAAGCTACAGAACTTGCTTAAAGCCACAAAAGTAAACACTGGCAAATTTAGAATTAAAACCTGATTCTATCTCACAGTTTTTTAACTGTTTAAATTGTATTTACCCATCTCAATACAGGTTACAGTTTGAGGAATTTTGATAATTTTATATTGGTGCTTAACTTAGGCTACAAAAACAGAGATGGAAGAATTCCATTGTTCTTACCACTTTTCTCATGGTCCTTTGAAGGTAATGTCCTCTTTCAATCTCCAGCCTCCTGCAACTATCAATCTGCTTTCTACCTCTATAAATATTTTCCAGAAGTTCATATGAATGAATCACACAAGATGCAGTCTTCATGTGATTATTTTCATTTTCCATGTTAAATTTACCCAGCAATTGCACTACTGGGGATATACCCCAAAGATACTGATGCAGTGAAACATCAGGACACATTGTGCACCCAGTGTTCATAGCAGCAGTGTCCACAGTAGCCCAACCGTGGAAGGAGCCTCGATGTCCTTCGACAGATGAATAGATTAAGACGATGAGGTCTATATACACAAGGGAATATTACTCATCCATCAGAGAGGGCGAATACCCACCATTTGCTTTGACGTGGATGGAACTGGAGGGTATTATGCTGAGTTGAATAAGTCAATTATAGAAGGACAATCATCATATGGTTTCACTCATATGTGGAATATAAGAAATAGTGAAAGGGATTATAAGGGAAAGCAGGGGAACTGAGTGGAAAAATTAGAAAGGAAGACAAACCATGGGAGACTCCTAACTCTGGGAAACAGAGTTGTGGAAGAGGAGGTAGGCAGGGGGATGAGATAACTGGGTGATGGGCATTAAGGAGGGCACTTGATGGGATGAGCACTGGGTATTATATTATATTTTGGCAAATTAAATTTAAATTTTAAAAAATGTAAATAAATAAAACAAAAATACGATAAATAACTAAAATTTAGACATACTCTTGCTAATGTTTTCTTTTTTATTGCTGAGTAATCTTCCATAGTAGTAATATGGCAGTTTGTCAAGTTTGCTCATCCTTCTGCTAGTTAATGGATATTAGAATTGTTTCTAGTTCCTTTTTTATTATTATAAATAATACTGTTAAGAATATTTGCACAGAAATCTTTCAGCAGTCCAATATTTCCACATTCTTCATGTGGAAAATATTAGAGTACAATTGTTGGTTGGTATGAAGACCCTACAGAATATCCTTATTGCTACTGATGCTGCCTATGTTTCAGTCAAAATGAAGATTCTGATTTTTGGAGCTATAGGGAAAAAAAACACACAGGGAGTTAATTCTGCCATTGGTATGAGGCTCCTAACCCCGGTGATACTGATTTGAAGCTCTCCGGATGAATATTTAAATGTAAGCAGGTTAGAGAGAACCTCTCTTCCCAAACTCAAAGTGTATCTAGTTACTACAAGACAGAAGAAAAGAACGAGAGAGAGCAAAAGAGAGAGTGAGAGAGTGTGGGAGAGACAGACTGAGAGAGAAGATGGAGGTGGGCATATGTAAAATCTGGGTTTGGAGGGAGAAAACAGAAAATTAAAAACTGAAAAGGAGCCCACAGTTCAGTTTAACCCAAACAGATATCCAAAACTTACTAAAAGAAATTTTACAACAAAATTTAAAAGGACCTCTAAAACATAGGTTCTGAATTAATTTTAACATCTGCTGAAATACGTCAATTGGCCAACCTTTATGGCCTTAATACTGAGACTCAAATTATAGATATATTTGGAGGCCCCACTAAATTTAAACAAGGCACTACTTATAATTTTACCAAGTAGAGAACAGAGGAAAAGCAAATATGCTTCATCTTAACCATCAGACTATTTTCCTGCCTTAATTCCCCATAGACATAGCACTCACGACCCTAAAGTATCCCATGGTGGACATGGATCCTAAGACCCAAAGAGAGATAAATTAAATTGTCTTTGGCACTAACAGTTGGTTGGTCAATTTGAAATCCTATGAGAGTTCCTCTCAGTTTAAACAGTTCATATTGGCCAATGAAACTGAAACAGGATCTTTATGAATTGAAATCCATTATACAAGATATTTTTAGAGAAATGGTAATGATAAAGCTTTTGAATACTTTGCCTCTGTGTCATCTTCCTCCTTTCTCAGAGATTTTATGCAAGTCTCTTTTACTGAGAGCACAGCTGTGCCCTTGAACTCCACACCAGAACACCTTTTTTTGACTGTTCATTTACACTCAAATGGTTTCTTGATTCACATTTATAGTATATCTTTGACTGTCCTCTACAGAGTTATAATCCTTCTCTGCTTATGTGAACCGTACCTGGCAGGTGATTAATTCCATCCTCCACTTGCCAAAATTTTCTTTCCTATGTATAATCTCCAGTTCACATCTCAAACTCTCTTGTCTTCTCTCTGGAGTTTTGAGACTCTCCAACATTACTTTTATTATATGAATGTGATATAGCAACTAGTTCATGCTGAAGAGATCAATAGGGTCTTTTAGTATTGTCTCTGCATAGAAGCATCCAAAAATTCCTAAAGGAAAAGTTATGTCATTTTACATGCATTTAGGGTTTCATATATTACAAAGTACTCTTCTACACGTCATCTGTTTTGTTTTGTTTTGTCTATGAAGAGCATCTAAAGCATGATCCCATTTTAGACATGGCAAGACTGAGGTTCAGTGAGATTAAGGTGTTAACCCAAAATAGTAGATAACCCATGCTAGACTCAGGTCAAAAACTAATTCTTGCCCCTGCTCTGCCATTAGGGCTCTAGCTATCACAAAATACAGGTTTAGGTTTGACCATTTTTTCTCCTGATACCATCTTCTACCACCTTGATTTACTCTAGTGTCTATCAGCTAACTTATATATCTTAATTGCTACTGTGTTGGGATATGTTCAAGATATTCCTAACACTGAATCAACTTGAGATTCACAGAAGCCAAATGTGTCCTGAACTATGCAAAATAAAGCTTATCATGGTGACAGACCCTACCATAGTTCTTTCAGAAGACTACTCTCAGGCCCCTGGATGCTCATAAATATTGCCAATTTTGTTTTCTATTTTCCTTTTCTACCATCATCAGTGATGCTCAGAATAACAATCTTCTTTCTTTTATTTGTTCACAATTATCCCACTCCTGTTTTCTTCTTTCTCTCCATCCTGACTAAATTTATTTTTCTTTTAGCTTTTCAGGTTCATGCTTTCTACTCATGGGTTACAGTTGGTGTTCTAGAACTTCTCCTTCTACCATGTTCTCTTTCAATTACTCTACCACAGATCTCTTTCCTGGCACTGAAATAGTATCTCCGTAGCTACACACACTACTGGCATTTCTCCAGCTCTCTCCTCATTCTAAGATTCATCATTCACTTATAGTTTTTGAAAAAGTTCATCTGATGCTCTGAAAAATCTCAGTGAAATGGAAAAATATTATTGTATGCATTTTTCAAACAAGGTAACTAGATAAACTTAGTACTTTTTCTAAGCTCTTGAAAGGGAATTAACAATTTTTAAACGTTATATACATTTATCATGGTGAGCATTTCATAATACATATAAATGCTGATTCATTATGTTATATACCTGAAACTAACATAATGCTATATGTCAACTCTACTTCAAATTGAAACATAAATAATTCTTAAAAATAAAAAGTAAAATAAAAAAGGTGGCTATACCCCAGGTCTCCTCTTATCCCAGGATTTATTAATTAAGCTTATATCTATAATTTACCACTTATGATCTGATTAAGCTTTTAGAATATTGGTATAATGTCAGAGTCAATTCATGCACAAGTTGAGTTCATATTTCAGAAATTCTTCTTCAGTACGGATGGAATAAAGGATTACTAATAGTAAGGAAGACAAATTTGACCTTAACACCTGAAAATAAGCATTTGTATTTCAACAATTTGTGTTTCTCAAATGAAATTATTAAATACCCAAGATTCTTTTTCAGCTTAATATTAATTAACATAATAACCCTTTCCTTATTCTCAATTTTATATAGTCATTTACTTGAAGTAAGAACATTATTTAGAAACAACAGTTTTTCCTGCAGTTTGGTGTTTTATATATACATATGTATATAAATTCTCCTATGCACAGAGAAACATATTATTAGCTTTTTTTGGCAACTTAGGCCAGGTAAAATCAAGAACTCTTTGAAACTTCAAAAGAAAATTTACATCAAATCACATTGACTTCAGTTCACTTCTGATTCACTTAACTTTTACTGATATTTATGCTGATTATACGACTATGTGAATATGGCTTTTATGAACCCAAGAAGTCAATAGAAAGATAGAGCATTAGCTTTAGTCTAGCTTGCTAAATTTAGGAAATAATGAAATAACAGGAATTATCATTAATCTAATATTACCATATTTATGATTATGCCTGTTTAAATTTTAAAAATCAATATTTAAAATGGATATAGAATAACAATAAGTAGAAAAATTACAAATAACTTCAGAGTTTCATTTGCTTTTCCAAGAGTTTCCATGACATTAATTCCAGCAAACTATTCTAGGCTGCCTTCATGCATAAACTACTGGTTCCTCATAATGGCGTATGGCATTTCAATTTCAAACCTGCCCTCAATAAACAGGATGAAGAATTACCGTGCTCATGTATAAACTGCTTTGTGACTCAATGTTTATCTACCATAATCAATAACACCCAAATTCAAAAAAACTCAAAGCACAAAGCACATGAAAAGTAAAACAATTTTATTTCATCTGCTAAGCAAATTCTTTGTTCTCTTCTGGAGTAGAAAAGATTATTGAAACAATTGGTGCCACAAGGTAAACTCCATCATACAAAAGCTGTAATGTAAATTAAGCAGTGAAGTGTTCAAAGAATCTGCTTAGTTTCTAAAGGTGATTTTGTTTATGCATTTATTGATTTCTTCAGATGTATAATCTCGTCCAGTTCCTCTATTCATCAACCCTGATCTGTCCTCTATAAACCCTCAAATAATGTAATAAATACTATCTAGGAAAATACATTCTGCTGCAAAGCAGTATCTCCCTGTGTAGAGAAATGTCTGAAATAAAAGATAAAGCAATCTAAATCGACTTCAGAGTGCCACAGGTTAACCACACTGGAAAATAAGTTTATTGAAACAAAAGCTTTGTTTTTAATTAAACTCTAAATAAATTTTTATATTTTACATAACATTAATTTAAGATACAGCTTTTATATTTGGAGGACTGGATCCTGTTCTTTATATTTCCAGTCCTAAAGCTAACATTTTCTTGAGTATCTATTAAGTATCATTTTAAAGGTCACACTGTATGAGAACTTCATTTTTTTTTTAACTTTTATTTATTTATGATAGTCACAGAGAGAGAGGCAGAGACACAGGCAGAGGGAGAAGCAGAGGGAGAAGCAGGCTCCATGCACCGGGAGCCCGACGTGGGATTCGATCCCGGATCTCCAGGATCGAGCCCTGGGCCAAAGGCAGGCGCCAAACCGCTGCGCCACCCAGGGATCCCTGTATGAGAACTTCAACCAAGCTTAGCTTTTACTGTGACTATCACAACTGTAAAAAAAAAAAAAAAAATGAAGATTTTAGGATCTGCCTTCTTCTGCTTCCATGAGGAAAATACTCTTCCTGACTTTGCTGTCTACTAAAACCTTAAGACCACATGATATGATGATAATCCTTGCCTTCCCTTATTTATCAGGAATAAAAAGAAAAAAAATTTTGGAATTCGAGGTTTTGTGATTTGTTAGCTGTATGGCTCTTCTTTCATTTATTTATCCATCCAGTACATTTTCATTAAGCAGCTCATCTGTGTCAGGAAACTTTCTAGTCTCTGGGGCTACTTTAGTAGCCAAAACCAAACCAAGTGCCTTCCCTACGGAATATACATTCTGGTGGATATGACAGATTAAACAAACCCATTACATGGGCAGCTACAGACATATAAAGAGTGAAGTAGCATGGTAAAATAGAAGTATAATATTTAATAGATTGGACAGAAAGACCCTCTCCGAAGAGACAACATTTGAACAGAGGTATGGCTGAGGTAATAGAATAAGAAAGCTAATAGTAATTCCTAGTAGGGGGAATACTAGTGCAAAGGCTCTGGAATGGGAGTGAGCACTGGGAGTTCAGAGAGGAGACAAAAGTTAAGGTTCAAGTGGCTGAAGCAGTATGTGTCATGCAAAAGAGGCAGGAGAGTAGTTCAGACTGGTATGTGGGAGACAGATCACGTGGGCCTTGTACCCACAGCACATTGCCTAGGATGGGAAATCACTAGAGATACTGAGTAGAAATGACCTGTATATATTCTTGCTGTAAAAGGCTCACACTGGCTGCTGGCAGAGAACGTGCAAGCAATTTAAACTCTCAAATCTCAATTTCTCATTTTTGAAATAGGAATAATAATGTTTACCTAGTTTGTCCCATAAGCATTGAATGAATTAGCATGCATGTCTGACACATAATAAGATCTTGATAACAAATATTTCTTTTTCTGTGTTTCTTTCTCTTGAGTTAGATAAAACACTGTCCCTATTCCTTTCAAAGCAAATTCTACCCATAACCTCTATTCCCCTAATTCCATCTTTTTTCTAATTCTGCCAGGTTCTTTTCTGTCAAATATTTTCTTCACACTCTATCTTTCTTCCAAATGATTTATTCTTTCAAACTGAAAGCATATAAATGTCCTCTTACCTCAGACAAAACCATTTTTCTTCAATCTTGTTATTTCTGATATCTCATCAGAATGTACCACTCTCCTTTATTTTTATAAAAAAATTTATAAAAGCAATAGTCAATATATAATGCTTCCATTTCTTTCACATTTCATTGTTCCCTCATGTTTATAGTTGAATATTTGCCATTACAATTCTACTGAATCTAAGTCCCTGATTGTTCTACCCAGTAGAAGAGGCAGTGGAAGACTTTAATCACGATGGCAATGAAATAATTCTGCTACTGAAATCACATGCTTGCCAAGGATTCTGAAAGGTACAGATAAATTTTAAAAACTAGTCTATTAGAAAAAGCAACGGCATGAACAAAGTACTGGGTATAATGAAGTAAAAATTATTTCAGTGAAGAAACTATGGAAAGTTCCAATTAAAAATTACCCTGCTGTGGGGGCTTCTCCTTCTGCCATGATGGGGTAACTACTGCAGAACTTGCTCACTCACTGTAAACAATTCAACAACTGGGAAGCTTTATGGTAAAACTGTTTAAAACATCAGACAAGAGGCATTGCATGCATGATTTTGATCCATGATACTTAAAAAAAAAATGAGATGAGGCTTACAATTATTGGATTTCTACCTGGAGGCACTTTTACACTACAGCACAGGAAGAGGGAAAAAAGCAGGCATGATGTTCTGACAGAGTTGAGGAGCCCAGTCTCCAAATTCAAGGAGGACAAACTGTCTAGAATTGATGGGAAAGATTATTGTGCAAAAATGAGCCATACAGAAAAAGAGATCCAAAAATCTACAGAAGGCTCCCCTTGAGTGTGTTACTGAATAATAAGCTTTACAAGAGATGTAAAAAAATCAATTCCCAGAACTCACACAAGACCAGGAGATAGTTAAGTTCTTACTAGGCAAATTGGAAAAACCATACTGAACACCAAGAGCATTCAGCTAGAGACTCCAGAAATGCTATATTATAGTAGTCACCAAGTTCTCACAATGGCCCATAATTTACCCATTGACTTGCCTTTACCTAACTTCCTCCCACAGGCCTCTGAACTTTGGTTCACCTGCAAACTTAACCAAGGACTAGCATGCAGAACATCTCCCCTTATCAGATCATTTTGGAAATTGGCTGACTGCAAAGAACAATTTCTGTAGATCTGCTTCAATAATACTCTCTGCTCACTCGTCGTTGTTTGTCTCAGTTCTCTTAGCCTTGCTAACCCCTTGTAATGGGTTGAATGTTACCCCTTCCAAAAATTTAAGTCCATGATTAACCCCCAGAATCTGTGAGGGCTACCTTATTTTGAAAAAGGGTCTTTGCAGGTGTAATTAAACTAAGGATCTTGAGATAAATTCATCCTCGTGGGCAGCCCCGGTGGCTCAGCAGTTAAGCGCAGCCTTCAGCCTGATTCTGGAGACCTGGGATTGAGTCTCACGTCAGGCTCCCTGCATGGAGCCTGCTTCTCCCTCTGCCTGTGTCTCTGCCTCTCTCTCTCTCTCTCTCTCTCTCTCATGGATAAATAAATAAAATCTTTAAAAAAAAGTAAAAAAAAAAAAGCTTCATTATCCAGTTGCACTCTAAATCTAGTGACAAGTGTTCTCATAAAAGACAAAAGAGAAGACACAATGAGGAGGAGAAAGCCATGTAAACTGAGGGCAGAGATTGGATTAATGCAACTCAAGCCAAAGAATGTCTGCAGAAGCTGGAAGAGAAAAGGAAGATTCTCTTTTAGAGCCTTCAAGAGGGAGCACAAACCTGCTGACACCTGGATTTCTAACTTTTGACCTCCAAAACTTTGAGAATAAAGTTCTGTTGTTTTAAGCAACCAAGTGTGTGATCATTTTTTATGGCAGCTCTAGAAAATTAGTGCAGTACTCCTTTATGAAATAAAATACTTTCTCCCTTTTATTTTCTGCTGCTTACAGATCCTGAGGTAAGAGTCCTCTTCCTGCTGCATTATTCTTTTTGAATACAGTCTCTTACTGTTTCTTTCTTTTTACTTGACAGTAGTATGGTTAAATAAGCCCTAAAGTAAAAGCAACTTCAAACTCCTCATAACTTTAAAAACAAAACTAATAAAAAGCCTGGAAAATATAAAGCTGACCCACTAGTAAGCAGCTTAACTACCAATCTATTTGAGTTTTACAAATTTAAGAAAGACAACTTCCTTAAACAACAATAGAAATATATAGGTATTGGTCTCTGCCTCCATTTCTGGTGACAGAGCTCCTAAAACCTTGTGATTTCCTAAGTGTTAAGAGCACAAAGAGAATTTTTTGTTCTATTATTTAGTCTTTGGTGCCAGTTCCTGATACACAATGTTCCTGTTACTTTTGAATTTCCTGGGTAATAGGTGTCTGTTTTGTTCTGATGAAGCAACTCTTGATGGGCTCCTGAATAGCTTTAAGATTGGTGTTGGTTATAATAAAGATCACACCATAGTTCGAAGCTTAGAAACTTAAGTCCTGCCTCGATCCTCTGGGAAAAGGAGAGGGGTTAGAGACTGAATTAATGACTGATCATGCCTACTCTATGAAGCCTTCATAAAATCCCAAAAGCACAGGATTAGGAGAGCTTCCAGATGAGTGGACACATTTATATGCTGGAAGGATGGCAGATTCCAACTCCATGGGCCAGAATCTCCCACACTTGGGACTTTTCTGGACCTTACCCCTCTGTGTCTCTATATGTGTCTATCTGTATTCATTATCTTACCCTTTATTATGTAATAACTGGTAAATGTAATTGTTTCTCTGAATTCTATAAGCTAGTCTAGCAAATTATCAAACCCAAAGAGGAGGCTGTGGGAACCCAGTTCATAGCTGGTCACCCAGAAGTCCAGGTGACAATCTGGATGCCATCTAGAGTAAGAACAAGGTACACTCTTATGCAACTGAGCCTAATCTTGGGGACCTGATTCTGTTTCCAGGTAATGTCAGAAATGAATTAAATTGTAGGACACCTAGCTGGCGTTGAGAATTGCTTGCTATGTGTTTAAAACCCCACACATTTGGTAACCAGAAGTGAATTATTATAGTAATGTGAAGTAAAGGAGAAACACAGAATTTTCCAACTCAACAACAAAATCCCAATATTCAACGATATAACTTTCTTTAACTTTTTTAATAGGCAATATAATAACAAATATCACAAAATATGTGAAGCAGGAAAATGGATCTCATGAGTCAGAGAATCAGTCAATAAAACATACTTAGAAATGGCAGAGATGGTGGAATTAGCAAACAATGACTTCAACACATCTATTACAAGAGCAGTAAGATGTTAAAGGAAAACATGAGCATAGTGATGAAAGAGATAAACTCCATATGGAAATGATACAATGGAAAGTCTATAGCTTAAAAATACACAAACATAGTTTAAAGCTATCATCCCATAGATTCAAGAAAGGTAAGAAAGACAAGGGTACGTAAGCAAAATAGGCACAAAGGAAGACACACCAAGGCATGAAATAAGTATATTAGGAAAACCAGTAATAAAGAGGACATCTAAACAGCAGGAGAAAAAAAAGTTTAATTTCATCTGAGGGAAAAAAAGAAACACCTGAGACTTCTCTTCAAAATAAAAAAAAAAAAAAAAAAAAAAACAGAAAATAATTGAAAAATTTTATGCTGAAAGAAGAAAAAAAAAAAAACTCATAGTTTATCCAGGAAAAATACCCTTCACAAGTAAGCATAAAATTAAGGCTTTTTTAGACATAGAAAACTCAAAGAATTTATCAGCAGTAGACCTACAGTTAGAAAAAAAGTATTGGAAAAAAAACTTCATTCCTGGAAAAAAAAAAAAAAAGGAATGAAAAGTGATAAATGTGGTCAATAACTTTTCCCACAAAAACGTCTTTAAAAAAAAAGATTTTATTTATCTATTCATGAGAGACACAGAAAGAGAGAGGCAGAGACACAGGGAGAGGGAGAAGCAGGCTCCATGCAGGGAGCCCAATGTGGGACTCAATCCTGGGTCTCCAGGACCACACCCTGGGCCAAAGATGGTGCTAAACCTCTGAGCCACCAGGGCTGCCCTCCCACAAAAATTTCTTAAGAAAATTTACAATTTAAAGCAAAATGCTTGAAATGTAACAATTATAGCATATGGAGAATATCTATGTATTAAAAAATCAGTATAAAGGACAGGAAGTAGGAATCATGAAACAATTATTGTAAGAGTTTAACTTTACATAAAGTGATGTAATTTGGAGTGAGACTGTGACAAATTATTAAAGATATTTATTTTAACCCTGGAGCAACAAAGAAAAAAGTAGTTAAATTTCCATTAGTGAACATAAAATGGAACACTAAAAAATGCAGTTACTCCATAAAAGGGAAAAACGGAATAGTTTTCTAAGTCCTAGTGTCATCAGGAAGTACTGGAAGTTGTGCCAAATGTAGTAATTCATATTAGATTTTAAGAAGTCAAAGATAAATGTTCTAATCTCCAGGAAGCCTCTCAAAGAATATTATGAGATATATAATGTCAAGTTAATAGAGGAGAAAAATAGAATATTAAGACATTGACTAGTCCAAAAGATGGCAAGAAAAGAGAATAAAAGAAATGTAAAAGATGTTTGTCAAATAGGAAAATAAATCACAACTTAATAAACAACTTGCACTTCATGGATGCTGCTAAAACTAGGAAAATAAGAAAATAAACTTTTAAAATGCACATTAAAAAGGAAATTTATTTATGTTTTTTTAAAGATTTTATTTATTTATTCACGAGAGACACGGAAAGAGAGAGAGAGAGAGAGAGAGAGAGAGAGAGGCAGAGACCCAGAGGGAGAAGCAGGCTCCACGCATAGGGAGAAGCAGGCTCCATGTAGGGAGCCTGATGTACGACTCGATCCCGGGACTCCAGCATCATGCCCTGGGCCAAAGGCAGATGCTAAACCACTGAGCCACCCAGGGATCCCCAAAAAGGAAGTTTAAAAAACTTTAAAACATTTCTATTTTAAGATTCCAGGATAAAAGAACCAAAATAGAAAATATAGTTTATTCTTTTTTTTTTTCAGGATTTGTTTTTTTTTAAGATTTTATTTATTTATTCATGAGAGACACAGAGAGAGAGAGGGGCAGAGACATAGGGAGAAGGTGAAGCAGGCTCTTCACGGGAAGCCTGATGTGGGGCTCTATCCCCAGACACTGGGATCATGCCCTGAGCTGAAGGCCTATGCTCAACCACTGAGCCACCCAGGCATCCCCTTTTTATTTTTAGAGAGAAAGTGAGAGAGCACCTGTGGTGTGGGTGGGGTGGGAGGCGAGAAAAAGAGAAGGAGAGAGACAATCTCAAGTAGACTCCCCAAGGATCATGGAGCCCAGAGCCCATGCAGGGCTCAACATCAGGACCCTGAGATCATGACCTGAGCCGAAATCAAGAGTCAGACACTCAACCAAGTGAACCACCCAGGAGCCCCCAATATAGTTTACTCTAAAAGTTATAATTGAAGTTTTTTAGCAAGGAATAAGGAGCAAATATAATTTAGCAACATCAAGAATGAAAATGAAGACATCCTTACTGTTCCTAGATATCATATAGTTAATAAGAAAATATTGTGAGCAACTTATGTCTAATTACTTGAAAAATTGCATGAAATGTCCCAATTTTTTTAGAACACTGCTTTCCCAAAATGAATTGTGTGACATCTACTTCAAAAATCGAATCTCTTCAGTATTTTCACAACGAGAAAATTCTATATGACTTAATCCAGTGTAGGAGGAAGTGGGGAGTAGTAGGGGGAGAAATAAAATAGATTCACCTGGATTCATTTAAAAGTTTTATTAACTCCAACACTCATTAATGGCCAATAAAATTGTGGCAACCAGGCAAAATAAGAAGATTCTCAAATTGATACAGAATAGTTCAAACACACTACCGGGATGTTTGCTATCTGTGATCAGGAAAATTATGACCACTATCACCACTTTTATTCAACGTTGTATTTTAAATATGTTACAATAAGGCAAGGAAAATAAATAAAAAACATAGGATTGAAAAGATTAAAATGAAATTATTCACAGAGAGCATAACTGAATTCCTAAAAAAGCTGTTTCCAGAAGCAAATTAATACTTTAGAATTTGTACTTGAATTTGTAGAAAAATCAAGATTTCTTATTGCTCATGCAATTAAGTCCTAGTCACCTAAATTTCTTGACACATCAAGATAATCAGGTCTGCAATATTTTTTCTAGTGAATTGCTCTGATCCAAAAGATTATAAAACTCATCTTATTTCCTGAGAGAGCTAAGTGGTTACACCCTGACAAAGGCCCTAGGTGAAGCCTCACATTGCTGCATGATTCCAAAACTATCTCCCTGTATATTTACATATTTAGGTGTCAAAGAGATTAAGCCTGGAATTTGGAAACCTCTCTAAATTGTAAAAGCTGAGACAAAGTGAGCTATCTGGCTATCTGGAGACACTGTATTTACATACCAAATGGCTAGAGTGAGAAGGAAACCCAAGAGGGAATAGGGACAACTGCCTTTGTAAGGAGAAAAAAAATCATTTCTCCTTTTTGTTTGATTATGGGGTATGGAGTTCCTCAGAAAAATTGACCTGGCTTTCATCCCATCACACTAAGAGTGAATTCTAGGACAAATGAGGACTGATTAACTTATGTAATGTTAGGTATTTAGTAAATTTTTGTTACAGTATACCTTATGTGATCATTCAGATACAATTATAATAACAACAAATATTAAAAACCTAACAATTCATTAAGATCTTTGGATCTAAGATCAATATTCCAAATTTCACTTTATTTCTATATACTAGAAACAATGCATAGAAAATATGCTAACAGTATAGGCAAAAAAAAAAAACCCTGATAAATTGGGCCTCATTATAAAAACATATGTTGACCAAAAGACAGTATTAAGAGTGTGAAAAGTCAAGCTACAATCTGGAAGAAGATATTTGCAGTACTTAGATCTGACAAAGGCTTTCCATTTACAACAATCACGAACCAGTAAGTAAAAGACAGGCAACCTCATATAGAAGTGGATGAAAGCTCTAAATAGGTACTTCATAACAAAGGATTTCCAAATGGTCACTGAACATAAAAAGAAAGAGTTAATTTTATTAATCATTTCATAAATACCAATAAAACCCCAAAGCCCCACAATGAGACATCACTACATATGCAACAGAATAGCTAAATAAGAAAAAGGAATAAAAATCTATGACAAATGTTAGTGAAGCTGTGGAGGAATTAAAATTCTCATACATGGATGGTGGGATTGTAGATTTCTGAAGTCTTCTACATGTTTAGAAGAAAAACTTCAGCCACTCAGAATTATTCAGTTATATAATAAACAAGCCACAGAGTAGAAAAATGCTATTTGTTTTATATATAGATATTAATATATGATATATATATTTACATGTATATATATTTACTTGTATGTATACATATATATGAAAGGACTTGTATTCAGAATACAGAAAATAAATAATTTTAAAGATCACAGAGAAAAAGTACAGAATACATGGCTCTCATACATGAAAAGCTGTTCAATTTCACTTATAATAGAAATAAAAATTAAAACAAAGCTGAGATACTGTTTCTCGCAAGTCTGAAGAAAAATTGCGTACATTTGACAGTATCAACATGTAGTGAATCAGGTGCTCTGTTGTAATGCTGGTAGAATGCATCATTTCTTTGTAAATGCCTATGGAAGTAACTGGGGAAGCTGCTCTCAAAATGACAAATTCAATGATCTTTTGACCTAAGAGTCCCATCTGTGACTCTTCAACTTTCAGATACACCAGTGTAAGTAAAAAAATATTTAACATGTTTACAAAATAGTTGCTATAGCTTTGATTATGATAGAAGATCAGAAATAAACCATATTCATTACTACAATACATCCACATAGAACACCATGCAGCTAGAGAAAAGATCTGAGAAAGCTATTTTTTTACTCACACCAAACAATGAAATGATAACTGAAAAAGGCAAGGTACAGAAGGTTTAGTGTTGTCTTTTGTGAACGATGAGAAAAGCAGAAAAGAAGGTACAGCATTAAAAAAAAAAAAAAAAAAAAAGAAGAAGGTACAGCATTTTATATTTACCTCAGTCTGCATAGAAAAACGGTGAGGTTGTTACATGTTGAGTAAAGGGATAGTGGGGCATTTGGATATAGGAGTGGGAACAGACCTTTCAATGTATTCCTGTATAGATCATTCTAATCTTTTTATCATGTGCATATATTATCTAAACAAAAAAATATAGAGTCATTCAAATATTTTAAAGTTATAAAAATTAAAGTGCTAATCTTTATGTTAGGATTTACTTTCTATGTTTGGGTGTTAGAAAAATCCCTTTTGTTCATGAAAAATGGGTCAACAGAAAATTGCTTTTACCGTCTTATTTCACTAAAAATGACTATCTTAAGTCTGTTTCTCTATTTAATTGTTATGGTTTCTGTTATGTTTACTATATTTTATATGGAAAATAAAACATAATATGGAAAGCACCTGATATCAAATTCAGTTTATATGGATATCCAGTGCTGGATATCAAATTCTACATTATTATTCTTTTCTGGGTCTCCAGTAAAGCACATACATAATGCTTATTTATTTTATATATAATGAAGAAATAACTTCTCTGAATTTTCAGTTACCAGTCCTTAAATTTACTGAAAACTCTATGAGAAGCAGCCATGTCACGAATTTTCTGTGGAAATTCAGGAAAATTTCAGGAAAACAGGAAAAGCCCATTATGCTGCGCTTTGACAATTACATTAAAATTAATTAAACAAGTTAAATAACAAAAATTAATGAAAGATCTCTTTTGGGAATTACAAATTAGGAAAAAGTATATTTCTTCTGAAAAACTAGTGTTTCCAGTTAGCTGGATTTCTTGCTGCCTCTACATTAAATAAATTAATCCTTACTACATAGATGCTAAATGTTTTATTAATCTTAAATTATTAAAACATTTCGTTTTAACATATTAGTGCTTGTTTATATTAAAATTCACTTCAAATCATTTTTGACAGAGTTAGGACATAAATTAGCATATTAGCTTTCCATGGCTAACATAACAAATTACCATTAGCTCTTAACACCTTAAGACAACATAAATTTATTGTCTCACAATTCTATAGGCCAGAAGCTTGGGTTGGCTGAGCTGGTTTTCTCTACTTCAGGTCATGCAGGTTATAGGAAACCAAGGCACCCACTACTAGGGCTGTTATCAAGAGGCTCTGGGAAAATCTACTTTCAAGCCCATGCATCTATATTGTTGGCAGAATTTATTTAATTTGCCAGCTGACATCTGGGAGGTCCCCGCTTGATCCCAAGAGGCCATGCTGTGGTCCTGGCACATGTGCTCCTATGTCTGAAAGACAACAATGGTGTTTCCAACCCTTATCATTCTTGAAATCTTTCTGACTTTTCCTACATCTCTTCGGCCTCTAGCCAGAGAAATTTCCTTGCTTTAAAGGGCTCATGTGATTAGATTGTGCCCACCTAGATAATCTAGGATACTCTTATATCTAAAAGTCCATAACCTTAAATATATCTGCAAAGTCACTTTTGCCACAAAATTTACCTTCTTCACAGGTTTCATTGATTAGTTTGTGGACTTTTTTTTTTTTTTTGGAGGGGGAGATGGGAGATACAATAACATGTAAACCAAAATACTTGGCTATTTCCCATACCTCAACACCCACAAAGTATAATTGTAACTGATTGCTCAAAAACTCATAGAATGTAGCATAAATTTCTATAGATAAGCAAAATAGGGGAAACATATCTTTTGTTACAAAAAATTAGAAATGTTAAAAGAAGAAGGTAAGCCTTTGAAAATAATTGACTTGGATTGGGGAGAGAAAATAAAGAAAGCCCTTTTTTATTATTTGTTCATGTTTTATATTCCAGAATCTAAAATATGTTTTAAAAAGCTGCCCTATTTGTCAATCTGTCATGAAATATATTTCAGCTTCAAGCCTTATGCTCCTGGGGAAATCACAAAACATCTCATTCAGCTGAAGAGGCTGAAACTCTAAGCAGTGCAATTAATATCTTCCATTTTTGCCATCGGCACAGAAAGCAGCTCCTTGGAATCTGAATCACTAATTGTGTCTAATAGCTTACATCTGGCTTGTGCAAGTTCAGCACATCAGGATTTGCTTTATGTGTCCTGGTCATCAGGCGTTGAATGGATATGCTCTGACCTGGGCTTCAGACTAACTGCCACATTCTAACCTTCTCAAGAAATAGAATATTCATTAATGAATGAAATCTGGTTTCAGAAAATTGTCTGTAGACATTCTTCCCACTGAATGCAGCTTTATTATAACTGGCAGTCCTGAATAAGATGACAGAAACACCATAAAAAAACAAAAATCTTCCCTGGAGTGTGTCAAATGAAGTTTTGTTTAAAACTGAGATAAATAAGGTTGTTATACTGATTCACTTAATTTATTTTTGTGCTACGAAAACTCAAGACTCTTGCATATATTAATTTTAGTAGATACACCAGGAAACCATTCATCTAAGATATAATCCAGAATATATGAAAAGTTCACAGTTATCTTGAATAACTGAAATAATGCAGTATTTGTCTTTCTGTAACTGGCTTATTTCACTTAGCATAAAGATTTAGCCCTATTGTTGCATATGGTAGGATTTCCTCCTTTTTAAGGCTGAGTAAGATTCTATGATATGTACACACCACATTTTCTTTATCCATTCATCCACTGATGGACATTTAGGTTATTTCCCTATCTTGGCAATTGTGACCAATGCTGTAATAAATATGAGGGTGAAGATCTAGTGCCTATAGTTAAAACTAAATTGCACGTTTAAAATTTGTTAGGAAGATAGATCTCATATTAAAGGTCTTAATACAAATGACGACGATGAGAAACAAGGAAACTTTTGGGTGTGTTGGATATGTCTACTACCTTGTGGTGATGGTTTCATGGGTGTGTGCACACCCTAAACTCAACAATTATATTTATTAAATATGTGTAGTTTTGTATATTATAACTCAATAAAGCTTTTTTTAAAAATAGCATTATACAGTTATCTGAGCTGAGCTTTGACCCCGCCTTATTCCTTCTTCCAATTCAGAAAAAAATTTCCTGACATTCCCTAGTCACATCTACCATGACAAAAGGTATCCCAGCCTAGCCTGGCACAAATTCAGCTCTTATCTCATCCCTAAGATAACTTTCTTCTAAGTGACATCAATGCTACCATCTGGGCAGCACCCACTCTCAAGGCAGTGTGATGTCACTTCTAAGATTCCTTCACTTTGGGAAGGAGCTGAAAAAGCAATAATTGGGCACAACCTTTGTTACGAGGAAAGAAGATAGGCTTTTTCATGGTTTCATTTCTCTCCATGTGCACACATGGTAACTTACCCACTATTTCCTTTAGGATATTTTTCCTTTCGGCTTCTGTGCTCAAATCTCCTTGCTTTCCATTAGCATTTTTGTTCTTGAAAAGAGGAGGAGGAGAAGGAGGGCCCTTAGTACTGCAATCTTGCCCAAAAATACATATTCTGCTATTTATCAATACTGTTAAGTATGAAGAACACTGTAGGCCTTAATTACTTGGACAATGGGAAAGAGGGGTGCTAAAAGCTTTTATACATAAATCTCCTAGTACTTTTATAGAAATATACAGTATTTAAATACCCTAAAGATAGATCAAAAAGGCACTCAGATATCAACATTTTAAGAGAAAAAAAAATAAGAGAAATTTTTACATACTATCTCTTAGTTGGTGCTTTAAAAGACACATATAACAAAAAAAAATATAGTACCTGTCCTTATAAAGCATCTCTTAACATCCTTGCAGTTATCTTGGCATATTTTTTAATTGTTCAATTTCATAGTTAGAGGGCAATGTAATCTTTCCTTGTTTAGTGCTACTAAACTTATCCCTGTATGTGTTTGATATGTGTAGGTGTGTCTATGTTTGGTTTTAATGGATTTTTCCTTAAAGATGTGAAGTAATAATTACAATAATTAATACCTAGCATTTGTTTAGCATTACATACATACAAAAGTAAACACACTTTATGTGTCTTCTCCTTGTTTAATATTTAAAACATCCCGATAAGATGGATTTTATTAACATCTTCATATAATCTCTGAGGAAAATGGAAATGCATAAGGATGATCTCACTGGCTTGTGTCGTCTATAAGAGAGATGTGTTCAAGGTACGTTGGTGACATAAAGGACGGAAAAATGAATAATCCTGACTTACGTCATGTTCAGAAGGTGAAAATAAAATGACACCAAAGATGAGTGAGTAAGTCTTAGCAAAGACAACCAGAGGTAAAATGCTTTTCAAGCAGAGAAATATGCACCAGTAGGGAGCTATCAAACAGGTCTGGTAAAGAATAGGGGGTGAATTCAAAGGGGTTCTGAGACTGGAGGCAGGAAGGGGATTTGCAGATGGGGCCCCAAATGGCTAGGAAGGGAATCCCACAAGGCAAGTAGAAAGGCTGATCCTTCTCTGAGAGTCAGGCTAGAAACAGCAAAGCAAAATGCAAAGCACAAAGGCTGTAGATTACACAAAACCACCCAGTTGAGCATAACAACATGTATCTGGAAGAGCTCAAGAGTGAAAGATACATTCATAGTGTAATGGGACAACACTAATACTGAACTACACAGTTTATATGTTTCTTGTATGCTCCTTTCTTCCTATTTCTCCTAAATATTTAAATCAGTTGAAAAGCACATTATCAAGTCTCACTTGTTCTAACAGAACTAATCTAAGAGATTTGTGTCTACCCTGAATTTAGACTTTTTAAAAGAACGAGTAGGACCCTGGATACTAGTGTGATTAAGGGAGCAGTAACTAGAGTGAAGAATCCCAAGGGGAGATGAAATGCAAGGTGGCAAAACAGAGATGATTCTGGGGCAAAACTTTTGTTTTTCTTTAAATCAGGAGCTAATCACATAAGTGGAAAAAATGGACTCTCCTCTATAAGTCTAGAATGACTTTTTTTTCCCTTTATTATTCCAACTAAGTCTTGTAATTATTCAAAATTTTAAATGCATGGTATCTATGAAAGTATGAAACTTTTGCTCATTTGAAAAAGTCAAGAGACAATCAATTCATATCCTCAACTGAATGAACCAACTTTGATCTGTATTATTGCTTCATAAAAAAAGTATATGTTAAAAGTAAATTCTTATTTAATAAATTTGATCGATTAAAAAAATTTGATCAAGATCTGCTACAATATATAGTGCCTATGGTTAAAATATTGTATTATACAGTTAAAAATTTTACTTATTTTTATTTTTTTTTTACTTAAGATTTTTTTATTTATTAAAGAAAGAGAGAGAGGGGCGTGGAAACATAGGCAGAGGGAGAGGCAGGCTCCCTATGGGGAGCCTGATGTGGGACTCAATTCGGGTCCCAGGGGTCACGACCTGAGCCAAAGGTAGACCTTCAACCACTGAGCCACCCATGTGCTCCTACAGTTAGACATTTTATTTTTATTTATTTTTTTTTCAGTTAGACATTTTAAAGGTAAATTTCATATTAAGTATTCTCACAAAATTTTAAGAATGAATTTCAGCTGAATAAAACATGCAAAATGGCACTCGATGGTAAAGAAATTATTTTTATAGGAAAAAAAATATTGTACAAATCATGAAATATAAAAATTGCATTGGATATTGGATATTGGATTTTGATGTATGCCTAAAATAGAGTAAGCTGCAGTTAACATTTCTTTTTTTTTTAATTTATTGAGGTATAATTGACAAACATTGTACATATTCATGGTATAAACTTGATGTTTCATATATGTAGAAACTGAAATGATCACCATAATCAAGTTAATAAACATATCTGTTATATCACATAGTTACTAATGTTTTTGTGTGTGATGAGGACAGTCAAGAACGACCTACTTTGCAAATTTTAAGTATATGCTACAAGATGGTCAGCTGTAGTGACCATGCTATATATAAGGTCTTCAGAACTTATTTCTCCCACATAATTTCTCATTTCCCTCAAGCCAACCCTGTTAACTACCATTCCAGTCTCTTCTACGATTTAGACTATTTCAGATTCCTCACATAAATGAGATCATGCAACATTTGTTTTTCTATTTGCCTTTTTTTGCTTAGCATAGTGTCTTCCAGATTCATCCAAATTATTACAAGTGGCAGGATCCACAACTTTTTTAGGGCTGAATAATATTCACACACACACACACACACACACACACACACACATACATGCATATGCACACACATGTATATATATGAAACATTTTCTTTATTCATCCAGCAATAGATATTTAGGTTGTTTTACTATTGGGTTATTGTGAGTGATACTACAATGAACATTGGATGCATGTATCTCTCCAAGGTATATACCCAGAAGTGTGATTGCTGGATCATATAACAACTCTATTTTTAGTTCTTTGGAGCACCTCCATACTGTTTTCCAAAATGGTTGCACCAATTTACATTCCCACCAATAGTGCACAAATGTTCCAATTTCTCCACATCCTAATCAACCTTATCTCACCTGTTTTTTTCCTCCTGTTCTTTCTTTCCAAATATATTATTTTTATAGGAAATTATATTCCTGGATGTTAAATATTTTTAATGGAAGCATAATACAGATACTATGCTGATACTTAAAGACATATGAAACTACCTGACATAGTGTTTTGTTAATCAATTTTGTTAAGGCTTTGGGGACATAATTACAGACTTCCTGGCAGATGTTTAGGTAAATAGGATTTTTTTTTTTTTTACTAAAAATGGGTTTCTTTGAGGAGCTGTCCAACACTAACAAAATCAAGGTAAACATTTATTCTGTTTTATGAACACAAGTGAATACCTCTTCAAATTAAAAACAAAAGTCAGTTACTATGGGCTGAGTCAGTTTACTAAGACAAAAAAGAAAAGTGAATGATGTGATATTCCTCCACTGCTCATTTCAATATATACACAGAAACCAGATTTCACATTGTTCATCTCTGAAAGGTAGTTATTGCCAAAGAATTGGTGACATTTTCCCTAGTATTTAATTTCTATAGCATTACTAATCCTTGATAATGTATTCATCCTCAAGGAGAAACAAAAAGGCAATATCTTGGCTTTCTGACAGTCTAGATTATTCTTTGTCCTGTGTTCCTTGTATGTATCTGATTGTTTTTCTAAACTTCCATTTGTCTTGTTCTATTTTTTCTTCTTATAAATAATGGCTATCTTAAAGTGCTTTTAAATATTTTTATAGAATTTAAAGCTACTCAAGGGAAATGAAGATAGCCAAAATATCTTCTAAGAGCATGTAAGCTGTAACACTTTGGCTGCCAAGCTAAAGTATTTTTAATAGAAATGTGTGAACATGTTAATCCTATTCAGGATGATTGAATGTGGTCAATATGGAATGCAAGAATATGTAATGTGATGACACCGCTTTTATGTGTACTCTCATAAAAATAAGTTATATCTTTCTAGGTCATCATTAATATCCCTCTTCTTTAAGTGTAGCCATGGTGAGGCAGTCCTAGTTTATACAGTAAGAAGATAGTCTCTTGATGTTTTTGGAGGGAAAGATATTGAAATCAGATATACATGCTTATGTGCCTGTATGTGTGTTTGTATTTATGTCCTTCAGAGACAAAATCAGCAATTTCGTTTTTAAAGAGGTCCTGTCTACATTAAGGCAGACATATCTTTAAACATAAAGATATGATACTGCCATGTTTATGCTTTGTCCCAGAGGATATATTTTTTAATGAGCTTTTCATGTATGAAGCAGCATTTAATGTCAGTTAAGCAGACAGAATGAAAATTGATGATATTCTAAAATCATTGAGACTTAGATATAAGGGGGACTTCAGAGAACCTGAGTCATCATCAACAGTTCAGCCTTTGCTACAAGATGGCTGTGAAAACCCTTCCAGAAACATTTAATTAGAAATAGGGTTTCTTGCAGATGCATCCACTGCACAATTTTCTTATCAGAATATTAATACACCAAGTTATCCTCACTCTATTTGACACCTTATTTAAAAATACCAAATACTCACTTAAACTTTGCCTCTCTTACCATTCTTCACCTTCATGTTTTATATACAAAAAATATGTCTCCAAAGAACATGCTTTTGTTTGTCAATATGCCTGGATACACCCCCCCCACCACCAAAATAGTAAAGAAAAACTTAAAGATAAGTGCTTCTTTTCCCTTCTTTTGACTGTCAGATTTCTAATGTTTTCCTTCCACACCTCACAAGTGCCTAGCTCACTGTACGAGTGACCGTATATTAAAACCCCAAATAACTCATGTTAATATTTATCTTCCAACAGCAGAGTTTAATCCCTTGCCCGCCCTTCCTTTTCTGTGTGAGTTAGACTCACTGACTCACTTCTCAAAAACAGAATAGGGAAAGGGAAAAATGGCTATTTTATGTTGAAGAAGCTTGGCTGAAGTTGCCTTGCTCAAGCAATGAAAATAATCACTAATAATGGCATATGGATATTTTGTACTCTCTGGTATGATGTGAAGAGAACAATTCAGTTCTGTGATAGATCTCTAAAACCCTATAATCCCAACCTAATTCTGATAGAAGTAAGACAAAATCCAGATTAGGAGACATTCAACAGGATACCTGGCCAATACTTCTCAAGATCATCAAAATTATAAAAAAAATAATAATCATCTTAAAATTCCCACAGCCAAAGGACACTGGAGAAACATGGAAACTAAATGCAATGTAGTATTCAGAATTGGATCCTGAACCAGAATGAGGACATTAATAGATCAAACCCAAAAAAGTTTGAAGTTTTTGTTAATAGTAACATATAGAGTCAATTTCCTAATTTTGACAAATGCACCTGGGTGATATGATATTAACAATGGGAGAAATCAAGCGAGTGTCATACTGAAACTCCCCATATTATCTTTGCAAACCTCTGTGAATCAAAAATTGTTCCAAAGTAAAACATTCATTTTTTTTAAAAAATGCAAAAATTAACTTTATTCTACACTAAATATCAAATGTGTATGAATCAAATATATAAATAACTGAACACAATACAAGAGAGGTAAAGATATTTGCCAACTTTATTACAGATGAAGAATTAATAACTGCAATTTGAAAGAGAGAAGGAAATAACTAAAAATACCTACAAACCTAAGGAAACAAGACACAGACTGGGAGAAAATATTCACAACTCACTTAACAGATGAAGGACTAATATTCATGTTTTCAGAGAAATAAAATTTATTAAAAATAGGTAATGGGAAAAGTTAATAAACAGAAGAAATAACTTGAAAATCCAATAAAAATATGATGAGGTTGTTTTAAATAATAATCCAGATGTACCAGTTATTAATTTATTGCTTTTCAGCTGCAGACTGAACTTCTTTGCCTTTGCATAAAGATACTGAAACATGAACCTGCAGACTGCATTTCTCCTTTGGAAGCTGGCTCAATGTTTGGCTCTACCAGTAGCCCCTGCTGGGGGGACTTCATGAAGATGGAAGAGGAAGGAGTCTTTTTTCTTGTGTCTCATTTTTATATTTTGCAGCAATCCTACTGAGAGGTATGATACTTGGGGTGCCTATGGCTTGGTTGGAAGAACATGAAGATCTTCAGCTCAGGGTCATGAGTTCGAGCCCCATGTTGGGTGTGGAGATTATGTAAACAAAGAAAACTTTAAAAAAAAAGAGGTGCAATACTGGCACCACTTGTTGCAGTTGAGTCACTGGCATCCCTCTAGCCAGTGTCTTCAGCTCTCATGGCCTAGAAGTCATGAAGTCAAATTCTTCATCACTCCAACAGTAAATGTGCTCATGATTTTCTTCTCAGAGATGTGAATGTCAACATGGAGACACCCCTTCCTCCAATTTTCTAAATTCTTGGTTCTGCAAGATATACTGGTGGTATTTGAAAGTAGACAGTTGAGGCATTACTTCACTCAGCTGGTTGCCCAGAAGGCCTAAACTAAAGGAGAATCCTCTCAGTAGGCAGAACTTGAAATGGTGTACCTTATAATCACTTTTCCTAGAATAATCATGGCCAAAAATATAAATTTTAATTTATTCATGTATGGTGGCTATTTTTTTGGTGGATGGTAATGGATTGGAAGGATCAGGATAGAAAATTGGTAACAAGGAAATCTAGGGAAAAAAATCTGCTGATGACCTGCTGAGAATAAGTAGCTAGTGAACTTATTCATACCCTATTTTATGATGAAAAAAAGATTTTATTTATTTGACACAGAGAGAGAACACAAGCAGAGGGAGCAGGAGGCAGCAGAGAGGGGAAGGGAAAAGTAGGCTTCCTGCTGAGCAGGAAGCCCAATCCAGGGCTTGATCCCAGACTCCTGGGATCATGACCTGAGCCAAAGGCAGATGCTTAACTGACTGAGCCACCCAGGTGCCCCCATATCCTATTTTAATAGTTATCTAGAACATCTCCTGCAGTGGACAACATGAAATGCTTTTTGCATGGCAATCAGCCTCTTATGTTGTACCAGTGCTTTCCAGAGACTGTTTAATGAGTTCATGAGAAAAGTGGTCATAGTGGCAGTTAATTACATGGTCATTGACATCAATGATAACATGACAGCAGGTAAAACATAAGTCCATAAGTCCATGGATGGTGGTATTGACAGGACACTACAGATGGAAAGGGTAAATTCATATTCCAGAATATATCTAGTGATGATACGACAGTATTGACACCATTTATTCTGATCAGGGAAATCATTTCAGTTACAAGAAAGTATAGCTATGGGCTCTTTTCTATGTAATTAAATGGCCCTACCACATAATCTATCACATAGAGAACCACAGTCCTAATTGGAAGATTAAATGACCTAATAAAGATAGACTCGTGATACCAGTTAAAGTGCCTATAAAAATGGGATAAGACCGATATCCTCTAAGATCAACTATATGCTTCCTATCAGAAACAATGTTAAGGTGTTGTCTTCCCTCTAGGAAAAATACAAGAGTTCAAGAATCAAGGGATGGAACTGGAAGGGATTTTTCACTATTTTACTTAATAATTCATTGACAGACTTTTACTTCCAGTCCTAGCAACTTTAAACTCTGCTGGGTTAGAGATCTTACAATTACCAAGGGGAGAATGCTTTCACCAAAGAACACAGGGTAGTTCCATTCAACACTACTGCTTGGATATCCTGGGCTCCTTTTCCCAGTGAACCAACTGAAAAATAAGACATTGGGTTACTACTAACACTGAGGACACTAACACTGGAATCCAGAGGAACTTCTGGGTAGCTCTTAGAAATTCCTTCCAATAAGTAAATTATCACAGAAAACTATAGCAGTCCGAACAGGCAGGACCACTGAGGGTTTTGACTCTTCAGGAATTATGTTTGGGTTACCCATCAAGTAGAGAACCCTGATCAGTTGAGTTTTCATTTTATGGCAAAGGACACATTTATTATTTTACACAAGTTTGTTATTGCTAATTTGACAATTTAGTCTTCAGGTAAGAAATATTTGATGAGTCTGTAACTAAATTTGAGGCAGCCGTGAACAAAAATTTTGAAACTGTGTGTCTCCTCATTTTGGGGAAAGGTTGGGATCATTACTTCTATAATAAAAGAGATGTACCTTGTAAGGCGAAATAAGCTGTTGTGCTGTTGTAGAAAAGTCCATATTCTTATATGATAGAATGTGGTGATGCTGAGTAGTCAAAAGGGTGCATTGTGCCAGTTATGATTCATTTCCTTTCAGCTTTAAACCCACCCATGTGTGTCGTGCTTCGTGATACTGTAACTGGGCTATGGACCACATTACCCTTTTTCCAGCTGGATCAATATTGTCTCTACAAATAGAGAACTCTAAGAAGGACACTGCCAAACTAGAAGATAGAGAGCAGACTTTTTTTTTTTAAGTATTCCATTTTTCCATGTGACTTTGAGTGGATAGGTATGCCAAGGTCCCAGCAGGGTTACCATAGTGGCAGGCTGATTTTTGCAATTTAGTGTGAAAGTCCACCCGATTAGTTTCTCTGTTATCCACTGACAGATACTCCTGGCTCTCACAGCTCAACAGCTGAAAATCTGCCAGTGGTTTTATCCTCATAACATTTGCAGCATCTCTTGCTCTTGTGGCATAGCAGTAGTGAGTTTTGTTGCCACCAGAGCCCTGGGAAGTCTGTTCCTGTGGCAACCATATCTTCCTCTCTGTGGTCTGAATCTTACTTTTGCTGTTCTCTCTCCCTTAAGTTTCCTAGTTCCTTTCTTAACTTCCCCCACAACCCAAAGGTCAAAAGCCACTTTGCAAACCCCTTTCTACCTTCTTATTGTTAACCACATTTTACCTTGATAAAAGGTAAAAAAAAAAAAATCCCCCTACTCAAATTATTGGGCCCTGGTTAATAACCAGAAAAGTTCTTGAAGAGTACAATTTAAAGACCAATGATATACTGTTTCATAACTGATTCTTAAAATGTTTAAACTCTGAAAATAGAAGTTCTTGGCAAAATATGAAGAAAATGGCAACTGTAAATAGGCATGGAAATTGTAACAACATATTTGGGAAACAAATCATTAATGTCTAGGAAATTTGCACATGTTCATATCCTGGTTCAGTCATTCCATTCCATTCCTAGTCCTATTTTCTAAAGAAATTCCTATTCATATGCACAAGAAAATATGCAGAGAAGCATTGTTTTAAAAGAATAAAAATAGAAACTATAAAATTTCATTGATACTAGAATAAATTATAGTACATTCATTTAATGGTATAATCTATAGCGCTAAAAGAAAATAGAGAAATACATTTATGAAGATCAATAGATCTCATGAATTCTGAAAGGAAATCAGAAATATAGACGGATGTATGATTTTAAAATGTGCAAAACAGTGTTTTAAAAAATATGCAAACATTTTATATATACTATGTACATGTGCATAGTAAATATGAATACACATAAAAACAGACACAGGAATAGAAATATCTGGAGAGGGTAAGAAGAGAATTACATTGGAGAAGGGAAAAACAGGATTTTTTTTACATCTATTAATTTAAAATAAAATCTAAACCATCCTAAAATTGTGTCACTTATGTATCTCTTGCCTAAAACCCAATGAGTATATTTAAGTAGATGATATTACAAGAATGTGTTATCCCTCCATGTTTTTATACAGAAAACATTTCCTTTTAAATAGTTCGTTTCCTCTCTTTATTTCTTTAAACATAGTTCAGTTACTACTTCCTCCCAGAAGCCTTTCATGACTGCTTTAACTGATTTTTCTTCATCAGTACCTTTGCTTTAACACTTAATATTTGAATCCATTTGTCCCCTCAATTATCTACATATCTATATACATTTACCCCTATTTTTAGTTACGATACATTATGTGGCATAAAGAAATCACTAAAAGGGATAAATGCAAGATTATTTCGAAGAATCTGAAACTTACAAACTAACTAGCACCAAGATCTGAGCATCATAAATCTCTTATGTAAAAACAGGCCTCAAAATAAACAGCAAAATAAATTATCTACATTGATTATAAGCATCTCGGCCTTTAAAATCACAGGATAGAAACTTCTAATTACAGAATTCTCAGTTTCTATTTGTCAGAATTAAAGAGAAAGTAAGAGTTTCACTTATTCATTCAACAAATCTAAAAATATATATCTTAAAAATTATATTTAATGTCAAATGTATGCCTGCTATTATACTAAGAACTATAGATTGAAGGATGAGAAGGATGGATATGGTCTCTTTCCTCAAGAAGTTTATTTTCTAGTGAGAAAAAGAGCCCAATAACCCACCTACACACAAATATATAAAATAATTGTCATACAAAATTATCATATTATGATCACTGAAGGGAAGAAAGATACATTCTGGTGTCTGGTGTCTTTGTTAAATCACAGAATTATTTAACTCTAAAATAATGTAGCACCTGAATTATTGCTATGTGAAATATATGTTTATATTCAGTAGCACATTTTTTTTATTTACACTTCTGCTACTTCCCACATACACACAAAAGCCTGAATTGATAGCCTTTATATACTTTCATGACTACAATTAAGTAATGGAAGAGTCCTGATCAATACTAGATGAATATCCTGAGACAGTTCAGCTGTTGCTAATTTCCAATGAGTAATAAGAGAAAGATAGTAGCTATAAATGGAGGCACAAAACTTTATCTATAGTTTGCTTTCAACTCTTAAATATATTCTTATTAACTCAAAAGAAGAATCATCAATCCTATTTACTCAGTGTGGTAATCAGACTCTTAGCCTTCATAATCGTGGCTCTCTGGTTACTCCTATGTTTATGTTATATTACATGGAAAAGGGACTTTTCAGATGTGATTAAGGTTAGTGATAAATTCTTAAAAGAGAGATAATCCAGGTGAGCCCAGGGTAATTATTTGGGTCTTGAGAAACAGAAGTGTTTCTCTGAATGAGAAGGCAGAGAGAATTAAAGCACAAAAGGCCTCAACATGCTGTTGACTTGGAGATGTAGGAGTCCACATGAAAAGCACAAGAAGAAAAGAGTTCTGTCAATAACCACTGATCTTGGAGAAGAAGAACCTAACTCCAGATTAGAGCCACAAGAGGTGACAGCTTGAACACAGCCCGGTGAGACTCTGAACAGAGAATCAAGCCAGTTGCCCCAGACTTTTGACCTACAGAAACTGAAGTAATGAACTGGGTTTAAAGCCACAAAGTTTGTCACGATTTGATTATAGCAGAAATAGAAAGTAACATACCTAGCAACCTACAATTTGATTGCTTCTTTATTTTGATATTTAAAGTTTTTATGGATATCATTTCTCTTTGGTTGAAAGCTGTAAAATATGGGGAAATCTTCCCACCCTCTCTTGGCTTTTGGAAACTGATTTTCTTAAGCCAGATCTAGATGGTTTCTCCTGGAATTCTTTCTATCTTGCCAATGTAACTTCCTGATTTGGCGTGAGCTTGAGTCCAGTGCAGGGATATACTGAAGGAAAAGCATTGCTAAACTCACAGCCAGTTTGGTGGTACTGCATCTTCAAATGGCTGTTCCCTGCATTATGTCAAGGTTCTATACTACATTCAGTGGGAGAGACAGGGTGCAGTGTGCTAAATCCATTTTATCTGGAAGTGGAACTCCTGTGCCCATAACCTTAAAACTTAAAAAAATTTAATTTATGGTTTTCCAAAATTCCCTAGAAAATATATATTTAATAAGAGTGCTTTCTTTGTGATTTATTGCACTGTCTTGAAGGTAGAAGGAGTCATCAAGAACTGGCTGGTAGGATTCAGTTCACAGTAAATGTAGCATGATAAATGACATGGAGTCTGATACTGAGTGAAAGTGAATAAAAAGAAAAACATCTTAAGAGGAGAAGACAAAATGGAAAAGAATCCAAAATATCTTAATATTCAGCTTAACATCGATATTTTTGCAAAAGTACTTACGATCCCAAGTGAAGATGTAATACTATTAGAAATATTCAAAAGGAACTCCTCATTGCAAAGAGAAATAACTTCTTAAAAATGGGTATAAAAGAGAACCAATCAATTCTCTTTAAAGCATGTTTATTGACTACATCTTCAGAAATATTTTGGTTCTTTATTCTAACCTAGGAGGAGCACATCTTTTTAAATCCAACATACATATATTACACACATGTCAATATTCCAAAAGTAAAACAGTATATTTAGGTTGAATCACTAATAGTGGATTTGAGACAGAATGGAGGCTCTATCCTTCACCCACAATTACTACAAAGTGGCTCTTACTCTTCAAATTCCTTTGTCATACATTTTCCTCTCCCAGTCTTTCCTCTCTGTTCTGCTAAATATCTCAATTTATTCTTCTCTTTGCTCTGTGGAACAGCACCACTGTTTTAGGGAGAGGATTTCCATGTAACCTAAACAAATTTTCCTTTTATTCCTTTTTTCTTTTTAAAACAAAGAAACTTAAAGATATTTTAACTTCTCTCTGAATGACCTATTCTGTGGAAAAATTCAACATCAACATCTGACACCCACACCAGAAGAAGATAATTCTCAAATAATATTTGCTGCTCAGTATATATTTCAAACATGACAAACACTTGATCCACATTTTTTTCCACTTGCTATTAATTGGAGATATTTTCAGGATCCTTGTTATCAGTGCATTTCATAGTTCTGCTTTATAATTCCTTAACTTCCATAACACTAGTCTTTATCTTCATTGTCAAGAAAACATTCACCAGCCTGGCATATAAGGACCACATAGCACATTACTTTCCAGAATTTGCGTACATTGTCTTAAATTATAACTGCTCCCCAGATTTTAAAGACCTTTTTTTTTTCTTGTAGAGGGTATCATTCAACCTCTGTTACCCTAGATATCAGATATCTTGACTTCTTAATTATGATCAAGACTAAGAGAAAGTTTTCATCTGAAATTTCTTTCATTCAATTCTCATTCCTATTTTTTTAGCCACCGCTGTCTTCAAATTATAGAGCACCTCATTCTTCAAAGACATTCCGCACAGTACTTATAAGGAAATGACAGACCCAGTTGTCAACCTAGACTTCTGAAAATATCCCCAAGATAAAGAAGATATTTGGGGTTTAGGTGTGGGGCAGTATATAAAAGCATGTTTTTAATATTTGCAGCAATATCTAGACCAAGAATGAGATAGACACACTTTTCCCTGGTTCTGCTAAATTCAGCTAAAAACCTTAGACAATATACATAAAACAAACATACAGTGGCTCTAAAAAGTAGTAAGAAAAAGGCAGACTGGCTAGGTATGTGAGCCTGAAGAACAATGCTTTGGTGAGGGTACTGAGTTTTCTTTTTGCTTCATTATAACCCAGACTGGTACTACAGAAGTCAGAAATGCAGAATCACCAGTGGTGCAGAAAGAGGCCACGAAAGCCTTCTGTTTCTAGAAAAAGTATAGGGACAGAAGGACAACCTAGTAAGGCAGACAGAACTAAACACAAAAAAAACTTTAACAATAAGAATTCTAGCTCAGCAACCATGGAAAAAGCTAGAGTCCCACCACCAACCCTGTCATCAAAGGCCAAGAAGGAAGACTAGGTATATAGCCCTACCTGGCTTTAATGAGGTGCCCTACCCCCACTCCCTCAACTGCAGTAATGTGATATCCAAGAACACTATGTGAAGAGCTGGAGTTTCAACCTTGCTCAGTGGTAATAACCCGCCACCACCATAGTGTCAGTGAGGGCCATGCAGGGATCCTGGACTTCCATCCCATTCTGCAGTAATAAGGCATATGTATTGCTCCTAGTTAGCATCGGAGGATTCAAATGCAAAGCTTGAAATCCCACCACCATCCAATGGTCTCTAGTCATACTCTGTCACCATGTTGTCAATAGAGACTATAAGAAGAATGAGATTTCAGTCCTCCTACCAACCAGGTGAAGTAGGCTGAGGATGAGTGGGCAGTCTGAAATGCTATCTCTGCTCAGCAGAAATAAGGTACCCACCGACCACCAGGATGTCAAAGGAGACTGAATGGAAAAACAATCTCTTAGGGCAATGCCATTAATCCATTCTGGTTAAATGCTACTCAATGATAAAATGTCTTTCTTTTCTACCCTTATAGAGAGGTTTTCTGAATTGAGAAGAGATTTTGCTTTAAATCCTATTTCCTTAACAGGCTATGTACAAATATGCTTTCTCATGTTTCTGCTTCCAACTGGTTTGACTGGAGAAGGAATGAAAAGAGAGAGATAAATCCCCTGTGCTTCAGATATCAAATAGCTTTCATGCATTTAATTGAAAAAGAAGGACCAATAATTGTCCTTCACTAATCAACTACATAACAGAAACAAAGGCTGTGGAAATGTGACAGGAGTGTTAGGGGATATTCACTATTATGGGAAATTTATCATACACAGAAATAAAATTTACTCAGAAGATTCTCAGTGGCCAAAAGGGGGACAGTAAATATTTATAGAAAGAATGAATGAATTATTGATGAATCTATTTTATTTTTCTATTTTATTTCCATATTCTTGTCCTATACACAGATTCTCGTCTCATACCTAAACCTTATGATAGCTTCTTAACTGTTATTCAGTTATTACTCATCTAAACTTTCACCCTTCCTGCTTTATTCCTCCCATAAAAACAATCTTTCACATCACTGTATTTCTACCGTATGTCTATGTCTACTACCTTCAACCCAACATAACTGGTTTGGAAACAAAGATCACACAAATGAAATCAGGCATTAGACCTTTATTCAGAGCTTCCTATAGCAAGAGAGTCAATCACCATCACCTGTGTTTGAAAGAGTCTCAAAAACAGGCAGAGGAGGAAAGTTTTATAGTCAAAAAAAAAGGGAAAGACTTCAGTTGTTGCTATAGGGAAGCTGGAAGTGGGATAACTAAAAGCAGGGCATCCTATGTGATTGGGTAGGGAAGATATTTGACCTTCTCTAGTTGGCCCTAAGCTAGAAGAGGGACAAAAACAGAGAGATGTTATTGATCATGTCCTGGCCATTTGGGGCTGATTTCTGCAGAGACTGTGCTGTGGTTTCTGGAGCTGACTGCTACAGATTTGGGTCAGAGTTTTACTGTAATAAATGGTCTGGCCATTGTATATTTGTATAGTCCATCTCTAACTGGCCACACCTGAGCCCATTTTTTTTCTTTTCCAGAATTAAATTCAACAAATATCCTCTATAGTTAGATTGGTGTTTCCATTAATCGGCAAACATCCCAGATCTGGATGTTATTTTTTTTTCAACTATTCCCTTTTTTCATAATGCTTTCCACCATCCTCTATGACTACCTCCTATCTAATGCATAGAGCCTATCTTAAGAACCACTGATGTCAAAAAAAATCTCTCCTTCCCCCTTCATCCATTAAATACCAAAGTAGTTGTTCTCTTGACCCCTAGTGTTCTGATAATTTTTCAACTAACATTATGTCATATGACATAAACTATTGCCTTGTTAGATATTGTTTCCTTTTATTATCTGTTTTTTTAATGGAGAGCCAGAATCAAGCCTGAAACTTTCATGTCATTAAAAAGTGATGAAAATACTTTCAATCAAGAACATAAGATTTTGAATACTAGCTTGATCACTTACTGGTTCTGAAAACTTAGACACTACACCTTGCTTTTCTAATGTATAAAATGGGAAATACTAAAGTAATCCGACGAGGTGGTGAAAATTTTAATACGTGTTAATGTTTCCACCAACAGAAACCATTTTTTATTTTCCTCTTTTACCCACCTCATTATATAATGTTAAAATAATGCTTGTATCAGGATTCTGGGAAGATGGCAGAGTAGAAAGACCCTAAGCTTGCCTAGTCCCATGGATACAACTAGGTAACACTGACATCAGTGTATATAATCCAGAAAATGACCCAAAGCCTGCTGGAACAAATTCCACAGCTAAAGATAGAGAAGAGGATACATTGAAAAAAGTAAGAAAGGCAAAGATATGGTTTGGGAGAAAAACAGACTGGGCCATCCATGGTAGGATAGAGGCAATGGTGCCAAGAAGGGCGAGAAACAGACTCACACTGGGGAGCCCCAGTGTGACATGAGCACCCATTCCTTTGACATGGGTCAAAGGAATTCACATAACATTTTGATTTGAAAGCAAGGGGTCTGAGATTTATGAGTTCTTACATTAGCAGGACTGAAAGCTTGGAATTTTATAAATTAGCAGGCTCATCTCTGGGAGAGCCTGGAGGACTGGTCAGAGTCCCTGACCATAAAGAGACAAAATGGCAAACATCCAGTAGAGATATGACCTGGAAGCAGCAGTTTGAAAAACACTGGGGGGAGACAGGGGGAGACTCATCTCAGAGTATGCCTGAGGAAGCAGGGATTATGGGAAGACCTCTCTAGGAACAAAGGACTGGCAATATACCACCCCCCTCCCCGCCCCCCCCTCCCCCCAGTCTCTGACATAACACACAGCCACCTGCAGGAACCGCACAGCACCAACACTCACTACCTAACTTGCTTATACCAAGCTCTACCCCATTACACTTTGGTGGATCCACCCTTTCTAGCCGCACTTGCCTCAGTCCTCTGCTGTGGGCCCTTCCTCTAGAAGACCAGCACAAATCCCACTAATATCATGTCCCTAACTGCAGGGTTTGCAAGACCTCAGTTCGGGTGGTGGTGGCAAGTTTCAAGGTACATGCATACCATGTTAAAATGTACCTCACTCAGCCAGGGACCACTGTCCACAACAAGCCAAGAGAACCTCTGCAGACAGAGACTGATGGAAAAAAATGGTCAGCACTAAACAGTAGGGCACGTGCAATATACATAGAAGATACTCTCTGAAGTGCCATATCCTGAGAAACAGAGGATACTGCACTGCAGGGTACTACAGGACCTCTTCTTCATAAGGCCATTACCTTCAAGAGCAAGAGATGTAGTTGACTTTCCTAACACATAGCAAAAGATGCAGAGAGTTAGACAAAATGAAGAGACAAAGGAGTATGTCTCCTTTGAAAACAAAACCACAGCAAGAGACCTAGACAAAATGGATATAATAACATGCCTGATAGAGAATTTAAAGTAATGATCATAAATATACATGCTAGACTTGAGACAAGAATGGAGGCATCAGTGAGACCCTTAACAAAACGATTTAAAAAAAAATCAGAGATCAAGACCACAATAAATGAAATTAAAAATATCCTCCTTAGAATCAATAGCAGGCTAGAGAAAGCAGAGGAATTAATTAATGATGTGGAAGAAATAATAATGGAAAGTAATCAAGCTGAGGAAATTATAGAAAAAAAATATGCACAATGAGAATAGACAAGGGAACTCAGTGACTCCATCAAGCATAATAGCATTCATATTATACAGATCCTAGAAGAGGAAGAGAGAGAGAAAAGGGGCCAGAAAATTTATCTGAAGAAATAAATTCTCCTGAATTGGGGGAAGGAAACAGGTATCCAGATCTAGGATCACAGAGATCCCCCAACAAAATCAACCCAAGGAGGCCCACACCAACACACAGTAATTAAAATGGAAAAGTACTGGTAAACAAAAAGATTTAAAAGTAGCAAAAGAAGACAAGAGAAACCTCATAGGACTATTAGTGGATTTTTCAGCAGAAACTTCACAAGCCAGAAGAGAGTGGCATGACACATTCAAAGTGCAGAATGAGAAAAATCTGCAGTTGGAGTACTCTGTTCAGCAAGGATATCATTCATTCAGATGAGGAAAGATAAAGAGTTTCTCAAACAAATGCTAAAGGAATTTATGAGCACTAAACCAGCCCTGTAAGAAATGTTTTTTTAAAAATATTTATTTATTTATTATTTATGATAGATATATATATAGAGAGAGAGGCAGAGACACAGGAGGAGGGAGAAGCAGGCTCCATGCCAGGAGCCTGACTTGGGACTCGATTCCGGGACTCCAGGATCACGCCCTGGGACAAAGGCAGGTGCCAAACCACTGAGCCACCCAGGGATCCCCCAGCCCATAAGAAATGTTAAAGGGGACTCAATAGAAAAGAACGATAATAAGTGAGAATATAAAAAAGTTGGAAGCACAAGAGCAGGGAATATATCTGTAAAAATCAGTCAAGGGATCCAAAGAATAAAAGGATGTAAAACATGACACCATATACGTAAAATGTGGGCAGGAGAGGAGTAAACAATGGGTTCAAACTTAAGCAACCATCATTTAATATAGACTGCTATATGCAGAAGATGTTATATACAAACCTAATAAACCTAATAGTAATCTCAAATCAAAAGCCAGTAATATATATGCAAAGAATAAAGAAAATCAAATCTGAGTATATCAACTTAAAAAAGCCAAACCATGTAAGAAAGCAAAAGAAAGGATCAGAGAAAAACTAACAAAACAAGTAACAAGTAACAAAATGGCAATAAATATGTCTAGCAATAATTACTTTGTAGAAATGGATAAATGCTCCAATCAAAAGACATTAAGTGTCAGAGTATATATATTAAAAAAAAAACAAGACCCATATATATGCTGCCTTCAAGAGACTCATTTCAGACCTAAACACCTGTAGATTGAAAGTGACTGCATGAAGAAACATCTATCAAGCAAATGGGTCAGAAGAAAGTTGGCGTAGCAACACTTATATTGGACAAAACAGACTTTAAAACAAAGATTGTAACGAAAGGCAAAAAAGGACACCACAAAATAAAAAGGGGACAATCCAAAAAGAAGATATAACAATTGAAATATTTATGCACCCAACACGGGAGTATCCAAATATATAAAAGTTAATAACAAACATAAAAAAAGTGATCAATAGTAATACAATAATTATACAGGACTTTTACATCCCACTTACATCAATGGATAGATCATCTAAACAGATAATCAACAAGGAGCCAATGATTGAATGACACACTGGATCAAATGGACTTAAATATATTCAGAACATTCCTTCCTAAAACAGCAAAATACACATTCTTTTCAAGTGCACATGGAAACATTCTCTAGAACAGACCACATACGAGGCCACAAAACAAGTCTCAACAAGTAAAAATATCAGCCATACCATGCCTCATCTCTGACCACAACACTATGAAAATAGAAGTCAACCACAAGAAAAAATATGGAGTGAAAACAAATACATGGAAATTAAATGACATGTTACTAAACAATGAATGAGTCAACCAAGAAATCAAAATAAATCAAAGTTACATAGAAAAAAAAATGAAAACACAACCATCCAAAATCTTTGAAATGCAGCAGGTCTATGAGGGAAATTTATAGCAATAAAGGCTTACCTGAGGAAACAAGAAAAATCTCAACAACCTAACTTTATACCTAAAGGGGCTAGTAAAGGACCAAAATAAAACAAAACAAAACAAAAAATCAAACCCTAAAATCAGCAGAAGGAAGAGAATAATAAAGATTAGAGCATAAATAAATCATATAGAAACTAAAAAGCAATAGAACAAATCCACGAAACTGAGAGTTGGCTCTTTGAAAAGATCAACAAAATTGATAAACCTCTAGCCAGACTCATAAAAAGAGAGAGAAATAATTGTAAAAACCATTATGAAAAATTATATGCCAACAAATTGGACAAGCTAGAAGACATGGATAAATTCCTAGAAACATGTAATTTCCCAAATTGAAGCAGGAAGAAATAGTAACTTGAACAGACCAATTACTAGCAATGAAATTGAATCAGTAATCAAAAAACTCCCAACAAACAAAAACCCAGGACCAGATGGCTTTACAGATAAATTATACCAAGCATTTGAAGAATAATTAATAATTAATTTCTCAAACTATTCTAAAATTTAGAAGAGGAAGAAGAACTTCCAAATTCATTCTATGAGGCCAGCATTACCCTGATACCAAAGCCAGATAAAGACACTACAAAAAAAAAAAAAAGAAAGAAAGAAAGAAAGAAAGAAAGAAAGAAAGAAAGAAAGAAAAGAAACTATTGACCAATATCTCTGATAAACATAGATGGAAAAATCTTCCACAAAATATTAGCAAAATGAATCCAACAATATATTTTTAAAAGTCATTGGCCATAATCAATTGGGATTTATTCCCAGGATGCAAAGGTGGTTCGATATTCACAAATCAATAGGACACATCACATCAAGAAGTATAAGAAGTATGTGATCACTTTGGTAGATGCTGAAAAAGCATTTGAAAAATACAGCATTCATTCATGATAAAAGCCTTCAATAACATAGGTTTATAGGGAAATATCTCCATATGCTAAAGGCCATATGCAAAAAACCCACAACTAAAATATTCAGTGGTGAAAAACTGAGAGCTTTCCCCCTAAGGTCAGGAATAAAATAAGGATGTCCACTCTCATCACTCATATTCAACCCAGTACTAGGTAACCCATCCACAACAAGTAGACAAGAAACAAAATCCATCTGAACTGGTAAGGAAGAAGTAAAACTTTCACTATTTGAAGATGACACAATGTTTTATATAGAAAAATCCTAAAAACTCAACCAGAAAACGACTAGAACTGATAATTGAATTCAGTAAATTTGCAGGATATAAAAATTATTGTACAGAAATTGGTTGCATTTCTATATACTAATAAGGAAGCAGCAGAAAGAAATTAAGAAAACAATCCTATTTACAATTGTGCCAAAAGAATAAAATACCTAGGAATAAATTTAACAAAGAGATGAAAGCCGTGTACTCTGAAAACTATAAAACACTGATGAAAGAAATTGAAGATAAGACAAACAATGGAAAGATACTCCATGCTCATCGACTGGAAGAACAAATATTGGTAAAATATCCATGGGACTCAAACTAATGTACAGATGTAATGCAATCCCTGTCAAAATATCAATGATATTTCTCACAGAACTAGAATAAACAATTCTACAATTTGTATGGAACCACAAAAGACCTCAAGAAACCAAAGCAATCTTGAAAATATCATAATTCCAGGCTTCAAGTTATATTACAAAGCTGTAGCAATTAAATCAGTATTGTACTGTCACAAGAACAGATATAAATCAACAGAACAGAGCCAAAAACCCAGAAATAAATCTGCAGTTTTATGATCCATTAATCAACAAAGGAGGCAAGATATCCAATGGGCAAAAAACCGTCCTGATACATACCCTGAGGCAAGGGGAAAAAAAGCAAAAATAAACTTTTGGGACTACATCAAAATAAAAAGCTGCTGCACAGCAAAGGAAACTATCAACAATGAGATATCACCTTACAGCTGTCAGAATGGCTAAAATAAAAAAACACAAGAAACACGTGTTGGTAAGGATGTGGAGAAAGAGGAGCCCTTGTACACTGTTGGTGGGAATGCAAACTACTGTGGAAAACAGAATGGAAGTTCCCCAAAAAGTTAAAAACAGTACTCCCTATGATCGAGGAATTGCACTAGTGGTTATGCAACCCCAAAATACAAAACATTAATTTAAAGAAACACATGCACCTCAATATTTATTGCAGCATTATATACAATAGCCGAATTATGGAAGCAGCCCAAGTGTCCATTGATAGATGAATGGATAATAAATAAGAGGAATATATACAATGGAGTATTACTCAGCTATAAAAAGGAAGAAATCTTGCCAATGCTACAACATGGATAGATCTAGAGAATACAATGTTAAGTGACATAATTCAATCAGAGAAACACAAATATCATATGATTTCACTCATATGTAGAACTTAAGAAACAACCCAAAAAACAGGGGAAAAAAGAAATACACACACACACACACACACACACACACACACACACACACCAAGAAAAAGAGTCTTAACTACAGAGAACAAACTGATGGTTACCAGAGGGAAATAGGAGGATGGGTGAAATAGGTGAAGGGGATTATGAGTACACTTGATGAGCACTGAGAAATGTAAAGAATTGTCAAATTGCTATATTGCACTCCTGAAACTAATTTAACACTGTATGTTAACTATACTGGAATTAAAATAAAAAATGATAATAATAAAATAATGCTTGTAGCAGATAAGAATTAATCTGGCCTTTATTAACCTAGATTTCATACTTATAATCCTGGACAACTGAGATAATAATCAGCATTTTCCTTGTTTTTCTCAATTAAGTAAGCATCAAGATATAGACTCAATTTAGAGAAAATTTACTTCATGGAAGAAATTCCTTGTTCCTTAATTGTTTAAAGTAGTCATAGTTTGAAATGACTTTGGGTTTTTATAACCACTGATACAAATACAAATATCTTTTGAAAATAAAATGAAAAAAAAAAGATTAAAAGAAATCCAAATGGCTTATTTAAAAAATAAACACCACATTCCATTCAGAAATAAGAGCTTTCAAAAAAAAAAATGTACTTCAAAGTTCCAGTTGTAGACTTATTATGAAAATGAATTTATCTCCAAAGAAAATCTAGTTTTAAATATAACAGAAATAGAGAATCTAGTCTCAAGAAGACCACATAGAAGAAAACTGTCATTTGCTGAAGTTATGATAAGATTGATGCATCCTTTTCCACGGTTCTAACTTTACAATGTAGGGTTTTTAAGTTTTAGTGTCAGTAAAAAATACCATTTTGAAAGCCTTGAAAATTGGATTCCTTTTCACAAGAGAAGAATATTTGGAGTTTTCACACTTTTCTAAGTAGCTTATCTGATCTGCATTCCCAATGACTCAGTGTTTTTGTCTAAACTTAAAACAACAATATTCTTTATGAAACAGTGACAAACTTGTTGTCACAAAAATATGGTACTTATAAGTAGTCTAAACTACTAAAAAAATTATCTGAATCTTTACAGAGTAAAAGCATGAAAAATCTAAATTTTATTTTTAAATAATATTTTTATTTTATTTTGAAATGTTATAATAAAATCAGCTTATTTTAAAACTATTATATTTTTACTATACATATAGGGTAAGTACAAAGTAGGTTTTTTTCAGAACACTTTAATACTATTTTTATTAATATTATTAATTTTTCTTCCAGGTTATCACATGTAATTTTTCTTCTACCAATGTAAAACAAAACAAAACAAAACGAAAAACAAAAACAAAAAACAAAAACAAAAAAAACTTGTTAAATGTGTAGTAATATACATCAGAATTATTAGTAGTAATTTATTAATGTTTCTTGGGGAAAATACTTTAAGATTTTATTTATTTATTTTATTTTTAAAAAGATTTTATTTATTCATATGGGGAAAATACTTTTTTTAAAGATATTTATTTATTTATTTATTATTTATTTATTTATTTATTCAGAGAGAGTGAGAGAGGCAGAGTCACAGGCAGAGGGAGAAGCAGGCTCCATGCAGGAGCCCAACTTGGGACTTGATCCTGGGTCTCCAGGATCACACCCCCGTCTGCAGGCAGCGCTAGACTGCTATGCCACCTGGGCTGCCCTATTTATTTATTTTAAAGAGAGAGCACAAGAGTGGGGAATGGGGCAGAGGGAGAGGAAAAGGGCGAGAATTCCAAGCAGTCTCTAAACTGAGCACAGAGCCTAATGGTGTGGCAGGAGCCATGACCTGAGCTGAAACCAAGAGTCAGACAGTTACCTGACTGAGCCACCCAGGTGCCCCAAGGGAAAAAATATTTTTGAGATGCCTACAACAAACTCACAATAAAAGAGGAAACTTATTAAAGCAGTTGGCATGGCTGGTATAATTTGAAGCATATTTCCAACTTAATTCAAAATTAAATATGACTATGGAACCTTGTAAACATTTTAGATTTTTCAAATTCAGTCAGGTAACAGAGAGAAAAGACAAGTATATCCTACTTCTTATTTTGCATATCATGCATATATTGTCATTCTCTTTATAACCATGACTGGCATAAATACAGTTACCTTGTTAAATGGTATGCCAAGAGGGATTTAGATAGCCACCACCATCAATATCATATATGATAAAAACAATACATTTTTCTAAGGATTATTTATATCATGTTATTGTGGGGGCCTGAATAAATTTCTTCAAAGAGGGCATCATAATCCCCAGAACTATAGTACCTTAAGTTTAAAATAACTCTTCAGATGTGATTATCTTGAAATAAGGGATTATTTTAGATTATCCAAAATGACCCAATTGATATTATAAGTGTCCTTATAAAAGGGAGGCAGAAGGCCAGAAAAGGTAGAAGATGCTATGTTGCTGGCTTTGAAGAGGAAAGAAAGGGTCAGAAGCTGAAGAATAGCATGGCCTCCAAAAGCTAAAAAAAAAAAAAAAAAAAAAAAAAAGACAAGAAAATTAATATTTTCATGAACCCTCCAGAAGAAATAAAGCCCTGCCAGCACCTTGATTTTAAGATTTGACTCCCAAAACTACACAATAGTGTGTTTTAAGTTTATGATAATTTGCCAGAGTAGGGAAACTATCAGTTAATTTAATACCTTGTTATTTGATTACTTTTAAAATTTGTTTCTATAATTTATGAATAGGAAACTATTTTGGAATGCATATCTTTTACAAAATGTATGATTTTAGAAGATGAAATATTAAAAAATCTACTTGGGCCAATTTGAACAAAGAATTGGGTCTTTGTTTATTCACTAGTAAACTAAGCATTGAAATGTTTAATATTTTCACTTTTTCTTCTAATTCAGAATTTACATTAGTAATTATTTGTAAATGCTATGAAATCCTAGTGTGATGCTCACAGACAAGTCTGTGCTCTGGAGTAGACTGGCTCAGATTTGAACTCAGCCTTCACCTGCATACCTGGGCAATAACACCTCTTAGTATCTACATTCATCTGTGAAATGAGGATAATCCTCCCTAGGGTGCTTTAAGCATTAAATTAAATAATAAGGTATTTTTAAAAGTGCTGGCCATATATTAAGCTCAGTAAATCATGAGGATGACAGTGCTGCTGATAAAGACTTTAAAAACATGACAACAGACCCTAAATGGAGCTGCATATTTTAAGGCCTATGTCACCAAACTGAGATTTAATTGAATTACAGTTTCAGCTCTCCTAGGAAATGGAATCTTAAACCAGACTATCAGGATTGATCAGCATTATTAGGTCATCTGCCTGATAGCCTCCTGCCACTCAGGACAAGAAAAGTAACCTTGCAATAACCAAACTACTTTTTAGCCTAGTACAACTTCCTTGGTCCTGCTCCCTTGGGCCTAGAACTACTCTTGTGTTGTCTAGTTCTTCGAAACTCCTTTCTAATCTGCTAGAATGGAGGCTGCCCAATTTGTGAATCCTTGAATAAAGCTAGTAAGATCCTTACTCAGTTGGGGTTGTTTTTTATTTTGTTTTTTTAACAAAGATGTGATGATAAATATATGATGATTTTCTGCTGTCAATACTGACTGGAATCCTAACCCTGAAGTCCTTACAGAGGCCCCACTTTAAGATTTGGGGGATCTAATATGTAGACACAACTTTTAAAAAATATCAGCTATGTCAGTACAAAAAAGACAGAAGTCAACCCAACTTTCCAAGAATGGCCTCACTGGTGTGTGCGGTGACAGTTGTGAAGGAGGAAGTGGAGAGGTAGGGGAGAGGCCAGAAGCAGAAGCAAAGAAAAGTTAAGTGGTTTGACAAGTTTATTGGGAACCAGCATGGAACACAGATCTATAAAACTAGACTCGATGAGATTAATGAGCTAATTTCTACTGAAGGAAAAATAAAATGATTAAATGGGCAGTGGGGGGCAGGTGGGAGGAGATTTTGGGTCACAAAGCCAGAATTCTTTTTAGATGATTTTTCAATACTAAAGAACCATTTAAAACTTTCATTTCATCTTCTTTTTGTTGAAAAATGCTACTTTAGTCATTTTATACAAAACAATCCTCAACGAAGATAAGCTATTGAAATTCCAAATTTTGTTATTTAAACCAATATTCCCAATGAGTACTTCGTGCTGTACCAGCTCTTCACAATGTGATAACAGAAAATTAGCCATATATTTGGAGAGTTTTCTCTTCCCATTGCTTTCTGTTCCTCCCCCTACACACAATCACAAAACCTATGGATATGCACTTAAGCTTAGGTCATTAAAGCTTCCAATAAATAATTTTTATTACAATATATTCTGAAGTGTTGGGTAAAAAATTTAGCTGGTCCTAAAGTGTTTTTCTATAGCAAACTCTAAAGATTCTATTTTAGCTCTAGTCACTGATCTCTCAAAACACTTAAAGCTCAAATTCCGTTAAGCATCTATGCCTGACATTTTCTTCCAAAAGGAAATTAGGAGTAATCAATCATGATGGCCTGAGGGAGTTTCCAGTGAAAAGAGCTATTTGAATATCTGACTTGTAGGCTTCACTTCCTAATTTGTTATGAATATGCATTTCTCTCTTTATAAAATGAGTACTTAAAAAAAATGTGGGCATAAACCTCTAATACAAACTACTTTTAAAAGACCCATGCTCTATTTTGACCTCATGTTTAGGAAAGCAGTAAGCAAGATGCGTATTGGTTACTTTCCACAATTAATTATTTTTCCCACTTTTAAATTTTAATTGTTTTCTTTGGTTTGTGTTAGTACTACTTTAAGTTCAAAAAATTACAGTAGTAGTTGAGATTTAAGTAGGGTCTGGATAGCTCTTTAAAAAAAAACAAGTATTCAACAGCTATTAATGCACAATATTACATGTGTGGAATTTGTAGCTTTTGTCGAGATTTAGAAGTATACATATAGTCATTTTGGTAATACAGTTTTGGCAGAACAGTGAGAAGCTCTTAATATTATGTTATTTATAAGGCTTTCTGTTTTGCATTATTACAATAAGCAAATCATATTTATCACTTTTCATAAAGAGATTTCTACAGGAAAAAAGCAGTTAAATACTCATCTGATTTTTCCTAGTTTCTTTTTTATACCAGTTCCCAATCTTCAAATAGTTCACTAGTTTTCTGTGAATCTTTTGAATCACATCATAAGATGAAAACAAATACAGCCTCTGATTTAAAATTGATTTGGCAATATTGGCTTGCTGCAATTTTCACAACTTCCCAATAAAATAAAATAAGGGAAAAGAAAATATGAAAACCTGAACACCATTGCAAATGTAGTCATTATGTTTCAAATATGGGAGGTTTCCTCTGAAATATGGACTATTGTAACAAAATTAAGAATTGTAACTGCTGATAAACATATGCTGTAGTCACGTGATACTATAAAGAAATATACTTTATCCCTCCTGCCTGCTATTTATCTGAGTCTACAAACTGGGTTTTTTTCCCCTCCCTCAGAAAATTGAGTAATTACCATCTACTATATTGGTGCTGTTATTTAAGGCAGCCTAAATATTATTTCCAAACCTTCAATCTCTGAAAATGGTATTTATTTGTCAACATCCAGAAAAAGACTACAACCACCATCTCCATATATGTGTGTGCGCGCCCCAAAATTTGTCTCAAAGTCAGGAGGCACCTATTTGTTGTTACACGCTTGCAAGTTTAATCCCCACAAATACACTACAAAGTGTCAAGAGAAGAAAGACCCCCAGTGGCAATGCACCAGAGACAAGTTTTAATGTTGTTCATGTTTTTGGAGTATCAAAAATCTAGGGAGTGGTGGGAATAAAAGATTCAATTTACTAGAACCCCAGTAAATTAAACTCCACCATCCTCTGGCAGTAGGAGTATTTGGTATGCACATTTACCCAGTATGTAGCTAAAAATCTTTATAGTGAAGAAATAGCAAGTCAAGGGACTATGTATGTTTGGCTTATTGACATATACTTTCCAGACAGATCTATCTTCCTCAGTAGATGCATAGTTTAATCATGATTACCTAACTGGCTTATTAAACAAAATTGTAAAACAAAAAATAGTATCTCTTAAATCGAAAGAGAATATATTTAACTTCTATTTATCAAGTTATATAATTTTACATGAAATATATATTTTATGTACAAAATATACATATTTACTACAAAGTCCAAATGAATATTTTAGAAAATTATCACTCATTCTCAATAGAATGTAAGAGGAGAAAAATACAGAACCTTTATTTAACAAGAGGAAAAAAAATGGTAACATCAACCTGACTAAAATTGAGATAGAGGTGATAAGAAAAATACAGAGACAAAATTAATTAGAATTTAAAGCAAGATTAGGGATAATCAGTTTCTAAGTTTATACTTAAATAATTTTTTAAAAGTGTGGGGAATAAAGTTTAAAAGTCATCATTGAATGAATAGGAAAAAGAATTAAAATTTTATACTACTTTTAAAGCTGATAAATAGGGTATAGAAACAACATAGGTCCAAGTCATAATTTATTGACACATTTGGGGGGAAAAAATAAAACTAGTAATATAGAATTTAAGCATTGAAGTGCTCATTGGAATCCAGTAAATATGTATGAATTATAAAAGTAAAGGCAGGTTACACAGATCTCTTAAAAGGAAGAAAATTATAACTAGCCTTACCTCTTAGCAAAACTAAATTCCACATGACAATATAACAAATGCCTATAGATTTTTAGGAACAATTTGGTGACCCAGTAATTTTAGACTCAATTTGTTCTGTTGTCCACTAGTGACCATGTAAAAGCAGCAACAATATCTTTATATCTGGAAGATCCCAAAAATATGTCTCCTATTCCCCCTTAGAGAAAAACTTTTGAAGACGGGTATATAAGACATCTGAAATCAAGTCAAAATTAGCAAAGTCATAATTTAAAAAAAAAATAAATACTTGTTTTAGGGGCATCTGAATGGCTCAGTCAGTTAAGTGTTTGCCTTGGGCTCAGGTCATGATCCCAGGGTCCTGGGATCAAACCCCCAATTGGACTCCCAACTCAGCAAGGAGCCTGCTTCTCCCTTTCCTGCTGCCTGCCACTGCTTCCCCTAATTGTGTTCTCTCTAATAAATAAAGTCTTTAAAAAAAATAATTAATAAATAAATACTTGTTTCAGGCGGCCTGGTTGGCTCAGTCCGTTAAGCACCCGACCCTTGATTTCAGCTCAGGTCATTATCCTGGGTCCTGAGAGCAGGCCCTGCCTTAGGCTCTGTGCTGGGCATGGAGCCTGCTTCGGATTGTCTCTGTCCCTCTCCTTTTACCCCTCCCCTACTGCACAATCAATCAATCAATCAATCATAAAATCAATAAAATACTTGTTCCATATCCTATAGAACCACCAGAAATCCTGAATTCAATGGGGTGCTGTCAAACCTCATTCATTCACAGCCTCAAAAAGTGCGGTTTCTCATTGCCTGCACCATGCAGGTATTGGCTGCATTCTCAGTGGGATGGATATAGAGAAGACATGAAAAGTAAGCGGTAGATATCCCCCAAAAACGTAGATTATGTAATACATTAGGGAATAATGGGTGTTATGAAAACAAAAAACAAGCACAATTGGAGGGGATATGTCAGGAAATGGGAGGATGGGTAAATTGCAATATAAATAGCAACAAGTCACAACTATTTGAACACACAGGGATATGCAGGTAAAGAAAGGGAAGTAATGGAGGAGACAAACCATGAGAGACCCTTAATGCTAAGAAACAAACAGGGTTGCCAGAGGGGAGGGGAGGGATGGGGTAGGGTAACTGGGTGATGGGCATGAAGGAAGGCACGTGATGTCATGAGCACTGGCTGTTATAAGCAACTGATGAATTACTGAAGTCTACTTCTGAAACTGATGATGTACTATATGTTGGCTAATTACATTTAGATTAAAAATTTTTTAAAAAGACTTTAAACTCCTATTATTAGTCATTATTGCTAGTATTACTACTACATACTTCTGCTACCATTAGTATTACTACCATCATTATTACTGCTGTTCCTGCTGCTGCTGACACTGTTCCTAATGACATAATTACCATTTATGAAGTATTCCCTATGTTCTCATACATCGTAATGTGCGCTTTGCACAGTTAATGCTCGTAATCTCATAAACCTGTTACTATTATTTCCATTTTATAGGTATCTAAGCCATGACTCAGATTTTTAGCAAGTTACCCACTACCTTGTAAGTCTTTCACATTGACTGAAGATTAAAATCAACACATTCTCGTGTGATTTTTAAAACTTCATTCAATTACCTTGTAATTAGACTCAAGAAATACCTGTGGAAAGCCTTTCCTTAAGGCGGCATTGGCAAACAGATTCATAATTCTCTTTAAATATAATTATCCTGATTTAAGTTAAAACACTGAGACCTTCAGAAAGTAAATATACCCCAAATGCTAACTTACATCTTCAGACTAAAATGACTTTTATTAACCTAAAGTGTACTTAGTGTTATGTTAATTTTCAGGGTTATGTGTCTCAGTGTGAAAAACAAAGTCAGGTAAAGGAAAAACACTGAAGATAGCCCACAGATCTAAGAAACCCCATGAAGTATTTATGACTGGTCCATAAAACATCTTTAAAAATGCTTCCTCTAGCACTTGGCCAGTTTTGCTTTGTGGTGCAGAGAAGCAATAATGAATTTTAACTTCAGTCTTCGGAGAAAAAAATGTATTTCATTCCGTAATCAGATTAATATTGGGATCAATTATTGACATCTTCTACTGGTGGTTAAATTCCAAGGACAAGCTTTGGCCGTCATGGTGATTCCAACATGTTCACAAAGGTACTAGGATTCTCTTAGCGGTAACCGACAGTAAAGGATACTCATAGATAAGTGTGCCCATTTGGGGGGATACTCTCGGCCCCAAATTACCTTGGATCCCTTTACTCTTTTGGTGTGCCTCTTCCTAGGTTTAGCATACCTTTGCCTCTAAAGCCCTGCAGGTGCCAGGCTTCTTGGGAAGAATTCCCTTGGGCTATGGAGCTCCTCTGCCTCTGGACTAGGACCTTGCATCTGTGCCCCTGCTTCGGAGGCCCTCAGCCTGGAGTGGACTGGAGTAGAAGTTAGGAGATGCTGGCCCCTTGGCTTTCTGACCATGTGTACATATGTGCTAGAGTTGATGCTCTGTGTTTTGGGGGGCTTCTCCACTAAGACTAACTCAGCTGATTTCCTTCATAGCTCTTACCATATCTGTACATTTTTCTTGCTTCTTTATTGCTTACCTATGTCCTATCAACTAGGACTATAAGGTGCACAGTATTTACTCCTAACTTTATTCATCCATTAGTTCATTTGGGCAATCATTCACTCAGCTGGTATGTACTAAGTGCTCACCAGGTGCCAGCATGAGTTTCCCCATCAGTCTAGACATCAGGAAAGCTCATTAAGCTTAGAAACATTGTCAGAATTTATCCGCAGTGCTCCAGCCTCTCATCTTTGCCCGAGTAGAGAAGATCACAGCCATTAATTTACTGACGGCCAAAGCTTGTCCTTGGAATTTAACCACCAGTAGAAGATGTCAATAATTTACCATCATGAATCATCATGAATAAATGATTTACCATCATTTACTGATTCGTAAGTAAACTCCCTCCATTTATAAATTTAGATTTCTCAGATTCTGAGGACTATCTTTGGTATGTTTTATTTCTTAAGGTGCATGAAATATTAGATACAGCACATGCATTTGTTGCATAAAAAAAATGTACATAGGTTCTTACCATCGTGTTAAGAGAGTAAACTGAGTTTACAGTGGAAAAAACATTGCAAAAAAAAAAAAAAAAAAAAAAGGAAAAAACATTGCAGTAATGACAATACCCTTATTTGACAGATGGGGAAGACTAAGTCCCAGGCATAGGACCTTACTCCCTGAATGCAGGTCTTTGTCACAGAAAGAACATTCACACTAAAATGGTTATCTCATTGTCTCTGGATTCTAATACCTTATTCTATTATTTTTCTGCTATATTTCTGATTTTTCTCTGTCCAAATATTCTAAAATCAAAACTAATAAAGTAAAAAGCCAGAAGATAGGGAATAGGAAAAGTTTTAAAGGGTTAATATTCTTTTTTTTTTTTTTTATGTCAGTGCCTGCCCAAATTTTGCAACCCCTGATGAGACTTTTCAGTCTGAACCCTAAACTGTAGTCTTCTCCTGGACTTGTTTGAATTGGCAGTTTTTCTTAATGACTTAAAACCACAGAACAACTTTTTGTGGGCCTGCCTGTTCTCGGCCCATTTACTTCTTATACCTAATCACAGAACACAGCCCATGTTCTTGCCAATGACAAGAAGGCGGGGCAGTCTCACTCCCAGAAAGAACCTCTTGCCATCTCCTGCCTTTTCCCCTCATATTGCCATGTGCAAAAGTGTTCCCTATCTTACACGAAAAGGAATCAAATACAAATTAAAATTATATTGTCAAAGTATAATTTTCAAATTTTCAAAACATGATTCTGATGTAAATGAGCAGTGAAGATGCAAAAAACTTTTCTTTAACACATTATTGAGAGCAGAGCAGGGAAACAAATCCAGTCCAAAAGGAAATTCCAAAAAGCTGAATTTTATATTCAGTGGGAAAAATGTGCTTATATAAGATAGTTATGTTAGACAAAACTGGTAAATGTCCTACAGGGAGTGGGGGGCAGTCACAGTTTTCAGCGTTATTTTTTCTACTAGGCAAAAAAGAAAATAAATTTACCTCTAACTTTACAGACTTACAAAGTATAATATGCATTTCTAAGAACATAAGAAAATACATATAATCAACAGTAAATAGCAAATCAAATAAATTTATGCAACTCTAGGCTCGCATGACCTATACGTGGATCACCCAGTAGTTGGATTTTTCAGGTAATGCTTGGGATTAAATTTAAAAGTTATCCATTTTTCCCCCCATTTCCAAATTTTGGATAAATATCTTTAACTCAAACTCATTATGTCCTTTTTTTTTACTGTCAATTGTCTCTAGGAAATTTTATCAGATCTCTTCCATTTGTTTGGTCATGACTTGCTCACTTTTTATGATCTTGTATTAGATCAACTTTCTCTAACACCAAAAACCCCAAACCAGATCTACTAGCAATGATCTAATAGATTCCGAATACAAACATTTTTTTTTTCTAGAAAGGCTCTCTTCTTTATTAATGTTTAGCCATTTGGTAGTACTCTTCATTTCCTAAAAATCTTTTTCTTCTTCATTTTTTCATGGCATTGCACAAATCATCCTTCTTTCTTGGAGCACTCTTTTTCTCATCCCTTTTTTGTATTTAGTTACCCCCATAGATTTAGCATTTTTAAAAAAAAATATTTTATTTACTTATTTATGAAAGACACACAGAGAGAGGAATAGATATAAGTAGAGGAAGAAGCAGGGCCCTGGCAGGGAGCCCAATGTGGACTCAATCCCGGGACCCCAGGAGCACTCCCCAAGCCAAAGGCAAACACTCAACCACTGAGCCACCCTGGCATACCAAATTTAGCATTTTTGAATGCTAAAAAATGTGAAGACCTGAGCTAAGCTACCAGGGCAGTGAGCGCCAGGGTATTGGAGGATAGTGGTGGATGAACAAACATTTAGTGTATTGAGGCGAGGACAATCATGTCAGAAATATACGTCAGGGTCAGATCACAAATGGCCTTAAAATCAAGGAGATTGAATTTTATCATCTCAAAAATTTTATCACCTAAAACTAGGGCCTCATAATTCAAATCTTTGTTTTCTAAATAAGTATTCTACTAAAGAATTCATTTGTTCTCAATTTTTTAAGATTCTATTTATTTGAGAGAGAGAGAGAGAGAGAACACAAGGGGGGCGGGGAGAGGGAGAAGCAGGCTCTCCGCTGATAAGGGAGCCCCATGTGGGGCTCGATCCCAGGACTCTGAGATCTTGACCTGAGCCAAAGGCAGACACTTACCTAATAATTAGTTTTATAAGAAATCTGGGGCCAATTTATTCTAACTCAGGGGCCATGATTTTACTAGCAACTGCCAACTAGATGTTCTTATTTGTTATCATCACCCAAGTTTAAAGCATGTAAAATTAGAAGTCATCTTAGAGGCCCACTGCCCACACAGTTCCTATCTTTTGTTAATTAGAGGGCTGCTTTCCCAAGTTGGGTGTCTAAAATTTTACTGTAAGTGTTACCTCTTTCCTTTATTTGCTACATCAAGTGGTTAGAACCCTATTAGTTAAACACTCAGTTGTGAGTTTGTGATTCCTTTTGCATCATTCTTATTCGCTCGACCAATACACAGATTAGAATCTTTCTACTTCCTATGACCTAGCTTGCTGGCTCATTTTGCTGAAAGCAAACTTATTCTCACTCATAGAGCCAGATTGAAGAGCTTAAAATATGATTTTCATATTCCCTCTGTTAAAAACTTTTCCTAAAGCCTTTTGAGAGGATAAAACTCAATTCACTGATTTTAAGGGTATCCATGATTTGACCTGACCTACATTTCTGACATGAACGTCCTCTCCTCAATACACTAAATGTTTGTCCATCCACTATCCTCCAATACCCTAGCACTCTCAGACCTGGTAACTCAGCTCAGGTCTTCTCCATGCCCCTTCTTAGAATGATTGTTTCCTCCTCAGCACTTGTCCAACATTTAGAAGGAGGCACACTCGTATCAAGGGAAATGCAATCAAATTCCTGTCTACTTTGGCACCAGTATCCATGGGTCACGTACTGCACCATGTGGCTGACGGCTATAACTCTTATTAAATCACGCACATTTTCCCTCAACAGAAATATTTAAGGCCTACTTTGTGTATTGAAATAGAGTAGTGTGTGAAAGAGACTAGGTCCTACTCTCATGGAACTTGTATTAACAATAATTGGAGCCAGAGAGTATTAACAAAGCTTGGCATATTAAAAACAACAACAAGAGGTGGACACATAGGGGAAGGTGGGACGTATAAGTTGAAATCTAAGACCAGGAGGCATCAGGCTGTGCAGATGACCAGCCAAGAACAGACGAAGACCTTGACTAACAGCAGCACTGAAGGGGGAAATCAATACCAGGGTTTCCAATAGGATTTGAAGATAGAATTGTAATTGTCTAAAGGAGTGGATTAAAGTAGGGCGTGAAGAAATGTTTCAAGACTGTTTCAAGGTTTTTACTTGCGAAACTAGTAGAATAAAGACCCAGGTAAAAGGGGAGTAGGGAAGACAAAGTCTACGTCATCTGTGGGAAAATGGCAACTTGTTTTGAAAATGTTTACTTGGATATTCCTATTCTCCATCTAAGCAGGAGCGAGGATAAGTCAGGTTGCTGGACATGTGGAACTGAAGGCAGAGGTCTCGGCTGGAGATAATTCGGGAAACGTCGACGAGAGGAGAGACTAGGTAGCGGGCAAAGAACACATGATCCTGGACTGATCCTTGGAGTGTTCCAATAGTTAGAACCATCAAGGAAACTGAGGAAGGGAAGCTAGTGAAGTAAAGAAGGATGCAGAGAGCTGTGTTGGAAGCCCACTGAAAGGTTTTCGGAAGGAGAAGTGCAGAGTAGTTTCCAACAAGATCATGACTAATTTAATATTGATGGCTCCAGGTTCCTCGAATAGTTTTCTGACCCCCTGCCACCCCCTCCTCAGTACCTTTCAGAGTAGGCATTCAATCAACAGTCATTAGCCATCTCTTTTTGTCACTGCTGCATCATGTTGTCACATCAAGATTTATAGTGACAAGTTTCAAAGTATAAGTATAGTACTGGCTTATCTCAGGAGTAAATTGGAGGCACTACATCCAATACATGCTCTAAAAGTTCTTCTATTAGTATAAATCCTTCAGGTACGATGCCCATTTCCAAGACCAAAGTGACTGTGGCTAAGTGACTATAGATATTCATTTCAGTCTATCTTTTATTCATGTTAGCTATAGTCACATTTACAGTTTGAAGAGTCTATTACTTCCAAATGCCTCCCAAGAGGAGGGGGGAAAAGTTACTAAATAAATCAGTATATATATTAAGTGCCAAAGAGTATCCCATGTGAACTTATTCTTTTCTTTAGGACTTCATGTCCAAAACCAATCTAGTATTTCTACAAAAAAACAAGAGGAAAAAAAATGAGCTTTTAAACATTCCCATCATTTCTACATGAAAATGCTCCATTATCTGACGCTCACAATAACCCCAAGTAGATAAAAGACTGTGGGTGGCCTAATAAAACCTATTTCCCTTAAAGACACAGACACATTCTGGCTCCAATCTCTTACTTTTCAACATATCAACAGTCACTATTTAAAATGAACTTGAAGAATGGACCAAACTTTTTCTCTGCCTGACTCCTTACAGGCCCAATGACCTTTATAAATGACAGCAAATCTCTGTTGAATGAAAGATGAAGGCAAAGAGGAAAACATTAAGATATTTTGTCCTACTTTTTTGTGACTTGTTGAAAATAATCATGGGGCCTATTTGTCACACTGGAGCTTTGTCTCTTCCCCCCCTAGCATCTGACAGGCTCGATGAAAAAAGTGCAAGTAAAGATGAATTGGCAGCAGCATCATTTCTGCTCTGTCTCTTGGTCTTTCTAATTTCGCCTCAGATGAAATATATATACAATATCAAGTCTGTTAAGTGAAGAAACATCTATAGGGAGAAGGAGAGTAACCAAGCCCTTTTTCTAGTATAGAAACAGCTATTAAACAATATCTGTCTCCTTCACTTTCATAGTCCAGTTATACCCCCAAATCTTTATATCCACAAAATGAAAATGTGTTTTCCTTTAGAAAAGACAAATGACAGATGGTCCTGGGAGGCAGAGGATTGAGAGGAAATGAAAGGGAGGAACAGAGAACTCAGGTTAAATAAATACTAACCATCATAAACTGAGTTAAGGGAAAAGGTTATATTCTACAAGACATTGTCAGGATGAAATGTTTTGAGGTAAATAGAACAATTCACTCAAGAAATAAAATGGCCCAGAAAATGACTTACAATGATGACATAGGACTGCACTGCATAATTTAGAGCTAACAGAAAAGTCTGCGGTTCACTGAGTCATCTGGTGTAAGGATTCTTTCTGCAGTCTCCTTGACAGTCACCGAGTCCCTCTCGGAGCAAACTGGAGCAGAGCATTTCTTTTCCAAGATGCCCAGTCCTTTGGTCGGACACCTTTTATTTTGGACTAAGGTAACTTCCATTCCTCAGTCCTAACCAATCTTACATGTTTGTTCCCTATCTTTGGTGAGAAATGTCTTCCAAGTCTGGCTTTCTCTCTCGGTTAAATCATCTTACATCTTTTGTTCTGCTTTTGGTTTTAATTTAATGCTGTTTCTATGGGACATTGTTGCTAGACCCTATTGTATTCCTCAAGTTTCAGTTGTTTATTGTTTATAAATATTATGCCAATATTCATAATCTGTATTTGTACAGCAGCTAATTGCCCTATTACTTTTAAGTAGGCATTGCTGATTCATACTGAATATGTTTAAATAACTCACAAAGCTTTTGTCTTTCTTTGCTCTTCCATGAATCACTGCTCAACAACTAAAGCAGTTGTGTTACTAAATTAAGTATGGGAGCTGGACTTCTTGAAATCGGACATGGCCAAGTATCTGACTCCAGCCAGTAAAAATGAGAAGTGACATTTTTTATTTCTGAACAGAACAGTGTAAGACCCAAGATGTAATCTTCTTTCCCTCTTCCAGTCCCCAGCTATTATAACATCATCTTATGGCACTGCAATAAATTCAGGTAGCTTTAACTGAAGAGTCCCGACCTGTAGGATACCTGCCCTACAGCATCCATAGGGAGAGAAAAACTGGCTCTCTTTTCTTGCTGCATAGCCCATCTTACCCCAGCTGATCTCATCAGTAAATTAGAACCAGTACAAAAATTCCCTATTTGGGATAATCCATACATGTGTCAGCCCAATCCAGACCATCACTAAGCAGAACCATGGTTCTTGTGACACCATGTTCAGCTAGTACATAAATATTTCATAGGCCTATCCATTCCCAGTTCATGCCAGGGCCATTCACAGGAAGATTTTAGTTTGGTGGACAAAGAATTAAGAATTTCTCAAATTCTCAAAGGTATTCATGAACCAAAAAAGATTAAGATAATCTAGAAGAAACTATGTCAGATGAAGTAAGATTTGAAACCTGGATTCCAGGATTTGAAAAGCACACAGCCCATCAAACCGTTAGACCATCCTGCCTGAGCAATAGAGACAAATAGAGATGTAGGTAAAATACAAGGGCTTCTCTTCTATCAGAAGGACCAGACATAAAAATAACTCCTCATATGCCTATTATGTTCATTAAATAAAAACTACAGGTAGCAAAGGACAATAAATGCAAAATACTGGATTTAATTCTTAAATTATGATGCATGCAATTATTTTGCATTCTATTTACTTATTTGCTGTAGATAGGAACAAAAAGGAAGCATATTATTGTTTATGTTTTCCATGGGTTCCCCAATCTTACTATTTTCCACGTGATCTCAAGTCGCTGAATTACAAATAATTTTAACCTGAGGAAGGTCACCATTAACAAATTCAAAAGGGAAAATATGGTATTATTCTTCCTTTGTGGTTGATTCTAAGAATCAAAGTACCAATCAATAAGAATATATTTAATAGTATATTTCTAATATTTAAAAAGCAATTCAAATTCCAACAAATAGAATTTTGAGAACCATATGCTGTCACTTAACTGTTAAACATCTTGAGCATCATGATGGTGTGAGTTGTTCCCTTTGTCCCTTCCCTTCTGCTTATAACTAGTAGAATATCCATAACCCAACAAAGTACTCAGGACAGCACATCAGGACACCAGAGATATACCTGCATGGGTACAGCTAAAGCTAACCTGGGGAGGAGAGGGGGCTACCAACATGGAATGAGGTGGTCCCAGAGGCTCCTGCCATCCCTTCCAGTAACTCCAACAGCGGGCACTCCTCTGGCAGAGAGGTGGAGGGTAGAAAGTGGTGAGAGAAAGTCTATGCTACTCTTCCAGCAGCAGCTAGAGGGTCCTGTTGCATTTCAGCAGGGCCTGGTCCTATGAGGAGATACATCCTCACTGCAGGGATGGCAGAGGGGTGGGGATGAAATGAAAGGGAAGGAGACAGGGAGAAACACAGTACGTGCTTCCTGTCCCTGGAATTCCGAAAGAGGACCATCTAGGACTCCCTCACTGAAGGACTCCCCTACCAGGTAGTGGGAACACCTAAAGCCCTAAGGGCCAAGTACGCATCTCCCCCACTCTGTTGCTACCCCCTCCTTTTTTTCTTCTGTGCAAGCTCCCAAACATAGCCAAGAAGCATCGCAGTTAGGAGTAGCCAAAAACTTGTAGTATAGAGCCACCTGCTGTAAAACAAAAGAACAGCGTCTAATTGCCAACCTGTTGGACTGTTACAAAGTCAACAAAACTGCACCTAAATAAGAAAGGTGTGTTTGCTACTCTAATGTGCCAGTAGAGGCACATCTCAAACACCATGAAAAATTGTGGTAATATGATAGCGCACACACACACAGGGACAAAAGAATCCTCCAGAAATGGAACTCAAACTCATGGAAGATTGTGATCTGACAAAAAAATTCAGAATAACTGTCATAAAAAAATTCAATGAGCTATAAGAAAACTCAGAAAGGCAATTCAATGAGATCACAAAATTACTGAAGGAATACTTTACCAATGAGATTGAAATTCTAAAAACAAACAAACAAACATATTCTAGGACTAAAGAACTCAATAATGAGATGAAGAATGCATTAGAAAGCAATAGTAATAGAGCAGACTAGATTGAAGAGAGAATAAGAAATTTAGAAGTTAAAAATCTAGAAATGATTCTGGTAGAAGAGAGAAAACCAAGATTCAAGAAAGGTAAAAAAAAAGTCCAGAAATCCTACAAGAGCTATAAGACTCTATTATAAAAGCTAACATAATCCTGGGTACAGGAAAAGACAAAGAGAGGGGGACAGACACTTAAATAAATGAGAATTTGAGAATTTCCCAAACCTGAGGAAAGAACTGGACATGGAATTCCACACAACTCCTAGATCACCACCTTACTATCTCAATGCAAAAAGACCTTCTTCAAGACACACTATAATGAAGCTGTCAAAAATCAGTGATAAAGAAATATTAAGGGGAGCCAGAGGGAAAAAGTAAGTAACCTAAAAAGAAACCCCCATTAGTCTATCATCAGATCTCTCAGCAGAAACTCCACAGGTCAGGAGAGATTAGAATGACATATTCAAAGTATTCAAACAACAACAAAATCCACAAACATTTCTAGCTAAGAATACACTATCCAGCAAAGTTAGCCTTCAGGTATGAAGGAGAAATAAAGGCTTTCCCAGCAAACAAAAGCTGAGGGAGCTCCCCAGCACTAGACCTGCTCTATAAGAAATGTTGAAAGGGGATCTTCTACCTAAAATGAAAAGACAAAAGTACACAAAACTCTGAGTAAGGTGATAAATAGAATGAAAAAAGCATAACTATTTTAGAATAGATTGTAAAATTCTTATAGCATAAAGGTTAAAGGAAAAAACATTAAACATTAAACTATAGCTACTACAATGAACTCACAGCATAAAAATGGATAATTTGTGATGGCAAAAATATAAAAGAGGAAAGAAATAATGGAACCCATACGGGCAAATGAGGATCAGTTGCTATCAGCAGAAAATAAGATTCTTTTATCTATAAAACATCTCATGCAAACCTCATAGTTATTGCAAAACAAAAATTCAAAGCAGAGTTGTGAAACTGAGCAAATCATCATGGAAAACAGCTAATGTTAAAAAGTAGACAAATACTGGGGCACCTGGGTGGCTCAGTTGGTTAGGTGTCTCCCTTTGGATCAGGTCAAGATCCCAGGGTCCTGGGATTGAGCCCTGCTTTGGGATCCCTGCTCAGCAGGGAGTCTGCTTATTCTTTACCTGTTCCCCTTGTTTATGTGTGTGCGCACACGTGCAGTCACACTCTCTCTTGGTCGAATAAATAAATAAATAAATAAATGAAATCTCTTTAAAAATTAGACAAGCAGAAGGAAAAACAATAGAGATGTAAAACATCTGGTTAGAAAACAAAAGATAAAGTAGTAAGTCCTCACATATCAAGAAATATAAATAAATAAATAATAAATAAATAAATAAATAAATAAATACAATCTTTTAAAAAATTAGATAAGCAGAAGGAAAAACAATAGAGATGCAAAACAACCAGAAAACAAAAGATAAAGTAGTAAGTCCTCACATATCAAAAAATATAAATGTAAATGGACTGCACTCACTGAAAAGCACTGAGTGGCTGGCTGGATTAAAAAACGAGACCCAACTGCGTGTTGCCTTCAGAAGACTAATTTCAGCCTTAAGGACACACATGGGCTCAAAGTGAAGGGGTAGAAAATGATACTCCAAGCAAATGAAAGTGTATGTAGCCATACTTTTATCAGACAAAATAGATGTCAAGCCAAAAATGGTAACAAGAAACAAAAAAAGGCATTATATAATGATAAAAAGATCAATACATCAAAAAGATAACAATCAGTATATATACTCCAAAACCTGATCCCTGAAATATATTAAGTAAATACTAACAGATATTAATGGAGGAATAGACACTAATACAATAATAGCAAGGGAATTCAATAACCCATTATCAGCAATGAATAGATCACCCAAGACAGGAAATCAGCATGCAAATGTTGGAATTCAACCACACTTTAGAACAAGTGGACTTGACATATATAGAACATTTCATTCAACAACAGCAGAATATATATTCTCAATTGCACATGGAACATTCTTCATGATAGATCTCACGATAGGCCACAAAATACGTATTAGCAAGTTTAAGCAAATTGAAATTATACCAACGTCTTCTCTGACCACCGTGCTATGAAATTAGAAATCAACATCAAGAAAAAAATTTGATGTGGGTATATCCACAAATATGTGAAAACCAAACAACACATTTCTAAACTATCAACCAAACCAAGAATAAAAAGAAAAATAAAAAAAAAAACAATTTGAAACAAATGAAAATGAGAATAAAGCATATCAAATGTTGTGGGATGCAGCATAAGCAGTTTGAAAGCAAAGTTTATGGAAATAAATGCATGTGTTAATAAATTAGATCTCAAACAACCTAACTTTATACTTTTTTAACTTAACACCCCAAGGAATTAGGAAGAAAAACCAATTAAACCCAAAGTTAGGAGGAGAAAGGAAAGAATAATAACCAGAACAAAAATGAGACCAACAATTATAAAAAAAAAAAAAAAACAATGAAATTAAAAGCTGTTTCTTTAAAAAAAAAACATATGGTAAACATTATGGAGGTTCCTCAAAAACTAAAAATAGAGCTACCATACAATCATCAGTTTCACTTCTAGGAATGTCATATTCCTATTCTTATATCCTTTGGGTATAAGGTACGCATACACCTGGGCTTATTGCAGTACTATTCACAGTAGCCAAAATAAGGAAATAACCCAAATGCTCATCAATAAATGTTGAAAAAAGATGTGGTACATATACACAATGTACAATGTAAGTTAGCCATAAGAAAGGAGGATATCCTATTTGTGACAATATGGATGGAATTTAACATTATGCAAATATGTATTGATATTTGTCTTGATATCTTGATATTGATATTGCTTGTCTTGATATTGCTCACATGTAGAATAAAAAATAAATAAACATGTGAAAAAAAGATAAAGAATAAAATGGTGGTTACCAGAAGATGAAGGTGGGGAGATAAAATTGATAGTGTTTAAAGGTACAGAGGTGTAACAAGTATTAAAATAGCTATAAAAATTTGATGTCTATTTATTGAACATAGACACTAATATCGTACTATTTTGTACTATGTTGTAATAAGTATGTAATATGATAAATATCACTACAACAGCAACCATATTACAATATATAAATGTATCAAAGTAGTGCAATATACACCTTGGATTTATAAATGTTATATGCCAAGTTTATCCAATAAACATTTATTTTGTTACTGGTGACATAACATGCATGCTCATTCAAATGAATATTTTTCTGATATTTCTTGTGTAATTATACATGAAGTTATTTTTTTTTGCTGTTTTTATTTACTATTTGTAGCATCTTATATATTTAGTAAATGTTTTATAGAAGGTGCAATAGGAAAGCACATGAAATTTAGAGCCAGATGAGTCAAAGTTTGATTCTTCCTTGTTTTAGTTTTTAGCTATGCAATGCTAGGAAAACATGGGTATAGCGAAGTATATATATGACTATGTGTTTGTAGAAAGATTTATTTGCTTAATGGCAGGCATATTTGAGGGCTGATATAGAATCACAGCCATGACCCTGTGAATACCTCCATACTCCCAACCCCTCTAGCCTCTCTTTCTGGAAGAGTTTCCAAGAAGCAGTTTCTCATTTTCAGATTTCCAGAGTCAACTGCAAGGAATTCAACAGCAGAAAGATCAGATTCCTCATGGAGAAACAAAGGCCTCTGAAGTGCATTCACTCAGTGGCCATTAACCAAGGCTCAGATGGACATCCTAACAAGACAAGCTATTGAAGCTGATGGTCCCATGAAGCCAGGCCATCCCGTAAAACCCCTTGCTTATATGAAACCCATGAGATGGGAGGCCCCTTGGTTATAAACGTTCTACACTTATAAAATAGTATATCGAAACCAACATCATGAAAGTACCGAATATCAAATAAGATGGTCTTGAAGTTACTGGAATAGAGTAGGTAATACATGATAGCTATTGTCTTATAATTTATTTTTGATATATTTTTTGTAAAAATTTTTCATGATAATGTTCACTGTTTAACTTGATTAATTTTGAAACAAATCTTTTGCTTCCATGTTTGTTTTGGAGCTTTCATGGTTACATATTTTTTTCCCTCTTTCAGAGTTTGAATCAACATTAAATGCCTTTTTATTGAAAGTAATTTAATTTTTACCTGTAGCTGTTCACTAATTATGGAATTTATTAAGATGCATAATATAAAATTTTTTCTAAATTGCTAATTAATATTCCAGAATAATTTGTTGAGTATTGGTATGGAGGGATAATAAAACCATAATCAAAATGATTATCTACGCTAAATGGAGAAATTAGGAGGGAAGAACAGGAAAAAAAATTTATGGAAACATACCTATTATTCATTTTGACATTTAAACTAGGTAAATATTTTATGTACTTTAGAAACCATACCATAAAACAATCCCTAAATACTGGGCTTGAGGGTAAGGAGACTGAAATAAATAACATCGAACATTATAACAGAGGCTGCAAATCACAGAGAGAACGTTATTTTATTTTTGAGAAAGTAGTTAAAATATATTGAATTATTGTTTCAAAACCATTACTAGTATGCCCTAGATAAAAGCAAATGGTTATGTTAATATTGTTAAGAACAAACATTTTCATCAAAAGAGAAAAATATTTAAGTATAAAGTCGAAGAAGTAAAATATGAGATATCCAATTTGAATTCGGAATAACAGAATAAATACATGCACACTGTTTCTCTTCAACATATTAATAGTCTGATCTATCAAATGAAAAGACCTGGAAGCAAAAAGATCAAATTGGCTCTTTGGCTGTGTAGAATGCAGGAGAGCAATAAAAATCTAATGACATTATGACAAAAGGACAAAGAATTTCAGAGTCCATACTGGACAATTTAAACAGTGTAAAAAATAATAATGACTATGATGAATTAGAGGATATCAAGTATACTAAAATTCTTAAGGTTATACTAAAAAAAAAAAAAAGTATCATTGGACACCACGGAAGTTCCTAGGGTACCAACTCACTGCTTTCTACCTTTCCCTTACATTTAGATGCAGAGTAGCAAGAGGTTGATGTGATAAATTTCCTTTCATAGAATTCCAGTAAATAAGGACAGAAGGAAGATAATATTAGAACATTTCCACTTGAAAATCATAACAGAGTGCTAAAACCTTTTATCATTATCTCAATGACACTATGCTAAAAGAGGACATAGAGTCATCAATAAAGAATTATTGCCTAAAGATTAAGTATATAGATCTATCTATTTACAGGAAGTACTGGGAGAAGCAAAATAAACAACTCCATGAGGCAACAATCAGCAAGTTAAAAAGCATCTTTGATACAATCTGGGGATCCAGTATGAGCTAGGTATTAGAGGCTATTAAGGAACTGCTATTAATTCTCAAGGATTCGTAATGACATAGTGGTTACGTCAAGAAGAAAGTTATGATTCATACATAACTGGGGTTAGCTGTTTTAAAAGAACAATTCATGAAACTACACACATGCTTGAAATGGGAAGAAGTCTTGGCAAAGTTGGTAATTATTCAAGAAGGCAATTACAAACAGTAGTTTGTCATATAATTTGCTTTATGTACATTTGAAAATGTCCTTAATAAAAAAAAAATCAAATAAAATGAAGAGTCACAGAAAGTCAAAATCTTGTGAAAGCTGAACCTGGAAAGAGAAATCAGGTGTAGGAGGTTGGTAAGTAGAGAAAGCAGGATTGGACAGAGAAATGGGGAAATTGTCTCTAAAGATGTCTAGTTCTAGTCTTGGTAAAAATCACAGTGAATTTTTTTTTAATGAGTTAATGATTTTTCAATTCAACAAGCCTGACTACTATTTTAAAAGGACAAAAATAGGTCCTAGTGAACAGTGATTCAAAAGTGCTTCAAACTGATATCACTAATTAAGATGAAAATGAGCTTTTATTTACTGAGTATTGTGAAACACTAAAAAACAGTACTGGATTTCCATGTATATATTATCCCTTTAAATTAAAAGTTGTTTTGTGTCACTCCGGTAAGGAGAGATACAAATCCTTTGTCTTTTTGATGGCCTCAGAGAATCTCCCTCCTTCGGTAACCTAGCAAAGGAATAAACTCAGTTAAACTAACTCTACAGAGGGGCTTTGAGGTCTAACTATAACTCCAATACCAACCAATCAAACAAATCAATCTCCAACACCTCTTTGAAAAATAAGGTCTTTCCCTGAACCCAGACAACACAAACTACAGCTACAAATCCACATAGAGCAGATTGCTTCTGGTTCAACTCTGAGTTCTGAGTTCCCAGGCTCCAGTTGGGGGTGTTTCTGTTAGTTCTAATTGGGATGGCCCCTTGTCTTGGTTCACACATCACACACTGGATAAAGCCATTGATTCAAAGGTTAGTGTTTTAAATAAAATAGGAGTTTTTTGCATTCTGCTTACCTGTCTGCATTCCTGTTTTATTTTTGTCTCAAATTTTATCTGGGTATGGTTTATAATCTTGTCAGGACTTTGATCCTCTAAGCAAGATGATTTTTATTTTTTCTTTAGCATCTATAATGGTTTTCAGCAGGATGGTTTGTCTCAATTACCTACTCCGCTGTTATCAGAAACTAGGATTCTCAATTTTCAAGTGTTTAGCAAATAGATACATATTAAACCATAGGTCTAAATGAAGCAACTATATAAACAGAGAGATTAAAGGCTAGAGGACAAATCTTTGAAAATGTCCAAAAGTTGGGCAGACAAGTCCGTGGAAGATAAAGCAGGAAATAATTTGGAATAAAACAAGAAAACATTATCAGAGGAAATCAGCAGAAAGCTGGGTATGTGAATGAAAGAATATCCAATGCCAAATGTAACAGAAACAATGAATAATGTAAAGCCAGAAAAATAATCAGTGGATTTACCCATGTGCAAGCATTAGCGATTTTAGCGATAGCTCTTTCAAAGGAGTGAAAGAGACGGGAGCCAAATTAACACTGCTGTGAATGGGGAGTGGAGGGTATAGTGTGAGACCTGATTATGCTTTCAAGAAGCTTTAATGAACAGAGGAAGGAAAGAGAGGGCCAAGAAGTCTAAAGTGGGCTTTTGATGGCTTATTGTAAAGTGACAGGTACTCAAAAGTAAGCATATGCTTTGGAAATGAACCACTAGAAAAATATGGGTAAAGACACATGAAGGAGAGACATATTGCCAGAATTTGTTGAATTTGAGTCACTGAAATCCACCTAAAAATGACCTTATCAACAAATAAATGGTACTGCTCTCTAAGGGCTCAAATGCAACCATCAGATGGCATCCTGGCGCCCTCGGTGAGGTTATCTCTCCATATGATGAGAAAGGAAGCCAGTGGCAACACACACACCTACCAACTTTATACCTTCGGGTGCATGAACATCTCAGTACCTCTACCAGAGGAGTCTCAGGGAAGACAATAGTATCAGAAACCAAGTAGGTTATGTACCATCCTAAATTACTTTTATGCTGGTCAGGGAGGTGAAATAGATTAATTGATAATGCTTAGATTATATATATGTAACATTGAGGCCTGACCCAATCCTAACAGGAAAGAATGAAGCAAATTGCTGCTCTGGCAAAAACAAATGTTGTATTGAGTGGAAAATACCTGGCATAAGGTATTCCAGGAAGCAGGTAGAAACAGATTTCAAAGGAAAGATTTAAAGGTGGCTCAGTGAGTTAAGTGTTTCCCTTTGACTCAGGTCATGATCTCAGGGTCCTGGAGTTGAGCCCCTCATTGGGCTCCCTGCTCAGTCAGGAGTCTGCTTCTCCCTCTCCACTCCACCCCCACCGATTGCGCTTTTCTGTCTCAAATAAATAAATTCTTAAAAAAAAAAAAAAAGGAAAGATTTGAGAATTCACTCTCTGATTTAAAAAAAAAAAAAGATTTTATTTATTTATTCATGAGAGACACAGAGAGAGAGAGAGAGAGAGAGAGAGGCAGAGGCTCCCTGGGGAGAGTCTGATACAGGACTTGATCCCAGGACCCCAGGATCATACCCCGAGCTGATGGTAGACGCTCAACCACTGAGCCACCCAGGCATGGCTTTAGTAGGGTTCAAATATACTTACCAGATACGGCACAGAGACTTGTCAATAAGTAACCAATGCTCTTGTATTTAAAGAGACTTAAAAAATATTTTGGAAATCAAAAAGTAAACATTCTAAAAACTCCAATATACAGGGGAAATTACCATTCGATTTTACAATATGAAAAATTTCCCAAAGCAGCATGTGAAACTAAATGGCCTATGAAAATAAAGAGGTAGAAATCCCTGCAGACTGTACCAGTGTAAGGTAGTTTCATAGAAAAGGAATAAAAAACAGGTGAAGGACAGCCCATGAATAGGTTCCACGTGTAAGAAGTTGGGAGATGCCACTCTGTCCTAACAACAGCTAAAAAAGCTGAACAGACTGAGAAATCGACAATGCTTCTTGGATCCATAAAAGAGGGAGGACACAGAGCCAACCCCTTGCCCTCAAGATTGAGGATTGACAAATGTAGGGACTCCAGACTTACTGAAGAAGACTCACAAGCTAAAACCACTGCAGCAACTGCGTGAACAAGGAAATCTGAGCTGGAACTGCCAAATCGCTGGAGGCTCAATGCAGACAACTCTGAGAGCTAGAAGTACTGGGGGATCCAGTCATGGTTGGGTGGTGTCTTATAATATTGTGAGATTTACTTCCAGGTGATTAGCCATACCCTCATAGTAAATATCAGGCAAAAATTCTGTAAGGTTCCAGCAGAGAGAGGGGAAAAGGAGCCAATTTGAAAAACTCTACAGGCTTCTGTTCTCAACAAGGCCTGCCCTCAGTGGACACTATGTAACTAGAATCTCACTTGCTAAGTATTATTGGAGCCTAATTGACCTGGGGATGGAAAACCAACTCCAGCCAGCTCTACCATTCTGTCCCACCTGAGGGGAGAGGGATAAAATGAGAATCAGTAAAGCAGACAGGCAATGTAAGTAGAGAGATATAACTCTAAGAAACAATCAGAAATGCTAAAAATAACACATTGTAAGAGAAATAAAGAATATATTTTACGGGCTTATTAGTAGACTGGACAGGGCTGAGGAAAGACTCTCTGAGCTGGTAGAGATAGAAATCCCTGCAGACCGGACCAGTGTATGGTAGTTTCATAGAAAAAGAATAAAAGGCAGGTGAAGGACATCCCATTAATAGGTTCCACATGCAAGAAGCTTGGGAGATTCCACTCTGTCCTAACAACAGCTATCCTCTGAGCTGGAGGATATAGACAGAATCCTCAAAAACTGAAAAGCAGAGAGAACAGGGACTGAAAAATAGGAGCACAATAAGAACCCTGGGACCACATAACATATTGGGAATGCCAGAGGGGAAGAAATGGGGAAAGGGATAGAGGAAATATTGAAAACAATGACGATTGAGAAATTCCCTAAGCAGAGACAGGAGAAGCAATTCGGATTTTTTGATTTTATATTTTGTTTTTATATCCATCAAGTGAGATAGTGTTATTTGAAAGCAGATTTGGATTGGTTATAAATGTATATGATAAACCCTAGGACAACCACAAAATGTTTCAAAAAGAAGTATAACTGATGTGATAAGAAGAAAAAAAATGAAATCATAGAAAATGCTCAATTAAAACCACAGAGACAGAAAAAGAGTGGAAGACCAAAATAGGAACCTATAAGGAGAGCAGCAAATAGAAAACAGCAATGAAAATGGTAGATATTAATCCAACTGTTTATCAATGACCACTGTGAATGTCAGTGGCTTAAATGTATCAGACAAAAGACGGAAGCTGGCAGAGTGAATCAAAAAACACTACTCAATTATGTGCTGTCTACAAGAAATCCACTTTAAATACAAAAACACAGAGATTAAAAGTGAAGGGATGGAGAAATGTTAACCATGCTAACACTAATCAAAAGAAAGCAGGAGTGGGAAATATCAGAAAGGGAGACGGAACATGAGAGACTCCTAACTCTGGGAAACGAACTAAGGGTGATGGAAGGGGAGGTGGGCGGGGGGGGTGGGGGTGACTGGGTGATGGGCACTGAGGGGGGCACTTGTTGGATGAGCACTGGGTGTTATTCTATATGTTGGCAATTTGAACGCCAATAAAAAATAAATTTATATAAAAAAAAAAAGAAAGCAGGAGTATTTATTTCAGACAGAGCAGATTTCCAAGTAAGAAAAGTTATCAGGGATAAAGAAAGAGATTACCATAATGATAAAGGGGTCAGTTCTCCAAGAACACATACCAATGTTTAATGTGTATGTGCCTAGCAACAAAACATCAAAGGATGTGAGGCAAAAAGATAAGACAGCAAGGAGAGAGAGAGATGAATCCAGTCTCATACTTGGAGATTTCAACACAGCTCTCTCAGAAAGGGATGGATTCAACAGGCAGAAAATCAGCCAGGACAGAGTTGAACTTGATTCCACTAACAATCAGTTGGACATAATTGGAATCTCTAGACTGCTTCATCCAACAGCAGCAGATGACACGTGCTTCTGTAGTTCACATGCAACTTTCACCAAGATAGACCACATTCTGGGCCATAAAACACATCCCTAGCAAATTAAAAGAAGATAAATCATACAATGCCTGTTCTCAGACCAGGGAATTTTACCTACAAATCAATGACAGATAAGTAGAAAGTCCCAAAATATGGGAGATTTAAAGATATAGTTCTAAATAACAGACAGGTCAAAGAATACATCTCAAGAGAATTTTAAAATGTTCTGAACTACATGAAAATGAAAACACAACTTATCAAAATTGGTGAGATGTGGTGAAAGCAGGGCTTGGAGGGAAATCTATAGCATTGATTGCATACATTTAAAAAGATAAATATTTAAAAGCAATAATCTAAGCTTTCATCTTAGGAAACTAGAAAAATGAGCAAATTAAACCCAAAGCAAGCAGAGGAAGAGAAATAAGGAGAGTTCAAGAAGAAAACAAAGAAAGTAAAAATAGAAAATCATTTCCCATGAGCAAATTTTATTTATGAAAAGCTGAATTTCAAAGAGCAAAGTGAAAGAATTTAGAGGCATGCATCACCTCTCACCAAGACTCACCTAACATGGATAACCACCTTGAGAAAAGAAGAAGATCTGGATATCAATAAGTCAAAAACTTTTATTTTTTTTCAAAAACTTTTAAAATTCAAATTACCTTGCAATCCATCTCACTAACTACCCAGTATGTATTTATTTATTCATTCAACAAATGTGTTTAGAAAACCTACTATATACTCGGTACTGTTCTAATATCCATGTATACCCTTTTTAGTAGTAAAAATTTTAAAAGCTCCAAGTTAACTTAATTCAACTCTGCATTATGCAGCCTGAAGTACACTCAAAAAACAATTCAAATTCTTATCTCTTAACTATTTCAGCTCCAAAAATCTGTGATGCCTCTTTTCCTTCTGCTTCTTTTGCGATTGTTTCAATAATCAGCTGTCTGTAGACCAAAATGTATAATTAACCTCCACAAACAAATCCCACATATAATAATCAAGGAAAGGAGAAATGAGAAAAGGGTAAATGAGCAAAATTTTGAAATCCTTTGTTGTGTGAGCCTTCTTCCTACATGTTTGACTTCGTAATTGGTCTCCTACACATACTGGAATTGGATTCTAATTATAGGTCTGGAGATAATGAAGAGTGATGGGGAAGGAACATGAGAAAATTAACTTCCTCTTGAAAGGTAAACTCCTCTGACAAGGCACTAACAGTGTCTTTCTTCAAAGGAGGAAAGAATTATCAAATGAGGGAAGAGGAGGCTGTGATGCCTGACGTGGAAGTTTTAGCAGGAGGCCATTCAGGTTATTCCAAAAACAGTTCTATATTGCCACACAAAAGCCCCAAGGTCTCAAACCTATCCCATATCTGATTCTTCCCCATCTATCTCTCCCAAAAATTAGAAAAAATAAGAAATTCAAATGTCTGCTACATCTCCTGACATTCCTCAACCTCGTTTGTTGTGTCTCCTGTCAGGCCAAGTATATTTTTTTCTCCAATTTCTGTTCCAGTGCCAACAGATGTAGGAGTCCTCCCTTTTTTTTTGTTTTTGCAGGAGAGATATATAGCTCTAAAACTGTTCTCATTTAGGGGGAAAGGTCAGAGAGCTCAATTATGGCCTCAGGTTCAAGCTGCATTTTACAATTTGAACTTATTCTTAATAAAGGTGATTAAGAATAATTAAATCTCCTCTCTGCAATCATAGGGATTAAGAACGTATTAAAGGAGAACTATAATAAATTGTCACATCAAAGCATCTGCTACCTATGTAGAACAGGAAAACTATTAAAATATATTCAATAAAATGGCAAGGTAACATGGAAAAGTGAATAAAATTTCAGCACCCAACCAATCTACCAAATCCCAAAAAAGAACCAAAAAATCTATTGCTTAACACAACTGTAAGATTCCCATGAATAAATACAAGGTCTTTGAGGTTTCATAGGAGAAAAAAAATGCATTACTAAAACCTACAGAGGAATGTTTAATAAATGGAAATATCCAGATATTCATTACTCTATTCCTTGAAATCATTACCGATGGCAGTTTTGAAACATGATAGGCTGATTCAAAGATGCCTACAGAAAAATACATGTACAGAAATACCTAAGGAAATTATGAATAAGAGGAACAAAGACTAATGGTTTGACCTACTAAATAATAAAAATACTAGAAAATAGTCATATTTAAAACAGTATATCACTGATATAGAGACAAATTGATTACAAAAATTGAAGAGTGAGTACACAAAGTAACCCATGCACATATGGAAATATGTATTGTTTCATATAGGTGCAAAAGCTAAACTCAATAAATGCAAAAGAGAATATTGTTCACTCTAACCATACCCAAAAGCAAGATCCATTAAATAAAGATATAAAGTCCTAATGCTAAAAAATGAAGTGTGAAAGCTTCTATTAAAAATATATGGCTAAAATATAAGATCCTAAGTACAGTTAAAAGACATACAATTGACTGGAAGAAAATGTTTGTAATATTTATAACAATTTTAATACCTACAATACAGTATATAATGAATCTCAACTAAAAGTATGAAAAATGTTTAATTAAAAATATACTTCTGGCACAGGGGGGAAATATAGGGCCACTTAATATATGAATATTAATAAATAAAGTGAAATTAAACCTTGTTGATAAAGAAACATCAACAAGAAATAATGATAAATTATTCATCACTCATTATAATGGCAAAAGTTAAAAGCTTTTAATAATGCCCCGTGTTTGGTTGTGAGGAAATAAGAATTGTTGCATATTGTTGGTCAATCTGCAAGTTGGAGGACACTCAGAGAACATTTTATCACCATCCATCAGAATTTTGAGTCTCCTAAATCTCACTTCATAACCCCACTTAAAGACTATAGCGAACACATATTCTGAGCATTGGTGTACAAAGATATTCATGCAAGGGTATTCAATGCAGTGTAGTTTATGTTTTTTGTAGAATTTTGTGTAACACTGTAGAGTTTTAAACAACCTAAATATATCTTTAAATATATCAAGCTGCATTTCTATTCAGAATACCAGGCAGCAGTTACAAAAGATCAGGCTGGAATTATTAATGATTTCGTGAACAATTGTGGGGGAAGAGAATGTAATTGAGAAAGATAAAAATTCACTGGTGAAAGAAAAAAACTATTCCATAATTTTGTGAATGGCTTCAAATTTTTACAATTACAAGAACTTATTTCTTTTCACTTATTTCTTTTCTAAGGTTCAACCAATTTAAAAAACATAGAGTCAGAGGGTTGCTGGATGCTGAGATTGACCTGGGTCACACAGCGGAATGGATTTTGCACCTGCCACCAACATTTACTGAAGAGACTGAATTCCACACAATTTCAAATTATGTTGAACATCTTTTGGCCTCAAAGATCTTTTCTTCTAGTCTAAGATCCAGAAGATTGTAATATTAAAACATGAGAAAAGTCACTTATCAACCATCCCTCCCAGGATACCAGAAACATCATGTAGTTTCTTCATAATTGTTTCTTTAGCACCAACAGAAGGCCCTAGTATATGGTAGGCAGCCAATATTTCATCACGTAAGCATAGAGTGAATATCAATCTTTTCATAAAATCGAAAGCAATTATTTTATTTCTTTTGCTCCGCCTGTTTCTCTTGAGATTTGCAATTTCTATTACTGTCCTACATTCAATTATTATATTGTTAAGAAGTCCTCAAAAATAGCTGTGCTCTGTTTCAGTTAACGTTTCAGTTCAAAACAAAATACTTATAATGCCTAATATTTGAAATATTTCCCTAGATTTTAAAATACAAGTTCTTTGAACTTTAAAATAAAATATGGGTGCCTAGGTGGCTCAGTCAGTGAAGCATCTGCCCTCAGCTCAGGTCATGATCCTGGGGTCCTGGGATCCAGCCTCCTGTCCTGTCAGGCTCCCCGCTCAGCAGGGAGTCTGCTTCTCCCTCTGCCCCTCCCACTGCTCATGCTCTCTCTCTCTCTCTCTCTCTCTCTCAAATAAATAAATAAAAATCTTAAAAAAAAATAAAATAGAATGCAAGTTGTTTCTTTTTTTTTTTGTTGCTTTTTTTTTTGCAAGTTGTTTCTAATGTACTTTTCTTCCTCTGAACAAAATCAGTGTTAATTTATTAGAAAATTCATTAAATTTTTTTCTCTCAGGTATTATGAAAGAACATTTATATGTTGCTACCAGATCTGAGCAGGCTTCATCGAAGCAGATGCAGCAAGAATTTTAATAGGATTCTATTTTATGTTGTGGCAAAGAATCAGTAGCTTGCCTCACTGCCCCAATCTTCTATCGGAGCTATTATGAAAAGGAAAAACAAATTAATCCAAGATAGTGTCATTCCCCCAGAAACAGAGAGGGCAGACATCAAAATCTGTGATAGTTAGTGTAATGTCACCAAACCTGCAAATGAGCTGGAGAAAAAAAAAAAAAAAAAACGAAACAATTACTCTACAGTCTGTTCCAATGTTATATTACTAAGGGAAATATTTCTTCTCTTTCTATCAATTTAGTGTGTTGACTTTCAGAAACAAATAATACTTATCTTTGAGATGTTCTTACTTAAAATATTACTTAGTAAAATGATTAGCAAGTCTGTCACTGTCTCTATTGAGAAAGTTGAACTGGAATGGAAGGACATTCATTCACCCTTTATAACGGGACAGGAGCCTAGGAAAGGGATGGTGAGGCAACTATTGATCAGTGCACGCTTGAGTCTCGGGCACTCCTGGAAAGTAAAAGAGTCTAGAAATAACTAATGAAGTAAGAGCTTCTCCTATGAAAGAGAGCCAGTGTTCCTTAGGGTATAATAAAAAGCTGGTCCCTCTTCCTCGTGGGAGAGCATGAGGTTGTAGCACAGAGAGATTTAAGAAGGGATATATTTGAAGCAAAATCCTGCACCTGAAGGCAGGATTGGCAGGGAAAGATGGAAGGAACATCCATGAGTCGCTCTTTTCTGAAGACTTGAAAACACCAGGTGCTTTCTTTGAGCACTTATAAGAAAAGTCCAAGTTGGCAGGTTCAGACATGTTAAGTTTCCATTAACGATGCTGTACTAGTTTCCCATGGCTACTGTAACAACCTACTTCAGGCCGGGGCGCTTAAAACAATAGAAATTTCTTCTCTCGCTCCAAATCTGATATCAAGGTGCCAACAAGATTGGTTTCCCCTGAAGGCTCTGAGGGAAAATATGTCCCTTGACTCTCTTAGCTTGTGCCGTTGCTGGCAACTCGTGGTGTTCCTTGGTTACAGCTGTATCCTTCCAATCTCTGCTTCCATGGCCATCTTCTCTGTGTGCCAAATTTCCTTCTTCTTATAGGACACCAGTCATATTGGATTTAGGACCCACTCCAATAGGACATCGTCTTACCTTCATTACATCTGCAGAGAATTTATTTCCAAATAAGGTCACATTCACAGGTTCTGGGTAGACATGAGTTTCGAGGAAATGCTATTCAATCCAGCACAAACCCACAGTAAGAAATATATTTTGTAGGTATGTGGGGAAAAAAAATCAAAAGCCTCCAAGGACAATACTTAGCCTTGCTCTGTACAATGAACTCTGTTATTTTCTATTCTCTTATTTTTAATTTTTTAAAAACTGGCTACCATATGCAAAATAGAGTCCATGGTTCATTAACATGTGACCATGTTGGCCTGGAAACCCTAAGACTAATACCTTGTCCCTTTAACATTTTAAGTCACTCGTGACATTGCGCTAAATCTTCAACAAAAAGGTTGGCACAGCAAGGAAAGGAGCAGCAGGATATTTGTCCCATCAGATATCTTCTTTTTTGCAAACCTACAGAAGAGAAGGGGCATGGGTTCTATGGGTGGTCTAAAACACAGAGTTACCAGTGTTACTGCCATCAACAAAGAGTCCCACAGTCCTGTAGGCAAGATTCTACACGAACAGACACAATATGCATAAACTAGATCATAATCCATCCCAGGGGTTAGCAAAGGTGAGACCTTGAAAGGAAAAAAAAGAAAGAAAGAAGGGTTAGAAGGAGCAATAAATATATAGGCTGCATTTATATTAAATTGAAATCTATATTATTTTTCATTAAAAGTAGCTATGATCAATAAACTTTAGAAAGTACCTAGCTGTTTTCATGTTTTCTTCATCTGTAAGAAAGTTCTAATTAAAACAAAGATAACATCCCTGAAAGGTAACCCAATACTCTTTTTACAATTCCTTTGGCATATGTGTTATCCAAGAAATCTGCAAGTACCAAATTGAATAAATCTGAGTTAAAGTCCTTGCTAGAAAATAAAGAACAGAGGTGTCCTTTCCAAGTCACTTTTATGACTAGCCCCAAACCTTAACTACAAGCTAAGAGATCATACCAATGATTAACCCGGGAACAAAACTCTTCTACAATATTAATTGATCTAATAAAATATTCTTCCTCAGGCTACTTTTCACGTATTCATTTTAGTATCAAGGAGGCAACCAGTCATAGGAGTTATAATTCTTTTTTTTTTTTTTTTGGTACTCATATTCTGGGATGAAGTAATAGTGTGATGAGCTAGCCCTTTATAACATTGCTCCAGAGAAACTAGAAAAAAATAAAGTTGTAACTTAAATCACAGAAGGTATCAAGGTGAGATTCTAATTCATGGTGTCACGCTTATGAATTTCCGATGGCTGTAGTCTGTCTGTCCATCCTCACCCTCTGAATTTGGTTTCTCACAGGCTCTCCTAACCTTAATCATATCCTTCTTATTTAAGGACACCTTTATAACTTGTTCAAATATAAAAGCTGTCATTCTAAACCCAAAACACTGGCCAAATCTAGTCTTGAATATAATATTATGTAAATAAGTACCCTGGAAAATTTTTATATATTTATGTAATTATCATGTTTCTTATAATGTGTTAAAGTTAGTTTGTCACTTTCTTTGCTGTAAGGCACTTTCATTGCCGTATCAGACATCTAAAGTGGTGGTATCTTTAACATATGCTATGCAAGAAAATCTCTCTAAGGTTTAGAGATCTAGGTTGCCATCTGGAGAAAATAGAGTGATTTTGTTTTCTTTCTCACTGCACAGAGTCCATAATATCCTGAGGCAAAGCTCAGAGTTTAATACTCTCCAGTTCTAACACATTGGATTTGGTTTCTACCCTCCTATGAATGGAAAGGATTTACAACTCATTATCTTTTGGCCAATCCATGGCAATATTATTTTTATTTTTTTTAAAGATTTTATTTATTCATGAGAGACACAGAGAGAAAGAGAGGCAGAGACACAGGCAGAGGGAGAAGCAGGCTCCATGCTGGGAGCCTGACATGGGACTCGATCCTGGGACCCCAGGATCATACCCTAGGCTGATGGCAGCACTAAACTGCTGAGCCACCTGGGCTGCCCTTTTTTTTTTTTTTAAGATGTTATTTATTTATTCATGAGAGAGGCAGAGACACAGGCAGAGGGAGAAGCTGGCTCCATGCTGGGAGCCTGACGCTGTGGCAATATTATTTTTAAATAACATTTTTAATAAACTTCTAGACTGAAGAATGGTTTGCTAAGCTATGTCAAGTGAAGACCTGGATATTGCTTCTAAAATAAAGAGGTATTCCCACCATCTATCTTCAGTATCTTCATAACTGATCTCCCTATGTTAATAACTCAACTTTAATTCTTTATTTACTGATTAGTATGGACCACAAGACCAGTTGAAATAATGCAATTTTTTAATTTGGGGAGACCTTCCTCGAAAACTCAGGTTTGTTCTAAAATATGTCACGTACCTGAATGACAGTGAACAGTGCTCAGCCCTCTGCTCTGTGATTTTGTACATCAAGGAGACCAGTGATTAAGTTCCACTAACCGTCTGGATCTTCTTTGTCATAGATCAGCATTATTTCTCTTTTTTTTTCAAGATATTTTATTTCGACTACAGGAGAAATAGTCAAATTTATTTTGACTGAAGGTAATTTTTTGAATGGGAAGAAAGTAAACTCTCACATATCCACCACAAACACTTTTAAAATTCCCTTTATATCTGTTTTTTTCTACATTGATTTTTGAAATCACTCACAAAATCTCCAAAGCTTACTCCATCCTCAAAAGCACACAACTCTTATCTTCCTCCACTGTCATTATCTATGTATTTGTATTTTCTTTTCATTCAGTGTTTTAAATACTCATCTTGCTCTCTATAAATTGCTTTATCCATTCATTATACAATTTAAGAAGACCCTACTATTCCATCCTGAAACTCAAAACAGATGAAGTTTGAAGTGCAGAGCATCACCTGCTAAAAAAAGACATTATCACAGTATTGTTCCTCTGCGCATCATCACCTCTATTACAGCGCTCAAAATGATGTTTCCAATGCAAGGATCAATTGTCAGTTCAGAAAAACATAAGCAGGATAGGAAACTGAGTTTCACCCGTGCAATTTTAAACTGTGGGGTCAGACTGAATGTCATCTGAAAACGTCCTCTCTATTGGCCAAAAGGAGATGCTGCCTGGAGGTATCGACAGAGCAAACATGTCCCCTAAATGCTTGGAGCAGCTACCCAATGAACTAAAACAGAATGGATTTCTGTCTTTCCTGGCCACAAAAACCCTAGGGAGCTTTTCCTTAAAACCTAAAGGAGAGCATCAAATGTTTACAATGTTTACCTCTCCAATCCAACTTGTTCTCGACTTCTTTGTGTATCAGTGTGCTTGTTTCCCGTCAATAATCGGAAAGTGGATATTCACTGAGCCCACAATAGATGCTATCTCTCGTCTTATCACACATATCACTGCATTTCTGGGGCAGACAGAAATTTTGCTTGTAGATGCTCCTTGTAGGTACTTGGCAAAGAAAGAACAGACACTGTAAAGCTGCAAGAAGGTTCCCTGCAATTGGTGTTTAATTTCTAGACCCTTTTATAAGTTGCTTCTTATCTCCTTCCTTTGGGGAAAAATGTATGTGATGACTAGAAAGGCATTTTTCTTACAGGCAGAAAGGTAAGGAGCAAAAGAACACGATTTTAAACTGTCCACCTTGACCTTTTGCCTCTAAGTGATTCTATTCTCTTGAATCAGAAAAGAACAAACGGATTTTACCAAGGATACGATACTCAGAGTCCAATGTTGGCCATTAGACCGTTGTGACTTTAGTTATTTTAAAACCTAAATAGGATGGTAAGAGACAACTAAGGGGTCAGTTGCATTCTTTCATGCTCCCTCAAAAAGCCTGTCCCCTACCCACCCTCCCCCAATACATTCACTGTGAAGGAGGCTGTTCCATGACCAGAGAGATGGGTTAATAACACTGTTAATAACAGATCATGTGTAACTCTATCACCATTGTATGAGCCACCTCAACTACTTATTACCCTGTATTAAGGATAAATTTTTTAACTTTGGTCACTACTTTCTATAGCCTGGGTGACTCCCAGAAAATGACTTCAGAAGCTTGGGTGGAAGTCTAACATATTTACTATTATAATAAAAATAGCTACCATTTATTAAGCACTTAAACATTCTACTCATTGTGTTAAGTATTTTATGTTATTCCATTTAATAGTCAAAATAGTTGTTAGGTTAATATGTTGTGAGGTTAATATGATTATCGTCATTTGGCAGCTGAAGAATCTGAGGTGTATAGAGGTTAACCATCTTCCTCAAAGTCTTGAGGTGGAGCAAGGATTTTAATGCAAAACTGACTAATCCCAAATCCTATCTTGTTAAACTTTAAGCTTTACTTCTTTTTCTCTGCTTTGGTTTCGTGATGACTGATTCAGATTGCCAAAACTATATGTTATATGAGCCATTATGACTTCAACAAGTTTTTGATAATAAATAAACAGCCAGTATTTTGGCCCAAATAAAATAAACGGAAATGAGGGGCCTATATCTAAGAAAATTGAGGGGGGGGAGTGTGCCTTTGCAGGAGCAGAATTGGACCTTGCTAAATATAAAAAACTTAATTTACAAACGAAAGGCAGTTTTATGTAGCAAATCTGTGTACTCTTTCAAATTCCTTTTTATTTAGTCAAATTTCCTAACAAATTTATAAAGCTAATTAAATTTCAACACTAGACACAGTTCAAAAATACCTGGCATGAGTGTGGCTTCCATGAATAACTTTTTTTTAATTGAAATAAAGAGGTGGAACTTATTTTCTTGAAACATCCTTCTACATTTTATAGCATGCGAATTAAGTAACTATTTTTTTAAGTTTTTTTTTTTTTTTTTTTTTTTATTCATGAGAGACACAGAGAGAGAGAGAGGAAGAGACACAAGCAGAGGGAGAAGCAGGCTCCATGCAGGGAGCCTGATGCGGGACTCGATCCCGGGTAATATTAATTTACTTAGAATAAGAGCATCATATTACTGGTTAACTCACCCTAATCCCAACCAAGGGATGCCAATCAAGCTATTTAAGCATCTGCTATCTTTCTCCTGGTATTAACTAAAAATGAAATCATACCTAATCATATACTCTATCAATTTGGTTTCCATTTTTTATCACTCCTTCTTAGGCTTTTCATGTGTGCTTAATCAATGCTTAATTAACAGATGCACACTTTTGCACAATCATTTTATCACTATTAATATATATGGTCATGATAGAAACCTTTATATAAATTAGTTTCAAATACCTATTTCCATAAATAAACATATTTCATATCAACAGTATTCTTCATTGTCAAGTGTGGTTCCTGAACAACACCTCCTCGATAGTTACTCTCTCCTAAACCAGTGACCAGGAATATTCAATGTGATCTCCAGTTCAATGGAGCAAAATGGAAACTATTTTTTTGCAAAATGGAAAATAACTCATCTTCAACATTATGGTCCCAAGTATAGTCACTCTCATTACCATCCCTTGTAAGGCCTCACAGCCTAATTACATATTCGTCTCAAGCAGAAATAGAGATCTTCAATAAACAATTATTCATTTCTCTCTTAAATATATCGTTTGACCATTGACATGATCTCATTTGAGCTTCACACCATGTTGTGAAGTAGGGTGGGCCGTTATGACTCCAGATAGTTCCAAATAAAGTATATGCAAATATTTGGCTTTGCCCAGCTTTAAAAATGCTTCCAGATGCCTAGTGTCAGGCCATCCACTACTCACTCCTTAGAGAGGATCTCAGACTGAGGAGCAGATCATTGTAACTGAGTAAGCAGGTTCCCTGGCTGAGCATCAGGGATGGAACACTGACGTCAGAGGCAATCTATCAAGATCCTGGACGGGGGAAACACAGCACCCGACTCAGGCCTTTCAGACATGGGTGCACTCCCAGCGATACCACTTAAAATTCTAGTATGATTGTAGCATGTTTTCACATCATCATCCTCTCCGAGAACAACTTACCCTTGGCCTCTGTGTGTTCGCCATCCCTTGTGCCTCTTCTACCTCTTTGCTTAGGCCTTGAGCCCATTACCCCTATTCCTCACTCTTCTACATTTTTGATCACTTTACTCTCCTTTTTTCAAGTCAGCTCCAGCCTGCTGCCTTTGGTGAAGAATCTCTGTCTCCCATCAAGTTTTGACCTGCCAGTCATGATTGCCAGCTGCTTATCATTCTCTAATTAAACCTATATTCAGCAATGCTAGCACATTCTGTCTTGCATGCTAAGCCAAACCAGATCACCAGACCTTATCTGCACTCTGCAATTTCTGTTGTAGATATTTTACCTACCTGAAAATGCTTTTACTCAGGACCTCAGCCACATGTGCCTGGCCCCAGACCCCAGTTTCTTTCCACCATGCCACAGAACAGGAGACATGCCACAGATGGACCAAATGTAAACACAGATTATAACTCGCCTGCAAAAGCATATTCCTAAAACACACTGTATTTCTACAAATTTCTTAGACTGTATAGAAAGTAGGTGATTTAAAAATTTCTATTGGGGGATCCCTGGGTGGCTCAGCAGTTTAGCGCTGCCTTCAACCCAGGGTGTGATCCTGGAGACCCAGGATCGAGTCCCACGTCGGGCTCCCTGCCTGGAGCCTGCTTCTCCCTCTGCCTGTGTCTCTGCCTCTCTCTCTCTGTGTGTCTCTCATGAATAAATAAATAAAATCTTTAAAAAATAAATAAATAAAATTTTCTATTGAATTAGCTTTACCGTTAGTTAACCTACTGTGCATTATTGACATCACGTACATATGCATGGCACAACATTATTTTCAAAGCACTGTTATATGACACATGCAAAGAAAGCACTGTGCAAACCATAAAAAATACTGGATTGTTCCCATTTAGAAGTTGAGAATTCTGAGTCTTAAAGATATTACGTGAATTTATTAAAAATCACAAGCTAGGAAGCGCCTGGACCAGGGACTGAAATCAAATAATTTTAATTTCTGATGCAGAACTCTTTCCTCCACATATTATGGATTCCCTGGAAGGCTGTTGAGATTGGTAGCTCATTAGCCCCTACTCAGAATGGCCTCACTAAGCTGTGATTTTGGAGGACTTGCACATTTTCCCATAATATTCCTGTTCCTCCCAGGGGGAGGAAGTTGTCAGTTACTTTTCTCTTTTTGTCACTGTGGCTTTTTATAGTAGTTCCCCATTATCCTTCCTTTTAAATTCCTGCTACCAATTTGCTGTTGGCTTGAAATCCAATCATTAAATGTTTAAAATAAAAAATCTGCTGGCTATGAGAGACCATCTAAAAGTAAATCATATGAGCTTGCATTTTATAGGAGACTTTTGGTTGCTCTTTATAATTTTTTTTCTGACTGTGAAATTAACCCACGCTCATTATTCAAAAAATAACACAATGTAGGAAGTTTTAACCACGAAGACTAAATACATCATCATTAATCTCAGCAGGTAGATAACAGCTCAATATTTTAGAGCATTTTCTACTGTATATGCCTTAATATTATTACTATTAGTGTGATTATCATTAACGTTATTACTTTTAGAAAATGGAACAGCTTGTATCTTGCTTTTTTCACTTAGCATTTAAATTGGAATATTTTCCTATGTAAATAAATAATTTTCAAACACATGAATTTTGATTTCCATATAAGCATTGTGATGTGAATATGCCATGGTTTATTTAGCTATTCTCCTTTGTTCTGCATATTTTTGCTATTGCTTTCATTTGGGGCTATAATTCTATGAAAATCACTTTTATCTAATCAAAACTCTAACTTGGATTTCTGGTTATGAGTTCAAGGTCTAAGTTTATGAAAAATACAGGCAATAGTTACATAACAGCCAAATTCTTTTTTCAGCCGTTATATAAATTTATACTCCCACCAAAAGTAAATGAACTTTAATTATTTTTAATTACTTACTCTAGCTCTGATAATGCTTTTTCTTGCTCATTCCAGGTTGGCTGGTTGTGTTCCAAACATTTGAGGTTGAAATTAGAGGTCACTAAAAATGTAAGGTGTTGCTATAATCAGAATACAAGGTTTTCATCCCACAGTTACGTTTTTATTACCCTTAAATTTCAATTTTATTTTTAATAATTAGAAATGATATTACTGAATCTCACAAATCCACAAAAGACCTTGTGCTCTGAGCTGCCTTTACAGCATTTGGGGACTGGCACACAGAGCTATCTGTATTCTTTCTTACTCCCCTCTTCAGATTTGTACATAATTCCTAAACAGCTGTCTGATATTAAATGACAATCTGTAACTCTGCTGTAGTGTAAAGTTGATTTGTCCATACTGTTAGTAAATCTGTTGGAAGAAAACAAGAAGACTATCGTAAAGCATAACCATTTTCAGGATATAAAAAGGAAAAAAAAAAAAAAAAACCTTTTAAAAAGTTAAGAAACAGGACGCCTGCATGGCTCAGTGGTTGAGTGTTTGCCTTTAGCCCAGGGCATGGCCCCAGGGTCCTGAGATGGAGTCCCACACTGGGCTCCCTGCAGAGAGTCTGCTTCTCCCTCTGCCTATGTGTCTGCCTCTTTCTCTGTGTCTCTCATGAATAAATAAATAAAATCTTTAAAAAAAATTTTTAAAAACATGCAAAATATATATTAAAATCCATCTTAGTCTATTTGGGCTGCTACAACAAAATACCAAAGACTGGGCGGCCTATAAAATAGCCAAAATTTACCTCTCACAATTCTGGAGCCTGGGAAGTCCAAGATCACAGTGTCAGCAGGCCGCATCCTGATGAAGGATCTCTTCATCGTGGCATCGTGGCATCGTGGTACACAGTCGACTTCTTGCTGTGTCTTCCTGTGATGAAAGGAGCTAGGGAACTCTCCCAGGCTTCTTTTGTAAGGGTCTTAGTCTCATTCATGAAGGCCCTGCCCTCCTGACCTAATCACTTCTGAGAGGCCCCATCTACTAAAACTGTCACCTTGGGAGTGGGCTTTCCAGTACGAATTTTGGAGCAATGCAAACGTTCAGAACACAGCAGAATCTAATTTTATGTAACAATAGCACATAGTAACCATGGAGTTAGGGAGACCCCAAAATTCTTATTTATTAGATGGTATTAATAAGGTAGGATCCCTTTACAGTTCAGGCTCTAGAAAGAGGTCACAAACCTCAAGACCATTCACTTAAAGTAAGCGTGTTTCCACAGTGGGTATGTGACACCCCACTGGCTTTCATGATGATCCCCTCTCTATGGACTCATACTATCATCTCTACTATTTAAGCTTCTGGCCCACTTATATCAAATGAACATAATGGACCCTAAAATTGAGAAGACCAGTGTTCATGGACTATGACCAGTGGTTTTAATGGATGATCAGGAACTTAGGAGGAATAGGAATGGGAAATTGGTGACAAAGAGATTTGGGGAAGATGTATCTGATCAGACCTGCCTAATTGGGCAAATACATGAAGATATCCTATAGATACAAGTCAGCCTCTTTCTCCAAAGAACCTTCCACTGTCCAAATAATGAGTTGTCCTATCCACTTAATTATTAAAACCATCCTCTGCTGAAGGATGCCTTTGATGAACACTTATAATGGGACACAGACATGGAGATTATGCATAATGGAGTTGGACTCACCAAGGTTGATCCAACTACACCTGCTTTGGGAGTGCCCAATCTGCCAGCAGCAAAGCCCCTGAGACTAACACTGAGACCCAGAATAACACCCTTCTCCAGGATGATCAGCCAGCCTTTTTGTGGCAAGTTGATTATATTGGACTGTTTCCATCACGGAAGGAACAGCATTTTGTCCTTATCGGAGCAAACTCCCTGGATACAGACTTGCCTTCCCACACACAATTCTTCTGCCAAAACTACCACCCATGAACTTACAGAGTGCCTTATCCACCATCATAGTATTCCACACAGCATTGCACTGACCAAAGAAATGGGACAGCAAAAGAAATGGGACAGTGGGCCATGCTCATGCTCACTGACCTTATCATGTTCCTCACCATCCTAAAGCAGCCCAGCTTGATATGACAGTGGCGTGGCTTTCTAAAGACTAGTCACAGAGCCAGCTAGGTGGCAATACCTGGTAAGGCTGGGGCAAGGTTCTCCAGGAGGCTATATATGCTCTGAATCAGCATCTGATATACAGTGCTATTTCTTGGATAGCCAGGATTCAGGAATCCAGGAATCAAGGCGTGAAAATGAGAGTGACACCATTTACAGGTACCCCTAGTAACCCACTAGCAAAATTTTTGTTCTCTGTTCTCATACATTTTATAATCTGTTGGCCTAGAGATTCTAACTCCACAGGGAGGAATGTTTTCAGTAGAAAACACAACGATGAGCTTCCATTGAACTGGAAGTTAACACAGCCACATGGCCACCTTAGGCCTCTTGTGCCTCTGAATCAACAAGATAAAAAGGAATTACAGTGTCGGCTAGGGTGATTGATCCTGACTACCAAGGAAAACTGGACTACTCTTCTATAATAGAGGTATAGAAGACTACGTCTGGAATACAGGAGATCCTGTTGGGCATTGCTTAGTATGAGCATGCCTTGTAATTGAAGTCAAAGGAAAACTACAACAACTCAATCCATGTAAGACTTCTAATGGCCCAGACTCTTCAAGAATGAAGGTTTGAGCCAAACCATCAAGTAAAAAGTCAAGATCAACTGAAGTTCTTGCTTAAGGTGGAGGGACTATGGAATGGGTAGTAGAAGGCTGTAATTATAAATACCAGTACAACCATGTTAGCAATCACAAAAATAATGATGAATAATTAAATACTTCCCCTTATTTTGTAATTATTATGTATTTATATATATATGAGAGAGAGAGAGAGAGCACGCAACTGTAACATACATTAAACAAATACTCTGTTTTCTTTCCTCTCTTATTCCTGTATCATGTAACATAAAATGTATTGACTTTATGTATTTAAGTATTGTTAATTTAACATTATAGTATGTGAGTTATGAGGTTATCAGGAGAAGAATACATATCCCTCAAGGACTTTATCTCCTCTTCTGAGAAAGAGATTAGGCATTTTTGGTTGTAAGCAGGATAATCTATCATGTTAGGTAGAATTATGACTTGCTACTGTCTTTATTTGGAGATTAAGTGTGGTTTAAGGAGATGGGTGCCAAGGTGACGAGGGGTCGACCTATGATGACTAATTTTATGTGTCAAACTGACTGCGCTAAGGGATGACCAGACAGCCAGTAAAACATTATTTTTAGGTGTGTCTGTGAGGGTGTCTCTAGAAGAGATTATCATTTGAGCCAGGAGCCTGAGGAAAGAAGATTGCTCTCACCAGTGCTAGTGTACCCCAACAATCCTTTCAGAGCCTGAATAGAGCAAAACGGTAGAGGTAGGTCGAATCCATTCTTCCTGCTAGAGCTGATACACCCAGCTTCTCCTGCCATCAGACTTCTGTGTTCTTTGTTCTCTGGCTTTTGGATTCAGACTAAGAATTATACCACCAGCCCCCCAATTCTTAGGCTTTCAGACTCAGACTGAATTGCACCACCGGTTTTCCTTGTTTTCCAGCTTGGAGACAGCAGAACTGTGGGACTTCTTGGCCTCTGTAACCATGTGAGCCAGTTCCTATAATAAATGTCCTGTACATCTATATCTATCTATATCAATATTTATCTATCTTCAATTGGTTCCATTTCCCCAGAGAGTTCCTTAATCCTGATTAAATGGGTAGAAAGGCCATTTACACAGTATTAATCCCTTTCTTTATACCATACCCAATACCCGGTTATTGTGCTTGTGTATATTAAACCCTAGCTTTACATTCAAATTACTGCTATGGCAAACATGAGTAATTAGGGAAAGTGCCACCTCAAACTGGAGATATTTATTTCCTCTTAGAGGATCCTTTTCCCTAGGATGAGACAAATCCGGCTCCATGTGTAACCAGGCCTTTCCTCTTATGGTCTAGTCTAGACTCATCATTTGTTTTATTGGAACTACATTGCCAAGTGAAACCAGGAAGAAATAGTAAGAAACTATCAAAACAAAACAACTTCTCATTCTTAAGATCTATAAATTATAAGTCATATATTGTTAAGCACATTTCTATTTTACACTTTCGCATATATACTTTTCTTTCTCTATGAAGGGATTATTTTCCCTTATCTTTCTCTTCTTTCTGATCTTGTATGCATTTTCTTGCACCTCATAAGAGCATATTCAATTCCCTAGCCCTGTAACATCCCTATGGTTAAAGTGGAGAACCTTAGAATTTCTCACTTATTTTTGCTGACTTACAAATAAATAGAGCACTTTTCTATGGAACATTATGAAGTGAAGAAATCTTAAACTAATGTCTTTTTCTTTTTTTAATTTAAATTCAATTTAGTTAACATATAGTGTCCTATTTGTTTAAGAGGTAGAGTTTAGTGATTCATCATTTGCTTATAATGCCCAGCACTTATTACATCACGTGCCCTCCTTAATGCCCATGTCCCAGTTACCCCATCCCCTCACCCCATCTCCCCTCCAGCAACCCTCAGTTTCTTCCCTACAGTTAGGTGTCTCCTATGGTTTGCTTCTCTCTCCGTTTTTATCTTATTTTATTTTTCCCTCCCTTCCCCTATGTTCATCCATTTTATTTCTTAAATTCCACATAAGAGTGAAATCATATGGCATTGTCTTTCTCAGATCAACTTATTTTGCTTAGCATGATACCTTCTAGTTCCTTAGTGTCTTTTTCATACTTGCCTTAAGTGAGACCAGACTGCGTAGCTGGCTGTGCGTGTGTGTGTGTGTGGTGTGTGTGTGTGTGTGTCACATGCACATACTTTGCCAGAGGTCAGAACCTCCGCATTGAAGCCTCAGATCTCTTGAGCGACTCCTCTTGGGTCCCCAGTTAAGTACACCAAGTACCCCCTTATAACAAGACTCTAGTATTCCAAGACAGCCTGCAATCATTATAACAATGTTATAAATGGAATTGTTAATGAGTGAATGCTACTCCTAGCTTTACCTGGCTCAAATTATAGAGATTGACTAGTTGGGGAATTTTTGTTTATTTAAGCTAAAAAAAAAAAAAAAAGGAAGAACAAAAGGCTATGGTATTTTGACAGCCTTTGCTATTTTTCCCTTGACAAATGTGTGGCAGCTTTCAATCTGATCCAAGTACTTTTGTTTTTATTCTCAACCTCATCTCTAAAAATGATTACTGTATTTTGCTATTGGTCTTACTCCGACTAATTTTTATACAGCATATTGATTTCTAATTTTGTTGCTGGCAGTTCATCATTCACTTGTAAGACACATCATTCTTTCTGTGAATTGAAGTTTCATATGATCCATCTTGATCCTTTATTCTAAGCAATGTTATCTCCTTTCTTTATACCTCAGGCCTTTTTCCCTCCCTAAAGAGTTATCTTGTTTAAAAATGCATGTTCCTTCATGGGTTTTTTTGTTAATGAGGTATTAAACTTTATTACCACGCACACAAGGGGATTGAATTTGAAGCTTTATTTTTGAGAAAGTAGGAACAAGTTATCACCTAACTTTAATGATGCGCTAGTAATATAAGGTGTGTACTCAGAAGCCCCGAAGCCATGAGGAAGCCAAAATCAGAGCCCTTTGTTCCTCTTTCGTGCAGTTTTCTTTCCTAGAACCACATAGGGATTGATATGAGCACCCTGACATCTGTCTCTCTTGAATGAGAAGCACAGGAAGATGAGAAATACATTGAACCAAATCCAGAAGAAGCAGAAGCAGAATCACAGAACCATCTACACACTCCACCAGCATTTGTACCAGGGAAGCAGCCTTTACAGTTCTTTTTTAGTTTATCTTTAGGCGAAAGAAGGCTCTGATTGTCAGCTGGCTCTTCTGGGCCACAAGAAGGCCTCCCTCTGGGCATGGTGGGGAGGGAGAGGAGAGAACCAAGAACTTCCACTTCTTAAGGAATACTTCTGAACTCCCGGTGGAGCTGGCTCAGCAGTATCTGCAGACCTCCTTACCCACACTCTCCCTGCCTTTACAGCCATTCTGCACATCACTCCCACACTAATCTTCTAAAGTAGAGCTTTTATCATGTCACTCCCCTGCTCAGGCTGGAGTGGATGAGAATAATAGTATTAATGCCTCACATTAGCATAGAGTCTTTCCATTTACCAAGTGCTCTCACATATGTTATTTCATTTCCTCCTAACAGCAATCTGTGAGCACTTATTAGATCAAATCCAAACTCCTTATCCATAGCACGGTCTTAACACTTGCTTGACTAGTTAGCTGTCTTCCTCTGACTTTTCCCGAAGAAAGTCTTCAGCCTCTCATTCTCTCTTGCACAGTATTTATTTTCGCCTTCAAGAGCTGCCATTCATATATCCCTCTTCCCTCTGCCTGAAAATGCTCCAGCCTCCTTTTGCTTCCCTATGAAAGCCAGGAGGAAATGCCACCAGCCCTGGGACATCCTGGTGTCTGAAGACAGTCTGAGGACAATCCCACCCTTGCTGGCCTCACTTTATCCAGTTTGTACATGGACATATTATGCAATTCCTTCCAGCTCCCGAGGAATGACTCATTGTAAGTGAACCTGTGTTTGGCATATCAGGCTTCTGACCCTCATCTACATGTCATGCTATTTTTTTTGGCTCAGTTTGCTTGCAGATGCAAATTAGGCAATGATTATACCCACCTACTCTACCCTCAACCACCTTATATGGCTCTGAAATGTTCCTGTCAGAATCCCATCATTAGAAAAACTATGGCATATCCATTAACAGAAAATTCTGTAGAGGTATTTTTTTTTTCAGTTTACTTTGCATTAACTTCACTTTCTTTTTGGGAAGACTTTAAAATTATCTACATGACATAATCTATTCTCTTAAACCTGAAAGACTAATGTGGGTAGGAGTAAGTAATGCAGACTTTCTTAACCTCTGTAGCCTTCAAAGTCCTCATAAAGGTACTCCGTTTCTTAGTCTCTCTGACAGCTGGATGGTAGGTCAGGTGCAAACCAAAGCCAAGACTTTTTTTATCTATAAAATTTTAGCCACAATATTAACTCCTGAGACCTTTATGAAATGATCTGTAATGGGATTGTACTTTTCTCTGATTTTTCAAATCAAGTATCAAAACTTCATGAAAATAGATGTCTAAGAGCCCAAAGTTAAAAAGTACTCTTCATCTCAGCCTTTCTGTATGGAAAAGGCTTTTCCTTTTTTCCTTTTTTTTTTTCTTTTTTGTCATTCTCTTTACCACTCAATTTATCCCTCTTTTTTTTTCTCTCCCCTTTGCTCTCCTTCTTTCTTCCTTTCTCCCTGTTCTCTCTTGCTTTTCCCCCTTCCCTCCTTCCTTCTCTTTCTTTCCTCACTCTTCCTTTTCTTCTTCATTCTAATTTATTAATTCCAGTAATTATCCATTGGCCATAATTTAAACAAACATCAAGTTTGAACAGAAAAGTTCTCAAGAATAAAGTATAAGGTCTATTTTTTCTTTTTATTTTAAAGAAACTTATCTATCATCTATCAATGTATTATCTATCCATTGATCTATCTATCTCTAGACCCAACATGGGGCTCTAACTCATGACCCTGAGATCAAGAATTGAATGCTCTACTGACTGAGCCAGCTAGGTACCCTGAAAGTCTATTTTTTCACCCGGATTCCCCTATTTATCAACAAACCCAAGCAGAAAGGCCATTATTGGCAAATGGCCACAAATGGCAATCACCTGGCAAGGAAGAAGACTGCTTGTCGATGTGTCTATTTCCTCTACCACTGTGGCCTCCTCTTTACTTCCAGTCACTGCACTTATGTTATCATCTCTGATCATCATCCTGATTTGTTCCCTTCAGCTTTACTAGCAGAACTATTTCATTGACCATCATTCAGCATAGGATCTTTTCTTTCAGCACCTACCATCCTAACATAGCAGAGGAAAAACAGCAAACGATTATCATTACACAAACAAAAATCTAGCCTAGCCTTAAGCCATGGAAACTGATAACTCCACTCCTCCATTTCTTTTCTTCATCCTAATTTCTATGGTTCCCTTTACACTCAAACAATAAGAATATCCACATTTGTTCTAACCCATTTCATTAGATATAAACCGCTCACTTTCAGCTATGCCTCTACTGGTGTCTTACCTTCTGTTCAAACTTTAGTGTGACCTAAACCTGAACCCCAAAGGCTATTGAACCCCCTCATCACCAAGCCCTTCCCAGACTGAGGATACTGACTTATGCATTTATCATAAAAATTTAGCATTAGAAAGTCAAGATGCACCCAACGGGATTGCTTGAGCACTGAGCCCCACTATATAACCATAGCCCAATTGCCTCTTCATAATCAGGGTCCAACTTGTGACTCTTTCCTTGTCTTATATTCCCTTGACACCCTGAATGGCACAGGTGGAGTTGAAGGAAATGTGGTGCCACTTCCTTCTGGCCTTTCTGGTTTATGGTGAAAAATCATCAGTGATTCTAATTATTTTTCTCTTGCAGCTTTCAATAGTTTGGTCAAATGTCTCTTCATATTTTTGTCCATTTTCTAATTGGATGTTTTTGTTTACTGTTAAGTTTTGAGAGGTCTTTATTCTAAATTTTTTTCTTTGTTTCTAGTTTTCAGAAGTTTGGCTATGATGTGTATTGGTGTGGATTACTTTGAGTTTATTCTACTTGGGATTTACTCAGCTCTTGAATCATTACATTCATGTCTTTTGAAAATTTGACATATTTTTCATCCATTATTTTGTGTATTCTTCAACTCTTCTTCTAGATGCTGATGACATAAATGTGAGAATTTTTCTTTATATATTCCCACAGGTTCCAGAGGATCTGTTCTTTTCTCTTTTAAAATCTATTTTCTCGGCCGTTCAGATTGCATAATTTCTATTACAGTATGTTTTTTTTTTTCTGTCCCCTCCATTCTGCTTCTGAGCCATCCACTGAGTTTTTATACCAGTTATTTTATTTTTCAGTTATAAAATTTTCATTTGTTTATTTTTGTATCTTCTACTTTTTTTTTTTTTTTACCATTTTCTGTCTCTTTGGCAACACTTTATTTTCATTTGTTTAAGGCATGTTTCTAATTGCTTGCTGAAGCATCTTGTAATGACTACTTTAAATTCTTTCTCAGATAAATTTAATATCCCTGTCACCTCAGTGTTGATGTCTCTTGTCTGTCTTTTTTCCACTCAAGCTGAGATGTTCCTGGTTCTTGGTATGCTGAGTAATTTTAAACAGCTATCTGAATATCTTGTGTGTTACATTATGAGACCCCAGTACATACTTAAACCTTCTGTTTTTACCTGGCTTCTTCTGACCCTGGTCCTGTAGAAGGAGGGGTCATGCCATCTCCTTACTGCCAGATGGGGGTAGAAGTTCAGGTTTCCCCCCTGGCCTCCACTGACATCACAGGAGCATGAATATGGTGGGAGGAGGGCCTTAACATTAGGCTGGGGTAATAGTGAAAGTCTGGACTCCCCGACTAAACTTTCCTTCTCTGTCACTAACCTAGAGGGTAAGAGAAGGGGTGCCTCATTCTGCTGGATTAAGTGTGTGGCAGCCTCAGAAAGGTTTCTGACCATGGATGAGGCAATTCCCTGACTCTTATTAGTGTAACACAGATTTCCACTAATAAATAATATTTATTAGTTTTATTTATTTATAAATTTTTTATAAATATTTATATTTATAATTTTTATAATTTTTTTTAAATTTATATTTATAAATATTTATATTTATAAATTTAACACAATCCATTTCTTTATTTATATTTATATTTATATTTATAAATTTTTATAAATTTTAAATAATATTTATATTATATTTATATAATATTTTTATATTTATATTTATAAATTTATAAATATTTATAAATTTTTTATTTATAAATTTTTATAATCTTTATATTTGTTTATAAACATTTATAAATTTAACACAATCCATTTCTTTCTGAAGATTATTAACTTCTACGAATTTATATTCCTCAGCCAATTTTTAACTATCTCCATCTTCTAAGTAAGCTGTGTGATTTCTTTCAATAAGTCCATGTAGATGAAAAAAATGACCAGAAAATTTAAAAAGATATATATGTTATGAAGATGATGACTCTTCCCTGGCATAAATGTCAGTATCTAGAAATAGCCTTAGTGAGTCAGCATTTTTTCTCAGAAAAGACAACAATGGAGGCATGAGTGGGTAAATAACTATGATGATAGTATTTATGCAGTTGCTTATTAATCATTAAATTATCTATTTTTATTTAAAATTACCCTTGTTTATCATTTGAGATAAAAATAATGCCCCCATGATAAGGCCACAAATTTAAAGGCATGAAAATATTCTTTATCCCATTTGCTAAAATATTAAGAGCATGTATCCCACACATGACAGACTCAAACTGCCACATCAAGTCATTGAAAAAATAATCTAAGCACTATAATGTATGCTGGAAAGTGTGAATTTACTAAATACCAATAAAAGGATCTGAATTCCAGTCTCCATTTTCCTGTAAGAAGTGTAATGACTTTGCTCAAACTGTTTCTTGATCTGCAAAAAGAAGAGCAAGAGCTTAGATTAAGGGAGTCAATGCCTGATACGACTCTAATATTTCATACATTAGAGTAAGGATAAAATGATTACATTTAAATATGTCAGTGGAGCTTCGCTGCAACTATGTAACCGAGGTATATAGAATTAGACATTGTTTTAGAATAATGAAGTGTTTTATATTATAGGAGTGAGGAGTCATTTGCTTCACTTTTATCAGTTCCTCTGGTTAATATATCAGAGCTCTCTAGAGAAACAACAATAGGTGATAGATGATAGATAGATAGATAGATAGATAGATAGATAGATAGATAGATAGATAATAGATAGATGATAGAAAGATAGATAGATAGATAGACAGATAGATGATAGAATTGGCTTACCTGATTGTGGAGTCTGGCAAGTCCAAAATCCATACGACAGGCAGGTGGCTGTTGGAATAAAAGTTCAGATAGGGTTTCCATGTTACAGTGTCGAGGCAGAAATGCTTCTTCTCTCAGAAATTTCAGTGGCTGCTCTTAAAGCTTTCAGCTGATTAGATAAGGCTCACCTGCATTATCCAGGGTAATCTTTTCATTTAAAGTCAAGTGATTGTAAATGTTAATCTCTTCTACCTTCACAGCAATATCTGTGCTAGTGTTTGACCAAAGAACTGGCCCCATAAGTGTAGCCAAGTTGACACATCAAATTAACCATCACAGGGATGATATGTACTAACGATAGTACCTGTTCTGTAGCACCTAAAGTGCCTCAAGTTATTCTTGGTGCTTTGAATGAGTAGTCTTATGTAATTCTCAATGTAATCTCATGAATTAACTTATTTTCACTTGAGACATGAGGAAACTGACTCTCAAAATAATTTTGCCCAATGTCATAAAGCCAATATAAATGATACAGTCAGGATTGAAATTTAGGCTTACTTGACTTAAAAAATGTGATAAAGTGAACACTGGAAAGAGAAGTCAGAAAGTTCAGATTTGGATAATTTCTTTCCCAGTAGCTCACTTTTGAACTTGAGGCATGTAATGGCATTCTTTTCTGCTTATCTATAATGAAGAGCTAGAATTGGGCATTCTCTAAAAATATTCTGTGATTCTTTTTTGATACTGTACACATTTTACCTGCTTTTCTTTTCAAATACATTATTATCCTTTAAAGGGTCGACATTTCATTGGAGTTTGGGTCGGGTCATTCTTGAGCTGCATAATGAACATCTTGTGCTAGTTGATTATTCAATTACAACAGAGAAGAGACAAACCATTATAGAAAATTATGAATCTACACATCAGAAGGAAATCCTGTGATTTTGTTTTGCCCATCAGCCTTTCCATCTGTACTTCTGTTATAATGAAACAAAATATAATTTAATGAATAGGGAGCCACGTGAACCGAAGAAAACAGTAAGGATGGCTGATGCCAGATGGTGAATTTTGCAGAGTTTCACTCAACACTTTTTTTTTTTTCTCCCTAGGTGTCTTGGCCCAGTATCTACTTACCTCAGTAACAGAAAACAAGTTTTTAACACCATTACGTCCTGCTGAGCCAATGCAGTTATGAAAGAGCAGGCTGGATTCTTTTTGTCCCATACATCAACTACAACACCGTCGGCTAAGTTCCATCTGCAGAATCTTTATTACTGCTGATGATGTCAGAGGAAAGGAACATAGCTTGATTAATAGATTGCAGGTGGAATTTACAACACTGGCAGGTGAAAATGATCTTTTGATTTATAAACTCAGAACATTCAATTTAAAAGTCACTGAGAGTGAATAAATATGTTCAAAACCCACCAAATCACTTTAGAAATCAATTCTCTATTTATAATTACAATTTAAATGCCATTAAAAAGCTCCTTTCATTGCTGTTTTGTTTTTTTTTTTTTTAATCTGTTAGAATCATCTGCTTTTCTGGGTGGAATCATTACAGAGAATCCTACCACAAGGACCTACTCTTTGTAGGTCCTTTGTGAGTAACTTATTTCAAGACAATGTAGTATTGTGTATGTGTACTCTGTAGATCCACAGACTCATAACAGCACACACGTAAAATGTGAAAATCTGAAAGTTAACTACTATCACCGAAAATATGATTAATGACAGGAACATATAATTATTGTTACAATACTCATTTCTTCAGAACTTATTTTTTTTTTGAGTTTAAACAAAACAGCTTCTGACTTTACCATACTCCTCTAATGTCTCTTTAATCAGGTAGAGTTGAATGTTTTTTTTATTGTCTAATGTCAAGATTTATTCCAGGACATCTGAATAAACCCCCCCCTTTTTTTTTTTCTTATGTACAGTACAGACAGCTAGGGTTAGGCGGTGCACACTTGCTTGGAGTGGAGGTCAGTTGTTTGCACATCTTATTATACCACTACCTTCTAAATAGGCATCCAAATGGAAAGGCACTTGATATGCTTTTTTTGTAAACAGGAAATTGCACAAAGAATAAAAGTGATACTTTTTAAAGAAGAATTCCTGAGTATTTCAATATCAACATGTTATTAAAAGTATGAGAAACACATTGAAAGATATTGGTACAGACTACATTCTTGCCTCATGCTACCCTAACTTGATTTTCTTTGTTGAGTCTGTAACAACCCTCCCCATTGTTTGAAGTTGGTGGAGATGATTTTTCATTCATCCTCATTCTTTTGTTCAACTGACATTTTAATATTAATATTTAGGTGCTCAACTTTACCCATAATGGAATGTACATCTGTGTAGTGTCAGAAATACACAGTATATATCATAGAGGATCAACTATCAGAAGATATTGAGAAAGCTCAATAGTGGGCAGCCAGCCCGGGTGGCTCAGCAGTTTAGCACCACCTTCAGCCCAGGTCGTGATCCTGGAGTCCCAGGATCAAGTCCCATGTTCAGCTCCCTGCATGGAACCTGCTTCTCCTTCTGCCTGTGTCTCTGCCTCTGTGTGTGTGCGTTTGTGTCTCATGAATAAATAAATAAAATTAAAAAAAAAAAAAAGCTCAGTAGTAATACCAGCTTCTGTACATTAGGGATAACCTAACCTTCAGGATTCTCTGTATTATTATGTGACATTAATATGTTAATGTCCACATTAATTTTTTTTAATGTAGCTCTTGTTTGTGTCCTTGGACTTACTTTAAACAAGCTTTTAACAGCCTAAATCTATAGATACAATCACTGATAACATCTGGCAGAGCTTGAATTATTTTTTCACTATGATTCTCCATGGTTAGTTACTCTACACTTAACATATGATGTTTTTTAAGAAAATCCATCAAAAATATCCAAACTTTATCTAAGTTACTCTGGTCAATTTATACATCAAAAGTCAATTGGCAATATGGCAAATGTGTCTCTCAGTCAACAGACCTAGGTATGAAGGAAATTTAAGTTTATGTTCTATTTTTTCAATTTAATAACTCAATCCCTTTGGGTTATTAATGACATTATCTTAGTCTTTGGGATGAAGGGTCAGAGGTTTTCCCTGATTTCTGATATCTCAGGTTTTGCCAAGGTTTAGAATGGCTTACATATTGTCAAGGATTTAAGGGACAAGAGGCTAGCTGACCTTTGAGTTATCAATTTGCAAGTCATAAACCATCACCTAAGATGCATGCAGTCTTTGGTGTTATGGATTAAGTGTCATCACATTCCCAAGTTTATCTGTATTGTCCTCCCACCTTATCTTCTGGAGTTTAACAGTTTTATGTTTTATATTTAGATCCAGGATCCATTTTGAGTTGATTTTTATACGTTTATATTTAGGTCTATTATCTGTTTGTAGTCCATTTTGTTCATTTTGTGAGGTTTCTGTCTAGTTGTTCCAGGACCAGTTAAAAGACTGTCTTTTCTTCATTACATTATCATTGTCCTTTGCTGAAGATCAGTTGGCTATGTTAAAGATAGGATGAAAGGGATTTCTGCATTGGCTGGAAGGAAGGACTCTGTGCTTAAAGAAAGAGGTTTCTTTCAATGTTAACATTTGACAATTTAATTGACTGATAAGATTGATATTAGTAAGCATTTCTTTAAATTTTGTTTTCAAATATATTATTAAAAGTGGCCAATCCAGTGAAACTAAGCAAGTTTCTGCTTTCTCCAAGGAATATTAACCCAAGGAAACTTGGATTGCAAGTTTTCCTATTTCTCACTCTTATACACAGCTTCTCAAGGTCTTCTAGTAAAATTCACTTGAGGAGATTCATGGCTATATATTTTCAAGACATCTATAGTGCAGAATTAGCTTCTATAATGCACTATGCACCTTGCTTATAAAATTCAACACTCCAAACTCTACTTCAGATCCTTAGGTGGCCTCTATATTGTCCACTAAAATTATTTCCTAATGGATAAATTCTTTTTTGCCACTAAACTTGTCAAGAGTTAAAAATCTCCTTCAGAGTAAAGAAGAGCTCCCAGAAAGGTATTTCCTAGGTTTTAAATCATTTTGCAAGTTTTACAGTAAAAGAGTAAACATATGAAACAGATAATTATCAAAACAAAACAGTCTAAAAACATTGAGTATAGACATCTTGAAAACTCACCTTAACCATAGTCCTGTTATACAAAGTAGATGTGAAAATAGGAAAAGGGGAAAATGCATGTGTCTCTTCAGCATTTTATATGATATAATAATACAAAGTGATTCTTATGATTTTTGTAACAACTCATAAGTGGATGTTTCATCTTAAAACATAGAATCATTTTCCAAGTAAACATGAATACATAGTAAATTCTTTGAGGTACTAAGCATCTTGGAAATGTACTTGTCTTTTTTTTATTCACTCAAAAAATATCCATTGAAGGTCCAATAGTGTAACTTAGGACGTGGGGGGAGGTAGGTTGTAGATAACTGTTGATTGAACTGAGTTTACTTCTTCAGGCATTTTTTCCCAATATTTGCTCAACTTAATATACTATTCCATCTATCACTGCTGGCTCGATCCTGAAAGGGTAGCATTTTGGCATTGGCAGCCATGCAATGCTAGATTGGCTACCGTCTGCTCTAGGTTCTTTTTTCTTTTCTAAAGTTTACCAGCATTCAAATAAAGTTATCAGCTTAACTCTTGTTTGTTCACATTTCAATCACTCCTGATTTGTGTTGAGTGCAGCTTTCTTTTCTGATTGCACATCCACATTTTTTCCACAGGAGAAAAATTACCTTGGAAATTGTTCTGGGTGAATTTTTCAAAAAATATGTTAATATTTTGCATTTATAATACTCTATTTTAGAAACCTAAATTTTGTCATTGGGTCATTAGGCACTCCCTTCCCACTGGTCAATACGCCTTTAGCCCATTAAGCTTCAGTTGGATAAGCCAGTGATAACAGTTGAAACTAAACACAACAGTAACTTCCCTGATCATCAATATTTCAGTACAAGGGAAAAAAAGAGCTGTTGTTGCAGTATTCAGCACAGCACTCACTCTGCTAGGCCTGAGATAAGACTTAGCACAATGTCATAAGTAAGTAATGATCAAAGAAAGTCCATACTGCAAGATCCAATTTGATACATATGAAAGCAAGTGTTGAATACAATGGAAACAGTCAATCACAAAACACAATCCAGAACATCCTGAACTCCTTCAGAATTGTTGAACAAGTTCTAATTTCACAAAACACCCAACGAGATCATCAATATTCAGAATTTAAATATTTCCGATGTAACACACAATATTTAGCAGAGTCAGAGAATCGATTAACTTCCCATGCAACATATAAATTTAATTTTTTTTAATTACAAGGAAAGCCATATCACTAGGAATTTCATTTTAAGTTTAAACATATATTGCAAGGATCACAAATTATGGCAACTCACTTAACAAAAATAAAAAAATATTGATTGTTTCATAGACAGCAAACTCTACTTGAATCTATTTGGTGATACTCAAAAAAGAGGAAATCGTCTCTGCTTTCAAAGAATTTATAATCTAGTGCAGGGAAAAAAAAAATAACCAGAGCTTAAAATGCAACTACAAAACATTTATAAAGCATTAAGCCACAGCAGTTAATATAATTCAGTAATATGAAGCAAAAAAGGAGCAAAAAAAGTGGTCAGAGCGGGTAGTGGAACACATAGTTATGGGTTGCAAAGCATTTTGAGATGAAAGATTGCAGCAGTTCCTCTTTATTCATGCAGAACTAGCTGAGTGCAGAAATCAAACTTTTTACCAGCAGGTCACAACACATGCGAGTCAGTTTAGTGGAACTACTAGGCGCTTTCAACGAAAACTCAAGAGCACGGTTTAGCATAGTTCTTGCTCTGAAGAAGCAAAGCTGAGCACTTTGCAAACCAAATAAAGAATGCTATGGGAGACACATTGTCTCTTGGTGACCTTGATCTTTTTGCTGTGCCTTTCATGACCTGCCTTGCTACGTCTCCTATCCAGCTTAGAGCAATATATCCCTTTCTAATTTCTGCTTTACAGTTCCTGCTTTGAAACATTGAACCACTAACAGACGTCCTTTAGCGTGGCTTCAGGGCATGGAAACTCTTGGGAGAGTCTTTTTATTTATTTTTAAAAATATTTTATTTATTTATTCACGAGAGACACAGAGAGAGAGGCAGAAACATGGGCAGAGAGAGACTCCCTGAGGGGACCCCAATGCAGGACTCAATCCTAGGACCCTGGGACCACACCCTGAGCCAAAGGCAGATGGTCAACCACTGAGCCACTCAGGTGTCCCCAGAGAGTCTTTTCATAGCTACAGTCCTGTCAAAGGTTTTGAACTATAACTTGACTAAAGTTTCCTGTAGTACTGATGTAGGCTTCAGAAAGACTCAACAAAGAAGTCTCCGTGTGTGTGTGTGTGTTTTCTGGGCTGTAAGTGGATATAGTATATGTATGAAATGTCTATGAAGAAGTTTCTGGAAGTTATATACAAATGTTAACCTCAGTTGAATGATATCAGAAAGCTTTGAGCTTCTTAGCAAAAATTTACAAATTTTCAAATTTCAAATTTACAAATGAATTTAAATTTGTTCTGTATTTCCTAGCCAAAAATAATAATATAATAATAATAATAATAATAACAAAAAGGTAAATCAACACTAGAATCTATACTTCCTTACTGTATGGTTATTATTACTATTATTTTCTTACAATATAAGCAGTTAATCTATTCTCATCAGGTTATATATCAATATTCTCACAAGGTTAACAAGTAAAATTGCCCTCAAATTTGGGATATGAACACATTCAGGTTCTGATAGGTAGCCTTATCCGTGTTCCACACATTTTTTTTTATATAAAAGCTATTGATCATACTTGATGATTGCTCCTAACCCTGGAATCAAAAAGTCTGAAAAGTAATCATAGAGAGACACCTGGGTGGCTCAGTGGTTGAACGTTTGCCTTCGGTTCAGGTCGTGATCCTGGGATCCAGGAGTCCTGGGATCAAGTCCTGCATCGGGTTCCCCACAGGGATCCTGCTTCTCCCTCCCCCTATGTCTCTGCCTCTCTCTCTGTGTCTCATGAACAAATTTAAAAAAAAAAATATTTTTTTAAAGAGCAATATTAGAGAAAAAAAACAGTCACCTTTCAACAAAACATTTCTAGTAATTTTCTTGTTAGGACTTCTTATATTTTTGGTCGTATTTTTGGTCGTAAAAAGGTAGTATTACCTTTTTATACATTAACAGTCATGTCCTTATTTGATATATAGAACTATAAAAGTGAGGGCAATGGAGGGAAAGGACATGTGAGAGATGAGGGGGATCATCTATTTTATGTACCACACTCTTCAGACATTTACTTATGACTACTGGGTCTGTATTTCATACCGAACTTTCTTCTTTTAGCAGGAGACTTAAGATTTTCGCATTGGAATATTCACTCACCCTCTTCTTAAAACTCTGTATTCAGAATTGTTTTGTCTAAGTTTACCAACTGAAATATATTCTCATTCTATATTCATCATATAAAGAAAATTGTCTTCACGTTTTAGGATTGTTGAATCATGTTTAGTTATCCTGAATCCTTTTTTAAAAATAGTAGCTATATTACTTCATTTTTCAAACATTCTTATGATTACATATCGTATATTATCTGAGACAATAAAACAGTGCAAACAGTACCATGTTCTTTATTTAAAGTGGAAATGAAATTTTCTCCATATAAATCTTATGTAATTCTCATGGTATATCCTATTTCCTTTTTTTGGAATAAAGTTATAAACCACAACATCTTCATTGACAAACTACCTTATCTACAAAAAATAGATTTCACCTTATAATATTTATATGAGAATGAAGTGATGTCACGTATGTCTTGAATAATTTGAAATATGTTTAGCAGTTTTTATAGACTTTCTAGTAATTTTAAATGAATTAAAGGTGCAAATGGATTGTTTTAAGATAACATACAGAAAACTTGGTTAGTAAAAGAAATTGCTGAATATCACAGAGGAGTCAACCCCAAACATAGATATATTATATTATAATAGACATAACCAAGCATTAAAATATTTAGAAGTGTTACTTCTTTTGTCCATTTACAGCAACACTACATTAATCTAGAGGAGGGAAAATCTCACTTAAAAATATTAAACTCTTAACAATACTTACAGGGATAAAATTCTAAAACTCTAGCTACTTCAAATTAGACATTCAAATTAGACAAATTTCACTTAATATCAAAACAATGCTTCATATCATTGAGATTCATTATTGACACCAGAGTATTGTAACATATTTCCACCTATCTGATCCCAAAAACTCAGTGATGTAAGCAGGGCACACAGATTATAATCTTTCTTTACCTCACCAAAGGGGCTCAGAGTTAATGACTGCATTGCTTTCACAGGACTAGCAGAGGGAAAGGTTGGGAAGGGAACAGAGCTATCAGTAGTCATAGGATTTCCTCATTTTTTGCCTTGGAAGTTTCATTCAATGACACTTATTAATCCGTTAAAAAATAACTCTTCATACAAAAGGAAAATAATTATGAATACAATATTCCCCTCCACATCTACATGATCTATATTTTCAGAACAAAGAAAATACACGTGGTTTTAAGGTATGCAGCTAGAAGTTCTTGTTTGTTAATAGGCAGGTCTGCTTATTATCAAATATTCCCAGTTCCAAAATTAGTATTCATGTTTTTATTTCTCTTTGCATTAATCTGAATACTCAGCAAGATTTAATAGTTACTTTCAGCATTCAGTATGGGTTTTTTTTTCTCTGTGTGTGCTATATTTCTTAAGACACATAATCAGATGAAAGGCTTTGAGATAAAACACAAAAAAAAGTTGAAGTATTTGCTGCGGTTCTGCGATTGTTGCATTTTAATTCCTATCAAAATCAATTACATTACCGAGCCCCTGGATAGAGAAGTCTGTATCTGCTGATGATTGAAAGGACAGTACACTTATTACATTGATATGGGTAAGTCTTCCTTCCTCTCTCTCCAACCCTCACAGCAATCATTAACAATGAAGCCTTCATCACAATGGGCTGTCAGTGCTTTCCCCTCTATTAGAAGAAAAATATACCACCCATCTCCACAGAGAATAGGTAATGTAAGCTGAAAAATGTGGCGATGTGAAGCATCCCTTCAAGTTATTTTACCTAATTCCATTCGACATCTGGAAGAAAGTAATATTCATTTTATCTTACTATTGTAGATACTGGATGGGAGCAATCAAGGCAATATATTCTGGACTTAACAGGTAATACGGCAAGGCCATCAAAAGTTTTCTGTTGTGACTGTGATTCAGTCTGACAGGTTTTATTGGTGCTGGTGGTGATCTTGGTGATGCTGGTATTGACTTGAGAATTTCCCAACTTTTGTAGGATTTTGCAGATTAGAACCCTAACGCAACTATAGAATCCTATTCTCAAGTTCAGATGTTAAAATGTTTAAAATGTTTAAATGTTTAATGCTAGAGAATACGAAGTTAACATTTAAGTTATGTGTACTTTTGTTCTGTCTCCTTATTATTACCATCAAGAAAATGTTTTTAAAAAAGATTTATTTGGGGGCACCTGGATGGCTCAGTGGTTGAGCAACTGGTTTTTGCTCAGGTCATGATCCTGGGGTCCTGGGATTGAGTCCCTCATCAAGCTCATCAAGCTCCCCTCAGGGAGCCTGCTTCTCCCTCTGCCTATGTCTCTGCTTTTCTCTGTGCTTCTCATGAATAAATAAAATAATAAAAAAAATTCATATTTCAGATGTCAGTTGGGGATACTCATAAACAAATCAGATTAAATATAATGTGGCTAACTGCTATTCCCTGGAAATTACACTATAACTTACATTAGAGACATAACATTACTTCCTCTTAGTTGAAGGAAATGTGCCTAATAGCAAAACAAGCAGCCATAAAAAGGTAGTGCATTCACTGTCATGAGAAATATTCAAAGACTAGATGACTACTCATCAAAAATGTCCTAATAAAAAAATGGAAATTTTTTGAGCAAAATAATAGATGAATGAATTTACTCTAAAGTCCCTCCCTACCTTGTCATCCTATGCTTCTATGAAAAAAAAATAACATGATGTAAAAGATTAAAACTGGTCAAAATTACTCTAAGGCACTAAGAATTACCAGGAAGAAACGTTTAAGATAGAGAAGCAACTCAGAGTGCCTGAGTGGCTCAGTCAGTTGAGTGTTTGACTCTTGGTTTTGGCTCAGGTCATAATCTCAGGGTCATGAGATCGAGCCCCAGGTAGGGCTCTGCACTCAGTGTGGAGTCTTCTTGAAATTCTCTCTCTCCCTCTCCTTCTTCCCTTCCTTCCAACTGACTCATTCACTGACTCTCTCTCTCTCAAAATAAATAAATAAATAAATAAAATCTTTTTAAAAATATAGAGAAGCAATTCATATCAAGCACTTGTATATGCCATTATGTATGAATCATTTAAATTTCACATACGACTAAGCTCTCCCAACAGTTAACAGAGAAGGCAGTTTGCACAAAGTCACACAATGCTGTAGAGGACCCCCAAGCCTTTATTTCACCCAGTCTGCTTTTAGTATTTAAAATACTCTATGTACTTGGGGCACCTCAGTGGTCAGTGGTTGAGCATCTGCTTTTGGCTCAGGCCGTGATCCTGGAGTCCTGGGATCAAGTCCCACGTCAGGCTCCCTGAAGGGAACCTGCTTCTCCCTCTGCCTGTGTCTCTGCCTCTCTGTGTTTCTCATGAATAAATAAATAATTTTGAAAAAAAGAATCTTAAAATAGTCTATGTACTCTTATATTTATTTCTGAAATATGTGATTCTAATCCCATTCAAGAATATAACTGTGGAATCTCAAGCAAAATTCATCCAGAATCGTTCTTCTCAGGCTGCCTGTCAAAGATAAAATGTCAATGCCCAGGTTAAGCTTTTGGCTTAATTTATTTTAGTGAAGTCTCTTAACAGGTAGTGCTGGATGGTCATGTAAGAAACTCCAGAGGTGGTTCCAAAAAATCTAGAGAAGGCCTTGGAAATGCTCACATGAGCATTTCTAGACTGTTGCTGTGAAAATAATTTGTTAGATCAGGAAATAAGCTTCCTGACCTCATCTCACAGAAATTAAGTGCAATTTGCAGGAGTCTCACAAATAACTACAGGAATCTATCCAGAGACTGTCGCACATTAGGTGTTTTAATGGAATCCCAGCCTGATTCAAATCTTCTTCCCTAAAGAATTCTCAGATTCTTTTTTGGCTTCAATTGGATTAATGTTATTGTTCATTTCTTTCTAATTTTATAATATGTGTATTTATTCAAATCAACATTTAGCTTATGCAGCATGTTACCACATATTGTCTTGAGCTAAGGTAAATTCTACCCATAATTTTTTTTTTCTAAAAGTTTCCTTAAATTCCTATACCTTATAATACATTTTCTGTGCTCTACCTGCTTCTCTGGCCTCATCCACTTGCTCAAAGAGCCCTCGACTCTACTGCCCAGTGTCTACTCATCATCTTATGTTTTAGGCTGTCTCGGCTTCTCCACATTGGAACGGTGACACTTCCACAGGATTCCATCAAAATGCAGTGAAGCACCAGGAGCGCCAGCATCTAAGTGGGATCCTACAGATGCTCTGGCTTCCACAGCAGCTGCCCACTGGATCACAAAACAAAACCAAGGAATGCAAAGAAGTGAACACCTTTTGTGCAAATTTTGACCAACCTCAGGATATGGAAAGTTTTTGACATAAATTGTTCCCTCCCCTTTGGAAATCTTGCACATGACTGAATGGTTACTTCTGTTTCTTATAAGGCTTCGTGTCTTGGCAACACACCAAACTTATTTATTTGTGATTATTTTTCCTCTCCTCTCTCACTCAAAAAATCCTAAGTAGTGGAATGGTAGTTTTGCCACCATCTCTAATTTCTAAGAGACCATGGTCCAAACTGGGTTCTTTTCTTTTTTCCCTTCTTACTAGCTTGTGACACTACTTAAAACAAAGAAAGGGAAACACACAAGTTTAAATCAGGAGAAATGTTTCTCTATTCTATTGCTAAAGCAATTTTCATACAGATTTCTAAGTGAAATTTGAGCAACACAAACATATAACCATAATGTACCATTTTCTTGCTGTCTTGATTAAAATTTAATACAGTGGCCTATATTCTATATTTAATTAATCACCAGAATTTACAAAACAGTCTTTCCAATTTGAGGGAGAAGGTATAAAACTCCATTTTATTCCTCTATAGGTGGCCACTTTTACTTTGAAACAAACAAAAAAAATGCCACTGCCAGAAAATTTACTTTACTGGTACTTTAAGGTCAACAATTTAATTTTATGTAAGCACTTTCCTTTCTCTTATTTCCATATCTTCATTATAGCTCACTTTCACATAAAGCTAAATGTACTCTTTCATCACCAAGGCAGTAAAAAGGTTAATTTAAAGCAAGAGAAAGAAAGAAAAAAATAAGTCAGCACTTTACCATGGCCCAATCTTGGGTTCTCTTCAACTGTTTTATTTGTCTCACCATTTTCATTTTTGAAATATTCCAAACACCCTGAAATAGACTAATAAAGTGAAGACCGGAGCACCAATCATTCTGCTCTGCTTAATCCTGACATCTGGCAAACCTGCTTCAGATTTTTAAAATCAATAAAATATTATTTAGGGAGCCGGCCCCTCCCTCTGTCATTTGTCTCCTTCTCTGCCATGAGGAATCTGATTTTTCAATCTTAGACACAGGTTTGTGCTGTTGCTACTGAGCATTTATATGCAACTCAGAAGAAGGTCTACACAGTGACGTCCACACGCATCACCTTATTTAATCTTTAGAAAAATCTTCTGCATTATAGTTATTATTATTCATATTTTGCAGATAAGGCCAAAACTAAGGCTGCCAGAGTTTAAGGAATTCCCATGAACCCATAGTGGCAAAAATAGAATCAAACAGAGGTCTTTTGCAGATTTCATTACCGTGTCCTACTTATTGCCTGTTTTTATGTAACTATAAGGAAGCTGTAGGACTTTTCAGGTGTTTCCTGGAAAGTAGAACTCCTTTTAAAATGTAGATAATATTATAAAACAGGCTTATACTTATTGTGCAGAGTCACTTTCTGTTTTAAAAATCATTTCTACAGGGTGAATTCGGAATTCCCAACTGCTTTCTACAAAACCATTTGCGAAATAGGGGATTGAGAGGGTGGGGATGAGGGGGCAGTGGGGAAAGAGAAGAAGGAGGAGGAGGGAGAGAGAGAAGGAGGGAGGGAGGGAGGGAGGGAGGGAAGTAGAACTGTTTTGTTACTAACAGCAGAATGGGAACATCAGTCAATTTCCTTCAGCGTAGAGAGAGCTGTATAATAAATTCAAGTGTCCCATATTAGAGATGGGCTATTTTATACTCTGCCCATTTTGCCTAAGAGTGTGGAGTCTCAAATGCACAACATGAACAGTCACAGCTGTTATTTCCACTATTTCAGAAACTCCAACCCTAAAATAAATCCCACGCTTAATTAGCAATTCAAATACTGCATAAAATATTTCTATGCTCCAATTTTTTCAGCTGATAAAAATTCAGGTTTTTTAATAAAAAGGAAGACAACTAAAATATTATAAGTCCAAGGAGAATGCAGGAATAAAATTGATTTTAATTGTAATTTTTCCCCTAAAGGAAAAACATTTTCCTCATGTAAAGTATGTTTAGGGATCACTAAAATTTTTGCGATTGCTTAACAGCTGCCTGGCAGCTTCACAAAAGAAAAAAATAATAATAAAGTGGGTATTTGGGGGGAAAAGTTTTGAAAACTGTCAAAAGTATATGCTGTAAACTATTAAAACATGAAACTGCCTGCTGCTTTTAATTCCATACATGAGAGATTATTCTCCAACACAGAGGTGAAGCACCTGTACGTGTATATATTGAATTTCTCCCATTAGTATTGGCTAAGAAGTCATCCAAGATGTCTTCAAGACATTTCCTTGGTTCTATTCACATTATGCTCTAAACCCAGAAGAAGACGAAGTTCCATGTAGGTTTTTTGGTCAGGAAGTTTTAGAAAAATCACTCCGAAGCTTTTCTCATTTTGCTAAGCCTACAAATACATGTGTTTGGGGAGACATTTGCTACGCTGTCAATTAGTACTCATAGTAGCCATGTGTGACTCAAGTCTAATGGCCATTAAACACTAAAATAGTAAGGAGGTCGTTGACACTCTCCGTTGACTAAATTATCATCCCTGGGGCAGTCTTTTCTTTAGTGCTTGCATTAGTTTCTCGTCATCATTCACAGTGAAATTCAGGTGACAACCCCTGGTGCTTCTTAAACCTTTTCTAATTATACTGCTCCAGGTGTTCTGGTGGACTTGGGTTCTGTTCAAATATTTCTTGAATGTTAGGAACGGAACGGTTCTAGTGGTGTGCATTGAGTGAAACTGTGTCTTCACTTCCTCGAGTTTTCCACTTTGTCATTATTCTGTTTATTTTTGAGGTAAAGATGGAACACTTCAGAAGCGATGGTTCTTTCCCCTCCGAGAGCACTGCAGAGTCCTTACTAACTGGCTGGAGGAGACTGCTCCCTGTTTCTTGAGAATTATGCATGGTGACAATTTGTCACAAAACAACTGTGAACTTCCAGAATCTCTAGAAATCACAATTTGGTGTAGTCGTGTAGCCATCTAGGCAGTCATCTATGCAGCTTTAGCTATTATGCCAGGTGTTTTACTCCTTGGGGTTTTACCAGCTGTCCTCGGGGGTATCCAAAGTTAGTGACTCTAACTCTTGAAAAAAACTTGGCCAGGCTCATGCCATTATACTTTCTGTCTACTACCTACCCAGTGGACAATTATGGCTTATACATGGGCAAAGAAAAACAAAGAAAGGCAGAAAGCAGAACCAAATTAAAATTAGTGGTAGTTTCCCAGTATGGAATTCTACATTAGTGAAATATATTGGAAACAGAGTGTCCGCTAACTATCTTACACGACAGGAACAGGGCAAACTGATTAAGTCATGGAGGGGGAATGAACAAGATGCACCAGCCAGACGGCTACCACTTAAGTTGTCATTCATAAGCAGCTGATATTCTGAGAGAAAAAGCATGGTGTAGTGCAGTTTTGGGGACAAATGGGGTGAATTGTATGTATGCAGTTTAAATCCCTCTCAAGGAATTTTTCAGAAAATGTCTAGTAATAAATTCCATATTTGAACAAGCCTAAATCTTTACTAATAAAACATATATTTGTCCATGCATCCAACTAAATAAATGTTAAACAGATTTTTAAGGGCTATAAGGTTTTGGAGGAAGCCAAAAAATTTTTAAAAATTAATGTAACATATCTCATTACCAGTTCAGTCCTGATCCTGTCAGAATTAGACATAGAATTCCCACTTTAAAAAAAAAAAAAGAGTTATCTATTTATTTTAGAGAGAGAGAGAGAGAGAGAGAGAGAGCGTGCAAGCCAAGAGTTGAGGGAGGAGCAGAGAGAGAGAATTTGCAAGCAGACTCTGCACTGAGTGCTGAGCTCAACATGGGGCTTGACCTCATGACCCTGAGATCATGACCTGAACCCAAACCAAGAGTCAGACGCTTAACAGACTGAGCCACTCACATGACCCGAATTCTCATATTTTGGTCCTCAAAAGGAGACCATAGCTTTACCATTTTTTATATTCTGAATGACACAGAGATGTCCTATCTGTCCTATCCTAATAGGACCACCCTAATCCCCACTATCTGAAAGCTACAGCAATGAGATGCCATTTGTAATTTTTTTATAATCTGAGGGAAAATTATACCATCATATGTAAAATACACTTATCTTTGTTATAACTATACAAAGAGTTATAAGTGCTCTTATTTTTGTAAATGTATTCTGTTGTATTTTGAGAACTTTTATATTGGATGTAATTCTTTTTTTTTAAGATTTTATTTATTATTTATTCATGATAGACACAGAGAAAGAGAGAGAAAGACAGAGACACAGGCAGAGGGAGAAGCAAGCTCCATGCACCAGGAGCCCGAAGCAGGATTTGATCCCAGGACTCCAGGATCACACCCTGGGCCAAAGGCAGGCACCGAACCGCTGAGCCACCCAGGGATCCCTATTGGATGTAATTCTAACATCACTAACACTGCTTTCTAAAAATTCATATTGAAGACAATGCAGCTTTGCCCAAAGATGTGTTTTTTGCAACTGTAAAGTATGAACTAAATTATGAATAACTATAGCCCAGTGAATGAAAGCAACTTTAATATGTTACTAAAGCCTAAGAGGAAAAGCATCTCTGTCACGTTTATAATATTAACAAAGAAGCTAACATGTGTAAAATCTGCCTCACATTTTTTGATATGTCCTAATGATGCCAATTCTCAGTTTATTAGACAAACATCTCCATCATTCTGCAAATAATTTAGTAGTTTTTCATTTAAGTGGTCATAGTTGTTCCTTCGGATCTCAGAGGGCCTCTTTCCTTATCCCATTTGGTGACTCAATCACCACCATCCATCGTCTCTAACTGTTCGGCCTCCCCTGGGCCTGTGACCCAGAGCCCCTTCCAAGGAGGCAACAGACTAGGGCACGCTGTGAACAGTTTTTCTGTGAACCCAAATCTTATTAATTTAGCACATTCATCCAGATGTAGAACACTTTCCTGCAACTCCGAAAAGGTGCAGCACTGTAAAAAAAAAATAGGCAAATTGTCCAAAGGAATACGGAGCATGTTTATGCAGTGAAATCACTCTTCTGGAAGTGTATTAAATAGGATCCTGGTGAGGCAGCACTATATTGGGGGTATATGTTTGTTTCAACATTTGTATCATACTAATTGAGATACTTTAATTAATATTAATAAATTAAATTAATTAATAATTATTAATAAACTAATAAATTAATTAATAGTTTTAATTGAGAAACTACCTTTCTCTTCATTATTTAAAAGCTTTTTATTTTGAGGTAATTCTAGACTTGCAGGAAGCTGCAACTAGACTTGCAGGAAGCTGCAACAAAAATAATACAGAATCCTGTGAATCTTCATCAGGTCCCCCGAATGTTAACAAGTCACACAACCTTAGTATAATAATTACTTGAAACCAGGAAATTGATGCTGGTTCAATATTGTTAACTAGACTACAAATCTTACTCAGATTTCACCAGTTTACACATGCAACTTTTAGCATGTGTGTAGAATGTTACATAATTTTATCACATGTATATGCTCATGTAACCACCACCAAAATAAAGATGCAGAACTGTTCTGTTACACAAAGTAGCTCCCCTCCCCTTGTCCCTAGTAACCACTACACTGCTCTTCATCTCTATCCTTTTGTTACTGCGAGAATGTTATATAAATGGATTCATGTGCATATGACTTTTTGAGGGCAACTTATTGCCTTCATTTTGTCTCAATGGTTTTGTTTTCAAGTGTGCTCATGTCCTTAAATATCAAAAGTGAAGACGCTTTAGAAAGGGGTAAATTCCTATGTATTTCTGCTAATGCTCTAAAACCAGATTGGGATGCCAACATGCTAATATCATTTGCATAGGATTTATATCTTTTGGCAAATACATGGGAAGTTAAAAACATGGCACCTTCTTCAGTCCTGAACTTCCTCAATTTCTGATGTAAACTTGAGAATTCACTGTTGAGTAGTTGACCTGTATATAACTTTTGTGACTGACTGTTTTTACTCAAGTGTATTGCCCTTGAAATCCTTCCAAGTTGTACTGGGCATCTGTAGTTTGTTTCCTGTTATTGCTGAGTAGTGTTCCATTGTATGGATGTACCATAATATGCCTAGCCATTCACCCCTTGGAGGACTTTTGAGTTGTTTCCAGTTTGAGGCTAGCTGGGTGCTATGAACATTCACATGCAGATTTTGTGTGAATGTATGTGTTCATATTTCTAGGATAAATGCCTACAAGTGCAATGGTGGAAATAATTGTTTATGAGGGGGATAATAAGCCTAAATTAACTTTAGCTGTATAAATAGCATTAAGAACAAAAATCATAATAAAAGCAAAAGGAGTTAATAATGAGATTGAACTTCATGCTAGACAAAAATAACATGGAAAGGGATGGGACTTCTGTCTATAGATGAGTGAAGAGGCTGGCAAATCTTCTCCCACAAAACAAGTATAAAACTACACACACACACACACACAAAGAAAGAAAAATACTACACAAAAATTTCCCAAAACAACCATACCAGAGATCTGGATATCAACAAAAAGCAAAAATCAAATTTAAAAGCCATCATTCACACAGCGCTGCTGAACTTCAGGTAAGAGCTGTGGGTGTCTACTTCATTTATGTCTGGGGCTCCCGCTACCTCCCACATCACCTGGAATGGCATGGTTATCCTACTGAGCCATGGCTGGTTATGCCCACCAGAGGCAAACTGGCCAGAGGAGGCCAGAGGAGATGAAGACCCTTCCACTCCAGGATGCACTCAGATGCACTGTCAGTGCGAGTAGCAAATCCAGGAGAAAATTAATGGGCACAACCTTCGGCAACCTTAGCCTGAGAATGTAGTCCCAGTTAAGTCACAGAGTAGACTAGAGGAAGAGCCAGAAATTTAACAAGGTGATCTTGAAACTGATGGACCCATAGAGGCTTCATAATCTCTCCATTCATCTCAGGCACTTATCTCAGGTGTGTGTAGGGAAGATGTGAGAGGATGCAGCGAAACTATAAAACAGAGGCAATTTAAAAAATCACCTGAAGTTTGGACACATTTTCAAGCCCACACACTGATCTATCATCAGACGATGGAATCTTATCCCTCAGAGCATTTCAGCACAACAGCACAGCCTACAGTGAATCACTGGCTGGTCACAAAGACATCCCGGAAATTCACCTAAATTTAAGCAATCATCATCACCATCATCTAAGGAGAGACATCAGTGATTGTACAGCACAGAGGAGAAAGAATCCACAGGCTAAGTCCACTCAAGTTACTTTTAAAATAAATAAACAAACAACAAAGCAAAAGCAACAATCCTCAAGGGGAAAAAAATCAGAATATGGAGTTACTAAATGACCTAAAATGTCCAGTTTTCAACAAAATATGATGAAAAGGCAAAGAAGTAGTAATCTGACCTATTTCTCAGTCAAAAAAAGCAATCAGTAGAAATTGTCATTGAGTGGACCAAGATATTTGATTTGGCAGACAAAGACTTCAAAGCAGATACAACAAAAATATTTAAGCAATTAAAGGTAACCAAGTTTAAAAGAATAAAGAAATATATGATGATAATAACACAATAAAGAATATCAATAAAGCAAAAGAAACAAATGCAAATTCTAGATGTGAAATGTACAATAATTTTAATGAAAAATTCACTAGATGGGCTCAAGAGTAGACTTGAAATGACATGACAAATAATCAAGTGAACTTGAACATGGATGCATAGAAACCATCCAATCTACAGAACAACAGCAACAACAAATTGGAAAGGGAATGCAAGACCTGTGGGATAACAGCAAATGTACCAACATATATGTAATGGGAGTCCCAGAGATGAGAAGAGAGAAAAGAGCCAAAAAGACAAAAAAGAAACAAAAAAGAAAAAGAAAAAAAAAGAGGAGAAAAAAAAACAACTAATAGAAAACTTCTCAATCTCGATGAATATTTCCAAAGTTCCATTCTTCCAGTCTCTGATTTTGTTAGGTATTTCAGTCCTTTTGTTATTAATGTAATTATCTATGTGTTTGGATTTATATCTACCACTTAATTATTTTTTTCCTGTGTATTACATGCTATCTTATTCCTTTGGGTTATTTGGAAATCTTTAGCATTCCATTTTAATTAATTAAGTTTGATTTTGACTATACATCTTTTATATTTTTAATGGCTTCTCTAGGGATTATGAAATGCATATGTAATTTTACAATCTATTTAGAATCAGAATTTTGCCACTTTAATTATAGTGTGGAAATACTATCACTTTCTAGGTCCTTTTATACTCTAATTGTCATATAAATTACATATACATACACTGAAACCATTAAACTCATATTAAAGAACTCAAGAGAATACCTATTCTGTGTACCCAGTATTTACCTTTTCTGTAGTGTATCCTTCCTTAGTGATATTCCAAGCTTCCTTCCAGTTATCATTTCCTTTTATCTTAAAAGCTCTCTTTGGTAGTTATTGTAAGTCAGTTTGGCTGGCTACATATTCTCTTAGTTTGCCTTCAACTGAGAATGTTTTATTTTATCTTCATAACTGAAGGATATTTTCACTGGACATGGCATTCTGGGTTAACAGGGTTTTTTTAGCAGTAGAAATTTAGTGCCACTCTGTTCTGGACCATTCACTCATTAGAATCTTGGTTCCCTTCAAAATGAAGGTGTCATTTTCCAGGGGTTGCTTTCAAGGTTTATTTGTCTTTAGTTTTCTATGGTTTGATTATGTAGAAGCATAGATTATTTGGATTTCCTACTGATGGTTCGCCTTCTTGTAGGCTGTGGTTTCAACGTGTTCAATTTTTAAAGCTTTTTTATATGTTTACTACCCAGGTGTTTACCAGCTATTGGTGATTCTGTGCCATAGAGTACAACTGCATAACATGCTAAAGACTACAAATATGTCACATTAAGTTATCAGGATCAATAAACCTAGGTCTGCCCTCAAGAACATCTTAGCCTAATAACAAAATCAAGCATGGAAATAACACCAACATATAGTTTGTAGATATGTACAAAGTTAACACAGAAAACAGAGGAACTAAAAGAAGAAATCTATAGGTCAATGTCAGTAGAATTCATTTTCCTTAAATGCAGTATAAATTTTTAAAATTTTATATTAAAATGTACATTTCCATCTATTGAAATGGTTTCCATACTGTTATTTGACCTGTACAGAAATAATTTCAAAAGCTTTGACTTAGGTCATCATAGCATAATCATCCTTACCTTAGCTAACAAACATGACAGGGAACAATGAAAATGCCATGGACAAGAAATATTTCTAACAGTAATTTGATTAGCAGGTGCTCAATATTCACTAAAAGAATATTTCCAGGAAAATCCTAAATTACTGAAATATTTCTGACTGCATTTGCCCTACACATCTTGTAAGCTTTTTCAATCGCCTCATATATAACCCCAAAAATACTGCCTAGCATAAACAGCTATTATTTTCTGTCACTGTCATGAATGTGTTTTGTTTTGTCTTGCTATATGCATAGCATTTTTAAAGTACTTATTATTGCTAAGACTCAAACTTGGACCATCTTCTAGAAATATTTTGCCTTCCCTCTACTACGTACTTCTCTTCTACTATGTCCCTTTGAGTATGTAATTGTGTTGGATATATATATATATAATATTATATTATAATTATTATAATAATATATTATATATATATAGTATTATGATGAATATATATTCATGCTTTCCTTAACTCTGGCTTTTCTTCAGTACTCACCCACATAGTGTCCCTAAGAGCAAGACTAATTCTAAAAAAGAAAGGAGGGGTGGAAAGGAAAATCAAAGCTGCCAAAGTATAAATTATAGATAGGGTATTGGATACATTTGTTCATGTTGGTGAATTTGGGATTCATAACATAAACTAAAGAAAAATTCATCATAGCAAGGAATGGTAGAGCATAGAAATTTACTCCTTATTTATAATAACAAAACACAATTTCATGTCTGAGGAGGGAATTCAGTTGTCTCTATTTAATGTTATTTGTTTAGTAAGCTTTTAAATAACACGCAGTTTCTTTAACACATAACTCCAAATGCATATAGGGATTGCTCTCCCACTCAAATGGCACTGCTAAGTTAAACTATTGATCTGTAGTGTTTTAATAACAGCGTTTGAGTTTACCAATAAAATTACAATATAGGTGTTTAGGTTTAAAGCCTACATCGTGAGGTGAATGTGCGAATAATGCATGAGGATACCTGCAAAATTCTATTTATAAATGTCTTTCTCTTAACAAGGCTAGATAGAGATAATATTTTTATATGGTTTCTAAGTGCTTAACCAGTTACATCCCTGAAGTCTATTCTTAGGAATTTAATGTGTATTAGAACAACTTGCCTTTTTATTCCAGTATTTATCTGAATACACTAATTCCTATTTTTGTACCACAGGAGTTGAATTTAACAATTCAGCTAATTTTCATAGGGCATTATTTTGTGCTACCAAGATTCTTTCTTCTTCTTCACTGTCATCACACAGTTTTGATCCATGGCCGGAATAAATATATTGATTGATCTGACATTAGTAGATTTGGCTTCTCCTTACGTAAAATATTTAAGAATTTAGTTGGAAAAGTGCTCTGTCATCCAAAAGAAAAACTATACTAAAAACAAAAATTAATGCAAGTGACTAAAAGTCATTAACAAAAAAATAAATTATGAAAGTCATAGCTCAAAAGTAAATACCTAGTACAGAAGATACTGTCATTTCTAGAGGTAAGAGAATATTGTTCTAGCACACAAGAATATGTGAAAAAACTCTTCAAAAACAAGTGTATTGACTCACATTTCTACCAACAGAGGACAAGAATAAGGTAAATGATAAGATGTGAAAGCATTTCAATAAAATTCATATAATATGAAGTAACAGTAAAGATCCTATATATATCTACCTAATTTCTCCTCAGTTACTTTCAATTTTTTTCCTACTTCTTCCATCTACATCATTCTGTCTTGAAAGTTGTAACCAATATCACATCTACCTTCAGACCTCTGGTATTGTCCTGCCTATAGAAGAGATGAACACCGGTAGCCCTTTCTTTCACTCGGGCATGAGATCCTATTCCCTCTCAACAACTCTAATATTTGCCATAATAATTCTCTGTCCTATAGAATCAGTTTCTTCCTCCTTTATGACTATTCTAATTAGCACAGAAATATGCTGTGCTTTTCCCTCATTAAAAAAAAAAAAAAGAAAAATCTCCTCTGGCCCCACCTTCTCATCAGCTGCAATTCCCTGTTGTTGTTCATCAAAGGGCTGTCCAAACTCACTTTATCCTGCTCCTCTCTTTCTACTCTCCTTTAAAACCACTCCATGTAAGCAAACATCTCATACCTGAACAAAACTAATTTTGTTGAAGTCACCAACCTTCAGTCTCTTAAATCCAACTGTCAATTCTTATTCTGCATCTCACCTGACCCACTTGTAATACTTGACACCCATCACCCCTTCCTTGATTCCTTCCTTCTCCTTGATATACTCTCTTTGATTTTCAGAACACTACAGCCTCTTAATATCCTCTTATCATGCTGTTCTCTTCTTATCAAGTCTCCTGTTCTTATTCCTCCTTTCTGCCTGACCTCTTAAAATTATAGTGCTCCAAGACTCAGTCTCTAGTCCATCTATACTCACTACACTGGTGATTCTATACAGTCCCTTGGATCTGTCCTCATGCCAACAAATTCCAAATTCATATCTGTAGCCCATACCTCTCTTTTAACTCCAAACTCGTATTTCAAATCTTGACTCGTTTCCACTTGGGTATCCAGTAAATATCTGTAAGTGAATATCTAAAAAAATTATACTTGAATATTTAATAAACTTTTCCATTTGGATAGCTCATATTTCAAATTTAACATAATCCTAACTGAAACTCTGATATTTCCTAAAACTGTTTTACCTGCATTCTTCATCTTAGTTGACAGCTCCATCTTTCTAATTGCTCAAGCCAAAAAATTTAGATTCATCCTTGAGTTTTTTCCCTTGCAACTATAACCAATCCTTCAAAAACTTCTCTTGGTTATATCTCCAAAATACATCAATAATTTGCCCACTACTCACATTTTGTCTTTAACACTTTAATACAATCCACCTTTGGTTTTTTGTTGTTTCGGGGTTTTTTTGTTTGTTTGGTTGGTTGGTTTGGTTTGGTTTGGTTTGGATCATTGCAGTAGCCTCCTAACCAGGTCCTAGCTTCCTTCCTTGCCGCATTCAAGTATTCTCAATAAAGCATTTAAAGTGATTTTCTTTTTAAGAATTTGATCTATATTCTTATGTCAAGCCTAGCAAAAAGTTATCAAATGTTTCTCCCTTCCTTTCAGAGGAAAATCTGAAATATTTACAATAATTGTGTGTCCCTACCTGACTTCTCTCCTACCCTGCCTAGCCCTCTTACCTCCTTTCCTCTCACTCTCCCCCTTGCTTCGTCCATCCTAGCTCCACTGCTCCTTTGCTGTTCCTAGAATATTCCAATTATTGCCTTTGCCCTATTCTTTACCTACAATCTTCTTTTCCTAGACAGCTGCATAGCAACCTCTTGGCTCAAACAGTACATTCTTAGTGAGATCTTCCATAAACTTATTTAAAATTGAATTTCTACATTCCATAATCAACATTTCTGATCTCTTTTATCTTGCTCTATCTGTGTAAGAAGTACTTGTTTTCTAAGATTCTATATAACTTACTTATATAGTTAAGTACAGGGCTTTTGTATCTGCTTTGTTTACTCATGCATCTCATTTGCTAGAACAGTGAACAAAGAGTGTTAACATATAGTAAGTACTCAATAAATATTTGTTAAACTAATGACATGTGAACAGTTTTAATCTGTGTGTTCAGTAGGATATTTCTCAGATTCTACTGGGCACCAGGCCTAGGGAGCACTTACCACATGTCTACAATAATAATGTAAAAATTTAAAGGGGTATCTGTTCACTAGAGAATCAATGCTCCAAATTTGAATTTAACTACATATGCATTTCCTCTTCAATTTTCAATATTTATTCAAACACATTAATCATTTATTTATTTTATACCTTCTGTGCATTTTATATAGGGAAGAATTAGAATCCCTCACCAAAATTAGAAATGAGTGAGTGTATACTTATATTTGAACTCTAATTCTACGATTTGAATTGTCCTATGACAACCATAATAAGAACCAAACATGGTAAACATAACTTGCAAGGTTGTACATTAAAGAAAACCATAATAAAATAGAACAAGTGTAAAGCTTGCTTTGCCAGACTGAGTGGACTGTAAGAAGACAAAGGTAGTATAAATAAATCAGATACCAGGTCCTTGACCCTGTCTTTCAGGGCCAGTAGAAATGTATGGGAAAACCAAAGAATATACAGATCTAAGACTTAATTAGTCAGGAGTAGCAGAGAAAGAAAAGTAGGAAAGGTTCCAGAAGGCCCATAAGAGCATCCTATCCATGTTTGGTACAATTCTTAAATGACTGCCAAAGTTATCCTACTCTATTCTTTGGAAACTATGAATGTGATGCAACAGCATGCCCCTGAATATGTTATGTTATTTGGCAAAAAAAATATCTTTGTAGATGCTATATAGCTGCCCTCTAGGGGAAGAGCACAATTCCTGGCTAACAACCCAGCAAGGAAAAGGGACCTCAGTCCTACAACCACAAAGAACTAAATTCTGCCAACACTGTGAATGACCTTGGAAGCAGTCTCTTCCTAAGTCTCTGGAAGAAAGATAGCCTCATGTATATCAAATTTAGATGGTTTAGATGATGAGAACTTGGAATTTTCAGTTGATAAGATTTAGATGAGATTTTAGACTTGAAAATGATGCTGTAATAAAATGAAACGTTTCATGAAACGTATCATGAAATGAGGTAGATACATTTTGTTTTGGGAGGGACATGATTATATGGGGACCAGAAGGCAAACTGTGGTCTTTCCAAGATTCCACTCCCTTGGCTTTTTTTTTTTTTTTTTAAGATTTTATTTATTTATTCATGAGACAGAGAGAGAGGCAGAGACATAAGCAGGCTCCATGCAGGGAGCCCCCTGTGGGAATCAATCCTGGGTCTCTAGGATCACACCCTGGACTGAAGGCGACGCTAAACCACTGAGCCATCTGGGCTGCCCTCCCTTGGCTTTTCAAACACTAATCTAGGTACTGCTTTGAAGGAATTTTACAAATTAAAGTTCCAAGTCAATTGGCTTAAGATGGAAATTATTCAGGCAAGCCTGACCTAATCAGATAAGAGTATACAAAAGCAGACTATTCTGTTTTTGGTGGAACAGAAGAAGTCACCAGAAAGATTTGAAGTATGGAAGGAACTTGGCATTCTGTGGCTGGTTTGAAGATGGAGAGAGTCACACAACAAGGAATGTAGGCAGCCTTACAGTTGGCCTTGGCCAACAGCCAGGAAGAAAGAGATCTCATCTTATAGCTGTAAGGAACTGAAGTCTATCATCAACCAGAATCCGGGGGCCAATTCATCAAGCTAAGGCCCCTTTCCCTCCATCCAGACATGGGTACACTAATTCACTCAGACATGGTCCTGAGGTATAGCAGGGAAAGGAATGAAAGAGAATGATTAATACAAAGGCTCTTGCATCCTACCAATCCTGGGAGTTAGATTTTAAGTTAAAATTCAAGTAGACAAATCACTTACAGTACAAAGAAACTCATTGACTCAGGAAATAAGGAGATGTGAGTCTTGACAGGATGAGCACTGGGTGTTATGCTATATGTTAGCAAATCGAACTCCAATAAAAAAAAATACAAAAACAAAAATCAAAAAACAAACAAACAAACAAAAAAACTGGAGATGTGCATAAGTAAAAGTTTGTCATCCAGTAGAGAGAAGTTTCAATTATTGGAAAAAAAACACCTAAATCTTTTTTGCATGAGTAGAGTGATTCAGTTCTTTACCTTGTTCCATTAGCATAGTAAATACCAATTCATGTGTGTCGTTTATAGAAATGGAAACAAAATTAAGAGGACTGTGAAGACAGTTCATTTACCCAAAATAATTCTTAATTACAAAAGATATATAGACACCAGTAAATAAAAGTGTTTCAAATATTTCATTATGCTTATTGTGACTAGGAGCGAAACCCAATAGAGTGCACTTTAATGAAAAGTTCAAAACCTTGAAAACAGTTCTTGCCTTTATCTCCCCACCTCTAATATTGAGCAAAATACTATGTGCCTATGGAGGTATGTAATGTGATAATGGGATAGGTTGTGTTTTATGAAGAGATTGTAAAACCTGCAAAAAGTTGCCCACAGCCAAAAGGAAATTAGGCCAAGCATAAAAAGCATATAGCTAGTTGAAAATAAGAATTTTAATAAAAAGGAAAATACAGCCTATCTCCCTCTTTTATACTTCTTCTGGCTACCAGTGTTCTCACCCAGCCATGTTTCATTGTTACAACACTGATAAGCATGAAGAAAGTAGGTAAAAGTTTCTAGAGCTGGCAATTTTTTTTTTAATTGAGCTACCTGCAACCTAGTATGACAGAAATAGTTCACTGATAGTATTAATTTGGCTGTCATATTAATGACATAATGACATAACTAAAAGTGGGTAATATTTTACATGTATTAGGATGAAATAATAATTAGTTTTCAGGTAGAGAAAATAACTGAGAATCTATCTCTCAATTCACAGCCATGAACACAGAGGATTAAAAAGAGTAATAGTTAATAGATATATTTCAACCAAGTGGAAAATCTGAAATTTAGGCCTATCCCTTTTGATCCCATCTTTGTATACTTCACTCTACCAGATAGAAATGATTTATGAGAGAGTTTAAATGTTCTAAAGGGATAAAAATTAATTAAATAGTAACATTTACTTCCTTAAAGCGTTGATATTACCAATATTACTATTAAAATCAGGTAGCCAGCACTTCCAAGAGGGCTTCCTTTGTTCCTATCTTTAATAAAACCGGATGGAAAGGAACTTAATTAGTCAAGGGAAACTCCAGCTGTATCTGAATCTATCCAAATTGATGATAAACAGGTTAGCCTTTCTCTAGTGTTGATGCATAATGAAATTCCTTTCTGCGGTGTGTAGTTCTCTTTGGTGATTTCATGTTCTTATAGTAGTACTGACAGCTGGGACCTTTCAAGATATGCACACAATTGTGGAGAGGTCCTCAAAGCCAGTTGTTCTCCTAGAACAAAAACTCCATTTTCATTACACCTACACACACACTTACATACTCAAATACTGACACACTCCTCATGAGGAAATACATTCTTTTTTTTTGTTTTAAAGGAAGTCAAATTTAGCTGGCTTTACAACCAAAGGAGTCCTAACTCATGGGTTAGTTTCTGTGCCTGCAATTGCTCACTTCTTCCTAATATTTCCCTATAGGGTAGAGGACGAGAATGAGGTCAAAACAGATAGTACCCCATAAGCTGACTTCATTCAATGGCCCCTAAGAATTGTGCTTTACCCACACCCAGGAATGCTGAATCCTAGGATAGGTTGGATGGTCGGAAACATGAATCGAATGCATAACATGGTTTCATCTTTCATCTACATGGTAATCTGCACAGACACAAGGGACAGAGCTGATGGAAGCATGTTTCATTGTGTTCAGCACAAAGTTAAATTTTAAAGACTGTAAAACAAAAGGAAGAATACACTCTATGGCAAAATCACAAAGAGAGGGAAGGCTAGTTCCGAGGCCTTCTACGGGGAATAAAGGGGAAATTAAAACATGTAAGTAAGACTCATCCTTTCTCATGAACATTTGTGCCTTGTGTTATGGGGTAATTAAAGGCAAGGACTCACGTAGGGCCACAAATCCACAGAAGCGTCATATACATGTATGACTGGGAGATAATACAAAGCATTGGTTCCAAATAACACAGTAATGTGGTTTGCTCTGTCTGCAATCTTTAAATCTACTCCATTAGAAGTAAGGATTTAGGGGTCTCTATAGGACACAGCCTCTATGCCTATACTGACAAGCGAGCTTTGAAATTATTAAGGCAGGCTTCCATGGGTGGTGGCGTTGTGAGTGCATACTTAAAATTTTCACCTCCCAAGAAATGGTATCAGAGATACAAGATGAAAATGAAACTTTCTTCGAAGTGGCTGAAGCTTTAAGATCTACCTATCTAATTTTCTCTCATGTAAATTTAGAGTCTGGTGATGGAGATTTAAATCCAAAAGGATGGCATTTGGGAAGGGAGGATGTGTGTAAATACATGACAGTAAGGATACCCCAAACCATAGCATGAGCTGGAGTCCATGAGGATGGATTGAAATATGTGTCAGTTCTTGTTGCCTATAATATTGAAGGTAAGGAAATCCTGCAGGGGAAGCTGGTGCCCTCCATTATGGAAGTGAACATACTTCTGGACCAGAAGAAGAAGAAGTTGAAAAGATCCAGAGGAAGGACGAGCGCTTGCAGGATGAGAAGCTGTCCCATGCCAATGACATGAGCTAGCAGATGAGCTACAAGACTGATGAGTTATAAAGTGGCTGCTGCCTTAATTCTGTCCTCCAAATCTCACTCACGAATCTCTCTTGTTGACTCTCTGGTTGGAAACATTTACTGAATCTTTGAATATGGTATTTTTAGCTCAAACTGCTTTCCAATGAAAGAATGTAGTCTACGAGGTCCCAATAGAAAACCTACATGATTATTGGAGTGGAATCTTAGTCACATATGGGAGAGGAAATAGGACATAGTTTCAACAACAGCAACAGAATATTTGTGTCTATTCTGATCATGGACATGGCAAGAATAATTTTTCCCTAATTCTATGAAAATATCACTACCCAAATTAACTGTATATATATGTATATACATATACATATATATACATATATACACATAGATGTAAACATATACGTATGTATGTATATAGTATTGTTTGTGCATTGTGTTGTCATATTTCACACACACACACACACACACACTGTGAAACCATTACAACAATCAAGATAATAAAAATATCCATCATCCCCAAAGTTTACATGTGCCTTTGCAGCCTCCCTTCATGCCTCTCTGTACTCCTGATTCCCAATTCTAGGCAACCTCAAATCTGCTTTCTGTCTCTACAGATCAATTTAAATTTTCTAGAATTTTATGTAAATGGAGTCATAGAGTATGTGCTCTTTCTTTGTCTGGCTTTTTCCCAGCGTAATGATTCTGAGATTCATCCATGTTGTTGGATATCACCAAAGTGCATTCAGTTTTTAATGGGACAGTAGTATACTATTATATGAAGGTATTACAATTTATTTAATTATTCAGTTATTGATGGACATTTGGGTCATTCTTAGTTTTAGTACAAAGAACATTTCTATGAACATTTGTATATGTGTCTTTGTGTGGAAACATGCTTCAGATAAATACCTAGGAGTGAATAGCCAAGTCACGCCATAGGTGTATATATAAATGTTTTCTAAGATGCTTGTGCTTTTTCACATTCCCACTAACAAGATATAAGAGATGAGGTAGTTCCACACCTTTGTCATAATCGTTTTGATCAAGCTTCTTATTTCTATATTACACATTCTACTGTGTAATGAGATCTCATTGTTTTTTTAAATTTGCATTTTCTTAATGACTAAAGAATGATGTTGAGCATCTTCTCAAGGGCTAAGCTTTAATGTATGTATCTTTTTGGTGAAATGTCTGTTCACATTTTTTCCTTATGTTCTATTTATGTTGTTTCCTAATCATAGGTAGTATTTCATCTATAGGAGTCACCACCTGGGCCTAGAATTTTCTTTGTTTAGTAAAATTCAAATTGTTTAGTAGAAAAAGCACAATTCAGTTATCTATTTCTTTTTGAAGGAACTTTAGCAGTTTGTGTCTTTCAAGGAATTTTTGTACTTCATCTCAGTTGTCATATATTAACGTAAAGTTGTCCATAATATTCCCTTATCCTTAAACTCTGTAGTCTCTGTACTATTATTGTCTCCTCTCTCATTTCTGATATTAGTAAATTGTCTCACCTCTTCCCTTCAGGTTGGCTAGGGATTTATAAATTATATTAATTTTTTTCAAAGAATCAGATTTTAGAGTCTTTAATTTTCTTTTTCTGATATCTTATTTCTGTTCTTGCTTTTCTCCTGCCTTTATATTGGTTTTATTTGGTTTAATTTGCTCTTCTTTTTAGAGTTTGGTTTTAGGTTGTTTTTGTTTTGTTTTGTTTTGTTTTTTCTTTTCTTTTCTTTAAAAAAGATTAAATCAGTGACCTTAGATCCATGTCCTTCTTTTCTAAGATATATATATCCAGAATATTCCCTTATTATCTATACACATGCATACATGCATACACATATGCTATAAATTCTACTCCGAGCGCTGCATTACCTGCATTAAATAATTTTAATAGGCTTTGCTTTCATTCTTATTAGGTTTTAAATGTATTTCAATCTCCCTTTTGAGGGGCACCTGGGTGGCTCAGTCTGGTAAGTGTCTGCCTTCAGCTCTGCTCAGGTCATGATCCCAGAGTCCTGGGTTTTAGTCCCTCATGGGGCTCTCTGCTCAGTGGAGAGTCTGCTTCTCCCTCTACCCCTCCCCCTCTCATGCTTGGCCTCTCTTAAATAAATAAATAAATAAATAAATAAATAAATAAATAAATAAATAAAATCTTTTTTAAAAATTTCCTTTTCAATTCCTTTTTTCTCCCCCATGAGTTAGTTAGAAATGTACTACTTCATTTCCAAATACTTGCAAATTTTCTAGCTGTCTTTCTATTATTGATTTCTAATTCCATTCCTTTTGGTCATAAAATATATTTTATATGTTGAGACCTTTTAAAATTTATTGTGGGTTATTTTCTGGCCCAGAATATGTCTAAGTTGATAAATATTCCAAAAGTACCTGAAAAGAATATGTGATCTGTCCCTGGGGGTGAAATATTCTGTAAATATATCAGTTAGGTAAAGTTGATTACTAATGTTTCTAATGAGAAGTGTTACAGTATCTCACTGTAATTATGACTGTATCTATTTCTTTTTTAAAAAGATTTTATTTACTTATGCATGAGAAACACAGAGAGAGGCAGAGAAAAGGCAGAGGGAGAAGCAGGCTCCCTGAGAGGGGCCCGGTGAGGGACTCGATCCTAGGACCCCAGGATCACACCCTGAGCTGAAAGCAGATGCTCAACCACTGAGCCACCCAGGTGTCCCATGACAGTATCTATTTCTTCTTGTTCTTCTATAACTTCTTGCTTCCTGCACTTTGAAACTGCTGTTAGTTAAAAAATATTCAAAGTGCTCATGCTCCTTTGATAAATTGACTCCTTTACTGTTAGGAAGTGACTCTTTACTCCTGATTTTATTCTTTGATCTGAAATCCACTTTGATCGTCACATTTTGCTCATACTCACATTTTGCTCAGTGTTAGCGTGGTATACTCTCTTCCATCCTTGAATAGTTAACCTATTTGTGTTTTTCCATTTAAATTGGGTTTCTTACAGTCAACAAAACTAAAAGACAACCTACAGAATGGGAGAAGATATTTGCAAATGATGTATCAGATAAAGGGCTAGTATCCAAGATCTATAAAGAACTTATTCAACTCATCAGCAAAGAAACAATCCAATCATGAAATGGGCAAAAGACATGAACAGAGATTTCACAGAGGAAGACATAGATGTGGCCAACAGGCACATGAGAAAATGCTCCTCATTACTTGCCATCAGGGAAATACAACTCAAAACCACAATGAGATCCCACCTCACACCAGTGAGAATGGGGAACATTAACAAGGCAGGAAAAAATGTTGGAGAGGATGCGGAGAAAGGGGAACCCTCCTGCACTGTTGGTGGGAATGTGAACTGGTGCAGCCACTCTGGAAAAGTGTGTGGAGGTTCCTCAAAGAGTTAACAATGGATCTGCCCTATGACCCAGCAATTGCACTGGTGGAGATTTACCCTAAAGATTCAGATGCAGTGAAACACCGGGACACCTGCACCCCGATGTTTCTAGCAGCAATGTCCACAATAGCCAAACTGTGGAAGGAGCCTCGGTGTCCATCGACAGATGAATGGATAAAGAAGATGTGGTCTATATACACAATGGAATATTCCTCAGCCATTAGAAACGACAAATACCCACCATTTGCTTCAACGTGGATGGACCTGGAGGGTATGATGCTGAGTGAAGTAAGTCAATCGGAGAAGGACTCATTCATTTGGGGAATATAAAAAAATAGTGAAAGGGATTAAAGGGAAAAGGATAGAAAATGAGTGGGAAATATCAGAGAGGGTGACAAAACATGAGGGACTCCTAACTCTGGGAAACGAACAAGGGGTAGTGGAAGGGGTGGTGGGCGGGGGTGGGGGGGTTTGGGGTGACTGGGTGACAGGCGGGGGGCACTTGATGGGATGAGCACTGAGTGGCTCAGTTGGTTAAATGTCTGTCCCTGGGTCCAGGAATCCAGCCCTGCATCATCAGATCAGGCTCCCTCCTCAGCAGAGAGCCTGCTTCTTCTTTCTCTGCCTCTGCCCTTCCCCCAGCTTATGCACTCTCTCACTCTCTCACTCTTTCTCTCCCCACTAAATAAAATAAGATAAAATAAAATAAAATCTTAACAAAAACAAAACAATATACCCTAGGCCCAGCATCCATAAAGTTCCCCACAGCAAAACTAAGGCAGAGTCTAACTTAAAAATATACATGTTAAAGTTCCTAACATGACAAGAGAACAAGATCTTATCTTAAAAAAAAAAAAGAATCCATTTTTATTGGATAAAGAATGCAAGATGCAAAGATTTTCTTTCTGCTTTTCAGCAACTTTAAAGATATTACTCCTGTCATTATCTTTATTCTTCTATACATATTATATTCTTCTGACTTGTTTTCCAACTGCTTTTAATTTTTTTCCCTAATGGCTAATTTTAAGCAATTTGACTTTGATGTGCCTTAGTGTGCTTTACTTCATATTTCTTGTGCTTATGATGTGTTGAATTTATTAGGAAGTTTTCAGCTTTCATCAAATTTGGAGAATTAAAGCATTTGGTCATTATATCTTTTCTCTCTCTTTCCTCTCTTAGATGGACTGCAATTACATGTACATAAACCTCTCCGAAAGTCTCCTCCCGTTGTTGCTGGGTTCATTTTCTTAGTTTCTTTTCTGTGTTTCAATGTAGATAGTTGCTAGTCCTGATGTCAAGTTCCCTGCTCTACGTGTCTGACCTGTTGTCATACCCATCAGAGTATTTGTCATCTCTGACATTGTAGTTTTCATCTCTAGAAGCTTAACTTGGGTTTTATCACATCCTTTATATCTCTACTTAACATGCATAATCTTTCTTCTTTCTTACATATGCACCATATGAGTATAATAGATGCTCTAATATTCTTGTCCTAATTCTATCATCTGTACCTTTCACAGGTTTGTTTCTACTGATTGATTTTTTCCAGTCTCATTACGCATCATATTTTTCTGCTTCTTTGCATGCCTAGTAACTTTGGATCAGAAGTCAAACACTCTGAATTCTACCTTTTTTTGGACCCTGCATATTTTTATATTCCTGTAAATATTCTTGATCTTTATTCAGGAGTGTGGTAGACTTACTTGGAAACAGTTTGATCCTTTCAAAGCTTGCTCTTATACTCCTTTTGGTTGGACCAGACATGATCTTAGTCCAGAGCTAGTTTTGCTGCATTACGGAGGCAATTTACTTCTGTGTACTTTAACCCAAGTCCTTTAATTACAAAAATCGCAACCCCTCTGAATGATGCAAACAAGAACTATTGCCACTCTTGGTGACTTCTGTAAATTGTTTCCTCTAGTCCTTTTGCATATTCTTCTCCAGCCTTGGTAGTTGTCTCACGTGCATCGATCAGTACTCAGCTAAAGACAAAAGGGAAACTGTAGATGCTCAGATCCTCACCCTCACACTTCTCTCTCTCTCTCTCTCTCTCTCTCTCTCCCTCTTTCTCTTTCTCTCTGTCACTTGGTACTCTGCTGGGCAAATTTAAATCACTTAGTCCCTCCTCCTTTCCTCAACTCAGTGAGTCCATGAGGCGGCGGTAACCTGAGCCAATGAGAGACTCACCTCTTTGTCTCCTCTCCCTCAGGGATCACCCTTCTGATGTCTAATGTCTAACAATCATAGCTATGTATACTCTTTCTATTTTTTATTGTTTCAAATGGAAGATAAGTCTGGTCTCTGTTACTTTATCTTCCAAAGAATATATTAAGACCTTCATTTCCATATAGTGCAAAGATCATCAGATTTAGAATCAGAATATCTAAATTCAAAATCTAATTGGCTTCTGACCAGCAGTGGCTTACTTTTTTACCAACTATAGCAACTTTGACAGATAATTTAATACATCACTCTAAAATGCCTTTCCCCGTTTACAAAATAAGGATAGTTACACATGTTATGAGGTATTTTGTGAAGGAAAATGAGCACTAAATTACATGAAGTTGTTGCTGCAATTTCACAGCTGAATTCTCTTTTCCAAAACCAGTCTTGTCTCCACAATTGTTTGCTTTTTTAAATATACACTTTAGGAATTGATTCTTGTTAATAAAGCACTCTAGAGGCTAGCATGACTTTCCTTACATCTTGTGGTTTTCCCCTTTCATACTTTCTTTTTTTTTATATGAATTTATTTTTTATTGGTGTTCAAATTGCCATCTTAAAGAATAACACCCAGTGCTCATCCCGTCAAGTGCCCTCCTCAGTTCCCGTCACCCAGTCACCCCCACCCCTCCGCCCACCTCCCCTTCCACCACCCCTAGTTCATTTCCCAGAGTGAGGAGTCTTCATGTTCTGTCTTCCTTTCTGATATTTCCCACTCATTTTTTCTCCTTTCCCCTTTATTCCCTTTCACTACCCTTTTCATATTTTCTGGCTGGATATCAGAACTCCATATTAGTCTTGAAGCATTTATACAACTTTCATCTAAAAATTGAGATAGTCACCAGTTGCATTTAGAATCCAGTTATAAATAGCTAGGTAGAATGAATGCTTATAGCCATAGGCAGTTATATATTATTATTACTACCTACATAAGGCAATTCTTAATTCTCCTTACACAAAGAAGTCCTTGCCACCTCAAAAGCAGTGTAAAATATTCAACAAATGTTATAGAATGAGAGCCAACTTTAGTCAATGTGCAGATAAGGAAACTTGGTTAGAACAAAACAAAACAGATCCTAGATTTAAGTTTAGAAACGATTTTGCAAAAAAAAAAAATATAGTGGAAATACATGTTGATGACATTTTACTTTCAATACTCTCTATGCCTTCTTACCTCCAGTGATTATCTTCCCTGGTATGTCTTTCCCGGTGCTTTCATATTCCTCCCTCTCTCCCTTTGAAAATAGCTCTTGAAAAAGGTTATGAAAAACTCCTACTATGGAAATGTCTGCTACAGAGAAGCCATTCCAAGAGATAATGTAGCGTTTTTCTTTTTGGTTTCTTTTTTTTTGTTTGGGTTAAAAAGGTAACACAGCCTTATTATTTTTTTCAGCTTAGTTCAGAAGAGGCATGTTTGGAACAAATGATCTGCAACATCATTTCTAATCTTGATTCTTCTATAACTCTCTGAATGAAGATCTGATGATAGAAATTCAACAGTTAGTTATCAAGGGATTCTGGTATAGAAATGACGAGAAAATTCACTGAAATATAATTTTCAGAGGTGTGCAAAATATAGGACCGAGAGTCAGGAAACAATTTTGAGACTGATTCTTGCTCAGAGTCCCAAAGCTCTCCTTGTAGACTTGGATAAAAATTTCTCAGAATGCAGTTTTCTCATCTGAAAAAACATAAACAGTTAAAAAGCCAGGGATTATCTACAGCATTTAGCACAGAGAGTCCACATTGAAAATGTTCAATCTGCCTTTGTGAATTGAAATATCTTATTCAGTGTCTTGCAAAACTCTCCAGAGGAAGAAGCAACTTTCTTCTACTTATAAACTTTCACTAATTTTCAGACAAGAAAAATCAAGCCCCTTGAATAAAATGAATGTGAATAATTTTTATTTGTTTCTCTTCAATTTGAGATCCTGGAAAGATGGACTCAGGAAGACATCATAACAAAGAGAAAGAATTTATGGTTTTTTTTTTTATTTTTAAAAGATTTTATTTATTTATTTATTTATTTATTTATTTATTTATTTATTTATGAAAGAGACAGAGAGAGCATTGAGAGAAAGGGCTGGGGAGCGGGGGCAGAAGGAGCAGGAGAAGCAGACTCCCCGCTCAGGGAGCCCTATGTTGGGCTTGATCCTAGGACCCTGAGATCATGACCTGAGCTGAAGGCAGATGTTTAACCAACTGAGTCACCAAGAACCCAAGAAAAAGTATTTATTAAAGTTGGTTAATTACAATCTAGATCAAAGTAAGTAATTTGGAAATATTATGTCATGTCTTCTTCCACCAAAGTCATGACAAAAGCTTTAGCTATTAAGACTTTAGGGAGCTTGCAATATTCTTTTCTCTTTTTTCTAGTAAGGGAAAGTTTATAGGTAGAACAATCTTAGGTCTTGCATGAAGCCTCCTTAAACCAGTTTTCAAAATTTCCAAAGAAATTTTTTTGGAAAGTAAATTTTCAAATGAAGTGAATATCTTAGGTTCAAACTACACTATATTATCCTGCCCTTAAACTAGGTGACAACCTAAAAAGTGATTTCTTTCTGCGGACATTATGATTTACTTCTTAATTGGCTGAGAAAATTCTCCTATATTTCTTCAAAAGAAAGCATGATAGATTAGAGAAATTTTAAATATTTTAATATATTTAATTCCTTCCATGCTCACACTTAAAACAATGGTTATTCATAAACTATTAATTGGTTATTAAAGACAAATGTTATTAACTGCAAAAAGGCATCAACAATATTCTAGAGTTTGTGTATAAACCCGCTATTTCTGTGGATGTTTTGCTTTACTTCTCCCTAAAAAAATTCTCTGCCAAACTCTCAATCCCATGTAAAATTTGAATTTTTATAAGTGTGGAACCTCAGAAACTAGAGGATAATCATTTCACTGCAAGTGTTCTATAAACAATAGGAGAGATATTTTATTGCTACTTTCATTCAAGTTAAATATATTCAAAGCTTTGTTGACATTTGAGAAACTCCAGAACTTATTAGAGGAAAATACATTCTTTGGGATTTACATCAGCCATAGGGACACATTTCTCACCCTAGTCCCTTAGATTGTGATCACTAATCTTTGATATGCGTAAGGATCCCCCAGGCATCTTTGGAAAGATATTTATGGTCCCCACATATGTGACATGTCTGCCTCTTTTAGGAAGCTCCCTGACTCCAGCACCTGTATCTATAACCTATTCATATGTTCATATATAGAAAGTTCCTTCTTGTGTGCATTATTGGGCACAGTATTTCTTCCAGTAGCTCTATCAAGGAACATGGGTCATGAATACCTATGATAAAGTAAAATAATAGCATGCATTAACAATCAATCACCCTACGTGGAAAACTTCTGATTGATAATTTTGTCAAATGAGGATCCAAACAATATGGAGTGCTAGAACATAGTTGTCAACATTAGAGTTTTGTCGGTAGGACTTCCTGTCTGGCTCTGGGTGTGGGATTTGAGGGCAAAGGGTTTTCTCAGAGCCCTCCAAGTCAGCTGTCTTTAAGTATTCCCATATTATGTCATGCTCAAAATACATACTCATTTAGTAACCCATTTGCTCAAAAATATTTACCTGTGCATATACAATGTGACAAGAACTATGCTGAATACAATGGATGCAACACTGGCCAATACTTATTTAACTCACTTCATACACCTTAATATTCAGCCCCATTCTTTTAAATGTGAAAGCCAACAATGATTATTTTGCATCAATATATTTCTTAATTCATCTGATTCTCTAGACATGATACAAGGCTCTTGGCATGGTGATGACTAAAATATTATTCTTTCCCCCTAAACAGTACAAAACTAAATGCAAATGAAGCCTAAAGGAGGGAAGGATTAATCCTCCTTTAGAGGATCTAAAGGTCTATTGAACAAGGTAAAGTTTATCAGGGAAAGAAGGAGAAAAATATATTTCTTAGAAGAATGAACAAGACATGGGGTGGTGACAGTATGTTTGGACGATGAGAAAATATTTGATACAGGAAAGATAGGTGGTGTCCATCAGAAAACTGGTAATTAAAACCCGAAAGGTAAATTAGGAAACTACTTTGAAAGATTTAGTTGACTCAACAGAGTTTGGATATTAATTCTTACTGATTTGTCAGCATAAAATTTAGGCATATGAGTGATGTGATCATACCCTATCTTCAGAAAAAATGACAGCTTAGAAATGCACCTGAGGAGGAGTAAGTGGGAGTTTTAGAAACAATCTGGAAGTTGCCACCACATGGGGCAGAAAAATGTTCAGGGGGAAGGTGAAGGCAGTGCCAGCGAGGAGGCATGAGGGATATATTTTATTTCAAATGAAGGGGATTTTAGGACTGGTTGAAGTTTTCAACAGATGGTAAAAGAAAGGAAAAGCCAAAGATCTGAACATTTCAACCTGGAGAAGTAAAATGGCAATATTATTAATTAAATACAGACACAGGAGGAGGAACTACTTCATAGGTGAAGAAATTGAATTTAGTTTGGGGCAGATCATGTGTTAGGAACCTGTAGAACTCTGAGTCGTGAATGTTGGATAGGTTGCTAAATGGATGAATACAGATGAATAGAAGGCAGAAGTGGAGATACAGGGGCACCTGGGGGGGTCAGTTGGTTAAGCATCTGCCTTCAGCTCACGTCCAGATGTTGGGGGGTAGGGTCCCTGCTCAGTGGAGAGCCTGCTTCTCTTCCTCTCCCCCTGCTCCCCACTCCCACCCTCACCCTCGTGTGTGTGCACTCTCTCTCTTTCTCCCTCTCCCTCTCTCAAATAAATAAATAGATTTTTTTTTAAGGTGGAGTTACAGGTTTGAATCCTGGTAGAGGGCATATATTTTGGAAAAAAGTATTTTCAGTTGGCAAAATTTTATAAACTGCCAATACTATTCTAGTCTATACATTTTAGTGATCTTAACTGTTTTTTAAAACCTAACATCTGGAAACTACCGTGGAATAGACTTTTAGAACAACCAGTTTATAAGAAGAATCAGGAAACAGGTCCAAAATAAGAAACTGCTTTGCGCAAATTCTCACAGTAAATTATTGGCATATTCAGAATTACAACCTAGGTCTTTGATTCTCAGGTGAAAATTCTTTCCATCATATCACCCACACTATCCAGGAGCCAAAATCCCTATGTTTGACTAGAAAATCATCACCTAGGAAGATCACAGGCCAGGCTGTGCAAGATACAAGAAACAGGAGAGAAAGAAGGAAAATATTAGGGAACTTTGCAGTGGCAAAAGTACATGGATGTACAGATCCACACTCACATATAATGCTAGAAATTATTTTCCTTATCATAAAATCTCCTGCTAGAAAACATTGTGAATAATAAAATTAATAATAAGGTATCATTCTTTGGATCCAAAATAATAAATAAATAACAGGATAGCAATCAAATTGGGAGCTGAAGGTAAATGGTAATACATCAAATTAAATGAAATTACATAAAGCAAAATAAGCCGGGGTGCTTCCACAGACCAACGATATTACTGCGCTAATAGTGAAGAGTGAGATCAATTTAATTCTTTAATACCTAAATGTAAATACCTAAGTTTCAAGTATATTACATCTACATACTTTTTACTCTTCTTTTTACTCTTCAGATATATTAAAATAAAAATCAGTGCTGTTTTAAAAGATATTGATTTCATTTTGACTATTTCTTAATATTATACACTCTCCTAAGACTCTACTTATTTTTAGGAAGAAACAGAAGTCCCTACTATAGAGAAGAAAGGCTAAATGATGCAATAAAAGGTCATTATCATAAAGACAGGTTGCATTTGTCTTAAACAGAATCATCTTGATAAAATGCACATTTCTATACAAATTTGGTTACCATTGTCTATTGTCTAATTCATTCATCTTCAGAGCAAGTTGTCATAATTCAGGAAGCACATGAGATGATCCCCTGGGATGTGAGAAGACTATATTGAAATTTATTTTTATATTTTTATTTCAAAATATAATGGAGCTATTAACAAACAGTGATTTAATTCCAAATATTACAGACAAGTTATAATCATCTAAATAAAAAAAAAAAACAGAACATTCATTTGTCACCATCCTCATTGCTTTTCACAAATTACTAACTATTCATAGGCCCCATAGAATTACTCACCATCCTCGCTTGTATGGTATTTATTTTCTTAATTTGTTTACAGTCTATGAGCTAAATGTGGACCCTTAAAAAGTGTTTTTATTTTAGCTTTGTCTGATTTTTTGAACAATATATATAAATAAAAAGAATCATACATCCTAAACCTGTTTGTTCCTATATTTGATTACTCAACCTTTTATTTCTCAGGTGGATTCATACTCTGCATAACTACATTTCATTCACTTTCGGTGCTGTATAATAGTTTCAGATGAATGTCACAATTTAATATCTATTCTGTTGTTCTTAGATATTTGGATGGTTTGTATTTAAAAGGTATTGTGGGCAGCCCCATGGCTTAGCGATTTAGCACCTGCCTTCCGCCCAAGGCGTGATCCTGGAGACCCAGGATCTAGTCCCAAGTCGGGCTCCCTGCATGGAGCCTGCTTCTCCCTCTGCCTGTGTCTCTGCCTCTCTCTCTCTCTCTCTCTCTCTGTCTCTCACAAATAAATAAATAACCAAAAAAATAAAAATAAATGGCATTGCAAATAATGCTGCTGTGAACATTATTTTCAAAGTATACCTGTTAGCTGTAAACCTATGAGTGAATTTGTCAATTGATTTAATTTCAGAACCACTTTGTATCTTTTACTAGTGTTTTTAAGGTTTTAGATTTTGTTTTTATTATTTTGTTTACCCTGATTTTATTTTATGTAGGTTTTGTGTGTTTCTTATTAAATATACTCAAAGTAAACATACTATTTTTACTTTTTGTGGTTATTATAAAGAGGGTGATATCTTCCATTATAGCTTCTGACTCTTAACGATGAATACAAAAATATTTGATTTGTGGTAATTTTATGTCTTGTTATCTTACTGATTTTTTCTTGTTCTATAAGTTCAAATTCTCCAACTTTATTATTTGTTTCAAATTTGATTTGACTATTCTAAGTCTTTTGCATTTCCATATGAATTTTAGAATCAGTTCACCATTTCTATAAAAGAACATGCTGGGATTTGAGTTGTGATTTCTTTAAAACTGGAATTATATTACATTTGTACATCAATTTGGGAAAAAGTGACATTTTAGCAACATTAAGTCATCTACACTATGGATATGGGATATCTATGTGCTTAGATATTATTTAACTTCTCTCATCAATGTATTGTTCCTCAGTTTACTGGTCTTCCATCTGTTATGCCAGATGTATCCTTAATTAGTGAATTTCTTTGAAGTCTTGTGACTTCAGATTATAACATCCGCCAACAAAAAAGCATGTTCTAATAATTATATTATGGATTGAATTAGGTCCTCCCAAAATTTCTATGTGGTATGTACTAACCCCAATACCTCGGAATGTGCCCTATTTATAGATAGGTCTGTACAAAGGTCATCAAGTTAAAATGAAATAATTAGGGAAGGCTCTAATATTGCGCCTGCATCATAAAAAATAAGAAATGTGGAGATAGATAGGCACTGAAAGAATACCACGCAACCATGAAGGCAAGAGTAAAGGTGATGCTTTCCTACGCCATGGGAACACCAGATTGTCAGCAAAACGGTGGAAGTGAGGGGAGAGGCATGGGATAGATTTTCCTCACATCTCTCAGAAGGAATTAACCCTGCTGGCATCTTGATCTCAAAGAGCAGGCCTCTGGAATTGTGAGACAATAAATATCTGTTGTTTAAGCCACTCAGCTTGTAGTACTTTGTTACGGCAGCCCTAGCAAGTTAATACAAATGCTATGCATTAAGATTCAGAATACACTGGATTTTGTTTCAAGACTGGAAATAACTAATCTCTTTTTTGAGATCACAGATACAGACTATGCCAGTGTCTCATCTATTTCTAAGCAAATGGAGACACCATTAATCCCCTCAGACTCTGGGATTATCATTCACTAAAATTAACCTCCGGGGTGCAAGGGAAGGAGTAGCCTGGAAATGAAGCCTTCCCCAAACACTCAGGGCTTATAAAGAGCTACCCAACGCTGTCCCGCCCCGGATCCTATCACCTGCATGCACTGTGCCCAGATCTTCCTAGGAGTGAGCTGCTTGCTCATTGAGGTCACGTGTTTGGAAGTTATGTTAACTCATGCAAGGCTCTAGTGTATCATTTAGAGTAATTCACCAGTTTGGAACTGGCCAAGACTGGCCCTAAATTATACTAAGTACTACCCTAAAGGCCTGAAGGAGTTAATGTAGCTTTCAAAGTGGCCTTCTTTAAATATACAATCTGCCAATTCCAGACAACTACAGCCTGCTCACGCAGCATCTTCTGGGAAATATCAGAGAATTGCACTCTCAGGAAAATAATGGACATTTTACTATCCTAGGTTCTAACCAACAGAAAAACTCCAAAATTATTTATGTGGCCACCACTGGGAATAATAAGCATAAGTACGCTCTATTTCTGTCTTAATTATTATTATTACACAGTAAGAGAAAAGAGGGTTACACAGATACACAGACAAGCAAATGAAAAATAGCATTAACTTCAGAAAAGCTAAAAAGCCTATATACTGATTTCAACCTTTGTCCACCTCACCTTAAACCCATGCTTCTGTTCTAGATGCTTCATATCCTCATACCCCTGCTTTCATTTTTTAAATGTTTTCAAAAATTACTCACATTTCTAGTAGGGAATACAGAGTTAATAATGACTCCGATTTACTCTCAAAAGAAATTGATAAGCGAATGAGAAAAACAGCATAGCCGGGGGAAGAAGCTAGGAAAAGGATGTGGGTTTAGGAGAAATGAAGATCAGTGTGGTCCCACAGGAAGCTCTGGAGCGTGGCTTGCACCACTGTTGTACTGCCTGATACAGGGAGGGTAAACTAGTACATCCCCAGGGTGTGATGCTTGACCTCTCAGGGATCATCAGACAAAGCATCTCCCAATGCCCAAGACCACCCTCCAGAGATGGGTGCAGCAGAGCGCCCTCAGCAGCAGACACCTCAGCAGCTGAGAGTGGGTGCCTCCTCGCACTCAACAGGACCTGGGAAGGGCATCAGCAGCTTCTAACGCAACCATTAACCTCTGCTACTTGGTCCCTAACTGACTTACCGCAGATGCATTAAGGGAAGTCATAGGCCCCACTCTCCTGAAGTTTAACCTTATTGAGAAGATAAGACATATACATATGTAAACGTTAAGCAATGAAAATAGGTTTCTATTTTAGTGAAACTTATTATGCTGAATCAGACAACCTTTAAGAGATTACAGCAAAATCTTTTATCTTTGAATTTACCTCAAATAAAGAAATGGAAAATTTTAACACTAGTTTGCCTCACAATAAAATGAAAAATATTCATATTGAAGCTACAGAAAAAAAAGACTTAAATGAGTTAGATAATTTTTGAAGTTTGGAAAGTATTTTATAAAGCCTCATACGTGAATTTTAGATTTAATGAGAAATATCTTGGTCATATAAGCCAAAGACCTAATGGCTTTGAAGAATGTTTTACCAGAACTACTATTTTCATGTGTTTCCCAGTATTTATTTTCCTTACTTTTCAAAAACAAAATCCCTATATCTCAAGTCCTATTGATTAAATTTTCCTATACAAGGGTGAATATGAAAACAGTCCTCCGTTCTACACCGTACATATGGATATAAACGAGACATATGTAGAAAGTTCTCTCACAAGAAGGTATTTTTGGGGAATAGTTAACTATTAAGGTCAATCAAACATCACCTGTTATCTAAGTACATTTGAGTGGCTTGGCCTATGTCTTAGTTGCAAAATTCATAATTTTTGAAGAAAAACAAAAAAAAATCATGGTTTTATGGATAGAAAGATATATCTTAATGTTTATCATTGTTTTAGTATTTTCATGAAGAATGATCCTCATGGTTATTCAAATTTGTAGTTTCACAAATAATATTAATAACAAAGCTCTTCTGCCATGAGTTCTCCTGCCCAAAAGAATTGGCAGTTATTTGTACTATGGGAGGTTGGTGACAGGAAGCCTGCTTGATGAGTAGTTGCAAACATCTTATATTCAGGTACTTGATAGTTGAAGCAAAACAACAGTAGTGATAAAGATTCTGATCTGTGCAATATGCTGCCAAGTATATGCATTGAAATTTAGTAGTTTCAAAAAAAGAGTATTTTTTTTCCTTCCTTGGGATACCAGCATTGATTTCTGTATATTCTGACAATTGACCTGGAGCTGTGTTTCCAGCATGCCTCACTTCTGATAAGGAGGTGACTGCCACACCAGTGATGCTTACAGGCCACAGTCAACTCTCCTTGACTGCTGGATGCGGAGTCAGACATACAGTCCAAAATATGATCATTTAAAAGAAATTTAAGGATTTTACAGTTTATACTTATGGTCACATAGGTCATTTTTTCTTGACACTCATAATTTCAAATGTCAAAAAAAATCCTGGAATACCAGATTAAAAATTCAAGAATACAAAGTTCAGTCATGAAGAGAACAAGCAATTACCAGCATTAGGAGTGTGTGCTTCCGAATTATCCATTTGTTATTACCAAAGCAAATGTCCATGGAATTAAAGTAACGTTTTAAAGAAAAGCTAATAACCTTACTTACTCAGAATGAATCAAGCTAAGACATGTAATTATAAGGTAACATGGTCAAATTCTTTACAAGACTTTATAAATTGTATATGTAAATTATTTAGTCCCTTAAAGTAGCTTCATTATCAATCTATACATCCATTGCAGTAACACCAGCATTTCTTACTTTAAAAAGGGGTGAGACAGTGACAGCTTCCTTAGGACTTTTAGTATCTTCTTTTTTTTTTTTTTTTTTAAGATCTATTTATTTATTTGAGAGAGAGAGAGAGTGTGTGTGCATGTGCAAGGGCAGGGGAGGGGCAGAGGGAGAATCCCAAGCAAACTTAAGCTGAACAAAGAGTGGTAGTGGTGGAGGAGGGTGAAGTGGGGTTTTAACCCCGAGATAATGACCTGAGCCAAAATCAAAAGTCAGTCACTCAACTGACTGAGCCACCCCTGGAAATTTTAGCATCTTTTCCTAATGTTGGTAAATCCTTACCTATAAAGGTGGCCTTCATTTTCAGAAATAGCAAAAAAGACAGGGAGATGCAAATGAATAATACAAAAATCACACAATCAGTAAATGCATAGAGAGGCTTTGAAATGATATAAGGACTGTCTTCCAGGCATATATGGTATATTAAATGCTCATAGTTATTATAATAATGTATATGACTTGATATGTTTTAGAGTTTATTAACCCTCTAAGGATTTTGAAAAGTTATTTCTAAGACTGCTTCTTACAGCTTGAGAATCCATCTAACAATCCTATCAGCTCCTGTGAAATAAGGAGGTCAGGAAAATATTTCCTCCCGTAGTAACATCATCAGTATTAAAATTACCTTACTACCTCCAAAAGCGAGCTGTGAACTGTGGGCTTGATGGTAGAGTTGTGTCTTATTACAGTCAGTCACTGGCCAGCCTCTCTCAATCTCTAGCCTTAACAAATATGAATCATGAGTTCATAGGTTGCATTAACTCTATTCTAAGAAAAACAAGTTAACCTTTGTGGTCAGGGGTGGCCTTGCTCAGTTAGTGGAGGGTATATTTCTAAATAATGAAGATAAAATGGCAAGATATCAATAGACTTTGTAACTATTATGGATGGGTAACTCTCTTATTAGACGCGGCTGGAAACGATTTGTCTTCAGTAATATAGAAGAATTATAGTGTACCAGTAAATGATGTTGTTGGGAATTACTTAAATAGTTATTTCCCTTGGAAGTTCAATGCATGATGTTGGAGGAAAGTTTGTGATCTGCTCAAATGTTAACCCTATTTTACAAGTAACCCTTGTAGAGTTAGAACATTCTTAAATTTCATCGTTGACATAAAGCCGTATGTCCCAAAGGTAAACCTCTAAAACTCAAGAGTTTATGCCTTTGGTGTGTATGTTAGTGGCTTATACAATAGCAAGGCATTATTTATTTGCATGTCTCTTATGTGTTTTTGTGTGCATCTGTATGTGTGTAAGAGAGAGAATACTCCCATATTTCACTATTACTAGGCTTTCAGAAATTAGTGAGGCGAAAAAGCGCAAAATTATAAATAATTAACTATTTCTTCTTCTTTATTTCCTTTTGAGCTTACTCCACTTTATTTAGTGATGGGTACTGAAAGGTTGAATCCCAGTAGAAGTTTCCTTTATGGGTTTATTTTTTTATGGCTAAGGAAAGACAAAAGAAATGCTTGTCACCATCTAATTTACTGGGCATACACTAGCTATAAACGAAAGGTAACTTTTTGACAGCCTCTAAATTATTTTCTTTCTTTTTGATTGTCACACAATCTGAATTATTAAGAAAACTCATGCATTCTTTCAGTCATCCAAATTCAGATGACTATAAAGAGCCCTTGCAAAATATGGAAGGAAAACATGACTCCTGGTATATAAAAATAGCTTAGAATAAAATGCCCTACAGTTACCAATACCACCTATAGGATTTAAGCTGGTCAGTGAACAGTAGTTTAAATGTCATGACATGCCCCTTCAAAACAGATCCTTCTTCAAAAGGAAATTAAGTGCTATTGTATTATGTTTTCCATTTAGATTACAACCTCAAGAATACGGCTTTGTCATTAGATCCATACCTCATTTTCTTATAATAAATTTATTTTTTATTGGTGTTCAATTTACCAACATACAGAATAACACCCAGTGCTCATCACGTCAAGTGTCCCCCTCAGTGCCCATCACCCATTCACCCCCACCTCCCGCCCTCCTCCCCTTCCACCACCCCTAGTTCGTGTCCCAGAGTTAGGAGTCTTTATGTTCTGCCTCCCTTTCTGATATTTCCCACACATACCTCATTTTGAATGTATACCAATGAGGGTTTCAGAATCTAGGCAGAGAATATAGATGGAAGGGATAATGTATAAGAAAAGACTGTCTTTTGGGGCACCTGGGTGGCTAGTCCATTAACCTTCTGACTTTGGCTCAGGTCTCCATCTCAAGGACCAGGGATCTAGCCCCGTGTCTGGCTCCCTGCTCAGCCAAGAATTTGCCGGTCCCTCTCCCTCTGCTCCTCCCGTGCTTGTGTTCTCCCTCTGTCAAATAAATAAATAAGTAAATAAATAAATAAATAAATAAGTCTTCATTCTGTGACCCCAAACGAGGGAGATTACCATTAAAAAAAAAAAAAAAATCAGGATTTGTAGTTATGAGTTTGGCTACTAACTCTTCCAACTTTTAGCAGCGTTGCCTCTGGCAAATTAGATAACCTTCCTGAGTTTCAGTTCTTCAGCTTTTCAAATAAGGATGATAATGTAAATGTAATATTCTAATAATATATAAAATAATATAAATAAGTTATAAGATATTACAAATTTCTATTGAAAGCATCCTAGATTATTCACCTTAATCTGTGCATTTTCCATTAATATCTATGCAAAGCTGCACTCTACACATAGTAATAATGACTGCTGTCAGTTCTAATTCTTAACATTATTTGTTTATCCAGGGGCTGTCATTATATTCAGCCTTGGGGGTAAGTATTTCTCTTCATTAACCCCAGGATCTCCACAGCCCTTCCTATCTCAAACAAATAAGCTTACATATTTTTGTGGAAAATGGACCAAAAAAGAAACACCATCTTAGAAAATAAGGTGAAGAAATATTAACATATAACATTAGGGCCATGTGTGAAACAGAAAAAGAAAAAAGGTATTTCCCACAAATAGCCCTGGTTTTGAAAAGTAGGTAGGTATTTAAATAGGTAATTAGGATTAATAAATCTGGAGGTGCTAGGAAGAAAGAGAAAGATAAAATGGCTTAACCCTGCACATGTAGCATACCCAAAATTACATTAATTCTGAGCTTTTAGACCCATTGGAAACCATATAATTGAGTTGTTTGATTTTATTTTACTTTAAAATTATTCTTATGGATATCAAAGTTTTCAAGGCTTACAGGCTATATCTCTTGTTTACTATGATATCTGTAAAATGTAGGATAGTGCCTAGTAAAAGCAGAAATTACTAAACACGTGTTGACTGCATGCATGGTTAGATGGCTAGCCAACTGGATGGATACATACACCATAGGTCATATTTTGGACATATTTGTGGTGCTAACTTTATCATGGTTTACATCTAATTTTTGTTATATATGATAAAAACAATAAATATTAGTATTATCATAAATCAGTACCACCATAAATACAAGTTGGGAGTCTTAGAGTCTCTACAGAAATATTCACTCTTGTGTTTCCATGGTGACTCTTGGTTGCTCCTGTTATTCATTCAAACAATTATGCTTTTCTACCTACGGCCTGAAGCTTCAAGATGTAAAGATTATCCCGTTTCCTCTGATGTAGAGGAAAACAAGGAAAATGACATAAGAATATCTGTACATTATAATAAGGAGTGACTTTTTTGTTATGGTTAAATAAACAAGTATACAACAAAGATGTTAATTAGAGTGTTAAATTTATATGCAATCTATTCTATACCTGTATCAAAATGTTTTATCAAATACAATGGAAGATATGTGCACAGATTTCTTCTCTATATAGAATAAATATTTAGGGATCCCTGGGTGGCTCAGCGGTTTGGCACCTGCCTTTGGCCCAGGGCGCGATCCTGGAGACCCGGGATCGAATCCCACATCAGGCTCCCGGTGCATGGAGCCTGCTTCTTCCTCTGCCTGTGTCTCTGCCTCTCTCTCTCTCTCTGTGACTATCATAAATAAATAAAAATTAAAAAACAAAAATGGAAAAAAAAGAATAAATATTTATTGCTAAAACTGTCATTTCCAAATAAATCATCTTCAAATTTTTAATAATCAACTAGTCAAATTAGTTTAGATGTATCATGCAACTTGTAAAAGGACCAATGAAAAAATTTTATCATTAATCTGTTTAAATTTTTTATTAATTACAACCAAACAGTATAAATATTTCATTTCATAAGAAGTTAAACAAAATGGAAAATATATTTTGATATCCTCATGGATTTCAACTCAAGGGTTTTCAACTCAAAAGTAATGAAACTTTCTGGGAATGAGCATGTCACAGCTATATAACAACTTTTGCATCATCTAGAAAAGAATCTTAAATATTATCTAGTGTTTTAGTTCAAACAGAGATTTGTGAAGTCCTAATTTGAGGAATCATGCTTGGATCACCGACTCCACATCAATCAAGGTAGTTTTACATTTATCTCTCATGACATTGTGATTTATAAGAAATATACATCTGGTTTTCATCTACAGTTCCTGGCTCATAGCTCTCAAAACCCTTGATAAGAGCAATGGGATCATCTTTTGTTATAATATTTGATCTTTTGAATCGAGTCCTAAAATCATTAGGGAGTCATAAAGGTGAAATGGATATCTTATTATTCTTAACAAGCCCCTTTCTTCCATAACAGGTTTTATGTTAATGAAGTAACTTTTAAAAAGCACAGAATGGTGGGGGCTGGTTGTCAGGGGAGCCAACCCTAATTAGACCTTTGATTGGAACTTTCAATCCAACTGCTGATTTCTGGGGAGGAGAGAAGGGCTGGAGGTTGAACCAATCATCAATGGCTAATGATTTAATCAATCCTGTCTATGTAATGAAGCCTCCATAAAAACACAAAATGGACAGGGTTCAGAGGGCTACCAGGTTAGGAAATCAGACCTCTTCCTAACTCCACAAGGACAAAAGTTCCTCTGCTTGGAACCTCTGCCCTATATATCTATTCATCTGGCTGTTGATTCATATCCTTTGTAATAAATCAGTAATCCAGTGAGTCAACTCATGTCTTGAGTTCTGTGAAGTGCTCTAGCAAATTAATCAAAGCCAAGGAGGATGTTGTGGAAACCTCTAATAGACAGCCAGTCAGTCGGAAGCACAGGTAAGCACCTAAACTTGCAATTATTATTTAAAGTGGAGGGCAGTCTTGGGGCACTGAGCCCTCCACCTGTGGGATCTGATGCTATTTCCCAGTAGAGAGTTGCAGAATTTGAATTGAACTGTGGGACACCCAGCTGGTGTTGGAGAATTTCTTGTAGGGATGGGGGGAAAACCCACACATTAGAATTGGTTGCAAACCCCTTATCTCTGTTATATTGTGGTTCTGTCTATGTTTCATCTCAATAAAGATGTTTAGGACATTAAAAGTATGAAAACTAGAGTTTGAGGACAATAAGACAGGAGCCATGTATTTCGCATTTATCAGCATTTGACACGGTGCCTGGTATTCATTGCACAGATGCTCAGTAAATACCTATTGAATTAATGAAGGAATGAGTATCTCCTCTGACTCTTAAATGACCTCCATAATATTCAGACCATGTAGTGGGCCAGCTTATTTTCACCCATTTCTAGTGACAGAAAACATACAAGATGAATAAATTCTATCTTGGGTATTTGGTTTAAAATTTCTTCCTATTGAAAGACCAACTCTCTTATATTTCTGCTTTTCCTATTGATCTTGATTCTACCTCCACATATCATGGTTGAAACTTTCCCAAATAACAAAAATTTTTAAGAGTCTTTGAAGGAAGCACTAATTTCCATATAGTGTTTCTTGCTCTAGATAAGATATTTACGGCTGAATTTAGAATTCTTCTCCACTGAGGTCACCTCAGTGAGTGCATCATACAGATAGGACAGGATTCTCTCTCTCCCTCATCTGAGGTTTTATGAATCCATTTTTTAACACTTTTGGTACTGACATCATTCTCTTGACTTATTTTAGGTTTAATGTTATATAAGATAGCAATCATTTACAATACTTCCACTATCTTCTTCTTTGAAAGAGAAAATATGATATAAAAATATAAAAGTACGTAACATTTAAACATACATGTCAAAGAAGAAAAATAAAATGGATACCCATGTGTCAATCACTCAACTTCAGAAATAAACTCTATCCCTTCCTTTAACCTCCTGTGTGCCCTCCCAGACAACCAATTGTTCCTTCTATTCCATTAACTAGCAAAGTGATTTTTGTGAATATCCATGTCATTGGTATGTATATGCATAAATAGATGATAATTTAATTTTTAACTTACATCACATTTCAAAAAATAAAAGTCTCATATTTTATAAACTGTATCATTTTTAGCATGACTTTTACCACATGTGGTATGCCACCCAGCTTGGTGTCAGGACTGACAAGTGACTCAGCGGTGGCCAGGAGCCATGGCTGCTAGTGTCTGGCTTGTCCCCACCAGAAATGGCCCTCAGGTAATGGAAACTGTCATACCAAGTTACACCCCTTCCCAGAAGCAGCCTGAATTCAATGACTGGCTGATACACAGGAACAAATGCTTGGCCTTTTTGTCTTGCATAGAATATCTGAAGACACATCTCAGCTACAAATGTCCCTATTGTGTCTGTTGCAACTGCATCGCAAGTCAACTTCTACTTCTGCCCCATATGGCTTCTCTCAAGCCTAGTAGATGTCAATCTTACTGACATCCCCAATAAATGGACATGCACACAAAGTCTGTTTCCTATGGAACATAATCTATAACATTGGTGTCAGTGGTGGACTTAGGGAACCAACTAAGATTCTGCAGTAGGTCAGTGCACACTCCATAATTTCCAGTAAGTGGAGCACTGGTTGCCCCTGATGTGTGGTTGTGGTGCATTTGTTAGACTTTTGTCAGTGGAGAACTGGGATGAAATGCTAGAGGAAGGAAATTCACTGGTGGGTGCAATAACTCAAATGTTACACAAGTATAAGGAAAATAGAAATTGTAAGGCCTATGGACTAGGATAACTGTTGCTAGGGCCCATCAGTACACTGGAGGAAGATAACATAAGGCTAAAAGTTATAAATCACTAATATAAAAAACAGTGTGAAAGCTAGAAGCAGTTCTTTACAGCGTATAAAGGGTCTCTGATTTCCTATAGCTGAGGGGGCAGAAAGGCTGAGAATCAGGCAGAGGATTCCCTAAGAGTAACAACTCCATGGAAGTCAACACCAGAGGGATTGCTATATGAACATCAGGTCTCTGATGTGGAAGGGATGGGATGCAAAGTCTTTGCATGGGATGTCTGGGTCAATGAACTCAAATATCTGGAATCTCAGATTCTCCTGAACACTCTGGAATTGGCAACTGGCTCAGTCTTTCCTGTCAGAAACAAGTGTTCCATTCTTGTTTGGAGATATTGAGGGGTCTTCTGCTCTGCAAGACAACATATACCCCCCAAGATCCACTTCTCTCTCCCTCCTTAGCTGTCAAACCAATCACTAGGGTCAACTCACAACATAATCTGGACAGGGAATGCCTGGGTCTGCCAAGAAAAAAAAGGGACTATATCCAAAAGTAGCTGTAAGACCTAGCTAACACAAACCAGCAGGAGCTGGGAGAGTGTACAGGGACTAGATCTTTTAGGCTCTATAATAAAGGAGATGGATATAAAGTTGGAGTTCATTGAAATGGGTGTGTACTCCCATGATACAGATTTGCACTCTGGCAAGGATCATGGAATAGAGTGTTAATATTCATCTAGATTTGCACAGAAACACTTGCAAAAAGCAATGGTTCAAATTAGGAAAGTAGAAATCCAGAATTTCCATGGCAAATGGTAGCTGAAGAGATCCAAAAGGCTCAGAGAATTGGGAATTTTAAAGTTAAAAACAACAACAACAACAAACAAACCTCACCAGAGAACCCAGAGGATATCCTATTCATCACAGTAATATGAAATGTCCTAATGAGGGGGGTACCTGGGTGACTCAGTCAGTTAAGTGTCTGCCTTAGGCTCAGGTCATGATCTCAGAGTCCTGGGATTGAGCCCCTCATCGGGCTCCCTGCCGATGGGGAACTTGATTCCCCTCTCTTTCTGTCCCTACTCCTTCTCTCTCTCTCTCCCTCTCTCTCATAAATAAAATCTTTAAAAAAAAAAGAAAGAAATGTCCTAGTAATTAGGGCACTCGAATCATGTTCTCTGCAAGCCAAGGGCTAAAGGTACAATATGCTATTAAAGATCTTGGTTATGTAATTACGAGGCTCTTAAACAATGATTACAAGCAAAATGGGCATAATTATTTTATTGAGTGGCACTGTCAGAGTGTCAACAGGGGTATCTGGCCCCCAACAAGTTATGGAGATGGTCAGTAGAACACAGTGTTCCCAGCAGAAAGAGAGATGAGCACCTAATAAAGATAATGCCCAATCTGCTTGATGTAGGGCACAAAAGTCCAGCGCCTTTGCTTCAGTTGGGACAGTGCTGAAGGGCCATCCCAATCAAAGCTCCTCAGCCTTGGCTGAGGCCTCCTATGACACCATTACAGTTTTCTCTTTCCAAATCTGCCTCCCTCACTGCTTACATGCATTGTTCCCAAGAGCGTCCCCACGCCAATCTCCTAATCATCTGTCAGTCTGATTTCTGGGGACTGCACCCTACATTATTCAACAGTTTATTTTCTTTAATTAATCTATGTTGACCTATATGACTGAGTTTATTCATTTTTTACAGCATCCTGTAGGATGACTGAGGTCAGTTGACTTAACCCTGTGGTTTATGAACATCCAAGTTGATATATTAAAATATTATAATATTCTGCTAATGTTGCTGTGAACATTCTCATTCTTATCTCTTGGGTTGCTTACATATGAGAGATTTTAAAGCAGATTTCTCAGACCTACCCGCACATAAAAATCATGCTAAGAGCTCTTTAGAAATACTAATGTTTAGGCGTCATCTCCAAGAGTCTTGAATTATGTGGTTTTGATGAAGTCCTGGAATTCAATGTATTTTTAAAGCTTTCCAGAGGGCTTTCATGTTGTTACCAAAGAATCACAACTAAAGAATAAATCATGTCATACATGTATACATGTTTAATTCTATACAGCAATAATAAACTGTGCTCCAAGGTCTCCCATCTACTTTTATCCCAGTAACAAATGAGAGTTTCTGTTGATTCTCATCTTTGTCTACACTTAGGATTTTCAGATTTTTAAAATTTCAACGTCTTGTGGAGTTTAAATAGTAAAATTTGTATTTGGTGGTCACTGCTGAAGCTGAATTTCTTACTCCCTTTTCTTTATAATTCCTTTTTTTTTTTTTTTGCTTTAGCACATGCTTCTAGTCATTTAGCTTTTAAGTTATTGATTCTTTGTATGTTTTAGATTCTCTAGCTTTTATTAATTAAATATACTGTTAATAGCCTGAGTAGGTGGATTTTACTTCTTTTTTCTCTATAATGATTTTAGTGTAATTGAGGCTTTCAATCTGTTCTATTTTAGTTTGCACTGCTTGAGTATTTAAGAAATCTTTACTTAATCAAAAGTTATGGCTTCTTCCACATTGTGTTCTAGAAATTTTATGGCTTTGTTTTCATACTGAAATCTTTATCTGTCTTGAATTGGTATTTGTGGATAGTTGGACATTGAGAAACTTTTTGTTTTCTTCTCTATGACTCATCTGCTATCCCAGTACATTTACAGAAAATTTTATCCTAACTTAACTGATCTGTCTTATATCAGAATGTCATCCAGATAGAGATGTATATCCAGGCTCTGAATTTTGTCCTATAAATGATTTTATCTGTCTGTGTACCAAATACCTTACTTAATTATTGTGACTTTAAGATATGTCTTTATATCTGATAAAGCAAGTCTTTCTGCCTTTGTCTCTATCTATCTCTAATATATAATGCTCATATAAATTGGACATGACCTATTCCAGACCAATATGGAGACTATTCTAAAACACCTTTGAAAGAAATAAAGATTGAAGAAATTAAAATGGATAGTTTGACTTTTTTATTGGAGTTCAATTTGCCAACATATAGCATAATCAATACACAGTGCTCATCCCAAGTGCCCCCTCAGTGCCCATCACCCAGTCACCCCAACCCCCCCCACCCACCTGCCCTTCCACTACCCCTTGTTCAATTCCCAGAGTTAGGTGTCTCTCATGTTTTGTCACCCTCAGTGATATTTTCACTCATTTTCTCTCCTTTACCCTTTATTCACTTTCACTAATTTTTATATTCCTCAAATGAGTGAGACCATATAATGTTTGTCCTTCTCCGATTGACTTACTTCACGCAGCATAATACCCTCCAGTTCCATCCACATCAAAGCAAATGGTGGGTATTTGCCATTTCTAATGGCTGAGTAATATTCCATTGTATACATAGACCACAGCTTCTTTATCCATCATCTTTCAATGGACACCGAGGCCCCTTCCATAGTGTGGCTCTAGTGGACATTGCTGCTAGAAACATCCGGGTGCAGGTTTCTCTGCGTTTCACTGCATCTGTATCTTTGGGGTAAATCCCCAGCAATGCAATTGCTGGGTCGTAGAGCAGATCCATTTTTAACTCTTTGAGGAACATCACACAGTTTTCCAGAGTGGCTGCACCAGTTCACATTCCCACCAACAGTGCAGGAGGGTTCCCCTTTCTCCACATCCTCTCCAACATTTGTTGTTTCCTGTCTTGTTAATTTTCCCCATTCTCACTGGTGTGAGGTGGGATCTCATTGTGGTTTGGATTTGTATTTCCCTGATGGCAAGTGATGCGGAGCATTTTCTCACGTGCTTGTTGGCCATGTCTATGTCTTCCTCTGTGAGATTTCTCTTCATGTCTTTTGCCCATTTCACGATTGGATTGTTGGTTTCTTTGGTGTTGAGTTGAGTAAGTTCTTTATAGATCTTGGAAACTAGCCCTTTATCTGATATGTCATTTACAGATATCCTCTCCCATTCTGTAGATTGTCTTTTAGTTTTGTTGACTGTTTCTTTCGCTGTGCAGAAGATTTTTATCTTGATGAAGTCCCAATAATTCATTTTTGCTTTTGTTTCTCTTGCCTTCGTGGATGTATCTTGCAAGAAGTGGCTGTGGCCAAGTTCAAAAAGGGTGTTGCCTGTGTTCTCCTCTAGGATTTTGATGGAATCTTGTCTCACTTTTAGATCTTTCATCCATTTTGAGTTTATCTTTGTGTATGGTGTAAGAGAGTGGTCCAGTTTCATTCTTCTGCATGTGGATGTCCAATGTTCCCAGCACCATTTATTGAAGAGACTGTCTTTCTTCCAGTGGATGGTCTTTCCTGCTTTGTTGAGTATTCATTGACCATAGAGTTGAGGGTCTACTTCTGGATTCTCTATTCTGTTCCATTGATCCATGTGTCTTTTTTTGTGCCAGCACCACACTGTCTTGATGAGCACAGCTTTGTAGCACAACCTGAAATCTGGCATTGTGATGCTGCAGTCTTTGGTGTTCTTTTTTAAAATTCCCCTGGCTATTTGGGATCTTTTCTGATTCCACACAAATCTTAAAATAATTTGTTCTAACTCTCTGAAGAAAGTCCATGGTATTTTGATAGGGATTGCATTAAACGTGTAAATTGCCCTGGGTAACATTGACATTTTTACAATATTAATTCTGCCAATCCATGAGCATGGAATATTTTTCCATCTCTTTGTGTCTTCCTCAATTTCTTTCAGAAGTATTCTATAGTTTTTAGGGTATAGATCCTTTACCTCTTTGGTTAGGTTTATTCTTAGGTATCTTATGCTTTTGGGTGCAATTGTAAATGGGATTGACTCCTTAATTTCTCTTTCTTCAATCTCATTGTTAGTGTATAGAAATGCCACTGACTTCTGGGCATTGATTTTGTATCCTGCCACACTACCAAATTGCTGTATGAGTTCTAGCAATCTTGGGGTGGAGTCTTTTGGGTTTTCTATGTAGAGTATCATGTCATCGGCGAAGAGGGAGAGTTTGACTTCTTCTTTGCCAATTTGAATGCCTTTAATGTCTTTTTGTTGTCTGATTGCTGAGGCGAGGACTTCCAGAACTATGTTGAACAGCAGTGGTGAGAGTGGACATCCCTGTCTTGTTCCTGATCTTAGGGGAAAGGCTCCCAGTGCTTCCCCATTGAGAATGATATTCGCTGTGGGGTTTTCATAGATGGCTTTTAAGATGCTGAGGAATGTTCTCTCTACCCCTACACTCTTCAGAGTTTTGATCAGGAATGGATGCTGTATTTTGTCAAATGCTTTCTCTGCATCTATTGAGAGGATCATCTGGTTCTTGTTTTTTCTCTTGCTGATATGATCAATCACACTGATGGCTTTATGAGTGTTGAACCAGCCTTGCATCCTGGGGATAAATCCCACTTGGTCATGGTGAATAATCTTCTTAATGTGGATAATTTGACTTTTAATTTAAAAACATTGCATCATAAAATATATCTACACTGCCCCCTCATTTCCATCAAGACACACACACACACACACACACACACACACACATGCACACTGGTTTTATTATCTTTCTCTGTCTTGTTTTCCCATATATTCACCTTGAATTTATGTTATCATTTGCTTATTATACTTCCTTATTTCTCTACGATCACCATATGTGAGCTCCCTAAGCACAGCTGCTCTCCATCAATTAGACACAGCTTTGTGCATAATAAGTACTCAATTAACAGGTACTGATGGACACAAAATAAGGGTGTATAAATGGAAAAATGTGTTTTTTGTATAAGTAAACTCAACTTTAGATACATACATATATACATTCTGGTCCTCTGTATCCCCATTTCCTACTTTAGTTTCTTCTATAGCACTGGCAATTTTTAATATATTGTACTATTTACCCATTTTATTTTCCTATTGGTTATATTCCACCACTAAAATGTAAGTTCTTTAAGGGCAGTGAAGTTTTTTTTTTTTTTCTTTTTATCCACTGTGGATTCCCAGCACTGGAACAGTATCTGGCATGAAAAAAATATTTGTTGTTTATAAATTATTTTACACATTTAAAATTAATCCAAATAAAAATTTACTTTCTTTAGACCTATGTAAGCAGATGTTAAGATTCTTATAAAAATAAATAAGAATAGTCAGTGTATTTTTGTAAAAGATTCAAGTAGGAGGTCTAAACCTATGAGGACTATAAAGATATAGTCTCAACATTTGAAGTAATATGGCACCAATCTACAAATTGACCAATCAAAGGAATGGAAAAAAAACAACAAACAGAATTAGACTAAAAATTATATACATATGGAAATTTAGCATATCAATTTTGTAAAGGAATGGTCAGTTTTTCAATAAATAGTATCACGAAAACCACATCATAAACCAGGATAAATCTTAAATATATCAAATATTTAGATATATAACCTAAACAAATGTATGTAAGGAAACAAGTGAGTATTCCTTTATAATCTTTTAGTAGGGAAGGCCTTTCGTGCTTTGAGACAAAATCCAGAACCCATAAAATAATGATTGATAAAATAGTCTCATAAGAATTAAAAACTTCTAGAAGAAAAAAATAGGCCAGTGAAAACTTGAATGAATAAATGAATATTAAACTGGAAAAAATATTTGCAATTCACATCAGAAAAGCTGATCTCTTTAATACATTAAACAGCCTTCAGAAATCAACCACAAAAGGCTGATAACACAATAGAAATATGCATAAAATACATGAACAAATTTTTCATCAAAAAGGAAGTTCAAGTGATTCTCCATCATGTAAGTTGCAGAATTTAGTTCATAACATGGGAAATCTCATTTAAACTGCAAAGATAAATGTCTTTTCACCTATGAATGTAGCAGAAATCCAAGAAATTATTAACATCATCTGTTGGCAAGGCTATGGGAAAATATATGATCAATAACTAACACAGCCTGAAATCTCTATGGAAAACAATTTTCCAGTATTTATCAAAATTACAAATGTATGTATATTTTGACTCAACATCCCCACTTATGGGGGTTTCCCTGCAGTAGTATACTTGCACACGTGCAAAATATATTTTGGGTATGATGGATTAATTGTGGGGGGAAAACCCTCAAAGTCTATCAATAGGAAACTGGTTAAAAAACCATCATGGTATCTGAATATAAAAAAGAATAAAAGCATCCTATATCATATAATGATACACCAAGATGTACATATTATAGTATATATGAAGAATGCAAAATGTAGAAGAGTATAAATAGTATGCAACCTTTTATGAGAAAATAATAAAAATATATATTTCTCTGCTTATACTTCAGTAAGGAAATCTGTGTATGAATAGAAACTAATAGAAGTAGTTAAGTGAAAAAGAGAGCAGGAGTCCGAGGAAGGTGGGTCAGAACTTCAAGCCACCTATACTGCTTGGTATACTGCTTCTCCTCTATTATTGTTATTGTTATTATTATAGCAATGCTTGTTTAGTAAGCATTAGGTCAACAATATGTACATTTACTAGTCACTTTATTGGAAACATTTAAATAACATTTCCCATATACACTAATTCAATCACACTGATTAGAGATGCTTATCATCTTTACCAATACCACACTAGTGAAGATGGGAAGCATCCTTCATGTAATAATTTTAAATAATTTTATTAGCATCGAGACAATACTTCATTCTTCTACTAAACTTCTACTAAACTTACTTACTCTTGCTTCTTTTCAAGACAAATGCACAGATACAATAATTTTCTTTTGCTCTTTGCACAACTTTTTAAAACTTTTGCCCTTAGCACAACTCTCAGCTTTGATTTTACTTTAGATTATGGAATTCAGGCAGTTAGTAAACTGTGATCTTAGTTTACAGATTTCCTAATTAAAGTTTGGTCTGTAGACATCATTGATATAATCTGGAAGCTTGCTGGCAATGGAGAATGAAAGGCTCCAACCTAGAACAATAGAGTCAGAATCTGCATTTTTAACAAGAGGCCCAGGTCATATCTATGAAGTTTGAGAAGCACTGATTTACAGGACAATATACCTAGCTCCTTTGGTTACCTCTATATATTAAATACATACAATATTTACACATTTTTAAAGTTCCCTCTAAATGTTTCCACATTCTATTCCATTTGCCATGTTCTTTCCCTCTTAATTTTTCCTCTCCTTACTGAATGTATTCCTTTTACCATGTTTCTAAGTTTTCCTGTTCTTCTGTTATCAAAATATCAAGAGATTTTATATGCTTTGGGTTCTGAGCAATTTTAGCACTATTTTGACCTGTACTAGAAAATTTAACCCTTTAAGAGCTTCTAAGCAATAATTTTCTTCAATATCTGTATTGTTTTAATTTGTTTCTATCAGAGAACTTCACTTATTTTAATTCTGCTGAGGTAGCAGACTGCTGAGAGACTGCTAAAGATTTTCCGCATTACAATACATATAACGATAAGAAAACCAGATATATGAGCCTACAAAGTAAGGTTATTTTTAAAAGGATCATTGGAGCACCTGAGTGGTTCAGTTGGTTAAGTGTCTACCTTCGACTCAGGTCATGGTCCCAGGGTCCTGGGATTGACTCCTGCATCTGTTTCTCCATCTGCCCCACCTTGTGTGCTCTCTCTCTTTCGCTCTCAAATAAATAAATAAATAAAATCCTTAAAAAGTATTTAAAAATGTTAACAGGATCATAGTCTTGCATACCTAATGACTATTTTTTAAAAGATTTTATTTTATTTATTTATTCATGAGAGACACACAGAGAGAAGCAGAGACACAGGCAGAGGGAGAAGCAGGCTCCTCCCACAGAGCCAGATGGACTCAATCCCGGGACCCTGGGATCATGCCCTGAACAGAAGGCAGACCCTCAACTGCTGAGCCACCCAGGCGTCCCACCTATGATTATTTTTAAATTTTATTTGGGGGGCACAAATCCAATCTGAGAACTTAAAAATTTTTTAGTAAAATACTTAAAGCACATGCATGTAAAATTTTGCATATGGCTTCTGGGTGTTCATACAGTCTGAAACCGAATTTCACAACCTAAGCTCAAATAAATATAAATGTCTACACTTCCTTATCGGTGTTTCAGCCAACTAAAAAATACAGGTTGCTCTGGGAAAGAAAGTAAATTTTTTTGTTTCTGCCGATGCACATTAATTGTGAAATATTGGTATAATCATAACAAACCAAATGAAATATAAATTCCCTTTAGTGAACTGAAGATAATTCCCTCTCAGATGATGAAATGGAGCAGCCCACTAACCATTTGTTTTATGATGTAAAGCTCCTTATATGCAAAACCTTACGGTCAGAAAAGCTCAGCCAATTGAGCAATTGGGTTGGCTGCACATCCTCAAGTGCTGTATAATTTAGGTCAAGCAGGTTAATTAGCATATTATTGTTTGGCCAAATGAACAGCATGAAGTTGCCAAACCTAAATTCCTTAAATAGTAACACATAAATCTTAGTACTGTGGCACTTCTACAGATGGCAGCATGCTATCTGATGGATGGAAAGGAGTGCCTGAGCATAACATTAGGATTCTCAACAGCAAAAGAACTCCACACTGAACAAATTTCACAGGGCGGCAGAAATTTATCATGTTTGTTTTGTCACTCTAACTCACGTCTTGCCAACCCAACCTCAGAAAGAAAGGGACGCACAGAGGAGGTAACAAAAGGGGGAGTTAACAGAAACAATTTATGCAAAACTGCACAATCAACTGCTTTCTAAGAAAGAAATGATGTAGAATGTTCTGTTGTTGCTTTGTTTTGTTTTGTTTTGTTTTGTTTTTTTTTAATTTTTTTTTTGTTTTGCTTTGTTTTTATTTTTTTTTTTTTATTTTTTTTTTTTTATTTTTTTTTTTAAATTTTTTTTTATTATTTTTATTTATGATAGTCACAGAGAGAGAGAGAGAAAGGCAGAGACACAGGCGGAGGGAGAAACAGGCTCCATGCACCGGGAGCCTGATGTGGGATTCGATCCCGGGTCTCCAGGATCGCGCCCTGGGCCAAAGGCAGGCGCCAAACCGCTGCGCCACCCAGGGATCCCAAATGGATGATGTAAACTTCCAGGTCTCTTTCACTTGTTTCTTATTTACCTAGCTTCTCATATCAGTACACAATGGTTTTGGAAGCTTCTGGTCAGGTACTAATTCTCTCTTTTATGGTTTTCTGCCTTCTGTCTGATGGGCATTATATTTATCCTTAAATTCAAACAGAACATCGTAGCATACATGCATTATGACAGCAGTTCCCGAGAAAAGGTTTGAGGAGTAGAGAGAAGGAATGGGTTCTACTCTTCAACTCAAGATTTTTTTTTTAATTTTTTTTTCTCAACTCAAGATTTTATGGAAAGCTAAGTTAAATCTTGTGTCTCATGGTTGTCAGAGGCCCAGAAAACCACCCTCAGGCTTGATTCACTGGAAGGAAGAATTTATAGGATACAGCTGAGCTGTTACATTCATGAGTATGGTTCATTATAGCAAGAGTATATAGATTAAAATCAGTAAAGAAGAAGGTGTATAGGGTGGAGCCCACAAGAAACCAGGCAGGAGCTTCCCGTTTTCTTCCCCTCCGTGGAGCCACACCATCAGGATCAGTTGTCCCAAAAACAGTGTGACAACATATGCAAAGTGTTGTCAGTCAGGAAAGTTCACCAGAGCCCTAGTGTTCAGGGATTCATTTTGAGTTAATCACCTAGGTATTCAGTGCCTGTGTAACTGATGTCAATTCTTAGATTAGCATCTCCTCAAATTTGGACAGCATGGCTCAAAGCTCCAAGCATCCAGGGAAAAATAGGTATTTATCATAAATCACATTGTTAGAATAATCTATCCAGCATGGCCCAAGTCACAGGTATCCAGGGCAATCATACCAAGCAGGATAGCCCTTTGGCTCAGAGGTTACCTTCCAAGAGCCAGAAAATGGCCAGTCCTAAAGACCTATAGAATCTGCAAGGTTTGGGCAACTGAGACCTGGTGAGTTAGCCTTTAACTGCATGCCATGCAACGAGAAAAGTACTCATGGCCACATATTCACTCTAAGGTTTTTACCTCACTAACTAGTATTGCCCCTAATTTTTCCCCAAATTTCTCATTGCCATATACTCTGACAAGACTATATTTTTACTTTCTGGAAACTCTGATATCTATGTGTACCCAAGTATTATAACTTTATTTTTTTCTCTTCAGGCATCCAGATGTATTTTTTTCAAAGCAATGTCAATCCTTATTAAGTTAATTACCCAACATCTGAATATATGAACCTTGGGGAGGCAAGATGCCTGACCTTCTAAAGAAGCCAAAATGTCTAAAGCTTGTTTCCTTGCTCCTCTGGTTGTTAGGGTATAGGCATGGGACCTTGGATCAGCCAATAATTACCATCCCATCTGGGACTGAATCTCGCACAAGGATCGTAAAGAAAGAGATAAAAGTGTTCGTCCCAACAGCCTCTTGTAGATTCCCAAGCCTTGCTTAATTCCTACCCATTTTGAATCCAGGCTCTTTAACTTCCCTCAAATTTCTACAAACTATAAAATATCCTTTCAGAAAATTAAGTTTATATTAAAATTTCCCAAAGTCAAATTTTGTTGCTTTCAACAAAGAATTTTGCCTAATATAGGAGCACTACAGAAGTATTAAAATAGAAATGAATAAAACATTACAGGAAAGATTTCTAAATTTGTAACAGAAGTCTAGCAGCAGATTTCATGGGTGACACAATTTCTCAGAGATTCAGATTCCCTACAAGACCACCAATTTCTTTCCTCGTCCTGTCTGAGCAAATTCTAATATGAAGTGATTTCTTTGTGTGGGCTCTGTTGTGAGATCTATTGAGAACCTCCATCTCTCCCAGGCTATATTTCCTGATCTTTCTAAATGTGACCTTAAGGTCCTGAGTTTTGCTGCACTTTTTGATTTTATGGCCCTGTCAATTTTCCTCTGTATCTAGATCTAATAGTGATGAAGACTGCTTTATTTGTTTATTTTTGTTTTGAGTTTTTATTTAAATTCCAGATGGTTAATTTATAGGGTAAGTAGTTTCAGGAGTAAGAATTCAGTGATTCAACACTTACCTACAGCACCCAAAGCACATCACAACAAAAGCCCTCCTTAATACCCATCACCCATTTAGCCCATCTTCCAACTACCTCCCTACCAGCAACCCTCAATCTTCTTTTCCACATTAAGAGTCTGTTTTATGGTTTGCTGCACTCTTTTCTTTCCCCATGTTCATTTGTTTCATTTCTTGAATTCCACATGTGTGAAATCATATTGTATTTGTCTTTTTTTGGCTGACTTACTTTGCTTAGCATAATAGACTCTAGTTCCATCCATGTAATTGCAAATGGCAAGATGTCCCTCCTTTTGATGGATGAGCAATATTCCATTGTGTATATATTCAACATCTTTTTTATCCATTCTTCAGTTGATGGACCTTTGGACTCTTCCCATATTTTGGCTATGCTGGTAACGCTGCTATAAAAATGGGGGGTATGTGTCCCTTTGAATCAGTATTTTTGTATCTTTTGGGTAAATACCTAGTAGTTCACTTTCTTGATGATAGGGTAGCTCTATTTTTAACTTTCTGAGGAATCTCCAGACTGCTTTCCAGAGTGGCTACACCAGTTTGCAATCTCATCAACAGTGTAAGTGGGTTCCCCTTTCTCCACATCCTCATCAACATCTATTGTTTCCTGTGTTGCTAATTTTAGCCATCCTGACAGGAGTGAAGTGATACCTCATTTTGGTTTTGATTTGTATTTCCCTGATGATGAGTGATGTTGAGCATCTTTTCATGTGTCCATTAGGCATATGTATGTGAAGACTCCTTTTAAGTATATATGGTGTACACACACACACACACACACAGACACACACACACCCCACATCCTCTTTATCCATTCATTAGTTAATGGACATCTGGGCTTTCACAGTTTGGCTGTTGTTGATAATGCTGCTATAAACATTGGGGTGCATGTAACCCTTTGAATCTGTATTTTCATATCTTTTGGGTAAATAGTAATGCAATTGCTGGATTACAGGGTAGATAAAGAATTTTCCAGACAAACAAAAACTAAAGGAGTTCATGACCACTAAACCAGCCCTGTAAGAAATTTTAAGTGGGACTCTGAGTGGAGAAAAAACACCAAAAGCAACAGAGACTAGAAAGGACAAGAGAACATCACCAGAAACACCAATTCTACAAGTACAATGGCACTAAATTCATATCTCTCAATAATTACTCTGGATCTAAATGGACTAAATGCACCAATCAAAAGACATGGGGTTTCAGAATGGATAAAAAAAAAAACACAAGATCCATCTATATGCTGCCTACAAAGGACTCATTTTAGACCTAAAAACACCTGCAGATTAAAAGTGAGGAGATGCAGAACCATCTATCATGCTAATGGACATCAAAAGAAAGCCAGAGTAGCCATACTTATATCACACAAACTAAATTTTAAGCCAAAGACTGTAACAAGAGAGGAAGAAGGGCATTATATCATAGTCAAAATCCGTCAAAAATTTCTAACAATTGTAAATGTTTATGCCCCCAACTTGGGAGCACCCAAGTATATAAATCAATTAATAACAAACATAAAGAAGCTCATTGGTGATAATACAATAACAGTAGGAGACTTTAACACCCCACTTACAGCAATGGACATATTATCTAAGCAGAAAATCAACAAGGAAACAATGGCTTTGAATGACACACTGAACTGGATGGACTTAACAGATATATTCAGAACATTTCATCTTAAAGCAGCAGAATACACAATTCTTCTTGGGTGCACATGGAGCATTCTCCAGCATAGATCACATACTGGGTCACAAATCAGCCCTCAACTAGTACAAAAAGATCAAGATCATGCAAATTTCAGACCACAATGCTAATAACCTGGAGATCAAGCACAAGAAAAAAAATTGGAAAAGCCTCAAATACATGGAAGTTAAAGAACATCCTACTAAAGAATGAATTAACCAGGATATTAAAGAATAATTTTAAAAATGCATGGACACAAATGAAAATGAAAATACGACAGTCCAAAACCTTTGGGAGGTAGCAAAAGCAGTCCTAAGAAGGAAATATGTAGGAGTACAGGACTACCTCAAGAAGCAAGAAAAGGGGCAGCGTGGGTGGCTCAGCAGTTTAGCGCTGCCTTCAGCCCAGGGTGTGATCCTGGAGACCTGTGATGGAGTCCCACGTCAAGTTCCCTGCGTGGAGTCTGCCTTCTCCTTCTGTCTCTGCCTCTCTCATTCTCTCTCTCTCTCTCTTTATCATGATAAATAAAATCTTAAAAAAAAAAAAAAAAAACAAGAAAAGTCACAAATACACAACCTAACCTTACGCCTAAAGGATCTAGAAAAGCAGCAGCCAATAAAGCCTAAAGCCAGCAGAAGGGAAATAATAAAGATTAGGGCAGAAATAAATGATACAGAAACAAGCAAACAAACAAAACAGTAGAATGGATTAGTAAAACTAAAAGCTGGTTCTTCAAAAGGATTAATAAAAATGATAAACCCCTAGCCAGACTTATTATAAAAAAAAGAACCCAGATAGATCTTTTGATTTTTGATGATAGGCACAAGGTTTCTAGATTCCTTTATGAAATGAAAACAAATTGGGTTGTTGTTGTTGCTTTCACCTTTTAAACAATGACACCCAGTTTAAGGTCCTCCATTGAACTCTTCCTCTACCTCTAAATGAAGAAAAAATATATTCTTGGTTTATGTGAAAAACAGAAACTCTTAATAAATCCTAAATGCCCATTCACCCTTAAACCCAGGAAGGGAAATCCCTGCCCCGATCCTTGCAATTTGGGTGGCCTGATTTTGGCTTAAACCCTCTGCTGGCTATACTCCTTTCAACCAATAGGATAAGGAGTTTGTGAGTCAAAGTGATGTGTCTGCTCCAACTTTTCCTGTCCCTTTCTTGACTATTGATTATTCTTTCTTAGATTCCTAAGAACCAGAAACTGCTGGGCAAATATTCCAAACATGCATATAGGACATGTACAAACTTCTTGCCAAGGTCTATTCTCCTGAGAGCCCCTTTTCACAGATTATAGGCATCCTTAGGTTCACGGAGCCACAGTTGCAGAGGTGTGGGAAGAGCTAGGGCTTTATGTCCACACATGTATGCAAGGGCAGAAGGTCTTCACTGGGGTGAAAACCAGGACCTGGGTCTACCATATTCTTGCATGCCATTAGAAGAGGCTGAAAATTTGAAGTCCAAATCAGACCTTCCAGATCATCATGGAAGATATTTGTCAAGTAAAGAAGGAAAGTTTGCTAACTTTATGTCAATTTTTAAAATATTTATACATATGGCATATGGCCTCCATTTGTATCCATATTCCAGGCAACTTTGCTGATCCTAATAAATGACTGATTTTCTCTGGGGTTACTTGTTGAAATCTACACAACTTCTTAGAGTATGTTTTCCAGGAGGAATTAATATATATTCTGCAGAAGTATATAAACATATCCTCACATAAAGGAATGATTTCATCTCTGTTTAAGGCTGTCACTGAGTTACATTAGAGAAGAAAATTTACCAAATCTGATTATAATATTCAGACATTGTAGAACTGTATTAGTTTCATGGTATATTTTGTTTTTCCATTTCTGCCCATTTCCCCATCTTTCATGGGTTTTATCCACATGCATGTGTATTTACACATCATCAAGAGGACAGAATGTCTTGTGGATGGGAACTCTTATCTTAGGCAGGAAGGACACGTAGGGCTCTAACCCTGAGCTCTGAGTGGCTGGGGTTTAAAGAACAAGGACTGAATATTAAAGGAAAAACTGAGTTATCAAAGATTTGGGGCTGGAGGGTGACAGCAAACTAAAATCAAAGAGTCAAATCCGAAGGGAGAGAGAGAGGCAAACTCTGGCCACAACATAGACACTGTCACAGAAGACAGGCAATATGGAGCAATTCATTTTAGCAAAGTAAATACAAGATGGATCCTGGAGAAAGTCCCCAACTCTTTAGTACACAGAAGATGACAGGTCACTTGTCACTTGTGCTTGCTAAGGGGAAGAATGGCGATTTCGACATTGTGGGTATGAATTTACACACATTCTAAATAACAGTGAACACATTAAAGGTATAATTATGAAGAGCAGCCCTGCTTGTTAAGTGAACATGGGGGCTGGGAGCAATGGGAAGATGATGAGATGTGCAAAGTTTCAGACTTTAAACAAAGGGGGAAAAAAACTAACAAAAAAGGGGGGGAAGCAGAGAAGGAGGGAGAAAGGGAACATGAATGTTCAAAAGGCAAATCCATGGAAAATGCATCAATGAAGGATTTGAATAATAAAGTCAAATTGTGAAATAAGAAAATAAAGAAGATAAACCAAGTGGGAAATTTAAGGGAGATTAAAATAGAACAGTAGTGTAGTCCAAGAAAGCGCCCACATACCAGGTATACTGAAGTGGAGATAGAATGGATGAGATATGAAGGAAGGAAAGAGAAACAGAAAAGGACATAGTATTGAAATTAATTAAGTTAAAATGCTCTAGAATTATGGGGAATCCAAATGCTATTCATGCCACAGATAATACTGAAATCTAGCTAATGAGCAAAATTCATTCAGTCACTCAGGCATTAGCTATTGAATGCCTCCTTTGCGCTGATCCCTGTTCTTGGTACAAGCTATCTAGTGCTGAACAAGCAAAATATGGTTCCTGCTCCCATAGGGCTTACTATCCATGGGAGCAACAGACTATGGGAAAAATTGACACAGATTCATAAATTGCTGAATTGCCAAATATGACTTGTGGTGTTAAAAATATTTCAATATGAAAACCAGAGTTTATAAAAGTTCTCTTTAGAAGCTACTATTAATATACAATCTGAAATATGAAGGGGGAAATTAGCCAAGCTACCAGAGATACTAGTAGTTCAAGCAAAAGGTAGAGAATGACCAAGATTCCTCAGATGAAAAGAAGGTTGGCTTGGTCAGGTTGCTGAGGGAAAGCCAATATGGGCAATGCACGGTCAGCAAAATGGAGAGCAGTAGGACACAACATTATAAAGTCCACTGCATATTAAGGGAAATGTCTACTGCATATTAAGGATGTGAGCTTTTATCCTAATATATACTAATTTTCAATACAAAGTGAGACCAAAGCAATTTTTGAAGTACATAATAAGTCAGAGTAAGAAATCAAGATGGGTTGGCGTTTAAAAAAATAAAAACATAATGTGTTGAATGAAGTCTGTAAGACCCCAAGCCATACATGCATCCTAAGGAACATGGATCTTTAGGATACTGGGCTAGAGACAACAGAGAATATTAATAAGTAAAGAACATATGTACCCAATAATATAAACTCAAGCTGTTCCCTGGTCATGCTGAATTTTGGTTCAACAACAGCCCTTATAAAAATGATTGAAAGTATTTTCATAAGTGGACTGTTAAAAAACATAATGCAGAGTGCACCCAAACACCACAGATTTTGCAGCACTAGGCAGCTGCGTTATTTGGCAGTGCTACCTCTCATTCTCCAAGGAAAGCAAGAAGAGGTCTAGGATGTAAGAGTGATATGATGGCCTCTCACCACAAGAATGTAGAGGCATTAGCTGAGGAGCTGGGCATCAACACCTACTAAAGTATATATAATCGAAACAAACTCAAATTCATATTTTTGCATGTTAAATTAAAACTAGAAAATGGCATTTTATGTTTAGCTACTTATATTCGATTTTTTTAGCTTTAATCTTGGAATGTGACATCATCATGAAAGAAATCTTTCTTACAAATGATAAATAACGCAAAGAGCCCTAACCTTAAGAGAAGTAGACTACTGTCCCATTGCTAAATTCTTTACTCAAAAGCACCCAAGGAATTATTCCACTTTATTTTCTTCTAGATTCAGATTTTGTTCTAGTGCAAAATAACTGTACTAATCCATATTTATTCTCCATTTTCATTATACTTCTCAAAGGTTATAGTACATCATTATGGTTTTGAGGGCAGGTTTCGAGATTTATATCCAGGCTCTAGTATTTGGCAAGTTGGAGACCTTACTGTGTCTGTATCATACATTGGTAGAAAGGACTGTCTCATGGAATTATGGGAATTGAATCCTTCATAATAGCACCCAGGATATAGCATGGAGCCAGTGGATATTATTATTTTGTGAATATCTATTAAATGAGGCAAACATGTTTAAGTACTTAGAAGTATTAAGTGGTATGCAAAGTGTGACCCATTATTACTTTTATGAGGTAACATTTTTATTTTCTCTTGAAGTCAAAGGGCATCAATGTGAAATTCAGCTTTTTATGACACTCTAATGTCTGTGGCTAATAGTGACAATTGTCAGTCAGTATTAAAAGAAATGTATTTGCTTGATATATGGCAGGTATAAATAGACAAGAATGGATGTGCCAAATACTTGTATTTTCTACTCTAGAACCATTCTCCATCCTTCCTCATCCCGTTCTGGGCCTCTGAGGCTTACCTTCATGGATTACACCAACGGGACAACCATGCCCTCTTTCTTCCAAATGAATTCAGTCAATAAGGAATCCTAAAAAGATCAGAGAAAGAGAGGAAATGCACTAGTTCTGTAGTTAGTTCCATTCTCCGTTGTCTCCTGTCCAGTATCATCACCTTGCAAATCACATATTCCATAGAGTCCTTCCCTGAGCAATTGCCTCCTGCTGGCTGACTCCAAGGAAATGGAGCCTGTGCCCCATGTGACTCTCTCTCCATGTTCTGATCTCTTTGGCCCTAGGAGTGGTGGCAGCCCCTCTGCTGCTACTCCAGGTCCCTGCACTCTTGTGGCTCCTTAACACCTTGCCTTAACACCTGTGTCATAAGATCCGCTGTATATAAGTCTTCTTTGAATGATCCTAACTGAATCTCCTCCTGGTTGGATCTTGACTAATACAGGGACCTTAAATTATTCTTAATTTTACTCTAGCAGATCTTTATCTCAGACAATATATAAGCTATGGCACCAGCATCCCTACCATGAATGACTGAAAAAGAGTCAATTCTGAAGAAGTGAGGTATTTGACTCCCCTTTTCCTAGGGAAATGGTTGGCAGCAGTCCCGAGCAGGGGCTGAGACACTCAGGAAGAAGCCCAGGAGGATGACTGTGTTGAGGACTATAGCTCAGAGGACTTCCTGAGATTCCAGAGGGGAGAAGAAAAGCATGAAAAGTGGATCTGGAACTCTGCATTAGGAGTATAAATGGACTCATTAATAGTTAGGCATACATATTAATGGGATCTCAACAATAGATGTTGAGGGTTCTACTGTTGCTGTTTTACAGTCCTTAGTGACAACTGGGCTTGCCCATTGAGTCTTAGTAACAGGTCATGACTTGTACTGTTGAAACACTTCCTCACAGTGGTCCAGGCCAGTGCAAACTCCTCCTGCAGCTACCTTGGTGTTCTAACACTGTTCAGTACAAAAGGGAAAAAATAATAGAAGAAAACTCAATGACTAATTATGCTTAATTATCTCCAAATGAGTAAATTATACTCATAAATTTAATTTGGGGGCTGCCTAGATCTCAAAGGACATCTAGAAAGTGTGCCATTTACTCTTGAGACCTGCAAAATAAATGCAGTAAAGACCCTGCTATATCCCCTCAAACATGCTTTCTGTCACATTCTGAACACATTGAGCTCTATTTAAATGAGAAGGGTATTAATGGAGAAGATGTATAATCTGGCACCTTAGATTTACAGAGCAACTCTTTATAAAATGTCCTATATTTTAGGACTATTGCAATGGGTTTAAACAATACTAGAGATTACAGATTGCACTTATTTCTTCAACAAAAGAAAAAAGAGGAAGATAATTTGAGATGAGTAGGGAGAGGTAAGCATGGTCCAAGATGCATGGCAGTAAGAAAGAAGGGCAGGGGCCCTAGTGATGGATTTGTTTAAGTGTCAGAGTTGCACACCCCTACCTCTGTCCTCTGCTCCTGAACCTTCTGACAAAGTGCTTCTTTCACATATTCAACAATTTCAGTAACAGGAAATCTGATCTTTCACTGGAAATTCTGATGTAGTTTAAGAAGATATTATTTTTATTCAGTAATTCCTACTGAAACCCCTTTCTAATTTTATTTCTTCTTCCTCTGTAAGTGCTTTTATTTATGATGTCTTATTAATGGCATGGTATGGTATTTTAACATCAATAACCATTAAGTGTTAGGAAAATGTGGTTTATTGAAAATGACTTCCAAAGGGTTCCAAGTATTTTGCCATTAAAGTTTAAGTATTTGAATACTTAAAACTGAATTACTTTAGGCTCTGTTAAGGAAGAGATTTTCAGAGGTGAAAAAAATTGCCAAAGGACATTAATAGAGACAATAAGCCTCTTGAAGGGATTAACAAGAAATAGAATCACATTTACAAACAACAAAGGTTGTGTTCTAATAAAATGATTCCTTTCACCCGGGTCTAGAAAGACAACACTCCCATTCAAAAGATCATTACTTTGCAAGACATTTAAAGCAAGAACATGACTATGGTACAATACGAATAATAAATTATAAAGTCAAGAATTAGTGTGTGGGTGTATTATTGTCATTTATATTCTATAACACAGAAAAGACCATTTAATAAATTAACTGTCAGCTCAGAATTCCTTACAGTTATTTGTTCTACAAGGTTTATTCTGTAGTTGCCTTCTTTGGGGGATTGTTAGGTCAAGTGACATTTTAAAAATACATGATAAAAAGTATATGTCTTTCAAAACTGTTACTTCTATGTTGAGACATTTGATATTTTCAGGCAATTTTGTATTGTTTCACATTATAAAGATGTAATTTACTACCTTCTACTTTATATTGAATATACTAGCTGTACTTGAGGTATATATACTGGGATAGTTTAATATGTCAAAATGTTTCCTAATAAAAGCCCCCTACTTCTTCCTTACTTAAATCCCATTGGAAGAAGCCAAGAAAGTCCCATTTAATTTGAAAACACTTTTGAATAGTAAACATTGCTCTAATGAGGTTTCCGTGCATTAAAAAGTTGATTCCAGTTCCAAAAGTACTTTACTCGAACTCAGGGAGTGATAGAGGTACCACGAGACAATGACTCATTATTCTTTGGTGACTGTCTATTGCAATCCTCAAAAACCTTACATTCATCTGGTTTACTGATCTCTTGCTAGTTAGTACTCACTAGGGATCTCTCTGGAATGTTCTACCCTTAACTTCTGTCTTTTCATAATATGCTAATTTTTCTACTTCCTTTTGTTTTTGTATTCCTATTCAGATATTTGCACGTTATTAGCTGTATTTTAATCATCCCTTCATTGTCAGCAGGTCTTAATTTATACTATATTGGAAGTGCTCATTTGGGGGTTAATTTTATTTATGTACTTAAAATAATACTCTACATTTGATGAATTGATTTTTTAGTAAGAGAAAATTTATTATGGAGTACCTTATGAATATCCCATCTTGAAATCCCTTTTCCTAATGTGTCAGCGCACACAATGACATGACTTTTCATAATAGGTTTGAAAAATAAATCATGAGCAATATTTCAGAAATAACATCGCTAGTAGCTTCCAAAAGTAAAGAAAGGGAAACAAAATTTCAAGGACAGCTAACGATACACAGGGCATAAAGAAATGCTCCACATTCAATGAGGTGCTTTTTATGTTTGCCAGAATTAGAAGAAAAATAGAAACGAATAACATTTTTCTTATACCTGATGGAAAAAAAAATATGTACACAGACTTGCCATTTTTACAATGACGGATAATTTGATGTGCCATGAAGTCAAGAAAACAATAAAGAGCAATATAAAGCTGTGGTAAGGATAGATACCTGACCCAGTTTTCTGTCTTGGAAAGAATTACCAAAGATAATAGAGACAAAAGTTGCATTTGTCAGTTTTCCAACATGTAGCACATTTCCATTTTCCTATGTGTATTTTTGCATGCATTAAGGACTAATAGGTATTAAGTTTAATTGTATGGAAGTTTTGACTAAGATTGCTTGAACAGGATACTTACTACCAAAAACAAGAGACTGTCCTGAGATCCAAACATCTAAATAAGCCTGCAGAGGAGATATTGTATCAAACAAGAGACAAATTTGGTTTAGTTTGATCTGGTGTAGCGTTTCTCCAGAGTAGGCTAATCAGCAAATTTTTGTCAGGAAGCATTTATTCTCATAAAAGCTATGGTCACAACAGCTGTTAATAGCATTAACAACACCAATAAAATTAAGATGCTCTCCTCCTTGTGGTTAAAAACGAAAAAACCTGCTGACCCGAGTTGGACACCTAAGTATACAAAATAAATACAGGAAGCTTACACTTGTGCAATAAGCAAAAAATGATATGATACAAATCATTTGCAGAGGTTTTACTGCTAAGTACCTATTACAGCTAGACATAGAGCATTAAGAACCAACGGACCGTGTTGTATTGGCCCATTTATACTGTCTACACAGTGTGTACTCATTGTTAATACCAGGAGTAATCCAGCAGAGCACATCTAGCCAGAACTGTCACATAAAGGAGTGGACTGTTTGAAGAGGTTATGGAACATGAATGGAGCTAGTCATAAGAGCCATAAGGCAGTCATGAGACCAAAAATCTTCCCTTACCTGTTCCCTAGCTGTTCCTAAAAACCATGAAGATTTCGAGCAGTTTAGAAAGCCCTTTCGCTGGAGAGACCATCCCCCTGACATTGGCCCCATAGCGTCCCTAAGTGCAAGGAATCAGCTCTGATTCAGGTGAGTCAGGAAAACCTGTATCACTCTGGCCAATGAGTTCAATATCTTCACTTCTTAAAATTTTTTAAACATATTTATGGAGGTATTATTAATATATGACAAATTACACATATTCAAATTACACAGTCTTGTCAGTTTGACATATGCATCCATGATAACAAACATGCATCGTTCCAAAGAGTTTCCTTATGCTCCTTGGTAATCCTTTTCCCACATCCCCTCCACTGTTCTCCGGTCACCTTGTCACCAGATAGTGATTTGCTTTCTGTCACTATAATTTGCCATTTCTAAAATTTTTATATGAATTTAATTTATGTAAATTGAATCGTGCAGTATGCTCACTTCTTTGTCTGGGTTCTTCTACTTGCCATAATTATTTTGCAAGTATCAATGGTTGCATGTGTACCAATAATTTACTCAACGTCATTTTGCTCAACATAATTATTTTGAGTGTATTAAGAGTTTATCCCCATTTGTTGCTAACTTTGGGCCTCAAAGACCAAAAAGGCCATTTCATCAGAGGTTTTGACTTCAATTAAAGATGATCTGTGCGACAATCTTTTGTTGTTATTCAAGATTGTATTTTTAAGTAATCTCTACACCCAGTGTGGGGCTTGAGCTCACAATCCCAAGATCAGCGTGTTCTACTGACTGAGCCAGCCAGGCATCCCTGTGCGACAACTTTTGTTGCTTTCTTGCTTCTATCACAGTGATAAGAAATAGCAATGAAATCTTTTTTCCTGCTACCAGCTAGATGTCCCATCATCTGCAGATAAAGCTTCAAGTGCATGCTTTCCTGTTATGAGAATGAATATCTTATAGCTGAAAATAAAGATCATAAAATCTCAATGGACTAAATTCAAAAGGAATTTACCCCAACGAGGTAGTGCAACATATTCCTAAGTATGATCCTTGTTTGTGCACTCTAACCAAAACCCTTCTTCACTACTTAACAGTTGTATGACTATAAGAAATATACCCCCTGCCCAAGGGTCCTGGGTAGCTCAGTCCATTAAGTGTCTGCCTTGGGTCAGGGCATGATCTCAGGGTCTTGGGATTGAGCCTGCTTCAGGCTCCCTGTTCAGTGAGGAATCTGCTCTCCCTCTCCCTTTGTCCCTCCCCCTGCTCCTGCTCACTCTCTCTCAAATAAATAAATAAAATCTTAAGAAAGAAGAAAGAAAGAAAGAAAGAAAGAAAGAAAGAAAGAAAGAAAGAAAGAAGAAAGAAAGAGAAAGAAAGAAAGAAAGAAAGAAAGAGAAAGAAAGAAAGAAAGAAGAAAGAAAGAAAGAAAGAAAGAAAGAAAGAAAGAAAGAAAGAAAGAAAGAAAGAAAGAAAGAAAGAAAGAAAGAAAGAAAGAAAGAAAGATGCCCTATATTGTGCCTCTCCTTTTTCATCTGTAAAATTGGGTTGTGCCTAATTGATAGATTTTTGTGAAGACAAAATGAGCTAATATGTGGAGAACAATTAGAATAGTGCCTGATACACAGTTAACACTGCAAGCGTTACTCATTGTTAGAAGTGGTGGTTATGGGGACACCTGGGTGGCTTGGTGGTTGAGCATCTGCCTTTGGCTCAGGTCTTGATCCTGGGGTCCTGAGATGGAGTCCCGCATCCCTCTGCCTGTGTCTCTGCCTTTCTCTCTGTGTGTGTCTCTCATGAATAAATAAATAAGATCTTTAAAAAAAAGAAGTCGTGGTTACATGTAAATGGCATTTTTCATAGATGACACATACTCCTGGATCCACATAATGTTAGAGAAATAAAAATGGTTTTTCAGGTTTTTGATTTTTTGTTCCTATTAGTAAAAAGATGAAAGGTAATAAGATAAAAGAAAAGTCTGACAACAAACCCTTCTTACATAACTTATTGGTTCTTCTCCTCTTCTATTTAAATATTAAATATTGACATTCATAGCACAACAGCATGTCCTACAGTTGACCCACTTTGCTCTTACAGTTGTAAATCAGCCCACCACAACAGCTCCCTGTCTAGGATTAGGAATTCTAACTTGGGTATCAACTCACTCCCACACCCCATGAAGGAGATGGTACCAAGGTAGCCAAAGGGAGTCCTTTCTATGAGGTGCTCTGTGCTTCCAACCTTGCACCATGAACCTAAAACAAAAACCAAAATAAAAAACCAAGTTGTTGGCCATATTCAGAAAGTCCTATCTCCATGTGGAATTTATCAGTGAGAGGGTGTAGTCATAATGCTTAAAATATTTAAAAATGAGATGCTAGGTTTCCATACAATTTACTGAGTTAGGAGTAGGACTGCAGCTACTGGCTGGGCTAGGACCCTAAGGTCTTGCTCTGGGAAAAGTTGCCAGCAAGAATGGGAAGAATGATCAGGGTACCAGCTACAGTGGTACCAGGTCCGTGAAACTAGAAGACTGTTGAAAACCATGCAGCAGTCCATGGCCAGGACAAACTGGTGACAGTTTGGTGAGAGTCAGTGGGCACAGAGGGGCACAGAGATTCCTGAGGTGCATTTTCCTAGGGAAGCAAATTGCCTCCTGATCTACTGGCAAAGTGAGTTGGGCTCAAGATTCTACCAGCAGGTCTATTTCAGGTAAGCTCAGAAGCCAATCCTCTAGGATGAAAGTCTTCACTACCTGTGGATGGTTGCACTGGTCTAGCAGGGAATGACAGCACAGGAGGAGATTAAAGTTTATGTGTCTTAGGTAAAATGACGACAATAAATAAAATAGCGAAATCTTATTCCTTAATTGAGAGAGTTCTGAGTAGTTGCCTTTAAAAAAACACATTCTTATTTCAATGAAAAGTAAAAATCATTCTTCAAAATGTGACTCGAGAACTTTGTTTTCTTCTCCGTCAAAAATATTTATTTGTACTTAATGGGCCTTTTCTGGTTGTGACACAACTGTCTCCTCTCTCTATTGCAAAACTTCCTTGTAAGCAAAATCCTTGCCTCAACCCCTTCTTGAAAGGAGTTTTGCTTTTCTTCATTTTATAGTTATTGGAACCCCAATTCACTGAAGTGGTGCATTATTTTAAATGTTAGATTTTGGGACACCTCAGTGGCTTAGCAGTTGAGCATCTGCCTTCAGCTCAGGGTGTGGGCCTGGAGTCCTAGAATTGAGTCCCACATCAGGCACCCCTTGAGGAGCCTGCTTCTTCTCCCTTTGCCTGTGTCTCTGCCTCCCTCTGTGTGTCTCTAATGAATAAATAAATAAAATTTTTTAAAAAATAAAAGATTTTTTTACTGGCTCATTCTAAGTAAAAATATCAACCATAAGAGAAGAAGAAATAATTTTAAAGACAAATAATTTTCAAATAGGAGAGGAGAGGAGAGGAGAGGAGAGGAGAGGAGAGGAGAGGAGACAGGAGGGAAGGGGAGGGGAGGGGAGAGGAGGGAAGCGGAGGGAAGGGGAAGGAAGGGAAGGGGAGGAGAGGGGAGGAAGAAGGGAGAAAGGAAGGAAGGGAGAAAGGAAGAAAAATACACACACATTTTTTTTTTCACACAATAAGCAGCAGTTTTTGTCCTGAAAGTAATTCGAGAATGGACACTCATTTTTAGTTTTGTGTTGAGAATGATTTGGCTATAAATGCATGAATCCTGCCGAGGAGTCCCTCCTGTGGAGCAATGTCAGAAAAAAAGGATTATGTTTTAAAGGTGGATTCGTTTCTGTGGCTCAGCATACACAGATATGATGTGGGTCTGCTCCACAGCGTTCAATGAGCTCAAATGCAAAATGCCAGTCTAAGCCCCATAAGCATTACAAGAAACTTTCCAAAAAAGTTCCTGTCTTCGAGAGCCTTACTATTAATTCACATATAAACTTAATAGATTTTAAATTTTTCATTAAAAATAAAAGAATATTGGATGAAAATGAGCAATTATACTTGTTTTGCAGCAGTTGTTTCAAAATATTTCATTATGGTTAGCAACAATGGGAGTTGATTTAAGTAAATCAACTATAATACGGAGTTTATTGAACGGGGTTGAAATTTCCTTGATGAACAGAAGTTAATTCAAGAATAAATAAGGAGAACTACTTAAAATCTCTTCATTTCCTAGCATAGAGTGAAAATGTTATTTCAGCCGTGTGGTCTCCTTTAGAGTTACATTAGCATGCAATAGTCTAGTCGGGCCATCAACAGAAAATTAGGAGAGTATGTTACTGTAGATCCTGCTCTTTGGAAACCTCCAGTAGTTCAGTTATTGACAGGCAGAACTTAGTTTGCATCATTTGGACCAGCTACATCACTGGCTAACGCCTACTGCTATAGTCCAATATATAAACATAGAAGAACTTTATTTTAATTGTAGGAAGTCTTGTAGAGCTAGCAATTGAGGGTCGGATTATGTAAAGACAATTGAACAGGCAATTCACCTTAAAGCCTTATGTCATTCATAAGACTATACCACGCCAAAGACTGGTAGGTTTCAGGGGATGGTGCTTAGTCTTCACAAAGGCCTAAAAAGCTTTTGAGTACCCCTATTCTTCCGAACTTAGAAAGTTTAAACCTTGCACTCTAGGATTGTTTGTGATGATAGGTCGATACTCCATTTGTCAAAAATAGCCCGTTGTAAATAGTAAAGCATTTTGGGATGCAAGATGTTAATCCCAATTTAAAAAGGAGGATGCGACAAAATATAACGTAAGAGCACATTATATTTTTGATACGCTCTTTGAGAGTCTAGAATATGCTCTCATTTATTGGGAGGATTAAAAATATAGCTTTACACAAGAAGAAAAAAAGAACTTAAGTGCTATTTAGGGAAACTGTATGGTGTGCTGTGCATTTATCCAGAATCAGTACGATTTTTCTTTCATGGCTGCGACATTGGTCATTAATCTTTGCAAGCGGCCAAGTGGAAATCTAAGGTGTCATCCATGCATAGCTTTATATTCACAGACTACTAGCAGTACATTTTAAAGTTCAGCTTACTGAATGATTGAGCAACTTACTTTCTCTAAAGAAGTGTACTTTGATCCACACCTTTCAAACTGGCAATGATCAGAGATCTTCACTTAATTACTTTTTAGCAGTGTCATCATTTTTCAAAGCAAAGAAACCATACAAATATATTTTGATTGCAGTTGAAAATAACTTGAAGGGCATTAGATTTGCACAGAAATGGCATTCTAAGTGTAATCAGAGTCTTAGTAAATCAAAATCCAACTTCTTTCTTGTAGACAAATTCCTCTCCTTAATTTAGGTGTTCAGCTGGCGGTGCTCAATAACCACTAGGAGGGTCTCAAAGAATTGTATTAATTTAATGATAATACTGCCAAACACATTCCACTTCAGGCTAGAGGCAAAGGTGATTGCAGAAGAATTGTCTCAGGCAGGCGTGGTTTATGTACACCTAAATCGTTACGAAGAATAAACTGAAGATGTTCAGGAGACCTAGATATAACCTGATTCCACCTCTTACTAGTTGTGTGACCTTGGGCTAGGAACATGCCTCTTACAATATTCATCTAGAAAATAATGATATGGCTTGCTCTACCTAACACACCAAATCCCTATAAAGATCAAATGAAATTATGCATATGAATGTGACATTCCAAGTTTAAATGCTACGCAGGAGAAGCCTGATTATCATACTGCTACATTTTTGCCTCTTCACCTTTCGAGTGTCACCTTCCTATAGCATCTCAAGATAAGAGGGTCTGTTTCACACCATTCCTAAGCCAGTTCACACGCCGACTCCTAACTCCTAACTCCTAAGTGTGTCCTTTTGGTCCCAGGCTCCATTTCATGCCTGGTCTTGCCCTCAAATTCTTCTACAAGGTAGCACTCCTGCCAAAGTGGCTCTAGTGGAGGGTCTATACTTCTAGCCACTTCCTTGCCCTTAGTTTACTACATAAGGAAAGCCAGGCTGCTGCATCAGCAGATCTGGAAAGGTTAGGCACCATGAAGGAGGGAGTGCTGCTTGGGGCAGAGGGAATTAATTGAATTAAAGCTATGCAAGGTACATCAGTTCTTCCCAGTTATCAGACCTACTGAGAATTTTCCTTCAGGCTAGACCCCCTTAGACTTGTTAAACCAAGACTCTGTTCCTCTCTCTTCCCTTTCTCTATCCGACAAGTTTCAAACTCCAATCCATTTCCTTACCATCCATTCCAAAGTAGGCTCTCAACGTCCCTTTGCAGAACGCCTCCCAAAATGAAGTCTCAAAGTAACATAACATCGCTGTGTTCCATTCCTTGGCCCTTACCGAGAAATCAGTTTTTTGAATTATTTTTTTTAAACAGGTGTGAGTGTGCATGTGTATTTGGTTGTTGTTTTATAGTTGTTAAGTTTTAGGTAAGATTCTCACACACAAAAGGAGTGATAAACTAATCATAAATATTGATGCAAAAACACTAAATATTTCTGAGCAAAAATCAGCATGTTGTTAAAAAATAAAATCATCAGTGTTTAGAAGCTATTCTCAGATTTCAAGGATGAGCCGACATCAAGAAAAATAGGGCACCTATGTGGCTCAGTCAGTTAAGCAACCAACTCTTGATTTCAGCTCAGGTCATGATTTCAAAGTTGTGGGATTGAGCCCTGCATTGGGCTCTGCACTCAGCATGAAGTCTGCTTGGGATTTTCTCTCTCAAAATAAATAAAATATTGGAAAAAAAAAATGAAAGTAAAAAATATCATTTTCCTTACTGATAGAGCTAACACAAAATTATGTGACTATCTTTACAGATACTGAAAAGGTATTTGATGAAACTGAAAACCCATTCTGTATATAAATCATTCAATGATATAGGGAAAATAGGGAACTTTAAAATTATTTCTGTATTTACATCTAATTTTGTATATATTATTTATGTATGTATAAAATAGTGGAGGTGTTTACATCCAAAATACAGAAAAGTCATCCTGTATTACCTATACTATTTAACACTGTACTGTAGCAATGAGCCAATACAGTTAGAAATGAGAACTTAATTAGAAAATTTCTAGTTTCAGAAGATGACTGTACCCCAGAAAAGGTAAGAATATATTGAAAAAATATTACTAAAAGAGTACAGAAAGTAAATAATTTTTAAAGATTTGTTTTTTTTTATTCATGAGAGACACAAAGAGAGAAGCAGAGACCTAGGCAGAGGGAGAAGCAGGCTCCTCACCAGGAGCCCGATATGGGACTCAATCCTGGACCCCAGGATCACAATCTGAGCCAAAGACAGATGCTCCACCACGGAGCCACCCAGGCATCCCAGAAAGGAAATGTTTAATAAAAGAGGACATAAAGGGAGAAAAGACTGTTTACAGTGACAACCCCAAACATAAAATATTGAGGAAAAAGATTAACAAGAAACATGTAAATTATAAATGAGGACATTTTTAAAGCAATACAAACAAGAGAACACTTGAACAAATGGAAGCCATGCAATCCTCCTAGGCAAAAAGCCAATGCCATGTTTACATGTACTCAGGTTTGTTTTAAGGCCTGGCAGATAGTCTATCCTGGTGAACAGTACACGTGCCCAAAAGATCTATTTTCCTGTGGCGGAATATACTGTTCTAGGGATGTCTGTTAGATCTAGTTGGTTGTGTAGTGTTCTTCTAGTCTTCTACTTCCTCTTTGATCTTCTGCTTAGCTATTCTACAACTTTTCCCAGTTTTTGTTTTCACAGTAATGCCTTTATCTTGTTCTCAATCCCTTGTACATGATGATTTGTTTTCCTTTCACTGCTTTCAAGATTCTCTCTTTGGTCTTTATCTTTTAGCATTTTTACTGAGATATGTAGGCTTGTGGATCTCTTTGTATTGTTTGGAGTTTGCTATTTCTTAAATATGTAAATTAATGTTTACAGATAAATTTGGGACATTTTCAGCCATTATTTATTTGAATATGGTAGTGAATATAAAGTATGTTCTCTGAACCACAGTGAAATAAAATTTCAAATAGGTGAGAGACACAAATTTGGCAAATTCACAAAAACATGAAAATTAAACCACACATTCACAAATAACCAATAGGTCAAACAGGCCACCAAAAGGAAAATTGGAAAATACTTTGAAACAAATGAAATTAAAGACACAGCCTATCAGAGCTTATGGGATACAGCTGAAGCAGTTCTTAGAGGGATTTAATATAGCTGTACGTGCCTATATTAAAAGATGGGGTGGAAGAATGGAGAAGATCTCAAACCAAGAACTTAACCTTCCATCATAAGACACTGGATAAGGAAGAAAAAATATAACCTGAAACAAGTAGACAGAAGGAAATAATAAAGATTAGAAGTGAAATTAATGAAATAGAGAACAGAAAAGCAATAGAGAAAATTGTTTTAAACCCTAAGTTTCCTTGAAAATCAATAAAATTGACAAAGCATTAAGTAGATTGACCAAAAAAGGAGAAAATTCAAATTTCTAGAATTAGAATAAAAGAAGGTGCATAACTACCAACCTTACAGAAATAATTTTTAAAAGGGATACTGGGAATAATTGTAAGCCAACACATTGTGTAACTTACATGAAACGGACATATTCTTAGAAAGACACAAACCACCCAACTGACCGGGGAAGAAATAGACAATACAAATAGATTTACAAGTAAAGAGATTATTTAGTAATCAAAAATGACCACAAAGCAACAAATCTACAGAACAAAACTCAGGCAGATGAATTCACTGGTAGACTCTACCAGGATACTTAGAAAAGAATTAATACCAATTCCTTGTAGGCTTTCCCAAAAAATGGAGGAGGAGGGAACACTTCCCAAGTCATTTGATAAAGCCAGACCTGACAAAGATAGAAAACTGTAGATCAATGTTTCTTATAAATATGGATTCAAAAATTCTAACAAACTGAATCCATCAGCATGTAAAAAGAATTATATACTATGGTGAGATTTTTTATCAGGAATTCAAGGTCAGTTTAATAACCAAAAAATAGATTAATGTAATATACCATATTAATAGAATAAAATATAAAAGCTATCTGATCATTTCAATAGATGAAGGGAAGTTTTTGACAAAAATCCAACCTTTTATGATAAAAGCATTCAAGAAACTAGGAATAGAAAGGACCTTTATCAACCTGATAAAAGGTGTCTACAAAAATCTTACAGCTAACATCATACTTGATGACAAAAGACTGGGTGCTTTCCCCCGTATTTACCTCTGCGTATAAAAGAATAACACTTCCTGCCTGACCTTTGAGTTGCTTGCATATTTTTGATTACAGCATTCTCCATATTGTAATAACCTCTTTCCCCTTATTGCAATAGCAATATTTGCAACAATTGTTTTGAATAAAGTCTCTCTCTACCTAAGTCATAATTTTTTTTGACACCTTGCAACTACTTTTAAGGAAATGTACCTGTTGTATTTTACAGAAGTTTTCGGTTGCAGAATTGTTTATAGCAGAATAATATTGGGAACAAACAGCCATCAATAGGGCACAAGTGAACAAAATAGTAGTATTTTGACATGATGGAACGTCATAAAACCATGGAAAAGAATGAGAAACCTATGTTCAGTTATAGAAAGATCTTTAAAATGCATCCTGAGAGAAGATACAGATACAACCTTTGGTGTAAAAAAAAGGTGAGAGTACTAATAATATACCTGTGTATTTGCTTATTTTTGCAGGAAGGAAACCAATAAACAGTCACTTTTGGAGTAAGGTATAAATTGGATGGGAACAGCGTATATCCTTATGTTGTATCAAGTCAATAGTCACACTGGGATTGTATTGCTTATAAACACACACACACACACACACACTTTAAGAAACTAGGATTGCTCCTGAAAGCAAGACCTATCATCTAAATAGAAACACTACTTGCTAGTGTGTTATTGCTAGTACTTCACTTAGGAGAAGTAGCAGATTGGACTACATATAGGTCTGCTGTTTCACTGAATTTCATTTTTCAGGGTATATACCCAACTTCTTCTTTTTTAAGTTTTCATTTACATTCCAGCTAGTGTGATACTGGTTTCAGGTGTACAATATAGTGATTCAACACCTCCACACATCACCCAGTGCTCATCACAACAGGTGCACTCCTTAATCCCCATCACCTACTTCACCCATCTCCCCACCACCACCTCCCCTCTGTAACCATCAGTTTGTTCTCTATAATTCAGCGTCTGTTTCTTATTTTGCCTCTCTCTCTCTCTCTCTCTCTCTCTCTCTCTCCTCTCCTTTGCTCATTTGTTTTGTTTCTTAAATTCCACATATGAGTAAAATCATATGGTATTTGTCTTTCTCTGATGTATTTCACTGAGCATAATACTCTGTGGCTCCATCTATATTATTCCAAATGGCAAGAATTCATTCTTGTTTATAGCTGGGTAATATTCCATTATATATATTCTTTATCCATTCATCTATCAGTGGACTCTTGGGCTGCTTCCAAAATTTGGCTATTGTAGATAATACCGCTATAAACATAGAGGTGTATGTATCCCTTTGAAACAGTGTTTTTGTACTTGTTGGGTCCATACCTAGTAGTGAAATTGCTGGATCATTGGGTAGTTCTATTTTTAAATTTTTGAGGAAATTTCATACTGTTTTCCACAGTAGCTGCCCCAATTTGCACTCCCACCAACGGTGCACAATGTTCCCCTTTCTCCACATCCTCACCAACACCTGTAGTTTCTTATGTTGATGATTTTAGCCATTCTGACAGGTATGAGATGATACCTCATTGTAGTTTTTATTTGTATTGCCTGGGTAATCAGTATTATTGAGTATCTCTAATGTGTCTGTTGGTCACCTGTATGTCTTTAGAAAAATGTCTACTCCTATCTTCTGCTCATTTTTTAACCTGGTTTGGGGTATGTAGAGTTTGATAAGTTTTTTATATATTTTGGATACTAACCCTTTACAGATATGTCATTTACAAATATCTTCTCCCATTCCATAGGTCGCCTTTTAGTTTTGTTGATTGTTTCCTTCACTGTGCGGAAGCTTTTTATTTTGATGAAATCTCAATAGTTTATTTTTTTTCCCTTTGCCTCAGGAGACATATCTAGTAAGAAGTTGCTATGTCTGATGTCAAAAAGGTTACTGCCTGCATTCTCCTCTAGGGTTTTGATGGTTTCCTGTCTCATATGTAGGTCTTTCATCCATTCTGAATTTATGGCTGTGAGTCCGTTTCATCGTTTTGCATGCAGCTTCCAGTTTTCCCAACACCATTTGTTGAAGAGATTGTCTTCTTTCCATTGGATATTCCACAACTCTATCATCAATCAATCTTCAACAAAGCAGGAAAAAATACCCAAAATGGAAAAGGAGAGTCACTTCTTCACTTCTTGAGGTGATAATGGAAAGCTACCACCAGGTTTTCATGCTGCATTCCAATCTGTCTTTGAGAACACTCTTCAAACCCTTCAGAAGTTGACTCTATCATATCTAATATTTGCAGTCTGAGAGGCCTAGTAGCTTCTCAGAGAAAACTGTTCCTACAGATTTCTATTCCCAATTAGGCAACTTCTTTCCTAAATTCACACATCCATACCTGTGCACACTAAATAGGTTACCATCTCCTAAGAATGTGACATTATTTGAGATTTTGCCACTATTCACTGGGGATCCTGGGAAGTGGAAAGAGGCAATAATCTGACTTTTAAAATATTAAGATTTTTTTTAATATTTTACCAAAAGCTAATCATAATAATAAGAATTCAGTAACAACTCCTTACTCATAGAAATCATGGGTTCATCTTTATGTCTCTAACATTTAGGATGATGCCTGGCATATAGTGTTTATAGAATGATCGATGAATGAATAAGTGGATGGATGATAAATTGTGTGTCATGTTTCATAACTCTGTAGAAATATCATATTCGGTCTCCTACCAAAAAACCCAATACCTTGATTCTTGTAAACTTGAGCCTATGTTATTAAAGTATGCAAACTTAGAATTGTTATATGTTCCAAGTGAATTGAACTTTGTTTCTAGATTTATGACTTAAAATTGAAATCTATTTTTGTTCTATGTTAATGTAACTACACCAGCTTTTTGAATGAATACTCACCCAGTATCTCTCTCTAGAATCTTTACTTACTTTCAACTTCTCATATATAGAGTAGATTGAATCATTAGCTATTCATTCCCTGTGATGATCTCATAGAAATGGAGTATATATCCATGGAGATTTTGTAGGATATAAAATCGACAGTTTCTGATTCAGTAGGTCTGATGTGGGGGCCAGAGAATCTGCATTTCTAGTAAGTTTCTGAGTAATGCTGATGCTGCTTTCTTAGAACCACAACTTTAGAAGCATGTTTCAAGAAGAAAAAAAAATTATATTTGTATTCTAAGCAACCACTCAGGTGATGCTGTTGTTGCTGATCTAGGAACCAAATTTTGAATTGTGCTTCTTTTCTGCCTCTGAATTCTTCTGATTTTCCATCTTTTTTCTCTTTGTGCTGTATCTGGATAATTTTATATTTTTATCTTTATTCCAGTTTCCAATTCCCTATTCTGCTGTTTTCAATCTCTTAATATAACCATGAAGTTTTTAATTTAGGTTATCTTGATATTCATTTAAAGAAATTATCTTTGCTTATTTTTCAAGCCTACTATGTCACATTTATAAAACCTAATGCGCGGCTGATTTGACATTTGGCATCTTAAGCAGAGTAAGCAGAGTTATATTAAAATTCATGTCTGAGGTTTGCAATTTGTTTTATACTGCTACTTCATATTCACAGTGTTTTGTTTCTCCATGTGATTAGTTAATATTTTAAAAATTAAAGGCCACTGGATTTGAAATATTTTTTGTGAGCATCCACTGGTCCGAGGATGCAGGAATCTGCTTTCAAAAACTTCCCTTGTGCTTCTGCCAGGTGCATAGTTACTACAAGTCATGGATCCCCTCTGAATAAATTATTGTTTGGGCATTCCTTGGTCATCCCAGGCCAAGTGTATTCAGAAAGTCCATGCAAAGGCAGGTCCTTGGCCCTATGTTCTCATTTCCTCCCTTCTGGTTTGTTCTCCGTTCTGCTCAGAGGTATGTCAGACATCTCTGAAGTCCCTAGGGAGGCAAAATGGGGTACAGCTAGAATGGGATTACATCTGGTATACCATTATCCTAAAGACATGGATTCCCTACTTAATTAGGAAAGGAAATCCTACAGGACTGAGCCTTGGTCAGATCCTGGGCCTTAACTTCTGTCTCTCTTACTATGTTCATGGTATCAAATCACCCGCAAAGATAACTTTATCATCAAATGCTCCCAAGGCAAAAATCGACCTAGTATTTATATCTCTGCTAACAGGTTTTTATTTACATATTTGGTCTTGGGGTTCTCCCATTGTCTTCTAAGTCCTCATTGTTTATAAAATTCGTTTTTAAAAATATATTTCTTTGGGCATGTTTTGTTATTTTTAGTGGAAGAGTTGATCAAGTAACTCAATTTTATCATTACCTGAGACTACCCTTGATTTTAAAATACACATTTTTGACAAGAATGTAGATAATATTGATATATATTAGGTTAAAATGTCTTTAGAAGTATAAGTAATACCTGTTTTCATTGCACTTATTTCACTTGAGTGATAATAACCCTACTGTGTGTGAAGTAATTTTGGCTAGCAGTTAGATGACTCTGAAATCAGCATTTTTATACATATAACATAGGGCTTTCTGTTCCATTTTACAACTAATGTTTCACTGTAAGATTTGACTTTTCCTGCTACTTACCATAAACTAGCTATGAATTTCTTGCAAAACAAAATTTTAATGTCTAAGTAGGCTAAGGGTAAATAAAAATTAAAAATAAGAGGCTTAATTCTCTCTGTTAAAGATAAAGGAAAAGACTCTATCCACCCTCCCTCTTTTTTAGAACACTTTGGTAAACTTGTAAATTCCTTCTGTCCCTTTGAAATGTATGTAAATCATTTTTAAAAACTAAATAAGCCTCTAACTGGCATCACAATCTCAGACTGCCTTTCTCAAGTATGTGGAAATCATTCTCTTTGAAATATAATCATCAAGAAAAAGGTCTCCTTCCTGGTCCCATGGGAGCATAGGAGACTAACCTCAGTTGCAGGCTGCCTCTCTCAAAAATGCAAAATCATCGTAAGATATGAAAAGTTTATTTTCTCCCATAAATATTGTCAATTAACTAACACAGAAGTTCACTTCAACTACAAAAAAAAATTGTAATGAACAAATAGTGCTGACAAGTTTTCTTAATTGAGGACTAGTTTTGCTTATCTCCAGAAAATGTACACAATGGGTACACCTGCTTGGCTACATTAAAGAGTAAGACCTTTTTCTAACTTTTAAAACTTTGTGATGGATTGTCTATGGTGTGTGTCACATTTTAGTTTAATGCTTATCCAATAAAAAAAATATTTTCCTTCTCTTCTACCTTTGTGCAGAAATTTTCTGCCTTGGGAGGAGATTTTTGTCTGTAATTGTATTTCCCCAATCACACCAAGTTACATCCAGCTGAGGTACTGTTAAGTATATAATGAAGTAAGCACTAAGAAATCCTTCAATAAACTATAACATATAAAAGGAAATTTCTACCAACAGTCACCTACAGTATGTTTAACTACAGATGGAACTAAACATTTGTAATGTAGCTAGAAATGTTATTTTGTTTTTTTAGAGGTTGCGGAAGGGCAGAGGGACAGGGAGAGAGAAAATCTTAAGCTGGCTCCACAGCCAGCATGGAGTTCAACGTGGGGCTCGATCTCATGACTCTGAGATCATTACCTGAGTGGAAACCAAGACTTGGATGACTAACTGACTGAGACACCTAGGCACCCCATAACTTATTTCTTAACCTCCATTCAAGATAAATATACTTGATATGCCATATTTAGAAGAGTAGTTATAACACCACTAATAATTGCCTATACTTAATATCTTTAGAGTATCATCATTTTTTTTTAAAGATTTTATTTATTTGTTCATGAGAAACACACACAGAGAGAGAGAGAGAGAGAGAGAGAGAGAGGCAGAGGGAGAAGCAGGCTCCATGCAGGGAGCCCAATGTGGGACTTGATCCCAGGACTCCAGAATCGCACCCTGAGCCAAAGGCAGATGCTTAACCGCTAAGCCACCCAGGCATCCCCTTTCAGTTATTCCTAATGAACACTATGGAATATTAAACATATCAGCAAGGGGAGTCCCAAATGTCTTAGAGAAGTCATTAAAATAAACTAAGAGATGCATTTTTAAAATGGAAAATCTAATATCTGCTACTGTTGAGATGATCTAATAGAGGGATTTCTGGAGATGTGAATAATATGAGATATAGTTTATAATTTGAATAAATGATCATCATAATTAACAGTGTTTTGAATAAGTAATAAAAACTCAAAAGTTTTCTTAAACTTTATAGGCTATTTAGTACAATCACTATACACAAAGCATTATTTAGATCACCATACAATGTATATGAAAAACAAGAATCCTGAAGCTGCACACTTATCTCTGCCACTAAGCGTTTTGGACAAATCACTTAATTTCTTTCATGTTCATATCCAAAATTTGAGCATGGAGGTAGAATTCTCATTCTGTTTTTTTGGTTGTTTTTTTTAAGTTTGCTCCAAGCCAAATGCAGGGCTTAAATTCACAACCCTGAGATCAAGTTAGATGCTCTACTGACTGAGCTACCCGAGAGACCTCTCATTCTGTAATTATGATTGCGTCTTTTTACTTCATTTTATAGAACCTTCTCTCGATCCTTTATTTTCACAGGAATAAGATTCAGCTTTGTACATAAGGTATAAAAGTCTGTCTGAGGACATCAGCAAGAGGGCAGATGAGAAAGCTATGGCCATCTTTTCCTCCACAGAGACACTAAGTTAACAACATATGGACCAGAATATCTCTGTAGGAACTCTTACAGATTGGTTGAGAAACTCTAATACCCTGACTGTTGTAAAACCAATAAGGGATTCCAATGAAAGAGGTAAGAAATTTTGCAGGTTTTGACACATCCTCATGCCTCTTCATGTATGTGGCACAGCATGGAGCAACCAGGAGGAAATCTCCCATACCGAAGGTCCTCTATTGTGACAGAAACAAAAAAGTGGATCTTAAATCCAACATCCATGCTTATGTGACCGCTGCCCAAGGCAATAGCTTCTATCTCCCCTGACTCAGCACTAATGGGTCAGCACCAGGGTTTGGAAGCCACTGGAAACAGAGGTGTGCATGTTAGACCTGCAGTTCCATAGGCAAACATGAGAGGCAGCAACAGAACAGAAAAGGTTTGAAAGACCCTAGAACTTCCAGTCTGCTGATTGGTAAAGGATTCCCCTGTGTTAAGCCAGTATGCAGACTGAGATAGGTGGTTGTTTTCTCAAATGTCCACATCAATCCCTGTCAAAAATATTATAAGGCATACAAAGAAACATAGCCCAATTAAAGGAACAAATTGATACTACAGAAACCAATGCTAAACAAATGCAGATCTATAAGGAATTTAAAATAAGTGTCATAAAAATGCCCCAGGTAAAAAAGAGCACAGACACGAAACTAAGTGAAATCTGGGAAACAATAGAAGAGCAAAATGAGAATATGAACAAAGAAATCAATTCTATAAAAATCAACCAAATTCTGTTACTGAAAAACGACAATACCTGAACTGAAAAATTCATCAGAAGGGCTTAATATCAGACTTAATCAGGCAAAAGAAAGAATCTGCAAGCTTGAAGAAAAGTAATTTTAAATCATTGAGTCAGAAGAACAAAAACAAAAAAGAATAAAGAAGTGAAGAGTGACTAAGGGATTTATGGGATATTATCAAGGTAACCAATATACACATTATGAGTATCCCAGAAGAATAAAAGCAAGAGAAGAACTTATCTGAAGAAATGATACCAGAAAAGTTCCCACATCTGAGGAAAGAAATGTTCATATAGATTCAAGAAACTAAAAAACTCCAAACTTACATGAAGCAAACATGATAGAGTTGAAGAGAGAAATAGACAGCAACAAAATGGTCGTAGGAGACTTCAATATCCCTCTGCCAGTGATGGATAGAAAGCCAGACGGAATATCAATGAGGAATTAGAGGACTTGAACAATGCTATAAACCAACTGAACTTAAATGTCATTTACACAATACTTTACCCAACAACAGCAGAAAATACATTCTTCTCAAGGGCGTGTAAAACATTCTCCAGTATAGATTATGTGTTAAGTCACAAAACAACTCCTAATAAATTCAAAAAGGTTGAAATCATACAAAGTATATTTTCTGATCACAATAAAATGAAACTAAAAATCAATAGCGCAAGGAAAACTGAAAAATACACAAATATGTGGAAATTAAACAACTTACTTTTAAACAACAAATGGGTCAAAACAGATATCACATGGGAAATTAGAAAATACCTCAGAATAAGTGAAAATGGAAACACAACATACCAAAAACAATGGAATGCAAGAAAGGCAGTGCTAAGAAAGAATTGTATAGTTGTTAAATATGTATATTAGTAAAAGAAAGATCTCATATTATCAACCTGACTTTACACCTCAATAAACTGGAAAAAGAAGAACAAACCTAACCCAAACTTGCAGAAGGACAGAAGCAATAAAAATCAAGGAAAAAAATAGAAAATTCTAAAAAGAGGAAAAAAATCAACAAAACTATAAGAAACTAAGAGGTTTTTTAAAAAGATTAACAAAATTGACAAATCTTTAATTAGCTTAAAAAAAAAGATAGACTCAAATAACCAATCAGAAATAAAATGAAGGGACATTATAACCAATACTGCAGAAATTTAAAGAATTATAAAAGAATAAAAAACTTGGAAAACCTAGAAGAAATGTATATATCCCAGGAAACACAACCTACCAAGACTGAGTCATGAAGAATTATAAAATCTGAACAAATCACCAAATCACCAAAACAATTTTGAATGAAAATTAATTTGGGGAATTCACATTTCCTCATTTGAAAACATCTTACAAAGCTACCATAATCAAAACAGTGTGGTACTGTCATAAAGACAAATACTAATGAAATACTACAGAGAGCCTGGAAATAAACCCTCATATAAATGGTCAAATAATCTTTCACAATGATGCTAAGATCGCTCAGTTGAGAAAGGACAGTCTCTTCAACAAATAGTGTTAGGAAAATTCGATATATGCAAGTAAAAGAAATGAAGTCAAACCTTATCTGACACCATATACAAAAATTAATTGAAAAATAAAGACATGAAATTAAAGATTTAAAATTTAAATTAAGTATAAAACTTCTACAAGAAAACATGGGGAAAATGCTTCAGAACACTGGACTTAACAATTCTTTTGCAGATACAACAATAAAACTGCAGGAAAAAAAAAAACACCCAAAGATAATCATAGAGCTACGTCAAACTGAAAAACTTTTATGTCTTAAAGGACAACAGAAGAGAGGAAAAGTAAGGTGCCTCAGTCAGTCAGTTGAGCATCCAACTTTTGATTTGGGCTCAGGTCATGATCTCAGGGTCATGAGATCAAGCCCCACTCTGGCTCTGTGCTGAGTGTGGAGCCTGCTTAAGATTCTCTCTCCTACTCTCCCCCACCCCTCTACCTCTCTTGCTCTATCTCTTTCCCTCTATCTCTCCCAAGAAGATATTTGGAAAAAAAAAAAAAAAGAGAGAGAGAGAGAGAATGAGAGAGAAAAGCAACCTATAGAATGGGAGGAAACATTTGCAAATCATATATCTAATAGGCAATTAATATCCAGAGTATAAAAGAGAACTCTTCCACTTCAACAACAAAAATCAAATAATCTGATTTTTTAAATGGGCAAAGGACTTGAATAGACATTTCTCCAAAGATGATATACAAATGGTCAACAAGCATATTTTAAAAATGCTAAACATCACTAATCATCAGAGAAATGTAAATCAAAACTGCAAATATATATCACTTTCCACGCATTTGCATATCTAGTATCAAAAAATATTGAGAAAGTAACAAATGCTGCTAAGAATATAGAGAAATTGCAACCATTGTGCCCTACAGATGAGATTGCAAAATGGCTTGACCCACATGGATCAAGAGAATGAAGAGTCCTGAAAAAATTTAAAATAGAACTACCACGTGACCCAGCAATCTCAATTATGGGTTTTTATCCAAAAGAACTGAATGCCAGGTCTCAAAGACATAGTCATCAATTCATCTTCATAGCAACACTATTCATAAAAGCCAAGATGTGGGAGCAACACAAACATCCCCTAACAGATAAATGGATAAACACAAAGTGGTACATACATACAGTGGAATATTATTTAGCCTTAAAAAGGATGGAAATCCATATCACAGCATGGATGAAACTTGAGGACATCATGCTAAGTGGAATAAGCTAATCACAAAACGACAAGTAGTGTATAATTCCAATTATGTGAGCACTCTAACAGAGTAACATTCACAGAAGTAGAAAGTAGAATGGGGGTTTCCAGGGGCTGGAGGAGGAAGAAAGGAAGGGCTGCTGCTTAATGAGCACAGCGTCTCTGATGTGCAAGACAAAGAAAATTGAAAGCAATGGGAAATTACATAACCTCACTGAACTATATACTTAAAAATGGTTCATAGGGTAAATTTAATTCATGCATTTCTTACCCCAATTTTATTTATTTATTTTAAGATTTTACTTATTTATTCATGAGAGACACAGAGAGAGAGAGAGAGAGAGAGAGAGGCAGAGACACAGGCAGAGGGAGAAGCAGGGAGCCTGACATGGGACTCGATCTCAGGTCTCCAGGATCACACCCTGGGCTGAAGGCGGCGCTAAACTGCTGGGCCACCAGAGCTGCCCCCTTTCTTACCACAATTTTAAAGAATCCCTGTGTAAGGTTTCTCTGAACCTATTTTTCCAGTTTCATGTTACAATAGTCCCACCATATATCCAATCCTCTGATGGCCACCACACTAAGGGGTCATTTGAAACCCCTAAATATTTCCCACATACTCTTTTTTCCACTTGGAGCACTGTGATCTATTTTCTCAATTTAAAGGACTCCTCATTTGGAAGGAAAACTCACCATGGTCCAAATCAGCAGCAGGGTAAGGACTAAAGAAGAGAAACATCTTGCAAGAACTAGGCTCACATAGGACTGCTGCCCAATTTCAAAGGCACCCTCTACCCTCTTTGTGGCTAACCCTGACTTGTTAAACCTGGCTTAGTTGCCCTTTTTCTGATTTGGCCTGTGGTTACAAATTAGCCAGATCTTTGCTACCCTTTGCTTCTCTCCTTTTGCAAATGTGCTTTACTCCAATCATATTTCATTTCTTTTTTGGAAACAGTCACATTTTCCCCCACTTCCAGGCTTTAGCAACGTGCTTAAATGTGCTGGGACACTGTACCCCCTCCCTCCTCACCTGAGTAATTTCTACTCAGTGGTTAGTTTATATGCAATTTCCAATTTCCTCTATACAGTCCCATCTGACATAAAATGTTTTGAGTTATCTATTGTTTCCATCAAGTTCTAGATTGTTCTAATGGTATCTAATGGTAACACTCAACCACAGTGTTTAATATTGATTACAATTGCCTGTTTATATGTCTCGATCAGCATTGCATCCATAGAACCTTGGTACTCTAGAAAATTTGCTAGGTTGATGAAGCGGTGAATAAATCAGCGCTCTTCCTTGTGATCTGGGGAGGAATACTGAGAGAAGCAATCGTGCAACAGACGCCTAGAAAGTAGAGATTGACAGGGTGATGGGTTAATGACCGGACAGTTAATAGAGTGATTGAGGAGATCTGCTCCCACTTGCTATGTAGAAATTCACAGAAGAAAATCATTCTCACTCTGACAAGAACAGGCTGGAAAACCTACAAGATCATGATTATTTTGAGCCCATCACAGAGGTGATGTCACAAAGTAAACAAATGAACTAAAATCAGAAAAGTGACAGCTTGCCTCGGAAAAATGGAATGCAGAACTGTTTCATGTATGGCAGAGCTGGCAAAGAAGGAGGAAGTCACCCAGGGAATTGGGTGAAAAGAAAGCAACTGAACTTTTTTTTTTAAGATTTTATTTATTTATTTATTTATTTATTTATTCATTCATTCATTCATTCATGAGAAACAAAGAGAGAGAGAGGCAGAGACACAGGCAGAGGGAGAAGCAGGCTCCATACAGGGAGCCCAACATGGGACTCAATTCCAGGTCTCCAGGATCATACCCTGGGCCAAAAGTGGTGCTAAACCACTGAGCCACCTGGGCTGCCCAGCAACTGAACTTTTAAGACATGTTTATATTTTTTATTTTTTATTTTTTTTAGTTTATATACATGAAGGAGTATATATGTGTATATAATTGAAGTTCGATTTGCCAACATATAGTATAGCACCCAGTGCTCATCCCATCAAGTGCCCTCTTTTAACGCATTTTTAAAGGCCAATTGCAAACTTGCCTGGCAGTTCAAGAGCCTGGGAGCCCCACGCAGAGGAAAGTCTGCACGCTGTGCCAATTCTGTTCCATGGACCCTTCCTGAGCGCTCAGAGAAAGACTGGTGTAGGTCAATAAGATCTGAGAGGCTGGCTCTAAAACACAAGGGTGCCAGCCTGCCAGTGCCTCCAGGCAGACTCAGAAGCCCAAGGAAAACACTCTCATACCCTGGCAGCCAGGGCGTGTGAGGCAGCTGGCATTACCCTGGGAATGAACCACGAGTGCTGAGAGATGTAGTCAAAAAGCCCAGCTACTTGGGGCTTGCCTAGGGTTGAGGGTGAAGCAGGAATTTAGGAGAAAGCCTCCCACACTCTAGGCCATGGAATGAGTGTGAGACAACCACTACTACTGCTTACAATCAGCAAAGAGTGAGAAACCCCTGCCTCACTTGATAGGCACCCAGGATCTGCCTGAGTCTGGAAGTGAAACATGGGACCCCAGAGACACCTTGCAACACCATGTAACTAAGAAGTACAAGACAGCGGGAAGAGATACCAGGCAAACAGGAGGCATATGAAAGCTTGTGTGGCTACATCAATACCAGACGAAATAGGCTTTGAGGTGAGCAACAACACCAGTTAAAGAAGGATATCTTATAAGAGTCAACTAGCCTAATAAAACTCCCAGGGGTGCCTGGGTGGCTCAGTCAGTGAAGCGTCTGCCTTCGGCTCAGGCCATGATCCCAGCATCCTGGAATCGAGCCCCCCATCAGGCTCAATGCTTCACAGGGGTGTGGGAGGGTCTGTTTCTCCCTCTCTCTCTCTCTGCTGTTCCCCCCACTTGTGCTCCCTGGCTCTCTCTCTGTCAAGCAAATAAAATAAAAATTAAAAAAAAAAAACATAAACAAAACTCTCAAATACATTATGGCAAAAATTCATAGAAATTTTTAGGGAAAATTGATAGGGAAATAGGAAAAAATCACATTCATAGTTAGAGATTTTAACCCACTTGTCTCAAAAATTGATAAAGCACTAGAAAACACATCAGGAAGGATATAGACAATTGGAGCAATATTAATAACCTCATTGACAGATACTCGGAGAACAAGTATACTTGGCAACCACAGAATGCATATTTTTCTCAAATGTACCATATTCACTAGAAGAGACCCTATGCCCGCCCAAACACATGTCTAAATCATTTTAAAATGATCAAAATCACACAGATTAGGTGTTCTGATAAAAACAGTGTTAAGTTAGAAATCAGTATATAGAAATCCCTGTATAACCAATGGGATCAGCAATTACAAAGAATATTAAAAGATATTCTGAACTGAATAATGATGAAATTATAACACTGGAATGTATGAGATGACCTAAAGATAAATGCATTACTTCATGTGCCTGTATTAGAAAAATAATTAAGAAGGTCAGAATCTTTAAATCTTAAAAAAAAAAAAAAAGGATGCCTGGGTGGCTCAGTGATTTAGTGTCTGCCTTTGGCCCAGGCCATGATCCTGGAGACCTGGGATTGAGTCCCACATCAGGTTCCCTGCATGGAGCCTGCTTCTCCCTCTGCCTGTGTCTCTGCCTCTCTCTCTGTGTCTCTCATGAATAAATAAATACAATCTTTAAAAAAAAAAAAAAAAAGGCAGCCAAATTTTTTTTTTAAATAGCAATTACTAGTAAAACACTAAAGATTAGAAAAACATGGACTATAATTATCCATAAAGAAATATATGTACTTTGAAATCTCTTTTCAAATTTAATAAATTTTTATTTGGAGAAGTATAACATTGAAAATTTTTCTATTTATTTGTTTGTAATTCCATGTCTGGCTATGAAAGAGTGACACACACCAGATTTGCTCTATGGCCACACACAAATAAAAACTAGACAAAATCTCTGAAACTACTGTTTTCAGACTTCAGGAAACAACAGCACAGAGCTGTAATTTCTGTAGGAAGGGAAGCAAAAAAAAGTGAGCCCTATATTTGGCCCAACTCTATACTCAGAAGCAAATTCTGAACCTTACAACAGGGAGGAAAATTCTAAACAGAGCGCTGATTTTAAAGTGTCCAAAGTGGCTAGAAGTTGTGAGGCAGACATACAATTTGAATATTTGAAAGAGAGGAGTGTAAAGGGAGCACAGAAAAATATTTGAATAAATAGTGTTTTTTTAATTTAATTTTTATTATTAATTTTTCCCAAATTTCATGAAAATTATGAACCCACAAATCTAAGAAGTCCAGTTAACCCCAAGCATAAGACACTTGTGGAAAATACCAAGATGCTTCCTAACTAAATTGTTTAAAACCAGAGAAAACTTTAAAATAGTCATCAAAAATAAAGCTCACTGAGTGTAAGACAACAACAAAAATAAAGATGACAGTAAGTTGGGATTCCTGGGTGGCTCAGCTGTTGAGTGTCTGCCTTTAGCTCAAGGTGTGGTCCTGGAATACTGGGATCCAGTCCCACATTGGGCTCCCTGCATGGAGCCTGCTTCTCCCTCTGCCTGTGTCTCTGCCCACCCCTCCTCCTCTTTCTCTTCCTCTCTCTGCATCTCTCATGAATAAATGACTTTTTTTAAAAAAGAGGACAGTAAATTCTCCCAACAGTGCAAGAAAAAATACAATGAAACAGGATCTTAAAAGTAATTTTAATAACCTATTAACTTAGAATCTCATCCCCAGCAACACAGCTCTCAAACATGCGGTGAAATAGTATCCTTTTAAGACTACCAAAGGCTGAAAGAAGTCATCAGAAGCAGACTAAAAAGCAACAGACGTAAAAGAACACTCATCAGCCAGAAGGAAAATGATGCCCCATAAAATAGAACAAAGGAGTGAAGAGCATAAGAATGGATAATAATATGGATAAATATATGAGGTCTTTTCTTATTATTTAAATACCTTTAAGAGAAAACAGCCTACAGAAAAATAATAACAGTAAGTCGCTGGATTTATAAACTCTGTAGAATGACAAACTGTGGCAATATAGCCAAAAGTCCAGGAGGGAAGAAATTAACGTGTAGGGTAAGATTCTTATAATATATGTGAAGGGCTACAATTACTATAATACCACTTGATGAGAGACCATGATAAATGAAAGCCGTAGACTGTGGCATCCAAGGCCACCAGTAAAACAATAAAACAAAGAATTACATTTCGTGAGCAAAGAAGGTAACATTGGGAATCATTCTAAATACATACTTAATCCGGAAGAATTAAAAAAGCAGACAAGGAAGAGAAAAGAAGCCAAGAACAGACGTGACAAAGAAAACAATCAGGAAGGTGGTAGATTTAACTTCACCATAAGTTGGTGATGGTCATCATAAACATTAATATTCCAAATACTCCAATTAAAAGGCAGATTGTCAGTCTGGGTTAAAAAAAAAAAAATACAAAAACCAAAAAAACAACAGCTATGCCCAACTGTATGTTATCTACGAGAAATCTATTTTAAGTGGAAGACTCAAATTAATCGTGAATGGAGGACTTTGATTTCAACTTACATACACACAGTGAGCTGCAAAAGCAGAGGTCTCACCTGCACAGCAAGCCAACAAGATGGACAGGCAGCAAATGAAGGACTTTTCTTGGACCCATTAGAGAACCCACAGGACAGAGGACACGTGCCCTTCACATATATTATAAGAATCTTACAATACACATTAATTTCTTCCCTCCTGGACTTTTGGCTATATTGCCACAGTTTGTCATTCTACAGAGTTTATAAATCCAGCGACTTACTGTTATTATTTTTCTGTAGGCTGTTTTCTTTTAAAGGTATTTAAATAATAAGAAAAGACCTCATATATTTATCCATATTATTATCCATTCTTATGCTCTTCACTCCTTTGTTCTATTTTATGGGGCATCATTTTCCTTCTGGCTGATGAGCGTTCTTTTACGTCTGTTGCTTTTTTGGACCATCCTGAAGAGACAGACTTGCAGGGAAACACAGGATTTGCTTACGTGTCAAGGAAGCCACTGCTGGACATCGTGTATATTGGCAGAAACATTAGAGATTCTGGGGCATCGCTGGTAAAAATGTGAAGACTCCTGGGGGCTGAAGTCATAAGGAGGTTCCCATCCTTCTCCAGGCCCTCATGGAAAGGACATGGGAGAAACTGAAGAAATCTCCTCTTGTGGCACTAGCGGGAGACAAGAAAAGGCAGCCGCTGTAAAATCCATCCAGACTCTTTTCCCTTATGGAGCAAGAGGCTCAATCTCCAGGGAAAATGATATCACCTGAGAGCCTAAGGAAAACTCCACCTCAGCTAGGAGAAGAGAGCTCTGCCCTATGCCTATCTCCCTGTCTCACCTAAGAAGAAATCCATAAAAGCCCTAATCTCCCTGGGAGAGTGTCTCAAGGACAGGCTGAGAACACTGGAAAATACTTATTCTGGGGGGCAGAGGGGGAACCTCCATCCCTGGAGAAGGAACACTTGTGAAGACCATGGCCCATATGCCTTCTGGAGACAGCGGTTTAATCAGAGCAGCTGGTGGCAGGCTAACAAGCCTCCAGCCCAGCTGGGAGAACTGGAAGATCAAAAAACCTAAAGGGGAGAAGTCACTACAAGAATTTGCAGCTTCTGGTGCTCACAGCAACCACAGACTTCAAACAACCCAACTCCTGACTTGATTAACATAAATTCCCACTCTAAAGACCTATTTATCTCACTATCTGCTTCCCTACACACATGCCAAACAGAACATTCCAAAGCACGCCAAAGGGCAAGGAAATACAGTCAGAAGGCATAAAGCATTCCTCAGAATGAGACAAAGATGACGTGGAAGTTGTAATTATGAGACAGGGGAATGTAAAATAACTATGATTAACATGATAAAGGTTGTTGTAAAGGAAAGGTAGCCTAGCAGCAAGATTCCAGAGGTCCTTGGAGCAGAGAGGTGGAAACTATAAGAAAGAATTAAATGGAAATGCTGGAATGTGAGCCAAATTACTCTCCTCGATATCCTTTAGTCTTTTTCCCCCCTCTAGTTCACCATCCACACCAGTAAAAAAAAAAAAAAAAAAAAAAAAGTAACTGTTCCTAACTATCAGTAAACACCTTATGGCTCTCCTCCAGTTAAGAATCTTCAAAGGGAAACAATAGGATAAAAAATAAGATTGGAGCCACACAGACTTAGAATGGAACGCTGGCTTCATCACTTCTTAGCTGTGAGATCCAGAACGCCTCAAACACTTTCTGAGCCTCTCTCCATCTGAAAAGTGGGAATAATAACGCACTATGAGGATTAAAACAGGGAACAGAAACACTAAGTCATAGGGCACATAAAGAGACACGTGGTGGCAGCTGTTGTCCTCTGTTAAATCCTAACCTTCAGGACGTCAGGCCTTTCTTTGCTTACACCACCTCTCACAGACCCGATAGCTGCATAGACACCGTTTTCCACTGCATCCAGTCGGGTCCTGCTCCTTACCAACCCTAAAATAATGAAATTCTGTTTGAAGACTCGCTGACTATTCTACTCCTGCTGTTGTGCCCAAGATTGTGAATCCGAGAAACCACCAAGGAGCCGACACCGATGCAAGCACACGAGGGTTTATTTACAAGCTCGAGCTAGGGTCCAAGTGTATACTCCACACAGCAGAGCAGGGGCTTGGACCCCCAAGGGGGTTACAACTGGGTATTTTTATGGGCTGGTCTAGGGGATTTTCAGAAGGGGTGGAGGAATTTTTTCCATTCCAATATGGGGGAAAGGGTGGGGCAGTTTGTTAAGATCTCATATGGGATTCCCTGCCGAGGGCATTCTGAGCTCTGTTTGTCTTCCTGATATGGGATTCCCAGTCAAGGACATTCTGCAGTTTTTCCTGTAAAGTTCAGCTCTTATTCCCAGGGGTCTAAGATGACTGTACTTGTGCTAATGCTAAACTTGAGGTGGAATGGCCTTAATTTTCTCGGCCTCCACACTGCGAAGCCCTCTTCCTGTGTTTCTGAAGTACATTAGTATATGTACCCAAAATATAGCATTAATTATTGACCCTCTGTTTTCCCAGTTAGCTTACCAACACCTCAAGGGCAACAGTGTTCTCTTGAATCTGTTTGCTTCACTCTATCTGGTACAATTTGGGTGAACTTTTCTTTTATTCTTACCCAAACTATATCATATTCAAGATGTAGAAAGGTAGAAATCTCTTTGGGATAATTTAAATAAGTTCTATCTTTCTGAAATTTTCTTTCTTTTTTTTTTTTAATTCTTATTCATTTGTTTGAGAGAAAGAGAGAGTGCGCACACAAGCAGAGGGAGCAGCAGAGGGAGAGGGAGAAGCAGGCTCCCCACTGAGCAGGAAGCCTGACACAGGTGCTTGATTCCAGGGTGCTGAGGTCACCCCCAGAGCTGAAGGCAGACGTTTAACCAACTGAGCCACCCAGGCGCCCCTGAAATTTTAATAGATCCTACAACACTGATGTTCATTCAGTCATGTTAATTTGGAGGACACAATTTTGTGTCTCACATTTCTCCAACTCTTTTGAATTCCCAGACATAAGCATATGTAAAACAAACAAACAAAAAAAATCTTTCTGCGTCACTTCCTTTTTTGTCTCCAAATGTTAGTTTGTTAGTTGTTTTTTTTTTTTTTTTTTTGGTCCACTTCTGTTTGATATCATTTTGGCAATAGAGTTCCTATTTACTAAAAAGAAAAAAATTCCACCAAACAGTATGACCCAGCCCTTGAAGTAAAAATGAAAGGTTTTTATCCCCGCTGAATGCAATAAGTAAAATGTGCATCTTCAAAATGCATAATAAAATAAGGCTATATTGTGTTTTTTGTTTGTTTTGTTGTTTTACTTTTTTTACATTGTGTTTTATGATAAATATTTGTTGCTAAGTTTTATGTAAGTCACAAAAATCACAATGAGAAACATAATTCAATAGAAAATATACATGCCTATATTTTATTTATCTTACCTGCAGCATATGAACAGGCGATGCTTGATAGTTCCGATGATGTCCTCGTCACCAAAGAGCAAGAATTGATTCGAATATTTTCATATGTTCAGGTAACTGGCCCAGTTAACTCTCAGATGTTTTTCAATGTATTTACAACATCATATAATACACAACTTCATCTTTCCTGGGGTAACGGATGGTCTTTAAATTTGCTGAAGACAGCTGAGACTGTCACATCCCAAAGGCATGACCTTGCCTCTCTGGGCTATGTAGGATTATCCGAGGGTCAGGTCAGAGACTTGAAGAACTGCAGAGAACCTACAGGTAAAGGCAGAGAGCAAATATGACTGATAACGAAGGTAAGAGTTTCTGCTTTCTTGCTTGATCACTCTTACCTAACAGCTCTACTGTTGAATTTTATGTATCCCCTCCCAGTTTAGATCTCATGGTCAGATTTTTCAGAGTTATCCTTTCTGGAACCATCCATTACTTTTCATTTTACTCTGGCAAGTGACCAGCTGCTTCCATTGCTTCCATTAGTGACTGCCGAGGACAGCTAAAAAATAAGGTTAAACAAGCAAAAATCCAACCACCACCACCACCACCACCATACTCTGATGGACTCCACCACAAATAAGCCCTGCCTGACATCAATCAAACCCTCTCTCCAGTTCTCCGATTCTTTTATTCATCCCTGTCCCCTAAAGCTGATTCTTGTCCTGGTGATTTATTAAATTCAATGCCCTTAGGAGTAAAGTAGTGAGGAAGCAGGCTAGGATATGGGGAGAAAAATGCAAGGAGGAATATGTTTTACCAGGAGGCTATTCTGTTCCACTGCAAAGCTCTAGGTCATGAATTGTCCCCACAGAGATGGTCCCACCTTGAGTCAAGGGAGTTGGTGTTTTCCCACTTCTATGTCAATACCTGGCTGGGGTCTGCAGCCAAGAGGTGGTCCTATTCTAGAGAGGGTATAGCTGCAAGAACTTAGCAGCCAATAGTCACGGCAGTCAGGGGTGGGCACACTGCCAGTAAAGGGGATGCAGATGGGGTACCAAGAGTGACCGGTGTAACTTCCTTCATACTAGCTTTTATTCTTCACACCAGATTTTTTAAAGGCCTCCCCCATTCCATTTAAGGTCTTGAAAAAGTAAAAAAAAAACTTGATGCCAATTTCCCTCAGCTCTCTTGCCACCTCAATACTTCTCCCTAACTCCACTGTTTGTACCATCCCCAAAGTGTCTCCACATTTTTAGCCTTTCTTGTGTTTTGCCCTTCTAGATCAACATAAGAAATATTTTCCAGAGGTTTTTTTTTTTTCCTTTTGCTTTCCATTTCATCACTGTCTCTCATCTTCAATATACTCATTTCTATACATTGTTCTTTAAAAAAAAAAAAAAGCTATTCCTTGATATTGTGCACTTTGGTCCACTATATTTTCTCACTAACAAACTTTTTGAAAGAGTAGTTTTGGCTCCTGTCTCCACTTAATTACCATCTGTTCATTCCTTAACCATTTTCTTTTTTGGCTCTAAATTGCAATATAATTACATATACTTGGAAGCGGTAAAAACACATTTTCTTCGCTGAAGGAATATCATGATCTGGTTTTTCGGCCGCCAGGATTATTGCTGAAATTATTCCACAATAGGTTAGCTATCTCCTCACCAAATTCAATGGCATTTTCTCGGTTTCAAAATCCTAAATGTCATTCACCATCACTGATTAACTCATTTTTTAATTTCTTTTATTTGGTAGAACGAAATGGAGAAAAAGTGTATCCTCTTGTATTGTATGGAGAAAATTGTATCCTATTGGCTTCTATTTCTGTTTCCGCGTAACACTTAATAAGCCACAGTCAACAGCATAAGAAGTTTCTTTCAAGCTAAGGACATTCTGCTGATTGTCAGGTTGCTTGTTGGACAGAAAACTTAGATGAGTGTCCTATTCAAATTTGGGTTCAAAGCAAGATTGTTCTGCATAGGTGTGAAGAGAGAAACCCACAATGTGAATACCGGGTAGAGTGAATCATTAGTGAGGGAGTAAGAAGCACAAAATTTGGGATATAAAATACATTTTAAAAGATATAAAAATATCTATGGGGATTTTTTTAAGTAAAATTTTGCATGCTATGGGACACAATTCTTCCTGTTAATCTCATTAAACCATCAGTCAAGATTATAAAAATTACGAAGCCTGGTATAACTATCTTATAGAAACCAGAATTGCCTGATTGACTTAGGATAGAAAGCAATCAACCAGCACATAAAAGTGGAAAATGGACAATGAGGTCATTCCTGGCTTCCTCAATTCTACATTATACTCTGCTTGAGGGATCCCTGGGTGGCTCAGTGGTTTAGTGCCTGCCTTTGGCCCAGGGCATGATCCTGGAGTCCTGGGATCGAGTCCCGTCGGGCTCCCTGCATGGAGCCTGCTTCTCTCTCCTCCTGTGTCTCTGTCTCTGTCTCTCTCTCTCTATCATGAATAAATTAAAAAAAAAACATCTTTATACTCTCCTTGAAGCTACTCTTCAATTCCATTTGCTGGGTGTAGTGTGGAGGTGGTTGACCAGTAGTACATAACCTTCATTGAGGACTTACAATTAGACAGGCACTATGATAAACATTTTGTATAGATATTTTATTTAATACTCAAAACCTGTATGGAGGTTGGTTATACTATTAACCCAATCTTTCAGATAAATAAATTGAGACTTACACTGCTGACTGCTTTAGCTATATTTAGTTGTAATTGTAACTTAACTTTTCCAATCCTTACTAGTAAACTGCCCTGGTTTTGTTCACCTTTTTATGTCCTCTCTTCCCAAATACGACTACAGCTTATAAAATACAGACCACACCTTAGTATCCTTTGTATCTGACAGAATTTGTGATGCTGAGAATACCAATTTAGAACATACTTCTGAAGATACTGAAGGTGTCCTAACAGATTCAAGACACACAGGATGAAAAGCTTAGGCTTCTTAGCTTCTCAGTGGGCTTTTCAAATTATTATTTACGAAATGCTTACTGTTCTTAAAATAATCCCTTAGGCCACTTATTTAAGTAGAAAGTTCACTGGAAAAAAAGTCATAAAGGCACAAACTCCACGAGGGCAGAAACTCCATAGGTTGAGTATGTCATTGACTAATATGTTTAGTATCAGTGGTGATAGAATATTTGGCCGCTGATAAAACACATGAATAAACCAGTTAGAAATATTTTGGATACTATAATCGCACACTGCCTATGACCATCAGCCCTTCTAGTGCCTAATGCCTATTTACTGTCCCCAATAAATATTGGAATAAATGTGAAAGAAGGAAGAAAGAAAGGAGAGAAGGAAGGAGGGAGAAATGAGACTTTCTTCATAATTCTAAAATACGTTTAGCTGATATATAAACTTCCATGTGTATGTCCCAAAGGAAGCAAAGCACAAAGCTTTTTAAAATTTCCTTTTAAGGGAGCACCTGGGTAGCCCAATTGATCTGACCCTTCATCTGAGCTCAAGTCTTGATCTCAGGGTTGTGAATTCAACCCTTGTGTTGGGCTCTACTGTGGGTGGGGAATTTACTCAAAAAAAAATTCCTTTCCAGAGGTACATGTTGCTTATGGATTGATTGCTATAGTTAAAATTCTTGTAAAAAAAGGGGGTTATTTCCTTATAAAGAGAATACCATTTGATCCACACCTTAGGATTTGGTGTTAGGATAAATTTGTTCTCACCGTGGCTAAAGATGAAAAACACTTTTGATCCCTAGAAATGATGCTTTAGTAATACAGGTTTGGAAAAATCAGCTTTGTTCTCTCCTAACACCCTCACATGTGCTTGAATATTTGCTAATTCCTTGTATCTAGTGGTGATATTTAGGAAGGACTCCAATTTACTGGTACCAGCATAACCTATGCCAACCTACTGGTGAGAAAGCAGCATGCTCTGGTAGCTTAACAACTCCCCAGATCCTCTACTGAAGCCACCGTGAGGGATAGATGGACTTCCATTGCACCACTTTCATCCAGTCACTTTTTATGGTTATAACTGCATTTAAAAGTCACCGTGGCTGTCACTGATCCATCTTGGCATTCCAGCTGATCCTCCATATAGTCAATCTTGCTGCTTGAAACCATCAGTATCTGTAGTGCAAGTATGTCAAGCAGTAGGAATAGGGAGTTCAGCATTTCATTGGCTGTCTAAATCAATCATTTTTTGAGCATGAATAAGTCATGCTTAAATGGATGGCTTCAGCCCACATTAAGCAACACTTGTGTGAGGAGAAAGTTGAAAAACAGAATAAATTCAGGTGTGGGGATGCCACAATGCATTCTCCTTTAGCCAGTCTCACTTTTTCTTTTGCCAAAATGATAGATATACAATCACTTTAATACAAATCCTGCTTAAGTCTCCTGAAACTGATTTAATAGAACAGCTTGTGATATTCCAGGAGAGAACTCATTAAGGAAATTCAAGATTCTGAAATCAGAATAGCGTTGCTGCCTTTCAGAACATGAAATGATAGATGGGAATGTCTTGCTATGCATGTTTACCAGAAGGCAGGTGTATTTCATTCCCTTGATCCCTTAAAGAACAGTTGAAGGATTTTTTCAGCATTAACTTCTCTCTTTTCAATTCCATCATCAATCTGTAATTCATTTCAGGATGTGTTTTTGTTGGGCATCTGTCTCGGTGAGCATTTCATTGGTTTCTTTTGAAGGTCATACCTTTGTATTTTTCCTATAGCAGAGTTGAGATTTTGCCAAGAGCAATGGGTTATGTGCTAAGGGACTAACCTATATTTCTTCAGTTTCACATTTACCGTGGCCTCTGCCATATTTGGTTGCATACAAATACAAGAATAACTCACTGCCCCAAAAGAAACCTTAATGATTGAGGAGATAACTGCACAATAGAAATCAAGAGAAAAACAAGACCTTCATGCTGTAATGCAAGCTGTAAACAGACATATGGACTATTTAGGTGAATTACCAAAACTCTCATTCAATATTCTCACACTTACATTCTACACCTGTGTTGATAAACCTAGTTGTATGATTTTACATTTCATATAAGATTAGAATCATCAACTAGTAACAAAAAAGCTGGCAACATTTACATTGGAGAAAGCATAATTACCTAGCAGAGAAAAACCAATGTTTATAATTCCATTATATTCATATAATAGAATACTATAGAGCAAACAAACCAAATGATTTACAGCAAGAGTTCGCAAACTTCTCTTGTAAGAGACCCAGTAGTAAATATTTTAGGCTCTGTAGGTCATAAGTTTCTGTCACAACTACTCAACTCTGCTGCTGTGGCAAGAAAGCAGCATAGACAACATGTAAGGCCGACTACATCCCATGGCCAATATTCCAATACAACTGTACAAAGACAGGCAGTGATACAGCTCTAGCCTGCAGGCTGTAGTTTACAACCCCTGATGTACAGTTAGGTAGAGAAACACAGACGAGTCTCAAAAAAAAAAAAAAAAAAAAGATTCAGAATGAAAAAAATTAAGTTGCTAAATGATATACACAGGGTGATGCCACATATTTATTGAAGTAAAAAAAGACATGACATTTCATTGTATGGTGTTTATGGATCGACACACATATCCTAAAATTAAAAGAGCATGCAGAAGAGTGATAAACATAAAATCATGGTAGTGATTATATCTGGAGAGAAAGCTTAGGGGAAGAGGGAAAACAAGATGTGCCAGCTATTTCTGCAATAACTTTTCTTCTTAAGCTCTATGTTGGCTGCAAATATGTTCATTATATTACTGTATAGATTTTTGTGTACCTAAAATATTTCATAATCATAAAAATAGGCACTTTAACTCAAGCAACATGGCATGCTGGGGCAATTTAATAGGGGCAAAAAATGAATTATACCACTTAGTATCTCTAAGTTTATCAATATTTTACATGAAGCAAAAAGAAAATTCATGCATATAACAACAATTATAAAGTTAATACAAAATAGAAAAATTCAATTTAGACCAGACTTCTGTTGAAGAGTCTAAACACATTTTAAATATATTTCAGAAAGAAAACAAAGTTAAGCTCTTGAGCTAGAATATTTTAATGCTTATATTGCTTTCTGTTATTGAAGACAATCATGTGGAATATTTCATGTTTGATTTGCCAAAAAGAGTTTTAGTACGTTGTAATCTTTTTCAGTGTTCAATATCATTTAAAACATATGTGAATATATTTGTATTCTCCAAATTTTCTAGGAATCTTTCCTTACTTCTCGGTAAAAGTGACTATACTATATTTTTAAAAACAGCATGGGATGGGCTTGCTTATTCAAAGTGGCTTCCTCAGCAGAAATTTTTAAGGTTTTAAGCAAAAGAACATGTGACTTTCAAATCAGAAAATTGTGAACGTTATTCCAATATAAGTGACCTCAACTGTACCTTAATTACCATTACCAGGCAATAAATCATTAACCAAGCACTAATAAAGAGGATTCATAGGAAAGAAAATTCTTTCTTCTAAGTGTGGAATTTTAAGCATTACTTCTTGAAGGTATAAAATATTCTTCCAGTTACTGGGAATCAGAATAACAAACCTATAGAGGTTATGGACTTTTAGAAGACAATAAACAATTTTTCATGTAAGTATATATTAATTATTGTAATCAATACATAGACACTGTTCTAGTCCCTGAAAAGGCAATTGTGTATAGACAATCTTGGCTCTGTCGGTTGCAAGAACCTAGAAGTAACAACATCCCAGTAGCAATGAGCATATCTCACACAGAAATCTTAGTTTCTAATAATATTCTTCAGAAAAAGGAACCAACATCAAGACAGTGTGGTACTGGCACAAAAACAGACACATAGATCAATGGAACAGAATAGAGAACCCAGAAGTGGACCCTCAACTTTATGGTCAACTAATATTCGATAAAGCAGGAAAGACTATCCACTGGAAGAAAGACAGTCTCTTCAATAAATGGTGCTGGGAAAATTGGACATCCACATGCAGAAGAATGAAACTAGACCACTCTCTTGCACCATACACAAAGATAAACCCAAAATGGATGAAAGATCTAAATGTGAGACAAGATTCCATCAAAATCCTAGAGGAGAACACAGGCAACACCCTTTTTGAACTTGGCCACAGCAACTTCTTGCAAGATACATCCACGAAGGCAAGAGAAACAAAAGCAAAAATGAACTATTGGGACTTCATCAAGATAAGAAGCTTTTGCACAGCAAAGGATACAGTCAACAAAACTAGAAGACAACCTACAGAATGGGAGAAGAGATTTGCAAATGACATATCAGATAAAGGGCTAGATTCCAAGATCTATAAAGAACTTCTTAAACTCAACAGCAAAGAAACAAACAATCCAATCATGAAATGGGCAAAAGACATGAACAGAAATCTCACAGAGGAAGACACAGACGTGGCCAACACGCACATGAGAAAATGCTCCGCATCACTTGCCATCAGGGAAATACAAATCAAAACCACAATGAGATCCCACCTCACACCAGTGAGAATGGGGAAAATTAACAAAGCAGGAAACAACAAATGTTGGAGAGGATGTGGAGAAAAGGGAAACTTCCTGCACTGTTGGTGGGAATGTGAACTGGTGCAGCCACTCTGGAAAACTGTGTGGAGGTTCCTCAAAGAGTTAAAAATAGACCTGCCCTACGACCCAGCAATTGCACTGTTGGGGATTTACCCCAAAGATACAGATGCAGTGAAACGCCGGGACACCTGCACCCCGATGTTTCTAGCAGCAATGTCCACAGTAGCCAAACTGTGGAAGGAGCCTCGGTGTCCATCGAAAGATGATGGATAAAGAAGATGTGGTTTATGTATACAATGGAATATTCCTCAGCCATTAGAAATGACAAATACCCACCACTTGCTTTGACGTGGATGGAACTGGAGGGAATTAGGCTGAGTGAAATAAGTCAATTGGAGAAGGACAAACATTATATGGTCTCATTCATTTGGGGAATATAAAAAATAGTGAAAGGGAATAGAAGCAAAGGGAAAATAAATGTTGGGAAATGTCAGAAAGGGAGACAGAACATAAAGACTCGTAACTCTGGGAAATGAACTAGGGGTGGTGGAAGGGGAGGAGTGTGGGGGGTGGGGGGGAATGGGTGACAGGCACTGGGGGAGGGCACTTGACGGGATGAGCACTGGTGTTATTCTGTATGTTGGCAAATTGAACGCCAATAAAAAATAAATTTATTATTAAAAAAAAAAGAAAAACGAACCAAGAGGGGCACCTGAGTGGTACATTCGGTTAAGTGTCTGACTCTTGGTTTGGGCTCAGGTCCTGATCTCTGGGTCACTAGATGGAGCCTGGCATCGTACTCCACACTCAGCACAGTCTGCTTACGATTCTCTCTCCCTCTCCCTCCTCCTCCCCCTTGTGTCTCTCCCTATTTCTCAAATAAATAAATAAATCTTTTAAAAGAGGAAAAAAAAAAGGAACCAAGATTCCACTCCTTGGAAAAATGTCTGAGTCTAGAACAGTGGCAGGGAGGACACAGGATAATCCTGATCATCTCGTAGAACCAGAAAGGAAGGAAATGCCCAAGTGCATAGACAGATGGGGACACACATGCACACACATGCACACACACACAACAATGGGAGTATGTCAAAGACACATAGGCACCAACTGAAACAGCTCCTAGCTGTCATAGCTGGCACAATCTGAGTAACAAAACAAAGTAGAATTGAATTATAACCAAATATAAAATAAATACCCATGACTGTGCCGATATAAAAAATAATTGAATAACAAATAGGGGAAAAGTGACAAATCTCCCATTCAGACAAATGCCAAATGATGTATATAGATACTCTATCCTCAGTGAGCTTAACCATAACTCCTTATTCCTTAATTCTGGGCTGCTCACAATAACTTCTTTCCAAAAATTACAGAATAGAAAAAGGGGGAAAAGAGTAACTTTATAATGAAGAAACTTCATAATGAACAAACACTACTTCAGTCAGGTGATCAAGGTCAACATCAGCAGTAAAGTCCTGTCAATAATAGGAACTTTTATATGATGTGAATAAAATGGCACTTTATTTTTGTGGTCTTCTGACCAAGAACACATCATCCCAGTCTAATGATGAGAAAAATGGACAAATGTAAATTGAATGACATTGTACAGAAGACCTGACCAGTATGCCTCAAAATCCTCAAGGTCATCAAAGACAAGGAAAATCTGAGAAATTGCCAGATCAAAGAGGATTCCAAGGAGACATGACTCCTTGGAATCCTCCTAGATGTAAATGACACCCTGGATGAAATTCAGATAAAGGACATTAGGTGACAATGAAGGAAGTCTAAATAAAGTGTGGACTTAGCACTGAGTTATCAATAATGATTCCTTAATTATATGTACACTACCAAAGCAAAATGTTCATATAAGTGAAACTGGATGTGGGAAATATGGAGCTCTGTAATATCGCCACAATTTTTTTCTGTAAATCTAAAACTGTTCTTAATTAAAAATTTATTTTTAAAAAGAAGCAATTGTGCAAACAGTTTATTTCTCCTTTGTTATTTAAACAGGAAATGTTTATTGGCTACATATAATTCAGCTATGTTGAAGCAGATCTCCCCCGAGCATTTATCCCCATCTGATGTAATGTATATTTATTACTTGAAAATTACCATGAAAGCAGAGTTTCTGCATGTTTTATTTAATGCTGTATCTCCTTCATTAGATTGGTTAGCTACTGTTAATCAACAAACCACTCTAAAATTTAGTAGTTTTAACCAATAGTCATTTACTATTTCTCACATGTTTATGGAGCTATAGGTAGTTTCCCTGTGGGCAGCTCCCCTAGGAAATCTGTGCCAGGTTTGGCTGATTCTTGCCGGTTTCATTCATGATGAGTCTTTGGCCAGCTGGCTCGTAGCTGAAGGCTCATGGGTCTAGGATGGCCTTGGCTGCAATGCCTTGGCTCCTTTCTCTCTGCATGTCTCTCACATCCCTATAGCAGGTTAGCCTGGGTTTGTTCTCATGGTAGTTAGTAGCAGGGTTCTGTAAAAGGGAACAGAAATGTGCAAAAATTTTAAAAATATTTCATTAATATTTCATTAACTTTGCAGTTGTTTCATTGGTCCAATCAAGTCACATTGGCCAAGCCCAGAATTGGTGTGCCAGGATACTATCAAAGGCTTTGGACACAGAGGTGTAAGAAAGGGAGGCTCTTGATACAATCAACCTATCAGGATCTTCTAGAATAGCGCTAGGCCCATAATAAGCACTTGGTAAATATCTGTTGAATGACAGAATGAAACTTAACTTCTTTAAAATAACACCACAAAATTTTTATTGATTCTATACTATGTGCAGAACACATCTATTAAATGTGAAATCTAGAAATTTCCTTTATGAAATTTAGACTCCTATAATACATATGCAAATATAAATTTAAATAAATGTAAAATGAAAAGATACATCAGACTTAACAACAGTCTTCATTAATGTGTGTGTGCTTGAGTTTAGACTTTCTATTCCATTTTATTAGTTTATCTACCTTTATATGAAAGTCCACACTATTTTAATTACTGTAGCTTTCTAATGGAGATTAATATCTTGTGATATAAATCCTCCAACTTTCTTTATCTTCTTCAGGATCACCCTCCCTATTCTTAGCTCCTTTGCCTTTGCAGATGAATTTTAGAATTAACTTATCAATTCCCACAAATTGATTTTGATTGAGATTATATTAAATCTATATATTATTCTGGGGAGAACTGACATCTTTACAATGTTACAATCTAGTACCATACAATATCACTTCATTTACTTAATCCCTTTCTAATAAAGTTTTATAGTTTTTTGTGTTGAAGTTTTGCACAGCTTTCATTCAATTTTTCCTAGGTCTTTGATTTTTGTAGATGCTATTATTAACCAAATCTTTCAAAAATCTTATTTACTATGTTTGCTTGCTGTTATATATTTTAAATTTGATTCTTGAGAGACACACACAGAGAGAGAGGCAGAGACACAGGAGGAGGGAGAAGCAGGCTCCCTGCAGGGACCCCAATGTGGGACTGGATCCTGGGACTCCAGGATCACACCCCGGGCCAAAGGCAGATGCTAAACCCCTGAGCCACCCAGGGATTCCCCTAAATTTGATTCTTTTATATTGGATTTACAACCAGCACACTTACTAAATTCACTTTTTAATTAGAATCATTTGTTTATAAATTCTTTTGGAGTTTTAGGTACACAACCATGTCCATCTGTGAATAATGATACTTTTCAAGTACGTGTGTGTGTGTGTGTATTTTTACATAGATTCAAATTTGTCTTTTTTTTTCCAATGTCAACAATAATATGCCAGTGATCTTTCACTCATTCTAATTATTATTGAATTCATATCGAACCAACAATTCTTCTGTTATTCCTTGAAATGTCTTCTATGCACATTCCTTCATTTCTCTTCATAGCCCCTACCACTGTGTTTCTCATCAGTTATTACGGAGATAAATATAATAGTGTCTTAGTCATTCCTCCTATATCTTCTCTTCCTTTTTTCACTCATGATTGACCCCTTCATTAAATTATATGATAGTAAAGTCTATCACATTACTATCACATCAACTACTGTTCCTTAGGCCCAATATTCCCCTGATTCTTTACTCATTTCATGAAAAGTCTAAATTTCTCAATCTAGTAAATTTAAAACTATAAGAAATATTCCCTTATACTAATTTTGCAGCCCTTTCATTTCTGAATTGTACATCAAAACAGTTTACTTAATTCAAATCTTCATGCCCTTGCATTTCCCTACTATAACTTGGCTTTCTTTAGCTCCTTCTACTTCACACGTATAGAATCTTTCCTTTTACAAATATTTTCTACTTTTTTCAAACGCATATAGAACTCCTGGTGTTCTTTTCATATAGAATTTAATTAGATACTGCTTTATAATATTACTTGATACTTCTTTTGAGCTATATAGATATTTTCATGTGTCCTGATTTCCCAAAATCAACAAGTTCCTATAACTCAAGATTTAGCAAATAACTAATTAATGAAACTATGTTTCAGGCATTTTGGAGACAAGGTGTTTGCCTGTCATGATCACAGCAAGATAAAGAGTAGTCAAAATTAGATATATTTTTTACTTTTGTTAAGTGCTGTAAAGAAAATGAACAATAAGATGTGGTATAAAGTAGTAGGTGAGGTCAACTTTGCAGTCATCAGTAAAGGAATCTCTTAGGAGACCATATTTGTGTCAAGAAAAATATGATTAGTAAGAGCCAACTATGATATAAGTTGAGGGGAGAACATTCCACACAGAAGGGATAGCAAGTAAAAAACATCTAACAGATGAAAGAGCTATTTATGCTGAAGGATCAGAAAGGAGAAGAGTTGTCTGGAGATAACTGAAGAGGGAGAGCATATTCATATATCTTCTTACATGAAGATATAAAGTTACCTTATAACTTTATAAGATAAAGTTAGAGGAGTATATAGATTACTGAGGAGCTTAAAAGACATTGAAAATATTTGGATTTTTCCTAAGAAGGATTGGAAGCCAATGAATGGATATAAAAGTAGGGGAAAACATGATTTCTTTTATTCTTGCATAAGATCATTCTGGCTGATGTGTAAAGAATTAGGTAGATTAAGAGCAAGAATAGAAACTGGAAGACAAGATTTGAGGTTAATTTCAGTTTTCTGGGGGAGAGATGATGCTAGTTGGATTCATTCAGGTGGAGGTTGCCAATATGGAGACAAGTCAATGGATTTGAGAAATATTTTTTAAAAATTGATTCTCTTTATGTATTTATGTATTTATTTATTTATTTAAGAGAAAGAAAGCACAAGCAAGAGGAGAAGCAGAGGGAGGAGCAGACTCCCTGCTGAGCACAGAGCCTGATCCCAGGACCCTAAGATCATGACCCCAGCCAAAAGCAGCTGCTTAACCAATTGAGTCACCCACATGCCCCAAGAAGTATTTGAAAGGTGTAAAGATCTGGAATTCATAATGAATTCGATACAGACGGATTGAGCAGCCATTTTTACTGCGATTACAGGAGTCTTGGAAAGGAACAAGTTTTTGATGGGGGTGGTTCCATTGTTAAACGACTAGACAATTGACTAAAGCTTCATAGTGGCAGATGATATGAGTGGGGAATAAATAAATTTGAATTATCAGTGATAGAAGGTATTTGGGACTGTGAGACAAGATATCATCCATGAGGCCAAGTAATTAAAGAAGAAAAGAAGGACTAGGACTGACCCCTGGAAATTCCAAATTTTAAAGGTCTGATATAAAAGGGGCCATGAAAAAAGACTGAAAAGGAGCAGCCAATAAGACATTAGGAGCCAGAGAGTGTGGTGTCACAAAAACTCATAAATGGGTATTTACAGAAAGAAGTAATAGTGGACTGATTAAATATTACTCAGATGTTAGATAATTTAAGAAAAGTTCCCATATAATTAGGCAACATGGAGAAATGTGATTTTTTTTAGATTATTTGAGTAGTTGGTATGAAAAACAAATTGGAAGACTCAGGCTGGAGGAGGGAAAGAAGGAGGTGTTGGAGGCAGTGAAGATCACAACTTTTTTTTGATAGATCACAATTTTTAAGAGATGTTTTTCTGTAAAATAGTGAAGAAATATGTGGTGTCAGCTGGAGGGTTTGTGGAGTCAAAGGACATTTGAGATTTTTGTTTTTTCTTTGGGCTGGTTTTGCTTTATTCACTTGAAGATGGATGTTTCCAGAACATGTGTATACACTGATGGGGATGAAATGGTTCAGAGAGAAGGACTAGTGATGTATGAGAGAGAAGCCATAAGTTGAAAAGTGATGTTTTAAAATATTGCTGAACTGATCTGACCCTGGCCCTTCAGGCTCATAAATAGAGCACACTCCTTATTGTTCCTATTACCAAAGACCTGGGTCAGCAGAGATAGATAAAACTTGGCATCATCCCAATCCCCAGGCTGACTATGAATCTCAATCTTCTCTCTTTTCCTTCATCTACTAATTTATTTTACATCCAAAGCTGTTAACAAGTCATGAAATATGTGTAATGTCATCCTTTCTACAGTTCCTTTATGGAATGAGACTAGTATCTTTAAGAAGAAAATGGTCAAATTTATATAATGAAAGCAATGAAGAAGCAACAAATACTGTCAGTCCACAAATTTACCAAACAATTTTTTAATTTGTTTTCATTAGACACCAAATTCTTCACATGATGGCTGTTTGCTGAAGTATGCTTGAAGGACTGTTGTAGTAAACCAGGTGACTTGACAGCAGGTGCCATACTGATGGATCAGGAGAGGAGGCGAGCCCCAACTGGAAAGGTAGGGACAAGCTGGGAGAAAAGGCAGCAAGGGAAACAATGGATAAGAAGGGAGGGAGGGGACAGGTATGGGAAAAAAGTCTGGAAGCTGCTGAAGTTTCTCTCTCTGACTTATTATGACTCAGGGTGTGTGCACAGGGCATATTCCTAAATATGTCTAGGTTCTTTTTATTTTTTTAATTTTATTTATTTATTTATTCAGAGAGAGAGAGGCGGAGTCACAGGCAGAGGGAGAAGCAGGCTCCATGCAGGGAGCCCAACGTGGGACTCGACATGGGACTCGACCCTAGGTCTCCAGGATCACACCCCGGGCTGCAGGCGGCGCCAAACCGCTGCACCATGGAGGCTGCCCAATATGTCTAGGTTCTTGCACACAATCCTGCTTTAGAGATTTTAGAGTAGGGGTGGGCCAGCTGAGGTTAGGTAACTAGAAAACAGAGGAACAGCCCCTACCGAAGCAAGGTCAGCTCCTGGCAGGCACAGCTGGAACCCAAGATCAAGTGCTTGAAGAAGATGAAGGCAAGGCTGAAGTTCTAGTCTATTCCAGCTTGCTCAGAGGCAGCTGAGTTGAACTATGAGAAGAGATTCTCAGGAGTCTGTTAGAAATGTATTCTGGTCTTGGCTGAGACAACTATGTGAGCCTCCTGGGGTTCAATCACATGGTATGCATAACTAACAAAGGAGTTTGTAAGTGCAATGTCTGAGTGTCTGGTTAAAAAAAAAAAAAAAAAGACTGAACCCTGGTTGGAAACCCTTTCACTTCGTTCATACAGTCTTCCAATCTGCATATAATTGTCTGAATTACCTAGTTATTATTAACTTATCAGAAACACTTGTTGCAAATATCCTAAACATGAGGAATTGATAGTTTTGTTGATACTTAGCAAAACTGGGAGTTATTAAATAAAGACATGTTCTGAAGAGTACATCCAGAAGAGCCTTCCAGACGGTTTCTTGAAATAAAAGCTTGCTGAGGAAAAACCACTTATATCATTTTGATTGAAAAAAAATTAATTTTTAGCATTGGAGAGATGGTTAAATATCTTTTATGTTTTCCTACTCATAGATATGCTGACTGATATTAAACATTTTTAAATAGCTGTGCATAATTAACTTTAAACCCCATTTTCATCTCAAACGGGCAATGTACTGTGTAATTATTAGTGACTAGCAAACCCTATTTCACAGCCCAGAAATTCTGTAAATCAATGACATACATTATTGCACTGTTCTACTTAATTTTTTTTTTATTTTTAAAGTCAATAGTATAGCTTGGGTACACGTTTATATTTTGTTGTATATGTATAACATGTTTTGGTGCATACACATTTTTATGGTTACCTTATATATATCACAGGTAAGTAGTTATTTTATACATGGAAACATAAAATTTATTATATAAATAAAGTGAAAAAAGAATACTTTTAAATATTACAATAATAATGGAATAAGACTATGGCAAGTAGTATGAAGGTAATTATAAAAACAGAACAAAGCAGAAAAACTGAAGTTTTTTTTAAGAAATGCTGTCTTAATAAAGAAAATTAAAACGTTGACCATCCTTAATCAAAGACTTGTCTTTTCCACAATGACTACAGAGAATCAAATTTATTTCTCAAGATCATTCTGGAGTTAGGGCCATTTTATTACACTTGTAACTACTTTAAATCGGCTGAAAAAAATTTTAAAGCTACTTTAAGAAATGGTGCTCAATTATGATTCCCAGTGTATCAAGGTGATTTTTTTAAATTTAATAATGCTACAATATAACATTTGAGTAGGTATAGCCCTACCTATATTAAAAAATGAAAGTTAAAAAAACTGTATTACTGCTACCTAAATATAAGGTTTGCCCAAAAAAGGCTCATAAAATCCTTTCTCAGCTGCCCTGAGGTGGTGGGCTGCAGGAACAGGCATTCCAATGAAATGATAACAGCACCAGCTGATTGGCCTGAAACAAGGTCACAGTGCAGACCAGAGAGAGCAATACTTGAAAAGTTGCCTGAATTTTGTTTTAGAAAGGTAACTTTTGCCTGTTCTCTGAAAATTGCTAATTTTACTCTGAAGCTTGTGGACTCAAATACTCAAAAACTGAAAGTTAGAAACTCTTAATCATTTTTGCTATTCATTCTGTGACAAGTTCAAGGAAAGATTAACCAACCACCTTTGCAAACATTATCAATAGTTGAGACAAAATTATTTCTTCTCCTGTGTCTATTCACTACTCATCACAGGAGAGACCCAGAGAGGAAAGGTACCTGATACATATGATTTCAGATTTTAGAAACTTAAGAGCCGAAGAGGACCCACCTCAGAGATCATCTAATGCAACTATCTGCACAAAGGAAGAAATTAAGGCCCCAGAGTGGAAGTGGCCCGGGCATGTGCACATGCACGTGTACAACCGACTAATGATACGGAAAATGTCACGTGTTCTTTGCAAGGCAAAATCTTTTTCAAATGATATATGAGGTTTCTCCATCTCCTCATTTTTATTATTTAATTGAAGGTGTTTCTTTCAAAGAAAAGTAACATAGATCCCTATATTCTAGTTTACAGTTTGCCTACATTTTCTGTCTTAAAATGTATCTCTAAGAAATAGTTTTCCTTAAAACTGCTTATCGAAAGGAACAGGAATAAGGGTGACACTTCAGAACAGGTATCAGAGACCAGGAGACACAGAGCTCAATATAATAGCCCTCAGTTGGCAGCCTTGAGGCCACCTTGATTTGGTCTCTATTACAGCTAAGAGAATAACTCTCCCCTTCTTAGAGCTGGCTCACATTCAACGAGCTTATTTCATTTCTTAAAAATAATACATACCCACAGAATTCTTTTTTTGATCATATAAGTAATAATAATTCATGGTTATTATAGAAAACCTGGAAACCTGGAAAAGAACAGGAACAATAATAAAAATCAATCTCAATCCCACTGTAGTGGGAAATTATTGATTTCATTTTCAGAATCCATTCCTACTTCTTAAAAACCTCTAGCTTTATTTTTGAATTCATATGTTTCTGGGAAAGCAGATGTCTTTCGAGCCCCAAAGGGGGTGCCCAATCAGTGTATATCCTCTGTCCGTGGCCACAGTGATAGGAGTAAAATCAACTGTGTGATTGCTTTTTCAATGAAGGATATTATCTCATTATCATATTTATTGCTAATAGCTCCCAATATGTTTTTTTTTTCAAGATTTTTAAGATTTATTTATTCATGAGAGACACAGAGAGAGAGGCAGAGACACAGGCAGAGGGAGAAGCAGGCTTCCTGCGGGGGACCTGATGTAGGACTCGATCCCAGGACTCCAGAATCACACCCTGGGCCAAAGGCAGATGCTCAACCACTGAGTCACCCTGGTGTCCCTCCCAATCTGTTTTTGTTTTCCTTATTTTATTTATGATATTTTAATATAAACAATTATTGAAATTTTTCATGCGTGCAAGTACACTTTTCTGTTTAGAATTTTGTTATTGCTTTCAGGTTGAAAAGTCCATTTCTGCTATGGCCTGAAATTTTGTGTTGTCCCAAATTCATAGGTTGAAATCGTAACCTCCCAATGTAAGGGTAATAGGAGCTGGGGATTTTTCAAACTGATCAGTTTATGAGGGTAGAGCCCTCATGAATGGCAGCGGTGCCTTAACAAAAGACCTCACAGAAAAAAAAAAAAAAAAAAAAAGACCTCACAGAACTCAAGTTCCTTCTACCCCATGAGGACACATGAGAAGGCGCTACCTATGAACCAGGAAGAAGACCTTTAACCAGGATGTTACCATAAGACATGTTGATCTCAGACTTCCAGTCTCAGAACTATAAGAAATAAATATCTGTTGCTTATAAGCTACTTAGTCTGTGATATTTTGTTACAGCAGAACAAATGGACTAAGACAATAACCGAACCAGAACCACTTACATATTTATCTAGGTTTATGGCATCATGTTTTGCATCAAATAAAAAAATTAATACTAGTTTGAAAAGCAACCCAAAAACTGTAAGTACTTTCTATCCATATAGTCCTAGGTTATTTTTTTTCATATGTGTTATTTTTAATTTATTTAGCATTCACTCAAAATACATTCATTGAGTTCAGACTGTATGTTAAACTCTGTGGCCATTACACGAACAGAGTTTCTATTAGACTGAAATCAGAATTATAATAGATGTCACAGGGACTCCTGGGTGGCTTTGCTGGTCAAGCAACCAACTCTTGGTTTCGGCTCAGATTATGATCTCAGGGTCCTGAAATTGAACTCCACGTTGGATTCCATGCTGAGCATAGAGTCTGCTTGAGATTCTCTCCCTCTCCCTCTGCCTCTCCTCCCACCCTGTCTGCCTGTCTCCCTCTCTCTCCCAAACAAATACATAAATAATCTTAAAAAAAAAATAAAGAATGTCCCAAACTTCAGATTTAGGAAGAGAATTTCCTTATACTTGAAGTCAATATGATGGACTCCATGAAGGATTCTGAGGAGGGCAGGGAAGGGTTTAAAGGCAGAGATATAAGAAGCTGAAGTATAAAGAGGGAGAAGCTTAGGGAACATGATTCACCTTCACTGAAACCTAGCACACACGAAGAGTAGTTGAAAATAAGACTGGACAAATGGAAATAACACAACACAGAGGCCTTGAAAAATCAGACAAATTTGTCCATTATTTCTGGCACAATGAGTCCGTTCAAAGGGTTTTTGCAGGAAATTGAAAAGAGAGATGTTTTAGCAACTATATCGCTAAATTGTATTTAAAGAAAAGACTGAATAATTACATATTTCTAATCTTGATAATAAAATAAAAAGGAAATCTGACAGCTTTTGATGGTGTCAAAGACACTTCACATGATAGCAGATAAGTTGAACCACACCTACAGTTTTCTTAACTCAACAATAACAAAGTTCATTCATCACTTTGTAGGAAAATTGTCATGTTGTCCTTCCTTCCCATTTATTTGAAAATGAAAGGGTCAGGAATGCTATCCTTCAGGTCCTCCTGCGAGGTCCTCAGAGATAGAAAAAAATTCTAATGAGAAATTAGTCAAATAAAGCAAGGAGAATAGCTGTGAGGGGTTTTCTCCTCCATCTTGTTCTCTTAAGATTTCCAAACATTATATTTAAGTTTTGAAGTAAATACTACTCTTCCTCTCCATTTTCAGTTGCTTCTTAGGCTGATAGCTATCTTTAGAGAGACACAGTGAATGTCTAATTCCTATTCATGCATTGTACTCTTTGCTACTATGAAATTAAATTCGAGCTGAAAGTGGAAATTTTCCTGCTGCATTAATTCCACCACACACAGCATAGTTCGAATCATGTTGCTCTTCATGGTTTCTCCTGGGGGCAAAGTGAACTTCATAGAGCCAATTTATGACCCCCTATAGCAATTTTATGAACCTGAAAGTATGGAGCCACCTCTATGTGCTTTTCGTGTACCTTAGAGAATCAGATTCAGATGTAATAGAATTAATCTTTGTATTATATTCCATGAAATGTTGACGTTCCTTCTGCCATACTAGCTCGCAATGCCCTGAAAAAAAATTTACCTTAAAAAATTCTAAATATTGAAAATAATGGGTTTACATTTATCATGGTCCATTTGAGCAAGATGCCCAGGTATAACTAGGGTCTTTATTTGAACTAAATCCTGATCTAAAATCCTATTGTAAATGTGACCCCTAGATTTTTATGGCCGGGCTATAGTTTGAATGAAAAATTACCTCATTTAAACATAGTTTCAGGTAATGTTTTTCTTGACTTTTATACAATGAAGTGTTTTACTGCAGCTGCTAGTGGATAAGGTACAAATTTTCAAATCAATGTGCTCAGCACTTTTGAAGAAACTAATTCACTTTTCATAGAGCTAAAATCATATACATTTATACTCAAGCATTAAATTCCTAAAAAATATCTATTCTGTGATACTTACCTAATAGCAATACATTCATATTTAGTAACTAGTATATTAGTATTTTAGTACTAATTCAATTATTTGTACATTCTGGTTATGCTTTTATAACAACAGAAACAAAACTGCTCAAAAATGGTAATTGTTGAAATATTTCAACAACTTAGTAATAGTAAATCAAACTGAGTGTCAGAATATTAGGGGAAAAATGTGTAGACAGTATTTGATTAGGCCATAGTTTATAATTAAACTTACGCAAACTATGGTAAAATTAAAAATGCCATAAAATTATAATTATAAACATAAAAACTAACCATATTTTATCTAAGGGAACATTTATGAAATATGTGGAAAGTAAGTGACCTTCAGAAGAACATAGTACATATATATCTAAGCAACAAATAGCTCTGTAGATAATATTCAGGTAAGTGATTCAATTATCAAAGTGATGGCTTAATCCCTAAATTAGAAAATAGAAATAAATGAACAGACCAGAGAAATATGGTTGTCTGGATACTCGCTGACCAGTTGAGTACAAAGCCAGTTAGTTACTGACAGGATATCTGTTGACTTCAGAAAATGAAAAATAGGCCAACCTCAGAAGGTATAAACAAATTTAAAAACTTACTAATTAAAGCAAAAATAATAACTATGTGGGGCCCCTGAGTGGCTCAGTTAGTTAAGCATCTGCCTCTTGATTTCAGCTCAGGTCTTGATCTCAGGGTCCTGGGGTCCAGCCCCAGCTGGGCACCCCACTCAGCAGATTGCTTATCTCCCTCAGCCGCAACCCCCCCACCTCAGTCCCTGCATGTCCTCTAAAATATATAGACAAATAAACCTTTTTAAAAATATTAATAATGATAATAACAATATATAGTAGATCTTTTACCATATTTAGAAGTAGAATGTGTGACAAAAATACCATAAAAGATGGGAGGGGGGAAAGAACTAATTTTGTGCAGATTTCTTCCACTGCCATGGAAGGATACAAAGTATTTGAAGGTAGACTCAGAAGCTAAAAATGTGCATTAAAATCCCAAAAGAAACTACTTTGATAAAAGAAAACAATGAGGTGTAGTTGATAAAACACTAAGTGGAAATAAAATGAAGTCATAAGAACAAAACTTAGTTAATACAAAAGAAGACAAGAGAAGAAACAAATTGGAACAAAGAACATATGAGGCATATACAAACAATAAACTCAGAGATTTAAATCAAATCATATTGATTAATTAAATAAGCAAGTTAACCTCAAATATAAATAGTCTAATCACTGAATTAAAAAAACAGAAACTTTAGAATTAAAAATCTAAACACAACTATCTGTTGTTTATAAGAACCAGAAGTTACACTACTGTCTGTATATTTGAAAATTGTTTAGAGAATAGATCCTAAGGATTCTCATTACAAGGAAAAAAAACTTTTTTTTCTTTCTCTCTCTCTTTTTTTTTCTATCTACGTTAGATGATGGATGTTAACTAAATCTATTGTGGTGATCATTTCATAGTAATATAAGTCAGGTCTTTTTGCTGTATACGGTAAATATACACACTGCTGTATGTTAATTGTATCTCAATATTTTTGGGGAAAAAATAAATTTTATGTACAACAACACAATGAGGATAAAATTTTTAAAATACTACAAATTTATGTAAAATGAAGTATATTTTGAAACCAAATATTACTAGGGATAAAGAGTAATATTTTATAATGACAGAGAGTGAATCAGCAGGAGCATATAAAAATCACAAATGTGGATGCATCCAAAAAACATAGCTTCAGAATAAATGAGGAAAAAAACTGGTGGAGCTTAACAAAGAAATAGACTAATCAACAATTTGAGTTAGATATTTCAATACTCCTCTCTTGGTAACTGTTAGAAAAAGTAGAGAGGCCATCAATGAGAATATAAAAAACTTGAGCAACTTTTATCAATGTACTTGACCTAACTGATGTTGATGCCTAACTCCACCCAAAAATACCAGCATATGGGCTTTCGAGTATACTTAAAATATTCATCAAAGAAGAGCATATACTGAGCCATAAAATCCATCTCAATAAATTAAGACTAAAAACATATAAAGTATGTTCTCTACTCAAAATGAAATTAATGACAGAATAATATAGGGAAAATCCCCACAGATAGGGAAACTTAAACAACATATTTCTAAATTAGACATGGATTAAGCAGAAATCCAAGGAAATTAGAAAAATACTTTGAACTAAAAGAAAATGAAACCACAATACGTTAAAATTTGTTGGAAATCATGGCAATAAGTGCTTACACTAAAAATAAGAAAGATCTCAAATCAACGACCTAAGGAACTTCCATCCTAAGAAAGAAAGAAAAAACCCAAGCAAGTGGAATAAAGGAAATACCAAATATAAGGATAGAAGTCAAAGAAATAGAAGGCAATAAGGAAAATCAATGAAATTTTAAAAAGTTGGTTTTTTGAAAAAAAATCATTAAAATTGAGAAACCTCTAGCAAGCCATCTGAAAAAGAAAAAAGGAATAACATGCTTAGTCATCATAAATGAGAGGACATCAGTTCAGATTGTAAAGACATTAATAAGATAATAAATATCATGAACAACTTCATGCCAATAAATTTGAAAACTTAAATGAATTGTATACATTCCTTTAGAGACAAACTATCAAAGCTCATGTTTTAAATGAAATTGTGGTTAAAACTCCTTCCAGAAAGAAAATTCTAGGCTCACAGGGCTCCACTGTTGAATTCTGCCAAACATTTATTTAAAAAACATCATAATTCTACACAAATTTATCCAGGAACTAGAATAGGAGGAAGCATTTCCCAATTCATTTTAAGAGGATATCAAAATCAGACCAAAAAAAAAAAATAAAATAACAAAAACTTCAGACTACTACCCACAATAAAGCATTAGAAAAATCTTTAAAAATCTTAGCAAATGAAATCCATTTTTTAAAAGCAATACATCATGACCAATTAGAATTTATTTCCTGAATGCAAAGTGGTTTAACATATGAAAATCCATCAGGGGATTCACCAAATTGTGATATTAAAATTAAAAATGATTTGCCTTAATAGATGAAAAACAATACATTGGACAACATTTCACAATCATCATGATAAAAAAAAAAAAAAAAAAAAAAAAACTCTCGGCAAGCCAAGAATGAAAAGAACTATTTCAAATTGAAAACAAAATCTATTGAAAGCCTATAGCTAACATCATACGTAACTGTGAAAGAGTGAAAATCTTCTGCTTAGAATCAGAAGTAAAACAAGGGTGCCTGCTTTCACCACTTCTATTTAACACAGCACTGGAAGTTCTAGTTACAGTGGTTAGGTGGAGATTTGAACTGAGCAATAGTTTATAATCGTAAGTCAACTAGTAGAGCCTAATACCATTACCCTGTGAGAGAGGGAGGTACAGCCCAAATACCTAATTGACCTTTTTCCAGCCTGAATTCAACTACTTAGTTTGAATAAGGTTTTGATTCATTGTGTTTTATTTAGTAAATTGTACTGCTAAATAATGCCTTCTGAACACAGCATAAGAACAATACTATAATTGATGTTGGCAAATCGAACTCCAATAAGAAAATATAACAAAATTAAAAAGAGATGAATCGTGAAAAAAAAGAAACATATCAATAATAGTTGAACAGACAATACCAATAAACTAATCAATCAACTACTATTCTAACTACTAATCAACTAACAACCTGTAGGGAAGTTTCTTAAGAATTTCTGACTATTCCCACTGTATCTCTCTTTGCTTGCCAAACTCTACGTTCATCTGATAAGTAAATACAGACTAAGCCTACTGCAGTAATCATTTCACAATATATGTAACTCATTTATATCACTACCCCTTAAACTTATACAGAGATGGATGTCAATTATTTCTCAATAAAACTGAAACGAAACTTTTTTTATTAAAAACATCTTTAATTCTTTAAAAAAAAAAAAACATCTTTAATGGAAAGAAATGATCTGTGCAAATTCAGTAGGTAAACTGTCTCTCGTGGATTGCCTCTGAAGTTTTTGCTAAGTGCATTTTAGATGCTCCTCTAAAAATAGAATCCTACTATATGTAATTTGTGTTCAAAAATTATACTGAACAACTACATACATCATAAAGCTAATCACATCAATAAACTGTAATAGATTTAATTTTCCATTTCGTTAATTTTTCACCTCTAGAGTAGGTCCTGCCTTGATCTTCAGAAACTGAATTTGGTTGTATTCCTTATGTGTCTGCTTGATGCACTCTAAAGTAAGACTGAACAATTTCAGCTTCAAAAATAACACCAATAAAGTTTATGTATGAGAAAGGTGAGTACTTACCTTTTGTGTATTCTTTCTCGATACACATAAATGCCAACAGCCCTGTACATATACATGAGCATAGGCATATTTTACTGAAAATCACTCATTTCACAAACTAATGGAACTCAATTCTATGTTTCTAAAATCATAATTATCAAAAGTATATACTCATATAGTCAATGGCATCCTAAGAGCATTGGACGGTGAGCATAGTGCATAGTATGATGTATAAACTTGTCAAATCACAACGTTGTACACCTGAAACTAATGTAACATTGTGTTCCAACTACACTCAAAAAAAATGTTTAAGTATATATTCTTCCGTAATGAACATCTTTGCTGAAAACCCCACACTATTTCTAAAATTAAGGTAAGAAGTGTATTTCTATCTTTATTATTTCCTTGTTTCTGTGTTAGTATATATCCAAAATGATGCATGAATGAACATGCTAATTGGAAATTAAATGAATATCCCAAGGTCCCACAGAACTTGCTGAAATCAGTGGTGACGTGCCTTAATCTATAGGCAGCATTAATTTCTATTTTATGCGACAGTGTTCTGCTGACTGTTGAAATTCTATGTCACCTTGTGCGGACCTCCTAATGCTTTTAATGGTAAAGCCATGGCTGCTTACTGTCTACCATTCTTAATAAGAGAAGAAACCCTTAAAGCTTAGAAATAAGAAATGTGACTGAGTGCAAACATTTAATTTGGGAATTAAGAAGGAAAAAACAAAAGAGGCAAGGGATCAGAATTGTGATCTCCAATCTTAGACCTCACTAAGGTCCCTGCACGTGGAGGCTTCACACTTTGGGCCAGAACAGGAGAGCAGGGGTAGTAGGGCTTTGGGAGCCCTTAGATCTGGCCCACACAAAGGAGAGCAGAGTAAAGCACCCAAACGCTTCCCCCCCACTCCTTCCACTCCTACACACAGGGTGCACCGAGCTGATTTGCATGTCCATCGCTGTCTGCTTTCTGAAGATCATTGTTCTCATCCTATAGATGTTCATGGAAATGAAAAATAGAACAGGATTGGGAGTGACTTTGCATAAAAAGTTGTCATGGGCAGGACATAAAAAGGAAGTGAATCAGCTTAGCTAATAGCAACAAATGCAATAAGCCCCTGATTGAAAGAGGAAAACCAAAATGGGAGCAAAACAGAGGGAAAGCCAGGGAGGAGAGATACATATTTACACCTCTCTTATGTCATCCCTCATAGGTGAACCACAACAGCACTGCTCACTGAAATCATTTTTACTGTAAGAAAACATACGTAGACACACACACATATATGTATATACTGATAACTGTGAGCACTCCAATGTTTTTTATGCGCTCACAAATATCAGGCACCACATGGAAACAGTGAAGTGACTTCTGAAAGACATTTCCAATTACACGTCCAAAGGGTGTAAATTATCAGAATGATAAAAATAAAAAACAATGGGAACGGTGCTTGTCAGAGTATCTCCGTTTTCTCACATTTATCTTGAATCCACATGCAGTGCTTTCATGGGGCGAGATCTGGAAATCAATGCTGTAAGTGAAATATCATTGGCGGCCTCTCCTCATCTCAGCTGTGGTGTGAGTGAAGAGCGGTGATGTCTCGATAAATAATGTTTAGCTTCAGTGTCTTTTACCCTCGTACCAAACAGATGAGCAATTTCTGAAAAGCAACTGTAGAAGATGCACTTTTACCTCTTCATCAAAAACATATAAAAATGAAATATATTGTGATATTTATTACCATGTATATTACAAACCACCATGGCGATCCAGTACAAATGGCTTTTTTCTCTGTGGCACCGACCTTCAAAAGTGATGATGTGGAAAGCCCTAGACTTTATGACAGCTTAACTAGAAATACATTACAGCTGCTATATTAATATGTAGTTGTGGCTTTGCTATAAAGCTGGAATATGGAAAGAAACTCTAAACCTTGTGCTCTGCTATAAACTTTAAATATGCAGAAAAATATGTTCATGAAAGCAGCAGAGGAGGTTGAGACAATGTTTATATGAAATGATGCTGCCTCTTCTTTGTAGCCTCAAAACTTCATGGCAGTTTTTGCATCACGTAATTCAGTATTAGCAACTGAATGGCTGGCCTCATCTTTAGCACAGCAGATCAGAAAAGCTTTCCAAGTTTGTAAGTGTGCACGTTCACACTTTCAGATCCCTGTGCATGGTGACATGTGAGTCTCTACAGATACTCTATATTGAGTATTTCCTGTAGAGAAAGAGAGAGGTATAGATATGTTTAAATTCCATATTAAATCAACGAGTACGTTTCAGTGCCCAAATGCTGAGTAGTGAAAAATTGATGGGCAATGAAATATTACTTTGAAAGCATCAAATGTGCTTCCTCTTTATGACTTCAAAGCACTTCAATATGCATAAATATTATGATGCTACGTTTTTAGGAACCAATTTAACACCTATATTCAGTTTGGTGAATATTTTGGTTTTAAGTTCAAGCAGCTTTCTCTGACATATAAATGATGTCATGGTGCATACCAAGATAATTTTTATAGGATTTCATATTTGCAAACATCCTCCAGCAGGGACATAATCTGTTCTTTTCTGTGATGGTGTAGGTGGGCATAAAATATGGCTTAAGCCTGCACTCTCAAATGGAGTGAGACATTGGAGGGCCTGTCTTAGTCAGCTTGAGCTGCTATAACAAAATAATACCATAGATTAGAGGGCTTAAAGAACACATTCTTATTTCTCATAGTTTTTTGAGGCTGGGAAGACTAAGATCAAGGTGAAAGCAGACCCAGTTCCCAGTGTGAGCCCTCCTGCTGGCTTGCAGGTGAGATTGCCTTCTCACTGTGTAGTCACATGGCAGAGAGAGAGAGAAAGAGAGAGATCTTCCTATTTTCCTCATCTTAAAATAATACTATCCCATCATAGAGACCCCACCCTCATGACTCATGAAAACCTAATAACCTCAAAAAGGCCCTATCTCCAAATACCATTACATTGCAGGTTAGGTCTTCAATGTAAGAACGTCATTGGGGTGGGGGCGGAGGGACAAAATATAGTCCACAGCAAGACCTAATATCTTGATCCATTTTAGCAGATTTGCCAGTTTTTGCAAATCATTTAAACAACAGGCATGAGGAGGAAACAAGTTATATTAATTTTTATATTATTGTCATAATTAATTTCTGAATGTTGGTTTTGTATACAGTCAGCATTTGGTATCCTAGAAAAAGGAAAAATATCAATAACGTGTCCTTGAGAGAAGTATCAGCAGCCAAAATGGCAAAGAACTAGGTTGTAGATTTGGCTGAGGTGATAACTTACAATGGTGTGGAGTGAAATGAACAATATAACATAAATTAGGATGAAGGCAAAAGAGCAAATGAAGTAATACTCGTAAGTCACCTGCCATACACCGTGTCCAAGTGTTGGCCATTTTATTTTAAACACACTACAATTAATTCCCAATACTTGTCAAAGAAAGACCTAAGTAATATTGGCCTATTTTTATAGATGAGTAATAACTTGCCCAAAGGTCATACAGCTGATAGTTACAGGGCTCAGAACTGAACCCCAGGCTACTGCACTGCCATGGGAAAGAGAGCAGAGATAATCCCTTGGCTCTATATATCCCCAGGAAGAAAAGATGGAGAGAGAAGGAGATTGTTATTGAAAGAGCTGTGCATGACAGAATGAAGGGGGAGAAAAAACCACATTCCCACATGAATCTGAAAATGGTTTCTGAAAAGAGAAGCTGAGATAATAATTCTCACAATTTATTTTGTTCCGATTTTTCTATTTGCCCTGTATGCTTTATAACTGATAATTCTATTTGTTCTTTAGAGTTATATTTTTAAGAGAATTCCAGTCTAATCATGTCTAATCTGGCTAGAACTGGTTTATGTGCCAAAATGTATGATCTAATCTGCCTAATAGTGTAGCCCCTCAGGCTGATGTGGCTATTTAAATGGAAATTGAAATAATTAATATTAAATAAAATTTAAAGTTCAGTTTCTTGGTCACAGTAGCCACATTTCAAGTGTTCAATGACCACAAGTGGCCAATGGCTACTCTATTCGGCAGTGCAAATATAAAACATGGCTCTCTTTGGGTTAGGTTTTATAGGACAGGGGCTGCTCTTGAGTGTCAGCAAACTATGGCCTGTGGACCAAAGTGGCATACCATGTGTTTTTGTAAATAAAGTTTTATTGGAACACAGCCACACTCATTCCTTATGCATCATCTATGGCTGCTTTTTGTACTATCACAGCAGCCTTGAGGAGCTGCAAAAGAAACTATACATCTCAAAAAATTTCTAACATATTTACTTTCTAGTCCTCTAGAGAAAGTCCACCAGTCTTTGTTCTGGAAGATGATTCTTATAGGGGTTTGTAGCTCATGTTCTGCAGATCGACATGCTGGAATTTGAAATCTGATTGTGCCAGAAATTACATTGTTTCTCAAAGCATTCTTTTCAGTTGTTTGTAAAATTAAAATAATAATAATACGGAGTTTTGTGAGCTTTAAATGAGTGAGGATTTAATCAGCAAAATGACTGATACATTGTAAGCCCTCAAAAAAAGTTTAAGTTATTATCACTGTTATTTTCATTGATATTATTATTCCTGTAGCTGGCAAAAGATGTGCAGAAGTATCCTGCCTCTCAAATCTCAGATTAGAATTGCAATTCAAGAGATCACAAATTAACCAAAGGTACAAAGGCCCAATGTTTTATAGGCTCACTGCTATAGGTAGATAATTTACTCCTGACAATGTATACTAATTTTAGGAATTATACATCTTTTGAAATTTTATATATTTTTTTCACCTAGTATGTCAGATACATAAACACATTTGAAATATCCCATGCCCATGAACTAACAAGCCAAACTCTGTCTGAAATCCCTTTGGCTCATGGTCTAAAGGCTTGGTTCTATGTGAAGCTGTATGGGGAAGCTAAATATGTCTTTGATAATTGCTCTAATCCTCAATTATTTTATGCTTAGGGATGACCTCTCAACTCCTTGGCCTGATCAGAATGGCCAGGTGCAGTTTCCATGCTACTTACCTTCCTCCTTCCTTCTACTACCTAACAATAGCTCATGCCTGTGGTGCCTGGGTGGTAAGTATCTGCTTTGGGCTCAGTCATGAGCCCAGTCATGATCTTGGGGTCCTGGAATCAATCCCCACATTGGGCTCCCTGCTCGGTGGAGAGCCCACTTCTCCCTCTCCTTTTGCCCCTCCCCACGGCTCATGCTTTCTCTCTCTTGCTCGATCTCAAATGAATACATAAAATCTCTTTTTTATTTTTTTAAAAAAAAAGCACAATAGTCTGTTCTTATAGAAAATTAGGAGGTTGTAGGGGAACTATTTACAGAAAATGACTTGTCAGTAACAGAGTCACATACAGATGGTGGAAATTAACCGGTGGCAAAATTGTTTGGAAAGCTCCCAATATGATCTCATCTTCTTCTCCTTCTGTCACCCCTCTTGATTTTGGAACTTCTCATACCCCAACACCTCCCAGTCCCAGATCACTGAGACCAATGAATTCACTATTTTCATATGACCCTCCAGTGCCTAGAGCCTCTTTCCCAGACATTAATGTCCTAGGCACTTGCCCCATGCATTCAAGGACTAATGGGTATGAGATCAAAGTAGAGTCTACAAAAATCAGGTCCGATGGGAAACCACACAGTTTAACAGGCTGTTCTCAGTTTTCTTTATTTTTCCTTCCAATGTTTCCTCAGCCCAACATTATGGACTTTTAGCTGCAGTTATTACTTGCAACAATATTTATCATTGCTTGCATGCATTAATCCTCTTTTCTTAAATATTATGTACCACAGTTATTTCCAAATGAGCCTTGAAATAAAAAGAAGAATTGGGGGAGGGGGAAAATGTTGCACTTCATATGTACCAAATAAAGAAAGAAGGGTAAAAGAGAGATGGAAATAAATCTACATTGAAATTGACTGTGCTTGAAATCATGCTGGGCCATTTACAAATAGTAACTTGGTGAATAATTCTTTCAACACATTTCTGAAGCAGGTAGTAAAAGCCCCCTTTTGTTACTGGGAAAACTGAGATTCCGAGAAATTAAATAATTTGCTAATAAGAGAGTATGGATCAAGTCCAGTCTGATTCCAACATTTATCTCTCATTATTTAAGATAATCCATAGTGCATGCCATTTTATATGGTGGAATGTTTTTATAAGTGAAAATTATCTGTGATTCACCTCTTGCATAAATCTGGAGCATAGTACAATTTGACAAACTCACAAATAATCATAAATGCCAGCAATGGATTTGAATTACAGGAGACACATACAAATCTCTAAATAACCCTGTCCTTGACTTAAATTTGCAGTGAGGGCCATGTTTGAACAGCAGCTGGTAGAGCTTCTTGAACTTATGTTCACTGCCTGGCACCACAAATTGCACAGTATAGCTTGCACTGCTTTTCTAGAATACATGCTTCCAGGGACCTAGAGCATTTATCTTAATCTGGAGCACCTGAAAGTAAATGGAACCGAGCACTCCCCACTAGATGAAACTTGGCCTTGGTTATTTCTGATGACTTCAGAAATCAGATCTCTCTCTGTTAGTCATCTTGGCAGATGATTTCAGACACCTGCCATTTATGCACAGGAGAAAGCACTAATGTGTTTTGGATTTTTGTTGGCTAAGATCCTCAACTTTAAAATTCTTCTTTTACAGAGCTTAATTAAGCTTGAAATTGGTGACCTATAGGATATTTTACATTTAGTGATTTCTCTGAGTAACAACAATATTTGAACATCTTGTCAGATTTGAAAAGACTAATTTTTTTGTCTCAATTTTGTCTTAGAGGAACTCAAACTCACATTGGGATGGTAAATATGCTGCTACAGCTGCTACAACTTCTATGTGACAGCAGAGGCCACCATTAATTGAGTGTTTTTTCTGCTATGGAGGTTCCTAAGGCTTTGATATACTGATCTCATTTATTTAAACAGCACAAGAACTCTGAGACACAAATCCATTGTTCTCACTTTACCAATCAGTTAATGGAGTTTCAGAAGGCATAGGGGGATTTACCCAGGGTTCTCTAACAATAGATGGCATACACAGAATTTGAACTGAGATTGTTTGAGACCAAGCAAGATGTTCTGAACTACAGGTAACAAAAGGCAAAGGTGCAGAGATAAGTACTCATGTTTGAACCCAGAACCTTATGCAAACCACAGGGTAACGGGTGCAATAGAAATGAATTGTTTCCCTGGAAACTTGTCCAGTTCTGTTCCAGTGTCTCAATCACCCTTTGCAAACTGTGTAGAGGTTTTAGCCTAGCTTAACTTTGCAATTACCTGGGAAGCTTTTGAAAAAACACCTACTAACTGAGCACCACTAACTAAATCAAAATATCTGGGAGAGGAGTCTATGTATTAGACATGGGTTCTATAGTGAACATTTCTTTAAGATTTTTATTTACTTGAGAGAGAGAGAGAGCATGTTTACAAGCTAGAGAGAGTGTGAGCTAGAGAGAGCACGAGAAGAGGAGCAGAGGAAGAAGGAGAAGCAGATATCCCCTTGATCAGGAAGCCTTGACACAGGGCTCCATCCCAGGACCCTGGGATCATGACCTGAGCCAAAAGTAGACACTTAACCGATTGAGTCACCCAGGTGTCCCGATAGTGAATATTTCAATAAACAATTCCACTAGCACCAGAAAGATAGGGTGATTTTGAACATAGTAGGGGTGACAGTTGTTTCAGTGGTATTAAGGGGAGGTAGATGAGGATGAAATAGTGGGGAGGAGAGATCCCAAATAAATTCTCCCAGCATTTTCAGGGATAAAAATCATTGGAGGCTGCATCAGTGCTTGCTGGTACCCACTCCCCCCATATACCTGTCCTACATCCACTAAAGTCTCTGAGGAGATCTCTGTGTCTTGACAACTGTAGTAGCCAGGCAGTCCAGTAACTGTATTGCAGTTTAAAAATACCTGATGAGTGGATAAATAGATGAAGTGATTTCAGTGTTCATTGGTTCCACAGAGGTGCAATGGAGCTTTTCAAAAAACTGCTTGCATTCCATAAAGGCAAATTTTATTGCCAAAACTCCTCTTCCAAAATATCATGATTCTTCTTCATGGGAGTTAATTCAATAAACAACAAAGCATGATAAGTGGAACATATCTGGAGACTTATCTCATTGGGTCAAGGCAGCACTGATGTCACTGTGAGAAATTTCTGCTACTTTACAAAGTAAATCAAATCTGGGTGAAGTGAAATAAGGATAAAGAAGAAATTCGCTTTGAGTTGGATGGAGTTAACTCTAAAAGCTGGAGTCCATTTCAAAAATAGATCCTTAGTAAATACTAAAATATCTGCCACTGAGATTACAAAACAGTAGTAAACCCAAGAAAATGCTTTACCTCTCATAGACTACTGTGTGTGTCTTCTGGAAGATTCAATTTACAAGGCTTGAGAAGGAATAATGTACCCTCAATAAGTCAATGGTTCCCTGCATGAATGTACATTTTTCAAACTTGGTCTCAGAAGTGCAGGAAGCTCATATACACCAGATAAATACTTGTTTTGTCACAAAAGTATCAAAACATTCCAAAAATAGATAACCACATTGTAGGTAAGAAAAACCACAGGCACCTTATATGAAATGGCCAGAAGTTTGTAGGAACATTACCCATAGATTGCAAAATTCTGTATGTGAACCAGATACATCCACTTTTCTGCTCATTTCTATAGCATTCTCAAGCTTGACAGAAAATATTGAGATGTTTTAGAAATCTAAGTTAAAAAAAAATAACATAAACCCCTTATAGACCTTTCAAGGGGATCAAATGCATATCTGTTATTGATGGCAGACTTCAGTTACAGAAATTTTGTAAGGACTCTGCTCCAAGTTCTTTGCGTAAAACATGAATGCCCCAATGGACAAGTTTCTTCCTGTAGATTCACTCATGGAATCCCTAATTTCAGCCTAGGCATTAAATATTTCTCTGAATTGGATCTGGAGACAAGTTATACACAAATATATTGGCAGCATTGTAAAAAGCTTATGCTTTTTTACCTAAATAAGACATTGATGACTGGGGCCCACCCCCAGACATCCTTATTTAATTGGTATGGGGTAAAATGAATAATGATAATAATAATAATAATAATTGATATGGGGTGTGACCTGACATTTGAATTTTTAAAAACTCTCTAAGTAATTCTAATAGGTATAAATCTAAAAAATATGTGAACCATATATATGAAGAAAACTAGAACATTCTAATGAAAGAAATTAGAAGAACTAAATAAATGAAGATATATTTTATGTTTGTGGATAGGAAGACTCAATATTGCCAAGATTGATTTCCAATTTGATCTATAGATTCAATTGCTATCCCAATCAAAATCCCAGTCTATATTTTGTAGATATCAACAAACTGATTTTAAAGTTTATATGGATATCCAAAATGCCCAGTATAGCTGATATAAGACAAGGAAAACAAAATCAGAGGACTGACAGTGCCCAAAATCAAGATTTACTATAAAGATATAGAAATTAAAACAGTGTGGCATTAGTGAAAGAATAGACAAATATATCAGTGGGACCAAAGAGAGCCCCCCAAATAAACCTACATAGATATAGCCAAGTGATCATTGACGAAGGAGCAAAGGCCAGTCAGTGGTGTTGGAACACCTGGATATCTACATGCAAAAAATGAATCTGGACACAGACTATATCTTTCAAAAAAAAAAAAAAAACGCAAAATGGATCACAGATCTAAATGTAATGAGCAAAAAATTTTAAATTCCTAGAAGGTAACATAGAAGAAAATCTAGGTGATCATGGGTTTGAAATTACATTAAAGATACAACATTAAAAAGATAGTTAACAAAAAAAATCGGTAAATTATACTTCATCAAAATTATAAACTATTTGGACTATTTGGTAAAAGACACTATCAAGAGAATGAAAAATATAAGCTACAGCCTGGGAGAAAATATTGAAAAAACCCATGTCTAAAAATGGTATACCCAAAAAAGAAGTCCTAAAACTTAATACTAAGAAATTTTTTAAAAAATTAAAAATTGAGCAAAAAACCTGAAGAGGCATCTCACCAAAGAAAATAAACACATGGCAAATAAGCATATGAAAAGATATTCACACCATATATTAGAGAATTGCAAATTAAAACAATGTGACATGATTATGCACGTATTAAAATTGCTTAATATCTAAAACATTAACAATTCCAAACATTGGTGAGGATATAAAACAATAGGAACTCTCACTCATTGCTCATAGGATTGCAAAATAAATTGTGGTACATCCATACAGTGGAATATTATTCAGCAGTAAAAAAAAAAAAGCTATCAAGTCATGAAAAGACATAGAGGCACCTTAAATGCATAGTTAGTAAGGGATAGATGCCAATCTTCAAAGGATATATATTATGTGATTACAACTATATGACATTCTGGAAAAGGCAAAATCATGGAGGCAGTAAAAGATCAGTGGTTGTCAGAGGTTGGGAGGAGGGAGGAAGAAAGCATAGACTACAGAGAAAGAGCACTGGGGATTTTTAGGGTAATGAAATCATTCTGTAGGATACTGCAATGGTAATTATGTAACAGTACACCATTTTTCAAAATCCATAAAACTGTAGAACAAAAGAGTGAACCTTGATATAAGATATGGACTTTAGTTAGTAACACCATATCAATATTAGTTTATCAATTGTAACAAATATACCACATTAATGCAAAGTTTTAATAATAATAAAAAGGGAAACTGTGTGGAGGAGGTGTTGGTGAGAAGTGGCATATGGGAACAATCTGTACTAGAAAGTACTAGTACTAGAAAGTACTAGTAAGTGCTCAATTTTTCTGTAAACCTAAAACTGTTCTTAAAAAAAAAAAAGTCTACTAATTAAGAAGAGTGACAAAGACATTGTTGATTCAACCTCAGGCCAAAGAATAACAGGAACTAGACTTAGCTTCCCACCTTATTTTCCTACCTAAAAAACTATAAAAATATGTAAAACAGTTCCAGGCAATGATGGAGAGTGATCTATGAGAGGTAGAAAAAAGAATAAGATGAACTCTAGGAGAGCAAATCCTTGTTATGTAGAGCAAGTTCATGGCCATGGTGCAAGAAAAGGGAATGCAGATAAAGCCTGGTGGTATCCCACTAAGAATTCATCGGTTAATCAATGTGAGGAAATGACACAAAGTCTGGAAAGTACCAACCAGCAAGTTGAAAGGGAGCAATTCTGAGTTTGCACAGACCAAGAAGAATTTCTCTTCAAAATAACCTACCTGGAAAATCTCATCATTGACAAGGCATCACAGAGGGTATCCAGAAAAATTCTACCTCAGTAAAGTAGAAATGTAGTCCAAGACAAACAATGTTATTCCACTGCTTAACAGAGCTTAAAAGCAAGCCAGAAAGGAACAGCCTATTTTTAAGTAACTTCACTAAATCCCAGACCACAGTGGAAGAATATTTAAAGGGATGAAAAAATCCAGAACCCAAGAATAGAAAACTAATATTTACATTCAATAAAAAATTGCCAGAAATGAAAAAAAAAGGCAGGAAAATACAAATACAAATTACCAGAAATGTGGGGGAAAAAAAAGGCAGGAAAATACAAATGATGAGGAGAAAAATCAATCTAAAACAACCCTGGAGGAGATGACACAATTAGTGAAAAGTTATAACTGTAATCTATATATTCAAAAAAGCTAGAGGAAATATTAAGCATTATAAGTAGAGATAGAGAAGGTATAAATAAGACCAAAATCAAGATCAAAAATGCAATGTCCGAGATGAAAAACACAGTGGTCATGATAGACAACAGATGAGCCATTGCAGAACAATTTCTCAGTGAACTCCAACAGCTGGCATTAGAACTACTCAAAATGAAACAGGAAAAAAACCCTACATTTTCAGTGATCATTGCTGAAAAATCAAAGGGTTTAATACATATGGAATTAGAATCCCCAAAAGAGAAGAAAGAACAGAAAAAAATATTTGAGGGAATAATGCTCCCAACTTTTGAAAGCATGATGAATACTCTAAACCTACAAACAAGAAGTACAATGAGCACCAAAGAAGGAGGATGAGGAAGAGGTTACCCCAAGACCCATCATAATCAACTGCTTCAGGCAGCCCGGGTGGCTCAGCAGTTTAGCACCACCTTCAGCCCAGGGCCTGATCCTGGAGACCCGGGAATCAAGTCCCGTGTCTGGCTCCCTGCATGGAGCCTGCTTCTCCCTCTGCCTGTGTCTCTGCCTCTCTCTCTCTCTCATGAATAAATAAATAAATAAAATTTTTTTAAAAAATAATCAACTGCTTCAAATCAGTGATAAAGAGAAAACTATACATAGATTTAATTTTAAAAAAGATAGTTTGCGTGGAAAAGAAAAATAAGAATGAAAGAAGACTTCTTGTAAGCCATCCATGACAAGAGGACAGCAAACACCAAGAGGGGGAAAAAACCTTTCATCCTATAATCCTATGGCCAGAAAAAAATATTTTTCAAAATTGAAGGCAAAATAAAATTTGACTCGTATATAAAAATGCCAAAAAGAATAATCGGCAGTAGACTTGTACTCTAAGAAACAGTGAAGGGATTCCTGTGGGTGATGGGAAATAACACAAGATGCAAATACGGATCTATGCAAAGGAATAAAGGGCACTGGGGAGAGTAACAACCTTTGTAAATATTTTTTAAACTTTTTCTTATTTCTTAAGGATCTTTAAAAGGTATAGGACTGCTTTAAGTAAAAATAGTAACAATGAGCTTTCAGTTATACATTTAAAGTGTATGACAACAAGACAAAAGACAAGAAGAGACATTGACATACATTACGATAAAGTTCATATGCTGTATGTCAAGTGGTGTAATTGTCACTTGAAAGTAGACTGTGACAATTTAAAGATGTAGACTATAAATTTTAAAGCAGCCATTAACTTAACACGACAAATGGTTATAGCTAACGAGACACCAAAGAAACTAAAATTGGACCATAAGAAAAATAATTAATGCCAAAGGAGGCAGGAAAAGAGAGCAAGGGGAATAAAAGAACAGATGGGACAAATGGAGAACAAATAACAAGATGTTAAATTTAAAACCAAGCATATCAACCTTCACATTAAATTTAAATGTAAATATTCAAATACATTTTTAAAATTCAGACTATTGTCAGATTGGATCAAAAAGAAAAATAAACTATATGCTGCCTAAAGAATTACATAGGAAATATGAAAACATAAATAGAATAAAAGAAATAGAATGCGAAAGGACATATAGTGCTAACAACATTAAGAAGAAAGCTTGAATGATTATATTAATATCAGATAAGTTTACTTAAGAAAAAAGAACATTAACAGAAATAGTGTCATTACATAATTATATATGAATCAATATTTTAAAAGAACATAATAATTGCAAATATTTATGCATCTAATAATAGAATTGCAAACACTGCAGGGATAAATAGAAAAATCTACAATTATAATTGGAGGTTTAAATACTACCTTCTCAAAAGCTGATAAAACAAGTAGACAGAAAATTAATAAGGATAAAGAAATAAATAATAATAGTATTGAGTATTGATCAACTTGATCCAACTGACTTATAATATAGTCAACAGCAACAGAATATGCAATCTTTTCAATTGCACATGGAACATTTAACAAAGTAGACTATTTTCTGGGCCACTAACAAGACTCATTGATTTTTTAAAAAAACTTAAATTATACAAATATGTTCTCTGACTCCAATGGAATTTAATTAAAAATTAACATTAGAAAGACACCTGAACAATTCTAAATATTTTGAAAATGTTCTTCTAAACTTACAGATTTAAGAAGAAATCCAAAATTAGAAAATACTTTTAACTGAATAAAAATGAAAGGACAACATAACCAACCTTGTGAGATAGAGCCAAAGCAGTATTTAGAACAAACTGATGGATATCAGAGGAGTGGGAGTCGGGGTGGGGTTGAATAAGTGACAGGGATTAAGGAGTGTGTTTGTTGCAATGAGCATGGGGTGTTGTATGGAAGTGATGAATCACTGAAATGTACACCTGAATCTGATATTACCCTGTATGTTAATTAGCTGGAATTTAAATAAAAACGTTAAAGAATTTAAAGCATCAAATGCCTACATTAGAAAAGAAAGGTCTCAAATCAATTATCTTGATTTCTACTCGTAGAAACTAGAAAACCAATTTATCTCAAAGAAAACAAGAGAAATAAAGATCAAAGCAGAAAACAGTGAAATAGAAAACAGAGAAATGATGAAGGAAACTGATAAAACTAAAAACTATTGCTTGTGAAAATCAATAGAATAGATAAATTTATAGTCACCGTGATCAAAACAAAGAAGTTAGAAGATACAATTATCAATAACAAAAATGAGAAAGATGCTACTACCACCGATTTTATATACAAGAAAGGAAATTAAGTGACAATTTTGAACAGTTTTATGCTGATAATTGACAACTTAAAGGAAATAAAAAATTTCTTGAAAGATATGCACTACAAAAATCTCACCCAAAAAGAGATATGTAACCTGAATAATGCATGGCTTTTCTGTTTTGTAGAAAAATATTTAACCCATGTAGCTAAACAATCTATCAATAGGCCTACCCATACAAAGACTTGATTTTTGACAAAAGAGCAATGGAAAATTCCATCAAAAAAACGTATTCTTTTTGGGATGCCTGAGTGTCTCAGCAGTTGAGCATCTGCCTTTGGCTCAGGGTGTGATCCTGGGGTCCTGGGTTCGAGTCCTGCCTCAGGCTCTCCACAGGGAGCCTGCTTCTCCCTTGCCCTATGTCTCTGCCTCTCCCTCTGTGCCTTTCATGAATAAATAAATAAACCTCTTTTTAAAAAGTGCTCTTTTTAATCAATGGTGCTGGAATAATTGGATATGTCAAAAAATGAACTTTGATCCATGCGTACCATATAAAAAACATAATCCATTCACATAAAATGGGTCCTAGACCTAAATATAAAATCTAAAATTTTAAAACATCTAGTCAAAAACATAGAAAATCTTTGTGGTCTTGAGCTGGGCAAAAAAAGTTTCTTACTTAATTAAACAAGACTGGGACACCTGGGTGGCTCAACAGTTAAGCATCTGCCTTCGGCTCAGGGCTTGATCCCGGAATCCGGGATCAAGTCCCACATCAGGCTCCCTGTGAGGAGTCTGCTTCTCCCTCTGCCTATGTCTCTGCCTGTGTGTGTGTGTGTGTGTGTGTGTGTGTGTCTCATGAATAAACAAACAAATCTTTAAAAAAAATTAAACAAGACTCCATCAACAAAATTTTAAGAATTTCTACTTTTCAAGAGACAGTTTCTCCCTCTTCCACTGCCTACTGCTCCCCCTTGCTTGTGCTCTCTCTAGAATAAATGAACGCAAATCTTTAAAGAGAGAGAGAGAGGGACTATTAACAGCTTGAAAAGACAAAACACACCCTTAGAGAAAATATTTGCAAATCACTTATCTGACCAAACTGTTCTACCCCTAGATATTGTCCCAAGAGAAATAAAAGCATGCATCCGTATAAACCTTGCACTTGAATGTTAAAAACAGCTTTATTTATAATAGCCAGAAATTTGAAACAACCTAAATGTCTATGAACAGGTGAGTGGGTAAACATATACCTGTATACCCATACAGTGGAACACCATTCAATAATAGAAAGAAATGAACTGTTGGTAGACACTGTAGCAACAATGAATCTCAAAATAATCACACTGCGTAAAACAACTAATATCCAAACAAAGTACATACTGGTTGATTTTATTTATATAAAATTGTAAAATGAGAAAACTAAGCCCTACTGATAAACAGATCAGTTGCTGCTAGGTGCAGAGATAGATGGTTTACAAATGGGCCTGAGGAATCTTTTTGGAAGTCGTGGAAATATTCACTATCTTGATTATAGTGATGGTTTCACAGGTAGGTGTATGTGTGTGTGTGTGAAAATGTTAATATGTACCCTTTAACGTTTAGAATAGGTTAGTTATAAACCAATAAATCTTTTTATAATAATAAATTTATTTTTATTGGTGTTCAATTTACCAACATACAGAATAACACCCAGTGCTCATCCCGTCAAGTGTCCCCCTCAGTGCCCGTCACCCAGTCACCGCCACCCTCCGCCCTCCTCCCCTTCCACCACCCCTAGTTCGTTTCCCAGAGTTAGGAGTCTTCCATGTTCTGTCTCCCTTAAACCAATAAATCTTAAAAAAACAAAACAACAACAACAACAACAACAAAAACAGGTAACTTGATTTTCTCAGAGAAATGAAAACTGATGAAATTAATAGAATATCTAAAAAAATTCTGAAGGAAAGATCAAAGAAAAATTCCAGAATGGAAGATCTAAATAGGTAAACAGATAAGTGAATTAAGAAATAAAGGAATAATTAGCATTAGCACATTATTTAGTTAATGTGGGACAGGTATTGTGATAATGACCTTAGTACATGGAGCACGGGCTGTGGTGGCAGCAATGTTGGCGGCTGACAGCTCATGGGTGTGTCCTTCTCTGATACTGCCCTCTATCAAAGGAAGCTGCCTACCCAAGGTCAGGCCTCCTTTCTGAGGAGTTACTTGCATCCATTGACTGGTACAGGAAATGCAAAGACTCCCCCTGCACCCCCACCCTTGCTTTGATTGAGACATTTGCAGACATCCCACCTCTAGAGTTCCCCATGGAATCATCTGACTCTTCTGTTGCATGTGCCGAGCAATTCACATTTCTCCCCACCAGAGCCTTCAATCTCCTACAGGTGTTGATTCCCAGAAGTTTCTCCAATTAACTTGTTACAAGCAAATATCAAAGCCTCAAAATCTATTTCCCAAGGAAAGGGGTCTGAGAGAGTTGATTATGTTATTGCATCCACCAAGAAATTCTCTAAGGTATGTTATGCTAGTATCTAGGTTTTACAAGTGAAAAAAGAACGGAAGTTAGAATTCTAAGTAACTTGTCAAAGATCACCAGGATAATGGTTGGAGGAGCTGATAACACAGGCCTTCTTATTGCCAAACTATACAGCCTCTTGGAGTGTTTTTTCCAGGAATGAATCTAAAAAATTAAATTTAAGTGTCTTTTTATATAACATTTCAGTTGGCATATTCTATAAATGCCAAAAGCGTAGTTTATCTTGATACATCAAATTATCTCAAGTAGCTTTAGATATAAATTAGATATAAATAATGGTATAGATAGATGAATTAATAGCTAGTTGAATCACTGTACCCAGTGAGTGTTGATTAATAGGGCCATGTCAAACTAGCCTGTGTATTTTTTGCAGGCAACATATTGTTAAGGCCTACACAGGCCTGCCACATATTTAGCACTGATAAATGCTTGTGGAATTTAATTGAAATCCTCTGGAGTCCCTGATGGAGTGTCACCAAGCCCTATCCTTGACCTTGTCTTATATGATATTTATATCAATGAATTGAATGGAGCCCACAATCATACCTATAAAATCTGTAACAAATGTTCCATTAAAATAGCACTAATAAATTACATATTAAAAGAAAATTCAAAGATACTTAATTCAGCAATAGTTATACAAAAAAAAATTTATGAAGCAGCCAGTATGTACTAGGTCCCCTACTATACACTGAAGCCACAAAATTGACTAAAGCATTTCTGATTGTCTGGTATAAGATAACGTTTAATAGATTTTATGAGAAGTGCTAGATTTACCTTCCACAAAAGCAATTACACAATTTGTAGTAACTGATCAAGGCTTTGGGTTGGTATTGGGCTGAGGATACAATTACAGGAAACCCAGAAGTATAATATTGTTATCAAGATTATCTGAGTCAAATGTATTCTGGGTAAATAGAAACACAACGTAGATATAAATAAAAGGTAGAATGCCCAGCTGTATTCTGACTTGGTCAGACCACATCTATAATACTATATTCAATCTGACCACCACATTAAAAACACCACAGCTAACCATTTAAAAATGACACATACATTGGCAATTACCCAGATCAAAAAGAAAGTAGTAGGTTTGCTCTTCGATGCTTTGGAGAGGAGGTGAAAGAAAATCAGAAGGAAGCACATTTTGATTTTACCTATGAAAAAACTTTGTAACAACTACACCGATTTCAAAGAGGAGTGTTCTCTCTCAAGATATGGTGAGTCTTCTCTTCCAGGACGTATATTTTGTTTTTTTGTTTTGTTTTGTTTTTTAATATAAATTTATTTTTTATTGGTGTTCAATTTGCCAACATGTAGAATAACACCCAGTGCTCATCCCATCAAGTGCCCCCCTCAGTGCCCATCACCCAGTTACCCCCCCCCCTGCCCACCTCCCCTTCCACCATCTCCAGGAAGTATATTTTCAAAAGCAGCTGCATAATATTAGCTCAATAACTTTTAAAGTTATTTCTACTTCTAAAGAACAGGGAGACCTTTTGGCTTTAGGATAAATCATTTAAGGGGATTGAATGTCATTATGATTTTTCATGGAGTTCATTCATCCTGAAAAATAATGCATATATTTCTTTCAATAATATATTTCCCCCAAGATAATATCCCCACAAACTCTGAGGAAAACCAAATTCGGAATGAACAATCTTTGTGAAATAAGTTCCAACAAATGGATTTTATCCCTTATTCTATGTATTTGAAAAGCTCAAATTATTAACAATGTGGTAAAGATTATACCATACTTGTCTCCTGACCTCACTCTACCATATAATTTACAGCCATTTCAAATCTTAGCATAATATCTATATGTTCTGAATTAATGGAATATAGATATAATGCAGCTACTGCTTTTGGTGTCAATTTAATGAACTGAAACAACAATAAATTTTTATGTGTGTGTCATAAATATGATATGTATTTTTTTCCTATTTGAGGGCAAAAGATAAATAATGTAAGACAAGAAAAATACTAAATGATATTTTGAATTCTCTCCAACCAGACAACAACTGCTATGAACATTGCATATATTATTGAAAATAGGTAAATATTTTGGAGTCATCTGTTCTCTAAAGAGAATTAACATTTTTTTTTCTTTTTTGCTAAGATCTAATGAAGAAGCTCTTATTTTCTCTCTCTGAAAAAAAAAATGGTGAAAATCACTCACATGCCATCCATTGGAAAAGAAAGACTGGGGGTTCAGTGGTTGAGCATTTGCCTTTGGCTCAAGGTGTGACCCCAGGGTCCTAGGATCTAGTCCTGCATCAGGGTCCCCACAAGGAGCCTTCTCCTTCTGGCTATCTCTCTGCCTCTCTCCATGTGTCTCTCATGACTAAATAGATCAAATCTTAAAAAAAGAAAAGGAAAAGACAGACTACTAACCAGCTATAGAACAATGAGCTTTGTCCTGAAATCTTTGTATAAAAAATTAAATGATTTTTATAAAGTTAACATCTTGAAGAAGAGAGATGTAGACAGGAAGAGAAGAGAGAAGAAGAGAGGAGAAGGAGAAGGAGAAGGAGACAAAGAAGAAGAAAGAAAGAAAGAAAGAAAGAAAGAAAGAAAGAAAGAAGAAGAAAGAAGAAGAAGAAGAAGAAGAAGAAGAAGAAGAAGAAGAGGAAGAAGAAGAGGAAGAAGAAGAAAGAAGAAGAAGAAAGAAGAAGAAGAAGAAGAGGAGGAGGAGGAGGAGGAGGAAGAGCAGCTCTCTGGGGCACCTGGGTGGCACAGTCAGTTAAGTGGCCGGGTCTTAGTTTTGTTTCAGGTCATGATCTCAGGGTCCTGAGATGAAGCCCCATGTCAGGCTCCGGGCATGCACTTGAGATTCTCTCTCCCTCCCCCTCATGCTCTTGCGCTTGTTCTTTCTCTCTCTCTCTCAAATAAATATTTTTTTAAAAAAACTCTCACATAGTACAGTGACTAGTAAAGTCAAGTAACACACACTTTTCTTACAACAAATATCAGCTGGAAAATACATCACTTCTCAATTTGTAGAAAGGCTAATAATTCATTATACACAACTATCAACTCTTAAGACATTGGTCTTTTAACAAAAATCAAATAATGTGTCATGATTCTAGGACAAGTTGCTAATTAAAAAACAGAAAGTTGTGATTTTCACTTTGGGATATTGTAAGAGAAAAGGCAGATATGAAGAAATAAAATGGTTTGTAATGCATTTCTGTGGAATTTCATCAGAGCTAAAATTTACTCAGAAAAGAAATTATTCAGACGATAATTCACAGGAAGAACTTTGGTAGAACTCTATAATAACTTATAGCTTTGAGCAAATTTAAATCATTATCAACATCCTGATAACAAATATAAGTAAAATACCTATTATGTGCAAGCCCTATAATATGCACACTATACTGAAAAGAATAGTGAAAAGAAAATTTAAGGATGAAAAGAAATTTAAGAAATGCACCCTGTTCTTACTGAGCTTAAAGTTGAGCAATCAGAGGAAGGAGATTGGCTTTACCACGAGTATCACAATTAATTTATAATGGCTTCCTGGAGTGCTATATAGTAAAGGAATCTGATAGAATGCCAAAGCTTTACAGGAAAGGGAGCCGTTTTTATTTATGAAACTTGCCATTGGCATGGGAAAGAATAGTGACATCACGTGGATAGGCAGTATACGTAATAGTTAAAGCACAGCTCTGGAGCCAGACAGCCTGGGTTAAGAAAAAATAAGTATATTAGTATATGCTAACAATTAAACATATACCCATGTTTATACACCCATTTGAAGAGAGAATGAGAGATAAAGAAAAACCTATTTTATTGTGCATGAGTATGTAAGTGGATGAGAGATCACACACAAACTATTAAGGAAAGATTTCATAGAAAAAAAGAAAGGAAACTAAATTGGTCTGTAGGAAAGGCTAAGGACTAAATAGGTGGAGTGGAAGTTAACCATAAGAGGGGCTAGGCTGAGCAATAGCAAAAAGTAGATTAATCCAGAACGAGGTTATTCCAGAAAATGAAACATCTCTGTGAGTGTTGTTGTTCCAGTAGAACTCCTTGGATGAAGCAGAAATTTCTTTAGAAAGCCACAGAGACGGGGCAGCCCTGGTGGCTTACCGGTTTAGCTCTGCCTTCCGCCTGGGTTGTGATCCTAGAGACCTGGGATCAAGTCCCACATCCGGCGCCCTGCATGGAGCCTGCTTCTCCCTCTGCCTGTGTCTCTGCCTCTCTCTCTCTCTCTCTCTCTCTCTCTCTCTCTGTCTCTCATGAATAAATAAATAAATTTTTTTTAAAAAAGCCACAAAGAAAACAGGATGCCAGGACAAGGATTATGGACATAAATTTATGCTTTAGGGAATAATAGCTATTTTTTAAACAAGGAAGTAATGTATTTTACAAAGAGTGTCTCTTAAAAGTATGTTGGAAGAATTCTGGAAGCTCAAGGAAAATGGCTTCAACAAAGGAGGATTCCTGTGTCAGCCCTCCAAAAATCTATACAGATCATCAGATGGCATGTTTAAAAAAAACAAGAAAAATGTGAATTTAAAAAGGAGAAGATAAAAGAAAAGAACAACCCCCACCTGGTATTTTAGAGCTTTCCATATCTTTAGACCTCATTCAAACACTGGTGACTTAACGGATTCTACTGGTAAATGAGTCACATCAGGATAAATGTGTCGCCTCCATGAGGAGTTATTAGCTGTGGGCTCTGAGTTTACACCAATATCCAGGGACTCAAAATACCCATATTGGTCCAAGAGTCAGAGTGGGGAATTGTGGAAATCATACAAATCAGACGTATTTGTCCATCTTGCAATGAGTTCAGTGGACCAGATTAGACGATTCTATTACTTTGGAAAAGCACATGTCGTAACTGTCAAAATCTTCATAGGGTGGCGTGTGTGTGCCTGTGAGGGCTATTATAGTAGAAAAGATCAAGGACAGTGCTTCTCCCAAAAATAAATAAAACAAAAGTGATATGGATTCTGAGGCAATTCCAGAAATTAATGCTGAGAATGAAGACCTGACAATGCAGGGTGTTAATTCCTACCGTATCCTGAATAACTCAACTCTTTGGATGACACAGGTTCCTCGTGGATTCTGGAGGATGACAATATGTCATCATAAACTTACTCAGAAAGTGATGTCTGTCACAGCTCCCATTGCAAGTATGGTTGTCTTTACTGGTACAAATGACTGGAGCCCCTTGCACCTGGTACGCATTTATGCATCTATGGGCTGGTGAATATTTTCTTCTCAATCCTAATTAATAAAGACACCCAGAAGATGACCTTTCTCTGGCAGGTACAACAGCAGTACGCCCTCTTCGTCTTACTTAAGAGCTGTTTATAGTCTCTTCATCTCTGTCATAATGTGGTCTGCAGAGACCTCCTGGTATCCCGGAAAACATTGTGTTAGTATTTAACATGATTGCGTCACGCTAATTAGGCCTAGGAAAGTAGTATTCTGTTTGTAAGATTTAGGAAGACACGTGTGTGTTGGCAGGTAATGACAAATCCTGTGAAAAGCCAGGGGCCTGCTGTATCAATAACATTGCCAGGATTCAGTGTTCTACAACACGTCAAGGTACCACCTGTAAAGTGAGAGACAGTGGCAATAGGTTTTTTAGTGTGGCCAAGCAAGTTGTGCATAAAATATTCACTTTAAAATTCCCATCTCATTAAACTTTTGAATATCTTCTTTCATGGCGAAGTTTAGCAAACTTTTTCTTTAAAAGGCCAGAGAGTGGGCACCCAGGTGGCTCAGTAGGCTAAGCACCTGCCTTCGGCTCAGGTCATGATTCCAGAGTCCTGCGATCAAGTCCCGTGTCAGGCTCCCAGCACGGAGCCTCTTTCTCCCTCTCCCTCTGCCTGCCAATCCCCTTGCTTATGCACTGTCTGTGTGTGTGTGTGTGTGTGTGTGTCAAATAAATAAACAAATAGCCAAGTAGTAAATATTTTATACTTGTGTACCACGCTCTGTCCTTCTCAACTATTGGGCCATTATAGCATGAAGCAGCCATAGACAATGAATGAACGGGCATGATGGTATTTCAATGAAACTTTATTGATAGGCAATATACCATATGTGACCGGGGGTACATAGTTTATCTCAGCTTTATAATATACCAGGAAGTCCCAGCATCCCAGGCTTCTTGACTCTGGAATATGGGTTTAAATTAACACCCCCTCCCACTGAGAGAAATTGAAGCCAAACGGATGGCAGGCTAGGTAATACAATTCTTAGCATCCTCTCTAATCTCACCTAAATGTTTTACTAATGGGGTACAGTATCAAAGAATTTAGAGACCATATTTGAATAGCAAATACTCTATAAGTATGAAGAACCAAGTCTTAAGATTTTTCATGTATAGTGTTCACATAGAGGGGGGAGAAAGGGAATGTCCATGTAAGACATCTAAAAATTCCAGGGCTTTCTGCTTTATGGCTAGATGAAAAACATTTTTATGAACTTTGCTTCCTGGGATGACATTATGGAATCTGCTATGGCTATGGAAAAGCAATAATGCTTCCTCTCAATTTCATAAATCTAAACATGCAACTTCTATGATCTTTCTTGCACTCACTGTCCTCCAAATGGAACACTTCCTCGTGTGTAGTGTTAATGATTAAACAATCGGCTTTCAATGTGCATTTAGCTGATTGTGTGTTCTTCATTATCTTGATGTCAGTGTTGTCCAACTTCAATCATACGTACAGATCATACTTGAAGTTCACATCTCCGTATCTTATGTTGAATACAACCAATGGCTAAAACAGTGCTCAGAAAGATGATCAGCCCAGGCCTAGATGATTGTGATTTTCTATGACAGGAACCTCTCAAGATGACAAAAGGGGACTATAAGGTCATCATTCTACCTCTAGACAGACCTTACAATACTTCAATCACTCCCAGACAGGTAACAAATACCTTTCCCCATTTCTGCTGGGATATTGTGAGTTGCTTATTACTTCTCTTTTATAGGCAATTGATTTTTCTTATGCACTCCATGTCATCATTACCGTCTGAGTAATGTTAATGCATCCTCACTATTGTAAACTATTTCATTTTTGCTTTAATGACTTTTTCCTCCTAAACAAACATTGAGAATCAGGAATTTTTAACTCTTGTCCTGCTCTTCCATTTACTGTTCATGTGACTTCAGGCAAATCACTCTTTCCCGAGCCTTAGTTTTCCATCTGTTGTAAGTATTCAATCACAACACTCTAAACTCATGATATCCCTTCAGTGGTATTAAACCACTGGTTCTTTCCTGCAAAGTTTAACACACCTGCCAGAAAATGAGAAGTGTTTAAGGTTGAGATTAACTTAAAGTTCATCTTTATCTTAGGTTTTTCTCACTTGACAGTATTTCCTTTAGATCCTGGGTAGTTTTCCCTTTAACAATATAGGCCATGCATTTGACACATTGACCACTCCCTCTTTTGCACTTCTTTGATCCCCACAATGTAAACTATATATATATAATTTTTTTTTTTTGGTGCCCGTTGCTAGATCCTCATCTAGCCTTCCCTCCGATATCTGTCTTCCTCAGGGCTCTGTCCTGATGTCCTCCTCCAGTCACCTCACACAATCCTCCATCTATACACATGGTTTCAAGCACCATCTATGCATCGATGTCTGCTAATCGATATCTGCAGCTCGTATACTTCCAGAGCTGCACCACTTAGTGTTGCTGTCTGCTTGATATCACCAATCAGGTGTGGCGCAAGCACCTCCAATGTTATGTATCTGACGTGAAACTCATCACAGCTCCCACTTCTTCTCTGTGTAGTTCTATGCTTGTTCGATGTCTCATCATTCCCCCAATTGCTCAAGCCATGAACCTGGAAGTCATCTTTGAATATTCCATTCTCAATTCCTACATGTAACTAATGTCTCTGGAGAGTGTAACTGGGAGAAGGTACAAGTGGGACAGCTTTGCTTTTGGATCATATAACAGGCTTCTGTGGACAACTCCCCCCCTCACCCCAAGAAGACATGAGGTTTGGTCATGTGAGAACAAGTTCATTAATTCATTTTGTAAAAAGTAGAATTCATGTATTTTAAATGCCATGGTCTTCTCTAAATTTGAGATTTACTTCCAGGGTGAAATTAGTGAGGTGATCTAAGGGAGTGCTCATCCTGCTAACTGGCTGCATTTAATTTCACTAATTTAATATATACACACCCCAATCCAGCCAGAAGTGCTTCTATTTTTATTCAAGTTAAAACAATAAACAATACACATTTTTATCTAACTCTGGTTGTTTGAAAGAAACAATCTAGAAAGAGACCCTGAATTGAGGTTTGTGCCAAATTAAAGAAGTATAGAAAAACTCTACTTTCTGTTAGCTTATAACATTCAATTTCCTTCTTCCATAAAAGACCAAGGATTCATTACCCATGTTGATATATTCCATGTCAGGTGACTACAAATTTTCAAAAACACAAATAGAAACAAAGCTTTGACTCTTCCACAGTTTCTCTTCAGATAAACCTCATCAGAAAAATATTTACATAAGAACATGCATGAAATTACTTTTAAACATACAAGTTACAGCCACAATGAATAGAATTTAAATGCGTTTTCTTATTTTTCATTTTTACCAAGTGTTTAGTAAATGCTAGGCACTCTTTTAAGTTCTTTATAAATACAGTTGACCCTTGAACAAGGAAGGGGTTAAGGGCACTGACTCTCCCACAGTCAAAAATAGCATATAACTTTTGACTCCCCAAAAACTTTAAATAGAATTATTTAGAGATTTTATTTATTTATTTGAGAGGGAGAAGCAGACTTTCTGCTAAGCAGGCTGCTGAGAACCCTGAGATCAGGACCTGAGCCAAAGGCAGACACTCAGCTGACTGAGCCACCCAGGCACTCCAAAACTTAACTATTAATAGCCCTACTGTTGACCAGAAGCCTTACTGATTACATAAATTACTACACATTTTGTATAAGTATTATATACTGCATTCTTACAATAAAGTATGCTAGAGAAAAGAAAATGTTACTGAGAAAATCATAAGGAAGAGAAAATACATTTACAGTATGGTACTGTATTTATTAAAAAAAAAATTCATATATAAGTGGACCCTGCAATTCAAACCTGTGTTGTTCAAACACCAACTATGCTAATTTATTTAACCCTCAGAATAAGCCTGTAAAAGAGATGTTTCATAAAGTCTGTAAGATGAAACAGTGCTCATTTTACAAATCAAGAAACTGATGCTCAGAGAGGCAACTTACCTAAGATTCTATAGCCAGTAAAGAGTACAACTGGGATTCAAACCCAGGCTATCTGGCAGTAGAATGCATCTGCTTAATCATAATGCCATGGTCAGAGTATTTCTTAACCTGACTTCAATCAAACTCAACTGACATATGCTATATTTCTTGGAGAATTTTCAGGGTAGTCAACTTTATCTGAGTTTCCAGATGTATAGTGAAGCACTATAAAATCTTCACAACCTATATGCAAATTATTCCTGTACTGTCTCCTTCCTTCTATTAGGCACAGGAGAAATGGTTTCCCCGCTATCCAAGTATCTGTCAGAAATTAGTTCCTAGAAGAAGATATACTTCTGTCTTAAATTTAACTTCAACAAGATCAAGGTGATATTCAAAGATGAGATTATTTAGAAGTGGTTCAGGACATAACAGCACTAGAAATGAAATGTAGTCAAAGTTTCTGAAAAGACCACAAAGACCAGAAATTTTGTCCTAAAGAAAGAAATGCTTGGAGATGCAGAATATGTGCATTAATAATTCACAAAGAAGTCTGTAGCACTGCATAAAATATTCCTAGCCAGAACCTGGCCATGTGGCTTTAAATGAATTTGGGGAATAATTTTATAAACATCAGGTGTGTTTGGTCTGTGACAGACACCCACACAAGGGCATTTATATAAAAGCAATTGTTCTAACATGCGTTCTAAATGCTGACATCAATCCAACATCAAATGAACCTCAGGGACAATGCTCTAAATTTGAATGTTATTTCTGATTATTAAATAGTTATTTTAGATTTCTCTAGGCCATCGTACAGAAGCTAAGATCATTTTGTAAACTTTAAGTATGACTGTCATTCAAGTAATTTGATTAATAATATGCTGAGGGAAGCAAACTGATATAATTATGCACTCATATTTAAAATAGACACAACTAACTCTAAGATATTAACTAAAAACACTATGGTATCAGTCTGCAGCTTATCAGATTTATACAAACTGCAAAGGTAGAATTATATGGCTTTTATTTATTTTATTTTTTGTAGACAACATTTTTGCTAAATGAATAAAGCTAAACCAGACACTTCATATGTGTTTATTATCTATCAACTAATTTTTAGGATAAAATTAAGCTTCTTCAGTTCTTTAGCAAGTATCTTGCAGGATGGCCTTCTGACTGACACATAAGGTCAAACCATCCTGCCATCCCTGCTGCCAATCCAGAGGCCACAAGCACCTCTTATGTGTGCCCACTGTGATTCCTGTCACATGACTGGTGGCTCTTTGTGTTACATACAAAAAAGCTAGGCAATATATTTTCACCACATAGGAAGGCTTCAGAATAATGGAACAGGTTTGCAATTAAGTCAGCATTGTCTGTTTTATAAAATAGAATTCAAAGCTAATAAATTCCATAAAATTTGACTTAGCCCAGAAGTGAATTTCACTCCAATACCTCTGGAGAGAGAATTTTAAATTACATGGTTACTTTTTAATTAAATATTCTTGACCATCAAGACTTATTTAGATCATCATTAGACAAGCCTATTCTCAGGAAATTTGCTGGACATTTATCCTCCCTTCTTTTACAGAAATGATCACTTAGAGTGTGATCTCTCTGAAAGTAAGCTTTTTCTATTATCCAATCATACATTCCTATAGCCCCTATCATAATTCTTGGCACACAGCAGGTTCCTAATACAAATGTGCTCATTCAGCCCAGCATTTATAAAATGTGCTCTATATCCCTGACCTACTTTATAGACATAAGATCACAGAAGTGGACCTGTCTTCAAAAAGCTTACAATCAAACAAAGGATATCAATACAGTGTAGTATATTTTCTGTGTGAGTCTGTGTCAAATCCTGGGAGAGTACACAGATGGTACACCTGCCTTCTATGGAAGGAAGTGCCTTAAAGTGCTCAGATTAGATAGGAATGCAATGAGAAGGAGAGTCACAAAGTCATGCACAAAGTCATCCAAGGTTGCAGGACAATAATGGTCAAAGTTTTAAGTAACTTAACTTGAAGGGTAGAGTGTGTGATAAGGGTAGTGGGAGAGGAAATGGGGTCATGGAAGAGGTATGATAAAATACTGGAGAAGCAGATCCAAAAAAATTTGAACAAAGTGGAAGAGTTTGGATTTTATCAGGAAGGCTATGAGAAATAGCTGGAAGTTATTAGTAGTGAACTAACAGGATTGATTGGGATTTGGGAAAGAACTCCTTAACAGCAACATATAGATTGAATTGAAGGGGATTGAAAGACACTGCAGTGACTCAGGAAAAAATGGCAATGATAGCCTAAATTATAGCAGTGACAATAGAGAAAGAAGGAAAAAACTTTTTTAAAAAAGGTTTTATTTATTTACTTGAGAGACAGAGAACACAAGTGGGGGGAGGAGCAGAGGGAGAAGGACAAGCAGAATCTGCACTGAGCATGTATCTCAATGCAGGGCTAGATCCCAGGATCCTGAGATCATGACCCCTTAAGATCACAACCTGTGCCGAAATCAAGAGTTGGACACTCAATTGACTGAACCACCTAAGCGCCCTGGAAGAAGAAAACATTCTGAGATACTGTGAAGATGGAATAAATAAGACCTCAAACTGACTATGAAAAAACATCGAGAGAAGGGAAGAACACTTATGCCTGCTATGATTCTGCTCTGGTCACCATCGTGGATCTTGCACCATCATCAGGAGAAAGGCTATGAGAAGAAGAGTATATTTGGTAGATTATGGGAGGAAAAAACTGATGAGATCTAAATGTGCTGAGTTTTGTTGCACTGTTGGATCATCTGGAAAGATGTTATCTAATAATACTATTCACTGTTATCTAATAATACTACTCACTGTCATTATTTTCACCCAAGCAATTTCAGATGGGTTCCAAAACTCAGCAGAGAAATGTGAGCCAGAGAAAGAACTTTGGGGATCATCATAACATTGGGCAGTGTTCTTCAACCATAACTGTGTATCAGAATCATCCAGGAGCATTAGAAAATGTCCTTGTCCAGTACTTCCCCCTCAGTATTACAGGGTATTAGAGGCCCTTCCCCTGGTAAGTCAGATGTACAGCCAACAGAGACATCACAGATGGGTAGACATGGAAGATGGAAGGTGAGATCTGGACAAGTAGGTAGGATGACAAGAGGTCTTCATGTTCAAGGTTTTCAGACCAAATTCATCACCTTACATGACCAGCTCTTTCTCTAGATTCTAGAATGTTACTTATCATAATGGGACTATGGGCAAATATGAACCACAAAATGATAGGAAAATGCAAAGACACTAGAATCTACCATTTTTGTACTACCTGTCATGAGACTTTGTGGGAAAGCCAGCAACTACCCCTACTCTCAGTCATGCTGAGTCAGAATTCAAGCAGACTTTGAGAACCCTGGGGACTAGAGAAGATTCAAGGCATGATTCTTCTGTTAATGGTAGCCCTGTCCCTGGACATGTGGAAGCAAGAAAAAACTCTAGCAACACCATCCAGCTGGTAACAGCAACGTTGGTAGAGCCTCTAGTCTGAAAATACTGCATTTACATCCTGGGCTCGCAGGGAAATAGAGAGAGGGATGATGAACATTTTTCATATATGAGAACAAATGTGAGGGCTCCCTCCTCCCATCTGAAAGGAGTTGTCGGTACCAACAGCCTCTTTTGACCTCGCCCTCCAGGTGGTCCACAGGAAATGACAGATCCAATGCTTCTCGAAGAAGCAGTCTCCAAAAGACCAATAGTATTAGCAATCGGGCTATTCCTGAGCTGAGCATAACAGCAGTTGAGCCACCAGAGCTGAACATAACAGCAGAGAAAGAAGACTCCCTCTTTCTTTCCCAGCCCCTTACACATGTGCGTGAAATCATAGGCTATCTGTGGTATCACCTTCTTTGGAAGTCAGAGCCCTTCCTGCTGTGTTACAGCCAGTGGTCTGTACCTCTGGACCAAGCATTATCAACAGAAGCACCCAATGGAAAGTCACCACTGTTCTTTAGGAAGCTTTATATAACTCTGCCTTGATCTGTTATATGTAGAAGAAGCGAGGCTTAAGTAGGCCGAAGTAAGTTATAAATATAAATCTAAAACCACGATTTATCCCTCCATATGATAGGGTATATTTGGAAATAATAAATACGGTAGTCCAGTTCAGCTAATTGTAGAATAAATACAGGAAATAAACTCAAAATAATGCTAGGGAAATGGTTTAGAAGATAATTTTATGCCCTAAGTCTCAAGGAAAAGAGTGAAAACCAAATTCAGTAGAGTGGAGAGACGGTAGCATGCAACATCAGTGCTTTTTGAACAACTCATCCATTCTATTGCACAAATATTTCAAAAAGACCCTGGGATATAAGACAATAAAGGAATGAGTATGTGGATGTGTGGGGAGAAACCAAGAAAGATAACAAGTACAAAGTCCCCAAGAGCAGGAAGAAGGCAGCCAAACCTTTGTTGACCTAATTTTGGATTCCAACTGCCTACCTGAATATTCCTTCATGGATATCTACCTTATTGATACAAGATTTGTTTTGTTCTGTTTTGTTTGTTCTGTTTTTGAGAGATACAATTTTTCACAACATGGGGTCTTTGGGAAGAAGAAAAAAAGAAAAAAGGTCCTCTCCATCCTCTTTGTCCTCTAGAAAGATTAGAGCCAAAATAACTGTTTAACGAATCTACCACCACCATTGCTGTCTCCTAAGCCGTACTATCATTTTTTAGTAGACCAATTTTCTCTTTTATTGTCTGTCGACTGAGGATATACGGGAGCAGCCCTTTATTGTTATATGAAACATTCCCTGCAATTTGGGAAGTCTGAGTTTTCTTTTTGTACTTCTAATTATAATGGGGAACCTGGACACAGCATGATTGAAGATATCAAACAGCCGTGATGAACACTTCTCTGATACTTTTGATTCATTAAAAAGCATATTTTGCTCCCTTCTGAGTAACAGCTTCCCAGAATTTCTGTAGCACAATGATATTCTGACCAGCTTGATAGTTTCATATGTGCAAAACATCATTTTTTCAGCATTTTGAATAGAAGCCCAAAGTTACATGACTTTCTGGATGTTTTAAAGGACACAAAACACCTCAGAGAAAATTGCTTCTTAGTTATAGCTTCTGTGAAGCTAGCAAGAGTTTCAAGTTTACTGGTGTCTTTTCAAATTGGGAATATTTGAAACTTGATTTTTTTTTTTCCCCATCATGTCACTGTAGGTCTTACCTCTTTACTCTCTTGATACTCCTTCTATTCAATGCAACTTCAGCCCAATGGTAACTCTTCATAATTTACAACTCTCCTAAAAACAAAAGGCAAAGGAAAGCTAGCAGCAAGTGCAGTCAAACAGAGCACTCTTTCTTGTCTCCAATGAAGTAAGTTTCTGGAGGGTATAAAAATAGCATTATTCAAGAGGAGAAATATGGTCTTCAATTTGACCTTGACCTAATTATTGAACTTGAACCAAGCCCGGCTTCAAACCATGGCGATATTGGTAAGGTAAGGCAATATTATATGACAAGATCCGCAAAACACCAGGAACTTCCCTGCTTAAAATACAAACCTTTTCATAGAGGCTCCATTAGTAATCCATTCCTTTGGGGTTCGTGCTACTTTATCCCCACAATTACCTGCAAGCACCGTCTATGCAGCACTTCTCTTGGATACTTGAGTAATAGGACATGGGAATATAAAGGAAATGGGCAAGGATACATAACGTGGAGGTAAATGCTGGTCAAACCACACTAAGTCCATTTCTTCAACATTTATCCTAGAGGCGGCCCTATGAGAGAGCCAATGGTTAAAACTCTGGCCTTTCTACAACCTTAGTGTAACCACAGAGGATGAGAGAAGGGAATGGGGCACCCAGTGAGTCGGTTTCTCCTTTAGAAATACAGACGCAGGACCAATATGCCCAGCCATTTTCATCAAATTAAATTTGGACAGAACACCCACTTGGATGGTTTCAGTCTATAGTAATTTTAAGTGCACGTTTTATGTCTTCTCTGACACAGAAGAGCACTGCAATAAAAAGGTGACAATTTGATACTTGCAGGCAAGTGAAAAGCAGAAAATTACTCCAACCTAGCAGAATAGGTTTTTTGAAAATAATATTAGGATAGCTGCCCTGAAGAAGGCAACAATTTGAGGGTTGAAATCCCAAAGAATAAAAGATGGGCTGTACAATGTAAAGGCTGTAAAATAATTGCCCATAACCATAAAAGTCTCTGTAGCATAAACATGGTGTGGTTTTTTGTTTTTGTTTTTGTTTTTGTTTTTTTTTCTGGGGCTTTAGTTTTCTTTGCCCACACCATGTGTCAGCAAAAGACAGATTATTATCATCACTATTTTGTTGCCTTCTTCATTATCCAAATGCTTTATAGACATTGATTAGTTAACTATATGAAACCTGCCAGGAGGGTCAGTATGATTAACCTGAAGGCAGAGCCAGAGTGCCCCAAGGTTAAGTGATTCATCCTTCCCTCCAAGGAGATCAGTGGAGGACAAGATCTCAACTCTAGAGTCCCTCCATCTGAAGCTGTTCCTAGCCTGGCTGACACATGTAACAGTGAAACTGCTTCTCCTTCCTCCCTAGCATAACTGATGCCAGAAAAGACTGGAGATTGAACACACTTACTGGTAAAGAATGAAATGTTATCCTGGTGAGATTCCCTATTCATTTAGAGTAGGTACATCTGGGTAAGCTTTCCAATCTGCAGCCAGTGGAGGAATTTCCACTTAAAGTTCTTATATCTTCTTGCAACAATTTGTTCCTTCTCTAAGTATTTACCTCATCATGCCCCCAGAGGAAGGTTCTAGGCTCCAGAGATACTGAAGGGAATTTGAGATCCAAGGTCCTATTCTCATGAGGTTTACTTCCTAAGGGGCTGAGACTAACAATAAAAACATTAAAGAAACAAGAATCCTAACAAATAGTGTAAGAATGGGGAGAGAATTGACACAGGATGAGGTGTAACTGAGCCTGGGTGATTTTTTAATGGGGTACTCAGGGAAGAAGTCTCTAAGAAGGTGGCCTGAGAGTAAGTGACAAGAAGGAGCTTAAGAAAAGGAAACCAAAGAACCTTCTGGGAAGAAATGAAAGCCAAAGGAAAATCCTTAAAGTGGAAGCGAGCTAGATAAGGCCCAGGACCTGGGTGCAATTCCTTGTGTCTGAGGGATGGTCAACAGCTGGGTGATCAGTAATTCAAGGTCAGAAAAATCAGAGGACCAGAAGCTGGATATCAAAAAGGGAACTCTTTAAATACTGATGTGACAAAGTCCTACTCCTATTTGTAAAACATTACTTTGGCTGTTATTTTGTGGGGAAAGACCAGAAGGAGGGAAACCAGTTAGCTGGCTGTTGGTTAGCTGAGGAGAGACATGGTGCGGACCTGAACTAGGATGGCAGCAGTGAGGATGGAGATAACTGGATGGACTTATTTAGATTTTGATGGTAGAAGCCGTTAGGATTTGCTAATAAAGTTGAGAAATATGGGCAGTGTGGAAGCAAAGACAACTCCTTTATCTTCAGGTAGAAAAATGAAAGAAAATTAGAAAATGTTGAAATCTAAGGCTTGCCAAAATGCATTTCTACTTGGAGAAGGCAAAACACCAGAAAATAAAAGGAAATATCAGGAGTATCCCAGGTAGTCTGGGAGGTCAGAAAATGCCTCTTTGGGAAGTGACTTTTTTTTAAAGATTTTATTTATTTATTTATTTATTTATTTATTTATTTATTTATTTATTTATGAGAGAGAGAGAGAGAGAGAGAGAGAGAGCACAAGCGGGCAGAGTAGCAGGCAGAAGGAGAGTCCCTCCTGAGCGGGGAGCCTGACATGGGGCTCCATCCCAGGACCCTGGGGTCATGACTGGAGCTGAAGACAGATGCTTCACCCACTGAGCCACCCAGGTGCCCCTGGGAAGTGACTTATAAACTAAAGTCTGAAAGACTTAGGTGGAAAAAATGCTGTGACTGTCACCGGAATATAAAGTCATAATTCATAGATAGATTGTCTTACTGACTATAGCCGTTATGTCTCCTTCAGGTTCTAGAGACAGAGCATCTGGTCAATTGGTTGAGTGGCCCTCGGGCAGGTATCCAGTCCTGGACCATTCAGCTGTAGCTTGGGAAATCAGAGTGTGTCATAGGGCCTATGGTTTCCAAGTCGTAGGGGAGAGACCTTTGTCCTACAAGAGAAGTTGGGTATGACAGCAAATTGACTTATGTGTCTAATATAATCTTCCATTCACCTTTGTATTCACAGAGCTTAGCGAGAGTACCAGGCATATAGGAAACACTCAATGTCAAGTGATTAAATGAATAAAGCAATTAAAGAGACAGGAGGCAATTTGGGGCTTCTCTTAAGTAGTAAGGAAATCTATTTCCCAGATCAATCACAACCATCTTCCAAATGTACTACTGCCTCCATTCCCATAATCTCTTGAAACCATGCCTCACTAACAGACATGTTAACAATATGAGGATAGAAACAGTTCAGTTATTATTGACACCTAAAGTTTCTCACATCTGACTCCTGCGCTTCTCAAGCTTTACAGAACATAAGAATCACCCTGGCCAAATTCCTAGATCTCTCTCATTTTAGTACAGCCAGAGTAGAACTCAAGAATATGAATCTTAATAAAATCCAACTACTCCACTTCTGGCTGCATATTCAAAAGGAGTGAAACAGGATTTTGAAGAGATATTTGTATACTTAGGTTCACAGCAGCACTAGTCACAATAGTCAAATATGGAAGAAACTCAAGTTTCCATCCATAAATTAATGGGTAAATAAAATGTAGTACATACATACAATAGGATATTACTCAGCCTTAAAAAGAAGGGAAATGTTGACATATGTACAACATGGATGAACCTTGAGGGCATTATGCTAAGAGAAATAAGCCAGTCACAAAATGGCAAACACTGGATCATTCCACTTATTTGACGTATCTAGAGTATTCAGATTCACAGAGATGGAAAATAGAATGGTGGTTGCTGGGCAGGGGAGATGGGGAAATTGTCATTTAATGGGTAGAGAGTTTGTTTCACAAGTTGAGAAAGTTCTGTAGATTGCATAATACTGTATATATCTGTAACACTACAAAACATCACACTTAAAAATAAGTAAGATGCTAAAATTTAAGTCATGTGTATTTTACCACAATAAAAAATAAAAAATAAAAGAATATGAATTCTGGCATGCCTGGGTGGCTCAGTGAGTTGAGCATTCCACGCTTGGTTTCAGCCCAGATCATGATCTCAGGGTTGTGGGACTGAGTCCCAAGTCAGTCTTGATGCTCAGTGGGGAGTCAGCTTGAGATTCTCTCTCTCCCTCTCCCTCTCCCTCTCCCTCTTCCTCTGCCCTTCCCCCCACTCGCATGCCCTCTCTCTTTCAAGTAAATAAATAAACCTTTTTTAAAAAGAATATGAATTTTAACAACGATCCCAAGTGATTAAGACGCAAGTGAGGACATTAATCTTTAAAACCACCACCCTCTAATGGGTCCTTTCCCATATCTGATCTGTTGCACACTGAAATGGCCTCATGGATTCTCTCTGCCCTCATTACCATTGTCACTGACTTAATTTATTCCTTATCACCTACTTATTGGATTCCAACAGCTACATACTGTTGTTTTCCAGCTCTGATCTCTCCCTATCCTGCTCCATCCTGTTCTTTAACTCATATAATTTTCCCAAAATGATGATTTCTGTTTAATATAGATAGATTATGATACTGATAGAGGAGTAGAATGGAATGAAAGAAAATTTTTAAAAGATGTGGAAAGTGGTCGACTACAAACAGAAAGTCTAGTATGTTTATATAAGAATTATAGATTTGAATTCAGTCTTTTCTATGGTTTAACCTCCTCAAACTTGAAGTCTTTTGCTTAATATGATCTATGAAAGAATCCTATTTATTTTCTTCCTCTTATATACTAAATACAAACACTGCCCGCCACAAACATGGTCCTCGGTAGTTTCAACATAACATCTTTGCCAGGAGCATTTCCACCATAAACACGTTCACTGTGTAACTAATGGTCATAAAGGCAATTTTGCCATAAAAGATAAAACAATGAAGAATAAAAGAGAGGCATTGAAAAAGATGTAATGAAACATGAAAAAAGTAATAAAATTAATTCTCAATTTCTTCCTTCACTAAGAGAGGATCGATTTTCCAAATACTAGGATTCAGGTTTATAACTGAGCTTCATAGTGTGTTGTGAGAAGCCTTCTACATTTCTACACATTGTCCATTCTTGGCGTATTGTCATGTGTCCACTGATAGGCGTTCCTAAGTTCCATGGGGAATGTGAATGCAACCAAGTTTGTTCATTGTAACTGATATATTACCGCTTTCTCGTATAGCCTACTATGCAATCTGGCTTTACAGTCTCTTATTTCACATTTGCAGTGAGTTCCATCATTGTATTTTCCATCAAGTTGATCTACATAGTCGTTATCAGCTGCTATTTTAAGATCACCATGTCTACTCACCATTGTGTGGGCTCATCACGAGGGCTAACTAAGTTTTTACATAATATAAAAATGGGAAATTTGTCAATGAAGAAATGAAACCAAACTGTCAACCAGTTATTTTATCTTTTAACACAAAACTGCCTTACAGCCAACTAGTTATACCATGAAAACTGCCTTACAGCCAACTAGTTATACCGTGAAAACATTTGCAGCCAAATGCTTGCAGGAAAGATGTCTACATTAAAGATTCTTACAGTGAAAATACCAGACATACACAAACCCATCTCACATCCTCCACTCACCTACCTCCTTGTGTTTTCTAGAGACTCTGCTTCACATGACCTGATACTCCCTGAAAGGAAATCCAAAAATGAGATTATTCAGGAAGTCTGGTGTCAAACCAGTCTTATCCGCAAACAAACTGCATAAATGCAAAGCAATTTTCTTAGCTTCCCTGAGATCCATTGTTTCCATGTGTTACAGTAAGAGCACTGACTCAGATTAGTGGCTTTCAAACATTTTGATGACCACCCCCTGTAAGAAAAGAGGTTTTACCTGGCAAAAAAGTTTCACAAAATTTTCACACTGCTAGCCCTTACTCTTACTGCATGTGGGAGATGCTGATATTTTATCTCCCAATCTTTCCTATTATATCCTGTATTATTTCTTTCTTAAAAAAAAAAAAAAGCTGGTTGCAACCCTAGTTGATTTCACAACACTACCAGATCAGAGTCCCAATTCAAAAAACACTGGGGTAGACAGTCTTTATGGTTTGCCCCATTCTAATGCTCTATAAATAAATAAATATGGGGTTTCTTTTGCGTATTTGTGTGTTTTCCTTATTTGTATATTATCAGTTATACAGATAAATTCTTGGGAGAAAAATAGGTTTCTAAAGATTCTCTGACCACTCTAATAAGACAGCACAGATTCCTACTGCAAATTCATAAATTAATAATTCATACATTAAAATAGTTTACTTAATAAAAACACAAGACAACAGAAAAGAAATTGGATTTCTGTCCTCGTCTTCTCAATGAGCCAAGTACAGATTATATTTCAACTATTCTTACCATGATTAAGGCAGAAGCACCACAATGGAAGGGATATCCCTTCATAATTTGGTTAAATCACTGGCTCTCAACCTTGGCTTTACTTTAAAATCACCTGGAAAAGTAAAACAATTTTCTGACCTCATTCTAGAAGTATTAATTCAGAATGTAAATACCAATTTACCAATTGGAAATACCAATTATCAGTTTTTTAATCTTTCCAAGTCAGGGTTGAGAACAATTAGACTAGTTGATGCAACAAAAAGTCACCATCCTCTTGGTACCCACTTAAGTCCAGTTACAGAAACCAATCAGAATGAGGGCAAACACCACTGATTTAACATTCCCTTTTAATCCCATGACCCCATATTCTTTGCTGTTGTAGACTCAATGTGCTGCCCCCTCAACAAAATTCATATGTTGAAGTCCCGGCCTTCAAGGTGATGATGGTATTTGGAGGCATCTAGTGGGTAATTAGGTGTAGGTGAGGCCATGAGGTAGGAATTAGAGGAAGAGAACTGGGCTTGAGAAGGTGGCTCTCTGCAAGCCAGAGTGACAGCTCTCACTAGACTCAACCATGCTGGTGGCCTGCTCTGTCTTTCAGCCTCCAGAAGTGTGAAGATTAAATTTCTGTTGGTTAAGCCACCTGGTCTATGGCCTGAGCTAAGACACTCCCCTACACTTCACATTAATCTTCTTCTCTCTCATCATCTTCACAATCCATAACTGAAGACCAGTATCTCCTGCAGTTTCAGCAAGAATGTCTTTAAGTCCCAAATCTCCTTTGTTGGCATGACTAAAGTGATTTAACAGCTCCTGAGTGTAAATGTCACACGAGATGGGTAAATCTATCCTTTTCTGTCAGTTGTACAATTCACTGTGGGGGGCAGCTGCCAGCAGCTGGCAGATGCATCATTTTGAAGAACTGATAGCTGAGAGTGAGGAGTAGGAGTAACAAGCATCCCATCATACAGGTGATGGGAAGGTCTTGGAAGGTAGGCTGAAGCAACACAGGCATGTGGGAATACATTCAGGCAGACAGAAATAGTGATGGACTCAAGGGTGGTGGAAGCTGTGATTTTGGCTTTTAATATAACAAAGTCTAATTTCTGGGTAAATCACACATTAAAAACAAGCCACTGAAGAGAGAACATGGAGGTCAGAGAAAAATATACCAAAAGATAGTTCGATGAAAAAATTTAACAAACATTTAGCTTGAAGGGTTATGGTGCTTTTGGCTTTTGCTCTGTAGGCTTGATTTTATCATGGTGATTAGTTTTTCTCAATAATCAAATTAGTTGAATTTTGAGACATAAGAGGGTTGTTTTAAATTTATGAATCCTCGTTTCAGATGAAAGCTACTAGCTTTTATATGCTTCCTTACTGCCACCTGGTGTATGTGAATATATTGCAAGGGAAAGGCAACCTGGTACAACCAGCTTATCAGTGTAAGATCAAAGCTGTTGACTAATCAGCTTAATTCACCTATACCTTTGATGTAGTTCAATGAGTTGAAAATATAATAGAGAAGCATCTCCATTCACTAATATGGCTTTCTCCGGCCTTCAGAGACATAAGGACTTCCTATTGTTTTGAGATTATGACTTTTTTATGATAATATTAAAATATATTTTAATAAAGTATCAGTGCAAAGAGGTGGCAGTGTTCTTATTTTATCATCATATTTTGATTAGTGTACTTGGCAAAAAGAAACTGGGACAGGCAATCCGTCTTTCTGAAGAAGGGTAGGAGAGGTGTTCAGACCCTCAGACACACTCTCTCGCTTTCTCCTCTCCCTATCACGTGAACACCACCTCACTCATGTTGAGTTGGCTCAAAATCTAGAAAACAGTACGATTGATGTAGATATCTCCTCAGTGGAAGTGCATAGATGCTTACTGTAACTGCCTCTTGGGTGGTGATAAAAATCATACAAGGGTTTATGGTGAAGCAAGAATTGAGTTTCTTTCTCAGTTCTGAAGGCTTCTACCAGCTTGGCAAGTACCAGTAGATACTCTACAGAGATGGATAGGGATGCTCTATAGAGAAACGAGGGGTAAGGGAAAAGCTGCACTGAATCATGGCACATCTATTCCTGCTCTATGTAGCTGCATCATATCCATTAATTTCTGCTGTCAGTGGACAAATATATTGGATCCCGCAGCACATGCATATATGGTGTGTGAGTGGTGTGTGTGTGTGTGTGTGTGTGTGTAGGTGTCCATATTCTCTTCCTATCAATCCATCACCGAAGTAATAGCTCCATCTTACTCCCCCCACATACATATTCCCAATTTTGTTGTTACTGTTGAAATTTTGCAGGACTATGAAATCCACAAATCTAGGAAGCACTGATACGGTTAATGACAATAACAGAATGTGAAAGGAATGAGCTATTTCAGGGCCTTATTCCCTTCAGTCACTTACCAAGATGAGCACAAGCTGTTAATTATACAGCGCAGACAATAGGCCAGCAGATACTGGTGAGATGCTAGGTTGGAGAAAGGGGTGGCTGGTGGTGGGTGTGGCAGGAGAGGGCTGGCTCATGAGAAAGGGGAGGATATACCTTACTGGAATTTGGGAAGAGAGGCTGAAATAGCAGCGCAAGGCTAAGACTTATTCACATGTTTGCTTAGAGACAGGCCTGTACTTGGCCTTTTATTGCCCAGTGATCTGTAAGCATTGGTTTATGGGCATGTCCTCAACAAGAGACAAATTTTGGAAAGAGAAACACTAGGCAGCAGAGGCGTGGGTAACTGAACATGGCTCTCACTCCCTTCTTACCTCTTAGGTTTTATATAATAATGACATCAATTGCTATGTTGTTGTTGTTTTTTTTTATTCTCTTCTTCACACATCTCTTTAATCAATATCATAGTCAAGGCTTATGAAACAAATGAGAAAAGTAGTTTATCAAACTCTAAAAAATTTGCCTACCCATTAAAATGTATATTCAATTTCTTAATTCTGTTCACCAAGACATTCAATATTTCTTAAAGCAATGCCTGATTATTCAAGAGATGCTTATTCTTTTCAAATATTGCAAGTGTCTATTGTTGGCAGAATTCTGACAGCTTCCAAAGCTTTAGCAAAGCTCCCCAACTTGGTTTAATTCAGAAAAAGCCTCATTAACTTAACTAGATCAGAGAGTCACTCTGCCAAAAATTAACCTATTTAGCACAGAAATAGTTCCTCTTTACCTATAAGTGTCATCAAACCCAGATCACTGCAGTCACACTGTCATTTTCTTTTTTCTCCACCCACAAAGACTGAGACTCCTGCAGCTCATAGAATGATCTGGCATTTTATAATATTGGGATCATTTAAAGGGCCATGTACATGTTTTCTCAATTTTAATCTATGCTGTCTCAAATACAACTTTTTACTCTAATGGATTTTATAGAAATTATCTTTCAAAAGCCATTTTTAGACTAATGCTAAAGTTCTACCAGTGATATTTATTTCAGGTCTTTTCTTTAAAATGAACAGTTACTGCTATTTGAATAAAACAGAGGGAGGTTGCTGAAAGGGGATTTTTTTGCTGCTGATTCATACAATAATTGGAAAGAGAAAAGTAGCATGCATGAAAAGCAGTAATAGTACTTTTTTATTCTGTAATCATTGAAGAGTGGGGAATTGTATAATATTTGATTCTCTATTAATACTTACAACGGCAATATATCAAATTTGAATATTTCTGTTCACTTTCATCAAACTGGGTTCTCATTGCTTTTTTAGTAGCAGTGGCTTAAAAAGCTTAAGTTATATTTATAAAATGAGCAGTTAAGTGTTTTATTGATGAGAAAAATTTAAGTTGAAATGCAGATATATTACTAAGAATCAGAATGATTGAGCGAGAAGGCAATTTAGAGGAAATATAATGGAATGCTCATTCTGACTCCTCGTTTTATTGTTTCACAGATGAGGAGACTGAGTCCCAATGAATTGCTTAATTCTACAGAGCTAATCTGTCGGGGGAGGGGGGGAGAATTTACTTCATTTTTTAAAGGAAGCCAGTAATGCATATTGCCTTAGATTAGGTGCTATGAAAGCATAGTTTATTTTTGGACTCTATAAAAAATAAAAAAAACTCAGCTTCTTCTAGTGTTTAAGAAATACTATTTGCTAAGGTCTTCTGATTATGCTATTCCTTACAGATAAAATAGGTAATAAATGAAATCATTTACATTATTGAGTTTGTCGTTGGTATTCATAATAGAAATGAGATCAATATTTTTTAGGATATTATTAATTGAATTGGTGGGATTTCTGTGCCGCTGAATAGATTTTTAACAAGTAATTGACACTTGAGACGGATTCCCATTCTTATCTAAACCTAACATAGGCAGAAAGACACAGGAGCCTCCACAATCAAAGAGAAAACCCTTTAACCTTGAGCCCCAGAGGCAAATCAAAGCCAGTCCAAAGTTCTTACAGTGACCTATCCCCTTTTGAAAAGAGAAATACCCTAACTCCCAGCTCACATCTTGCAAAAGAAATGTTATATCTGTGTCAGTCCTGAACAAACAGCCTCTTTCTGTAGCTTCAGGCTTTATTATTCTCAAGAATGGCCCTTGAGAGCCATCACAGCACTTATTATGTGGCCTTTCTAAAAGTTTCAGATCCCCAATAGTTAACTTCATCATCTAGTTTTGGTGTATATTTTCCTATAGATGAAATGGGCTCTACCAGCTTGTATTAATACAACAGGACTGAGGTGAATCTTGGCCTTTTGTTTTAAAAACTTCCTTTTAGAAGAAAGAGAAATTGAAAGAAAAAATCACAGTAAAGGCATTTAAGACAATGGATCAAGCTCTAGAGATCTACTGTACAGCGTTGTACCTACAGTCAACAATACTATCTTGTACACTTCAACATTTGCTACGAGAGTAGATCTCATTTTATGTGCTCTTACCACAATGATATAAAATTCAATAAAAGGTGGGGGAAAGAAATATCCTTAGAATCTGCTCTAACAAGTGAAGAGCTTACATCAAAAGAAACCCTTTAGTATTTTCCCTTCTTTTACTCCCTCTACCTGGAGTTGCCTCTGGTGTATTGCAAGCTGAGCTGCTTCCTAGCCTACCCTGCAGCTGTCAGGCTGAGGGCTTTGTGTCAAAAGCAGAGAAGGTCCAAGATGCCTGCCTATAAGCAGCTGGGACTTTTTTCTCATGCTTAAAATCAAAGTTCTATCAGCTGAACTTTATTTAGATCTGGCAAGTCCAGCCTACCTTTCATCAAGTCAGGCCACATAGTCACCAGCAGGAACCCATAAGAAAAAAAAAAAAAAAATAGACCACACCCTTTTTCTAAGAAGAGACATTTGAGCAGGTAATTGCCCCCCAAACCAAATGAAAAGCATTTCGTTTACCTGGAAAACCTGGGTTTACTTACCTGGCATAGACCAACCAGAAGAGTGAGTCACCGCCAGGTGTGTTCAAATCAGCCTTTATCTAAAGTTACGGTCACTTTCAGTGAACGATAAATTTCCAGGAAAACTCTTATGTAACAGATTTTTTTTGGAAAATGTATAATGTATAAGTTCAAGGGTGAAAAGCTTCTATTACATGAAAGCATTTTGCTCTTTATCCTAAATGCAACAGGGAGTCATTGAAGAGTTTTCACAGAGCAGGAGCTCAGTCCTATGTGTGTTTTTGTTGTTGTTGTTGAAGATTTTATTTATTTATTTGACAGAGAGAGAGAGAGAGAACACAAGCATGGAGAGCTGCAGAGGGAGAGGGAGAAGCAGGTTCGATCCCAAGACCCTGAGATGATGACCTGAGCTGAAGGCAGGCATTTAACCCACTGAGCTATCCAGGCACCCCATGTCTATGTGTTTTTAAACTACTTTGTTTCATCCAGGGCTGCATTATGTCTTCCACATCATCCTTATGGACCTCTTCCTCCATTTCAGATCTTATTTATATATTTGTTTTATATAAAATACATTATTTATGTTTATATATTTTATTGCATATATATATACAGAAACATACATATATATGCTTTATTTGGTTACTGTGTTAGTATATAAATTAATATAATCAAGGCTAGACTATATTTTTTCTTTTTTTTCATATAATCCTGACTACATTCATTTATTCATATATATTTTACATATGAATTCATATATATGTATATATATACACACACACAGTTCATTTTATTTACACATACCTCCCTGTATTCGCATAAAGGTGAATATATATAATCCAGGCTAGACTATGTTTTCTTTTTCCTCTCTGATATTAAAACATTTTCCTGGGCCCCTAAAATTATTGTGGACTCTCAGCCCTGTCCCTACTCTGCCCCATGCATAAGGCAGGCTGGTCTTATCAGGAGAGAACAGATTTTAGTCGAGATAAAACAGAAAACTATAATATGATAACAGGCAAGAGAAGGTGGCAGATACAGACAAGAAAAATCAATAAAATAGGATTAATTTAATTTTAAAATAAAAATAAAACATAAAACATTGACTTATACCCTTTAAATATATATTTAGAAGTATATCAAAAAATATATATCAAGAAAACTAACCCAATGTTTGCTAAAGAGTGAAATGCCCTTATCCTGGTCCATTTAAATGGTGACTGAGAGCCAAGGAAAGAGAGGAGTGGAAAAGAGTGGCCAGTGGACAGGTGCAAAGGAAGAGGCCAGGGGTGGGATGGGGGGCAGAGAGACAGAGGTGGGAGAGGGAGAGAAATACAGAGCAGCAAGAAGAGAGGAAGAAGGATAATCAAGAGGGAAATGTATGTGAAAGCTCTTTGCACGCCACACAAATGTAGGGGAATGTTAACAGGAACCTGAGGACACATTTCCCTGGGAGCCTGGAGCCAATGCATTAAAAACCTTCTAATGATCAGCCATGATCCTTCCGAGGAAATCCATGGAATGTGGGCCATTATCAAAACAGCGCTTTTTAAAAGGAGCACGAAGGCTTGGCAAGCCAGCATTTTTGCAGAGAGGCCTGTTGGGGAAATCTGGCATCACACTGGATGCCTGTTAGAGGAACTACACATGGGGGGTTGTCGTTTCCCTTGTTCTCTCTGTAAAGCTTCTGCAACGTCATTATGTGAAAAACACTCCAAGATGGTTTATAAGAAAAAGGCCAATTGTGCTCACAGCCACTCCCTCCTCGCCTCCCAACAGAGTTTGACAACCTCTATGCTCTGCTCTCAGATCACCTTTTAATGCTCCGCCCTACGTGGAACAGGAGTGATACCCAGTGAGTCCAGCCTGGCTGGCTTCCCTCGGTGGCCCTACTCTCTCCTCTGCAATTTTGGTTAGTCTTATGTCGGCTTCGCCTGGCCATAGTACCCAAGTATTCAATCAAACAATGTAATTTCGGGGATCCCTAGGTGGGTGGCTCAGCGGTTTAGCACCTGCCTTTGGCTCAGGGTGTGATCCTGGAGTCCCGGAATGAGCTCCACATCGGGATCCCTGCATGGAGCCTGCTTCTCCCTCTGCCTGTGTCTCTGCCTCTCATGAATAAATAAATAAAATCTTTAAAAAAAAAAAAAAAACACTGTAATTTAGATGTCGTGAACACAGACAACCCATTGACTACGTAAAGGAGATTATTCTCCATAACATGGGTGGGCCCCAGCTAATCAGTCAGGGGGACATAAATGTGAAAAACTCATGTTTCCCTGAGGAAGAAGAAACTCTGCTTTAAAACTGCAGCACCAGTTCCCACCCAAGACATCCTGGGCTGTCAGCCTGCCTTACAACATTCAGATGAGCCATCCTTCACATCCTGTGAGCCAATTCCTTGAAATAAATCTCTTAATATGTATATTCTGCTGGTTCTGTTTCTCTGAAGAACCCTGGCCGAGACAGAGTCTGGTACTAGGAGTGTTTCTAGAGGAACAGCGTCTTAAGGATGAGTTTTCCGAATTGGTCCTGGGGATTCTGGAACTAGTTCTGTAAACTAATTAGAAGGAGGCACTAATGATCCTAACACCAGTGTTAAAGAGGGTGCTGATGGTCCATGGGGTAATGTGGGAATTGAGATATGAAAAATATCACCATTGGATGCCACTCATCAAAATGTAAGATTTTTTACAGATGTAAAAGGCGAGCTTCTGGGTAACTATGTATTGATATCTTAGAACATTTTTGTCGAACTAATGAGTATAATAATGAAAGTGACTCATTGCTCCTAACTGTACGGAGGAAGTGGGTAAGGAAAAGGATGAGTTTATGGCTTCAAACTCCCTGCTCTACTGCAGCATAAATGACCTGCAAGGTTCTGTGTCTGCCTAAAAGAAATCCTTACCCCCTGGAGCTGAGGGGCTGAGATTCCTGAAACAAAAACAAAAATAAAAGCCAGAGACTCACTCATATTACAAGTGGCTAAATGATAACACAAGTAGAATTCTTGATCTCTCAGGATGTAGCTGGAAAATCTTCTGTTGGGAAGAATAAGCTTGTGACCAGTGGATCTAATCAACCATCTCAACAGAAGCCAGGAATAAAAACAAACTTATCCAGGTAAGATTGGTGGAGGGTCCTCTTGCCTGAGGGCTTACACCCTATTAATTACACAGAAAAATACTGACAAGTTTTTATTTTACAGAATTTTATATCAGCAGGAACACTGCCAGCCTGCATTTTAAAAGGAGCAAGATTCAGAAGATACACAGAGAAGATGATCTTGTGACAACAGAGTCAGCAAATGAAGTGTAGCTAGGAGATAGAGATTGCCAAGGAAGCCAGGTACAGGCAAGGAAGGATTCTCTCTGGAGCCTTTGGAGGGAGCGTGCCCCTGCTGACACCTTGATTTCAGGCTCCTGGCCTCCAGGACTACAAGAGAACAAGTTTCTGTTGTGTTAGTCCACCCAGTTTGTGGTCATTTTGTAGAGCCACCCAAGGGAATTACCATAGCCACCACAGCCACCCAGTACATACTCCATACAAGCCTCTTCCTCGTTGTGGGAGGGGCGAGAAATGAGCGACACAGAGAAATTGTAGATCTTCTGTTCCTTCTTGGAATGTGTGGAAATTCAGAGGGGAGGTGGTTTTTCAAAAAAAAAAAAAAAGTTTTAATCTTTACTTACATTTTCTCTGAAGATCCATAATACAGCCTGGTGTATCAAAAATTGATCTATAGAAAGATGGTTCAAAAGAAAAGAAGGTTTTCCTTCTCTGGACTCAGTACTACGATTATTAATTATTGCCAAGAAGACTAAACCGAGCAAGTAGAAGAAAAGTTGAGGAGAGATTAGAGAGCAGGCCAGGGAGCAAGATTATTATAAATGCATGGCCTGGAAGTGAGTGTAGAGGCCCAAGAGCAGTTTATCACAGAAGCTGTTTGAGTTCAGAGAGATCTTAGATATTATGTAGTCCAGACACATGGTATTTACCTGGAGACAAAATGTAGGGCAACTTTTCAGTATGCCTAGAAGGTGAACATATGTAGTTGAGGCCTCTGAGGAATAGAAACCGCAGGGACAGATGCACAACACTTATGTCCATGCCCCACGAACTGGAGAAGAGCCTGGTGGGGGAAAAAAAAAAAAAAAGGCAACAGCTTGGTTCTCAATCCGTGTGCTGTGGCACCTTGGTGTGGCTCTCCGCAAACCCAAACCACATTTTGGTCTTACTGGGTCCTGATCATACTGCTTCAGAGACGTCTGTCATTCAGAAGACTGAGCTGAGTGGGTCCTGTGCCATGAATTCGAGCTATCTAAAACAACATGTTTCAAAGAAGTGTTTACCAGAATATGACAAACTAGAAGAGAATGGAATGAAAAAAAAAAAAGTTCTAAAAAAAAAAAAAATACAGTGACAATATATTTAAATAGGTCCAAGATAACAGAGCAATAATTGTTAGTATTTTGTAAGATGTATACTCAAGTACTATTTGCGTTGTAATTAAACCTAATCTTTAAAACTGTTTTTGAAAGACTTTTGATCATTCGGTATATGCCGTTAAAAGCTGTGTGATCTCAAAAATGTTGAAAACTACTGCAGTAAGATCTTTCATCATACTTTATGTTTCAGTAAAGTACCACCAACCTTGGTTAGCTGTGTTGTCAAATCATAATAGATTGAAAACAGGCAATTAGAGGGGAAGGACTCTGGGGCAGCCACACTTAGAGTTGACAGCCTGGTAATGAGGAAGTGAGGCTCTAACTACTATTTAGCTACCCAGTAAAAAGCTAATTTGTCATAATAATAGCAACTCTCAGGTGTTTCTGGAGGGCCTTGAGCCTAAATTGTGTACCCACCGAGATTCAGCCATGTGTGGGCATATCAGAAGGGCTGGGGAGTTACACACAAGATTATCTATTTTAAAGAACAATCTTAGAGCAGCCTACAGAAAAGAGTACTTGGGGCCCCCACAGTATCTGTTACTCATATTATCCTTTAGCTGAATCGCCATGAACTTGTCCATTCCTAAGGAACAATGAGGCTGCAATTAAGAAATGAGAGACCTGTTGCCATATAAATTTCTTTGAGTTCTTAGGGCCAAAATAATTCAAAAGTGAGAGCAAATGTCCTCTCTCCTTGGACACAGCAGCTTCAGGGATGTGACCTTGCCCCGGAGGAGCTTGCAGACATCACAGGAAATGACACCGAGTCAGCAAGTCCCCCGGCGTGGTGGTGGGGGGTATGATAGCCCTCACTTCATCATAGGTGACAGAAGTCGTGGCATGCCAGTATCAGGAGGCAACATTCACTTTAGTGACATCTTAACTCAGTGCAACAAGGACAGTTTGAGAAATCTAGATTACCCTGTCTGTGGCAGCAGGCCCAGCTGCAGTGGTGGAGTTGAGGCGTCTCCATATGTCCACGTCACTCAAGAGATCAGGAGCAGAAAAAGACACCATGGAGTATTTGAGAATTGTCCCTTTTCCCTCAGAACATAGGACACATCCTTAGGTGCTTTCAGAAATCATTATGGTGGTGGTGGTAGTAGAGGGGGGCGGGGGGATTCCTGCAGTAACAAAAGGCAGCTAGGGTCAAAGAAAGTATTTATTGCCATTACTGTCACTGCCTTTTTATTTCCTGCCAGACTCCCATGTGGTCCCGTGTGATAGTTCTGGGGAAATGCTGACTACATTAAGAAAAAAGGGTTAATTATTTTAAATACACCATTTAAGAGAGCAGGTGGTCCATAATACATTTTAGGTGTGTTTTCATCAAGATTGTTCTTTTATTTAAGGTTTATGCACTTGAAGCTGTATGCTTAAGTTATCTGGGAAATTCACTATGTAGAATAGCTCATCCCTGACAGCCAGATAAATAAGGTATTGCCACAATAATAGTAGTAAACCCTGAACAAATTTGATTAACAATGGATTCAAGAACAACCAGTGTGAAGAACAACTCTTGGTTTAATTAGGAGCAAAGCAACTTCTATTTTCAATAATTATCTATTAAAGTTGGGCCAGATTTCGTAAAGAATCAATTTTATTGTCCAACGCCTTTGTAAAAATTACTATTCCTCCTTCCCATCCCTACCATAGTCTGGCTGTTAAAAATGTAAATTTATGGTTGCTTTCTTTTGTAGCATAAATATGCAAGTTCTGAAGTCTGTATAGTTGCCTTAGAAAGACTTTTCTTACCATTCACAGGGGAAGGCAAACATTTAACTGCTTCACAGCTGGCTGTCTTCTGCTGTGGGCGGCCTCTGCCATTCTTCCCATGCTAGAATGGACTATAAAATTAACAACTGAATGTTATGATACTCTGCAGGGCATCATGCATCTGGCCCAAGGATGCATGTTGGGCAGCAGTGACATGGGTAAGTAATTGCAAATAGAGATCAGATTCCCAAATTAGATTGGCTTTTTTTTTTTTTTTGCAATAGCAGCTCTCATATCCAATTTGCATACTGTACATTATCAGCTCAAATGCTAATAAAATTTGCCCTGAGCAAATTGTTGCTTTGAATAGCAAAATGAAAGCCTGGGAGAAAAAGGAGAAAGTAGTAGTGGGGAGAATTCAAATGTACTAAATAATAAATGTAATAAATAATTTTTGCATGTTTTCCCATTAAAATATTGGATTTCCCTTGTTCAGGATTTTCTTTTAAATGAGAAAAGGCTATGCTTATATCTAGACGTATATCTAGACTGCAGACTCTCTCACCTCCGAGACCATGAGAAAAGGTAGAAAATATCTAGACTGTGAACTAGCCCCTAGGGTGGCCTTGGATAAGATCACTGAGGAGTCTTTCATGAAAAAAAACACTTCATGAAGAAATACACTACCAAAATTGAGGCAGGTAGTATATTATTTCCAAAAAAAATGATACGGCCCTCACAAGGTATGTTTGAGGATAAAATGAAATGTGTGTATACATGTGAAGTAATGTTTAAGTAGTCCACGCCCAGGATGATCATTCAATCAAAGCATCTTTTCTTTATTTAATAGGGAATGGAAAGCAGTAGTAAACAGAAGTCCTGCAAAGTTTCCATGTCTCAGACAAGAGGACTGGAGTAGCACTTTTGTTCTTTATCAGCTCATAAGAGGCTTTCCAAGTACCATCTCTTTTCTCCTAAGAAATGGACTATATTCTCAATTCATAAAAATATTTAAAATGGAGCTAAAAAACGTCCATACTTTTGCCTCAGATGCAGATATATCTGAAAAAAAAATAGAGCTGAAGCAACACAGATGAGCCTTTTAAATAGTTCTCCTTTCTGATTTCTAAAGCCAACAAATGGGACGTGTTTTGCAGAGGACACTCCAACAAAGAAGAGGAGGTCTGAAGCCCACTTGTTCACTCTCTCCTTTATCAGTGACTAAAACAGTGCTGGGACCTGCTTCGCTTCTTTATCTGGAGCACTTCCATAAACAGAAGGATCCTCTCAAGTCTGATCATTTCTCTGAGGCTTGTCCAGAGCGCCAAGGAAATTAAAAGGGTAGAGGAGGAAGGCCATCCTCCTTTCCGTTTGGTGGGATGACACCAACTCCTACATAAGATGGAGAAATGACTTTAAAATTATGAATTTCAGTGTATATTTTATCAAACTAGTATGTCTAATAAATTAAAAATAGGACTATCTTTCTAATGAGAATAAAGACAGCAAGGATATATTTAACTCATGAATAGGAAAACCAGGGCAGCCCTGGTGGCTCAGCCATTTAGCGCCGCCTTCAGCCCAGGGCTTGATCCTGGAGACCCAGCATCGAGTCCCACATCAGGCTCCCTGCATGGAGCCTGCTTCTCCCTCTGCCTGTGTCTCTGCCTCTCTCTCTCTCTCTCTCTGTCTCTGTCTCTCTCTCTCTCTGTGTGTGTGTTTCTCATAAATGAATAAGTAAAATCTTAAAAAAAAAAAAAAAGGAAAACCATCAGGATGGGGAAGCTGGTTCAAGGCAGAATTGGAAAGACTGTTTCATGTCCCCCCCACATAATAATATCACAAGTTTCAGGGTCATCTATCAAGGGAACAGAAATCTTTTGCACCTCCACAGAATAGAGTCTACATGTTAACAACGTATGATTTCACACAGGCTTACATATAATAAATAGTAAATAGTAAAAATAGAGGTATGTCCATAAAAGAATTAAATAAGACCATGTTCTGTTACAACATGGGGAAAACAAGCAGTGATCCTTTTGCTTTTTTTTTTTTTTTTAGACTTTATTAGTGCTAAACCGCTGAGCCACCTGGGCTGCCCAATCCTCTTGCCTTTTTTGCAAATTTTAGACAAATTTTTAGATATCATCTAAATTAAATCAGTAACTTGGATTTCCTCTCAAGAAGTACTCTTTGCAGTGATTTAAGAAAGCTGTAGTGATTTAAATGCCCTTCACCATCTGAGATACGCCTTCCATCTTTGGAAACCCAGCTCAAGAATCTCCATAACCCCCCATGTTAGAATGAATTGCTACCCCTTTTGTGTTCTCTGCACCTTTTGATTATAATCTCACTTTTCATGACTCATTTCTGTGCCTGCATCCCGACAAGATTGTCAGTTCTCTGATATGAAGATTATGTCTTAATCATTTTAGCATGCCAAAAGCCCTTCTAACACAGTGCTGTAAAGAAAATACTCCCTAAAATCATCATCATTGGTTGTGAACAAAGACCAGATTTCCATATGATTTTATATAATACCTCTTTATTGGAGGCTAGAGTAACCTGTCCAAAAGATGATTAGTTAGTAGCATATTATCCCCGCAGAGCGGGACAATCAGCAAAAAGTCACCAAGAATTAATGCAACATAGTCTCTTCTAACACATGTTAAAATGCACAATCCATAGTCACCTCATTTCATTTACAATATTCATAATTACACATACAGTATCTTAATTGGTTTAGATTTATTCTCCATTTTGTACAAAGGACTGTTGTCAGCCACAACTGGATGTGGCAAATATGCACTCATCCAGGATTTACAAGGCACTCATGCCTTAATTAACAGACCTTATATCCAATGAGTAGTAAACTCATTTAAATTTCAATAAAATTAAATGTCCATGTTTATGCAGTCCTTTATCTAAATGCTGCCATTTGAATAGCAACATCTATTTCATTTTTCCCTTGGTTTCCCTTGATTAAACTTGTAGTAGATTGTATTGAGGCTGAATTATCCAAAAAAGAATTCAAAAGTTCTTGGCATTTATTCAGTGTAGCAGGATGGAAATACTAAAGTTTTAGCAGTAACGACATCTGAGTTTCTGCAATGCTGCAGATTTTCCCAAAAGATGGGAAATAGGATGAGTTAGACTAAACTCTAGTCAAAATCTATGTGATATCTTTGTCAAATTACATGCACATGCAGTATGACTTTTTTAGATTTCAGATACTAGATCTAAGCTACACCAAATTAGTTGAGAGGTGGTTTTTCAGGAGAGCATTTATCTCCATATATGCCATTCATGTGAATCATTGTAAACTATGGTCTAATGGCCCACTGAATCATATTCTACTGGGTAATATCCAACATTTTTAGAAGAAACAAAGAAGAAAAAAAATATGTTAGGGCTTTATTGTTGAAAATACTCCAGTGTGCTTTTGCATGTACATTTAGAAATTATTTAGTATCCATAAGGGAATGTGTGTGTGGGAAGGGAAAATGCTATTCCATTGGCTGAGGAAATGTAATGCAAACAGCAGGTGACTTTGGTTCACCCCTAAATTCTGTATTAACTGACCAATTACGTGCAGAAGCACAACTCCCTTTATTACTACGGGCTGTGTCAGCTTCTCTATAATTGAAGAGATATTTGCACCAAATATTCCCTGATGTCTTATCCAGCTTTAATATTCAACCTGTATTTATATAGGACTAGGGAAGGATACCTTAGAAGCATTAAAAAAAAAAAAATCCTTGCCTAAATCCTATCAAATCACTTACCACAAAAGATTTTTCTAAGTATTTATCTCTAACCCATTCACCTCTTTCTAACCTATAGTGGCACCGTTGGTTCAAGCTTCGAAGAATTCTTTTTTAAAGATTTTATTTATTTATTCAGGAGGGACAGAGAGAGAGAGAGAGAGAGACAGAGACAGAGACGGAGACGCAGAGGGAGAAGTAGGCTCCATGCCGGGAGCCCAAGTGGGACTCAATCCCCGGTCCCCAGGATCACGTCCTGGGCTGAAGGCAGCGCTAAACCACCAAGCCACCCAGGCTGCCCCAAGCCTCCAAGAATTCTGCCTGGATTTTGGTAATAATAACTTCAGTTGGACTCAGCCATCCATCTACTCTTTGCCTAACGCCTACCCATGTGCACACACACACACACACACACACAAATTCTTTTTTTCATTTCTTTCACACAATTCTTTTTGCCCATTATAGCCAAATTGTGTTTTTAATGAAGAAGTGTATTCCTTTAAAATGTAATTAACCAGGGTCACTCCTTCCTTGGCTTTCTTTTTTCTCTTTGGATAAAGCCAGAAATCCTTCATATGGCTCTCCAGCCCTATCTCATAGCCTTTCTAGAACCCCTCACTCCAAAAATCTAGGACTTTTCTTAAACCCTCAGGATCTTCAGCATGAAGAACTACTTTCATCTCTCTTTACTGAACAAGTTCCTCAGGAAATTTTTCACCAATTCACATACCAGGTGAGATTGACAAATACCTGTACTTTTCTTCCTTACTGTTTAGCACAATTGTGGTTATTAAATTCTTTAATATCTATGTTGCAAGATAACTTGAGCCAGTTTGCAACAGCTGGCAGGTCACTCAATTAATTAGGAGTCACCTCCATTAAATAGAAGAGATTTTCTACAGTCTCCTCAAAAATATGCTCACTAATGGATTGTATGAGACAATTCAATGAGTCTCCAATAAATTCTTCTACATTCATTTATTAGCTAGGAGGCACCAAAACCTCCCCATATGAGTGGATCCCACTCTCCAACCTGGACTCTGACACACACTTTTCTGGCCTCTCTCTTCTCACATGTAATATTTTCTCTGTAGACTCAGCCAACCTTCCAGGCACACCGGGTGTTACCCTTCTGGTAACCAGAGTAAGAAAGACCAGAGTTTCAAATGCCTAGGTGTTGGACTGCTGGGCCTATTGTGTATGGTACTTTTGCCATTCCCAAGGTTACACTAGCTGAGTTGAAATTCACTTAATTTCCAAAGCCCTCCCTCCAAGCCAGGAGGTTGATCTGAAGGGGCTTCCAACTCTCACGACAGGTGAGACCCTCAGAGTGAGCCCAGCTAACAGTGCAGATGGTGGCTCTCTGCTTTCACAGTGAGCTCCATCTGGAGGGCCTTGGTGTATTTCCTCAGAATCAGCCTGAGGCCAAAACATCTATTTGTCAGTGGTTTAAATGTAGTGAATTTCAAAAAGAAAAGAAAAAGAAGACTACAGGGCTCATTTCTCTTTTTTTTAAAGAGCAAATTGGCTACTTTTCTCAAAGGAGAATTTTCTTTTTTAAGATTTATTTATTCATGAGAGACACACAGAGTGAGGTAGAGATACAGACAAAGGGAGAAGCAGGCTCCATGCAGGAGCCTGATGCAGAACTCGATCCCTGGACCCCGGGATCACACCCTGAGCAGAAGGCACATGCTCAACTGCTAAACCACCCAGGTGTCCCCCAAAGGAGAAATTTTAAATACATAAGGCTGCTGGGAGGGGCAGCTGAGTTTTAAGTTTCAAGTTAAAATAAAGAAAAAGGTAATATAATATCACACCTCTAGAGCAATTAATTGTTCTTTATTGACATCTACACAACTTAAGAGGGACCGTTCAGGGAATTCTTCCCAGAACAAAGAAATTCTAGAGATGACTTCTGCCTCCTAATAGCAGAAACAACAGCAAGGATAATAATAGCAAAAATGAATTTAAATTCTGTCTAACCCACTACATATGGATGGCATAATCATTCCTAATAGTTTGTTTAGGGGTTATTGGTACTAAAGATATTACAGATGTCCTAATAGAAAGAAAAAAGAAAAAAGAAAGAAGAAGAAGAAAGAAAGAAAGAAAGAAAGAAAGAAAGAAAGAAAGAAAGAAAGAGGAAAGAAAGAAAAAGACAGGAAGAGGGGAGAATCTGCATCTTAAGAAAGAAAATCTCTTAAGAAAGAAAATGCCAAGAATGATTCCAGATGATGAAACAGAAGATCTGAAGGCAAAAGTTGCCTTTTTCTCAGCTGTAGTTTTGGTTGAAGGTTTGTCTTCAAAAGCCTTTAACTTATTTATTCCTTTCTTCAATGAATATTATGTGCTGACCCTGTTGCAGAGACCATGCTGGGCCCCTGTTCAAGGACCAAAGTGAACATATATGTAAAAATGCTTTGTAATGTATTATGCAATTATAGGCAAGGTATTGCCCCATGGCTAAAGCACAAAATTCAATTGAGTGAATTTTAAAGACATTATTGACTTTCTTCATTGATTCATGAATTGGTCAACAGTCAATCGAGCAGGTAAAAAGGAGTCCCAAAGAGCTGTACAAGGTGAAAGATTTTTATAGACCAAAGTGAGCAGGAACAAGGAAGGTACAGTGCACATGTGCTGATTGGGCAAAGTGGGTTACTTCCCCTATATGGAACAAAGGGGAGGCTTAGAGCCCAGTCCGTTAACTTGTACTGAACAGGCAAATGCTAATCGGTTGACCTAGGCCTTCCTTTTTGGAGAGAGCCAGCATAGGAATTGAATTAAGTTCTGGTTTGCTGACACGGAGCTTAGCGTGAGTGACTCCATCATGGACCCAATCTGGTGACTTTAATAACCATGCAAGTTCTCTTTTGCTGTAAGGTCCATATTGTTAAGGGAACAGAAGGACAGGGATGTTTCATTCTCTAACGGCATCACAAAGACCTCAGTCTTTAGAGTTGAAAAGTTCACAAGAGCTTAGACTGAGTAACGATCTCAAACTCAAGTCAACTTCCCACCATTAATGGCTGAGATTCGCCAAAGTATGGAAGGTGCAGCTGTGTCTTAGCTGGAAACGTAGCTGATGTAGCAGTTAGAGCCCCTCGCAGGGAGCCAACATGTTCACAGTGACTGCAGGGCAAACCTTACAATGAAACTGTGTGCTGCTGTTTTGATAGAATTTTATACATGTATTTGGATTTTACCTATGTGTACGATACCACAAATTGGGAAGCAGAGTTTGGCTGCAAGAGATCATCTAATTTGAAGTACAAAATTCTCTTGGATATTTACCTGTGGTTAGTTTACAAATGCAAGGTCTGTGGCCAATTCTAAACCGCTCTGCCTATACTGTGCTGATAGTGTTTTTATTTTCATGACCAGAAGAGATGAAGAAAACAAAAATTACCTGTGGATCTCTTCATCCCTTGCATCCCATTTCAAATATCCCAATCACCTCCAGAAGACCCCACTTAATCAAATGACTACATGAAATAAAACTACACGAGCTAGTTGGGAAAAAGATACTTAGAGCTTTTTCAGAGCAAAGAAGAAAGAATACACAGGATTTTTCTAGCTCTTCCGCTCATTCTACAAATACGGAGTGTCTACTATATGCCAGGTATTGATCTAGGCACTTAGAATAAATCAGTGAACAAAAGAGACAAATATTTATCATAATGGTACTTATATTCTAGCTGAGAAGGAAAGACAAAAAATAAACATGATATATTGTAGAATTGTATTAATATGAGTAACACTAGCTATTGCAAAATAAATATCCCAATACCTCAAATGCTTAATCCAAAAAGGTTTCTTTTCCCCCATGTCATAGTCTGTTATATGCTGGGTACCCTCTTCCATCTTGTGATTATCATATCTGGAAATGTGACATCTAAAGTCACTGTATGAAGATGCAAAAGAAAAGAAAAATAGAGGAAGCAAAATTGTCTTAACTAAGAAATGATATGTATTATTTCTGCTTTTATATGATTGGCCAAATCAGTTCATAAGCCCCTAACTGCAGTGGAAGCTGGGAAATCCAGAGCAGCACATAGACATGTGATGAACACTAAAGAGTCTCCACCCTACTATGTTAGAAGGTTAAAGTGTAATGAAAAAAATAAAGAATAGTGAAAGGGGCATTTGGAGTATGTGAGCACTTGAGTAGTAAGCACATTGATATTTTAAGGAGGGTGGTCAAGGAAGACCTCTGTCAGCAGGTAATTTTGGAAATAAGGATTTGAAAGAGAGGGAATTATTCACATAGATATTTGGGAGAAGAGACATTTAAGCAGGGGGAATAGCCTGAGCAAGAGTTACAAAGGAGTGTATTTGGCTTATTGAAGGATTGTCTGAGAAGGCACTGCAGCCAGAGCAAACTGAGAGTGGAGGTGAGGAGGGGGACACGTTACGAAGGGGCTTGCCCACTATAAGAACTTTAGAAATCTGGAACTTTGAAGTTGGAGCTTTTGCAGGATGTTGAGAAAGGAGTAAAATGATTTATATTTTAAATAGTCATTCTGTCTTGTGTAATGAGAATAGGCTGTATTGTAGACGAAGGGTTAGGAACAGGAAACCATCACAATAACTCAAGATAAGATAACGGTGGCTTTTACCAGGATGGTAGCAATGAGGATGCAGAGGAGTGGCTGGATTCTGCAGATATGCTGGAAATAAAGCCAGCGGAATTTCCTAGCAGACAAAATGTTGTGCGCCAGAGAACAGACAAGTCACAGGCTAATGCCAAGATTTTGGCTTGAGCAACTCAGGCTAGAGTTGTTCTCACATGAAATGGTAAAGGGCAGGCTCTGAATTTCACCTAATACACACATTAAGCTTAGATATCAAATTATGATTGTATAAGTATTGAGTTAATTCCAGAGGTCTAAGCTTAAAATATAATTTAGGGAGTTACAGTCATATGGATGGCATTTAAGCAATGAGATTGGATGAGATTCCCCGAGGGGTGAGTATAGAGCAGAGGATTAGAGATTGAGCCCTGAGGCACTTCAGTATCAAGAGAGCAGAGGGAAAGGGGAGACGTAGAAAAAATATCTGAGAAGGAACAACTAGTGAGGTGGAAAGAAATTTAAGAGCATGTGGGATCCTGGAAACCACGTGAAAAAAAATAACGGAAGAGGAGTGATGATGCCAAATGCTGTCGATAAATCCAGTTAGGTCGGGACTGATCATTGATAATTGAATTTCGCCCTAAGAAAGTAACTGAAGACTTTGAAGAGGGGTTTTTCAAACCCCTGAAATGAAAGAGAAGTGAAATGAAAGAGAATTCTAGTGAAGATGTGGAGCCAAGGGCTAATTTACAAGAGAATGAAGGAAAGAGGAATTAAGAACTCCTCAAAGAATTTTTACTGAAAATTGTACCAGACAATGGACTGGGGCATTGGCAGGGGTAGTGGGGGGATTGGGATAAAGAGAATGATTTTTAAAGATAGGAAATTAACCTCATTTTTACATGTTGATTTGAATGTTCCAGGAAACAGAAAAATAAATGATGTGAGAAAGAGAGGAGAGTGCCACACCCATGGATGAGCAAGAAGGAGGAGATCTAAAGTAGAAGTCAAGAAGGCAACTCGGTGGCTCAGTCGGTTAAGTGTCTGCCTTTGGCTCAGGTCATCATCTCAGGGTCCTGGGATCCAGTCCCTTCCTTATTGGGCTCCCTGCTCGTGGGGAGTCCGCTTCTTCCTCTCCCTCTAACTCTCCTCACCCCTACTCATGCTCGTTCACTCACTTTCTGTCTCTCTCAAATAAATAGAACCTTAAAAAAAATAATAATAAAGCAGAAGTCAAGAGATATGCCTTAGAAAGTAACCCAGATTAGGAAAGAAAAAGAAATATATGCCTGAAATGGCTCTTTAGGGAGAGAATGAAAGAGACACACACAGAGATAGACAGAGAGAGAGAGAGAGAGAGAGAGAGAGAGAAAGAGTAGCAACAGTATTTGTAACAGACAGTGCTAGGTAAGGTAACAGGTTTAGGAGAGGACTTTTTGTTAAAGAAAGTATTTTATAAATTCCACCAGCTGCCATTTAATACGTAACGGCTGAGCCAGGTAAAACAATCTGTAGAGTTCTTTTCAGGATTGATAAGCCCTGAACTTAGAGTTAGAACTAAGAGGGCCATGACAAAATGGAAGCAAAAGATAAACTAGTCACATTGAGATCTAGGAAAATGAGGAAAGGGAAGAGAAACAGGATAGGGGAGACAGATAGGAGGAAGGTGCACACAGGTTGGCATTTGTCTTCATTCCCCCTCCCCCAGCCTAGAGAGTAAAGGGTCTAAAGAGACTTTAGGAACCTTTGGATAAGTTGAGGGACCTTGAAAGACACAGGGTTTTGCTTTGATTTATTGTGTACGCTCCAAACACACATAGTTGAAGGCTGTTGCTGACTAACCTCCTCTGGTACCACTCATCGAAGGTTCCTGCTCACAACTCTTGTTTATGCAAAGGGAAACCTGGTTGTCCTCTGTTACCATAAAATGTGAATAAACTAGAAATATGTGCAAGTGTGATGGAGACCTTGCCAGAGTGAGCTGCCGTAGATATCTGGTCTACCACCTGGTTCTGGGCCCAAGAGGAAGCACAGCCAGACTCAAAGAAGATGCCCAATGATCTCCTTTAAAGATAGAACACCATGAAAGAACAGAAGGACACCGTGACAGCTGACCAGGTGCTGAGTCAGCAGAAAACGAGTTCCAGAAGAATCCCAGAAAAATCAACCCAACCTCAAGACACCAGCAGAAAATGCAGGCAATACATTTGTATTCTCAAGGTCCAGAAAGTAGTCCCAACATTTCCACAGCCTTCCCTGGGCAAGCCTTATATAAAATGCCATCTTGGAGAGCTGGAGGATGGTGATAGAAATCTGAAAGCCTAAATATTTTTAGCAGAAGATACTGAAAACCATCTAAACGCAGGACGGAGGCTCAGTTGGCCACCACCCCCTCTTCTGGTTGCCCTGTGTTTTGAGGACTAGCATCACTTGTTGCTTCAGGGTTTGCCCTCTGATTAGTTGGTGTCTGTACTAGACCAATCCCTAAATAATTTGAATTTCCTTCTTAAAGGTACTTTCTAAATTTTCATATCAGGCTGCTTTAAGTCTAACCAGACTAAAAATTATTATTTTCCCTCATTCTCAGAGAACAAGTAATCATGAAGAAGACCAGATAAAGTAGAGACAAAGTAAATGTTTTACATTTCCCCCCTATGATGCTTCCTATCTCCATGGTGGTTTAAAGAAGTGTACCATCTCACAGCAAGCATGGCTGGCCCAAGGAGAGTATGGATGCCAAGATGGTTAGGGCTACAAGGAATTGGGAGAAGTCTTTACTCCTCATCTTTACTCCTTTTTTCTTTCAATATGTACGTATTGCGGGTCTTCCATCCATGAGTCAAGGTCCCAAGATACTGTTCACAAGTCCATGGGATAAAATCCTGAATGAGGGCATATCTAGTTCCTAATTTGCAACATGTTTGCCATCACCACGAAATAGAGAATCTTGATTTAAAAAATGAATTTTAAATATTCTACTGAGCAATATGAAATATGCAGCATAAAATGATTCAAGGTGATAGAGGCAGGGACTCTTTCCTGGTCATCTTCATCCTCCTTGTGCCACTTTGATTTGGAGGTTGTGGTTCTTAACTAAAGCACTCAGTCAACTACTTTCCTTCTTTTAATTGGTCATTTTAATTGGTCTCTAAAATTTATATGAGACCATATCAGGCAGTGGTTTGGAGAAAACAAGAAAATGTCTGGCATGTTTTTATGCAATTTGGGAAACTTCACAAACAGGAATTTTTTAAATAATGAAAATATTGAGAATATCTTTAGTACATATAATACAGTACTTTATATAATGAAATAATAATGAAAATCAATGCAATTTAAATGTAAAAGATGCAGTTCTTAGATTTTATTGGGAAAAGGTTCATCTAATCATGAGTGAAGGTACCAAACAGTGGAAGAATGAGCAATGAATCTCCACTGTGTTAAATTGCCGCTTATAGAGAACAGACGGAACTCACCTAATTTATTTTCTTTCTTTGAAAGGATTTTTACATACACCTTTTAAAAAGCACAGACCTTAGGAGTGCAGTTTGGGGAGTTCTGATGAATCTATGTATTCACATAACTAACACATCAATCAAGAATTGGAACATTACCATTACCTAAACGTTTCCTTCATCCTTTCCTGCCTCATCTCCCCCACTAGAGGAAAAACACTGTTTTGATTTCTACTTCCACAAATTTGTTTTTGCCTGTTCTAGAACTTCATACAAATTAAACCATACATTTGAACTCCTTTGTTTCCAGTTTCTTTTGCATAATGTGATGTGTGTGTGTGACTTGTTAGTTATTGCATATATTGGTGGGTGGTTCCTTTTCATGTCTAAGTTTTCCAGAAAACTTGGTGGTGTTTTCAGTCTTGTGGGTGGTATAGGTGACATTTCACAGAGCACTTTTTCATGTATTTGCTAACCATTTTTATGTCTTATTATATGAACTGTCTGTTCAGGTCTTTGCCTATTTTTAATTGCTTTGTCTGCTTATCATTTGTTGTAGGGTTTATTTTTGTATTTTAGATACAAGTCTTTGTCTGCTATATGAGCTGTATTTTTTCTCAGCCCGTGGCTCACTTCTTCATTTTGAAACTATTTTCTCTTACTTGCAGCTCATTTTATAATTTTATTAATGTTTGCCTTTTGATGCACAGATGGTTTTTAAATTTTATTACGTCTGTTTTGCTACAGCAACAAATACCAAGGTAGGTTACCTAGTACAGCTAGAGAATAAGAGAACAGGTCTATTTTGTTTGGTTAAACAAAGGTTAACTAAACCCTATGTGCATATTACCTTCTTCGATATTTAAAACATTGCTGTGAGGAGACACTACCCACTTCTAGGTACAATCTTGGGCAAAAAGAGGTTAAAATTAGTTGTCTAAAGAGGAACCCAGTATTAAACCAAAGTCTATCCAAATTCAAAGTTTATGTTCTTCCCACTATAAAACACAGATGCTCATTGAGAAAGAGAAATGATTTAATTTCATCCAGACTTTTTTTTAAGATTTTATTTATTTATTCATGGGAGACACAGAGAGAGAGAGAGAGAGAGGCAGAGACAGCAGGCAGAGGGAGAAGCAGACTCCATGCAGGGAGCCCGATGTGGGACTTGATCCCAGGACCCCGGGATCACAACCGGAACCGAAGGCAGATGCTCAACCTCTGAGCCCCCCAGGCGTCCCTCACATAGAGTCTGATACAATTCTTCTTGACATTGCATTCTTTAGTTCTCCAAACCTGGGACCATAAAAACTGAAAGAATAATCAGCCACACCGACTAAAATCTGGAGTGAATTTTTTTCCTAAAATTATTTACCAGAAAAGGAGTCACCTCATCCTTGACTTTCAACAAAATCTATTAAGTTGCAGAATAAACTGCCATTTACATTATTTTGAGCTGTAAAATAATATATTGCTTGGAGAAAACATATTAATCTGAAACAGGTATCTAAGTTCTGAGGACTTCTATCAGCCAACTGGTAGAGTCTGTGCCAAAGAATCAATTGAACGAACAAACAAATGAGTCAATAAAAACACAGCACACATTTAGTGATCACTTCTGTGGGGATATCTCCGAATCGCATGCTAGATTTTGTATGAGTTAGGGCAATGCCAGATTCTGTTACAAATCAATTCTCAAATCTCTATTTTTTTTTAACACAACTGAAGTAGAGTTCTTGCTGCATTAATGACAAATGGAGTTGCTGCCAGATGGCCAGAGACTTTCCTCCAGGAGTGCTGGGGTCTGATTTGGAGCCTCCATGAACCTCTGGAGCAGAGGTGAGCAGAATACAGCCCGCAGAACACAGCCATGCCTCTCTGTTGATCATATTGTCTATGTCTGCTTTCCAAATGCAACAGCAGCTTTGCCACAGAGACCACATCACCAAAAAAGTCTAAAATATTACTGTCGGGTCCTTAGGATAAAAGCTTGCCAACAGCCTACAACTAGGGAAAGGGAAGATGGGAAAGGCACTCCCTTCAGCGGCCCCAACCCAGAAGTGACACACCTTGCTCCCGCTGAGATCTCTCTGGCAAGAACTAGTCACATGGCACCACCTATCTGGGACCTCCTGGTTGAGAGGGGCTTGAGAAAGGTAACTGGGGCTAAGATGCTATTTCCCAGTGATGGTTCTAAACAGCTCAAGATAAAGCACAAATTTTTGGTGGACACCAACTGTTCCTGCTGCAGCTGTCACTTTAGACAAGATTTTTAAAGATCTATTGAAACAGCAATAGAGATCACATATATGCACACTCAGAATGAATAAAAAACCAAATGTTCTAAAGCTGGGACTTGAGATAAAATTTCCAGCGACAGCACCCTACATAGATATAAAAATTTCAATATCTCACATTAGACAGCAAGATAAAGTGGTGTGAAAAAAAACTGTGTTACATAATTCAAAATGCTGTTTTAGTGACACCGAAAGCATAAAAAAGGTATAAAAATGCATATGCAGAGTTTGATTAAAAACATTTTACAAATATAACACTTCCATATTGATATATCTCATGCCCCTTAAATATGTGTAATTCAATTAAACAATGAAGTATAAATACATATTTGACTATATCATTACTTGCCTAAAACTGTACCTATTTATCATGTAAGGGACATGGTAACCCACAGTATCAATGTCACAGGGTTAAGCAATCAATGGGATCTATTGATGACAAATGAAGGAATAAGAGAGAGCATAGGCTCTCCCATACTCCCGCTGCAGGAGATGTGCCTGCATGGACAGAGCTACTACGAAAAACCCTCCGATAGTGGGAACCCTAGCCCTGTAAAGCATCATATAAGTGAGCCAGAGAAGGGGAACATCTAGTCTTCTATGAAATAATAGATTGAGGGATCTCGAGGACAGGAAATGACCTTGGATTGCTTTCTGAGACCACCTAAAACACTGCACATATAACTGTTGAAATATCAGTGAAGGCTTTGATGCCAGATCATAAAAAGGAGAATGGGGAGATGTTCCCAGGGCCGCATCTCAGAGACCAATGGTTGGTATCTCCTTAATGCTCATGTTAACCTAAAAACTTTGGGGAATGATATTGTCATTGGAAAAATAGGATTGCCATATACTTGAGTTTGTATGGCCTGTAGGCCATGGATATTGTCCTTTCACTGATGCAGGAGACAATAATTAAAATACTTTATGTAAATTGAGGTCAGAATTTTGGTGAAAATACTATTGAACCTTATTATCATAAGGGGTTTGACTTTTGTCTCCAATTTACATTAACTTGCTTTTCCCTTATTTCAAATACAAGTTAGAGCCTTAGCTAGTTTCATTTACTTTCCCTTGTCATATTTTTGCTGTGATTCTGCACCCGTATGACTTTTTTTCTTATGTGATGTTGGCTCCACTTTCAGGAAATACTAGGAAAAGAAGTGAGAGCAATAGTTATTAATCCAAGCATAATATTCTTGAGGCCCTAAAGCCTAGGGTGTGATGCTCAGATTTTTATGTTTAAGTAAAATTTTTAAAATGATTATTTTCCACTGAATTCTGAGACCGATACAAAGGACTCCCTACACCTTACCTGACTCTTTCGACTGTTGTGCTATTATAAAGCACTCTACAAACAGATTTTTGTAAATTTTCATCTTCCAGGATAGTTCTCTATTATTTCTATTGAGTCTCATCTTCGATTACAAAATAAATTTGATTTTAGCACTACTGATACTCTTTCCAGTGCCTGGATTTTCCTTTATTATTAAAAAAGGTTGTTGGCTTCAAGAGAACCTAACCAAGATCTGAAAGGCCAGAGTGGTTTCAGAAATCTCTGGAACTGCTCTTATAAGATTAAAAGAAAACCAATACTCACTGAGCACCTAGTCCTGTCATTTATTCAGCTAAGCATTTATATACATTGTATTTCACTTCCACTCAAGAAAATTATAAGGGATATATTGATGTTGTCATTTATGATAGAAAAAGTGATAGCCAGATTAGTAAAGCACCTTTCGCATATACCCTAGCGTTAGCATTTAAGCCCAGGACTATCTAAAGAGTATTCAAGACAGGGCCATAAGGTAGATGACTTCTCTCCCAATGTCCTTGAGTCCTACTCTAAATTCCTAAGAACAAGAATCTAGTTTACCCACCTGGGTCAGAAAACCACATCTGGGTCAATGAGCCATAGTTAGAGGAACAAGTCTCAGAGACTTGGTTGCGCAGTGGTTGAGGATGCCTCCTACAAGCCCAGGGCAGTCCAGAAAAGGGAGAAGGGGGGGATGACCCATGATCCAGCAAAACACCAAAAGAGGAACCTGCTGCATAGTCTTCAATATTATCCCCCAGACCTGATACGAATACTCTGTAATAGTAATCAGCCTAAACTAGTTCCCGTCTTTTCACCAATTCTTAGTAAATCATCTTTCACTGTCCAATTCCAATTGGCTTCCCAAATCAGAATGAGTCCTCTCTTAGCTATGCTATCGTTCCTGGATCCCGCTCCTAGCCCTGATACTTTCCTTTTTGTTGTTGTTGTTGTTTTTAAAGATCTTATTTATCTGAGAGAGAGAGAGAACATGAGCAGGATGAGGGGCAGAGGGAGAAGCAGGCTCCCCAAAGATCAGGGAGCCCGATGTGGGGCTCAATTCCAGGACCCCAGGATCATGACCTTGAGCCAAAGGCAGACCCTTAATTAACTTAGACACCCAGGTGCCTCCCTCTTGTTACTTTTCTAACACTAGCAAAGGCCATTTCCTCTGGCCTTGGCTTTTAATGAATCCCAAGCCCTACCCTTTCTCAAATACTGGGCAGCCTTTCACTAGGCCACACGGCTAGCATTTTCATCAGTGACTTCCTAAGATAAAAAGTAACTGTCTCTCTTACAGAAGTCTTGCAAGTTGTACTTTACCTTTTAAAAATTGCTTCCTCGAAAACGATCTGTTTAACAATCATAAACAACCCATCAGCATGTACACACACACAAGCTTGCCTGTTGACCATATATTCTCTTTTTTTTTGTTTTTGTTTTTTTGACCATATATTCTCTAAATACAACGAGTTCTAACACGGCACAGACGTGCTCAGTTCTTCCCATACTATATACGGTTGTAGACAGTGATCCGATGACTAGCACAGCACTACTGCACAGAGTACTGACAAAGTATTTGTGGATTTGATTTGAGCTCCTCTGGAGAAGATATGTTACTGGAAACAGCAGCTGGAAAATAATGTTGCTTAAGAATTATGCAACTTCTCTTTATTATACAACTTCTTTCCGCTTCCTTTGTATTTGTGTTGTGTATATGTGTGTATACATATACAAATACACAAAACATATTCATACACAATATATAATGTTTCTTGGTGTATGTGTGTATATACATTACATATAGAGATCACATATATATTTATATACACACAAATATATATAACGTGTCTTTTCTGACTTTATATAAATCTAACCCACAAAATTTACCTTGAACAGATTTATTTTGTATTCCTAGTCACATTAGTTATTTTAACATCCTAAAGGTCTTCTGAGATTTCCAGTAGTAATTCTGAAACACCCTTTACTTCAAAACAGTGAAGTATATCTTTTAGAGCTCAAACAGTGAGAGTACAGACACCCAAATCTCAAGTTAGATACAAATTTAAATAAATCTTCTACTACATTTAGCCAACTTATGAAATGATAAAAGCAATCTAAAGGTTGGGGAGGAGAGGCATATGGGTAGAAGTTGCTCGCTAACCCTGAATTACAGCTTCCTAACAGAGACCATTCACAGCGCAGGGCAAACAAAACCCTTGGACTGTGAAAGATTTACTTATTTATTCAAAAGAGCGAGCAAGCACAAGCAGAAGGAGCAGTGGGAGAGAGAATCTCAAACAGACTCAGTGCTGAGCATAGAGCCTGACACAGGGCTCAATCCCAGACCAAGGGATCATGACCTGAGCCAAAACTAAGAGTCTGTGCTTAACTGACTTCACCACCCAGGAGCCCCAAAATCCTTGGACTTTTTTTTAAAGATTTTATTTGTTTGCTCATGAGAGACACACAGAGAGAGGCAGAGACATAGGCAGAGGGAGAAGCAGGCTCCATGCAGAGAGCCTGATGCGGGACTCCATTCCAGGATCACGGGATCACAACCTGAGCCAAAGGCCAACTCTCAACCACTAAGACACCCAGGTGCTCCAAATCCTTGGACTTTTAAAAAGAAAGCCAATACCCACTGAGTATTGTATAGTTTAAGAGTGATTGAGGACACACCATTACATAGACTATTCTACTATTCCTAAAATAACACCAACACTATATATACATTATCAGAGGGCCTGAAATGTCATGTAGTCTGATTTATTAGCCTTCTCAAGAGAACTTGACTTGTTTTGTTTGTTACAAATTAGAAAGATAACAAAACTGAGCTACCTAATTATTTTACCTTAATGACGAAGCATTTTCTCCTTTCATCCCTGGGCCCAAAACCTGGTTTATGACAACATTTTTTTCCCAACTCTATTAAATTATCCTCTTCAAATTTGTCTTCTATAACTTTTAGCTTTGTCTTAAAGGCCAAGGAACACCAAGGACCCGACAGCACAAACAAAAGATTTAGGAAAACCAGCAATGAAGTGAAGCAGTGGAACTTCCTCAAGCATATGACACAAAATCCATTGAGAGATACGGAAAAAAAGTTTTTCCCATTGTATCCGGCTTCCATCAACCCTACACCTTTCCCTCTTACCTGTACATGCGTCTCCTATGGGCAAAACTGAAACATGGAAAAGTGTATGTTTTCAGTTAAAGTGATTTTATGAAATCTTTAAATTTTAATGTTAGAATTTGAATGAAAATAAACATAGCCCTAAGGTTTACCCTATATTCTCTTCCCCCATTGCTAGCCAGGACCCCATCTTAGCTCTCATCACTCTTAGTAGATTTCTAAGTGTTCTTTATCGAGTATCTTCTTTTGTCAATATATTTTGCACTTCTAGCTATTTTCCCCCAAAGCACCACTATTAGCATCTCACTGCCAAGTCATGAACCAATTATCTAATACGTAAAATTACATTTCTTTTCTGTAGTCTCTACTTTCATGACCTCATGCTACTTCTTGCCTACAACAGAAATTCTTCTCTCTAGCCTGGCAGGTCCTATTATTTGTCGCAATGAGTCTGTTCTAGTATTTATGTTGTTACGTCCATCCAGAATGCTCTTTCGTCTTCACTTTTCCTTCCTAAATGCTGTACGGTCTTCAAGGTTGGGTTTACTTCTCAGCCTCTCTACAAACATCTATCCAAATTCCACTGATGTTTCCAAGTCCTAAATTGGTAGGCTACCTATGACACGGGCAAGAGAACTTCTTGCCCATGACTTGAACCTCAGGCACCCTACGTATCTCTCAATCTCTCTCTCTTTCTCTCTGTCACACACACACACACACACACACACACACACACACACACACACACAATCCCTTTGCTAAAGAACACATGGATACTTATGTCATTCAGAGTCCAGTGGTCAATATTGGCAGAGGGCAACCCTTAACCTAAACATCTACTTTGGTTGATTGACACCGGTCAGGTCCTAGAGGCCTTCTCCATCTTATTTTCCCTATGGCGCATTTCACTGTTGGCGAACACCATAAGGGATTTGGGGTTAGGTCCTGCCCATGTGTGATATGAACGCTGCTGTACAGCAACAGGAGCAAGATGTGCTTTGATAAAAGACAAGCAAGACCCATTAACTTCTCACCCTGACTCTCCAACTACATGCTCACAGTGGAGCTTGCATAGCAAAATATCATTTCCCAGAACTGCCGAGTGTCCATGTTCTTGCTTCCATTACTAATTGATCTAATTTGCAGCTGTGGAAGTATTCATAATTTAGCATGGCATTTGCAACAATTACCAAGTATGACTAGAAGCTTTTTGCAGTATTAAAAAGTTCATATAATTCTTATGTTTATTTGTAAAAATTACATTTCTATAAATATAAAATGTATGAAGTATGATACAAATTCTTTACATGTGAAACTAGATGCTCACTGTATATTAGAAAATATTCAATAAGATTTCACCTTAAATTTTAAAAATAAAATTTTTACTTATTTATTTAAATGCCAATGTAAGGTTTTTTTATATTCATTAACTATAATTTATAAAATTTATACTTACCCATCTATTAGAATAGGTAATTTTGACTAGTTTTCAATATTTTAGTATAAAATAGTTTGGTTTTTCTTTTTAAAGATTTTATTTATTTATGAGAGACACAGAGAGATGCAGAGACATAGGCAGAAGGAGAAGCAGGCTCTCTGCAAGGAGCCCAGTGTGGGACTCAATCCCAGATCCCAGGATCACACCCTGAGCTGAAGGCAGAAGCTCAACTGCTGAGCCACCCAGGTGTCCCTAAAATAGTTTTTAAAAATTGGTTTATACTTTAGTAAAAATAATTCCAAATTCAGTGCTCTTTAATACAATTATATTTATTGATTAGTGATTTTAAGTCATTAGTGTAATGAAAAAAAAATATGTGAAAATATTAACTAGGAAGGTTAGCAGTTTTTTAACTTTCCTAAAATGAAGGGAACAAAAATAAATATGAAATAAATGTGTAATAGATTACAAATTAGGTATGTTTATTTTATTGTCATTAAACATTAAAACAGTAATAACTAAAAACAGTCATTGTTGGTATTTTGTCAACTTTCAGTCATATGAAAAGCAAAGCTTTGCACAGATGTTTTTATTTCTTCATTACAGAAAATATTTTGTCAGAGAAGGAGGAAAAATATGTCTTATTCAATACTTTGGTAGCTTCTCCTATAATTTTAAAACATGTAACACATGATAACTAGGCCTCCATTTGTAACTCTTGCCTTAAAACTTGCAACTATTGTACCTGGCCATAAAAATGTTTATCCAGGGGCATCCGGTTAAGTATCTGACTCTTGACTTTGGCTCATAGGATTCACTCCTTCTGCCCCTCCCCTCACTCATGTTCTCAATCCCTTTCTTTCTCTCTCTCTCTCAAATAAATAAACGAATAATCTTTTTAAAAAATGTTTATCCAAACTAAAATGTAAAGCTACTTCCTTTTCTATTACTGTCACCCCTGTAGGCATGTATGTCAACTCTCTTCCCCCATTAAATGGTGACTCACTGGGCATGTCTTCTTCCCTTCCCTATTTCCGATGGTTCTCATCACTATTGTGAGCAATACATTGTTCTCATCACTATTGTGAGCCAAGCCAATACATTAACAATGACTGTTAATTGGTTAGAAAAGAAAGGAGGCAAACACCATGTGATTTCACTCTGATGTGGAATGTAAGAAACAAAACAAATGAACAAAGAAAAAAAGAGACCAAAAAAACCCAGACTCTTACATATGGGAAACAAAATGGTGGGTGGCAGAGGGGAGGTTGGAGGAAGGTGGGTGGAATAGGGGAAGGGATTAAGAATCCACTTCTCTTGATGAGCACTGAGAAATGGATAAACTCATTCTATTGTAAACCTAAAACTAATATAATACCTGCATTTTTTAAAAACGTTCATGAACAGGTGAACACATTGTAAATAAATACCAATAAAATTTTAAAAATAAAAAAAAATTTAAAAAGATGAGAGAAAATAATTACGAAATTTAAAATAATTAGCATTTCCAAGATGAGTCTTGGGTGCAGGTCGGTGGTGATGACAGGGTCGTATCCAGCCTGGAAGATGACAACTGCCCATAGAGACATAAAAATAGCATGAGGAGCAAGAGTAGACCTCTCTAAGGAGGCTTTACATAGTTCCTGCCTGATAGAAAGCTGGTGAGCAAGAGTCTTCCTGATAGAAAAGCAGGGTTTTACAGCCACACAGCAACATTCGACAGTGTTTAATTTGAAAATGAGGGGAATAAGAAGTGAGTTCTTAGAAAGCAAATCTGCAGTCAATCTTTTTTGTTGCTCTACTTTGCAACCATGTCAAACTCTTTCATTTCCAGACTCTCGGCGAGGTTGCTCCAAATCGATTTTTGGGTGAGCAAAATTGGAAGCTGTCCCCCTCCCCACCACCTATCCTCACTCAAGAGAAAAGGCTTGATATTTAATGTTCAAATGACATTTAGTGACTGCCGAGTTACTGTTAACTATTAGCTTTCTTTAAAAAAATATTGAAACCATTATTTTACAAAGACATTTAGGTTTTGCCAGTCTGAGAGCTATTGTTGAACAGCTGCAAAACAGTTCAGTTAAAGAGATTTCTTGTATGCAGAGAGCCTAACACTGCAAAATAAAACTGGCAGATTGCTCTCGTATCAGGTGCTTTAGTAAATATTTGTAAGATCGTGCTCAAGGTAGCTTTCACTTGGGAAATGCAATTCACAATATTCCTGAAAGATCAATTGTGATTTTCTACAGTTTCCGTATTCTTATTACCTGTTCCAAAATACATATATGTTCCTATATACATAAACCATGACTTGAAAAAGGACTTATATGAAACTCAAAATCTTTGCAAAAGAATACATCCTCATACTGAACTATTGTTAAAGTCTATTTCACATCTTATTTCTTATTTTCCTGTAATTTGAGTCAATGAATCTAAATAAAGCTCATTTAGATTTTAGCATATGTATGATATGTTCAAATTAAATTATGGTGAAATATAATTTCTAAAAGATTAAGCCTCAAGGACTCAGATTGGATACCAACTACCAGAAACTCTGTGAAGCACAGTAAAACAAGATTAAACACTGAGCTCCTCCTCTTCCATTTTCTCTTCATGTTCCTTTCTTTTTCTAACATGAAAGCCATTTAATGGGGCCAAGCAAGACAGGCATTGTGCAGGAGTAGGGGAACCAAGGGGCAGTGAATCCCGGTGACACGAGGGATTGTTAGAGGCCAAAAGGAATGAGGACATGGCCACAGGAGGTGCATCCCGGCATGGTGCACCGGAGTTTAGTGAGGGAAAGAGAGTGACACCACACCCAGGGGCAGGCTAGCGCAGAATTTCCAAACTCAAGGCAAGTAAGGAAGGTTCCCGTATCTGTGGGGCAACATGAGTACGGATGAGGAGGGCATGAACACAGGGTAATTTGAGGTCCAGCCCTGGATACCTGAGCACAGATAGGGCGGGGAGTGTGCCTACAAGGGGGGGAACCTTTTAATATATACAGAGAAGCATACAGAAACGAATACAGCTGTCAATGTATATAGGCATGTATACACACATATTCATACATATATTCCTTAGGTTGAGCCAGCACACTCCAACAGCAATGACACATCCAGTGTCCACATCTTAGTTTCCGAATACCATTCCTTCCCTCTGCACTTAAAGGAACCAAATCTCCTTGGAGAAATGGCTGATTCCAGAACTCGTGTAAGGAAAAGTGTTAGATGAGCCTTGAACATCTTGCTGTGCCAGAGAGGAATGAAGTACTGCAGAAAAAAAGTGCCCTGATAGAAATAAATTGCAAGCTTGATGAAGAATGGGATATTTGTATAGTCTCAAAGTTACTTCCCACAAAATACTTACTCTTGATGAAGGAAAGGCAAGATTTTTACTAAGCTTGGCAGACACCATCTTGATCAAGTGACCAAACCTGTGACTGGTAATGGGACAAATCAAAACTGTGTGCTACTTGATAAGAAAAGAACACGGTAGCACCTCTGTGATATCCTTGCCACAGATGCATTGTCTAAATCTAATCGTGAGGAAGCATCAGGAAAACAAACTGAGGTGACTTCTATAAAGTAATTCTCCTGCAATCTTCAAAAGTGTCAGATGAGGAAAATTAAGGAAAGACTAAGGAATGCTTTCTGATTGAAGGAGAAAAAAGAAATATTACAACAGATCCCGAACTGGGATTATGAATCCTTTTGTTATAAGGGACATTATGGGGATAAGGCAAAAGTTAATGTGGTCTGAGGAGAAGGGGGGTAACAGCGCGTTCTTTACATCTTCACCCTGTTGATGTTTATATGGTGGTTATGCAGGAGAACTTCTGGTAGAAAAAAAAATACATCAATGTCTTTAGGAGTGATGGGTCATCAATCCAGCAACTTACTCTCAAATGGTTCGAGAAAGAAAAGAATTATCGTTGCTACTTTTCTGTTAGCCTGGAATCGTCCAAATAATAAAATCTGAGCTGAACATATAAAGAAGTTCTCCTCTTAAGAGATAACACAAAATAATCTGAGAGAAGCCCTAAACTAATTTATCAGAATCCTATTCCCTCACCTAATTGTATTCCCATTTTTCATTTAGATAATATGATCAGAGCCTACTGTGCAAGCTTATATAGTAAAGTTATTACATATATAATACGGAAAAGTCAGGAAAGCTCACTTACACCACCTTCTATGATGCCTAAATTTCCATAAAAGGAATCTTTCCCCTGGACTAAGAATCATCTTTCAAAAGGACTGTTGTAGAAAATAATTTCCCGAATGCCAGATGATCAACTACAGATAGGAGAGAAGCACATGTGCAAGATGGGCTTGTGTAATCCTTTTCTTGTCCAAATGTACTTTGAGAATAAAGGACGGGAGGAGCAAATGTGACATCCTAGGGGAGAAGCTGAGCCATGAGTGGCCAAACCAAAGTCTATCGACCAAAAGAAAGCCGTCAACACAGCCAGAGACCCATGAAGTCAGCATGACCGGGAAGAGCGTGGGCGTCCGGCCTGGGACAAATGCTCCATGGAAGCCATGGGTTGTAAAGTGATTATACCCAAGAGATGAAATAAACCTGAAGGTAGGCTGGAAGCACGAAGATCAATAAGTGAGTCAAACATGATTCACAAGCCAGAGAACCAAAAAAAGAGGAAAGAAAAAGGTTTCCAAAAGCAAGTACACAGATGAAAGAGGTTTAAGGAAAGATTAACTTCCCACATGAGGGATGCTGTTGTGCGGTCCTAGTCGATCTTTATCCCAATTTACTCCCACCTTTGCTTTGAAAGCACAGAGTAGAATAAGAGATAGACCTCAGTCTCCACCCAGCTGGTCTCGGGTTTTGCAGGTGTGAAAAAGAAACACACTGTATTGTGGTAAACAAGAGATTCTCATGCAGAACTCCCTTCAAGGAAGGACTTTCTGCCTTTCCGTGGAGAATGCAGTAAACAGGCAATTAAAAAAATTGTTAACGAGGACGTGGAGAAAAGAGATCACTTGTACACTGTGGGTGTGAATAGCATTATGGAAATCCGGAAAGATTCCTCCAAAAATTAGAAATAGACCTACATTATGATCCAGCAGTCCCACTCTGCATAGGAAATGAAATCAGTTTCTCAACAAAATATCCGCCTTCCTACAAATACTGCATTATTTACAATAGCCAAGATATGGAAACAATCTAAATGTCTGTTGATGGAGGACTGAATAAAAAAACCTATGGTATATATATGTAACGGAATACTACTCAGCTGTAAAAAAGGAAACCCTATCATTTGTGACAGCACAGATGAACCTGGAGGACATTAAGTAAAATAAGCCAGACACAGAAAGACAAAGACTCCATGATCTTACATCTTTTTTTTTATTTATTTATTTTATTTTTTATTTATGATAGTCACACACAGAGAGAGAGAGAGAGGCAGAGACACAGGCAGAGGGAGAAGCAGGCTCCATGCACCGGGAGCCCGACGTGGGATTCGATCCCGGGTCTCCAGGATCGCGCCCTGGGCCAAAGGCAGGCGCCAAACCGCTGCGCCACCCAGGGATCCCCATGATCTTACATCTTGAATCAACAATAATCTAACTCATAGAAGATGTCTATACTCTGGAGATATAACATGTGGTAATGTGATTGCTGCTAATAATAGTGAGTTGTACACTTGAAACGTGCTAAGAGGGCAAATCTTAATTCTCACCAAAGGAAAAAAAAAAAGAAAGAAAGGAAGGAGGAGAAGCTGGTAACTATGGAGCAGGTCCCTGTGCACTAGTTACCAATCCCAAGAGGGGCTTCTGAACATTTCTCTCCACTGTACCTTGTTGTCAGAGTCACCAGGAGCACAATGCAGTTGAGCATTGCATGGAACCACGCTTTACTCCCACAGAGAAGAGACAGCAAGACCAGCTTCCTCAGTGGACACTGGTCCCATAACCAGCAGCTTTCACTGGAAGCCAATCCAGGGCACCTTGTCTTACTCACACCCTTCCTGGGGCACAGAAATTCCCTGCCCCCTCCCCCACGGAGGAGACATGCCACATGGCACCTGCACAAGCTTCAAGCAAAGACAAAGAGCACTATTTGAGCCTCACACGGGGAAAGATCCCCACACAGGGTGATAAGCCTGACACAGGCTCCTTATCTCTTGGTAAGGACATGTCCTAAATGCAAAGCCCATTCTAATACAACATCATGAAACTGGAAAGACGGCCTGCGCCAGACTGCTTAACTCCATGAGGTGATGGACATGCTAATTAGTTTGACTAAAAAAAAAAAAATTAGCTTGACTACAGTGGTTATTTCACAATGTATGTCAAAACATCATGTTTTACACCTTAAATATATACCATTTTTATTTTTCCAAGAAATAGACAATCTTTGCCTCCCAGCTCCCCCAGGGTTCTCCCAAAGCACAGAAAGCCAACTTATCCAAGGTGCTCTCTCCCCAGGACATCCCGCTTCCAGAGGCTGAGCAAGGTGTGATAGGTGGAGTGCTCACTCCAGACTCCCCGCTGGGCCTCCTGAGGCTGCCTACACCCCCCACTCTGCGCTTTTCCCCTTCCTTTTATTACTGCTGATCCCTAATAAACGTCTTCTCTTATCCCAAATCTTATCTCTGTGTCTCCTTCCAGAAAACCCAAACTGTGACTGTTGGTATTGGAAATTATCGCCATGAGAAAGCACCGTGGAGTCTGGGATCAGAATCCTCACTGCCAAGCTGGCAATGAGGTAAATGGAGCCAGTGTCCAGTACAGGGCAGTGGTCCAGTTGTGAGCATGTTCACAGGTGCTGAACTGGGACTGGGTACTAATAATGGAAGGAAGCCCATTAGTAGGTGTGATGTGTCAAGCATATGAAGCAAGCAGTGTTGATGGCAATCTTAAGAGCCAACGATGGTCTGATGTGCTACAGAGAGATGACAAGCTGAGATGAATAAAAGCTAGTTGAAACTCGGGTGTGAAAGCCAGAGGATTCATTCTGGTTTTCTGTGCAGAGCCTGGGACTAGGGAAGACCAAATGAGACATTCGCTTCAGCTGAGCGTTAAGGGAGGGCCAAATGCCAAAAGCTTCAGTAATCAGGAGTGCCTTTCTCGGAGGCCTGCAAAACCTTCTTTTAAAAAAAAGATTCTATTTATTTATTCATCAGAGACACAGAGAGAGGTAGAGACACAGGCAGAAGAAGAAGAAGGCTCGCTATGGGGAGCCCGATGCAGGACTTGATCCCAGGACCCCAGGATCACACCCTGAGCTGAAGGCAGATGCTCAACCACTGAGCCACCCAGGCGTCCCCTGCAAAACCTTCTTTAAGAGGATCCCTTTGGTATTATGCTGAGTGAAATAAGTCAATCAGAGAAGGACAAACATTATATGGTCTCATTCATTTGGGGAATATAAAAAATAGTGAAAGGGAATAAAGGGGAAAGGAGAAAAAATGAGTGGGAAATATCAGAAAGGGAGACAGACCATGAGAGACTCCTAACTCTGGGAAACGAACTAGGGTTGAGGGAAGGGGAGGAGGGCGGGGGTGGGGGTGACTGGGTGACGGGCACTGAGGGGGGCACTTGACGGGATGAGCACTGGGTGTCATTCTATATGTTGGCAAATTGAACACCAATAAAAAATAAAATAAAATAAACTTACAAAAAAAGAGGATACCTTTGGAGTTGACATTGGGAAGAAAAAGAAGGAAGAGATACCTACTTAACATAGCTGCTTATGGATATTTTCTTTTTCAGTGTCTATAAATGTTTTTAGAACATGTTAGCCTATGCAAGGTACTTACTATATGTGTGGGTGTGCTAGATTTTGTCTATCCCAGGGGGTCTCACCAAGGAGATTTTGCTCCCAGGGGCCTTTTGGTGACACCTGGAGATACTGCTGGTTGTCATGGTTGGGGGTGGTGTTCCCTGGCATCTATATTGTGTGGCCCGGAGATGCTTCTGAACATGCTATAGTACACAGGACTGCTACCCATACACAATAAACAATTATTCAGTCCAAAAACTTAGTAGGTTGGGAAATTTTGGTCCACACCCCAGGGTGGTTACTGTTTGAAATATGCTCAAGACAAGGACATGCTGCAGTACATGAATTATTAGATAAAGGACCCTAATCAGGAGTCCAGGGGCTCGAGGTAGCCTCTACAAATGTCACCCATCGCTATCTGAGTAGCACTAGTGGACTCCATAAGGAGCATTCGAAATTAGTGTTGTGGGGCATCCGGGTGGCTCAGTGGTTGAGCATCTGCCTTCGGCTCAGGTCATGATCCTGGGGTCCTGGGATCTAGCCCCACATCAGGCACCCTGCAGGGAACCTGCTTTTTCCTCTGCCTATGTCTCTGCTTCTCTGTGCCTTTCATGAATAAATAAATAAAATCTCTAAAAAAAAAAAAAAGAAATTAGTGTTGTAAGAAGAGTGGATTATAAACCATGAGCAGGCACTTCTGTCCTTCCACGTGTAGGCATGAGATCTGGCGATCCCTGGAGCCTGTGCACATCACAGGGTGCTCTTGGGCTAGAGCCCCGTTCAGCGCATGTCTTTGGAGAATGTATCACTTGATCCAACAAGTTCCGCTGGCTCTTGGTAGCTCTCCCCAGTGCTAATCAACCCCCCTCTGGTAGTGCCAAGCCCCTGCTGAATCAACCCACTGCAAACAGGAGTCCGTCTTCCGACCTCCGAAAGCCCCTCCTCAGTGGCCATCATTAGCCTGCCCCCTATTACGTGTAGTGCATGGCGTAGAAGGAGGTGAAGGCTCAGGCCTCCTTCACCACAGTATCACCGGGTCTGATGATGAAGCCAAGGACAAGGATGGCATTGACAGATACCGAGACAAGCGACCTCAGCATATTTGGACCTTTGTAATAAGCAGGTTATTTTTGGTAGGAAGCAGTATCCGCTTTGACACAGGCTCTCTTTATGAACACTGAGATCTCCAAGAAGCGGATTCCTGCAGGCTGCCTTGTACGATTCCTGGCGTGTCTCTCTCATGGTGGAGTGACCAAAACTACTGTCACTTGTGGGAGACTTCAGAGAGTTGCACGTCTATAGCGAGGCCTTCTGATCACTCTGCTGTGATGCATGCAGCGCCTTTGTTCTCAGTAGTGTGCTATTTCGGTGGCAATTCCTGCCCAGTTGGAGCAGAAAAAGATCCTGAATGCCACTTTGCACCATTCAGTCACACCACTATTGGAGACTCCCCCCAAAACCCATATTCAAACTAAATGGTCCTTAAGGATACAGTTGGAGTTCCTCCTAAGATGATTATTTTCTTGATTTCACCATACCAATATACGAACATAAATCCTTTATAGAAAATAAGTATTTTTTTTTGTTCGCACACAGCCCTGAGAGATTTTAGATGTAGACACAAGTCCTCTGAAGCTGAACTTGTGTCAAAACAGTCACAATACTCTACACTTGATTTTTCATAATTTGCTTCAGTAGATACTTAATTAAACGCCCATGTGATAGAGCTAGCACCCCCTTAATGCCTACGGCATACAGAGTAATATTTTGCTCTCAAGTGAGGGGAGAAAACCTGAAAGGAACAATCTGTAATTGTAGCTATTATTCTCAACTAAGCGACACTCAGATCTGTGTCAGATCTTCTCAGAGAGTTAAATTGCACGTTATTATATTTTTACCACAAAACATTCATATTTACCTTATAAAGACCGCACTAGTTATTGTGAGAACATTTGAGGCTTACCCAGTTTCTCCGATGCTCTTTGTTGTTGCCGCTTAAGAATGGAAAGTTCTCGGGACGCCTGTGTGGCTCAGTGGTTGAGCATCTGCCTTTGGGTCAGGGCATGATCCCAGAGTCCCCGGGGTCAAGTCCCATATCAGGCTCCTGGCATGAAGCCTGCTTCTGCTCCCTCTGCCTGTGTCTCTCTCTCTCTCTCTGTGTGTGTCTCTCATGAACAAATAAATAAAATATTAAAAAAAAAAAAAGAATGGAAAGCTCTCTGAAATCCACCTCCATTAAAGTAACAGCAACGTTTGGTTCTCACCACGTCAGGGGGTTCTGTATTAAGAGGGGTCCTAACCTCTTCTCCTTGAGGTAGATGCCTGGTGATGGGCAAATTCCTCTGTGTCCACCTTTCACACGTTAGGTGTCCAGTTCTGCATAGACATTTGGAAAAGGCCCACTGAAAAAGGGGAGGGCTAAACCCACTGGAGAAGTAATGAATGTTGTGTCTTTCTGCTTCTGCAAAGGGGAAGATTTTTGTTTTTAAGTCTCTTGACTTGTATGAATTCTCTGCCTCTTTAATTTAAAATAACTAAAAAGTAGGCTTAATTAGAAAGAAGAAAATCCTGGGTCCCTGGGTGGGGCTCAGTGGTTGAGCATCTGCCTTTGGCTCGGGGCATGAACCGGGGTCCTGGGATCCAATCCCATATCCCATATCCCCTGCAGGGCGCCTGCTTCTCCCTCTGCTTGTGTCTCTGCCTTCTTTCCATGTCTCTCATGAATAAATAAATAAAGTTTTTTTTTTTAAATAAAGTGTTTTTAAAAAAGACTCTGGTTAAAAAAGAAATGCCTGGTGGAGCTCCAGCCCCACTCCAGCTACTAAGTATTCAAGCCTTAGAAAACTGGCAAAACCATTCCCCCGTGCAAGAAATGATATAATAAAATGATAAGGGATGCCTGGGTGGCTCAGCAGTGTAGCACCTGCCTTTGACCCAGGGCATGATCCTGGGATCGAGTCCCGCGACGGGCTCCCTGCATGGGGCCTGCTTCTCCCTCTGCCTGTGTCTCTGCTTCTCTCTCATGAACAAATTAAATCTTAAAAAAATAATAAAAATAAAAGATAAAAATGATAAATCCGAAGTAGTTATGTTTGTTTTGTGCCCGGGATGAGGCTGCAGCAGCAGCAGCAGCCACAGGGCGGGAGCCGGAGCACCTGCGCTGGTGACCCAGGGCAGGTGGCCAGGGGGAGCCTGTGCACATGCGCGGCCACGGGCCTCCAGCAGCGTGCAGGCTCCAGGCCCTGAGCAGGTGGGAGCTGTCAGCTGCTGGGAGCGTCGTTCCTCCAGGGGCCTGGGAACGGAGTGAGCCTGGGGGAGCTCTGGGGCAAGAGACCTTTGCAGTTGAGAGTCCCTGAGGCCTTTCTCTTCTGCTGGAGACACTCCTGCCAGGTGTGTGGAGCAGGGGGTGGCCGGGGAGCGTGGGGTCTGCTGTGTGGTGGTGCCTTTGAGTGAGAGGTGGGACAGGTCTGTGATGCGGAATGTAGGGGTCAGCTCCTGGCTGGACCTCCCCCCAACCCCAGGGCCTTCGGGGAGGAGACCAGTTTGTTACTAGATGATTCGTTGGTTTTCTCTTTTTGGGAATAGAAGGTGCGAAGGGGTCTGCGTGGTGACAGAGGATGGCCTAGTATAGTCGCTGAATGTGGAGTCAGGTGGCACAGGCCTCTCTGGCAGCCTGCCTGCCCCCCGAGCATCATCTGGCATCTCTGAGACCCGAGGCTCAAACTTACTCCTTTCCTATTAACCTACCCTGGGCAACCCAACCCAGCCTCAGCTGGGACACCCAATTAGAACCTTGGCCAGGTTCCTGCAATAAACACTTCTGATTAAAAAAAAAAAAAAAAAAAAAAAGAATTGGAAGCAATTTTTTATTTTATTCTATTTTATTATTTATTTATTTATTTATTTATTTATTTATTGCCTCTCAGTAAAATAGACTCAGTGCCCTTCCCCTCTGTGGGAAGGAGGAAGGGCAAAGGTCACCTATGAGCGCAGTACAATAATTGTGTTAGTCTGAACATAAACGGTTAGACTGCTGGTAAACCAATCTGAGCTACCAGTCTCTGGCATTTCTATCCCGGGGAACCACAGTGATCAACAGCAAATTGTCATTGAACAGTTGTCATCAGGAGAGCGTTAGCAGCAGCTGTCGGAATTAGGCAACCAAATCTGGCCGCATGAGAAAGCTGGTCCAGGTAGAATCAACAAAGTTTGTTGATTAAAATGGTTCTGAGCTCTGAGGTTGCGTGAGAACTGAACCAGGTTGCACATGTGGTTGGATAGGGGCGATTGAACACCCCAAGGAAGTGGCAGGGAGGGGACGTAGGTGAAATTGCAGGAAGGCCCCTTAGCTTTGAGAAATTTCTTCGGGGAGATCTGTGCAAGGTTAAAAAAAAAAAGTTGGTAATTTGACTTTACAGGCATTTACTTTTCTGTGTTGGCTGTTATAAGCAGCTGCTTTTGTCTTGTGTGTGTTACAGATAAATACGATGATTACTGAACTATTTCTAAACAAATACTTCTGAGTTGCTGGCTTGTCTTTCCTCCATGTATCATAATACCGGCCTTGTATAGTAGAGTTGGGTATAGAAGGCAAGCTCTGTTGAATTTGTTAATTCCCTTTGTTATCTGAATCTGAAGCTAGAAGGTTGGTCCCCAAGTATTTGGTGGTATCTTGGTAACAGTCACGTAAGAAACTGTAGTTGTGAGGGAAGTAATTTTTCCAGTGAATTATCTTTACTAAAATGACACCTCTTAGACATGGTGAGATGCTGTGCACGTCCTCCTCCAGGTGTGAAGGGCTCATCCTTTGGGCCGCTGGGAGAGCTGCCTGATAAAAACTTGTGGGTGTCTGCTCTTGCAAAGGACCGCCTCAGCCAAGATCAGCCTCATTTTTGTGTATGCCTGCCCTCGAAGACTGACCAAAGGGCAGGCATGGAGGCTCCTTCAAGAGACCCAGTCTCCTACTCCCAGCTCTGGATAGTTCCAAAGGGCTACTCCCAGCTGCAAAGCTTTCTGGAAACCCATGGAGACCTTTGCTGGAATTGTAGCCTCTCTCCAATCTGCCTTTCTTTCTCTCCCTTCCATAGACAATGATCTCAAAAGCATTACTTAATAAATGCCATCCCCTGAGCACTGGGTGCTATTCTATATGTTGGCAAATTGAACACCAATAAAAAATAAATTTATAAAAAAAAATGCCATCCCCTGCATGGTCATCTCAGCTTCAGTCTGCTTCCCAGACAACACAGCCTGTGACACTGTGTGCCAGGCATGGTGCATCACAGCAAACACGAAGGTGAGATTTTGGAGCGATAGAAAACTCACCTGACGTGTTTCCTTGACAAGGATCACAGTCCTGGGATGCCGGAGGTTGAATGACTCAGTTGCCTCATGTATTTTGTCCATTTTTATGGTTGCTGGAAGCAGGAAGGGACATGTAATATTGGTTATACTATCATGGCTGAAGTGGAAGTGCAAAGGCACTTTTCTGTTATAAAAAAAGATGAAAATGGCAGACTCAAGTCAGGCATAAAGTTGGTCACTAACATCTACCTTGGGCTAGTATTTCTAATTGGATAATGGAGATGATTTCTTAAGATTTCAGAGAAAATGAAATTACTGAGTAAAGCAAACATCATTCTGGATAAACCACCCACAGGTATCCTTTGCCTGTTTAATTGAGCTAATGGGTATCCACAGAAATGATTTTGGTCTTAAAATCTCAGTAGGGGGATGCCTGGGAGGCTCAGTGGTTGAGTGTCTGCCTTTGGTTCTGGGCATGATCCCGGGGTCCTGGGATCGAGTCCCTCATAGGCTCTCTGCAGGGAGCCTGCTTCTCCCTCTCTTTCTATGTCTCTGCCCCTCTCTGTGTGTCTCTTATGAATAAATAAAATCTTAAAAATAAATAAATAAAATAAAATCTCAGTAGGGACAGGTAACCTTCTGATAATTAAATGTAAGTAGAGTTAGATTTTTTTAGTCCTGCCCTTTTTCCCCAATAGGCTCTTGTAAAACCACCTCTTGTGTTCTGACTTGCTTTTCTTTTATTGACTCCCGTACTAGCTTTGCTCCATCTGTCAGGTCACTGCATCTACTATATAAATTATGAAAACTCACAGATGCCCTATATATTTATTTAGAGTTCTGTCATTAAGATCCATGTTCTAGCTCCTCTAACCCCCCAAAACCAAGTGCTCATATTCCTGTCCTAGTTATTTTTCCTTTTGATCTTTGTTTCTTTTTTCTTTGCATCAACATATACATCGGTAGGACAAGGAAGAGACTGTTTCTTGTCTCTGAAAATGGGAAATGTCATGTATCCTCCCCACTGTGGATGCTACCATATCTAAAATTATCTTCCCAAAAACCCATATACATTCATGATGTACCTGAATAAAATAAAAGGGAAAAATAACATTTGGTAAATGTGTTCCATATTAAGATAAAGTCTATTGGTTGAACCGTTTTTTTTTTAATGCATTCCTTTAAGAAACTCAAATAGAGGGATCCCTGGGTGGCGCAGCGGTTTGGCGCCTGCCTTTGGCCTAGGGCGCGATCCTGGAGACCCGGGATCGAATCCCACATCAGGCTCCCGGTGCATGGAGCCTGCTTCTCCCTCTGTCTGTGTCTCTGCCTCTCTCTCTCTCTCTCTCTCTGTGACTATCATAAATAAATAAAAATTAAAAAAAAAAAAATTTAAAAAAAAAAAAAAAAAAAGAAACTCAAATAGATTATATGAGGCCATATTGACTGAGTAATTTTATTTTCCATCTCCAACTTGTGCAATTGGAGACAATTAACTGTATGGAGAAAGATCTAGATGCTAATGCACTACTCTGATACTATCATGGCACCAACAAAACCATTTTTCCTGGAAATACCTGTGTGAGAATGGGTCACGTCATAAGGATGGACTTCCTGATGTACTAAAAATATATCTCTGGCAAGATTGTTAAGCTCCAGGGGCTGTCAGAGGAAAATCTTTTGGGTTATTAGTTGTTCATATTCTGACAGTAAAAAGTGTTCTCTTGAGACTTAGGGAATTCAGTGTGAGCCTGACATCACAGGACTGGATTTCTCTCCCTTAACAGACCCGGCCTGTCCCCTATGAGAAGTCAATCCTTAAGACAGGGGAGGGAAACATGAAGAATTGTGATTATATATACCACTATGTTTTCTCCACAATAAGAGGACTCATTCTCCTTTTTAAATTTCTTTTGGCACTTTTAGAATTTTATAAATGATGTCGTAACTGTAGCTTTATGATACAGATTTAGAAGAATGTTGTGATTTCTAATTTATTCCTTAGGGTAAGAATGTTATTTTAGTGTTTTTATTTAATTACAATCCACTTACACAAACTTGGGATACCATATGAGTTTCAGATGAGGAAATGCCACCGACATAATTCTAGTTGATCCATAGCAGTATTATAAAATTAAATATGCTGTGTGCCTTACCTGAGCTCTCACCACCACTAGTATTAAGTGAAACACACTCACCTTGCAAATCTGGAAAGACAGTCTGTGTTTTGACAGAGTTCAGTGAGAAGGAGCATCTTGCCTTAGCATTAAATGGTGAACTGCCAGCTCTTAGAGAGGGAGAAGCAAATGCAATGAGGCCCAAGCCAACAAGGTCTGGGCACTTGCAGAGGGAAGGAGAGGCAGGAATTCTAGGTTCATAGGAATGCAATATGGGCTCACTGTCTGGGGAAAGGGAATTAGTAGCATGAGGACCAATCTGCTTTCTAAAATTCTCAGGATGTGTGACCTGAGCAGCTGCACAGATTTGTACCTACAGAAAAGCTCCCTGCACAGCTAACACTGTGTGGGTGTGGGTGTGTGTTTGGAGGAGGGCTAGTCCATGCCCTGCTCATGAAGCTGTATACCCAGCTTGGGGCGGTCTCCATCTGAAGGAGAGGATGATTTCAAATTCATACCAAGTTATCACATGCAATAGTGGAGGCGGCCCTGTCATCTCCTCCTTACCCTTCCTCTCTCCTTTCCTTCTTTTCCTTCTGCCTTTCCTGCCCTCGTCCTCCTTTCCCCCTGTCTGTCCCGTTTATCAATCCTATTTCCTTCCTTATCCTCCTTCAGATGCTAAAGGGAGCATTACCTGGATATGCTGAGAAGTTGATTTTGACTTTATTAATGAATCAGAGAAAAAAGAATAATAAAAAACAAGGCTTCTGGGGGCATCTGAGTGGCTCAGTGGGTTAAGCATCTGCCTTTGGCTCAGGTCATGATCCCAGGGTCCTGTTCAGCAGGGAGTCGGCTTCTTGCTCTCCCTCTGCCCTTCCCTGGCTTCTGCTTGCATGCTCTTTTTCTCTCTCAGATAAATAAAATCTTTAAAAAAAGAATGAGGCTTCTGGGGGAGGGAATGAGGAGGGAGGAATAGATAGGGTGTATTAAAATCTAGATCCGGGGATTTGGAATGGGTCGGAGTGTTTTGAGTGGACTGACATCATGGTAAAAAAAACAATATTGGAGAGAGATTTTTCTAGCAAAGGTATCAAGAGTGACTTAGACCAAGAAGAGACTAGAGAGACTCATTTCAGTTTCTCATGAATGACTGAAATTGCAAGAAAATGCCCATAAGGAAAGAAAGAACAGCTGAACTGCACTGGACCAAACAGAACTGGTCAGGACTACACTCAGGAAAATCAAGTGAGGGTCAGTGGGACAAGGTTATAACAAAAATCCAGTGACTGAATTCTGTAATAGAACATGTGTTGTTTTACACCGTTACTGGACTTTAGTTAACTTGGAACAACTCCCCACATAAGTATGTTAAACAGGTATGGAAACAAAAACAGAATATTGCAGAATACTGGAATACCGAGTAATATTTGTGTGAATTAGGAGTACTATTAATTCCTTCCTAATTAAAAGAATGCCGATTGACAGGTTAATGGGGCAAAGGAGTAAGTAACTCAGCTCTCTCTTTCAATTACAATTTCTTGTTACAAAAATTCTAATGGCAAGAGTAAAGTGAAAATTTTAGGTCTTGTGGGTAGAGAGGTCTAGCCTCATGTGATTTAAAAGTTAGAATTCCAAGACTCAATTTTGGCAATCTGTTTCCAGCATTTTATACATGTTCTTTAATTTTATTCTTTTTCCTTATAATGAGCACACAATTAACTGAGTATTCAACTGGAGCTAAAAATTCACCATTTTTAATAGCCAGTTATTTCAATCTTTGCCTCAGTTTTATGAAGTTTAGGAGACCTCAGTTCATCACGTTTTCTACTTATCACTTTATTCTTTTGGTAAATGAATAAGGGCGAATGCAATAAATTAGTCAAATAATGAAGGAACACCACTGTGAAAATTGGCAACACTGACAAAACAGAACTGTTGGCTGTCAGGCAGTGCCAACGTAGCTCAGAATTCTTGTTTTTGAGATAATGCATGGAGTCTAAATTCAGAGCACTGCTGGAAGTGGTTTATGGATACCAGTGCATAATAATGTGAACTAAGGTTAAAGTTTATGAAAGATGGACATACAAAATTAAAGGCCCACCCACAGTTTTTAAAACCACCCTTCCAATGAAGCTTACAATAGTGTCTCTGTGAAGGTGATAGAGTCAGCCTACAGAAGAATCTAGAATATAAAAAGATAAGAAATATATTCTTTTATTTATTTTTTTTTTAATTTACTTATGATAGTCACAGAGAGAGAGAGAGAGGCAGAGACACAGGCAGAGGGAGAAGCAGGCTCCATGCACCGGGAGCCCGATGTGGGATTCGATCCTGGTTCTCCAGGATCGCGCCCTGGGCCAAAGGCAGGCGCCAAACCGCTGTGCCACCCAGGGATCCCTATTCTTTTAAATATAGAAATTGTCATTATTTAGATTTGCCAATGCCATATACATATCCCAGGTTATATGTAATATATATAAATTGGGATATAAATATATGACACATATATATAAAACATATAATACATATATATGTGGTGTGGTGTCTCTGAGAAATGACAGCAGTAATAGGGAAAATGCTCATCTGGAGTTAATCTTAATCATAAACAAGAACTGGTTCATAATGTAAAAGTGATAGGATCTTGTGGAAGAGTGACTGTCATTCTGGAGAGTCTTAAGGAAATTGAGAGTCATACAAGGAATTGTCAGATATGTGTAATAGACTTAAATAGTGCAGAGTTCATGGTTCCATGAAAAATATCTGGGGTATACTTCTTATCTCCTATAGTTTTTCTGCTCCCTTTTCCATGACAAAATAGTTCTGTTTTAAATCTTCAAATACCAGCCTTAAACTCAAGAGTCCTTAATATACGACCAATGACAACCATAAACACTCATCTGAGATTCAGTCTCCTATCTTTAGTTGCTTTCTGCATTATTTAATGTATTGACAAGTGCGTGGATATTGGGCTTTGGAATAACAAGATTCAAATCCCACCTCTGCTCTGCAATATGTTGACTGTGCAACCCTTGGCTAGTGAGTTAATTTCTAAGTCTCAGTTTCTTTATCTGAACATTGGACAATACACATACATCAAAAATCTTATGTGAAGATTAGTGAAATCATATATATATATATATATATATATATATATATATATATATCATATATATATGTAATGTGTATCTCAACTAGAATAACACCTAACATGGTATTCATTCATTGATTGATTCATTCATTGATTGAGTCATTCATTCAATGTGTATCTATTGCTTACTACATGCCAAATACCATATAGGCAATAGTGATACAGAGGTAGCAGGATGGGCACAGTCCTGCCTTAACAGGGCTTAGAGACTTAGAGGTGAGATAGGCAAGCAAGAAGAAAATCACTGTAGTGTATATGGGATGGCAGACTCTTAAAGAGCCTTAAAATGGCTCCCAAAGGCAATGAAGTCTGCACTAAGACTAAACTGGGAATGAGCCTAATGAAGCCAGGGGCCAAAGTAGGGCAGGAGGGAAGACAACGCAGAGGAGATAATATGTGTGAAGGCAAAAGAGCGACATTCCATGCCTGAAGAACCTCGAAAGTTTAATTCTAGAATACTGCGCGCCAAGTATAGAGTGGCAAAAGTTGAGGCTGCGGTAGGAATGGAAGAGCCGTGTTAGGCAGGGATTTACAAAGGAATTTATACTTCATCCTGAAGCTAATGAAAAGCCAGTAACATTTTGAGCAAAGGTGACATAATTATATACTTTTTAAAAAAAATCAGTATGGATGGAGCAGACTGATGGTGAGCACTATTGGAAGTAGGGAAATTAGCTCGTTTATATTTGGCCTCGTTCACTGGGTTGCCCTTCACTGTTGGTTCTCACAGATAAATCCACCCATCCCACAGTTTGTTTGGTTATCTGCTAGAGTCCTCTAAAGACTTTCTGTACCAACTGAAAAAGAATCACTCTCAGATCATGAATTCTACGGAGTTGGACCAGAGGACCGTATTTTACTTGCCGTTTTTGTATGGCATGTCTACACAAATTAAATTCATTTCCCTTCCTATTTCCTAAATACGTATTATCTAACCACCAGTAAAGCCACGTTGTGAGTCAGTTGTGGGTAAATCCTTCAGGTACATGGATGCGATAGTAAGATGCCTGATTCTGTTCTTTTAACATCCTCCTGTTTCCCCTAAATTGTTTAAGACTATCAAATTGCTTGAAATATTATGAAAACTACTTGACTTAAACTAGCTTAATTTTCTTCGATTGCTGCTGTAACCCTTCATACAGGTAGTTTCCTTGCCATTTTATCCCAGAGTCTGCAGCAGTAATCTAAGTAGCTAGAGGCAAAGTGGAGAAAATTGATGACTACAAATATATATCGGATAGAAAACAGGATTAGGTAATAGATTGGATATTGGGAAAAGGAAAGTTAAGTGGATAGAAAAGAAAATAATATAAAGAAATACCACTGTTCAAGGACTTAATAAATACTATTTGCTCATCTATATTAGGTCATAGAGAATTGGATGTCCTAACATCACATCACAGTCAATGCATGAGTTAGATGTTTCTTTTCTAATCATCTCACATCATATCCCTCTAACTGACTTCTTTTTTAAAATCTTTTTTTTTTTTTTTTAAGATTTATTTATTTGAGAGAGGGGAGGGGACCAGGGGAGGGCAAAGAGAATCTTAAGCAGATTCCCTGCTGAATGCGGAGCCCAACTCAGGGCTTAATCCCACAACCTCTGAGATCAGGACCCGAGCTGAAACCAAGAGTCGGATGCTTAACTGACTGCACCACCCAGGTACCCCTAACTAATTGCCTTCTATTCATGGTTCTTAAGAATCAACCAGTTTAGAAATAAGGCTCTCCTGGATCCTTACATCTTCTTTTTTCCTATGCATTTATTTCCCCAGTGCATTGTTAACTCATGCTTGAATCAATAGTGTAATTTTACATTTGGTCTTCTTGGCTCAGCCAAGCTGGAAGCAAACCTGAATAAAAAAAAAAAAATTAGTAAAGACCCTACCACCCACTTTCATACAAATCTTATAGATAATTCTGTTGAGACCCACAAAAGTTAAGTGAACTGCCTAACATCATACAACTAGTAAGTTCAAAAATGACAATTATAACCATGGAAATCTCTGTGACAATGTGGTACCTTTTCTATCACACCCCACCTGTATGTTATTCTGCTTTCAGATTTATCTTCTTCAGACACTAATTTCAACACCTCAGAAGCTGCCAGTGGCTCTCCTTTGTCTGAAAATACAATCCAAATTCCATCATCAAAGGCTCTCAATTATCTGGCCTTACCTAACCGGCTCTTATTTCCCCCACTCCCAATCTCAGCTCAGACCTCTACATGTCTCTTTCCAGAATCATTCTCCCCTGCACACACCACACTCGTTAGCGGCTATAATATTCATTTAACATGCCTATGACTCTAAAATTCTATTTTTTAATCCTTAGCACAATCTATCCTTTCCTTTCAAGTCCACTGAAGCTCCTTTCATTTTCTCCAAAACAACATTCTTTTGCTTTCTCAGCAATCATTGATCTCTAATTGAATTATTGCTTATATTATACATTTGGACAAAACAGTATTTGTACCTTGCTAAATACTTAATAGGAGTAAATAAGTTGTCTCTTACAAATTATTTTCAAAATGCTTGAGGAGGGCAGTAATCACACCTGGCATTTCTTTCGTGTTCACCTTAGCAAACACAGTGCTCATCATTATACTACTCACCCAGCAAATACTTGTTAAATGAACAAAATGAATTTTCGCTGATATTGTTAAAGAGAAATATATTTTCAAAGCAACCCTCAATTTCTTGGCTTTTACTTGGGGTCTCAGCTCTCTGTCTCGCACCATCTACTGGCAGAAAATTTGCATTGCTGGGAGAGGGAACTAATTTTTTTTTCCCCCAAAGCAAATCCCTGTGTCAACTAAGAGCGTATTTCTTACTATTCAAATCAAACCAGCACCTCAAACAATCTTATATACTCAAGAATCCCTGGATCCTAGAATTTATATTTGGCCCCATCAAGAAGTTGTTCTCTAACAGAGAAACAGTTTTATTATAAGTATTTATATATTTTAAATTAAATTTGGGAAATTGGCTGCTACTTTGCTTGATTTAATTTTAGAATTTATAGATATCTGTAATATACAAGTTCATCATTTGAGTTTGGCTAAAGTGCCTGTGGTTATTTGTTAAAAATTGAGTATCAAGAGCTTATTTCACAGTGTATCTGAACAGTATTTCAATTTTAAAGGATATTCAAATTACATAGTTTCACTTTGCTTGCTTTTTCTACAAATATAATGCTCCACAATTCTGAGAACAATTTTAGAGAGTATTATAGACCATTAGGCCTAGAAGACAATGTTAGTGATCGTACAGTCCCAAACACAATTTTATACACAAGGCGATTCCATATAAATCAATCTCCCCCTCCCAATTCATGATTGGAGACGAACAGTACAGGGTAAGATAAGTGTATTGTCTTATTATGATTTTTCTTATTACTTTCTGATCGAGTAAAACTAAAGTTATTCATTTGTTTGTGAGATACCTTCTACATTTTTAACCACCTTAGAACTCTGCCTCAAGGCATCTCAAAAGCCAAGAGTGTCATCAGGAATCTTAACAGTATTGTTTGGGAATATAAGATCAAATATAGCCAGAAAAATACATAAAAGAACATTGCTGAAAAGCATAGAGAATCAGGAAGTACAAATTCCCTAGAAATTGAAAGCCCCACCCATATGCCAAAAATGTTCCTTTTCCATATTTATTTTTCATTTCTTTTCTCACACACCTGATATCCTTACCTTATCAAGTAGCTAAACGTATTTGGTATCAGCTGCATTTTCACCAATCTCTCCTCCACTTCTGTAGTTTTCAACTGTTTTGTTTTCTTATTTATCTAATAGAAATCCTAGTAATGGTCCACATGGCCCCTGAGTCATTGTAAGATTTTGGTGGACTAATAACTAATCAATGTGAACTGTTTGGAGAAGTTAAAAGTATATTAGAGCTTTAAGATGTTATTATCATTCCTCTCTAGTCCTCTAGTCCTAGTCTCTAGTCTCTAGTCCTCTCACTAGTCACTTTGCTGTAAACCGGGGAAAAAAAATGTCTCTGTATACAAGATTATAGGAATACAGGGAATTATGGAAGAAAGGGCAACATTAAATCTGTCTGCTTGGCTGAAGCAAAAGGAGCAGAGAGGTGAACTGGAGGAAATCAGACAAACGTTGGTATTCAAGTCAGGAAGTTGAGGTGACCCAGCAGGCCGCCTGGCTTGGCTGTTCCCAAACACGGGCCAGCTCTTGTTCTCGTTTGTTCTTTTTTTTCAATCCCAACTCAGCTGACTTACCTCCCCGACTACTCCAGACGCTTTCTCTGTTGGTCTCCAGTGTCTTCAGAACTGAAACTTTTTCTCTTCTCCAAGTAACCTCCTCCCTTCAACCTACATTTCTGGGTTTATCTTGGATAAATAGGTCTCTCCATCCAGAGCCGTTTGATTTCCCCTGGGGAAAGAGACGACTCTTGTTTACCCACCACAATGAGCCAGTTTTATATATATACACATAAGCCTCAGTGTGGTTATATGAAGGAGGTCACTCGTTGACCTAGCAAGGGGAATGCTCTCCACCTAAGTGCGAGTGTGTATGTGTTGATGGAGTGTAGTGTACAAATCACAGGGTCCACAGGTGAACTACAGCAGCCATCAGCTGGTCTGAAACACTGGCCAGATTAAGTCGTGGATTAATCCTTACAGACAGAAAATAGCCTACTTTGTGCCTCCCAGTGTCAGAAGCCATCTCCTCACTGCTCTGCCCTGCAGTGGTGCTCTTGACAGAAGACACTTATTCATCCTATAGGAATCTATTCCGAAGCTAGCACTCCATGATTTTCTGCGGTTATTCTAGCCCCTTCTAAGCAACAAGATAATGAAATGAACCCTTTGATGTGCACATGTGATGTGTAAATCTATAGGCTTTAAAGGTTTCCCCTGACAGAACTGGAAGTTGTAGTGAATGTCACAAAGCTCAAGTTCAGCTCTGTGCTTAGGTAGGAATCACTTGGCACAGAGCAAAGAAGACAAAATGAAGATTAGATTTAGATTTTTTTTAAAAAGGCAAACACAGCCAGACATCCCGAAATCCCTATAACCTAAGAATTGAGCTTAGTGTGGATGCAAAAATAAAATTTGAATATTAAAATAAAATATTTGTAATGTCTCGTTTCTTTCATAGTTTTAATAATTGAACACTGAGGTCCTAGGGAATTTCTCCAAATGTGAATAACTTAAATATCATTGACCTATTTTGTAAAAACAAAACACTAAAACTCAATGTTTTCTCTCTATTGCACATAGAATCACTATATTCGTGGACATCTTAATTTGGAGCTTTATTTCATCCATTTCATAAATCTGTTTTATATATTTTTTAAGATTTTATTTATTTATTCATGAGAGACAGAGAGAGAGAGAGAGGCAGAGACACAGGCAGAGGGAGAAGCAGGCTCCATGCGGGGAGCCCGACATGGGACTCAATCCTGGGTCTCCAGGATCATCCCCTGGGCTGAAGGCGGCACTAAACCTCTGAGCCGCCCAGGCTGCCCCTGTTTTATATATATATATCTTAAGATTTTATTTATTTATTTATGAGAGACACAGAAAGAGAGACAGAGACATAAGCAGAGGGAGAAGCAGGCTCCATGCAAGGAGCCTGATGTAAGACTTGATCCCAGAAATCCAGGATCATACCATAAGCCAAAAGCAGACACTCACCCTTGAGCTACCCAGGAGTCATTTGTTTTTTAGATCAAGTCTGGAAGTGTTGATAATTTCTTGCTAGCCCTGTGCATGCAAGGTCAACTATCAAGGGGTAGTAATGACTGTTAAGAGGGTATTAGACAAGTCAGATCAAGAGGAAGTATCTCTACAAACAGGGAACCAAGATCCCAAATATAATAGAAGATCCAAAAATATAAATCTGCTGTTAAAAAGACCATTAAAATAATGGCAACAAATTTTCCAATTCACTGTCCTTGCCCAGTATAAATAGAAATTATGTGAAATAAGATAGAAGGTATATATTATCTATCCTCTTCCTCTAAGCTCAATTTTTGTCTTTGAGCTGTCTATGTTAAATTTGATTTCTTCCCTTTTTATCTTAAGGATGCATACTTTGTTCCACTCATGCTTTGAGCATCAAAAAAGAAAAAGACTTTATTCTGCAGCTTAAATGTCATTTTGCAACTCTAATAATCTAATTAGAAGAGTCTTCTTCTATTATTCCACAAAATCTGAATTCTTGGTGTATTTTTGTGATTTCTTCCTGAACTTTTCCATCCAACTGGAAATTGTTGCTTCCCTGAACATTTTCAAGAAGACTAACAATGTGCTGTTAACATCACTAACATTAAAAGAACAATGTATTATCTTTGAAAATGTTAAATTACTGGCACATACGTGGTATTTTCCCCATAATTTATACATTCAGTCATTCCACAGACTGATGAAGTACATTCCAAATCCTTAATTTCAAACCAGAGAACCTGAAGATGTATCTGAAAGCACACACAGATATCCAGACCCCAGTTAAGAGACAATGCCTTGCAGTTAAAACTACTACTTTAGGGGCTTATTTGAGGACACAAATGCACCAATGATTCCAAAAAGATACGGCACTACCTGGTTATATCTTGGTCATTGAGATTATTAGAAGCATGCCTTCCAGCTTTATTTCCTGCAAATAAAAATCATTTGAGTCTATAAAAAGACATTCGTGTAAAGAAATAAGGTAGAGAACTTGAATAAGGTGAGAATATGTGAACAGTCTACAAGGAGTCTCATGACCTCAAGTTGAGAATCTCTGGTCCAGTTCAAGATCTTGATTTCCCCTCCATGAAAATTCTAGTTTCTACCTCACACTATCTGCCTCCGGTTGCCCTGGATCGTATCCTGCCTGGTTTATTCCCCCCATTGCTAGCTTTCTCTCCAAAGTATTAATTTATTCAGCAGCTGACTAACTAAGGGGTCTTTTCTGTATCCTTTATGTCTCTACTTAAATTGCTCAACATATGGAACACGTTTATAATCATTGTTTCAGTCCCCAACTCTGCCAGTTCTGACATATGGATCAATTTCAATAGGTCCTTCTTCTTATTCATGTTTCCCTGACTGATGTGCTAAGATGATTGGATACCAGAGAGAATTTTCTCTTGTTTGGTGCTGAATATTGCTTTATTCCTGCAAGTACTCTGGAGCTGTGTTCTAGGCCAGTTATATTAGATGAAGATGGTTTGATCCTTTCAGGTATTGTTTTTTGGATTTGTTAGGTGGGGTAAGAGCAGTGTTGAGGATTAGAGTCAAGGTTCAAGATACCCTACTACAGAGGCAAGACACTTCTGAGTACTCTCTCCAGTACATTGTGAATCTGAGGTTTCCTATTTCCTATTGCTGGTGGCAATAGGTACTATTCTTGGCTCTGAGTGCAAGGCACTGCCTCTCATCCTTTCACTGGCTTCTTTATCTGGCCTTGGGTACTTCCCTTGTATGTATTTACTGATATCCTCATCTGGAATACACAGAGGGGAACCCTCTACAAATTTGAGGGTCCCTCTCTCTGTCTCCTTTGTGTTACTCTGTCCTGCAAACTCTAGCCATCTTGATCTCCCTGGGCTCTTAGATAGGTCTCCTCAACTCAGGGACCCTGTCCTCGTGTCTAGCACTGGGACATGGACATTCCAACCAGCAGCAAGCTGGGACAGTCCTAAGGCTCACTTCTTTTTTTCTCATCTCTCAATGATTGCTGTTCTTTGTTGCCTCATGTCCATTGTCTTAAAAACCATTGATTTACATGTTATTTGGCTTTCTTGGTTTTTTTTAGGTGGGCAGGTAACACTAGTCTTTATTATTCCATCTTAACTGGAAGTGGAAGTCTATTATTTTATTAAAAACTGAAGTAAAAAATAAATAGATAGATAGATAAATAAATAAATAAATAAATAAAAACTGAAGTAAATTAGAGTCTCGGAATCAAGGATACATAACAAAATAATTTTGTTCATAAATTGTACGTACTCCTCACTGCATCAGTTAGTGTACAGGCTAAGATATTATAACAGAAGTGAATAAAAATTCATGCTCCATGAGGTCATTTAAGACATTGATTTAGGACATGCCTCTTTGAGTCCTGTCTCTAGCCAGCCAGCCATATTTCCCGCTAAAACTTTAGGATTTCAGTTACTAAAAGGAAGATGGGAAAAATTGATGCCAGGGTCAATAAAAACTTTTGGCCACAAACACTAAGAAAATTAATGTAAGTGTCTAATATTCTGTGTATACTTTATTTTATCTTTTGTTAAAAATACCTAAAATGGTTTTAGAGTTTGGGGAGAGGTGTAATTTTTAAAAACTCTCAGGATTATAACAAATAATTAACATACTCAAAGATTTTCAGTTAATATATACTTATTCCTCACTTGAGTTTAACACTAGGCTGCTTTGGGATTTGTCTAAAATTTTGTAAAATACTCATTTAAAATATAAAGTAAATGCTTCACTGTGAATTTTCTATATCTGTTGTGATTTTAAAAATAGATGAATGTGTAGGAATTCTCAACCTTCTGTTTTCTTTTGATATGCCATTGTATTCTATTCATTGACTAAATTCTTCAGGCCTGGTAACCTAACAAGTAGCTTCTCTTATCACTAGGTCCTGGGCAAAATGAATCAAGGCAGGAAAACTCATATAAGGCTGATTTGGGTCTACTACCCTCTCATTAATTTGATGAATTATATGAATATTTCAAATGCCAGAAGACCTATATATGTAGGTATATTAGTCAACATAAGAAAACAATTTAAAGATACCTCATGAGTGTATGGAAAGAACAGTTCTATAGACAGACGGTACCCATGGCAGACAGAACTTTGATTTTCCTCTTATGCGTTTGGAGAGGGCTCCCTGGCTGCATAACTGGAAACCTAAGGTTTGGTTCTTGTGCTTCCCTTCCACTCATGTCTTCTCAGTACCCAACCAAGGACTCCACTAGGTTCAATAACATCAGCGCCTAGATTCAAGAAACCATTGGTCTTTTTTATTTTATAGAAAGCCTCCAAGGGCATTTTATCCCTTTTTTAATATCTTGAGAGAGCTGGTCAATTCATGGCAGCAGATTTCCACATTTTTAACTTTCTAACAGCACAGGGAAGGGAGGTAGTTCTCCTTTAAAAAAAACAGTAGGATTTAAAACTAGAAAGGTGCACTTACAATTTTCTATTCTATCTCAAATTTATGAATCATATTTTCGTAAGAATGTAACTATGGCACTATTCTTAATATATGCTTTTAAAATCTCACAATGATGCTGAATTCTAAATGGAGATGTGTGTTTTAAAAGCTTTAGGGTCCAGGGTGGGGAGCTAAAATGGCCAGGTAGTAGAAGGACCCTAGGCTTGCCTCGACGCTCGAACACAGCTAGATAATTACCAAACCATTCTGAATACTCGAGAAATCGACCTGAGGACTCTTAGGACAACTGTACAAATAGAGGGAGAAAAGAGGCCACTGCATGAAACATAGGAAGTGCAGAGAGATATCTCTCCTTGGGACGGGGGGGAATGATCATAGATGCTGCAGAGGGGAGGAAGCCCTGGTTGCAGAGAAAAGACTAGAGAGAGTGGAGTGCACAGGGAGTAGCACAAGAGGAATACTTGCCCAGAGCCATGGGCTGGGAAAAGGAGAGGGGCTGAATTTCGTGAGTTTTTGCAATCAGTGGGATTCAAAGACTGGAGTTTCAGAGGTCTGCAGTATGGCTGTGACAGAGAGCTAAGGATGCCATCCTAATCCTGGAACAGAGGCAGGCAAACAATCCCAAGGCAGACTGCATGATCTGAGGATCGCTTATGGGGCACGAGGAGAGACAGACTCTTCATACTTTTTGGAGCACATCTGATAGAGGTGGCATTGCCTCTCTGGGGACAAAAGAACCATCAGGTGCTATTTCCTTCCCCCACCCCTCATCATGGGTGCAGAGACACCTACTGAGGGCAGCTAACTCAGACATTGGTGGTTTAGCCTGCTTGCTCCTAATCCCACGCCCCTGCACTCTGGTGCAACTGCCCTTTTGGGTCAAACCTGCATCTGTCCCAGTGCAGGCAGACCTTCTCCCAAAGGTCAAGTGCAGGTCCCCACCATACCAGGTCCTAAAGTTTAGAATTTTAAAAGTCATCAGGCCTGATTAGTGCAGAGCCCAAGGTACACTTTGCCATTTGCTTGTCACCAGGCAAGCAAGTGACCCAGAGGCAGACAGTATGAAATCAGTTATCTGAAAAGTGCCTGTGATGCACCAGGAGAAACTGCTCACTCCTCTGAAAGTGCTCCCATGAGAGCACCAAGCAGAGACTCCTCTCTCCAGGGACAAAGGAGCTGGCTGGTGCTATTTCCCTCCCCGACCCCTCAGCATAAGCCAACTTCAGTAAAACAGCACAGCACCAACATTGGCTGCCTAACCTGCTAACACCAAGTCCTGCCCCCCTACGCTCTGCTGGTACTGCTTTTCTAGGGCAAGTCTACCTAACTATGAACACAGAGGGCCCCTCCCCAAGAAGACCAGCACAAACCCCTGCACAACCACATCTATTGGCAATAGAGATTTTCAAAGCTTCATTTCTAGTGGAAATAGCATCAGATCTCTTTTAGTAAGCAGACCAGAGTACACCTAGTTAAATCTCAGCACACTCTCACTGAGATCCAAACATAGCCCACTACAGGCAAGGAGAAACCCTGCAGAGGACTGACCTGAGCAACACACAGAGCAGCCATAACACAGCAACAGAGTGCACATAGCACACACCAGAGACACTTCCTGAAGCACCAGGCCCTGGACATTATATAACCTTCATAAAGCCATTACTCTCAGGATCAGGAACATAACTGGCTTTCCTAACACAGAAGAAGACAGAGACCTAGGCAAAATGCCAAGATGGAGGAACTCATTCCAAAATAAAGAACAGTAAAAAGTCATGACCAGGGATCTTGTTAAAACAGGTATAAATAATATACCTGATACAGAATTTAAAGCAACAATCGTAAGGATACTACCTGGGCTTGAGAAAGGCATAGAAGACATCAGGAAGACCCTTACTGCAGAGACAAAGGAGCTTAAAATGAATCGGGCTTAAAAGAAAAATGCAGTAACTAAGATTGAAAACTGACTGGTTGTAATGACCACAACGATAGAAGAAGCTGAGGAATGAATAAGTGATGTAGGAGACAGAATTATGGAAAATAATGAAGCCAAAAAAGGAGGGAAAGAAAAATCTTGGATCATGAAAGTAGACTTAGGGAACTTGATGGCTCTATAAAGCATAACATTTCTATCATAGGAGTCAAGAAGAAAACAGAGAAAAGAGGCAGTAGGCTTATTTGAGGAAATGATAGCTGAAAACTTCTGTAATCTGGGGAAGGAAACACATATAGATCCAGGAAGCACAGAGAACTCCCATCAAAATCAACGAAAGCAGAGCAATGCCAAGACATATTGTAGTTAAATTTGTAAAATAGAGAAAAAAATCATAAAAGCAGAAAGATAAAAGTAGCCCTTAACTTATAAGGGAAGACCAGTAGGGTTAGCAGCAGATCTTTCCACAAAAATTTAGCAAGCCGGAAGGGAGTGGTGTGATACATTCAACATGTTGCATGGGAAAATTTGCAGCCAAGAATACCCTATGCAGCAAGGTTATCATTCAGAATAGGAGAGAGAAAGAGTCTCTCAGACAAAAACTAAAGAGTTCATGAACACTAAACCAGCCCTGCAAAAAATATTAAAGAAGACTCTGAGTGGGAAAGAAAGACCAAAACCAACAAAGAGTAGAAAGGAACAGAAAAAATTTCCAGAAACAATAAACAAGTAATAAAATGGCGCTAAACACATATCTACCAAGAATCACTCTGGAGGGACATTGGTAGCTCAGTCAGTTAAGTGTCTGCCTTCCGCTCAGGTCATGATCCCAGAATCCCAGGATTGAGCCCAGATTATGGTCCTTGCTTGGTGGGGAGTCTGCTGCTCTCTCTGCTCCTCACCCTGCTCATGTGTTCCCTTTCTCTCTCTCTCTCTCTCTCTCTCTCTCGCACGTGCACGTAAGTAAAACCTTTTTAAAAGGTTTACTCTGATTGTAAATGGACTAAATGTTGCAATCAAAAGGCGTAGAGTGTCAGAATGGATTAAATTAAAAAAAAAAAAAGACCCATGTATATGCTGCCTACAAGAGACTCATTTTAGACTTAAAAACGCCTGCAAATTGAAAGTAAGGGAATGAAGAAACATTTATCATGCAAATGTATGTCAAAAGAAAGCCAGAGTAGCAATACTTCTATCAGGCAAACTAGACTTTAAACCAGACTGTAATAGATGAAGAAGGGCACTATATCATTATAAAGGTGACTGTCCAACAGGACAAACTAACAATTGTAAATACTTATGCCCCCAACTTGGGAGCACCCAAGTATATAAAACAATTAACAACAAACATAAAGGAACAATAAATGATAGTAGGGGACTCTAATACCCCACTCACATCAATGGATAGATCATCTAAGCAGAAGATTCACAAGGAAACAATGGCTTTGAATGACACGCTGGACCAGATGGACTTAACAGATATATTTAGAACATTTCAGCAGAATACACATTCTTTAAAGTGCACATAAGACAGTCTCCAGAATAGATCATATACTAGGTCTCAAATCAGCCCTCAACAAGTACAAAAAGATTGAGATCATACCATGCATCCATTATAACTACAAAATTATGTAACTTGAAGTCAATCACAAGAAAAAATTTGGAAAAACCATAAGTACATGGAAGGTAAAGAACATCCTATTAAAGAATGAATGGGTCCACTAGGAAATTAAAGAGATTAAAAATACATTGGAAATGAATGGAAATGAAAACACAGTGATCCAAAACCTTTGAGATACGGCAAAAGCAGTCCTAAGAGAAAACTATATAGCAACACAGGCCTACCTCAAGAAGCAAGAAGAGTCTCAAGCAACTAACCTTTATACCTAAAGGAGCTAGGAAAAAGAACAAATGACACCTAAAGCCAGAGGCAGAAGAAGAGAAATAGTAAAGATTTCAGCAGAAATAAATGTTATAGAAACAAAATAAATCAATGAAACCAGGAGCTAGTTCTTTGAAGGAATTAATAAAATTGATAAACCCCCTAGGCAGACTTATCAAAAGGAAAAAAAGAAAAGACCCAAATAAATAAAATCACAAATGAGAGAGAAGTAACAACCAACACCACAGAAATACAAATATAAGAGAATATTATAAAATAAATGATATGAAAACAAATTGTACAATTTGGGAGAAATGTATAAACTTCTAGAAACATAAACTACCAAAATTGAAACAGAAAGAAACAGAAAACTTGAACAGACTGATAACCAGCAAAGAAATTGAATAAGTAACCAAAAATCTCCCCAAAAAAACAAAAGTCCAACTCCAGATGGCTTCCCAAGGGAATTGTACCAAAGATTTAAAGAGTTAATACCTGTTATTCTCAAATAATTACAAACAATAGAAATGGAAAGAAAACTTCCAAACTTATTCTATGAGGCCAGCATTACCCTGATTCTAAAACCAAAAATTCTACTAAAAAAGAGAACTACAGGGGCACCTGGTGGTTCAGTCAGTTAAGTATCCCACTCTTGGCTTCAATTCAGGTCATAATCTCAGGGAGGAGATCCAGCACCTCATTGAGCTTGAGATTCTCTCTTCCTCTCTCCCTGCCCCCCACTTGTGTTTATGCTTTCTCCCTCTCTCTCTCTCTCTCTCAAAAAAAAAAAAAAAAAGATAACTACAGGCCAATATCTCTGATGAATATGAATGCAAAAATTCTCAACAAAATGCTAGCAAATAAAATCCAACAGTACATTAAAAGAATCATTCACCGCTATCAAGTGGGATTTATTCCTGGGCTGCAGGGGTGGTTCAATATCCACAAATCAATCAACATGATACATCACATTAATAAAAGAAAGGATAAGAAAACCATATGATCCCCTCAATAGATGCAGAAAAAGCATTTGACAAAGTATAATATCCATTCGTAATAAAAATCCTCAACAAAATACGGATAGAGGGAACATACCTCAACATAATAAAAGCCATATACCAAAAACCTACAGCTAATATCATCCTCATTGGGGAAAAACTGAGAGCCTTTCCTCTAATATCAGGAATAAGGGATGTCCACTCTCACTACTGTTGTTCAATGTAGTATCGGAAGCCCTAGCTTCTAAAAGCAGACAACAACAACAACAACAACAACAACAAAAATAAAAGGCATCCAAATCAGCAAAGAAGAATCAGCACATCACCAAAGAAGAAATCAAATTTTCACTATTTGAAAACAACATAATATTTTTATAGAAAACCCAAAAGTCTCCATTATAAAATTGCTAGAACTAATATATGAATTCAGTAAAGTCACAGGATACAAAATCAATGTACAGAAATCTATGGCATATCTATACACCAAAAATGAAGCAACAGAAAGGGAAATCAAGGAATTGATCCCATTACGATTGCACCAAAGACCATAAGATACCCAGGAATAAACCAACCAAAGGGAAAAAGATCTGTACTCTTTTCCTCTTTGGTTGAAAACTACAGAACACTTAAGAAAGAAATTGAAGATGACGCAAAGAAATGGGAAAAAAATTCCATACACACGGATTGGACAAGCAAATATTGTAAAAATATCTATACTTCCCAAAGCAATCTCTACATATCATGCAATCCCAATGGAAATACCACCAGCCTTTTTCCCAGAGCTGGAACCAACAATCCTAAAATTTGTATGGAATCGCAAAAGACCCCAATAGCCCAAGCAATCTTGAAAAACAAAAAGCAAAGCTGGAGAGTCATCACAGTCTCGGACTTCAAGTTATACTTCAAAGCTGTAATGATCAAGACAGTGTGGTACTGGCACAAAAACAGACACATAGGTCAATGGAACAGAATAGAGAACCCAGAAATGGAAACTGTATGTTGACAAAGCAGGAAGAATATTCAGTGGAAAAGAGACAGTCTTTTCAACAAATGGTGTTAGGACAACCGAACAGCCACATGCAGAAGAATGAAACTGGACCACTTTCTTATACCATACACAAAAATAAATTTGAAGTAGATGAAAGACCTAAATGTGAGACAGGAATCCATCAAAATCTTAAGGACAGCAACCTCTCTGACATTGGGCATAGCACTTCTTACTAGATACATTTCCTGAGGCCAGGGAAAAAAACTAAAGCAAAAATAAAGTATTGGAATATCCTCAAGATTAAAAGCTTCTGCACAGTGAAGGAAACAATCAACAAAACTAAAAGACAACCTATGGATTGGAAGAAGATATGTACAAATGACATATCTGATAAAAGGTTGGTATCCAAAATCTATAAGGAACTTCTCAAACTCAACACCTAAAAAATAAATAATCCAGCTAAGAAATGGGCAGAAGACATGGATAGACATTTTTCCAAAGAAGACATCCAGATGGCTGACAGATGCATGAAAAGATGCCCAACATCACTCAGAATAAGAGAATACAAATCAAAACCACAATGAGACACCACCTCACCCCTGTCAGAATGGCTAACAGTAACAACACAGGAAACAATAGATGCTGGCGAGGATGTGGAGAAAGGGGAACCCTCTTACACCGTTGGTGGGAATGCAAACTGGTGCAGCCACTTTGGAAAACTGTATGGAGTTTCTTCAAAAAGTTAAAAATAGAACTACCCTATGACCCAGCAATTGCACTACTAATTTTACTCATAGAATACAAAAATACTGATTCAAAAGGATATATGCACTCTGGTGTTTAAAGCAGCATTATCAACATTAGCCAAACTCTGGAGAGAGCCCAAATGTCCAATGACCAATGAATGGATAAAGAAGATGTGGTATATGTATACAATGGCCATAAAAAAGAATGAAATCTTGGGGCACCTGGGTGGCTCAGTCAAGCATCTGCCTTTGGCTCAGGTCATGATCCCAGGATCCTGGGATCAAGCTCCACATCAGGCTCTTGGCTCAGTGGGGAACCTGCCTCTCCCTTACCTACCTACTCCTGCTTGCTGTCTCTCTCAAATAAATACATAAAATGTTTAAAAAAAAAAAAAGGATGACACCTTGCCATTTGCAATGACACGGATTGAGCTAGAGCATATTATGTTCAGCAAATAAGTCGAAGAAAGACAAATACCAAGTGATTTCACTCACATGTGGAGAGTAAGAAACAAATAAGAAACAAAACAAATGAACACAGAAGGGATTAAAAGTCTTAATGATATTGAACCAACGAGAGTTGCTGGAGGGGAATTGGGAGGGGGATGGGATAAATGGGTCATGGGCATTAAGGGGGGACACTTATTGTGATGAACATTGGGTGAGGTATGGAAGCGTTGAATTAACTATATTGTACACCCGAAACTAATATCACACCGTATGTTAATCCCTGAAATTTAAATAAAAACTTAAAAAAAAAAAGACATTTCTCCCAGAATGTTCTTGGGCATACTAGAACAGGGGAGGGCAGAAGCCTTGAAAGATAAAATTTCTTCATAATACAAGATGGATAGGTGCCAGGGGGTGTCAGAGAGAAGCTCTGGAGTTTGAATTCTTATGAGGAAGAATATAACTAAGGAAGTGGATGGTGGATATAGAACTAACAAACTAAATCACTGAAATAAAATTTTGTACTTACTTGATACGCTTTAGGTCTGGGGGAGGTACAGGAGAAGGTCATTTTAAAGTTTGTGGAGGAGGAAATAAGTTTGCTCTGTCGTTGCAAGCTTTCCGTGGCAGAGATCTTGAATGATTAATAAAGAATAGTCACCACCTGGATTTAGGGAATTTAAGCAATAGCATAGACACATCCCCTTGCCACATGCTAGCTAAGTCCATTTCCAATGTAATTCAGGTCATTATTATTAGCTAAATACTGTCAAGATACGCTGTTTCATGTCCCGTGAGAGTGAGCGTACACCGGCTTGTTAGGAGACGAAACTGCATCAGCTTTATATTTCACATCAACTTTTTGTACCTCTGTATTGTAAACCCCTAAGGGTCTCCACTCTTCCAATTTTGTATGATTTTCACATCAAACCGGACTTACATTTACACATGAGTGCAGCAAGGCAATAGCACCTAATGAGCTAAGCCTTAGCTTTGAAATCTGCCACCCTGGCTCCCGCACTTACAAACTCTGTGATGTTGGATAAATTACGTAGCTTCTCTGATGCTGCATTTCTATTATCAGTAAAGCAGGGGTGATAGTCGTTCAGTAAGTAAATAAATATGAACTGAGTGCAGGTCTGTGTCGGATACTAGGGAAGGAACAATCAACAGAATAGATATGCCTGCTACCCTGAGCACTTTATAAGTGGGCCGGTTGTAGCATCAGATTTTGTTTCTTTAAAAGGATTTTATAAATCTTAAAGTGACACAATAGGCAGAAAATTCTTAGCAGGGTGACTGGTATATAATTGTTCAAAAACACGCTGTTTTAATGCGGGTTTTTTTAATCCTTTAAAATTTCATATTATTTACATTCATTTAACAGAGAGCGTTGTGTTTTGATCACTACTTCCTTCACATGGCTAAAAAAAATCAGCTACTTCTATAACGTTGGTTTCAGACGTACCAAGGAAGCCCATGTAGAACTAAAATACTCTTACCACTTGATGCTAGACCTTAACAAACGTTCCAAACCCAAGATCACATCTCAGTTATGGGCAACAGTTTGTTCTGGGGGAGTAAGTGAGCTACGTACTAGAGGGAAGATGTGTTTAGCTTAGGTTTTGGAGAAAATTGAAATTAATACATTTTATAAAGTGAAATACTGTGGAGCTTGAAGGCATGTGTTTAAATATGAGTCAAGTTGTATGTTATGACTTGAGAGGCATCTCAAGCTTATTCTTTTTTTTTTAAGATTTTATTTATTTATTCATGAGACACACAGAGAGAGAGAGAGAGAGGTGGAGACACAGGCAAAGGGAGAAGCAGGCTCCATGCAGGGAGCCCGACCTGGGACTCGATCCTGCATCTCCAGGATCCGGCCCTGGGCTGAAGGCGGCCCTAAACCCCTGAGCCACCCAGGCCGCCCCATCTCTAGCTTATTCTAAACGTGTGCTGCCAGGAGACAGGAAACCTAGTTGCTTCCAAATACTGGAATTTTTACTAAGGTTTCTGTATATATTCAAAGTAAAGAACTGAACTTGGGGTGGAGTAATGGTTAGAAACCAACACATTCACTGAAGTCGAGTCTGTGTCTTTCAACCATAAATGCAAATTGTGAACCATCACTGCTTCCCCACCAAGCCGCTGTCATGTTAAACCCTCCCCAGTCACCTGGAATGCAGTTCGCAAAAACTGTAGCATAAATAACCACATTTACATTTAAGTTGTTAGTTTTCAGCTGAGGAAAGCGACCACAGGTGTGCCTCTACCTCTTTGCACTGCCTGGCAGGGAGACACCACAGAGACCTCATCACTGTCCCAAAGGCGGAGCGCGGTCAAGTTTAAGCTTATTTGAGAAATTTACTTCGAATATGGTTACCCAACCGATGCTTTTCCATCTAGTTTACTAGGTCAGGATTTCAGCTTTCTTAGGAGCACTCAGGGGGCTTTCTGAGACAGTAACTGAGTATACAAGTATTTCCCCCCAGGACATTGCCTAGCTTTCCTTTAATTAAAGCTGATTCTTTTTTTAAAGGGAGAATCCTATTTCTGATTTTATATTTTCCTGCATCAAAGAAGGGACGTATAATGTTTGTCTTCCACAGGGGAGCATAAGCGGAGCAGTAAACACAGGGAAGGCTTTACATCCCAGCCCCTGGGAGAAATTCAGCACGGGCTGTGAATGAGGGGGTCAGTCATGCAAAGGCTGAAGCCACCCAGGAATTCATTACATCCCATGTAAGCAAGCTGCCTGGCTGCTGCCGCGCTGTTCCGTTATCTCTTGGTGCCTCTTCCTAATGCAACTGAATTAAGAATCTCGTTCCGTATCCAAACATTCCAGGTGGGAAGAAGTGCTCTTAACGATTCTTCTTTTCTCTATTCAGCTCTGCTGTACCTGAAGGATGCATGTGGCAGCAGTGTCGGGCCACATGGTGATTCTCCGTGATGGCATTCCTCCCTTAGATGGGCACATATACAGGGAGGAGATAGAGATCGAGCTTTGAAAAGCACCCCCAAAACCTTAAAAATCAGTGAAGCGGGGGCAATATCTCATAAAATCAGCTCAGAGACTTCTGGTGGATGTGCTGACACTGTCCAAAGAGTTGAGGTTCAGATTCCCTCCGAGAGAAATGTGATGCCCTGGTCCTTAATGCTGGATAACTAACTACTGCATCATGGAATCAACCGAAAACAAGTTATGCTGGAAAGAAATGGAAGAAGCCCTGAGGACATAGATCCATGGGAGTAGCCGCACAGGGAGCCTTGTGCCTGCTTCACAGCAGGTGCTACCTCACACAGGTGGCACCCAGAGAGAAAGCACGTGCCACAGGTGAAGGCTTGGCTGGTGGTGGGCATAAATCTAGCACACCCTCTACTCTTTATGTGACCTCAGGTAAATTGCTTATTCCTGTAAACTCCACCTCGCTCGTCTCTGCCATATGGAAATTAAACCTACTTCAAGTGGCCATAGCCCTTTGAAAGAGGTGATGCTTAAGAGATCTGTAAATAATTTGCCCCCAGATCATGTTAGTTGCCTTCATTAGTGTTAGTCTTGATGCAGGGAGGGAGAAGCACTCACCAGAGATGCTGGGTGTAGCTCTCGCAGAAGGGGAGGCTCCTCCCCAACACCCCTGAGGCCCTCCAGTGATCTCTGCAGTCCTCAGAAGACTAATGCCTGTACCCTAGCTCAGAGCAAGAAGGATGGCCAGCCCCAGCCCGTTAAATGCTCCGATCCCCACTCCGATTCATAAGAAAAGCCCATCAGGATTTTTTACCCAGAAAAAAACCTGGATCTCATCCAAGCACCCAAAGTTTTGATTCTCCCTTTTTCAATTCATAAAATGTGTTTAATGCTTATTTAATGGCAGAGCTGAAAAACACTACAAATTGGCCCAGAAATTGAGAACTATGAATGCACCATGTAATTTTCTTACATTTTAAATGGTTTCCTTTCTCTTCTCTTCCTTGAAGAGAAAGTGAATGCAAAAAAATAAAAATAAAAAATAAATTACTGAAATGGGCAAAACTTAAACCTCCAGCATTAAAAATTTTACAGTAATGGAGCGGTAATCTTATGATATATGGTCTAGTCATATTAAATATAATTTCTAAAATAAAGAATTCTTTATCAAATCTAAAAAGTGAAAATTTTGAATTTTCTAAGTACTGTGCATTGAAAATGTGAGCTTTTTTTTTTTAAGTTTTTATTTATTCATGAGAGACACACACAGAGAGACAGAGATACAGGAAGAGGGAGAAGCAGGCTCCCCGTGGGGAGCCTGATGCAGGAATTGATCCCAGGACTCTGGGATCCTGACCTGAGCCAAAGGCAGACACTCAACCACTGAGCTACCTGGGTGCCCTGGAAATGTGAGCTTTTTTTTTTTTTTTAAATGTGAGCTTTTAAGGTAAATTTAAAACTATAGATTTAGAGTGACCTCATGCTTCCAAATTGGAAGTCAAAACAATTGATTACAAGCATTCCTGTGTTCTAACATCTGCTTCTTCACAATTTCCATATCCATACATTTAATGCAATTTTTTCTCTTACCCAGTACAGTTAACCTGTAGAAGCATTACCAAGTTGTTTCGAATCTCTGCAAAAGACTATGTTCCAAGCATCTCAGTCACTTTCAAACATAGGAGTTTGAAGCAGTTCAGAAACTGCATGTTCAGAAAATGGCATATGGAAAAGAAATTCAAAATGAACAGAATTTAAGATTGGGGAAGAATTTCAGCTTCTTCATATGTAAAGCAAACCCTGCCTATGTATATTAAAATTGCAAAAACAGGTTTTCTTCCCCCCTGCAATTGTAGAGTTGCCATCTGTTAAAGTCAAATTTTAATAGGGTACACATAATAAAACTAATTTTGAGTGTGTACTGATAATACTGTGAATAGCAAAATGTGATCAAGTTCTAAATGATCAACTTATTTATAAAGCAAACTTAAAGGGAATTATTTCTTTAATCACAACAGAGAGTTGGCAAACACCTAGAATAAAATAATATCAAGTCCCTGGAGTAATTAGAATGTTGATACGACGAAATATTGACTAAAGATGATAGTTCCTGATTTACCCTGATGCGGTGAAGATTTCATCTAATTATAAAAAGTAAGATACAGGATTTAGGAAAACTGTTTATAGGAGAAGTGGGGTGAGATAAAAGCTGCTTGTTGATAAAGACCCGGCATTGCTGTCCTCGCTTCTTTCTCGCACCTAGCACCCTGGCATGCAGGGTGAACTTTCACCAAATGTTAGTTATAATAAACCAAGTTTGGGATTGCTAAAAACCAGCTGCTGAGATGTCTGAGAGCTTATTTAGGCTACAGTGCTGGGGCACAAGATAGATATTGTAGGTCAGGGTCAGGCAATACGTCAGCTCCTATACTATATCTGGAGAAGAGAGATAATTAGATGGATATTCACAGGCTTTTTACTCATTTATTTATTCAGCCATTTAAAGCAAATATTTACCAAGCTCACCAGTGTTCCAGAAAATATCCTCAGTCCCAGACACTCAGCAAGCATCAGGTTAGTCTTTGATCTCCAGGATCTTACAAAGTCAAAGCTTCACCTGTGCTCTGGCCACCTAAGCCGACGGGTGTCCTGAGAGAACAGGAGTGGTGAAATTTCTACTCCTAGATCTAATGTCATTCCTTTGCTTGGAATCCTCCAAGGTTTGCCCACAGTTTTAGAATAAAGTTCAGACTTCTTGGCGTTGCTTACAAAGCTCTCCTTCAGCCTCCCTCTGCATACCTCCGGCCTCAGTTATGTTCCCTCCTTTCACACTCTGAGAGCATGAATGAGTTATTTTGTTCCTCAAAAGCCTCTGCCCATGCTGCTCCCTTCCTCTGCAATGCCTCTCCCTGAATTCTTTACTGGAAAAATTGTATGGATCCAATTGCTGTTTCAATTCCTGATTTCAGTGTCTGCTTCCCATGGAAGAGAGCATATGTGCACGTACACACGCACATGCACACGCACACCCCACATCCAAACATATACCATTGCCTTTTCCGGTGCTCTTATGCTGAGCCTTTGTAATCCTGGAGCATCTTCAAAGTGCCTATCACTTAGGTTTGCAATCATTGGCTGTTGTGCCTCAACAAAGTTGCAAGAGGAAGTTGATCTTATTGAATGTTATATAAATAGCACTTACCAATTCATCCGGCCACTAACAGTTTCTCAATAGAAATCCTTACGTTATAACAGATGCCAAAAATACCAAGAGATGATTCTGGAAATGAAGACATTTCAGAAATGAAATAAGATCCTTAGGTTCTGGACCCTATGTATTTCAATTCGACCTTTCTCTGTCTTTCTGCCTTTTACAACTTTGAGTTAAATATTTCCATAAGCCGTATCTGTATAAGCTGTGACATAATTTGACCCAAATTTAGAAAGAGACCAGATATTTGTGCAAAAGCCATAGAGTAAGAAAAGCAGAGATATTTGATGCTCAGTGAATCCTAAATGTAGTCTCTTCTATCCTCAGTGCTGAGGGAGGGTTCTAAGGGACCTGCCCAAGTTTCTTTGGTCACTCCAAAAAGGAAAGCACGAACATTTTCTACTGAGTTGCTAAAAGTGCCTCCCTGCATAGGTTTGAATGAAAAATAACAAGTTGGAAAGCTCAGAGATACGGTGTGGTGAAGGAAAAAAGTGGTGAAACCCTAGAGATTGATTTACTTTAGATGAACCATTCTTAATATCTCCTTTGTGTTGCATAAATTCACAAGAATGTTATTAATTGAATAGAGTTGATCGTTTCTGTGATTTTTTTTTTCAGCAGTAATAAATGTGGCCCAGAGCTAAATTAAGACATCCTTCCACTACTTTGGGCATAGCATTTTTTCTGAACAGCTGGTTTCCGTTAATAGGCATATCCTTCCTGCCAGAGCAAGCAAATTTGTAATCCCCATCATGCTGGCTGTGTAACTGCCCCAGAGCACATAATCACAGAGTACGTTCCTGTTGCTTTACAGGGATTTTTTTCTTTCAAAGTTGTACTTTGGGGAGACACACCATCTATTTTGTACTCTGGTTTCATGCCTTTCTTTAATTATAGCATCTGATATTTATGGTAAGGAGAAGGAAATACAACTAAAGGTGTACAATTACCTGTTTAAAATATGTGAGCTCACAAATCCTCAAAGTATAAAAAGTTCTCTGAGATGCTATAGACACATATTTCAAATCACAGAAGCATCTCTTACCACACAATTAGGAAATATTTAAAAAACGGGCTTTGGCCATACTATATTCAAGATTTAGCAAGCTCTGAAATGCCCTGATCAGGAGGGAAATGACTGCCTGATGATAACCCCAAAGTTAGTATTAGGGGTATTTGGCAATGCAATAAGATTTGGATTTTTGAGTTGTACTTGGTTTTATTTTTTCATTTTAGGCACTGATTCTATTCCTGATTTAGTAGTGCGAAAGCAATAATTGGGCTTAATACTCAGTTCACCCAGTAAATCAGATCATGGTTGATCCATAATTTCTGTTTGAGTTGACTCTTGTGGGGATCCACGTATGTTTAATTTGAAATTTTTACAATTTAATTCAGAATGTATAGTTATTTGGAAAGAGAATGGGTAGATTACCTTTTCCACGTGTGAAAGGAAAACTCATGTAAACAGTTTGAAGGTAAATATTTCATCTATTGAAGTGCAGGTAAAAATGTTTTCTATCACTTAAGCATAAACAAAATACACGATGTGATTTTTAAAGTATATAGGAAAAGGTTTCTTTTCAAAATTTCTTCAAAGGTTGGAAAGAGAACTGAGATGAGTTTAATCAGGAAGTGTAGGTAAGATCAGGCAGGAATAAGTGGGGAAATCATGCACGGTGATGAGACTGAGGCAAATGATTTCAAGATGGATTTACTTGGTGCCCACCCCTGAATGAGTCAGCCCCAGAATGTGGTCTCCTGGTGGGGATGCAAAATACCCTGTTGGACGTGAAGAGGACACTTTCTAAAGATAATTTTAATTGACAGGAGGAGAAAATAGGCCTGAATTCATATTATCTAATAATATTCAGAAAAAAAGAAAATAATCCAAAGAAGTGGGAAGAAATATAATTAAATCAACACTTGTATCCAGAGACTTTTCAACAAAACAATTTCAGTATCAGTTTATAAGTTACCATTCTTTTCAAATATGCATGGGACTTTAATCATAATCAACAAATTCTGGGATATTAAACAGAATTATATAAATTGTATTCTCTGATCACAGAGAAATAGGTTAGAAATCAACAGTAAGTAACTATTTAGAATCTCCATATATTTAGAAATTAATAGGCACAATAGCAAATATATCCCAACACATTTGAAAAGTTATATAAAATGAAAAAAAATTTTAGCAAAACACAATTTACAAACATTGGTGCAAAAATAAATAGAAAATCTGAATTGTCCAATGTCCGTTCAAGACACTGCTCCCATGATTAACTCTAGGCCACCATGAACACTCTAGGCCAAAATGGTGTCATCAGTGAATTCCACTAACATTTAGGAAAAGATAATTCAACTCCTGCACAGATTCTCCCAAGACAAAAAAAAAAAAAAAAAAAAAAAGGAGCATTTCTCAATTTATTTTAAAATTTCAGCAGGGTCTGAATATAAAAACTGGCAGAAATATTGAGTAAAATACTGGCAAATCAAATCCAGCAAATATAGGAATAAAACATGAAAACCAAGATTGGATTTGCTCCAAGAATACAATGGTGTTTTGATATTAAAAGGCTCCAAATAACTTGCTACACTATGAAAACAAAAGAGAGAAAATGTGACCATCTCAACAGTCGCAAACAAAATATTTGATAAATTTCAATATCCATTCCTGCCAAAAGCAAAAATAAAATCTTAATAAACTACCCAAGAAGGAAATGTCCATATATAGAATCCAATTTCAGGTTAATTTTATGTATAATTACAAAAGGTAAATAATAAAACTTCTAGAATGGGAACCTAAAGGATAAGATCCTGTCATTCTGTAGGAATAGGGCAAGTTCTTAAACCAAATCTCACTAGCTATAAAGAAAAATTTGATAAATCAGACTATATTAATAAGAATGTCATGAAATTCATGAGAAGTCATCAAATAGAAAGTATAAAAATAACCACCAAGTAGGGGTGCCTGGATGGTGCAGTTGGTTAAGCATCCAACTTTTGGTTTCAGCTCAGGTCATGATCTTGTGGTTGTGAGGTTGAGTCCCACATCAGGCCCCATGCTGAGCATGAAGTCGGCTTGAGAGTCTCTCTCTCTTTCTCACTCTCCCCTGCTAGTCCCCCCATTTGCATGCTCTCTCTCTCTCAAAAAAATACATACATACATATATACATAAACACATAAAATATTTTTTAAAAATACCAAGTAGAAAATATTTGCAAACTGTATAACCATAGAAGCTCCTATCCAAGTATATACAAATTAATAAGTAACAAATAAGGAAGACAACTTAATAAAAAACAGGTAAATTACTTAAATCAGAAGTTCACAAAAGATATTGTCCAATAATCTAATTAAAAACTTTCTATTTCTTTAGTCATCAGGGATATGCAAATTGTAAATGCAGTATGATACCAATGCCTGAAAACATAGCTAAAAAAGTTTTTAGTTGCATTACTAAACTAAACTAATTCCTGTTGGCAAACAGGAAGTCAGAAGAACTCTACCTCTGATCACAGGGTGAATTTTACAAAAGCTGTTTGCCATTATCAAATAACACCGATAATTGACCCAATATTTTCACATTTCTTTTTAGATGATTACTAACAGAAATACACTCACACATGCATCCAAAGGTCACACACAACAATGTTCATACCCACATTATTTATAATAAGCAAAAACTTAAAACAACCCAAGTGCCCAATAATAGTAAAATAGATAAATTTATTATGATATACTCATACAATAGGAATAATAGCAATGAAAATTAACAGCTAAATAAAACAAAATGAATAGTTCTTATAAACTTAACATTGAACAAAAGAATTTAGGCACAATATAGTTCATACAGTAGATTATGTTTAAAATCATGCAAAAATAAATCTCTAGTGTTAGAAATCAGTATACTAGTGATCTTTAGGTAGAGGGAAAAGGTTGTGGTTGTAAGGGGCACAAAGTGGGTTTCTGAGGGCTGGTAATGTTCCATTTATTAACCTGGATCGTGTCACATGATTAAGTTCATTTCTTGGTTCTTCATTCAGTAGTACACTTATGTGCACTTTTCTGCGTGTGGATAATATGTGTATTACACTTCAATGAAACAATTTTAAATAATTTATTAGAGATTGCCATTTTCAGCAGTATGCTGGAATAGGTACTTAGAAAAAAAGTCTAATACAAACTGCTGAAAACGTTAGAAATAATATCACAAATCTTGGGGCACCCGGGTGACTCAGTCAGTTGATATCAGTTCAGGTCATGATCTCATGTATTGTGGGATTGAACCCTGAATCAGGCTCTGTGCTCTGTGGGGAATCTGCTTGAGGATTCTCTCTCTCCCTCTCCCTAAGCCCCTCCTCCTGCACGCTACGCGTGCTCTGTCTGTAGAATAAATCTTTTAAAAAAGAAAGAATATTACAAATCTCTTTATAAATGCGTTACAAGAAAATTAGCGACAGCCACAAAAACTAGGAAAGAAGAGGAAAATGAAAACCAGGACTGGAAGCGAAGCAGTGACAGCTTTTGCTGTCACCTGACCTTGGGATATTTGATAATTTCATTAATGAAAGGGCTTGATTGCCTCTATGGAAGTTAGGCATTTGACCTAACATTCCCACAAAAAGGAAGGATTCTCCGAAGCCTACACTGTCAGGGAAAGGATGGACTAGGCAATGTGTGTGCATGTGTGTGTATGTGTCACTGTGTGTGGTTGTATGTGCATGTGCTTGCATGTTCAAGGGAAGACAGCAAGGAACGTTATCAGGCTTCACCTCTGCTTTAGATAGGAAAAAAGCCAAATTGTCTCCTTAAGAGCTGACATGATACCTTCAAAAAGTATAATCCCACATTCCATCTGCTTTGGTTTAAAGTGTGTCCCACCTACCAGGTGAGGAAGGTCTTTGGAACTAAGCACATTGCCAATTCATACTCAGGGCGATCAGATCAGCAAGGACCCAGCACTCACCTCATGTCACCACCCTTTTGCATCCCTGATCTTTCTCACTCTGCTTTCTGGATCATCTTCACTGTCTCCTGATATTATCTTGTGCTAAGCAGCCAGTCTGTACCCATCCATCTGTGATTTCAGAGAGGGTCCTAGGTAGGATTCCAGCACTTTTTAAATACAGCGAGATCGGGTGACACAATCAATATAATCACACTTGAGTCCTCCACATAAAAAAAATCAAACTTGGCCCATCTGCCATGTAGCCTGCCAAGCCATCTCAGGGAGATCCACCTGTTGATGGTCACTTTTTAATGAAACTCTTCCTCGCTGAGATGGGACAGGGTGTGGAATAACATGGGCCATGTCCTTTAGCCACTCCTCTGGCTCCCATTCAACCAAGCATTCTAGCAGCGAACAATGTCTTGGGCTGACCCTTCCAGTCAGGGGAATTGGCCCATTGGGTCCATTTGAATAAAGGATGTGGTGGTCTTTAAATGAGGAGCATGTTTTTAGGAATCACCTGTCAGGGGTTATAAAATTATAATTTCATCAAATCAGCCTTCTCTGCAGTAGATCCTGCCTCTCTCCTGAGAAATTCCCTCCGAAGCTATTAATAAATATGAGGAATTCTATTCTGGGCAGGCTTTTCCCCCAAAGTCTCGTGTTTCTCAGGATATTGAGGGCAACCTAGTCTTCCAATCGAAGCTGATCTTCCTTCCTTCCATATGACTTTTTCAGCAGTAACTCTCGCAATATTTAATATTCTCTGAATGTAATTATAGTTACAGGACAGTAACGTCACTGTTAAAAGTGATATTATTCCCCTAAATTAGCACTAGATTATAGAATATGCCTCAGTGAATCTTAGCCAAATTTATGGATTAATGCTAATGTATCACTCTAGTACAATTTGTATCAGTGAAAGATAAATAGGTTAGTCTGAGGTTTTTTGTTCTTGTGATATTTCCTAATCTTACCTTCTTCATTTTCCATCTGTTTTCACAGAATTTATAGGATAATCTCTTATGTGACTTTGGTGGGTACCAACCTTAAGGTTTCCTGATTTGCATTTTCCAAATGGAGTTTGATGGTTTTGATAAGGTTTCCAATTTGAATTGGTAATTTTACAAACTAGAACATTTAATTATGTCTAGTACTGAAAAAAACGCTCCATTTAACCATAATCTCAGGTTTCAAAAGTTTCTGAAAACATGTTCAAAATCTTGGACTTCTATATAATTGACGTAGGCTGAGGGAAAAAATAGGTTAAATACATTTTTATTATATTTTGCATGATCTTGCTATTTTACTATTTTTTATAAATGTGGGATTTATACTTTATTTTTGAAAATCACTTTGTTCAGTGAATAAAAGAGAAGCAAAACCAGATCCATTACTTTTACATTCTCTTTGTCAACAGTGCTGGGTTTTTATTAAACACTAAGTATACTTGTGTTAAATAAATAAAGTAAATCTTTAAGTACTATGCTACCTACCATTTCCTCATTTATCTTACCGCATTAAAAAGAACTGTAAAGCATATAATCAACTTTTCTTTCTTTTAATATTCTCAAGTGTCAAATAATTTGCCTTTTTTAAATTTCAGACATGACTAGTAGATATTTCTGATCCTTTTTATTCATTTTTGTTGTATATATACCCTCCCATCCTGTACCTTGATTTTTTTTTACACTCACGTTTGTCAGTGGATCCCCTATGCAGTTCACCTCTCCATTTTTTATCTACTTTGAAGAGCACTTTTGGAAGAAGACCAGAACACTCCAGTCCTAAGCCATGAATAATTCATGTAGTACAACTTCAGCCTGACCTTCCCTGGCTCCCAAGGATTCCTCCATTCAACTCTCATTGATTTTAGAGTGAAAACCGAGGCCACATACACTCTCTTCTTCACACCCAAGAATCAATGTCCCTACTTTTATATAGCTTCCAGGCTCAGAGAAAGAATAGACCTTTTATCATACTCATGGACTTATAAAGATAAAGGGAACCTTGGAGGTCATTGAGTCTAAGTCTTTTTGTTTTACAGTCGATGACCTGAAGCCAAGAAAGGTATAGCTAGGAAACCCAAAGATCTAGGGATGTCTATTCCATTATCCTTTTAATTCATTCTCTTTTGTTTAATTAAAAAAAAAAAACCCTGTTGTTTTCTATCTTTGCAAGATGCTGCTTTATCAAAAATTTCTTCTCTCTTGGGGCCTCTGGGTGGCACGTCAGTTAAATATCCAACTTCTGATATCAGCTCAGGATGTGATTTCAGGGTTGTGATCTCAGGGTCATGAGGCCGAGCCCCACGTTGGGCTCCATGCTCTGCATGGAGTCTGCTTAAGATTTTGCTCTCCCTCTCTCTCTTTCAAATCTTTTTTTAAAAATCCCTTGTCCCTTTAATATATTACTGGCAACTTTTGTTCACTCCATCTGCCACTATAACAATAATAAATGCATTAAATTATAAGCAAGGTAAAACCTAACAGTTGCTTTAAAATATCAGGCTTACTTTTCTTATATATCAGACTTCTAAATTTAGAATGGTAGAGGCCTCTCACATTGGTTCAGCAGCTTCAGGATGTCAGAACTGGCTTATCTGCAGTGAGTCAGCCTCCTCTTCATAGTCCCAAGATGACAACTTAGCTTCAGGCATCACAGGTCCTCGAGGCAAGAGGAAAGGCTTAAAGATACAGTACCAGTCATATTTGTACCTTTTACCAGAAAGCACAATTTTCCTCCCAATTCCACTCAAACATCTTCCATTTGTATCTTGTTGAACAGAAATATACCATGCGGTACTCTTGAATGCAAGGAAGGCTGGGAACTGTAGTGGGTTTTGCTTTATGATTTTTTTTTTTTAAATAATTGTGCACATTGCTGCCCTCAACAAAATTGAGGTGTTATCAGTAAGGATGATAGAGGACGTATAATGAGTTTGCAGCTAGCAATAGTCTCTGGTATACTGGTACCATTAGAATAGAATCTACCTTCCTTCTCATGGCCTCCAAAGCGAGGACCTTGAATAACCTGTCCCTGCCCCCCTCTTCAGGTGTATTTTGAACCTCCCTGGCCCTCACTACTGAATTCTAACCAACCAGCCTTCTTTCAGCCCTTTAGTAGGCCAGGCTTTTCTCCTCAGGGCGGCTTCTGTCTAGCATGCGCTTCCCTGCTCTTCCCATAGCTGGTTCATTCTGCTCTCAGATTCTAGAACCTTCAGGCTCCAGGTGAAACATTATTTTCTTGAAGAAGTTTTCCCTGACCATACTACCCAAAGAACATCTCCCTCTGTTCTTTATCATCAGGTAAAGAAGATTTTTTTTTTCTTTAGAGCAATTATTACAATTTGAAAATAACCTCATATATTTTGTTAGTTTGTTTTTATCTCCTCTTGATAGATGAGACGGCTGACATGACTCCTTTAGTCATTCACCTATCCAACAGAAGTTTATTGAGCAGCAGTTATGGGCCAAGCCCTATCCTAAGTGCTAGACACAGCAATGAACAAGATAAAAAGACCCTGACTGCAGAAAGTTCACATTTTAGTAGAACAGACTGTGATCGCTGTGTCTCTTATTTCACATACTGGCTGATGTCCAATAAATATTAATCGAATGCATTAATAAACAAGTATGACTTGCCAGAAACTATATTCACACTGAGGATATAGCCTTTATTCCTTTGGAGTATACCACCTATTCATGATTATATTTTTAAACAGCTAGAATAGTTTTTGGCTTAAACAATCTACCACAATCACTCTTATGAATTATAATTGAAAAATAGTATCTGCAGAAATTGCTCATTAAAGTTGGAATAATTTTATTAAGAACAATCTCTAAATAATTGGAGTAATTTACAAGTTATTTAAAATATTTAGACAAGAGGTTTAATGAGAAGGTTGGAATTAATGGCAACTAAGTTTCTATTGTATTTTTTACATCAAACCAAAGAGATAATGAAAAATGAAGATGCAGTGGGGCACCTGGGCAGCTCAGTAGGTTAAGTGTCTGACTCTTGATTTTGGCTCACCCTCTGCTCCTCCCCCTGCTCACACACTCTCTCTCTCTCTCTCTCAGATAAATTTTTTAAAATCTTAAAAAAAGAAAGATGAAGATGCTGAGATAAGCTAAAAGATAATTCCAATGATAAAAAGAAGATCAATAGGTAATAATTAAGGTTTTATGGTCTAACCACTATTATTTTAACCAGTCCAGGAAAGAAACCCTGGGTCACATGTATTTCCAAAATGTAATTTTTTTACCATTAGATTTATTAAGAAAACCAAAAATGAAATTATGTGTATTAGCAACAGTTGTTGCTCCTAAAATAATGAAGATATGCATACTGTGCTTTAGGATACCTGATGATAATGTGATGGAAATGGCCCAAAGGGTCTGAATTGCAAATCATAATGTACAGGCTAAAAAAAATGTTTCTCAACACTCCTAAATATTCAACAGGTGTGTGTAGTAGGAAATCAACCTCATACTGGACTACCAGCTCATCATCAAGGCCATGCCTCAGTTTCTCCACCTATAAATTTAGAGTAACAGTACCAAGATTGCAAGAGTGTTGTAATTGACAATGAGTAAGTGCTTTGTGTAGCACGGACTGTTACACATAAATTTGCTGTTATATACATATATAAAACGATATATAAACTTATTTTTATATAAAAATATGTACCTTATAATATGTTGTTAATATGTGTCATATATATAATATACAGTTGTAAAATATATCTTGTTATATATAAAACAGCAAATTCTTATTTAGCAGTTTGTACTATGCAAAGTACTTTCTTTTTCTAAAAAAATATATATTATTACTCTAACCCATTAAAACACACACATACATACATATATACATACAGTTGACCTTTGAACAACATAGGGTTTACCAACCCCCCAATGTGGTCAAAAATCTGTGTATAACTTTTAACTCCCCCAAATCCTAACTAATAACCAATTGACTGGAAGCCTTACCAGTAACATAAACAGTTGACACATATTTTTGTGGTTTGGGTTTTTTTTTTTTAGATTTTTTTTTTATTGGAGTTCAATTTGCCTACATATAGCATAACACCCAGTGTTCATCCCACGAAGTGCCCCTCCTCAGTGCCCATCACCCAGTCACCCCAACCCCCCACCCACTTCCCCTTCCACTACCCCTTGTTCATTTCCCAGTTAGGTGTCTCTCATGTTTTGTCACCCTCACTGATATTTTCACTCATTTTCTCTCCTTTCCCTTTATTCCTTTTCACTAATTTTTATATTCCCCAAATGAATGAGACCATATAATGTTTGTCCTTCTCCGATTGAATTATTTCTCTCAGCATAATACCCTCCATGTCCCTCACGTCGAAGCAAATGGTGGGTGTTTGTCATTTCTAACGGCTGAGCAATGTTCCATTGTGTACAGAGACCACATCTTCTTCATCCATTCATCTTTCGATGGAAAACGAGGCTCCTTCCACAGTTTGGCTACTGTGGACATTGCTGCTAGAAACATCGGGGTGCAGGTGTCCCAGCATTTCACTGCATCTGTATCTTTGGGGTAAATCCCCAGCAGTGACACATATTTTTGTATTGTGTATGTATTATATTCAATATTCTTACAATAAAGCTAGAGACAAGGAAATGTCAAGAAAATCATAAGGAAGAGAAAATAGTACTATACTGTATTTATCAAAAAAAAATTCATGTATAAGTAGACCAATGTAGTTCACGCTTGTGTTGTTCAAGGGTGAACTCTATTACTCGTGAAAATTGCTTGAACCTCTGATTTAATTCAATTAGAATTTTGTAACTAATCATGTCCTGATCTTTCATTGTTACTGAATTTGCCCTTTGATTAGGTCAACTAAGTTTACTCCCAAAAAATAGAATGTAAATTTTCTTTGTTTTTGATGCATTAAACATTCTTTCTCATATTCACCTAAACAATTAAATAGAATAACTAAATACATGAAATTTAGTTAATCCCAGAAGCAAGAGTTTCTGTGGCATAGAATGTGACTATCTTTAGATAGTCAATTAAACAGAATAACTAAAATACATGAAAAGTTAAATAATAATGCAAAGTCACTTAGGTCAACTGAACTAGAAGCTCCATTTGGGTAAAAGAAGATCTTATGCTTTTTGTTTACTATAGTAGATGCTAAATAAATGCTGATAGATTGACTATTTAGTTGATAAAAATTAGATTTTCTTAAACTTACAGAAAAGTATTTTCATTCAATCCATATGGTTTTCCATTATAAATATTTTCACATGATTAATGTTTCATTTTTATATACTTACTGTTAATGAAATCAGATATTTTAAGAATATTTCTTATTCAACTTTATATTGAATATATATTATGTGTTTAACTGCAAGTTGAGTTAGCAAAAGCAATGCAGTTTTTTCATTCTTTGGACCATTGCCAAAATTGTCAATAAGGCCATGTGAACTATCAATAAATGAAAAACAGTATTTTTATACAATCAAACCTCCTAAAGATAGTCACATTCTATGCCACAGAAATTCTTGCTTCTGGGAATTTGGGCTGTACCACATAATGTAACCATGTAAAGGATGTGCTCATAATAGAGAAATTCTGTCCAGTAGACATGCTTTCAGAATGAGTAATTCAGTCAGACATGTCTCTACAAATCTTTTTTCTGTTTTAAAAAAGAGCGAGAGAGAGAGAAGAGGAAGTGTCTATAACCACCAGAAATAGCATGTACCAATCCAGTGAAAGATTTAAAATTTGCAGAAAATTCTGATGATCATCAATTCTATAATTTCTACCACATATACTGAATTTTAAGTGGAAGTTTGATTTATTTTCGCTAGTATAAATGTATGAATGATAAGGCAGTGCTCTTTGAGATAAAATATGCTTTATCCCTGAAAATATATTCACATCTTTCATTCAGATTAGAGATAAATGCACACATCTGGGCCACTTTCCTTGTCATCAAGAGGAAAAGAGAAAAACTATTTTTCTTTTTTACTATCTCTTAAATATATGTAGATACTGATATATATGTATAGATACACATGTAAAGATACTTTTCTATATCTCAGTGAATACTGATACTGCTACTCTCTACTTACTGTTTTATTCTGTGATTTCTATAAACTTTGCATCTTCAGGTGCTATGCGTTTCCTAAGTAATTATATGCACATATGTGCAATGCTCTTCTGTCCCCAGGTGTCAGTGTTAACTTGTTCATTTAAGTCAAGCGACTGCTGGCAGGGAGCCCAGATCACTGGGGCCATGGCAGCTACATGGAGCCCGAGACTCCTTCCACAGTATTATTGATGATAACATTTCAAGCAGCTCGGATAGAGTTTGGAAATACTGTTCCCCCAGACTTTTGGTTTCACCCTACTCCTTGAGCAAAAGTGGACTGAGAAGTAGTATCAGAATAGCATTTCCCCCTTCTCAAGTCTACTCCACCATATGTAGGCGAGGCATAGTCATGGCCCGTGGTAGTCGGAGCACCACTGGCTTGCCCTCAGTATGGATTTAAGAAGGGTACTTTTCCCCAATACTTATTTTTTTATAAAAATTGTTCATGTGGGGACATCTGGGTGGCTCAGTGGTTGAGCATCTGCCTTTGGCTCAGGGTGTGATCCTGGAGACCCGGGATCGAGTCCCACATGGGCTCCCTGCAGGGAGCCTGCTTCTCCCTCTGCCTGTGTCTCTGCTTCTCTTTCTGTGTCTCTTATGAATAAATAAATAAAATATTTTTAAAAATTGTACATGTGTACATGTTTTATATACATATACATAGTGAAATGATTATTATAGCCAGGCTAATTAGCATATCCATCCCCTGTTATAGGCACTCTCTGTGTGTATGTTTGGTGAGAACATCTGAAATTTATTGTTTTAGTGAATCTCCAGTAATACGTTCTACACTATAGTCATCATGCTGCAGATTAGATCTCTAGAACTGATCCTGCTTAACTGCTGCTTGACCCTTTGACCAACAACATCTCTTTCATCCACCTCCCCAACCCTGGTAGCCACCGTTCTACTCTCTGCTTCTACAAATTCACCTTTTTTTTTTTTTTTAGCTTCCAAATGTATGCGAGATCACATAGTATACTCTTTCTGCTGTCTTACCTTTCTTAGCATAATGTCCTCTGGATCCGTCCACGTTGTCACAAGTGGCAGTCTATATGTGCAACGGAATATTATTTACCCTTTGAAAAGGAGACTTTTTTAATACAAAAAGAGCTGTAAACATAGTCTCACCAGAATTACTGTGCTCGTATATGACAAATAGATCAATCTGAAAGGTTTGCCTGGATGCTGTCTTCTTTACAGAAACATTTGCCATTCCTTCACCTAATTTGTGGACGCATATGTGAAAATATGAGATTGGAAGGATTTGGAACCACTGAATCTTTATTCTAAGATATTAAAAAATCAGTGACATATCAGATGATATCTTCACTATTTCCAGACAGTGATGAGTACAATCAACATCAAAAGGTAGTTTTTTTTTACTCTAGTGATCGTATTTCTTGAAAACAAAAGTTGTCTGTTATCTAATGCTATCTTCCATCAGAATAAGTTTAATGATCTACAACTTGAAAAATCAGAAAATGGTCATAATAGTTAAGCTTAGAAGCTTTTTAAGTTTTCCTTGTCCTAAGGAAACCAAAGAAAGATAGCTTCATAATTCACTTACATATTTTAATTTCCTGTACTCACATTCCTTCTGTGAACTCTCACCACCAAAATATACACAAAATTCTTTATTTCTCTGAATTTAGGTAGGCTTTTTTTTCATATTGAGTCTATTCTATAAGCCTATAATCATGGTTTCTATTTTTCTTTGTGCTTTTTTTCTTTGCAATTCCTGGTGATGGGAATTGATGCAGAACGTGGTACCAGAATGTTTTACCAGTTGGTGAATTAGATTGCCTCATTTAAAGTAATTCCAAAAAGGAGAAACTGTATGGTACAATTAAAGAAGTACTGAGCTTGCAGGAAGATCCTAGACTTTTAGGGTTAACTGTAGGACCTAGAGGAAATCTCTTTAGCTCCCTGGATCGGATCTGTGCCTACTTTAATAAAATATGGCAGTATTGAAAAGTATTTTTATAAACTCCTAAGAACTCTAATATCCATGTAGCACCTAGCATATGGTGAAAATATCCAAGGGCTATAAAAATATAGCAAAGTAAAATAATGGTATTTTCCTTGAGTGTTCTTAGATATTGTGGGGGGAGGGGGTAAAAAATGTGTAATATAAAATCTAGCCCCTTAAACTTTAAGTGTACAGTATAGTATTATTTTATATACAAATTATTTAACAGCAGACCCCTAGAATTATCTCATCTTGCATGACTGGAACTATAGACATTAAACAACAACTCCCCACTCCCTCCTCCCCTAATTCCTGGCAACCACTGTTCTACTTTCTGTTTCTATAACTTTGACTATAGATACTTCATGTAAGTGGAATCATGCAGTGTTTGTCCTCTCGTGACTGGCTTATTTCACCTAGCCAAATCATCCATGTTGGCTTAGCATACGACAGGATTTCTTTCTTTTTAAAAGATAAGTGATATTCCATTGTATGTATAAACTAAATTTCCTTATCCATTCCTACATCACTGGACATTTAGGTTGTCCCCACCTGTTGACTATTGTGAATAATGCTGCCGTGAACAGACCACTCTCAAAGATCCCAACATCAGGGCATCTGGGTGGTGCAGCTGATTGAACATCTGACTCTTGGTTTTGGCTCAGGTCTGATGTCAGGGTTGTGCGATCAAGCTTTGCATCAGGCTCCGCACTCAGCACAAAATCTGCTTGAGATTCCCTCTCTCCCTTTTGGCTCCGTCCCCCTGTGCTCTCTCTTTCTCTCTTTCTCTCTCTCTCTGTAATAAATCTTTAAAAAAAAAAGATCCTGATATCAATTTTGGGGGATAAATATTCAAAGGGAGATTGCTTGATCAAATGGTAATTCTATTCTCATTCTTTTTAGGAACCTCCATACTGTTTCCTATAGTGGCTACACAATTTACGTAACCAGCAACAGTGTACAAGGGTTTTCATTTTTCCAACACCTCACCAACACCCCAGTAATTTTCTGGGGGTTTGTTTGTTTTTTAATGATGGCCATCCTAACAGGTATGAGTCAGTATCTCATTATGGTTTTGATTTATATTTCCCTGATGAATAATGATGCTAAACATCTTTTCGTGTACCGTTGGCCACTTGCAGGTCTTCCTTGGGAGAATGTTTATTTAGGTCCTTTGCCATTCTAAAAATGATGTTGTTTATTTGTATATTTATTTTGCTCCTGAGTTGTAGGTGTTCCTTAAGTATTTTGCTTATTAACTCTTTATCAGATACATGGCTTGCAAATATTTTCTGCCATTCCCTTGGTTGTTTTTTTTCAATTTGTTGATTATATCCTTGCTGTACAGAAGCCTTGCAGTTTGATATAGTCCCACTTGTCCACTCTTGCTTTCGTTGCTGTGCCTTCAGTGTCACATTCAAAAAATCATTACCAAAACCTGTGTTACAACGTGTCCACCTTGGTTTCTTCTAGGAATTTTATGTGTTCAGGTCTCATGTTTAAGTCTTTATTCTATTTTGGGTTGACTCTTAGTAATAGTGTAATACAAGTCTAATTTCATTCTTTTGCTGTGAATATATGGTTTTCCCAGCATTCATTTGCTGTAGAAATTCTAAACGTTATATAGTCTTAACACACTTTTCAAAGATAATTTGCTCTCTATTCTGTTCCATTGGCCTGTATATCTGTCTTTATACCAGTACCACACTGTTTTGATTATCCTAGCTTTATGATAGATTTTGAAGATATAAATCAGTCTTCTTGGATCTTAATTGTGACATAGTTTACACACATTCAGAAATGATAGATTAATATTAAACAATTAAAGATTAAAATGAAAGGAAAGGAAAATGTTGTAGAGATCAATAAACATTAATTACTATTACTTGGTAAAACATAGAAAACGTGGATCCTATAGTTTGTGGAGAACTGTGCAAATAAAGCCCACTACAAGCTCAAAGGGGATAGCTTTACAGATACTTAGAAGTCTGTGCAAGAGTTGCAGAAATAAGGGACAAAGGAAGATGTGTCAGTAGAGGTAGGCATGGTCGTCTTTCACTGCACACTTTAGAGCACATTTGTGATTAATACGCTCCATTTAATACTTGTTCTTTTCTTTTCCCTTTTTAAAAAAGATTTATTTATTTATTTTAGAAAGAGACAGTAAGGCAGGGAGGGACACAGGGAGAAAAATTCTCAGGCAGACTCCCTGCTAAGCGGGGAGCCTGATGCTGATGCAGGGCTCGATCCCAGGATCCTGAGATCATGACCTGAGCTGAAATCAAGAGCTGGCCACTTAAACAACTAAGCCATGCAAGCAGCCCAATACTTGTTCTTTTCTTAGTGGTCATTCCACCTATTCCATGAATGGAAACCCCACTTTCCCTTGTGGACACAGCTTCAACTGTGGTTCTCTCTCAAGTTAAGGCAACTTCATTGAGATTCCAAATCACTCACAAAGATGTGAAGCTGAATCCTTTGTCGTTCAGTCTTTACCTCTTATGTTCCTTTTTCTTCCTTCCTCCTAAAAATCCAAACTCTCCTAAAACTCATGCCACCCAGCTCGATCCCCTGACATGCCTCTTAGTTTTGTCATTGTGTTAGTTGCCAGGGCTGCCTGTTTAAGCTCCTAGGGTGACTTAAATAACAGACATTTCTTTCTCACAGTTCTGGAGACTAGAAGACTTAAGATCAAGGTGTCAGCAGGGTCAGTTTCTCCTGACCTCTCTCGTGGGCTTGCAGATGGCCTTCCCACTGTGTCCTCATGTGGGCTTTGCTCTATGTTATGCATCCCTGTTCTCTTTTTTTCTCCTAATGAGGACCCCCATTATATTGGATTAGAGCCCCACACTATGACTTCATTTTACCTTAACTACTTTCTTAAAGGCCCTAAATCCACATACAGTCACACTGGAGACTAGAGTTTCAATATAGGAATTGGCAGTCGCAAAGGAGGGGGGAGTGCAGTAGGAAGCATAATCCAGTCCATAACCAGCATATACTGCGTTTTAGTCAGTTCCCATCACTTAAAGATGATTTTACCTGCTTTTTTCTTGTCTTTCTCTCCTCTTCAATTCTTGTAACCATTCTTGTCGTAAATACACACTCAAATGACCCAGTTCTTCTTTCAGTTCCATGAACAACTCATCTCCAATCTGTTTTTCTTCAACCAATCTGTTTCCAGGTGTCACATTTGCAGTAAATCCATCCCCTCTGAAACATCAATTTAAACATCAAGTTCTTTGATCAATGGTTCCTATGTTTCCAATTCACTGTTTCCACCCTTGAATCTCTAAAGCCATTCTCCTTGCTTATCACCACAGTATTGCCTTCTTCCTAAGAGTTTAGGTTCCATGTTCCAACAGTACATCATATTTTTACCCTTCATAGATGGTCTCAAATTTGTTTATATTTCTCTCCTTTCTTGTTATTTATTTGTTTAAAATGGATTGTATATAATTATATTTTTCTCTATTTTTCTAGACTCATAAATTAAAACCAGAACATTTATTGAGAAGTAAAACAACTGAAATTTCTTTTTTCATTTTCAATTCATATCTAGACGAATTAGGTATTCCATTGTCTGGATAGCCTTCCTATGTTAGTAAGATATTCCCCACATTTATAATAATTGACCATATACTAATTCATAAAGTAAGCTTCAGAGAAGTAAGTTTCTCTGCCCCAAGATAATTAAACCAGACATAATAGTGAAAAGATGCAGTATATAAAACTTACATTTGGAAATTTTGAAACCTACTTCTAAATAATTCATTGAACCAAAAAAATAGTATAAACTTAATTTAAAAATACAGCTAAGTAATATTTCTAAATACTTTGCTTTGTATTTCATATAATGAAATGGTGGATTTTTTAAAGATTTTATTTATTTATTCATGAGAGATACACAAAGAGAGGCAGAGACATAGGCAGAGGGAGAAGCAGGCTCCCTGCCATGAGCCTGATGCAGGATTCAATCACAGGACCCTGGGATCACACCCTGAGCTGAAGGTAGATGCTCAACCACTGAGCTACCCAGGCATCCTGAAAATGGTGCTTCAAGAGAACAAACACTCCATGATACCACTTATATAAGGGATATAAAATAGTCCAACTTGTAGAAGTAGAGAATACAATAGTAGTTTCCTGGGGTTGGCAGGTGGGGAAAAATGGGGATTTATTGTTCACAGTGTCTACAGTTTCAGCTGTACTAGGTCAGTTCTAGAGATCTGCTGTACAGCATAGTATATGGAGTTAATGCAGTATTGTGCACTTCAAAATTTAAGAGGGTAGATCTCCTATTAAGGATTTTTACCACACACACACACACACACACACACACGCACACACACAAATGGAGTGTTTTTACCACACACAAAAAAATGTGTTTTTACCCTCACCCCCAAAAAAGAGTCTGGGAAGTACTGAATAGGTCTAGTACTTACATTGTGGTGATGTATCACAGGTGTTTGCATATGCCCAAACCTATCAGAGTGTGCACACTATATACATGCAATTCTCTGTGTACAAGTTATAACTCAATAAAGCTGCTTTTAAAAAGAGAACTTTATAGTCTAAATGACTATATTGTAACATAAGCTGGGAATAAAATTAATTGGCTAAATTCTCATTTTAGAAATTTTTATCCTTGAGGGAAAAGCTGCAAAAGATGATAGAAGAAATAATAAATACAGGGTCAGAAATTAGATAGAAACCAAGGACTCAATTGAAAAATAAAATCAAACTTAGTTCTTTCAAACAATTAATAAAATAGCAAACACTGTACAAGTTTCATTAAGAAAAAACAGAAAAATATAAAATTTCTACCTAAAAGAGAGACAAAACTACAGATATGGCAGAGATTCAAGATACAAGGCAGAGAGGAGTTTTTGCTCTGGTGCTTTTTTTTTAAGATTTCACTTATTTATTCATGAGAGACAGAGAGAGGCAGAGACACAGGCAGAGGGAGAAGCAGGCTCCTCACAGGGAGCCCGATGTGGGACTCGATCCCGGGACTCTGAGACCATGTCCTGAGCCGAAGGCAGGTGCTCAGCTGCTGGGCCATCCAGGCATCCCTGCTCTGGTGCTTTAAGCCTCTCATTGTCCATTCCTTCTGTAGAGTGCAGCTATAAATTCTAGACAGAATCCAAAACAAAATATCTGAAAACTCTGAGAAGTAAAGAAAAACAGATTGTTCAAGGGGTTCAAAACTTAAAGATAGAGCTTACAGAGGAATGAATTTTGGGTGACTTTTCCACAGGGACAGGTCACAGGTATGGAGAGCACTGCCTGAACAGCTAATGGTCCAATAGAAACCCCAGCAGAGCCTCTGGAGTGGAATCAAGGAAAGCCCCTCAGAGCAGAAGAGAGAGGAGAAATTCTCAAAGGAAATAGAGCCAGAGAATAACTTTACCTAATTTTATATATGAGCTTGTACAAGTATCAGCTTACCTCTTGGGCTTCCCATGTGCAAGATTAACCCAAATGAGAAAAGTAAACACTTAGCTGAGATTTGAACACTACTCACAAAATGAGAGACAAAGTTCACTATATAAACCTAATTATGTTTGCCTGCGAAGACAGAAGTGCTGATACTATCTAGAAGATTATAACTAAATCCAGAATCTGTACAACAAAACAAAACAAAAATTGCAAACAAAAATTTTTGTAATCACAAAAATTACAAATTATCCAGTAAAATATCCCAAATTGCTCACCATGCAAACAAGCAGGAAAAGCTAAGCTGATTTTCAAAGAAAGAGACAATCTACACATGCCAGTTCCAAGATGATCCAAGTGTTAGAATTATCAGACAAAAACTTTGAAGCAGCTATTATAAATATGCACCATCATACAAAGGGGAAAAAATATTTCAAATGAATAAACAGAAAGAAAATATTAGTAGAACAGAAAATATTTTTAAAAAACTAAATGGAAATTTTAGAGCCAAAAAAACTAAAATCTGGAATTGAAAACTTACTGTATGCACTGATTAGCAGAACAAACATGTCCGATAAGCAGTAAACCTGAAGATAAGACAAACATATATATATATATATGCCTCAATCTTTGTTGTTTTCAGATTAGAAGCAATAAATCTGTAACATTCCAAACAATGTAAGTAAATGGGATCACTCGAAGTGGCAAATGATTATTTTTTCCCCAATTTAAGATGTACATTTCTTGGGTAGAGATAAGAAAAAATTCTAGTTATATCTGGATTTCACCTGAACTGGCTCACAGATTAATACTCTCAATTTGTATTTGACATATGTGTATAAATAAATATAACCCTTGTGTGAAGATTCTGAAAAAAAAAAAAATATATATATATATATATATATTTGTTTGGAAGAAGAGAGAGAAAACAGAACGAAATGAAGAAAGTATGAGGTATCTGTGGGACAGTATCAGTGGTCTGATGCACATGTAATTGAGGTCCCAGAAAAAGAGGAGAAAGAGGTTGGTAACCACCCCCTAAAAATGTCAAGAAATAATGGATTAAAACTCCCACAATTTGATGATAAACTTATATTTACAGATTCAAAACACCCAGTGAACTCTAATCAGGATAACATCAAAATATCTAGAAACATCATCATCAAACTCCTGAAATTAAAATGTTTTTTAAAAAAGTAAAACGTTAAAGGTGTCGAGAAAACAACACATTACATATGTGGACAGTTTGAATTACTACAGATTGACATCAGATCAGAGAGGCCAGAAGACAATGGAATAACATTTTTAAAGTGCCAAACGAAAAACAAAGAAAAGAAAAGCACTCTCAGCCCAGAATTCTGTATCCAGCAAAAATATTTTTTAGAAATGAAGGCAAAGTAAAGACTTTTTTGATGAAGGAATACCAAAACAATTTGCCACTAACAGCTAAACAAATATGAGTGTTTTTCTCTCGCTATGTATATATGGCTGCCTATTATCTTTTGGGCAATGTTTGTAGATGTAATTATATATATGAAAACTATAATAAAGTTAGTGGAGCATGAGAGTAAAGAAACCTATGTGGTTGCAAAGTTTTTACACCTTAAATGAAGCAGAACAAGATTAATGCTAAGTAAATGTACACGTTTAGTCAAATAGATGGTAACATAATACAAAAAAATATTTAGCAAAAATATCTAATACATAAGTTAAAATAGCATGCCAAAATTATTCAAATAATCCAAAAGAAGGCAGAAAAATGGGGAAAATGGAAGAAAAACTGGAGAAGACAAATGGAAGATAAATAATGGTAGATAAATCTAAAAATATTGCATTAATGTTTTTGGTCTAAGTATTTCCATTAAAAGGCACAAATTAACAGAGTTTTAAAAAAGCAAAATTCATTCACAAGCTGCTGATGAGGGACACATTTTAGTATAAAAATTGAAGTAAGTTAAGAGCAAAGAGAATTAAAGATATGCCATAAACAAACCATAAACAATATTAAATGAAATGGACTTCAATACAAAGCATAACACCAGATATAAAGAGCAACAACATACAGTAATCATGAGGTGTAATTGATGAAGCATTCATAGAAATTATAAATGTGTACACCTAATAAAAGAGCCCCAAATCACAATGAGGATAAAATTGAAAGAATTAGAGAGCAAATTGGGCTACTTTATAAAGGACTGTGATACCACTCACTCAGCAAATTGAGAGAAATGCAGCATATGCATTCATTTCAAATGTACATAGTATATTCACCAAGAGAGACACAAAAAAAAAAAAGAACTCTCTAAAATAAAACTTCAGACCCAGATGATTTTACTGGCTGATTGTATGAAACATTCAAGGGAAAGTCTTAAACTTTTTTCTTTTTTTAAGATTTCATTTATTTGAGATAGAGAGCAAGAGAACACAGTGAGGGGGAGGGGCAGAGAGAGAGAGGGAGAAGCAGGCTCCCCACTGAGCAGGAAACTTGACTGGGGGCTTGATCCCTGGACCCTAAGATCCTGACCTGAGCTGAATGCAGATGCTTCACTGATTGAGCCCCCAGGTGTCCCTCAAGGGAAAATGTTATGCAAACTTCCGCGGAAAAATTTTAAAAGGAGGAAGGCAGATAAATTTAGCACCAGAAACTGCCAAAGACATTACAAAACAATAGATGGAGACTGATGGCACTCATAAATCTAGATGATGAAACCTTTTAAATCCAATATTCAATGGATAATAAATTATGACCAGATTGAATTGATCAAGGAATACAGAGTTGATTAGGCATTCAAAAGCTACCAGTGTAAAAAAAAAAAAAAAAAAAACTACCAGTGTAATGCACCATGTTAACAGAATAAAGGACAGAGCACAGATTAACATTTCAATAGATACATAAAAAAACATTGGACAAAACCCAGCAACCATTTATAAGAGAAAAATAAAAACACTGACCAAACCACGTTATAGTAGGAAACCCTCTCAAACCGAAAGAACCTGTAGCTAACATCATATGCAATGAGGAATGACTAAATTCTTTCCTTCTAAACTCAAGAACAAGAAAAAGATGTCCACTTTTACAACTTCAGTATCACATAGTACTGGAGGCTCTAGCCATTCTTACAAGGTAATAATAAATAAAAGGTGCAAAAATCAAAGGAGGGAGAAGTAAAGCTGTTTGCAAATGATATAATTGTATATGGAGAAAAATACCAGAGAATTTTCAAAATGTCTAGTACTGATAAGGATATTCTGCAAAAAATCAATTCATTTCTTGGTAGTGACAAATAATTGAAAATGAAATTCAAAAAACAATGCCATTGATGCTACAAAACATTATTTAGGAATGAATCTGACAAAAGAAGTCTAAGACTTTTACACTAAAAATGACAAAACTTTGCTGAGAAAAGTAAATGGGGATAGATTAGGGAAGTAGTTTTAAAAAGTTCATGGGCTGCAAAACTTGAAACTATTATAATGGCATTTCTCTCCAGAATGATCTGTCAACTCAATGCAGTCCCAATCGAAATCCTGATAGGCATTTTTTTGGCAGGGGTGGGGGAGGCAGTGGGCAGGGGGGAAAAGAAATTGAGAAGCATTGCATGGTGTACAAGGGCACTTTGAGGAAGCAAAGGAAATGTTCATGATTTGGATTTTGGAGATGGTTTCCAGGGTTGTACACATATGTCAGAATTCATCTATTTTATACTTGAAATACACACAGTTCAATGAAAACCCACTAGGCCCTCATATTGTAAAAACAAAAATATAAAGATGAGAAAATTTTGACCACCTAATGTCCATATGTTTGAAAACTTACACAAAATGAGCAAATTCCTAGAAAATTACAAAATATGAAGACTGCTATGAAAAATTAGAGAGTCTGGACAATTTGAAGCTAATAATTATTGAATTTATTTGTTTAAAACAATCTTTTCTCCAGCAGCCCAGGTGACTCAGTGGTTTGGCGCTGCCTTCAGCCCAGGGCCTGATTCTGGAGACCTGGGACTGAGCCCCTCATCGGGCTCCCTGCATGGAGCCTGCTTCTTCCTCTGCCTGTGTCTCTGCCTCTGTGTGTGTGTGTGTGTGTGTGTGTGTGTGTGTGTGTCTCATAGATAAATAAAATCTTTAAAAAAAAAAAGTCTTTTCTCAAAGAAAATACCAAAGACCAGATGGTTTTGCAGATGAGTTTGATCAAACCCATAATGAAAAGATCAAAGACTTCCTTAAACTATTTTTGTTTATTTCAAGTTTTTATTTGAATTCCAGTAAGTTAACTTACCACGTAATATTAGTTTCAGAAGTAGAATTTAGAGATTCATCACTTCCATACAACACCCAGTGCTCTCCACAAGTGTCTCCCTATATACCCATCACCCATCTAGCCCATCCCCTCCAGCAACTTTCAGTGTGTTCTCTAGAGTTAGGAGCTTGTTTTAGGGTTTGCCTCTTTTTTTTTTCCTCTCAGATTCTTTAAAAGAATAGTGAAAGGGAGACCAGTAACCCAACTCAATCTGTGAGGCTAGAATAACCCAAACAGAAACATTAGATGCAAACAATACAGAAAATGAAAGTTAAAAACCAATCTCAGACTTGAACATGGTGCAAAATTCCTAAACACGATTATTAGCAAAACGAATTCAGCAGCATATGAAAATAAAATACATAATACCAAATAGAGTTTATTCTAAGAATACCAGGATTGTTTAAAACCCAAAACCCAAGTGGTGCCTGGATGGCTCAGTTGCTTAAGCATCCAACTCTTGATCTCAGGGTTGTGAGTTCAAGCCCTGTGTTGGTCTCCATGCTGGGTGTAGAGCCTACTTAACACCCAACAATCCAAAACTACAACTCAGAAAAGATCATGCGATTTTTTCAGAGCTTTGGAAAATTTATTATGTGAAATCAATTATTTATTATTTTCCTTAATTATCCCAGAAGCATGGAAGAAAACCTTCTTAACCAGATCAAAATTATCTCCAGAAATGAGCTAGGGGTGGTGGAAGGGGAGGAGGGCAGGGAGGTGGGAGTGACTGAGTGACGGGCACTGAGGGGGGCACTTGACGGGATGAGCACTGGGTGATATTCTATATGTTGGCAAATTGAACACCAATAAAAAATAAATTTATTAAAAAAGTATCTCCAGAACAGAAAGATAAACATTATTCCTAATGAGGAAACAAAAGAATTTTCCAGTAGCCCATTTAATGCTTTTGTAAAATCATTATAAAAAGTATACAAATTTCCTATCTTTGGAATTAATGACTGAAATAAAAATATCAAAATTTTAAAATGTTATGTATGAAATTCATGAATGATGTCATGAATAATCTGTATGCTCTACGAAACGTGACCCTGGTAACATATCTGAAAAAAAAAAAAAAAAAAGAGAGGCTAAACTGAAGAATTATAGGACTCAAACTATCGGAAATCAGAAATGAGACTCACAGGAGACCACTCCCAACATAAGAGGGATGTTGGAAAGAAACTGGATGACAAAAAAAAAAAAAAAAGTCCATTAAGATGGGGAGATTATTAGAATATTTTCCCAGTTATTTGTAGTCCTGTAAAATATATTCCATATAAGGTGTCATATTACTTCTAATTTATAGCTTAGAATTAATTCATTATTATGTGTTATTCTGGTAAAGATACTGTAAATATCATTCTTTGATTATTTATACCATTGATTCAGTCAGTCAAAAATTTATTGAGAATTTACTAAGTGCCAAGGCACTCTTGAGCCATTAAGATACATAGGGAATGAAACAGATGAAACTTGGCCTTCATGGAACTTCCATTCCAGTGGAAAACCTAGCCATTGGAGCACACCGCTACTCAGAAATCACAGTGAGTTTGAACAATAGTGCCAAACTGGAAATAAAAATCAGTGATAGTCCAAGTAAGCCTACTATGTGGTAGTAGCTGTCAATAGGGCATTGAAAGAAATATGTAATTATCATAGCCCATTATCAAAGAGTTTGGGAGGGCAAAATTCTGCTGGCAGTATGTGCCTAGTTAAGAAAAAAAAAAAAAAGAAGTTAACCTTCAGAAGAGCAGTTATATTTACTGAACTACATCCTGAATGTAACACACTTACTTAAGGGCAATGTTGCAGTGCTGGGTAAAGCAATCCCTAAATATGTCAAGTGAGCAATGTAAAATGGGTTCATTGCACCCTGGAAAATGCTTCATAATAAACGATGCCATACAAATATGAGCCCTTTGCTGGGCTAGTAATTCATATTCATGAAGAGGATGCATCCAGCGATGATCATTTAATTAACAAATATAGAAGATTCTAAAGAGAAATGATCCTTCCCTTATGCCGAATGTGTCATCCAATATCAGTGTCACTGCTGAGGTATCAGAAATGTCAGATAAATCTTCAAATGCCTTATACTCCATGCAGTGGAAATAATTTCACTTGGGAATAAAACTGCCATTTGGCTCAATTACCTTCATACAGTCTAATTCTAGAAGGCAGGCAGGTTTCTTATTCAACACTCTTTTAAGTTTCAAAGGGTTTCATCACCAGAATGATTTCCCTGGACATGGAATATGTTTCACTTAGGCATTAAACACAGTTTAAAAATCAAACAATCTTTGGGGTTTAGGCAGTTTAGATCTCCCAGTTAGTGGGATTTTTTTTTTCTAAAGCAAGCATAACAGTGAGGAAATGTTGCCATTGCACTGTATTGCCGATCAGATTTTAAAGGCAACTGGCAGAGGACTGATACTTTATCAATGAATTGTGGAATGAGTCATTTATGTAAGGTCAACAAAGATTTATAGTGAGAAGACAGGTATCCAAAACCCTGTAGCACTGGTTATTTACCGTTCATTTCTGCGTGAATGTTCCTTGTACATGGTAAACTTTGCATTTAAAAGCACCTGATAAGATGGAAATTTAAGTTCATAGTCAAGTTTGTTTTTCAGCTTAGGGATAAGTGATGCTTTGTTTTAGAAAAAAAAATACAACAGTGTTACTACAATGTATGCACGACACAATATAAATTCCATTTTTTAAAGATTTATTTGAGAGAAAGCGAGAGTAGGAGGAGGGGCAGAGGAAGAGAGAATCTCAAGCGGACTCCCTGCTGAGCATGGACACCCCCCCCCCCCCCCCGCACACACACACAAACACAGGACTCAATCTCAGGATGCTGAGATCGTGACCTGAGTGGAAATCAAGAGTCGGATGCCCAACCCACTGAACAACGCAGGTGCCCCTATAAATTACATCTTTAAAAGAACATTTAAGTTGTATTTTGGACAAAATAGTTGAATTTTGACAAGCTAAAGAAAGATTTTACTATAGGGTGCCCCCCAAAATCAGATTATTTAATCAACATTATTCTGTTTTTAAATGATTTTTTTAAAGATGTATTAATTTGAGAGAGAGAGAGAGAGCACAAGCAGGGGGAGGGGGGGCAGTAGAGGGAGACAGAGAAGCAGACTCCCTGCTGAGGAGGGAGCCCAATATGGGGCTCCATCCCAGGACACTGGGATCAAGACCTGATTCAAAGGCAGATGCTTAATCAACTGAGCCACCCAGGGACCCCTTAAATGATTTTTAACTAAATATCTAGACATAACATTTAATTTTAAGAAACTAAATTTAGAAATCTTTTCTAAAATGCAACTATTGTTGAGTCTATTACTACTTTGCTAAATTAAACAAAACATTGTATATATAATATTTAAGGAGTGAAAAAATAAAAGGCATGAGTGGAAGTTTATGTCCAGGTGTTTCTGATTTTGAATTTCTAATTGAATACTTCATGATACTGTGTTCAAAATGCCTTTCATAATACATTTTAAGTTTGGTCACCTTTAAGAACATATATTTTATTTTTCATAGATATGTTCAATTTCAAATTGTGTTCAACCTCCATTTCTTTAATTAGCACTGTACTCTTTTCCAATGGGCCTGTTTAAAATTACAACTATCTTTAGCATTAGATAATTACTTAGTCATAAGAAATTTCTAAGTATTATGTAATAATACATTTTCATCTATTTCTATGGGAAAATGGATCTTTATTCTGCACCAATCATTCTCTCAAAGATCTTTTCTCATTATGTATGTTTTGTCATCCCAAGTGTTTTGTACCAATAAATCCAGAGAACATCCTTACTCCCTAAGTCGTCCAAAAGAATGAGGAAGTGAGGGAAGAAAAACCTAATTAGCTAGAAGACAGTTCATTCTAGCTACTTAATTTAGAAAAACAAAACACTATCTGCTTTGCTTCAGTCTACTCCCAAGTGGAAAAATAAATAAAAGACAGGTGTTCGCTTTGATGAGCTGACAAAAGATATCACCGGAGAATAAAATTATATATTTTTTTACATAAGTTTGTTATCAAATAAATTCAAATTCAATGATCATTTCATTATTTCGTTTACATACATAGTTGATAATGTATTACTGCTAAGATTCCCATTTTTGCAAAGTTTATTCAGGTATATAATAACAAAAAACGGACCACTTGTAAACATTGTATTGTTTCCAACCTGTGTAAATTATTAACAGAATCTTTATAATTTAACTTTAATTTTAACTTTTTAATTTAACTTTTCTTATTCATAAATTAGAAGAAATCACCACCATCTCCTATTTGCACTTACTGAAATTATATTCACTATTCAACCCTCAGCTGAAACTTTTCCATTAAGATTTTGCATTTCACTTGCATATCATATTATCATAATCCCTAAGTATGTCTCTTTCATTTGAACTTCTTTATCACTTCTGTGGGGAAATAAAACTTGGATTTCTCAGTGCTTGTATAAAAAGCCTAGAGTCTTCACATGTGATGAAAACTAGGTCTATATTCATTGGTTTAGCTAATTGTTTTGAGTTGTTCTGAAATGAGGAAGAAGGATACAGCTTCTCTTATCACCTGAAGTAAGTCCTTAAATTAAGCTCCCAAGGTGTCCAGAAGATTCAGGTGCTATCTCCCTAAATATTTACATTTCAAAAGGTATGAAATCCAGACCTTGGAGACATCTTTAGGTCAATACAGTCAGAGATCCCCAAAGTTTATTTGGCCTCTGAAAGACATATTCGAAATAACAAAGGGTTAGGGTGAGAAGCCAGGATCTTCTTGTCTCTTCTCAAAGGAACATAGTTAAATTGTTTTGTTTTTCTCCCCCTCTCTGTCCTTTGAGGAGTGAAGGGGGAATCCATTGTTAATCCACTGTTCTTTGTTCCTCATCCATAGAGTATCCATCTAACTCCTATTTGAAGAATTTCCATTGATCCTCATTGTATGGTCAAGGGGGGAAGGTGTGGAGCAGGGTGCAGGGAGGTAGTTACTAAGGACTCAGTCTCTGACCCAAAGCACCTCATGTGTGCATTCAGGGTAAAATTAGCAAAGACAAATATTAACCCCAGTAAAAAAAAAACTTTTTAACACTTTCTGGTAACTTTCATCTATCTTGATTTCCTCCTCGCTTTATCCCTTCGCAGTACATGTGCTTTGGACATTTAAGAAAGCAAGTGTTTGTCCCAGGCAGAGTGCTATCAGTGTTTTCCATGAATATGGATTAAGCAAGAAATGAGCCCCTATTGTCAAGTTGGGATGTGGCAGGAGAATCTCCAAAGTGTGTAGAGTAACGGGCATTTGACCTTTGTAAAGTAGCCATAATGGTATATGGCATTAGATAGTAGGAAAACCAAAAATTACCTATTTATACAGAAAAAAATATGCAGATCTTTAATTGGAAAAACATCTGTTCCTGATGTTAGTTATTTATTAAATTAGGAATTTAAATATTTCTAAATGCATTTAAAATTTTATTTAGTCTCTTGGTATAGTATTAATTTTGTCTTATATACACATTAATGGTTGAGAGAGTTTTGCTGTATTTTTTTTTTCTGTTTTAGCTTTCTTTGGTATCACTGCTGTCAAACAAAAAAGGGCAAAGTGTGTACCAGGCAAGAAGATCAGCCTGTGAGGGCTCTGAGGAAGAGCAATGCAGCTGGGCCACGGTCAGTAAGGGGAAGAACAAACTAGATATTGCTGAAAACGTAAACCAGAGCCACATCCCATGGAGCTGGTAGGGCATGTGAAGGCTTATGTGGAGCCTTCGAAAGGAAGAAGGAAGCCACTTAGTACTTATTTTTAAAAATTTTATTTGGAAATAATTTCAAATGTAAAGAACATTTGCAGGAATTGTGTTTGAATGCTCTCCTTGACTCAGATTAACATTTTGTCCCATTTGTCATTTTTCTCCTGAATTGTTAGAGTATAAATTGTCTATATTATTCCCATTTCCCTAATTATCTCCAAGGATTTCCTAAGAACAAAGGAATTATCTTGCACCAGGACAGTATCAAATTCCGCGAATAGTAAGTGTTAACAATACCACAACCCATGTTCCAATTTAGTCAATTCACCCATGGTGGGCTATATTCATATTCTATCATTGCTCTAACAAGTTACCACAAATGTAGTGGCTTAAAACAATACAAGTTTATTTCTCACAGTTCTGTAGGTTACAAAGCTGGTACAAGTCTCACCGGACCACAATCAAGGCATTGGCAGACTGGGTTCCTTTCTGGAGGATTCCTCCCTCACTCATTTGAGTTGTCAGCAGAATTCAGTTCCTTGACATTGTAGGACCTAGATCCCTGTTTCCTTGCTGGCTGCTCAAGAAGCCACTCCCAGATTCTAGAGAGCATTGCACTTACTGGCTTGTGACCCCTCACCTCCATCTTCATGGCCTTCAAGGATGGTCCAGAACTGTTGTCTGTCTGTCTCTCTCTCCCTCTCTCTAACCATAGGAAGATTCTGACTTTTAAGGACTTGTAATTAGATTGAGCCCACCAGATAATCAGGATAATCTCACATGATCAACATCTGGAACCTTAATCACCCCTGAAAAATCTCTCAGCCATGGAAAGTAAGGCATTCCCAGGTTCCAGGATCAGGAAGTAGACATCTTAGGGGAGGGGCATTATCCTGTCTACAGCAGAGGGTAATAGCTCCGCCACTTGGCACCCTACCACCTTGCATGTCTCCACCTGGGCCATATAGGCAAGATGGCCTTGAGTCCTGGCAGATGTCCTAGATTCCTCCTGGATTGAAGAAAGGTGCAGCCTTGGGAGAAGCTTCCATGAATCTGCTCCTCATCCCTCTCTCTAGTTTCAGTTGAGTAAGGCTCTTTCTGCTCCCCCCACCCACCCTTGCCACATAGCTGTAGGTGTCTGAGTAACTCTACATAACTACTTGGCTCCTCAGACATCCACCACCCATGCCACCTGTTACCTGGCCACTGCAGCTGGTGTCATCTTGTGAGGGACACGGGGAGCTGACACCATGGTGACCTTGTCCATGGCATGTACATAACAAACTGCCTGAATCTATTGGGCCTGTTATCTCCTTACTGGCCAGATCCATGCAAGTGTGGCAGATCAGCTCAACAGCTGCAGGAGTGATCCTTTTGGCCTCAGCACCTACTATGCTGCTGCGTACGGCCTGCTTGACCACTTGATGTCCAATAATGTCCTATGTCATGTTGTTTTTTCCCCACCTAGGATCCAACCCAGCATTATGCATTGTACTTATTTATCATGTCCCCTGTATTTCATTTAATCTAAAATAATTCCTTTACCATTCTCCCTGCTGAACATTGACATTTTTAATTTTTTTAAGATTTTATTTACTTTTTTATTTATTTAGAGCTCATGAGCAGAGGAGGGGGAGAGGGAGAAAGAGAATCTCAAGCAGACTCTGCACTGAGCATGGAGCCTGATATGGGGCTTAGTCTCACAACCCTGAGATCATGACCTGAGCCAAAATCAAGAACCAGATGCTTAACTGACTGAACCACACCGGCACCCCCATTGACATTTTTTTAAAGATTTTTTTAAATTTACTTATTAATGAGAAGCACAGAGAGAGAGAGAGAGGCAGAGACACAGGCAGACCCACTGACATTTTTTTATTTTTTTAAATTTTTTTTATTATTATTTATTTATGATAGTCACAGAGAGAGAGAGAGAGAGAGGCAGAGACACAGGCAGAGGGAGAAGCAGGCTCCATGCACCGGGAGCCAGATGTGGGATTCGATCCCGGGTCTCCAGGATCGCGCCCTGGGCCAAAGGCACGCGCCGAACTGCTGCGCCACCCAGGGATCCCCCCACTGACATTTTTAGAGGACAGTTCTTCCATTTGAGTTTTTTTTTATAAATTTATTTTTTATTGGTGTTCAATTTGTCAACATATAGAATAACACCCAGTGCTCATCCCACCAAGTGCCCACCTCCATTTGAGTTTTATCTAACATTTCCTCCTGATCAGAGTCAGATTATGCATTTGGAGCTGGAGTGCTGAATTGCTGTTGTGTGTTTTTATTGCATCACATCAGGATACATTTGACATCCATGTAACCATTTTAGGGATGCTCACTTCCATCACTGAGGTAAGCTAGTAGCCTAAACTAGTAAGTTTCTCCACTATGTCCTTACTATTTTTCCTTTTGCAATAAAAACTCTGATGTAGCAACATCTTGATTTTATGCAAATATCCTGCTCCTCCTAAAATTTTCACCTGCTAGTTTTAGCACCTGTTGAAAATTTTTGCCTAAATTATAAGGATGATCATTGCAAAACTAGTTTTCTAACTTCATCACCCAATATGTATTTGTTATTTGGCATTCTGCTAAAAGGAAGAGCTGTTCCTTCCTAATTAGTTATTTAGTTGGTTACTTAATTATATTTAGTTATTGTAAAAATCATGAAATGCTTGTTTGAGGCTATCTAGTTTAGAGAATGGCATTGCTGTTTTCTTCTACTTTGTGATTGGGTTTCATGGGGGTAATTTTCAATAGCTGTGGTGTTGTGATTTTCATTTTTTCTATCTTCCTTATAGAAACTCTGTATGAATGTGATCTGCTTTTCCTTTTCCAATTCATTTTCTGGACAGAATTCCTTATTCGAAAGTGCCCTCTTCAATTAGAGTGAACTATAGCTTCATTCTTGGATAACATGGTTAGTATAGGAGCAACTTGGTTGTCTTGTGGTTCTCTATCATTTCTGTAGTATCCTTCCTTTCCTCCTCAGACATTGTGCTCTCCTTCCACCACATATTTGTAAAGATGCCCCCCGCTATCTATTTACTTTCTTGAGAAGGGTTGCTTTCTAAAGCAGCCACTCAGGCCCACACATTTCTGAGACCCTTCCCTATAACCAGAGCTGTGGTGAGTATCTTTACACTCAGCGCTGGGCTTTTTCTAGGGGTGACTTGGAGTGCAATTTGTCTGTGTCCTTAGGCTTCTATTTGCTGCCACTCAGCTCACCCTCTCCTGCTCTCCATGTGCACAGGCCAGCAGTGGCATCAGAGGCTCCAGTGATAGTTCTGTTGTTATTTATGCAGTGAAATTTTTGCATGCTCCTTATTAACCTGACCAGTTGTTATGAAAATGCACAAAGAAATTTGGATATAGGGACATCTGGGTGGCTCAGTGTTTGAGCATCTGCCTTCAGCTCAGGGAGTGATCCTGGGGTCCTGGGATTGAGTCCCCCATCGGGCTCCTTGCAGGAAGCCTGCTTCTCCCTCTGCCTGTGTCTCTGCCTCTATCTCTCTGTGTCTCTCATGAATAAATAAACAAAACCTTTAAAAAAAAGAAAAAGAAAGAAATTTGGATATAGGTAGCCGATTACCTGAGGAAAAACTGGAAATTCACATAAGAATTTAGGCAGAGGGTTGATATGATTCAATTTGCATTTTGAAAAGATCCTTACTTCTTTGAAAGTAGATTATAAGAATCAAGACTGGATTGAGGACGTGGTTTCAGAGATGGTTATAATCGTCCACGTAAAAGATTGTTCTGTTTGGATCAGAGATTCTGACAGGGGCGATAGAGAAAAATATACACAATCAAGAAATGGTTAGAAAATTTAATTGAAAAGACTTAAAGATTAATTATATGTAAGATGCCCAGCATCCTAGCGTAAGCCCCAAGTGTGCTCTTACCTCAGAGCTTTGACATGTATTTTCCCACTTAATGGAATGCAGATTACTAGATATGGAATGCCACCAGACACACACATGTGCACACACACACACAAAGATGTCTGCATCTTAGTCCCCAAAACCTATGAACACCTAACCTGACAAAGGTTCTTTGCAAATGTGATAACATTAAGGATCCTCAGATGGGGGTTACTATTGATTATTCAGGTGGATCCAATATAATCACAAGGGTCCTTATAAGAGAGAGAGAGAAGAACCAACAAACCAAGGAATGTGGCCAATGTCTAACAGTGGAAATCATAAGGAACAAACTCACTCTCACCCTCCAGAAAGGAAGCAGCTCTGCCTGCACCTTGATTTTAGCCCCGAAAGAGCCTTTTGGACTTCTGACCTCTAGAACTGTTGCTGAGTTTTTGGTGATTTATCACAGTAACCATAGCACAGTTATTCCATGTTTCTCACAAGGTACCCCTTCCCTTTCTCTAAAGCTCTCCTGAAATCTAACCTCATTAAGAAACCTTTCCTGACCATCCTATCTAGAATAATCCTCTCACTCTCAGTTGCTTTATTCTTCTTAATAGCTGTTTCATCAATTAACCTATTATGCATTTGTGTTCATTGTCTTTATTTGCCAATGAGAGCAACTTGCTTTTGATCACCGACTGCATTCTAGAGTCCTAAAACAGTGCTGGGCACAGGGTGGTAAATATTTGCTGAATAAACTTATAAAATGAATGAACTATGGAATGGTAATACCATTTTCTAATATAAATAACACTGGTAGGAAAAGGATTTGGAGAAAAATAAGTATAGTTTGGGTATATGATGAGTCAGATGAGACACTGTTTTGAACTCAAGAGGACAGCTAGTCCTATTCATGTAAATATGGCAGTTTTAATATGTGGTTGGTAGCTGAGATCATGGAAGTAGGTGACTTCTTCTAGAAACAGCATACAGTCCTTTAATGGGCATCATAATATGGGTTGCCTTACTTGTACTTCAGCATTCCGGAAAAAATATTCATTTTCTTCATCATCTCCAAATACAGGTTTTACCTTAACAATTTTATCTTAATTAATGATACTGTCTACCAGTCATCCAAATAGAAACTTTGACTCTTCCTGCCTTTCCTACATCAATATCGAGTTACCCAGATGGGAGCAAGATAAAGACAATAGTCCTTACAAAAGGGACCCAGGAGAGTCCAACAATTACACAAATTCTGTTGATTCTATTTCATATAAATCTCAGAAGTCCATCCATTGGCCCTGTTCCTACTGCCTATGCCCTAGTTCACAGATTTTCTCTTACTTGGTTTATCATAATAATCTCCTAGCTCCAACCCTCTTTTCGAATTTATCTTCCTATCATGAAACTAAAATATAAATCTGCTGTTTCCTGGCAATAAGAGAACTCCCTGGTATACTATACAAGATCTCTTACAGTTGGTTTCTAACATCCATTACCATACTTAATTTAAATCTCAAATTTCTACCCTCCCCAGATAACCACCCCCTCCCAAGAGATGCTGTTTCAACCCCTCACATGATGAACATGGCATCCTTCTTTATGCTTCTGTGCTTTTGCAAATGTTGTTGTTACTTCCCCATCTACCCAGACTCAACCCATTCTTCAAAATCCACCTGAAACTTCAACTCTTGCATGGAACCTTCTATCTGCCTTTTGGACCAATGTTGGTTCCTCAGTGTGATCCCAAAGTAATGTGCATATTTTTTATGGTGGAACTCTTAATACTCTTCTGAAATAATTTACTTGCATGCCTGTATTCATGCTTTGCAGTATTGTCAGCACTGCAAAATTTTCTTTGGTCACATTTGTTTCATACTCTCATGTGCCTGGTATAGTGCCTGGCTTTTATTAGGTTCAAAATTATAGTATTATGAATGACTAAAGTCAAGCTCACTGAATTATAGCTTTGGAAATAATACATGAAGGAGGTCTAAAGATGTTTCCTAAAAAGCTTCTGATGCCAACTTGTATATGTTTATTTTTTATTATCTCTCCTTTTATTATCAAGAGGTACTATACTGTGCAATATTGGTTAAAAATGCTTTGCAATAATCAGAGAATATGGGATGGGAGCTAATTATTTCAGGGTAAGGCAGTTTTAGAGAAAGATCACAGGAGACAGAAGTGGAAAAAAACTTAAAATCATCAAGGTTAAGATCACATTTTGGACTCCATTGTACCCCATCTTGTATCCTCTCATTCCACTGTGTACTCCAGCCTCCAATGCTGCCACCATTCTTAGGATGGATGATGGACAGCTCTTTGTCTCCACTGTACTATACTCTGCGTCTGCCCAGAGTCTGGAACCCTGCTAGGGAGGGGTGAGAGGCTCAAAGAGCACAGCAAGTCCAAATCCATGGGGGAATGGCTGTGGATAACTGGCTCTGTGTTCTGTTCATCAAGTGGAAAATTTTGAGATTCGTTATACACAACTCCTTAAGAATCCCAGGATGGTCTAGCCTCAGTTGCCCACAGTGGGAACACAATAGTTTGGCAATGAACAGTATGGGGCAAAAGTAATTTTAAGAGTGTGGAGTTGGCCTCTTTTGTTAACTACTTCAAAAGCCTTGAAAAAGACATTTACAGGGTCAGAATTAGTACACTTACAATTCAAAGCATGCTGTGAAAGTCAGAAAACTTCCATGCAGTGTGAAAAGAAACCTTTATGCTGTAGACTCATGAGACAAACAAGGCTGAAAATTATGTCCAGGACATATTTGTGAGGGCAACAGAGCTGAGAACAAACTGCATGCATAAGCTTAACAGCTGATAGGAAAGTAATAGATCTAAGAGATGAGGCTTTGGGATATATAAAATTAAGATTTTTGAGTGCCCAGGATCTTTTGCACCCTATTTAGGTTAGCAGAATTAACTATCTCCCCATTGTTAGCAAAGGAAGTATCTCTTACCTGGACAGGCTGAAAATACTTTACCTGAAATAGATGTCTTGCTACATGATGCTCGTAGCTTCCTCCTTTAGAACAATCCATGTGGACTCCCATTGCTTCCAGGTTAATAATTGTGGTTGGAACATAGCACAGCCTCGATAGGGAAATAAAGTGCCTTCTCTAAGAGAGGTAGACATCCTCTCAGGTATGAGGCCTGGCTAAGTTTGCATGGGTATCAAACAGGAACAGAGTGGCTTTTGAGGGTATCCAATCAGAAAAGACTGAAATCTGGTCAGGCAATAATGTATTGACATAGGAAGACTCATGATTTAGAATTTTAGAGTTTTATGGATTGACAAGGACACTTAGCACCAGCCTAAATATGTTTATGTTTGGTCTTTAAGTTAGGACATAACATTGGCCTGTAACAAATTTTGTAGAAATTGCCCTTGCATAGTACCAGGGAACACCTCAGAGGTGTGGGGATGTCAGAATGGACCTTTTACACAAGACTGGAGAACATGCCATCTGATCATATTTCCCAGGAGGGCCCAGAGAACAAGCCCTTTGCTAACACAATAAAGAATGCACAAGTACAGATGGCTTGCCCACTTTGAAGATATGATGATGGCTATCCTAGAACTAAGGTCTAGTTAATCAGTGGGAATGAGAGGATTCTGGAATGAGAGACTAGCTGGAAGTCCTCAACTGACCAAGGTAAGATGCATGCAGTCCTGTAATGGGCAATGAGCCTTAAGTGGCAACTGGGGTACTTTGATCCACAAAGATCTATGACCAAGTGTAATATTCTGATTAAAAATTAAAAAGATAGGGAACCAATCATTTACGTTATTTAAGAAACAATTGAGAATTGTTTGAATGTTAATGTCAGCTACCACACTGGAAGGTTGTAATCTCTCATTCCGTTCCCAAATCTGATCAAGTTCACAGACCCAGGGCCCATTAATTGATGAGGAGGTGATGTTCAGAAAGGACTCTGAAATGCTTCTAGAAGTGTGTAAAATCAGTATTGCCCCAATCATTCCCCAAAGGGAACGTTAGGCATATCCCAGAGTAACTGTGTGCTCGAGAAAGGGAAATACCCAATATTTTGAGGATTACTGAATATACCATCTGTTCTGACACCAATACCTGGGATCCAAAAGGCCATCATATTGCCTGCAAGAGTGGGGGCTTATGGAGGCCAGAGGATAAATGAAATCCTATCCCAATGAGGTATCACAGTGGATCACTGGGTCTATAAACCTATTGTGTAGTTTTTTCCCCCACTCTCCCAATCTATAACTGGAATTAATACACTTAGGATCTGGCCCAACCGGGACCTGTAGAGAGAGAAGGGACCAACCGGAAGTCCCTGATGTGCACCATATCTTTTCTATTCAATCTGTTATTTTAGTTGAAGTAGTTAGAAAAAATTTACTTTACACAGATATGTAATTGGAAAAGGTAAATGTTTCATATCATTTTCAGATAATTGCTGTTCTTTGATACTACACCAAAATTCAACAAGTAGTGACTTTTCAAATGTGAGTTTCAGTGTGGAATCCAAAACTGTATCAGTGAACCTTTCATACTTAGTTACTTAATAACCCATTTGCCTGTCTTGCATTTTGAATACATCTTTTTGCCCGTTCTGGATTTTATAGTATTTTCTTAATACTGACTCATTTCATTATAAAATAGCAAAAAAACTTATTCATTATGATCACCACCAATCTTCTCAGAAAGGTCTTTAGAGATTTAGAAGCTGCAGTGCACAGTGCAGTTAAGCATTTTCCAGAATTCTAATTGTTGCTTTAAGGCTTAAATTTTGTCGTAATAAACAAATTCCATCAATTTTCCTTAAGGTGACAGGTTTGCTTCATTCATTTGCAGTAAAATGTCTGCCAAGTTCCCAAGTCTCAATGACCAGAGTTTGTCCAGCTGTTGTTCTTTCAAGTAAAATGCTACTGTGTGGGGAAAAAAATGACTAGAAAAACTCAATCCTGAAGACAACCTTCATGCTTCGGTATGCAGCAAGAAGTATTACATGTACACTTCCCATTTCAGCACACAGAATATTGAAAATGCTGAGTAAAGTGTAACACAAATAACGTCTTATGGAAAATAGCTATATTTTCGAGACAGTGAACAGCAGAGTGACACTATTTTACCAGATCAGAAATGAATACTTTTATTTCATCAGGATATTCTTAACTTTTTCCCCTCTGAGTGCCTGGCAGTATAGAATACAAGTACAGGTCGGTGCTTATTTGATTTGTACCAAGGCATCAGCAACACTGCCAACCATTGATGTTGGCATCACTGGTGCAAATATCAACGGTGTAAAAGGGGAAAATCACACCTTATATTATTATGAAAATAACTGGGAACAGGTCCCAGAGTCCCTCAGAAATCCACAAACCATACTTCGAGAACTTCTGCCTTAAAAGCCAATGAAGGCTGGAGCACCAGGTAGAAATAGAGACTTTATGAGTCCCCAAATGTGATCTTTGTGAAAGTGCCACACAGAATAAGGATCAGAAATTGCAACAACACTTTTCATGAGCCCCCAGCATGCGAGCAAAGGAGATTCAGTCCCTGGTGTTTCTTTCCACTGTGATGGAAACAGCCCCAGGTCCTAGCAGACAAAGAAGGCAAAGTTGCCTTTGAGAGGAAGCCAGTCCCTGCTCTCCCCCCAGTTATCTTCACAGATAACCAGAGGCCCTGGGAAATTCACGTGCACCTTTTCCTATAGCCCTTAGAGCAAGGAACAACTGTGAGAATAGACGTTGAAGAGCAGCTGAAATGCCACAAAATTCCCAGAGGTTGATTTGCAAAACAAGATCTAACCTGAGTCTAGTGAAGGTTCCTTCTTCACCCTAACAGGCTTGTAATTTCATTAGCAAGGAAATAAATACATCATTGAACTTTCTAAAATGTCTCCATAGTCCCCAGCACAGCACTGGCCCTATAATAAGACTTAGATAAATACCTGATTCACTGACTTATTGATATAATAAGAAGCTGAGCTGAGTTCGTGGGTGATGGAAGGGAACATAATGAAGCAAATATGCCCCAGGCAGAGATATTTCATGCAAACTCCCACATAATAGAGGTATGCACTCATGATCAAATTCTCTTAGTTCCATTTCCTTAATTTTTTTATTTGCAGATAAAATATCATTTTTAATGTCTTTTCATTTTCATAGACACTCCATATAGTTTGTCCTGTTCTGTAAACAATGCTCGCTCTAGTGGCTCATTCTTAGCTCGGCCTCACTCTGAGCCCTACAACCAACTGGTGGCCCCAAATAGCGCAGACAGCAGGAGGCTGACTTGCTGCCACCATGTCTCTCAGGCACAGCAGGTGCTGGCGGGGAGTCCTGAGGTCCTTAGAAGGGCTGTGGCAGAGAATGCGCTGGAAGAGTCTAGTACTTCTCGTGTTATATGGCGAGGACTTGAAATCTATTTCCTAGGTATCAAGTGCTTCAAGAGTACCTCCCTCAAAGCACCATTTTGCTACTGTGACATTTAACAGACATTTCAAACTTGAGAATGCATTCAGCAGCTTTAGTATATGCTGGCACTGAACACAGCACTCAAAAATCTGGTCCGGAATGAAAGAAAGATCTTCGTCTAAGCCCCTGGCCTCTGCAGAATGCTGCGATCGACTACAATGACCCAACGAGACTAAATAACTTATTCAATTTTAGCTCATGTACAAACCATCTAGAAGATCAACATTTCATCATATGTATGTATTATATGTTTTATGCATATTTTCCATACATAATATGTATATACGGATTACATATATTTTATGCATATCTACTTATATTTAGTATCCTCTGATATTTTTTTATTTGTTTGATTTTCAGAAAATGAAAGTCCCATTGGCAGCCTGCATCATTAGCAAAATGGGCTCTTTGAGGTATAGTTTTAGGACCAGTGGAAGGGCCCCCCCGCCCCACCAGCCTTCTGAAATTCCCTCTGCTCAACCGCTTGTAGGTGAGCGAAAGCCCTTGCACAGAAGCAATGTTTTATGTACAAAAACAGCTGTCTTAAAATATACAGTAGAGACAGTAATTTTTAATTCCTTTATACAAAAGTATAAAAGAATTCCCCATTTGGTGGGCAGAGATTGCAAAAGCCTGAGCTCCTGAGGGCAGTGGGTGCCATAACACAGTGTGGAGGAGGATGGAGTACCCCAGGGGGACAGAGGAACTTTAAAGGAGGGAAAGATCAGAGCTACTGAACACCAGCTGCCCGGATTTCACAACTTCGTCAGGCCAATTCAGAAAATGTCAGTTCTTTGAAACAGTACCATACAAGGAGGCCTTTTTTAAATAATTCTCCTGAAGCATGGCTGCCCTCCACTAATTGCTTGTTACCCAGAGCTGTCCTAATAACAGAGTTATTTGGCGTTTTCTTGGCTTACTGTTTTCAGGGAAAAACATATTTTAGCTTTTGATGCTTGATTTTGTAATGTCTATATGTGTATCAATATTTCGATCATGATCACTTCTCTACAGCAAGTTCTATACATGAATGGGAGAATCCAAATGCGCAGGTAGCGTGGCCAGAAAATCCACCTGTTGTTTGTTTGTTTGTTTGTTTGTTTACATTGAGAAACCAGGGCCACACCCCTCCCACTCCATCCTCCTGGCTTTATAAATGCTGCTGAGGGCTAGAAGCCTCTAAGAACAAAACACAGAAGAAGAAAGCAAGGACAGGAACCTGCCACGGGGTCCCTGCTCCTTCTACTTCAACAAAGCTCTCTGCTTGTAGACGCCAGGTGCACCCATGGAGCTTGCTTCCAAAGCCTTGGCCCAACTCTTCCAGGATTTTACTGCTTCCTCTGCTCTTTTTTCTTTTTTTTTTTTTCCTCTCTCTTTCTCCTTCTCTCCCTTGCTCTTTCCCTCCCTCCCTTCTCTTTCTCTCTCTCTTCCTTACTCTCTCTCCGCATCTCAGACAGCTGCGTCTCCGTGTCTCATCTTCAAGCTCCACCTATTCAAAAACTCAACTTGTTTGAATATTGTTAATCCACGATGTCTGAAATTGACTTCTCCTGTCTTAAAACCTCTAGTGCTTAGAGGAGAGTTCTCCAAAAGAGCAGAATAGTAGACAAAGAGGCATGAGTGAGCCCAAACGTGTTCTGGGTGTATTCTTTATGTTATTTTTAATTTTTTCTTTCCATGGTATGAACTCAGAAATGGAATGCATATATAATATAGAGAGAAATGGAATGGAATAGATATTTGCATTACAATCGGTTTTCCATGGCCCACCAGAATATAAAATCAATCCAGAGTTATCATGAAGTCAGGCTTTCCATCAGGACTCTGGATGCTCCCTCTGTCCTCCGTGTGGCTCCTCCACCTGCCTCCCTCTGCCCCATCTGCGCACACTGGGTTGGGGCACATGACACCTCTGACCTGCCATTTGCAATCCAGTGGCTCACACCATCTTTCTATAATTGCATTCTGGAATTTTTAAGAGGTTCACCATTTTATAAATCCTTGTCGAATTATCCCAGCTTGAAGAATAATTCTGGTGGCGATATGCCCAAGTGATTTATTCTCTACTTCATCTTAAATATTCTCACAATCATTTTTCTCCTTTAAGTTTTCTTTTCTTACTTTCAAATTTTTGCTCTTCACTCTTCCTTCTCCTCAAATCCATCTAGAATAACAGTTTAAGGTTTCCATGCCATTGCTTTTTATCATTGTGCTTAAATTTTTTACTGCTTCTATACTAATGTTTTTAGGATTTGATCTTAGCCTTTATTTCGAATTCAATCTATTTTAACTGAAGTTTTAAATTTTAGCTTTAATGTTTAACTTTCATATTAGAGCTCAGCTCTCCTATGTTTATGGGAATTAAGAGTTAGTAACATACTCTCATCTGTTTAACATTTCTTCTCAACATTTTATGTTCTTACAATTTTTAAAATTTATTTTCCCAATTGCACCTCTTCTCTTATTCTTTTCTATACCCTTTTATAACATTTGGTGAGAACCTTCGTCCCCTTCTGTGTAAATTGTGTAATGAGTCTGAATTATCAAAAAATAGAGGAGGGTGAAGGTTTATTTCTGGAGTTGTCCTTATGCTTCTCTGGCATTTCCAAACAGATCTAGACCTCACACTTCTAATGAGGAACGTTCAAAAACAAACTTGAAACACTCAATTTAATCTATAGGTTAATCCTTAAAAGATTTTGTTCTTCCCAGGTAGGCCTCCTTCATAAGGGAGGGTCTCTCATCTTATGTAGAGAAAGACACATTTTGACATTTATAACCTTTGCACATATTATACACATGTACCATGAGCCTGAAGGTTTTGCAAATTCAAGGCTAGGGCAGAACCCTCCATTCACTGCCCCTGGCCTGAATCCTGAAGAAATCAGGTGGTTATAGACCTGCTGCCAGTTATAGACCTTATGATTAATAATATAGCAGTGAACCAGAGAAAAATTCTAGTTACACTTGCACACTCAATCAATTTTCTGGATTGTGACAGTTTCCTTCTCAGAGGACCATCCAGGGGTCCTCCAAGTGTTGGAATACACTGACCCCCTTCACTCATTGAAGGGTTAAGGTGAAGATTCCAAGGAGAATTTGATCCAGATTCTGAGAGATAGGTGTTTATTTATGTGGGGAACTATATTGGGAAAATCCCAGGATAAAAAACATACCAGACCCTAAAGAGAAGAAACATTTTTGCTTTAGATCAATTATTTGGTTCTCTTTAGGAAAATTCTGTATCGCGATGGATAGAAATGTTCTTCCTAAAGGAGCACTGAATATTCTTCTGGGGAGAATATAATTTCAGAAAAAAAACCTAAATCTATGAAGTCCTAGATGAAAATCAAATTATTTGTGGTTTTTTGCACTTTATATCCCTTCTGGTGAACCCTACTATGTAGTTTTTGTCTTATCACGGAGTTAACTTGAATTTCCATATAGTGACGAATGTCAATGAACATTTTTCCATGTGTTTCTTGGTCATTTGAATATATTCTTTTGGTGAAGTGGCATTCAAATCTTTTGCAAATTTTAATTGGGTTTTTTTATATTATTATTATTGAGGTATAAGAGTTTTAAATGTTTAACACAAATGATTTGTTAAGTACCTATTTTGAAAATATATTTTTCAGTCTGTGGCTTTTCATTTTCTTAAAAACCCTTAAGAGAGGGTTAAGTGGCTTAAGTGTTTTGGCCAGGATCACATAGCAAGCCTGCTTGATTCTAATTCCACCGTTGTTTCCAATAAGCCATAATAAGGGCAGACTTTCCCCTCATACCACCGAGGAAAGTCTGTGGTATGAGAAACATACCCACAGATCAGGAATTTATGTTGGGGGAAACGGGTAGTAATCTGCAATTAAAATATGTTGCCTCTTAAGAAGAAACCCCATTGGTAATTTCCCATGTGGAAAGACTACCAGACTCAAGTATTAATAGTAAACCCTTTTTTTTTAAGACCGTTTCTAATGCAATAAATAAATCTGATTTTTAAAAGCCCTTAGGACACATGGGTGACTTAGTTGGTTAAGCATCCGACTCTTGATTTTGTCTCAGGTCATGATCCCCAGATTCTGAGAGTGAGTCCTACATTGAGCTCTGTGCCAGGCATGTAGCATGCTTCAGGTTCTCTCTCTTCCTCTGCCCCTCTCCCCACTAAAAAAATTAATAAATCAATAAACTTTTAAAAGCCCTCAATGTTTGACATAGACTCTATATATAAACAAATTTAAGCTTTAATAGAATGCAAAAAAAAAAAATAGCTTTGCAGAAATTTCAGTGGGCCAGTACTATAAAATAGTAGTTTATACATAAGCACAGAATTTTGCTGAAGTAACAGAACCCTCATTTAAGGCCATAACAATGACCTGAGTGTTACTCTCTTTTCCATAGGAACACACATTCTAATAGAACATCCCTAGTCCATGAAGAGTACTGATATATTTGTACTGATCATTTGTATCCTTCCACTTCATTCCCTTTGAAGTACCTGGCTAGGCATAGAAGGATATACAAAGGGACCTAAACATGGACTCAGTCTACCCCTTTGGCCTAATGCTTCTGACCAACTTATTGACTTTATTTTCCTCTAAAAACAAAATTTATTTAAATGTTTCTTAATGACCTGAAAGAATCCCTAGTTATATTCACAGTTACTAATTTAAGACAGTACAAGATATCACAGAAAAGCATCTTATTTCCTAAACGATTAACTTCAAAGGAAATTGCAACTTATGATTTACCAAGAAATTGTCACATTCCAGAGAGAAGATTTTATGATACATGCATAGTTTCTCTTCAACTGAGACAGATGCATATTCTTTCAATTATATGGAAGCACGTTGTTTTCTGAGTTCTTACAATGCTTTCTGATTTTAAAAAATTTCATTTAAACGCCTAATTGGAAAAACAGAAAGAGAAACAAATGTCTGGGGAAGATGTTCTTACCGAAGAACTGATCAAGGAGTTCTCTGAATCATGGGCTTTAATTATTGGCTGGTCATTTCTTTTTATCCACACCGTTGGCATGGTTCCAGCTACCTGGATGCAAAGGATAGTCTATGTGAGTTTTAAAAGAGTCACTCAGTACTTACTTCTGCCAAAATTGTAGACTCATCATTTTAATCATTTTATTATATAGTCTGCCTAAAATGCATGCCACTGTTTTCCTTGATAATCAGCACACTGGGCCTTATCAGGCCTGTAGGTCAGTAAACCGAGAATTACGTGCAGAATTTGGACATGAGTATTCCTCAGATGAGCCCAATTCTACATTTTGTTTAAATAAAGTTTTTATTTTTATCAAAATTATATGCCTATGTTTTAAACTTAAATATTTCTGTACTATTGTTATATAAAATAACTTCCCTGACCAATTCCCCTTTGTCCCATTCCCTCCTCTCCTTAGGTAGCCACATTCAATTCTTTCCAAGCTGACATTTTAAAAAAAATTACTTTGATATTATTAAATAGCATGCTTACTAATTCTTGACTATTCAGCTTTAGTGTTTTCAAAAGGATACCCATTACAGAGGATGAGGATGAATCTTTATTTTCTCTCCCACCACTCTGTACTTGCCTGTTCCTCATCTCCATGTCCTCTTGTTATAGTTTAATCATAATATAAATCAATAGTCAACATTTACATTGATAGGACTATGTAAACACTATTCCCAGCTGAGTTGCACAATAAACTATGATTACTCAACTTCACTGTACACCTCTTTGTTTTTCCTGGGTTAATAATTGCATACTTGTCTAATTTTCTAGGTAATTATCAATTTAACCTTAAATTTTCAGGCAATCCTGTATCTCTCCTTAGTAAATAACAAATATATAAGATAGTCTATCAATTTTATCTTCTTTAAGAAATATCTTCTGGAGTCATCTGAGGTGTTCCCATATGGACCAGTTGTTTACTAAACCTCCATCCCTTCCTAAAGATTCCCTTTTCTCTCCTCTCAATGAGTTTTTTTATTGTTTTTTATTTTATACCTTCCTCATTCCTGGGTTACTTTCTTATTTTGATAAAGGATATTTTCCAGTATCTCCCAAGATAAGATGCACTAGTGGTAAATTTTTGAGAACTTACATATCTAGCAATACCTACTTTTTTTCATACTCCGTTGATAACTTGCCTGAGTACAGAATTATAAGATTGGAAATCATTTTCCTTTAGAATTTTGTTCTCCAGCTTTTAGTGTCTAGTTGGGTTTCCCACCCCCCAACCCCCAAGGGTTCTGGTATGTCTAGATAATTTTCCTTGGTGAGGGTGAAATTTTGCCCATTTTTCTAGACACTCATTGGGCCTATTTGCTTAATAACTCATGTATATCAGATCAGGAAAAATTCTTCAAATCACTGCCTGAAAAAAAAAATCATTGCCTGATAATTTTTTCCCTTCATTTTCTGTTTTCTTTCTGAAACTTCTATTATTTATATAATGTATCTGCTGTAGTTCTCTAATTTATTATTTCTCCTATTTTCCATTTCTTAGCTCTGTTTTCTGGGAAATTAATTTTATTTTCCAGTGTCTTCTGTTGAGTTATTTTTTTCTGCTGTCTTATTTTTTAATTTTGAGGTCTTTGTTTCCTATGTCAGCATTTTTAGTTTCATCTGTTCTTGTTTCATGGTTATAATAGCTCCTTTAGTTCTTTCAGGATATTTATGATGTTTTTTAAATCATCTCCTCTTTGTGTGTATTTCTAATCATTTCCTCTGTTTCCTCCAAGTTTCCTTTTCCCTTCTTCATCTGTTTAATCTCTCCTTCTCTCTCTAATAAAAGAGGTTTTCCTCAGCTATCTGGCAAGTCTAAGTTGTCTGTTTTAATTTAAGAGTAAGAAAGTAAGAATGGACTCAATAATACATGGGCTAAGACTCAAAGCATGAATTTTATTGTGAGATGAGCAGAGGCACCTAGGTGGCTCAGTTGGTTGAGCGAACGACTCTTGATCTGCTCAGGTCATGATCATAGGGTCTTGAGTTTGAGCCCCGTCTTGGGCTCTGTTCTCAGCATGGAGTCTGCTTGCGCTTCTCCTTTCTGTTCCTCCCTCTGCTTGTGCTTTCTCTCTCTCTCTCTCTCTCTCATTCTCTCTCTCAAATAAATATATAAATAAATAAATAATCTTTATTATGAGGGGAGGAGACTGAAGCATTTTATTAGAAGATCAGTGATGTTGGGACATCTGAGTGGCTCAGTGGTTGAGCGTCTGTCTTTGGCTCAGGTCGTGATCCCAAGGTCCTGGGATCAAATCCTGCATCAGGCTCCCCGCAGGGAGCCTGCTTCTCCTCTGCCTATGTCTCTCCTCTCTCTGTGTCTCTCATGAATAAATAAATAAAACCTTAAAAAAAAAAAAAAGAAAGTAACCCTATGTGTTCAACATCCTTTGCCTAATCACAGATAGGAACAACCTAGCAACCACAACTAGCTAGTGTGAAGTTTGTGCCACCTCTGAACCTCAGGGTTTACAGGTTTAGATCTGTAGAAGCTTCCACCCTCTCCTACCCCAATTCACAAGGCCCACCTGTTTGAAGTATGCAGTTAGGATATACTGCCACTGGGTAGTGGATCTCAGTATCATTCCTAAGGTCTCAACTATAAATTGCATATTTTGAAAGAGATTCAAAGTTTATCCACTGATGTTTCTGTTCATATTATTTATGAAAAGAAATGTTTTCCTTTAAAGTGCAAATATTTAAATGTGTCCTAAGAAGGAATACAAGTGATGTTGAATCGGTTTGTTATGTAATTTCTAAGGGAAATATTAGATCCTTCTCACTAACCTTTGTTATAAAAAACAGTTTAATACAACCCTGTTCTTTATATAAATATCATATAGAATATTCCTTCTAACACTTCTTGAATTCTAAATTTCAAGGCAATATTTTAAATATTTACCTATGACTTTTTAGCCTTCAACAACTTTTGCCTTCCAAACCTGGAAGATTTTGAAATACATCTTCATTTCTCCTAGTATTTTGTTTCTTCTGGCTGTTGTACTCCGCTGAATTGCTAGTGATACCTGGATAAATCTTCCCACACTTCATCAGAGCAAGAGAGATCATGCCAAGAACCAAAATCTAAATCAGTCAAAAGCCATTGTGAGAATAAGTAATACTCAGCACTAAAAATAAGCAAACTGTTGATACACATAACTTAGATGCATCTCAAGGACATGATTATGAGAAAAAAAGCCACACCCAAAGGTCATCCACTGTATGATTCCATTTATATAACATTCCCCAAATGACAAAATCATAGAGATGAAAAGCAGTTCATGATTGGCAGGGAGGAGGAGGCAGGTATGACTCTACAGAGTAGTTTTATATCTTGCCTGCAGTGGTGGCTACACAAAGTTACAAATGTGATAAAATGATACAAAACTATACATACAATGGACCAATTTCAATTTCATGGTTTTGATATTGTAATGACTATGTGATATAGAACCATTGGGGGAAACTGGGTGAAGGGTACCAGAAACACTCTGTACTATCTTTCCAATTTCCTATGAATTTAAAAGAATTTCAGGTCAGGTCAGGTCAGGTCAGGATTCCAGGGTCCTGGGATCAAGCCACACATCCACCTTGGACTCCCTGCTCAGCAGAGAGCTGGCTTCTTCCTTTGCCCCTCTCCTTGCTCATGCTCTCTCATGTTCTCTCTCTCTCTTTCTCTCTCTGCCTCTCTCTCTCTAAGTAAATAAATATTTTAAGAAAAATAATTTCAAAATAAATTTTTAGAGAAAAATTTAAAAAGAATTAAGAGGGGCACCTGGGTGGCTCAGGCAATTAAGCATCCAACTCTAACTTCTGATTCAGGTCATTATCTTAGGGTGGCAGGATCAAGCCCCATGTTGGGCTCCACACTCAGTAGGGGTCTGCTTCTCTTTCCTGCTCTCCCTTTGCCCCTCCCTCCACTCATGCATGCTCTCTCTCTCTCTCAAATAAAGAAATCTTTTTTTTAATTTAAATAAAAAGAACAAAGAAACCAATATCTTTTAATAATCAAAACGTAGATACCTGAAATTTATACATTAGAAATTGCTTTGAAGTACACCATCAGTTGTGGGCACCTTCTGTCCTGTTGTGTCTAGAGATGAAGTGAGGCAGTAAAACTCCCAGATTCCAGGTAGGAACAAATGAGTTTTATCTCACTACATCATGTTCTACATCACCACAGTGCAATTCATTTATACAGTTTGAGGATCCATGTACCATAATTTCTATATTGAGTTTAGAATTTAGCTTGAGTCTTAATTTCTAAATTTGTGCTTCTTTTTGGCTTCTACCTATTGAAACGGCATGTTTTTTTTTTTTTTTTAATGCTTTAAAGTTGAATGTCTGTATTCAGTAATACAGCACCTTAGAATTTTGCATTTTTTTCTTTATTACTTGTCATATAGTTTTATTACTTCTTGAAAGATTGTTTTCTTTTATTGTTCTGGGCTAGAGACTGTTAAAAGGTGGCAGCAGTTGCTCAGAATAACAACAACATTTTATGGAGAAGTTTAGAACCTTTATTCCATGAAGAAAAGTCATTCTGAAGTTTTAATGGTGCCCCTATCAATCATCACAATTATGTTATTGTTTGAACCTGCACTACTGAAAAACAATGTGTGATATTCCCCCAAATCAAATTTTAATGAATAACAACTTGGTATTTACTGCATTGTTATTGTATTCTGGTAGCTTTGATTTACACTTGAATCATATCAACCATATATTTAGTTGATATGAAAGGCATTCCCCAGGCTAAAAACGGACTATATTCTATTCACAAATTGATGATTTTTAAACATAAAACTTATTTTCTCATAGTAACACTATTACTTATAGTTGATTCACAGATTAATCTACAGTCAGATTTAAACCTAGAATTGGATGTATTACAACCAGAACTGTCATGGACCTATCCACTATCATTAAAGATTTGTTGATGTTGTTCCAAAAAATCAAACAAATGCACACAGTACTTTGAGGAAGATATATTCAAACAACATAGTAAAATGTCTCCTATTTCCTCATATTACGTTTTCTAACTCTCCAATTGCTTATAATCTTGCTCACATTTTGTCCAATTCTGGCCTCGTGCTGACCTCCTAAGTTCAGTGGGAGATAAGGCCTCCGGCAGGAAGTTCGGATTCCACAAAGGGCACCCTGCAGGGCAAGAAGGTCAATTTGAATCCCTTTGCACCTCATCTTCCTTGCCAGTCATCAAATCAGTGGCTCTCAATTTGAAATGCTCCTTCCCTATCTGCTCTATGAGACTGTTATTGTTAGCCCTTTGAGCACTTCTCATTCAGAGTGAACACAGCATCTGAGGATGCAGGAGGGACACTCTTTTTTGGGGTCTCTGTGTGGGTGTGAGGGTATCAGCCTGGTTCTGCCAGAGACACTGATACAGAGTCCTTCTTTGTCCATCCATCCACCTTGCAGCCTCCACATGGTGTGGCCTTTCCATGGGAACCTGAGCCCCTCTAAGAGCACCAGCACTGTAGAAGCCTCATACCCCAATTCCCTCTGTGGCCCCCACAACCCTCTGCCCCTCTTGTGCCCTGTAGGTTCCTACTGAGCCTCTGGAACCCATGGCTCTGCAATCCTGCCCTACTTGCTAATCACCTGCTCGCTTCCTGCTGCTCCCATTCCTGCTGGGCCAAAGCTGTGAACTTCTTCTCTACTATCCAGGGGTGGAGAAGGGGCAAATAGAATGGGCAACATAAGGGAGACAGTAAACCTAAAGAAGAGGTTAATCCTAAAAGTAGGGTGATGGTTGGACATATGCTAACATGCATCATTCCATTCTTCTCAACAGCAAAGAAATGACTGTACCTACCAAAAGAAAATTCAAACAAGGAGATTTCATAGGTTGAAATGAGAGAGCTCCATGGGGCTGCTAGTCAACATCTAAATAGCTTTCCTGGGAGATAATGAAGAGGTGGAGGTTTCTGTTTCAGGAGGAGAGATTGAGAGACCTTGGGAAGCTTCAAGACTCCTTGGTCTCTTGGGGATGTCCTTGGATTGACTAGACCAGATATTTGTGTGTAAATTGTATTCTGATGACCAGACTGTTTATGTATTTGGAGGGGAAGGAGGATCTATGTTTGGTCAGATCTGTTAGCTTCATTTAGCATGATTTATACTTTATCATGTTGACTATATATCCTATCCTCCAGGAAGTCCAAGTTTTTCTTTTTGTTATGTCTCAGCTTGGTCTCACAGAATTAAAAAAAAAAAAAAAAAAAAAAGACTTCTGATGTGTCTCAGAGATTTAACATCATACCAATTAGACAACGCTGGTCAGTAATTTTTTTAAAAATCAAGGCAGAGAGTTCTAAAATGCAGATTGTCTGAAGAGGGATGGGCCTGTTTGAGAAGTCATTACCACCCATCACTAAAGGTGTCCCAAGCAGAAGTTGGACATTGGAGCTGGAAAATTACAGAAAGGCAGAAAACCATAGAGGTCTTATCAGCCCATGACTTCTAGGATTCTAAAAGCTGGGGGGAATTTGAACATTAAAATAATTACAATTAAGTTCATTGAATTCAATTTTAGCCTATAATTCTAATATACTATTTGGGTGGCACAGATGCAGTTCCATTCTTTTCCCAAAAGGAGACAACCTATGTCCTTCAAAGTGTAATTCTTGTGCACAGAGTTGACATTCAGAAAACGTGATCTGAGAGGCCATGCACCTCAAACTGTAAACAATAAAGGAATACTTACCCCTAAATTTTGACAGTGACCTTTAAGTATTGTTCTATTTCCTACCTGTCTAATAATATTAAGGTTTAGGTTGGAATATGGAAGCATGAATTTCACTCTGGGGAAAATACTACTGTTTATAACCATGGGAAGAATTAAAAAGGGAGGTGGAGTTTTTTAAAGAGTTTTAAAATAATAATCCATGGGTACAATAGACTAAAAAAGTAAAAACAAACATTTTACTTCCAACATGTTTTTATTGAATTTCATGTTTTATTTTTAATAAAAAATAACTTAAACATACCCTCTTGTGACAAACTGCCATAAGCTAAACTTTCTTAGATTCGTTCAGAGTTAGACAGGAATTAGATTTAAATCATTTATGCTTCTACTTATATATTTCATCAATATGTTTTTCACAGTTCACCGATGACCTACCTCAGTGCTCACAGAGCATGGCACCAGCATATGCTTGGAACATTTGATTGCTTCAAGAGAAGAAGTGATCGCAGGTTACAAAGTGAGTTTTTAATCGGCTTTCTTTTATAACACTTATCCTCTCTTGCCATTGGCCTCAGGCTTCCTGTTCTCCAAAATTCTTAGGCTAACATTTTATCTCTTTATCTGTTCAAGTGTAGCAAGCTTGTATCCAGTTCTACATGAAATTAAAATGTGTCACCACTCTCCTAGAGACATCTTATATTGCTTTTAATAATGTGTCCATCTTCTGTCATGAATAGGCAAGCACTAGTTCATCCCTCAATAGATGGTATTGATTCACTAAACCCTAAAGATTTTTGACCTTTTTAAAAAGTGATTCCCACTGCACAAGATATTCTACAAAGTGACAAGGACTTCTGTGCATTGAGATGAAATTGGTACCATTTAAATTGAGCATATTTTCTGGGGAGATTCAAAAATCGCATCGTTAACTAAGGGACATTTTGAATAATTTCAGTTGTGCTTTTTCTGAAAAGGGAAATAGTGTAAAAAATGAGACTTCATGATATAAATTGAATCTAAAATCAGCAAAGGGATTAATAACCTAAGTTGATATTGATATAAATTAGCTGTGAAGCTGAATAATGCTTTTGGGTGTGAAGGAAGGATTAAGCCAGAAACTAATTAGGCAATGAATGATCCAAATGACTGTGTAGAATTAAGATTTGAAAGTACTTGTGATTTAGAGTCAAAAGATCCACATTCTATTCCCATGTCTGCCACCTGATGAAATTTACTTGCCTCCAAGTGCACAGTTTCTTCACAAGTGAAAGGCGGGGGCTGAATTAGATGATTGCTGAAATCTTCTCTGGATTTGGCAATCTATGATTTAGCAGGTTCACATGTCATCCAAAAATAACCTCTGGTCCAAGCTGATTAATTTAAACAAAAGTCCTATATTCATTCATTCAATAAATATTTATTAAGCAAATGTTACATAAAAAGCATTGTAATAATGTTGTAATAGATATTCGAAATGCAAAGTTTGTCAAAGGAAGTTTGAGTCTGACCTATCTGTACCTCATCCCAATAGAGGTATCCTGAAGAGCATCAAAAGGCACATGCAGTTTGGGAGAGAGGTTGGAACTGGAGCTAGGGATTTGTGAGGGATCAGCATGTACTTTTCTTTTGCAATCGGTGAATCATTAATACTAAAGGTGAGCACCAAGGGTCGCATTTATTAAGGTAGCACATAGACCCATGGTCTCTTCTGGCCTATGGAATCTGGTGACAGATAGTACTGCCATTGATTCCTCATTCTCAGACACAAATTACTTTTCTTCTTCTCTCCTGTATTCTCCATAGCTGTCATCATTATGTCTCTCACTTGAAATGTCTTGTAGTTATTAAAATAATTTCTCAAGAGTATACACATTTCAAAGGTAATTTAGTAACCTAAAGGGATTATCTGACAACAGTGGAATGTTGGGCATCAGTGATAAGCTCTTGGAGGGATATTTCTATGAAAGGCGTATTACCAAGGCCTTAAAATTATATCATCAAGGTGAACATAAACTATGCTAATGCAAAATGCATATTCTTGAGTTTGCTTTTGCAAGCCATGGTAAATCATTCTGTTCTTAAGATTAAACTGGTAGTATCCTACTTACTTCCACTTTCAATATAGACATACCCAGGCAAATCACATATGTATTTACTAAATTGCTCAAGTACTTCCCATTTTCAGGAGGTTTTGTGTGCATGTATAACCAAGAAATATTCTCATACTTAATGGTACTGTGAACAGATTTCTGTTATTTATATGCTCTTCATACTCAAATCGGTGTATCATAGAGTACAATTTCTTTCACTCTATATCTTTCATTAGATCTATCTCTATCTCACTAAGCATTCAGTTAAATATGCTCAACAGAGTTTATCGGTTAAATATGCTCAACATGAGAGTAATGAATTCATTCATTCATTTATTTATTAAACCTATATAAGTTGAGGTCCTAATATATACTAAGTGCAGCTTAACTTTTTAAGAATATAAAAGTGAGTTGGGGTACCTAGGTGACTTTGTTGGTTAAACATCTAATTCTTGATTTCAGCTCAAGTCATGATCTCAGGGTCGTGAGACTGAGCCCTTTGTTGGGCTCTGTGCTGGGCATGGAGCCTGCTTGGGTTTCTCTCTCACCTTCTGCCTCCACCTCTTCCCCCTTTTCTCTCTCCCTTCTCTCTCTCTCTCTCAAAAAAAAATATGTAAAGATTTATATAAAAGTGGATATATAAAAAACAGAGTGTTTCAACTGTCAAGTGGGAAAGATAAGCAAACTGAAAGAGTTCTATCATTGCTTATAATATAAAAATTATATATATATATAATGAAAAGTTAAATAAAACTTTAAGAGCTATAAACAGGAGATGAATTAATAACCATATATCCAATGTCCATACTGCCCAAAGCTATTTATAGAGTCAATGGAATCTCTATCAAAATTTCAATAACATATTTCACAGAAATGGAAAAAAAAATAATCCTATGAATTATATGTAACAACAAAGTCCCCTAATAGCCAAAGCAATCCTGAGAAAGAACAAAGCTGGAGGTATCATACCTCCTGGTTTCAAATTATATTACATAACTATTATAATCAAAATAGTATGGTATTGGCAAAAAAAAAAAAAAAGACATAGATGAAAACAGATATCGGCAAACATAGACTAATGGAACAGAATTGAGAGCCCAGAAATAAACCTACACATATACAGTCAACTAATATTTGACTAGAAATCCAAGAATACTCAAAGGGGAAAGGGTAGTTTCTTCAATAAATGGTGTTGAGAGAACAGGATATATTATATGCAAAAGAATGAAATTGGACCCCTATCTTAACACTAGTCAGAAAAATTAGTTTGTGGTAGATCAAGTTCTTAAATGTAAGACCTGAAACTATAAAACTTTAGAAGAAAACACAGGGTAGAGCTTCCCAACTTTGGTCTTGGCAGTGATTTTTTGAATATGAAAACAAAAACATAAGCAGCAAAAGGAAAAATCAACAAGTGGAACCACATCAAACTAGAAGGCTTCGGTGCAGCAATACAAACAAAACAAAAAGGCAACACAGTATAGAGAAAATATTTGCAAACCATATATCTGATAAGTGATAATATCTAAAATATGGAAGAACTCATCAACTCAATAGCAGAAAAACAAATAATTAAAAAAACAGGCAAAGGATCTGAATAGACATTTCTCTAAAGAAGACATAAATGGCCAACAGGTACATGAAAAAGAGCTCAACATCACTGAACATCAGGAAAATGCAAATTACAACCCCAATGAGATGACATCTCACACCTGTTAGAATGTCTGTTGTCAAAAGGCAAGAGAAAACAAGTACTGATGATGTTATGGAACCTTTGTGCAGCATTGATGGGAATGCAAATCGGTATAGCCATTGAGAAAACCAGTATTGAAGTTCTTCAAAAAGTGAAAAATGGAACTTCCATATGATCCAGCAATCCCATTTCTGGGTATATATCCAGAAATATATAAGAAAATGAAATCACTGTCTCCGAGAGTTGTCTGCACCCATGTTCATTGCCATTATTATTCATGATAGCCAAGACATGGAAACCTAAGTGTACATCAACAATGAATAGATAAAGAAATAAGGACAATGTGGTTTTATATCTCTATATAGATATAGAATAGATCAGCCATATTATTCAGCCAAAAATAGAAAGGAAATCCTGCCATTTACAACAATGTGGATGAATCTAAGGGCATTATGCTAAGTGAAATAAATCAAAGAAAAGACAAATATTGTATTATCTCCTTTACATGCATAATCTTAAAAAAGCCAAACTCAGAGAAACAGATAGTAGACTGGTGCTTGCCAGGGGCTGGGGGGCAGGAGAAATGGTATTGGTCAAGGATTATAAACTTCCAGTTCTAAGATTCATAAGTTCTAGGAATCTAGTATACAGAATGATGACTATAGTTAACAACACTATGTTGTATACTTGAAAATTATTAAGAAAATAGATCTTAAGTATTCTGACCATCAAAAGAAGGTAATTTGTGAGACGATGAATGTGTTAACTAATTTTCTAGTGGCAATCATTTTGCAACATATACAACGATCAAATCAGCATGTTGTACATCTTAAACTTCCAAATGGTATACGTCAATTATATATCAATAAAGTTGGAAAAATACAAGACTTTTCCCATTGATTTTCATTGCAGTAAAACTTACAGTGACTTCTGATATTTACCAAATACCATATAGTCTCTCTGAAAACTGTGTAGAAGAATATCATCTAACATTAGGCGTAAAATTATGTCATATATTTTAATTTGGCCAAAGAAATTAGAAAATATATTCTGGTTCATGTGAAGTTTTCTTTGAAGACTCCGACTTGAAGAATATTGCATGAAATAAAGAGAATGAGTTAAGAATCTTGCATTATGAATGGAAAATAATAATTCAATTCCTATTCAAAGAATATATTCATATTCACAATTCACAGTCAATTAAAATACCAGAGGCAACTTTCTCTAAAACTACCAGCAATAAATAGAAATATGTATGTCGAGAAATAAAAGAAGATATGGAATTAATTATATAATGACAAAAAAGTTTTTTTTAAATGTGTTACATCTTTCTCACTCTAGTGGTTTCTAGTTTGTTTTGCTACATAAACGTGTATTTACATGAATGTGTTTTGTATCTTGAGTTCATATCAGTTTATGGTTTTATATCATCCTGCTATACACTCTTACTGTGTATAGACACAGGAGAATTCTGCATATATGAATTTCTCTTTATAGAAACTTTCATCTCAATAGATTTTTCCCCCCCTCTTAGTCCATAATGCTCTAAGGATTGCTTACTGGTCAATGTTGATTTTAAAAACGCTAAGTGTGGGTTTATCTTTGATCTCATGTTTGACTTTGCAAATGAAATGACTCGGATTTGGGAAGACTAGGTGTTTGTGTTGGGCTTCATGCTGAACGGTGACAGCCGTTCCAGGCTCTCAGAAATAGCAGAGACAGATCTACAGCTTCACTCATAGCTTGTTCTTCATGGTGAGCAAAGTACATATGTATCAGTAGATTACTAAAGAGACTATAAAAATTGTTAAAATATAACTCAATAGGAGTTGAAACTTTCAGGCAATTGAAATATTAGTCTTCAGATCAAGAGAGGTTTTATTACTGACGTGTTGGAGCAGATCTCTCTGATGAACAAAACTGACACACTTGGGCACTATACCCCTGACGGGAAATGGAAAACTATTTATAATTGCCTCAGTGGAGTTTATGAGAACTGAACCTGTCTGGCTGAACTTTTTCTCAACACTGTTCACCCTTAGTTACAGCTATCCACTATATTTTTTGTAAGTGTAATTATTCTCAGAGGCCCATTTGGAGGTTGCATGATATTGGCCTTATTTTCTCTGGCACATTTGTATGTAATCAAAGATAAACCCACACTTAGTATTTTTAAAATCAACATTGACCAATAAGCAACTCTTTCTTCTTTACCAGATTGCAAGTGGTAAGACAGTGCAGTCTCTCTATTAAAATGAGATTTCTTTGCTTCGTAATTCCCAATAACAAATACGATGCAACAATGGATCCTCCTTCTATAATTTTGTTACTTCTTGCTCTCTTTCTTCATAACCCTCATCAGAATCTGAAAACCATTGGAAAAATGCTAAAGTTGGTAAAACTGCATTTTTACACTTGAATTTCCACAACAAACTCAGGATTCTCTCACCCCTAAAAACCTAATAAATTGATATAAGCCCAGATAAATTAACCTGTGTATAACCTACTCTGCTTGCAAAGGATTTTGCAATGCTACATTTTTCTGGATTATTCGAGATGTTACATTAATTCCTTTGGGCTCTATTTTTTTAATCTCCAAAATGGAGAAAACAAATTAGCCTCATGTGGTTTTTGTAGGCTTAAACAAGAGAATTAAAGAGGGACAAACTGTACATGAACTAAGTGATTCTCTGCCTGGTTGTACAGCAGAGTCTTCTGGAAAACTTTAAAATTCATAGAATATATTCTCAGAGATTCTAATTAAATAGATCTGGCTTGGAGCCCAGGGATCTGTGTTCTTAACCTCATACCAGAGGTTCTGATGGGTAATGGTAACCAATTAGCTTAATAAAAGTTACCTTTATTGCTTTCTAGGATCCAAGTTTCCATATATTCCTTGTCGCTGTCCTGGGTGCTGCTGGAAGTAAATCGGTCTGATCCTAGGTTTAAGCTGGTTCACCCCTATAAGCCTTCACTTTCTTACTTGTATCTTTTTCACTTACTGTCTCGTATCCTTTTTACTTTTCCTCCTGAGCCTTGAGTTCCTGGAGCTTCAGGAAACATTAGGACATCAGCCCTTGCAGCCTACATGGTTGTCTGTTTGCTACCCTCTGCTGTATTACCATTGCAGTTGGCTTGAAAGCCTTGACCTCAATTGAACATTTCTAGAACACTTTGTGGCAAAGTTGACCCAGACCCGGCTATGGCATAGCCAACGATTTTGCCAAAATTGTGCCATGAATTATTGTGGTTGATATCATAATTTTTAATTTTGTATAACTCTTCTCAGAAAATATTTAACACATTCAGTATAATTTTTTAAACCTCTTCCTTGTTCCTGAACAGCCTTTAAACTTCAGGACTTCAGGAAGTGGTAATATATCAGCTACATTAGTTACGGCCGCATATAACAAGAACCCAAAATAAGAACAGCCTAGATACTACAGATTATTTCTCCTTTGTGTAAGAGACATCCAGAGATGGGCATAACAGAGCTGATATGGCAGCTCCATTGTAAAAAAAGGGCATAGGGTTTGTGAACCTGTTATACTATCCTAGCAGGTGGCTTTTATTTATAAGATTATCTCATCCTATAGTATTGTTGGAGTTCCAGTGTTTGCATAAGCATTTCTGTTACCCAGTAAGGAGGGGAAAGCAAAATAGACATTTCTCCCAGATGAACCAGTTCTTTTCAGGTGTCCTCAAGGAAGTCCCAACAGTTCCACATTGCTGTAAGGCTACGATGCTGCAGAAGTAGGGCAGTGTGGTCATCTAGCTGGGTGCATTGCCATCCAGAATAAAACTGGAATTATTTTACTAAGGAGACAGGGATCACAGATACTAGGAAGCAAACTGCAGTCTTTGCCACAGGGTGATCAATAACATAAATACTGCTAATGCTCCCATCACAGTGAGATTTCCAACCCAGCTACTTAGTGTATTCTCTTTCATGTAATGTCTGGCCAATAAAACTGGTTGTGGAGAACGTAGCTGGGGGAGTATTGATGATGGCTTTCTCTGATTCTTTATCCAAGAAGTTGTTGAAAATACAACCAGGGAGACGGGAAACACAGGTCTCAACAGTAATTGCTGTTACTTTCTGACCACTTCCTTTGTGTCAGGAGAATTACATGTGCTACATTATCGAGTCCTTACAACAAAACCAAGGGATTATCATTCCCATTGTACAGATGAAGAAACTGAAACTTAGAGAAGGTTAAGTAACCCAAGCTGTGCCCTTTACCCCAAGTCTGCACTGCTGTTGCTTGAAACAACTGTTTTAGGGTTGCATGGCCTGTTTTAGGGTTGGGAGTCATTATGAAGCTGAAAGGTAACTGCAAGTTTATAAGCTAAGAAATAGTAACAGATGCCTACTAGGGGATTCACATTGGAATGTGGGCATAGAGGGGACGTATCATCACATAATCACCACTTTTCAGAGCAGCATTTTCACAGTGTGCCCTTCAATTGGATATTAAATGTTATTTGATTAAAAAAAAAAAAGCTACGGTGAAATAAGTTTGAGAAATATTGGGTAAAATCAAGTTAAGCTGGAGTTTTCAAAGTACAGAAGAGTTCAGAGCTTTAAACATGCCAGTGTGCTTTCTCCATGTGTTCATTTTATACCTTCTACTCTTGTCAATATGCACATAAGAAGTAATATTATAGGGAGAACTTCTTCTTCCTAACATTGTGCCATTTTTTCCATTTGGCTAAAGCGTTTTTCCTTTCTTCACCCTGTCTTTTCCTAGATCCCATCTAGGAATTATATCTAATTTTTTTTAATCTTCTGTTGTAAACATAAGATCATAAAATACTCATTTCTCTGTTAGTTTTCCCACTCAGAAACATGGGCAACCCTTGAGGTCAATACATATAGATCAAACTCATTTTGTGATAACTATGTGATATCCCATATAATTTACCAATGACATTCAAAATAACAAACAATTGGTAAATGTCAATTGTATCTCAGTAAAACTGGAAAAAAAATTGTTTTTGTTTTTTCTGGACATTGATCAGTTAGAATGGTCTTCTAAAAAATAAAGAAAAAAACAAAACAAAACCCTGGTTTATTCCAATTGATTCTCAAACCTGCTGAGCAATTTCTAAACCATTTCTGTATGAGTTAATGTTAATGTTTCTTAGGTTTTTGTCACCACAAAAATAATTCAATCAATTTTATCGTAGGGTAATATTCTTATATCCTTTTACAGAATAAAATTGCAATTATCTACTAATTAGCATTTAAAATCAGTGTCTTTATTTCTATAAGAAATGGTCACCAAGGGGATCCCTGGGTGGCGCAGCAGTTTAGCGCCTGCCTTTGGCCCAGGGTGCGATCCTGGAGACCCGGGATCGAATCCCACGTCGGGCTCCCGGTGCATGGAGCCTGCTTCTCCCTCTGCCTGTGTCTCTGCCTCTCTTTCACTGTGTGCCTATCATAAAAAAATAAAAATAAAATAAAGCTAAAAAAAGAAAAAAATAAATGGTCACCAAAAATGGGATTGCTATTTCAAAGGGTACATGTATTTTTTAATTACTAATTTTGATTGTTATTACCTGAGAGACTCCAACTACCAGAGACATGAGAGTGCCTGTTGCCCACCTTTTTGACGGCATGAATTTTCATCACATCCTATTTTTTTATAATCTAATGGGCAAAAAGTAGAATTTCTATTTTCTAATTGACATATTCCTGCTAAAATGGAGGATAAACATCTTTTCACTAATTTACTGGCACTTGGATTTCCTCTTGTCTGAGTTGCCTATTTATATACTTTGCCTCTTTTCTATTACTTATTTCTCTTTTTCTTATCAGTACATAGGTTTTGCATATTGGGGCACCTGGGTGGCTCAGTAATTGAACATCCAACTCTTGATTTCAACTCAGATCATGATCCCAGTGTCCTGGGATTGAGCCCTCGATTGGGCTCTGTGTTCTGCAGGGAGTCTGCTTGAGGATTCTCTCCCTCTCCTGTCCCTACCCTGTCTCTCAATAAGTAAATAAATATATATATTTTTAAATTCTGCATCTTAACCTTAATCTGACATAAATACTGGACATGGTTTCCCCACACTATTGCTTTTCATTTAACATACTTTCTTTGGATTTACACAAATTTTAATCATTGTGCAGTCAAATTTGCCTCTTGTTTTAAAGATTCCATGGGATCCCTGGGTGGCTGAGTGGTTTAGCGCCTGCCTTCAGCCCAGGGCGTGATCCTGGAGACCTGGGATCGAGTCCTACGTCAGGCTCCCTGCATGGAGCCTGCTTCTCCCTCTGCCTGTGTCTCTGCCTCTCTCTCTCTCTTTCTGTATCTCTCATGAATAAATAAGTAAAATCTTTAAAAAATAAAAATTAAATAAAGATTCCAGAATTGCATTCTTGCTTTAAACAGTATCCTTCACTCCACAATTTTTCAGTGTCTATGTTTTCTTCTAGACTTTTTGTTTCATTTTAACATTATTATCCATGCTACATTCTATTTTCTGCATACTGTGAGGTAGGAGTCTATGCTTCTGTTCTTCCACATGAAGAGCCATCTTTGTCAGCACCACTTATGAAATAAGTCACCCTCTTCAATTACTGAATTAAAGTAACACATTTGTCACATATGACATGTCTGTATATACTAGATATATTTCTGGATGTTGTTTTTTCTACTACTCTATTTAGCTATTGCTTTTCTATTATCATACTTCTTTATTATTCTGATTCTGTAGATAGTTTCAGTATCTGATAACCCAAGAACTCTTTCACTATGTGATTCTTTCATAACTTTGGGAGCTATTCTCCAATATTTATTTGTCCATTAGAATTTTAGATTTGGTATTCTGTCTCAAAAATAAAAACACATGAAGTGGCACTTTGTTAAATGCATATATTTGGGGATAGAAAATAATTTTTTTACATTCTGGGACATAGCATGAGTTGAGCATTGTTCAGATCATTTTATATTTCTTAATACAATGTATAGATTTTTTTTGTATAGAGCTACAAAGCAATCTAAGTTTATTCCAAAGTATTTTACAATCTTGTTATTGTTTGATTTTTTTTTTCATTTTCCATACAAACGAATTATTTCCAGTACAGATAAAACCTAATGAATTTTGTAAGGCTATTTTTTATTCAGCTAGCTTACCACATTCTTATATTAATCTTACTAGATTTATTCCAGGGTGTATATTCATAATAAGTCAAAAGACAAAGCAACCCAGGAGAAAAAATATTTATAACAAAATGACAGATTAAAAATATATTTCTTAACACATAAAAAAAATCTGACAAACCAATAAGGAAAAAAATGTGATAGAAAATCTTATAAAGAATATGAAAGGGTAACTGATATAAAAGGCAAACACAAAGAATAACAGAAATGGCCTGTAAACATTTGAAAAGATGTTAAAACTCAGGGCATTAAAGAAATGCAAATTAAAATGAACTACTATCACACTGGTAAACATTTCACAGGTTGCCACTGCATAGTTTTAAAGTGGCAATAACACTGAGAGACTCTCCTTAGCCATTCTTAATGGCAGATTCAATTTAAATTAAACTTATGTCAATTGGTACCTACCTATTTGCTTGCCATTAGCTCCACCAGAATGTGAACATTCCAAAAGGACAGGGTTAAACACAAGATGAAAGACACAGACAGGAAGGAGATTGTATCATGGAAGAAGAGAGTCTATTCTCTTTTCAGTTGCTAATGTCTGGAAGGACCTGCAGGGCAACTCATTACCAGAAGAACAAACAGCTTTGCTATTAGATAATCATGAGAGCACAGAGTAATGAGAATGTGCAGGTATCTTCTTTAGCCCATACAGATGCACCTCTGTTGCCTACGTGTTGTTTACTTCCCTCGAATCATTTCTCTTCTCTCCTTTCATGTTCCTTGAGTCTTTTCTACTATTTCCCCTTGACCCCAGGACTCAAGGCTGCATTTGAAGGAGTTATGTGAGGGACTCTGCTGCTGAATCTATTCAGTGAATCACTGGATAGAATCAGATATTCAGATTCTTAAGAGTAGAATATCTATCTATGAGACATTAAATTGTTATTGACAGCCTTTCACAGCATAAATCAACTACATTTACTCTACTACAAAATGTTGCATATTTATTCCAAGGCGCTCCTCACTTCAGAAATGAATGTGAAGCAGGAGAGAAGTAGAAAGTAAACTTTGACACATAATACTCTGTGAAATATAGTAAAATATGTTAGAGACAAGAATCTTGTTGATCTTCTCTGGCTGTTTCTATATATCTCAGCTTAAAAAAATCTTATAGAATCCAGAAAGATCAATCATATTCTTCCATTTAGTAACTGAGCCAGGTATTGACCAAAGAAAATCTGGAAATCACTGGAATGAGAATGTCTTGGACATTCTAGGATCTAGGTTGTTGCTTAGATCAACAGAGGACAAGAATGGAAAACACCTATGTGGGGTTTTATCGCCTCTCGTGTATATAAAATGCACTCACCTTTCAACTCACTATGGCCATTTGATTTATTTCCTGGATTTTGTGCCTTACCAGAACCCATCATTCAGGTTCAGGCCAGCACTATGCAATGAATGACTGGAGCTTTTTATTCTTTTAAAGCCATTTTTTCTATGCCCTGTCTACATACCCAAGAACATAATAATTCAGGTTGAGGATGTTAAGGATTAGTAGGCAGAGAATTCAGTCACTAAATCATTACATCAAGTTCTGGGTCCTTGCTTTTCTATCCAATTGTCTTTAGAATTCTCTTCCCAACTTCCCAATTTATCCAGCTGATAAACACTACCCATTGTTCAGAACTCAGCTAGAATTAAGGAATCTTACCCTTCCCCCAGCCTTCACTGCCTTCCATATCCAGGCCAGGCTGTTAATCATAGTATGTATTATTTGAGGCTTTTGGGGTTGCAATGTATGAAAACAGCTACAGAAAAATTTAAGGAGTAATTATAAAAATAGAAAAGACACGAATGTAGCCATCCTCAAAATAGAAGTTGAGCTAAAAAGAAAGATGTTGAAGTCTCTTTCTCATCTTGTTTTTTTTTCCATTTGTTTTATTATTTTCTAGCTCTACAAACCAGTCTTATCTTTTTTCCCTCTGTCTATATACTGTATTGTGACTGCCACACAGTTTTAGTGGTTAATTTTACAGTCTAAACACATACAGAGATTTAGTAGCATTCAGAGCTCAATGTCATACTGAAAGAGGATGATTGACCCAGCTAGAATCAGGTGGACCCCAGGATCAACCACTAGTAGCTAAGCAACAAAGTTATAACATGAGTGTCAGGACCCAAACCCTGTGGATAAAGAAAATTTTTCAGAAAATTGGGCAACATTTTAAGCAGGAAAAACCTCCCAAAATTGTTTGCTATAATCCAAAGTATCTTCTTGAACTGACTTACCTAACTTAACCAAAATAGAATAGAAATCGTTTGAGAGCTAGTACTGTATCTCATCATTAATCTCTCACCATGTAAGGCTCAGGATGTGCCACATAATACGAGGATGTGCCTCATATTGTTTATTAAAGAGATGCCTTTTTATTAAACCCTTTTGACTGAAACGTTCACCTGGGTGCACATGGATAGTCTTATCAGAGCCTTAAGAAACTTGAGTAAAATCCTAACCTTACATGGAGTATTTGTGGGAGGTGGGGCAAGACAGTACACTTTAGTGCCCACGTGAAAGCATCGTTGGCCATATAATGAGACAGTAGAGCAAAGTGATTTTTTAAAAAATAGGCTTTGGATTCAAGGACGCCAGGGTTTGAATAAGGACTCTGCCACTTTATAAAGTGGGCTATATTGTGGGCTAAGTTATTTAACTTCTACACATCAATTTCCTCATCCATAAAATAAAGATGACAATATTGCATAGGAACATTTAAATACTGAAATGAGATAGTATATGTAAAATGCTGTACAAGAAAGTAAACAAACAAATGTGGGTTTTTTTCCCCTCTTCCTACCTTTAGCATAGCTCCCTAAGTAAATTGCCCACCAAGATGCTCTGAAGTGCTTAGAGAATAAATATAATGAGATTTAGGAGTCATAAATCAAACCAAGATTTCCAGCAAAACTCATATTGAAATATTGAAAAATTAAAGCAATAAGGAGATTACTGAGATTGAAAAAAGTTTAGACAATAATAAATTATCAGAAAATTTAAAAAAAACATTTTGTGTATCAAAATTAGAAATTCATTTTATATATCAAAATTAAAATAGATCTGCATTACAGTAATTGAGATTTAGGGAAAGATTATCACCAGTCCTATACATAATTTTCCCCCAAATTAAAACAATTATTTTCAATGCAATACAATTTTAAATAAAATCTAAATATGATGAGGTGTCTAATAAAGTCCCCAGGATATTACATTGGACTTTATGTAACATAACAAAAAATTTTTTATGGTCCTAAATAAAAAGATAAGATTTCTTGATGAAGGAAATAATAATCAGCTCATAGAAATGAACTTGTGTTTTACTAGCATTCAATCACATTTTGATTCATTGGAGAAGCCTCTGAATGTCACTATATACCAAGCACTGTACCAGATTTAGTTAATTACTAATGATGCTTCTAAAGTGCATCATTGCTTCAAAAAGAAGATAAATGTAACATTCACGTATGCCTCTTCCACAGTGTAGACTCTCCTAACGAAAGGAGAGATCAATTGCTATTTGTTCCTTTTGGCTTCGAAGATGAGGACCACTTGTCCAATAAATGGACATCAAAACTTCAAGGAATAGGAGGCTATGTTCAAGTGAATCGATTTGCCCTAACAGAGAACAGTAATGGGAAAACTGTTTTATATTTTAGTCAAGTCCAAATATCTTGAAAAGATTTCTTTTTGAATTCCAGTATTCTCAATTCTGCCAGTAGGTTGAAATGAGGAGTTACCTTTTTGATCAGTAAAGCTTATAAAGTATTCATTCGCATAACCTCCGTGCTCAAGACTCTTGCCTTTTCCTCGTCTTTTCACTTGTTCAACATGGGATTTAAAATCGAATTATTTTTGGTTTAAAGATTTTTCCTCCCTCAAGACTTTTTCCAGCCTGTCTCAGTTCTCTTTCTTAAGCAAGGATTACATTCTCTTTTTGTCTCAGTTATGGATAGAATAGCAGAGTCCCTTAACTCAAACTGCTCAGATGTTCTGTTTTTCTGTGTTGAAGGCATCTCCCTCAGGGGTTTCTGTAATCATGCCAGAGCCTACAAAGTAGGTGATACTGTGAGGTGAAAGGAAGCTCAGTTGGGCATCAGATGTAGAATTTTTCCCCCCAAATATCACCTATCGTTTAGAGAAATTGTATCTTGATCCACAAAAAATAGTTAGATCTCATGGACTCATTGACTCAACAACAAAATGAAAAACAAAACAAAACAGAACCCTGATGGATAAGTTAGAACGCAAACACATCTGTTGTTGATGAGAAAGGTCTCTGTCCCCTAATCTCAGATCACTCAGTTCTGTCTTTTTGTTGGAAGACAAAGAATGCATGAAAACAATAAAGCTAAGCAGTGAATAAAAACAGGAAAAATAAGAAAGGTGATTTTAATTCAGTTTTCCTGATCATAAAAGTTATTCTTGGTTTCTGGGCAAGATGGAATAACAGGGGTCTGATTTACTGTTCTCTTCTGCATAGATTCTCCATGGTCTTCATATTCTTCAAAGTTACTTGAGGCAAAATCTCCCAAAAGCCACCCAAACCCATCATCTCTACTCATTGCCAAGTGTTTATTTTTATTTTACCATATTGTAATCCTTCCTTTACCTGCCTTTCCCTAACTAGGCTGTATCCATCATTTGCATACCTTCAAACACTGGCATGTAGCTGGCTGTCAAGAAATATTAAATAGGGAGGGAGGGAAGAAGGATGAGAGGGAGGGAGGAAAGAAGAAAGGAAAGAAGAAAGGAAACTATATATGTATGAGGATACTTTGAAAAGATTTATACTCAGTGACTACACTTTCTCTAGATTCCATCACAATTTTTCCTTTCCTTACACACTCTAAAAATTATTAACTTTTTAAAACAGTGATTTTAATTTAATCCTTTCTGATGTTTAGGGAAGCATACTTAAATATAATGATGGAACTTTTTAAATCTCCGTGTAGAATGGGTTATTTCTGAAAAGTATTTCTGAGGACTGCAGGTATAATTTTTATACATGGATTTTTTTTGTAATAGTACTACAAACAAGTTTCTCTTGGATTTTTTTGTTTTTATCCACTTCATTTTAATAAATCTGTCAACATGTACAATAAGCTGCCATTTCCAAATGACTGTTGCTCATCAAACCACACCACCTTTATGTCCAAAAAACCCCACCTTCTTACTTTCAAAATATTAATTTTCTAAACTACACAGAAATATTTTTGCATTTGAAAAATGGTATTGAGGAGTTTATATTAAACTCCAAAAATGTTGAATGGTTAAACATGAAAATTAAAATCCTAAATCCCAGAAGATAAATTTTAGGCTTATTTAGTCTTTAAAAATATGTTTCTTAATTCTGAAGGTAGATAATTGAAAGAAGTAATATAAAAGTGTTTAACACTTAAAAATCAAAGAGACAACTTCTTAAGAAAATTTCTTTATAATACATTAAATATTTAATACATGCTCAATCAAAATGTAAATAAAAATATTTAAATCCCAAAAGGTGATTCAAGAACATCTTAAAACTATAGTTATCAAAAATATATATAACATCAGTGAGTCTGCTGATAAAATATATATATGAACTGAAACTCATATAATGCAGGTAAGAAGTGAAAGTGTAACATTTTAGGAATTGATCTAGAAAGATTTATGAAAATAATTATAACCCTTGATCAAATATTTATATTTGTTGGTATTCTGAATACATTATCAAAAAGTAAAAGCAAACCATATGCATAGAAATATTCAATACTAGAATTACAGTATGTAATATTATTGTATAGCATTATTTGCAATAGTATATCATACTATAAAGAACCAAAATATCTAATAATAGGTTTTTCACTAACTACAAAAATCATAAAAACATTGAGCTGTTAAATTTAAAAATATGAAACTATTAGGAAAGTGGAAAATGTTTATAATGTGATGTTAATTGAAAGAGGATATGACAAGTTCTACAGTATGTCTATAATGAAATTATATATGGCCACAGAATAGATCTACATGGGAACATGAGAAATCTAAATATTTGACTGATTAGAAAAACAGAATAATAAGTTGATTTTTTTAATTGACATATGTCAATTTAGATTCTTGATGACACAATGTAATTGACACACTCATTTTTTTAGATGAAATAACAGAAAGCTAAATTTAAAAGGATCCTTGCTTGGTAAGTTTCTTGAAGCTAGCTTACACAGTATATGTGGCTAAAGTTGCCAGATTATCGAACAGAAAAATAGGGCTCCCAGTTAAATGTGAGTCTCAGATAAACAATGAATATGTTTTTGTGTGTGGGGTGAAAAAATTTTATTTTGGCTGATTTTTATAACTCTTTTGAAAATATTTCACCTCAAAGAAAATTGAACTCTTTCTACTACTAAGTCCATTTAAATATTTGAAACAGGGCCGTCTAGGTGGTATAGTCAGTTAAGCATCTGACTCTCAGTTTTGGCTCAGGTCATGATCTCAGGGTCCTTGGATTGAGCCCCAGGTAGGACTCCATGCTCAACAAAGAGTCTGCTTGGGTTTCTTTCCCTCTCCCTCTGCCCCTCCCCTCTTCTATGTGCTCATGCTTTCTCTCTCTCTAAAATAAATAAGTAAATATTTAAGAAATAAAATAAATAGTTGGAACATGATTTTACTATAGAAGTATTTGTTGTTTATTTGAAATTAAAAATGGAGTGATTACAATTTTATCTGGCAGCCCAACTTATGCTACTTAGTACCCCATATCAACTCCAACCATTAGCCATTCATATTAAACAGTGGTGCTCCTGTGTAAGAAGTAGTAGGGGTAGGGAGGCAGATGAAAGAATCACAGGAAGATGCAGCCTTGGCTTTTACCAAATACAAAAATGTTTAATTTTATTGCCATAGGGCAGCCCGGGTGGCTCAGCGGTTTAGCGCCTGCCTTCAGCTCAGGGCATGACCCTGGAGACCCAGGATTGAGTCCCACATCGGGCTCCCTGCATGGAGCCTGCTTCTCCCTCTGCCTGTGTCTCTGCCTCTCTCTGTGTGTGTGTCTCTCATGAATAAATAAAAATATTTTTTAAAAAAATTTTATTGCCATAATACATCCTCTAGGGAATCTTGATTTTATCCCTAAGGATCAGGAATAAGAACAGATTCTGACACAAAATTGAGATAAGAATGCTGAGGGAGAAAAAAGGAAAATATTGAGGGAAGGGCACCTGGGTGACTCAGCCAGTTAAGTATCTGCCTTTGGCTCAGGTCATGATACTGGGGTCCTGGGATCAAGCCCAGTATCAGGCTCCATAAAGCAGTTGGAGAAGATCCATAATGGTCCAGGAACCACTGTCACTGGTTGATCTAATCAACTCTTTCCAGATTATTTACTTTCTTCAACACTGTTCTCATGGTCATCTGTGGCTGGTTAGCTGAATAAAGCATGTGGCAATGTATAACAGCTTCCATATTATAGCTTTACCAGCTAATAAGATGTTTCATGGAAATCCGATATCCACTTTCTTCTGGATATATTATAAATCTCAGTATCTTTTGTCAGAGGTATAAATAGCCCAGGCCAAGGGGTTGGCTGGCTGCAGCAAAGACTCTACAGTGATAATCAACTTATGATGTTGCAAGCCTGGAAGGAAGCTGGTGTGGCTGGGACTTAGTGAACAAAAGGAAGAGTGACAGATGAGTGCACATAGGTAAATGGGCCCCAATTCTGGACCAAGTATTTGGATACCATCTGAACTTGCATGAGCAGCCCTTGAGGGATGCAGAGGGAGGTTTGATACTCTGATTTGGGAAGTGATGTGGTTTTATTCCCAATAATTAGGAGTGATTTTTGACAGACAGCTTACTCCTATGTAATTGTTGCTATGAATAGGGGTTACAGATCAACTTTTCTGGAAATAGAATCATGGAGGGTTTTTTGGCAGACATCTCTTAACACTCAACTGGCTTATATTTACTAATCCTATGCAGTGCTGTTAAGTCAATTTGATAAATAGACTGAATTTTATAAACAACATGTTGCTGAACCCAAACCATGATTATTCATCACCTTAACTACTTCAGTAATTTATTAAATTAATTGGTGTTCCTATTTTCACTTTTTCCCAGCTTCAATCCAGTCAACACCGAGCCAGTATAATTTTTAAGTGTAAATCAACCAAATCATATAATTTTCATGCTTACAATGTTTTAATATGGGGGTTTCTGGGTTTCTTCTCAGGATATAAATACCAAGAAGGATCATCACTCCCATCCATATATGACACAAAATCTAAGCAAATTTCAAGTTCATGGGCTTTAAACTCACCAGGTGTGGAAGGAAAGGCATACTCACTATGGGGCATAAAACCTATCTATGTCAGACTCCACTGTCCCCGACAAAATATCCAGCTTTCAACAAAAATCATGAGGTAAATAAAAAGACAACAAGGAATAACATACTGCCAAAAGACAAAACAATCTATACAACCATACTCAGATACGACACAGATATTGTAACTACCTAATGGGGAATTTAACTCTGTAAATAGCTCCAAAATATTCTTACAAATTCAAGATCAGATGACAAGTGTTACCAGAGGAAGGAAGGAAGGAAGGAAGGAAGGAAGGAAGGAAGGAAGGAAGGAAGGAAGGAAGGAAGGAGGGAAGGGAAGGAGAGAGAGAGGAAGGGAGGGAGCTAGGGAAGGAAGAGGAGAAGGGGAAAAGAGAAAAAGAAGGAGGGATGAAGTGGGAGAGAGAGAAAAAAAACATAACAGCAGTGAAGAATGCCTTTTGTAGACATGACACAGCTGAGAATAGTCAGTAAACTTGAAGATCTAGTCAACAAAAAGTCTTCAGAAGGACTTAGCTCTCAATACTCAACAGTAAGAAAGCAAACACCTCAATAAGAAATGTGCCACAGATGTGGACGTTGCATCAAAGAAGATCTATAGATAGCAAATAAGCATAGAAAAAAATACTCAATATCATTAATGTAAAACAAAACCATAATGAGATACCAATCACTTTTTAGAATGACTAAAAAAATTTTTTTAAGATTTATTTATTTATTTATGAATGATAGACATAGAGAGAGAGAGAGAGAGAGAGAGAGAGAGAGGCAGAGACACAGGAGGAGGGAGAAGCAGGCTCCCTGCAGGGAGCCCGACAATGTGGGACTCGATCCTGGGACTCCAGGATCACACCCTGGGCCAAAGGCAGGCGCTAAACCAATGAGCCACTCAGGGATCCCCCTAAAATAATTTTTTAATTGTTAACATCATACTTAGAAGGATGCAGAGCAATGGAACTCTCAAACATTGGGCACATGAAATGCTATAGCTACTTTAGAAAATACTTTGACATTTTCTTAAAGCTAAACACGTACTTACAATAAGACTTAACAATCTCAGTTCTAGTGTTTACCTAAAAAAACTAGAAATAATGTTCATACAAATACCTTTTACACAAACATTCATAGATTGGATTTCTGGTTTTGGGGGGATTTTTAGAGGGAAAGTGTGCACTCATGAGAGTGCGGTTGGGGGAGTAGGTGGAGAGGGAGAGAGAGAGAATCCCAAGCAAGCTCTACACCCAGTACAGAGCTTAATGCAGGGCTTGATCTCATGACCCTGAAATCATGACCTGAGTCGAAGTCAAGAGCTGGACATTTAACCGATTGAGCCACCCAGAAACGCCTCATGGTTTTGTTTTTAAACTCCAAAGACGGGGATCCCTGGGTGTCTCAGTGGTTTGGCGCCTGCCTTCACCCCAGGGCATGATCCTGGAGACCCGGATCGAGTCCCACATCAGGCTTCCTTGCATGGAGCCTGCTCCTCCTTCTGCCTGTGTCTCTGTGTGTGTGTGTGTGTGTGTGTCTCTCTCACGAATAAATAAATAAAATATTTTAAAAGATAATTCAGGTACTCTTCAAAGGGTAAATTGATCAAATTTGGGACATCCATTCAATACAGTGTTACTCAACAGTTGAAAAGAAGGGACTTCATTCACCCAACATGGATGAATTTCAAATGCATTGTTCCAAGAACAAGAAGTTGTATCCAAAAGGCTATGTATCCTGTGACTCCATGGTGTTCTGTAAAAGACAAAACTGCAGGTAGGGACAGAGATCCAGGATTGTCACAGATTGAAAGAGAAGGAAGGAGCTGAGGACAGATGGGCCATGTGAGGATGCTGAGGGGTAAAATGATGCCCCGCTTCGTGACTCTGGGGGTCAGTGCACCACTTCGTGCATTTGCCAAAATCCATAGGACTGCATGTCTCAAAGAGTCTGTTTTACTGCAGCTAAAGTAAAATGAAAAAAAAAATTGCCAACAGCCTCTACAACACTTAGAATAAAATGGGAGATGATTTCCATGCCCTGCAGCTGTGTGGCTCCTCTCTACCTCTGGCTCCATCCTCACCTCCGGGCCCTGGAAGCCCCAGCCACCCATCTCTTTCCCATTTCATGCTTTTCCACTTGCCATTAAACTCCTGGAACACCTTTCCCCCCAGGTGTTTATTTGGTTGGTTCCTTCTTATCCTTCATATCTCCACTTTACTGTCGTCTCTCAGACACCCTTCCTTAACATCTAATCTAGAGCAAATTCCTCTTATTTGGCCTTCCCTCTGCCACATTACCTGGCTTGTCACTTTACAGCAGTTATGAGAATTTGAAATCTCTTTGTTTGCTTAATCAATTTTTAAATGTTTTTTTTTTTTTCTTATTCAGTAACTGTCCACATTTCTAGAACACAAGTCCCATGGAGGTGGCGGGGTTGGGGGCATGTCTCTTTCAGTTACAGAAGTCTCTGGACTATATAATAAGCATTGATAAGTATTTGTTCATTCATCATGTTAAATCTTCTGAGCTACTTCCTCCACGCTTCTCCCAGGCAACACTTGACTCATATAAAAAGGAAGAAAAAGAAATGTTTGTATATAACCAAAATATTTCAAGAATAAGGTGAGTTATATTAATTAATTGATGAAATAATTTTTTAAAAGAGGTTTTGAGCCAGATCAAAAAATCTCTACAGTTGCCTTAAACCACAGGTTTTGGTTATAATTTTGTCTGAACATGGACTCATTGATTATTGGGCTCTGGAAGTGGTTGCTTGAAAACACATGCACTCAGATACAGATTCCTTTTTATCTGAAAAAAAAAAAAAACATATTGTAAATCCCCTTGTGAAAGACATGAGAGCAGAAATTGTTTTGTTTGCCCCATCCTGGTGTTTCAGATGCTCAGCACAGATCCATACACGTAGTAGTAGCACAATCATTGTTTGGTGTATGCAATAAATAATTAATCAAGATGATTCCTCGATAGACAAACCCAGTGTACAAATGCGAAGTGTGGTGTAGAGATATCGTGGGTTCTACTGCCAGCTCTGAAACTAATTAGTGGTGTGACCTTAACCTTTCTGATACTCAGTTTCCATGGAATGAAGGAGCTCAGTTAGATGAGTCCTCATGTCCTTTCTGAACCTCTTGGATTTTCTCCTATGTTGTATTAAGGGATTTATTGAAAGATAGCTTTTAGAACTGGAATGGTTTTTCCTGCAGAGTCAGTGTTTCCAAGTGAAGCAAAATCTCTCAACTGTACCAAGAAAACCTGGTCTATCCTGAATTTAATGTATTAAAAGAAACCAGAGAGAGAGAGAGAGAGAGAGTGTGTGTGTGTGTGTGTGAAACCAAGCAACACAACTCTGGAATTGAATAAAAATGAAAAATAATAAAATTGAATATAGCTTATCTAACCAAACATAGTTTATCTTGGAAGCAGCTCCTTGAGGCAAAGTAATTTTAATTAGTGGAGAATGAGCTGGTAGATGGAAACTATTTTAGGAATTCTGAAAATGTTCTGAGCATTTTCAAGGCCTTTTATGTCCTGATGACACTCTTTTGCTTATTATTATTATTACATCTAATATTTCTAAATGTATGACTTTCCTTTTTCGGGTTCTAATGCACCTCTCTGTCATAATTTCTACTGTAACAGTCATGCTAAGTCGTTCATTGACCTTCTCAATTGAAGAGAGAAAGATGAAGATGATTACAGATTGTCCTGAGGCGTGTGGCAGGCTTGCAAGGGGGCCAGGAGACAACTGAAGCCAACAGTAACAGTTTGTATTGGTGATATAAGAAAGTAACTGTTTACAAGGAATTAACTAAGCTTGAGGCCATAAAAGGACTAGGTTATGGACTTGGTGGGATTTCTAAAAACAAAGAAAAGAAAAGATGGGAAGGGGGTACTGGGTGACCATCACCACCCTGGGTGACATTGGTCCAAGACACTGTGGCTGTGTTCTGAGGGAACCAGCAGGAAAGGTGGAGCTGCTTCAGGACAGGTGATTGGAAATAATTTTCCCTTTCATGTTCTTTAAGTCTTTCCACTGGCTCTTTCAGAAATTGGCCTTCCAGTCTTCTTGTGCTGTTCTTGTGGTCAACATGGAATCATAATATGCTATCTACCATTTGATTATATATAATCAAGTTTCAGAGTCATGTGGCATTCTTGTTAACATTTGAAAATGTTTAAGCTCTTGAGTCCTCTGCCTGTAACACATTATCTGATGCAAATAGACACTGTCCTATTTACATCATAGCAATATGACTGTAGAGCTGTAAGGACACTGTAAATTTTGAAGGAAAAAGCCCTAAATGGTCTCAATGACAACCCAATGTTGACAAAGTAGCTTCTGTTGATATGGAATAAATAGCCGTAATGCAAGCATCACCTACTTCGGTTGGAAATTTATTCTAAATGAAAAAGAGATGCAAAGGAAACAGGTCTACGTACGCTGGTAAAAACTACAAGAAATCTAAATGTTATCAGCTTACTCCCTCTTTGTTGAATGGGTCTAATGTGATGTTTCTCAAAGTGTGGTCCACAAATCACCTGCATCAGAATCACCTCCGTACTTGTTAAAATGCAGATGCCTGAAATCTGGCCTGAGCTGCTGAGTCAGAATCTTTGGAGATGAGCCTGATATTCTGAATTTCAGCAAGCTTTCTATATTACATTTGTGTTTGCTAAAATCTCAGCATCTCTAGTGCAATGCAGGATCCCGTTGTGTCAGAGCAGGCACCACGCCAGCGCTTGGCATAGAGTTTACCAACCACAAAGTAAACTGCCCTTCCTCTCTCCCCACAACCCCCTACAGTGCTTCCAGACTCTTCTTGCCGATGACATAGATTAGATGCTTCCAAGCACTCAAAAGCCCAAAGGTTAATGAGGCATCTCATTCATATTTCATGATTGCTGTTTGCCCTTCTCTGCCTTTGGGACACACAATGGAAAAGTGCAATCAATAGAATAGTATCAGGGGCACCAGACAATTAGAAGATACCAGAAATAATCCATAGACTCCTACTGTATTTAAAGCAAATGCCCTGAATTAATAAATTATCAACAGAGATCATTATTTCACCAGAATTTGTCCATGTGTGAAAAAAAATATATCAAACCCTCAGAATAAACAGCACCTACAATTTCTTTGTTCAATATCCCACTCTCAACATGGCTGTTTTCATGTCTGTCCTGTTCCTTGTCATTGAGGCCATCAGTCTACTACTTTGTTCTTTGTGCTCACAGACTATTTAGAGCTCTTTACTCTCAAGCTAATACGCTCACACATGGGACCATGGTAGAAAAGACAGGAGGAGTTCAATATGTCTGTGTGGAAGACTAATTCCTCTGACATTCTCTGCTACGTTTTAAAGTGTACTTATTGGGTAAGGTTTTTTCTTAAAATCTTCTGGGAAAAGGGTTCTTTATTAATTATTATTCGTTGTATCCCCTCGTCTCTGGCTCTTCTATATAGCCCTTTGCTTTATATTTAAAAGTTGGTTTAGGATAGTAATAATAAGCATTATTGAGTATCTAAAATATTCCAGAAGTTTTGTAGGCATTATTTTTTAATCTTAAACAGGCATTTGCCCAAAATATGTTTTTTGCAACTCAAGTCCTCCGAAGCGTTCTTTTCAAAGAATAGGATTTGGGGAATTAGGTAATTTAGGAACTGCTTCACATTGTATCTTGACTTTCCAATTCCCCAAACACACTCACATATTAAATTAAATTTCTGAGGAAATCTACAGTGAAAACAAAACAATGCAAAAGCTATTTTCCCCAGAGTCTCTTATGTTGACTTGATCATGAAACTTTTAGGTTTAAGTGAAACCACTGTGGAAAATGCTGCCTTAAGCCAAATTTGAAAACACTTAATATTATTATTGTTATTGTTATTCTTACTTTACATATAGAACACGAAGGCAATGAAATAAATGATTTGCCCAAATCCATACCACCAATGGGTAGCAGAGCTGAAATTCTGACTCAGAAATCCACTTTGTATTCACTACTTCCACTGTATGCTTTCTTCTTCAAAACATTTTTGAAATTCTATACACTCAAAGAAACTCACATCTACCAATGGATATTGTATGTTCAAGGGGGGGAGAATCCTTATTTATCAATTCTTCATAATTCCCCTCGGGAAAACAAATCTTGTTTATATAATAATGACTATAAAGCATTAACCCTCAACACTGGTTTGCTCTGTGACCATTTTTAACATTAAATTTTAAGACAAAATATTTGAAGTGGCAATTCATCCCAGGGCAAGTTTTCAAGAGATGTTGAGAAAGAATTTAGCGAAAAAGCATACTTCAGAGCGTGACATTAGGGAGAAATCTTCACAAAAGAAAAAAGGAAGGCAGGAAGAAAGGAGGGAAGGAGGGAGGAAAAAGAACAGGAAAATTAAAGAATTAAATTTGGGGTGAGTGAGATGGCGAGAATAGGATTTGCTGTTCATAAGATCAAAGGACGCACTACCTTGCTTCCAGGAAACTGTTGTGCATAGATGCCTGCATAGAGAGGTCCAAGTGAAATAAGCAAAAATGTTCATGACAGCTTTGTTTACCAGAAAAAAATTGGAAAACAGCTTATGTCCAAACACAAGGAAGTGTTTAAGTTATGCTATAGAGTATGGAGATAGGTTTATATGAACAAATAGGAAATAACTACAAGATGTGTTTTCCTCCATTAAAAAGGGGTCACAGAAAAAAAAATAAATAAATAAAAAATAAAAAATAAAAAAACAAAAAAAAAAAAGGGGGGTCACAGAATAGTGTGTATAGCACGATCCCAAATAGCGAAGCAAGAAGGTGAGGAGGCTGAGGTGAAGGAGATTGTGAAGGGCACCTTGCCTGCACGCCTGTGTTTCTTGCTATTTGTGTTTAATAGCCATAGGCACGTAGTCTCAGATTACTTTTCTTATTTAAAAATAATTTTAAGAGATCCATTGGAGAGTGTATGTAACGCAAGTGAACAAAACATCATCTGTATCCAGCCAACCCGAATTAAACTGGAGCTCTGCATCCTATTATCTGGGTAACTTATCTTTTCTTAAATTTATTTGAGTCTTCACTTTACCAACATAAAATGGGGATAATTAATATGTGTCTCTCAGGATTCCAAGGCTTATGTGATGTCTATAAAGGTGCCCAGGATAGGGTACTTAGGATTAATAATAGCAAATCACTTTGGAGAATTAGCAGTATATCACATATTTTATTGTGTGTTGTTGTGTATCTTTTGTTTTGTTTATCTGTTCCCGGATGCAAGTCCCTTGAAAAAAGATTTTGTGACTCATACTCTTAAATCTCTGTCTCTTCTACCATATTTACTTACCACTACCTGGTAATATTGTAGGATATTGCAGATTGGGGAAATAAAGTGGAATTATGTAAATTTTGGAGCTGGAAAATATCTTAGTTTACCTAGTCTGATTTCCAATTTTTTCCACTAAGAGAACAATTAGTTGTCATATTAATTAGTCCATTAAATTTGTCAGATTTATAGTGTGCATCCCAAGGTACTTTGTCTCAATGCTAACTGAGGTCTATCCTCCTAGGAAATCTTCCTGCTTAACTCCTTCACTGAACTTCATTTCCTAGTAAACGGGTGATAAGTTTAATATTTTTTTTAGAGGCAAGACAAAGTTCTTTATTAGAAAATGTATCAAAACCTCAGCCCCCTGAGCCAGGTACAGAAGAGGAAGCTACTCCAGCACTGGCAAAAGTACCCAGGGAGGTTGCTTCACCAAACATACTTCCTCAGGACCATAACTGGACATTCACGGAGGTCCCAGGAAAAGTCAGACCACTCTTCTGTCCATGGAAGAGGAAGGGAGTCCAGCACTGTTCTTTCCCCAAGGGGCCAGGGTCTCCCAGGAGACATCACATTAAATCATGATGTAAGGATTCACAGTCACAGGCCTGGCAGGTGATCCTAGGAAGAGGGACCCCATCCCCAGGCCTGAGGGAGCCCAGCTCCAGTCCAGCAGTGGAGAGAGGCCTCCGGCACAGCACTAGATTCGTTCCCTGCGCATAAAGGGGTGATGATAAGTTTAGAACATGGGGTATTGGAAAGTGTACAAGTCTGAGAATCTTAAACTTTGGGAAGGCAGAGATTGACCGGAGTGGAGAGAGAGAATATAAAAACAATGGTACAAAAGACAAACCATCTCTTTAGTCATTCTTCACATTTATGTGCATCATGTCACTTAAAATAATGTCTTGTGCTTGCTTTGGTACATATGTGTGTTGGATGGCTACACTGTCTCAGGCAATAAAAGTAAGGAGAGGCAAATTGATGAAAAGACATCCCCTCTTCGCCTTACTTGTATCTAAGTTAATAGAGACCATTGGAATATTATGAAATATTTTTCAATAACGGTATTTCAGAGTTACATTTTTCAAGTTTCCTGTATTTCATCGCAAATAAATATCCTAACAGAGTAGGCCTTTCATATTTCAGGGCCAGAGGATTAACTCCCTATAAAGCAAATACTTTTACTTGAGGCAACATGCCCTACAGGAATCATAGCCTAAAAGAAATTTTTTTCCTATTATGAAATATTTTCAGTCATACAACGTGTATAGAAAATAACATAATCGGGCAGCCTGGGTGGCTCAGCGGTTTAGTGCTGCCTTCAGCCCAGGGCATGATCCTGGAGACCCAGGATCGAGTCCCACGTCTGGCTCCCTGCATGCAGCCTGCTTCATTTCTTCCTGTCTCTCGCTCTCTCTGTGTCTCTCATGAATAAATAAATAAGTAAATAAAATCTTTAAAAAAAAAAAAGAAAAGAAAAAAAAAAGAAAAGAAAAAAAATAACATCATCAACAAGGTGTACCCCTGAAAATTAACAAACAAAACATTACAGATACAAATGTAGCACCTCGAATCACTACCCTGGTTTGGACATTATTCATTCCTTTCCTGTCTTCATACTTTGACTAGAAAGTGTTTGAAAGTATCCAAACTGGGACTAGTGGGTGGCTCAGTGGTTGAGCATCTGCCTTTGGCAGCTCAGGGCATAATCCTGGGGTCTGGGGATGGAGTCCCATATTGGACTCCCTGCGAAGAGCCTCCTTTCCCTCTGAAGTATGTATCTGCCTCCTCTCCCTCTCTGTGTCTCTCATGAATAAATAAATAAAATATTTTTTTAAAAAAAGAAATTATCCTAACTACATATAAATTGTATCATTATTTATATGGCCATATACAACTTGCTTTATTTGTTTCAAGTTTTGTTTTTGAGGTTTATACATATTGACACTCATAGTTCTGGTTTATTTATTTAAGCTGCTGTTGGTAAAAGTCACTTATAAGAATATATGATAATTTAGTCTCATAATGATGAGAATTTATGTCGTTTTCAGATGACTTGCAAACAACATAGTAATAATATTCTGGTGTCTATATATCTTCTTAGTTCATGGGCATAAATTACATAATTGCCAGTCATAGGATATGTGCATCTTCAACCTTGCTAGATACTACTAAATTATTCTTCAAATTCACTTGCCAGTTTATACTCCTACTCACAGACATAAGAGATTTTCTGAGGTTTGAAAATCCTCACCAATACATAGAAGGGTCCAACTTTATAATTTTAAAAGAGCTAGCTAGTTTTCTTTTTCTTTAAGTATGTATTATGGTAATGAGATGTAGTTTGTTTTTTGTACCATACTTTGCAGATAGCAGAAAGAGATGAAAAGGAGTATTGGACATATTTGGGATAAAATAAAAAATAATAATGATAAAACTTTGAAAGGCATCTAAGTATAAGAAAATGAGGAAATATTAACCATCCATTTTAAGGACTTTGACATGAGTGGCATTATAAATTCCCTTTGCAATTCAAAGGAATGCTCTAAGATAAAATCCTTTAATGTGTGTGTGTGCTTTATGTGTCGTACACATGTCTCCTGACAATTACAAGTCTCAATACACTATGTAAGACAGATCAATTAACTATGATAAAAGTAATTTATTCTTGTGCTTACTATTTAGAAAACATATTAGAACTTAATATTTTGATACGTTTGGAGTTTTATTCTGAACATATTTTGTCTTCTAACTTTCAGTGGCTTGTTAGAGGGTTCTTCAATTTCTCATTTTGATCCTTCCTTTCTTGTTTACAGTTACAAAACTCTTCTAATGGTCTATAATCTAAAGAAGGTCAAGAATCAGTATTCCTTTCACTGGACAATTAGAGGTCCATGACTGTGAACTTTCTATTGAATGCCAGACTTCATTCAGGATGTTTTCACTTGGGTTTTTCTCAGGTTAGTATTGATTTCTCTCTTCAGGGCAATATCTTTTCATGTAGTAATGCCTTAAGCAGAACACAGATCCAAGAAGAATTTGAATTTTTATCTGCTGAATACTTATTTTCAAGACTTTTACATATATTGTTCCCTTCCTTCATATCAATTGAGCAGGGCTAAATCATTTTCCCTCGGAATTATATTTCATATTATAGGTTTAGAATTTCAAATAGGTAAGGGATTTGATTGGGGAGAGAAACATAGAGGGAAAGGAGTTGAATAAACTAAGGAAAGGTCCCTTCTCAACTCCCCAGTGGTTTATATGGTTGCAGACTCTTAAATAATTTGCTATAGCCCAAGTTCTTGTAGGTTGATGGTGGTGATTTATCAGTGCAAAGATGGGGGGCAGGCACATTACTCAAGCTCACAAAACTAACATATAAAATAAGAATATCAATTTATTGATTTATGGTAAGAAAAAATGACTATGGAGGGGACCCACCACTCAAATCCTTTGGTCTTTGTACTTTTCCCTGCAGACATGCTACAAGAGAAGTCAAGTTGTCAGGTTATATGGTGAACCTGGAAACCCTTTCCTTAAATTAATTATAAGAAGTGTAGATATTAAAAATAAAAATAATAAAGGCTCACACATGAGAAGAACAAAAATGTCAGGGTTAAGAAGAAATACCTAAGATTCCTAATCATTTTCCCACAGACCTTGGAAGATATTCCATCTATTGAAGAAGTTAGAGTTAACATCCCTCCCATAAATAAAACTCCAAATCCAGATATTTTCACTGATGAATGGTACCAGACATCTCAAGAAGACATAATACCAAGCCTATGTATACTCTTCTAAAAAAGTGTAGAGGAGGGAACATTTCCCAACTTATTTTATGAAGTCAGCATTGCCATACCAAAACTAAGCATAAATATTACAAAAGAAAACTGCAGACTAATATTCCTCATGGCATAGATGAAAAATTGAATCAAGCAATATGTAAAAATGGTAATATCCCAACCCAGTAGGGTTTATCCCAGGAATGCAAAGCTAGTTTATGTTCAAAAGTCAATCAGTATATCAACAGATGCATGATAAATGAAACATGGTATAGCCATACAGTGGACTATTAGCAAAAATAGAAATGAAGTATATGCTATCCCATGGATGAAAATTAAAGATATTATGCCTCATGAAGTAATCCAATCACAAAGGCCACATATTATAAAACTCTGCATATATGAAATATCTAGAATAAGCAAAGACATTAACACAGAAAATAGATCAATGGTTGCATGGGGGGTGGTGACATAAGAAAGAGAAAATTGGGAGGGAATGGTAAAAATTATCTAAAATTGGTAATGGTTGCACAAGTCTGAATGTAGAAACCATTCAATTGAATTGTTTGATATATAGGTAAAGCTGTTTAAAAAGTAATGTAATTCATAATATCAGCAAACTAAAAAAGAAAATCATGCAGTCATTTCAATAGAGGCAGGAAAGCATTTGCCAAGATCTAAAATCCATTCCTCATTTTAAAAAAAAAAAATCTTAAGCAAACTAGGAATAGAAAGGAATGTCCTCACTTGATAAAAAGTATGTAGGACAAGCTTACAGTCAAGCATCATACTTGTTTTCCCCATACAATCACATTTGTATCAATCATACATGTCAGTGGTCAGAAAGCTGATTAAGGAACTACAGGTTGTCTGCTTGGGATCTAGATCCAACTGGTGGTAATTTCATAATGAATTTTGAAGAGATGGAAGAGGATTTCTACTTCAAAAATAGACTCTGATATTAATGGTTTATTAATTACAAACATTTATAATCTACTAAGTAACATTCTTCTAGCCAATAAATTAAGCAATCTACATTGTCCGACCCAGTATACAGTTTTCCCACTATGTATAATAAAACTATTTTCCACATAAATGAGAATCTGTGCTTTGTAAAAATGCAATTTTGGGTTAAGTGTTGGAGTTGGAAATGAAGGTGATGCTTGCAACTGCTCTCCAAAGGTGTCCAGCTACTCAGCTTGTGTGTTTGGCACTCAGTTTATATGGAGGAAGAACTGAGGAATAAAATTTGACATGGATTTAGAGATAAATGATTTTTACTAGGCAACACCTTTTTTCTTTTTTGGCAACACCTTTTTTTTAATTGTTCTTCTTTTTTGGCTTCTATTTTCTATTATTTATTTGTGCCTCTAGAAAAATTGTGCTTTTCCTGAGCAGTCGGGGGGGGCGGGGTAGGGAGCTTGTTTCTTTTTTTGTTTTTTCTTCTTAATTTCATGGTCACTACGGAGTGTAATCCATTATGTTCCCTGTTCGGGTTGGTTACTTTTCATATATATGCATAATCTTACTCCATATTTCTTGCAGTAAATATACTCATCCTTGTTTTATTTCGCTTTTTCCCCTCCAATTTTACTCTATCCCTATTCCCTCAACAATTTATTGTTGATGTTGCTTTATCTTGTCATAGCATGTATTTTTAGACCAGTAAAAGCTGACATCATCCTGTCATGTGAGTTTCAAACACTATTATCCCCAAACCCAAGCCAGCCCTTTCCAGATGTTGGAGGGTGGGGAAAAAGAAGTGGAGACATATACAAAATCTTCCATTTCCTTAAGACAAGAATGCTTCTCAATTTCTGTTTCTAGCCTATTAATTCAGTGTATAGATCATCTTGCTTTCTTGTAGTGCTGACACTTTCTTTACAGCCATACTGAATGTAGGGCAACACTCTGATTTTTTTCATCGCTCCAAAATACCACTGACATAAGGCTATTATTGTAGTAGACAATTACTTCTCTAAAGAAAAGGGTGCTCCCTGTGGAGGCAGATTAGACCAAAGTAAATACTTCTCTATTTCATGCCATTTTGTAAATTGCTTTAATTCCTTATCAAAATAAAGGAAGCATATGAACATGCAGTTAAAAATCTTTCTCTGTTTCTATTGCTAATGTACAAATCTGTACAGAAGTGTTTAAAAAAACAAACTGAAAGACTTCCTTCCTCAATTGCTTTTTTAGGGGGAAAAAAAAAGTAGACACAAAAACAAAGATGACACCATACTAGCATAAATGTGATAATCTGGGAATACACAGTATTAGGGAGAAAGTGGAGCTACAAGAATTCAAACATTGCTGTGGGAAGTTTAAAGTAGCAAATACACTTCAGAAAACAATGAAGAGTTATCTTGTAAGGTTGAGCATTTACATATCCTGTAGTCACATAACCTTATTCCTAAGAATAAAGACTAGAGTTGAACTGTCCAATGCAGAAGCCACTAGCCACCATACCTATGTCATTTTGAATTTTAAATAAATAGGATAAAATGCCCCATGGTAATGAGAAGACATGGCTCCAGACCTTGGTCTCTAATATGATTTTCCAACAAAAGGAATCAGGCTCCTTAGAGAAATGACTGATTCTAGAATTGGGGCAGGAAATATATACGATGAACCTGGAGCACACACTGTCTCTCTTTCTGATGGAGGTGTGTCAGAGATACAGGAAACAACTGATGGCCAAAGCTGGAATAAGGAGCAAACACAAAATTAGATTATTTCCCAATGTAGAAAAAAGTATGCATATGAGTTCATACTGAAATATACTATTTATTGAATATGAGAGCATATGGAAGAGAAAAGATGAATCTCCCTTGTAGAATTCCAAAGAATTCCCACTCTGTAAGTATAGGCTACACATAGTGACTTCATTCCAAAAAGTACAGCATGGAAAGGAAGTGCAGGGAGGCAGGGTAAAGAGTGAATCTTACAGACGATGATCAAGGTGATCAAGGTCACCAGGAGCAGTGGGTGGTAAGTCGTGTTGATAGTTATTTGTAGTATGTACCCTTGATATGATATGATAAAAAATGGCACTCTTCCTCTGTTGTCTTCCTCCCCCACACCCATGACTCCAGTGTGATTATGAGGAAAACACCAGAAAATCCCAATAGCAGGACACTATACAAAATACATGACCAGTACTCCTCAAAATTCCCCAGGTCATCAGAAACAATGTCTTCTATTTCCAACATCTTACATCAGTATTGTGCATTTGCTAATAATTACTGAACCAATATTGATTGGTTTTTTTTAATATTTATTTATTTATGATAGTCACACAGAGAGAGAGAGAGGCAGAGACACAGGCAGAGGGAGAAGCAGGTTCCATGCACCGGGAGCCCGACGTGAGATTTGATCCCGGGTCTCCAGGATCGCGCCCTGGGCCAAAGGCAGGCGCCAAACCGCTGCGCCACCCAGGGATCCCCTGAACCGATATTGATTGTTAACTGAAGTCCATACCCTATTAATATTCAACTATATTATAATTTAGGTGCTATTCTAATCTAAAGTCCTATTCCTGTTCTAGGATGCCATCCAGGATACCACGTTAAATTTAGTCATCATGTTTCCTTGGGCACTTTGTGACTGTGTCAGTTTGGGGAACTTGGAAATAGAACACATTGGGTGAGAGACATAGGGGAACTCTCTGTGCTACCTTTATCATTTTTCTGTAAATCTAAAACTGTTCTAAAAACTTCAGTTTGTTTTTTTTTAAGAAGAGATATGATCAGAGAAGCAAAACACCACTAAAAAAAATATGAGAAAACTCTATGGCATGGACTATCCTCTTTTTCCATTCATCTTTGCATCAAAATAAATTTTTTCAACACTCCATAGGCTGATTTTTCTTGGAAATTAAATGCATAAAATCAATTATGTAAAAATTTTAAATTAAATAAAAATTAATTTTCTCAGTCGCACCAGCCATATTGCAGGTACTCAAAGATCCATGTGGGTATTGGCTGTGACACTGGACATCATAGATGTGGAGCGTTCTCCGTCATTACAGAAAGTCTATTAGATGGTGCTGCTCTGTAGACACTCTTACAAATGTGCATCGGTAGATATACATAAGCATGTTTACAGAAGCATTGTTCATGATTTTTTTAAAGTGTAAAATCAAAACAAAACAATTCCCATCAACAGAAGAATGGATAAATAAATTATGACATATTCATAAAGTAGAATCCTATCCAACAGTGAAAATTAATGGATTATAAGTTCATATGTCAATGTGAATGAATCTTTAAAATGTTGAGTGAAAGAGGCAATTTTAAAAGTCACATATATTATGAATCATTTTTAAAAATTCAGAAACTCCAAAACCAAATCATGCATTGCTTAGAGATACATTTGTATCTGGTAAAATTATAAGGAGAAGCAAGAGAATGATCACAAAATTCAGTCCAGTCTGAGATGGAGGACAAAGGAGACATTTAACTGGGAGAAATATTTGGAGCTTCAGTGGCACTGGTAAAAATGTTTTTGCTCAGTTTGGGTGGTGGTTCCAGATTTGTTTGTTTTATTATTATGCTTCGCAATCTTCATTTTTATTTCATAAGATTTTTTGACAATATCATCTTCTCTGTCAAAGCCTTATCTGATTTCTCCTTTTGCTACATATCACTTACCAATTCTCTCTATTATGGATTTCTCATTCCCGTTATCAAGTGTTGCTCCACTAGAGCAGTTGAAATTAAAACTGGCTATCATGGGTTTTACTATTTGTCTGCTGACCCTTAAACGGTTTTCGTGCTTCCAAATCTGCATTACTGCATTTTAGTCTGGATTTGTAGCCTAATTTAGCACTTCAAAACCCAAAATGAATATTAATATATGCTTCTCAATTCAAGGGACATTATCTTGCAAGTCAAATGAGCAAGGCCAATTCAGACAATCTATTGTTTAATCTTGTGTCATCCAAATATTGACTGTTCTTATAATGGAGCATCATTACCTAGTGGAATCAACAGCACTTGAAATGCACGAAATGTTTCTGAACTCACTTAGTAGCCTTTATTAATATTCTTCCACAAAATGCTGTTGACACTGTTTCATTCATATTTCAAAATCCTCTCCTTGATTTACTTAACTAAATCTCTACCCACTCTTTCCAACACTTTATTAATTACTAACTTCCTTTTATATCCTGCTAGGGTTTCACAACTAATAGGTGGGAAAGCCTATTTGGAATTATGTTTTTAGTTATTTCCCATGCTGCTTTTCTGAATTACTATATTCCTCATATTCATATTTTAAAACAAATTATATGTTTAACCATAACAGATGGATATTCTGGTTATTTTTAATGATACGTAAATTTTTGATTTAGTTAGCCTGTTTTATTTTTAATTATAATGTTTAAAAGTGCTCTACTGTTCAGAAATTAGATATAAAGAAAAACCAAATCAGGCTAATAGAAAAATAGGCAGTCTTTTCCAGTTAGCTAAGCATTTCTCACAAAGTAAATTAGAGAGTAAAACTCCATAGTCTAAAGGTACCAAAGCTTTCCACTGCGATCATTGTTCCATTGTCTTATAGGTATGCCCTGAAGTATGTGCTGACTCTTCAGTAAAAATTGTAAATATCTATTTTCTTTTTTCAAGGATTTTATTTATTTGAGAGAGAGAGAGAGAGCACAAGTGAGGGTAAGGGCAGGCAGAGAGAGAGAGGCAGAAGTAGGCTCCCCACTGAACAGGGAGCCCAATGTGGGACTCGATCCCAGGACCTCAGGATCATGACCTGAGCTAAAGGCAGATGCTGCACCAACTGAGCCATCCAGGGACTCCAGTAGTTACCTGTTTTCGAAATAAGAGAAAAGAAAACATTTTGGTTAAGAAATTATGTACAGCTGACCCTTGAATAACGTGGGGTTGTTAAGGGCCCCAACCCCCCCTCTAGGAGGTAGTCAAAAACCCACATAAACTTTTCACTCCCTAAAATCTTAACTACTAACAGTTGTTGACTGTTGACTAGAAGCCTTACCAATAACATAAGCAGTTGATTAAAATACATTTTGTTTTGTATATGTATTATAATCTATATTCTTACGATCAAGCAAGCTAGAGAAGAGAAATGTTAATAAAAAAATCAAAAGGAAGAGAACATACATTTACAGTACTTACTGTATTGATGGGAAAAAACATCCACGTGTAGGTGGGCCCTGCAGGTCAAGTCCCAGCTGTTCAATGGTGGACTGTAACCCATACCCACTTTTAAAGTCTCCTGTTAGGGATGAAAACCAGCCTCATGTCCACTTTCACAACATTAAAAGAATAAGAAAGTGAAAACTCACGGTGTTGTAAACGAGTAGTGAAAGTTAACCAAATCTGTAATAAATCTCCCTCAATGACAAGGCCAAGAGAACTGGACAGAGCACCTGTGAGCCCCCTCTGCTGTGCCCACCCACCCCAAAATAAGTAGAAATGTTCCTTGGTCATTCCCATTGTCTGGGCCTTGAAGCAATCAGAAAATGGCTCCGAATCCTGCAAAGGTCCGAGGTTGCCTAAGACATCCAGTTACCTGCCGGTAATCCATTCCCTGTATCCAGCTGGAAACTCCCAATTCCAGTAAACGGATCTGCAGAAAGTGGAAGGAATTGGCAGTGGCAGGATTGAGAGCTGTGATTTCTGCAAGTGGGGGTGGCATGTGGGGCAATCCTAGAAACAAGAGCCTTAGCCGCCATGTTTATTGAGAACAGGGCCTTTCTATCATCCGATTCATTTATATTTGTAAAGAACCAAGTATTTTGTGGCTTTTTTTAAGATTGCATTTATTTATTCATGAGAGACACAGAAAGAGAGGCAGAGACATAGGCAGAGGGAGAAGCAGGTTCCAGCCAGGGAGCCCAGTTTGGGACTCCAGGATCACACCCTGAGCCAAAGGCAGATGCTCAACCACTGAGCCACCCAGGTATCCCAAGAGCCAAGTATTTTGGAAGAAGTGTCCACACCAGATGAAAGCAAATAGGCATCTAATAAAATGGACTGCCTACACAGCCATGTCCCCGCCACCTCTGCCCCGGCCCCACCCCGGCCCTGACAGCATTCACCTCTCCCCTCATCTGCATGGTAACACTGACTTTGATATTATATGAGTCCAGTCCATGGACCACCGCTGACTGGACCACGGGTGGAAAATAGTTGGGCCAATGAATTTCTTCCCTAGGCCAATTGGGCTTGGGAATACAATTTCAGATCAGTCAGATCATCAGAAGGTCACAGAAGAGACATTCTTTGAGAGCTAGTGACCGCTGTTTTACAGCTTCAGTAGCAGAATTGAGCCTAGGAGGGGAGGCTAGCCCTGAAAGGAAAGGAGGATGGAGAGGGAGGGGAGGAGAGGAGGAGGAGTAAGAGATGGAGGAGGAGAAGGAGAGTAGGAGGAAGAGGGGATGAAGAAGAAGAGGAGAAGGAGGAAGGGTGATGGAAGGCAAAGGCAAGAGCAGAGAGGAGACAAAAGTCCCAGTGGCCTTCAATCCCTGGCGCAATTGTTCCTGCTGCGCATTAGTTTCCAAGATGCACTTTGGTATATTCACACTAATCTTTGTTTTACTCCAACTTAAGGCACCTACATGGATCTGTGCTGTAAACCCAGTACAATCCGAGGAAGAGGGCAGTGCTTGTTATAGAGACAGAATTTAATTATTCTTTACACCACAACTTGCCGAAGTGCTACAAATAGACAAAGGAGCTTGACCCTCCTCCAGAATGTGCAGTGTTCTCACTCACAAAGACTGGAGTGCGCTGCGCACGGCTCTGCTCGCAGGGAGGACTGGCTCTCCGAGCTGTGTTCAAAGCCACCTTTGAATGTGGCTGTCGCGTAGCTGCCAGCCGTTTTCAGCTTTCACACACATACCACCCAGACTCCTTCATAACCCAAACTTGGGCTTTTTCCTCCTTCTGCCTCCACTTACACAGGACCTGCCATATGCCCATGGGAGTGGGCCCCAAAAGGGCTGGGGTGTGTTCCTGGTACAGGTGTCTGGGAGACCCGTTCTTTCAGCTTGCTCATGTCCTCTGGCCCTTTAGGGACTCTTCCAGGTGGACTTTCCCATCTTGTGATCGCCTGCTACTAGGCTCGCCAGACTTTCTGACTCTGCTGATCCAACATAATGCAGCTCTCAATGAACAGTTCTAGATACAGTCATTTGATGCCGCGTGATCAAGTTTTCAGTCTCCACCAGGGCTCCGAACATGCCAGGAAGCGTCTCTAAAGTGACATCACTCTTTGCTACATGGCTCAGCTTCAAATTCCAGGGACTGTGTTAGTATTTTCTCACTGGGGCTTACCATGAAATTCACACTGAATCTTTCCCTACCATCAACACCCATAGTACCACAGGATCCGTTGGATCGTATGACGTGAATGCCAGGGCCACCTCAACCTTCCACAGAGCCCTTTCCTGGTGCAGTGCCAGCCAACGCCAACACCTTCCATGTCACGCAGTGTTAGAGAAGGAGCGACATTCCTGGTACTCTTGTGTTTCCTGGCAAAGGTACACCCCATCTCTTGCTCCTTGATGACGTATTAAATTCATGTTCCAAGAAAGAACCGCTAAGTGAATGATGTTAGCTATCTAGGTTTACATTCTGGCCCCCCTTTTCATGCACCTGAGCTGGTAGCCTATACGTTGATAACTGGTGCAGAGATCTAGTGATATGATTTCAAGGAGATCTGTGGAGGTCATTCATCTCCCCAAATGTCTCCATATTGTGCAAAACATCTCTCATAGAGTGTGCCCTCTGCTTCATGATCATGTCTATTGGGGCTTTCTTCAATGTAGATGATTCTGAAATCTGAATCTCTAGACTCAGTCTTGTCCAAGTTAACCCACTGGCCCTCAACTTTCTCTCCTGTCCTAGTTCTTTCCTCCAACCCTGTCCTGCTTCTCAGGATGGGAAAATCAAACGGAAGGCAGCATGGCATTTTGGAAACAGCAGCAGAATCCAAAACAGTCTTCACCAATGTAAGATTACATTTGAGGCTAGCGTGGAGGAAAGAATGAATTGAATATCTAGAACCAGAGTAAGGTAGGTCCAGGCAGCAGAAAGAAACACAGGAGAGGTACAGGATGATGAGATGTGGCATGTTTGAGGAGGAGGAGTGATCCAGTGTGATCTGACAAGCCTTATAATTCTCCAGGTGGGGCGGGGTGGGGGTGGGAGGGTGGTATTTTTGTTGCATTTTTTAAAATATCTCAAAGCCATTTCAAGGAATACAAGCTAAGAGCCATAGAAAAATGGAATATTGTATTTTATATTTGGACTCATCACTGCAGGGAGAAGAAAAGATGGTTATTTCCCAGGTCATATATACAACATGTCAGTTAATAATTTCTCATTGGACATGCACCCTTTTTCTCAGTAGCCTCTCAATGTTGCTCCACATCAAATTCATTGATGACTATCACCTTAGTGCTTTTCCCACCACATTAATGACTCCAAACCTATAATTTTCTGGCTTTCACTTCTTTTTTAATTCTTTTTCTTCAGGTTCCGTCTTTCCCTAGTCAATTGCTTTCCATTTATCTTGATTAAACCTCACTCTATTGATTTTTGTCCTTTCTCAAACTTCTCAGAAACCTGCTGTATATTAATTCTGTTTTCTGTGGTATTAACTCTCCCTCCTGGCACCGGGTTACATTTAGGGACGCTCTAAAATCCAACAACATTGGGTAACCTCCTTTTCAAATTTTGGATGCAATGTTTAATTCTAATAGGATGAGAAAATATATTTTACATTAGGAGGGGATTGTTCAAATAATTCACTCTTGCTTCACTGTAGAAAATTATAACACTTAAGAGGCATCTACTAAAAAGCTAAACTTTAATATATGCCTTCCTTTACAATCTTTACAAATGCCTTCTCTTTAAAATAAAGAGATAAGTGCATATCCCAATATCAAGGATACTGACTATTTTGAGCATTAAGATAATAAGCAGAATACAAATAATATATAATTACTTTTATTTTGCTGTGTATCAAATATTATGCATTCATTCATTCATTTAATTTTCATGGGAGTCCTAAGAATGCACACCTAAGTAATCTATTCAATGCGATGCAGCAAGGTGGGATTTGAACCCACGCATTTCTGACTCCTCCTACTGTGATAGAATGCCCCACTTTTAATTTATTCATGCAACTCAATAACTTATTTTCTGAGAGTCTCCTATTTTCCACGCACACTGCTAGGCACTGAAGATACAGTGATGAATAGATAATTTTCAGCTCTCATAGATCTTGTCTGTGACTTAGACAAGTCTCTCTCTTAGGTTCATCTATATACATTACTGAACATAAAATGAAACCACTAGACAAAAAGAAAGAAAGAAAGAAAGAAAGAAAGAAAGAAAGAAAGAAAGAAAGAAAGAAAGAAAGAAAGAAAGAAACCACTAGACACGAGCTCCTTCAGTGGACCTCCCTGTACCTCAAAATGTGTTCATACCCTCCCATCTTTCCTTCTCTCCATTTCACTTCAGAGGGAGAAATGTCCATCCTCTTCTCTTGGATCTACTGCCAGCGGCCAAAGCTGTGGTTTCGATCCCATGCACTTCCAACATTTCTGGAAACTGTTTTCCCTTAGTTATCACAAGACTCTCTCTCATCTTCAATCTCTCTCTCTCAACCAATTATTTCCTTTGGTAGAAATTCTCCAAAAAAAAATAATTGTTAATTTTTTTTGGTCTTATTTCTTAAGCAACCGCTTTCATTCTTGTCCTCAGCAATAACTTTAACAGCTTTTAGACTTGTTTTGACACTTTCGTGCATCCTATTCACTCTACAAACAAATGTGGTGTATCTTTTGCCTCCCCATTTTCCCACTTGAAGGTAAGAAGAAATAAATATTAAGTGCCCTAATCCCTCCCTCTACAGTGTGATCCTTCTGAGGAATGTGTTTTGCTTGGCTATGCAGGGTTTCCCTGGGAGACGTGGCTGTGGTCACACTTGGTGATGTGCTATTTGCGGGCTGCTTCCATCGCTGTCACATCTTGTTCCCCTACCAGCACACAGGTACTTCATCCACTCAGGTCCTCATCTCAGGTTTGCTCAGAGAACCCAAATTAAGAAAAGAGACCCTTTCAAACCAAGTCCTTTCTATTCTAATTCTTTACTCTCTTTCCAAATCTTTCTTCATATGTTCTCTGAAACTGTTTTGTTTTAAGCACTTCTCTTCTGGCTCCTGTGTGAACTTGTCTTGCTGCCTCTACCACCTTCTCCCTCTAAACCATCCCTTACACACTTTGAGTACAACCTTTTCTAAAATGTATACCTGCTCATGTCACTTCTCTGCTTAAAAAACTTTTGAGGTCTTTTTTATTGTCCACAGAATGAAGTTAATGTTATTGATGTGGACTATTAAGCCCTTTTTAAATGCACACCAACCTACATTTTTGGTCTTATAACCTGCCATACTGCCCATGGTCCAGCCACATCAAATTAGTTATGTCTTCCCTAAACACGCACCATTTATTTTCATATTTTCATAACCCTTGTCTTTGCACACAGTTTCTTCTTCGTGGTGTGTCCCTCTTCTCTTTCCCTCTCTCCCTCACCTAGAAACACATTCATTCTTCAAGACTCCACCCAGATGCATCTAGAAAACATTCTTAATATCCCTAAACATGGCTATATGTCCAACGGGATGGTGTAGCACTCTGTTCAGATCTCTATCCCATGACCTACTTTCTATTGAAATTTGTGTTCACGCATCTGTCTCTGTCACTAGCCGATAAGTTCTCCCAGGTCGAGACCCCCGTTTACCAATCTTGTTTCTGAATACTAGCAACAATACCTAGCAATAAGTATCTGGATAAATGAATGAATGATAGAAACTTCAGGGGCAGCCCTGGTGGCTTGGTGGTTTGGCACCATCTTTGGCCCAGGGTGTGATCCTGGACACCCGGGATCAAGTCCCATGTCAGGTTCCCTGCATGGAGCCTGCTTCTCCCCCTGCCTGTGTCTCTGCCTTGCTCTCTCTCAATCTCTATCTGTCATGAATAAATAAATAAAATTAAAAAAAAAAAGAAAAGAAAAGAAACTACAGTTAACTGATGTGAAAGGAAAGAAGCAAGTGGGATGACTCTAGGCTTTTCACTCTCCAGTTTCCTCCACCCCCCTCCTCTACCAGAACCACCACATATAAACTATAATTACTGAAGTATCTTTAATTTTAAAGCAAGTCTCAGGTACAGCATGATTTTTGAAACAAGAAGTCCGTTCCAGCCCTAATAATATCTCTCAGACTACCTCTCCAACACATGAAAATCTTTTATTAAAGATACAAACCTTTCATTTTAACACTAAAGAAAAAAATGCTAAAGTTCAAATGACTTGGGAGTTAACATGTTTATGCAAATTAGTTTTATTGCTAAAGTAAATTGTATCAAATTTTGATATGAGTAGAGGACTAACAACCAAGAAGGCAATGAGTCTCTGAAGAAATGGGGCTACTGGTGCCCTGAATCCATTCCTTTGTACTGAGACAAATGAAATTTATGCACAGAAGTGTTATATTGTGTATTTCCACGTGTTCTACTAAGTTTCAGATTCTTTCTTCTTCTACCACCAAAATGTGTCTACCAATGTCCCATTTCCTGAGGACCCTGCTCTGAACTTCTCTAGGCCGGCAAATATATGATCTCTTTTATAGTATTTCATTTACCTCAATTAAATATTTACTGAGTGTTGATTATATGCTCAGCATAGAGGGATACTATAGCTAATATTTCCCAGTATATACAAGCCCAGTTTTTCCAACACTCTAAGTGGGCATTCATTGTCTCCAGGAAGAGTTATTACGGTCAAGCCAGTTTAAGAGAGCCAATGCCACTCTTCATATAATATGAAAATGATTTGAAAGAATGTGTCATTTAACAGAGAGATTATTTCCCTTTCCTGTACCTTAACCCATCCTCTTTTCCTTTTTTTTTTTTAAGACTTTATTTATGTATTTTGTTGTGCCCAAGATTGTGAATCCGAGAAACCACCAAGGAGCCGACACCAATGCAAACACATGAGGGTTTATTTACAAGCTCAAGCTTGGGTCCAAGTGTACCCCATACAGCAGAGCAGAGACTTGGACCCCGAGACTAAGAAGCACAGCAGTGTTATAGGGGCCAGTGGCCAATGAGATTGTAACATACGCAGAAAGTTGCACAGTCATGTTGGTCCACACGCAGGTGGCCAACTGAATTATGATTTACCTTATAGTGACCATTTGAACTAGCCTATTATTCTGGTTAGAACTGGCGCACAGGTTTGGCGGGCAAAAGAGGGGCTCTCATTCCTTGGCTGGTTAAAGGTCAGAGGTCCCGCATTCCTAACTGTGCTGGTTTCTGATAAGGGTGTGCTTAATAGCTAAACTAGGGTGAGGGAGTGCCTTAAACAACAGGCAGGTCGTGTGGGGAGTTTTACATGAGATGGCGGGGGTAGCACAGAATGGAGTTAGTCCTGCTCTGCTTGTCCAGGGGTAGGGGATTTTTGTTAGATTTCCTGGGTCCCACATTCCCCCCTTTTTCAGAGGATCCTTTGCAGGACCCAATCATGGGTCCTGGGCCCCTGTTGACAAAGGCAACGGTCTTAATTTTTCTCGGCCTCCACATATTTAAGAGAGAGAGAGAAAGTGAGTGAGATTGAGAAAGAGAGCATGAGAGAGGGAGGGGCGGAGGGAGAGGGAAAAGCAGAGTTCCCAGCAGGGAGCCCAACTCAGGGTTGGATCCTGGGGACTCCAGGATCATGACCTGAGCAGAAAGCAGATGCTAATCAATAGAGCCACCCCGGCACCCCACCCACTCTCCTCTCCTTAGACCTCAAAGCTTCTGTACTGAGGATGAGGGGAAAGTAACTGAAGACCCAAATAAGTGTAAATATTCAAGAGAAGAAAGCTTGAAAGAAAGAAAATCCCCCTGTTCTCAACAACCCCCATCCACATACATGCAGTCCTGTAGTGTTGAGATTATTAGAGAAATATAGCAGCATGGCCAGAGCCAGCCTCCAGGGCTTCCCCTGACCTAGTGTGGAGTAGAAAATCAAACAAATTTTCCTGAGTCCCAGGGAAGATCAAGGAATTATCAGACATTGAGCCACACTGAGAATGTCCTGAACTCTGCATGACATAGCTACAACCTGTGTGGTCTGATGAGATGGGACAGAGCCAGCCTGCACAGGTAATAACCAGTTTTCACACTCATCAATCGCCCAAGATCTGTGGGCCACCTCAGGGATGGGGATGCCCAGAATTGAGGACATCTTCAATTATCTGAGGTCAAATTTCTACCAAACAGAAGAATGAAGGCAAAGATAAAAGAACTTTGATTTATAGCAAATGAAAGATACATTTCTTGTAAAACTGAATTTGTGATCTAGCATTTATGCCAATACTTCAGCACTTACCTAAAGCAGTGAGTGACTCTAAAAACAGAGTGAGTTATAGGGTGCCTTCCTTAAAAAGAGTCTATGGGAGGAGAATGGACTTTAGACCCAGACTTTAGACCCAGCTTGCATGTCCCCAGCTAGGGCTATGTGTTTATATTGCCTGGCTCGCTTTTGTCAGCTATAGAATGAAAATAATGTTTTAGAATTAAACGAAGGGGTGGACGTTAAAATCCTGGATACATGTTATGAGCTCAGTAGATGCTATTTCCTTTATTTCTACAAAAACTATTTTTTTTCTTTTTTACTATTTTTTTCTTAATTTAGAGGCCATATTTATATAAAAGAAAGAATAATCATGCCAAGATATAATGACTCAATCCTCTAATTACTTAGAAAGCATGACTGCGGACTTCTGTTACAGTGAATCTGTGGGAAGAAGGTGACATTCTGCTGAATGTGTGGCGACAACTTTTTCCCTCCTACCAAATTTCACAATGCTGATTTCACCTGCTCCTAGATTTCTTAGATGTTTGGATCAGAGTTTAACCTAAGTGGACTCTGGTTGTAGTGGCCACACAGAGCTCATCTGTAAACTTGAGGTATTGTCTGATCACAATATAATAGAAGGAAGCTTTTTTTTTAAAGATTTTATTTATTTATTCTTGAGAAACAGAGGGAGAAACAGAGGGAGAAGCAGAGGGAGAAACAGGCTCCCTATGGGGAGCCCGATGCCAAACTCCATCCCAGGACCCTGGGATGACGCCCTGAGCCAAAGGCAGATGCTCAACCATTGAGCCACCCAGGTGCCCCAGAAGGAAGCTTTTTTATTTTTGCTCATAGTGGTAAGATTTTGTGCAACTGAATTTGAATCATAAAGTCCATTTCAAGCACACCCTCTTTAAGCACTGGTCTCTGCAGATGAAAGAAGTAAAATGAGGTTTCTAATTTACAGTGAGTGTTATGATGCACAAGGTAGCCATAGCTTTCGGGGAAGGAAAGTGAGGACTTGACACAGCAATTTAGAATTTTTATAGTTAGTATCATTTTCTTGTTAGTGGGTCCATTGACAATCATAATATCAGGCCATAAAAGTTGGTGTTAACTTTACTTTGCTATTCCCAAATTTTCACCTTATTTTTTTTCTAGTTCAAACAATCATTGACAATTATAGCTGAAGCGGATTGTAGAGATCAGTCAACCCACAGACAGCAGTGTGGCAGCTTCTAGGCAGAAGTTCATGTACAGGTGGTTTAATTTTCTCTCCTCAAAATGTTTCCTCCTCCTTTTCTTCTTTTTTCTTTCTTCCTTCCTTCGTTTTTTTTTTTTTTTTGTTACTATTCATTTCTATTTTTCTCTTTTTTAAAATCAAAGTATGGCTTAGACACAGGAAAGTGCCCAAAGCTTAAGTTTTTTTTAAAGATTTTATTTATTTATTCATGAGAGACAGACAGAGAGAGAGAGAGATAGGCAAAGACACAGGCAGAGGGAGAAGCAGGCTCCATGCAGCGAGCCCTACATGGGACTTGATCCCAGGACCCCAGGATCATGCCCGGGGCTGAAGACAAGCACTAAACCGCTGAGCCACTCCCACATTTCAATCAAGATACTGAACATTTTTACAGTTTCCTTGTAGCCCTCTTATAATCAAAACAATCCAAAATAACCACTATTCTGATATCTGTACCCACAGATTAGTTTTTGTTTGCTTAATTTTAAATCTTGCATAGACAGAATCCTACTGTATGCCATCTTTGTGTGCATGAATACAGCTGCTATGAATAATCTTGTACATGTCTGTTGGCAGACATGTGCATCCATTTATGTGTATTTATCCAGGAATTAAATTACTAGGTCACAAGTCATAAATATTTTACATATATGCTTACATCTGCCAGTTTTCTGAAATGATTGAATTGGTTCATATATTCAGCAGCAAAGTATGAGTTCTAGTTGCTCCACATCCTCACCAATACTTGGTAAAATGTTTTCAATGAATTTTAATTTGAATTTATCTAAGGTCTATGTGAATCTTCCTCAGTCTGTATGCCTCCCCCTTTCCCATACCTAGCTGTTTCGCATCCAGACTTTAAGTTCTAGGCCCTTGAAGGCAGTTAGCCAAATAACTACTAATCTCATCCAATTCCTCATTTACCAGATTAAGAAAACTGGCCCCAGTAAGTCTACCTCGCTAACCCTGCATCACATAACTAGTAACAAATTTTGAATTAGATCTCAGACTGACTGGACTTCTAGCCCAAGCCTCTTCCCACTGCATGGCACTGCCACCCACGGCTACTCAGTCCCCCTTTTGACTCTTATCCCCAATTGCTAAATCCCCTTTCAGATAATTTCATGAAAGAAAAGGCACTTTTGATGATGGGCCTCGCTTGGCACCATATCGTTGGCCTGTATCACACTTTCTCTTGCTTCTCTTCTTGAACAATAAATGGAAAGCAAAGCTTCAATTATGTTTCGGAGAAGGTAGCATGCAGTAGTTAAAAAAAAAAAAAAAGAAAAAAAGACTGGAATGGGAATCAGCTGACCACCTGCTAGATTTTACAATCATATTGAAGGAAAGAAGAGCCTACTACTAATGGAAATAGGCCTTCCTTATCCTGCCTCCAGGGCTCTATTACCACATTCATAAAATCTTTAGGGAAATAGGGTAGTGGCTTACTGGCAAGTATTTCTTCCTCATCCCCACCTAATTCATATGGTATAAACACTCTCCTAAAAGCAGGGAGGGATATAAACAAAGTTATATGAAGAAACATGATGTGATTTGAATTAGGCAAAGACTATTAAAGAAGTTTGAAAAGTAACCAAAGACACTGACAACGTCTATTGTTTTCCTCAGTTTCTTTACACATGAAATGAGGAGTTAGCCGAATTATTTTTAAGATTGCCACCAGCTTGGTAGTTCTGTGAATGGATTAACCATAAACATAATTTATATGATGGAGGGAAAACATAAAGCAAGCCCAGGGTTTATTTATGAGGATCTTGTTTGAGAAACAGACTTAATTATGTAAACTGGAGACAAGTGTCATCTGATGAGCTGGCATTTCCATTAATTGGTCATTGACATGAACTTGTCTTATTATTATGTCATCATCCGTCATTCTCCTTCTCCCGCCTCACCTGCCTTCCAACTGTATTTGATTAAACAAATTTATGTTTAGTATTTGACAAAGAAATACTTTCTTTTCTTATACAGTCACACTGTATCAAAGTGATATATTCCTTACTGGTTTATCTGAGAAATATGTGATCAATTATTATGCTGTACAAGAGCAAAAATCTGAAAGCAATAAATCTATCTCAAATGAACAATATAAAATTGTATTTATAGAATCTGAAATGAAATTAACATTAGTCATCTTTTCACCAAATGATCTGAAGCATACTTCTTGTTCCAGAATGATCTGAAGCAATAGAATAAAAACTCAGAACTTTTGGGATTTCTCATGTCTAAAAAATAAATAAATAAAATAAATAAGGCCTGTGAAAAAGCTAGATTAAAATTACCAGGGAGTGTTTTGATTTGTTTTGACAGTTTGGGAACTCCAGTGATAAGACATTCAGTACCTCACTTAGGAATCACCTTTTCCCCTTGTCATACAAGGATTCATGTTTTCTTTAATTAGAAATTGATTAGAAGCCTAATAAAGCTTGATGAGTGGTTGCACTAAAAATCCCTTTGCAAAAGGCTGAACTCTATCTACTTGCACAATTTCTTTCCTTGTGCTCACTCCATGTCCTCAATCCATGTCTGAAAAGAGGTTGGAGAGAAATTCAACTTATTTTTCTTTGTATAGTTTCTCACTAAATTTTTAACTACTTAGGAGCTGTTCTAATGGGTAGGTCAGAATAACCGAAAAAGTGTAAATAATCTTTTTTTGTACAGAGTGAGATGAATAAATTTAAAGATTTGCTTGAAGTTTCTAGAGATTTGCAGAAGCAAAGATTTGCAGGAGGAGCACAGGCTTCATTGAGAGAAATACTTTAGTTTACACCAACAGGAAGTGGTTTGTGATTCACTAAGACCAAAATCTCGAACTGTCCCCTTAAGGACAAATATATGCCTATTTGAGTCAGAAATGCAGATTCTGTGAGTCAGTAAAACAGTATAAATATCTGGGACTCCAGGGTGGCTCAGCAGTTGAGTGTCTGCCTTTGGCCCAGGGCGTGATCCCGGAGTCCCGGGATCAAGTCCCACATTGGGCTCCCTGCATGGAGCCTGCTTCTCCCTCTGCCTGTGTTTCTACCTCTTTCTCTCTCTCTCCCTCTCTCTCTCTCTCTCTGCATCTCTCATGAATAAATAAATAAATAATTTTAAAAACAGTATAAAAATCTTTCAACAAAAGCTATTGAGTAAAGTTCAAAGTCTAGTAGCTCCACATGGCAGTGTAAATGATGGCCCTGGGTCACATTTTCCTCAAAGTCAGGCTCAGGACTTACCAAGTGTGTATTTTGATGGAGATACAGAAAGAGGGTTACAGGTAAAACTTCTGTGGTGATGGGTAAGCAAGAGATCTTACTATTCTTTACCAGAGAAATCAAAAATTCTGTGGAAAAATAGATCGGTGAAAAAAGTCTGACCTAGAAGTAAAGCAAGCAAAGCACACTTAAAGCAAAAACAGGGTACAGAGAAATGCCCTGGCTGGCAGGTTCTGTTTGGGCCCAATAAGGAACACGCTCAGCATCAGGTACCACCAGGGCAGTTACCTGAGCGAGTGGGACAGGGCAACACACAGGGATGTGGGGTCATGCCTAGGTGTCAGAGCAAGTGAGCAGAGACAACAGGCAGGAGTGTGGTCACCAACAAGCATGGTGAAGCTGAGTCAGGCAGGAAATGGCTCAGTGGGGATCAGAGGGACTATAGTCAAGGAAGTGAGAACAGCAAAAGATACCTGAGAAGACATCAAAATCCTGTCTTCCCACGGATTCTTATTGTTCCTGTCGTTCAGTGTGGTGGTTGATTTATCCGAGGAAATGACAGGGTCATTCTTCCTTACTAGAAGGATCTGAGGCCTAGAGGAGGGGTTTTATTTTCTTCTAAATAAACTTTTTCTAGGTCTATAGTGGATGCTAGTCACCCTAGCCAATCTGGAGCTATACCCAAGAAGCCAGTGGAAGCAGAATCCTTTGGATATCCTAAAACTTCCATCATTCACTTCTTCCCTAAAACAAGAGTCCCAATGTAATAGCTATGCTCTTACCCGAGATTCTCATATAAACCAGAAAAACACACACACACACACACCAAAAAAAAAAAAAAAACAACATCCAGAGTCATATAGGCTCCATGCTCAGCACAGAGTTTGCTTGAGATTCTCTCTCCCTCTCCTACTCTTGCTCTCTCTCTTTCTCTCTCTGTAAAATAAAAAATAAATATATCTTCAAAGAGTCATAGAAGCTGGGTATAGCAAAATAGGCAGCTCTAGGGAAAACAAAAATAACCAGTTGACTACTGCTTGTCAATTTGAGTGGAAAACTGAACCTGGATCCAGGATGGAATCTCAGTGAAACTAGAAAGACTGAAAACATTTCTTATATGCCCCAGGGAAAAGTAAAGTCTGCGAGGCCATGGACAGGCCAGGTTTGGGAGGCAGACCAGGAGTGTTGGCTATAAATTTCAGTGATTGCACACCTGAAAGAATTTATATTTTTAAAAATCTTCAGGGATCCCTGGGTGGCGCAGCGGTTTGGCGCCTGCCTTTGGCCCAGGGCGCGATCCTGGAGACCCGGGATCGAATCCCACGTCGGGCTCCCGGTGCATGGAGCCTGCTTCTCCCTCTGCCTGTGTCTCTGCCTCTCTCTCTCTCTCTGTGTGAGAGAGATGATTTATCTATCATAAATAAATAAAAATTTAAAAAAAAAAAAAAAGAAAAAAAAAATCTTCAGGTATGGCAGTTTCTGTTTCAAAATATCCTTCCTAACCACAGTGGAGGGATTAGGGAAGAAAAGAACTAATTTACGTGAATTTTTAAAGCAGTATTTAAACTGGATATTTTTAGGTTAAAAACCAAAAAAAAAAAAAAAAAACTATACTCAAACACTCTAACCTTCGTTTAGAAACTTCGTTCCTTACAGGGACACGGTTGGCAATTTTGAGTCTACTTAAGTATTATTCTAGTGTTGAACAGATAAGCAAATAGTTCATAGATAATGAAAGCCAGGCTTCACACTGTTGAAGTTTTGAATAGAGAAAGGAAACGACTAGAATGAATTGTGCACTGGTGGATTAAGATTGGAGGTATTAGCATGAACTCATGGTCTTTAGATGACAGAGAGAGAGAGACAAGATCTTTTTATGTGCATAGTTGGTATTGATTTGTGATTGCCTACTGCTGTCTGCTGGGAGCACCAGAAGCAATAACACCCAGGAGAAATAAACACTTCTTAGCACCACATCTTGGTTTAAATACATGATTCTCCAGTAAAAAAGAAACATTTAGAGCAGCGGTTAATTCCAGGGCTGGAGCAGAGAAAACTCAAGATGAGCTTGGAGAATCCTGAGAGGTTGTAAAGTGAGGAATTACTCCAAAACGAATAGGGGTTTCAACATGCTGAAACCACCACCCAAAAAGCTCTGAATAGCCCAACTGGGATGTTTTGAGATGAATGAATGAATGAATGAATGAATGAGATTATAACCCATAAAATAAGTACCAATTAGTAAATGTGGGAGAAGAAATAGCTCTTATTCACACCAGAATTATTTTTAATAAACATGGAAGGAGTGAGGAAGTAGACAATTACAACAGCACAGTAATAAGCAGGCAGGCAAGATCCAGCCATGGATGCTAAAATTAGTGGGCGAAATCTTGAGAAACTGTAATTTCTCAAACTATCCCCCCAAGATATTTATTAATTAAAAACGCAAACTACTGACGTCAGAGGGGAGAAGCCAGCAGATGCCACCTTCACTTGTGATAAGACAGAGTCTTCACGCACTCCCTGGGAAGGGCACAACACTTCTGTGACACTCTTGCCAAAATATGCGTAATCTCAGTCTCCTCCGGGGAAAACATCAGACCAGGGGAAGTTGAGGCACTTTTATAAAACAACAGTCATCTTCAAGCGTGTCCATGTCATGAAAGAAAAGGCAGTAATTGTCCAAGATTCTGGGAGACTTAGGAGACATGACAAGTTGCAGTGTGGACGTGTGCATCGGATCCTAGAACAAAGACAAGCTTTAGGGGAAAAGCTGGTGAAATCCAGATAAAGTCTGTAGTTTACATCATAGTATTGTGCCAAGGTGAATGTCTTGGTGTTGGTAACTGTGTGACGGTTACGTTGTGTTGACTAACACTGGATGCAATCGGGTGAAAGGTAGAGAGAAGCTCTTCGTACTGTTTTTGCAACTTTTATGTAAGTCTAAAATTATTTCAAAATAGAGAGTTAAAAACTATTTTTACTTAATTTTGTCTGCTGTCTTCTCACTGCATTTTGGATTGAATTGCATTGAAATGACTTAAACTCCAAGAATCAAAGACCGAGGAGGGAATGATGGGAAGAGAAAAAATAAGATGACCGAATTCTCCAGAACTGAAGCTACTGGGGAGGACCCCAGGGGTGGTGTCAGGCAGTGTCAGGGGCTGGGGACCCAGCTTCAGCCTAAATTATAATCTGCCTTCTCCAGCCATATTTCGTGGACCATGTAGCTGTGTCCTCCAGAAGAAAATTGACATTAGGGACTGAGGAGAGTCTGGAGAAGAATTTACTTAAGGCAGCATTTCTCAAACTTTAGTTACTTTGCATATCATTGTCACGACTCTTATTAATCCTTATGCCTCCCGAATGATTGCTTGCTGGATGATTTTTATGACATTGGCCTTGAAATGACTCACTTTTTAAACTTGCTCTTTATCTCTGTGCTACCTAAAATCATCGTGGGGCTCCTGGGTAGTGCAGCTAGCCGAGCATCTGACTCCTAGTTCAGCACAGGTCGTGATCTCAGGGTCATGAGATCAAGCCCCGCATGGAGCTCCTCCCTCAACCTGGTGTCTGCTTGAGATTCTCTCTCCCTCTCCTTCTGCCCTCCTACTTACTCTCTCTCTCTCAATAAATAAATATTTATTTAAAAAATCACCTTGCATGTCACCAGTGGCTCACAGACTGTAATAGAGAGGCAACTGAGTCTTAGAGGTTGTGAAGGAAAGCTACCAGAAATGCGGAAGCTAAGGGGACCCTTTTCCATACAACACATCACACACTCACACACCACTGTCTCTCCCTAAGCAGAGGGAAACATGGAAGAGGAGCCAGGCATTCTTGCAGCTTTGGCATGGGAAATGCCAGGCTTTGGAGCATTGAAGGATCCAGCAAACATAAGGTAGCTCTGGACCCTCCAGCACATAGACTGTCAGGAGTAGGGGTGACTGGCAGGAATCCTGGAGTGGCAGAGACAGCAGAGGAGGGAGGAGTGGTGGTGGCACTGAGCCAGTGGAGGAAGGCCAGACTGGAGGTGGGAGCCCTTGGCACTACATCTGGAAGCACCCAGTATAGCTCAATGCATAGGCATAAAGCTTCTTGCGATTGTCAACAGGGTCCCACAGCTGTAAGGCCCTGTCAGGCAGGGCATGTGCTGGGAACCACACTGAATAGGCTGGAAGGGGATTGAAGCAAACAACCGTGTTACAAAGTGACAGAAGGAACATGTATCATGACTGTTTGTGCAATACCTCATAGGACTCTGAGAAATAACTGGGGGCCAACTCGTGTGACTTCATGTGCTTGGAGGTGCTGTACTAGTACTTGGGTAGGAGGCAGTGAGAACTAATCTCGCAGGTAGCAGCCATGATATACAGTTATGGGAGTGTAAATTGATAAAGCCATTCTACAAACATCTGGCAGCACTTAGTGAAATAAAGTGTGGGTGCATCTTATGATCCCTTAATAGGAGAAAAATTCCTACATGGTCTTCTAAGAGGAATTGTTCACTACAGCTTGGTTTGTGGTAGCATGAATTTGCAAGCAATCTAGCTGTTCATTATTAGAGTAGTGAATAAGTATAGTAGGGGCATACTATGGAACACTAAGCAGCAATCAGAACAAGGAATTACATGTGTGTAACATCACATGTTTTGAGCTTAAAAACAGAGAGTTGGGAGAAAGTACAAATTGATAAAATAATGTACTTGCTAACACTTATGTACACTTTTTATGTGTCAGGCACTATTCTAGGCCCTATATGCTTATGAACTCAATTGCTCCTTGCAAAAGCCTCATGAGTTAGGTACCGGCATTGTCCCCAGATTATATGTGAGGAAATTAAAGCACATAGACATTAAATATCAAATGAGTCATCCAAGATCATATAGTAAATAAGTGGCAAAGAATATATATTTTTTTTGCCTACCTCTAAAACCCATGCTCTTAACTACTACAGGATACCAGTACCTCTATCAATAAAATACAGGAAGCAACTTTGAGCTCAATGCACAGCTGTGATGTTAAAAAACGCATACAACCCAAAATTTGAGCACAAATATATAAAGATGTGCTCAATATATACACTTCTAAGAACATGTAACAAAAAAGAGCGGAATGACTGAATATGCCTTTTTGGGGTAGAGCAGGTGAGAGTGAATGAAGAGTAGGATAGAAAAAGGAAAATAAAGTGAATGAAATAATGTAAAATAAACTACATAAAATAGGAGTAAGGCTTAGAACTGACGAGTCATGCAGGGGAGTTTTAAGAGAAAAGAGAAAGCAAGGGAGGTCCCGTGCTGGGAGTGTAGGTTCAGCATCAACCAGCTTGGGAGTAAAACAAGCAAAGCCTGAAACTACTGGTCTACCACATAAATCAAAATGCACTCAGTAACTGGAGGAAGCATTACTCCAGGATAGAGAATCTGCTGTTTGGTTCGTACTTACTATATAACAAGTCATTAAATTACTTGTCCATTTATTCACCCAAGCAGAATTGTCCTTGAGTTGAGATATAATTGACCTATAACAATACGTTAGCTTTAGACGTAAACATAATAATTTGATATATGTATATATTGCAAAATGATTGCCATAATAAACTTAGGCAACATCCATCACCATACATAGTTACAAACATTGTTTTTTCTCATGATGAGAACTCTTAAATGAGTTTCTCTCCTAGAAAAACTAAGAGAAACTCTTGGTTTATAGGTTTCTGTTTTTTTCTTTCTTTTTTTCTTAGATTCCACCTATAAGTGAGATAGAGTATTTGTCTTTCTCTGTCTGACTTATTTCACTTAGCCTAATGCCCCCAAGTTCCCTCCGTGTTGTTGCAAATGGCAAGATCTTCTTCCTTTTATGGCTGAATAATATTTTGCTATATGTATATGCCACACCTCCATTGTCCATTCATCTGTCGATTGGATGTCTTGGCTATTGTGAATAATGCTACAATGAACGTGGAGTGCATATATCTTTTCAAGATAGTGATTTCACTTCTTTGGATAAATACCCAGAACTGCAATTGTTGTGTCATATGGTAGTTCTATTTTTAATTTTTGTAGTAGCCTCTGTAGTCTTTTCCATTGCAGCTGCACCAATTTACATTCCCACCAACAGTGCACAAGGGTTCCCTTTTCTCCATGTCCTCGTCAACACTTGTTATTTCTTGTCCTTTGATAAAGTCATTCTAACAGGTGTGAGATGTTTTCTCACTGTGGTTTTGATTTGCATTTCCCTGATGATAAGTGATGTTGAGCATCTTTTCATATACCCGTTGACCATCTGTTTGTCTTCTTTGGAAAAATGTGTATGCGATTACTCTGCTCCTTTTTAATCAAATTGTTTGGGTTTGATTTTTTTGAGTTATGTGCATTCTTTATGTATTTTGGATATTAATTCCTCATCAGATATATGATTTGCAAATATTTTTTCCCATAAAGTAGGTTGCCATCCCATTTTGTTGATGGTTTCCTTGGCTGTACAGAAGCTTTTTAGTTTGATGTACGCTCATTTGTTCATTTTTGCTTTTGTTGCCTTTACTTTTGGTGTCAAATCCAAAAACTCTGTGCCAAGACCCATGGCAAAGAGTTTTCCAGTTTTATTTTTTTCTGGGGTTTTATAGTTTCAGTCTTATACAAAGCAAAATATTTTGACCCCAAAATTTCATCCCTATATGCCTCAGATTCTATATCTTTGACTTACTAACTCTCTTTGTTGTGTCAAGAATTGTTTTTTAAGATTTTATTTTATTTATTCATGAGAGACACAGAGAGAGACATAGGCAGAGACACAGGCAGAGGGAGAAGCAGGCTCCATGCAGGGAGCCCCACGTGTGACTCGATCCCGGGTCTCCAGGATCACACCCCAGGATGAAGGTGGCACTAAACCGCTGAGCCACCAGGGCTGCCCTGTGTCAAGAATTAAATAATATCCATTAATCTTATATCTAATTCATAATGGGTCTTCCTGGTAGCAACAATCACTACAAAATAAAACTGATGACTAAAGTTGTGCATTTAGGATTTATTAATGACTACAAAGCATTGGAAATATCAAACATTTCTTGCAAAAATATATCTCAAAATTTGGCTCAAGAAAACAGTACTTTTGGTACACAGGAAATAATAGACACAAAAGAAAATGGCAGTGGTGGAAATTTTAATCTCTAGTATTGGATTAATGGATGGATTTAATCTTTTGTTGTAAAATTTATGCAGAAAACTGTTTTCAACTTAGTTTCATTAAAATAAAAATATAATAAAATTTAATGGCTTTTACCCCTGCTATATAAAAAGTGATTAAGTAATATAATTATAGTTAGCTCCAGGAAATTCTTTCTTACTGAAAATTCATCCATGATGGTAAAATATCCATTTAACGTATCTGTAGTAACAAGAAACCAACCCTCTTTTAGGGTCACAAACTGGGAGAACATTAGGTTCTCACAAACTTCAAAGCAATACCATGGCTATTTGGATATTGGGTAGAGCAAACAAGCCCATCCAAATCTATGTAAAGGTACTGGAAAATTCAATTAAAAGTTTAGATTTCAGAGTCAATACTGTTGGCTAGCGAGAGCAGGAAAGGTTTTCTAATCTGAGTCTTAAGTGAAGAATAAGATTTTAATGGGCACAGAGCATGGTCAGAGGAATAGGAACCATTTGAGATAATTAGTTAAAGAGGGAAAATATAAGACATGATAAAGAAGACAAAGGATAGCCTATCTGGCTTGATCATAGGTTATATGTAGGGAAATAGGAGAAGATATGGCGGAAAAAAAATAAGCTTGTGTCAGATTTCAAGAAGTCTTTGAAAATCAATCTGCATAGTTAGAAAGACCATCAAACTACCTAAAATTTTTGTTTGTTTGATAAGTGAACATTGATAAAATAAAAAAAGAAAAATCTTCAAAATCTGGGATGCTTTAGGAAAAAATATTAGAAATTATGCACTAAAAGTCAGGATCCAATGATGGAATTTTGCACTTTCTCAAGTCCTAGTAAAATATCACACTAGCAAAAAGAGAATCCTCATAAGGTCCTTGTTCAGAGAATGATCTCTTTGCCCAGCAAGTGGAATAAATTTACTGCTTAGAATCCATCCCAACTGTTTGACGCAGCTCCAACCCAGCAGGACTCTGCCTTCACTGCAACCTTTCAAGGACTTGGGACCTCTGTCTGTGGCTGTCACATCCTGCTCAGGGCTCTTCATCTCTTCGGCTGAACCAAGCTAGCTGTGGTTAGAATGGAAAGAAGCCTAGAAGAGAGGACACAATTAGCTTCTCAGTTCAGCCACTCCAGAGCTTTGTCACCTGGACAATTGCCTTGCCCAAACTGGGCTTCATTATCTCTCCCTGCCAGATGAAGAACTTGACCTGGGATGACCTCGCAGTTTCCTCAAGCTCTGACTTTTTATGTCTCACAGACATTCCTTTAATAAGCTACCCAGCATTTCCAGAACCACTTTCTGCAATGCAACGTGGAAAGTTCTCGAAAGCACGTGTTAAGAGATCCAGGTTCAGGACAGAATTATGAGGGCATTAATATGTACTTTCTATATTCAGTTGAAAATACAGACCTCACAAATTTGCCTTGTTTCCATATACCTTTAAGTAAGATGCATCTGAGCTACCTCAGCATAGCTGAGGTGTGGTCCAGCATCATTCTGCCCCACAGATTAGAAAACAAACAAACAAATTCTAGTTCTATTCTATTCTATTCTATTCTATTCTTTTCAATCTGCTCTTAATACTAATAATGGCAGAAATAAATGCAGTGATTACTAATGTAGAGATTAGGATCAGAAGACATGTGTGTTTGACTATTATCACTACCACTTACTACATTACCCCGACCAAATTAATCTCCCTAAGCCTTGGTTTCTACATTTATAAAGTGATATTTTTGTGAGAATTAAACAAGATAATGTAAGGAAAGACTTGACTCTTATTAGAGCTTGGTAAACAGAATGTAATAATACTGTAAAGCATACAGAGAATATTGACTCCTAAAAGGTGATGCCTTTTAATATGGCAACTTCCCTTTAAAAAATGTCTAACTTGAAAAAGTTACCTGCTGACATTTACTGTTGTCTAATTAAGTGGCTCTCCATATTGACTTTATGGTAGAAACATTGGGGAATTTTCAAAACTACCAATTCCAAGCCCCACCCACACCCAGTAAATCAGAATATCTGGCTCCCTTAGATGAGGGGATGTGCTGGAAAGATGGGCTACTCAATTTGAGAGCTCTCAGATCTCAAGATCTCGACATAATTTAAACTGTAGGGCCTCAGATCTAATTGGGTTGCATCCTCCCATAAATACCTGAAATTTATAGACCTGGACTAGTTTATAGGTGAACTCATGCTATGTTTTATACAGTGAAAATCCCCTGCAGGAAAGCAGTGATTTTTCCCCCCAAACCTGGGATTCTTATATAGTCTATATATTTTGGGAAGTGTTCCTTTTCAGATATGCTGATGAATGTCTAAATCTGGACTTTGGAATCAATTGTCTGTCATCTAGCTCAGACCTAAAAGCAGAAGGCACACCTGAATGATATATAATGACAAGATTAATACCACAAACCATACTGGACTGTTTTAGTATGTATTTTGGTGTGGTAGTACGTGACCTGATAACAGGACATGGAGTAATCTAGAAAGAAAAAAAAAACTTTAAAGTTTTTCATTCTCAGTATAAAATGTTTTCATGTATTCTCAGTTTATAATGCTTTATTCCTCGGTTTGATATAGGTATTTTGTACTTAGGAGCTTTTGTTTTTAAAAATAAGCTTTTAGGGAATACCTGGCTGGCTCAGACAGAAGAGCATGCAACTCTTGATGTGGGGGTTGTAAGTTCAAGCCCCACGTTGGGTGTAGAGATTTACTTAAAAATAAAAAAAAAAATAGGAAATCCCTGGGTGGCTCAGTGGTTTAGCACCTGCCTTTGGCCCAGGGCGTGATCCTGGGGTCCTGGGATCGAGTCCTGCATCGGGCTCCCTGCATGGAGCCTGCTTCTCCCTCTGCCTCTCTCTCTCTCTCTCTCTCTATCTCTATCTCTGTCTTTCTCTCTGTGTCTTTCATGAATAAATAAATAAAATCTTTAAAAAGATAATAGCATAAAAGGAAAAAATATTAAATTAAAAAAATAAAAATATTTTTAAAAATAAAGTTTTAGGAGTAAAAGGGCCAAATAACTAAATTAAAAAATAAAGAGAAAAATTTTAATAGTTCATATGACTATTTCCATTTCAGGTTTGAAAGCATACTAGTGTTATTTCAGTGATAACTTGTATATGCCAACATAAGTTTTAGCCATCGTGAGTCACTCCTGCTATGATAGAAAAATGAGATGACTACACCATTTTTTGCCACAGCTCAAAATGTTGAACCTCAATATATCATTATCTATATTTAGAAATGACACATGGTACTAAATAACATTATCACTTTTCTCCAAAACAGGTGATTCTCTTTAGAAATTAACTTGCAAATTTGTCATTGGGGTTCCTAGACTCTGCCTCCCGTAGCATATCATGAATTAAATTGGCATAACTAAATATTTCACTATCAGTCACCAAATATCCTGATGTCATATCTTGACAGATTTTTCAAATAGTACCTTTGTAGATGAAGCAGTTCATATCATAAACAAAGATATCTTTCACTAAAATAATAGCAAGTTTAACATCCTGTGATTATTACAATGGAGATTAATTCAAAAGATTCCCTAAAAATAAAAATTAAAAAAAAAAAAAACAGGACGGGGAATAGAGACAGCACTACTCAGAGCTAGCCCCTGATCTTTGTCTAATTAATAATGTGACTCTGGAGAGATTACTTAAATTATCTGGGCTTCCATTTTCTTCCTCTATCTCTCAAATCATTTCAAGCTTCAATATTCTGTAATTCTTTAATTATATGTGCTGTCATGTTTATAATCAAGAAAAGCAAAAGCTCATTTCCGTGATGCATGAAGTGAGTGAGTTTCTCCTTGGTTATGTACTGATCTTTAACATGAAAATTCTGGTCTGCCTGGGACTGATATGTCTCCATTAAAATGAATCAACTTACTTCCTAGCCTAAGTTACTGTTCTGTGATTTGGGACAGCTATATTATTTAAGGAAAAGGGGAAGCTTCTGTAATAAGGAGGCCCCAGAACACAATGACCTAAAGAAGAGAGAAGTTTATTTCTCTATCATCTATCATTCCAGGGGACCTGAGGAGGTGGGGAGGACAGCTCTTTTTCATGAGGTTGTTCTGGCATCCAATTTCTTTGCCTCATGCTACTCCTCCATTCCTCCAGGGTACTGTGCTCATCATAATTTGGGAGTTGAAAATTTCCTTAGTAAAAGAAAAAGTTCTGGTTTCAAAATCTCAGTTTGTGGTGAAGAGTAATTCACAGAGGGGAAGTGATTTGTCGGGTATGATACATCTACTCAGGGTTAGCATTCATCCGGCACTTTATCAATTTCGGCCACGTGTATATTCCATTACTTCAAACTCAAAGAAGGCGCTACTTTAGTTAAGCACCGTGGAAAGATCAGTGGCTTTTTTTTTTTATTATTATTTATTTACTCATGAGAGACACAGAGAGAGGCAGAGACATAGGCAGAGGAAGAAGCAGGGAGCCCAATGTGGGACTCCATCCTGAGACTTCAGGATCACACCCTGAGCCAAAGGAAGGCACTCAATCACTGAGCCACCCACATGTCCCAGATCAGTGACTTTAGAGTAATTAAGCAAGCATCTGTTTCTCTCTTGAGCAAGTGACATGACACTGCATACAATGGAAATAATTCTTATTTCATGGAGATGTTGGTATGAAATCACATGATATCCGGGCACCAGAGTAGATCAGTGGGTTAAGCATTCATCTCTTGGTTTCAGCTCAGGTCATGATCTTGGGGTCATGAGATCAACCCCCCTCTTCCAACTCTGTGCTCAGCAGGGAGTCTGCTTGAAGAGTCTCGCCCTTTGCCCATCCCCCTACTGGGGTGCTCACTCTTTCTTTCAAATAAATTTTTTAAGAAGGAAATCACATAATGTAAATAAACTTGCTTATAATGGAACTAGACACATAGTAGAGGCTATATATGCTCCTCACCCTTCCTCACACGGATATGGAAGAAAATGCTTTTCTATACTCAAGTACTGCATTGTGGTAGCAAGATACTCTACCACAAATATCTCTTAAATGACCAGCCTTCTGAGCAATACAGTGATGTTTTACATTCGTGTAATCCTCTGCCATTATCAAACCACATTTGCACATGTGATCTCATTTGCTACCACACTGTGAGGCAGGTAGTGCCAGAAAAATCTCCCTCATTTCAGAACCACATGCATACCATTGTGTCACACTTTATACTTCCAAAGCACTCCAATATACTTTATACGATTTGATGATCACAACCTTGTGAAGAAGGAAGAGCAGATGTCATTGTCATCATTTTATATGTAAGAATCCCGATTTTGGGAGAAGTCATTCGTTTGTTTTTTTTTTTTTAATCAGAATATATATAAATTTATATATGGTCAGTTCTCAAAAACTATTTTTTAAACGAAAAAAGCAAAGGGATAAATCTGACTCTTGATTTCAAATACTATTTTATCTTGAAGTCTGAGAGAAAACTATATCCCACAGTTAGGACAAGATCCTGATTAAAAATATGGACCGGTATATTTCCCACGGGACTGTACCAGAAGGTATCGGAGGTGTTAGAGTCACAGAAATCAGGGCTTTTTCTCAGCATTTCTCTCTGAAAAGATAGAGATAACTGCCTCTGTGACTGTGGAGCCTGCCTGACTGTTCTATTACTTACTTTCCTCTCCTCCTACTTCAGCAGGCTGTCAACAGCAATGGCTCTGGGAGGTGGAGCTGTTGATCTACCACAGTGATGGTGTGGTTTCACTGGGCCACGGAGGGATCTCTCCCCTAGGATCTGTGGACTCTCAAAGTCCACTGACTCTGCAATCTCCACTTCTGGGAGCTTACTCTTTTATAGCCAAAAATGCTTTGAGCTGCAGGGATCTATTTTTATCAACTAGGGATCTATTAAAAAAAAACAGACAATGTTAAGGGATCTATTTTTATCAACTAGAGGTCTATTAAAAAAAAAAATAGACAGTGTTAAATGGTCCTCATTCTTGGTTCAGTGGCTCTGTGATAGCAGATGCAATATCTCCATGATTTTCCTGGCCTTTCCTGGCAGCTGCACCACCAGCCCTCACATCCCTTTTCAAGACAAGATGAAATTGGACACATGCAAACATCTGCTTAACGCTCTCTCTTATTGGCCAGAACTCTATCATATGGCCACTCTTACCTGCAAGAAAGCTAACCACGTAGGATTAGAATAGCATCTGTTTTCAATAATATCAGGGGAATAGAGTCTGGATATTTGGGTCATAGGGAACTAGCTTTCTTCCTACTGTATTTTTCTTTTCAAAATTAAAACAGAAAAAAAATTACAATCTCCTAATCATTTTTTAAAAATTGGTAAATAATTATGTACCAATACAGAAAAAGTTCAAAACTATTTTGTATATACATACATCCAATGCCTAGAGAATGGTCTGGAAAGATATATACCAAACTTTTGACCATCATAACCCTGGGGAGAAATGTTAAATTCACTTATTTTATTTTGTTTTGTTTTTGTTTTTAAAAACAAAACCTCAAGTGTCACTTGCATGAATCTTTCTTTTAAAGAAGATACTGATCAAAAAATTCTTGGCGACCAAGTTCTTGAGGTTTTAATTATCACCCATCTTCTTCATGAATATTCTCTCTATATAGAAAAGATGCTTCCACAGAGGCTATCTATACATTTAGCCTCTATCCAAGTGATTTTAATGAGATTGATTTCTTAAAGAATCTTTGTCCTCTGTGTTCTTGAATATTTAGAACCGTGATGTTCTACTACAAAACAAACTTACTTATACCATGAACTCCTCACATTAATTTCTTCGCCCTAGAAATAACATATAAGGTACTAATAAGATTTACTCTATGATGTTTAGTCAAACTAATATAACACATTTAAGTGCCACATGTACTATAGGAAAGAGAATAATTATGTGTAATGAATCTATAAATTACACGAAACCAGTGGGCTGCAGTTGAGCTTATTAGTGATAAAGAAATGGGATAATAAGCTCAACAATGGAATGATGTTCCATATGGGATTATTAAAGCAGCAATTTTTAAAAGAGTATAAATGGAAAACTAAAAGTACAATTAGTTCCAGAAGAATATTGATTGCGCCCTGTAGTTTTATGCAGAAATGATAAAATGAAAACATGTAGTTCTATGATTGACTATTAAAATATGATGCAGACAACATTTATAAGCCAAATGTCATTATGCTTAAGATAATATCACCAATGGGAACAATGTGTGCCTCATCACTACCTATAAATTACATTTCACACTTCCAACTGGATGCCTTGCAGCTTGTTCCCTTTGAAGAAACAATAAAAATTTATTTAAAAAAATTTTTAAAGTATATACACATTAAAAACTGGAATATTTGGGCCGTTTGGTATAGCTCATAGACCAGTGTTGGCAAATAGGAGGCACATAAGAGCTATTGTTGAGTAGATTGCTAGACTGAAATACACACCCAAAAATGTTATCTCTGGGAAATGAGATTAGAAGGCATTTACATTTTTCTTTCTTTTTTCTTTTTCTCTACATCTCTTAAATTGTTTTAAAAGATTTTATTTATTTATTCATGAGAGACAGAGAGAGAGAGAAAGAGGGAGAGACACAGGCAGAGGGAGAACAGGCTCCCTATGGGGAGCCTGATGTGGGACTCCGTCTTGGAACTCTGAGATCATGACCTGAGCCAAAGGCAGATGCTCAACCACTGAACTACCCAGGCATCCCCATCTCTTACATTTTTTTAAAGATTTTATTTATATTATTAGAGATGGAGATAGAAAGAGAGACAGAGAGACAGAGAGGAGAGAGGAAGAAGCAGGCTCCAAGTAGGGACTCAATCCTGGGTCTCCAGGATCACACCCTGGACTGAAGGTGGCACTAAACCACTAAGCCACTGGGGCTGCCCTAAGTATTTAATGAATATATATTTCTTTGTCACCAGATAAAATAAATGATAATGCAATCTTTAAAACAAAGCAAATTAAGGCAAGCACCATTTGAAAACCTACTGAGTTTAGGTTACTGAGTCAGGCAGTTAGGAATAAATCACACTCAGAGTTATTTGAGGGAGACTAACAGTCAATGAGGTGAGGACAACAGCAAGGAGATATCTGATATCTGAGGCTTTACAGGCTCAGATTTTATGCCTGTTCTCACTTAGAAAGCAGGTATTCAGGAACATGTTGCTCTTCTCTGAATATAAACCTGAATAGCTCTTTGCTGTTCTGGGGTAATGGTCATAAATGAGCCAATAGCCTCATGGCTGGGTGAAGGGGGAAGAAACACAAAAAAACAATGTGAAAGAAAGATTAAAATGCCAGGTTTGTGCTACATATGCGTATGTGGTCTGAATTCAGGCTCTCCACATAGAATGCATCCTTTCCAAACAGTCAGGAAAAATTGATTTAAAGGGGAGAAACCACATAAGAGATGATCCCTTGATGCAACTTCATGGCAGTCCTTACCAGTGAACCTCTGAAGGTGATACTCTCAGATGATGAGCATGGATAGAGATTATAACATATGTGACATACAAAGCCATATTAGGCAAGGCAAAAAAATACAAAAAGGATAATTCATAGAATGGTATTCAAATGTAATAAAACTAACTGAAAACAAAAAAAGAAAGAGACTTACAACAGGATTATTTAAAGAGTTCAAAGAGACACCATGCAGAAGAGTACCTTTCAGCAGGAACAAGCAGTTATGAAACAAGGAAAGGAGAAAGTCCAGAGCTTCAGTAGTAATCCTAGATTTGAAACAAAGTCATTGAAATAAAAGTAAAATACTTAGTATACTAGTAAAAGAGGAGAATAGACACTGGTGCAAAGAGAATTAGTACATTGGAGAAACAAAGTATGTCTCCCTTAATATAGCACAGAGAAAAACTTGAAAAAGAAGTCAAGGCTTAGAGAACAATAAGAGTGAGAAGCTCTGGCGTCTGTCTAAGGGAAGTTCCAGAAAAAGAAGAGAGAATATGACTGAGAGAAAGTATATAATACAATAATGGCTGGCAGTTTTCTGGAAATCAGTCAAGAGATAAACCCTTGGTCCAAACAGAGCTAAATGAAATGCTTAAATCTACACCCAGATACATGTAGGGAAAGTCAGATCATCAAAGATGAAATGATAACTATTTAAAGCCACTGGAGACAAGACAGCAATTTTTCTATCAAAGAACTAAAATCAGACTGAGATGGATACCACATCAATAAAAATAGATACCGGAATGCAGTGGAGAAATATTTTCAAAGTACTGAAGTTAAGTGATTTAGAATCTGAAATTTTTAAGCAACAAAATTATTATTTTAGAGAAAGGATAAAAAAGACATTACAGAAATACAAGAATATAGAAATTCATAGGCCACAGAACTACTCAATGTATTTCTGCCTAGTTCAGTTGGTGACCAACTGGAAAAAGCAACTGTTTCCAAGAATTGGACAACAGATGTGAAGGGAGTGGTCCTGGAAAGAAAGAAATGACAAACTAAGCCCCATTTTCCAAACTGCAACATAGTGCATGAAACCAAACAGAATGCAGTGGCCTTGTTGGACTGAGGAAACTGATTGGAAATTGGGCGTTGAGGGGGCTGGAATTTGTGGGCCAGGGAACAGGAAAGCAGAAGTCCTGGGCATCACCAGAGGGGCTCCATTTTGTTCTTAACCCAATCCCATGAGAAGCAAGTCTCCCTGAGGAGCTATGGGAGATGAGAATGGGGCTCTGAGCTAAGCAGAGATTCTGTGAATAAGGCCCTTATGGAAAAACTTATGTAACTTTACTAAAAGAAATAAAAGAATTATAAACACATGAAGACATATACCATGTTTGCGGGGAGAACATACTAAATACATTTATTCTCTTCCAATTATCCTGTAAATTTCATTTCAATAAAAATTTATCCTAAAATTAAACATGGAAAAAATAAAGGTATATGCAAACCCAAGACAACTTTTTTTTTAGAAATGAAAACACAGAGGGAGTGTTCACACCTTGAGGCAGAGAAGATATTAAGCAAAGGGAGATGAGCTTGACTATACCACAATTCAAAAATTCTATAAGGCTAAAGAAGCTATAAACAATAATCAAAATCAAGAAAAGGCCAGAAAAAAAGTACTATCCAGAATACATAAAGAGTTTTGGAAATAAAAATACACCAATAAAATGGTAACAGGAGGAAACACTAGAAAAAGACAATTGGCAGAAGAGGGAATACTATAGCAAAGTAACTACAAAAAGTTGCCCAATTTCGACAATTATCAAGGAACCACTAATTGGAAAATGAGATACCTTTTTTCCCTCAAGTCAGACATAAAAAAGTCTCATAGTATAAAGTGCTAGTGAAGATACAAGGAAAAGAAATCCTCATACACTGCAGGAGGGAGTCAGAACAAGTACGGCCACTCCAGAAGATAATTAAGCAGACTATAATAACATTGACAACACATAATTTGAACCCTGACATTTCATTTCTGGACATATTTCTTCCCTCCAGCATCTCGCCCCCATCCCAAAATGCTTGTATATTTGCATGAGGAAACTCGTTCAAAGATGTCAAAGATGTCCTTGCAGTGTATTTTTAATAATGAAAATAAAGGGAAGACCAACATAATTGTATGTAAACATAAGAATGAACAAGTAGCAGTATCCTTGCGATAAAATATAGCAATTTAAAAGAGTGAACAAGATTTATATATATTAAAGTGGTTTGAGATTAACATAATGGCAGATTATAGAGAGAACATACAAAATAAAATAAGATATATATATATTCACATCTATGTGAATAAATAAATATATATATAATATATATATATATGCTTGTGTATGTATTTTGCTTATTTGTTTTTAAGGAATGGAAGAGTAAACATCATAGAATTTCAGGTTCAAAATTATGAGTGGATTAGCTAAACTTATAATACTTTAAGGAAAAAATACTGAAAGATTTGTGATAAAATATTAACAACTGTCCACTTCAGGTGGAAAAAGTAATTGTATAGTATTCTTGATCCTCTATTCTTTTAACTATCTTGAAGCTTAAAAAAATCAATGTATGTGTAACAGGTGACAGAATTTATGGAGGTGAAAAATAATTGAGAAAATCCTGGGTCATTGCAAATACTATCAAAAGTCACAAGTCATTTGGGGGATCTTGTTCTGCTTGTCAGATGTAGCGTTGAGATATCAAGATTTTCTCTTTTTATAAAAGAGGTAAATTAGAATGGCTTAGGCTTCAAGAAGAAACTTTTTGTTGGTTTACCTTAAAAAACTCCCCCCTGAAATATTTGTTGGTAACACAGAAGCTTGGAAGAATTCCTTTGTTCCCTGTTCTCAGGCAGTGAAGTTTTCCCTAAGAACATTTTGAAGCAAAAACCAGATACAAGGCCATGCTCTAACGGCACCATTAAATTGTTCAGCACTTGGTCTGGTACTTACAGTAATACTTAAAGCGTTCCCCCAAGACCCATCAGAATAGAGCTGAGATATTATGTTCATTCAAACAAATGTCTTGCAATTTACACCTAATGAAATTTTCTCTAACATTGTTTCCTCCGCTCCTCCCTCGTTAATCAATTAAGAAGGAGTAGAATTAAAATACCAACTGTAACATAATGCAAGAAAGTTTTCCAGCACTCCGTAACTGGGGAGTAAGCAAACCAACACACGGTTTTTTTAAATGTGTGCAATACATCAGAAGTGGACAGAGGAAATTAATGTGAACTTGGGGAAAATAATACAGTTAATAGTGTTCAGTAGCAGATCTTAGATTTGTTTTTCTCTTTGATTTTGAAATTATTGGATACTTTTATGGACGTTGCCAGTAAAATAATTCTAGTTTTATTGCTATCCATATCCTGTGGTTTTATTTCCTAATAAAAAGATGTGTAGTGTTAGTGTTGTCCTGAAATGTAATTGATTTCTGAGAGGTATAATTTGCTATCTGGGAAATGGTCTTTTGAAAATTTCTATAAAATACAGTACATGGATGAATGAGATGCTGAGAAAGACTGCCGTGCCAAAGAGTAATAATGGAGATAAAAATTATTTTTCATTATTTCAGTATTGGGGAGTTTTGAGTTTAATTTACTGAGCTTTTTAAAGCTTTTATCAAAATTGTGTATTTCAATAGAAACCTTCAAAAATTAGTTTTGATGTCATGAAATTTTTTTCATTCCTCAAATCATTATGCTCTCAGTAATTTTAAATTGAACCCACCTTCTCTCCTACCAGAAAGGCAGATATACTTGGGAGGAAATCAATGATCACAAGAAATTTCACTGGGTAGTCCTTAAATTTACAATTCTTGATTTTTTTTAGGGTCTAGCCACAGGAATGTACCAAAATATCCCAAAGAACTTCAAATATATACTGAGAGCTCATGTGAAGCACACATCCTAAGCATTACAGGAGGCACGAAGACAACTGGGAGGAAAGATATATCCACTTTTATTGCATCAATCTCCCACCTTTCAATCTCCTATTGAAAGATATCCCGCTCCTTACCGGAGACGTGAGGAGTATCTGCCCACAGACCCAGCCCCAGCCTTCAAAGCTTCATCAGCCTAGCAAGGCCACTGGGGCTTTGGGAAGTAGCCCCAAGGAGAAAGCTGACTTTGCGTGCTTGCTTTTTCTCCAGAGCCACACCCTGCCCCTCTGTTGTCAAATTGCCAAAACAGTTGCTTTGCATATTTGCGCCTTTATGGTTGTTGATGATCTTCATTCCTACAGCATGGTCAGACCTGGAAGTCTATTCTCCTCTCTTCATATCCATATAACTATGATTTCTGTTTTCCTTCTCCTCCCACACTAGTCTGAGCTACCTGAGGGTTGGAATTATTTATTTGCTTATGATACAGACCTAAGGACCCAGCAAAATGTATATTGAATGAAACTAAAGGGACCAAAAATTTGAGTATGATTGGTGACCAAGAGTTTTTCCGATCCGGTTTTTATTATTTCCTCTGAACAAAGATGATTTCATTTTGGATTTCTCTTCAAAATAAGAATAAAATGATCAGAGGTAACAATCTCCGTATACAGATACAAAATCCCTTGTCCACAATTCTGAAAACCACTAGAACTCAATTTTTTTTTCCAGTTTTGTGCCAAAATTCATTTGGTATTAAAAGCAGACCAGAAATGGCACGGGTGGTCAGCTATGTCTCCATGTCCCAGCCAAATGTACTGGCACGGATTATTGATCTTTGTTATCTTGTAAATTTTGGTTTAACTGAACAATGAAAATGTCAAGAATTAAAATTTGGGTAACATTGAAAAAAAAGGAAGTATATGTGATTATCAGCAGTGCTGAAAATGGAGTTATTGGACAACTATAAAGCATTCCTCCTGAAGAAAATAGTGTGGTACCTGCCACCATAGATGATTTAGAGGAAGGCAAAGACAAGATGCTGAAGCTTTATGGTGACAGTGATGACAAGAACCTAGGAAAACAGGGAAATTGTTTCAGAAGGGAAAAAATAAAGAGCTTAACTATGGGGTGATTAAAGAGTTCTGATTACAAAAAAAAAAAAAATTTTAAGTATAGTGTTGATCAGTTTGCTGGACAAGCAAGCCACTGTCCATGAAACAGAGAATTTTCCATGATATGCTTATCAAATGTTGTGTCTAAGCATATCACACATATTTTCCTTTCTGTTCTTCAAGATAAGGGACTATTAAGAAAATGGGACCTCGTCAAAATCCCTACATAATGCTAAAGTTTCAGTCTTCAGCACTCTTGCTCTACTGGGGAAATGCCAAACAATGCCATTCTGAGACTTTACTTCTAGAATTAGGCCAGCCAGATCACACCCTACGAGTATTCCAAAGTGTGATGTTTAATGCATGTGAGTTGGTGAAAATAATATAAAAAGATATCATAAATCAAAATCGACTTATCATATCAAATAGTAATATGTGAATTTAGACATGTTTGTATTTACCATATGTTAAAAATAATTATGCTATTAGAAGTGGTTTTGGAGGCAGGGTTTTGTAGGTCTCTGAACAATTCCTTTCCACTTTTCTAGCTTTCTTATTGGCTCAGCCTGTTCCACAGATAACACAAGAGGAACATGGTACACAGAGGAGGGAAAGGATAGAGCATAGTACTATGATTTTTTGTTGTTGTTGTTAATTAGACTCTGGTATTATGAAGCTAAATTCTGCTGCTATAATGTCCTTGAGAATTCCTTTGAGAAGAGATGTGGACCAGAATCACAGAAATTCTGATTTATTCACCCATGTACAAAGTGTTTTTTTTTCCATTCCCCCATCTTTTGTATTTATGCCATTAATTATGTCTAATATTATTAGAGTAAAATCACAGCATATAGAGCATTCCTGATCATTTTTCTGCACCATATTAGATTTCAAGAAAGTTGTCTGATTTTCACTTGTTTTTACATAATTGTGTTTGTATAGATGCAGCCACCAAGTGTTGTTTGTTTGTTTGTTTTTTCTTTCTGGGACATAAAAACAATTTAATAAACCAGGTCTTGATCCACATTACCAATTAGAAACCTAAACACTGTGATTTGTTTATTTCCATAGTATAAACACAACTCTGAAAAATGTGCCTCATTTCATGGATTGTTTTCTAGATAAATGAAACCTTTCCTTTTATACCTAATGGATTTAATGAAATGTATATAAATAAATTTTCTCTTTCTCTAATAAATGTTTTTTAAGAATGTAAAAATTATATATCCAAACATAGACAATATTCTTGTAAGTTGTGTAGCTACAATTCCAAATGATTAAAAAAAAAACCACTGAATGCCTTTCCATTGACTAAAAAAAATATAGAGATTATAAGAGCTCTTAACAAAACATGAAATGATCTTATCCCAAACAATAATAAGAACATACAGATCTGAGCAAACTTGAGATATCACTTTACCTTCCTAAATTGGCAAAAGAAATTCTAATTTTTAATTAACTTTGTCAAAGGTATGCAAAACTAATATACTTCTGTACCTTTACAAGCTTTCTTGGAAAGTAGTACAAAAGATATTGAATCGTAAAAATGTTCACATATCAATTATTTAAAATAATTCTGGTGAAAAAAATAGTCTCATAAAGGTTATTTAGTATCTAATGTGAAATGAAAGTACCGCAATAATAAATGTTATGTTGACTATAATCACAACTGTCAGTAAAAACCCAAAATCTTGCTCTTGCACAGAGATCTAAGAGAAAGCTAGAGCCTTATTTATCAAGAACAATCAAAATATTACCTTGTGGATTTTCTCTCCATCTTTTAAAAAAGGACAGAAGGAAATTATTTTTAGGCTGTAGAGCTGCTATATCCAATATACTAATCATTAGCCACATGTAGTTATTGAGCACCTGAAAAGGGACTAGTCCAAAGTGAGACATGCTAGAAATATAAAATGTACCCTGGATTTCAAAAATTTAATATAAAAAAGAATGTAAAATAAAAATTGTTATATTGATTATATGTTCAAATTAGAATATTTAGCTACATTGGATTAAATACTATATTATTAAATTAATTTTGCCTGTTTTTATATACATTTTAAAATGTGACTAGTAGGTCATTAAGCATGATTCTGAACTAAAGAACACCCAAAGACAAAGAGTTACTGATTCTTGAGAAAGTAGTCTACCAAATCTGTGAGGTGGCTCTACAGTGGACCAAGAAGGTATGGACAGGGTACCCACTGCTGGGAAAATGTTTGATTGGATCCACCATTAGGTAGTAGTAGTAGTAGTAGTAGTAGTAGTAGTAGTAGTAGTAGTAGTAGTGAGACTGCTTTTCCTTGCTAGCTGCATAAAATTCAATTCCAACTATATTGAATAATAAACAAAATGTATTATTTCATGGAACTCAAAGGTGCACAGGCAGTCCAGGTAAATTTTGATGCCATAATTCCATAATTCAACAATGTAACAAAAATCCAGTGTCCTGTATACAAAGCTGGATTCATACTACAAGAGCCCCCTTGTGGCAGTAAGATGGTTCTCATGTGATAAATGGGAGAAGCTGTGTTTTAGACTCCCTAGTCTAAGACCAGCCAGTGAAAGAGAATGTGTCCTTATGTCTTTTTTTTTTTTCTCTCATGGAATGAAAAGGAAGTTTCTTTCCCAAAAGATGCTAACAAATGCCTCTCATTAGCCTTAATTGCATCCCAGTTTCATCTCTAAACCAATCACCGTTGCCAAGTGTTAAGATGAGCTGAATGACTTAAGGCAATCAGAGATCACCACCTGTATTTGAAAGCTCAAGGCTCGAGGTCAGTCCTGCCCAAAATGCACAGTTGGGAAATTCAGAGTTGTTTAGAAAAGGATAAAAAGGAAAATGGATGCTGGGGATGTACCCAACAAATATGCACTCTACAACCTGAGGCATAAACACAGAGGCAGGAATTCTGATGGGAATTTTAATTAACATCTTAGCATGAGAAAAAAATACCCACAAGGGAAAATGAATATATATACTTTGTTAGATTTTTTTTTACTTTGTACTATCTCCAAGTTCTTTGCTTTTCATCTCAGTTTTTTTTTTCTCATAATCTAAACAATATAACCCTTAAGCTTAAGAGGCATAGGTATTTCTTTTTCTCATTAGGAAGAAAGGAATTAAAGAGCTAGGAAAACATGGACACAAACCTAAGCAAGTATTAAGAGTTTGGAAGGACAGACATAAATCCCTCACTCCATACTTCTGCTTATCTGTCCATGTCTTAACTAGATTTATCCAAGGGAAGAAGGATTAAAATTCTGATTTGTCATTGACTATGACATTGCCTGTGCCACAATTAACTGGTAGATTCGCTTTCTATATATATTAAATGAGTAGTGTTGCTCATATATTTCCTTTATTCATATTAAGAGTAAGTTGGTAAGGTATTTCTTTTTTTTAAGATTTTATTTATTTATTCATGAGAGACACACAGAAAAGGCAGAGACATAGGCAGAGAGAGAAGCAGGCTCCCCAAGGGGAGCCCAATTCAGGACTCAATCCTAGGACCCCGGGATCATGACCTGAGCCAAAGGCAGATGCCCAACCACTGAGCCACCCAGGTGCCCCTGGTAAGGTATTTCTATCCGTAATTCTGTTTCTCTTATTTACCTTATGATCTTTCAATGAGGTGAATAAAACTGAAGGATTCTAGTTGTCTTAGCTGTAAGTGGGAATAAGTAGAAAGCCTCACTTAGACTCTAAGTCTGAGTCGAATGATCTGTCCCAACTGACGCTAGAAGTTCTCGATTCCAACCACTACATTAAGGGATTTTGAGTATTCACAAATTTATAAAGGTATTTTTGTCCTATTTTGCTGTAATTCGTGTTGAACACAGTCACCTCACTTAAGAAATCCAAAAAGAATAAGAACAAGTAGAAGAATTTCAGCAATAATCCCCAAATAATAAGGAAGAGAAATAACTTGAATCCTGTCCAAAAGAGGAGGTAATAACTTGAATGACTGGAATGGGTAGTGGCAGAGAAAGAGAAAAGAACATCAAAATTCAGCCCTTGAAATGGAGGCATTCAGGGATATTGGCAGAAATCAAAGGTGGTTCTGCAGGATCAATTGTAGAAAAGCACACAGAAAGAAGAAAATATGAGAATAATTTTAATGTTAGATTAGTGGTTTTTCCAAGGTCATATTAAATCCAATAATTGCTTGCAAGTAAAATCAAAAAATACTTGCCTTGGGTGAAACAAACAAAAGGATAGACAGCGGAGTTCCACTTTAAGCATTGGCAAACTAGCTCACTTGCAACCAGCCATCTCACTAAGAATAATTCAGTAACATCAAAAAAGATATTTTAGAAGTCTGTTGCAATGCTTCAGAAAATTACTATAGTAGATATGATGGTATATTCCCTACATGCCCCAGTCTGTCACTGAAGTACCCATTAATTATCCCAGCTGCTAAGAGTGTTGGCAGCCTTCAGCTTTCAACTGTGTCCCCTTCAAGGACTTCAAGAGAGCCACCCTGTCTCAGGCTATATTCCTTCCTGAGGGCCCCTTTCATCCAATGACCAACATGATGAGGGAACAAGAAAACCTAGCATCTTTACCCCAGTACGACTCAACTCTAAAGGGCCACGCTAGCAGCAGAATATCATGTAAGGTTGGCTGAGGTTTGTATTGCAAGTGCATTGTAGTTCAACTTCTCCCGGTCGGTCATATTTCCTTTACTCCCCATAGGTGCCGATCCCCAAAGAATTTACCAATAAATTTACTGTATGCAAATCTGCATCCCTGATTTAGCTTCACAATAGTGGATAGTTCCAGGCATGTGGTGGCAATGCTATTGTTAAAGCTTTCACTGATGATGAGCCAGGAAGGTATGCCAGTGAGGAAAAAGTCAGCTGATGGTAACAATGTATTGAACATTGAGAAATGCAGAGAAACAATAGTTATAAGGATGCTGGGATGGCTGTTGGTGAGGAATATTAATATTTTAGAGAAAGCAAATGAGTCTGAGGGTGATTAATTGCCAATTTAATCAAAAGTGTAAAAGCCAATGGGCATCCTTGTCAGCATTTTATTTTTTAAGATTTTGCATTTATTTGAGAGAGAGAGAGAGAGCAGTAGGAGCCCAACATGGGTCCCTGACCATCCTTTTCTGCTCCTCCCCTGGTTGATGCTCTTTCTCTCAAATAAATAAATAAATAAAATATTTTTTTAAAAAAAATGAATGAACCTTTGCTATATGCAGCAACACAGATGATTCTCACACACATAAGCAAATGAAGCTGGCATAAAAGAATATATGCTCTATGATCCCATTGAAATAAAATTCAGAAATAGGCAAAACTAATCTATGATGTTAAAAATCAGGATAATGCTTACCTCTGGCCCAAAAAAAAAAAAAAAAAAAAAATGGGACAGCAGTGGGAAGAAAGCAAAACCGGAATGTCTGAGTAATATTCTGTGTGTTGATTGGGTAGTGGTTACACAGGTGTGTTTATTTCATAAAACTTGATGAGCTGTTCAGCTATGATTTGTACTTTTCTGTGCATATGTTATATCCAAAACGTTATTTTTAAAAAGGGGGACATTTTTCACAAGGGCTCAGCAGTTCTGACGGAATTTAAGGTCAACAAACATTCTGGCTTCTGGAAATGCTAAAACAGAGGCGAGAAAGTGACATAACGTATGTGTCCCCTTTCTCTACCTCCCATCCCTGCTTCTCATGACTCCCTTACCTCTCTCTCTCCTTTCTCTCACGTCTACCTGCCAGAGTAAGACAGATGAAGTAGTAAGAGTAGTTAATAGTGTGATTAGTATCATTTATTCCTAAAGGGTTTTCTTAATGGAAAATGTACAGGATTTGAAGTTCTCTTGTTTGTTTTATTCCCAGCAGGAAGTAGAACAGATCTGATATTTTTAGCTTCTGTGTACAGACAAGGTAAGCACTCATTGAGATTGGCGTTGCCCATTCCGGATTCTTGTTAAACAGCTTGAATATGACCTCTGACTTAGATTTTTTTAAATAAATGAAAGGTGGGGGGACCTTCATGTCAAAGCAGATAGACACTAATTATAAATGTAAACTTTAAATTTTCTGTAAGGAAAAAATTTTGATTGCTGTAAGAATAAAATAAAGCAATCCGACAGTTTTCTACGCCAAGGGGACTACAGGTGATAGCTAGTAAATTGAGAGATATCTCTAATGTTCCAAAGCAATTTTCTACAGCCAGAGTCATTCCTTTACACACCTGCAAAAGATTCAGAAGCCCACGGGGAAGTAAACATTTATTTCAAAAATAAACTTTAAAGTTTGGAAATAAAAACAGACAAGCTGTTTTCGTCTATAAGAAAATGTGGCTCTATGCTACCAGAGGTACTGTAATCAGGATTTCAAAGAGCGGAAAGAACAGGTGACAACTTACTCCGAGACACTCAAAGCAAGTGAACTGCAGAACAAGTGGAATTTACATCCAGTAAGCACCAGCTAAGCAGAGAAAACCAGAAATAAGGAGGCAGGGGTTCCAACTCCAGTCTGCCCCAGATTCTGAATTTTCTCCTCTGTAAAATGGGAACAAGCAAGCATGCTCCATCAGGAGGGGCAAATGATCAGATGAAAATTCTCCCAAAGAAGTAACTTGCAACGTGTATTTGTAATTATTATTAAAACCTTCTAAGGCCCATTTCTTCTTTTCCTTGTGCTTCCTCTTTTTCCTCCTCCTTTACATTTTTTTCTCCCTCTCTTTTCCTCCTTTCTCCTTATCTTTACCGTTTGCTTTTTTTCAAAGATTTTATTTTTAAGATATTTCTATGCCCAACGTGACACTCCAACTCACAATCCTGAGATCAAGGTCACAAGCTCCACCGACAGAGCCAGCCAGGCACCCCTGCCTTTTTCTTCCTTTTTTAATTTCTCTATCATGGACATAACCGTCCATAGCATGTTATTTTGACTAACCATATGGTGTGTGTGGATACAGATATCGGTATAGACAAAGATATAGATACAGATTTGTATTTCCCTCTTAACAATCAACTAAATTGCTATTTTTACTTGTTTGTGACCCAAAATGAATGTAGCTTCAATGGGTCACTGGTTTACAGGAGAAAAATTAAAAACTTTCTGTACCCTAATCTAAAAGAATCATCCTCAAAATAAAATTTTGTTTATTGAAATAAAAGATTTTGTTTGTTACTGAACAATATTTCAGGGTCACAATGAGCCAACCTATTAGTGATTTTCCTTTCAGGGACACTGAACCGAACACAACCTCATTTCCTTTGGCTGCCCTGTGTCCTACCCTTGGGTAAGTATGTATCTAGCATGCCTCCCTTCTCTGTCCACTTCCTGAATGTTAAATGAGATCCCAGGATCTCTGATCAATGTTAATCAATCAATAAATACTTTCTTAGCATTCATAGTATGCATAGCTTGTGTTAGATCTTTGGGACACTGGAGTCAACAGAGATGTGGTTTCTGACTTCAAATATCTTGCTACACATTTATCCTGGGAAACAGTATAAATTTAATCTTTTAAACAAGAATAGATCCATTAAGTCTTATTCACTCTTTCAATAAACATAGAGTACCTTTTGCTGGGTGCTATCAGACTGGTGAGGATACCAAGAAAATTAGGGGAGGATCACTCTACTTGAGGCATGTACCATCTAAAAGGGAAGAAAGACAAGTGAACAAACCAGTATATTATTATACTACAATGTAATAAGCATGGCAATAATCAGAAAGAAGGATTTAACTCCCACTGAGGGAATCAAGGCTTCATAGCAGAAGAAGCATCCAGCTGAGGCTGAGGAAGCTCATGGGGACTGGTGGAAGCAAAGAACAGGTAGGTGAAGTGTGGTTTTGTCATGTGTTGGCTTCTCTTCCTCTGTCCACCCCTCAAATGCTGGTATTCTTCAGAGGTCTCTACAGGGTCCCCTTGGCTTCCTACTCTGAACACGCTTTTAGAGTAATTTCATCCCACTCATGGCTTCTATGCCAGGACTCCCGAACCCCCATCATCAGCTTAGAAAACATCCATTTAACCACTGGCCAGAAATCTACCTTTAAAGTATCCAGAGCCACTTGATAGTCATCATTTCAAACTGAACTTCCTTTCTTGGTATTTCCCACCTATAATAATGCATCAGCCCCTTAATTGGTCTACTCTTGTCCACTCTCAGTACTAGGGACACAACCGTATCTCTAAAACATGAATTTAGTCTTGACATTTTCTCCTTTAAACTTTTCAAAATATTTCCATTGTTCTTAGAAAAAGTCAGACATCTTTTTCTTAATAAGATGCTGGATTGCCTGGTCATTGTTTACCTTCCAGTGATCTTTCTTGTTCTCTGGACTTCTCATTTTATATCCTAGTGATACTGAGTTTCCTTGAATTCCTCAGATCAAACATAATTTCAGGATTTCCCTGCTTGGGTGCTCTCTGCCCTCCACAGAGTCTCCTCCTGTACTTTGTCCTGGGTAAGGCCTTTTCATTCTCCAGATGTCAGATTAAAGGCCTCTCCATCTGGAATGCCATTCCTGGCCCCACACTGCAGGCTGGCTCCCATCCCCTAGGGTTCCCTCCACAGATCTTATTATACAGATTGTGCTTGCCCATCACTCATTTGGCGATCCCCCCTCCACTGCAAGACCCTGGAGAGTGAATATGTCAGCCTTGAATAATGTCCTACTCTTTGGCATGTCAGTTCTCCACATGTCAGAGGAGAGACAGATAATAAGAACTGGTAAACATAAAGCCAGAGTGTGAGAGAAAAAGCAAGAAGAAAGCAGTTTAAGAGAGTGCCAGGCACAGGTAAACCAGAAGAAAGAAAGCTCGCCTAGACAGCGGGCATGTGGTTCGGAGTCCAGAGAATAAAGGTATTGAAACTGGGCTGGTTTAGAGATAATATTGACAAGCTCATATGGAAGAGCCTGGCTTAGGTATTACCCATTTCATGGCTAAATCCAATTCTTCTTTTCATTCAGATACTCCCTTGAAGAGCAGGATTACAGACCTAAGAGATCACCTAAAGATTCTTGACTGTTGACCTCTCCTGAGAGATCTTTTATTCAGTTCCTCAGCTTCCATTGAGCTCCTGGAGGGCTTGAACCACCACCCAGAATTAACATAATACAGGCTGGCACAGGGTGCTTTCTAGTTTAGTGAAGATATTTGTTCAAATAAGTTCATGTTCCTATCTCAATTGATTGACAGTTGGAAAAGGACTTGATTATTTTTTAAGATCAACATATTAGTTAGATAAATACTTGCTATATCTCATTGGACTCATTCATGTAAATCTTGGAAGAGCCATTGGATCCTCTCTTCAGTCTTGCCATTACTGGAAATCAGTTGACATATTAGCACAAAGCAGGACTATCATAGCTATAGAAGGTTGACCTAAAACATAATTACTTCTTCCATAACCAGCATTACTCAAATATGTATCGTTCTGGAATGTGGTATGGAGGCATCATAGAATCATCTCTAAAACGAAATTATTGAATTACTAAAATGTGCTAGTGTAAAATAAACTCAAGATAGTTCTCCTGTTTTTCTTTTTCTTTCTTTTTTTTTTTTTTTTTAAGTTCTGCTGCGCTCAGGAGATCAATTTTATGTTTCTATAGGTGGACTTATGGTATGTCAATAACTGAGAAAATGATGAAAACTCAATAATCATGTGTGAATAGATTTTTAGCCTGTAGCCAGAGAAAGCAAACAGCTTGGGACTCACTGATTAGAGAGGTTCCAACAAGTCAAGGGGACATGTTATTATTCCATCTCACAGAGATGGATCCATCTCCCAGAGGGAGAGGATCCTTCTGGGAATGGATGACATATAGATCAACACAAGACACTCAGGGAAGAGTCCAATTCCAGGATCTAGGCAATAGCAAAGGCCTAAGCAGAGCTTCCTTTGGGGGTAACTAGACTTCAGGCAAACCTCAGTCACTTACAAAATGTGAATTAGACCCAGTTCCTTTCTCTCAGTTTCTTTGATCTGCCTTCTTAATATAGGCTCTATTTTTGATAGGTCATGACCTTGAGATCCTATAGTAGCCTCCACATCTCTCTGAGCTACCTAGTTCAAGGTTTAAATTTCAAGAAAGTCTGTGACTTGGGGAGTTCAAATTAAAGTCCTGGCTTTGAGTCTCATTGGACCGTTTTGGCCAGAGTTGAGACAAATTTCTTAACCAACCATTGTGGCCAAGGGGATGAGACCTGTTGATTGGCATAAGCCAGTTGGGTTCTAAGTTAGGAATTGACAATGGGTTTCCTCTCAACTAACTCACATGGCTGGATGATGTGCGCTATTATTTAGAAAGGAGCAAAAAAAGGCTACATTCTGGGAAGGCATCCAAAAAATACCCCGTTTCATATCACTACAGTGACACCAAACATTTATTGTGTACATAGAATATGACAGACATTGTACTAGGTGCTGGGCTTGGGGAAGATTTAGAATAAAATATAGGGGATGTGGAAGATATAAAGATAAACATGACATGGTTACTGATTATGAGGACCCTAACCCTCTTTTCAGGGAGACAAACACGTTAATAATTTTCTTGGCAAATCATGCCAGGGAATCGACAAACATGCGTCCTTCATACAGCCACACTGGAGACCAACCTGCAAAACAACTTGGCAATGAACCTGGGTCTCCCTCCTGCCTTCATGTTCAGTGGTTCCCAAATCTTGTGTACTAAGATCCTTTTATGGGGCTTATTTTGACAAAGCAGGAAAGGTCCAGATTATTGTGATATTGTTGTAAATAGATGAGGAAGGAAGCAGAGATTTTCATTTTAAATTTTGAAAGGTTTTATGAAACCAGTGATTGCCTAAGATAACAGCGCTCATTTATTTAAATCACCCTCCATGTTTTCTTTCATAGTTTTCTTTAAATTTAATTTAAACAGCGATTATTCTTCCTCCAGCATTATGTCTTGCCTGTCTCCCCTCCTGCTGATGGTGTTTTTAAATAATGACAAAATGACATTAAAAATTCAATCAAAATGGCCATTTTTTTCATCACTCTTCGACTAGAATTATGTCTTAACTGTGAAGAATAGCCTTTTCCTCAGCGTGTGGAACATTATTAGAATGTACCGCCAAGATTCACAGGGTTTCTCTTAAAATACCAAGTCTCGCTTGTGTATTATAAAGCCACGTTTTCTGTGCCTGGCCCATAACCTAAGTATTTGGTTATCCTCTGAATTGCCAAAAATTTTGTAGTGCTCTGTTAAGATTTTCTTTAACGTGTTATAAAATATCTGCTGCAGAAAATCTGGTTGGTTAGAGGATTATACAAAGTTAAAAGCGACAGAAGCTTTCTTTACTGCCCCCTAGTACCACTGTTCAGGCTTGAACAAGAGACTGTAGGAACTGGTAAAGCCATTTTAGATAGACAGGAAAATAGAGATGAAATAAGCCCCAAAGGATAAGTATAAGCATCCTAAGAAATCCTTCTAAAGAAGAGCAGTAGGGGCACCTGGGTGGTGCAGTTGGTTAAGTGTTTGAATCTTGGTTTGGCTCAGGTCGTGATCTCATGGTCGTGGGATCAGCCCCACATGGGGCTGCATGCTCAGCGTGGAGTCTGCTTGGTACTCTCCCTCTCTCTGTCACTCCCACTTGTTGTCTCTTTCTCTCTCTCAAATAAACAAATATATCTAAAACAAACAAACAACAACAACAACAACAACAACAAAAAACAGAAAAGCAGGAAGGCCAGTGGTGGCATATAGACCCAAAAAGATAAGTGCCAACAGGACTGTCAGCCTCTGGGTGGAGAACAAGTGTAGAATGAAAGAAAACATAGCTGGGGTAGGGGGTGTGAGAGACCATGGATGTGCCCTGGAAAGGAAGAGCTGATGAGGGGTCCTGGAGAGAGCCCTGTGGAGCCCCAGGGAGCACCCTCAGGGAAGAGCACAGTGAGGATTTCACTTTTCTGCTTCCCACTGTGTAGCCTAGCATGCATGCAGTTTTGATCGATTGATGCTACGTACCCCCCTCCCCAACCCTCCAGCCCCTCAAGCCAATAAATCCCTACAAGATTTGTTCAGAAACATCAGAATTCATATATGACGGTCCTGTCCATAGGAAGATTGCTGCAGGTAGAACAGCAGTAAAAAGTTGTAAATTAAAGCACACAGCCCCCTTTCATCCTCTTAATTAGCTCTGAGACATAGATTATTACATAACTCTGTCTCGTTTCCCAGTTGTTTTGTCTGAGCTCAGAGTTAGTAGTAATAGGGCCACCACATGCTCCTTCTCATCTCTAACAGCAAGTGCTTGGCATCTCATCCTAAAGGAAATGCCAATTTTAGATGGTCACTTTCACATCTAGGTTCCAGGAGCTGTCAAAATACCCTTGATGATGTGCAGAGAAGTTCTTGCTGAGGGTCAAGTCTGTATCTCATATGGAATCTTTCTCCTTTATTTTGCCCTGAGAGTGAACTACTTCTCTCATCCTTCTTTGATGTCTCTAACTTTGTTAAGTCTCCCCAACTTATATCCAGAGAATTAAAGCAGGCTTCTGTGTTTTGACAGGGTAGCTAGGTTGGTTGACTGTTTGGAGTTATGTATGTTAGGAACCAATAATAGTTTAATAATTTTTCTAGGTAGATACATATGAATTTTTAATAGAACTCTTAATATTTTATCAGAAAGTATTATCAGGGGATCATGAAAAAGTAGCCTTTCAATATCCCCCACATAAACCATGGCTGCCTGCCTTATTATGTACAAGATCCTTTCTCCCTGCCAATCCTACCGGAACCCTTTGTATTTTCTCCTATTGCTTAAGTGTCTGCACATTAATTTTATATGTGTATGCCTATTTGATGTTTGTTTATTGATCTTTCTGCCCTTTTAATCCATGTGCCTTGGTGATGCCTTAAATTACTTAAATTGTAGGTAACTGGAGGAGAGGGAATCTGCCTAATTCTACCTAATATAGCATTATATTTAGGTAAATGTTCTTAATAAGTGATTTTTATTATCAAAAAATTATATGTGGGGACACCTGGGTGGCTCAGTCAGTTAAGCATCGTACTTTTGGTTTCAGCTCAGGTCATGATCTCAGGGTCCTGAGATCAAGCCCAGTATCGGGCTCCATGCTGGAGGTGAAGCCTGCTTAAGATTCTCTCTCCTTCTCTCTTTGCCTCTCCCTCTGATCTCTCTAAAAAAATTATGTGCAATATTATGTCCCAGAATTATTTATTCACAGTATCTTTTAGGGGGTCTACTGTTCACTTGCCTTTACATTTAACTTTTTAAAATCTCTCGTAATAGTGTCCCCAGCAGAGAAGACAAGAGCAGCAGTCCTTAAAAAAGTGGGGAAAACATAGCAGACAGGGTCCCCTCATCCCTGGATATGTCCCTGGTCACAGAACTCTGAGTTTCATTTCCCTGGAATGCAGTGCAGATCACATAGTTTTATAAGACACACGTTTCCCCTGAGAATTTAAGATGACAGCTTTCTACTCAAGCCACCAACTTCCACATCTCTGTATGTCAAAAATTCGTTTCTCCTTTTTTTAATCTCTTATTTTATAAATGAGAGAATTGAGATCTTTAGAGGTTAAATGGCTTGTTCATGGGGACACAGCTAATTAGCAGACTTGCGGACATCATTTATCAACCTTAAAATGTCCTTTCAGTACGTTGCCAAGTATAACCTATTACCTTAAGAAAGCTCCTTTCCTAAGAGCTAGGAGTTCTGTCAATACTTCCCACCTTCCTTTGTAATTAACTTTTGTTTTATCTCTCTTAATAGAGTCCATAAAACAGAGGACAAACAGCAGTAGGTACTTTTAACCTGTTACAGTTTCTGTATGTTATTAGACCAACTTTAAAACAATGTAAAATATCTAAAAGAACCAGCCGTGGTCTTCCCAACATCATAATGCCACACAAGTATTTGATATGAGGCTCCTTCCCAAACTGCTTCATTTAATCTAGCAATATATACTTTTTAGAAGGCTGTAGAGTATTTGTTAGATGGGTATTTATGTGTAGTATTGTTCTATTTTTTCTCTTAACATTATCATGTTCATTTTTCTATCCTTCTGCAAAACTACAAAAATTTCTACAAAATGCGTAATCATGATACAAGAGGATAATTAACATAACCTTTCCCCGATTCTTGGACACTTAGGTTATTTCCAGTTTGTTTCTCTTGTGAGTAATGCAGAAGAAAACACGTCTGTGCAAGAAGAAGCACACAGGGAACCAAGGCTGGGACATATAGCCTCACGCCAGATGAAAAATCTGGTTCAGATTTACCTTCTGAGAAAAACAACATGCAAATATTGATCGTTGTCTTGACATGGAATACATTTGCTTTGTCATGACAGGGCTGGGGATAGAAAGAACTTCTCTTTGAAACATTGAAATGTTTTTCTTAGAGTGTAGACTACTTTTTTGAACTGTAAATTCTGTATGTGTAAATATTTCCTTTTCTTCAATTTAGACAAGATAGGCAGTTTTATGTTATAGTATTATATATATACTATTGACCAAGTCCTTAATACATGTTATCCAGAACCTTCTCAGAAATGTATAAGGGAGGTGCTATTCCTCTGTTTTATAAATTTACAAATGAGTAACCTGAGGCTCAGAGAGCTTTGGCAACTGCAGGAGCCAATTGTCAGTCAATCGACTTCTAGCCCACATTCTTGACATTGGACTGTCTCATGCCCCATCACAACTGAGCAAAGATGAGAGGAAACAATACTCAGTTGTTTCATTGGCACAGCATTGTTGAGATGTAATCCACGTGCTATATGATTCACTCCCACCAAGTGTGCAGTTCAATGTGTTTTAGTAGGTTCACAGATTCGTGCAACCACACACAGTCTATTTTAGAACATTTTCATCGTGTCAAAAAGAAGCCCCAAACCCTTTAGTTATTACCCAATTCCAATCCTCCCACACTCAACCCTGAGCAATAATTGATCTACTTTCTATCCCTATGGATCTCCCCATCTGAACTTGCCTGTCATTGGAATCACACAACGGATGGACTTGTGTTGTGTCTGGCTTCCCTCACTTAGAATAACATCTTCAGGGTTCATCCAATTTGTAGCATGTGTTAGTACTTCTTTCCTTTTCATGGCCTAGTAATATTCCATTGCATGGATATGCCCCATTTTCCTTATATTGATGGACATTTGTGTTGATGGACATTTGGGTTGTTTTACCTTTTGTATTACGAATGATGCCGCGACAAACATTCATATACAAGTTTTTATGGGGGCATATGTTTTTATTGTTCTTGGCTATATATCTCAGAATAGAATTATAAGGTCACCATAATTATGATTAATTACTTAAGGATGTACCAGACTTTCTAAAGTGGCTGCACCATTTTACAGTTCTACCAGCAGTGTATAAGAGTTTTAATTTCTCCACATTTTCATCAATGCTTCTTATAATCTGACTTTTTTATTCTAACCATCCTAGTGGGTGTTTTTGACTTCCTGTTCTAGTTGCCTAGAGATGCCAGGACTATATTCAGATGGACGTAAAGACTTTATGTCACTGTTGAGGAACAGTGACATATCCCCTTTGGGGATAAAGTAGATCTGACCAATCACAGAAAAAAGCTCAAAACCGAAGAAAAAATAAAAAACAAGACAACTCAAAACTGCGTTTGTTTTTGTCAGACACATAGGCTTAAGAGTGTGGAATACTTATGTAATCCACCTATCCACAATCCTTATTTGACACTGAACTTATTTCAGTCGTAAAATGGTAGTTATTGGATATGTCTCTTTACCTCAACACCCCCCCCCCTTCATTTCCTACCCCTTCATCTAAGTCACTTGTGGATGTGAGAAAATTTATTCTCTAAAGTCTCATATGCTACTTACTTTTCAGGATTACTAGAGAATTTATTCAGTACGAATACATTACTGAGCATCTTCTAGATCCTGACCTGGGCTATGGAAGGTGTTGGAGCTCTAGTTGTGAATACAAACCAAATAAAATGTCCCCATTGAGACTTACCATATAGTGAGGAAGAAGTTATCAATCAAATAATCACACAAATTAATATAAATCCACACCTGTGCGAGGTGCCACAGGGACAGGTATTTAATTTAGGGATTTACAAAAATTACAAAAATGGTGTGTGCAGGGGAAGTGGGGAATTGGGTTGGCAAAGAAACTTTATTTGCAGGGAATATTTGTGACAGTGAGATGTTGAGTTTATGGCAGTGTATTAATAGTGTCACTTGATTTCAATTTTTCTTGGACCACACAAATAGCTTCCAGGGAGGTTTTCTTCTGGGAGCTCAGAGAAAAACGAAAGGCCTTTTTTCCTTACAATAAACAAAAATAATTTTGCTAACATGAAAGCTTGTGTTCTGAAAGATGTGTATATTAGCCTCACTACCAAGCTACCCCAAACATTCAAATATATTTCCGTGGACCTGATCACACAAAATCTATTTTCTTTATGTGTATTTAGTTTTCTTTATTTCTTTTCCTTTGCTTCAAATCTACTTGTTTTTTCAGGTGTTTGTTACTGAGTCCTTTGTTTTACTATTTTAGATGTTTATTTCACATAATCGATGGCCCTTTTTTGAATGTTTGAAGTTTTATCTGTTATTTTATCTACAAACAGGTGAAAGTTTATTTTCAAAGCAAGACAAAACTCTCAGAGATTTCTACTTCGTATAAAGAGAAATGGCTTTGATCTTTTACATGTTTGTATCAAAGCCAAACTAGACTTCTAATTTATATATCTATTATTCCCTATTGTTTTAACACTGTTCTGTAGAGGACTGGGCTTCCAAACAAGTGGACTTTATCTGGATTTCTCCTGGCTTGTGTACATCTTTTTAAAATTGTTTTTAAAGGTTTTATTTATTTCTTCATGAAAGACACAGAGAGAGAGGCAGAGAGAGAGGCAGAGACATAGGCAGAGGGAGAAGCAGGCTCCCCACGAGGAGCCCGATGTGGGACTCGATCCCGGACCCCAGGATCATGACCTGAGCCAAAGGCAAATGCTCAACCACTGAGCCACCCAGGTGCCCCCTGGCTTGCTCCATCTTAATGCCTGATGCTGTACAGCTAACATAGGCTCTGAGTTCAGATCTGCACCTGAGTCCAGACTCTCTTACCTACTCTTTGTGTGATCGTCGGTGGGCTGTTGAACCTCTCTAAAACTCAGTGCTTTCATCAAAACAAAAAATGGAATACTTCTTTTCCAGGGGTTTTTAGCATTAAACAATATAGTTAATATAAACTATTTTGTACATTTGAAAAAATATATTACAAAGGGTATCCTATTGAATAATCACATTATTTTATAATGTCCAGCACTATAGATTCATCTGGAATAGAGGAAAGCTTTCTTCCTTCCTCTCAGGAGAGTTCAAGGCATTTCCTTTCTACATACTAATCTCTCTTGACCAGTGAGAAGGGTAAGCAACTCTTTGGGTGACTAGGGTCTGAAACCTGGCTTCTTAGGAGATCAAACACCAGCTGATTGGCCATCGAGTTCTACTGATGAGGGAGAAGTGTGCATGATGAAAGGCAGCATCTTGTTTTATTTTATGGGAAGAAGGGAAGATGAGAAGGTCAAGTCAGCCAGTCCTCAGTTGGGTCCCTAGAGTCTGAAGAGGGGTTACAAGAACAAAGAGGTGGTGTCCAGAGCCTGCTCCGAGGCAGCACTTAGGAGCCAGAGGGTTCTGGAATTACCTTGGGGATGCCACTAAGTGCTCAGGGAGCCTTATGGCTGCCCCAGCCCTGCACTTGGCTTCACAGACAGAACCTGCTAAACTGCTAGGTTCAGAGCCTGATAGTGGCACCCAGCAGCAGCCACAAGGTGATGAGGGTGACCAGCCACTCCCAGTGGTGTCAGCTAAAGCCCCAAAAGACAAGAGCTCCGCCCTCTTGAGAAGTTTAAAAAAAAAAATGACAGAGCTCTTTAAATATCTGGGAATTCTTGAAAAATTCCAAAGAGGAGAAAAGATCACCACCCAAACAACTGAGGGACCTCTTGCCAATTGGGCGGTTGTTTGTGGTGGAGGACAGGATGGGAGCCTTTGGGGATTTTTGCAGCTAAAGCAGAGAAGAAAAGTGTGGCATGATTTGCACTCTGAGTGATGGGAGGCAGTTCATAGCTTGTGCACATATCCAGAAAAGGAACAAATATCAATTATTTGATAATGAGAGAAGCCTCTACGTTATTTTGGCAGCGACACTGAAATAATAAATGCCTATATGATATTGTTATTATTTCTCCATGGTGGGTCCTTTTCTCAAATAAAACCCCGTGATTTAGAAAACAGGTGTAAAACCATAGGAAGCCTGACTCCCTTGTTTTATCTCCCTCTTTCTCTTTCCTTTCTTTTCCCCCACATCCTAGCTGTTTCCTCCTTTCATCCACCAGGGAAATCTCTCCTCGAACCATCACAAGCGAGAAGTTTCCTAAGTAAGCACTTGATCATCTACATCCTGGACAGTGATTCTGAAATCTGCACGTGTCTGCGAAGAAAAGGTGATACTTAAAAAGTTAGCTATTTAGATAAAATATCTACGAGACCTTTTTTTAGTATCTTTTTTTTTTTTTTTCAGGTAAAACATAACAAAACAGACGTGGTCACTGGTAACAGAAAGGGTTCTTTGGGGCTAAACTTAAGCTGAAAACCAGGACTTATTCAGATAAAGTATCTGGTGAGGTAAAACCGTAATACCTTAGTGTAATAAGATTCTGTATTAAAATAGCTGAAGTAGAAAAAAGTATATGTAATATTCCGCCTACCTAAGTAATTATGACTTACAATTTCTTTTACTGCTGTAGCTTCCAGGCCTGACCTTGTTTACCCTTGGAACTTCTGTTCTAGAGGCAGAAAGAGCCTTGTGTGGGCTGAGGAGAGACAGCAGGAGTCCTGACTCTTACAATGGTGTTGATTTGAATAGATGGACCAGGTGTTTCTTTTTGCTCTTTTAAGAACTGGTATTATTTTTCCGAGAGGCAGCAGAGTTGGTGTACATGCCATGTACTTCCTTTTTTGAGACTTTTTGAACGAATGCCTAACAGGACCTTAAAAAAAAAAAAATTCCTAATAATTAAAGTGAGCCCCTGTGAACGGAAAGTTCCCAGTGAAGAGGCTGTCACATTCTTATTAATCATTATCTATTTTTAAGACAAAAAATAGTATCATGACAACCTCACGATCAGGTAAGAGGATACAGTCTCTGAAATTGTTAAAGCTTTCAGAGAAGGGCTTCCTGACATTCAGAATATTGCATACCCTGGTCTGTCTGATGTTTCACAATTAGAAAGTAATTCCTTTGGATAAGTATACCTGACTCCTATTAACAGAATGTACTATGCTAGATGAGTAAATCAGTAAAGAAAACCCGAGGACAGTTTTGCTAAAAGCAGATTCTCTATCAGGGCTGACTCATAAAAACGCAATGTGAGTCACATGTAGTTTTAGCTTTTCTAGGAGCCACGTTAAATAAGTAAAATTAAACAGCAGCAAGTAAAATTCATTTTAATAATGTATTTTATTTAAACATTTAAACAGGAAATAAATAGTAATGAGCTGTTTCAGATTCATTTTTGTGCCAACCACGAGAGGACAAGTATTATATGATTCGACATAGGCAAGGTATCTAGAGCAGAGAAATCCACAGCGATAGAAAGTAGAGTGGTGGTCACCATGGGCTTAGGATGGAGGAATGGGGAGTTATTTTTTAATTGGTATAGAGTTTAGTTTGGGGTTATGGGAAAATTCTGGAAATGGACGGTGATGGTGGTTGCATCAGATTGTGAACTGCTTAATGCCACTAAACACTTAAAAATGGTTAAAACAGTAAATGTTGTGTTATGTACATTTTAGCACACAAAAAAAGAAAATTCACCTCTGTCGTTCTGTGTTAATATTTAGTCTTTTAGGTCTGACTTTATTTCCTTTACTTTGGGAAGATCAGCTTCTCCATGTTGCTTGATGATCATAGTTTAGTAAGTGTTTGATTATATTATTAATCATAAAATTATATCTGTTTTCTATATTATGGAGTATCCAGGGGTTTATGTGACAGTGAGTGGGTTCAACTTTCACTTGGAATTAGAAACGCTGGAACCCAACTGAGACTCAAACACAATGTTGGAAAAGTGGATTCCTGGTATGGAGGCGGGTGTGCTCGAAAGGAAGAGAGCTATTCAGTTCAGTGGAAGAACTGTTATTTTAAAAATACAATAAGTGAAATTCTGGCTTTTGATGAGACATTTAAAAACACTTTCTCATTAGTAAATGGACAAAAGGAATTGCCAGGGTTTGGGTTTTTGTTGTTGTTTTTCATAATGACTCCCACCAGTGCTGTACTCAGCCCAGCAACAGGTGTGGGCATTAAATTGGAAAAGAAGGGAACATCTTTTTAACTTAAAAGTCAATTAACCGGTACATATGTACTGAGCTTTAGGATAACCTTATCTTGATAATCAAACCTAAGAGCAACTTTATATTGTGGATGAGAGAGAGCAAGTTTCCAACTTTCCTGTCACTGCATGTGTCCTGCTCACAGAAGAAATGTGATGCTAGGAAGCCCGTGTTCGGCTGTTGGAGAGGCCTGCGTTCAGACCCCAGCGCTGGCATTATTAACTGCAAAGCATTAAGAAGTCAGCTAGACATTTTGAAGCTCTTTCTCACCTGTAGGATGGGGAAATATTTACTTCTCAGAATTGCCATGAGGATTCAAGAGAATTTACATGAAGTGTCTGACACTGATAAATGAATACTGCAGTTGCTCTCCTTTTGGAAGTTAGCTTAGGACTTATTCAACTTCTAGACCTACTTTTACTTTGAGGAGGGTAAAAACTTTACTTGTCCCTGTATTTCATAGAATAATTCCAACAGAAATTAAATAATTGTTTAATCACCCGATAAATGCCTCTTTCCCCCGTAATATTTTTTTCTAACACTTTTTGTAAATCCCATGAAGTCCAGGGACCTTCTTAGGACTTATTCCTTAGGACTTATTCAACTTCTAGACCTACTTTTACTTTGAGGAGGGTAAAAATTTTATTTGTCCCTGTATTTCATAGAATAATTCCAACAGCAATTAAATAATTGTTTGTTTAATCACCCGATAAATGCCTCTTTCCCCTGTAATATTTTTTCCTAACACTTTTTGTAAATCCCATGAAGTTCAGGGACCTGTTGTCTTCCCTGGTGTATTCACAGATCCTTGAGAAATCACACAAAGAGATAAAGAGCCATGGAGAAAAGAGAATCCTAAGGCTTGGGTGGTACCCCAGGATAGTAACCATAATTCTGAGACTAGGAGCTTCATTCATGGTCTACTGCCCAGTTAGCATGAGCTATCAAACACAGGAGGGTGGGTTCCAGTCCCATCTGAGATGTCATCTTTGCCCTGCCATCTACTTCACAGTGGTTTATACTCTATATTTCATGATTTATATGACCAATGCATATGACCAGTGCATACGACCAGTGCCAGCACATTAAAAGTATTCAACAGAAACTTTTAATAAATCAGTTATAAATCAACCTTCTTCATGTACCAATGTGAATGGTGCCCCTGACTTTGTAAACTGTGATGGTACTGTTCATATAGTCTATCACCTCTTGATCTAAACAGTCACAGAAATCTCAATATGTTCCTCTTGGCACAGATGAAGTTGTAGAAACAACACTGGATCTGGTTTTGGAAAACGTGGCTTTTAAATCACTTTGACCTTGGTTTGTCCATCTCTAAAATAAGAAAGTTGACATAAATGAACTCTAGTTTCCTTCCACATATATCATTATTTGCTTTTTTTTTTTTAATTTTTATTTATTTATGATAGTCACAGAGAGAAAGAGAGGCAGAGACACAGGCAGAGGGAGAAGCAGGCTCCATGCACCGGGAGCCTGATGTGGGATTCGATCCTGGGTCTCCAGGATCGCGCCCTGGGCCAAAGGCAGGCGCCAAACCGCTGCGCCACCCAGGGATCCCCATTATTTGCTTTTAAGATATGTATACTTCAGACAAGGAGAAAACAGTGAAAGATATAATTAAAACATTGAGTAATTTTTAGTGATTTAAAGCAGTGCAATAGCTTCCAGTTACCATAGTGTTCTGGGCAACTTATTTATATCCACCGAGTCTTAGTTAACTATTTAAATCAATGTATGTTGAAGATACTGGTCCTAATCACTCTGATGTCAGGTGAGAACTCTTGGGCAACTTCTCCATAATGCTTCCCGTAGATGGAGGCTCCTTGAGCCTGAGCAGGTATTCCTTTGTCTACTGTGTTGAAAATTTGGATGCTAAAAAATAGAGCCTTTGGAAATCAGGACCATAAATCTATCTACCCCACCACTCCACTCCTTGTTGACCCATAAAAGCAAATTGTTCACATAGATAGTTGGGTGACTATGTCTCCATCCAGTGTTATCTAATATAAACCAGAAGTACACTTCACCCTCTAATTTAAGGAATACGCAGAAAGTTATCTTTCTTGCAGCAGTCCTCTCTGGAGTGCTGTTTAGCTTCGTAGGTCTTCCTTTCAACTCCCACTTTCACTGGAACGATCCATTAAAATAGACTATTAGATAAGGTATTGTCCATCACCAGCAGACCTTGCAAAAAGATGGGGGGTTTCTTTTCCCTGGAGCTGGCCTTCCATCTTGCCTTTCTGTAGCTTCAGAATCCCCAAGATTATGTAATTGATATGTGTATGTACAAAGTAGTGAAAGTCAAAATATTTAGCAACTGGCTCTGCAGAAGCATGAATCGAAAACAAAGGATGAGGGTATTTACTGCTACAGAAGGGTCCTGAAAGCTCCCTGATGTGCCAGCAGTTAACCATTTACTTGCTGGATCCTGAGAAGGTCAGTGGTCCTAGGAATAGGTCTAGAGTGGCTGGATTGGTAGGCAAAAGAACATTTAGGGGACCTCAGGGAAGTATAATAAGAAGGAAGAACTTAATATTTTAACAATTAGTATGACCATAATATTGTGGGCTGATGGAGTATCAGCCTTGAGTATGTGTGATTGTTCTGCTAAAGAGTTCAGACAGTTTCAAAAGTGAATTACAATAGGAAGGAAAAGGTTAAAGCTCTAGCTAAATTAGATTTCTCCTTGCAGCTCCAAATGAAAGGCAGGTAAAAATGTAAATCCTAATCTTCATGTTCAAAATGCTCACCTCCTCCCATCCTTGGGATTGCGTCACATTTCCCAAGTAGCTCCTTAATCTTTCTGTTTGAATTTCCAACCACCTTCCCTTGGGAAAGCCTTTGCCTCCTCCTACCAAAAGAAACATCTTCATGTGGATCATTCTTCCCTTTGCCCAATAGTAAACCAAAAAGGCTTGAAGTTTCCCGAGAAGGATTTAGCCCAAAGGATAACAAAACTCCTCATCTTTAAACAGCTAGGGTGAGAGTGACCTCCAGTACTACTGGAAAGTTCCAGTCTGAGTTTCTTTTTAATATTCTTACCAATGTGAGCTATAGGTCTCCCAATTTTTAGATTTTATTACACTCTCCTTAAGGCAAGCACATCTACTTAAAAATCTCATTAACCATTTTCACACTACATAGTTGCTGAGAACTGAATTATGTTCCTCAAAGAATCATATGTTGAAGCCTAACCTCCAGTGTAACTGTATTTGGAGTAAGGAAGATATTAGGTTACATGAGATCATCATCAATGTGGAAACCTAATCTGATAGGATTTGTGTCCTTATAAAAAGAGACACCAGAAAGCTCACTCTGCTTTTGCCATGTGAGGTCACATCAGGAAGGTGGCCATCTGAGAACACCTGGGTAGCCCAGTGGTTGAGTGTCTGCATTCAGCTCAGAGTATGATCCCGGAGTCCTGGGATCGAGTCCCACATTAGGCTCCATGCGAGGAGCCTGCTTCTCTTTCTGCCTATGTCTCTGCCATTCTCTCTGTGTCTCTCATGAATAAATAAATACAATCTTGAAAGAAAAGAAAGAAAAAGAAAGAAAGAAAGAAAGAAAGAAAGAAAGAAAGAAGAAAGAAAAAAAGAAAAGAAAGAAAGAAAAAAGAAAAGAAGAAAGAAAAGAAAAGAAAAAAAGAAAAGAAAAGAAAAGAGAAGAAAAGAAAAGAAAGAAAAGAAAAAGAAAGAAGCCATCTGCAAACCAGGAAGAGAGCTCTCACCAGAAGCCACATTGGCCTGCATGTTGATCATGGACTTCCCACTCCTAGGCATTTTATTATGGCAGCCTGAATGGAATAAAACAATAGTCCAATCGCATAGTGAGGAAGATAATATTTTTTCAATTAACATGGGACTGCCATATCCTTTGTGCTAAATGATCTTATTTATTCAAGAAAAGTACTGCTTTGTTTTCTTTTTTTGGAGATTTGTTTTTATCTCCAACCTAGTAGCCTATTTCAGTCTTTGTTAAAAAGAATGCAAGCCTTGGGTTTAATGGTGGTTTTCCAAGCTTCCGAAAAGAACCCTGAAAAAGACCTTCTGATGAGGGGGATGAGCACTGAGGAGGTTTCTCTGATCATTCCATGTGCTGCACTCATACCAATATCCTGTAAATCGACTTCCTGCTCACAAAGAGCTCTCTTGAATTGTCAGAACTCTGAAACATACATAATTGTTTCATTTCAAAGATGTTAAACCTGAGGCTCAGAACAATTAAGAAATTTCTCCAAAAAAAAAAAAAAAACCCAGCAAATTAGCATAGGATACAGATACTAAACAAAGTCCTCATTTATGAGTCTAACACTTTTTCCACTATGCTATTTTTTTCTTTCAGTTTTGTGCTCCCTCCCCTCTTTTGGTGCTAATCTTGATCCTGATAGAGGATAAGTTTCAAATGTTCAAAACTGGGTCAGCCTAATCAGTTTTACACAGCATCTTAGGCAGATGGCTATTAAAATCAACTTAATTCAAGATCTATTTATTGAGTATCTACTACATGCAAAGCACAGAGTTAGGCGTTCTCTCCAGGCCTCAGGAATTCAGTTACCAACTGATGATAGCCTGCAATCAAATTACATTATTTTAAAAAATATCTTTTTACAGACATGCCTAAATTGATTCTGGAAGAAATAAGGTTTAGGAATCTATGGAATTGTCTTCCTAGAATACTTCTCTTTTTTGTTGGCTCATTAACACCGCCCCAGCCCCCACCCAACTATTTTGATAACAAAGGAGCTGACTTCTTCTTATCTTATATGAGCCACCATGATACCTAACCCAAGCTGGGCCAATGAGTCCTTTTCCTAGGGTTTTAGAATTTGACATCCAGCGAATCAAAGTAAGTCTCCACTTGGAAACTAAAAACTGAAAGTTAATGGTTGGAAGCTATCAGTAAGGATACATTCCCCCACTCCCAACCCTGAGGGTAGAAACATTGTCTGCAAAAAAGAGATAATGATGCCAACAGGTAGGGATAATGGAGGCTGACCCACTCTCAAGTCTCTGTTTTAGAGGTTCCTGAGATCCCTTGGGAAAGCTGCTCCTGTTCTTTCTGAAATTTGGTTTCTACTCTTCCTTTATTTCCAAAAACCAACATTCTGGGGATTCCTTGAATATGTTTGTTCCTGGTATTTTTATTTCTATTTTATGCTTTTTTTGCTTAAGTGACGTCAAGTTGGGTTTGTGGCTTCCAAACAAAAGCCTCAACTGATACAAAAATCCACACATCATTTTAGTGGCAAAGTAGGGGAAGAGATTCAACTCATCATAGTCTATAAGTAAAAGTAAAATGTATGAAAATAAATTTTAACATCTTTAAATAAGATCTCTTCATTACTTGACTTTCAAACATTATTTCACAAAGAACACCTGAATTCTGCGTCTAGAAAGATACCTGGAAATTATTCCATGATAATATTTGAATGGTGCCATCATATCTTTTTACATCTAAGGACACAAAGTTCCAGAGCCTTTAAATGTCAAGCCCAGTTGTGTCAAGGATGGAATCAAGTCACCAGAGTCCGAGTGATATATTCCCTTCCATGCAAATATAGTGGCAGTGTCCAGGAATATACTAGACGACAACTAAGAGTAACACACTGTGCTGGACACTGGGGAAATCACTGTGCACATAATTGACGATACCATACAGAGTAGGATGGACATCACCTTTATCTGTCATTGACAGAGTTTCCATTTTCTCTCCACCTTTCTGTCTCTGGCTCTTAATCTTTTATCTATCTGTCTACAATTTTTACCTTTTCTCTGAGTTTATCCACCAGCAAGGTTGTCATATGTAACCACAAGGTATATTTATTTACCTGTCTTTTGTATCCCCTGTAGTTCCAAGCACAATGCATCAAAACTGGGATTGCCTGTTGGATAGTTATCAGGCTATCGGTGATAACTGAAGTGCTCCATAAGTGCTCGTATTTTTCTGAAGGACCAACATTTTTGGGAATACCCGTGATTAGAAGGCTTGAATAGAGTAAGAAAGAATCTGGGGGCACTACGTGGCTCAGTCAATTAAGTGTCCGACTGTAATGTCAGCTCAGATCATGATCTAGGGCTCACACCTAGTGGGTAGTTTGCTTGAGATTCTCTGCTTCTTCCTCTGTCCCTCCCCCTGCTCATGTGCCCTTGCTCTTTCTCTCCAATAAATACATAAACAAAATCTTTTTTTAAAAAAGGAATCCTTGAAAAAGAGAGATGAAGTTGAGTCCTTTACACTTTCTGTGCCAAATTCCTTCCTCCCTTCCATCTCCTTCCATATTTCCTCTGGCTAAGTCTTCCTCACTCTTCAAGTCCTAGCTAATATCTCATCCCCTCAGGAAAGACTTTTCCAGATCCCCAAGAGTAGGTTTATGATTTCCTATAATAAATTTCCATTGTATTGCATATTTCGACATTTGTGGTACTTATTACACTATTCATTATTTGTTAATATTTGCATTTGTCTCAAAGATGAAGCTCCTTGAGGAGCTTGTCTTTCCTGTTCTTTGGTGGATTAGTGAGACTGACCAGTACTTGGCATGCAAAAGACATCTAATAAATGCTGTATTTATGGATGGAATGGAAATACATTTTCATAGGAACCAAAACACAGAAAACAGGAAATTCATTCATTAATATACCTATTCACTAGTTAATCAAACATTCAATAAAGTTACAGAGCCTGTCTGTTATATTTCTAACACAATGTTATATGGAGATTGGAAGAAAAAAATCTATTGCCCCCTGAGAGTGATGTTCCCTCTAATGGGGGGAGAGTCACTTTCACAAATTCTTCTAAGCAAATATAACCACTTCTAGACAAAATATAGCTATGCAAAATTTTCAACGTTACCAGAAACTATAGAGAAGTCAAGAAGAATCAAGCATATGAAACACATTACCTATAGGCATGGCATGGAATTAGTAAATTTAAGATTTGTAATTGTCTTAATTGTTTGATATGTTTAAGCCTTGCCTTCTTTAAAAAGGTATATACTTAATTCTGGTGCTATAGTAAGTCTGTATATAGTCCTTCAGATTTTTTTTAAAGAATTGCAGACCAAACTGTAACGTTCTATTTAAAATATATATATTTGAAATATTTTATATAAGTTTTAATCCATCACAAATACCCACGATATATATCATACTAATGCTAAATACAACTCTAATTTTGGGATAAGAGATGTGATAACTGTGTAAAAATATTCTACCAGAAAGAAGAAAATAAATATCTCATTATTCTCTGCTATTTATATGTGTAATCCACTCACTCCAGTGAATAATGAAGCGGCTGTTAAAAGTTCAGTAAAAGATAAAATACTAGTGATCCTGAACCCCAATTTAATTAGGCTTGGCCAGGATTTATTATGAGTGTATAGAGACCGTCGAGCAAGTTTAAAGAAGTGAAGCTCAGTGGAGATTATCTATGCAGTGTGCATATGTATTTATAACTCCACTGGGCTCCTTTAACTCAACAAATAACCTTATTTTTCTCTTGCCCAAATAACTTTCTCTTTTGGAAAAAATAAATTTCCTTGAACAATAGGAACACTTATTTTTAAGTGTAGGAACTGGCTTTATTGTTGGTCAAAAGAGGCTATAAATCAAGTGATTCTTACTATATATTTGAAATCTATGACTAGCAATCTGGTGGGTTGAGAAGCTTGCCCTACTGAAACAGCCGTGCTGTTGCTACACTTAATCCTTGAAGGCACATGTTCTGAACTGTCGGGGCTCCACTAACTTGTGAAATTGTGATTATTCCTTTTGGGGACAATGTTACTGGGCCTTATCTCATGGTAAGATAAAGTGACTAAATTATATTCTGGGAGTAGAGCTGCTCACTCAATCAAGAAACAGGCTTTTCTAGAGTGTGCACAGTCCAGTCCCTGAAACAAAGTGTCACTTCCTGGAGGAATAGCCCATCTTACCATTATAGATGGCTGTGCAAGACAGTGGGACAGGTTTACCAACAGGATACTATAGATGCCAATTTATTCCATAGAGTGAATTGTTGGATTTAAAATGCCATCTGTTTTGTTGGGACATACTCGACCCCCTTTCTCTGGAGAAAATTAACGTGACTTCAACATGCTATACAAGTTCACAGGGCGTAGGGAAGAGTTCCAGGAAGTTTAGACACAATTAATTCAATAGATACTCAGAGCTTTATAATTCTAATAGAATCCATTGTCGTGTCAAAAGTGTCTTCCAATATTATGCTGAAAACCTGGAACATCCTGTCCTTGAATGTTCATTGCGGTCGCTGAAAAGGGCTAAGGGAATTCATTTCCGTTTTGTTTTTTCACTCTTTGTTTGAACTTTTTTAACTAACTATTTTTTCCACCCTCCTCTCTTGCCATTGCTGGGGTAGCGAGTATTTGTACAGCTGTTCTCATCCCTGAGCTGCTGAATAAGGGCCTGATTATTTCAAACAACTTTTGTAATTAGCCTTCAAGAAGCAAATTGCTATGTTATGTACAGTATCTGTGATTACGATAAAATGTTCTTTTTTATAACATTTCAATGTGGGCTTTAATTGGCAAGCCCCAGCAGCTTGTTGAGCATTCTGTGAACTCACTCAATATATTGAAAAAACAGAAGAATATTTGGCAATCAATAGAACAAGTACAGTACTTTTAGCTCAGTTTGGTTTTAAAAGGATCTATTAAATCAAAAAAACCTAAAATGCAGTGTTGTACTTCTTCCCTGGGGGTAATTCTGTGACTCAGAAGTGGTAGTGATAACTTAGCAAGCTCAGTAATTCAGGCAGATAAATCTTCCAGGTTCAGCCATGCTTTGATATTTCTTTATTTAGCACTCGCTCAACAAATACTTAAGCAAACAGTTAAGATCCCTTAGAATTATTGTCAGGTACCCCCTGGGGAAATGCTCCCTGAAGCTCCCTGTCAGATATCGCCACAGAAGATGACGCTATGGGAGACTCCTGGGGCCAGCTTGAAGAATGAGCTGCCTAACTGGGAACCCACTACCCTAGCAGGGAGACAGGCCACAAATGCTGGGGGTGGTGACTGTGCATGTTGGGGAAATACCTTCTGCAGCTAGTTAGCCTTTTTCCCTTTGTGCCCTGTTTCCCAGGTGTGTTCAGGTGGCTATAATTTCAGGTGCTATGTGATGAGTGCATATATCTACACTTAGCCATGAAGAATGTACCCAGAAATCCAGGAGCTCAAACTGAATGAGATTTTGGCCTTTGTCCCTTTTAGGAGAGAGTGAATGCATTTCTGAGTAGATGAATGATAGTTGCCTTATGCTAATGGAACTGTCTGAAATTGTTAATACAAATATGCATTACCTATGTTGGGAATTAAAGGGTTCTACAACCAATTCTAAAGTGTGTGGGGTGGAATGGGGGGCTTCCCATACCACCAAGCAATTCTCAGCACCAGCTGGATGTCTTACAATTCAACTCAGTTCTGACAATATCCACTCAGAGGTAACATCAGATCCCACAGGTTAAGGGGTCAGTTCTATAAGACTGTCCCTTGCCCCGACCTGACTTCAGACACCAGTCACAAGTCCCGGTTGCCACCGGAGCTTCTGACTGATTGGGTATAGACTTGCCAGCGTGGCTCATGTAACTCAGAGAAACATTTAACTTATAAGATTACCTGCTTAGCATTAAAGTGTATAACTTAGAAACAGCCAGGTGGAGGTACAGAGATTCCCTCTCTAGCCAGGACACTCTGCCAGCAGATCCATGTATCCACCAACCCAGAAGCTCTCCTAGACCTGTTTTGGGGGGTTTGTATGGAGGCTTCATTACATAGGCATGACTGATTAAATCATTGGCCATTGGTGATTGATTTGACCTCCAACCCTCCACTCCTCTCCAGCCATCCTTAGGTGCTTCCCAAAAGTCATCTCATCAACCTAAGCCCAGTTGTGGTTGTAAGAGCCTGGTTATAAATAACAAGACACTGACTTTGCCTTAATGGTTCAGAAACTGGGGACAGGAGACTAAATAATAGAACAGAAAATGATCTCATTGCTCTTATCACTCAGGAAATCACAAGGGTTTTGGGAGCTGTGAGCCAGGACCAAATATATATGAGAAATATATTTGGGTCATCTGAATGACTAAACGTATATTTCCTATGAATCACAATATTGCAGGAATCTAAGAGGTAAAATCTAGCAGACATCCATTGTTTATCCCCATTCTTTGTTTCTTCTTTATTCTGGTATAAAACCCTCTCTTCCTTTCTCTCACTGCCTGTCCCCAGTCTAATGATACTGACAATTACGAACACCAACAATATGGCACAGAGGTGATGCTGACTGGCCAAAAGGATTCTACAGAACCTGGTCCAGAGATTCAAACAGGCCCGGACCCCTCCACAGGGAGTGATCTTCATTCTGGGAGGTCATTGATGGGACTGGGTGCTGATGTCTTGGGAGACCAAGGCAAGGTTTCCCACCTGTGAGCTGAACATGGAAGAAATAAGGCTGTTAGTAGAACTTTTTTTTTTTTTTAAGATTTTATTTATTTATCCATGAGAGACACACACAGAGAGAAAGAGAGATAAAGAGAGAGGCAGAGATACAGGGAGAGGGAGAAGCAGGCTCCATGCAGATAGCCTGATTCAGGATTCGATTCCAGGACTCCAGGATCACGCCCTGGGCCAAAGGCAGGCGCAAAACCGCTGAGCCACCCAGGCATTCCCCAGTTGGTAGAACTCCTGACGTCGAAGACAACGTTGTCATACTACCTAGGCAGGAAGCAGAACAAGAAAGGCATATTTCAGATGAAGCCGTCATTGGTCCAATGGAGGACCAATGCCAAACTGTGGCATCTGGAGATCCAGCAAAGCGGTGAACCTGGTTTGAGGATTTCTAGAAGTTCCTGCAGCTCCCATACAACTCTGAAGAGATCGAGTGTCCTCAAACATAACCGACTTGTTAGACTTGGGTCTTTAGGTACACCCCAAATCAGTATTTTGATAAAAGTGGGTTTTTTTAGAGGTGATTTCAGGAAGCAAAGTGAAGAAGTGGGAGGTGAGACTGGAAGAAGGATGAAGAATACCAGTAAAGAGCAAGTTACTGCTATGTACAGGGAGGCCCAATCATACCAGGACCTTCTGAGAGACTGCATGCATCCTGCACAACAGACAGCAAAGAATCTGGATCTTTATCCACCAACTCTCTTCTCTCTCTTTAATTGAGGGTCACTCCTCAGCATTAACTTCCTCTGCACATTCAGCTTGCCCACAAGCTTGTCCATGTGGCCAGAGGTTGCTCCCACATAGAGGCACAGAAAGTTGAAACCATCTACAGGTGCCTCCCAAGGTGGGTCTAGGGCATGTATGCGGAACACCAAGAAAGACTGCTGCAATTTGTCACCACTCGGGGAATAGAGTTCTAATTATTTTATTAATTTGATTTACAAAAATAAAGATTCTAATCAAAAAGACAAAATAAAAAATAAAAATAAAAAAAATTTTAAAAAAGACAAAATAAGCCAATGCATGGAAACCACCTCTTTACACCCCAGCTCCAAATATAAATAAGTGCAAATGCAAATATTTAGTTTAAGAGTGGTTCATTAGAGCCAAGGTTAAAAAAAAACAAGAAAAAAAATCTCCAAGTGACATATACAGAACACGTGCTGCAACGACTTGAAGCAACGTGGTCCGTGGGAGTAACCAAATATGTGATTTAGGGCTAGGATTGTAAAATTTGAGTGAAGACAACAGTTTTAAAAATGTATCAGATAGATTCTAGATGTGGAAAATATAGCCACTGAAAGAAAAATGAAGAAATATATATTTTTATTTCAAGTATTGTAAAGCAATGCATCCCAGTTACAAATACACAAAAGTAACTTTAAATATAACAAAGTACTGGAAACATATCTTTACAATTCTGAGGGCAAAATTATTGAGCAAGAATTTATTGTATATTTGGCTAAATTATGAATCTATATGGTGGCAGAATTAAGATAAATTTAGATATACAAAGACCTTGCCGTTTACTCTCATATTATCTATTCTTTGAGAGATGCCTGAAGATATACCTCAGCAAAATGAAGGAGAAAACAGACAGAAAGGACAGAACTTCCCAAAAACAGCCGTTAAAGGAAGATCTTGGATTATAGCCATGCACAGATCTGGGGAGCCACGAGTCTATATATTAGTTAGAGCAGGAGGCAAGGAACTTCAATATCAATAGAGAAGGGAAAAAACGTTTAATAGACAGTATGATTGGAAAGAGAGGGCATTCCAGAGAGGATGGGGAAAATGGCAGAGATGCAAGGCAGCATCATGTGTTCAGGGAACTTGCAACATTTCAGAAGTCAGAAGTGACAAGAGATGAGTCTGGAGAGGTAAGCAAAGCAAAATCGCTCAGTGTGCCATGCATAGGAGATGTGTTGTTACCCCAGGCCATCACCACTGCTGCACACCCAAGAATATGACAGTCGGACCCCACCAGTACTCCCACCTCTCTTTTCAATCTCTGGCTTTTTTTTTTTGGCAGGGGTGTGTGTGTGTGTGTGTGTGTGTGTGTGTGTGTGTGTGTGCGTGCCTGTATTTATTTATTTTTTGTTTAATTTTAATTTCAGTACAGTTAAAATATACTGTTATGTTAGTTTCAGGTGTACAATATGGTTATTCAACAATTCCATGCATTATTTAGTGTTCATCACGATGAGTGTACTCTTAATCAGCATCACCTATTTCCCCCATCCCCCCCACCAGCCTCCCTCTGGTAACCATCAGTTTGTTCTCTATAGTTAATCTGTTTTCCAGTTTGTCTGTTTTTTTCTTTTGTCCATTTGTTTTGTTTCTTAAATTACACATATGAGTGAGATCATATGGTATTTGTCTTTCTCCAACTGACTTATTTCACTTAACATTATACTCTCTAGATCCATCCATGTTGTTGCAAGTGGCATTTTTATAGCTGAGTAATATTCCACTGTTTACATGTATATCATTTTGTCTTTATCCATTCATCAGTCAAGGACACTTGGGTTGTTTCCATAATCTGATACTATACCAACCCATATCTAAATGGCCAAAGCTAACCGAGGTGAAATTTGAAGTAATCAAGTGTCTCCTTTGATGACACTTTTTGTGCCCTTTTGCTTCAGGGGCTGAATCTACCATCTGGAATCTAGGATTTTTGCTTCAATCTCTCCTCTACAAAATTTACTTTAATAAAAGCTTCTAAAGTTAATCATTCATCATGTAAGAGTGCTACAAATGAATGTGCTGTTATCATTTTAAGCCTTTTTGAAAATTGTGAAATAAAAAGTTTTGCTTTCTCCTTGGTAAACTGTTAACAATAAGCTGACAGTGCTCCAGTTGGGGAAATTTCTCTGAACTTATATAATATTATCATCATTTAAAAACAGATAACCCAGAAAGAAAACCTCTGAGGGTTTAAATATAATTACATATTAAATATAATTTACACATCTGTGTATATAATAAATTTACATAGATAATAAATATAATTTACATTTAATTACATATTAAAATAATACAATAAAATCATACTTTTAAATTTAGCAAGATTTTTAAAAGCTTGTAATCATATAATTAAGAGAAATGATAATTTTATAGTGAAAGCATTTAAATATGTTCAAAATAATAGAAATATGATTATGCTATGCTTAACAAATTAAATGCTAATTTTTTTTAATTACATGTTTTGGTTTACATTTCCCAGCACTTCTCTTTGTAGTACCCTAAGTTTAGTCAATGATAAAACCCCTTAATACCACTACCTTTCATCTACTGAAATTACTGTAGTAATCTGTACTTTTCTTTAGCCCAGAATTCATTATCTTATACACACAGAGAAATTTTTCTTCAGTCTATATAACATACTCTGATAAGAATGGAAGCAAATTACATGAACAAGAGATGCTACAGGATTGATTTAGTAATGAGAGAAACACTGATCTGCTGGGGCAGCCCAGGTGACATAATGTTAGAACAGTTCTAAAACTTTACCCTGTGTTGAGCCTATACTAGCTAAAAACAATCACTAAAAGTTGGTAGATTTAGCCATGTTAACCTTTTTATTGTGTAGAAATAATGACGAACGTCCATTTTAGAAACCAGAGAAACATCAAAGATATTTGCAAAACAAATACTTCTTTTCCAACACAAAAAATACTAAACCCACCGCCCTTAAATGTAATGCTTCTATTAATATAAATGTAAAATGTATATAAACATGCTCTGTACACTGTAAAGCGTCATTATACAAAAGTATTGTAAATGTCATAAAGTGGGAAAATAAGGATCAGGGTCAAATCTTAATCCCAAGGGACATGGTAACTCAACTCTTAGCAGAAGCAATTACAACTCGGTAATGATAAGATAATGTCGAGGGATTCCTAGATCCCCTAAACCTAGGGACTTAGATTGAATTTATGACCTAATCATTTGTGAATTCCTCTTGTGGCAAAATATGCTAATATAGGTAATATATAGATATCCATGTGTATTGCTTCCAAAGAGATGTTCGTTTTCTTAAGTTGATTTTTCCATAGGATTTCTATTTTCCCCATTAGTCTTAAGTCCATTGTTGTAGACTCTATGTAGAGTGACTATATAATACATCACCCAAACCAGGACACTTTTGCAAAGATAGGAGGTGCTATCAGGCATAAACATATCCTGAGGAGCCTGGGACACGTGGTTACCTTAGCTGTAGAGACGGACAGTATGGCTTCAACCTAATGAACTTCTGCAGCTATCCTTGTATTGAGGTTTTTTAATTTTTAAGCATGAACGACCTAAAACATGTTAATCATCCTTCATTTAGCTTTTTCAGATAGTTCACAACCTTTTAAAATTGTATGTTTAAACAATCAGAGATTTACTTGGACCTATCTACGTATGCTATCTATTCCCAACCTCTTTGGGATCAGTCGAGACAAGTAAAATGTAAAGGGTTATATATGACACCAAAAATCATTCATTACCGCAAATATTTTTCATTAATTCTATAATTGATCAATAAGCACTATGTTTATTACATTCAAGTCATTACCAAATCATAGTGTATTGTAGGCGACAGAAAAAAAAAAAAACAACATACAATCAATCAATACACAGCTTGACAAAACTATCCTGGAAGTATCTACAAATAATTTGTAAAGAGGATGCCCAAGAATTCTAAGAGGAGGTAAGGTTTAAGCTGAGTCTCAAAAGATAAGTTCATTGAGTTGATAATGACATTTCAATTCTGATGCGTAAAAGTATGGAAGAATTCAGAAGTGTAGCATGTTAATGCAAGGAGATCCGAGACTACATCAGTATGACCTAATACAGCTTTTGACTGAACCAAAAGGTAAGTTAAAACTCAACCATGAAAGGCATTGGCCAAGGCTGATGATAAGGATACATATGGAAGATTAAGTTCTAAAGACAGTAAAAAAGGTGAGAATTACAGTTAGTTAAAATTGACCTTGAAAATCACATATACTGTCCATAGAGTACAGTATTCATTTTTTAAAAATATAATCCTATGTGGTGCCCTTGTGCACAGTAAGGCTCGAGATCCACTAAATTTCCTATAGGAAGGACCAAGTAAAATTGACATGCAGAGTATCCAGTCATTCAAATCTTTCTACTTTTAAGATAACTATAAAATCTGGAGGATAGGGAACAATCCTCTGCTTGCTTGCTTGGGTTATCAAATTCTGCTTTAAGATTAAGCCTCTATAACCATAATTCAAGCTAATTTGATTAGATGATGTGACTTCACTGTGTTGATTAGATTCACTTGATACAGATTGTACAGAACACATTCCATATAGAATGTTACAATAAACTAACTATAAACCCAGAATCTATAATTTACCATGAGTTAGATTAAATTTGTCTATCAAAGAGATACCATTTGTATAGCAAACTTTAAACCAATTTAAGTTTTATAAGATTAATTTAACTTATGAATAACTCTTAGATTAAATTATTCTCATGCGAATGCAAAATTTTAATTAAAAAAATGGCATTGAAACCTTTACTTGAAAAATACTGTTAGCGGTTAGTCATCAATGTGCTTGAAAACATGTATTTCTTTGTTTATAGATTTTTCTGTAATATGCTTTTTCACTAATCCAGCCTGACTCTGTCTCTCAAACTGCCCCTCCTACTCTTGTTATATTAATTTAAGTAGGTACTGTTTTAATGTTGTAGGCTTCTCCATTTCTAATTAAGAATGATATTAGGCAAATCAAATTAAAAATAAAGCAGAAGCTGCAAAACTGAGTTAAGATGTATAAGATTGTTAATAAGGTATGAACGCAAATAAATAGATTACCAAGCTGTGGCTTTTTAAAAGGACTTACTTTAAATGATAGATCACTCATATCATGAGGATTACAAAGATGGGCTATCGTCTACCAAGAGTCATTTTTAATTTTTAAAATTACCTAAAAAATATTTAAACTACTAACAAAGAATGTAGAATGAATTAGAGTTAGACACTTTCAAAATGAGGAACATAGAGATAAGGTGTTAGAATAAATTATCTATTCTGTCTATATTATTTAGCGTTATCTTGGTGCTTTTAAATTAATTGTACTGAGCTAATGGAACTATGAAATTAGCCTTATTAAAAAAAACCTTGAGATCTAGAGTGAGTAAATATTTATTGAGTGCCTACCGTTTAATGATGCAAGACAAGGCACTGTGCAGAGGGAATATCTTTACACAAGTATTCAAATAATCTGAGGTATTTTTTAAACAAACTTTTCAGTACAGTCCATTGGAGGACTCCATTTTTAAATTTTGTATTTCTCTATATCCCATCTTGTTCTACAAAAGACTTTAAAGTTGCCAATATATGAGGGTACTTTAAGGCATGTTTGAAAGCAATACCGTGAGTCAGTATATATCATATAAACTCCATTAGCATTGTACAAGCAAAAATACTATTGGATTCTGTAGAGAACAAGCTCCTTCTGTCTTTGATGATCAGAGAAGTCTTTAAGGATTTAGTACTATTTGAATCTGGTTTCAAAGGACAAATCAGATTTCAAATAAAGGGAATTGGAATTGCAAAAACAGACTATTTCAGAGTCCAGAAATGGGTTACTCAAAGGAAAGAAGACAGGCAAGCCCATGATGCATTTGAGCAGAGTGGATGCACCTGACTTTTGTTGATGGCTGATTAATTTGTTGGTTGGTTGAGAGAGGGGGGAAATAAGATGGTCCCTTCATTGGTCTTTCAAGCACTGAGTTCAAGTAAGGGAAATGATGAGATTAGAAGGAGTCCTGTAGAGAAGACAGGCTTAAAAACCTATCACAGACAGACCAGGGATCAGTATCAGAGCAAGTTATTTAACCCTTGAGAACCTCTATTATTTTGTCTTCTAAAATAAGATTAATAATTGGTTACTACAAAACTTAAATAAGACAGCATATGTAGAACATCTAGCCCTGCAGCTCTGATGTGATTTTTACTATTGGAAAGAAAGAGGGCAATGCAAAATTTTGAGTGTTAATAAAAATGACACTGCTGTTGAGTGCTTACAGTGTGTCAAGCTCTGTTTTAAGTGTTTGGCAAGTATTAATTTACAGGAGGTTGAGGGAGTAGATTTCCCAAGGTCACAGAGCTAGAGCCGGGATTTAGACACCAAAACCAGCTCTAGTAAAGTTGTGACTGCAAAGGCCCTGGAGTCAGGTGCCTACATGTGAATCCTCCTGACGGCACCACTTTCTAGCTGTGTGACATTGTCAAGTAACCACCTTTCTGTGGCCTCAATTTCTTCTTCATGTGGAAAATGGAGCTACTCCTTCTTAAGGGTAAGTCTGTGCTACAGCGAAGCTTTGTTTATCAAAACACACAGTAGCTGGACTTGCCCTCCCCCCTCACTTTTCCCTCCCCTTGTCATAGTTTGCTGACCACTGGTCTAGCCAACTACCGTCTGAGTGACATTTTGAAAATCATTTAACTAATTTTTCTAACTTTACTTTCCCCTTCAACGTCAAAGCATTATTGTGAGGGTAAAAGTAAATGAAGTGTGTAGAAGTGCTTTGTAAATTCAAACTACTATAGATTTTAGACTTTATAGTATAAAGTTTACAAAATATAAATTGCTCTAATGGAAGATGGCATCCATTTCTATTAAAGAGCCATCGATCCCAGAGTCCCAGTGTCTCAGAATCTCAAGATCCAATGATGTTTGAACTGTTTCCTTCCTAAAATTTACAGGATCCGTGACTAGTCTTTAAAGCTTCCAATAGTGTATTTTTGATCTTTCATGTCAAGCCTGTTCTTCCTATTCTGGGTCCTCATGGGCATGTATTCTGGAACTAATAAAGTAGAGACAGTGTCCATTGACACGGAGTTAGTGATACATGCTGAAAATAAATCAATTACAGGAAACCTTTGTCCATCAGAGTTCTCAAGATCCTGATTTGGTTCATTCTTTCAACAAATATTGATTGGGCTTCTATTACAACGTTAAGCACATCAATGTCCTCGAGATACAAAGATGAATAAGATGAAGCCCCTAGTCTGTGGGAATAGACCTGTTACATGAGCTGTACTATTTCAGAATATGAAACTCTTCTACCTTGGATGGTTCAGTAAGCAAGCAATCTTTGAGCTGGACATTCAAAGATTTTGCTAAGGAGAGAATAAATGTGTGTAGTCATGAAAGGACACGTCATGAGAGGGCCATGATTCAGAAATGACATTCATTTGCACACTATCTTTGTAACTTTTATCATGGCTACATACCACATTCTATTATTCATGATTTCTTTTTAAATCAAAACATAGTTTTAAGTTTGAGTAAATTTATTTACAAAGAGTGACGCCTGGGTGGCTCAGTGGTTGAGCATCTGCCTTTGGCTCCGGGTGTGATCCCGGGGTCCTGGGATCAAATCCTGCATCGGGCTCCCCGTGAACAACCAGCTTCTCCTTCTGCCTATGTTTCTGCCTCTCTCTGTCTCTCATGAATAGATAAATAAAATCTTTAAAAATATATTTATTTGCAAAGGAAACCTAAGTTTTGTTGGAACAGTGTTCTTGGATATAAACATTAAAATAAATTCATGATTATATAAATAAAATATAGCAATAAATTTTAAAATGTTAATTCTTATGCCATTAAACATTATTTCCTTGACCACCAGTGACATGCTTTGTACTTTGGGTAACGTTTGTTACTTTGGGTAACAGCATCTAGAGGACCGGTGAATTCAACGAGGGATTTGAAATTACCTAATAAAATCACAGAATGTTTAGTCTAGAAGGAATCTTAGAAGCCATGTAATCTAATTGCCTACATTTTACTGAGACCAAGGGAGAAAGTATTTTGCCCAAGATGGCAAAGATAAATCTTGAATTGAGAACTTACAACTTCTAATCTAATGTTCTTTCCAGTGCTCCATGGCATTAGATTTAGTTTTCAATACTTAATGACTCTGATAAATAAATTTATAGATCTCCAATTTTAGCATGAGTCATCTAAAATCTTGCTTGGAAAAGAATGCATTCAAGATGCCCTGTTCTTTGGTAATGACATTAATAGCTTTAAAAAACGCTAATGAGATTTCTAATTTCACTCGATACCACTGTTAGCCTAATGCCCAAAGATAAAAGAGTGAATAATGGCCCTTCTAAATAAACATGGCAAACACAAGATGTGTTCATCTCCGCTCTGCCATGAAAACTCCAGCAAAAGAACAGTGAAAGATTATTTAAAAAAAAAAAAAAAAAAAAAAATGTAGCTTTCCCTCCAAAAAAAAAAAAAAAAAGAAAAGAAAGGAGAGACAACAGTAGATAGAAGGTAGCGATGAAATTTCGTGACAAGGAAAATAAGAGGATAAGCAGATACTGAATTAGCAGAGTAGAGAGATTGCTAGTATTGAAGTACCAACAAGCCAGGGCATGGGAAAACCAAAAGCAAAAATTGAGAGCTCCCAGCACATCGGAATTGAAGGATAGGCTTTGAAGTGGAAGTAAAAGCAGAAGGATCAGTTGAGAGTCTGAATAAGGAGCAATTAGACCCTGCTATCTGTTCCTCAAACCACATAGCCAGACAACTGGCCCTTCTTGGGTAATTAAATCAGCAAGTCCCTGGGCTTGGGACCCCAGGCATAGCTGACAGCCATGCTTAAATGAGTAGGTTAAATAAAAGTGAGCCTAGTGGGCAGGTGAGACCTCCTTCCACTCTCCCCTTAGTCCTGGGACAGCCTAAGCAGGTGATGAAGGGATTCGTTTCTGATGAAAGTAACCAGGACCAAAGAAAGAACCTACAAGTACTGACACTTCAGTACCCCTTAACCAAATGAACAGTTAACCCAGTCAATTGTCCTGGAGTGAAGCTGACCAATCCCTCCAGGGCAAAAAGTGCCTCCAGCCCTCACACTGGCTTAACTATGCATGGACAAAGGATCACCTGACATTTTAAGGGCAGCTTTAGCACAAAGAACAGTCAGAAATTAACAGAAATATGATCTGAAATTGAGAAATAAAGGGACTAGAAAAACCTAAGCAAAATTTTATTTAATTATTTCCAAGAGACAGAAGATAATTGTTTTCATTAAATAAAATCAGGTTACCAGGGAACAAAATTTGAAGAACATTTAAAAATCAATAAAATTGGAAATTATTGAGTAGGAAAATACTTTTTTAAAATCAATGAAAGGTTGGGCGTTGAAAAGAGGAAATAACTCCCAAAAAGCAGAATCAAAAGATATATTATTAGGAAATAGGAATAGAAGAGAAAATATTTTAAAAAGTAGATTTCCCCAGTGAGACTTGTATAGAATTGATCTATTTTAATCATCAAAGAGAAATTTCCCCAAGTAGTTCCTTGGGTATTTTCCATTCACATCATAGATGTTAGCATTAGACTTGCTCTAAATTGGGTTATCAAATCTTTTGATTGAGAACAGAATATTTTAAATGTTTAAAATAGTCAAGTGGCAGCTGAACCATATGAGCATAGTCTCCTTCTATATATGTCACCATCACCTTATTCTTATTCCTGCTTTATCAACTTCAGCCCATTTGGCTCTCGTTGCTTAAACAAGCCTGCTGTGCTGTTCCTGGGGAACCTTCATTTCCAGAGCTGCTTGATCCAATGAGTAAAGACCTTGGAGATACCGTGTAGAAATTCTTGCAACAATCACCTAATCGCATGGCCACCCAGAGATGCCAGCGGTTTGATCACTGTGCGAGGAAACCAGAGCTGGGCAGTAGTAAAAGCACGAAAAACAGATTTGGTTCAGGATCTGTTCAAAGGTGGGGGGGCAGGGGGTGACTCGAGTACAGAATGAGTATAGACTTGAGTACACAGCATAGACAAGTGGGAATCTAGTGAAGGAACAAATTAAATTGGATTCCACGTGGTAGAGATGGAAGCCCAAGGTCAGGCTTACTCAAAGGAGCCTGACCAAAGTTTGGTCAAGGAGAGATCCTTTGTCATCACCTTAACACAATGGGGTGTTCACTACACTTGTAGTTTTCCCACATCATTTTAGAAACTGAGTTGAGCGCATGGCATTCCAGCCAGCTAAAACCAGTATGCAGGAGCAAGCAGCCTCCCCAGCCTAACCGTCCACACCCCACCCCCACTCTGGTGAGCTCTCCTACGTTGTGCCTCTCATCCCCCAAACTGAGATGTATGTGTGCACTCACAAGTGCTGTACAGTAGAGCCTAAGAGCTCAACTTGAAACCAGAGGGTGTGGGTTCAGATTTTGATCCTGCCACTTGGTACCCATGTAATCTTGAGAAAATTATCTCATCTCCCTCCAACTCAGTCGTTGCCTTTTGTAAATGGAGATAATCATTGTACATGAGGGGTGCCTGGGTGGCTCAGTGGTATCTGCCTTTGGCTCATATCATAATACTGGGGTCCTGGGATCGAATCCCACATCGGGCTCCCCACAGGGAGCCTGCTTCTCCCTCTACCTGTGTCTCTGTCCTTCTCTCTGTGTGTCTCTCATGAATAAATAAAATCTTTAAAAAAAGAAATCATTGTACATGACCTCATAGAGTTTGTGAGGATTCAAGATTCACACACTTGGAACAGTGTGTGGTACATGGTAAAAGCTATCATTATATATACAATTACTAGTATATTTATTTTTTGATGTTTGCTGTTCTGGGGAATATGGGATCTGCCAATCCCCACTCCCCCATGCTCTCGGCCTGAGACTTCTCCATCCATCTGCTCCTCTAAACCCAAACTTGCTCTCTCCCCACCACATAATTCTTTCCTATTTCTCTAGATTAAACCAATGCCATATTGTAAAATAACAACAACAACAACAAAATCTCATAGAATCTTACAAAGAGGGTGAGACAAAACTGAATCTTCCCATCAGTGAAGCAAGCTAATTGTTCTGGATCCTTGGAAAACCAGAAACACTATTTTTAATGGGTACTATATTTTGATGAATATTTTTAAAACACAACAACATGATTTAGGGGAAAAAATATAACTCAGGAGTTTTTAATGAAAAACAAACCCTTTGCTCCCAACATGCTCATCCTCTTCTTTCCCAAGAGCAAACATTTTTGACACTGAATATCTTTCTTCTTGTCATTGTCTTCCTACTCAACATAATATGCTTATATTAATATCTCTTATTTTTTCCACTTTATGCACCGTCTAGTGCTTTTGTGCTGTGGATGAGGATGTAATTCATGTACACCATGTCCATCTCCCCCTCCGCCTCCTCCTAGCATAGTGGCATCACACTTTAGGTGAAATCAGTAAGCCATGGTTACATCACTACAAATACGGAGGGCTGTTTACTACAAAGCAAAGTGGTATATTGTGATTCTTCTACCATTCTTTTTTTTTTTTTTTTTTTTTTTTTAAGAGAGAGCGTGCACACTTGTGTGGCGCTGGGGAGGGGGCAGAGAGACTGGGAGAGAATCTCAAGCAGACTCCCCCTGAGGGGCTCCATCCCAGGACCCTGACATCATGACCTGAGCCAAATCAAAAGTCAGAGAGTTAACCAACAGCCACCCAGCCACCCAGCCACCCCTCCTTCTCCATTCTTGTAAAATCCTTTGTTTGCCTGGTATTTCAAATTGATGCTTTATCAGTCCTTCCACTATTTGTCTTTTCCATATTTGAAAGGGTTTGCAAATTCTGCTTCTTCTTCCAAGAACCAGTAACTCTGAGGAGTTTCCATTTTAAGTGCAGCGTTGTCTGGCATTTTCATCTTCTTGGACTTCTGAATCGTTCCACTAAGTTTTGTGATTCATCCTTTCCAGTTCTATCCAGGTGCCGTCGTTGCTTCTTCAGGGCACTCAGTCCATTGTGCACTGGACTGACTTATGATTCTTCATGTCCTGTGGCTAAGGTTTGCTACTGAGCAACGAGAAGAGCGCAGGCTTCAAGTACTTAAATCGACCACTTACCGAATATGTGATCCTAGGCTATGTAATCACCCTGGCCCTTCAATTTGCCACTGTGCATTAAGAAATATATTAGAAAATTCTTCAAGAAATACGCATTTCCTTATTGAGCACATAACATGTCCCTCGGCACTAGTCTAAGCTCTTTACATGCATTTTTCTCATTTAATCCTCATACCAATTCATGAAGTAGATAGTAGCATAATCCTCATTTTACATCTAAGGAATCTGAGGCAAATGGAGTTTACGGAACGTGCCTAAGGTCACACAGCAGCAAAAGGGTGGAGCCAGGAACCACACTCAGGAGGAGACTGACTTCCCAGCCCAGACTCTCACCTCTTACAGCGTGCTTCCCCTTAGAACGAAAATGTGTCTTGACAAACTATTCCCCATGATAATAAACCATACGGTTTCTCATAAGCATTCCACGTCCCAGGATTTATCTGTAAAGGCTGGTCAGTCTAATGGAACCTTCTGTTAAAAAACTGATCGGCTGTAACTAGTCTCTAGGCAGAGCCCGAAGCCAGCAAAGCGGAACAGTGGATAGAGTGACTGAGTACATTCCACACAGCAGATGGGACCCCACGGGCTGAGAGCTTCAGTGAGCCTTCTCGCTCCATTATGGCCTCAGCCACCACACCAGTGATGCAGAAAGTTCACGTCACACCTCCAAAAACCTGGCCCTGCAGCCTCCTACCCAGGTCTCTCATTACCAAGAAGCAAGCCTTATCCTCCTTAACCTATCTCCTTGGCTCACCAAAAAGATTGCATGACACTGTGAGCCCCCAAATTACTGGCTCTCTGAATCACCTGAGATGCTTTCCAAGATTGAGGGGACAAACAGATTATAATGTACACACACATCTGTACTTCTGGACGTCACATCTAGAGACTCAGATTAAATAGGTCGAGGGAAGGGACACATTACACAGTTTTTATAAGCTCCTCAGATGATTCTGATGATCAGCCAGGTGTGGGAACCAGTGCCCCAGGCACCTAGCTCCATGGTCACATTGGAAGCATCAGCTCTCTGCCCTGCGTGGCTTCTTCTGCAATGCAATGCCGCAATCAGCTGGACTTACTCCTGTTTCTTTCTTTGCATCTTAGGGTGCCTGTTTAACTGTTGACCTTTATATTTTCTACTTAGATCATCACAGAGCTAAAACCACAAGCGTATTTCTCAGCAGATATTTCATGGACCTTTGATATTTGCCTTTTAAATTGATTCTTTTTATTGGATCTTTTTCCTTCTATAAATTTTCCATATTAATTCCCATGGAAGTATCCCCAATTCTCATTCTCCACCATTCACTTTGACCTTTACCTTGACCCCTCGACTCCCCTGGTTTCTGATTCACCATCAGATTTAAGTTCCCTTATCCCTTTGCACATCTGGGACCGTTACAGAGGGACCAAGCCACCAGATGGCCATAGACACATGTTTACTGGGGGGACAAGGAGAATGAGAGAGAGTTAAAGTCACCTAGTTATCTGATCCCCTGCTGCTTGCTTCCAGGCACCAGGCACCAGCGGCTCTGCTTTCTCAGCAGGAAGCTGGCAAATTGCAGAGTGGCAGGAAAGCTGTATGAGAGCCTGGAGTGGGGAGAGGACCAGAGCACAGGTAGAAAAGATGTCATTATCAAAAGATTGATACCTTGCACTTCAAGACTAGAGAAAGAACAGACAAAAATAGATGGAGAGAGAAAGAGAGATCTATTGACCCAGGTTAAGAGTGGCTGAGGGGCTTGTGCCAGGCTGTCAGAAAACAGGAAATCCATGACCTCGAAAGTAGGATTATTTGCTGTGCTAGAGGTGATGCAGGATTAGGTGTTTGAAACAAAATTCCTCATTTGTAAAATAAACTGGGTCCTGATAGAGCTCAGACTGATGGGATGCGAGTAGGGAGGACACTGAATAAAGAGAGACCTTTCATGCTTAGGTGGGTGAATATTTTGCTTCCGCCCCACAAGGAGTGGCAGCAGCAGGAGGCATTCTGATTTGACTTCGAATCACATGGTTGGTACAATAATTTCATTAGAATACTTTCATTTTGGATGTTTATCGGTTTATACGTGCTTCAAGTAAAAGTGCTCAGTGGACTGTGATCACTGCATATCCAATTTCGGTAATCCTGAGTTGGCCAGGCTGTTTAGTTAGCAAGTACCTGACACCTTATTTTCACCTGGAGGACATCTCTGCAGGGCAGCAAACACCAGTGCTGGCTGGGAGGGGAGGAGGCCTCCCCTCCCAGATATGTTATTGCTTTTTGAAAATGTTACAGAACAAAAACCACAGCTGAACATAAATACCACAAGGAAAAACATGCTCTGCCCCAACCTGAAAACCTTTGGCCTTGCCTGGCAAACTTACTTACCTTCCATTTATGCCTCAAAGCCACCCCACAATAAACTAGTTCATGTTCTCTCTGGGCATTTCTAGCTATTTTTTTTTTCTATGCTACCACAACAGTTTGAGATGACTCTATAACGTACCCTGTTGATCATGATGTATTTTGAATAATTGGGTACATCTATCTCTCAATTACATTTTGAGTTTTCTCCCAGGAACTGTGTTTTATTCACCTTCCTAGTCCTTGAGGGGCAATGTGGTGACAGACAGGGAAGGGAGGGCTTACCAATGAGCAGCGGTAGGCATACTAGAAATAAATATTTCCATAAAATATTTTAATGATGTATAGGCGTGAGGCCCTACCCCGGGATAGGCTTGAAAATCTAGCTCTAAGATTAAACAGGCTGAAAATCCAGCGGCAAGATAAAGGTAGAGGAGATTTGTCACGACTCTCAGAATCTTGTCGGTGTGTTAACATTTCCACTGGATAGAGGGTAAGAGCTCTGGATTTTGAGTCCGACAGCATGGAATTTACTAGCTCTGAGGCCTTAGGCGAGTCACTAAGGCTCAGAGCTTATCTCTTCCTCTGTATGGTGAAGAACTTAAGGAAATGAAATAAGCACAGTCCTTGGTATGCAATAAATATTATCGTTGTCATTGTTATTCTGATCCAACCAGATTTGCACAAAAAAGGAAAAATATTATCCTGGAAAAATAAATTATCGATCCCTAGCCCTGCATTATGAATGTCAGAAAATCTTGTATAACGTCGATAAGTAGAGACTAGGTACTAAGCCAAAGCTGTGTGTCTGTGGTCTGCAGTGATGTCTATATGCATGAGTGAGACTGGTGGGGAAAAACCATGGGTAAATAATAATCGCCAAGTTACAGTTCATCATGTACCTGTTAGTATAGAACAAATGGCTTTCCTGAATTTTGTAGACTGAATTGTGTTCACGGAATAGAGCCCTAACCTACCATGTGCTTTGAATTTCATGATGGTGTCCTTAAGAAGAAAATTAAGGTTAAATGAGGTCATATAGGTTGGGCTCTCAACCAATAGGACTGATATCCTTATAAGAAGAAAAAGAGACACCAGGAAGTCAGGCACACAGAAAAAGAGACCCTGTGAGATCCCAATGAGAAGAGACCTGTTTGCAGACCAAGAAGGGAGACCTCACCAGGACTTCCGGCCAACAGAACTGCAAGGAAATAAATTTATGTTATTTAAGCCATCCAGTCTGTGGTATGCTGTTACAGCAGCCTGAAAGAATTAATACACTGAGTAATAGTACTCTTTGGTTTCTCACAAAATGTTCTCTCTTTCTGGAAGGAGGGATCTGGAGACCACATAGTCTGGTCCTTCATTCCCAGTGGACTCCACCTCCTGTTGTGCATACACAAGTTTTCCTTCTACTCAGGGCCAGAGGGGAAGCTCCCACATCAAAGGCCTTCTCAGTGCTTATCTGCGAGCAAATATTTATGGCAGTTTCTTTTTATCTGTTAAAAAAAAAAAAAACCCACAACCTTCTTTTTAAGGACACAGGAATAGCAGATGTGAAGTTATGGTTCCAATCCAAAGATGCCACCTCTGATGTCTGAACTTTTTCTAGAACAGACTCCTCCCAGAATTTCCCCAGCCTGGTGCATAGGAGGTCACAAAGTTTGGCTAAATGCTTAACTGAAAACGGAATAGCGTGTCAACTTGTCTTATTCACACTCATATGCAGGTATATATACACACACACATTAGCTTTAGTTTATGGCACTTATCGGACAGGAGGAACAATAAAGCTAAAAAAGAAAAACAACTAGAGGATAAATTTGCATAAAGTCACTGAAAAATAAAATAAAATCAGATCAGGAGCCTGCCCTGAAGTCCTTAAATTCAAATTTGCTAGTGAAATTTTCAGTATTACCTTACAAATACACAGATGTACTTTTTATTTTATCTCTTTTTTAGCAGGTTCAGTTTTTACTTTCTACCTTACCTTTAGAAAACGCATCTGTTTGGGATTTCTCCTGTTCCCAAGGCTATAGCTGGAGTATGGAACTAGCTGATGCATAGAAGGGGCTGCCTTGTGCTTGCACCTCCCTGAGGCCTCCATCCCCTGCCCCCAGGCCCCCACCCCCAGACTATTAAATCTGCTGCTGACTGCGCTGACAAAGCAGTCAGGAAGAGCTGGCTGTCTCCAATTTTGCTTTAGTCAAGGAACAGAAAAAAAAAAAAAAAAGGAATGGGATCTGACCCACCTGCCTATTTCCTTTTCTAAAAACACAGAAAACTCACTTTTTCCCAAAGCTTTTCATTGGAAGACTGGGGAAAACAAGTCATGAATGTCTTCATATTTTTATAATACTTCAGCTTTATGGAAACTTGCGTTGATTAGTTATTTGTTTTTTTCTGTTTACATATTATTAAATAATAACTAACTAAAACTAATATTTCACTCATGACATTATCATGCATTGTGGAAAAATCAAGATGGGCTTTTTTTTTTTTTTTTTTGCATAAAAGTTCAGCAGTGAAACAAAAATACCTCAGTGGCAAGCATCTATCACTCTCTAGTTTTCATTTCTTGAGTATTTGAGGGGAGAGGAGGGAGGACATGATGACACCTGCCATTACTCCTGTAAAGAGTTCTTCATGGGTTAATTTTGTTCATTTTTTTAAAGAGTTTTTTTCAGAATTTCTGTTTTGAATATTGCTTTCTACAGCTTCTGATGGCTCGGCTCACACTCAGACCTTCTCCCATTTAAAAAAAGTGAGAATAGAGGTGGTAATTTGGGATACTGTTCTGTACTTAATTCACTTGAATATCACCAATTTAGTGAAGCTTTTAAGAATCCAGAAGAAAAATGGTCTTTTCACAGTTAGACCTCTCTATCCAGAAAAAATGATTCCAACTACTACAGATGGAGTTATATAACTGCTTGTAAATTTGATCAATAATACTTTTAAAGGATTAGAGTTGATTTCTAAGCCTTAATTAAAGAAGGGAGGACGGATAAACAGTTTCACCAAGAAATTACAACCAAATACAAAAATAAGACATTGAAACAAAAATCATTTTTGGCAAGCCACAATATCACAATATGAATAAAAAAATGAAAAGAGAATCAAGTGGGGGAAAAAAAACTATTTAAAACTACAAGTATGTACCTGGAATAGAGCCATGATTTCCTGTGTATCCTATTGGCAGATATTTGCACATGAAGAAACTGGGAGAATAGAAATGATGTTGAGAAATTTATGTACAAATAACCTTAGAGATGATCTAATTTTTCATTGTCAATCTTCCTAGTAAGGAATAATAACCAATCCAATATTACAAAGTGAATAACAACTAGTAAGCTAACTAAAATTAGCCAGCATTTTCCTCTCTGGAAATAAGTCCTGGCTGGGAAGTATAACTTGCTTCAGGATTTTCTCCCTTTGTGACAGAGAGGCAAAGGATATAGTAATGTTAAAAATTAAGGTTTATATATTTAGTATTTCTTTTTTTCCTTCGTTTTTCTTTCATATTTTTTAGCAACCAACTGTCCTTAATCTAGATACAGAAGAGTCAGGTGTCTGCTATGAGTTGAGTTAACCCTTACATGTTCGGTTATATATTAGGGAACTGACAATTTAGACACCATCTCTGGACAGGTAGGAAAAAGACATAAACCAAAAAGACAGATTTTGACATAATTGTTATGGCCATGACTCCTTCTTCCCATACAAGCATCTTCAAATAGATAAATACTTCTTGGTTTTGTTCTTTTATGTCAAGAGTACAGTGTAAATTATTAGAATAAGAAGTAAATTTTGTGAGGTTACAGGATATAAGATCAATATGGGAAAACCAATTGTGTTACTATACACTTGCAGTGAACAATCCAAAAATGAAATTAAGAAAAACAATTCCATTTACAATAACATCAGAAACATCAGAAGGAATAAAATGCTTGGTAATAAATTTAACAAAAGTAGTGCTGAACTTATACTGTGAAAATTATAAAGCATGATTAAAATTAAAGATATAAATAAATAAAAATATCAATACTCCCTAACCTGATCTACAGATTCCATGCAATCTCGGTCAGAATCCCAGCTGAATTTTTCATAGATATTGACCAACTGATTCTATAATACATGTGGAATTACAAGAGACACAGAATAGCCAAAACAATCTTTAAAAAGAAGAATAAAGTAGGAGAATTCAGACTTCTAAATTCAAAACTTACAACAAAGCAACAGTAATCAAGATGGTAAGGTCCTGAATCAAGGACAGACATATAAACCAATGAAATGGAATTGAAAGTCAGAAGAAAAAAAAAATCAGACACACTGTTGCCAACTGATTTTCAACAAGAATCCCTAAACCACTTAATGAAGAAATAATTCAGTCTTTTCAACATAATGATGTTGGCATGAGTGGTAATCACATGCAAAGGAAAAAAAAAAAAAGAAGAAATTAGATCCTTCTTACACCATAAACAAAAATAAACTCAAAATAGACCAGAGACCTAAATGTAAGTGCTTAACGTATAAAACTCTTAAGGATGAAACAGGAGGGTAAATCTTCATGACCTCAGATTTGGCAAAGGATTTTCAGACATGACACTAAAAGAATGAGCAACAAAAGATAAAAATAGATAATTTGGGGGTTGTCAAACTAAAAAGTTTTGTGCTTTATAGGATGCCATGAAGAGAGTGATAGCACACAGAATGGAGGAAAACATCTGTATGTCATATATCATAAGGGACTCATACCCATAATATGTAAAGAACTTACAACTCAACAAAGAGACAGCAATCAAATTTTCAAAATGGGCAAAGGGGTTGAATAGACATTTCTCCAAGGAAGATATACAAATGACCAACAACCACATGAAAAGATCTCAAAATCTTTAGTCATCAAGGAACTTCAAATCAAAACTACAATGAGATACCACATCACACCCACAAGCATGGTTAGAATCAAAAAGACAGATAATAACAGGTGATGGCAAATATGCAGAGAAATCAGAACCCTCATACACTACTGGTAGGAATGCAAAATGGTACAGCTGCCTTAAAAAACAATTTGACAATTCCTCAAAAAATTTAACATACAGTTACCACATGACCTGGCATTTTCACTCTTCGGTATATATCCAAGAGAAATTAAAATACATCTCCGTAAAAACTTGTGCATAACAGCCAAAAAGTGGCACTAACACAAATATCCATTAACTGACAAATAAAACAAAATGTAGTATATCCATACAACAGGGGATTTTTTTAATTTGGCCATAAAAGGGACAAATGTACTGATATGTGGTGCAACACCAATGAACTTCAAAAACATGAGATGTAAAAGAAGCCAGTTGTAGAAGTCCACATACGACAAAATTTCATTCAATGAAGTTCCAGAAGAGGGGAATCTGTAAGACAGGAAGTAGTTGCTTACAGCTCAAATGCTTGTTTGGTGTTGGGGGAGTCATGGGAGAAAGAAAAGAGGTAGTTAAAGAGTATTTTTGAGGTAATGCAATGGATTTTGTTTTTTTAAGACTTTATTTCTTTAAGTAATCTCTATCCCCAGTGTGGGGCTTGAACCCATGACCCCCAAGATCAATATTCACATGCTCTACCAAATGAACCAGCCAGGCACCCCATGACAATTCAATGTTCTAAAATCGATTGTAGTGATAGTTGTACATATCTGTGACTACATGAAAAACCATTGAAATTGTACACTGTAAATGGGTAAATTGTATAGTGTGTGAATTATATCTCAATAAAGGTGCTTTCAAAAAATTTTAAGTGCACCATATCAGTAATCCAGAAAGTAAAGAAAATTATTCCATAAAATGCCTGATACATTATGCATTTTCATTTAATTTTTCATTGCTCCAGCATTTCCAGAATTGCAGCACAATTATTTTTTCTAATATGAAACACATCAACATTATCTTTGGTCCCCAGAGCTTGCAGAGAAAAATTGTAACTCCTTAGCTTGGAATTCAGTGATCTTCACAATCTAGCTGTATACTACCACTAGAAAAAAAAAAAAAAGATTTAAAAAGTTATATGAGCACAAGTAAATATTTAAAACTATAAGTGAAAAGTGTAAATCTCCTTCCTATTTCATTTTTTTTTTTTTAATTTTTTTTTTTTTTTTTTTTTTTTATTTATGATAGTCACAGAGAGAGAGAGAGGCAGAGACATAGGCAGAGGGAGAAGCAGGCTCCATGCACCGGGAGCCTGATGTGGGATTCGATCCCGGGTCTCCAGGATCGCGCCCTGGGCCAAAGACAAGCGCCAAACCGCTGCGCCACCCAGGGATCCCTCCTTCCTATTTCAAATTCCTAGTTTCCCTCCTATAGGAAACCGATTGCCAATTTCCTTGGTATCTTCCCAGGGATGTTTACTATGACTCTGTACCGAACCTACTGTGGTCTCTCTCTCCAGGCATATTCCACTCATTCAGCACCTAAGATGGACTATCTTTATTATTAATTATGAGTTCATAGCACCAAAAATCCAGTACCTTCTATGTTGTAGATATCCCAGTAAATATTTGTTGATAGGCAAGATTAGAGGAAACTGCTCAAAAAAAAAAAAATTCTTGGCTTTCTGCTGACAGTAGAGACCTCAACAAGGCAAAAGAGGTAGCACAAGGATAGAAGTATATGAAGGAAATATTTTCTGGAATGTTTTCACAAATGCAGAGGGACAAAATAACAAAAATCCCAGCACACTAACTTCCATTGAGAATAACTAAACTTGCTATTGCGTTTCGGGTAAGTTTACATACTGGCTGAGAGTAAATCATACTCCCCACATGGAAATTCATGGTCAAATAATTGTGTTCATGAAATGTTACAATTATACACCCGTAAGCAATACTTTTTTGTCTTGAGGTCCATGGGATGCTTTACCAGATTACAAGTTCATTTCTAACACATAATAGATTTTCTTCTTGTAGCTCAAAACCTAGCAATGAAGACAACAATGAAGCAATTGCTCTATTCATATCTCTGTATTTGATTCTTGGTATTGAGAAAAATCATGTTTCTCTTTAAGTAACTTCTATAACCATTTGCCTTCTTCTCACACCTTCTTTTCACACTTTTTCTAGATATATTCTTTGACTTTTCTGAGTTAGTAATCATTATATTTACTTCCTTTATTTCTACATGTTTTATGAGATTGAATAACAGTCTTAGTTTTTTGTACTCTTTCTGTTTTCACTTTGCTTCACTAATTAGGAACTTCTAATTAGGAACTAAGCAGGTATTCCCTTGAAGACCACAAATACAAAATTATGATGGATTCATCTTGCATTATTAGGTAATAATATTATCTTCAGATTGCACTTCAATCTCAAAGATTGGTTTTCCAAGATCCAATCTTTATCTTTCTAGGGTACTATTAATGGTGGCACAGTGGTAACTTGCCTGGACAAAATGCTTGCAAGTGAAACTAATAAACTTCATTAATTAGTGAGGTAGTTGAATGAACAGGCTGCTTATTAGTGTTTGAATGGTAAGATGTTAAAAACAAACAACGGACCACCTAACCATATAGAAAGTTACAGTTGAAATACCCAAGTGATTTATTTAAGTGTTTTCAGTTGTAGAATTTCAACTTGCTCCTGTATGTGTTTATTGGTTTGTACTGTTGTTAAAATAATGATATGGTTAAATATTTCATTTCTTCTTTCCAGAAGGCAGTGATTAATTCCACATTTCAAGATTCTTTTCAGCCATGTGCTTTTTTAAAAAAAGATTTTATTTATTTATTCATGAGAGACACAGAGAGAGAAAGGCAGAGACACAGGCAGAGGGAGAAGCAGGCTCCCTGCAAAGAGCCAGATGCGGAACTCGATCCCAGGACCCCGGAATCTGAAGCTGAAGGCAAATGCTCAACCACTGAGCCACGCAGGCATCCCCAAACATGTGCTTTACCTTAATACAATACAGCAAATAGACCAAATTAAAACTTGCCAATCTATTTGCTTTTCAAAAGACTGAAAACATCCCAAACTAATTCTAAATTTTTGTGTATTTTTTATAAGTTTGATGATTGACATTTGAGCTTAAACATGACTTCTATAACCTCATCAATCTGTGTAATGTGTTTAACAAAACATACTTAGTAATATGCTTACTTAAGAGAGACCTTCAGAATGCTAGTTAACAAATGATAGAATGATATCATATATTTGAGTACCTTAATATTTTTTAAATCATGCTCATTACAGACAACAGAATGATCCATTGGTGGAAGTCCAACCACAGACCCACAGATGACAAGCTATTTAGTGAACAATTTACTGTGTGTCTCATTACCTTTTCCCCAACCACAGGCATGTTAGTTCATTCTATTAACCTTAATAAGGTTGCCTTTGAAGCTCTTTACTTCTAAGATTTAAATGGGAACTCTGTCATATGTCAGCCTACAACGGAACCTAAATAACCAGACCAATAAAGCAGATGCAATGTGTTAAAGACTTCATCTGCTACAGATGAGTTAGGATGCTTCCTTTTGCTTAAGTGAAGCTATTTATAGCCTGTCGGAAAATGAAAACTTAAGCAAGGAATAGGTTTTTATATCCTCGGAGCACTGATGCTCCTTCATCCTTTCAGGTTAGTGAAGCACATCTCTCTCTAGGGCTGACCTATATAATCCTCAGCCCAGAAAGTTATTCTAAACAGAATAATTTGAAAACCCATGAAGTGTATACACTAAAATTTAAGTCACAAAGAGCTTTCATGTTTCTAACTGAGCCAAGACAATATTAAACAGTTGATTTTGTATGACCAGCATATCCAAAGATTTGGTTCTTTACAAATGGAATAACTGCTTGTTTTGAATGCATTTTACTACTGAATGAAATGAAAGAGTGTTTAGGAGATTCATCATTTTTTGCTCGTTTTATAAAATAAGTGGAAAATCCTGAGTCTTAGAAGTTAAGTGATCTTAACATCTAACCCCACTGACAACTAGCTGCTCAGCCTCTACTGGAAAACTTTGAGTCACAGAGAACCGAGTGCATCATTATGGAAAAGTCCAAGATTTAAAAATTCTTCCTTATGTTTAATCAAAAGCAGTTCCAGTAACTTCTGTTCATTCTACCTCTTGGAGAAACCTAAATCAGTCTAAAGTCAAGGAGTAAATAAAACTATAGGTGAACAACAACAACAAAAAGCATTTCAAACTTGGTTTTCTTGAATCCCTGATTAAATAGCTCAATCTATGTACAAGAACTTCCCAAGACATATTTACTAGAATTTCATGAAGCAAGGGAAGCCCTAATATGAAGAAAAATATATTTTTGGCATCTGAGAGATCAAAGATATATTTGTGAATACTTTTCCTCTCACTTTTGTGGCCTTTTTTTCTATTTCCTTCAATTTTCCCTTTAAATTAAATCTCTTTTCCACTGAAGATGATTTCAGCTAGGTTCCTCTCTGATTAAAGTAAATGACATTGTTATTCCAAAGAGATGTTTGTTAGACTGAGTGAATATCTAATTGGTGAAATGTAGAGAATAGAATATTTTGCTACCTTTTACCACTCTGAGAAACCATTTCCCTCTCCATGTGTCCTAGGTAAGTCACCAGGGGGTAAAATACAGAGCTATTCGCATTGCTTATTAATGCACAGCCACACATTATTTGCTAACGGCTTTGCACCTTACAGGAAATAATGTCTTTAGCACTGAACCCCTAACGCGGGATAGCCTCTACCTCTCTGGGAGGAATTTATCCTCGAGGTCACATAACAAAATGCCTTTCTTTCAAATGACAGTATTAAAATTCGAATTCCGTCTTTGTTTTTGCACTGTGCTGAATCAAACAAAATCTCAGATTACATAATCATGCATGCCCATAGCATCTGAAAACTCCTCCTTTGGGGGGGATGTGATAAATGAGGATTGCATCTGGAACTTGGTTGCCAGAGGTAAAGGCTATGTGTGAATTTGAACTGGATCCAAAGCCTGATGCTTAGTTGGACATTAAAACTGTCAAGTGGTCTTATAAAATACACCTGGAGCTTGCTTCACGGGGCCAGTAGGCCTTCAAAGTGCACTGATTTCCAAGTTGCATCCCACACTCTTGAGACTACCTAAACGTCAAGAGATGTGAAATTGTTGACACAAGAGGCTATAATGTTTGTAATAAAATATTCCATTTGTCTCTTTTTTATCTATGCATTTTTTAAAATTATAGAGCACTTAAGGATGTTGTTCAGGCAATCAAGTTTTGGAAAGGCTTAACATTTAAACTTTTCTAAGAGTTTTAAGGAACCTTACTCTGTGAACTTCCTATAGCTGCATAGATTTGTTATAACAATGTGTTAAGGGATCCCTGGGTGGCTCAGCAGTTTGGCACCTGCCTTCGGCCCAGGGAATGATCCTGGAGTCCCGGGATCAGGTCCCACATCGGGTTCCTTGCATGGAGCCTGCTTCTCCCTCTGCCTGTGTCTCTGCCTCTCTTTCTGTGTGTCTCTCATGAATAAATAAATAAATAATCTTAAAAAAAAGAAACCAATGTGTTAAACTTAATGACTAATTGGTTAGCCTTTTTAATTCTTACTTTTTTTAAGAATTTATTTTTGGTGACATGACCCTATTTTATTACACACTGGTTCTTATGTTCTGGTTTTTTTTTTGTTTGTTTGTTTTTTGTTTTTTTTGGTTCTTATGTTCTAAATAGACATCCTGGGTTCTTTTTTATGAAGGCATAACTTTCTTTTTGCACTGATACTTATAAGCATGTGAACAGTTGCTAATGAGGTTTTCATTGGCAAAGAAGGTAAGAATGAAGAAGTAGTTGCTTTTAGCATCTCTATTTAGAATATGTGGTGACTTGTGATAGATAGGGAACTATATTTTATTGTGCACCCTGGGAAATTCTTCTTAGACTTTCTTGGCCTCAGATTCCCCACTCATAAAATGAATATAGAAGTATCACATTTTATCAAATCCAAGACACAGCTGATTGTGATATACATCATGTAACTAAGGAGAACAAAATACTATTTAAACTACAACACTGTCTTATCCCTTGGAATTGTTGTTTGATACTATTAAAAGGTCTGTTTTTAGCCTTATTTAGACCTATTTAATAATATGTGACAGATTTGTCTCTGTGATTTTCCCTGTGCACAATAATTCTCAAGAAAGAAAGAAAGAAAGAAAGAAAGAAAGAAAGAAAAAAAGAAAAAGAAGAAAGAAAGAAAGAAAGAAAGAAGAAAAGAAAGAAAGAAAGAAAGAAAGAAAGAAAGAAAGAAAGAAAGAAAGAAAGAAAGAAAGAAAGAAAGAAAGAAAAAGGAAGAAAGAATCCGGGGGAATCCTGGGATCCAGTCCCACATCAGGCTCTCTGCAGAAGCCTACTTCTCCCTCTGCCTAGGTCTCTGCCTCTCTCTGTGTCTCTCATGAATAAATAAATTTTAAAAATCTAAAAAAGAAAAGAAAAGCTATATCCAAGCTGTGAACTCACAGGCAATGAAAACTGTTTTCCTACCTACTATGGCTACAATCTGCCATTAATTAGAGACGTTCCTATCATCAGAGATATAGATATGTGGGGAAAAAAATATATCTAAGTCTCTATAAAGCATGGAATTATATTATGATCAATAATCTGATAGGCCATTATTTTGTGGTTTGCCTTTGTACTTAGAGCTATCAAAGTCTCTCAAGTACTATGGACAGAACCACTCTAAATAAACTTCCCTCTAATTAAGTATACAGGTAAGAGTGGCTTTTAACAGTAATTCCCTGTGAGATTGACCCAGAAGGCACCCAAATGTATAAGCCAGGTATCTTATGTGCTGTCTTTCAACTTATACCACCTCCTGTGACAGGGAACCTTTAAAAAAATGATAGCTCCATTCTGTCAAGCTTTACAGACTTTAGGGCTTTATATAAATTCCATTGAACCTACATATTCTAACTTGATGGCCTCATCCTCGCTGAGTACTGCACTGAACTGCTTCAGTCAGTAGAAGTATCTTTGGAATCGTTCGGAACATGCCTCCACGATTCACTTTCCCTGGCTCAGAATGCAAGGTGTACAGTACTGCAGACTTGATTTCTCCAAATTCAGTAACCTTCCTGGGTCACTCAACCAAATGAGGAAAACATTAGACTACATAATGTAAAAATAAATCCCATAGGCAGGGATCTTTGAAAAGATTACAAATGTCTAGAGTTCATACTTAACCTCCCTTCGTCTATGTAATGAACACAAACCCAATTTGTTAAAATTCATCACTTTTGTGTTTTCAATCAGAGTAAGAGCGAATTATTACAGAATAAATAAGAAAAGCTAGAGTCTGCTGTTGCCAATAATTGTGTATTCCTGTTCATGAGGATAAAATATAAAACGTATCATTTTAAAAGCAACCTGTTAAAAATTCTGTGAGTTTTCCAAATTTTGAGACATTTAGTGACTTTGTACTTACTATCTGTCCTCAACTTATAGCTTCTCAAATTGATTAAGTCTTCCTTTCAGTGACCTAGCCACACATCATTCCAAGGGGAGCCCTGACAAAGGGACTTTGGATGCCGCCGTGGATTTTCATCCTGAGATGTGCTCCTCTACTGCCCTCTACTGTAAGTATCAATAATTTCTACAAGGCTGCCAGAATGGATACTGTGTTATTCATTAAAAAGCAGAATATCAAGTAAAAACTCTACTTTGGAAAGAAAAAAACGCAGAGAGAAGCTTTAAAAACAGGTAATTTTTAATTATTAATTAACACCAAAAAAGTTGCTGTTTTAAGTCACCATTACTAAAACAGTGTTCCAAAAATATGACAAATCGTTCTAAGCAGAGCTGGCTACATTTGTTGAGGCAGGAGGAAATTATCTCAGGATCGCACATTGGAACTTTTTCCTTCACTCCATGGTAAGTAAATGAGTTAAAACATGAAGTATATAGTAAAGTCCATAAACTGATTTCTCCCAATTTCCTCTTTTTGAATGTCTCCTTTCCTTACTGAGAAAAGATATTCATTTTTCCTCTTCCATCAAAAGTAAAATGTAATATAAGGTCAATTATTCACTCTTATTTATACTTGTATCAATTTCACTTTAACAAAAGTTGATTCAAATTAAGGCTCTTGTTATTTCATTTTCTTCTGTTCTGCCTTCCTTTCTTCCTGCAAAAAAAAATATTTGTTGAGCAACTTGTACCTTCTTGAGAGCTGGAATTTGTTCCTATCCTCATGGAACTTACAGTCAATGAGGAGAAAATAGACATTTAGCAAGCAATTGCAAGAATCACTATTTAATTATAATTTTCCAGGACAACATTACAGATCTAGCAAGTAATATAGATAAAGGCCTCTAATTGTGAGGAACTCTACAAATTGAAGAGGAATTGAAAGGTCAGCATGCTAAAGATACGTGGTATGTGAGGCTGGAGAATGAGGCAAGAGTGGAACATGCGGGATCTTTTAGGACCTGTGAAGTCTTTTGGCCTTCATCTCCAGAGCAGTTGGAAACCATTAGTCATTTTAGGAAGAGGAGTGACATAATTAGACTATATTGAAGAGAGATAACTGTGCCATCTGGATGGAGCAGTGGGGAGAAGACTGGATGCAGATTCTTTAAGGGGATATTACCTGAATCCAGTGAAATATTATAGAGGCCTGAAATAAGAAGGAGGCAGTGGATGAGTTGGAGAAATTTTTTAAAATACACATAGGAAAGGATTTGGTGTGTGGTTGGAGGAAAGTGCAAAAGGGGGAAGTTGTAGAATTGGACTAAAAGGAAGAGTATTTCTGAAGTAGAGGAGGCATGCAAATTCATCACTAGGTGTGCTAAGTTTCCTGTGTTATTCAAAAACAAAAAACAAGGGGCACCTGGCTGGCTCAGTGGTTGAGTGTCTCCCTTCAGCTCAGATCATGTTCCCAGGGTCCTGGGATCGAGTCCCACATCAGGCTCCCCACAGAGAACCTGCTTCTCCCTCTACCTGTGTTTCTGCTTCTCTGTGTGTGTGTGTGTGTGTGTGTGTGTGTGTGTGTCTCATGAATAAATAAATCTTAAAAAAAAAAAAAAACCTGCTCCTTTATCTTCTCCCCTGCTCACATGGCAGCACACATGCATACACATAGAAATCCTAACATTTTAAAGTGATTTCAGGCACATTTTAGTTATATGTCAGCTAAGCTGATATAGAAGACACATCCTCCCACCATAAATGTATTGAAATGTTAAATATTTAAATATACAAATGTGTGAATATGTATATATGTATTTGTTCTGTGTATGTATGTGCATATGTATATTGTGTATAGATGTGTATACACACACACACACACACACACATATATATATATATACTTGACGATTCAGCGGCTGCTAATAAGGATTCAGACCCTGCTAGAGACCTGACAGTGGGGGACCAGAACACTAACGCACATCTGGGACTCATGTGGAGGGCCTGCCAGAAGTAAACCTTTGCATGATGCCACTTTCACTGATGAACTCAGCCAAGAAAAGCATAAGGAACCTCTGTTGTATTTTATCAGTGTATTAAAGGGAAAGGCAGTTAAAAACCAGCTGGGAACAAACTAGCCTGAAATTTCTGCCACACGTTGGTGCAAAAACTTTAAAATTTTAAAGTAAAATCTAATTCATAAATGTTGAAATCCAAAGGATGTTTTTATAAGAAAACACAAACTACTGTTTACCTAGAACCAAAACTTTTAAACCATATAAGAAACAAATAACAAGGTGAAAGTGTCGGTAGATAGAACCACTAGGAAAATTAAGACTTAAAAATTACAAGTGATTTAACAATCTGAAAAGGACTTAAAATAAGCTTACAATAACTGAAAAAGTGAAAGAAATAATAAATATCATAACCGGACATAATGGTGTGAATAAAACATCAGTTGGATTTGAAAATGAATGAAAAAAACAATTTTGAAAATATCAAAAAATTAAGAGAAAATATCTTCAGAATATGGTTGAGTAGCAAAAATAAATAAATAAATAAATAAATATTGAAAAGAGAATTGTTAGACCATCCAAATAGAAAATAAAAGATTTATTTTCTAGAGACATCTAACCAAAAAAGATCTGAACTCAGGAATAATTGAATTTCAAAGCAAGATGCCTAAAAGAATAGTTCTATAGGTAATGGCTTGTAAGAGGGAAAGTAATGAAATCGATAACCCATTCTACCCTGTGGATCAACAGTAAAAAACTCTCCATAATGGGCACAGAACTTCCAAAGAAGTTTTTGGGATTTAAGTTTTAATTTTCAACTTGATGAAAAGAACGTCCTCCCCTATAAGTATGTGGCATAAGATCTGCTTTCTGCATAAACAACCAGAAAACTGCATAAAATATATGAAACAGCAGAAATGTGATGCCTGAAAGAAGAGAAACAAATAAGATGAACCCTATGATTATTTCAGCTTTTTATTCGAAAGCAATTTCTACATTACAGCATAGATAGAAAACAAAACAAAATAAGTAAAAACAACTGCCTCACTGAGATGAAAAGACAGTTTCAAAATTTGGGGAGGTTAAGATGGCTGAGACTTTCAGGGAAAAGTACTAAGGAACCATGCAAAAAAAAAAGCTTGAGAGATCTGCATAGAAATCACTTCAAGTCTTTGAATTAATTTCTGGTCATGCATTAAGTACGAACTCTACAAGACCAGCCAAAAACAACATCTAGAAAACTATAAACTAAAAACTTCCCAGACTTCATTTTTTTAAAAAGATTTTATTTATTTATTCATGAGAGGCACACACATAGAGAGAGAAATAGAGAGAGAAAGAGAGAGAGGCAGAGACACAGGCAGAGGGAGAAGCAGGCTCCATGCAGGGAGCCCGATGTGGGGCTTGATCCCGGGTCTCCAGGATCAGGCCCTGAAGGTGGTGCTAAACTGCTGAGCCACCCGGGCTGCCCCAAACTTCCTACACTTCAAACAGGGTTGGGAGATATTGGAATTCCTATTAGCCAGAGAAGGACAAACCTGTTAAATACACAGGGAATTCACTAGAGACCTCAAAAGAGTCATGCCTTAGTACTGGGACTCAATTGTCCTAGAGTAAAGACTGCAGTGCCAAAGACGTATTCTAACAAAGGCTGAAGACAACTCTCAGGAGGATGAAAGTAACTTAAAGTAACTTAACTGTCTGCCAAAACAAAGTTCAAGATCTCTAAAGAAAGAAAACAAAATTCACTCAACTATACAAAAATCATAATGTCTAGCATCTAACGAAAAATTGCTGGATATGTAAAGAAGCTGAATTGCTTGACCCATACCCAGGGTTGGGGGGAAGGCTACAGATACATCCCCAAATGGCAGAGATGATGATATTAGTAGGTAAAGACTCTTAAAAAGCTATTATAATTATACTCAAGACTTTAGAGGAATATGGAAGATATTTTTTTAAAAAAATTTTAAATATCTGTTTTAAAATAAAACAGAACTTCTAGCATTGAAAAATTACAATACCTGAAATGAAATTTCTTAGTGATGTCAGTATCATGGTGGTATAAGATGTCCATCATATTTGTACTTCTCTCTGAACAAAAATTCAGCATCTATACACAGACAAAAATGCCCTTGAGGGAGCTGTGGGATTCCAGCACCATATAACAAGGAATCCAGGAGGAATCTTGCCTACCCATGCATAGAGTAACAGGAAGACAGACCCCAGCAGCAGTTGTGGACTCTGCAGCCAGCCATTCATGAACCAGATCCAGCCTCACTCAGCTATGATCTGGAAGCCCCTGGAAAACACTGTCTTAGCTAATCACTCACATCTGAGAGAGCATTTGTAGAAGCACAGGTTTCCAGAGGACAGGATCCAGCACACCATTAGAGCAAACAAACCAACAAATTTGGACACATGAATTTGGATTGGTAAGAGGAACAGCTTGACTTTACCCACATCATCCCTCTCCTAAGGCAGCACAGCTTAGAGCCCACACCAAAACCAAAGATCTTACAGGAAAGGAATAACATTAACTTCTATTTCCTCATGATCATAGATGCAAAATCTTTAACAAAATATGAGCAAATAAAATCTAATAATATACACAAAGGATGATACAACATAACCAATTAATGGAGTTAAGATTGATTTGACATTTTAATATCAAGCAAAGTGATTGTCATATTAACTGAATTAAGTAGGAAAACCATATAATTGTAATCTTGTATCATGTAATCATATAATCATATAATCTTAACCAGTGGGAAGAAAAAAGATATTTCACAAAATTAGCTCATTTAGAGTGAAAAATCTCAGCAAACTAAGGAAGAGAAGGGAAATCCCTCACCCTAATAAAGCACATCTATGAAAAACCTACCCATAACCTTATAATTAATAATAAAAGACTGAATGTTCTATGCCTAAGATTTGAAGCAAGGGAAGGATGTCTATTCCTTTTGAAATTATACTGGAGGCCCTATCCACTGCAATAAAGCCAAAAATAAAGATAAATAAAAGACATACAGATTGAAAAAGAAGAAATAAAACTGTATTGTAGACAAAATAATCAAATTTGCACACATGAGCTGTAAATTCTAAAAAATCTAGAAAAGAGTTAAATGACCAATAAGTAAATTTAACAAGATCACAGGACACAAGACCAATTTAAAAAATAAATTATATTCTGTATACTAACAGGAAACAATTGATATATAACAGTTGATGTATAGATATCCCATAAGTGGCACAACCCTGAAGTATGTGTTTCCCAGCACTCCCAATAGGATGTAGCTCCAATGTCTGATAGAGATACCTAGTTTAGATACCTGGATACCTAGATATCTTCTTGTAGTCCCTTCTTTAATAACTCACCTCTTGATAAGTGCTTCTGTACCTCCAAGTAAGCCATATTTGACCCCCAAATACTGTGGGGGTTATGGATGCCAACCTCCCATGTAGTTGAAAATCCCGATATAACTTTTGACTCCCTAAAATCTTAATTACTAATAGCCTACTATTGAATGGAAGCCTTGCCAATAACATAAATGTTGATTCTCACGTATTTTTTATGTTATATATATTAAATACTATACTTTTATGATAAAGCAAGCTAGAGAAAAGAAAATGTTAAGAAAATCATGAGAAAATGCATTTACAGTGCTATAATATGTTTATAAAAACAAAATCCACACATAAGTGATCCATGTAGTTCAACCTCATATTGTCAAAGGGTCAACTGTAGTTACACCCCAAATCCCTGTCTTAGGTTCTGCTCCTGAGAAACCCAAACCAAACCATGTGGTGATATGGTATGGCCTGACGTTGAGGATATCATTACCAAACGCTTTGTTGTGTACTTCCTGAGAAGTACAGACAATAGATCCTCTGTGTACAAATAGGCACAGATTATAAATAGGTGAAGTGAGGGATCATAGGCTGTGGGCCAGCAGTGGAGGGGTGGAGGGGGAATTGGGGTGTTGGGGCAGCGGGAGAGGAGTGTGGTACTAGCCTATGCCTGTAGAAACTGTTTTGAATTGATTCCTTTATCAATGCATCATGATTCCTTTGTTGATGTAATGTGATAACATCACCTTCAGTTCCCACTGATATCTGCAAACAGTCAAAAGCCCATGATAACCAATGAAAAAGAGGCGGCAATATCATCTTGACAGTCTGTCTACTTTTTCCCTCTTCGTGCTCCTGAGTTGAGTGTTACTCCCAAAGGGCAAGTCGTGAGAGAAGAGGATGCTTTTCTCCTGCACTCAAAATTGCTAACCTCACAAGTCTTCATCTGGGAGATGGGAGAGGAAGAAAGTTTTTAATCAAATATGAGATCTAAGTTTTACAGTGGAATAGCCCAGAATTTTAATAACTGAGCCTATTTTAATATCCAGTTTTTAGTCTTATATTGAATTTTAGTATTAAAATATACGTATTTAATACTTAATTAAAATATACTAAAAAATACTATAATACTATGTGCTATATATAATTAAAACTTATTAATTTAATGCTTAATTAAAATGTACTTATTTTAATACTAAAAGTGACCAAAAAATTATGAATTGGAGTGATGTCCTAAATGAGACTCATATTCACCAGGAGATAGAGACGGGCAAAGGGTGGGTTCTATGGTTTTAAACAGAGCACAGCTGGCAGTAGTCACCGAAAAATAAACACAGAGAAGTATATAATATGTACTATAATATGTACAGAGAAGTATAAAAATGTACGGAGAAGTACATATAAGTATATAATATACATACATAAATGCTGTTTAAGTAGGCTAAGTCTATTACCTGGAGTATGCAGATATATTTAACCATTGAAAAAATAAAGCATGAATTTGGGATGCTGCTTCTGAAGGATGGTTGTAAATACATCCAAATCACCTGGATTGCCAGGATTTCTGGGAATGTAGCCCCCAAAACCTTCGTTTTTAAACAAGCTCCTCATGTGAATCTTAAGAACATTACAGTCTGAAAAGTATTGTTCTTCATTTTATCCTGTACCTTGCCTTTTTTGGAGATATTTTCTCCTACTTTATTTTTCTTTTTAAAGATTGTTTTGGCTATTCTGTGTCCTCTGTAATTCCATATGTACTGCAAAATCAGTTTGTCAATTTCTATAGAATATGGTTATCTGCTTCATTTCATTTAATCACTGCATCAGATTGTAGTGTATTATTTAAATTAATATATTCAATCATCCCTCTATTTTGGACATTTTTAACTTTTTGCCATTTTAAACTATGCAACAGTAATATCTGTGCGCATATTTCATCAAAAGGTATGCAAGTACTATTCTCAGGCAAAGTTTTGTAGAGCTGGATCACAAAGTACGTGCATTTAAAATAATGATAGAAATGATCAAATTCACTATCAGAAAAGGAATTACCCACTTACAAAATGTAAATGTGTATGAAAATGCCTATTTCCCCAAGTCCTCTTTAACACTAGATATTATTCGTCTTTTCCATCCTTTAATTTTACAAGTTTTATTGTTTTTGTCTGGATTTCCATAATTATTAGAGAGTTGGGCATCTTTAGTGTATTTATTGGCATTTCTTTTTTCCTTCCATGAACTGCTTTCTTTTTTCTTACTGATTTGCAGAAGCTCTTTTTTTGTTCGGGCCAGTAGGTTTTTGCCTGATTTTATGCTGTATATATTTCTTCCCTATGTACTGCTTTATCTCTGTATATTGTTTTTGTCTTTATAGAAGCCTGAAATCTCTTAGTCAAATCTGAGTTGACTTCTGAGTTTTATGAGTTACTGAGGAAGACCTTCATGATATAAATATTTATTTTTTAAAATCTTTACTCAAAAAAGATTTGACCTTTATATTTAGCTTTTCATTAGAAATTTATCTATGGTATGAAATAGAAGTTTATTTTTATTCATTTCCATGTATAGATAATTGCATCAAAGATATTTATTTAAAAAGATAGTTATTAACTATATCGCTATATTTTTTGTCTAATGTAAATTGTCACCTTTGTCATAAACTAAATTCCCACACGTGTTTCTGAACTCTGTTTTATCAGAGTATCTGTTTCTATGCTCATGCTACCTTTTTATTTTCTATTTTTTTATTATCTTTTTTAAAACTAGGCTCCACACTCAGTGTGAAACCCAACACAGAGCTTGAACTCATGACCCTGAGATCAAGACCTGAGCTGAGATCAAGAATCGGAGCCACCTAGGCATCTGACCATTGTGCTGCCTTTTAAAAATTATTGTGATGACACATATTTTTCTTTACCTACTCATAAAAGTCTCTTCCTATTGACCTTCTTAAAAAAAAAGAGTTATTAGGGTGTCTGGATGGCTCAGTCAGTTAAGCATCCAACTCTTGATTTCGGCTCAGGTCACAATCTCAGGGTTGTGAGATCAGTCCCCACCCTTCATCTGGCTCAGCGCTGCTTCAGATTCTTTCTCTCCCTCTCTCCCTGCCCCTCCTCCTCTGCTTCTGCCTGCGCTCTATCTCTAAAAAAAAACCAAAACAAAACAAGTTATTCCTTTTCTGACAAACTTACAAACCAGTTTGTAAAATTCCATAAAAATCTTGTTGGGATTTTGGAAAGGTATTGCATTATTTTTATTAGATTTATTTGGAGATTTTTTTTTCTTTTTAGTGATAATGAGTCTTTTCAATTAAGAACATGTATGTCTTACTATTTAGAAAAAAATCTTTTTTTTTAAAAGATTTTATTTTTTTATTTTTTATTTATTTATGATAGTCACACAGAGAGAGAGGCAGAGACACAGGCAGAGGGAGAAGCAGGCTCCATGCACCAGGAGCCCGACATGGGATTCGATCCTGGGTCTCCAGGATCGCGCCCTGGGCCAAAGGCAGGCGCCAAACTGCTGCGCCACCCAGGGATCCCAGAAAAAAATCTTTTATTGAAAACAGGATAAGTTTTCAACATTTTTTTTTGGCAGGCCTCCAAAATTCTATAATTTATTGATAGAAAAACACGTAATCATCAAGACTATGATTTATAGGGTAAGGCTTTTAAATACTGAATAGTGGCAGGCTATGATGTGCAAAATATGCCACTGTGCATAAGGAATATTTTGAATGAAAAGCACTTGAAAACCAGCAGGTTCAAGAAGTGAACTATGACCTCTCCTTGTCTTCCTGAAAGCAAGAGATAAAACTCCCTGGTGAAAGCTGCCGTCTCCTATCTGTATTGGGAGGAAAAAGACATTCTTACCACCAGAGACCCAGAGTGGAGGCAGAGAGGATTCTGTACAAAGGGACCTTGTTAAAAGAGCTTATCTTCTGTTAGCCTCCTCAATACATTTTACTTACTTTTCCACATTGTCTTTCTTTGTTTAACCTAGTTTGAAGGCATTTGGATTTTACCACTTCTTTGGTTTTTCATTTACTTATGAGGGCTCCTATGTTACATAAAACTTATATTAAATAACTCTGTATGCTGGTCCCCTGTTAATCTGTGTTACGTTAATTTAATTCTCAGGCCCAGCTGGTGATCCTAAAGAGGAAACAGGTGAAGTTTTGTCGTTGCCCACATTTATACAGCTATTCAGTACATTTGTATCATCCCTTTTAAATTCATTTCCCTCCCCCTCCAGGAGTCCTCCTGCATCTCAGTAAATAAAATTACCATATACCTCATTGCAAAAGCCAAAACTGCAGGACTCAAATCTCTCATACCACATGTTTGATGCATGACCAGGAAGAGCTGATTCTTACCCCAAAATACATCCCAAATCCCTGCACTTTTGTGCTTCTCTACTGCGATCACTATAGGACAGTCATCATTTCTTAGGTGATGTGTCAGTTCAGACTAAGGTTGGATAGTGTATAACCAAAGGTTGACAGAGTGGGGGAACTAGATAACTAACAATGGCTTAACTCGACAGAAACTTATTGCTCTTTCACAAATATAATGGTGTTTGAGACAAGGTAAGAGTTTGTTCCCTTTCACTACTGAAAGCCAGATTATTAATTCCTGAAACAAGAATATTTTCTTTTATGCAAGTGGCTTCCAACATGCCTGGGAGTTCATGGAGTGGCCAGGTTTTCCTAAAGCCTTTTATGCATTTAAGTATTATCCATTGGTTAAATAAATAATATGTCTAGCTCATACTTATTCTATGGCATAATAGACATTTTTTACTGATATGCCAATCTTTTGTGGTTAATAAATCCTACACAAATATATGTATATACACACATACATATTATGTATATAATATATGATATGTATGAATTGTACATATATGAAATTATACATATATAAATTATGTGTATATATACATACAATAATGCAGAGAGAGAGAGAGAGAGAGAGATCGAGAAAGATGGGGAGGGAGAGAGGCAGAGAGAGAGAGCTTACTATGCACCATATACTGTTTTTGGCCCTGAGAATATAGCAGTAAACAGATTAGGCCAAGTCCCTGCCTTTTCATGGAAAACAAGGTCAATAAACAAATGAACGAGTGTTCTAAAGAAGAAAAACCATGAGCTAAGAGAGTAATTGGGGGAAGTAATTTTAGATAGGAAAATCAAAGGCTCTTTGAAGAGGTGACATTTGAGCTTGAAATAGGGCAATTATGTGAAGAATTTGGCAGGACAGGACGGCAAACATTCTAGAAGGAAAATGAAATAGAAAGGACTTGCTCTGCATAAAAAGCATGACAGGAACAAGTTTGGCAGGATCTTCATATGTAAGGAGAAGAAATGCTAGAAGATAAATTGCAGATAAGCAAAGGCCAGATTATTCAGGGCCTTTTCAGTTTGGATTTTATTCTTAAATCAACTGATGAGTTTTAAGCAAGCAGGGACATGATCTGTTTTACAGTTTAGAAGAATTTTGGCTACTCTGTGGGCACCAGAGTATAGATAGGCAGGCAGGTAGAAGAGGAAAAACAGACAGTGGTTATTATGGGGTCTGGATAAGTCACATCCAGGGATGGCTAGCTTGCTCTCAACGTTAGATCTTTCTCTGTTTAGCAATAGTACCCATCATTTTTTTAAAAGATTTCATTTATTTATTCATGAGAGACACAGACAGAGGGAGAAGCAGGCTCCAGGCAGGGATCCTGATGTGGGACTTGATCCTGGGACTCCAGGATCAAGCTCTGGGCTGACAGCAGGTGCTAAACCACTGAGCCCCCCAGGGATCCCCACAATAGTATCCATTTTTATCAGCTCTATTGCACCCCACTGAAAAGACTGCATTTTCCAGCCTCCCCTAAAGCTAGACCAGCCACATGATTAAATGCTGGCCAACCAGAGTTGACCAAAGTATTGTGTGAGACTTGCAGGAAGCCTCTAAGGATGTTGACCGTCACCTGAGCCTGTGCTCCAGTAAGACGATGATGACTAAGAAATTCCCTCACCTTCTTGTTTGCTGAACACCTCCCCACTACCTTTTTGTGTTCCAGGAAAAGGATTACTTCAATTCTCTCCTCATAAGACTTAGATAAGACTCCCATAAGGCTCTCAGATGATTTCCTTGTGTTTATCTAAACCCCTGAGGAGGCCACAGTTCCTGCAAGTCCCTGTTTTTTGAGATAGAATTGACTACATAACACATTGGTTTCAGATGTATCCAACATTTCATTCTTTGTCTCATGAATGATTAGCTGATATTAGAAGTCTTTGCCGGGAAAGAGCTAAACACAGAGATAAGCATTTCCTGTTCAGCTGACTGAGATTTCCCCTAATTGCAAAAAGGTCCCAGGCCTAAATCATCCCACCTACGACTTATCTATGTCTCCCTAGAAATCAAAGGCAAAATTACACTGTGATGACACTTGGATCTTAGGATCTAAGGTATGCTCCTTATTGCAATAGCCTGAAAATTATCTCCTTAATTGTCTGGCGCATTTTGTCTTTCGCATCTTTTTATAAGGCAGACAATGTATCTTTTTGCCCTTCTTCTTTCCTAGTACTTGAAATGTATAAGGTGAAGGCTGGAGCTCAGGCAGCCTTCTTGGACACACAAGGTGGCATACATTTAAAATGAACCATATCAGGCAGCCCGGGTACCTCAGTGGTTTAGGGCCTCCTTTGGCCCAGGTCGTGACCCCGGAGTCCCCGGTGGAGGCCCACCTCGGGCTCCCTGCATGGAGCCTGCTTCTCCCTCTGCCTGTGTCTCTGCCTGTGTCTCTCCCTCTCCCCCCCTCTCTCTCCCCGCCCCCCTCTCTGTGTGTGTGTGTGTGTGCCTCTCAGGAATAAATATCTTTTTAAAAACTAAATGAACCATACTATATCAGACTGTGGCAAGGCTATATAAAAGAAGCATAAAAATGTAATGAAATTATAAGCAAAATAATTAATTGTGAGGGATTTGAGTGAATATCAAGGAAGACTTTTGAGATATTATACTTTAGATAGGTCTTAAAACAATAAACATTTTTATTGATGGATGAGCCAAAATGACAAGCATGATAGAATCTGGATCCAAATTGACCTTAACAGGTTGGAATAAGTGATCAAAAGAATGAAAATAGGCAACTGGCTGGATTTATGGACTGAAAGAAAAGGCAAATTGGGGTGTCTAGGTGGCTCAGTTGGTTGAGTGGCCTCTTGATTTTGGCTCAGGTCATGATCTCAAGGTGGAGAGATTAAGCCCTCCATAGGGCTTTGCACTCAGGAGGGTATCTGCTTGAGATTCTCTCTCTCCCCCTCTACCCCTCCTCTCCTCTCTCTCATTCTTGTTCTCGCTCAAAAATAAATAAATATTTTTTAGGGCGAATTAAAGTTATTTATCAAGGAATCCAGAAGAATCAGGGTGTTGGAGAAAGAAACGGAGAGACTCTGGGAGGAGCAATAAATGATTTCAGTTTAGCCACTTGAATCAGAGGTAATGGTCAAATATTTAAGTAGAAACATCCCAAAGGTAGTTAGAAATGCTGTGTGAGCTGTCATAGTGAGCTCAGAACAGGTATGCATTTTGAAGTTGAGAGTAGATGTAGATGAGCTGATGGAAGCTGCCTAGAGATGGAAACCCCAAGACCACTCCAGGCAGCTGTAGAAAGAATAACTGTTGCAGCAGAGAGGAGTTGGCACCTTGGCTCATAGCCTCCTATAGATTTTCCCCCACCAGTTGTGTGGAGCCACACTGTTCTGCAAGACTTTAAAAGATGTGCCAAGAAAAAAGTGTTACTTGTTCCAGTGTCTTTGAGACATTCTGGGTTTGGAGATAAACAGCTTTTTCTGGTCTTCATGAGATGTTTAAAGATGGATAATGTGTTATAATTCTCAAAGGAGTTTAGTAATAGTGTGCTGTGTTTTCAGAAGTTACTGCACTGCAGAAGATTTTTATTATAGAATATTTTGGAACAATATACCATATATTTTGAACTTTATCAGCTCAAGAAAATGAGGGCAGAGTGGAAGATAATTGGGAAGGAAGATAAAGAGCCATCTTTGTGTCCTGGAGAAAACCACATAACCTGCTACTAACAGGAATTCTTTCTGTTAGAATCCATTGAAAATTTGGTTGAAGCGATGGAATCTCTACTCTGAAAATTGTACCATGTTTGTATGTGTGGTGCCTTCTTTGGAAGTCCCGAACATGCCAGTGATTAAGAATAATGACTCATAAAAAATAGAAGAATGACTCATTAATTTTCTTTTATATACATTTTTACAAACTTAATTTTTTAATATGCTGCAAAATATTAATACATAAAATACAAAATATGAAATCAAAAGTTATATTTCCCTCAGCCTGAGGCCTCCTATGTACTTTATCTCTTTTTCTCAGAGATCACTTTTTTTTTTTTTTAAAGATTTTATTTCTTTATTTGAGAGAGAGAGAGCACTAGAGGGAGTGAGCCAGAGTGAGAGGGAAGGGTAGAGTGAGAGGGAAAAGCAGGCTCTTCACTGAGCAGGAAGCCTGACATGGGGCTCAATCCCAGGACCCTGCAATCATGACCTGAGCTGAAGGCAGTCGTTTAACCGACTGAGCCACCCAGGTGTCCCTCAGAGGTCACTTTTTTCTTTCTATGGATATCCAAATGCATTTTAAAATATAAGTAGGATTGTTCTGCCATTTGCATTTATAAAATTTACTCTGTCATGAGTATTTTTCCATGTGACGGCATATTGATTTTGCTTATTTTAAAAAAAATCCTGGTATGATATAATTTTCTATTCCCTTGTCACCACTCTTTATTAATCCATTTGACAAATCTTTATTGAGTCTCTGTTATGGGTGTGGTATCCTGTTGGCTGGAGAATAGCAATGAACAAAACAGATATGGTTCCAACTCTTAGGGAGCTAGTAGAAGACAAATGATAAAGAAATAAACAGGTAAAACAACTGCAGATTGTGAGGATAGCTATGCAAGAAAACAATCCTAGATGAGAGAAGGAGTGACTGGGGAAGAAAGATCTATACCAAGTCTTGATGAATGAGCCAGCTGTGAGAAGAACTGGAGAAGGGGCATCTCAGGCTTTGCAAGCAAGTACATTATGAGCATTCAGTTAGTACTCATCGATGGCTTGCTCTTTGCCAGCAACTCAGCTAGAGTATGAGGATTCAAAGGTGAACTATTAAAATTCGGTCCTTGTTGTGTTGGAGCCTATATTTTAGGGTAATGAATTAAGATATAAAAGACCTTAGCACAATGACTACAACAAAATAATTGTTCAATAAATGTAAATTTGTTTTATTATTTAAAAGTTTGCAATCTGGAGACACATGGGTGGCTCAGTGGTTGAGCATCTACCTTTGGCTCAGGGCGCGATCCCAGGATCCTGGGATCCACTCCTGCATCGGGCTCCCTGCAGGGAGCCTGCTTCTCCCTCTGCCTGTGCCTGTGACTCTGCCTCTCTGTCTCTCTCATGAATGAATGAATAAAATTAATTAATTAAATATTTTTTAAAAAATAAGTAAATGTTTGCAATCTGATAAATTTATCTCACTGTTCAAATTTGCTTTTCCAAATGCTACCAATGTTATGATAAAGGAAATTTTCAACTTTTATCGTTTGTGGGCCTTATTCCTGCGTTCCCACAGAAACTCTATTTTTCACATTTACTAAGGTCAAAATGACTCTGCAGAACCCCAAAGCATGGGTTCTATCTGCATCCCAGGCATGCATTGTACATCTGCTTTGTTAAAGCCTTAAAAAAGCATTTTGAACATAAAAATTAAGAAAAAGGAAGAAACTTACCTGGTTCCTGTAAGGTTCAAGTCCTATAGCCCTGCATATACTAGAAACTTACGATAAGGTCTACAACTTTCTTTTTTTTTTAATATTTTATTTATTTATTCATGAGAGATGAGAGAGAGAGAGAGAGAGAGAGAGAGAGACAGGCAGAGACACAGGCAGAGGGAGAAGCAGGCTCCATGCAGGGAGCCCGACGTGGGACTCGGCCCTGGGACTCGATCCTGGGACTCCAGAATCACGCCCCAGGCTTAAGGCAGGCGCTAAACCGCTGAGCCACCCAGGGACCCCCCAGTCTACAACTTTCTGATATGTCCTTTGTCTAATGATTTGTAACTTTTTATGTTAAAAAATGTATATAACCCCATAGCAAATGTTCCTTTGCCAGAGAAGTCTCATGTAAAGATTGTGTATCCAGGGCAGTTGCCCTGACTTGGGCTCAAATTAATCTCCTTTCTTTTAGAAATTCTAAAAGGTTTATTCATTTTGTGTCAAGTTGTGTTTTTCACATGTTTATTTGCCATTTGAGTATTTTCTGTAACTTTCCTGTATATATCCTTGGTCATAATTTTATTCTTTTATTTACCTTTTTTCCCCCCTAAGATTTTATTTATTTTATTCATGAGAGACACACACACACACACACAGAGAAAGGCAGAGACACAGGCAGAGGGAGAAACAGGCTCCATGCAGGGAGCCTGATGTGGGACTCCATCCCGGGTCTCCAGGATCACACCCTGGGCGGAAGGCAGCGCTAAACCTCTGAGCCACCCGGGCTGCCCATATTGTTTTGTTTACCTTTTACTGATGGATTTATAGTTCTTCATAAGATCTAGATAGAACAACCACTTCTCTGTTATATATGCAAATATTCTCCTTTCACCTCCAGTTTGTTGTCTTTCTAGTTTCACTGTTGGCATCTTTAAATATGTGGACTTTTGAAATTTATTCTAGTTAAGTATTTCAATTTTCTTCTTAACAATTTTGGGAGGCACTTGGGTCTAGGTTATGCATAAAAACTTTGCAAAGGTGTATGCTACAGTTATAAACAGTGATGTCATCAAGATGTACATGGAGTACCATATTCATGGAGCAGGATAAATATTTGCTGCAAATCGATATGTGCTAGCACCGGGCCAGGTGCTTATCTATCACTTGATCCTTAAAGAACCCTTCCTAAGTAGGCAACATTGTTCCTCTCTTATACCTGAGGAAACTGAAGTTTCAATGTCCCACAGCTAGTAGGTGACATAGTTGAAATGGCCCGTGTGCCTCAACTATGATTGCAAATTCATAGTATTTAATTAGCAGTTTGGTTTGAAACTGTGTATGAGATAACATGTACATTTGGCTTAAGAGGCAAATAGGAAAAACACCTGGAAATTCTATTTGATCTGGTAGCTAAAAAAATGAAGGAATATAGACAATAGTGTACTCTTCTATAACTGGATTGATGAACCCTGGGTATTGTGAGATAAACGGTCAGATATTAAAGCAGTTAAAACATTTTATTTAGGAACTACCAATAGTAGAAGAAACAGCTGAGCTCCATTCTGATTTGTGCAGAAGTGATTTGGATGTTTTAAAGGGGGAATAAGGGAGGGAGAAGATGAGGACCTAGTAGGGTCAGAGAACGAAGAATGACACAGGGTAAGTCAGCATCAGTGTGATTAGGACAGCTCTGCTGGCTAGAAGTAGGGATTCTATCCCCCGCCCCCCCCCCCCCCCCCCCCCCCCCCCGTAGAGACTGGGAAACAGAAGCTCTATCCTTCCTGCTGATTATATTCCAAAGAAAGGGTTTCAGGTCCTAGAGAGAGAGAGTGCATTAAGAGAGAGAAAGAAGTACTTCTGAGTTGTTAGAGATACATGTCTCAATAGTAAGTCCTTTGAGAGGTCAGGGCCTATCATCAGGTGTTGGCTAGAACAAACACTAATTTTGGCAGCTGTGAAGATGGGAACAAAGGACTCCAATAATTCGAAAGTAATACCTAACAGACAGGATGGGTTCCCTGATGTCACGGGAGGAAACGCTAACAATTTAAACAGGCAGAATGACCATGAAGAATAAAACCAGTCACCCAGCCTCAAGTGACAAGCTTGCACAAAATTCAGCAAAATTTGCAAAAAGACTCCTGCAACACTTTGTGTCATGCTCTCCAAGGGCTGCCACATCCTGAAACTGCCACCAGAAATTATCGAACTGTATCCTGCTTGCCATTCTGCTCTTGAAACTAGTAGTTGGGGACTTAAGTCTGACCAGGTTCCATAAAAAACACAGAATTTGAGTGTTTTGCCTAATTCTTCCCTTTCAGAGCATCCTCTTAGTTTGTAGCTGAAGGTTGCATTTCCCTATTTGCAAACTGCATGATAATACAACCTTTCCTTGCCTCTGACCAAATCATCATATTCCAGGATTTTTTGTTGACAAGCTTTCTCAGGCAAGCATTTTATGGGGGTGAGAGGAACAGCACTGGGGTCAACCAAGTGACAGGCCTGGTGCAACTAGAAGCCGTATTGGAAGTTGGTCAGGTGTGTTAGTCTCACGGAGGTCTCCAGGAGCTTTTGTGTGCTTGAGAGATGTGCAGTTCTCACTAGATCTTCGAGCCATGATTTATGAGCAACATTAAATATAGAGATTGGAACTAGGGTGGTCAAGTCTAAAAATCACATCACATTAGAACCTTGAGAAAATTCAGCTTAGCCTAGGAAAGGTAAAGCCTAGGTAGTTGTCACAAGCATGCTGTGGAGGTGCACACATGAGTCCTGTCTTTCCACAGTGTCAGCTTTATTCAGTCATAAAGCAAGGTTGACATAATTGTAAAGCAGTTTCAGGATTTCAAACTCAATGACTTTTTGCCACATGTTTACCTTGGCTTCCCATATATCATATCTAAGCAAAGCTAAGACAGCAAAGTCACCCAACAAACAAGATACAATAAGGGGTAGGAAGTTAATGAACCAAAATCAAAGTCCGTCTGGGAGTGTGCAGTTGAGATAAGGACTCACTCCAGTCAGAGCGAGCCCCTTGGCATGTGCTGCTTGTTATGTTCAAGCCATGGAGAATCTCTGTTCAGAGATTCATAGGGCCGAGCCCTTGTTGGCAATTGCCTTTTTGATGTGATCAGTGGTGAAAGGATCATTACCTAGAAAGTCTGACAGTTTCTTGCAAAGGTCCTCACTTTTTTTTTTTTTTTTAGGTCCTCACTTTTTAAAGTTTAATCAGACTTGAGCCTTCACAGATCTCCTTTGGGTTTGCTGATTATGAGTCCTGGGTATCCTCAGCTTGTACTATTTTCCATGATATCTGGTCTTAGCGACATCTTTGGCTGCAAAAATCACTGCTTAGGGATCCCTGGGTGGCACAGCAGTTTGGCGCCTGCCTTTGGCCCAGGGCGCAATCCTGGAGACCTGGGATCGAATCCCACGTCGGGCTCCCGGTGCATGGAGCCTGCTTCTCCCTCTGCCTGTGTCTCTGCCTCTCTCTCTGTGTGACTATCATAAATAAATAAAAATTAAAAAAAATCACTGCTTAAAATAGGTCACTGACATGACTGACTCTATCTTGCTTTGTGCTCTCTTCGTACATTTAGGATGATTATGAGCACCAGGGATCCCTCTAACATGTGGTATTCCTGGGAGTTGGCGGGGGGAACAATGACAGATACAGGGAGGGGATTTTTGCTTACCTTAAGAAATTTTCTGGTGACTAGGGTTGCTCAATTTTGGAAAAGGCTGCATGGCAACAGAATGAGCTCTCCATCCTGGGAGTGTTAAGGAACAAATGCAAGCGCATTTGTTGGGTTGCTTAAAATTTGTTTGGGTAGCTTACAATTTCTTCCGTCTAAAGCTTGACTGACCTTGGGGCACCTGGGTGGCTCAGGCTGTTAAGCATCCAATCCTTGATTTCAGCTCAGGTCATGATCTCAGGGTCCTGGGATAAGCCCCCAGTTCTTCTTAAGCTCAGTCGGGCATCTGCTTGAGGATTCTCTCTCTCTCTCTCTCTCCTTCTGCCCCTCCCCATGCTTTTATGCTGTGGTCTCTCTCAAACAAATAAATCTTAAAACAAAACATCAACAACAAAAAAAACTCAAAAAACTTGGTTGACCTGGAAGATAAAACAGCAAGTTATGTTGTCAGCCCAATGCATTTCCTCGGGAATGGCAAAGCACTGCACTTCAGGACCTGCAAGCTACGGCAAAACCCTAGGCAAGTCCAACAAAGCGGAGGACCCCATTATTTCAGCTAGAAGGAGGCTGCTTTGAAGGGATAGTTGCAGAAAAGCAAGAGTTCAGGGTGATGAGGGTTTCTCATTGGCCCGGTTTGCAGGGGTTGCTCAAGGATGCCACCAACATCTTGTCCCGTTGGGGCCTGTTGCTTCCTTCTTGGAAGATTCTCCCGTTGGGGTCTCTCATCAGTCATTCCTCTAACTGGCAGGCGAGCGGTCCACGTTAGGGAGGTTTCCCTTTTACTACTTTCCGACAACTTTTTCTGATTCGGTGCACCAGGGAGGGAGCAGGGGCTGGGCTGGCGCAGGCAGGCTGGGCAAGGATGCAGCAGGCCGGCGGGGGAAGCAGGGGGAGCGGGGAGCGGGGAGCGAGGAGGGGGCCCGGGAGCACGCGCCCCGGGGGGACCGGCAGGTGTGCCAGGCGGCAAAGCCGGGCTGAGCACCGCGGAGGGCAGCGGTCGACCAGAAAGCCCGAGCGGGAGGAGGCGGGCGCGTGCGCGTGCGCGGCGGGAGCGCGTGCGCGCGCCGCTCCGGAAGGGGGCGGGGCCGCCTCGCGCGCCGTTACTTAAGCCTGCGAGCGCCTGCCGCGCGCCGCCGAGGCTCCTCAGCTGAGCTCGGAGCGGTCGATCGCGCTCCGCTCGCCGCCGGCTCCACCCGCCGTTGTGTAAGTGCGGCCTCCGCTCGGCGAGCCGCCCGCGTCCTGGGCGCGTCCTGGGCGCGCGGGGGGGCGGGGGCGGGGCTCCGCGGTCCCCGGATGCTGGCGGTGCGCGCGGGGAGGGAGGAGGGGCGGCCCCCCGGGCGTCGCGCCCCCCGTCGTGGCTCCTCCCCCGCCGAGCGGGTCCGCGCGCGCCGCCGCCGCCTCCCCGGGGTGGGGGCAGCTCCGCCCGGAAGCGGCCGGCGTTCCCGAGGGTTGGCGCGCGCTTAGTTAAGAGAGGAGGCGGCTTGTAACGCGGCGTTTCTGTTTCCCTAGGGCCGAGCCCCGCAGGCCGGTATGGAGCATGCTTTCACCCCGTTGGAGCCCCTGCTTCCTACCGGTACTGTACCTTGTCCCGCGTCCCGGGGCCCCTGCCCGGTCCCCTCGTCGCAGCCCCGAGAGGTCGGACGCAGAAAGGGTTCCCGTTGGCCACGGGTTCCCGAGTTCTGAGCCCCGAGGCCGACTCCCCGACCTCCTGCCTCAGTTTCCCTCCCTACGCCCCCCTTAAAGAACAAAACAAAACAAAAAAAACCAAAGCGGGGCTAGACCGTCGTCCTGGCCGTCGTCCTTGATTTCCCTGCCCGGCTGCCCTGGAGGAGCGCGAGCGCCCCCTGCAGCGGGAGCCCGTGGGCCGGGAGCCCTGCGACTGGGCTCATCCGCATCGCCCGCCCCGCCGGGTCTCAGACCCCGAGCTCATCCCGCCGGGGTGGTGGGTGGCCCTACAAGACGCCCGAGGGCCGCAGAACTCGCCTCAGGGTTGTCACTGCAGGCGCCCTCCCCTGGGGCGCAGGCGGGAGGTGCATTTGCGAAGCTGGCATTCCTTGTCGTGTGTAGTCACGGGCCCACGGGATAACCTCTTAGTACTGTGTTTCCTCACCAGCTTTTCTTTGCAGTGTAGAACTTGTGTTTTATCAGTTTGCAAACTTATTTAAAAAAAAAAAAAGAGAGAGAGATTTTTATTTATTTACTCACGAGAGACACGCACAGGCAGAGACCTAGGCGGAGGGAGAAGCAGGCTTCTTGCAAGGAGCCCCTAAGCGGGAACTTGACCCTGGGACCCCGGGAATCCTGCCTTGAGCGAAAAGCAGTCGCTCAACCACCGAGCCACCCGGGCATCCCTCAGTTCGTAAATATAAACAGAAGGCATAATCCGATGTTTAAGGTTTCCCATAAACACAGGAATAAACGGGTCTGGCGAGGGTATCTGGTTTGATGGGGTTTGATGTGGGCTTGCCCAAGTTGTTGCACATCCTGGGAGTGTGGATGGTAAAGAACAGGAGTTAGGGACCTTGACTTCTTATTCTCCAGTTATTCACTATGCTGAGTTTTCCACACATGCCTTTATTATCTTGCTTGCAAGTGAAGGAAAGTGGTAACAGAACTAGTATCTAAACCCAAACCTGACTTGGTTAAGAGGTTTGGGGTTTAATTATCACTGTAAATAGCTTTTCTTTTCTTTCTAAGATTTTGTTTATTTATTCATGACACACAGACACAGGCGGAGGGAGAAGCAGGCCCTGTGCAGGGACCCCAATGCGGGACTGGATCCCGGATCCCCGGGATCACTCACACCCTGGGCTGAAGACAGCGCTAAACCGCTGGGCCACTGTAAATAGCTTTTCAAAAGTTGAGAAAAGCAATGGCCAACATTTTTGCAAAATAAGTTCTTGGTAACTCGGTTATCCCGTGGTAGCCAAACCAACAGCATTTCCATAAGTAAACATCGGATCCCCGCGTTCTGTTGATAATTTAGTTTTGTGGTGAAAACCTAAGTGCTTTACTGTGATAAAGGACATTTTTGACTTTAAGTATTGGTGGGCCCTACCCCTGGGGCGCCCTGGGAAGCTAGCTATACTCAAACATTTACTAAGGTCAGACTGACTCTGCAGAACCTCAAAGCATAGGCTCTGTTTGTATCCTGAGCACATATTGTACATCTGCTTCATTAAAATAAAACCCAAAAAGGAACATTTTGTACACAAAACAAAAAGGAAGAAACTTACCTATTTCTCATAAAGATGAAGTCCTAGGAACCCTGCAAATTCTAGAAATTTAACATCTTCAGCACTCTGAAATGTTGTCTATTGACTTACAACTTTTTATGTAAAAAAAAATGTATAGTTGTATGCAAAATGTTCCTTTGCTGGAGCACACTTGTCTTTGCTAAGATAATGTATCTAGGGCAGCTGTCCTGACTTGGGCTCTAATAACATTTTTTTTATTTTTAAGAAATTCTAAAAGATTAGTTCATATTGTAGCAACATACGACTGAAGATTTCTAGTGTTTTCTCTGTTGAAAGGAATTTATCCTAGAGATAGTACAGTATAGTAAGGGAATCAGAATCTCTAGGTTTAAACCCTAGTTTTGCCACTATTTACTAGTGTTAAATTACAAAAATTCAACAGTGAATGTTAGTGATGTAATTGACATTATTAATTTGTGAAATCTGGCAGCATCCCAGCAGCAAGTAGAGGGGAGCTCCAGAAGGCTACAGAAAGGCAAAGGTTTTTCAAGGCAGGACAAGGAGATCAACAGAAATAAGGATTGTTTGGAATGAGGTCATCTCCTTTGGGGAGATGGAGAATGGTCCAGAGAGACACAGGCAGAGGGAGAAGCAGGCTCCATGCAGGGAGTTGATGTGGGACTTGATCCTGGGTCTCCAGGATCACGCCCTGGGCCAAAGGCAGCGCTAAACTGCTGAGCCACCCTGGCTGCCCTCAGACATTTAATGCGTACCTACTAGTGAAGTAGCTTTCAGTCAGTAACTTTGGTGGACCTCATTTGTAGACGTGGTTTACCTGTGATACTTACTCAGATTTAGTGCAGCGGGCTGCCCAACAGTTAAGTTGGCTCTCTTAGCTAATTGCCGGGTGGACCAAAATGTTTACCCCTCTGAGATCCCTAGGTCAGAGAAAGATTTATGGGTTTTTTTGATTTTTTGATTTTTTAGTAGTGGGGAGCAACTAAGAAGTAAGTGTTTATTATTTAAAGAAAAACAACTAATGTAGATTGTGAGAGTAACTTATTAATAGTTGGCAAATGTTCTAAATACTCATTTTGGTCCATAGGCCTCAGCATGTTATTAGTCTTGTTTTAAAGAAAATGGATTCATATTATAAATTGTTTTGTAAACTATTCTTTTGGGTTAGTGGAATTTTTTTTTTTTTTTTTACATTGTATATGTTCAAATTTTTTCAAACAAGTGTTTCTAAAGTCCATCCTACTTAGCCAATGTTATCATTCTAAAATTTTGGTTTTGTAAATTCTTTGTGTGTATATGTGAAAATAAGTAAGATAGGAAATATTTACCATTTTCCAGCAACTTTTTTCACTTATTATGTTACCCATTTATATAGATATCCCAAGGTTTCTTTTTAACTTTAATTCCAATGTACCTAATATATAATTAGTTTCAGGTGTACAATATAGCGATGCAAAAACAAAAAAAACCAAAAAAACAAAAAAACGATGATTAGATGCCACGAAGTAGGTGGCAGGGACTTAACTGTGTGTACGTTTGTTGTCAGGCCTGAGGGCCTCATCCATCCTTGTCAAGGGGAGTACTCATTTTCTCTCCTTTCATACAACACTCCCAAGTTGCACTATAGACTCAAATAAACTAGTCTTTCTTATTAGATATTTAGGGTATTTCTAGTTTTTATTGTTACTATCTACAATGCATATTTTTGATCATGATGTTTTTGCATATATATGAAAGTGTCAGTATTATAAATTCCTAGAAATGAAATTGTTGGATAAAAGGGTATGTTTGCATTTCTGTTATCAGGAGGAACCGACAACTAGCTAGTGTGTATTTTTTGTTAGTAGGTGCTGCAGGGGTACAAAAGTGAAAGGTGTGATCTCTTCTATTCACGAGTTTATGGTCTGGTTGGAGAGTTGAGAACAAAATAAATTCTAGTTAGATGTTGAATTATGTATTATAGGAGCCCACATAGAGAAGGTAGGAACTCAGGGGAAGGAGATGAGTGCAGTTTGGAGTAGGCAGAAAGTCATGGAATGGATAGACCTCAGCTGTGCCTCTTTAAAAAGCACTAGATTTCAATTGAGAGTAGCCTAAGGGGAGCAAGAGAGTAACACAGGAGATGTGCCCTGAGTGAAGGCTTAGTGCTGCCTTCGACCAGGTGTGAGCTCACCTGGTGGTGAGTGAAGAGAAGTAGGTCTGAGAAGTTTGGAGAGTGCAGATGAAGATTGTGGTTGAGGAGTGAGGGTAGTACCAGATTGTGGAGGATAGAGAAGTTTAATGCAGGATGGGAGACAAGAAGTGTTTCTGAAATTTTCTGTATCTCCCTGCCCATTGGAACATTCTTTTTTTTTTTTTTTTTTAAGATTTTATTTATTAATGAGAGAAATAGAGAGAGAGAGGCAGAGACACAGGCAGAGGGAGAAGCAGGCTCCATGCAGGGAGCCCTACGTGGGACTCGATCCCTGGTCTCCAGGATCATGCCCTGGGCTGAAGGCAGCACCAAACTGCTGCGCCACCCGGGCTACCCCCCTTGGAACATTCTATGCAAAGCTGTCATCTCTGTCACAGTTCTGTATTGTTAATCTCATGTGGGTTAAAGTCCTTCTCTTGGACTTGAAGACGCTTTGAGTTCTGATTCCTAACTACTTTTCCAGAATACGTTTTATCCTTCTCTGTGCCCAAGCCAAGTGAACTACCCATGTTTATTAGAACATTTGTTCCAGATTTAATACTCTTGCCTTAGCTTATGCTAAATTTATCCCCTAGAATGTTCTTTTTCAATCCTTAGAATTAGTATTACATTTTAGCCATTTGGTGGATGTCTAGAGGTATCTCTGACTTTAATCTATGTTTCTTTATGGCAGAATGCTGATTTTTTTTAACGTTTATTGGCCTTTTGCAGGTCTTTTGTGAAATATTTATGACTCTTGCCATAAAGAAGGGGAGGGGTCTATCGTTTTACTTTTTTAAAATTTTTAAGTAATCTCTATACCCAACATAGGGCTCGAACTCATGACCCTTAGATAGTCACATGCTCTATCAACTGAGCCAGATAGGTGCTCCATCTTTCCTTTTTTTTTTTTTTTTTTTTTTTTTTTTTTTTACAAATTAGTAAAGAGTTGCCTGGCTGATGCAACATGTGATGCTCAATGTTGGGATTGTGGGTTCAAGCCTCACGTTGAATGTAGAGATTACTTAAAAAATAAACTATTTTAAAAAACAATTTGTAATTTTTGTTTTTCTAAAAATTGATGTATAATTGACATAATACTGTATTAGTTTCAGATGTACCGCTTAATAATTTATGTGCATAGTATTGCAAAATGATTGCCAAGCAGGAGTTTCTCATATACTCTGGATGTAGCTCTTTAAATCTTGATTTTTCTCATCAGTAATATACAGAGAATGAGACTTTCCAAGGACAGTTGTTGGGAAGATTTAAGATTACGTGTAAAGCATTTTAACACTGATAAATGGCAAGAATACAAACATTTTTATTTTTCTCATTGCCTTAACTTTTTATCTAAAGATTTTTTAATTCATAATGAACAATATTTAACTGTTCTAGGCATACAATTGCTGTTTTAAACTCTAAGCATAGGTGATTTTTCAAAATGTTTTTGTAAATAGGGACAGTTTTTGGCTTTGTTCTTCAGTGATCATTGTTTTTTTCATGAGCTTTATATTCTGAACTCCATATGTTTGAAAGTAGATTTATTTTAAACACCTGATTGCTAAGTGAAGAGTCAGACTATCTTCAGAATCATTATTTCACATGTACTTATTTCATAAATGTAAGACGCAGCAAATGAAGAGGTTTTAATTTCTGGCTTATAAAAATATTGATGTTATTTAAAAATTTTTACAACATAGTACATGTGCATTATAAAAATGTAGAAGGTAAGCAAAAGTGAAATAACAATGCCATACTCCATCCTCTCAGAGATTACCACTTATTGCCATATATGTGTGTAAGTGGTACGTGTATATTTATATCCCTCCAGATATTATACCGTGAAGTGTTGTTAAAGTATTATATATATAATTATATATATATGTTATATATGTAACTATACAGTGAAGTGTTTTTAAACCTAAAGGAGAACACACTATAAGTTGTTTCATTCAGTTTACAACTTCACTTTTTCTACCGAAAATTTCATAGTACCTGTCCATATTTAAAATTTCCCCTTGTTCCAAAAATAACTTTTCTAGTTTCTTGTTCCCAACTGGGACCACCTGTGTGTTCTTCAGTCTTTTTAAATCTTGTTCAGTTGTTCCTCAGTTTTTAAATCTCCCTTAAGATTGAATATTGAAATTCTAAATCACTTTTATATCACTCTTAAATGGATCTGATGGAATAAAAAATATAGCGGATATGAAACATTATTCACTTAATATATAAAAAACTCTAGTTTTAAAAGTTCTATTTTATTTTCCCCACCTAATTTGATCATCATAAATAAATTTTATGCTAGAAGGCCTTTTATCTATCACTTGGTATTTCTTTGCAAAACGATTATATACATTTAAATTTTAAAAAGATTCCTGTGACCATAATGCTCTTGGGGATTATTTCTTCTAAACTGAATTACCATGGTTGAGATTTATTCTGAATTTAATTACCATTTTAAGTACTGTTAGTACACACTTGATCAAGTCACTGTAATTGTATTAAAATTTTTTATTATAACTAACATTTACATAACACTGTGCTAGGTATAGTTTTAATGCTTTAATAGGGTGAAGCCTATACAAAGTTTAGGAACTAGAAGACTAAGGTTTGAGTTTTAGTCCATTACAAATTATGTGACATTGGCCATGTCACTTAATTTCTTAGAGCCTTAGTTTCTTTATGAAAAATAAGAATATATCCAAACATTAAGTCCTTGGGCAAATTTAAGATAAAGTATAAAAAGCTGGTTTAAGGAGTAAAGTTCTATGCAAATGTACAATTCTTTCCAGTAGATGAACTTTATTATACTGATGATTACATTTTGGATTTTCTATGATCTTTTTTTTGAAAGTGAGAGAGCAGGGGTAAGTAGGGTCAGAGGAAGAGAGAGAATCTTAAGCAGGCTCCATCTCACAATGCTGAGATCATGATCTGACCCGAGATCAAGAGTCAGCCGCTTAACTGAGCCATCCAGGCACCCCTCTACCTTCATTTTTTTTAATTCTTAAAGGAGATATAGCTACTTATTTTAGTGTTTTCAGTCCAATTAGGCAAGTGTAGCAGAACTATTCTGTTTCCTGAATTCTGTATTCTTTCCCATGCTTCTTCAACTTTATAGGTTCATGAAATTATTAATAGTGGACATACTTTTTGATGCCTCATGGTTAAATGGTAATAAATCCAGGAATATTCTGTTCAGTATAGGATTCATGCCATCTCTTATTTTTGGAATTTAATTTCCATTGAAAATGCCCGCTACCTCACAAGAAGCATGATAAACTCTAAAGAGGAGTATTGGCGTTCTCCAATTTACCAGTTGCTAACTTGGGAATTTCTGGGAAACTGAATCTGGAGTTCTGACTTTTTTGTAGTGATAAATGTATCCTGGCCACCTGTGGTCAGTAGTTCTCTGTATTTTGCAAGAAACCTTCAGATGTCCCAAACATAGCTCTGAACTATGAACTCCCATCCCTAATCTACTCAGCAAATCATAGTAAGAATAACCCAGGGGTAGACTTGAATCTTCTGTATTTGCATTTTGTTTTAAGATTAAACATGCTTCAATATATAGTAAGAACACATTTTTTTGGTTATATCTAACAACTAGTTAGGCATTTTTTTTTTTTTTTGAAACTTGATTTGGTGTCCTCTCTGGGTCTGTACTGTACAGTACAGTGGCCACTAGCTGCATATGTCTATTGAGCACTTGATATATGGCTGGTGTGAGTGAGGAACTGAATTTGTAACTTAATTGTAAAATCCAAAACTCGGTAATTGGAAAAAATTTAAATGTTTGGAACAATGTATTCATGTACTAAGGCTGCCATAACAAGGTACCATAGACTGGGTGGCCTAATTCTCAGGCTAGGTGTCCAAAATCAACGTGTTGGCAGCTTTGGTTTCTTCTGAAGCCTCTCTCCTGGCCTTGCAGATGCCTGCCTTCTCTGTGTCCTCGAGGATTGCCTGTTGGATTGTTTTACTTGTGTTCTAATCTCCTATTCTTACAAAGACCCCAGTTCTATTGGATTGGGTCCACCCATAGGATTTTTTTTTTTTTTTTTTTTTGCTTTAATTATCCTTTTAAAGGCCCTATATTCAAATAGAGTGACATTCTGAGGCACCGGTGTAGGACTTCAACAGGAATTCTGGGAGGGCATAACGCAGCCCCATACAATATGGCAATTTACTTTCAGCTGAAAGTGTTTTTGGTTGTCTTGGTCCAAAATTCAGAATTGTCATGATTACTAAGGGAGGTTTTTAATGTCACTCCAATAGAATGTAGATGGTATATGAATCAAAAAGACAGTTTTAGTCGTACTTAGTTGATGTTTTGTGCTTCTATATAAAGTTGATTAAAATGCTTTTTGTGTATCAGTTACGGGCCATACTGCAGGAGATGCTATAGAAAAATAATTGACAAACCTTACTGTGAAGAGTTTAGCCTGCAGCAGGCCATTCAATCCAATAGAAATGTAATTTCCTATGTAACTTAAACTTTTTTCCAGTGGCCTCATTAAAAAGATAAAACAAGTGAACTTAATTTTAATTATATATTTAACCTAATATCTAAAATGTTACTTCAATATATAATCAGAATAAGCAACTATTAATGCAGTAGTTGACTTTTTTCTTTAAATATTTTTTTATTCGTTTGAGAGAGTGAGCGCATGTATGTGTGCATGTACCAGAGTGTGAGCAGGGGCAAGGGTCAGAGGGAGGGGGACTGGTGGACTCCCAGCTGAGCAGGGAGCCTGGGGCAGGGCTGGATCCCAGGACTCCGGGATCAGGATCATGACCTGAGCCCAAGGCAGGCACCTAACTGAGCCACTGAGGTGCCCCAGTAGTTTACATTTTTTGTACTAAATCTTCAAACACCAGTGTGTAGTTTACACTTGCAGCACATCTGAATTCAGATGCTAAATTTTCTTTAGAAATATTTGATCTGTATTTAATGATAATTTGTGACAAATATATAGAAAACTTGTCATTTTTTTTTAAGATATCATTTATTCATTTGACAGAGCACAAGCAGCAGGGAGCAGCAGGGAGAGGGAGAAGCAGAAAATTTGTCATATACTCTATTCATATCAGCAAGGAGCAACTAATAGACTCATAATTTTGGAATGAACTTCATACACAGGAAATATTCCTTTACTAAGGGGAAGCCTTTGGAAATGGATATTGGAGTTCGTACTGGGACTAAAAACCTGAGTTTTCTGATGACCTATTTTTCCTAAAAGCAGCATGGCATTTTGTTATTTAGATCAGAGCACTATGCCTGCTTTGAAATTTGGAAAACTTTGCAGGCTTTTTTTTTTTTTTTTTTTTTTTTTTTTTTTAACTTTATGGATGGTAAAGAAATCTCTGGCTAAAGCTGCTGCTTAAGGATTGTGATATTTTTGTTATCTGGGGCTAGTTACGATATCTAAGAGACAAAGTAGTGGATTTTCTAGTTTCAGGGGTTAATCATCTTACTTTACTCTCCTGCTACATCAGAAATCCATCCCAGGTAGTTGTCAAGTCTCTTAAATGTTCAATGGGAAATTTACTCCTTTGACTAGTTATACTTTCCTTGTGGTAGGACACATAATTGTTGGAATTCTTTTTATTCACTTATATTTATTTCTGACTTGCTACTATAACTAACCTTCACTTTGTGTGTTTGCTGTAGTTAACTTTTTCCTGTGCTTTGGTTGATTCTCATACCTGCTTTAGTTTTTGTCGTTCTTTTAATTAGTGTCACCATATTTGATGACAGAAATGTTTGGCTTATCCTCATTGTTAAGGGACAAATTGTTTCTTTTGCCTTAAGTAATATCTCATTAACTTTATAAGCCAGCTTTTCCACATCATCTAGAGAATCAATTTCCTGTGTTTTACTGGCATTAAGTCTCTAGCATCCCCACCTCACCTTTCCATATTAGCATTTTAATAGCTACATGCTTTTAGAAGCTAACACCTCCAAAGTGTTTAAAAATAATCTTAATTCTTAAAAAAAAAAACTTGTAACTTGGTATAATGTAGCTTTATCAGAAGTACTAGTTTTCTTTTAGGTGGAACCATTGAAATTACCAAGTGATGTTATGAAGGCAGTTTTAATGTTCACAATGCTAAAATGTTATGGCTTGATCACACACACACAAAAAAAAATCTGTGGGTTTTGATACATTAACACCAGATGTCTTTTGAGGTTTTCTAGGAAAATGAGGTGTGTTTGTGCATTAACATCCCATCAAATGAATTTTATTATCTTTCTTTTTTCTTGGTTAAATCCATCAGAAAGAGTTATTCTTTGTAGGTGGCAAACAGATGCTCAAACAAATGGATTTCATTCTGAGAGTATTCCTATATCTTTATCACACCATTGTCTTCAAAGTTATTCATTTATCACAGTGGAAGAGTTTCTTGTTTTTTATGACTTTTGGAGAATTTAAGCTTTTGATTTACTTTGAGGTCATGTGTAAGGTTGTGGCTTCTGGCCCAATTGCTGCTGCCTGTTGAAGCAACTTTATTTTTCATTTTCAAAGTAGGAAAACTGCTGTTGCAATTTATTCCCAATATAGTAAAGATGTGAGTAGTGAATCCGATGTGTGTGTGGGTGCAATCTTAGAAATCCTAGTGTTTGCAGGACAGGTGTGTCTTCCTTAGTGTCCCTCTGAGATGGCCATCTGGCTTTTTTGCTTGAACACGTTCAGGTAGCTCTATTTGAGGAAACATATACCATTGTTGGACAACTGATTGTTAAAAAACCAGTTTCTGGTTTCATTGATCTGTTCTATTTATTAGAACATAAACATTTATTTATGTTCTAATATTTATTATTTCCTTCCTTTCACTGACATTGGGCTTTTCTTTTTGTAACTCCTTTCAGTGTAAGGTTAGGTTGTTTATTTTTCTTTTTGAGGTAGGCCTGTGTTGCTTTAATCCTCCCTCTTAGCTTTTGCTGCATCCCAAAGATTTTGGACCACTGGTTTTCATTTTCATTTGTCTCCATGTATTTTTTAATTTTCTCTTTGATTTTTTTTTTTTGGTTGACACGTTCATTATTTAGTAACATGTTATTTAGCCTCCACGTGTTTGTGCTCTTTCCAGATTTTTTTCTTGTGGTTAATTCCTGGTTTGATAGCATTGTGGTTAGAAAAGATGTGTGGAATACTTCAATCTTCTTGAATTTGTTGATACTTGTTTTGTGGCCTAACCTGTGATCTGTTCTGGAGAATGTTCTATGCACACTTAAAGAATGTGTATTTCCATGGTTGTTGGGAGAATGTTCTGAATATATGTTAAGTATTTCTGGTTTAATTTAGTGTCTTTCAGAGTTACTGTTTTCTTGTTGATTTTGTTTGGATATTCTATCTGTTGATGTCTATGAGGTGTTAAAGTCCCTTACTGTTATTTTATTACAATTTGTCCCTTTATATCTGTTAATAGTTGTTTTATGTATCTAGATGCTCCCATGTTGGGTGCATACATACTTAAAATTGTTAAATCCTTTTTTTTTTTTTTTTTTAAAGATTTTATTTATTCATGAGAGACACACAGAGACAGAGTCAGAGACACAGGCAGAGGGAGATGCAGGCTCCATGCAGGGAGCCCAATGCGGGACTGGATCCCAGGACCCCGGGATCACGCTGTGAGCCAAAGGCAGATGCTTAACCACTGAGCCACTCAGGCGTCCCTGTTAAATCCTTTTGTTGGATTTTTCCCTTTATCATTATATAGTGCTCCTCTTTGTCTCTTCATACAAAGACTCTTCACAAAGTCTTTGTTTTATAGTCTGTTTTGTCTGATATTAGTATTGCTACCCCAGCTTTCTTTTCACTTCCATTTGGATGGTAAACGTTTTTTCCTACTTTCACTTTTAGTCTGCATATGTCTTTAGGTCTGAAGTGAGTCTCTTGTAGGCAGTGTATAAAAGGGTCTTGCTTTTTTGTCTATTCAGCCACCCTATGTCTTGATTGGAGCAGGTAGTCTATTTATATTCAAAGTAACTACTGATAAGATTGTACTTGTTGCTATTTTGTTACTTGTTTTCTGGTTGTTTTTGTGGTTATTCTCCTTTCTCTTCCACTCTTACGTTATGGTTTGATGGCTTTATATATATATATCCCCTTCTCTTTATTTTTTCATATCTGTTAGAGTTTTTGCATTGTAAGGCTCATGTAAGATCTTATGCACATAGCAGTCTATATTAAGTTGAACCCATCTAAAAGCACAAAATTTTAACCCCCCCCCCCCCGTTTTATGTATATGACACCACATCTTGTTATTTTGTAAATCCCTTGACTAGTCTTTATGGATATAAGTGACTTTAATGCTTTTGTGCTATTATAAGTATATAAGTTTTATAAGCAGATTAGTCTGCTACTTTTATTATATGTGTATTACTTTGGAAATTTTTCCCTTTCATAATTTTCTTACTCTTGACTATGGCCTTTTCCTTCTACTCAAAGAATTCTCTTTAACTTTCTTGTAGGGCTGATTAAGTGGTGATGAAATTAACTCCATTAACTCTTGTTTCTCTGGGAAACTTCTCTCCTTTTATTCTGAACAATGGTTTTGCTGGATAGAGTATTCTTGGTTGCATGTTTTTTTCCTTTCTGAATTGCAAATACATCATGCCACTCTCTTCTGGCCTGTGAAGTTTCTGCTGAAAAATCGACTGACAGTCTCCCTTATGTAATTGTTTCCTCCTGCTGCTTTTAAAATTCTTTGTCATTACTTTTTGCCTTTTGAATTATTATGTGTCTTGGTGTGAACGTTCTTGCGCTAATTTTGTTGGATGCTCTCTGTGCCTCTTGGATCTGGATTCGTATTTCCTTTTCCAGATTGAGAAAGTTTTCAGCTATTATTCCTTCAGATGTGTTTTCTGCCCCCTGATCTCTCTCTTCCTTCTGGAATCCTTATAATGAGAATGTTATTATGCTTGATGATGTTGCTGAGTTCCCTTAACCTGTTACCATTTTTTATTACTCTTTTTTTTTTCTTTTTGTGGTTTGGCTTAGTTGCTTTCCATTACTCTGTCTTCCAGCTTGCTGATCCATCCTGTGCTTTTTCTAATTCTAATCCACTGTTATTTCTCTGTAGTGTGTTTTTAATCAGTTATTGACTTCTTTATCTTTGATTCTTGTATTTTTGTGTTGAAGGTCACTCTGAGATCTTCCACTCTTAAGTTTAGGGAGTATTTTTATGATAATTACTTTGTATTCTTTACAGGCCTATTATGTTCATTTCATTTATCTGTTTCTGTGTAGTAGGAATGTCTGTTCCATCTCTTGATCTTACAGTGGTGGTTTAATGAACAGATCCTGTGGTACCCTGTAGCCCAGTGTCCCATGTTCACCAGAACTTGGTACTTTGCGAATGTTCCCTCTGTGTGTTACATGTACCCTGCTGTTGTGGCTGAGCCTCATTTGGCTGCAGTGACTCACTTTGCCTGCTGTGGGCCAGATTTGGTTCCTGCTGTTAAGAACAGTACGGGACCATAGTGGGCTTATATAGTTGGTTGGTGTCAGCAGTCAGACCCGGTGCCTGCTTGTAATCCGTTTACTGGGGCTGCAGTGGCAATGAACTACAGGCTGCTCTCCCTAGGTTGCCTCCTGAGAGACTTTTGTTGGTGGGCAGGCTGGTATTTGGCCCAGATGCCTGCTGGGGCTGGAGCTGGAGACACACTGACTGGCAGTTAGAAGACTCAGCCGCCAAGACTGAGTTACTAGGGTATGTGGTTATCTTCCTCTCTCCTCTCCCCAGGACAAGAGTCACTTTGAAATGGTGCTGCTTCTTGCTGGAGCTGCTTGCAGGTGAAACAGGGCAGGAGCCCCTTGGGGAGGGAATCCTGCTGAGTGGGGCATGTTGGATGGAACAAACCCACAGGCAGACATGGGGCTGGGATGCATGCACTGCATTAGTAAGGTAGGTGAAAAGTGTGGTTTCTTGCAGGTGTCTGTCCACCTAGGCTGGGGGGTGGGGAGAGGGGTGTGAGAGAAATGGTGTCCACCTCTTTTGTTCTTGGAGAAGTCTCCTAAAGTCCCTACCCCTCCAGCATACATTCTAGGATTAGTAAATCCCCTACAGGTACTTTTCAAAGTACTATTTCTATGCTATATCTTGGTGGGATTTTTACTCTGTCTCTCTAAGGGTGGGCATTTAGTTTCCCCTTGCCCTCTGGCTCTCCTGTAGCTGAGCCTGCTAATTTTTGAAGTACATGTTATTAAGTCCTGCTCGTTATAAAAACTCAGAAAGTTCAGCCCTGCTGGCTTTCAAAGCCAAATGTTATGGGGACTTGTCCTTCCAGTGCAGGTCCCCTGTGTCTTGGGTACTGGGTTTGAGGTCTCCCCCTCCCTTCCTTGAGCTTGTGGGGTATCCCTCTCATTTGTAGTGAGTCTGGCCAGGAATTTGGTTCCTGACAATGTTTTCATCTTTACTTTTATTTGCCATGTTTCTTCGTCTGTATCGTTAAGTAGAAAGTCTATTTGGCCAGTCTTTGAGTTCTCTTCTGGGTTGGATGCACTGATGTGGTTGTTGTGGGACAGGGTAACCTCAGGATTCTCCTGTTCTGCTGTTGTCCCAGAAGTCCATGATTTTATACATTTTAAGTTTTGTATGCTTGTTCTCTGTGTGGTATGTATTACCTGTTGACTATAGAAGATGACTTTTTGTTTCTTACACTAGAATGTTGCAGTCAACTGAAAAGGTCTCCGCCCCCCCCACCCCCCGATTTTAAGTTTTTTAAAAATTGTAACGAATTTGGAAATAGGATGAGATGCATTTGGGACTGAGGTATCCAAGGAATGGAAAGTAAAAGAATATGTCTGTGATAGAATGGAAAGGCTATGACCATTGACATAGGAGTATCAGGAATAGAACATGACCAGGGAAAAGTGAAATAATGGGAATTTACAGGTATCTGGTGTCTGAGGCTATTAAGTAAATTTTATAATCAGACTAGTTTGTGGGTGAGAAGCCTGATGGAAACAGTGTTTGCCTTTTTGTTCAAAACTGTAAAATGGTTCACCTTTTCAATTTCTGCTTTCTCTTTCTTGATTGGAATTACTATTATCATAGGAACAATTAGGTTTTGAAAGTCATCTTTGCCTATTAAAGAGTCACCTAATTAGTGTTACCTGCTTCAGTGGCTCTGTTAGGATTTGCCTTCAGTAATTCCTGCAGATGAAAGTCTTATGTGAAGGGAGTCCAAATGCATGCCAGCTCATACAAAATGTCATTCATAGAAACAAGTAATTCAACTGAAATGTGCATTGGGGTCTGATATCACACACTGTGAAAGGATTATGCATATTGAAGTATTGTATACTTGAAATCGATCATAAATTCACCCTTTCTATTACTGTTAGGAGATGAGTTACTGTTTCCACTTTCCAGGTAAGAACAATACTTGAGATAAAATCTGACATTACACTTTTGCCCTTCAACTGCTTTTTGAAGTGTAAATGGCCTATGTTTAGCCAATCTCCTTGTTATGAAATTGAATCATTTTTATGGAATCTGAGCTAGAACTGCTGATGCAGCTATTAACAGACACAGAAGAACTACTCAGTTGAGAGGAGCACTTTAAAGGTGGTTGAGTTCAGGGAGGAATTTTCTGCTCTCTTGTATCACTCTATTTGTGCCATGTGTGAGCTGCATAAACTGTACTCATTTTTATCTGTTTGTGTTTGCATAATAGCTATTTGTGTTTGTATCCTCAGTATAAAGATGATGATGATTAACTCATACATGCTGAGAGCTTACTCTGTGTGAGGAGCTATTCCAAGAGTTTTACGCGTATTACCTTGTTTGTTCTTCCAACCTTTCTCAAGAGGAATATATTTACTCCCATTTTAGACTTGAAAACACTAAAGTACAGAGGTACCTTGGATATCTTGCCTGAGGTCACATATCTAGTTATTGGTAGAGTCATGGTTTATACCTAGGCAGTCTGGCTGCGGAGCCTGTTACATAGACCCTATACAGTATTGATTCTGTATATGTGCATGTGGGATGCCTGATAGTATTCTATTTCTCCTTGGGAGGCTTTCCCAACCTCTGTATCTCTTCTCTCTAGGACTGCTTTAAACTTGCTCTCATCCTGATCAGTGAGGCCACCACTATTCTTACTTGGTGATTAGATCAGTTAGGAATGTCTTTGGATATAAGGGATAGAAACACTAATGGCACAGTACATTTAATGATTAGGGCTTTATTTTTCTTAAATAACAAGAGGTCTTGGACATAGGCGGTTGAAAGCTGATGCAGCTGCTGGATACTCTTGATAGGGACTCAAACCTGTTCTTTGTGCTCTTCCATCCTTACCTGCTGACTGTTGACTTCATGCTTGTTAGTCTCATGGAGGCAAAAATGGTTTTTGTAACTCTAGTATTAAAGATCCATTCCAGGTAGAAAGAAAGGGATGGAGGGATTCTAAAAGGGGACAGCCAGCCTTGTTCATCCTTTTATATCCAAAAAGAAAAAGCATTTCCAGAAGATTCATGCAATTGACATTTTATGTCCTATTGGCCAGAACAAGGTCATATGGTCAGTCCTAGAGACCAAGCACATGGAATCATGTTATCATGACTGGTTTAGACCAGACACAGTGTGTCATCTGGGGCTTCAAGGATATACTACCACCCACATAAGTTGAAGTTGTATTGACAGAAGAAAGGTTGGGTGGAGGTGGGTACTGGGGAGACAGGTGACCACGTTGACCCTTTCAATGAATGAATATCTTTAGGTAGATACTGTGATGGAAATATTATTGAGACTTTGGCTCACTGTTTTTGTATGCTTTCGTGAGTTTTTGTCTGCCACTGTTATCACTGTGGTGTTCTAATGTTATTTTTCTATTTCTCTTTTCCCTTTTACATTTATTTGTATCAGTATGAACTTGTGTCTATTTTATGGATTAGAATCCAACAATCTCATTTATTTTGTTTCATAAATTTTTACAGCTTTGACCATAGAGAGCTAAGATGGATTCCCCAGCCCTTTTGAGCTATCTCTATCCTTTTTGAGCATTTTTAATTTCTGGCACAATAGGCTTATTTTGTATTTTCCCTGTCCCAGCATTTGAATCAACAGTTCAAGGAGCCCAGCCTCCTTTTATTGGAGAATAGTATTTAGAAGCCAAGATCTTGGAATTTTCTCTGCTTATTGCTGTTGTTGTATCAATTTTTTTAAGACCCTGTCTGTGGGGAGAGCCAGGGTAGTATTACACTAACTCATGCATGCATATAGCTACTTTACTTCTGTATGTCTGTAGATGTGCACAAAACATCTGAGTTCACACTGATACCTCAGATGAAACCCAGTATCACAGGATTCATTTCAGCCTTCCTGTGTTCCTTATTTGCATTTTCTTTGACAGTGAGAAACCTGGTTCTCATTATCCAGGATATGTTTACTTGTTTGTTCAGCCCTAGTGTATGTATAATATGCTTGAGAATTGCTAACCCATTACCCTGTGAGAAACAAATTCACTAACTGCAGCATAAAATTTGTACATCATTCTTGTTCTCTTGAGCCTTACAGTATCTGGTCACTGTTTCCAAAGTGCTCTTTGACTTTTATTGTGCTATTTAACAAATCAAATAGTTGTTGGATTTGTCAAATGTAGGATAAAATGAAGAAAAATAGGAAAGTATGTAAAAGATGAAGGAATTAGGGCTGTTTTTGAGGGAAATATGTGTGTTTCTCTGAAATCCTAGATTGGTTTTTGACTTCTGACATAGTTGCTAAGAGGTATTTTAGGTAATTTTGATTCAATTATCAGTTCTATCAGAGAGGTGAAATAATATGTTAATACAATACTTAAATTCCTTTGTATATTTTACTAGTATTAAAATTGTTGATTTTTAAAAATTCCCTTTTGATATGCTTGCAAAAAGTTATATTTTAGTATGTTTAATAATGGCACATGATGTATATCCAGTCTGATCCCATTACGAATTGTTTTAAAATAATTAGGTAACCTACCTTTTTTTTTTTTTTTTACTTTAAAGGTCATTTTACCAGCACACTGTATGTAGTATTCTTGGAGAATGCCAATAGTATAATGCATTAAGTCTCTTGCAGTGATAAATTATTGTTCTGTTTTCTAGAAGAGGTGAATTTGAGAAAAATTGGGAAGAGTTGTTTCCTTCTTACATATAGATTGCCAAATTAAAAAATATATATATTGGAGCCCACCAGATTTCTTATCCTTAATGGAGCACCTAATTTGGGTGGTACTGTAAATAGAAACATACCTGAACTGAAAAGTCGTGCAAGAAGAGATATAATGATTGTATATTTAAGAGTTTTTAAAACAATAGTAGTTATATTTGCTCTTATATATATATTTTAAAGATTTTATTTAAGAGAAAGAGCACAAGCAGAGGGAACAGTAGGGAGAGGGAGAAGCAGACTCCTCACTGAGCAGGGAACCTGACCTGAGCCAAAGGCAGATGCTTAACTGAGCCACCCAGGTGTCCCTAACTTATATTTCTTTTGTGTGCCATAACTTAAAGAAAAATGTCTCTGCACACAATATCATTCTAGTCAACTTAAACAGCTCCAGTAGATAACATCTGGCCATATAAATAGCCAGCTTATTGAGAAAATACAGAGTATATTACATTTTATATTTTGTTAAATAAATACCCTATTAAACAAATACTATCCAAGTATAATAAAATTGTAACTATATTCATTACTATGTGTCAGTTCTATGTCTACGGAAACAATCAAGTTTTAAAGTATATCTTGGGAGGATTTGCCAGGTAACAAAATTCAGTGAGTCCTGTAAGGAGTAATTGCTGATTTGAGTTAATCAGAGTTATGTCTGTTAGAGTTCACTTAAAATGTAGAGTACAAAATGGGATCTCAGGAAAGCTATAAAAGTTATTTCATTGGGTTTAATGACATGACTTAAAATTAGAAATGCAACTGCCACTGCATCTTATAAGTTACAGCAAGTAATATTAAAAAAGATGGATTATAGGTTCTTGTCCTTTTCCCTTTTCCCTCTTTTTAGCTTTAAAATATTTATTTTTATTTATTCATTTTTTCCCCTTTCAAGCCTCTTTCCAATCTCATTTGATTTTTAAGGATTTTGAGAAGCAATAGGAAGTAAAGGAGATCTCAAAACAGATTTTTGAAGTGGACAGAAGGGGCATGTATCATGCATGTATATAATTTATCGTATGTGATGATTTTTAGAATTGTTATAAGCATAACAAATGTATATATAACATACATATAGCACATGTATATAAAATGTAGGTACATAACAAGGTCTCAAAATCAATATTAGTATAAATTGTCCTTCCATCTAAACAACCATCTGTTCTGTTGTAGCCTGCCTCATCAGAGTCTTTTCTGAATAGACAGGCTTTTTTATGTAGAATTCTGCCAATAAATTATGTATCCCAATATGTTCCCTGTTTTTTATAAAACTGGACAGTATTTGAAAACATAGAAACCTCATCCAAAACTAATCACTGCTAAGTGATCAAATAGGATTGCATGGTAGCTGGTTGCTAAATGCTGTATTCTGCTGTAAAATAGCATAAGGGCACGCAGGGGCTGTGGTTTGTGAGCATTTTGTGTTACTGGATATACTAAGTGTCAATTTTAGTTAGCCTTTGGGTTTTATGCATAGCCAAGGTTATTTGGTTTTGTAAAAATAAATTAATGGGGAAGGATTGTTCCTGTGGAGTGTCAGATTTTACTCTGTAAAAAAAAAAAAAAAAAAATTTTTCTTGATTAGCTTTAACAATAACTTTAAATTCATGTAGACAACTGATTTTTTTTTTTTTATTTATTTATGATAGTCACACACACACAGAGAGAGAGGCAGAGACACAGGCAGAGGGAGAAGCAGGCTCCATGCACTGGGAGCCCGATGTGGGATTTGATCCCGGGTCTCCAGGATCGCGCCCTGGGCCAAAGGCAGGCGCCAAACCGCTGCACCACCCAGGGATCCCCGACAACTGATTTTTTTTTAATAGTTTCAAACTATTTTTTCATGGGAAAGAAGTTGTAATGTTGGCCAAGGTCTCAGACTAGTCTTTAGAAGCTCACTTAATGTATGAATGTAGCAGGATTGTCCTAATTCTAGTAGTGAGATATTGTTTCTAGCTTCTGCAATTCTGGCAGGAAACTTGAGATTGGGACTCTGGATGGGGCTGTGGAGGCAGGTTTAAAGGGAGTGGAGGAAGGACCTCCCCTGCTCCTGAGGCCTTCCGTACTAGAAGTGGTGCCTTCTGTATGTCTAGGCCCAACTCCTGTTGGTGAGTAATTACAGAGCCTCATTTTATGTAGTAAAGCTCCATTTGCCCAATAAACCACAGGCTACATTATAATATTTCAGTTTTCCTCTTTCGTATAGTCCTTGTGCATGAGCAATGGTAGCTTCAAACTAATTATAATATGGAACTGAAATCTGAGTGTTCCTGGAGAAGCTTGGAATACATTGACAGCTTTTTCTTTGAAAATTACTTTAATTTCTTTTATCTTTGTTCAGTATCTTAAGCTTTTAAAATAAGTAGTTTTCAGGAGAGCTGTTCTTCTTTCCTGTAATGTCACAATCCCACATAGTGATAGCAGGCTAAAATTCACTGAAAAGTAATTCTCTCTCTATCTCTGTCTGTCTCTTTAATGACAACACTGTCAAACTAGCAGTGGATTGATGCAAATAATTTTTGTGGGCTGTAGCTATTACTGTCCTACATGTGGAATTTCAGGTGTATTGAGGCTTTATGCAAGCTTGAAGTATAGGCAGCTGATCTGATAGTTTGCACATGTGAAGGTGTTGAAATTTATTGTGTTTTTATTGGAAATTCCCATGTAAAGTTTCTAAGGGATGACAGAGTAAGCTGAGTTACTCTACAATTAAAGGCTTCATGATTTTTCTCTCTTTCAGGTTTCTATTGTCCATAGGAACGGCAGAGTGATGTTTCTTCCAAAGCTATAACCTTCAAAATCCCTTCTTTCTTCAGACTTTCCTCTAAAGTGTTACGTTTCAGTAATTCTGTGGTTAACCCTTGAGAATCCTTGATTTATTTGCTATCGAGAGAAATGACAATCTTGAGATACGAATGCTATTCAGGAAACTTTACTAGTGATCAGATAGCTACAATTCTGGTTAATTTGGATTGCAATTTTTGGCTGGGTTCTGGATGATACAGCGTTGTAATGGTCACCTGAGTTCAGATTTGGCATTGTTGTCTAGATTTTGCCCTACACCTCTTTTTCCTGTAGGAGGGATACTTCTGTCTTTTTTCTCTACTTTTACACTTCTGACTATTCTTGAAATGTTCAAGTATCATCTTCATGGCCTCCTTCTGGGAGAAACTAGAGTCCTGTTCACTTTGAACCCGGGAGCCTGTGGCCCTGGTGTGCCTCTGCAGGGTGCGTTGCATTCTCTCTCTCTCTCTCTTTTTTTTTTTTTTTTTTTTTAAGATTTTATTTATTTATTCATGAGAGACACACAGAGAGAGGCAGAGACACAGGCAGAGGGAGAAGCAGACTCCCTGTGGAGAGCCCGATGTGGGACTTGATCCCAGGACCCCAGGATCATGACCTGAGTCAAGGGCAATGCTCAATCGCTGAGCCACCCAGGCATCCCAGGTGCATTGCTTTATCTCTGGTCAAAGGAGGAGGCTGTTGGGGATTCTTAAGAGCTTGGCTTGGGTGATGAAGAAATCAGATGTGGTTTTTTTTTTGTTGAAAGGGAAAGGATAATGAGGCATATGATAAAGTATGTTGTAGAGAGTGGTTGTTGACTAAGGAATTAAGCATTGATGGGCTGATTTAATCCTAGATCATTTAGGGCTTCTGCTCTGACCGAAGAGTAAGAAGTAGCTAACATGTTGAAGAAAGTATTTTTTAGTGAAAAAGTGGTGGGCTTCTCATTTGATATAATTACAGATATAGTGGACTATTCTAAGAAGTAGCTAACATGTTGAAGAAAGTATTTTTTAGTGAAAAAGTGGTGGGCTTCTCATTTGATATAATTACAGATATAGTGGACTATTCTATTCTATTCTTTTTCGCTGAACCTTTGAATAGACCTCTTGGAGAGCAGTAACTGAATGTGAAAAGTGACGTCATCTCTGAAACAAAGTGCCGGAAAAATGCCCTCAAAGTCTCTGAAATTGTATGCAAAGATCTAGCATTAAAGGAAAGGCTTAGTAGAAGTTGCATATAGGGCTGGAGTTCTTTAGTGACTTTAGAATTCAAAGTATTTTTTGACGTTTTTTTGTATAGTATAGAACGTCATGATAATATACAGGGGAAAAAAGTATATTTCCATTGCTACTGCAGGGTACATAGAAGAATGAGTATAATTTGCTATGAAAATACGTATATTTGGTTATATTTGGATCTTCAGTGATGTTTGTATGTATTTGTGTGGAATCCATTTTGAGTTTAGTTACATACTTAACTAAGGAACACAGAAATGAGGCTCAACTTGCAGAAGGATAAACTACTTTAATAGAATGTCATAATCACAAGAGTAAAGACCAGCTAACCATTTTTCTTTTATACTCAGAATTTTCATTACTATAAAATTTCACGTTAATAAACAACTAAACTTTAAAAACAACTTTCATAAATTTAATTAGTTGTTTATTAACAAATAGAGAAGCACAAACTTGCTCTTCTTCTTTTTGAGGAAGCGGAATCTGTATAGTTACCTAAGCCTTAAATTTCATGATATTGAGTTGGGATTACTGACATTTAGTATATGAAAACATATATGCTTTTGGAATTACTTTAGAAATATTCCTTCATGTTTTAAAGTAGAATAATTCTCTGGTTGAAAAATGAGCTTTAAAGTCTTATTTTCCACAAATTCTTATTAGAATTGAGGATTTATATTACATCAAATTATGTTAAATTTGTGTCATGCTGATTAGTAGAGGTTGGATGTAAAAATGTAAATTGATTTTTTTTTTGTGTGTGTGATAAAGAAGACTGATACAACTAGGGAGTTTTCTTCCCCCTTAGAAATATGAGTTACAAAAACGTGGAAAATGAAGAATACATTAACTTGTAATGAAGAAGAGCATTTTTTTTCCTTCTGCCTCATATTGTTTAGTAATTTTAGAGTAAATGTTGTAGAATTAACTCTAGCCAGTCTTACTGTGAAGAGGGAGGATGTTTGTGGATATGTCTAAAGCTAACTGCAAGCAGTATTTGGATCTTTTTTGAAAGATAAAAGGTGATGAACTTAATGGTGTGTAGTTCCGGTAGCTTTAGTACTGGCAGCAGGAAATGAGCTGTTTGTGAAAATAGCATGAAATGTAATTCAGAGCATCTGTCTAATTTATCAGCAAGAACATACTGCTCAAGTTTTAAAATATATCAATTGCTCTAGGTACCCATTATTGACCTGTTCAACCTGTTCTGAGAAAAGTTTGCCAGTCGTCTTAAAATAAGCCAAATGAACCTCTTATATTTATTTTTAAGTATTAATTAAAATTTGAATTTGTATCCACTCACTATTAAAACAAATAAAAACTTGATTAAGGTATAATAACCAGAACCAGGAAAGTATTTAGCCTGATGAGTTTTCACATATTGGATGTACCCCCCTGTCATCAGTACCCAAATCTTCTTGCTAGGCCTGTAGTGAGGACTGTGGGAGACCTCTGTAGGTCTCTAGATTTAGCAGTGTGGAATCATTGCTGACTGATGTGAGTGTTTGCATTGGGTGGGAGTGAAAGCCTGATAGTGTAGTGGGTTTAAAGAGAATGGGATATCAAGGGATTGGGGAAAAAATTAGGATTTTCAAAAAAAAATTTTGAGGGATTTTGCATTAACATCAATGAGAGAAATGGAGAGAGAGCACTAGGGATATAGGTGTGTGTGTGTGTATGTGTGTGTGTGTGTGTGTGTGTGAAAGTATGGAGAATTAATACTCCACATTAAGCATTATGTGAGCTGAAAAAAAATTTTTTTTGAGGGATTTTGCATTAACATCAATGAGAGAAATGGAGAGAGAGCACTAGGGATATAGGTGTGTGTGTGTGTGTGTGTGTGTGTGTGTGTGTGTGTGTGTGAAAGTATGGAGAATTAATACTCCACATTAAGCATTATGTGAGCTGATAGGAATGGTTATATGGGAGAACAAAGGGTAGAAGGACAGAAGTGATGGGATTTCATGATGAGCTCTAGTACAAGATGGAGTGGGATCCAGGGCATGGGAAGAATGGAGTGGAGGAGCATGAACAGTTGCTTGTGTAGAAAGGAGAGCAGTGATGATGTAGGTGGGCAAATGTATTTGTGTGACTTTGTGCAAGTTTTCTGACTCCCTTTTATTGTGAAGAAAGATGAAAAGGTAAGAGTGAGAAGGAGGTTGGAGGGGAGAGAAGTGAAATAACTAGATGAGCATGGAGCATGTGGACCTTGTGTAGACCTGCTTCCAGTCATTCAACTTGGGCCATCCTCTGTCCCTGAGAAGCATGTTGTGACTTTGAATAGTTTTTTCATTTGATTTGAGATTAGTTATTCCCATTTGTCATCAAATAATTCCATCTCCATGTATAATTCAAAGGTATTTAAAATGCCCCCCAAGCCTTTTAGCTCTGCTGTTGTAAAAGTCTGGAAAAAGTCAGTCAGTGTCCTCTCAAATTTTCAGTCCAAGAACATGCAGGATTTAAAACACAGGGAAGCGCTTAGGAGTGGGAACTCTGGGGCCGGACTCCTGACGGCTGGCTCTAGGGTCCTGGCCGTCTCAATGGCCCTCTGCTGTTTTCTCATCTTCACACCTGGAAGTGGAAGTGTGGTACTACCCATTCAACAAAGCACTCAGAACATTTAGGGCTCAGGGAGTGCCAGTTAGAAAGGATGATTGCTCACCCCTTCAGCTTCCATATTGTGGCAGAAGCAGCTTTAAAACAACAACAACAACAACAGCAAACTTCCTGGGTGGAAGCAGTTAGCCTCTTTTGAGTCCAGTTTCTTTCCCTTGGTCACTCCCATTAATCTACAATACATACAGCAAAACTCAAGTTAATTATTTTTCCATTTAGTAAGGTGGGCCCAGCTCCAATCTGCTCTGACAGTGACTGCTCTAACAGTTGCTTTTGATTGAGTTGCCTGGTGCCTTCCAGGAAAGCTCTCTCCCTCCTGATATGGGAGGGGTTCAAATGACACAAATACTTCCTCAGTGTTTCTTCCTGGGTCTGCGATAAAATTGGCTACCCACCAAGAAGTGGCTGAATAAAGGAGAACCACAGCATGAGTGGATTCTTCTTGCTTTTGGGATAGGGCAAAGGTGGCTGTGTTACGATCTCTAAATATTTGTCGAATACTGGAAACCTTGTCTAACCTGATGATTTTCTATATTTAAAAAAAAAAACTCAAAGAATTTATATGTGTTCTGAGGAAATAGGACATTTTGGGGTTTCACCAGATGAGTAAAACTGCATTGTGCACAAAATGTGCTGTTTTACTGAGAATAGTAGTGCATGTTAAAAAGAGGCATTTTTGTAAACTAGTTTGTTGTAATTGAGTCTCAGTGAACCAGGAGGCCATGACAGACATGGGAGCTGACTAGGAAATATTTTATGGAAGCAGGAAAGCACTGGATATTAGACCTGGTTCTTGGCTATTTTGCACATCTGCTGAGTGCAAACCCGTCTGGTGTGCTATAGGGGAGACCAACGTTTCTGCCCTTGAGGTATGGTGTGGCGATGGTATAAAATTGTAGGATTTATGAGAACCCAATTTAGTCTGTTCTCCCCCTTATATATCCATGCAGCCAGAGTATGCAAATGCAGCCTCATACTGTATGGTGATGATTAACTGATGCCATGGTTTGTCAGTGTACAGGTAGGATTGCAGGAGGCTGGCATCCGCATGTAACTTGTTGTAGGATCACTGTGCTTTTAACTGTTCAACCAACTGATTTCACAGCAGTTACCACATAGTTATATTTTCAAGTTACAGAACATTTAATCAACATAGGAATTTTATTTTGTGGAGGGGAAGAGACATGACCAATTCAGAAAATTCTGTTTAACATCAGGTGGGCTGCAATTTTTTATCTTTTCTTGAACCAGTATTTTTAGACATGCCTTGTTGGTTACATACAACTTCTTGGATGCTGATCTTCCTAAAATAATATTTAGTCATCTTTTTAGTCATCCATAATAGCCCATTTAAGGACTATAATTCCATTTTTGACAAGAATATAAAATTTCAAGTGTTGAATTTTGCTTTGTATTATTTGTAAATGAATTTTATTATGGCTGTAAGAAAATTGGTGAGTGCTTGATTCAAGACAATATATACTTATAAAGTGAATATAATCTGTAAAATTAGCCTTAAAGTGATATACAGAATATTATATCATTTAATATGGCAAAGTGTCAAAATAAGGATTTTTTTGGTAACAATCTTTTTTTTTTTTTTTTTTTAAAAGATCTTATTTATTTATTCATAGAGACACACAGAGAGAGAAGCAGAGACATAGGCTGAGGGAGAAGCAGGCTCCATGCAAAGAGCCTGACATGGGACTCCATCCAGGGTCTCCAGGATCAGGCCCTGGGCTGAAGGCGGCGCTAAACCGCTGCGCCACCAGGGCTGCCCAACAATCTTAACAATTCATGGAAATGAATAGTAAAGTCAGTAAAACAAAATGCTAATTATCTGATTCAGTGATCACTAGGAATATTGAGTGAAAGCTAAACTAGAGAATAGCAGTGTTATACTGCTTCTTGGATGGACACAGCTTAACTAGAAAAAATTAGATCTTAATCAGAAAGGCAGTATCAAGTTTTAGGTAGAAATTTTTATTGCAGTGTAAAATTTGGTTTTTGTGTTGTGTGTCAAATATATTGTCTTGTAAGTGAACTTGTTTTTTTAATAAGAGAATTATTTACTTTTTGTTTGTATATTTTGAGGTAAAGGATATGTTGCTATTCAGCTTTTAGCTTGTATACTTTGAGCTCTGGTGGTGGTGGTCTGCTAATGAATATTTTAGCAAGCTGACCCAACACAGGCATTTTAGGAAATTCTAGTACTTCCCGTTCCATCAATCAATAGTGATTGAGTTACCTACTCTTGATCCCAAGCCCTGGTAGGCATTTTAAGGATTATGGATCTGTCACCAATATTGGACATGTATTTCCTTAGTACTCTGTTTTTGAGGAATGGTGGTACCATGTTGACAAGATATATCTGAAATTAGTAACTTTAACACGTTAGTTGAGATAAAGTCTGTTATTAATATAATAACTGCAGTAATTATCTTTTGGTTAATATTTTCCTGCTTCTATTTTTTTTCTATTTTTATACTTTTAGATTTATGGGTCCTTATATTTTAGCCCTCTTATAAATAGCATACAGCTGTTTTTCAGTTTTATATACAGTCTAACTATCTTTAAACAAGAAAGTAGAAATTCTACTTTGTTTCTTGACTGTAATTACTGATAGTTTGTTCTTATTCCTCCAACTTTTTTTTAGAATGAAAGTTTTTGTGTGAATGTGTCTTAATTTTTTACTTTGAAATAAATGTAGATTTACAGGAAGTTGCAAAGAAAAAATATATATGGAGGTCTTATGTATACCTCACCCAGTTTACACTAATGATAACATCCTTCACAAATATAGTAGATATCAAAACAGTATCAAAACTAGGAAATAGACATTAGTACTTTTCACAAAGCTGATGCATATTTCACCAGTTTTATATGTATTCATGTGTGCATGTGGCATGTACTTTAGTCTACAGAGTTTTCTCTTGTTTATGTCTGTAAAACTGCCACTAAATCCAAGATATAGAACTATTACATCACCATGGGCTCCCTCATGCCACCTCCTTATAGCCTTACCTACTTCTCCCTCCCTGCCCCCCTTTTCTAGCCCTAACTTCTGGCATCCACCCATCTGTTCTGTTGCTGCAATTTTCTCTTAAGATTTTATTTAAGTGAAACTATACCATATGTAACTTTCTGGAATTCTCTTTTTTCCACTCAGTATAATTCCCTTGAGGTCCATTTGAATTGTTGAGTGTATCAAGAGTTAACTCCTTTTACTACAGAGTAAGACCATGGTCGAAATGAAACTTTTTAAACCATTTACTCGGTTTGGGCTGTTTCCAGTTTTTGGCTATTTCAAATAAAGCTGCTATAAACCTTCATGTACGGGTTTTTGTGTGAACAGGTCTGTGAACAGGTCTTTATTTCTCTGGGATAACAATTGCCCAGGATTGCAATTGCTGGATCATGGTAGTTGCAGGTTTAGTTTAAGAAACGGACATACTCTTCCAGGGTTGACTGTTCTCACATATGCATGAGTGATCCAATTCCTCTGTAGTTTCCCAAACACTTAGTATTGTCACTCTTTATATTCCACATATTCTGGTAGGTGTGTAGTGATCATCATTGTGGTTCTAATTTCCCTAATAGCTATGGTTCATGCGCTTATTTCCTATCTGTATATCTTTTTAGTGAAATGTCTATTCATGTTTTCTGCCCAGTTTCTATTTGGATTCTCTATTTTTTATTTTTTATTTTTTGGTAATTGTTGAATTTTGAGAGTTTTCTGTATTTTAGACACAAATCCTTAGTGAGATATGTGGTTTTCAAATATTTATTCCCAGTCTGTAGTATTTCATCCTCTTAACAGGGTCATTTGCAGAGCAGAGATTCTTTGTTTTTGTTTTTGTTTTTGTTTTGTTTTTTCAGAGCAAAAATTCTTAATTTTGACAGGATTCTTACCAATTTTTCTTGTTGGATATCATGCTTTGGGTGTCAAATGTGACTTTCTTTGTTCTTATCTGGGCATTTTGTTTTTATAATTTTTATTTTATGGTAGATAAAGAGGAAAAAAGTTGAATGTTCTGCCACTTTTAACTGAACATCAGGGTAAACAAATAATTCATATGAGGGAGTTTCTCTTTATAGAAGTATTCCAGGTAATAAGTAAAAGAGTAATGATAGAATTAGAATCTCACCAACTCCTATAAGCAATGATAAAATTAAAAAGCAGCAATTAAATTAGAATCTCAAATCCTAACAAAATGATTGATGTAGACTGTGACCACACCAAAAAGAAAGATGTTTTAGTCCACTTGGCTATTGTAACACAGTACTACAGCCTGTTAGCTTATAAACAACAAAACTTTATTTCTCACAGTTCCAGAGGCTGAGAAGTCCAAGATCAAGGTGCCAACATGGTCATCTTGTGTTGAGAGCCTGCTCTCTAGCTTTTGGCTGGCTCCTTCTCTCTGTGTCTTCACTAGGTGGAAAGACTGAAGGGTCTCAGTAGGAGACCTTTTATAAGGCACTAACCTCATTTATGAAAGCTCTTACCCTCAGACCTAATGACCTCCCAAATGTCCCACCTACTACTAATGCTGTCACCTTTGGAGGAAGCTATCGAAAGTGAAGCTGGTACTTTATTGTTATGTGATTTGTGGCTTTAAAAGGTTAACTAAAATAGCAACCAAGCATATTCAGTTCTAAATAATAACTGGGTGATGGACATTAAGGAGGGCACGTGATGTAATGTGCACTAGGTATTATATAAAACTGAATCACTGACCTCTACCTCTGAAACTAATAATATACTATATGTTAATTAATTGAATTTAAATTAAAAAAATAAAGAGATGGGACAGTTAAGATATTCTTAGATCCTAGAATTTGCTTTGGAGGTAGTTAAATGTTAACTTTATATTTTAACTTAAACATACCAGTTAGAAATTTTAAGCACAGAAAACATAAATGGGGTATATAACTTATTGATGAAGCCAAACATTGGGTTAGTTGGCACGGGAGAAATAAGTAGCATGTTCAGCTCCACTGTCAGAGCAGGCAAGAATAGATTTAGAGCCTGGGGTTAGGGAGGCAAGAAATTGACTGACCAAACTAATAGATTATAAGAAATTTAGGCAATAGAGGAGTATTCTTTTTTTTTTTTTTTTAAGATTTTATTTATTTATTCATGAGAGAGAGAGAGAGAGAGAGAGGCAGAGACATAGGCAGAGGGAGAAGCAGGCTCCATGCAGGGAGCCTAATGTGGGACTCGATCACGCCCTGGATGGAAGGCAGGCGCTAAACCACTGAGCCACCCAGGAGTATTCTGTGTGATACCATTAGATACAGTCAGCAAAACTTAGAATATGGAATGAACTGCCTAGCTCCTACAGCAAATAAATTGCAAGGAAACTAAAAAGAGATGGAAGGGAGACCTGGATTAAAACACACTTATGAGGGCACCTGGGTGGCTCAGTGAGTTAAGTATCTGCCTTTGGCTCAGGTCATAATTCTGAGGTCCTGTGATCAAGCCCTGCATGGATGGGGGAGGGGTTCCCTGCTCAGTGGGGAGTCTGCTTCTCCCTCTGCCCTTGCTCCTCTGCTCTCTATAGCTCACTCTTTCTCTTGAATAAATAAATAAAATCTTTAAGAACAAACAATTATGTATGGACCTTATTCAAATTGTCATTTGAATGAACCAAACTTAAAAAGGAATTTTCTTTGATACAAGAAAGTTGAATACAGTGTAATAGATACTAAGCAATAATTGTTCCTTTGATCTTTATTTTTTGGATGTGACAATGGCATCGTGCATATGTATTTGAAAAAAAAAACCCTCATCTTTTAGAAATGCCTGCTGGAATATTTATAGATGAAATGATACCTTGTCTAGAATTTACTTCAGTTTTGCTTTTGTTGCCTTTGTGTTGAAAAGCTGAAAGAAGGTAAATACCATGTTTTCTTAGAGTATAAAAGTTACTACTCTCCAGTACCCCCTACCTTTACCTGTGTACAGAAGTCCTCAATCATGAATGAAGACCTGTCTTGGAAATGATGTAATTTTGAATCTTGTTCCTGAATTTTGTTTATAATGAACTGTTAGAAATTTATGTTGAAGATAACTGTCATTTACCAAGTCATATTCCATGGTTATATTCATATGCACGTATTTTGACTTGGTAGTTTATGATGTGAACAAAAGTGTCTTGTGCTTTATAGGATAGTTAATATTGTCTTATGGAAGGAAAGAAAGTCAGTGATCATTTTCAGCAGTTTAGTTGACATAGACATATGTTTTCTGCCCATAAGCCCAAATATGTATTCTTCTGACATATTTACTGTTTCTATAAACTATGGTATTCTTAAATATTTCAAAAATGTGACTACTATAATATTTATCCTCTGCTGATATATTATTTACAGCATAAACTAGGGTTATAAATTATGAGAAAAATTCATATTAAAACAACTACAAATTCCCAAGAGACAATATTTTAGATACCAATCAGTGCTTTCATTAATTCCTGAAAAAATTTTAAATACCTGTCTTTTATAGTCCATTTTCTAGTGTTCCTCAGCCCTGTATGATTTCAGTCTTGTTCATTTCATAGCTAAAAGTAAAGTATTGTAAATTTATGAAGTTCAAGTGGCATGGTATAAGTATTAGAAGTCAGCCCCTACAAGTGTGGATGATACCTGTGGTGGGAAAGGATGAGCAGAGGGGGATAGGGTGCATTTTTTGTTAAACTTAAAAACATTTTGCCTAACTTTTTAGGGGCCTCATAAGTGGGCATATCAGCTCATTCTTGAGCTTAAAACTATGATTTTTTTTCATTGTAAATATCAAAAATTATGAGCTACCCTAGATTTTACCTGACTTGGAAGCTAACAAGTCAGCCAGCTCCATTCTCATGGACACTGGATGAAAGACACAAGACCCATAAATCAGAGATGAAGGTCAGTTTATTACTCACAGCAGTAGCAGTATTCAGATGATTAGTGGTTTTTGTGCCAGTTTTCTGGATCTCATTTCCCACAAGATTATGTGAGGAGGGTCAGAGAACTGTTTGTGCTGTGGATTGCATTACAGACTGGAACCCAGAATCCAGAACTCAGGAATCTCAGATTTTTTATAATGAGAAGTAAATGCCCTGGAAGGAGATAATTATCTTTATTTTACTGGGGAGTAAGCATGCTGGCACTTGGCTGCAGAAGTGACACTGTCTCTGTCTTCCAAACTATCCTTGAAAAGATAGTCTGGAATAAAAACAGTTGACATCTCATGTTTAAGGACTGGTAGAAACATGAGAGGCCCGTGGAAAACGGGCTCTCAACAGTATCTACCTTCTGTACTGTCTTGACTTCTGATGAATTTTCACATGAATCATCCCACTCTATCAACCAGTCTTATCAGATCAACATTCAGATTATATCTGTTCAGTTTGTCTCATGCACAGTTTAGCCAAGAGCTGTAATAGTAATACTTTAAACAGTAGGAAGAGGCCGAGCTAGACATAGTGATAATACCCCAAAGGTCAGTAAAAATAGAGTAAGGTTCATCAAGGTCCTATTGCTCAGAGCTTTAAGAATAGCCTTGAACTTTGCCTATGGAACAGAGATACCTTGTCTGCTTTGCTTCTGCGTCGTTGGTGCTGAGATTGAACAGCTGTAGCAGTCTGGTATTCTGAGTCTCAGTTTAGCCAACAGCTACATGAACCAGTGACTTTGCTTCAGGTAGCAATGTTGGGAATAGTTTTCCCCAGAGGGGGAGCTGCCACCTTTTCATGGAAATCTAAGATGTCAACTGGGAACCAGTCTAGCTCATTCTGGATTATATTATTTCTGTTTGTCACAGGACACTTATGGGCCCTTCCATCTTGATAGTTATTGAGTTCAAGTTGAGCCATCCTCAATGGAAATATCAGGCCAGAGAGTCACGGGAGTTTCTATGGGTCAGGTAGTTTGTTTCAACAAGAGCCCAGCAGCATGTTCATAGCAGCTTTTTAAAAGGGATGCACTTGGTAACCATGACATGGAGAATCCATGACATGGAGAATCCAAAAGCCCAAAGCAGGTCTCTGGTTGGAGGCTGCTGCCTGCCTTGCTCAGTACTCCAGTTGGTAAAATCATTAGTCACAGAGACTTGTTCAAAGGTCATTCAGGCGATGGAGCCCCAAGGGTTGAGAGCATACTACGGATTGTCAGAGGATTTCCCACAGAGCCTCTTTGTTCATGCTAACCTCAATGGCTGCTGGTTTGTAGATTAGCAGACTCTAAGTATCAAGTAGAATGCTCAAGTGTGGAACATAGTGGGCATCATCCAAGAAGGTATTGGGCCCCAACTTGGTGGTGGTAGGGGGACTGAAGAGCCCTTCAGTGGACTTTTGGCTTCCAGAAGGATTGAGCATGGATCTGACCACTTAATTCCAAGAAATGTAACTAAAGAAAGCTCTTGTATCTTTGGGAGTTATTAGCCACTTTTGCAGGCAGAGGTGTGGTAACGCCACAGTCAGGACTGTTGGAATGAGGCTTCACTTTCTTGTAACCAGCAGGATCTCTTGTATAGTGAAAACTTTGGATGTCCAAGAACACTAAATCCTGAGCTACCTACTGGTAGGAAATAGGCTGAAGAGTTTAGATTTCCCTAGGGATATACCTGGAGGCCTTGCATATGACTGCAAATTGCTCCTAGGCTTCAGATGCCTTGGGAAAGAAAAGAAATTATTGATAATACTCAAGACAATGACCAAGTGGCATCACTCTGTACTGGATTCTGTTACAGTCACAGCGTTGGGATAGTCTAGAGCAAAAACTGAAATGTCGTTAAGTGACGATTCCACTCTAAGCCTTCAGGTCCTGTTAGCCTCTTTCATAGGCTGCCTGTGGCTGTTAACTATTGAGATACTGTTTCCTTTAAGTACTTAACCAAGGATATGATTTTGCTTTTCCTCCTGGGATTGTATCTTTTAAAGATTTTGTTTATCTTGAGACAGGAGAGAGAGAGAGAGAGAGAGAGAGAGAGAGAGAGAGAGAGAGAGAGGGAGAGAGAAAACACATGCAAGAGAGCATGGGAATGGAGGTGGGAGGGGCAGAGAGAATTTCAGGTGGACTCTGCTTTGAGCAGAGCCCGACCCAGGGCTCAGTCTCATGATGCTGAGATCATGACCTGAGCTGAAATCAAGAGTTGGACGCTTAAATGACTGAGCCACCCAGGTGCCCTAGCCTGGGACTCCATTTTGTTTCAGTTGGTCCATTATGGGAGAAAGAGCAAGAACAGTCTACATGTTTGATAGTAGTTCTTTACATGTTTGTCCTCATCTGGATGAATCTGCTCTAGTACATAGGGACAGGCAGGTACAAGCCTTTCACACATAATTCCTACTACACATTCAGGTACGGAAGTGACAACTATAGTATATAGGAGAGCCCCTGTAAGGTCACTTACTTTGCTCCAGAGGGAGACCTTCTGTCTCCCAAATGTCTTGACTATACGGATACCCTTGAAAAGATAAGTCTAAAACAAAGGCAGCCAGTGCTTTACCTGAAGGTGAGCAAAGATGGAAGCAACTTGGGGAGAATTGTCTCCCAACAGAAAACAATACATTGGCATGCTGTAGCCTCCTGCTGTGCTTGTGATTTGGAGTTCCCTCTAGTCTATTTTGTTGGAATATGATCACATCTATTTTTTGTCTTTTCAAATTTTCCAAAGTTTTGATTCACTGATCTGGTTCTCCTTTATTATTTCTATACTTCAGTATTGTTCCCTCAAAGTGATCCTGAGAAAGGAGTGGCCAGTTTTGCATGCCTGTGCTGATTGACGCTCAGATTTCTTTCCCTTTTGTTTTCAGGAACCCCTTGGCTTCTGGTTTCCCTTTTTACTCAGTGCATCTTCTGGACTTTCCCACTTCTTTTAATGTTTCTCACCAGAATTCTAATTACTCAGTAAGGTTTTATGTTGATACTTGTTCTGTTGTCAAATATGACTGAACATTTATTATATGGCAGTCACCCTCTAGGCCTTGAGGCCATAGCAGTAAACAAAAGAGGTAGGATTCCCTACCCCTCTAGTTCTTTGTACTCTGGTAGACTTTTTGCTAACTCTTCTTTATTACTTAAATCTCATACCAGCTTCATGGAAGTTGGCATTATCTTCCCTTCCCTCGAATTCTGACATCCCATGGTGGATTCCCTTCTTCACCTCTGACACCTCAACCACTCCCACCCCCAACATATTCTTGCACATGTGCTCACCTGCTATGTTCAGGTTTACCCCAAATGTTCATTGAAAAGAAGAGGAAAAGGGTAATATAAATATTTTTTTAAAGAATTAGTTTCTTCCTCAGTTTGTATGTGTATTTTGTGTGTATGAGCATTTTTTTAAAGGAACAATCCACAGTGTTCTTTAGAAATCAATGACTCAGTGACCATATTTGGAGGATGCAATCACATAGAAACACTGAGTAAAAGTGGAAGCTAGGTAGTTTTTCTTCGTGTAAGAGAAATGCTTCTCCCCCTTGTACTAATTAAACCAACACACTTGGTAAATCTTCATATTTTATTTAAGACAAAGTGTGACCCTCTTCCTGGGATCTTATAAAAGGAATTTTGCAGTGTGCTGGTAATTCTGGGGTATGCCAAGATTATTGTACACGGTGACATCCACTCAAACACCACATGTTGCCTATAAACAATGAAAGGTTGTACATACAAGTTCTTGAGAAAAGGTCTTTAAATGTTATTAGTGTATGGCATTCGTGTTTTGGTTATATGAGTATTCACAGTGAAAGCATTCTGCATATTAAATATTCAAAAAAGAATTCTAAGAGATTAGTAAAATTGTTCACTCTAGAGAGGGGGAACTGCTTGGTAGAAGACTGGAAAGAGACTTATTTTATTTTTTATTTTTTGAGACTTATTTTTTTATTCTCTGGTGTATCTTTTGACATTGATTCCAAGAGCATTAACTATTCAGTAAAAAAAAAAAAAAAAATCCCTACAATTTTGATCAATTGTAAACCATTCTAGTTTATTTCTAGACACTGTTGTTCTTAAGGTATTTTGTCACTAGTTCCTGGCCAAAGGAAGGGAAGACACACACAATGTGATAGGGAACTTGCCATAAGATTTGGTGTAAAAGTGCCAAGAAATTTGCTACGCTTCCAATCTTATTATTGTTTTTAGAAATTCACAAGTATTTATATTTACAAAATATTTAAATATCTTACCATTTAAATTTGTTATCTCAAAATTTTACAAGTTTGTCCCACAAAAGGCATAGCAAACAAAAAATGTTTATTTAACAAACGAAACAATTTTTTATACCAGCCAGTGGAAGAAACTAGCCCTAGACCTTCTAGTTCACAGATATTTTGTGGGTCCACATTGTAAATCTCTCTTCAGAGAACAAAACTAAATCTTATTGGTTCTAATATCTTTACCAGAAATAACGAGCACTGTAGGTATTCGGTATTAAATGCCAACTACTTAATGGATTTTGAACAAAAGGATGAATGAAATATAAGTGCAAACCAAGTCTCACAGTCGACTGAAAAATTTGGAAGAGAGTAACTTACATAATTGAGTAAGTACTTGCTTTCAAAGAAGATGTTAGAAACATCTTAGCAGATTTTTTTTTTTTTTAAAGATTTTATTTATTCATGGAGGGCGGGGGCAGAGGCACATGCAGAAGAAGAAGCACGCTTCCCACAAGGAGCCCAATATTCGATCCTGGATTCCAGGATCATGCCCTGAGTGGAAGGCAGATGCTCAACCACTGAGCCATCTCCATCGTAGCATATTCTAAGAAAAAAAAACAACAACAACTGCATTTTTGCTTTAACAAACTAAATTTCATTTTTTTGTAATAATTTCCTCAAGAGGAAAACCTTGAGTTATGTTTTCTTAATTTTATTTTCTGTTAATGGATTTCCTTATACCTCTTTTATCTTATAATTGTTCTTTGTAATTTTCCCTTTTATTTTAGGAGGTTTCTTGAACATATCTTCTATATCTATAATGAAGTCTTTTGTCAGTGACTATTCTGTTGTTTACTTCTTGTATTGAATTTCATTATAATTTGTTTGTCCCTCCTCACTCCTGTATGACTTTCCTTCCTTCCTTTGTTAACCTCATAATATCCTCAAATCTCTGAAGATTGTCATTAGGAAGTTCTTTGATCCCTGTGATCATCTCAGAGGTGGTAGTTTTGTAATTCCTTGCTCTTTTTCTTTAATACTCCTCTTACTTATCCTTAGGTATCTCTGAACTCCGTTTCATAGAACAATGAAAATGTAAGACCTTTCAAACAATAGGACTTGTAAATGCTAACAATCTCCACCAAAATGGCGCTTCATCTTGGAGATTCCTTTAATTTTCTCATCTGCTGTCTGCTTCTTTGAAAGTTCATAGGCAGTCTCTTACTCTGCTGGAAACTATGGTTTCACCTATGGTGGCTGAGAATCTTCCACTTAGCCTTTCCTGAGTTGGTAGTGGTGATGGTTTTTCTAAATCAAACTCCAGGCCACAGACCTCTTGGGATTTGTGTGAAGTGAAGTTAATCATAAGTAGGAAATCAACATAGGCTTGGAAGGGGTAGCTTAGAGGTTAACCACTGAGGTTTTGGTGTGAAAGTATGGCCTTACTTTGCCATTTGGCAAGTTACTTTCTTTTTTCAAGTCTTAGTTTTTCCTTCGGCAAAATGGGAAGAGTAATAGAATTATCACCATAGGATGCAATACTTTGATTTCCAACTGGTGTTTTCCTTTTTATCCTGTATTTAGTGGGTACTCATGAAGTATCTCCTTTGTAAATGTTACGTTATTGCATGAGAAGTTACTGTATAACAGTCTGTGTAACAGTATAACTTGCTGTATAATGAAATAATAGCATCTTATTATTCTTTTGAGGCTGACAATCCTCAGGGAAATGAGAGCTCTAATCATCTCTTCTTACAGCCCTACATTATGACTCTTGCCATGTCCCTGCTCACAGGGAGGACCTGCCAGGAGTTCCAGATGACAGCTTGCTGTGTTGGCACCTATTATTCAGATGCTGATGGGATAAGTTTTGGGGCTTTTATACTTGGGAGCAGATCTAACCTGTCTTCTTTAGATTTCATTCATAATCTTATTCACATTCTTTTTGGCTTTTTGAGCAGTCTATAATTTTAGAAGCCCTACCTGCTGAATCATAATGGTGAAGAACATGAGTTGATTAGCAAAAATAATGTTAAGAGCTATTTCATTTTAATTTGATTGTGTCAAGTCTAAAGAAGACATTCACAGCCTTACAGCTATCTGGAACACCTTGACGTTGCTCTAAGCAATAGAGCCAATAATAGCTCTATCAGAATGGAGATTTTTAAACATATCAATTATTTGAGTCTTCAGAATTTTCAGTTGAAATTAATGGTGAGGGGCAAGTGGTGATCATTACTTAAAATGGCCTAAAATATATTTTACTGTGTGGCTACCACCTCTGTCTCTAGATTTTTCCATGGCCATTACTTCTGTTAAAAAGATAAACTGAGGCACATGAAAATTTTTCAAGAGTTTATTGGAGCAGATAACTGAATCAGGCAGCCACAAACTGAAGTAGTTAGGAGTGTTCAGCTGCTAGGAGCTAGGTGCAAAGCTTTTAGAGGGCAGCCATGGAAGCAAGGCAAGGAAATTATTTGATTTGCTGTGCGTCACTGGTTGCCTCACATGGGAAAGAAAGCCTGGTTAGGTGTTTGTGATTAGCTGTTCTTAAATTTCATTTACTCAGATGTCAATGGATTTACAGTCAACTCTGGCTTAGGTTCCCATTTCCTTACACTATCAAGTCTTTAGAGCCATCCCAGTTTAATAACCTTCTTAAGCCCTCTTTTCCCATTCACAGTAATTGCCAATTTTTTCGTATGTTTGACCCTTTTTGCATATATTTTCTCTGCACAGAAAGCCATACCTCTTCTACATGTGGCACTATTGCACACCATTCATGAGTGCTAGAATAAGTTTTCTGTGACTAATCACCCTGCCACCTGCCTCCAAGCAACCCCGAGGTGGGGGAGGGGTTATGATTTCACTTATGTAGGATCTCAAGTACTTGGCAAATTGGTTGGTTTTATTTCATCTGTTGTTCTTCATGTTGTTTGAGACTTAATTTCTTCATTCACTGCAAAACATTAATAACCATCTTAATATCATCAGCCCCTTATGGCATCACGGGGGAATAATGGCTCTTAAATATAAAGATTAGTTTCTGTTAGAAAAGCAGAGAATATTAGGATCATTGTTGGTTAATACCTACTGTGTTTTATTCTGGCATCTTAATTTCACAAACTTTAACTGATTTATTTAGAAGCTTTATTACATTCACAAATATTCATGGTATTGGTAAAAAGAAATAGCAAGAGTAGCTTAAATACTGTTGTTGATTGCACTGATGATGTCATTAAGATAGTTTTATTGACAATTAAAGAAGGAAAAATGTCAGTTAAACTCTAACACAACGCTAAGATACCACTGATTCTAAAATACATTCTGAATGCCTCCTAAAATGCTTTTTAGAGATGTTAAAATGTGCAAAGATGTTTATTTTTAAATCAGTGAAATATGGTAATGCTCTCTATACCTTCTAAGAAAGATTTAAGACCTTCCTCAAGGAACAAAGTGAGAGATTGGTTTCCATTTTTCTCTCCTTTCCTTCATTTGCCTTTTTGTAAATGTGCAAGCAAGCAGGGAAGTCTGGTATTTCCTGATAGTGGAGAGATAGAGGTCTTAGCCTGAAAGTAGGAAACAAGAATGAGGGGCACCTGAGGGGCTCAGTCGGTGAAGCATCTGCCTTTGGGTCCTGAGATCGAGTCCTGCGTCAGGCTTCCTGCAAGGAGCCTGCTTCTCCGTCTCCCTTTGCCCCCACTCATGCTTGTTCCATCTCTCTAGTGCTCTGTCTCTCTTAAATAAAGAAAATCAATTAAAAAAACAAAAAGGGAAAGAAACAACCATGAGAGGCAAATGAGACTTTGTTTGCAATGGAGAATTGCAATTCAGGGAGCAGAGATTCAGGTACTCATGCAGTGTTCCCGCTTTAGAGTGAAAGTAAGGGATGTCTAAAGGAAAAGGAAGGGGAAGAAATCACATGAAATAAGAGAAAAGTTTTCTGTGAGTGTTGTAACAAGCTAAGTTCCTCAAGGTTCTACATTGAGTGGCTGCTGATTTTATCTTCAGGAAGTCCTTAACTTTCAGTCTTGTGATCATGTGTCCATTCTGTTAACTTTGCATACAGTTGTCATTTTGCCAGGTCCACAGCCTTTGGCCCTGTCCATACAAGGGCAGGCAAAGTTTTCTCCAGTGGCTACTCTAGCTCATTTGAGAATGGCTCTGGTCATGTTGGTTTTTCACAGACGATTAGACAAAGGATCTGGAAATCCACCAGATTATATAATGTGCTTTGTAATGCTAAACATGACCTAAAAATAAGAGGACTATAAGTTGATAACTGATTAGTCATATGTTTCATTACAATTATGAATAAATGTATCGTTTGATCAACTTTGTATTATAGGACATTTTATGGGATAGCAAAACCTGCCCTGCGTAGGGATTTGGAACTAAAAATAACATTGGATGCATGTTGAGAAATAAGTTGACTTGCTTTAAAATCTCACATGAAGGGTGTCTGGATGGCCCGGTTGGTTACTCATCCGACTCTTGATTTTGGCTCAGGTTATGATCTCAGGGTTGTGAGATTGCGTCCAGCATTGAACTCCGTGCTCAGCAGGGAGTCTGCTTGAGATTCTCTCCCTCTGCCCCTCCTCTCATGCTCTTTCTCTGTCTAAAATAAATACAATCTTAAAAAAAAAAAAAAAAGGCACCTCACATGATCGCTAGGTACAAAGGTTAGTTGTAAGAGCATGAGTTGTGGTTATCTTTGACCTGATTCCATTAATGTGTGTGTTCATCATGTGCTAGATATAAGGAAACTCTCATGATGGTTTGATTTATTCTCAGGTTTTGCTAGCTTTTTACATGTTGTACTTTTACAGCTTACTGATCATTTTGTAGTAACACTGAGGTCATAGAGGACAATTTGGATGGCACTAACCACTCTACTTGTAGTTAAATGTCTAGTGGAATGAGCGGTAAACTCAGAAACAGGATCTGAAATCTCAGCTGGATTCTGGCAGCAGTTAATTATTTGAATCTTTTTCTTACTGGGTCTTGAGTTCTTTTGATATTGGCTGCTTTTCCTCGAAAATGATAGTCCTTCTCTTCTTGGACTCAGACTGTCATTTTTATGCTGTGAAACCAATAGTTGGCTGAGTTGTAAACACTGTTGAGAAAAAGGTGTATAAAATACCTTGTTGCTGAGGAGAGGAAGAGAATATTTGTTCCGTCCTCCCCTCCATGCATCTTCAGGAGCAAAATGATAGAACTCCCTGCTTTTTTCCTTTGTTGAGAACATTATCTTTGTGATGATAGTAATTGATGTGAAAGCCTTACCACAGATCCCTTTAGTTGCTTTAAATTAAAATAAAATTAAACGTGTAAATAAGGAGGTCAGAAACATGTTTCAAACCCCAAATTAACTTATGTTTGTGGCTTTATTTCCAATACTGCTCCCCTTTCTTATTTAGCTCTAGCCAAATTCACTTTGCCTACCTTTCTCTGAGCATTCAGGGCAAGCAGTGGCCTCAGAGTCTGCAGTGGCTGTTGCTTTTCTCACAGGAAGCCTCGAGCCCCATCTCTCACTTCCTACTTACATTATCACCTCCTTGGGAGTCTGGTATTCTCCTTTTCTACTTTCCTGATTAATTTTTCTCCTTATCATTTGTCATAATCTAACATCCTGTGTTATTCGTATTTTTTCCGTTTGAGGAACATAAACTCCATGCTGCAGGATTTTCATTGCTGTATATCCCTTGTGCCTAGAACAGTTCTAGGTATGTAAGAAAGTGTTGAGTGATACTTGGTGAATAAGTAAAACTGTAGTGGCATTTGTGGTTATTTTTCTTGTAGGAGAGAGGTTGAATTACAAAGTATGGTGTGTATGATAAACGGTTTTCCATATAGATCACGAATAGTTCTGCTTTAAAATTTAAATCATTGATGATATAAAACAGTGAAAGATTGCAGATGCATTACAAAAATTAGTCACTGGGATTGGATGTGTCACAACTGAATGTAGTCAGTAGAGCTTTTTCTGGCAAATAAAGTGAAACAAAAACCAGTATGATTATGTTCCTTTTTATATTTTTTCCTTTGGTACAAATCCCTTTCTGTTTACTGGAACATTTCATTCTTTGTCTCTCTGTATGATAGAGGAATTATTAAACTCATGAGGTATCCAAATATCTTTCAGGTAAAGTATAGGACATTCAGAAGTTTTTACTAGAACTTTAAAATTAAATTGATTATTAAATTTTATTTATTTACAGTCAAGAACTAGGGAACTTTACTTTTTTTTTTCTTTTTGAAAGTTTTTATTCTTGTTGAGGCTCTGATACAATAATATCAAGCAGTTGACGATGGCAGTTCATTGAGTTTATATAAAGCTGACTCAACTTACTTTGTCTTTGAAGGTTACCAGAAATCTAGGGATTCAAAGCATCATTCTTTTTGAAGAGCAGTGATTGCAAGAGAGGGTCTCCAGATGCTTACTAAATAGGAAGTTTGCAAGGCACTTGTTAGGTTCTAAATGGCCATGGCCATTTGCAGCGTGAAAATTGGCAAGTGCTAGAAATCAGGGTTCCATCTCCCTTTAGCTATTTGGGCTAGTATTTTACAGTGTAAATTTGGTAATTTTCATCAACTATATTCCCTTGGATTCCAGTAGGCTTTTTAAAAAGGCTTAGAAAGAGGAAAAGTTATAACCAGTTTCATGGAAATGTGCCCAGGATATTAAAACTTCCTTTTTATGTGTTCTGGCAGGGGAAAGAGGGGGAAATGTACATTACCTCCCTTTGGCCCATATCATTTCCAGATATATGTGTGGGTGGAACAGTGGTAGTGGGGTGTAGTTTATGTGGAACCTTCTTGGCATTGGCAACTGGAGTATAAATGCTACTGATTATTCACTGGCCTATAGATCTTTGGGGCTTTGAGCACCAATGTCTTACTTTATAATGAATGCCAACGAAAGAAATACAATTCAGTTTGTAGCTGATGTAGAACTGGACCATTGGGTTCATTAAGTAAGGAACACCTATATTGAGCCTCTCATGGTTTGTTCTTTATATTAAAAAACAGTTCTGGGCAGCCCGGGTGGCTCAGTGGTTTAGCACCATCTTCAGCCCAGAGCATAATCCTGGAGACCGGGATTGAGTCCCACATCGGGCTCTCTGCATGGAGCCTGCTTCTCCCTCTGCCTGTGTCTCTGCCTCTCCCTCTCTCTCTCTGTCTCTCATGGATAAATAAATAATAAAATATTAAAAAAATAAAAATAAAAAATAATTCTAAGATTGTATCTCTGTTCATACAGCTTATGTTATTAAAAGTAATTTTATAAGACATAGAAAGGCTTAGAGATTAATTGGAAAGTTAGAACACTCTAAAATTGTGATGGATACATTAGTTTCTGAGGGTAACTCTTTAGTGATACAAGAAACAGCACAGTGAGTGGTTTTTAAGTTCATATTACAGGACAGTTATTTCAAGACTTCTTTGTGCCAGGATCTGTGCTGAGTTTTGAAAATAAAAGGGATAAGCAAATTATTTTTTTCTGCATGCCTAAAGTGTATAACCTGTTATTGAAGGAGAAATGTGTAAGTATTATTATTTGGAAAGAGTTAAATACTGTGGTTTATAGGTGCGAATAATGGGAAAAGAGAGAGGTAGGGAAAATGAGTACAATATTTGCTCTAGGTTTTAAAAGATAAGCAGGTCTTTTCTAGAACAGATAACTACATTTGTTGGGTATTGATTTATTTTGTTCAGACACCATACTAAGCCCTTTATATGTTTCTTTTTTTCCCCGTTGAATTGCCCATTATTATAGTCTCTACTTTGTGGACTCAGACATGTTAATTATATTTCTCAAACATGTCAAAGTCACACAGGTAATAAATAATAAAATTGGGACTTGAACTAGGTCTCTTGAATGCCAAAGTTGATGTTCTTAATCACTGCATCATTCTGAAGATCATTTAAAGCAAAAAGAAGACCATGAACAAAGACATGAGATCTGTGAAGGTGCCTGGAGTGTCTACAGAACAGGGAACCACTCTAGATCAGTCCAGTAGACTAGAACCCAGCAGGAGTTGAGAGGGTAACTTGAAAACCTAGGTCTGACATAGCCACTGCCAAAACAGGATATGCCCTTTAGCCACTGATGTATTTCATTAATGTTATTGGTGCAGGAAATTCAGAAATGAGCACATGGCCTCGCCTTCAAAGCCTGAGCCTAGTAATGATACTAGTATTTTTTTTTTTTTTTAAGATTTATTTATTTGAAAAACAGAGATATCTAAACAGACTCCACACTGAACAGGGAGCCCAACATGGGCCCTATCTCATGACCCTGAGTTGACACTTGAGCTGAAACCAAGAGTTGAACAGTTGAATACTTAATCGACACTGAGGGGTACCACCTAGATGCTCTTCAGTTATTTCTTTCTTTGCACACTTGCCTAGAAATTTTTTTTTAATTAAAAAAAAAATTAAATTTTTTTAAATTAAAAAAAATTTAATTTTTTTGATCTTTAGATAAATTTCTTCAGCTTTATAGTTTTATTTAAGTATATATATAATACATATAGATGTGTTTACCATATATAGTTGAGTTCAGTTATGCTGTGTATATACTATTTACTGTGTATATGGCATACAGTCTTCTAGAATTTTACTGTGTGGTATGAAGCAGGACATTTATACCATCTGTATCTTCAATTTTCATCTAAGTGGGAGGCCCTTTTGTGTTCCCTGTTGAACCACTAGGTTGCTTTAATTTCAGTGCTGCAGCTCTTGACTTAAAAAAGGACATTGTGCACGCTGTTAAAGTCCTTTATAAAGTTTGGTAAACAAATACTAAACCCATTTGTGAATAAATGAACCAAAATGCAAAGATGGCTTTCTTTTAACTAGCATGTGGCTGGTGCTACCTCCCACCTGCCTTTGTCAACTTCTTCTTTTCTGATAGAGCAGAACTATCATTTTGAGGTCTACTCCAACCTGTTTTCAGTTTCTAATCTGATTTAATCTGCTGTTTTTTGCTGAAAAATAGCCCCCCCCACCTCCTCCTTAAAGAGCTTTTAAATGGAGTAGAGAGTTGATTTCAGCATTTATATGATATAAAGGCAAATACAGAAAAAGTTAATGATTTCTCTCTCCCCTTTTGATTCTCATTCTCCTAAGGTAATTGGTTTTTAGCTTGTTACACCTTTTTCTGTGTTCATTCCTGGCAAATGTCTACCTTAAAAATAAAATAGCCAGTTACTTTACCAGTAAAATGAGTTTATCAGGGATGGCAGAGAAATTGCAATTGGGGACAAATAAACTGTGGTGAACCATGGGCAAGTCTGTGTGTGTGTGAGAGCGCACAGGAGCAAGGTCAGCTTTTATGAGGTCTAGGGCAAAAATTGAGTTGTTTTCACTGGAATTTCATTGGAGAAGAACACGAGTTTGACGTTGTGGTTTCTATCTCGCCGCAGGAGGTGGTTAGTGTCTTGTTGCTGGGGCAGGGAGGGATCTTCCTTTTCTTGAAGGCAGGAAATACAACTCCTATGTGAAAAGTGCCCATCCCCTGTCAAAATAATTCTGAACCTGCAGGCCTCCTGTTGGTGATGCAGGCTGAGTGGGTGGGCAGTGTGTGCGGGAGAGCACCGGAGCACGGGTGTGCGAGAGCGCCCCCTTCAGGGCCCCGCACTCCATTTTCAATGAGGTTTCCGGTAACTATTGAAAAGTTCTTTGTGAGAGCAGTAGGAAAATACTAACACACTTGGGACTTGGGTACATTCTTTTTTTTTTTTTTTTTAAGATTTTATTTACTTATTCATGAGAGAGAGAGAGAGGCAGAGACACAGGCAGAGGAGAAGCAGGCTCCATGCAGGGAGCCTGATGGTGGGACTTGATCCTGGGACTCCATCCTGGGACTCCAGGATCACACCCTGGGCCAACAGCAGGCACTAAACCGCTGAGCCACCCAGGGATCCCCAAGAGTTGGGTACATTCTTTTTTTTTTTTTATAATTTTTTTTTTAATTTTTATTTATTTATGATAGTCACACACAGAGAGAGAGAGAGGCAGAGACACAGGCAGAGGGAGAAGCAGGCTCCATGCACCGGGAGCCCGATGTGGGACTCGATCCCGGGTCTCCAGGATCGCGCCCTGGGCCAAAGGCAGGCGCCAGACCGCTGCGCCACCCAGGGATCCAGTTGGGTACATTCTTAAATGGAACACAGATATATAAAAAATCTTATTACCCTAAGCTTTGAAGAATATTTCTCTAGTTTCCTATGACCTATTTTAGTGCAAGGAGGAAAAAAACCCTGCGTTCTGTTCTATAAAGTAGAGTGTGTTGCATCTTTATTTGCTGTCCTGAGAATCTGGTTGTGAGTCACTTTCCCTAACTGCTTAAAAAGCACTTTTAAAAGCATTTGGTTTAAATAGTTAAATTACTGGTAATTTTGGGAGGAAAGATTGCTCGAGTGGTCCACAAATTATCTGCTTTTAATTTTTACTCTAAAACTTAAATAATGTACTATTTTAGTAATTCTTTGTTGTATTCCGCTGTGGCATTCAGTGATTGTTGGCCAGAATCTTTGGGTTGGAGGAATGTTGTCTGAAATGTTTGTTTCTTTCCACTGCTTAAAATTTTATTTTACTTTTTTTTTTATCCTATAAGCACAAGGTACTAGGTTGACAAGATATAAAAGATTAACATGTAAAATTAACGCTCCCTTCCATTTTTGTGTTTTAACACCTTTCCTCTTTGATCCTCTTTGCATTTGCAAAAATATATTATATATTTTCTTTATAAAATGTTCACACAGATGGTTGTATAACATATTCGTTTTGCACATTGCTTTTTCTCTTTACTGTTATACTGGAGATTGTTTGATATTAAAAGATACGGAGTCATCTGTGAGGAACATAGCATATACCTATGCTAATGCATTGTTTTTGTTCTTATTCTTTTAAAAACAAAAACAAATCTTTGGATGGCCTTGCTTATATAATTTGTGTATATATCATTTCTAGGAAAAAGAAAAAAACAAAACAAAAACAGGAGTTGAGAGATCTGACCTGTTGACCTGGGCCTGGACGTGTGTGAGGGCCACTGAAGTTGTTAGCTGTTAGTGTGTGAGAATGTTTACCTTTGTCCTAGTGCAGATCATTTGTTGTTAAAGCTCAGCCTACTGATAGAAGTTCCCCTTGAATTCTCTAAAAGCCCATTCATGAGCTAAAAATGTTTATTTACCTTGAATTTAGTAAGATTTCTTCCAGTGTGGTTTTGCCTCCTGATATGATGGACTGTGTGTGTGTAATCCAAATTACTTTGTGGTACATGGTTCTCTAGAATTAAAATTTGTGTATTTATTCCCTTTATTCTTTTTTATTAAAGAGTGAACAAAAGGCTTTTATTTAGAAGTGCTTTGATGACATGATGTGCTGTATAATCGGTGTCAATTCGAGAAGGACATTGAGTCAGTGCCTAGTAAACTCTGAAATTCCAAATAAATGTCACTTGTTTTCTCTGAACTAGAGGCCTCAGAGAATATCAGACTGGTTTGATATATCCCAATTTAGCTTAATTTGGACTTATTTTGGTTATAAATATTGGTATTCCTTGAGTCAAAATCCTGTGTAAGGAATATTAAAGTTCTCCATATTGTCATTATTTATAAGATTGCTACATGTGAAGCCCCCTCCCCTAGTCCTCCCAGTATTTCTCATGGTACCTAACCAAGCCCAAATAGAAAATCTAGAGAATGAATTTTAAAAGACAGTATTTTTTGGCGTGTTGAACCTCATTGGCCCTCACTGATGGCCAGTGAGGTTGCAGGAGTAGCCTAGGGATTAAAGGAAGGTCTTCTGATTTAGAAGCATGTGCCAAACTTAAATGGATTCTGCCTTCAGAAAATGTTATGAATTGACTTTTCAAGTGTGAGTACTATCGTGGACCTAGCTGTCAACATGTCAAAACCTATGTGAAGGACTATAATTTTTTTGTACTTCATGATGAACCCTTAAGGTTATGACACTACATCTACAGTTTGCTAGGCAGTGATTGATTTATTGATTGACGGGAAACACAGTTTATTGTGGTCCAGGTCAGCAGGGCAAAGGACAGTTGATGGAGCAGCTTTGAATTCTGTCAGTAACTCGAAAGGTGTCAGTATTCCAACATGAAGAACTCCGTTTCCTTCATTTGACTTACAGCGAGAATGTGTTTTTGGGAACAAGTATATGGCTAAGCTTTGCAGAAGTGAAAAAAGAAAATATTTCTTGGTATGGACTTTTCTTTTATGTTCAGAAAGACTTAAAACTTTTTAGACTTAACTTCCTTTTCTTATTCCCCCTACCTGCACAATAGAAGCTTACCAGGTGTAAAATGCATCTCTGGCATAGTGTATTCCTGTGAGAATTTATCAGGAGAATTTTTTTTTTAGTGACAAAATTTTTATAATATGAGGGTCATCAAACTTGGACAGAACCATTTATGTTTGCTTTGTGGTAGGCAGTGTTCTTCACAGAAACTCATTTAAACCTTTTAGAATCTAAATATACTGTAGATAGAATGATAGTAACTAGATACAGAACAAGGTTTGCAGGGCTTTCTGGTGTAATACATGGCTTTTTTTTTTTTTTTTCCTGGAATAGGCACTAAATATAAATATCCACTTAACCTGAAAAGCCTTCATGTAATCTTATGGCAAAAAATTTCCAAACTCTTTATTTTAGTTGCACCTCTGCAGAACATCTCCAGTTTCTTTAGATTTGTCTGAATTTATAATGATCAAGATACCATTTATTCAATATAGTATTGGATGTCCTAGCCAGAGCAATTAGGCAAGAAAAATAAATGCATCCAAATTGGAAAGGCAGCTGTAAAATCATCACAATTTCCAAATGACATATTATATATATATAAAAGTCTAAAGACTCCATCAAAAAACTGTTAGAACTAATAAATTCTAAGGTTGTAGGTTGTAGGTTACAAAATCAATACGCAAAAATCTGTTTTTCCCCCTAATAATGAGCTATCAGAGAAATTAAGAAAACAGTTCCATTTTATAGTTGCATCAAGAGCAATAAAATGCCTAGGAGTAAATTTAACCAAGGAGGTAAAAGACATGTGCGCTGAAAACGATAGTTCCTTGATGAAAGAAAGTAGAAAAGACACAAATGAATGGAAAATATATTCCATGCTCATGGATTAGAAGAATTAATATTGTTAAAATGCGTAGATTACCCAGGGGAACATACAGATTTAATACAACCCCTATTGAAATTCCAATGGCATTTTTCACAGAAATAGAACAAACAATCCAAAATGTGTATGGAACCATGAAACACCCTGAATAGTGAAAGTAATCTTGAGAAAGAAAAACACAGGTTGAGGCATCAAGGTCCCTGATTTCAAATTATATTAGAAAGCTGTAGTGATCAAAATGGTACGTACGGTATTAGCATAAAAACAGACACATAGGTTAATGGAACAGAGTAAAAGCCCAGAAATAAACCCATGCTTATATAGTCAATTGATGACAAAGAAGCCATGAATATAGAATGGGGGAATGACAATCTCTTCAATAAATAGTGTTGGGAAAATTGGACAGTCACACACAAAATAATAAAACTAGACCACTATCTTACATCATACATAAAAAATAAAATGGATTAGAGACTTAAACATGGGACCTGTAACCGTAAAACTCCCAAAGAAAACAAAAGGGGAGTAAGGTCCTTGACATTTGTCTTGGTGATGATTTTTTTTTTTCTTAAATATGGTAACCAAAGCATCAGTTGGGATGTCATTCTTTTTTTTTTTTTGGGGGGGGGGAGTCATTCTAAAAAGCCTATGCACAGCAAAGGGATAGCATTGCCAAAAGAAAGGACAACTTACTGAAAGGACAACTTACTGAAGGGGAGAAAACAATCATATGGAGAAAAGGGAACCCTTGTGTACGGTTGGTGGCAATATAAATAAGTGCAGCCACTATGGAAAACTATATGGAGGTTCCTCACAAAATAAGAATAGAACTACTTTATGACTCAGCAATTCCATTTCTGGGTATTCAGAAAAAACAAATATCTCCACACTTATTGCAACATTATTTATAATAGCCAAGATATGGAGGTATCCTAAGTGTCTATTGATGGATAACTATATAAAGAAAAAAATATATGTGTTGAAATATTATTCAGTCACAGAAAAGGAGATCTTGCCATTTGTGACAACGTCGGGGTGGGGGGGATCTTGGGAATATTATGCTACTTGAAATAAGTCACAGAAAGACAATCATATGATCTGTTGTTTTACGTGGAATCTAAAAAAAAAAAACCCAAAATTAAGCTTGTAGGTACAGAGAACAGATTGCTAGTTGCCAAAAGTGAAGGGTGGGGAAAAATGAGCCAACTGCGTTTGGGATTTTTTTTAATAGAAATATATTGAAATTAAAAAACCAAACATAAACATTTAAAAAACACCATTTTGCTGTTTTAAGGCAAGACAATTGGTTTTATTGCTTACTTTTCCAGTGTCTCTCCTGGAATATTTTGTATAATAGTCATTTAAGAGTAGTCCTGAGGATTCCAGAACCTAGAAAGGGATATTGTGTTTTACAAGGGTATTTTTTCATTCTGTAAGGAATTGTATTAAGTTGGGAAACTGTTCATCCCCAGACAAGTAAGGATTGAAGAAGAGTCACTTGATTAGTAGAGAAAGTAGCTGGAGTAAATTTATTATAAATGAATGTAAACAATCGGAAGAGGTACCCAACAAATATTTGAGTGTGTTTTATGCAGATGAGGAAGAAGCTGCAAAGGATCCTGAGAAGGAGTGGCCTGGAAGGTAGGAGAACCAATGGAGAGTAGTTTCCAAAAAACCAGGGAAAGAACATGATTCAGGAAGGATGGATGCAAGATGTGATCTAGTTTGTTATGCTATGGAGATGTGTCAGGCAAGATGAGAACCTATATTCAGCTGTTGAATTTTGGAATAGAAGGTCACTGATGACTGAGACACTGGTTATTTCCGGGAGGTGGTGGGATGAAAACTTCATTGAAGTGTGTTTTGATGAACACTGAAACAAAGGGATGGGGTGGCAGCTGAAGGTAGATGGCAGAATGACCATCTAACTTATCCCTTAAACCAGGGCCCTTTGCTAATGGAAGGGGGCAGATTTTATTATGCTAGTGCAACTGGGGTATATTGACTGGTCACTCCTGGTGGGTAGAGCCAGGGATTTCTCAGGGAGGTATCTGTTAATGTCTACTCTTTACTTTCTCTGAAGCAATTTCCTTTTTTTTTTTTTTTGAAGCAATTTCTTATATATGATTTACCAATGCTTAGTCCATTGGTAATTTGATTATTTTAATAGACTCGTATGAAATATTTCTTCAGAGCTTTTTAATACTTCTGCTTTTCCACATGCAATTTATTTCTTCAAAGAACAAAATGACTTGACGGTTTTGATTTCCCTGTACACACTTGAAAAAAATATTACTCTTAAATATAGAAGTTTGTAATATATGAAAATGAAGTTCAATACTCTAGAGATTTTATTTAACTGAAATACTTTTAGGGATGAGACTCATAATAGTGATCCTTGGTCCTCTGACAACATCGCTGTTACAAATAACGATTGGCATGTGTTTTGTCTAATGTTTGATTTTATCTGACTTCCAGTACATTTTTTTAAAACATCATTAAAACCTTGGTAACTTGCTAATGCATTTCAGTAAATTTTTTTGAAGATTTTATTTATTTATTCATGAGAGACACAGAGAGAGAGAGAGACAGAGAGAGAGAGAGAGGGAGGCAGCCTCCATGCAGGGAGCCCAGTGTGGGACTCAATCCTGGGACTCCAGGATCATCACGCCCTGGGCCAAAGGCAGGCACCTAACCACTGAGCCACCTAGGCATCCCAGTAAATTTTTTTTTTATTGTAAATTTTATTTAAATATATTTTCATTTAGGGTACTGGTTTTCAATCCTTTTTTGATCTCATACCATACTGGTTAAAGACAAAACAACCAATTTATGTTTGTTTATTAAAAAGTTACAAGTAATTATTGTGATATATATATATATATATATATATATATATATATATATATATTACTTAAAAATAATGATTCAGAGTTGGGGCACATGGGAGCCTCTGTCAGTTGAGTGTCCGACTCTTGATCTCAGCTCAGGTCTTGATCTCAGGATTATAAGTTTAAGCCCCACATTGGCCTAGTGTGGAGCCTACTTAAAAAAAAAATGATGCAATTAATGTTGGCTTTCTACTATATTTTTTAAAAGATAGATAGATTTATTTATTTATTTATTTATTTATTTATTTATTTATTTATTTATTTATGATTGAGAGCGAGAGGCAGAGACACAGGAGGAATGAGAAGCAGGCTCCATGCCAGGAGCCTGACGTGGGACTCAATCCCGGGACTCCAGGATCGTGCCCTGGGCCAAAGGCAGGCGCCAAACCGCTGAGCCACCCAGGGATCCCCTGGCTTTCTACTATTATTAGTTAATATTTCAAGGCACCATAAAAGTCTCAACTTTGATTGCCTATTAGACTCTCTTATGGTTTTGAAAAAATATGATGCACAGGCCCAACTGGCAGCATGTTGAATTATATTTCTAGGGAAGGAGATTGGGTTTTTAAAAAAATCTGTGATGCTCATACACAGTGAGGTTGATAGCTACTTCTCTATAGACTTTATTCATTTGTGATAATTGATGTAAATCTGAAGTTTGTATCTTACTATTATTCTTTTTTCCTCCCCTCCTTCCTGTCATCCTTTCCCTCTTTCCTATCATTTTTTTTCCTTCCTCCCTCCATCTGCCAATGTCTTCTCAGAACTGGTAAGATTGTATTTGAAACTTAAGAGCTAATTTTAGCTCTTAGTTTTAGGAGGCAGGAATGATGAGTTGTCATTTTCATGTATAATTATGCTTTTGCCGAATTTGTATTATCCTCAACATGTGTTGAAAAATATTTTTAAGGTACTCAGCCATTTGCAAAGATTAGTTTCTGTAAAAATCTGTCACACAGGTAAATTGCATCATCATAATGTATTGAGAGAGAAGTGAGTAATGGTGCAGTGATTATGCCTTTGTGTGGATCGAGCTCTTTTTCTTTAGGAAATCTCATTTATAATAAGTCATGATCATTTACTACAAGGACAAGTGAGGTGCTAGTTCCAAATAATATATCTGATAAGGGGCTATTATCCAAAATATACAAAGAATTTGTACAACTCAATAAAAAAAATCCAATGAAGAAATGGGCAGATGACATTTTCTCACTTTTTTTTTTTTTTAAAGTTTATTTTGAAAGTAAACTCTACATCCAACATGGGGCTCAAACTTAGACTTCTGAGATCAAGTCCAGTGTTCTACCAACTGAGCCAATCTAGTACCCCTGACTAGACCTTTTCAAAAGAAAACATATGGATAACAAACAGGTACATGAAAAGATGCTAAATGTCATAAATCATTAAGGAAATGCAAATCAAAACTACCACAAGAGATCACCTCATGCCTGTTAGAATGGTTATTATCAAAAAAGACAAGAAATAACAAATGTTGGTGAGGATGTAGAGAAAAGGGAATCATTGTGCACGATTGGTGGCAATATAAGTTGGTGCAGTCACTGTGGAAAACAGTATACAGATTCCTCACAAAATTAAGAATAGAGCTACAATATGACCCAGCAATTCTACTTCTGCATATTTATCCAAAGACAACTAAAACACTAATTTATAATTTTTTTTAATTTTTATTTATTTATGATAGTCACGCAGAGAGAGAGAGAGGCAGAGACATAGGCAGAGAGAGAAGCAGGCTCCATGCACCGGGAGCCCGATGTGGGATTCGATCTCGGGTTTCCAGGATCGTGCCCTGGGCCAAAGGCAGGCGCTAAACCGCTGCGCCACCCAGGGATCCCACTAATTTATAATTTAAACAGATAAAAACATCTCCATGTTTGTTGCAGCATTACTTACAATAGCTGAGATATGGGAGCAACCTGTGTCCATTGATGGATGAATGGATAAAGAAATTTTGGTGTGTGTACATATATATATGCATATATATATAGTGCAATTATTCAGCTCTAAAATAGAATGAAATCTTGTAATTTGCTATAATACGGATGGACCTTGAAGGCATTATGCTAAATGAAATAAGCCAAAGAAAAATCCCAAATGATGTTTTCTATATGTGAAATCTAAAACAAAACCTATAGATACAGAGAACAGATTGGTAGTTGCTAGAGGTAGATATGGGTGGTAGGGGAAATTGGTAAATTTTTCTTTTTCTGTTTAAATAAACTGGATTTTTTAAAAAATGATGTTCTGAAATAGAAATTGGATTTTTTGGTATTTGCTGTTCTGTTGTCCTTGCTTTACCTTCTAAATTAAAAGATAATCTTGAAATAATACATTTTTCCAAAATGAAATAGAATTGTCTTTGTCTTCCGTTGCAATGGGCTTTTTTCCTTGACTTTATACCTGAAATCCAGACTTTTGTACTCTAGTTACCCTTGTTGAAGTAATTGCTGAATCATTACTTTATAGAATAGTTTTTTTTTTTTTTTTTATATATAGAATAGTTTTTATTTTTTTTCCCTTGCTACAGGACTTTAATAAATTTATAGACTTTATTAAAAAAAACCAGCTTTATATTTACAGAAAAATTGTAATAGTGAAGAGAGTTCACATAGAATGGCCCCTACCATGTTCAATTTTTCGTGTATTAATATTTTACTTGAGTATGGTACATTCATATAATTAATGAACCAGTATTAATAGTTGCATCATTTACTCAGATTTCCTTAGTTTTTACCTAATGTTAATTTTCTGTTTCTGCGTCCCTTTCACGTATTTGTCATATCTCCTTAGGATCCTGTTTGTGGCAATTTCTCTTTGTACTCACTTCAGGATTTCCAGGTACCTTTGGAGTACTTGGGTTTTGCTATATTCAGGATTAGGAGTTTTCATCTTCTGCTATAATTGAAACCCCTTTGAGAAAGCAATTCTAGTACTACTGACTTTATGTTTGAGAAGTTGAGGCCAGTCTGTGCTGTTCTGTTCTTTAAAATGGAGTGTTTGTATTTTATAAAGAAAAAGTTCTCTTATTCTTGCAATCATGTCCTCTTGTCTTACATTTCTCTTTGAGATTGCCTTATGATACTTGATTTAAAAATCTATAGTCTTTATAGTGAGAGAGTTTTGCATAGCCTTTTAATTTTTTTGTGTGTGTGTATCCCAGAACCATATTGTTATGACAGCTTTAAAAATACTTGAAGTAGTACTATCCATATTCTTCCTTCCATGTTCCTGACTTTCCCTCTTCATATAAATTTTGGTAAATTTAGAGTCAAAGGCAGTGTCCCATGATTTAGTACCCCAGAGTGATGTGTTCTAGATTTTAGAATGTCTGCATTGAAGTATACTGCCATAAACTGTTCAGTTACATTAGGTAGTTTGGATGCTACTTTTTCTGCAACCTATGGATTAATAATCATGAGGGCTTTGAGTGTGAAATGAATGCCAAACTGATTTCATCAAGTTAAAATTCCAGAGGAGACTAGATGAAAAAAGGAAAGGAAGGACATCAATCAGCTCCTAGTACCTAGATAGAACAAGCTTAACATAAATGTTATATATAGAAATTGGTGAAGTAGTTAATTCTTGATCGTTAATGACTTAACGTATGGCACGGTTAAGATTTACTAATTTTAAACCTCATCATTCTTTTCAAAAATGCCTTCCCAGGTATTACCTTCATGAAGGTATTGGTTTAGAGGAGCAAAAATAGTGTGGATAATAAAGCTGTTCCATTCCCCCTCATCACATTGCTCTTTGAGCCACAAAAATGCTGAGTTTAAATATCAAAGAATCTGTGACAGAAGGCAGTTTCATTCCTTCATTTAAATATACGTATCATATTGTTGAATGCCTTTTTTAGCAGTGCAGACCTTGTCAGATATATTAAAGGACTATTGATTTATCCAAATTATTACCTCCTTGCCATTAACATTATATTGAACACTTACCATGTGTCAAGCTATGAATTTTTTTTAAAATTATTTATTAGTAAGGGAGGCAAGTAGTAGGGAGAGACAGGGAGAAAATATCAAGCAGATTTCCTTGCGCCCCCCCACCGCAGCACAGAGTCCTGGGGGAAGGGGGTTCGATGTGACCACCCTGAGATCACAACCTAAGCTAACATGGAGTTGGATACTTAACCAACTGAGCCACCCAGGTGCTGCCCCCAGGCTACAAATGTCCTGTATTGATGTTCTGTCCATGCTGAATGAATGGGTTAAAGTTTCCCTTCCTGCATTTTGATGCATGCTTGTGCCTCTTCCAATTCCTATGTAGATTGTTGCAACTTGACCCAGTCTGATCACTGCATTAACACTTAGTTTCTCTCTATAGAGTAGGGGAACCCCAAGTAATAGTGACTTAAGATAGAAGTTTAGTTTTTTTCACAGAAAAGAAGTCTGTAAGCAGGCATTGAAGTGGTGGAATGGAGGCTTCATGGAGTCATGGGGGACCCAGGCTCCTTCAGGCTGTTCTCTTGTTTTTGTGGAGGCCGAGAAAATGAAGGCCATTCCATTTTAAGTTCAGTGTTATCACAAGTACAGCCATCCCAGGCCCCTGTGAATAAGAGCTGAACTTTACCTTACTTCAGTTACAGGAAGAAAACATCTTACAGCTTAAAGTCCTAGAAAGCCCCATATTAGAATAAAAACAGCCCCAGCCAAGGGCAGGAAGCCCCTATTAGAATAAGAACAGAGCTCAATGCCCTTGAAGGCCCCATATCAGAATGTAAACAGAACTTGAGGAATTGCTCCCCCCCTTCTGGAGTTCCCCTAGACCAGCCCTTAAAACTAAGCTGAAACCCACCTCGGGGTCCAAGTCCCTGCTCCTCTGTGTCGGGTACACTTGGACCCGAGCTCGAGCTTGTAAATAAACCCTCGTGCGCTTGCATCGGTGTCGGCTCCTTGGTGGTTTCTCGGATTCGCGATCTTGGGCACAACAGTTTTGATCATCCTAGGTGGCTGCTCAAATTTTATTCAGCAGTTCCTCAATCCTTGATCCAGCTGGCAGGATGGAGGAAGAAAAGAAGTAGAGGATCCGAGCCCCTTCCATTTTAAGGAGACTCCCTGCAAGTAACTTATAAATAAGGTCTAATACATGTCAATTTGGCCAGGCTTAATCTAAAAACTACATTTAGCTACAAAGGTCTGGGATATATAGTTTTTCATCTGGACAGTAATGTGCCCAGTAAAACAAAAAACAGAGAGCAAAACAAAGTAAAAGCCAAAAATGAAGCAAAATGAAAAACCCCCTCAAAATTCTGTTGTTAAAGAAGAAAAAGAATATCCTGAGGCAGTTGCTGGTCTCTGCCACAGTCATTCAGTCATGCCACCCAAAGGAGCATCCTAGGTTCCCTTTACCTCTTGATAAGTGATTTTTGCCAACTCTCAAACCTCTTGTTACCGCTGTTTTAACTTGTTTATGCCTACTCCTGCTTCCCTTTGTTGGACCCTGGCTCACGGGTCCAACGTGTCCCGGTGGACGCCCCAGAGACTCAGACCCCATACAGGCAGATGCAATTAGCAAGAGGGTTTATTGGACGTTTGCGCAAACGGGCTCTCTGCCTCCGAGGAGGAAGAGAACCCCGATTAGCAATTACAGGTATCTTTTAAAGGCAAAAGGAAAAAAAAAAAAAAAACGCTTAAAGACAAAAGAATCGCGGGAGTCACATAGCATTCAGGTTATTGATTTCTCAGAAGGTCAACATGAACCTATTCAGGGACATTTCAATCAGGGCGTGGGGGGAAATGGTTTTCTTATCACAAACAGAATGCTTTTTGTTGCTAAAACTTCAGGAAGGCATCTGGATGGCTGCCTCTGGATTAGGGCTGGTCCTACTCACGGGGGGGGGGGGGGGGGGGGGGGGGGGTGTTTCTTCACCTTCTCCAGAATTAGTGGGAATCTTCACCTTCTCCATCCTGAAATCAGAGATGGCTCTGAGGTCCTTTATTTGCTAGTTAACTCTAAATGAATTTGTAGTTGTAAAGGTGTGTACTGCCATCTTTGGTAATCCACTTCTTACAGTGGTTGTTGTAAAATTGTTCACATTGTACTGTAATTCCATATTCTCACCTTGCTTTTGTTTACATGTAAATAAATCAGCCACACTCCACCTCTGCCTGAGTTCTGTGTGTCCTACATGTGTTCATGTACCTCGATCTCAGTACCTGTTTTCGTCAATAGGATGTAAGTCCTAGTAGGGCCAGAAGCTCAGCAGTGCCTGAACAGGAGTAATTTGTGCCCTATATAAAAGCCTGCTTGAATGAATGAATGAATCCCGGCCTTTCTTCCTCTTCCTTCTCTCCAAAATTTAAGATTGTTCCTATATTTAAAGAGCCTTCTCCCGACTTTGCGGCCATTTCCCCTGCATTTCTCAGAGTTCACTTTTTATTTTTTAGGAAGAGGCATCCGCCTCCTGGTTTACTAACTCCTTGTTCTCTCCTCCCTGTCTTGAGGCTCCGTCTGTGACTTTTCAGGTTTTGCTTTGAGATTGCCCCTGCTCGTTGGCCTCTTCTGGTTGTTTAGTCTCTGCGACATCTCTGCAGCAAGCTGTGTTATTGACAGCGCATTCTGGGAAGTGTGCTCTTTGCTCTTGTACCTTTCTGGCTTTTCCTTCTGCATTTCCTTTGTTGATGTCCTTCAGCTCTGTAGTGGTGAGCAAAACAGTATGGTGTTGCTTTCATCCTTTGTTCTTTTGTCTCTACCCTTTCTTTGCAATATCTTAGCTTCTGGGCTGCTCTCTGACCTTGGCTATTATCTCTGTATGCGTGATTACCAAATAGACACAGATTGCTTTTACTATTCATTTCTGCATCCCTTTTAAATCCTTCCTGGATGTCACAATTTACACTTCTCTATTTAAACACTGTGTCTGAAATCTCTGTTGTTGGTCTTATGTCTTGGGTTCCTGTCATTAGGGCATTGCTTCTGCAACTGCATGGTAGTAACCCTAATGGCAAAGGATAGCAATTTCCTGTGTGGTGCTTTCCTTGTCTGGAATGCCTCTTCCTTTATTCTTTCCAACTTCTTTTTTTTTCCTTTTAAGGAAAAATCAAGTTCAAAAATCTTCATTTCACAAAGATCTCTAGGGTGACACCAGGCCTTATTGACTTTCCGGGCTTTGAACTCCTGCCACACTCATCTCTGTATTACCTGCTCCTCTTCATATACTTCCGTTGTACTGTAGGATAAATCCTCTTCATTATAAATGTTTATCTCACAGATACTCTGTAATCTTATTTCTCTTTGTACTCTCAGTGCCTGCTGTATAATCAGCACTTAAGAATGTGTGCTGTGGATGATGGCATCCCCTTTTCATTTCCTTATCTTGTTCCATTTCTAACACTGAGATTGCTTAAAAAATTAATTTTTCTTATCATCAAACAAACATTTCTCTTCCATAAATGAAAAGGAGTGCTTGGACTGAGCTGAATGACAGGTTTTCAACAGCCTGATTGCATTTTGCTTTGCACTATTTTTAGTACATAATAAAGGGCTTGAAATGATTGTTAGAGAAGTAACTTTTCTCTGTCTTTTGAGTGTCTTCATTTTTTTGAGTGTCATCTAAAAACTTGGAATAAAAGAGCCATGAAAAGAGCTAGTGGGATTCTCTGCATACACAGACAAAATTTTGTATGGGGAGGAGAGAGAGAATGTGAATAAATGAGAATGAGTGTAAAAACACGTGTCCTCCAGGCCCTACTGGTTGGTAAGTAATGTCAGGATGATGTCGGACCAGACAGACAGAAGAGGAGTTGTGTCAAAGGAGTGGATGCCCCTCACCCCCTATAAAAAGAAGCTTCCCCAATTGTTTTTATGATAAATTGTTTTTTTAATCAATTCCTCAGCAATATAGCAATGTGACAGACATTGAATAAAGTAGATGTAGTTAAATATTGGTGTCTTTTAAAATTAAGGTATGAGAAATTAGCTGTGGTTGAAATTTAGCTCTGGAGATGGAAAATCTGGATTAGTAAAATGTTTCCAGACTCAGATGAGGGTAACAGAGGCCTCTGACTCCATTCACCTACTTATTTCACTTTTTTTTTTTTTTTTTTTTCATAGGGAAGTTGAAATACTGCCTTGTCGTTCTAAATCAGCCTCTGGACAAATGTGTTCGCCATCTTTGGAGCAAAGGTAATCTTAATTAGTGTTTGTATTTCCTTACTTTCTTAATCTATTTAGGATAATAAAACTACTAAATATTCCAGAATCTAACTACAATACCAAAAAGTGGAGCTTAAAGTAATTTAATTATTGAATTATCAGGTGAATGAATCTGCTTTTATGCTAAGCAGTTTCTGTGGGTGGTTTCCACAGCATGGACCCCGAAGGACAGAATTACAATGTAGCATCACTACTCTGTATTTCAGATCCACTATGTAGTTCATCCTGAGTACTCACTGTTTGTTGAAGTGTAAATAAAAAGCCACAATAAAAAGCATCATTCAAGCCTCACTCATCCTAGCATCCAACAATGAGATATCTGCAGGGTGACCAGATTTGCAAAATTAAAAAAAAAAAAGAGAGAGAGACTAACAATATACTAGAATCTCTAGGGATGCTGAAAAATATAAACATGCAGTAGATTTGCAGAATTAATACTTCTGTGAGTTTTCCTGTAAGAAACAGGCTTTATTAACTGCTTTTTTTTTTTACATTATCCTTTCGTTTTTATAGCATTAGCTCTAGGCTAGAAAATAGTATTAAATATCATTTGCTGTTTTGAACCTCGGCTTTTCCATGAAATCTTGAGCTTTTTTCAAAGGGGTTACTTGTGTTAAGGTTAGCAATGTAAATTTTAAGCCAAATTAGATAGGCAGAAGAACATGATGCTTGATATATTGATGCATATTCCAGATGATTCTCTATTGTAGAAATCTTTAATATTCTCTGCATCAAGGTTATGTGTCTTATAATGCAAACCTGTCAATAGGCTCACATCTGCGGACAGAGGTAGTTGTGATACTAAGAGGGAATAGATCATTATGGATGATTTTGTATAATGAATTTTTATTGTCCTATGTGATTACCATGAAAACTCTTTATTCTAAGTTTAGCCAACTGAAAATGTCACATTGTTCTACTGAAAGTTGGAAAGTTATTTAATCAGTAACTTCACTGTCATAGAACTTCTCACTTGCTTGTAATTAAGCATTCAGATGCCATCAGAAAGGTCTTTTTGTTGTCAGTTCAGTGCCTAGTGCTGTGTCTGGCACGTAATTGCTTAGTAATTATAACCAGTGAAAGAATGAATTTAATATGATTCATATTGCTAATTAATACCAAAGTAAACTGGTTAGGCACATCTTTTTTTTTTTAAATTTTTATTTATTTATGATAGTCACAGAGAGAGAGAGAGAGAGAGAGAGAGAGATGCAGAGACATAGGCAGAGGGAGAAGCAGGCTCCATGCACCGGGAGCCCGATGTGGAATTCGATCCCGGGTCTCCAGGATCGCGACCTGGGCCAAAGGCAGGCGCTATATCGCTGCGCCACCCAGGGATCCCGGTTAGGCACATATTTTGTAGCTGAACTCATTATCAGGTTTTATTATATTTTTAGGAGAGTGTGTGAACAGCTGTGTTTTATCGCACATCTTAAAAATAAACAAAATAATCATTGACAGGAACTGCTGGAAATCTTGGGTGAGGAAAACCACATGTAGAAGTCTCATTTCAGAGGGGTGAAGGGTCCTATTTTGTCCATAGTGTGAAATAATGTAGATTTTTTTTAGCTGACTGAAGTTTCTCATTGCATTAGTTTCCTGCAATGATTTTGATTCGAAAAAGTTTCACGCTGGACACACACCAACTATTTATTTAATTTGTGTAAGAAATGAATGCTAGGTCAGTCTGTATACATGGAAAGAACTATAGGTATAGTAACATGGAGTGAAATGGTTAGATAAATCTCATTTCCAAAAGAACTTTTCTTTAGGTTATCTATATGTGTTTTCATATGTATCTCCAGGATAATTCTTGGCTCTCTGGAACCATTAACCATTGTAAAGAGTGGAACTGTTAATAAGTACTGAGGAAAGATAGAATAGGGTTTTTGTGATTCTCACAAAGAAGCTGTGATTTTTTGTTTGTAGTGTCCTGTTGTGTGTTGCTCGTCTTCTAAGTAAAAGGAAAAAAAATGGGTATTGGGCACCTGGGTGGCTCAGTTGGTTATATGGATTTGGCTCAGGTCATGATCTCAGGGCTGTGACATTGAGCCCTGCATCAGGATCCACACTCAGCAGAGATTCTGCTTAAGATTCTCCCTTGGTCTCCCTCTGCCCCTCCCCTTACATGTATGCATGCATGCTGTCTCTAAAATAAATAAATCTTCTTAAAAAATTGGGTATTGAGGAGGAGGTATAGACACTTGTTTTGATGAGCATTGGTGGTTGTATGAATCATGGAATTCTACTCCTGAAACTAATATTGCACTGTATGTTAACTAACTGGAATTTAAATAAAAATTTGAAAAGAGAAAACAAAAACCAAACAAATAAAAAGAAAAAAAAAATAGGGAAACTCTGAGCTTGAGTTGCTGATGTTAACAAAAGACAGCAGTCTACAAAAAAGTATAGAGCAGCCTTCAGAAGGGCCTGGGACGGAAGGTAGTATTGTGGCTTGGGATTTGAGCAAGGGCTAGAGGCAGCGTGCCTGCTCCTCTTTGTCCTGAATGTGGGACATTTTCTGTAACTTTCTGTAACAAATCTAAAGATTTGTGAAGAGCAGAAATCATGGGGTGAAACCCAGGCTATTATATCAAAACACAGACAAATTCGAAGGCTGTTACACATGTGTAAGTCTTTTATATAAAATCGATGATTTAACTTACCTGAAGACTTCCGGAAAGTAGGTATTTCCTGAGATTTCTTTAAGGGGAAAGACTATTTTGAAGGTTTATTACTTTTGCAATGTTTACTTGATGTATTATGCAATTATTTTAAATGACTCGAGAAGGGATTCAAGGGAGATTAAAAGGAGAGAAGATTTTAAATGTATTTTCTCTTTAATACCTCATGAAGTTTCAGTGATTTTTCTTGGTTATAGGTCTTGGTCAGTTTTAATCCCTGCCTGTCCCAGCAGTTTGTGTACTTAATTTAATCTGGAGATATAAAACAAGTATGTAGGTAGGTAGAGGAAAAGGCAGATAGGATGGTAGCCAGTATCTAACTTTTCTGTAACTACCAGAGGTTAATGGCATTTGTGAAAAGATACTGCTCTCAGATTTCTTAACTTTTTTTTTTTTGAGTCTTTGTCTTCCAGTAAATGTCTTTGTCACCCTGAAATATGTGATAAGTAGAGAAAAATCGGAATGTCTGTATTTGAAGGATTCTACTTATATCTTGTGCAGATCAGTTATTCTCTCCTTGGGGTCACTATGCTTACCAGGACCTTCAAAGGTAATAGGAGAACTCTGAATTACATAAAATTAAAAAAACAAAAACTAATAAAAAAATCTGACATTCACTTACCTGGGATGAGGTTTTAGATGGACCATATATCAGGTTTCTAGGCATTTGACTTCTTAACGTATATCTTCATTTTTAATGTGAGTTCATGGCTTTTCTGTCTTTTCCATTTGATCCATAGAACATGGTGGCCATGGGAATTAGATTATGAATAGATTATCAGATTACACTGATGCCAGGTACTTATCTACAGTGTGACACTCTTTTCCTTTAAAAGCAGTTGGTTTTTATCACTTGATTTCTCTTTTTTCAGTTCTCTGGTAACCTTCAGATCATGCCAGGGTATGAGCACTCTATCTGGTTCATTTCCAAGGAGGATTTAAAAAGTTGAAAACATTTTGACAAATCAGGCAGGTCTTTGAGGTTAAAAGGAGGATGCCCACGAAGTGTACATGAATGGAAATAGAAACAACGCCTTTGATTTTATAGCATCAGTGTTTTCCCTTCTGGTTCATTTGTAACTGATGCTTGCTGAGGACATTCTAGATCAGGCCTTGCGTCCAAAGCTGGGATGTAATGGTGGGCTCTCAGGTGGCTACAGTTGAGTTAGGGGAGCATAGACTAACTGTGCTCCATGAGGTGTTTCCTCATGAAGGCAGCTCAGATGCTCTGAGAGTCACAAGTCCTTAGAATAAGCTCGCTCATCTTTGTTTCTTAAGTACCTGAAATTATCATAGTATTTGATTGACTGTACTTTGGTCATGTTTGTATGCCTTATGCTTTCTGTTTTTTAAATAAAAACACCTTATATAAATCATTTTTTAATAGAATCCTGACTTGCTTTACTAATTAAACTGATCTCGTGCTAGTAATTAGTATTGCCATCAGTTTTAAATTTTTTTTTAAAGATTTTATTTATTCATGAGAGACATAGGGGGAGAGGCAGAGACACAGGCAGAGGGAGAAGCAGACTCCCCATGGGGAGCCCAATGTGGGACTGGATCCCAGGAGGCCTGGATCATGACCTGAGCCACAGGCAGATGCTCAACCGCTGAGCCACCCAGGCTTCCCAGTTTTAAGTTTTAAATGATGTAGAAATCTGCTGTAAAGAACCTTGCTTTGACAGTTTTGTTGTATTACTCCTTTCCTTTATAAACTGTGTATGCTAGGAATTGGTAACCTCCTTTTAACTGGTTATTTGAAGTTGAGCTCACCCAAGGTTAGAAAATCTGTATTATGTAAGGTTCTTTTTTTTTTTTCTTCTATTCCCATTTTTCTATTCAGTGGGATCTCTACCTCATTTCTGGTGTCCAGTGGGATTATTCTCAAAATAAGAGAAATTGAATACGTGCTATTTTTAGGTGTAGATTGATTGGTTTGCTTTAACATACGTGGTATCAATCACTTGTTTTAATCTTACTACATATGTTAGTATACTTTATTCCTATTAGAGGGATTTCCATGGAAAGATGTTTTTTGATAATTACCTTAAAATTTTAAAATTACCGGCCCCTGGACGCCGCCGAGTAAGCATCGTTAAAGTCTCCCTTCGCACTGCCGTCACGTCTAATTCAGTCTCCCAAAGAGCCTGAGCAGCTGTGGAAGCTCTTCATTGGAGGTTTGAGCTTCGAAACAACCGAAGAGAGTCTGAGGAGCCATTTTGAGCAACGGGGGACGCTTACGGACTGTGTGGTAATGAGAGACCCCAACACCAAGCACTCCAGAGGCTTTGGGTTCCTCATGTACGCCACTGTGGAGGAGGTGGACGCGGCCGTGAACGCTCGGCCACACACAAGGTGGACGGAAGAGTCGTGGAACCAGAGGGCTGTCTCCCGAGAAGATTCTCAAAGACCCGGTGCCCACTTAACTGTGAAAAAGATTTTTGTTGGTGGCATTAAAGAAGACACTGAAGAACATCATCTAAGAGATTATTTTGAACAGTATGGGAAAATTAAAGTGAGTGAGACCATGACTGACTGAGGCAGTGGCAAAAAGGTTTTGCTTTTGTGACCTTTGACGACCATGACTCTGTAGACAAGATTGTCATTCAAAAATACCCTACTGTGAATGGCCACAGCTGTGAAGTAAGGAAAGCCCTATGGAAGCAAGAGATGGCTAGAGCTTCATCCAGCCGAAGAGGCCGAAGTGGTTCTGGAAACTTTGGTGGTGGTCGTGGAGGTGGTTTTGGTGGGAATGACAACTTTGGTGGTGGTCGTGGAGGAAACTTCAGTGGTGGAGGTGGCTTCGGTGGCAGTCGAGGTGGTGGTGGATACGGTGGCAGTGGGGATGGCTATAACGGATTTGGTAATGACGGAAGCAACTTTGGAGGTGGCGGAAGCTTTAACGATTTTGGCAATTACAATAATCCTCAAATTTTGGACCCATGAAAGGAGAAAATTTTGGAGGCAGAAGCTCTGGCCCCTATGGTGGTGGAGGCCAATACTTTGTCAAACCAAGAAACCAAGGTGGCTATGGCCGTTCTGTCAGCAGCAGAAGCTATGGCAGTGGCAGAAAGTTTTAATTACTGCCAGGAAATAAAGCTTAGCAGGAGGGGAGAGCCAGAGAAGTGACAGGGAAGCTACAGGTTACAACAGATTTGTGAACTCAGCCAAGCACAGTGGTGGCAGGGCCTAGCTGCTGCAAAGAAGGCATGTTTTAAACAATACTCATGTGTATGGGCAAAAAACTCGAGGACTATATTTGTGACTAATTGTATAACAGGTTATTTTAGTTTCTGTTCTGTGGAAAGTGTAAAGCATTCCAACAAAGGGTTTTAATGTAGATTTTTTTTTGCACCCATGCTGTTGATTGCTAAATGTAATAGTCTGATCATGACACTGAATAAATGTGTCTTTAAAAAAAAATTTTTTTTTTTTAAATTACCTTAATGCTTCTATTATAGCTGTCTCTGGAAGGGCTAGTCCTGGTCCTTTTTTTTTTTTTTAAGAGTCAGTTTCTACATACTCTGTGTTTTGTTTTCTCTCAGGCCTCCTATCTCACAGCTATTTCTTTGTGCTTGTTTAATGATTGATTTAAAAAAGTGGACATTTGTTCCTTCTTTGTACATAGCCTAGATTATTATTTATTCATTTTGCAAACATCCTCTCATCCTTTAAAGTCCAGCACCAGTGCTGCCTCTGGTGAAGGAAGGTTCCCTTACCTTACCTAGGTAGAGTGATCATTTTCTTAGCATTCATATTGTTTTTCTATTACTTATAAATGTCACCTTATCCATCCTTGAGGAAAAGCACCTTGAAAATGGATACAAAATGCTTTGCCTGAGGGTGTTTTCTCTTCTCTTCTGTGAGACTAGCCTGGGAGGGTAGTGATTGTAGGTCATGTTGGCAATTTCTGGAGGCCATTGTTGATCTTTAATGCTTTCGAGATCTTGGAAATCCTCCTGCCCTGCTGGGAGCCCAAGAGCAGGTACATGCACAGGGGACCTCTCTCTTCTGATTCTTCGGTCCTCAGCCTTGGTTTTAAATGATGTAGAAGTCGGCTTCTGCTAAACTTGAACTCTATCACTCATTTCTTTCCCCCTCTGCTGACTCCCAGATGCTTATTTTGTATTTCCTTGTACAACTAGTTAGAACTGAAGTTTTCATTAATCTCTTGTTCTTCCCACATAGCTCATGTGCAAATGTAACACCTTTTGCCTCTATGATTTTATGCCTTTGATGGTTGAGGTGCTAACAAATGTGTCATTGGAGTATATCCTCTTTATTCATAAAATTATTATTATTATTATTATTCATTAAAAGAAGTACATCTTCTGCTCTATACAAGAGTAGAAAATTATGCAGTTCAACAGTACTCCTATCTTTTGACATTAGTGTCTAAAGAGGTTTATCATATATTCTTATTATAATACTCTTAAAGCTTTAAAATAATTTTATGAAAACTGTAGATTAACTTTATTTTTGTGATATATAAATGATTTCTTCTTTAAATTTCCATCTTTAATTATAGAGATATGTGTGCATTATAAAAATTTAAAACATCATGGTTTGTAATGAAAAAAAAATCAGTTCCTAGTAACTATTTACTATTCTCCTTATTGTTTCATGCTTAGATTTTTGCCTTTTTAAATATTTCCTATGAAACGATTTTCATACGTATTTTTCAATATCAGGGTAATAGATGAAATGTTATTACCAAATAAGAAAATGCCCCTAAAATGATGAGTGCCAGGCCATATGATTCTGTATGCTTCATGGCAGGTAGTGTAGGCATTTTAACTGCCTGTTGGACTTCATTGTTTATGCCACTAAGGTCTGTGTCCTAATTAGTAGATCAGTTTTGTTTTGTTTTGTTTTTAGATTTATTTATTTGAGAAAGAGAGCATGTGCACACAGAGAAGTGGGGCAGAGGGAGAGAGAGTCTTTAAGCAGACTCTGTGCTCAGCCTGGAGCCCAATGCTGGACTCTATTTCAGGACCCTGATATCACAGCCTGAGCCGAAGCTAAGAGTTGCATGATTAACTGACTGTGCCACTTAGGTGCCCCTAGTATGTCATTTTTAGATGTGACCAGAAAATGGCTTCCAGGTTAGCAAAGCTACTTATGTTTTATATATAATATGCATATAAAAACTACTCACATTTACTCCATGTTTAATATTTAGTTGTATCTGTGTGCACACGTAAGCTTTCTTTTGCCTGATGTTAAGCCTCACTGGAGTGATCCTGATGTGTGGTTAATGAGAGCTGTATGAGCATGTTGTTGATAGTTACCCTTGCTCAGGAGACTGAGCTGCAGCCTTTGTAGTGTGGTATCCTTGGTGAAACAAAGTACAAGGAAAAAAGTCCCAAAGAATTCTAGTTCTATGCTAACTAGATGGGGTAAAGCCTAGAACACATCAGTAGACCATCCCCTCTGGATAACTCTCCAGGGGCAAATGCAACATACTGCATTTCTTTTCTTTCTATTCTTTAGATCAAGGTACTCGGGAGTTAGGTGGCCTTCCCTGAAATGCAGATTTGCCATGTTCATCAGCAATTCCCAGCAGTCTGTAATGAGAAATAAAGGTTTTTCTGTGGTGGTTTTTCTCTATTTCAGTTCAGAATACAGCTAATCCATTTAGTGTGAAAGACTTCTGAAAGAACATGCTGGAGAAGCCACCAGAGAAACATGGCGGAGTTGACATTTTCTACCCCATTGTATCATGTGTTGTGCCCTTCAGAATCTAGAAGCATTTATTTTTACCCAGATCCTACTTTAAACGCTATATACTGTTGTGTGGTAGATAAATATTAGTGTCTCTGTGTGTATTAAGTGTTTGTCCTACTTTGCTTAGTGGCTTCTCCCTTGTAAGAGGGTGTTTCAAGGCCAGCTACATCTGGAAGTTTATTTAATCGAATATAGAGGAGTTGAATATTTCCATTGGTTAGTATTTGTATATAATTATAGATTAAAAACTAAATTGAACTCTTCTGTAGTATTAGTCTTTGGGGGAAGCTGAGCCTCTCTGAGCTTTTAGTTTTACAAGAATAGCTGCTTGGAATCTTTGGGAAGAAGCTGCCACTGGGAGGCAAAACGATAGTGAGAGGGTCTAACCAACGGGTTCTTTACCACCTCACTGGAAGACCATTTAGCTGAGAGAAAATCTGGTCCACATTCCTTCCATGTCTAGCATTCACTGGTGATATTTAGCCAACCTGAATGGGGCACCAGAGGAGAAGACCTTAGGGCAAAACATTTGTTTAAGCTACTACAAGAGGAAATATTCTATTTTTTGAACACATTCAGTAGAACTGAACAGTGTGAATCATTTAATGGCAGATTCTTGACGGAAATAGTGACACCTTCTAGTAAGGCTTCATTGCGATCTAAATAGTTAATTATGAGTTTAACTTTTAGGTATAAGCTGGTTATGACTACCTGGATAGGTAAAATAGCATGTACATTTTCGTTACTTGAGTATATTGGGGCAAAGGCCTAGCAGAATGTTCTCTGGGAAAATGCTAGGCTTTAGGTTTTCAGATTTTAGTTAGGATGATCTGGGAGGCATCTGTTCTAGTAATGAGTAGCTTAGTCATTAGACTTAAGAATCCTGTAATAGTTAAGCTTATCACAGTTTATTGAACTACCAAATTGACACCATTTGTGTCATTTTCTGTGCTTAGTGTTTCGCAGAACTTATGCTTTGAGCACATTTAAAGTGAACATTGAGCCAAAGATCCAATGAGCAATTTGCATACTTCGTTCAGGTCCATTAAGTAAAACAGTTATGTACAAGCTGTGGTCCCTGTAAATAAGGCTGGCAGAAAAGATCTGTCCCAGTCATACAGAAACATTTGGGAGACTACAAAAAGATTATTTGATATAGAAGACATTTCAGTATATTAGTGGCATAGCACAAAATCTGTTTTGTTTGATATGAGACCGGAGACCTAATTTTACCACTCCTATCTCCAAGATGATGGTCCATTTCTAGTGAAAGAGATCTTTTATCATTCTGGGTATTATAATACAAATATTATCAGATACTAAAGACCTCTGTTATTTTCATTCCCAAGATTCCCTCCTAAGCTTTGTGTTATTCTAGTAACCATAATAACATAATTTGTAACACAGTTTCAGTACTTGATATTTGAAATACATCTGGGGGGTGCACCTGGGTGGCTCAGTTAAGTGTCCAACTCATGATTTTTTTTTAGAAAGCTTTTCTTTTCTTTTCTTTTCTTTTCTTTTCTTTTCTTTTCTTTTCTTTTCTCTTTTCTTTTCTTTCTTTTCTCTTCTCTTCTCTTTTCTTTTCTTTTTTTTTTTTTATGATAGTCACACACACAGAGAGAGAGAGGCAAAGACACATGCAGAGGGAGAAGCAGGCTCCATGCACCGGGAGCCCAATGTGGGATTCGATCCCGGGTCTCCAGGATCGCGCCCTGGGCCAAAGGCAGGCGCTAAACCGCTGCGCCACCCAGGGATCCCTCAACTCATGATTTTGGCTCAGGTCATGATCTCATGGGTTGTGAGATGGAGCTGCGTGTCGGGGCTCTATACTCAGTAGGAGTTGGCTTGAGATTCTCTCCCTCTACCCCTCCCCACACTCATGTTCTCTTTCTCTCTCTCTAAAATAAATCTTTAAAAGATATTTGAAATACATTCATAAATCTGGTGTACTTCCTAATTCATGGTACTTTATGTAAACTGCTGCACTTGGTATTCTAAAGAAAGGTCATTTTTAAAGACCAACCTTCACAGCATTACATTTTCTAATATGTTTACTAAAAGGCAAAAAACTCTTACATTACTCTGTTTTTTATTTTTCTTTTTTTCTTTTTTTTTTTTTTAATTTTTATTTATTTATGATAGTCACAGAGAGAGAGAGAGAGAGGCAGAGACACAGGCAGAGGAAGAAGCAGGCTCTGTGCACCGGGAGCCTGATGTGGGATTCGATCCCGGGTCTCCAGGATCGTGCCCTGGGCCAAAGGCAGGTGCCAAACCGCTGCGCCACCCAGGGATCCCTACTCTGTTTTTTAATCCGTATTTTTTTTGAGCATGGTCTGTGTCAAGTGATGTGCAAAAACTGGGATACCAGTGAGAAAGACACAGACCTTTTTCTTAAAGTACTTATAATCTAGTGTCTGATGTACCCATTCCCAACGTACATGTCAGAATTGTCACTGTAAAGTGTATTACTGTTAGGGACTGATTTGTTTTCCCTCAAATCATCTGTAGAGTCCCCAGTGTGATGATATTTGGAGATAGTCGAGGCACTTGGGTGGCTCAGTGACTGAGCATCTGCCTTTGGCTCAGGTCGTGATTCTGGGATCGAGTCCTGCATCAGGCTCCCTGCAGGGAGCCTGCTTCTCCCTCTGCCTGTGTCTCTGCCTCTCTCTCTGTGTCTCTCATGAATAAATACGAAAATCTTTATCTTTTTGTATTTTTCTTTATTGGAGTTCCATTTGCCAACATATGGTATATATTTAAAGACGTAGTTAAGATTACATGAGGCTTTAGGTGGAGTCTTAATGCAATAGGAATGCTGTCCTTACAAGAAGACGACACACCAGGGATGGTGCTCTGAGAAAGGCTATGTGAGGATGCAGTGAGAAAAGGTGCTCATCTGCAGCCATGGAGAGAGGCCTCAAGAGAAACCAACTCTGCTCACGCCTTGACCTTAGACCTCTAGTCTCCAGAACTGTGAGAAAACAAATTTCTGTTGTTTAAGGTACCCCGTCTGTGGTATTTTGCTATCGAATCCCTAGCAAACTTGCAATTATATACAAGGCTTCTTGGCAAGTGGATAACTGTTCAACTCTCTCTTCTCTAGAAATAGCATTGATCTCAAAGGTCTTTTGTATTTATAAGCCTGGTGCCTGGGATTCTTATAGGCAGTCTAGATCTTACTGTAGTATGTTGTAGTTTCAATCCATTACTGGTAGGCATTGAACCTTCCCTGGATTCAATGCTAAATAGCCTCAGACTGAAACTGGTACTCCTTGTCTACAGAGGATATTTTAGTAACTTCAGAAAAACAATGAAAGTATCGTATATGTTAGGTATTAATTCGATGGATATAAATGGATTTGGAAAATAAATTCTGTACATCTTAAATATGGAAAAAGTATAAATCAAATAGAGTGAAACAATTTTTTTTTTAGTGAAATAAATTTAAATAACTCAATTACCGGTGATTATTTTGGGCATTAATTTATTACCTTGTATGTATGCATTTGCTTTTCTTGTAAAACCTCAATTAGAAAGTTTCTTTGCATTACTTTGGGACCATTATACCTTCAGTCTGGATATTTTTGTAGGTCATTTGACCTCAAGGCCAACCTAAAATGGATTTTTTTTCCTTCCTCCTTTATACGATGTGGTATTTATGAGATGTGGCTTGTTTGCAGTATGGTAGCCAGCTCTTTTGCATAAAATATACTCATTGAGTAGTAAATAATGGATTGCAAATCCCACCATGGGACTTGGTGAGACTGTTGGTACTAAATAAGATCATCTAAGGATAGAAGGATGTTTTAGCTGAGGGGGACAGTAGTTTTTAAGAAAAAACTTAAGTATGTTTATAAAGAAAAGTTGTTCATGAGCATACTTTAGTTTGTTTTTATAGTTTTGTGTTCTGACTTGGTGACAGACACGTAGCTTTTTTTTTTTTTAAGATTATATTTTTAAGTCCTCTCTACCGGTGCAGGGCCCAAACTCGCAACCCCATGATCAAGAGTTGTGTGTTCCACTGATTGAGCCGGCCAAGTGCCCCCAGACATACAGTGTATGATAAAAAATGTTTTGCTTTTTAATAGGTACATTAGAAAAATATCTCACCTTTCTTCACTCTCAATTCCTGCCTCCCCCGCCCCCATACACACACACACACACACACACACACACACACACACACACACACACTTGGGTAGTTTTTGTGAGGTGAATAGACTCATTGATGTAGCTGTACTGGAAAAATGATTCAGCAGACTGTCCAAAGATGGTGAATGATGTGGGTTAGTGAAAAATCAGCCAAGATATGTTTGCCAAATTTTCATCTTTTAGAAGTTACCTGCCTCTCTTCTTTCTGTGTAACTTAGTAGTGAAAACGGGAAAAATACCAGTGGTGGTAGTTATTTCCTCCCAGTAAGTAATAAATGAATGACTGTAAGAATTGAGCATTATAAAATGTTTTAAATTCTTTCACCTTGCGGTTGAAATTTATAGGTAAATGATCAATGTATAAAACATATTTCAGGGTAGTGGATGTTAATGGGAAAATAATAGAATCATCCAGAATATTTGTTTTTGAGACTATGATTCTGCCATTAAATAAAATTGTATAATTTTATGCTGAAGATCAAAGTGTCAAAGAATGCACCATCCCCTCCTGTAGTCCATCATTCCCTTTAAGAGCACAAGAGTATTTTGCTTGCTCAGTAATGTAATTATGTTTTTGGGATGTTCTTGAAAGTTCACAACAGAGACAATAGAGGATAAATAAGGTACAATGAATTTTTTTCAGCCGTCAGCAGCTTTTGGTTATGTTAAAAAAATAGATTGGTAATATTATTTCAAATGTACTTAACATTATCAGCCTGGATCATTCATTGGACAGGTATTTATTGAATATCTAACTTATCACTGGTCACAAACCAAGCCAGTTTTTTTGCTTAATGATTACTTTATACATGTTGTTTATAACGATGCATGTGGTGATTTTGGTGCTCTCCTTGGGGTTCCACTGGCACTCACTCGTCATGCACAGCACTGTGCATTATTCCTGTTCAGCAGCATATAGAATATTGCAGAAATAATAGAAGGGGCAATATCTTTGTACTTGATGGAAATAGGCTGGATTTGTCACTTCGGAGGGAGGAGAAAAGATAGATAGACTAACATTTGTATGAATATGATTGTACATGGAAAATTCAGAGATCTTGGGGATCCCTGGGTGGCTCAGTGGTTTGGCGCCTGCCTTCAGTCCAGGGCATGATCCTGGAGTCCTGGGATCGAGTCCCATGTCGGGCTCCCTGCATGGAGCCTGCTTCTCCCTCTGCCTGTGTCTCTGCCTCTCTCTCTCTCTCTTTCTGTCTCTCATGGATAAATAAATCTTAAAAAAGAAAAGAAAAGAAAAAAATTAGGGATCTTGAGAAATAAAAATATGCCATCTTCAACAACTCTATATTTATGTAACCCAGTAGATTTGTTTTCACTTACTATATGACTTATCTGTGTCATTTGCTTAAATTTACCACATTCTCCTTTGCTTTGATTATGTAGACAGGACTGTTGGTTTTGTTTTTTCTTACTTTTTAATTTTTAAATATCAATTACTACCAAATCAAAGACTTAAGAGAAAATATGCTTTTAATCCTAACATTCAATTAGGCCTCTGAGGACTATGCTCCAAAACTCTCATTAGTTGAATAAAATACCATCTCTCGTTGGAAATAGGATAGGAGTATTGTCAGTTGTCATGATGTTATTCACCCATGGAATACTGTTTCTAGTTTTTAAGGGACATTTTTTAGCAGTGGCCTCCATAATAACTTGCATTCCATTTGTTCCCTTTTTATCTTGTCTTACATAACCAAGCAAAAGTATAACATGTGAATGTTACAAGTTAGTCTAAAACTAGCATTTTTTATCCTGACCAAATTATAAGCATGCTTTAATAACTTCCTAATATTTTCTTGGAGAGGCGAATTGTTTATGTTCTCAGAGTATAACAACAAATCAAGATATATCAGCTTTCTGGGCTTTAAAGAAACAATATTCCTTTCCTCCAGAGGAGAATAATAAATACACAACATGGGCAGACTTTTTTCTCTTTTTGTAAATAGAAAGTAATCTTGTCATATTTAACAGTATTAAAGACATTACATATGTTTAGTCAAATGTGGTGTGGAAATGGTTTGGAGGTCCTACTTGCTGCTTCTATCATGTCTGTGACATCTGTTAACTCTCCATAAGCACACAGCTATGAACTATTGTAGCTAAGCATAATCCTCAGAGGCCTTCTATGGTAATTGGAGACATTACCATTCATTCAGTTTAACAAAACTGAGGTTGTGGTATGAATGTGTATATTTTATTCTTTATTAGCCTCAACTCGCACTTAAGTTTCTAGAAGGAAGATTAAGCCATGTAATACCTGTATTTTTTGTTAAAAACAAAACAAACCTCTGGTTACAGCAAATTTTGATGAACTGTGAATCTCTGCAAATGAGAAATTTTTCCTGCTAATCTTACCTTTGGGGGCTTGACATTTAGGATTCACAACTTCTCAATCAGTATGAAAACATCTTGGTTAAGATTCTGTGCATTCTATTTCTTTTCTCTATCCACATTTGAATGTTGGTCTTGGTACTCAGAGATCTTTAAAGTGGGTTTTAGTTATATTAACTCTATGGTACTTATTATATCAGAAATAGTCACTAATTATTTTATATGAAGATTTTTATACTTGCTAAACAGTGGAACAAACTGAAAGTGTTTATGCATTATTTAATATTTGTTTCAGTGGGGGCAGCCCCCGTGGCCCAGCGGTTTAGCGCCACCTTCAGCCCAGGGCCTGATCCTAGGGACCCGGGATCGAGTCCCACGTCAGGCTCCCTGCATGGAGCCTGCTTCTCCCTCTGTTTATGTCTCTGACTCTCTCTCTCTCTCTCTTTCTCTCTCTGTCTCTCATGAATAACTAAATAAAATCTTAAAATTTTGTTTCAGTGTAGTATCGATAACAACTTCATTAGCATTTCAATTTTAGAATTAATTTAAAATTTACTTGTGCCTACTGAGCATTTTGGGTTTCTCTTAAACAATTTTATATTATTATACAGTTATTGATGGTGTCTTTAAAAAATTTTTAAATGATGAAATAAGTAATTTTACCTGTTTTATATTCAGTTTTGAATCAAAAGTAAAAGACGATGTATTCCTTGTGGTACATGGATAGTGTCACATCAGTAAATTTAAGTAGTATCTTAAGCAAAAGCAAAAATTATTAGTTGCATTTGTTTCTTCAGTTTAATGAACGATACCAACACAATTCTGTAACTTATTTTAATGCAAACCAAGAAATATGTTTGCACAATAAGTGAAGAAACATTACTAAGATAAATATAACAAGTATTTACAACTATGGAATAAAAAATTATAAAATTGAATGAACTTAAAAGATATATATAGGGGAATGTTTATCACCAAACTTTCTTTTGGTTATTGTCTGTATTGTTTTTCTTTCTTGAATGTATCAAGACAGCCTTAACCTGATGTCTGATTGATATTAGGATCATCAGATGAGGAGGTTATTATATTTGCCTGAGTAATTGGTTACTATCACCATCTTTATTTCGTTTGGTCTTTCCAAAATGCTCATTTTTCAGCTTTGGTATCTTAAGTAAAAGTGAGGAGACACTGCTCTAAAACAAAGTAATCCATATTTACTGCTGTTTTCATCTTCTCATAAATCCAGTAAAAAGATGTTTTTTTAAAATTAATATTAATTAGATCCCTTTCACGAAGATGGCGCCACAGGCAAAGAAGGAAGCCCCTGCCCCTCCCAAAGCCGAAGCCAAAGCAAAGGCTTTGAAAGCTAAGAAAGCGGTGCCGAAAGGCGTGCACAGTAACAAAAAAAAGAAGATCCCCACGTCACTTACATTCCAAGGACCCAAGACCCTGCATCTCCGAAGGCAGCCCAAGTATCCTCGAAAGAGCGCCCCCAGGAAAACAAGCTTGATCACTATGCCATCATCAAGTTCCCCTTAACTACTGAGTCAGCCATGAAGAAATAGAAGACAACAACACACTTGTGTTCATTGTGGATGTCAAGGCCAGTAAGCACCAGATCAAACAGGCTGTGAAGAAGCTCTATGACATTGACGTGGCCAAGGTCAACACCTTGATCAGGCCTGATGGAGAGAAGAAAGCATATGTTCGACTGGCTCCTGACTATGATGCTTTGGATGTTGCCAACAAAATTGGGATCATCTAAACTGAGTCCAGCCGGCTATAAATCTAAATATAAATTTTTTCACCATTAAAAAAAATAAAATAAAATAAAATTAATATTAATTAATGAAATTAGTTGTTTTTCTAATGGCTTCTTCAAATTTGCACGATTCTTGCCCATCATTTATTTATTACCCTTGCAACTTGGCATGATTAAGATCTTACTTTGGCACTTTTGATATTATAATAGGTGATGGCAATTTTAATTTTTTTAGTAACTTTTTAACTAAATAAGTTGCTATTTTAAACTATTTTTAAGTAACTATTGGAAACTTTCTCCAATGAAATAACTATCATGTTAATACTACTGAAGGAAATTAAAGAATTGAAAGACATATTTTTACCCAGGATTATTTAGTAAATATGTCTGTAGATAACCAATTTTGTAAAGGGAGAAATTCAGATATTTCTCACTATGCCAAGATAACAAAAATAAAATTCCCGTGTCTGGATGAGAACATTTTCCAATTTCAAAAATTCCTTTATTTCTCTTTATTTTTTTTTTCCTCCAGGAAATGGCATCTTTCCTGAACAAATTTTACAAGGATGAATGAACAAATGTTTCTTTGAGCTTTTGGAGATAAGCATTATATAGAAGCAAATAAAGTCAAGGGACTTTTCCTGAGATTTAAATTCATTAGCACAGCACAGACAGCTACCATAAGAAAGAATCAAGGTTTTAAATGGACACATTAATGTCAGAAGTGGAGGCTGTATTTATTTTTCCCTTCAGTATTTCCCTGCTTCCAACTCCTTTGCCACCCTTGCCGACACATAAAGCAGTGTTTTTTAACTGTATCACCTCTTCCCCAATTTTGCTTTACAATTATACTTGGAGAACAGCAATAGATAATTTTAATTAAACGGTATGGAAGTTTTTCCAGGGGGAACTACATGTAATAGGATTGTTTTAGCTGTTAACTTTCACTGTTGGATTAAGATTTGTTTTCAAATTGCTAAGCGGATGCTTGCTGTATTATTAGCCTGAAATATGCTTTCTACTGGAAATTTATGTGTTTGTCTCTTAGCACATTTGGAACCACCTTATCTTTCTCTTAAAATCAGAACTTCTGTGGTTTTCACTAAGGCTCACTCTTGGAAGCCATCCATACCCACCTGCTGCCTTTTTTTCAACCTTGGAGATGTATGGAGGTGTTGCCAGTTTTCTGATGATGATGCTTTGTTCTTAGCCATTACTCGTTTTTGCCCCCCAGCTAATCTCTTCTGGGTACTATCCTGTCCTATTTGGTTGTAGTTGGTCTAGGAATTATTTGCCTACCAGTGAGGATTTTCAATTGATAGCTCTTCTGTATACCATCTTTAGATTAATTTATTCTCCCTTTGCAGAAGCTTTGCATATGTCCCCATTGCCTACAGGATCAAGTTCCTCTTCCTTAGGCTTTTGTAGGCTTCTGTATTTAACATTTCTTTATATCCTCACCCTTACGTTTGCTGTCTTCATGAGTAGATGTTTAACTTTTTGAGGGTAAGGTCTTTGATTTTTATCTCTTAAAAGTGCTCACGTAACACTGTGCATGTTGTGGACCATTAAAGATGATAGAATCTCTACCGTTTGTGCCTCTGCTTGCCTTCGTGTCAGTCTGTCATTCTGCCTCTGCTTGTCTGTCAATGCCACTTTGTTCATTGGTATCTCAGGTCCTGCATTTCCCATCTGATGTTTTCTATCTATTTTATCTGACCTCTTTCCTCACTTTTTTTTTTTTTTTTGTAGGCACATAAACTCAGTTTCAAGTCCTTTTCTTGATTTCCAGGATTGAACAACCAATTTTTTTCATATCATTGTCTTTCTGGGTTCTTGATAACATGAGAGCTCTGTTTATTCTATGATAAGGAAAATTATCCTTGTAGAGTATAAAGTATTTTAAAGAATTTAAAAAGTAAAAAGCGAGTTCTTCATCATGTATATCTTTGTATTTCTGATTACCTTACATACAATAAGTTAATATTATAGGTGATAGCAAAGTTGATATATAGAATCATTAAACAACTAACCCAAATATGATTTTGACAGCTCAGATATCTTAGTTCTGCCACCTGGTAGCATGACAGATCTCTGTAGATGTGATGCAGTCACTTCAGAAGATACCGTTAGTTCATTAAACAGTTAAGTATAGAGTTGCCATTTGACCCAGCAGTTCCACTCTGAGGTATATCCCCAAGAGAAAAGAAAACACATGTCCTCATAAAATCTGTATGTGACTGTTCATGGCACCATTACTCAAACTAGCCCAAATGTGGAACAATCCTAATGTTCATTAACAGGTGAATGGAGAAAAAAAAAGTGCTCTGTCCATACCCTGGAAAAATGTATAGCCATAAAAAGGAATAAAATACTGCTATCTGCTACAACAAGGATACACCTTGAAAGCAGTAAGCTAAATGAAAGAATCCAGACACAAAAGACCACATACTACATAGTTTCATTCATATAAAATGTCCAGAATAAGTAAATGTATAGGAACTGAAAATATATTAGTGGATGCTTACAGCTGAGGTATGGGAATTTAGGGGAGAATTACTTAAAAGGAATGGGGTTTCTTTTTAGAGGGATGGAAATATTCTAACACTGATGATGGTTACACAACTCTCTAAATATTCTAAAACCACTAAATTCTTTAGTGTTGGGATCCCTGGGTGGCTCAGCAGTTTGGTGCCTGCCTTTGGCCCAAGGTGCGATCCTGGAGACTCAGGATGGAGTCCCACATCAGGCCCCCTGCCTGGAGCCTGCTTCTCCCTCTGCCTGTGTCTCTGCCTCTCTCTCTCTCTCTCTCTCTCTCTCTCTCTGTCTATCATGAATAAATAAATAAAATCTTAAAAAATATAAATTCTTTAGTGTTAATTTGATGGTAGTGGAATTATATCTCAGTAGTTACAAAAAATGATAGACATTAAGGTGTAATTTAATATCTTCTAATCTTTATTTTCTAATAGCTTTTTTTTTTTTTTTTAAAGATTTTGTTTACTCATGAGAGACAGAGACAGAGACAGGCAGAGGGAGAAGCAGGCTCCCTGCAGGGAGCCCGGTGTGGGACTCAATCCCCGGAACCTGGGATCAGTTTCATGAGCCGAAGGCAGATGCTCAACTGCTGAGCCACCCAGGCATCTCTATTCTAATAGCTTTTGATATTTGTCTTGATTAGGATGTTCTCTTTTCTTACGAGCTTTAATTTATACCAAACTTGTCTCCCACTCCATCCTCACTTCTAGATATGTTCATGCAGTTTGGGCTGTTGGTTCTGAAATGTGACGCGCATCAGAGTTAACTTGGCGGGTCCCAAATACAGCATTTCAGACCCATTACGTCTGGGGTTGGGCTCAAGAACTTGCCTGACAGTTTTTGACAGAACCCCTCTGGTCTGGTTTGAGAACTGGTGCTTTATGTCTTACAACATCATTTTTTTTTTTAAAGCACATTTATTAGCTTCTGAAACTGGCCTTGGTAGAACTTAGGTTTTAGCTTTTACCTCTAGGATTTCTCTTGTTCTGCTGTACTCGAACAGCATCTGTCTTTTACCAGTGAGAATACAGCTTATTAGTATTCTATTTAGTTTCCTTTTATGAGTACACTTCCCCCCCACACCTCTGCCTAATGTGCTTGATGTTTGAGTGAGAGGTTCTTATTTACTATCCAACTTTATAATCTTGATTTTCCTTAACGTTTGCGGCACTATTTTCTTTGTACATCTGCCTTAGAAAGTTCAGAAATCGTATGCTGCACAAAATAAAAAATTTCGAACAGAAAAAATCTTATAAAGTGATACACTTAAGAAGCTAGACACACCATTTTTTGGTGCACTTTACTATTCTTAATATTTGTTTTCATTCCCAGATTAAAGACTGGCTTTAATTTGTTTTAATTAGAACATTCTCATTTGAAATGTTTTCACTAGGTAACCTGGATATGGAAAAGTGTGACAAAGCATTCATTATTAGCAAATTCTTAATGAAAGAAACTGCTTTCGGAGGAAATTTATCTTCTTGATTTAAAACAAGCAAACAAAATATTTTCTGAAAAGAAATATCCTTAGGAACTGTCATCACAAAGTCCTTAAGCCTCTTGTCCAATGTTAAGAATTAGTGATGGTTCAAAATACTTATTAAACTAATAAATGAATGAGCCATCAGCTGGGGATCTGGCAGGTTGCTGGGATTACAGATATGATGAGACCCTTGCCTTGAAGGGATTTACAGTCTGGTAGTGTGCATTGTAAATCAATCAGAGAGGATTTACTTAGCATTTGAGATTTACTGGTGCTGTGTAAGATGCTTGAAGGGGGTCTGAGAGGCATATAAGGAAGGCCCTGCCCTTGAGAGTTTTTAACCTGTATTGAGATGAGACCCAGCACAAGAGATAACCACCTGATATATGTAGTATATTGAGTAGTAGTGACCATGCATGCTATTCTGTTGGAATTCAAAAAGGGATATTGTGGATTGAGCTGGAGATGTCTGTGGATGCACATGCATCAGGAGTTCATTGAAAAACAGCTGCAAGCAAAAATGTCATCTCTGATAATAAATTGCAAGGAGATCAAAAATGATGTTTCAAAAAGAAAAAAAAAACAAGCTAGGATGTAGAATTCTTTATTGTACTGGTGTGGAAGGAGCAGCTGTTAGCTATCAAACTGAGGATCCTGATGGATGCTGGCCAATTTAGTGCCCCTCTTTTGCCTACTGTGTTGTCAGAGGGCCATTTTGCATTGGGCTTTGGCTGGCACCATAGAGTTTGGGGAACTGTCTGGAAGAGCAGAAAAACCTAGAGGCCAAAAAATGGACAGCGTACTTAGAATGTTTTACAGTGTTGGAATAAGTAATGCAGAATTTTATTTAATGAACAAAGGTAGGAATATAATGAAAAATATAGAAATACAGAGAATATTAAAAGCAATCTAATAGTTTGTGCTTATCAGCCACATGTGAGCGTTAGAAAAGTCTTAGGTCATTATGACCTTAGGAAACTTTCTTATAGCCCTTCTGAGCCAAAGAACTGGATTGTGTCTCTTTTATATAATGGTAGCAGTAACCTAGACCTGTATGGGGAATGCTATGTGCCTCAGGTGGGCGTTTATACGCTTAAAACTCTGATTTTAATTTAAAAATTCCTTTTGCATTTTAAGTATTCTATGTATGTGTATTGAACTGTAGTTAAATTTTTTATTGATTGTTTTATTATTGCACTAACATTGGTCTTGCATTGGGTCTTGTGCCTTCAGATTTATAAGAACATCTCACTTCATTTAGGCAGATTTTTAAGTTGAGCCCATATGTTTGCTGAAGTGAATTAGTCAATAATTTATAAGTATTATGGGTATGTACATAATACATATTTGCCTTTTTTCTACCTTATTCCAAAGATGATTTAATAAAGAAATTTAAACTTAACCTGCTTTTCAGCACTGCTGATTAAATATGTATAAAATATTTATCTTACCCATAAAGACTGTGTAATGATGTTGGACCCTTATGTCATATGTGGTAATATTTGCAAATGTATAAGAGACAAAAATATAAAAAATAAAAAAAAAATTAGACTCTATCTTTGAAGCATCACCAAAGGAGAATCGCAGATATGTGGGCATAATTGAAAACACAATGTCTGGAAAAGGAAGTAAAAATGGAAAACGTGATTAGTTATCTCCTAGAACTTAGTTAGCCTCATTGTCTTCCTCTTTTGGATCACTTTGCAGAAGAGCTATTGTTGTCTTGTGCTTTTTTGGCATAATGTTTTCTATACTATTAAGATTGCTGATGAAGCAGTTTTAAAAAGAATGCTACACTGTTGGCTCCCAGACTTTTTGTTCCAAGTTGCTGTATTCAGAAATGTGAGTTTTAATCTTTGCAGAAAGTTCATAGAATGCTCTCATTGACACAATCAGGATTCATTTTCCTTTCTCAGATGCTTCTCAAATGGCTTATTGATTGAAATGGTGAAATTTTCATGGTCCAAACATGTCACTAAGAGTAACAAGCCAAGTTGATGCATGTGTAGTTAGTGACAACTATGTCACTATTACCACCAGGCCAACAAGTACTGACTTCATTAATTAGAACACACCCTAATTTCAAAATGTTAAGATATAAAAAGAATGTGTATATTATTATTCAGTGGTGTGTATAGCTAATCTTTTTGGTTGCTCAGTACTCTCCGTTTTTGCCAGTTCTCTCTCTCTCTCTCTCTTGCCCTTCTTCTTTCTTTCTCTCTCTCTGGTAAGAGTTCCACATGTCTTTAGGGGGATTGCTACACCCTCACCCTAACCATGTAGTCTTAGGAGGAGCTACCAATCATATCCCAGCCATCGAGTATGATCCCCCAAGCTGTATCCACGTGTGCAAGGATGGAAACATGACTCAGTCTGTCAGTATTGTTTGGAGTATATTTTTAAACTGGTGATAGCTAAGCCTCTCTGCTATTGTCTCCTTGTACGAGAGATAATGAGTTCGGTTACTCTTGCAGCCATACGTTCTGGTTTAGGCTGGTGGGGGAGGGGACAAACTCTTTGCAGAAAGCTAAGAAGCTAATAAGAGTTTTTGCAAATAAATTCATCTCTTTTACATTTAAGGTGATTCAAGTTGAGATAGCCCTGACTGTTAAAGATTTGTCTTTTAAGATTTCATTTATTTGATAGAGCTCCCACGAGTGGTGGGGAGGGGCAGAGGCAGAGGGAGAAGGAGCAGCAGACTCCCTAATGATGAGGGAGCTTAAAAAAGCAGGGCTCAATCCCAGGACCCCAAGATCATGACCTGAGCCTAAGTCAGGTGCTTAACCAACTGAACCACCCAGGTACCCTCTGACCACTAAAGATTTTGTAAAATATAATTTGTCTTTGTTTAGTGTTCTGTCTTTACAGTGAAACATAAATATCACACCAGCCATGAAGGTGATTGTGATTTTTGTCTTATGAATTTAAATCTAACCAATCTTAGTTTTCTCATTAGCTTTTGAGTTCTATAACTAAAGATTCTTTTGCTCCTGTGGTTTTCAAGAATGTTACCCTTGTAGTAAATGGGAAAGAAATAACCTCATTATCAATAAGAGAACTTTTAGATTAACCATCTTGTAGACACAGTTTTTGATGTGGAGCTAATAAGGGAAAGTAAACATAAAACTGTTAGATGTCTGAATTTGTCTTCTAAGTAAATAATTGAGATTTTAAGGATTGCTTACTGGTTGATCATCTGGTTTACATTTGATTTTTACCAACATGTTTAACTGAGAGGAAGAATCATTTTGGAATAAGGAATATTACAGTTTTAGCACTCCCAGAAATCTGAAGTACGGAGCACTCCAGTTTACACATGGGACATTTGTTACATCAAGCTTCAGACTACTGCGGATGATTACTCAGGAGAATCAATAGTCCCATTAGATGTGAATTTTAATAGTAATATTTATATACAATTTACACGGAATCTACCTGAACATTCAAAACTAGACTTTGCTAAAAAAAAAAATATTGCCATTTTGTTGTCTTTGACTTCTTTTCACCAGTATTTTATAACTTTTACCATGCAGAACCTTTCTGTGCATTTTTTTCACTTATACCTAAGTTTTTTTGCTATTTTTGAAGTGTTTAAAAGTGATAATTTGTTTTAAATTGGGGTTTCCACATGCTCATTGTCAGTATATGGAAATGTGTTTGGATTTTATCTGGGGTTGAAGTCGTCCTCATGTCAAAAATTACACTATTTGTTCCCATAGGAAATAAACGAACCATGTAAATGACTTTGTTCTTAATAAGGTAAAATCTTCAAGACTTTGATAATTTTTGAAGTTTTTGTATAATTTTCAACCACATCAAATAAATCTCTTTAAATATAACTTTATTTTTTTTTGTGGGGGGGGGGGGGAATCCACAAAGAAAGTATTTGTCCAGAGAAAATAGTTTTCTAAGGAAGTGATAGATACTGATTTTGAAATGCACTTACAGCATAATATATGCAGAAACAATAATTGAAGCTTAATTTTTCTGTCAGCTATTTTTTTAGATGAAACTTGTTCTGATGATTTGCTTAGTTTTAAAAGTCAGCTTGACCAGATTTGCCTCTAAAATCACTCAGTATATTCCTTTTAAATAGACACTTACATTACCCGTAATGATTTGGACAACTAGTTAATGGCATTTAAAATGAACTTACACATATTGATTTGCTTATTCAGTCATCTGTTTAAGAGCACATTTAGGTAAATTCAGAAGTCAGAGCACACAGATTCATATCTAAAGTCTTGCAGTGGATTTATGTGTTACTTTCTTAGTAACCTCAGATTTGCTAGTAATTTCGTTATTCTCTGATAAGATCTGCCTTTATTGCTTCATGTTGACTTTGCTGCCTTCACACAGTATTCACTACCACTCTTTACTGGTCGCAGAGTTACAACCACCATAAATAAATAAAGCGTGAGGAGAAGGAAGACACAGAATAGTCAATTTATTTTCATGCATTTTTGGTTACCGTCTAAATCACAGTTGTCAGAGGAAAGTGGAGTTTAATGGTCATCCTTAACAAGTTTAGGGAAAAATGTGCAGTTTTACTCTTTCCATGTTGAGTTTTATGGATATATCACATTTGGTTCAGAATCATGATGATCCAATAATGACACTTTATTATCCAAGCTTGATCAATTGGATTGGGAAGGGTTGTTTATTTTATCCTTCCATTTCACTATAACTAATACTTTGACAAGAGTGAGAGACACTGACTGATGTTATACAGCAGCTGTGTTTAATGTTTTTTAATGAGGTGCTAGAGTTAAAATAAAAATATCTCTGGCCTAATTCAGTCCCTGGCAGGTAAGGCTTATTCTGTGTGGTCGGTTTCTCTATTGGAGCTCTTACAAGCTTCATTTCAAATGTATGCATTGAGGATTATAATACAAACACATAGGATTATAAATGTATATAGTGAATAATCCTTTACAGTGTTTTAATTTGCATTTACCTGCAAAATCCTTTTATTCAAGTGAAATCATACATGAGAAACCTTTGGAAGTTCCCAGGTCAGGAAACAGATGGAAGTGGAGACCTTTGGCTACCAGCTGCCCTCTACTGCCTTCCCATCTCTGCCCTGATCTATTACAAGCTACAAAATTATTGGGATTCTTGCTCATCTTTTCTTTGCTGTTTATTAGGCTTTTTTTCTTCTCATAATAGTTAAGCAGTAACTACCTTTGATTATAAGGAAGTTTTAAAATGATTGAATGATATACTTTAACTACTTTAGATGGAATACCTCCGAAGTTGTTTTGTTTTGTTTTGTTTTTCTTCATGAACTGCTATAACTGTAGGCAGCATGACTGGAGAGGAGGGTAATTTTTAGAGAATTGAAAGTTTTAATATGGGAACTTGGCCATAAAATCAATCCAACGTAAATAGAGTTCCATTATGCTTTCATCGTTTTGGTATTTGTTAACCAGTTTCCTTATGTTGGCTATGTAAGAAAATAGTGACAAAGGAAAAAGATGCTTGAAATGAATTATTCTATAAATGTCACATATTTTGCATTTTCAATTATGTGAGGTTTGAACCAGTATTCTTTGATTAAAATATTTAAATGATTTTTTTTAGATAGAATTAAGGTTGTAATATTCCTTTTTGATAGCTGGAATACAGTGTGTATCAGTTGGATTGGCCTGCTAATATGGCTTGTCCTTTAGCCAAGAGAAGATTTATTGAAGCAGGTTAGGTTGCTTCAAGACTAAAGGACAGTCTATGGGTATTTTGGAAAACTGGTTTGTGGACCTGTCCATCATTCTTCTGAAGGGGCCACTCATGGCATTCTTGAAGCATGTTAAAAGTGAATGTTCTTTATATATGATTTTTAATCGTTTGAATGTTTTATTATACTTCATTATTTTCCTTTTAGATGTTATAAGAAAGATTTAGTCATTATTACCCTAATGTAAGTGGGATTTTGAGATACAGCATTGGTGCATAGCTTAGTATAAAATTTGAGTTTATAATTAAAAGAAATTTATGATTATTTTAAAAACAGTTAAACAGTATAAAAAAGAGAGACATCTGGGTGGCTCAGTTGCTTGTGTCTGTTTTTGGCTCAGGTCATGATCTCAGAGTCCTGGCATCAAGCCTTGCATCAGACTCCCTGCTCAGCGAGGGGTCTGCTCCTGCTTCTCTCTGCTCCTCCCCCTGCTCATGCTGCCTGTCTCTCAAATAAATAAAATCTTAAAAGAAAAAAAAAAAAGTTTAAAAAAGGGACACCTGGGTGGCTCAGTGGTTGAGCATCTGTCTTTGGCTCAGGGCATAATCCCAGGGTCCTAAGATTGAGTTCTACATCGGACTCCCCCAAGGGAGCCTGCTTCTCCCTCTGCCTGTGTCTCTGCCTTTCTGTGTGTCTCATGAATAAATAAATAAAATATTTTTAAAAATAAAGTTTAAAAAGGAGTTAAATGGTAGTGAGAGCTTTTCAATGAAATATTTCAGACATTGTGAGAATGGCATAACATCCCCACTGCAAGTCTATGGAGTGAGTGTGTTTGCACATGTTTGCCTCCCAGTTGTCTACAATGGAGTCCATTTATTTTTTATTTTATAAATAGAAACAACAAAATCTACTGTTTTGGATTACCATGAGGATAAAGTGAGATAATACCTAAACCTGGAAGACTGTAAATACTTGATAAATTATGGTCATTATTAGAAATGTTATTTTTAAGAACACTGTACACTTACACAGTGTGTAAGCTTTTAAGTAATCTCTTGGCTTTTTTTGAAATTTCATGAATGCACTATATTTATGGTCCAGTGGTGATGTTTGCCGAGGCTTGTCCTCCTTATTCTGTTTCAGGACTATATTATATTTTTTCAACTGGATTCAGTATTCTATTTGTTCTTAAGAACAAAAACAAATGGAAAATGCAAAAGAAAAACAAAAGGCAGCCCATCTTACCAAGCCCAATATTTTTATCAATATTGCAAATACGATTTAAGGTTTTAGACAAAGTAAAAAACAACAAAAGGAACAGAAAAGGGTACTGGATGTTTGTGTGTTGATTTAGCATCCTGCAACTTTACTAATTTCACTTATTCCAACATTTTCTGATAGTCTTTAGGGTTTTCTATATATAATATCATCTACAAATAGTGACAGTTTTACTTTTTTCCAATTTAGATGCCTTTTATTTCTTTTTCTTGTCTAATTGCTCTGGCTAGGACTTCAAATTACCATGTTGAATAAAAGTAGTGAGAGTGGACATCCTTGTCTTGTTCCTGATTTTAGAGGACAAATTTTATTTTTTCACCCTTAATTTGATTTTATAGGCTTGTCACATATGGCCTTTATTATGTTGATATGTTTCCTCTGTAACCACTTTGTTGAATTTTTATCATAAATGGGTGTTGTATTGTGTAAAAAGCTTTTTCTGTATCTATTGATTTGATCATATGATTTTTGTTCTTTATTTTGTTAATGTGTGTATCATTCTGATTGTTAGTGGATGTTGAACTATCATATTCCTGGAATAAATCCTGCTTGATCATTGTGTATGATCTCTTTATTGTTGAATTCAGTGTGCTCCTACTTTGTTGAGAATTTTTGCATCTATGTTCATCAGGGATATTGGCCTATAATTTTCTTTGCTTGTGGCATGTTTGGTTTTGTTATCAGGATATTGTTGTCCTTGTAAAGTCATTTTGTGTTTTTAGTTTCCATTTCATCTATTCTGCTCTAATCTTTGATTATTTTCTTCCTGCTACTAACTTTGGGCACTGTTTATTCTTTTTATAGTTTTATGAGGTGTAAAGTTAGGCTGTTTATTTGACTTTTTTTTTATTTCTTGAGGTAGGCATTAATCACCATGGACTTCTCTCTTAGAACTGCTTTTACTGTGTTCCACAAACTTTGGTATGTTCCGTTTCCATTTTCACTTGTCTCAAGTTTTTTTTTTTTTTAATTTCTCTTTTAATTTCTTTTATCCATTGTTTCAGTTTAATCTACAAATAATTGTGAATTTTCCAGTTTTTCTTGTGTAATAATATATAGTTTTATACCATTATGATTGGAAAAGATGCTTGATATGATTTCAAGCTTCTTACATTTATTAAGACTTCCTTTGTGGTCTAGTATAATCTATCTTTGAAAATATTCCATGCATACTTGAAAAGAATGTGTATTCTATTGCCTTTGGATGGAATGTTCTGTAAATATCTGTTAAGCTCATCTGGTCTAACATGTCATTTAAACCCAAATTCATTAAAGATGCAAGATACAAAATCAATATATAAAAATATGGTACTTCTATACTCTAATAACGACCTATCAAAAAGAGAAATTAAGAAAACAATCCTATTTACAATTGCATCAGAAAGAATGAAGTACCTAGGAATATATTTAACCAGGGAGCTTAAAGACCTATATATTGAAGACTACAAGACATTGATGAAATAAATTGAAGAAGATGCAAATAAAAGGAGAGATATTCTATGCTCATGGCCTGGAAAAATTAATATTGTTAAAATGCCTATACTGCCCAAAACAACTTATAGATTCAGTGAAATCCCTATCAAAATTCCAATGGCATTTTTCACAGAAAGAGAACAAAAAAATTCTAGAGTTTGTGTGAAACCATAGAAGATCCTGATAGCCAAAGTGATCTTGAGAAAGAACAACAAAGCTGAAGGCATGATGCTCCCTGATTTCAAACTATATAATAAAGCAATAGTAGTTAAAACAATATGGTATTGACATAAAAACAGACACACATATAAGTGGTACAGAATAGAGAGCCCAGAAGTAAACCACATAGTCACAGTCAATTAATTTATGACAGAGAAACTGGAATGTGCAATGGGGAAGGGACAATCTCTTCAGTAAATTGTGTTAGGAAAATTGGACAGCCACATGCAAAAAACAATACTGGATCACTATTGTACACTATACTCAAAAATTAACTCAAAATAGAGACATGAACATAAGACTTGAAACCGTGAGACTCCTAGAAGAAAACATAGGCAGTAAGCTCCTTGACGTAGGTTTTAATGATGGGTTTTTTGACTCTGATAGCACAAGCAAGGGCAACAAAGATGAAATAAGTGGAATTACATCAAACTAAAAAGCTTATGCACAGCAAAGGAAACAACCAACAAAATGAAAAGGTAACCTACAGAATGGAAGAGAATAATTGCAAATCATATATCTTAAAGGGGGCTGTTACTCAATATATAAGGAACTTGTGGCACTCTGGCAAAATGAAAACATAACCAATCCAGTTAAAAATGGGAAGAAAATCTGAAGAGACATTTTTCAAAAGAAGACTTGCAGATGGCCAACAGGTAAATGAAAAAGGTGTTCTACATCATAATTACCAGGAAATACAAATCAAACCTACACACTTGTTAGGATGACTATTATCAAAAGACTAGAAATAACAGGTATTGGCAAGGATGTGGAGAAAAGGGAAGCCTCATGCACTGTTGACAATACAGACTGATACAGCCACTATGGAAAACAGTATGGAGGTTCCTCACAAAATTAAAAATCCAGAACCCACTGGATGACCCACCAAATCCACTTCTGGGTATTTGTCAGAATTAAATGAAAAACACTTGTTTGAAACGATGTGCACCCCCAGCATTATTTGCAATAGTCAAGTTATAAAAACAACCTCAATGTCTATCAGTAGATGAGCGATGATAGAAATTGTGGTGTGTGTGTATTTATATGGTGGACTATTACTCAGCCATGAAAAGATGGAAGTCTTGCCACTTAAGACAACATGATGTACCTAAGAGACATTATGCCAAGTGAGATATATCAGCCAAAGACAAATACCATATGATGTCACTTATATGTGGAATCTAAATAAATAAGCCATGTATCATGGATACATCATACATTCACATATATTGTACAAAAAACTAAACCTAATGTTACAGAGAATAGCTTAGTGGTTGTCAGAAGCGTAGGTTGCTGTGGGTAGGAGAGATGGGTGAAACTTTTTTCCTTTCTCAGGGGATTGTTAAATGAATTGGGGAAAAAATGGAAAGAAAAGGACTCAAGGAGAAATGATATAATATCTGAAATTGTATCACCCAAAATTATCCCATTAACACCTTGAAGTATTTCTTTCTAAACTTGTGTGTGTGTGTGTGTGTGCATGTGTGAGATTGTATTAACTAGGACATACTCTTTGAAAATTGATTTTTTGCTTATTGATGTTTCATAGGAACTTTGAGCAGTCCTCTTGCTCTGTTCTGCAGAATAAATGAGTAGTATTTTCTCTTTGCCTTTAAAAGAAGCACCCCTCTATCAGAAGCAGTTCTGCCCAGTTTCTGCTTATGTTTTCTCCCCTTTGCACTGATATTCCTCCCCAAGTTTTTTTTTCTCGTCATGAGCTAAACTAACTCATAAGAACTTTTTTTTTTTAACTTATTTTTTATTTTTTTTATTTTTTTAAGATTTTATTTATTTATTCATGAGAGACACACAGAGAGGTAGAGAAACAGGCAGAGGAAGAAGCAGGCTCCTCGCAGGGAGCCTAATGTGGGACTTGATCCTAGGACACTGGGATCATGGCCTGAGCCAAAGGCGGATGCTCAACCACTGAGCCATCCAGGCATCCCCCCTCCCCTTTTTTTTAAAGTAAGTTTATTAGTAGCCTCTAGCTCAAAATGTAGCTTAGAGATATTGAATGTCGATAGGTCCTAATCTCTTCCAGGACAAAAATTGGTCTTCTGATAAATACTGAACCTCAAAGATACTTTCAAGTAATAATGAACAAACAGTACTAATCATTTAGCACATAAGCAGTTCTTTAATGCATGTGCATTAAAACTTGTCGGTAAACTTAAAAAAAATTGAAATTCAGAATTATTCATTTAACAAATATTTAGCTGGATGTATGCTACATACCACCCATTCTGGGGCTGAAATGGTAAGTAAGACATAGCCTCTGTTGTCATGGAGCTTGTAGCTTATTGGGAAGCGATACAAGGAAGACAGACCATAAAGGAGTAAACAAGAAAAGGAAAATAGCCAATGGTGATACAACTGAATTGGAGCAAAAGGTGAGGTGGTCAGGGAGTGACTCTCAGAAAAGGTTTTGAGTTGCCATCTATACATAAGAAGCTAGCCACATAAAGCCCAGGTAGCAAAGCATTCCTGGCTGAGAGAACAACAGGTGCAGTGGCCCCAAGAGTGGAATGGGGCTGGTGTATTAGAGAAACAGAAAGGAGACTGTTCATGCCTAGAGGATAGGAAGTGATGAAGGTATGCGATTTCTCCTTCAAGTGGGAGAAAAAATGCTCTTTGAGAGTTACATGCATACAAAAGCTGAAGAAAGAATTAAAAAATTTTTCATAATAATTATACATACTTAACCACTTTCTTAGACAGAAACATTAAATCTGAGCTGTTAGATTTTTCAGAACCTTTTTTAACTTTACTGCTTGACTGTTTTCTTTATTAAGGCTGAGAGGGATTGTGTGTCCAAAACTTCATTTTACCATTATTGACCATAGAAAAAAACTGGGAAGAACCCTACTTTGCATTTTTTTTTTATATGAAGTCGGTAGCAATTCAAATGCTTGCAGTTGATGGTGGTGGGAGTGATAGCAGTGGTCATGAGAGCTGACATTTTTAGTGTTGACAAAGTACCAGGCACTCCTGAGTTCATTTCATAGATTCATTTAATTCTTAACAGTAGTAGGAAGTAAGTGTTCTTATAGTCCCTGTTTAACAGATGTGGAAATTGAGACACAAAGAAATTAAATGATTTGCCCAAGGTCACATAAGAAGTCACACTTGTTCACCGTCACAAACAAGAAACCGAGATAGAATTCAACCCCTAATTTATATATATATACTTAAAGCAAAACTTGCTAATAAGTCACTGGTAATTAATTTCCTTTTGTCATATGAAAAATTAATGATTATAAAGCACAATGGGATCTAATCCTTAATTTTTTCTTTATGGAAAATCTCCTTCAAACACTCAAAGTGTATATAAAACTTTTTTAAGGTATTTAACAAAGCTTACTTTTTCTTTTACATTTTTTTTTTTTTTTTAAGATTCTATTTATTTGGCAGAGAGTGTGCAAGCAGCGAGAGCAGCAGGCAGAGGGAGAGAGAACCAGAGAGCCCAATGTGGTACTTGATCCTAGGCCCCTGGGATCATGACCTGAGCCCAAGGCAGATGTTTCACTGACTGAGCCACCAGGTGCCCCTAAACAAAGCTTTTGAAGGAAGAAAGTGAGATGGTAGACTTTTGTTTAGTTACATTACTTTTAATATAATGAACATTTTTCAGGATTTAGAATCCTTGAAACTTATAATGTTTAAATTTGTAGGAGGGCATACATGCTTGGAATCTAACACATAGAGCATCCCTAGAGCTTAAACATGTCATGCTTCCCAAAACAGTTCTAGGGAAGCAGTTGCATTGCTGCATTAAGGGTCTGTTACGTTTTAAATTATCTCAAGGGCTTAGTTGGCCACTTACACTTTATTTAGAACAATTTGCTGAATCTGAACTACAATTTAATAATTCATATTTTATGTTCATGCACTCAATTATATGCCACATTTTTATTAGGATGCAATGACAAAATATAACATTTTTACTTGAATGACTGTTTAAAGATCTAGCTATCCAAGGCGTCAACTTCCCTAAATGTATTTGACCCAAGGTACTGTACAGTGTGAGTAGTACTTGACGATAACATCACTTACTGTTTATGTCTTGTTGATATTAATCCATTAATAATTTTTTAATGGTTAGAACTGAATAACCTTGTTTGCTAATTCTTCTTGACTTCTTGACTTCAACTGAACCAGAGGTGTATGGAAGGGCAGTGTAGAATGAGGTAGAGTTTTTTGGTTTGTTACATATTTTTTTGCAGTTGTTTAGTAATGGCTATGATGTGTTAGATTTGTCTTTTAGTCACAGTTATTTACAAATTACATTGTCATACTACATAATCATTTTCTTTATAAGGGAAGCTCTGAGTGAATGATTAGATTCATGTGAACAGATTACAGTGGTCAGCTTTTTGCTAAGTGGGGAGAAAAGATTAGTGAGTCCCCATGTACACATCATCCATCTTCAACAATTACTAACTCGTGGCCATTTTTGCTTCATATATACTCTTCCCCACAGGATTATTGTGAAGCAAATGGCAGACATCATGTCATTGTCATTCACAAATAAGGAAGTTATTTATGAAATGTATTCCTAAGTCTTTGTTTTATGTGGTTACACTTAATATTAGTATAATATGCTTAAGCCTTTTCTTTTGAAAAACGCTGGAGGGCCTCATTTGGCATGCACGATTTAAGGCAGATGCCCAGGAAAGATGTGAAAACAGATGGAATTTTTATGTGTTCTCAGTGCTGTGACCAAATGTGCCACTGATCTTTCCTTGTGATTTCCTAGATAGAAACATTGAATCCTCTTTGATGCTTCCTTGTTTTCCTTCTCCCCTTTCTGATAGGTCTTCAAGCCCTATTGATTTTTTTCATTCTTTAAATGTCTTCTTAATTCACCTTTAACTGCATATATCCACTGCTGCCATCTTCCTTCACTGATTATTTTAAGTCCCTTAAGCTGTTTTCTCTGATTGCATTTTCTTTTTTGTTGCCATTCATCTCTTGGACTGCTCTTCCTCGCTTTCACTGTATCCCTTTGTGGTGTCTATAGTGTTTATTCTACCCCATTTAAATTCCTTTTTCTGATATTCAGTTTCTTCTATAAGCTGACCTTGTCATAACCTCAATTTTTTAAAATTTTTATTTACCAACATAAACCTTTTAGGCTTCTCTCTTGAATACCCTTCATACGTGCTGGGCCATGCTCATTCTTGCCTCTCTGCTTTGATGTACACTCTGCTTGGTTTGTAAATCTGTCCCCTGTCTTCTTTGATCGATAGTCTACCCTTGACTAAAAGTCTAGCTTGATGACTGTGGGCCTGTACTGATCCTTCCCTTTCGTAATTTTCATGAGTATGACTACTTGACGCCATGAAAATGGACTCTTTGGTTGCACTTTTTCTTGTATTGTTCCAAATTCTTCTGGATCTGTGTTTCTAAAGTGGATGGATATCTTCTTGGGTATAGGGAATTTTTATAACAGTATGGTCACATGAGATGTACTGTATGTGTATCTGTTGATTAAAACTCTTGAATATGATATATACATGTACTGTTTTGGCTAACTGGGTAGTTTCCTTAGAATAGACATTCCCTTGTCTTTTCTTGAGGGTGATTGATTTCCCTTCTTCCTATTGTATTTGCTTTGTTTGAATCATTGTTCCAGTCAAGTACCTTTAGTTTCTGATAAAGGTGAACCAAGAGGGAGTGGCAGTTAGCACCCTCATGTCATCTTTATCACCATCATGACAGTGCCTCTTGTACTGAGCACTGAGCCCATGCTTATGCGTGTTGTGAGTGGCTAGTAGGCCTTCCTAATATCCAAATCTGTACTGAATTCTACTTCTTCAAGAAGCAGGAAAGGAGAAGGCTCTGAAGTTAATTAAACCCCTTGAAAAAGACTTTTTAAAATAGTAGGCTCATTAAATGAGTGAAAAGCTTTATGTTTCTTCTGCAGGAACACATGTTTATGTATAAGAAGGGGAAGGAGAGGAAATGAAAATGAAGGATAGCTGTACAGAGCCAGGTAGGAGAAAAAGCAAATGAGAAGTGAGAATATAAAAGAAATGCAAAAAGAGGGGATCCCTGGGTGGCGCAGCGGTTTGGCGCCTGCCTTTGGCCCAGGGCGCGATCCTGGAGACCCGGGATCGAATCCCACGTCAGGCTCCCGGTGCATGGAGCCTGCTTCTCCCTCTGCCTGTGTCTCTGATCTCTCTCTCCCTCTCTCTATCATGAATAAATAAATAAAAATCTTTAAAAAAATTAAAAAAAAAAAAAAAAAAGAAATGCAAAAAGACTTCAGTGAGTGTAAGAGCAGTTTCGAGTCCAGAGAGGAAGCCTGAGAGGGATAGTCTAGATTATGAAAAAGGAAAGGAAAAGATGAGATGAAACTTTAAAAACTGGAAGGAGAGGCCTGAAGTTGGAAGGGAAGAGAATGTAATCATCCTGTCAGGGCCATCAGAGACTGCTGTGTTAAATATACGCTACTAAAAAAAAATATATATATATATATATATATATATATATATATATATATATATTTCTATTATATTGATTATATATTATATGTTATATATATATTATATATATATTATGTTAATATATATATTTCTATTATATTGATTATATATTATATTATATGTTATATATATTATGTTAATATATATTATATATAGTGTTTCTATATACGCTACTAAAAATATATATATTTCTATTATATTGATTATATATTATATTATATATATATTATATATATTGTTTCTCTTAATGATGTCTTAGGTCCAGATGAACATATATATATATATATATATATATATATATATATATATATGCATGCTACTACTTCTCTTATTTCTTTCTTAAAGATTTAATTTAAAGGAGGGGCAGAGAGTCTGACGGAGACTGCACTGAGTGTGGAGCCCAGTGGGGCTCGACGCAGAACTTGATCTTCTGACCCTGAGACCAGAAACTGAGCCCAAATTGACTCAGGTGCTTAACTGACCACATCACTCAGGTGCCTCACTACTTTTCTGTTTAAAGGAGGAAGATAGTAAGAGGAAAAAAAAAAAAACCTTATAAGAGGTTGTTACCAGAAGTAACTCTTGAAAATTAACAAAAAAGACTGTATTATTAAAGATCTTAAGTTGTTGGTACTGGTGGTGATTTTGTCTGTTTATTCTGCACTGCTTGCTGGTTGTGCTGTCCCATTTGTGAGCTAGCCTGTGCAACCATAATAGAACAACTCAACTGCACCTCACACCCATCTCTACTCAGACCTCGAAGGATCAAAAGTAAGCTTTTAGAGGCATAACCTCTTCATCTTTTTGGAATGTGTTGTTTGCAATAGGGTAGTTACTACTCCCATGTGGCCATTTAAATTTAAATTAATTACAGTTAAATAAATTAAAAAATTCAGTGCCTTGGTTATCACCAGCCACATTTCTAGTGCTCAGAGGCCACGTGTAAACAGAGGTAACTACTGCGGTCAGGACAGGTGTCGAACATTCCCATCATCACATGGAGTTCTGTAGATAAATCCAGACTCTATGCCTTACAAGTAGAGAAGCTTAGGGTTTAAAAATATGATCTTAAATATTTTGCTTTCATGATGAGAATAAAATTATCATATGTTAAATATACAATTTGCAGTTACGATAAGGAAAGAGAAAAATTACTCATAAATTGATGCATCCTGGTTGTAAAAAGTTTGTTGACTGAGGGTATAAAGTTCTCTTCCTCCCCATTTCAACATGTGGCCTTTTCTGCATAGCTTTCTTCAGTTACTTAGAGTCATCCAAGGGAATCTGAATACACCTCTATCCCCAGGCCTCCTTTGTTTCCAAATGAAAATGATTCCAGGCCCATGAAAAACACAATCTGTGTTTTATATTGTAATGACTTTAAAAGGCCTTTATGCATGCAGTCATCACGACCAGTGTTCTCTCAAATTGTATATTCTGAGATTTGATGTCTTCTAATGTAGCGTTCCTCTGTTTTGTCTAATAAGTTTTACCCATGGCTTGTGACTCCAAGGCTTTCCCTTAAAACAATGCGTCATCCTCTTTGGTGGAGGAGGCAACTGGGTGTCCTCATTTCTCTCTTGATTCCCAGGTGAGTCCTACCAGGCGAGTTTGTTGAGAAATGTTTTGACCGTGAACTTACCAAAGATTAACTTTGGCAGGTTTGTGATTGCTGACAGATATTAAATTTGCTTCACCTGAATAGACTGTGCCGTTGCCTGCCAGTAGAATATATTTACGGTGCCTGAGTAGTCTGAATTCTGACATCATGTTGTAAAATAGATGGAGGAAATATTATGGAATTAGTAATGAAACTATTTTTCTATCTGCGCGTTATCATGTATTAAGTCACAGGAAATATTCTTGATCGATGAAGTTATTCAGTCATCAGTAGTAAATTATTTAATATATACTTGTGGAATGAATACATGTAAGTTCTCCTAAATAATTGAGGATCTTCTCAAGATTGAAGTTGCCTACAGTCGAGTGGCTTAGGTTTGCTTATGTTTGTGAAGCAAATATTAACTTTTGGAAGAGTCAATGACTAGTTTCATGTGTTTGTAAAGTCACATCCAGTCTGTTTTATTCCTTCTTTTAATTAAAGCACTTGAGTGATGTTTTTTAAAGTCTAGTTTCAAAAAACATTTAAAATAAAGTGTAACAACTTCGTAGTGAAAAAGCATTGTGTCATTGTTTAATTGTTGTGGTTTTTGTTTTTTTCTTTCCCGGTGGTATATAGAGCAATGGTGTTTCTCTTTCTTTCTTTTCTTTCTTTTCTCTCTTTCCTTTCTTTCCTTTCTTTCCTTTCTAGATTTTATTTATTTATTCATGACACACAGAGAGAGAGAAGCAGAGACACAGGCAGAGGGAGAAGCAGGCTCCATGCAGGGAGCCTGACGTGGGACTTGATCCCGGGTCTCTAGGATCACGCCCTGATCTAGACTGAAGGTCTAGAAGGTAGGGCTGAAGGTCTAGAAGGGCTGAAGGTAGCGCTAAACTGCTGAGCCACCGGGCTGCCGCAATGGTGTTTCTATTAATGATGTCTTAGGTCCAGATGAACTATATTGTATTTGAGCTTAGTAACTTTTGTTGACTATGTGAAGAACTTACAGGGAAACAAAGCACACTGTATGGCATAGGATGGCATGGTGGATGAGTCCCGCCTCTACCTTATCTTAGCTATGTTGTCTAGAGCAAAGTCAATTTATTTGAACCTTGAACCTTAGCTGCAGAATAGGGTAGTAGGTCAAATTTAGTGGTTCTTAACCAGAAATTAACACTATTTTCATCTGTTCAATACTGTATCTTTTAAGTAGTTCTTTTTATGTTATGATGAGGTTAATAAAGATCGTCCCTCTCCTCCCCTCCCTGCCCCCCTCCCCCCCACCAAATAAGCAGTTCATTCCCACCCTCCCACGCTATTCTCATTAAACACAGGGACTGAAAATTTCCAAAGAGCTCTTAGGTTTCTGTTTTTTTCTATTTTACAGTAGATCCCTGTTTCTATTACACTGTGATTATAGAGTGTTACTTATCCTGTTTTCCTGTTTGGAGTTTGCATGACCTTTTCTTTATGTCCTAGATACATAGTTTTTATGAGTTTTGTATGGTCAGTAGAAAAGATCTATGCTCAGATTACGGGGTTTGATATACTTCACTAGTTATTTTTTCATGTCCTTTATCTTCTTGGATTGAGAAAGGACGGTAAGATCCTACTGGTATTGATATGTGACCCTTACTTTCTTTTTGTTTTCACTTATAAAGTATTCTTTTGCCCATTTTCAATGTTTTGGAGTTACTTTATTTTAGATACAGTATTTAGAGCACACATCCGGTAATTTATTAGAAATGGAGAGGGAAATAGTACAGATAAATGACATCAGAACTAAGATTTTAAGGGAAGCCTGATGCTTGAGTTAATTCTTTATAGAAGGAAAGAAGAGCTTTAGTATATGAGGTGACAGGGACGGAGACAGAGACAGACGGGCAGGAAAACAAGGAGGCTGAGAGGAGGGGGAGGGAGGGAGAGAGACAGGGAGACAGAGAAGGGCAGGGAGATAGGGAGGGAAGGAGACAAGGAAGGAGGGAGGGAGGGCGGGCGGGTGGGTGATGGACGGGAGGATGGAGAAGGAGATAGGGAGATAGACAGGGAGGGTGGGAGGAGGGAGACAGGGAGGCAGGGAGATGAACAGGGAGATGGGCAGAGACAGGCAGGTGGCCGAGAAGGACCAGTGGGATGGGTGCTTCAGGCAGAGTTATTAGCAGAGGCTTTGATATGAGAGCCAGCCAGTCATCCTGTTTATAAGTTGTGGTAAGTTGAGGTTTTTCTTCTAGTCTTTTCAAGAAACTCACTGGGAATGAAATTTTGTGGATTTAAAATGCTTCAAGATGGGTATTTGTTTCCTTTAAACTTAAACAGTCTGACTGGAAATGCTTTCATTTCCTAAGGACTTCATTGGGATCATGTCAATTCTTCAAGTATATTGAATGTTTCTGTGGAGAATTCTGAGGCTACTGAGATTTTTCCCCTCTGACTGAAGAATACAGTTGGACTTTTATCTCCCAAGTACCAGCAATTTTAATTAGACGTGACTCACTGTCATTATGTATTGGATTTCCTTGGCATGTGCGCTGTGCCCTCTCAATTCATCTGCTCAAGTCTCCTGCTAGTCCTGGAAAATTGGTCTTTGATTTGTTCTGTGCTCTTCTTGAGAAAGTAGTTATACACGTGCAATTTTTTAAAATCTATTTCTCTTTTTTCTTTTAATCTTTCCTGATTCATTGTTAATTTCCATTTATTTTCGCTCATTTCTCTATTTCATCTAACGTGTTTTACTCAGTGATGCTCACTCTGCCTCAAACAACTTATTGTTTAGATTTAATTTCCTGGATGAACTCTTAAGATTCATAACTCATCTTGTTCTGTGATTTTTGCCGTATCTTTCAAGAGCTTCTGTATCTCCTCTCAGAATGTCTGTCCTTTTTCATCAGGTCCTTTGAGTCATGATGATATTTCTGGTCCTGATTTTCACTGCTTGATGTCCCTCCTCTCCTTTGCCTCCTTACCACTCCCTCCTTTAACTTCTTGGTCCAGTTCTTTCTTATTGATCTTTGAATGAATTGATCTGAAATTGGTTTCTTTTGGGGCAGGGAGGACAGGGATAGCAGGAGTTCCTCCTCAGACACAGTGAGGGGCTTCTTGATGATGTTTGACCTTGACTCACTGCTGCTAGCCCAGGAGCAACCAGAAGACTGCTCACAGTTCTTTATGCTTTTCCCACCTTATCTCAATGACAGTGTCTCCTGCATTGATTTTGTATCTGAACATTTAGCCAAAGATCTCTTCTCAGTATCTCCCCCCATCCCCTGCCCTTGGTGGCACTTTCCCACACACTGTGATGGGGCAACAGATGTTTGCCTAGTTTTATAGAGGATGGGAACTTCATTTCTAGCTTTTCATTCTGCTGTTTTGGAATCAGGAGAGAACAGAGACATCTCTACTCCGCTGTCTTAAAACACTCATCTTTAAATTTTTTTTTCTTTAAATTTTTTCTGTAAATTTGTTTTGGCTAACAGAAAGAAGACTTCTTTAGAGTAATATTCAGGATTTGGCTTCATGGCTCTTTGCATTCCTCCTTTCACTGCTTGGCAGTTTTTCTTCTGGTTGTTCATTATTTTTCCTGGGCACCCGATTTCACCATCTGTGGGTGGGGTCTCAGATGGGTTAACTATGAACAAGAGTGGCCTCAGTGTACTGTGCAGATTGTTTCCAGGGCGCACACCAGTGTTGCATTTATTCACTATATCGTAGGGATCAATATTTCCATCTCAGTTAATTTCTCTGGGCCATAGTGTACTTCTTTGCACATTTATGAGGTTGTATATCCTATGAATTTTTAAAACCAGTTGAATACATTTTTTAAAAAGAATGGGAGTAACTTTTATTTGGGGGCTATCCCATCTGGAGGCACTGGTTTCCTATCAGTGAGTTCAACTTAGTGTTGCTTTTTATGTTCCAAGGAGCAAAGATACAGAGGGAAAAAATCATGGTTCTATACTTTGGTGGGGGAAGGGTAGATAGTTATTTTAGTTTCGATCAAATACCAAAAGTTATTTTCAAACACTGCAGCTAAAAGAAGGAAAAAGAGAAAGAGAAAAACAGCAACAACAAGACCCAAACCCTGCCAGTCTGTGAAAACAGCAGCTCGGCTGCCATGCAGTACTTATAATTGTTTCAGATTTACAAACCCAACAATGAAACACATTTTGCATAATGAAATATTTATTTTTATCCATCATGCTTGCAAGCTGCTCTCCATTCATCATGTTTGCAAACAGCAACAGCAACGTTTCTTTAACATGAGCCAAATGCAATTTCCAGCTGTTGAAATTAATTCTTTTTAAAATCCTGTTAAAAACTATCATCCAACAACGAATCTCAGTATTTTTATTTTTGCTCTTTCTTACATTTCCACTGACTTTTGTTTTTATTTTGCGCTTGTTAATGAAAGTGTTTGCAGTGATGCTTGATGTTTGCGATAGAACTAGAATAAATAAAAGGCTTTTTCTTCTTTTTGTGTAACTTTCTGCATTCACTGAGTTGATCAGAATTCTAATTTTGCATCCCATTCATCTCTTAATTTAAAAAATAATAAAATGGTAAAGGCACCTTTAGCCCTAGAACAAAGAAAAGCTAGTGATAATATTTTTTAAATTGCTGTAATATGAAGATTCTACTGTTCTCATGTTGTTTTTTGAGTTAGGACTTGTGCTAAAGCCCTGAGGTTGTAAGATAGTCTTCAGCTTTTTCCTTTGGGATGAGACAGGTTCATATATGCTGGGGGTGATAGGTTTTGTCCTGGGCACTGTGTTCCCTTATCATGTTATTGACACATCTGCTTACCCTTTAGATATTTGTGATTCTGAGAAGTAATTGGCACTGTGAGATAAATAATTGGTTAAAATTTATTTTCTGTGGGAAGTTTTGTTTCACTTGTCTGCTATTGCCTCCTTTAGGGAAGAAATAATACAAGAAGATGATTATTGTTATTTTAAATGAAACTTCTGAGTTTGCCACGGGTTACCGGGAGTAACGTGGACTAATCCGCCTAGATTCTGTCCAAGTAGCTAGTTTTTGTTTTCTCTCAACTCTGGGCTTCTGCCTGAAATGAATTCGTTCCCGTCTTTTTCCATCTAGCTAACTCATATTTTTCAAATAATAAAACATTATTATTATTTTTTATTTGTCTCAGTTCCTGTGGTTTGGTTTTTGTGACTAAAGCTGAATGGATGCCCTTTCTGCATGCTCCCATAGAGCTTTAAACTTTCTCCACCTCATTGTGTCATTATACTTGTCTCTCCTACCTTCTTTCTTTAAGGTCTTAATTTATTTAAGTAATCTCTACAGCCAATGTGGGTCTTGAAAGAGTTGCATGCTCTTCTGACTGAGCTGCCAGGCACCCCTCTCATACCTTCTTGACCAGTGTTGGTTAATATAATGTGAGCCACAAATAAAGACTTGAATTTTCTTGTAGCCATGTTAAAGTAAAAAGAAAGAGAAATTAATTCGAATACTGTTCTATTTAAAACGGCATATTCAGAATATCATTTCAGCATAGAACCAATATAACATTATTGTTATGTTTTCTATTATTCTTTTTACACCGAGCCTTCAAAATCTAGTGTTTATTTTACAGTTGGAGTAGTACATCTCAGTTGAGACAAGCTGCAGTTCAGATGATCAGGTGTGTAAGTGGCTACTGTATCGTATAGCTCTATCTAGACTGTGCTCTCCTGGACAGTTGGAACTGTGTCTGGTTATTGCTGGTTAGATATCTGGCTACAGTTGGTGCTCATTCGTTCATTATCTCCCTACAAAGGAATGAATGAGTAAAATCTATCAGGAGAGTTATGTAGATGGATGCCTATCCCTAGTAATAGGAATATCTACTGTCAGGAGAACTGAGGCACCCACGGCTAGAAGAATCCCGTATCTAGTCATAAGGTAAGGCAGTGGAGAACAGGCTTCCTAGAGATAAGTTGCTGAGGATTTATTACAGAGGACAACTCAGCAGGGGAATTAAGAAGGTGGCCAGTCTCTATCCAAGACCCACTTTCCAGCTGGTCAACACCTTTCACTTTTGCTAGTAGATGAAACTGCTTCTGGCACAGTAGTCATAATAAATTCTTAATCAAATCTTGTGCACACCTATTTAATACAAATGGAGACGAATGCATTTGCTTCATTTTGCTACTTAAAAAATAAAATTTTACTTGGTGTAAGTTGTTAAAGTCAATGTGGATAACAATTCAATATCGTGTAGTAAAATTAATAATGTGCAAATTCAAAAAAAATAAAAAAAAATAATGTGCAAATTCTATGACCTAGTAATTATCCATTAGGTATATACCATTGAGAAAATGAGAAAATGTTCAATTTGTGAAGAGGCATCTAAATGATAATTGCAACATTTAAAAAAACAGTTAAGACATGCATCTATAATAAATCAGATATTTTTGACATGTTTGTAAATTCTGTACAGTAGTTAAGTGAATCTAGTAGTCTAGACTTTTATTTCTAAGTGGAAAGCCCTCATTACATAATGTCAAATCATAAAAAGTTTTGGAACATAATTTTTTTAAAAATTAAAAATAACACATATCACGTAATATCATATGTGGCTCATTGATGCAAATGCATGCTAAAGGAAGTTAAAAAATAAAACTGTGAAGGTAAGCCCTTATATCCAGAATGATGGTAAGGGGATGGGAGTAGGTTTGAGCATTAGAGAGGTAGGTATCTAGGGAATATAAATAAACTCCTATAGTTCTTTAGGTAACACAGATTTCTGAGTGAAAACAATTGGCAATTTTAGGTGGAGGTCACAGAGATGTTCTCCTATTCTTGGCTGTGTTTTAAATGATTTTAGACTTATAAGATACATTCTACACATTTAGAGGATTTCCTTCAGGTCTGTACTATATTTTTTTTTAATTTTTTATTTATTTATGATAGTCAGAGAGAGAGAGAGAGAGAGAGAGGCAGAGACACAGGCGGAGGGAGAAGCAGGCTCCATGCACCGGGAGCCTGATGTGGGATTCGATCCCGGGTCTCCAGGATTGCGCCCTGGGCCAAAGGCAGGCGCCAAACCGCTGCGCCACCCAGGGATCCCTGTACTATATTTTTTTGAAAGTAAAAATTTAGGATTAAAAGTGCTAGGGATATTGTTCTTGGTACACTTCCTATGAATTATTTCAGTCTTTGCTGAAAAAGGATGCACACATGGAGACGTGTCCTTTTGATGTACACAAGTACAAAAGCGCATTTTATAACTGAACTTTGTTCTATATTTCAGGCTAGAATTTTAATCTGGATCGCGATAGAAAATATCTAATAAACTCAGTGTCCCACAGGACCTTTTGTACCCTCCTGAGTTAAGATAGAAAGTACCTTAAAAATCTAGAATAGCCTGAGCCATTCAAATGTTTTGTTTTGTTTTTTTTTTTAAGATTTTATTTATTTATTCATGAGAAACAGAGAGAGGCAGAGGGAGCCTGGTGTGGGACTTGATCCCAGAACCCTGGGATCACGACCTGAGCCAAAGGCAGACGTTCAACCACTGAGTCATCCAGGTGCCCCAAAGGTGTTTTGGCTGTGATGTATGTCTCTTGAGGTCAGCAAGCACTTACTGCATGTGTGAGGTACTACATCAGGCTTGAGGGTGGCCAGGAGATATTAGTACACAGGGGAAGAAGGAATTGGCTCCTTGAGACTTTGCAGGATATTAAAGCATTTGGGGAGTGTTTAGTCAGTATTCTGTGGTTCCTTTTGCACTATCCTCCACATCCAGTTTCTCAGCCAACAATCACTTCCACCTCCCGAATGTGTGTTGAGGTACATTCATTTCTCCCTACCTTATGTGCTGCCCTCTTGGTAGAAGCCACCATCTTCTCTCCTAACTAATTTCCATTACTTCCATTCCTGTCTCCTTCTAACTTGTTCCCAACATGGAACTATCTTTAGTATATAAGTTAGAGTACAACAGTCTCAAACTTAAAACCCTTAATGACTTCCCTTTATACTTAAGCAGGTCATGGTATAGAATAGAGTTTAATGTGGTCTTTGACTACTTCTCAACTTTATCTCTTAACAGCTATGCCCTTATCTGACTAAAGGCCAAAGCAACTGGCCTTTGTTTAATTACTTTAAAAAATAAGCCTTTTAATATCTTGATAAATCATGCTTTAAAGATTAAGATGAATTTTATCTCTAACAGTGCCCTGAGATAACTTACAAACTAAGAAATGTGGTAGTTAATAAAGCACTTATCCACCCCCGTGAAGTACTTTGCTTTTTAATTGTGCTTCATCCCATGTGGTAGTGATTCTTGGCCTAAGGAGGTTTTGGGTAGTCACCTCTTGCTTTTAACCTGAATGCATGGATTCCTCCTCTTTCTGTCTTCTAGGAGCACTATCTCTAGTTCTTTTTTTCTACTCATAGCCTTCAAATAGCTCCCCCACCTCTACTTTTTTTTTTTCCTAAGCAGAAAGGAGAATTAGGGTATAATTATTTGTGTTTAGTTAGAAAAAGAGCATAGTCAAGTTGTAAGACTATAATGTGAAATTCTTATATTATTTGGTAGTAATAATATGTAATTCTGTTTCTAATTATTTTGTAGTAAGGCCCAATTACTGAAATTAACCTATTATTACCACTTTTAATGATGATTGTTTAAGAGAATAGATTTGTTTGCTAGAAACTCTCACTAAATAGTGTTAAAATATTTTTATAAAGATATCAGAGATACTAGCAAAGGTACAGACATTATCCGTAGGTTTTTTTTATCTACAAAATAAGATAAATGTTATCACTTTCTTGTACAGCAAATAATCTGATTTTGATACATTTCACTTTTGATACATGTAACAATAAATCTCTCATTTGATATGTCTCACATATAAGTTCTGAGATCTGTTAACACTGATTCATAAGGAAAAAGAGTAGGGGAAGGATTTCTGGTACCAAAGGAACAGGCAAAGGATGCAGGTTGGCTCCAAATCTCTCTACCTTCTATAATGTTACCTATTTGCATCAACAAAGTGATTTTTATTTAAAGATTTTTATTTTTGCTAAGTGGACCAGGCCCCATCCTTGACCTTTTATTTCAACTCTTAGTAGTTCTACACATGTTATTTTTGCTCATTCATACAGATTTGCCACTTTTCCTTATTTTGTTACCACCACCTTACCAATCTTTGTATATTATGAAATGAACTGAGCAAATAGAAGTTGTTGCTTTTCATGCTCACCATCTAGGGTGATATCTGTGCAGCGGTGGTTCTTATCAGACTTGGTTGTTGATGGAAATTACCCAGCAGTTCCCAGAAGACAGTCAAAAGGACCTGGCTTCACCTTTTGTGAATAGTGGCCATAATTTAGTAATAAGGGTCAAATGAATATGAAGCATAAATAGGGTGTGGGATCATACCAGACGTTTTTCCAGAGTATCCATGTAGAGATTATCTGCAAAGTCTTATTGAATTATTCAAAATGTCTACAATGGAGGTTAAGATGGTAGATTTGCATCCAGAATAGAAATGAAGGCAATTTAGTTAGGAAATGTCTTGCTTTGTTAATTCACCTGACTTTGGTAGTTAGGTAGAACATGGTTTCTAGGTGATAGTCTTGCTTTTAATTTGGAAGTTTAGAGAATAACAATGAACAGTCTGCCTTAGAGCTGGGTATTATGGGATTATGGGCAGCCTGCTGAGGTATAAGTGGTCCCCTGGTTAGAGCACTTGATCTTGACTGGGAATGACTTTGCCCTGGTGGGGACATTTGGCTTGTCTGCAGATATATGACTTTGGTCTTCGCAACTTGGGGCTGCTACCGGCCTCTACTTGGGTAGGGGCCAGGGATGCTGGGAAACATTCTACAATGCACTGAAAAACCCCTCACTACAAAAAGCCCAAAATGTGAATAGTGTCAGTGTTGAACAACCCTGTGTTATAAGAACCCCAGCAAAGGTCTATTGTATGTTTTCTTACTCACTGTAGATTGAGCCTGCATATTTGCCACCGTAATCCTGTAGTTAAAATTTAGCAATTCGGACTATACTCAGCCTTCGTGTTTTTTGTTTGTTTGTTTTTTAAAGATTTTATTTTTTTATTCAAGAGAGAGACACAGAGGCAGAGACACACACAGGCAGTGGGAGAAGCAGGCTCCCTATAGGGAGCCTGATGCAGGACTTGATTCCACCACCCTGGGATCACAACCTGAGCCAAAGGCAGACGCTCAACCACTGAACCACCCAGGCATCCCTCAGCCTTGTTTTTAACAACTCACATTTAGACAAACATACATGTGCTGGCTTCACATATATAGGACCATCTTTTTCTGTGCTACTTAACTATTTGCAGTTTTTACCCATTATGAGCTTTACTCATCTTTTTAAAAAATGTTCCCTATGCTAGTTAGGATAAACAGACCCTTGGCTGTTATATTATTTTTTTGTTCTTAAGATTTTATTTATTTATCATGAGAGAGACAGAGAGAGGCAGAGGCATAGGAAGAGGGAGAAGCAGGCTCCCTGTGAGGAGCCTGTTGTGGGAGTTGATCCCTGGGCCCTGGGATCATGACCTGAGCCAAAGGGAGATACTCAACCACTGAGTCACCCAGGTGTCCCACTCTTGGCTGTTTTTAAGATGTTTAGTAATGAAGTATTTGGTATCACTCAGTGTTAAAGAGGTACCTGATTTTAGACTTTATAAATTCCATCAAGGATAGCTAAATGTCATACTTGATCTTCGTGGTGCATAATTAGGAGGGGAAGAGATAGAAAGGTGGCAGAGAGAATTTACACTGCAACATTTACCTATAGATAAAAAGAAAATCTTCATTATATGGCATGAGCCAGGTTATTAGGACTAGCACAGCAGTGTGTATATAGATGCTCTATATAAACCACTTGTTTTTTATTTGAAATATGGAAAATTCTGTTATTGACTAGATTAAAATTTAAAGAGTATGCTCTCTACTTTGTAGGATATTACAAATGTGAGCTTTTAAATAATTATACATAAATATATTATTATGAATAAAACTTTTATCTAAAACTGTTATGTAAACAGCAAATAATTACACATTTCAATACTCCTATGAGCAAAGTAAATTGTTGCTATGTCACATAGAGTATACGTTATTTTCATGAAATCCTCTGAATGAAAGTGTTTGCACATGAAATAATGTCTTTATAGGAAAAGCATGCTTATCTATCTCTGTTAGCCATGTCCATGGTTAACCATGTCCACAAACTGACAGATTTGGACCATGATGAAGGCTTTGCTGGTGATGGTCAGTCACAGATTTGAGATACAATAAGGTATTATCTCTGAATGATAAAAGATTTGGTGTCTTTGAAATAGAAATTAACATTTATATATTAGGGCTCTTCCTGTTAACTTTTTTTTTTTTTTTTTTTCATTCATGAGAGACACAAAGGCAGAGGGAGAAGCAGGCTTGAGCCAAAGGCAGACACTCAACCACTGAGCCAGCCAGGTGTCCCTAGGGCACTTCCTGTTTCAAATGCTGGAGAACCCAACTCAAATTGGCATAAGCTCAAACAAGGAGTTTATAGCTTATATAATTAAAAGGGCTAATGCCTGGCCCTTGCCTTTGGTATGAGACACAAACAGTGCTCATGCCCTGATTGCTTTACCTCTACTGTATTGACTTTATTCTCTGTGTCGATATGATAGATCACAGATCCAGGCTTCTCAATTTCAGGTCTGAGTCACCGGTTGCGGGACAATAGAAAAGAGAATGTGGAAAGTCTCTTGTGGTGTCATTATTTTTGGCAGGATCACAGAGGAGATTGCAATGGCATAGATTGGGCTATATGCCAAATCTGGATTTGGGTGTTGATTTAATGTTACTTATGACCAAAACTGTGAAAATATATCATTTTCCTAACCCTGCCCTCTTCTGTAAAAGTACCACTGTAACCGATATCTTATGCTTATAATTTTATAAGTGTAAGAATCAATACCTGTATTATTTTACATATTATTTTACAATTTTATCTTACATGTTTTTTTCCCTTTTATCACTGATCAATATATTAAACATTCCCACTTATGGAAGATCTCCAAGGAAGATCCTATAACTTTTCTTTTAAAAAACAGAAATATCCTACACAGATGTTCTATTTCTTTATGAAGTGTTTAAGAAATACCAAATTTAGAGACCAAGATGGCCAGGAGATTCGCCGCCTTCCTCAAGGATGCCTGGGCCAAAGAGCTGGTGCTGGTTGCGTCCTTCACCATCGGGAGCCTCGCTGTGATTCTGCTCACCCTCAGTCCCTTCACCAAGTACGCCACCATGATCAACCAGGCCATGCCCTACAACTATCCAGCACCTCTCCAAGATGATGGGAACATGCCCGATGTGCCCAGCCACCTCCAGGACTCCCAGGGCCCCAGCCTGGAGTGGCTAAAGGAATTGTGAGCACCTCTGGTGACATGGAGGTGGCCCCTCTCCTGTAGCCAATAAAATGCATAGAGTGACCCCAGAAGGAAAAAAAAAAAGAAATACCAAATTTGCTTAAAGATAATAGTTCATTAAAGAAAACTTTATGAATTCTTACATAGAACCTGTTTCTTTTTTTTTTTTTTTTTATGATAGAGAGAGAGAGAGAGAAAGAGAGGCAGAGACACAGGCAGAGAGAGAAGCAGGCTCCATGCACCGGGAGCCCGACGTGGGATTCGATCCCGGGTCTCCAGGATCGCGCCCTGGGCCAAAGGCAGGCGCCAAACCGATGCGCCACCCAGGGATCCCCAGAACCTGTTTCTTATTAGGCTTCATTATATGGTTGAGTTTTTAACAGAGGAAGAGAATGACTGTAGGTAAATTAAATGTTTTTTAAGCAAGAGATAATTCTGGAAGAATTCATTGATTTAAAGCCTCTTGGCTGATTTAAGTATGAAATGTGAATTATTGCTAAGTATTGTCTCTAATGATGAAAATTGGTTAAAAACACTTTTCTTCAATGTAAAATGGATTAAAGATTTAAATGTAAAACCCAGAACTGTAAAACTTCCAGAAGAAAATATAGGGGGAAAACTTCATGACATTAGTTTTGGTGGTGATTTCATGGATATGAAATCATAAGCAACAAAAGCTAAATTAGGTAATAGAGATTACATCAAACCAGAAAGTTTTTGTACAACAGAGGAAATAACAGAGTGAAAATACAAACTACAGAATGGGAAAAAATGTTTGTAGACCATATATCTTCCAAAAAATAAAAAATAAAAACAGTAGCACCTATAAAGAGAACAAATTGGTGGTTGCTAGAGACAGTGGAACTGGGATGGGAGAAATGGGTGAAGAGGATCCCCCACCCCAAAACAAAAAATAAAAGGAAGAAAATCTTGCAATATGTGAAAACACGGAATTACCTGGAGGACATTAAGCTAAGTGAAAGAAGCCAGGCACAAAAGGAAAAATACTGCCTGGTTCCCTGTATATGAGGTAGCTAGAATAGTCAAACCTGGAAGCAGAGACTAGAATAGTGGTTGCTGGGCAGCCCCGGTGGCGCAGCGGTTTAGCACTGCCTGCAGCTCGGGGTGTGATCCTGTGAGACCCGGGATCACGTCGCACGTCGGGCTCCCTGCATGGAGCCTGCTTCTCCCTCTGCCCCACCCCTCTACCTATCTATCTATCTATCTATCTATCTATCTATCTATCTATCTATCTATCTATCTATCTAACTATATCTATCTATCTATCTATCATCTATCTCTCTCTCTATATATATAAATAAATATAAATAAATAAATAAATAAACTAACTTAAAAACAAAAAAATAGAATAGTGGTTGTCTGGGGTTGAGGGAAGGAGCAAATGGGGAGTTGGTATTCAGCTCTAGAGATCTGTTCTACAACACTGCACCTATCATTGACAATACTGCATTGTTTAGTTAAGCTCTTAAGAGTGTAGGTTTCATGTTAAGTGTTCTTACCATATTAAAAACAACACAGTTCTCTGTAGTGTTTGATAGTTAACCTTCTATTGGCATCTGTGTAGTTGTGTATGGACTCACATGTTTGTCATTGATTATCATTTCCTTCTTGGTGTGTCTTTGTCAGTGAATTGTTTCTGAGTCTCATCCAGAAGGGAACTACTTCGCCTCCCCCATAATTGGACTAACTTATATGGATGCTACAGCTGTTATGGGGGTAGAAGTTGGGGATGGAGTGGTTTACTGCTTCAGGCCAGGAAAGAATCCTCTCTCAATCCAGTAATTGACAGATGAGATTGATTTCAGGTACACAAGGACTAACTGAATCTTTGGGATACTAGGGAATAAACAAGATTTGAGTAATTGGAATTATTTAGCTCTCTAGGGATACAGTTAGACTTCTTCTAAATACGATTCTGGATCTTCCCTTTTGTCTAGATTAACCGCAGGCATTTTCAGTCCTGACAAAGTCTGACAAAACAGTTAATTCCTTCCAAAAGTGGGATTAAATCTGGAATTGTTAGGTGTATTTCCCCTTTTTAGTTATTACTGTTGAATTTCAAATTATAATTACAACGTAATTCAAATTTCTTGTACAAATATTTTTAACAGCACAGCATTTAAAGAGTGAAAAAAAATGTCTTCTCCATGACCCCATGCCCATTCCTCACAATAATCACTGTTAAGGAGTTGGGTGTGTGGAATACAGAAGTGGTCTTGGATCTGGATTAACAAACTCAAAAGACATGATAGGCTTTTTACTCGGCACTAAGTTTACTTAGCTTTAAGGAAGGGTACAAGACAGAAAATAAAACTTGTTTGATACAAAAATGGTAAAGGTCTAGTCATATCCCAGGAGTGACTTTGAAATGTTCCAGTCATTCCAGTTTAGGATGCAAATGGCCACAAAAGCCATTGATTCTTGGGGCTTATCTTATGCTAGTTATGAGCGTCCTCAGGACTGTGTTGAGCATCCCTCTGTTCTGCAACACAAGTGGATCTCATCAGTGCTAATTACTAATTACTTGATATGCATTCTTGATAAAGTAACTTTTGCCTGATTCTTAAGTTTTCTTGGATTTACTATACTCCTATAGGTTCTCTGAATTGCTATTGCAAGAGACCCTCCCGACAGGGAGCCTGCTTCTACCTCTGCCTGTGTCTCTCTGTCTCTTATGAATAAATAAAATCTTTTTAAAAAAGTGTTACATAACAATATATCTGATAAATGATAGCATACAAATGCATGTAAGAGCTACCCTCTTTTTTTATGGTTCCCTATTATGGTTATGATATTTTGCCAATACTCAGCTGGTGACCAGTTAAGTTTGCTAGTAGTTTTTCATGATTATACATATTATCACAATGAACATCCTTGTACATGTGCCCTTGTGAATTAGGGCACGTGTTTATAAAGACAACATAGAAATTTTGGGTCAGAGAGATGCACATTTAAATTTTTATCTGCATTAATTAAATTAATCTGCAAACTGTCCCTCAAATTTAAGTGTCATCAACAGCATATGAGAATATTTCCCATGGTACTTCCTTCTAGCTTTGTCTGTGTTGTCTTCCTGAAAAATTCTGTGAATCTGGCAAAATATATAATAATTTTTATTATACATTGGGATCAGCGGGTTTTGTATTGCCAAAGTCATAGGACTAATAAGTGACCTAGATTAGAATTGAAATCTTCGATAACTGTTTTCTCTGAATTAAACTGAAAAGTGCTTTTAAACTTTATTTACTTTTCTTTCATTTTAGTACTTGCAACTAATTTAATAGTCTACTGTTGAGAAAGTCAAATTATTTCTGTCCAACTTTATTCAACAGAAATTAAGAAAATAGCCAATTAACCTCTGATTTTGAATGGAGCTCTTCATTATCTGTCAGTAACATTAGATTACATTATGCCAGTTTAAAAAAAGTTGTTAGTTACAGATGCATTTGATATACTTACTGGTAGTACCAATATATAAAGTTAATGATTTTAATGTATATTATCAGCCTGATGCACAGTAAATAATTGCTCAACCATTGACATTGTAATATTTGACAAAGCTGCAAAACTTTTGCTCTATAAGCCAATGAAAATTTTACAAGATACAATTTAAATGAAGTGAATAGATTTTTGAGGATGATCCATTATAACTTATAAAAAACATTTTATGTAAAATTACTTCTACCTTTGGTTCTTTTGGTTTGTGGCTTTCATTAACAGTAATATTTGTAACTCATTTTTCTAGGTGCTATCAATGAATTCATGCCATCATTATTTATGTTTGAAATACTCTACCAGGGCAGCCCCGGTGGCGCAGCCGTTTAGCACCGCCTGCAGCCTGGGGTGTGATCCTGGAAACCCGGGATCGAGTCCCACATTGGGCTTCCTGCATGGAGCCTGCTTCTCCCTCCGCCTGTGTCTGTGCCTCTCTCTTCGCTCTCTCTGAATGAATGAATAAATAAATCTTAAAAAAAAAAAAAAAAAGAAATACTCTACCATTCAAACGTAATTTTATCTACATATATGGAAAGTATTTCAAACTAGCTGCAATATTTTATTACTAAAATTTACAGAGGGTAGAATACTCTTTTTTTTTTTTTGGTCAGACTGTATTGAAAACAAATAGTTTTAGAGACAGACAGGAACTTGTTTCTCCTTTCAGGGAGATTGTAGCCCTACTCTCAACTTAAAGGTAATGAGAGAAAAGTCTGTAGATTTCCTCAAGGTTATTTTAGGGTCCTTTGCCATTTAAAACAGTAATAGATGTGGACAGATTTGCTTCCTATGATCTAAATATTTCTCTTTTCATAAGCTGCTCTAAAAATATCCATTTAAATTTAGGTATAAGAAGGAATAGACATTAGAGAAAGTCTCGGTAATATGAAAGTAACACTAATCTTACCTGAACTGGATTTATTGATAAGTAGTTTTACAGATTTGCTTACTGAAATTCATGTCTCCCTTCCTTGTTGTATTTTGTTGCTTTTATTATAGTGGTGATCAGAGCCTGCAGCACATCAGGCTTTGGGCTCTCTCCTGCTCAGTCGTAAGACCAGGGTATTAGATCTGTTTGTAATTTCGCTCTTGTGTTTAGGGCTTGGAACATAACAGGTATAAATGTTGAATTTCCTGAGATCTTTGCAGAAGACTATACTGTGAAGTTGACAACTCATTCTATTCAATAATCCGTAGCCACTAAAAGCTATTTCTTAGGTTTTCCTATTACTTGGGTGAACTGATTCTTATATAAAAAGATGTCCTATATTGTTAATTTTGTTCACAGATGATTGTTTTATATACTTAAATTGCTGATAGTTTACTATCTGTTTCTATTTATCAGTCTTTCTCCCTATTCAGTTCCATGCCATATTTTATATGTGAGACCCATTTTGCCTTTTGATGGTTTTGAGCTTTAAGGTTTTGATATTTAGGAAATGTGCAGAATATTCTGTGATCTTCTGCAAGTTATGTTTGTGGCTTCATTTGAATTTGGGTGCCATTCCTCCTAAGGAAATGTGTCTTGTAGGTAATTGGTAAATATCTTTGTAAAAATTCTTATTTTTCTCATGCACTGTTTACATAGCTTAGGCTTATTTTTTTTTTTCCCCAGGAACACAGGCTTTTTTAGATTTATATTCATTCTAACAAAAATCGAGGAAGAGGACTGGTGTATATTGAATGTTTAATGTGTTCTGGTATTCTGAAATTAAAAAAGTAACAATAACAAAATAGTAATCTGTGGATTAAGAGAATTTGAAGAACAGTTGATTAGCAGCATCAAATCCCAGAGTGAAAGCAAGACCTAAAAGTCTCAGTTGGGGAGACAGCCAGTCTTACACGAATATCTTAGTATTTCCCAAATTTTAATTTTGTGCAACCTGATGGTTAATAGTGTTCACACATTATCTAGATTATTGGTTACTTAATCTTAAAAAGTCTTAACAATCTTATATCTATAATTTTATTTTTTAAAGAAACTTTTTATATCAGAACAAAATATGAAAACTTATACCTTCCACAAATAGAACACATCTGTAAAAATTAATGAAGGGCAAAACATGATAACCATGTCCCATTGTCTCTTACTGAGCATAAGGCCTCTCTTCTTTTGTAAAGAAGAAAAACTAGCTTCAAGAGATATTGAACACACTATACACTCTTCCTCTTTTATTTAGTAAGAGGAATCCAAAAAGATACAAAAAGGAAATACATGCCCTTTTAGGTGATTCTGAATTACTTGGGTGTGTGCTATGTAGGATCACTTGTATTGCAGTGGTCACTGGCTGAATGTGAAAAGATCCAAAGAGGAAAGCGTGACTGTGTGTGTCTGAGCTTTTTAATGTTTATCATTTGTGAGGTACTGCTCTAAGCTGCTTATATTGAAATGTTTTTTTTCTTTTTTTTCTATTTGAAGCTCTTTTAAGAGCCTGTGCTGATGGAGGTGCCAACCGCTTATATGATACCATGGAAGGAGAGAGGGAAAGGTAGGCTTTCTTTTAGCCTGTGTCCAAAACACCACTAATTCTGTTCTTCAGTTTGTTTTATTCTCTCCTTGATGAATGTTCCTCCTTAACTAACGTTGCTTCAGAATTAACAGAAAACCACCTCACTGAGAGAGATGCTCCACCATGTTGTATTATTTCTCTGTTTTGAGTATATCTTTGAGGAAAACTAGGCCAATCATATTCTTATTTAAAAACTCCTCATTCTAGTCAAACGGATAAAGACAGTTATCATATGGTTTCACTCATAAGTGGAATGTAAGAAACAGCACAGAGGATCATAGGGGAAAGGATGGAAAACTGAATGGGGAGAAATCAGAGAGGAAGACAAAGCATGAGAGACTCTTAACTCTAGGAAACAAACTGAGGGTTATTGGAGGGGAGGTAGGTGGGGGGATGGGGTCACTGGGTGATGGGCGTGAAGGAGGGCACGTGATGTGATGAGCCATGGATGTTATACGCAACTGATGAATTACTGAACTCTACATCTGAAACTAATGATGTACTATATGTTGGCTAATTAAATTTGACTTAAGAGTTTTTGGTAAATAAGTAAATAAAACCCCCTGACTCTGCTACTTCAAAAGTTTCATTAAGTAGCATTATCAAATTTCAAAATCTGTAAGGGCTTTGAACATTGACTAAAATAAAACTCAGTTTATTTATTTTTATTTTTTTAAAGATTTTATTTATCCATGAGAGACAATGAGAGAGAGAGAGAGCAGAGACACAGGCAGAGACAGAAGCAGGCTCCATGCAGGGAGCCTGATGTGGGACTCGATCCCGAGACTTCATCACGCCCTGGGCCGAAGCTAGATGCTTAACTGCTGAGCCACCCAGGCATCCCTAAAACTCGGTTTAAATGAATAAAAACCGACCTCATATAAACAAATGATACATCCTGTGGCAGACGTGAGATTTTTGTAATAGTATTGAGTAAAGCTGAGTATAATTTAACTTAGTTACTTTTGAGTTATGCACACACATATATTTTAGGAGATAAATGACTTATTTCTTAATGATTTGTTGTCTGTGCTGTCGGTTTTTCTTATCTTTGCATGGTGAGCTATTTTTAGATAAGAGAATATGTTTGATGAGAGTAAATTTAAATCCAGCTCATTGCCAACATGTTTATAGTTCAGCCTCTTGGCAAACATAAGAATTTACAGTCTAGGTGTAAGTAGACTAGCTGTGAAATTTAGTTCCACTTCTATCATATGTGTTATTAAATGTACTGAAATGTTTATAGTTTGAGAAATCACTTCCTTGCTGCAAAAAAATAAAATAAAAATATTATGATTCAACATACCACAGGTGTGAATTAAATATATGTAGTTTGAAATGATGTAAAATACATCTTTATGGCATCAGAATTTTTAACTTCAGGCTTCTAATATTGGAGCTGCTTTTTGAAAGCAGCCGGTTGCTTATAGGAGGAGAACATGTTTCCTTTGAGACTGGGAATGCTAATGTCTAGGGACTGGATGAATTATCAAAGAGTATGGCAATAGTGACAGCCTAGTTTAAATTCTTAACATTTTATGGTTCTTTATTTTTTTAACTTTATGGTTGCCTCTGACCATATTCTCTAAGACCTGACATGGACAGTATATGAAAAATACTCTAAACAGTGCCCGGGCCAGTTCAGGGAAGAGCATGATGCCCATGAGGCCAAGATTATGAATTGGGTATTGTGTTTCATGCCTATAGCTGGCTTACTGGCAAGAAACCTAGTACTGAGTACTATTTTTCTCATGGTAGGTGTAGCTCATGAACATATTTATATGAACCAGAGCTGTGAACAGATATTAACACAGTGCTTCTCAATTGTGCTATGACCATAAAAACCATCTAAAATGCTTGTGAAAAAAAGTATAGATTTCTATACTGATTCCTCTTACTGGATTGGGCTGGATGCTAATAAGTTAACACACGATGCTTTTATTCACATTAAAAAGTAAAGCAGATTATGAAGTTTGTGGAGTGAATACCATCATTTTTGCCTAAATTTCAAAATAACATTTCTAATATTCTTTTTTTTTTTTTTTTTTTTTTTAAAGATTTTATTTATTTATTCTTGAGAGATAGAAGGAGAGACAGAGCCAGAGACACAGGCAGAGACAGAGCCAGAGACACAGGCAGAGGGAGAAGCAGGCTCCATGCACCGGGAGCCCGACGTGGGATTCGATCCCGGGTCTCCAGGATCGCGCCCTGGGCCAAAGGCAGGCGCCAAACCGCTGCGCCACCCAGGGATCCCCATTTCTAATATTCTTAACAGACTTATAAGTAATCTTATGGAAGTCTTCCAAAATATTTGTATGATTTATCTGAGAATCATTTGACCGTATACGAAGATGTTCAAAGAAAATGTACTTTCCATTCCTTCTCTCATTGTAGTAATGTGTGTGCCGTGATTCATACTCTGACACTTAGGGGCATGGCTGGCCTGGATAGAGTGTCTAAATGGTGATGAATACACTAACTGCCTCATGTGGGAATTAAATCTTTGGAGTAAACCTCATTAAATACAAATTGTAACCAGTTACGCTAATTGGATATAGGTGACTAAACATGGTTCCTATTAGTTTCATTTTTAACAGAAAAGCCGCACAATGAAAAAGGAAAAAGATAGAAGTTTTTAAAAGCCAAGTATGATTGGCGGATCTGCTTGGCTTGTTGTATTTGTCTATTTAAAGTCCATATCTACATTGTAATACCTTATAATTATGCAATAAAACATGAATGTGTAGAGAATCATCTCCCACTGAAGATGTTTGGAGTGGAAGGAAGACTGATGTCGGAAGAGAGAGGAGCAGGAGGAGGAGGGTTTATGGAGGGTTAGAGCTGAGGCAAGCATCAGCAGTGACTTGACGTTCTGATCTTGTGCCACTTCATTCCATCTTCATAAATGTCTGAAAATGCCTCTATTTGTTTTTTCATAAAGAAGTCCTAAGTATTTTATATTGTTGGGAAAATAATACGTGTTGATTTGAACATATGTCAGTGAGTTGAGAGAAATAGAGGAAAAAAAAGTGTCTGTTGCTTCTTAAGGAACAGAGAATTACCTTGAGTCTACTCTGCTGGTTCTGCTCTTTGGAGCAATAGAAACTGTGACTAAGTTTTCTTCTTTAGGTGAATATAAGCTCCCTGGTGCCTAGAAAATTGTGTGAGAATATTAGATACTCCACAAATATTTGTTAATAAATGAGTATTTTATTACATTTATTCTGTTCTCTCTTCTCATAAGGTTTTGAGTGACTTTGGTTGACCTTCACATTTTAGATAAACCAGATAATCTATGCCCTGAGGACTGACAGGTTCCTCAATTTGGCTGTCAGACTGAGGCAGGTTGAAGACCCAGTCAGGGAAATGTAGGATGGGCACCCCCAATGACATTTGAGTCTCAGCTTTAGTTATGGACTTGAGATTAAAGAGGAAGAGGTTTTAGGAAGACTCCATACTTTGTACTACTCTCCTCTCCTCCTCTCCCCTCCCCTCTTTTTTTCAGTTGAGAAAAAAGTCTAACTTCATTTATTTGATTACCTAGTTTCTCCAACATTATTTTCGAAATCATCTGAACTATCCCCACTGATTTCTGATTCCAACATAATATGTAGATTAGTATATAATATGTATTTTTTTATTACTGAGCTACAATGACATGATATTACATTCATTTCAGATGTACAGCATAGTGATTCCACAACTCTGTTCCCATACTCTTAATTGACTGTTTTCCTAACCCCGGATAGCTGTTTTTAGAAATGTAGGGTACTGTGGTGGGGTATTAGATGTAGGAGCCAGTGCCTCCAATTATTATCAGCTTTAACCTGATACTGACTGAAGTTGCATGTCAGTATTTTGGCAGTAGTCTATAATTAAAAACTCCTGATAGCCTCATAACATCTGCCTCCTGCCTTCTTAAAAGTAGGTAAAACCCACCTTTGGTCTGAACCAGGATGACAAAGCACAGCCTTGTAGTCAGAATAATCACAGGATGCAGAAAGAAAAAAGTACAAGTGAAGCAGGGTAAGATTTTCTAGGAAGATTTTATGGAACAGATTTTGTTTCTTGCCCATCATTGATAGCCATTGGAGGACTCATTTGTTTTTGTATTTTATAAGAAACGCATTTTAAAAAATTTATTGTGAGAGAGAAAATGAGAGAGAAAGCACGTGAGAGAGAGCATGAGTATGGGGAGAGGTACAGGGAGAAGCAGATTGCCTGATGAACAGGGAGTCTGACTTGAAGCTCTTCCAGGGACTCTGGGATCATGACCTGAGCTGAGCCATCCAGGCACCGCGCCCTCTTTTGTTTTTCTAGTGACAATTCTGTTGACACTATAGTAGATCAGCTAAGTGTTAAATGTTCACGTCAAAGAATATTGAAAGATTGCTATTTGTGGGTACCAGGTAAACAGTAAAAGTTGTGGGAGAGTTAAGCGTCCTGCCCACCCCCACCCTCCTCTCCGACCCAGTGATTCCTCTTTCTGTGTCTTTAATAGATACTCAAAGAGTATCTGTAATAAGATGCTTTCATCAGTTTCTAAGCAGGGTCAGAAAAGCCATCAATGATGGCAGTGAATACCAACTTTTTCCACTGTAGGAGATCTTAAGAACAAGCATATAGAAAAGTGTACAAATTATAATGATAGAGCTCAATGAATTTTCACAAAGGGGAGCAGATGAGTAAATGGTACAGAGATCAATAAATAGGATATTACCAGCATTACAGAAGCCCTCCTCATGCTCCCTCCCATCACCATCTCCCCTCACAGGACACTGCTGCTGACCCAATACATGTTTTGTTAATTCTGCCTATCTCTGGTCTTTATAAAATGGAATCATAATATATCAAATTTTGACTATATGGACTTTTTCTGATATACAGAATTGATAGCTGTCTGACCCTGAAAAATGGATCAAGAAACATTTTTATAGGTTCTTATAAGAGAATTATGGTCACACTAATTATGATAAGACATTAAAGAGGCGATGGTGTCAAGAAGAGAGTGGGCGATGTGTAGAAACCAACCAGAATTACATAATCAATGCCACATGAAAGTAATCTGACCGTATGAGAAAAAGAGTTGATATCATTCTTTAAAAAATGTACCTTTAAAGCTACATAAACATTTGTAAACCTTATTCTATTAGAAAGTTGAGGTAAACTGATCAAAAAATAAAGTAAAAAGAGCTTTGGAATGAGACAGACTCTCCTAAGAACAGTCCAGTGGCAGAAATAGGAATGTAGGGATCCCTGGGTGGCGCAGCGGTTTGGCGCCTGCCTTTGGCCCAGGGCGCGATCCGGGAGACCCTGGATCGAATCCCACGTCGGGCTCCCGGTGCATGGAGCCTGCTTCTCCCTCTGCCTGTGTCTCTGCCTCTCTCTCTCTCTCTCTCTCTCTCTCTCTGTGACTATCATAAATTAAAAAAAAAAAAAAAAAAAAAAGAAATAGGAATGTAGCATTTAACTTGTTATTCATTCATTCATTCATTCATTCATTCAAATGCTTATTGGATACCTTCTATGGTTAGACATTTTCATAGTTACTGTGAATGTATGTTTCCCACCCACAAAAAAACTTAGAGTAATGGAAATAAAGAAGAAATTAGTATGCAATATGATAGATTATAAAGCATATAATGAGAAAATTCTAGTCCAGTGTGATAGGTTGTGTGAAAGAGGAAAGCACAGAGGATGGACAGTTAATCTAGAATGAGGGTATTAGAAACAATTCTGAGGATCCCATTGGAGTTTAAAAGATTAGGGTGTGTGTGTGTGTGTGTGTGTGTACACGGGAGCAGGTGTGTTGACTATCAGGGAGGAGGGGAAGTTCTGTTTTGTCTCTTGGATACAGTCTAAACTCTACCTTGAGTATCAGGGTTTGTCTTTTACATATCATTTTAGCCAAGCTGTTTCCTCTGTTTTCTCCTTTGCCTTCTCTTCTCACTGCCTGGGTTTCAGAAGAAACTTTGGCTAGTTTATTGTATTTTATTAATCAGTATAAACCACAATGACTTATATCTAGAAAGATTATGCCCACTTTGTCTGAAATCACGTGTAGAATATGATGCACTTTTTTTCAGAAAGTCTTATATTTACATTGTGTCCTCATTCCTATCTCAATGAGTCTTTTATCATGAAGATTCTTGCCTTTGGATTCATTAACATTTTGAGAGTAACGTGAATATCAGTGCTACATGTGAGAGTGTTTTTTAATTGTGATTTTAAAGGACACAGAGCCTCTAAAACTCATCTGTATACTGGTCTGAGGAATAGCTATGAATTTTGGTGTCATTCGCTTATAGGAACTTGAAATGGGGAGGGGGAGTTGTTTTTTGGTTATTTTTCTCAGAATAATTGACGAATACAGCATCCTAAATAGAAAGTACTATAGATGATCATATATAAACATTATTCTAATTCAGCTTGGATGTTTAAGAGCTGCTTTCTGTTGAATTTAAAAGATAAGCATCCAGTAAAAAATTCCCTGAAATCACACAGTTGACCATTCACATAGGCCTTGACGAAGTGGGATGATGGGGAGCTTGTAGCCCTCAAACAGGAAAGGAGGAGTCGTTCTTGATCCCTTATTTTCCTTCAGACCATTAATTTTCTCACAGTTTGGATTTCAGACTTCCCAGCTTTATATATGCTTGCAGCTTTCTTACGAGCAGATCTATACCACTTTTCAGAGTGATCCAATGGGAATCTGACTATCTAAACTCCCTGTGCCCTGGCTAAGCCAACTTCAGACTGTGATTTAAATAACTAAGTAACATGCGATTCTAACTGTTACAAATCAGCTTCAAAACCAGGTACCTGGCTGCAAGTATCTGACACACTCTTGAAGGAACCTGTCTGTCCCCAGATGGATAACTTAACAGTTTTGTTCTCTGTCCATTCACTGCAGATAACAGGAATTCCAGGTTAGGAATTGTGGAGTGAGAAGGCATGCACACTCTTTAGTTAGATCAGGATCCAGGCAGCCCCGGTGGCCCACTGGTTTGGTGCCACCTTCAGCGTAGGATGTGATCCTGGAGACCTGGGATCTAGTCCCATGTCAGGCTCCCTGCATGGAGCCTGCTTCTCCCTCTGCCTGTGTCTCTGCCCCCCACCCCTCTCTTTCTCTGTCATAAAAAAAAAAAAAAATCTTACATCAGGATCCAAAATCTGATTCCGTGACCTCATTACTAGGAGACATTGGCAGGTAATTTCACTTCCTTGAGCTGTGATTTCTCCACCTGGGACATTTCAGGAAGAGATTAGGGTCTTGTGGAGTAGTTGGAGAAATCTTTATGAAGAAATATATTACTTGGGCTGCTTACACAAGAGTTGGATAAACAGGATAGAGGATGGCTCTTCAAAGTTATGATATGATGAATTATAGAATAGTTGAATATGCGTTGGACAATAGCTGTAAATACTCTCCCATGGTTAATGCTTTGCATGTAGTGATTGTACAACATCCTAGAAAGGTCGTAAGCTCTTTTCATATTGTGGTTGGAATGAAGGAATATAATATTTAGCTTTTCTGATTCTTTTTTTTGGTTTTGATCATCTTTGTTCAGGTATAATTTCATACAATAAAGTTCATCCACTTTAAGCATTCAATTCAATATATTATGAAGTAGTATACAGGCATATCCACCAGCAGTCAAGAGTAGAATGTGTCCATCATCCCAAAAAGTTCCTTCCTGTCTCTTGTCATCAGTCCCCAACTCCTTCATCCTGGCTCCTGAAACCTTCTAGAATGTCCTATAAATGGAGTCAGTCATTCAGCTTCTTGTCTTATGTATCTGCCTTTTTTTTACTTACCAAATGTTTCTGAGATTGATCCATGTGATTAATTTGTCCCTTTTCACTGTTGAGTGCTGCTCTATTATGTGGGTACACCACAATCTTGTTTGTTCATTGGATGTGGTTGATAGACCTGATTCTTAAGAATTATCTTTTTACTTGGAATCTGTTACCACTTTTTTCAAGTGATTCTTTGGGAAGAATGTTAGATCTTTTAGTCAAAGCCAAACATAATTTTCGAAGTTGTCACTTCAACCCTAGAAGTTATATAAATAGTAGTAGAGTTTCATATATAACACTTACATTCCCTGTATCTTAGTGAAAATCTTGCAAAAGCTTGCTCAGTGCCGTTAGTTTTTTATGGAATAAGCCAATTAATATAAAATTGTTATGGAATGAATTGGTGTCAAGGATCTGAGCAGATATTGTGTTCTCAACCTCTAATATATATGACAATTGATTTCAGTTGACCTGTGACTGTAATTTTCTCAGCGACTGGATTTATTTTAACTAATGTTTGTGCATTTGATGGCATAGTAAAAAAAAAAAAATACTTTCAGTATGCTTGAACATATATAGAAAGGAAACAATGTGTACTTAAGGAAATCTAAAGATCATTGGTTTACCTTGATTTCTTGTAAGCCTAGCCTTAAGCAATTTTAGTCACTTGCTTCGACAAGTTTCTATTAAAAAGTATTTATGCAATCAAATTACTAAGCTCTTTAAAAAAAAAAAAACAAATTACTAAGCTCTTTAAAAAAAAAAAAACAAATTACTAAGCTCTGTAAGCATGTCAACATTATTGGTTCTTTGAATCTAAGTGATGGAAGGTAGAAATGATTAGTACATTTAAAAGAAAATTTGTAATAGGAGTCTTGTTATTAAAGAACCCTACACAATAAACTGTGAGGGCATATTTATCTTGAATTGTTGATTGAATTAGCTTTGTAATATATTTTAGTCTGTTGGTTATCAAATGCTATAAATCAGAGATCTCAAAGTCATCCATGCATAGCTCTAAATCATTTCGGGGGGCTTAGGGGGTGGAATGTGTATGCAGAGATTCTATGTTTGTCAGATCATGCATGAAGTCAGAATAAATTTTCAGAGTGAAATCATTTTAAGCAGCTGCAGGAAGTCAGTTTACAACTAAATTTAATCAGAGGCATTGTTCTTTATGGCTATTCTATTTCATAAAGTATGTTCCTGACAAAACCCTTTTCTTTTCCTGCACTGTGGATGGAGTCTTCAGAAATAAATTTCTCTCAGATGATTTTTCAGAGGAACCTGGATCATCTATCAAAAGTTTTGAGTAATACATGACTCTTTTAATTTTACTTTTTGAAAACAAACTTGAATAGTTTTAGCACTTGTTAATATAATTTAAGAGTTCATGTTTTTCAAGGTTTTCAGCTTATTTTCAATATATTATTAGATTGCAGTTAGTAATAATTGAGAATAATCACATAATATATCCTATGTGATTATACATAATATATATTATATATAATATTATTTATAATATAATTATATATTTCAAAAATATTAGATTGCAGTTGAGAATAATCACATATAATTATATATATTATTAATGTATATGTAATGATAGAGAATAATCACATTATATATATTATATATAGCATATATATATTCCTGTCTGATTTTTCATACTTATTTAAGTGTGTGCACATACATGCCTGCTTGCACATGTACACCTAGATACTTCTGTGTGGTTTTCTCATTATTAAAATTTTGGGTTTGTATTATCAGACCAGAGTAAGCAGCATGACTCCAATAAGACAGCATGCATTACCTGTTGACACATCATTATAAGACATGAAACTTGAGTTGATGGTGGGATTGCACCTGAGCCAGCTATGGCCTCCCTATTAAATAAGGTCAGAAAAGTGACAGCTAGAATTTAGTTTAAGCAAGGGCTAGTTAATAAATTTTGTGAGAATATATCCAAATGGCACTCACACCAAGATAAGCTCTGGACTTTTCACTTACAATTCTGGGTTAGAAGATCTGAGAGGTGTTTGAGACTATATTTCTTGAAGACTTCAATTTTACCTCTAGCCAGAGAATTCAGGAATATGCTGAAGAGTCTCCAAAAAGCTATTTAAAATACAACAGAAAATATTTTACCACCCTAAGGAAAAAAGATCATTGTGTATAAATATATATATATATATTTATATATATACATATCCATGTATATATTATGTCTAATATGCATACCTCTGGATATTATATGACCTAGGCAATAGAAGAGAGCTGCTTCACAGTCAGGAGAAGGGAACTTAAATGATGAGCAGGGAGACACACTATTCTGTAAATGCCCAGATTGAGAGGAAAAAAAAATCATAAATAGTAAGAATGTTGACTTACTCTTCAAATTGTCTGATTTAGAATTGCACTTAGCACTTTTGTTGAATGAGATCAGCCATGCTTTGCTTGGACTGTAGGGAAGAAGGTGTTCATCCCACAGCATTTAGATCCATGAGCTCTGTTTTTGGCTTTGGATGTCTGGTTGCGTTCATCTGTGCTCTGGGTACCGCACGCCTGCCTGACATCTGGGGTATGCTCCATAAGGCAGGAGGGGCCCTGGAGGGGGTGGTTGTTTAAGCATTAGTGCTGTTTAGCAATGATTACTTAAAGTATTGGTGCCATCTAAATACTGGTTTCTTTTACTTGATCAGTTATTTTAAAAGCCATTGGCATGCCCATTGAAATGCCAAGGAGTTAGTTTTAACATGGAGGTACTTTTTTTTTTTTTTTTTTTTTTTACAGAACACTGTATCTGATTAACTTATAAAAACCCTCTTGTATTAAAAAAACAAACACCCCTCTTTTAAACTTCATTGATAACATCCCTCTTTCTTCTGCTTTCTTTCAAGAATTATAATTCCTTCAAAACTCTGCTCATGTGTTGTGTTTCCCCAGAAGTCTTTGCTGGTAACTACCAATTTCTGTAGACCTAACTCTGACATAAATTAAAATTTTCTAAGCAATCTCCAGCTATTATCCCACATTATGTTGAAATTGTCTGTAGGTGTTTCTACTTAATTAGACAAAACTCCTTCTTCTTGTTTTATCTTGGGAAATAGCTCTAGCACACAGGACCAAATTTGACAAAAGATGATAACTAAATATTTTTAATTGAACAGTATTGATGGTTTTCCCTGAAAATATAATAATTTCCTCAAAGGCCAGTAGATGACAAATCCTGAATGAACTAGGTAAGGGTATTTGGTGGCTAGATTTCTTGCTCTCACATGTTATGGTCAGTGTCCTTCCAAGATGTTCTCTTACCCATTGCTTCCCTTGTAACATTTATCACAACACATTGGAATCACCTCTTTGCATGTCCCCTCTAGCCTATCCCCCCAGTGAAAGCATTGCATTATCTCTGGGCTTTTTCATGGTCTCCTCCCCAGTAAGTAGGTCACTATTATATTTAATAGTAAGAATGATTAGACATGCTCTTCCATAAAAATGTAATGTATTCTACTTTCATAGATTAAGTATGAAAACATATTTCTGACCCAGTAAAGTAATTCTTAGTTACTTTTATTTAAGAGAAGAATCAGAGACTAGTATTAAAAGTTCTTCAGGTAACATTGTTAGGAATTAAATTTTTTTTTTTTTTATCAGTGGGGTTCCTGATTGTAAAGAACAGAAAATCTCTGACCAATGTAAACAACATTGATAAAATCAATTAAAAATATTATAGTTAACAATAAGTGGGAAGACTGGAAAGTTAGGCTTGGGAAGAAATATGCCAGAAGCTGGACACCAAATCCACGGTATATTTGCATTTTAAGAACAAGGGAAGGCTTGCGCTCACCCTCTATGAGCCAGGCACTGGGGCTGCTGCTGAATTCCCAGTGGCCTGTCTTTTCCTGTGTAAAAGCATTTGATTGACCAAACTGAGAAGGTAAGGGAAAATCTGCCCTTACCTTACCCTTTTTTGTCTGGGCGGCATGAGTAAATACCTGACTCCTGTTTGTTTCTGGAGTGGGCTGTGCCTAGCATCAAGATTCACACTGTGTTAGCTTCTGTAAACATGGGTAAGGACAGGCAAATGCAAATGCAAATGCAAATAAAATCTCCACAAATGCCCACCCACAACACCTTCTCTCTGGCTGCCCCTGCTATATCACTGTGTCCTGGCATCAGCTAAGGGTCTTCAGGAATCTCCTTCATACTTCCCCTGCCATAGGCACCTCTGTGGCTTAAAACACTGTGACATAAAATGCCCCTAGATACAAGATTTTTCTCCCCTCACTCTCTTAATGACAGTAAAAAGGAAGCAAATGTTTACCTATAATATATGTAAATAATAAAAGACCTCTCATGTATTCTGAGAAATTTAATAACATTCCTCACAAATTTTTAGACATGGGTTTAGTGAAGTGTGTGGGTGGCTCAGTTGGTTAAACCTGATTTGAGCTCAGGTTTTGATCTCAGGGTCATAGGATTGGGCCCTAAGTTGGGCTCCACACTGAGAGAAGCCTGTTTGGGATTCATTCTCTCTCTCTCTCTCTCTCTCACCCTCTCACCCTCTTCCCCTGTTTGCTCTACCTCCACTCATGTGTATGTGCTCTCTCTCTCTCTCTCTCTCTCACTCTCACGAAAAAAAAATAAAGGTGGCATAGTGTATACCCCTTTAATTTTAGAAAGGCTTGCTGTTAATCAGATGATTGTTTTTCTCTGAGTTCATGTTATCCTATATATTTTTCTGAGTAGACTCCTTAAAATACCACTCCTGTGATTCATGATTTTTCTGCAGGGCTTGTGATATTTTTTAGATTGCTTTTAACTTTTAAAAATATCTTCCTCTCGGGATCCCTGGGTGGCGCAGCGGTTTGGCGCCTGTCTTTGGCCCAGGGCGCGATCCTGGAGACCCGGGATCGAATCCCACATCGGGCTCCCGGTGCATGGAGCCTGCTTCTCCCTCTGCCTGTGTCTCTGCCTCTCTCTCTCTCTCTGTGTGACTATCATAAATAAATAAAATTAAAAAAAAATAAAAAGAAATAAAAATATCTTCCTCTCAATGAACTATTACCAAGACACATTTACATCACACAGCATTAGGTTTTCTTTACTTGATCTGAATCTTTGTGGCAATTAGGATAATTTTTTTTTCTAATTTGCACTATGTAAAAAGGTTTCATTGCTTAAAAGCACAGCTTTAAGAATACAATAATACAAATTATTACAAAATTCCCTTGATTTTTCCTTTTAGGAGGAAATTTGCCCTGATTTAGTTCTTACTAAAAAAATTAGAAGTTTATAGATGGAAAAAAATGTCTTGTGACTGAAGCATAGCACTTAAAAAGGCAGCTGAAGCTAGAAGCTTAGAATGCAGTTTTCTTTCTACTGCTCTCATCATGTTTTTTACTTCATGCAAAATTCACTTATTTATCACTAGCGGCCTCTAGTGTGTATTCAATTTTTTCCTCCTAGGCTGTACATTAGTGGGTTATTAGTAACTAGAGAGCAGTTCCATGTGTTAGGAGCAAGAAAAACAACTATAGTTTCTGTCATCTTATCATTATATCAGTCAGTGAAAAGAACATTTTCACATAGGCATGTGGTCTTAATATTCCTTTTCACCAGTAATAGGCTTTTATGGTGAATTTCCTCAGTATGGCAGCTATTCACCAACCTGTACCTCTGATGTGGTGGGGGGAAGTGGTTGATGGTCATGAATAACCCTGGTGCAGTCTGATGCTTTAAGACATTGGTTACCAAAACCAACAATTTTAGCCAAATCGTATATAGCAAAGTCTGAACTAAACTGTGCTTATGTGTTCAATTTTAAACAAAACTGTGTACAAGCAATTTTTAATGAAATCATAATTACAAATAATAGCAATAGGAAAATCAGTTCACTTAAATGAACCAAATCTGTACTATTTAGTATTTACCTTTTTTTTTTTTTAAGTATTTACCTTTTGATTATTGACTTTATACATTCCTTTTTTTTTTTTTTTGGAAAATAAGTAGGGCAGGAACAGAGGGAGAAGGGGAAAGCATCTTAAGCAGACTCCATGCTCAGCTTGGAGCCTGATGCAGGGCTCAATCTCATGACCCTGATATCATGACCTAGGCTGGAATCAAGAATTGGATGCTTAACCGACTGAGCTACCCAAGCACCCGTGTATAGTCCTTTCTCTTAAAGATATCTCGTTCACTACCCTCACACACTCTCCTACTTGTAGAAGTAATACAGGTTCATTATAAGGAACTTGTGGAATATAGGAAGATACAAAGTAAAATAAAAATAACTTAAAATCACCTAGGTTCTCAGTATTCATATTTTTACGTAACCTTTTTCAATTTCATATTTTTGTGATCATGTTTCTCTTGCTGAGTGTATGCATGCACATGTAATAAAATAGGGATTTTTGTGCATATATTGTTTTACAGCATACCTGTTTGACACTATTATGAACACATTATGTCATTAAATATAAGTCATTACATTCTTTATCAGTCTTCATACGTCAGAAGCATGTTCGCAATTTTTTATAATATCAATAAGTAAAACTTAGATAAGTTTGCATGAGTTCTTGGCACTTAAAGTAGATTCTTGGAAATTAAGATATGAGGTCGAAAGTTATGAATTTAAAAGTATTTTTTCCCACTTTTCAGGCTTTTCTTTCACTTAAAAAAAAAGATTTTATTTATTTATTCATGAGAGACAGAGAGAGAGGCAGAGACATAGGTAGAGGGAGAAGCAGGCTCCCTGCAGGGAGCCCGATATAGGATTCGATCCTGGGACTCCAGGATCACGCCCTGGGCCAAAAGTGGCCTGTTTATTACTATGTCTCTGTACTTTTGGTGACAGGAATATGGATTCTACGCATTTATTTCTAGGAGTTGTTGTGACCATTGCTTTCTGGTGGTCCTCCCCCCACCCTGGACTTCTCATTTGTATATAGATGAGTATGTGTCCAAACACAAGGGACTCTTCAGCTTTCTAGAGCTCTCTTTCTCCCTGTAGTTCCATTTTCTCAGGTACTCTATCCTGTATTTCCTAGCTTTTCATCTGTCCTTAAAATTGGTCCACTCATTTGAGGAGACCACAGGTCTCTGTTTTTTCTCACTAGAAAACTGGCTAGAAACTGGCTCCAGGAAGAAAGCTGAGGTAATAATGGGGCTCGTCTCATTTGTTTCAGCAAGCACTCTCCTGAGCTGCCTACTGTCTATGTCTGGATACCATTGTTTCACATATTTTGTCTTGTTTTCTAACTGGCTGTTGTGGTGACAGGTCAATTCCCATAGAATAGGCAGAAAGAGCAGGCCATATATTTTAATTTCTTACAAAATTTGCACTGTTGATATTGAGTTGGAACACTCAGTCACAAAATTGAATCTTCTTTTGTTTGCTCATGGCCTAGAATGAAATATACTTTCAGCAAGCCTCATATGATTTTGTAATTGTACCTCTCCTTAGCACTTCGTATTCATTAAAAACAGATCACAACTTTAAAAGCCTAAGTAGAGCTTACCTAAGGATTGGTAGCTCATGGTTGGAGTAACTTTGCACTGCACTCACACTGCTCTTTGATTACCATGCAGCTCTGATTGTACATACAAGTAGAGTGTGTTTCAAATAAGAGCCAAGATCTTAGAAATGGAATTGCCTCTTGTGAGGGAAGTATGGCAAGAAAATTTCCCTGTGCCAAGCAAGATTATCTTCAATTCAGAAAGGAGGAGGAGGAGAGAACATTTTGAATCTGTGTAACATCTGTGTATATTACTTCGTACCTCTCAACTTGGCTTTCTACCATAAAATTAGGATGATAAAAACCTTATGGAACTGTTATGAAAATAAAATAAAATTTTAATAATAAATATTAAATGCATCAGTAAAATTAAGACTGGCATATAGGAAGTATTCAAAAAAATATTTCCTGGAAGTTTTCTTCTAGGGTAAGAACCCTCACATCTTTCTCCTTTTTTTTCCTTTTCCTCTAATTCAAGATTCTTTTTTTTACAAAGTTACATGTTTTCCCCCTATCATTTCTCTCTCCTCACATGTCCTTAATTTTTATTTTAAATATGTGATAGAGAGATTTTTATCTGTATTTCTTTTTTTATAATTATTTTTCTTTTCTCTGAGTATTTTTGTTATCTCTTTTTGTTTTTCTTTATTTTATTAAAATCTTCAAAAAAAAATCCCATCCTCTGAGATAATCAATGTCAAAGGCTTAATTTATTCACTACCACCATTTCCTTCATTCTTATACAAAAATGTATAATATGTACAGGTATTTTTGTTTGTTTTTATTTGATTGTTTTAAACTATGTTATTAATACCAAAACTTATGGGATGCAGCAAAAGCTATATTAAAAGAGAATTTAATAGTAATAAACATCTTTATTAAAAGAAGATCTCAAACAACCTAACATTACACTTCAGAAAACTAGAAAAGGAACAAATTTAATCTCAAAGTTAATAGAAGGAATAAAATAAAGATTTAGAGCAGAAGGTAATGAAATAGAGAAAAAGAAAAATCAATGAAGGTAAGAGTTGGTTTTTTGAAAAGATAAACCAGATTTTTTGAAAATCCTTACCCAGACTAACCAAGAAAAAAAGAAAGAAGAATCAAATAAAATCATAAATGAAAGCTACATAACCAGTGCCACAGAAATAAAAAAAAAGATCATAAGGGGCTATTATGAGCAGTTACGTGCCAACAAATTGGACAGCCCAAAGGGAATAGACAAATTCCTAGAAACACAATAAAGCATACCAAGACTGAGTCAAGAAGAAATATCCTCAACAGATCAATAACAAATAAGATTGTATCAATAACAAATAAGAAGATTGAATCAGTAATTAAAAACCTTCCAAAAACAACAAGAAAAAAAACCTTCCAACAGGAAAAGGTGAGAACAGATGGCATCACAGATGAATTTTTCTAAATTTTTAAGGAAAATTAATACCAACCCTTTTTAAATTCTCCCAGAAAATAGAAGTAGAAGAAATACTTCCATTTTTTCATCAAGTCAGCATTACCCTGATATAAAGCCAGAGATACCAAAAGAAAACCATAGAACGATATTCCTGATGAACACATATGCAAAAATTCTCAACAAAATAGCAAACCAAATTCAAGAGCACATTAAGAGAATCACACACCAGGACCAAGTGGCATTTATCCTTGCTGTGCAAGGATGGGTCAACATATCATCAACATGATACACCACAGTAGCAGAATAAAGGATAAAAATCACATTATCACCTCGATAGATGCAGAAAAAGCATTTGACAAAATTTAACACTTTTGTGATTTAAGAAACTCTCAAATTACTTCAACACAGCAAAGTCGGGGATCCCTGCCCCGGGTGGCTCAGCAGTTTAGCGCCTGCCTTTGGCACAGGGCATGATCCTGGAGTCCTGGGATTGAGTCCCACATCGGGGTCCCTGCATGGAGCCTGCTTTTCTCTCTCTCTCTCTCTCTCTCTCTCTCTCTCTCTCTCTCTCTCTATGTGTGTCTCATGAATAAATAAAGAAAATATTAAAACACACACACAACAAAGTCCATATATGGAAAGCCAATAGCCAACATACTTAGTGGGTGAAAAACTGAAAATTTTTCCTCTAATATTTGGAAAAAGACAAGTATTATGTACTCTCACCACTAATATTCAACATAGTACTAGATATGCAAACCAGAGCAATTATGCAAGAAAAAGAAATGAAAGGCATCCAAATTCTAAAGGAAGAAATAAAATAAGCTCTGTTTGCAGATCACATGACCTTATATCTCTAAAACCCTAATGAGCGACCACACACACACAGACACACACACACACACACAGAGTTTTAAAAAAATCTCTTGGAACAAATAAATGGATTCAGCAAAATTACTGTATACAAAATCATTACGCAAAAATCAGCTGCACAGAAACAGCAAAGTATCTAAAAGGAAACTGAGAAAACAATCCCACTTACAAAATCATCAAAAAGGAATAGAATACTTAGGAATAAACTTAAGAAAGTGAAGGACTAGTACACTGAGAACTATAAAATGCTGATGATTGGGCAGCCCGGGTGGCTCAGCAGTTCTCTATCTCTCTCTCATGAATAAATAAAATCTTAAAAAGAAAAAAATATATATATATAATGCTGATGATCTCATATTAACTTTTTATAAAAATTAAAGGAAATTTTGGAGGTGATGGATGTGTTTATGACATAGATTCTGGTCATAGTTTTGTGGGTATGTCCTTATGTCTAAATTTATCAAGTTATATACAATAATTATGTGCAGCTTGTATATAAAACGTTCTTTTTTTTTTTTTTTTAATCTCAAAGTAAGAGCATATACATTTTTCTAGAACTTGATTTTTTTCGACTTCATAAAATAGAGTAGATGTTCCCTCTAAGGACAGTTGTCAACTCTAGGATGAAGTCAAATCATCTTAAAGCTGCCTATTTCCCTATTAAGGGACATTATATTTTATTTAGCCTTCCCTGTATTATTCAATGTTTAGTTTTTTTCTCCTTATTGTTACTATACAGATGTCCTCTGTACTGTTCCTTGTAGGATAGATTCTTAAGAGGGATTGCTGGCCTGTAAGCTGTATTCCATTCATGATCCCATTAGTCTGTGAGTGTGCTTGTTTTTCTTCAGGTTAGCAACACTTGCTCCTAATTTTTGACAAGTTCTTCCATCAGTATCCTACTATTGCTTTAATACTTATTTCCTTGCTAAGAAATTAGTTACTTACCATGTTTTCATATACCTAGTGCCTTTTATATTTCTTGTGTGACTTTTCCTTGTGTGAATAGCCTTTGACATTTTTTTCTATTAGATTTGTTTCCTTTACCACTTTGGAGTACTATTTGTATATTAGAGATAGCAGTCTTTATGCATTACATATTTTACACATATAGAAATACTATATGCTGACCTTTCTTATACTTTTTTTATAAGCACATTGTTACATTTTTATATAGTCTAGTAGGATTTCTTTGTCATTGTATGTTTTCTCTTTCCTCAGAATATCTCTTTTGTTGAAAATTATACGAATATTTAAGTATCTTTTGGCAACTTTATTACATCTAGAGACTTATTTGTGAAGACAATTGAACTAATTATTTCTATATATACAGTCATTTTTCCCTGTTGTATTTTAGATCACTCTCTTTTTTGCCCCCTCCTCTTATTGAAGTTATGCAGTTTTGCAGAGAATGTTAGTTCAAATCTTGTGAATGATTAATTCCTCCTTTCTTCAGACAGAGCACCATTTTTTGCCCTGTATTTGTAGCCATACTCTTTTTCAACAGTGTTCTGAGACATTCTTCTCCTAACCTATTTCTTAATCAAAATCCCTTCCTTCCTTTAGCAACCAGCACAAATTGTTCTCTTCTGCTTCAGTGATACATTTCTAAAATATGCAGGGTGAGCAAATTAACACTGATAAATAAAATCCTTAGGGAGTCATGTGGTTGTATAGAGAACTTTCTCCAGGACAGAGTCTGGCTCCATTTCATAAATGTGCATACGTGGAAGGCTGTAGACATTAGCTGTCTGAGAACAAAGATTTGGCTGCCTGGGTTTGAATTTTGGCTCTTATTAACTTTATAACCTCGGGCACATTACTTAGCTTCTCTAGTAATAACTTTTATTTTAGCTGAAGAGCTTTACACTGTGCTTATTACTGTGTGCCAGGCATTCTCTAAGTGCTTTACATGGATTAACTCTTAATCTTCACAACCACTCTAAATTACCTTCATTTTACATGTGAAGAAGTGAGGCTCAGAAAGTTCAGTAATTTGGACAAGCTAGGAAGTAGTGGGCCAGGCATAACGGGAGGTTTGTAATAAGTGCTTCTTTTTCACTCGTTTCTTCCCCTGCCTTCGCCCTCCTGGCCTTCCTTTTGCCCTTTTACCATTTTACCATCTTCTCCTCTCTTCCCACTCCCACCTCACTATTCTTTCCTTCTCCCCTCTTTCCTACCACCATTCCCCATTCTGTCCCCTCCTCTCCTTATCTCGTCTCTCTCTCCCCACCTTGTTACTTCATTGTATTAGCATTGGCATCTGTGTACTTGGTGCTAACACATCACATTTAGGCATATTTTCTAAATATTCAGCCTCCCTCTTGATTATTATGTGCAATGGGTCTTTAGCTCACTAAACTCAGCTCTTTTTGAACTCTTATTTTGTCATTAGTGAGTGGCAAGTATGGTAAGAGTTAAATGTAAAAACTAAAAGAGTCTACGCCATTTATGTAGTGTTTGGAATACCTTTTAGTACCAGTCAGTCAGTGCCAGTAGCTTGAGGATACCAAGGTGAGATGTACTGGTGTGATCGATGCTACCGGTGAACAGACGTATGGTCAGTGGAGACAGGATTCTGTGTACCCTTAGTCACTTGCTATAAGCATTCAGCCCCTAAAGAGTTATGAAAGTAATCTTCCTGTGTAAACTCTTTTATATCATTACATCATACCTCTGTATCTGTGAAGTGTCATATCCAGTAAGTGCCTCTTCAGAATGCCCACTACCATGGCAACCGATGCCTCAGAAATGTGAGATGGGTTTTTAATTGTTCTGTCCAAAAGCACATTTCAGGAAGTTTCAAAAACTACTGTATTGTATAACAAAAAGTTATAATTATTGTAGTCATCTCAGCCTGTATATCAGGTGTATTTTTGGCATGAGCCTTCTTAGGAATAAGTATCCTTGTTCATTTTTTTCTTTATTCATGTTTAAAGCATGTATGTTATTTTGGAGAAAATTATATTAAAAATTAATCAGTTATCTTGTATCAATATAAGTTTGTTTTCCTGTAAATATTTTATGTGAAAATATAAGTAAATTTATATGATTGCTTTCCTTCATGATTCACATATGTGATAAAAAGAAATCTAATTCTGTTTAAAATTGCATATCCTATGGGGACCAACACTAGTTGCTTGTGTGTATCAGTTTTTATTTTTCATTTTTATTTATTGTCAAAATCAATATGATATTTGGAAACTGGCAAATTGATTCTAGATATCTGAAGGACTAAAATCTGTAGAGCAATATAAAATCAGTTTTATGAGGAAGTTGGATGATTCATACTGCACAGAACCCAAGTCCTAAGTTTAAATGGCTACTTTACATGGTGAAATAGATTGGATACTAGCCGTATGTACAAAATTCACTTGACTTCTTGGGTCTTGGTTCCTTACAAAGGATAATGAAGATATTGGAGGAATGATTCCTTTTCCTCCTCCCAGCAATGCCTCATTCTTGCTGGATGCTCTCAAGAAAACGATAGAGTGGGTGGCTTGGAAACAATAAGCACTTAGTTCTCATGGGGAGAACTTAGTTCTCATGAGGAGGCCGGGAAGTACAAGATCAAGGTTCAGTGTGTGGTAAGATCTACTTCCTGGCTCATAGATGCCTGTCTTCTCGCTGTGTCCTTATATGGTAGAAGGGACAAGAGAGCTGGAGTTTCTTTTATAGGGGCTGTAATCCCAATCATGAGGGGGCCACCATTCTGACCCAATCACCTCCTAAAGGCCTCACCTCCTAATAACATTATATTAGATTATATTTAAGATTTCAATATACACATTTGAGGGGTACACAAACATTCAGACCCTAGCAAGCAATAATAAATTCTGAGATCTATGTGAGTTTTGTTCTATGGGTGGTTGAATGTTGTTTGATGGCAGCATTTTAAAGAAACTTCAAGTCTATTTTTAGACCTTATATGGATAGAGTAAAAAAATATTTGCCTAAATATGTGTAAAATAAAATTAGTAGTAATGGATATGTAGCCAGGGACGTTTTGAGAAGAAAAGTTTACAGGAAGATGTTGAAACCAGGCAAGTGATTTAAAAACTTAGATACTTCCCAATTCTGAAATAAACTATTGTCTTTTGTACATGGCTGATGTTGAGTGAATGTAACAATTTTATTAATTACCAAAAATTTCCATAGGCAACCATCGTTGGTTAACAAACCACGAAAAACTAAGCACTTAATGTAGTACAGATCATTGTGGGAGAACTTCTTACCATATGTCCTAGGGAGACATAAAGCTCAAAGAAGAGTTGGTCTAACACAGATTAGTTGGATTAGGTTAGACCTAAGAAGTAATATTTTCAAATAAGTTAAAAACTTGAAAAAGATGGCATGAAAGGACAGGGTTAATATGGGGTTTTCATGTTCATCTTTATTCATTTTATCCTGCGTGTACTGGGACGAGGTGGCTGAGTTGTTAAGGCGATGGACTGCTTATCCCAAGTGCATATATAAGCTGTTCTCAGTGCAATTTCTTAGTACCTCAGGCCCCATTTCTCTGGTTCTTACCCTTTGATCCTGTAGTGACAGCCATGTCCATTGTCCAGTGCTTGTAGCTGCACCCTGCATTGGCGAATAAAGGGACCTGTGGTTCCCCCCTTAAATTTATTAAGTGCATTGTGGCAGCTTCTGCCCTCTTGCAAGAGTCTCTATGAAAATTCTATAACCTCAACCCATTGGTGTCAGTAGAATCTCTCTAGGAGCCTGATAGCTTCTGTCTGTGTCTTGGCTTTTATGACCTAGAGATGTTTCCAAGTTCTGGGGCTTCAACTCTTGATGCGTATAATACTCAGTAAAATAAAGCTCTGAACAAATTATAAATGGTTGGGAAGAGAAATAAATAATTATGATGTAATTAGAGACATTCATTTTGGGGAGTTCTCTCCCTCTACTATGACTTGTGTAGTATTTCAGAAGTGTCTAGAAGCCTCCTGTTTCCAGAAATATGTCAATAGGGCATTTGGAAAATGTCGTTGAACTAACTCCTGCTCTTCAGAGAATGCATAATCCTGTTCTTCATCTGTTCTGTTCAAATTTGTTGATGCTCTGAACCTGTGTGAGGGCACAGTAATGTAAACATTTGTGTATATGTAAACAGTAATATGGAAAGATTAGGAGTCTTGGTATTAGGGTTTTTGAACTGGGAGTTATTTGTTCTTAAAATATTTATTTATTTATTTATTTATTTATTTATTTATTTATTTATTTATTTATTTGAGAGAGATTGAGAGAATGAGCAGTGAGGGAGAGGGAGAAGGAGAAGCAGATTGCTCATTGGGAGCCCAATGTGGTGCTCGATCCCAGGACCCTGAGATCATGACCCGAGCTGAAGGCAAGACACTTAACCAATGAGCCACCCAAGCACCACTGAACTGGGAGTTTTTTAAATCAATAATCTTCTTTAATCTTTATTTTTTAAAGCAGGATAAACATTGACTGGCAATTTGACTAAGTTGATGAATTAGCCTGGTATATGAGTTGCTTTTAGTCATACAATATAGAAACCAAGAGTATAAGACATCCTCTTGGCATAGTTTTAAAGGTTAACAAAGAAGTACTCTTAATTAGTTGATTTACTTGGAATTCTTTCTTTCAGCTTTTTGCCCGAATTCATCAGTGGAGACTTTGATTCTATTAGGCCTGAAGTTAAAGAATATTATGCCGTTAAGGTAAACTATAAACACTTTCATATTTAAGATCTCATGTGGTTGCTTTTCCTTTGTTCTTTCTGGCTTCCTTGGTGTATGTGTAGGGATTTAGAAACTCTTTGGTTATTTAAAAACAAAGTTTATAGCAATTTTAATACACATGCAAATAGAAATTTAGAAAATGACAAGTGGAAGCAGTCTAAGCAATTCCATCACCATCTGATAATCATTAATGCTTTAGTCCTTTAAGCATATATATTTTAAATGAGTCTGTAGTTTATATAGGCTCATTTAATAATATACTATTGCTGCCTACAACCTCATTGGTTAATATATATTTTTCACAAGTAATTTTTAATTTCCTTTAATGAATATGCTGTGTTTAATTTAACCAATTCCCAATTGAGTTATATTTAAGTTATGTCTTTTTTTTGCATTGTGAACTAATAAAAACATCCTTGTACATGAATGTTTATAAAAATGCATAATTCTGTGTCCCCAGAATTGAGAACCACAGTTTTTTTTCTTTAATTTTAGTTTTCTTGAAACCATTATTACTGTGTTCTGTATAAAACTATTCATTACAATGTGAAATTAATGATGACACACAGTTTATTAAGGCATTCATTTTATCACTACTATTGTGCAAACCTTCCAGAGATCCTTACTACTACTAAGAATATGTATATGATCTAATTGAGAGTGATAGAAGACACATAGGAGGGTATTACAGTAATTAATAACTTTTCACTGGTTTTAGAGGACAATGCAGTGTTTTTAAAATAAAAATTGTAGCCTCAGCAATTCTTTGAACCACGACATCATCCTCTGTGTTATTCTAAACTGGCATTACCAAATCACACATATTTGTAAAAACAGCAATTACTGAGATAAAAATGTAAATTCTTTATAAAGCGTGGGGATGGGTGAGATAAATTCATAAAGAAGAAAGGGAGGAAACCTTTCATAGGAAGGAAAGAAAGAAGAAAGAGAGGATAGGAAGGAAAAGAAAGAAAAAAAAAGAAAAGAAAAGAAAAAGAAGGAAGGAAGGAAAGAGAAAAAGAAAAGCATGATTCTAGATAGGGAAGCAAAGTTACGAAGGTTATAATGCACAGGCTGTTACAATTTGGAAATTCTGGGGCTGGCAGTGAATTGCAGATCTGGGCATGTTCCCTCTGCCCACCAGCTGATCAGACTCTCCATCAGCAGATGAAGACTGTTCCCAAGTCAGTGTCTGATATTCATGCACAATTACTTCAACATTGGCATCTTTGTGTTCATTCCCCACAGTCTCCCTTCTCATTAACTCCATACCTCAACCTCATTGGGATGGAAAGCCCTCAGCCTTGCTTACAACGAAAGTTTTACAGAGTCTAGATATTAATCATATCTTTGGAAGTGGAAGAAACAGCAGGAGAGGCAGGAACAAGCAGACTTAGAAACAAGTTGAAGCTCGGGCCAGATGTGACTTTCCTCCCCCTGTCTTAAATGCTGCTGGCTTGACAGAACTGGAAGTGTCAGTCTGGTCATTCCCATCCAAGATGGGGAAATAACAGAAAAGAAGGGGAACACAGCTCCTTAATTTCTAAATGCAGTCAAGCATAAAGGAAGATTTTGAGTTAACTACTATTTGATGAATTTCTCCTATAACTTCTGCTTCAGTTTTTTAACCTCAAAGTTAATTTATATGTATAAAATCTATATTGAGATTTAATTTTTAAAGTAAGATTAGCTAATCTAATAATTCTTACATTGTGTAGTTACAAATTGACATAGTACAATGCAGTTTTTTCAAGTATTGATGGGAATCATGGATTTTGAACTTCTCTGATCTGTTCCCAGAGGGCATCAGTGATGTCTTTTATATAGCTAATGTGCCCTGTATAACACATGGTGAGTGTTTAGCCTCAGTTTTAATAATGATGCTAATGACAACAAGTTAATGCAGCATCTCACACATTTCATATAAGCCATTATCTCCAATTTAAGCAATCTTTAAGCTGCTCTTCTACAAATGAAAGAAGGTTGTGTCTGCCTTCAAATACACTATTTTTCCCCTCCTACTTGATATGAGTTTTCAGTGAAGCTGAAACTGGGGCTCTAGTGAAGAAAGTAAAATAAAGAAGTAATTTAAAACACTGAGAGTTTGTTAAAAATGATGAAGTGGATTTTATAGCCAACATTTATCCACACGGTTTTTTCCCCCAGTAGATATGTCTTTGACTTAAAGGAAAAACTCAGGTTTACATGAGTATATAAAACTTTATTTTTCATTGTTTTAATTTAATTTTATTTTGTTAAAGATTTTATTTGTTGAGAGAGAGTGTGGTGAGCAAAACATGAGTAGTGGGAGGGGCAGAGGGAGAGGGAAAAGCAGACTCCCTATGGGGCTGGATCCCAGGACTCTGAGATCAGGACCAGAGCTGAAACCAGATGCTTAACTGACTAAGCCACCCAGGCGATCCTGATTGTATAAAACTTTAAATTGGTTTGCTTGCCTAATTTCTGAGAACTTTATAACTTTATATTTTAGTATATGAAGTATTTGTCAGCTTTTAAACAGAATATTTTATATCCCAGGTCTTGCCACCTGTAATAATTATCTATTGTTGTTATGGAATAAATTATTCTAAATTTTAGCAGCTTGAAACAGCAAGCAATTTTTATTTCACATATTCTCTCCAGGTAAGGAATATGGAAGTTGATTAACTAGGTGCTTCTGGCTCAAGGTTTCTCATGAGGTTATACTGTAGCTGGGTTTTTGAGTCCTCTCAGGGGCTCCCCTGGGGCTACAGAATTCTGTTCTAAGATTATTCATATAGTTGCCAATTGGTCTCACTGGCTACTATTTCTCAGTGGTTAGTGATTGGAGACATTAGTTCTTTGCCATTGGGCTGCTCACAGCATGGCAGGTTGCTTTCCAGAGAAGGGAGTGAGAAGAACATGTGTGCAAGACAGCCAGTCCAAGACAGAAGTAGCTGTCTGTTTGTGACCTAATTTCAGCAGTGATATACCATCTTACCGTCTCTTCTACAATGCTGCTAGTCATACAGACCAACCTGGGTACAATGAGGGATCAAATGGCACAAGGTTATCAATACCAGATGGCAGGAATCCTTGGTAGCCATCTTGGAGGCTGGCTTCCACGCCATCTGACTTTGTTCTGATAAAGCCTGCGTGTTGGGCAGGGAGAAAGATGTTTTAAGGACATTATAGTAAATTCTTGGTCTTTACTTAATAATTTGTAAGAAGGAAGAAGAAAACAGCTGTTAGACTTTTCTCTTTGATTCTTCTTCATATGTATACCCTGCTTCAAGCAAAGTTACAAACCAACAGTCCAATCATTACTCTTTATGTTCATAGGCCTTACTTATTTATTCCTTTGGGTTTTGGACAAGTAGGGGGCAGTTAAGTCCACCACTTGATTCCATATGGTCCATAGGAATGCATATAAATTTACTCCATAAATTGAAATTTACTCCGTAAAGTTTTCCTTTTCAGATGGAGTAAACTCTTTATGTTCCTCCTTTTGCCCCTGTGCCTGAGTTCCTCCCTGAGTGGCTTGTGAATATTAGCTCAGAATGAGGAATGTCTCTTACAGATTTCCCCCTTGATATTTTTGTTTATTTATGTATTACTCTCTGAGTCAGTGTTCCTTGATTCAAGGCTAGAATCCTGTATTTCAGCCTTCTTCATTACCCAATCCGTCATACCCACATTTATTTTAGTTTCTTGGGAACTTTTGAAGAAACTGTTATATCTTGTAACACCTGATAAATGCTTTGATTGATATGTGATCTGTGGGGTCTTCTCTAGATACAGGAAGGAGATTTTAAAACATGCTTTCTTCATATTTAGGAGATTAAGGGACTAGTTGCTGTATTTCAAATGCCTTAAAGAACCACAGAATAATAAGGTTTTTCCAAAAAATGTAGGTATATAGGATAGATGAAAATATATGGTAAATAAAATAAAAATGTACAAAAACTTAAAATATAATAAAAAAATCAAATAATGTTATATAGCCCAGTTTCCTGATGAAAAAGCTAAGACCCATAAAGTTTACATGACTCAAAATGGTAGGACTAGTCAGAGACTAGTCAGCTCTTGAGACTAGACTAGCTCTTGGGTCAATATCCATGTCTTCTATAAAAAGAATTTTGTTAAAACTGGGACTCTGCTGCCACTAGTGCTTGTCAGCACATTGTATCTTTGGCCCGTTAGGCAAGTTCCTTGCACAAGGTATTTAGCATGTCTGGGAATGAATGCCAGTGTCACTATCAACAGGATAATAGCCATTGTGTTAACCATCCACTGTACCTTCACATTTGCATCATGTCACTCACTTCTACTCCCAATTCTATGGTGGCAGTAGTTGGGCCAGACCAAGAATGACCAAGCAAACAAAGAAGTTATTAAATTATATAAAATCAATTTACTGGACATAGGATTGAGCCAAGATCGAATGTTGAAGAACAAGGTGATTTGGTAATAGAAAATTAGCAAGAGGATAGGTAGCCTATAAGTATATGAATGTCTTCCTTTGTGCTACTGATGAGTATTTTGGCATTCCAGAAAGTGTTACTATAAACAGAAGGCCACGTGAATATAACTCTTATAGTAAGTTGGGAATAGGACTCTAGATCTAACTTCTGATATTATCTTCTCTGTTAATCCTTCCAAGTCTTGGAATATCACAATATGGTATCATAACAGTGGCTGAAAGTACTAGAACATGATGTGGACCAAAGACTGTGATAGAACTTCAGTTACAAAAGCAAGACTTGATTGAGAAAACATACTATGAACCCAGTATATATGATGAATGAGACTAGCAGAAAGGTTGGGATGATGCTAAACCAATTACAGACATAACAAGATCATTTTAGGCCACCAGGTAGTTCTAACACTGTAAATTCAGGAGTAGAGATAGAGATCCACACATATGATTGTCTCCTTGTCTTTCATTATATCTTTTTCACAATTGGGAAAGATAAGATTTTTTGTTGTTCTTGAATTATTGAAGAATATATTAAATCAGTGTTTTCAGTGAGGTTTTCCCATTGTTCTCTAACACTGGCATGGCCATACCCAAATTTTTGAAGACTACTCTTCAAAGACAAGGGTAGTATGTCTAAACTTTTTTAACCTGTGCTCTTTTTCATAACTATAAGATATTGTGTTATATACAATAAAAAGTTGCTCATCATTTTATATCTCATCTTAATGGCTGTTACCTATATAAATGTTCTATTTTTGGAGACTGGGATTTTGGGTTCAAATATCACTTTTCCCAGTAAGAATAATGGGATTGGCTTCTGGTTGACATTTGAATAGAATGTCTGATTTTTGTAAGTGGATTACAAATGTTAAGAAATATGTATTAGTTGTGTATTAATTCCAATGTAAAGATGAGGGCACTGATTCTCAAATAGTGGGGATGTCAGGTAGACCTAAATGTAGTTACTCAGGTAGAGATGTCAAATAACTACTTATTCTTGGCTATTAGTACTGTACATTTTGGTTTTGGGATTTTTATTAAAAAAAAAAAACATTATATTTTCCTGAAATAACTGTGTGAATTATTTTTTGAGTTGCTAGCTTACGAATGTGGAAGTCTTACTAAGGCGAGTGAAATTAAATCAGGCCTGGCTTTCTCAGACACTTGTAAAAATGATCATATAATGTTATACATGTAGAAGTACTCTAAAAGTGCTAAAGCACTATTTTAAAATAAAGTGGTAGTATTTTGTTTTACTTTCTAAAATAGTTTACATAAGAGCTTTTTTAAAATAACTATTCTCAGTAATACTGCTTTTAAAAAGATTTCAATCCATTTATTTCTGTAAGTGTACAATTTATGAACCTAGATTTAATAAATTAGAATAAAAATTACTGAAAAGATCCTTTTAAGTTTGATAATGCCTCAGTTTGAGTTATATTTAAATTTCACAGAATCAGGGACACCTGGGTAGCTCAGTGGTTAAGTGTCTGTCTTCGGCCCAGGGTGTGATCCCGGAGTTCCGGGATCGAGTCCCACATCAGGCTCCCTGCACGGAGCCTGCTTCTCCCTCTATCTGTATCTCTACCTCTCTCTCACTCTCTCTCTTGAATAAATAAATAAAAATCTTAAAGAATTTTTTACCAAATCTCCACAGATGTTTTTAATTGGGGATTAAAAACATCTTTATTGATCTCCTGAATTTCATGAACCTTATTATTCCCTCCTTCTAGCTGTGTGTCTTTCCCATTTCTGCCCAGCCACATGCCAAAACTTTTAGATGTGGTCAAATTAATTTAGAGATAATGGCAGAAGGGGCTGTTAGAAATTGTAAAATGTTAGCCAGTTTGACTATTATACCAGACAGAGGAAACTGTGTGAATATGTAAAGCTCAACTCCATTGATTGGTATATTTCTTTAAAAAATAAAAACCCCAGGTATAGTAGATTTTTAGGCCTTTTTTTTTTTTTTTTTTTTTTTTTTTTTTCAGTTCAACGGATTTTATTTAGCAGTGAAAGCTTGAGGCAGGATGACCAAGCTGTTAGCTATTCCAATTACAAAAGAAACATCATAGACAAGGTGCCAGAAACCCAAGGTCGCTGTGAAGCATTTCAATGGATTCAAGAGTGACTTTAAGTATACAACAGTGGAGAGGACTCAAAGTAACAAGACTAATTGTTTTTAAAGGGAAGTGATAGATTTCAGTAAATCAGGTCCCAGGTAAAGTCTTTCAAAAAGCCAAAAATTTACAGGAAACATCTTAAACTCTGGAATGCAGGTATAGTACAGTTACCAGTACAGTACAGACTGATTAACATATGTTGAGGTATAAAGGGTCTATTAAGGGAATTGTAGACGGGCAGTTTCCACTGACAACTGAGTGACAGGTTCTTCACTTTATATTCTTAAAACAGGTTGGCTCTTCCTTATTAGCATCTCACCAGGGGAATGATGAGACAGGCGAGGATCTCTCTCCAATATACCTTAATTCTTAGGCTTGCGTCAGTCATAGTCCTTTCAGATTGACTTTATTTTAAATGGTCTACTTTTTTCAAAGTCTGTTTTGTTGGAGTTTAACATAATTTAGGCATTTAAAAAGGGGAAGTCTATGCCCCTACGTTTTTAAGAACTCCTGAATGCCTCACAAATGACCTCCGCTGGCCCTCTGAACTGTCCTTATCCTACTGTGTGTTCTCTAGAACTGTGACTCTGTCTCTTTCCACTCACTCGTGTGTGTCATGGGATGCACCTGCTCACCAGTCCTTCACCTGTTTGGCTCCCCACCTCTATCTGTTGGGATTCCCTCCTTTGTACTTTTCTTGCTGAGCTTGATGTGACTAATTTTTTCTTAATTTTCTTCCTTGATCTCTGTTAAGACATGATCTTCTGCAACCTGAATATGGTCATTAATCCTGGTATCCCTGGTAGGTAGTAGGTTCTTATCACAGTTTCTATGAAGCGGGTAGGTAGTCCCACTTTAGAGCAGCAGACCATTGGTGCCACATAATACTTGATACAAAAAAAACTGCTGTAAGCAAATGGACTTGTGAAATTTGACATTTTCTATGCCCCTTTTGGAAATTCATGGACAATATCATTTTAAGGAAGTCTGCCAAAAATCTAATTTTGTTCACCTTTGTATTTCTCAGATGAGTTGAACCATGGAACACTTGCCCTTTACCTACCAACACCTAATGCGCATTGGTTTCTTGCTAGACTAAAATGTATTTGGATGATTATAATAAGCTTATTTCACTGTTTCAGGTTTCTTCTTTTAAAAGTTGATAGGAAAAAATAATCAACACAATCTTGAAAACAACAGTGATAGCCACCAATGATTTTAAAGGGCTTACAACCTGCCAAATATTTTATATGTACTTTGAATCATAAATTCATTTATCCTTGCAAGAGACTTCATTAGGTCAGAACTGTCATCCACACTTTACAGATGCAAGCACAAGGAGGTGGTACAACTTGCCCAAGCCTACGCAGCTAGGAAAAGGTCAAGTGGGATCTAAAGGACCATCCTGGTGCCAGAATCTACAGTTTTTTTCTAACTATGCCATAATCCTTTAGTAGAAAGAAGGGAGTTTTTTCTTGAAGCAAAGTGAGGTTCAGGTTCCCATGCTGAGGAAGTTCTGTGGCTTCCTTTTCTCTGTGCAGCATTTAATTTCCCTTTCCCACTTCTACTTAGTTCTAGGTAATTGGGCAACACTACCCTCCTGGACTACCTTCACTGCCTCTGGCTTTCTGCTTTTAAGAGACCTGGCAAGGAGCCCTGGTGGAGCCTCATTCTTTTCTTTGCATATTCAGAGTGGATGTAAAGGACAGAGATCTGCTCTGGGTGTGGAACCTTTAGGAACATTATAAAATAGAAGCTTATCCAGACATGCTACTTGAGGAAGAATCTCTCTAGCTCTTTGTTTTCAGGGGTTTCCAAGACCATCCCCAAATTCGTGATTCAGTAAGAGGACCGACTCACAGGACTTGGCTTATAGTCATACGAGTGGCTGTGATTTTTTTATGTAATTGAAGTGTAATTGACACAGAATGATTTTTAAAAGATTTTATTTATTTGAGAGAGACAGAGCGAGTGCCAGGAACAGGGGGAAGGACAGAGGGAGAAGGAGAAGCAGCCTTCCCCGCTGAGCAGGGAGCCTAATAGGGGGCTGGACCCCAGGATCTTGAAATCATGACCTGAGCTGAAGGCAGACACTTCACTGACTGAGCCACCCAGGCACCCCAACATACAATGTTGTATTAGTTCCGGGTGTACAACATAGTGATTTGACAATTCCATCATCATGCAGTGCATGATGTAGTGCAACTGTAGTTATCATCTGTCACCAAGAAGGTTACTATAGTATTATTGAGTATATTCTCTGTGCTGTACTTTTCATTTCCATGATTGATTGATTGATTTAATGACTAGTTTGTACCTCCCTTTCACCTATTTTATCCATCTCCCTAGGCACCCCCCCACCCCCGCCATTGTCTCTTCTGGCAACCATCAATTTGTTCATCTGTATTTATTTATTTTTTATTTATTTATTTAATTAATTTATTTTTTAAAGATCTTGTTTATTTACTCATGTTAGACATAGAGAGAGAGAGGCAGAGACACAGGCAGAGGGAGAAGCAGGCTCCATGCCGGGAGCCCGACACGGGGAGTGGGACTTGATCCGGGGACTCCAGGATCACACCCTGGGCCAAAGGCAGGCGCCAAACTGCTGAGCCACCCCGGGATCCCCTGTTCATCTGTATTTATGAGTCTGTTTTTGTTCATTTGTATAGATTTCGTATATAAGTGAAATCATACCATATTTGTCTCATCATTTCACTCAGCATGATACCCTTTATGTCCATCCATGTTGTTGTGAATGGCAAGATTTTTATGGCTGAGTAACATTCCATGTCTTCTTTATTTATTGCTGTATCCATGTACACTTAGGTTGCTTCTGTACCTTGGCTGTTGTGAATAATGTTGCATTTAACATAGGGGTGCATATCCATATCTCTTCAAATTAGTGTCTTTGTTTTCTTTGGGTAAATATCTAGAAGTGGAACTCCAGGATGACTCTGTGGTTGTTTTTTTAATCCTTTGAGGAATTTCCATTCTGTTATCCACAGAGGCTGCACCAATTTAGATTCCCACCAACAATGCGAGAGGGTTCCCTTTTCTTACATCCTCAGGAGTGCTTATTTTTTCTTGCCTTTTCTGATACTAATCATGGCTGTAATTCATTACAGCGGAAGGATCCAAAGTAGAATCAGCAAAAGGAAAAGGTAGATGTGGACAAAGTCTGGAGAAAACTAGTCACTGGTTCCAAGAGTTCTTTCCCAGTGGAGCCACACAGGATGTACTTAATCAAATTGTGACAATAAATGTGAGGTATCATTAGGGAAGCGCAATGGCCAAAATATTACTGGAGGCATAGCATGAATCAAAATTCCAGACTCCCAGGAAGAAAACAAGCAGGTGCTCAGCATAAAACGCATTGAATAAAACAATTTAGGCACTGTTAGTTTTTAAGAAAAAAAAATCTTTTTTAATATAGAGAACTATTTACCGTTCAGGTTCTCAGTTGGGAGCCAAGGGCCAACCTTACAGGCAAAGCTTTTTTAGGATAACAGTCTGAAGCCTGCTATGTTGACACTTTTGGGCACTCTCTTCCAAAAGAACTCTGGCTCTGCTTTTAGGAAGAAAGCCATCATTTAAGACCCTATGCTGTTCTAAAAAGACTTTTGACTTCCATTAGTGGAAGTAGTGACTTTCTTGTTTGGAAGGCTATAGTTTTCATTCAATGCGATGTTGAAAGGAAAGGTTATCTTATAACACCCAGGCAAAAAACAAAAAAACAAAACAAAACAAAACAAAAAAACCCCAAAAAACAAACAAACAAAAAAACACCCAGGCCAGTGAAGATTGCACTAGATGAGAATGTCTCTTTATGTTTGGAATCGAATGGAGAATTGCAACAAGGCTAAATTGCGTTTATTCTTTTTCTTTTATACGTGATCTAGAAAACCAGAAGAACACTAAATTATATCAGGCAACCTGTTACTTAGGGTTTTTAAGAGTTTAATCATGTGACATTCTTGCTGAAGAAATCATTACTTGTAGGCTGTCATTTGATGATAAAAAAATCTTTTTAGTGGAAAAGTGAACTGTTTTTAGAAGGTTGGCAAATAAAATGGAAGGAGCAATCTACTATAGTATGCTTTATACAATAAAGAGGAAAGTGGGAAATGGTTATTTTTTGATTGCATTTCTACAGAGTAAAGACCATTTTCATACCTGTATCAAGGAACATAGACCATTTAGATTCCAAATGGCTTTATCTAACTAAACTTGAGAACAAGTTTGGGCTAATTTTAGATCTGTATCTTTGGTTACCCATAGTATATGTCATTTTGCCCTGTGCCTGCTATACTCTTGATCTGGCAGGCAGTTTCTTATTAGAGTTCTGGTCAGTTAATTTTAATGAATAATTATGGAAGCTCATTATTAATACTTTAACATATCCAATTTTTAGAAGACTCTTGAATATATCTCCCCAAAATATTTTTAAGTGTTTACCTTGCTTACATACAATAAGAAAGGCAACATTAGCAGTAAATACGGGAAAATAAAGTGTGTGAGAGCCAGAATTTTAAGACTCAATAAACTCTTATTGTTGCTTAAAAATAAAACTCTTATCATTGCTTATTTACAAAAAGAATCCATGTCAGTATTCTAATATGATGGAGTAGTATATTATTTCATGTTTTCAGAACCAACTTGAAAGAAAATCTTTGATAGCTTCTTGCTTGCCTCCTTTCTTATACTCTGTTGATTGACACTTATTTCCCCTTCCAGAAATATCCATTTCTCTCATACTGTCCTTGAGCCCCTCAGTCCTCAATCTGATGAACCACTTCCTGTTTCATCCCAGCTTCACACTCCAGAATTATCTTTCTCTTCCCTTGCTCTCCAACAAAGTTCTCTTTCTCTTTATGAAAGTGATTTCTCTTTGCTTATTAAGAAGCAAGTATAGCAATTAAATTAATTCACAGTAAGAAATTCATGATGAATTTTCTTTCCTACTGTTATATTTTAAGAAACTCTTTACCCTCCTATGCTACTAGTGGGAATATGTATTTTTATATCCCTCTTAGAAAGCACCCTGGCAGCATATATCAAAGATCATAAACTTTCTTACAGTTTTCCCAGTAATTTCATTTTCTAGTAAGCTAATTCTAAGAAAATAAACTGAAAGGGACTCATACACAAAGATATTGATCTTATGGGTAAGTTTAATAGCAGAAGAAAAAGCGAATTGTCATGAATATAATGATAAATATAGTGATAATATGATGAATTACGAAAGCAGAGAAAAGGAGAGATAGATAGCTAAGCATTCCTTGCCCATTTTCAGGTGTCTGAGGTCTCTAAGCCTTGGACTACTATGGAAGCAACATGGAGTTGGGCAGGAGTCATGTCTGCTAAGAGCTGAAAGATTTTCAGGTATTTAAAATACTGGAGAAAACCAACTAAATCAAGGTTCAAAATAAATTATAAAGGCATTTTTCTTCTTAAACCTGCCAAAATACCCAAAGTTTAATTAAGCAGGGTTGAGTACAAAGCATGGTTGGTTAAGAGTATGGGCTTCAGATCACATAGAATGTGTGAACAGTTGTGTGACCTTGGGTAAGTTATTTAATCTCTCCAAACTTCACTCTGCATATCTTAAATGTGATAATTACATTCACCTTATAAGGGTATTGTGGGGATTCAAGAACATAACTCCTGTGAAGTGACTAAAACCTTCTATAACAAAACATCTACTGAAATACTAGTTATAAATGTTATTAATTTAATGAGGAAGACAGTTAATTATCAGCAGATCACAATGGTAAGATTCTAATTTTAACGTACTTTTAAAATTCTCTGATTTTTCAAAGTATTAGGTTATATTTTGTTAGGAAAAATCTTAGGTTATTGAAAAGCATCTTAGATTTTATAGTTACATACATATTGCATTTAATTATCCTAGGTGAGAGGCTATATGCAAGCCACTCCAAATAAATATTCAGGATTGGTGTGCATGGTACCTAGGAGAAAATAATACTTCTGAATTCTTAACCTTATAAACTCAGCCCATAAAGTTACAGTAGAAGTCTCAGAGCCCCATAAAATCTCTTCAGGGTAATTTGCACAAGTCCTTTCTTGTCCTGGGTAGATGGATGGGCACCAAGTGACTTCACCTAAAATGAATAAGCTAATAGCAGATTTGGGAATGCTTTCACCAGACTTAACTCCTTGCCTCTTGTTTTAATGAGGCCAAGTCTCTCTGTGGATATAGTGTATAAAATAACAATTGATATGTTATTATAATTTTTTTCAAAGGATCTGTTTTTTTTTCCCATTAAAGAGTTTTAGAGGAGTCAGCATCAGATAACTTCATAGGTTTTATGTGTGCTAAATGTGAAAACTCATTAACTTATATTAGTTAAATTATTGGCAAACAGTAAATTAAGTAATCGAGAATGACAGTCTAACAGCTTTTGTATTGGTCTTTTGCAGTTAGGTTGATTATTGACACTCATTGCCTTGTAATAATTTCTTTTAGTTGTCAGTAAATTCTAAAATAGTTTGGTAAGCATCCACAAAAAGTTCTTGGGAGAATATTGACAATGTGTGGCTTACTTTAGTAATCTTTGACGTGAGGTGGTCTGACTATACCATCTGATGTTTCTGGAGATTCTTCTGAAGTGCTGTGGTGAGCATTTACTGTGTTCATCCCAGTACCCAGAACTGTATGTGCATTATCACGTGGAACCTCAAGATTTTAGGGGCACCTGGGTGGCTCAGTAGTTGAGCGTCTGCCTTTGGCTCAGGTCGTGATCCCAGGGTCCTGGGATCAAGTTCCACATCAGGCTACCTGCAGGGAGCCTGCCCCTCCCCCTACCTCTCTCTCTCTCTCTCTGCCTCTCATGAATAAATAAAATCTGTGGTTTTACCATGATTAGGATCATGCACTACACATATTACATATATTTTTGTGTTTGCTGTAACTATCAATGTTGGCAGTATTAAAAAATTGAAGTGAGCTCTTGTCATTCTAGGGCATATTCTGAACACTGTTTATTGCTAAACTTTTGAGTCCCTAATATCAGTTGATTTTTTTGTCATTTGTCTTTCTCTTAAATAAATTACAACTCATTCAAAAGTATTCCAAATTATTTATGTAGTACTTCATACTGCTTCATTTCTTAGCCTCCGTGTACATTAGTAATTCTCTTTCCCTCTTTGGATGTTAATTTTGTTAACATTGTTGGATTTTAATTTGCTTAATTGCATATGAAACACTAATATTTGTCACCACTTGAAGAGTCTGTATTAGTTATGCCCTAAAACAAAAGTGTTACATGAGTTTCTTATGGCAGCAGTAGCATAATACCTTTGAAAAAATAACGAGAATGCTGCATTTCTATTAGATTTCTTGTCTAAGGCTTGTCCACGTTTATGTTTTAGAGAAGCATGCCATGAAGGGAGTGGTGGTTGTGTCCATCCATCATTTATCTATCCATCAGACTTCTATTGAGTGCTTAACATGACTGAGATTGTCCTAGTGAAATGCAGAGGTTAGTTTCTGGATACTCAAGGAGCACTGAGTCTTCCTTTCCTGACTGGAGATCATGTATTTCCAAAGTAGTAGGCAAAGATTTTGCTAGATGAGAATTTTTGCCTGTGTATGTGATCTTTTCCACCTCAGTTCATTTGCTCCATGACTGCACGCGCTCATGTGTAAAGTTCTACTTCCTTTTACGTAAGTTTGCTTCTTCTTTATATTCACTCTCCTCAAATCTGCTAAATTATCATGTTGACAATAGGATGAATTTACCTTATTTGTAACTTTTATACATCTTTCTGCGCCTTTAATACTTGCTTTTAAATTTTGATTTCCTGGACCTTAAAGCACCTATCTTTTTAATATGAACTATTTCCTTGATGTTGTGAATTATTTCTATTTCTTAGTACATGTGTTCTATTAGAATATGATTCTCAAAAGTGCAGTTTTTTGATGTTCATTATACCTCTATGGAGAACCTAATGTAATCAATCAGTAATTTTCTGAGTAGGTTTCTCATTGCAGTGTATTACAGTTGGCTCTAGTTTAGAGTGTAGCTTAGCCCCAAAACCAAAATGGTATTTCTAAAGCCTACACTATCCCCATTATTCAACAAAAGAAAGGAACAATTTATGAATGAATTGAAGACTGACTTTCTTTCAAGCTCTTACTGGATAGTAGTGGAGTATGGCTAAGAGTTTCTCAGTATAGAAAGAGGAGGAAAAGAAACCTCCCTATATCTTGCTGTCTTTCTTACATTCACACACACATATTTATATTTTACATGTTTACTAATTATGATATTCATGGTTTTTATTTATCACTGGGCCATTGGTATCTGGTAGATTCCTACTTCCTTTGTATACAGTACAATTTGATAAAACATTATATAGAGAGTAAGCCCCTAAAAAGAGGTTGGCTGGGCCTCTGATAATTTATTTATAATTAAATGTTTTTTTTAAAAGATTTTATTTATTTTTAGAGACAGAGAGAGGCAGAGACAGTAGAGGGTGAAGCAATCTCTCTGTGGGGAGCCTGATGCAGGACTTGATTCCAGGACCTCAGGATCACAATCTGAGGCAAAGGCAGATAGATGCTCAACCAGCTGAGCCACGTAGGCACCTTGGAGGAGAATTTTTAAACTACTTTGAACTTATACTCAGTTCTCCTTACTTTGCCTTTTATGTTTGGTTGTGGTTTGGAAGGCATGGGGTGGGCGTTGTCGTTCCTTATCTTCAGAAGACACTTTTTAGGTTAGAAAAAATTAGAATAGCCTTGATATTTATGCGGCCTGAAATTTTTGACATCGATCCAAATCTTTTCTGTTTGAATTCTAGCATAAAACAAAATTAATAAAATGTAATATTAAAAAATAATCATCTTGAAAAAGTGATATGTCCATAAGGGGAACTTATTATTAGAACTGAGTTATTTATTTATTTATTTATTTTGAGTTATTTGAATTTCTAGTTGTATAATAACAAAAACTTTACAAAGCAGGTGCATAGAATGAGATTGGAGCCACCTACTGGCTCATAAAATAATAATTTCTGTCCTAAAAAATATATTCTAAGTAACTACAGAAAGTTGAAGACAGTAGTAGTTGAAACAGAAGTTTCCACCCAAACATTGGTATGTTAAAGCTGTTTTAAGGAGTTTTGGAGATGTCTGGATGGCTTGGCAGTTTAACGTCTGCCTTCAGCTCGGGGCGTCATCCTGGGGTCCTGGGATTGAGTTCCGCATTGGGCTCCCTGTAGGGAGCCTGCTTCTCCCTCTGCCTAGGTCTCTGCCTTTCTCTGTGTGTCTCTCATGAATAAATAAATAAAATCTTTTTTTTAATTTTATGTAGCTTATGCTTTGGAAGGTTTCTGTATAAACTTAGGGTTTCTGATGCGTAGATGTATCAGCTAATATTAGAAACCATTTATTAGAAAGTAATGTACTTATTGGACCAAAATTCTTAGCTTTTATATCCTCTAAGTTCTTGTCTTAGTGTGAGTTTTTGTTTGTTTTTTTAAACATCTAACCCTGTGAAATTCTTCAGAGAACTCAGTGCTTCTGACTCCAATAAATGAAGTCAATTATATATCATAAATAATTATAAATAGATGTTAATGTATAATAAGTGAGCATCACTTGATACCTTACAGCATTTCTGCATTTTTCCTTGTCTGCTGGATTTGGATAGTTTCTCTTTGGTTTTACATTTTTCCTCTTTTAGATTTTAATATGTTATTATAAGACCCAGGAAACAGTAAAAACATCTGTAGTTGGCCAAAGGCCTGGCTTTGCACTTTGGCTGATACTTTGTATTGCAGGTCTCCTGTCTAGGTGTTGTAAGCTGCCCTGTGAGGGCTACTGGGGCTATTTACACTTCCAGTGAATTCGTTTTCCATCAGTGATGAGATTAGAATCATTTAAACTCATAAAAATTCTAAGAAGTTCTGCGTTTAGATAGAGTCTGAATTTTTCAATTCTGGTAAGTTGCCTCCATGTTATGACTCACACTTTTCTTTGTGCCTGTCTTAAATTGATGACATAAAGCCTTGCTCGTATGTTTCAGAAAATCTCACACCTTTTCTCGAGATACCATTCTTGTGGAACCAACTATGATGTCATATGACCTTTTTGTGTCAGATATCTAGATATTTATTCCCACCTCACGAGAGTAAGGCAGTAAGATTTCTAGATGTGCATTATTGCACCCAGCTATCCAGGGATTCACAAATCAATTTAAATCTCTTATTTTTATTTTCTTAATCTACAAAATACTGTAGTGGGATAGATTATTTCTTCGGTTCCTATTCACTATAATTTTTCCTATGGATCTGTGTTGATTCTGTGAAGATAAACAATGGTTTATTAATCATCTTTATATTATTGCTGTTTCTGTTTGCCTTTTTCATTTCATTTCTTTTTGCTGGAACGATTATATCTTCATCTCTAAAAACAGGAAGGTGATTTCCCATTGTTAAAATGCAGTATTTAGCAATAAGATACCAAGCTCTCTTACCCCTTTGCCAGCATAGGTTTTTATTCCTCCAGAGTATTAGTTAAACATTTATCAGTTACTTACAATGTAGCAGACTGGTGCCATGCACTAGAAATAGTAATGCATGAAACATAATTCCTGTCCTTGGGGAACTTTCAGTGTAGTGATTTGTGTGCGTGTGTGTACCTGCGTGTGTGTACGTGTATGTGTGTGTGTGCGCGCGTGGTGACAATCTAATCTCCTCACCCCTGATAATATCCCTGTAGGTTCTATCATATTCTAACATCCCTTTTCAAGGAGTGTTAGCCTGAGGCAAGTCAACTTCTTTATGCCCTCACTTGGTGACTGTAGTAAATTTCAATGTTCTCTTCAGGTCAGAAAAGTACATGTCGACCATTTTGTAAAGATGACATATACACCTTTTAGGGCATAATATATTTCTGAATGATGAGGAATTAATTTTTTCATTGGTCACTACCTTGTAGGGCAGTAGTCATAAATGAATGAAGCCCAGGTTGAGCTTGACACATTTAGAGAGACCTTGAAGGTAAAGAAGAACCTTTAAATCTACTGAGAACGGTTCTTAGGATAATTTAGGACGCAGTATGGGTGTTTTGTATCCTTGAAAACTCTTTGAATGGCAACTTTATATACTGGATTATATTTAACTTCCCCTTACTCAGCTGTTTATGAGAGACCACGAATTGTTAAGTTCGTGAATTAAGAAGTCTCAAGTCCCATTGCACTCTGGTTTTACATGCCTTTGCCTTTGTAAGACATTGGAGGAAAAGGTGTCATTTCAGAAATATTGTTTCTCTCACTGTCTTGGTTCACGAGTGCCAACAAGCTGGCACTTTTGTGGCTTCATATTTATAAATATATCCCTGGCTTTTCACTAGGTAAGGTATCTAGTGTAGAAGAGGCAGAGACCATATAAATTTGCTTCATTATGTCTAAAAGATAATTCAAGAGACATATTTATGCAGGTATAGCTCTTCATGCCTCTTTTTACAGTGGGTAAGAAAGGTGCTATAAAGGAATTTTATAGAACAGCTGACTTGATTTTACTTAAAATGTAGTTTTATCATTAGTTCAATATTAATATGAGTTTTTCCGTTTATGTAGGTAAACTTAGGTCTACTTAAAGAGGTTCAAACTTTTTTTTATAAATAGCTTTACTTTTAACTTCAGGTACTTTTACTGTGAATATATTTTATAATACTTGTATCAGAGTCCTTATGTTAATTTCAAATGTCATCCCAGCAGTGATTCTTAAAGACCATTAATGTAGTGTAAATCTTGTTGAGTAAAATGATTGTCATAATCAGACCATTATTGTGATATTCTAACCATTTCTGAGATGTCTTGTTATGTGAAATAAAAAAGATAATGATAATGATACTAATGATCAGGGTATAATATAAGCATAATAGGCTATGTCTACTGATACCTTATCTTTACTTTTATAGTGTTTTATCTTGTTCATAATAAGGCTATCATCATTATGTATTCTTACCTTTTCTCTTACTTTAAACGCATAGGGATGTGAGATTATTTCAACGCCTGACCAAGACCATACTGACTTTACCAAGTGCCTTGAATTGCTCCAAAAAAAAATAGAAGAAAAAGACCTACAGGTAAGATCTACATCTTTTGTGGTGGTTAAGAGTCTTAGTGCCAAGGATGTGAAAGATCCTGCTTCAAGTTTTTACTCATTTGAAGTGATTAGTTATTCTAGTGCCAATGTTTTGGCTGTCAGATTTTTCCCATATGTTGCATAAATCTGTACTTAGCTGCCAAGTATTACTGTTTGCACTTAAATCAAAAGTCAGAGATCTAAATACCTTATAATGATGAAGTCACAAAATGGATGAAGTGGACTTTGATAAAGCAGTTGAAACTGGCATCTCATTCTTGGCCTACAATGGGTAGCTACTTTTCGTTTCTCATTCTTCATTTCCATGTAGACCTATGTGTGTTTTCTCTTTATTTGTTTTCTCTTTTTAAATTCTGTATGGGCAGGTAAAACAAACAAATATGGCCTACATTTGGCCCATGAGTTATCATTATAAACTCATACAAACAAACAAAACAGTCAACTTTTTAAGTCCGGGAGGAATCTGCTACTTGCATTTGTAGATTCCTTAAAGTATTCCTTAATGATTTTCACCTAGCATTCAAGCATTTAATAATTAATTAGCTAAAATGCAAGCTTATATTTTATTATATTTTATAATCCTTTTTGATTATAAGAATAAAAGAATATATAGTATTTTTTATTATGACTTAAAATATTTTTTAAGTCAATGTTTAGTGACGATCAACAAAATAAACCTGAATCATTGAATGGCAGTTGACTATCCTTTTACTGACGGGCTGAAGGGTAAGCTGAGGTGCATAATCAAACGTGTAATTTTTAAACTAAGAAAAGTAGCAAAATACCTCTATGTATTAAAATGCTTTTTGATAGTACAAGTAACAAGAAATGCATTTCAACCTGGCCTCAATAGTCAGGCGAGATAAGGTAGTCTTATATACAGCTCAGTCAGATGTCCTGTCTGTTTCTTTGTCTGTCTTCACTCTGTGTTGTAGACTTTGTCTCTGGTCTCGCTCCCCTGACTGCCTTCAGTGGCCACTGTAGCAGCATTTTACCCCTTCACATGTAGGGGATTAAAGGAGCAGGGCAACACTTCCCATCATCATCATCAAACTTAAGTCCTGATATCCCTCTGTTAGGCCACTCTTGGTTTTGGCAACAGAGGATGAGAGTAACCTGATTATAGCAGGGGTTCAGATCCATCCGCAGGTCTCGTGAAGATTACATGACTAAGACATGGGGGGCAGGACAAGATAGATGTTGGAGAGGCACCTCAAGAAAACCTTACTCCCTCACAAAAGTTTTTCAAAGATTTCTTTTGGCATCTGTTTACTAAGTTGAGATAGTAGATCATTTTCTCTCTTTGAAGATAAGCCTTGTTAATTATCCTAATTGACAAGTAGCACATTGTACAAACTGAACAAAAGAAATTGAGTGAACATTTCCCATCTCTGTTGTAGCTTGAACTATACCAAATGTATTGTGCTATTTCCAGAAATAAATTGCTATAATTAAATATTTGTTTAACGAAAACAGAACACAGCCCATTGAGAGTTACCTGCTTCATCCAGACATAGCTGATTTTGAGTTTCTTAGAAAAGAAATTATAAAATCTTCACAACTTGTGTTTCAGTTTTCCCAGCATCGGCACTGCAATTATTGGAAGCTGGGAATGCAATTATGTGTGTCAAATTGAGAGTATCTGTAATACAGTATTTGGTCATTAAGTCTGAAAATAAAGAATCCTATCTCAAGCTCAACACTGAAATTCAGAGAGAGCCTCAGACTGGGGGAATTGGGTAATCAGGTATGTATGATCTGTGAAACAAATCTGGTAAGGTCGTGGATGATCCAGTAGGGAGGACAGAATCAAGACCTGTTAGAGCAATCCTGCATTGAGCAGAAAGGACCAGACCCTCCTAGTCCCACTGTGCTTAGTCACGGGCTGGAAGCTCTCAGGGAAGTGGTGGCCCACTGCACTGCATCTGGGAGTTCCAGTGGGCCATGACAGCCAGCGGCCCCCTTCACAGCCCTAATGAGTTCTTTCTGGGGAAGGGGGCGGTGTAGGTTAGAAGGAGCAGTGCACTTCCACGGTTGCCTCAGGCCCCCAGCATGATTTAGACCCAACACATTCTCCAGCCTCATCTTGCACTACTTTTTCTCCTTGTTCATAAAGTATGACCTATTCCCTCTTCTTCTCTGCCTTGAGGTGTTGCCTCCTCTGCCTAGAATATTTTTGCACATTGCTTGAATATTTTTTGAATTTTTTCCTTCTCTTCGCCTATACCACAATGGCAGATTAGGTGATGTCATTAGGAAGACTTCTCTTCCCCATCTCTCCATGTTAGGTTCTGCTGCTATGTGTGTCAGTACCCCTTTCATTCTCCTTCAAGGCAGTCTGAACACTTCCAGTAATTTTGTTGGTTATTTCTGTTTACGTGAAGCCTTTCTTCCCAACCTGACCATACAGCTCACAAAGCTGGGCTGTTCACGACTGTACAGCAGCACCTTGCGTGTAAAGGGTGCTTTGTGAATGTTGAGTCTCTGTTGTGTGCTGTGCGAGTGCCCAGGGGAGTTGAACACAACACAGTAGGGGGAAGGCTTCTTAGAGAAGGATTGGATGGGATGGAAGAGTGTTCAAGGATGGATGCCTCGGTGTGCAGGGAGGATGGATAGCTCTTCAGCGAACCAATGGCAGGGAGTTTGAAGAGCATTAAGATGGACAACAATGTGATTAGTTTGCTGTTTTAAAAAGCATAGTTGGGTAAACTGAAGGCTCCATTTTTCACAATGAAAGCCTTTAATATAACCTTCAGGTTATAGTAAATTTGATGGAGTATCTTTGAGCTTCCACTCAACTTGATGTTTAACCTGGAGGTACATCGTTTCATCTGATCTATTGTAATAGCAAGAGAAAAGCAAGAAGAGAAAGATTAGCAAGGAAAATAATTAAAAGATGCCCCTCCACCTATCCTCCTATGCCCAAGTGAGATCATCATGAGGACTATTAAAAATTTCTACTTGAAATGCACATGAACTATATAAAAAGATCCTTTATACTTCTCTACCCAATAAGTACCATCAAATTATCATACATTTCTGTTTTTCTACTTATTAAGTTATAAATATGAATTTGTCATCTAAGTGTCTATATTTTATAGCAAGCTCTTGTTAATTACTAGCATCTACTTTAAAATATTAATTGCAAATAAAAGTAAAGTAATATCTAATATGTTAAAAAAAATCTGTACTATGTAACATCGTAGAACTTTATAGAATTTGAATTAGCCTGTCCTTACCCTAAAGGAGCTTACTACCTAGAACATGTGATTAACTTTGAAAAATTTGCCTAAATCACCGCATTTATTTATTTACTTATCTATTTTAAACCTGCTCACCCTCAACTTTTATTCTTTTGCAAAAGGGTTCACCAATACCTGTGACTTTTTAATGCTTTGCTTTCATGTTACCACATTGTTTATCTGTAACTGAGTCATGAATAATACATTTTCAAGATGCCATCTGATATGACTGGATCTTCAAAGAGCACATATATTTTCTGATGTCATGATGCATGCTTGAGATCTAAACCTTTGAATTCAGTGGAAAACATTAAAAGCTATTGCTCCAACTTTCTAAAAATGTAAGATGCATGTTGTTTAGGAAGAAGCAGAAACAATCCAGATTATAAGGCCCTTAGAATAACAGGCCTCCTAAAATACAGTTTAAGATATTTCCTACTATAATTTGATAACAGAATCATTACTTCAGTCTCTGAGGTTTTTAAACACAGATTTAATATGAGATAAAATTTGGGTGGAAAAGTTGTCATTAATTTCATTCACACTGTACGTGGTGTTGATTTAAACACATACTAGTTTTGGGATCCCTGGGTGGCTCAGCAGTTAAGTGTCTGCCTTCGGCTCAGGTTGTCATCCTGGAGTCCCAGGATTAAGTCCAGCATCACACTCCCTGTGCATGGAGCCTGCTTCTCCCTCTGCCTCTGTCTCTGCCTCTCTCTCTCTGTGTCTCTCATGAATAAATAAATAAAAATCTTTTAAAAAAACAATGAACACATACTAGTTTTATTTGCCAAAACTTGAATGCATTTTGGCCCCTTGTACCACGTTATTTTTTAAATCAATTTTTCAATCAAATAATGAAGGATGCTGAAAAAGTACTGTATGAATAAGAGCAAATGCCTAAATTTTATACACACACAGATATTAATAACTACAAATCAAACACTACATAAAGACTATGGGATTATTACATATTAAGTTATTTTTTATACAATTTTAATAGCCTGAGCAAATATTGAATTGTGACTTGCATGTATTAGAATAGATTTTATGCATTTATATCTGAATTGGGGTTCTTGATTATTGACATTAGGTAAGGAATAGTCTTTTTTTTCTTTTTTTATAAAGATTTTATTTATTCATGAGAGACACAGAGAGAGAGGCAGAAACATCGGCAGAGGGAGAAGCTGGCTCCCTGCAGGAGCCTCAGTCAGGACTCCCATCCCAGGATCCCAGGATCTTGACCTGAGCCAAAGGCAGATGTTCAACCACTGAGCCACCTAGACGTCCTAGATAGTCTTTCTATTTAATTCCTACATGGTATTTCTCAGATAGATACACTATGTTTAGATATCTGCAGATACTATGAGTTTTAGAATATTTATATCTACTAATTATCAGTATTGGGTTAGGTGTACATTATTGTTTTGTAATGGACTAATGGCTTTGTTATATGCCCATACTAAATAACTGTTGCTCCTCACTTAAAAGGAATTTAAGACTTTATCTGATTAGAATAATTATTCATAGCACTATAATAAGCTCTGACTCAGAGGGTTGCGCAAAGAATGGTGATAGTGCTCTGAGAAGTGTCTTCTGAGGGTCTCCACTGTCCTTAGTACAGTCTACTCTAATGGGCCAGGATCTTCAGCAAGATTTCAATCTCATTTAAAGCACAATTTAATAAATCTGTTGTGTGTGTCAATGTATATTCTGGAAAGAGATGAGAACTAAATTCACAGTAGAGATACTTGGCAGATACCACTTTAGTCAAATAATCAAACATCAGTCTCATTACTTTACGTGTCCTCCTTAATGACCATCAATCACCCAGTTATGGAAGACTGATGAATCACTGAACTCTACCTCTGAAACTAATAGTACGTTGTATGTTAATTAATTAAATTTACTTTAAAAAAAAGAATACATACCATTTTTCCGATATCAGATTGCCAAATATTTAAAGTTGGATAAAATGAGTGTAGGTGAGGGTACAGAGAAGGATAAATTCTCATTTATTCTTGGTAGTATTAAAATAAAGTTGGTAGTATTTCTCAATTTTATTTTCTATTTTTTTAAAGCTTTTAATTATTTATTTATTCATGAGAGACACAGAGGCAGAGACACAGGCAGAGACAGAGGGAGAAGCAGGCTCCATGCAGGGAGCCCAATGTGGGATTCGATCCCGGGTCTCCCGAATCACACTGTGGGTTAAAGTTGGCGCTACACCACTGGGCCACCCGGGTTGCCCGTATTTCTCAATTTTAAATGCTTATATCTTTGTTTCAGCAATTCAACATCTAGAAATTTATCCTGCAGTTTACAAAGATAAATGTAAATGGATATTTATAGTTGCATTATTTGTAATAAATAAAAAACTGTCAATAGGGGACTGGCTAAATTATGGTAAGTCTCATTTGGTGATATTTACAGAGGAAATAATATGTATAGGATCTACTTCAAAATAATCGTGGGATTTACTTCAAAATAAACATGTTGACTAGGGGAGTAAGGAGAAAGTATAGATAAAACACGATTGACCGTGTATTTTATAATTTTTATGAAACTGGTGATGGGTATATGTGATTCATCATACTCTTCTTATTTTTGCATATGTTTGAAATTTGCCATAATAAAAATATACAAAACTAAAAAAAAAGAAAAAAGTAAGTGATGAAATAATGTCAGCAATAATTCTTGTTGATAGCACATGCCCTTCAAGATAACGTAAAGGGTGCTAAAGGCACTTGTGAAGTTCTTCCCTAAAACCTATAATCCCAGTTTCATCTTTGAAAAGAAATCCAAGGAAGTCAGAATGAATATTACTCTGCCAAATACCTGACCAGTATTTTCAAGGTCATGAAAAACAAGGAAAGATGGAAAAACTGTCACAGACCAGAGGAGCTGAAAGAGACATGAAAACTAAATGCAGTGTGGCATTCTATTTGTCCCTGAACTGGAACAGGGTATTAGTGGAAAACTGGCAAAATGCGAACAAAGCCTGGAGTTCAATTACTAGTAGTACGGCGGTGTCAGTCTTAGGTGGAACAGGTGCATTGTGGTTATAGGAGATGTTAGCACTGGCCGGGACCGGGGGAAGGGTACAATTCCTGTACTATTTTTGTGACTTTTCACTAAATCTAAGATTATTCCAAATTAAGAAGTTCACTTGAAAAAGAGATGCTTACTGTTTCAAATACGCTATTAACTATCAGGTGGTATAATCTTTTTGTGACCTGACTCAGTGTTACAGAATAAAAAGGCAAGTACTTCTTGGCACCTAGGCAAATCTGAAATACCTTTTTATGAATTCTTTCACCTTTAAAGTGTTTCCTCAAAAAATCTCAACCTGTGGGTCTCTTGCATATTTTGGAAACTGTTTTATCTGAAAACTATGCCTGCTTGAAACTTTGCTGGAAACTTGATAATTTTTAAACCGTGGTAACAGCCCAGGTCCGCAAACTGCCCAGTTTCCCAAGACACCAGAGAATGGTAGGACTTGATCAAAGAGAACTGGCATTCTATATAATTTTTTCAGGGTTGGCTCCGGAAGGAGTAATCCTGCTCATTCCTGCCCTGCCTCTTTACCTGTCAAAATCCTGTCATCTCCATCACCGCCTTCGTTTTCACCTGTTTTTCTTAGGGGGATATCCTGTCACACTTCTATGCCATTGACTCCCTCATTTATACTTCTTCTCCGGAATGCCAAAGCCTATTTCTAACCTAACTGGAGGGCCATAAGAATTTCATTTCAGTGTCTAAAACACAATTCATCATGTTTCACACAGAATCCCATTTTCTCTTTATTTTCCATCTCATGCACTGGAACTACCATCCATCCACGTGGCAGAAACCTAAGAGTAGCCTTATATTTTGCTTTACCGTCCCTTACCACTTGGTCACAACTCCTTTAATTCTGTAGGTATCTCTTGTGCCCACTTTCTCCTTTCTAGTCTTACTGATACTAGGTTAGTTCAGACCATTATCATTTCTCAGTTGGGTTATTTTATGAGCTTCTATTTGTCCTCATGTTAGTTACCAATGCATTGTGGGTTTTTTTTTTTAAAGATTTTATTTATTTATTTATTTATTCATGAGAGACAGAAAGAGAGAGAGACAGAGACCGAGAGAGAGAGAGACAGAGACACAGGCAGAGGGAGGAGCAGGCCCCATGCAGGGAGCCTGACGTGGGACTCGATCCCGGGTCTCCAGGATCACGCCCTGGGCCAAGGGTAGGCGCTACACCGCTAAGCCACCCAGGGATCCCTGTATTGGGGGTTTTTGTTTGTTTCAAATTTTTATTTAAATTCTAGTTAGTTAACATTATAGTATAGTACTAGTTTCAGGTATAAAATTTAATGATTCATCACTTAAATATAACTGCTCATCACAACAAATGCCCTCCTTAATCCCCATCACCTTTTTAACACCTGCCCGACACACCTCCCCTCCAGCAACCCTCAGTTTGTTTCCTATAGTTGAGTCTCTTATGATTTGCCTCCTTATCTTTTTTTTTTTTACTTACTTCCCCTATATTCATCTCTTTCATTTCTTAAATTCCACATGAGTGAAATCATATGGTATTTGCCTTTCTCTGACTTATTTCACCTACCGTAATACATTCTAGCTCTCTCCATGTCCTTGCAAATGGCAAGATTTCATTCTTTTTGATGGCTGAGTAATATTCCTCCTGTATATATGCATATATTTATACATGTGTATATATATATACACATACATACACACACACACACACACACACACACCACATCTTCTGTATCCATTCATCAACCAATGGACGTTTGGGCTCTCTCCATAGTTGGGCTATTGTTGATAATGCTGCTATAAACATTTGGGTGTGTATGCCCCTTTGAATCTGTATTTTTGTATTCTTTAGATAAATATCTAATAGTGCAATTGCCAGAACTGTTTTTAACTTTTTGGGGGAAGCTCCAGAGTGGCCACAACAGTTTGCATTCCCACAAATAGTGTAATAAAAGGGTTCTCCTTTCTCCACATCCTTGCCAATGTCTGTTGTTTCCTGAGTTGTTCATTTTAGCCATTCTGACAGGTGTGAGGTGATATCTCATTGTGGTTTGGATTTGTTTTTCCCTGACAATGAGTGATGTTGAGCATCTTTTCATATGTCTATTAGCTATTTGTATGTCTTCTTTGGAAAAATGTCTATTCATGTCTTCTACCCATTTCTTAACTGGATTATTTGTTTTTTTGGGTGTTGAGTTTGAGAAGTTCTTCATAGATTTCAGATACTAATCCTTTATTAGATGTGTTATTTACAAATATCTTCTCCCATTGTATAGGTTGTCTTTTAGTTTTGTTGATTGTTTCCTTCACTGTGCAGAAGAAGCCTTTTATCTTGATGAAGTCCCAATAATTCATTTTTGCTTTTATTTCCCTTGCCTTCCACCATGTGTCTAGTAAGAAGTTGGTATGGCTGAGGTCAAAGACGTTGCTGCCTGTGTTCTCCTCTAGGATTTTGATGGTTTCCTGTCTTACATTTAGGTCTTTCATCCATTTTGAATTTTTTTTTGTGTATGGTGTAAGAAAGTGGTCCAGTTTCATTTTTCTGCATGTGGCTGTCCAGTTTTCCCAACACCACTGCAGTGCATTGTAATTAGATGTCAGATGTTCAAAGTCTGGGCCTGGCACTCTTTTTAGCTGTGTGTTGACAGAAAGAGAAATAGGTAATAGAAAGCTGTTTAAGTTTTTTAAGCCTCAGCTTTCTCATCTGCAAAATCAGAATAATAATTCACTTATATCAGCAGGTACAGAGACAAAGCACTTCATTGTCTGCCACATATAAAATCCTTAATAAAAATTTAATAGTATTAATAGTCATATATTGTTGTATACTTTAGGTCTTGTGATCTGCAACATATTTTATAAAATGTATTTATATATTTACATAACATTGCATTTTGTAAATTATAAAAGATATATAATTTATATATAATTGTTAGTATTTCACAAAATATATTACGATATAAATATATTGTGCTCTCTTGATTTTATAATATAATTTTAGAATTAGACAGTGTTTTTAGAAATCTTATAAACTAGTTACAGTTTATAGCCCAGGTTATATGGACTTACCTTAACATTGTTTGTTTCAGACATATTCTGATTCCACAAGAACTGTCTTAATGTTAGAAACTTGAAATAAATGGGGAACTCTTTACACATTGAAATGTTTCTCAGGGCATGTCTTCAGCCTTCCTCCTTCCCAGGGAACTGGTGAGAATGGTGACTGTGTGTTTAGAACTAGAATTCAGTAGGGAGGTGAGTTACACAACCCGCTAATCATTGTTTACTCCTTGACTTGGTGCGGAGAGAAAATGGGACATGTACTCTGACTTCTTTAATCCTGCCATAGCCATGGTGTGCCTTACACTCGCTAAGGGATGTATTTAGAATTTAGAGTTGCAACAGCAGACTTCCTCCCTTTAGACATACTATGGAAGCTACTGAGGATCTTCCTCTAATTGTTTTAACAAACTTTTGCATGGTACCTATCTTGGTCGTTATACTTGGTTGGATGACTGACCTCATGGCTCCGACCCTCCAGTCTAATAGAGGACACAGATGTACATGTAACCATAGAATAACTCAGGCTACAGTTATTGCTGTACCGTGCCTCTGCAGGAAAGATTCAGCTTTTTGTGTTTTTAGTGAATTGTTTGTAGAACCCTTCTCTGTTTCACCCTTTAGCTTTTCATTGGAGAAAATAGAATAATATAATTATTTTTCTAATGAAATTGGAGCTCATATCCATGTGGCCTTCCATGATCTCCCTTTTTAAATGACACCCCTCATCCCGCATCCTCTCCCATCCCTTGACTCAGCAGTCTTTATCACCTTGTCTGTTGGGTCTTCTCCATCACACCTGTCACCATCTACCATATATATTTAGGAAATTTATTTCTATTACATCTTCACACTGCAATGTAAATTTCATATGGGCAGGTAACTGTACATGTTTATTCTCTGCTACATTCCCAGGACAACACCTGGCACATAGTGGGCACTCCATATGTATTTATTGAATGAATAAATGAATGCGTACATAAATGGAAGAATTTTCTTTAGCAAGGCTTAGCAAGGCTTTTTTTTTTTTATCAAATGTTGGTAAATTTTATTCATCTACTTTAACAAGGTGTATCCTGCTCCAGCTATTGGCCCATAATAATTGAAATTTTTTTTTGGCTTTGGCAGCATATGGAGCTATTATTCAATCATTTATACTTTTAGTATACTTTTTCTCTTCATCTTATGGATGGGGAGGACATATGTGTTGTGTGTGATTAAAAATGGTACGTGTAATGCCTTATTTTCATTTTATTAATTGGTCTTTTGTAATTTCTGAAACCTACTTTTTCCCAGTTCTAAGTTACTTGCAAAACTTGAAAGCTAAAAAATGAAAATACGTAGAGATTGTCCCATAAGCCACTGCCATTGAGAACTTGACAAGAATAAATCTTGCCAACTTCCTTAAAGTAATACTGAAAGTAATACCATTAAATTCCAACATCTGCTGGATAGCTGAGGCCTTGTAAGACTTATAGGACAGCTTTCTCTACTTTCTTGCCTCTGCCTATCTGCCTCAAAGCAATGTTGTAAACTTAAATCAATAATTTTTATGAATTTCTAGGAAGAAACACATGTATACTTATAGTAGACATATTCAGCTATACTTAAGTATGTCTACACAGAACACCTCTTGTTTTTTTAGTACATAACCAGCATTGTTCTCTTTGTCAAGTGCCAGAGTGACTACTTACATATTCAGGTTCTGGAACAGATGCTGTGCAAGTTAAGTATCAGACAAGGAAGGAAGCAAGGAGAAGGAAAGTATTCTGGGCATTGAGTGAACAAGCAGGCTGTTTCCTAGATCATTTTGGAGAAGCCTTCAAAAGAGAAATTCACATCTCTGTTTTTCCTTCTTCTTAGAGACCAGCAATCTTTTTTATAGTGCTGTGTAACAAGAGAAAATAGATACACCCAGTGCTTTGAAGTGACTCGGGAGCTGTTGCTACGGATATAAAAAGCTTACTGCCTCAGCCACTGTGGCAGCCTAATCCATCCCTGCCAGAGGAGAAGCGTGCTTTTATAGGCCCCGGGACAAGGGTTAAGTTTATCTGCTTACCAGGAGTCTCAGTTGGATGACTCACTTGCCAGATAAAATTTCTTATTAATGCAGAGAATTGCAGATATGGTTGGTGTGATGCTCTTCTGCAGAAGACATGCTGACCTTACGTGAAAAGGACTATTTTATTTTGAATTACTGCATTGCGAAGGTGCAGAAACTGTAGACAGGAGGAGGAAACTCTGTCTTGGGGACTTCTGTAAGAATAATGCACATATAGTGGAATATCCTGAGAGTACACAATAGATTAAAAAATTTCTCCTTATTCTGCAGATCCCTTAGCAAGACATATGTGGCCATACCCCTAGCCATGAGTGTGATTGTCCACAGTAGTAATAACAACTGTATTTGTGGGGTGCCTCGGTGGCTCAGTTGGTTAAACATCTGCCTTCAACTCAGTTCATGATCCTGGTGTCCTGGGTCGAGCCCCATGTTGGGCTCCCTGCTCAGCAGGGAGTCTGCTTCTCTCTTTGCCCCTCCCCTGGCTTGTGTTCTCTCCCTCTCTCTCAAATAAATAAATAAAATCTTTTTAAAAATTTTAAGAAAATAACTATTTGTAAGAAATGATTTGTGTATAGTTTAAGTCATGACTGAAGAACTAAAAGGTTGTTACTGCTTATCATGGGGATGTACATATCAGATCAATATATTTTCAGTGGTAGTTAATTAAGTAATCAGAAGAGAAATATATACATAGAAATACATTCTTCTTGGGGCACCTGGGTGGCTCAGTGGTTGAGCATCTGCCTTCGGCTCAGGTCATGTTCCCAGGGTCCCGGGATTGAGTCTTACATCAGGCTCCTTGCAGGGAACCTGCTTCTCTGTCTGCCTAGGTCTCTGCCTCTCTCTGTGTGTCTCTCATGAATAAATAAATCTTTAAAAAACAAAACAAAAAAAGGAATACATTCTTCTTTGTGTTAGATGATGAGTATAAGTATCTCAGAAAGTCCCATTTAAATCAGAGGAGAAGATGAAATTTGCATAGTATTCACTTTCCATTCTTCTATTAGTAGCCAGAAGTAGAAAATGCCATTCTGTTTCCATGACCGTCTGCTTTCCCAGAGCTGTTCTGCTTAGCATTCCACGGTCACCGTGTTGGTCCATGAGAGCAAGTGGCATACTAAAATCCAGATGCCTAGAGTAGATGGCCAGTGATTGCAGCTCCTTTTCTGAATCCACGATGTACCTTCCCCTCACCATGTATGTGAATTTATGTCATTTCCAATATGAACAACTGGATCGAGATATTTTGAAACATATTAGGAAAGGGGGAGTATCTGAATTCAAAGTACACTGATTGCATGCTAATTCTGTCTCCTCATCTATTTCTACTCAAGATTTTAGATGCTTATAAAATAGACCCTAAATATTCTGATTTTTAAAGCATTCCTATAAATAACTTCAGAAAGAGGAAGTTATTATTGAACATTTTATCCCAAATTACACTCAGTTTACTATGATGCTCTTGGATGTGGTACACGTTTTGCAAAATAGTAAATAATAGCATTGCTTATAGCATTAAGGTGAACCGGAGGATGATGAGGTGATCAGCTATTTTGTGTGCATGTATTAGGTAAAGCACACTTACAATGCAAAAAATAAGCTTTAAGTAATTAATGTCACTGCAGTAACAGTTTTAACATTCTCATTTGGCATTATAAAATGGTCGAATGCATATCTAGAAACCAGAGTGTTAATGACCAAGTGCAAAATTTGCAATCAAAATGTTCTCTATTCTCCCAGAAGGTGGAAAGGGGATAATTAACATAAACTATTTATATTGCTCCAGATTGCAAAACCTAAGGATTGTGCTACAGCAAGTCTGATAGCCACCTATTATAAACTGGTCAATAAAAAATGAAGAATTTTATGCCACTAAACTTTGGGAAGATAATGCACTCAAAGTACTGCAAATAGCTAAATCCAATTCATCTAGACAAGGAAACCAAGAGTTTCATTTATCACTTTGGACAAGAATATGCAGCGAAGACTTTCTTTATGGTTGAAGCAAAGCAAGAAATACTGTTGTGTAAAAATGAATCCCGGTGATGCAAGAGAGGATAATTGGTATTAAGAAATGATCTGCCAGTGCAGAAATACTCATCGTCAGGGAACAAAACATTTCTTACCAAAGTCCATCTGTTTGCAGAAAGGTTTGGACAATTATCTGTCTCTTCTCACCTTGCTCAGTAGGTGGAAATGACTAAAGAAAGTAGGTACAGTTTCATGTCCCAGATTCCACAGAAGGGGAAGAATGACAGCTTAGTGCTCTTTCAGATATTCAACTTCCTTAGGGAAACACGTATGTTCGAGAATTCTTAGCCAGAGTGAAAAGTATCTGGTCTGTGTTGAACAGGAGGCTCCAGAATGCAGAATGGAATTTTTTTCATTCATCTACTGAGCAATTCATTTAGCTTCTGTGGACAAAATTTGTATAATGCAAATTGTAATAGCCTTTCAAACTGTACTTCCAAATAGCTGATTGTTTCTGAATATGGTAAAATTATCTTTTGATTTTTTTTTATTTTACACCAAATACTAGCTGTGTTGAAGATGCTATGTGAGGCATTCTAGCTGTTCTAAAACACAAGTAATACAGTTTTCCATTTCTCAGGACCCCCATAATTCAAAAAGAATATCTTTGTGAATATCTTTTCTGTAGAAATATCTTCATATCCTGAGAATGTGAGGGGTTTGGAGACCATAATTACCTCCAGTAGATTTATAATATCCATGTACTTATTTATATAAACCGTGACTTTATGTAATTTTACTTACTCATAAATATATTCCTGAGTCTTCAAAGAGTTTAATTTTCAGCAGAGATAATAGAGTAAAATCATGTAAAAAAAATCCATTAGTGTGTTTATTTATTCTATCCAGCTCTTCTTGGCACTCACTTCCTGATACTGAGAAATGTGAACACATGTAAATTAGTTCTTGCCATCCCTTGGTGTTTTTACTTGGGAAGGAAAAAGACCCATGTTTCCACATTTTTGTATATATCAGTGTTGTATTGTTTATACAGAAAAGATGTCTCATTCCCAGGGATCTCATTGATATGGCTTGAACTTATAGTCCAATTGATCAAGGGAATATTAGTACTCAGGACAAATCTGTGAGGGAAGACAGAACTACTACTAAAAAAAATTCAAAGCTTTGTCCAGGGTCAACCAAAAAAGCATTGCATTATTCTGGGAATGAATGCACTCGTCCTGTACTCTCTCATGACCAGGGTACCTGACATTAAAGTGCTTCAGGCATTCTTAATGGCAGTCAGAAAGTAAACCAAGAAAAATTCAAACAGCGTATGCAGGAAGAGCTCTGAGGATGAGAACTGTTCACAGCCATCGTCATTGTTAGATTGTTTGTGGTCAACATATGGAGAATCTTTATTTTCTAGACAAGGAATTTAAATTTTGATATACAGGTGATGGCAATCCACTAAAGAATTTTGAATGGAAAGCCACAAAGTCATTTTGAAAAACAGCATAATGGTTGTATGCAAGCTGAATCAAAGGACAAAAATTACAGTGACACAAATGAAAGAATCAATTGCAGGATGCTTTGAAGAATAACTCTTTAGTCATTTTCCCCATTAAGATTTTGAGAAAAGAATAGAGACCATAAAAATAAAGTCCATACTTGTTAATGATTTGGTCTTGTTTGCCAGAGAGTTACAGCATGAAAACTGTTGAGCTAACCATTCAGCTGACAAAAGTCCTTTATGTGTACCCAGGTACCCTGCTAAGTATTCTAGGTTGAGAAATGCATCCTGAATAAGACACAGTTCTGACTCTAAGAATGTGTGGTCTTTGGAGTAGATGCTTTCGTTAAGCAGATGATCCTGATATGTTCTCAGTGATGATGTAGCCGAAGTCTCTTGGGACCCATGAGAAGCCTCTTGGTAGTGAACCTTCTCCAGTGTCCACTCTCCTTGGGCACAAACCAGATTAGGAGCTGCCCTGAGTGAGGGGAGTGTTTAATTCTGAGTATTTAGGGTGAAAGGTAAAACGCATAGCTTTGGGATGTCAAAGGGTAGGCAATCCTGAAAATACATGCAAGCTAATGGAGACTGAACCTGTAGGGTGGAAACCACACATACAACCTTACTGGGACGGGTCAGTCTCTCCTGTGTCAAGGACCTCTGCTGCAAAGAGTTCCTTCTAGTCCACACAAGGAGGCTGGAGTCCCGTTTGCTGAGCTGTCCAGAGAGGCACAGGGACATAGTAAGTTCCCTGTGGTCAGTGAGAGTATGGGCTACCTGGGCTTTTATGCTAAAACTTCTAGTAGGGGATTGTGGTTTATAGCAGTCAGGAGTCATAGTACAGATCCTTATTAGTGCCTTCCTAGTTTTTCTTTTCAAATGCAGATAAGCTTGGATACACTGATCACTTTTCAGTAATGTAAATAGGTCCTTTCATCCTCTTTTTTTTTTTTTTTACCTTTCTCTAAAGTAACATGTTCAAAAACAGTTTTATATGAACACATTTATGACATTTCTTAATAACATATTTACAGTTTGACAAAGTTGGAAAAAAATACTGTTCAAACAAAATTCTTTTTTAGAAAGTAGAGGTAGGCATCCTTTAAAAATGCCTTCATTTAATCACACCCTTAACCCTGAATGTTCCTAGATTTCTTGTCTATGAATGGAAGACTCATTATCTTGCCATTGCAAGGGACATTATTTCCTTCTCACCCAAAGAGGCTTGCTTACCTTAAACTGTGACCCATTGAGCCTGGTTGAAATTTAAATGGAATCCCTATAGTCCTATTTTCAGAAATTGCCTTTCAGCTAGGTATATTCTGTGTTTGTGAGTATAGTATCTTCCGATACCATAAAAATACAGCCTTTCATTTCCTTGGTGTCTCATTGTACTTTGTATCAATCACTGGAATTACTTTATAGGCTTATTAAAACATTTTGACATTGCTGATTTTTTGATCAATTTATTGTTTTTGGTCTGTCTTGATCCAGCTTCTTTCTTCATGGCCTGTGTTGAGTTTTCAGTCTTTAAATAAGAGTATCAAACAATTGGACCAAAGGATCTCATCATCCTGTTCAAGCCTTACCTTAGTACAGTACGTATCTGAAAGTTAAGTGAAGCTTAAGAATAACATCTCAATTTTTTGAGCCCCTACTCTTTATGTTTGTTAAGTTGGCTATGCTAATGTTAGTTTTAATTCTCACCAGTAGGGTAAACATATATCTTGGTTTACATAGCATAGTCTTGGTTTATGCTCGTATTCTTGGTGTAATTATGTATAATGTCCCCAGTTTACTTTCAGAAGTGTCTTAGTCTGTATGCTAAATTGTATGGTCACCCCTATTTATCAGGGAGAACCATAAAAAAATTGTCCATTTATGCAACTCTAGAATTCAATTTATGAAAAGTGAATGTAATTAAAACTTGCTGACAGCCACTGTCTCTGCTGTAGATTTCATGCATGCTGTATCTAAGTCTTTTCGAGGACAAATGCAGAAAAACATACCATTTGTTTACTGAAAGGTTTTTACTGCTCTAATAGAAAAATGAAATTGCTTCTCCTTTTAGTGTTATATATCCCTCAACCAGTCTTGTCATGATTTTATTAAGGCAAATTACGCAAAGCTAAGGTTTTCATTTATTTTTCTAAACAAAATAGACACAGTTTTTATTTAACCTGTTACAGTGGAAACCAGAGAACCTTATGTGGACTGTTAGAAGTGAAAGGAATCTTGAAAAATACATTAATGAATCTGTTCTGTCCTTTATCTTTATAGATGAACCACCAAAGTCACAAGGAGGTTATGTAACTTTTATGTGGTTACATGGCTTTTGAAAGAATATACCATCCTTTAGTCAGATCTCCAATATGTTAATACAGGGCTTCAGGGTTCCTTTTGCCACACACAATTGCATAAGGCAAAGGCTAACAGAAAGAGTCCATTAAACTACCCTGACTTGAGTGTAGGAAATAAATAGAAACCATTTAGAAGTTGATTTTTTTTTACATTTTCTATATCACAGAATATGGCATATGTTGAGTACTTGAGTGTTATATATGTTATAGGCATGTGTTGAGTACTTGAGTGTATATGTGCACAGATACAATATTTAAAATACTTTCTCCATGAGGCTAATAAGATTGTAAGAACGCTTTTTTAAAATAACATATATTGAATCCTTGTTACATCACAACCAGTAGAAAACATGTTAGTCTTTGAGACTGTCTACTATTCTTTAGAAAATAGTAGGCATGTTTAAAAATAAATGATTTGCCCTAGGGCATGTATGGCCTCTCTACTAGTGCCTTCTGAAATTCATGGTTCATCCTCACTAAAAATCCCTTGAATTCACAGTGTCTTTATGTCTAACTCCAGTATAAACTGGGCTTTTCCTCAAGGACAGCAATTCTCTATTAGAGAGAAGTGAGAGAGAGAATTCTCTAATAGAGTATTGCTGTACAGCAGCGGTAGTAGTAATGCTGTTGTTTTGTTTTGTTTTTCCCACTACTTTTATTAGAATGGGCTCTGGAAGTTAGAGGTAGGTGTCTTCATTGCTTTTTGCTGTTTTTAGATTTGTGCTATCTAAAACTGTAGCCCACTAGTCAACTCGAATACTTGAAATGTAACAGATTCAAATTGAGATGTGTTATTAGTGTAAAATACATAGACGATTTTGGAGACTAAATGTGAAAAAATGTAAAATATCTCATTTTTACCAGTTTTATTGAGATATACCTAACATATGAACTTGTATAAATGTAGGGCACACAACATGATTTGATACACAGATGTATTGCAAAGTGATTACCATTATAGTTAGTGAATACCTCTATCATCTCATGTAATTACTTTTTGTTTTGTTTTGTTTTGGTATGGTAAGAAAATTTAAGATTTATTGTCTGAACGACTTTAAAATATATAATACAATGTTAGTAACTCCAGTTACCATGCTGTACATTAGATCCCCAGAACTGACCAATCTAATAACTGGAAGTGTGTACCCTGTGGCCAACATCTTTCATTTCCCCACCACCAGCTTCTGGCAACCATCATTCTACTGTTTCTATGAGTTTGGCTTTTTTTTTTTTTTTTTTTTAAGATTCCACATATAAGAGAGGTCATAGAGTATTTGTCTTTCTCTGTCTGACTTAACCTTATTGAGCCTAATGCTTTCATGGTCCATCTATGAACATCCATGTTGTTCTTACTGGTAGGATTTCCTTCTTTCTGGTGGCTGAAAAGAGTCCATTTTGCCTGTGTGTGTGTGTGTGTGTGTGTGTGTGTGTGTATAATCTTCATCCATTCATCTGTTGAAAGATACTTAGTTGTTTCTTTATCTTGGCTATTGTGAATAAAGCTGCAATGAACATGGGACTGCAGATCTCTCTTTAAGACCCGAACTTCCTTTCTTTTGGATATATAACCAGAGCTAATTTGCATTTCTCTGATGATTAGTGATAGGGCATCTTTTTATGTACCTGTTGGCGATTTGTGCATTGTCTTTTTTTTTTTAAAGATTTTTATTTATTTATTCATAAAGATACACACACAAAGAAAGAGAGAGAGAGAGGCAGAGACATAGGCAGAGGGAGAAGCAGGCTCCATGCAGGGAGCCTGATGTGGGACTCGATCCCGGGTCTCCGGGATCACACTCTGGACTGAAGGCGGTGCTAAGCCACTGAGCCACCCTGTGCATTGTCTTTAGAAAATGGCTAGTAAGCTCCTCTGCCTATTTTTTAATCTGATTGTGTTTTTGCTATTGAATTATCTGTGTTCCTTATACATTTTGGATATTAATTTCTTGTCAGATAATTTGCAAGTATTTTCTTCTATAAGTTGTATTTTCCTCTTGTTGATAGTTTATTCTGCTATGCAGAAGTAGTTTGATATAGTCCCACTTATTTATTTTTGCTTTTGTTGCTTGTGCTTTTAGTGTTGTATCTAAAACATGGTGGACAAGACTAAGGTCAAGGGTCTTTTCCCCTATGTTTTCTTCTAGGGGTTTTATAGTTTCAAAGTCATATGTTTAAGTCTTCAGTTTATTTTGAGTTGATTTTTGTGAGCGTTATAAGATAGGGGTCCACCTTTATTCTGCATGTGATTGTCCAGTTTTCCTAACACCTCAATATTTTTAATACAGATTACATCCTTAAAATGATATTTAGATATATTGCATTAAAATATATACTTTAAAATTAATCTTATCTCTTTTTAAAAACTTCTTAAAATGTAGCTGTGTAGCAAGTAGAGCATTTAAAACTCCCTCTGTGTATCCTCTTATATTTACATTGTACAGTGCTGTTATTTTCCATTCTTCTTTTGCCCTAAAAACTTTAGTTTCAACTTCATGGGCACCTCAGCACTCATTGCTATAGTCCTCATTGTGATAGTCCTGGCCATTTCCTCTCATGTCTTGATCAGGTTAACATATAGGTCACCAATACTTTTTTCAACAGTACTGTCATGATCCGTGGTAAGTTTTAAATATACTCGAATCAACCTTTCAATACACAGACTTCTTGTTTCCTTAAACTTATCCCGTGTAGTCATCTTACTTGCTTTTTTAACTAAATTACTCAGTTCTATGAATACACCTAGGCCTTGTTGATAGCAAATAAGCCCTCCATCACCTCCATTTTGTCCATTTGACTCACTTTTTTGTACCTCAAATCCAGCAAATCTTCAGCTTAACCAGTACTCTGATCCACTGACCATGCTCTTTTCATATCCTTCAATCCTTGTTCATTCTCTCATTTACTCAAGAACTGTTGGCTGGACACTTATTATGTACCATTTCATGGGTGATATAATGGTGGCTTTATACCCCCTGACAATTTCTGTGGCTTGAGCTGTCATTGTGATGAGGTTGTGGGCATTTAAGAAGTGGAGAAATTCTGGATACATACTGATTTTGGGGAAATAACATAGGTCATGTCATTCCTGTGCTCAAAACGGCTCCCCATTTAATGCCAGTAAAAGTCAGAGACTTTACAATGACTTAAGTCACTACAAATGTAATTCTTCTATTTTACTCTGATTTCTTCTACTAATTTCTCATTTAATTTTAGCAGCTAGCCTCCTGATACTTTCTGAAATTGGCTGAGGCCATGTCACTGCTTCAGGGCCTTAATACAGTCTGTTGTCTGAAGAATCCTGCCCTGGGAATCCATACACGTGGCCACCTCCCTCGTCTCTTTGGGTCTTCGTGCTGTTCTATTACTTTAGCAATATAGCCTGCCCTAGCTCCTATTTAAAGTGAAGCACATTCCCAACCTGTCATTTTTGATCTTCCCTTTCCTGCTCTGTTATTCTCCTAATTTTAGCACTTACCAGCATTTCACATCCTAATAGACTTATTTGTATGTGTATTATCCCTCCATTTGAATGTCAACTCCATGAAGGCAGGGGTTTTTTATCTTCTTTATTGATATACCCTAAGTGTTTAGAATGGCACCTAAAACATGGTAAATGATCAATAAACTTTACCAGAAGTAACAAATAGGAAATAAGTTACTCTTTTCAAAAGCGACAGACTATTTGAACCCTTGCTAAGTAGGGAAGTACTATTTTATAGGAATTAGATGATGTTAACTCAGCCTAATAAAATAGCTGCTTGCCTCTCTGGTTATTTATTCAATTTTTCCTGAGTTTTTATATGCTTAGGGGAGCTCAGTAAATACTTGCTGTCTGCTCTGTTGCAAATACTGCATCTAACACCTGGGATACATGGACCTCTTCTAGAAGGAGAGATACTCAAGTATATCAACAGTTATAACAAAGTGCAACTGGGTGTATTGTGAAGAATAATTGTTATTGAAATTGTTTTGTCTGATGCAGACACAGACACTGAAATGAAAGGATTTGTTATACTTACAGGCGCTAAAAAGGAAGACATGGTGTGCCATGCTGGGGGTTATATGGGAGGAGTGCCTAGCAGGCAGGCTAAAACAGGTGGGGGGCTGGAAGATAGAGTGGGGCCCCAAGGGGGGATACTTTATTGGGGATCAGTGTAGGTAGACAAGCAAAAGTGTGAGAGGATTTCACTGGTGTATTTGTTTGGTTTTGTTTCTGTTTTTTAAAGATTTTATTTATTCATGATAGACATAGAGGGAGAGAGAGAGAGGCAGAGACACAGGCAGAGGGAGAAGCATGCTCCATGCAGGGAGCCCGACGCGGGACTCGATCCCGAGACTCGATCCCGGGACTCCAGGATCACACCCTGGACCAAAGGCAGGTGCTGAACCGCTGAGCCACCCAGGGATCCCCTCACTAGTGTATTTGAATGTCACTAGGTCATAGGAGAGCAAGAAGTGGAGGCTTGTGGCAGGGACAAGCCTATCACCCTGCACACCTGTTCACCTGCGCCAGGTGCTCACAGCTTGTCTGAGGATGTTGAAGCCTCAGGAAATACAAAGTCTTTAAAATTTACAACATTTAAAAAAATTAAAAAAAAAATTACAACACACTGGGTAATATTAGAAATAAATGCGCAAGGCTTTGGATCCACATAGAAGAGTCACCCTGGTAGTCTCCAAATTTCAGATTGAACACTGTCCCAGTGGCATTGTAGTCCTAAAGATATAACTCTAGCCTTGTAAAACCTATGTAAATGCGCAGGGGAGGTGTCTGTCTCTCTTCTGTCTCTGTGAATATTGGATGTCCTACTAGGCACCAGAGCCAGAGGCTGCTGAAACCTCCCAGGCCGACCCCACCGCCCTCCCCCTTGCCTGCAGCCCCCATTGATCCTCTAATGTTTTTAATCAGTCTTGCTAAATACTTCCTGTAGGGAGAATGAGTAGTGATGAGAAGTAATCTTGCCGCTTCTTTATTCTGAAAAATTCAATCACTGATCTACAGACACTGCTTATTCATCATGATACCTTAGTGCAGAAGAGGGGGATTAAATTTCAGCCTTAAAGGTTACAGGATCCCTCAAGGCTTAGAGTATAGTAATGAAAAATTGAAAATCTGAAAAAAGGATTCCAGAATCTGCATAGTGAATAAACTCTCACCAGGCCTTGCTTCTGATGTGAATTTAGGATTATGTGCATAAGAGTACGCCAGGTGCTTTTTACTAGAGCCTTAACACTTTTGCTATGTTTCACATAAAACTTCTTTGAATATCTTTTTCTTCAGTTTAGAGCAAATTCTCTTCAGTTTTACTGAGGTTGTATATAATTTCTGGGCTTATTCCCCACTGGTTTTTACTGATAAGTCCTCCTAGTTAAGATGAGGAGTCATTTCCTTGACTTGATACTCCAAACAGAAGCAGTCTCCTCCGCAGGTCTAAGCCTCCTTGCCTGCAAGTTACCCACTTCCTCTGAAGATTAACAGATGTCCCTTTCTTTGCCTGTGTACTCAGAGTAATATGTGCTTCCCAGAATGGATGCTCTTCCTGGACCCCAAATCTAGTTCTTTGAGTTCTTGGAAGATCTCCAAAACTAGTAGTAGGCCCTCTACCTGTAGTGTGCCTGTCCTGATACCCTACCTTTTACATGAAGCGTCTTACCCAAGTTCCCATTCTTCCTACATTCTGATAAAGTCAGAAATAGAAAACTCATTTCAAATATCTGGTTCTTCTATGTAATTTACCTTTTGTGTTTTTATGGGACCTATTTTGATGTACATATTCCCACAACATGCAATTAATGTTTCTTCCTTAGGCGATGTGTCATTTTTTGCAGTGTCTTGCTTACTCATTCATCAAACACCTCACTGTCTTCAGTGTTAGGGCTATTCAGAGTACCAGGGCTGTAACAAGGGGACCAAAGAAACACAGCCTTTGGCTTCATGGACTTCATACCACTTATTCTTCCTCTAAGAACTCGTACACATCATATAGATGCTTGGTTAACATGTTACTCTTTTAAATCATGATGTCCTTGTGGACTAAATGTTATTTAAGCTTTTTTTCATGAACTATTTTAAAAACCTAAAAACCTATTAATTACTCCCTATTTTTAAATAATTTCTATTGTATTCCAGATAGAATGATTATTATTGCAGTCTGTTTTGTTGTTTGTAAGCTTTTCTTATAATATTTTAGTTAAGCTCTTCAGTCCTTCCTCTTCCATGGTGAATATACCAGCTTTGACTGTGTTGCTACATTATGAGATTAGGATAACCAGAAGAAGGTGCATAGGGTCAAGGGTGGAGGCAGTGCCTCTTCTGTTCTCAAGCCCGTTGTGGGCTACTTTATGCAGGAGAAGGTTATTCCCTTTCACTTCCCTGTAGCCTGTCTTTACTCTCTATCTTATATAGAAGGAAAGTAGGATAAATATCTTCGAAATATATTTTCAACAACAGAATATTTAAAAAATTAGTTACAGGAAATGCTCTCTTGAAACTGTTAACTTGAAAAATAACATCAAACCATAGATAATAACAAAAATGTTAATAATAATATAATTATAATACCAAAAATAAAGGTAATAAAATAGCTAATATTTTTTATTCAAATTCAATAGAGTTAACATATGTTACTAGTTTCAGAGGCAGAATTTGATGATTTGTCTGTTGCAGATAACACCCAGTGCTCATTACATCAAGTGCCCCCTTTAATGCCCATCACCCATTACCCCCACCTCCCCTCTAATGACCTCGTCTGTTTCCTAGAGTTAAGAGTTTCTTATAATTTACCTCTCTGTTTTCGTTTTATTTCATTTTCCCCTCCCATCCCTTCTGTTCATCTGTTTCTTAAATTCTACATAGGAGTGAAATCATATGGTATTTGTCTTCTCTGACTGACTTACTTTGCTAACATAATACCATCTAGTTCCATCCACCATGTTATAAATGGTAAGAGAATAAAAGCTAATATTTTTAAATAATCACTGTTTCCTAAACATGTTGTCAGTGCTTTACACTTAACTCTTTTAATTACCTCATTTAAACTCCACAACAACCTTATCAATTATCAATTGGCAAACACTATCCTATTTTTATGTGTGAACATAAAAATGAAGTCCTGAGAGTTAGGCAACATTCAGTAAAAAAGACAGTATGGGTCCCCAGAATACTTAAATTCTAGTGAGGCAACAAATCTGTATGTTAGAAAAGAATAGCCCACAGGTATGTTATGGGGATGGATGGGAGAAGCACCGACTGTGAAATCAGGGAAGATTCGACGTGGAAGGAACACAGAAGCAGAGTTGTAAAGGTAAAGTTGGCTAGTTTTCTCGATCAACAGGCAGATGGGAAAAAGATAAAATTGGTACTTGAAAGAGTTGGTTTTGAAATGTGACTGCTACTCACCAATTTTGTGACTTTAAACAAATGACTTAATTCCTTTGTCCGAACAAAAATGATAACTACCTTTTCTTTATGGCTTATCAAATAAAATATAGTATTGAAAGCTCATTTTCTTTGTTAGATGCTACTTAATTATTGAAAATTCTTAAAATATATGTGACTTTCAGTTTTTCTTTGCCTTGCTTAGGTAGACGTAATTGTGACCTTGGGAGGTCTTGCCGGGCGTTTTGACCAGATTATGGCATCTGTGAGCACTCTGTTCCAAGCTACATGCATCACTCCTGTGCCAATTGTAATAATCCAAGAGGAATCGCTCATCTACCTTCTTCAGCCAGTAAGTGAAGAATAAATATAACGTCAGCACTTTGCTTTCACAGAACTTCTAATATTTGAGTAGACTTGAAAACATGAGCCTACTGTGTGTCTTGGAAGTTGATGCATGAGTGAATTGACCATGTTTGTCTACTTGTGTTTACCCTGATCTACTACTACCTTAGAGCATGGAGCAGCAAAAATGTAGAGGAGAAGCCTCAAAGTTTTCATTTTATTATACCCAGGGAAGGAAAAAAAAAAAAAAAAAAACAGACTTGTAACTTTTAATTAAATTGACTAAGAATTAAATTTAACACCTTTGCATTTTGAGCAGCTGAATGTGAATGCCACTTGAGAAAAATCTCAACAGAGGAAACACAAAGCTTGGCAAATATTTCAGATGGAATTCTCATATATTTTCAGTGTTGTCGTTATAATTGGAAACTGGATTTGATTTTGTTAAGCACTAAAAAGAAAATCTTTAGCTTTTATTCTTCATAAGTTGCCTGCTTATTAATTTCACTGCCTCAGAATAAATTTCTAATGATCATGTCATTCACTTTCCATGATGAATATCGAGGAAATTTTCTATCAACATAGTGCTTAGAACAGAATTCTTATTAAAGAAGTTTTATAAGGTTGATCAGAGGGTTCATCTAGAAAAATAATCACTTGGTAACATTATTAAAAGATAGTGGGCAGTTGTTTTTCTTTTTTGCCTCTCATTGTAATGTACTCCTTACAGCGTTGCTTCATCCCATCTGCTCTCCACCATCTGTAACATGTCATTACCTAAAAATTCTTGTTTGGTAATATAGTGGGTATGATGCATGCTCCCTGTTGTTCAGCCAGCTTTGCATTTTTTCCCCTGACTTTTTGCATTGCCTAGCTTTGTTGTTTTCTGGAACACTTCCTATGAGATGTGAAAAGGGACCTCAGGATTCAGTTTTCAAACTCCATACTGTCCATTTATTTAGTCAACAAACAGTTATGGAGTGCCTGCTATTTATTGCACTGCTAGGCAGTTGAGGACTTAAAAAAGATAATAACATGACCTTTGCTCTCTAGCACATGTCCAATGTTTATAAAAACAAACACAAAGCACTGTTAAAAGATTGGTACATAAATGAGATGAAAGATTATATAATTTGGTCCTAAGTGTAGTAAGGAAAGTCCACCCAGAGGCACTCATATTTTATTCATTCAGTTAATTCAGCAAATATTTATTTGATACCCACTATATGCCAGGCACTTACTTATCCAGGGATATGGTGGCCAACTAAAGAGACAAATTTCTGGATTTTGTGGAACATTTGTTTTTTGAGGCTACATTGGAGCAGGATCTTTGAGGGTGAGTAGATGTTTGCTGTGGGAGATGATGAGGAAGTCATGAGGCAGGAGGAGCCACTAAAGAAAGATGGAGGCACAGGGCATGTTGTAGGATCTGCAATACAGAAAATGCTAGAAGATTAGACTAGAAAACTACATAGGTCATGAAGAGCCTTAAATTTGCACAGTGTAGTGTGGACGTTTTTGCTGTAGGTTATAAGAAGTCGTTAAAATGTTTCATTTAACAGTATGATGTGAGCAGATATGCTTCTGTGATTTCTAATCATATGTTTGTTAAATACCTATAATTTCCTAACAATTTCTGAAGGGTGAAACTTTCTACCATTGTAAATCATTGAGCTTTATTATGTTGTATCGAATTGATGGGATGATTGCCAAAGTCGTGGCCCTTAACTTGGCTGGATGTAGATATTCTAGTTAATAGATCACTAGTTAGTTTCAGCTGCAGGATAATAAGTTTTTTAAAACTTTTTACTTTTTAAAGTAAAACTGGAGATTAACTGATAAGAAAAAGCCACATCTGAAAAATGACTTTTGCCCTTAAGAGTTGTGTGGTGTCCTGCACCGTCGCTGTAATGTGTGTAATTGTGGACTTCCTAATTCAGCTTGGGATTCACTGGATTTCCTCCATCTACAGATTGCCGTCTGTCATCCTTTTGGAAAACTCAGCCATTAGTTTCTCAAATATTGTCTTGGAGCTTTTCTTCTCACTTCCTTGGCAACTCCAGTTAACTGTAAATAAGATCTTCTAATTGTATCATGTCTATCTCAAAACTTCTCTTTCACATTTTCTGTGCTTTACCCTGTCGGCTGCGTTCTGAAGCTCAGCACCTGTGTTCCTTACCTCTCTTCTGCTTCAGCCATGTCTGTTTTGCTGCTAAAACCACCCAGAGTTTTAAGCTCCCACCATGATTCTTCTTTATATATGCTTGTCCTCTACTTACTTTTCAAGATGGTTTCTTAAAACATAGTCATCATACTTACTTTATGGTCAAGAATAATTCTCATACCTGCAGTCTTTATAAGTACACTGACTTTTGTATTCATTTTTGCTTTTATATTTTTGTGACTTCGATTTCTTCTGTGTGTTGTGATTTTTGGCCATGACCTTATATCTCTGGGAACTTTCCCTGTGGGAATTATTTGAAGTGTAAATTAAAAGTGAGTCCAAGGAGAATTTAGAGCAGACTCCTAGGCCAGTTATTTTATAGGCATTAACAACTTGGGACATCTTGGGGAAGACTTTTTGACCATCTAGGTGTCGTGAATTCTAAAGGCAGTTCTGCTAGGAGTTGGATTTCTGGTTACAGGTGTTCAGGGGGGCTTGCTCCCCCTTGTCATCTACAGAGTGCCAGGGCTTGGCCGTGGTCATGTGGGAGTGTCCTTTTACACTCCCACCATGGGCAGACTTTGGGCCTTGTCTCCTTATGACCTTCCATACTTGGATGCCTTGGAAACCAAAGCTCATCTGCTTTGGTAAACACCAAGTATTTCAAAGATGAAAGTTAGATTTGGTTTTCTTTTCAGTCTAACCTTAGTATCTGGCTTCTGAGTATCCTTAAAAAACAAAACTATGTGTTTGATGCATTTTAAAAGATTTCTTTTAATGTTTTTCTAGTACTTTTTATTTTAAGTTGATCAGGGTACTCATTTGTGATAGTGCCTCTGTAACTCTGGTGTTACCTGGCTATGTTATAGAAATAATAAACCCCCAATCTCAGAGGCTTCACCGAAATTAAGTTTTAGAAGTTTTTTTCTCATCAGTAGAATATCTGGTCTGGTTTGGGTGGCATCCTCCATTTTATATCTAAGCCAACTGGAAAAAAATATGGCATTGGGGAAAGAAATAGCTAGAAAGTGGCACTGCATGTTTTTAAAACCCAGACTGGCCATGTCCTATGTCACATTTGGTGGGAACACAGTGACACTCCCCCCACCCAACCCTGCTAGGCAGTCTAAGAAAAGAAGGACATGGCCCAGGGAGAGGAATCACTGTGTGAGCACAGAACTTTGTCTCTCTCAAATTTCCAGAAACTGAAGTTTGGAAAGAAAGTCAAGAGTTATGACCATACATAGTTTCTAGAGCATACTTTTTTTTCTCATTTATAAAATATGTGTTAAACTTTAATTAGTTGTTAAAAGAGAATCCACAGTTCTCCAAACATAGTTACCATATAAGGTATAGCAGCATAGCTTACCTGCTCCTTCGAGCCTCATAACGATACTGTGAGGAAAGCAGGACGTTCATTTAATGAAGTGTTTTGGCTCAATACTTTGCACTGTACTGCATTTCCTTCTTCTTGGGGTCAGCGGATTAACATGCAAATAGCAAACTCTTAAGACAAGTTATAGTTTGGGCTGGCAGGTGTCCATAAACAGCGTTCTACTGAGTGGTCGGTTGATGTATGTTTCGGATTGTGTGTATGTGTAATTACTCTCTACAACATTATTTTCTTTTTTTTTAATTTTATTTATTTATTCATGAGAGACAGAGAGAGAGAGAGAGAATGAGAGAGAGAGGCAGAGGGAGAAGCAGGCTCCATGCAGAGAGCCCGACGTGGGACTTGATCCCGGGTCTCCAGGATCAGGCCCTGAATTGAAGGCAGCGCTAAACCGCTGAACCACCCGGGCTGCCCTACAACATTATTTTCAAAGATGAATTTGGAGTATACTTTGAGGGTATACCCCACCTTGTTGTTCCCCTAAATTAAACAAAAATCACTCTGAATTTCCTCAAGTATAAAAAAATCTACATAAAACAAGAACTTTTATTTTTTAAGAAGATTGAATGAGATTACCTTTGAGCTTTGCTAAAATACTTCAAAAGTGGTAAAATTCAATGTAACTGTTTATTATGAGTATTATTTTTGAGAACGGCATTTTCTAGAATTGGTTCTATAATTATAGATTGTCTGAACACAAGGATAATAGCAGGAAGATGAGACATGTTATGGGAGCTGTTGTTTTGACGGGTAAAATGTTTTGATGCTGTGCTTTGCTAAGAGAACTCATCTGTGTCTAGTAAGTGGCTATGCTGACTCTAGATCATAGGATTAAACTGTGATTTTTCTGATTTTTATAAAAAAGGTACCCAAATTCCCAAATTATCTTAGCATTTCTGGGATAGTCTACATGTGAGACTCTCTTGAGACTATCACATAAAGAAGTATCCTTATTTATTAGAGTCATTTTGGTCAGTAGGGGCTGACCTGCATGTCCAGGAGCCATGTCCTTAAAGATACAGAGATTGTTCCAAACTGAAGTCTTTCATCTACATTCTTTTTTCAGTCCCCTTCCTGTGACTTATTTTGGTTATTACATATAGAATTTTAAAATAAGGAGATAATAGTATAGCTCCAAATCCATGTAAATATGGAAAAATGTTTGGAATATATAATGTCTTTTATATTGTGTTTTGGCATATTTCACTTACTGTGGGTCAGAATGTCATTATGAGTGAAAGCCTCAGTAGGTAGCACTTACTTTGAAGGAATGTTCAATCTGCCATTTTTAAATAGAAGATTAAATATAGAATGCATAATAGCTCCTCCCTTAAAAGTAAGCATTTCTCTTTTACTTCCAAAAATGTCTTCTTAATAAGACTTTATGACCTTTTATGAGCAGGAGATTTTATGAAACCAGTGAGAGACATTTCCTATATGAAACACCACTGATATCAATTACTAGTTAGGCTATGTTCCTTCTGAAGACAGTTCGGCGCTCCCAGCCATGTTTATCATGCCTGCCATGCAGAGTGTGGGAGGTTCCAGGTTTCTCATACATACTTTCTCATTTTCTGGTCCTGTGATTCTCAGGAGTACAGAAACATTAGCTTCTGTACACTGAGCATAAATTATCTTTTATCTGCAAGTTTTATGGCAGTTGGTAATACAAGTTAATAGGATTTATGACCAAGAAATGAGATGTCCAAGAGTTAATAAGGCGTGCCTTTTACATTATCCTAAACCTTGTTCAGTGATTCCTAGTCAGGATTCCAGTATCTGATGCAGGGGAATGGTGTTACAGAGCAGACTTTCATCACTTTTTATCTCACCTGAGCAAACTTCTAAATGTGTTGTAAATATTTCTTCCCCATGACTACTGCTTGTTTTCTCTCTCCCTAGAACAATTATTTGCTGCTTAAATTTCTCACATTTTATAAATTAGACTTTTGCAGTGCTGGTAATGAATATCATAGGAACATGTTAAGACTCTGATAGAAACTGGATAACCATGATGTAAATTTGGTATGCATGGTGGTTTCTGCTGAGAACTGAGGGTGTTGGCGTGTCTGCTCACATTTACGTGTGTCCAGAACTGTCTTATCAGTGATAGCACCAGGGAAAGGATTCTAGAATATAAACTATATAGTAGGGGCTCAGTCTAGTGTCCAACTCTTAATCTCAGCTCAGGTCTTGATCTCAAGGTCATGAGTTCAAGGGTCATTTTGGGCTCCATGCTGGGTGTGGAACCTATTTAAAAAACAAAACAAAACTATATAGTAGCATAGAACCTTTAAATATTAGTGCAAATGGTATAAAATCTTAAAAAACATTTTATGGATGAGCAGTTCCAGGGACTTGAAGATAAAGTGATTTGCCCAAGGTCAGACACAGTGTTTCTTGGAAAGAAAATTGATACTATCAGGCCTTGCCCAGCTTCCTAGGGAAAATGTTTCTCTGCCCATTCTCTCCTTCTCCTCTCTCCTCATCTGTGCACTTTCACTTCTTCCACTATATGACATTTTTAAATTATAAACCAAAATCTATCCTATTTAGAGCAGTGTAACTCTTATTGTGTTATTATGAAAACATGACATTTTAATGAGCAATAAGACAACAAAATTCTAGAGCTATATAATTCTCATTTTTCTAAGTGCCCTAATGTCCTCTTTAGATTGCCATAGAAATATTTCCTTTATGGTTTTATCCATGTTTAATTAAACTAATTTTATGTAACTAAGAAGTTAAATCAGACATTCATAAAGAGTTTATTTTATAGGTATTGTGTTCTGTTTTATTGATTTACAGCACAGAATATTTCAACAACAAACATTCTTCAAACACCTGTTATATAATAGACACTGTGGTAGGCAATGAGAATGTGGAAATAAAACACATGGCTTCTGTTCTACTGCTTATAGCTCGGTGGAGAAGCCAGAAGAATAAATCACAAAATTCAGAAATCTAAGAAGGACTCCTGGGTGACTCAGTTGGTTAAGCTTCAGACTCTTGATCTCAGCTCAAGTCTTAATCTCAGGGTCATGAGTTACCTTAAAAAACAAAAACAAAAAACACTGAGTCCGGTGAGGATGGCATGGAAAAAGCATCTAATTCAGATTGGGGATGGGGTTGCTGGTGATTGTGTAGATAGTTTCTCAGGGGAGATAATGTCTGATAGAAAGTTAGGCAAAAGGAGATGAATAAATGTAATGTGGAAGGAGTATCGTGCACAAGGCAACCTGAGAGAAGGTGGCACGGGGGAGCTCTAAATTGCTAGATCCTGGGGAGCTATAGGAGATGGCAGCTAGAGGGAAGAAAGATCTAGAGCATGGAGGACTTGTTTGCATTCTCAGATAGATGGTCTTTATATTGATGTTATTAATACGCTCAGGTATTAAGCGTTTTTAATCAGGGGAATGACATTAGATTATGATTTTGAGAGTTTAGTTTGGTAGCAATATGGAGAATAAATTGGTCAGGGAAGAGTTGGAGGCCTTTCAACTCTTAGAAATCCAAAAAGGAAATGATGAATAAGTCAACTTCACCTTGCTGATGAGTTCCTTGGGATGTATGCTCAGAAGTCTTCTTTGGAGGACCACAGAGGGAAGGAGTTGATGTAATGAGTAGCATTCTAGATTAAGCAGCTGGTCTTTCTTCAGAATAGAGAATATGAGAAGAACAGATGAAGACAGGAGGTTGGCCAGCTGACTCTGGGACATAAAAAGATGGATCTGTTTTGAAACTAGATGTGCTTAAATACAGATATATAAAGAATTTCTCCTTTTAGGCAATTCTTCTGTGTGTGTGTGTGTGTGTGATTCTATTGAACTTATACACACACTACACACATACATATAGCTTGACCTGGTAATATACCTTGAGAATCATCAACACATACATGCTAATTAAAAACTTGGGAGCAGACTCTTATACCCTGGAAGAAGATGTGGAGTGAAAAGATCAATGGTAGAACCCTAGAGAATAGAATACCTTATAGGAAAAGAAATAGGAGAATTATAAGTGTGGTATCACTGAGACCAAAGTGGTTTGAAGAGGCAGGGAATGATCAGCTAATGTGTTGAGAGTATAAAAGATATACCAAGTTTGGCAGCTCAGAAGAAATTTGATCAGGTACAGTTTTAATGGCAAAATATGGGTAGAAACCAGATAATTGTGAGTTGATTATAAAATGAGAAAGATGATAGAAATCTATTGCTCACCCCTTCTCACTGTTCACTCATAGAAGTTAAATTTGGGGGATTCACCTGGGAACCAATGATGGCTTATAAAATTATTTCGGTGAGGCCATTTTCCAAGCTAAACAAAACCAGAACATGCATGTTAAGGATTCTACCTTTCTTTCCCAGGATGAGCAGAAGTGTAGCTGTCATGCTATGCCTTTGTAAGATGGCTTGCAGATTGATGAGCACTGATCGTATCTCTATATGGTGGTGGAGTACTTTTCAACCTATTTCAAGTCCATCTTCTCTTCCTGACCTGCCCTTAGCCCCACAGTCCTGGTGGGCCCTTCCCCTCTTTTGAATGGGCATCTTGGTCTGGGCCGAAGTGGGAATCAATGAGTTTGATCTATTGGCAAATTGAACACCAATAAAAAATAAATTTTAAAAAATGATACCTTCTTTTTAAGAAAGCATTTCATGCATTTACTCCTGGAGAAACACTTTCTCTGTCACAGCAGTTGTCACAAAACATGACTCAATTCATGGTTTCTGTACTTTTGGTCCAATTTTTAATAAATATTTTTCTTTGGTTTTGTTTATTAAAAAAATAAATAAAATGAATCTCCTTTTTCTGGTCTGTCATCTTCTCAGTGTTACACAACCTAAGAAAATTGTTCCATTGGTTTTCCAAACTGACCACAACTACTGCTTTCCTGTGCAAAAAAATAACTTCTAAGTTCCTGTCTTAGAGCCCTACTCAAATTTTCTGACTTCTACACACAATTTCTAAGTATGCCTTTCTGAACTTCCCTCATCTGGATCATTTTCATCACTTTTTAAAATCTTTTTTCTCCTATGGACCTCAAAGAGTCTATCCCTAAAACAAAATTTACTAAGTTATAAGTTTCCTCATTTTCTAAACCTTAAAAAAATTAGTTTCCTATTTATGATCAAAGATGAAATAATTATCACACTTAGTTCATCGGATGCTAGCCAAATCCAAATAGGAAGTTTTAGACGATTTAAATACACTATTCCTATTAACAGGTGTTCATAATCGCCTCCTCTTGTAAAATACAGGGCAACTGAGCATCCCAGGCTGTAGTTTAGTCCACTTATTTCTCTACTGACATGAGCTTTCTTCCTAGTTGGTTGGAAGCTCATTCAGGGGAGTGATTACTGCTTTCAGTGGCTGCAGGTATATTTTTACCCTTGAGAATGATGCTGGCAGGGCTGGTAGGTTTAAAGGCAACCTGGATACAATAAAGTCACAGAGGGAAAGGCATGCAATAACATCCTGATACCTGCCAGTCACCCGTACTGTGTACAAGTTCTTTAACCTTATGAGTCTTTCAGTCAGGAAGATTTATAGAAAGATGCCCCATCAGCAAAAGCCTATGGTGATCCCTCAGTGATTCCAAAGGAACAAGGGAGGCAATATTAAATTCAATCTCTATGGAAACTGTTTAAAAACTTATTTGAGCATTGGCCTTTCATTTTCAACCCATGAGTGACAGAGAATCCATTTTGGAGACTGGATGCAATCCATAAGTGTGCTGGGCGCGGGTGAAACAATGGAAAAGACAGCATCAGCGTTTGTGTGAGCTCTGTCATCGTAATTCATCATAATCCAATTGTAGATAATGTAATGGAATATTGAATGCTAGGTGTCAGAGTTTCCTTTAGCTCCCCTTCCATAGTCCTCTGTGGCAAGGACACAAGCACACTGTGTCATGTAGACTTAGTTCAATTGAGCGTTACTTCAGCATCTCCCTTTGATTGAAAACAAAAGGTTGCCAATGCGGTATCAATGAACTGTGAAGTGATCTGAGTGTTACCAGCAGAGAAATGAAATGAGCCTCTGGAAGGAAGATTGGCACAAGTGAAAATTTCTGTATAAAGGGCTTCATAGGGCTCCAGCTGGGTGGTATTACTTCTTATCCAATTAATATTTTTTCCCCCTGAATTTGGGAGCATTATGATCTTGTTTGTTCCCAAAATGATCAAAACTGAAAGTGGAGAAAAAGTGGAAAACATATCTAAATAAAGTTCAGCTAGAAGGGCTCAGATTTGAGGGTACTTTTTTAAACTGCTCCATTCATCCTGGATATCATGAAGCTTTTCCAAGGAACGGTGTAAGGCGCCTTGCCCTCTTATACACACTTCACATAACATACATGTGCATGCGTATACACACACAAAGCATCTCAGCACTTCTAAGCCAGTCTTACTGAGAGGAAGGCAAGTCAGTGTTCCGGCTCTCTGCTCAACTGGGGAGGTTTTCTTTTTTTTTTCTTTTTCTTCTTTTCTTTCTTCTCTCTCTCTCTCTCTCTCTCTCTCTCTCTCCTTGAAAACCACTATCCTCCATAGCTGTCTTTTAAAAGGTCCACTTAATCCATAACTTTGTCATGATCAGAATGATATTTGACTTAGATGCATATGGAATAGTTTAACAGTGAAATTTATAAAAATGCATCAGAGTTAAGAACCAAGTTAGCAAAGCAGAGTATAACAGGATGAGCTACAGACTGAGAGGATTAAACTTACTTTGACAGAAAATAAGATTAAAGATGTGCCAGTCCCATATTGTCTTTTGAAGCAGACTGAGATACTACTTATATGATATCAAGTAGATAAGTCTCAATGTTGAAGACATACTGACTGTTAATATCCTTTTGAAATATCTTGAGCCATGTATAAGTTATAAAATAGCCTCTATACCTGAAAGGTTATAAGATTATATTTTAATAATATTTGTAGAGATATGCAGCTTTCACATGTATGAAATCCTCTCAATCACCTCACTTGACTCTCCCGCAGTCCTTTTAAGCAGAGCACTCATTGTTTCTATTTCTCGGATGAGGAAACTCTGAGTAGCAAGAGTACGGTACACCCATGGATAGTCTAGGAATTTTCCGAATCCTACTTTTCTGCCATTTGCTTTATAGCTTTCTGTTAGAATCCATGCTTACTTTCTGAATATCAGTGGATCCATAGAGAGTGTTCCAAAAGAATGAAGGAAAAGTAATCAGCAGCAAGCATTATTTATGCACAGAGAATGGCTCACTCAGGAGTATGCGCTGAAATCATAGTTTTATTTTTATCCTTAGTCAATTTTTTTTTAATTATGGAAAGAGCCATATTTACAGAGAATTCGAAAGACTGGTATGATGAAACATTCCAACCAACTATTTGTAATTTTTTAAATATCATATGTGCTCTATTTATGTATATAGACTTTTTTTTTCTTTTGGTAACCATTTGAAAGTAAATTGCAGATATCACATCACGTTATCCTAAATACTTCAATGTGGGAGATGGTATTTAGAAACAAAGATCCAGGTGTAATAGATGTGCTTATTGCTACTGTGGTGGCATTGCTTTTAGACTTTTTCAAAGAACTAAGATTTTTAGACTTTTGCTAGAACTAAGTTCTTGCTTTTAGACTTTTTATAGAACTAAGAAATAATAAAATTTGTGTGTGTGTGTGTGTGTATAAATCATGGGTTCACATTGATATCTTTAATTGAGTTTTAATATATAGTTTTTAAACTTTTCTTTTATATTTTTATTTCTTTAACCCACCCTCCCCCTGTAAAAATCTTAGATTGAAATGTTATACTTGTATTATACTATAATATATAGTAGCTAGTTCGGATTTATAATTCCTACATTACTACTAATAGTAAACCTACTGTGAGTGAAATTTAAGATTTCTTTGTAGGTCAGTCTTTATATTATATTCCAGCCAGAGTACTGTATCTAAAATTTCTCTTTAAATATTAAAATTCGGGGCAGCCCCGGTGGCTCAGCAGTTTAGCGCCGCCTGCAGCCCAGGGCGTGATCCTGGAGACCCGGGATGGAGTCCCGCATCGGGCTCCCTGCATGGAGCCTGCTTCTCCCTCTGCCTGTGTCTCTGCCTCTCTCTCTAGCTGTGTCTCTATGAATAAATAAATAAAATCTTTAAAAAAATATATTAAAATTTGTTCTTTCTAGGGTTATGCTGCCTATTTAATATATTATTAGGCTCGTTTGTTGCAGTTGATTTGAAGTTATAAGACTTCATTTTTTAATTATTTAAAATATTTTACAATAGTTACATAGCCCAAAGGCAAAGCTTGATAAAAGATACTGTGAGGAGAGGTCTTGCTTTTATTCCTATCTCCCTCACCATCACCACCCTCCTTCAGAATCTTCCAGATTCTTGCAAAAAATAAAAGCAAAACCAAAATAAATACGTACACATCTTTTCATTACCCCCTTTTTTATGTGAAGTTTAACTTTCTATATATATCTGTCTCTACCTCCTTTTTTTCACGTATTTTGGAAACAATTCAGCAGAGAGATTATCCCTCATCCCTTTATTATGACTGCTTAGTACACTATTGTGTGGACATATCTATGTACCATCATTTATCCATATGTAGCTTTTTGAAAGAACATACTGGAAATTCAGACTAGGTAGTTCTTTGAGTTGTGGTTGTGTATATTTTGAGAACATTCCTCAGGTGATTCTCTGCACTTTCCCATTTGAGACTTGTTTTGCTCTCAAAACACCTTATGAGGTAGAGACAATATGACCAAATTTTAAAGATGAGCAAACAGGGTCTGAAAAAGATAAATTGACTTCCAGGGGTTATTCCACTCCTTAACAGTAAAACCACATTCCAAATCCAAGTTAGACTGACCCTTTAGCTTTCTCCACTCCATGATTCTGTTTCTAATTACATGAATCCTGAACTTGGTATGATGTCATTCAGTGTAGAAGAAACAGTTTAAAAAAGATAAACTCATTGGGGTACCTGGGTGGCTCAGTTGGTTAAGTATCCAGCTCTTGATTTTGGCTCAGGTCATGATCTCAGGTTTGTGAGATTGAGCCCTGTGTTGGACTCCATGCTGGGTGTGGAGCCTGCTTGAAATTCTCTCTCTCCTTTGCAACATTCTCTCAACCATGTGCGCTCTCTCTCTCTTCCAAAAAAAAATAAATAAACTCATTAAACATAATTCTTTATAACAGAGAATTAGGCTTCCCTGTCACCCTTTGTAGAATGTATATGTTTTTAAATAGAAATGAATGGACACAATCAGTTTTCTTATCAAAGAAAAAGAATATTCTATTATAGCCAAAGTAGTAATGATAATGAATCAGAGTCTTTCTTTTTGGAAAAAGTCATGTTGATAGAGGAGCCTCAAAATTGATTAATTACGTACACGTTGGCCTTTCCAATTGTCTGATGATAGGAAGCCAATTTCACTCCTAACCAGAAGCCCTCAAGGTAAAAGGCACAGACTATGGAACATTGGTCTTATTTTATCAGGGAAGGTTAATGTACAAAAATGCTGCTCAGGGGACAGTGGAGAAGGATTTATTTTCTCCTGAGTGAAGCTAGGCTATTAAGAATTGGGCACTCTTTGAAATTTTGATAATAGTAATTGAAAAGCAATGAATAGAGCTTAATATTTTTTTCTGAGCCTATTTCACATTATAAAATATTTCCCAGAGCCAGAGTAAGCCTTAGGAAATATAAAAGAACTTGGACAAGTTTTTTCATATATCCATTCAACTAACATATTATTAAAGACTTATTTGTATCAGATATTTACAAATTGCTGGACCAAAGAGGAATAAGTTCCTCTCAAAGAGCTAATAGTATCATCATTCAATAGATCATGATTTCACAATAAAATAAACTAAGTTCGGTAGTACAAATAGAGAATATCATGGAAGCTTACAGAAGCAGCACATCATGGGCAGATCGTACTTCTAGCCAGTAAGCTGCAGAGATGAGATATGTCCAGCATTCTACTTGCACATGTACTGCTCTGTGCTCTTAATTGATACATTATGCTGTTCCTGAGAAAAACAAATTGAGGCTGTTTTCCAGGATAGACACCTAGATAGGCCATAGATACAACTCCATCTGCAGACCTTACATTCTGTTCATTGAACTTACCTCATAGATGCAAAGATTCCTGCCCTTTTTAAGCACCAATTCATTGCAGCTGCATTCATAACATGATTTTAAATAGTGTTAAATAATGGCTACCAGTTATTAGCAGCCACACCTAATACTGCATACCATCCAGCAGGCTCCCATAAAGAATTTCATTTCTAAAGCCAAATAGTGCGTAATTCTTTACATTCGTCTTATCTTTAACACACACTTCATTTAAAACAATTTTATGAACCAAATTCTAACTTACTACTTAGCATAAAAATGTTGATGTGCAACATTAAAAAAAATTAATGCTACAAATCTTGTCCTCTCTTCCTTTTATCTACAATGCTTTTTATATGAAAAATTGCATTTATGTCTAAAATAGAAGTTTATTACAACAAGGCTCTTTTGGAGAGGAGTTATACTCAAAGAAGGGAAACATTCAGAATCATTACAAAGGGAACTGGAAGGAGATTGTATATCATAGTTAATTATAGAATAGATATTTAATGAGCAAATATATGAAGAAGCAATGTGATATCTATTATCTTATGCTTTGTTAGGTCTGAAAATTTTAAATTACTCAATGCACACGTGGTGCTGTCTAGGGCTCTGGTTCTGTGTGGAAGGCTTGGGTCCTGACTGTGGCGTTTACTGACCATGGCTTCTGGAGACTCTGAGTCTCAGTTTCTCTCCATGAGCGACTGGAATGATAATGCATGTGCTTTTCATGAAAACTAAAACGTTTAAGGCCATGTGCATGAAAGCTTGTTTTGGTTTTGTTTTGTTTGTTTTTTTGTTTCTTTCCTTAGGGCTTCGAGTGGAAAGGGCTGAATTAATAAAAAATTATAAGCACAGTGTCATCATTGGTCATTTTATTTCACTATTTGGTTGGGATTTGTTGATTAAAATCCCATTCCCCTCTAGGATTCCCTTTCTGTCACATAAGAAACCATCCTAATATATTATAAGTTATCTTTTTGTTTGTGTGCCCTTGCAAATTGTATATTGTTTTTATCGCCGCTAAAAGATATATTTTTGTATGTATCTCTAAAAGAAGGGACTCCTAAAAACCATAATTACAGTCCCATTTTTACACCCAGGAGAAGTTAAGAATAATTACTTAATGTGATGAAATAAAGTGTTTAAATTTCTTCCATTATTTTAAGATGTTTTATGGTTGGTTGTATGATCAGGGACCCAAATAAGACCTGTCCTTTGCAGTGGGTTGATATTTCTGTTGTTCTTTTCAACAGTAGGCCCCCTTACCTGACTCTGCCTCCACTTTTCTTTTTCTTCCCTTTCCTCTTTTTATTCCCCTCACTCCTCAACATTTTCCTTGAAGAAACTTTGTCATTTGTTCTCTGAAATTTTCAGTCCAGGCTCATTGCATGGCATGATGTCATTAAATACTTTCTTTTTCCTTTGAATTTTTGTAATTTTTGGCTAATTCTAGAGTTGTGATCAGACCATTAAAAAAAAAAAAACTGGCGGGGGGGGGTATTTCTGAAATGGGTAATACTACATCACAACATTTGTTTGCTCTTTATTGTGATGTCATAGCCATTGGTAATCATCGTGCACGCCTATGACCTCATGAGCAGTTGCTTAACACTAATACTAAACTTCTGCCACTGTTACTTCACTGATTGCCTGAAATACTGCTCTAAAGAGAAGCTTCCCTCAGCCAGCTCCTGGGTTATCCTGTGGAATAGTCTGTAAAGGAAGGCAGGCTATACACTTAATTCTTTTTCCTTTTATTGACCATTTTTCAATATAGTGAATTGATTCTCTAATATTCCTTTTTTTTTTTTAAGTTGCTTTATGCATTGCAGCAAAGAGGGAGCAAAAGCTCACAAACATTCTGCACAGTTTGACAAGAGACATTGCAGAGGAAAGAGGGACTTAGGAAGGATCAACAGTACCCTCGGTCTTGGTGGATGCATTCCTGGAGGAAGTGGACCTCTAATTCCTGGTAGAGGGGGTCTCATTCTTAGAGGGGGCATGCCTCTGTTGGTGTCCCTGGAGCATGGAGAGGCTGGCTGGTGGGCTCATAGGGGTTCTAATGTCATGCATGTGGGGGAGCCTGGAGGTGGTGTTGCTCAGCCCACAGGAATGGGTGGGGTCCCCTGACCTGGTGGATATTGAGGTGGGAGTCCAGCACTGCTGGCAGGAGCAGCAGTTAGAGCAGCTGCTGTAGTACCTCTTCCTGCAGTCATTCATTTCTTATTGAGATGCCCACCAACCCCTTGGACAGGGTCTGCTAATCCAGTAGGAGCCTGGGGAATTGGAACACCAGCTGGCACTTCTCTGCCAGCTGTCTTGCCAACCCCAAGGCCTCCTGCAGCTCCAGCATCCTTAGAGGATGGCCCTTTCACAGTCATGGAAGCCACATTTTCCCCAGGTAGCAGCACCAGACCCCAAAGCCACTTTTCCTCACACTCTGACTGCTTCACAATCTTTGGCTTGGTCTTCCTGAATTCGTCACAGTCCACAAAGGATAGTTCATATTCTTGTTAAAAGCCATATGGGTGCCAATGAAGATATGGCCATCTTGCAGGATACATCTCATTCTGTGGTCAGTGTGCCTCACCAGCTTGCTGCTCTTTCCCACACTCATGGTTGCTGTTCCATCAAATGCAGTGTCCACAGTAAGATTTCAAGATCCTAAAGACCTAAGGGAAGGCTGCAGACAAAGATTTGATGCAGGTTCTCCTACAAATAATGCAGGCTTGAGACAGAAGCTTCTAACAGTAGATGGGCCTCAGTTTTTGTTTTTGTTTTTTTTTTAAATTTATGAGAGAGAGAGAGAGAGAGAGAGAGAGAGAGGCAGAGACACAGGCAGAGGGAGAAGCAGGCTCCATGAACCGGGAGCCCGACGTGGGATTCGATCCCGGGTCTCCAGGATCGCGCCCTGGGCCAAAGGCAGGCGCCAAACCGCTGCGCCACCCAGGGATCCCCGGGCCTCAGTTTTTCACTTGGAAATCAGCTACCTGGATGTTCCAGTCCTGCTTTACCACCTGTTGTTGTCTCTGCTAAGAATGCCTGTCTCAGTTCTGGTTGGAAACTCACTGCAGGTACTTGCTGCTGCTGACATTGCCTTGGGTACAGCTGACACTCTCGGTGGCTCAATGAGTCTGCCCTTCTAAATTTGACTTGAGCATCACCTGCCATGTGTGCTGTTCAGTGGTCTGTCTCAGGTGTAAGTGGTCGCTGGGCCACTCCCATGTGCTGCTGGCCATACCTCAGAAGAGATTGTCCGGCATCTCCAACAGTCACTACACTCCGCTGATTCTATAACGTTCTTCAACACCAATTGGTTAGTTCTCTTTGAGCTCATGTCAAGCCTGTTTGATACGTACAATCAGTCCATTCTAGGTAATTATCCTTATTGCTACTCAAAGTGTCCCATATTTGGCCAGGGGGAGCATATTCAGTTTGGCTCCCAAATGAATCCTTTTGACACAAACCCACTAGTCTTTGATAAGTTTCTTCCTTTCTGGGAATATAAAGGAAGGGAGAAGAAATGTTGGGAAATATCAGGAAGGGAGACAGAACATAAAGACTCCTAACTCGGGGAAACGAACTAGGGGTGGTGGAAGGGGAGGAGGGCGGGTGTTGGAGGGGAATGGGTGACGGGCACTGAGGTGGACACTTGACGGGATGAGCACTGGGTGTTTTTCTGTATGTTGGTAAATTGAACACCAATAAAAATTAATTAAAAAAAAAAAAGTTTCTTCCTTTCTATTTCTACAGTATGTTCCTGGCTCCTCTTGTACATTTCCCAGCTGAGTTTTGGAATTTCTCCAAAGGGCCCTCTTAATTAGAAATAATAGTTAGAGACTATAATCAGGGCATTAAAGGGAATGCTTGTAGCTACTAAGTAGATTCACTTGACAAAGCCAGAATTTTTTTTTTTTTACACTTAACATGAGTTTATACTTCCCTCTCAGACCCAGTACCGTAGGGAAGTGTACCCTTTTGATGAGCAGAGTTTTAAAATTTTGATGATGTCCACTTTATCCATCCTTTATGTTATGGATCTTGCTTTTGGTGTTTTATCTAGGAAATCTTATCTAGCCTAAGGTTACAAGAGTTTCCTTTTATGTTTTCTCTTAGAAGTTTTATAGGTTTAGGTCTTACATTAGAACTGTGATCCATTTTGATTTTCTTTTTGTATGTCACGTGAGGTATGGATTGACATTCCTTCATTTGCATGTTGATATCCCGTTGTTCTGGCACCATTTGTCATAAAGACCATTCTTTCCCCCACTGAATTACCTTTGCAGCTTGTCAAAAATCAGTTATCAGTGCTCATGTGGATCTGTTTCTAACCTCTCTGATATACTCCACTGATATTTTAGTTTGTCTATAAGCCAAGACTACAGTGATGTGATGCAGTGCAATAGATAGTTTTTTTCATGTGTCTTTTTGTATTTTTGCCAGTGTGTCTTTTGGATAGATCTCTAGAATTGCAATAACTGGCACAAAGTCTGAACGAAGCATGTGTCAAGTGCTCCACCAAGGGTTGGACAGTGCAGTGATAAGAGTACCTATTTCCTCTTTATCTATCTAATAGGTAGGGAATAATACTCCAAAATAATTTTAATTTGTATTTCTATTGTTATCAATGGGATTGAGCATATTTTTATATTTTTTTAAATTTTTTAAATTTTATTTATGATAGTCACAGAGAGAAAGAGAGAGGCAGAGACACAGGCAGAGGGAGAAGCAGCCTCCATGCAGGGAGCCCGACGTGGGATTCGATCCCGGGTCTCCAGGATCGCGCCCTGGGCCAAAGGCAGGCACCAAACCGCTGCGCCACCCAGGGATCCCATATTTTTATATTTTTAAGAGCTGTTCACATTCTTTTTCTCTGGACTGTCCATCTTTTTTCTATGAAGTTATTGGCCTCATTTTCTTCAGTTACTGTTAGAACCTCTTTACATGTCAGTGGTGTTATTACTCCTTTGTCTATAATGTAAGTTACATATACTCTTCTCTGTTTTTCTTATTCATGATTTTATTTGGGTGTGTATGTATGCATTTTACATAAATGAGGTTTTTTTTACTTATTACCTCTGTATAATTGAGTATTTTTATACAATTGTATATAATTTGTATGTAATTCTATATAATTATATATTTTTAATAATAGGCTTACTTTTAAGAATAATTTAAGACTTACAGATTAGATTGAATAGATTGCACAAAGAGTTCCCATATATGTCATCTTATCCCCCACACATAGTTCTCCATGTAATTACTAATTTATTGTATGGTGCATTTGTTATACTTAATATTGATTTATTATAATTAACTAACGTCCATGGATCCTTTCCTTACCTTTTAACTTAATATCCTTTTTCTGTTCCAGGATCACATTAAAGATCCCATGTTACATTTAGATACCATGTCTCTTTAAGTCTCTCTTGATGGTGACATTTTTTTCAGACTTTCTTGGTTTTTGTTGACCTTGACAGTTTTGAGGTGTACAGTCAGATGTATATTTTAAGATAGCTCTCTGATAGAATTTGTCTCATTTTTTTTCATGATTATACTGCGTTCATGTGTTTTAGAGAGGAAGATGTACAGTTAAAGTACCATTTTTATCACATATCAAAGGTACATACAATCAATATGATTTATCACTGTTTTTGTTCCTTGATCCCCTGGTTAGAAGTAGTGTGTGTCAGCTTTCCCCGCTGTAAGGTTGCCCCAAACCCCCCACCACTTCCGTATGTACTCTGGAAGAAAGTCAATATGTGCAGCCCACAGTGAAGGAGTGGGGAGTTACACTGCCACTCCATTGCGGTAGTTACATCATTTATTTGGAATTTTTCTGTGTGGAGGTTTCTCTCTTTTTCTCCCATTTAAAAATGTATTTAGTAATTTATTTTTCTCAGGTTAGACTCATGCATACCTATTTTATATTCTGATTTGTATTCTAATACTGTCTTCTCTATTTGGTTGTTCAGATTGTTTCACTTTTGGCCATTGAGAACTCTTTCACTTTGGTCATATGCCCATTTGACATAGCCCCATAAATTGTGTGTGTGCGTGTCTGTCTCTCCATCCGTCCCATACACGTATATATGTGTAAGGTTTTCTTCCTACTATAAGATGTTCTGAGCTCGTCCTGTATATTTCCTGCCCAGGTCTTAGAATCATCCAGTGCTCCTTAGAGTTCTGTTTCCTTTTGCTAGAGAATGGTATTAGAAACCAAGTTCTGGATGGTAGGTGTGCTTATTGCTACTGTGGTGTCATTTTTTTAGGTGCTCTCAGCAAAGAAATATAGGTATGTGTACTAACCTGTGTATACACCTATATTTATACATATTTCTATATGCATCCATATTAAGTGTGAGTTTTTACTGATAGTTCCAACTGGAATCCATTACTACAGGGATCATTCTAGTTTATTTGCCTTGCTTGCCTGTAATCTCCACCCCATCAGTGAGAAACCTGGATCTCACCCTCTGCCACTTACTAAATTATTGGATTTCAGTGTACACAGAGAGCCGTATTAGAATTGTTACCTCGTACCTCTGTAGGAAACTTTATCAGCTAGCGGGCAGTACTTACATATAGTTCCTTTGCCTGTACTTTTATATGCATTTCCAAAGCTACTTAAGTCAGCACCTTTATTCCTACTCTGTTCATTGAGGTTGTTCCTTACATTTGTAGTGCAAGTAGTTTCCCCCGTCACAGTCTGTATTTTCCCCCAAGGCCCCCTGAACCTCCTAAATGGTTCTTTAAGATTACATGCAGTAAGGTTCATTCTTTGTGTTCTTGCTAGAGTTCTTTAGGTTTTCACAAACCTATACTGTCCTGTATCTGCCATTAGAGTATCATGCATCACAAGATCACCATCCTAACAGTTCCCTGGGCTTCCTCTTTTCACTGACCCCTACCCTTCCCTCACACCCTTGGGAACAGTGCACTCATTGTTTACTGTTGCTATAGTTGTGCCTTTTCCCAAGTGTCATATAATTGGAACCATACAATGTGTTGTTTTTCAGACCAGTTTGTTTTGCTTAGCAGTTGCATTTCCTCCATGTCTTTTCTGATTACCTTTTTACTCGGCATCTTTTTAAGATCTATTCTTTTTAAGTTTTTCATTGCACTATATGTTGGGCATCTAGTCTATTTGCCCAGCTGCTCTGAATCTGGGACACTAAATTGCTTCCAAACCTTGTATCCCCCAACCCCACCCTGCTTCACTACCACAAATAATATTGCAATGAGCCATCTTACATATATGCCTTTATGAACCCATGTGAGCTTTTCTTTGACACATAGGTAGTTAGAACAGAAATTGTAATTAGATCATAGGACGTAGGTTTACTGTATTTAACAGTTTGAGATTACCCCTAGAATGCATTTATCAAACCAGCAGTGTGTGAGAGTTTATTTTTCTTGTGTTTTAAAAATTATCACCGTATCCTCACGAACACTTCATATTATCCAGATTTCTGGATATAAAGTATATAGGAATCAAGTGATATCTTGTTGTGTTCCTTTGTATTTCATAGTGACTAATGACTCTGAATATCTCTTCATATAGCTTGTTAGTGTCTTTTTTATGTTAGAAGTGTTTGTATATTTTTATTTTGTTTTGGGGGGGGGTTGTTTTTCTTCTAACTCCAGTATCATTAGCATACAGTACGGTATTAGTTTCAGGTGTACAGTATAGTGATTCATCACCCAGTGCCCATCACGACAGGCATGCTCCTTAATCCCGCTTGTTAATGTTAACTCATTTTTTTCTGTTGGGGATACTGTCAGCTTTTTATTGCCGTGTTTCTTGTATATTTTAAAGATGGATCTTCTGTCAGTTTTGAACATAACACAGTGTCTCTTCTAATTACATCATCTGTCTATTAGCTTTGTTCATGGTACCTACCCTTTGTTGAACATAATAGTCAATTTAGTCTTGGGCTTGGAAGGTGGTACCATTTACTGACATGCTAAAAATGGGGAGGGGCAGACTGTGGGTAAGACCCACATCGGATTTGACTGTGTTAAGTCAAAGATACCCACTGAGCCTTCAAATAGTCTTGAGTAGGCAGTTGCTGAGTCTGGAGTGAACATGAGGTTTTGTTAGTCTTAATATTTTATGTTATTTATATTGTTTTCATTATTCTTTGAAGATTTTCTTATTTTTACTTACTTTTTAAAACTTGGAGCTGTGTTTAAAGTTTTGAAGAAAATTTTCATTTAAGAAATTGGATTTGAAGATACTTTCATTTGTATCACAGTAGTTTTTTGCTACAGATGTAATTTTGACCATAATTTCATTTTTTTTTCTAATCCTAAAATCTTAACCTGTGTAGCATTGTGATACAATTCTACCGTACTCACCCTCTGCCACCCTAACTCTCCTGGCTGGTTTCAAGGGCTCTCTGGATGTATTTCATAGAACATTTCCTATTCACTGTATAAATGATTTTTCCTCCATTTCACATTGAAATTATAAAAAATAACTCAAGGTGACTCTCATCTTTAAATTGAATATGAAAATAGTTTTGAAGGAAATCTATAATGTGTTCATGGGATTTAGTTATCAAGGATTGAATATTATAGTTTCAGGACTATCTTCCATGAGAAAAAACATGCCCCTGGGTATGCAAATGTGTATCTTTTTAAACATGGAAATAGTTTTTACCTCAGGATTATTATTTTTAAAGGCAGAACCTTAATCATTAAATGCTTTTTTGAATAGAAACAAGGCACTTTACAGTTCTTGTCAGAAGTTTATCTTTGGCAACTTCTGAGCCTGCAAACAACAAAAAAAATATTTGAGTCAAACAATAATGCTAATGTACCTTTTCTTTTCTCTTGAAGGCTCACTCACAATGGTTATTAATTCTAAATTCCTCCAGACTATAATTTTTTACAAGATTTGTTTATTTTATTTTCATCAAATAAAAGAGCTATTTCTGTTACATACAATTGTATAACCATCTGTCATTTATCTTTTTATAAACCATAACCAATTCATTATCAGATATATATGTATTTTAAGTAAAACTAATCCTTTTGGTTTTTGCAAATAATATGAAGAATCTAATTAGGATAAACAGTTATTAACATAAATGCATGGTTTTATACCTTAAAATACATTCACAGTTTACTTTTTATTATTTAGGTAGATTTCTACTGTATATCTTAGCTATTTAAGTTTACTGTATTACCTTAGCTATTTAAATTTATAGAGATGATGTTTCTTTCAACAAGGGATGTGTGACCATCCTTGAGAAGCCAAAACAAAGAAAATCTTTCTTTTAGGTACAAAAAAAAAAAAAAAAAGAAAGCTTTATATTGCTGAGCTGAGCACTCATAAAAATGACTGGTGGTACTTTTCAGGCATCATTCATCAGACTTACATTTTAGAGAGAAAAAAAAATCTCATTATCCACTCCATATTCATTTAAGTTTTAAGTGCTTAGAAGACTTGTCATAACCTAGACTTAAGGTCTGAAATGGTAAATCTTGACACATCTTCCTTCTAGCAGCTCCTCCAGGCACCACTAGAGCTCTGAGCGCCCCCACGTACAGGAGTTTCCTGTTCTGTTCTGTCCTGGTTCTTGCACACTGTTTCCCCAACACTCCTCACTTTATAACGTTATTAGCTTCCACATCTTCCCTTATTTTAAAACCAGATTAATCTAGAAGTGTCCGATTTGGCAAGAAATACCAGAAGAATAGATTGGGCATGTTGCACTTGCATTAACACACTTAATCACAATGGGCAAGTGAAGAATATTTTATTTTATTCGGATGGGCCTAGAGAATCTGATTTCTCTGAGGCCATAAAACATTATATTGACCTTAATTTTGTGCTCTTTATGCACAGCCCAGCGCACTCTCTCTGCCACATCATGCTGGCTTCTCATACAGCAGAATTACTCTGATTTTTTTTTAATTGATTCTATTTTAGTGTACAAGTTTGGGCTGAGAGAGAAAGGACTGGAAATATTATTTATTCATTAGTATCTGAGAAGTGGCAGGTTAAAATGGGCTACTTGGCCTTAAAAGCATATGTATCATATATATCGGTCTTTCACTTACAGAAGTATGTTATTTATGTTAACATTTAGATACTAACTTTCCTCATTTGAGGAAGTGGTATCTTTCTTTCCTTCTAGAATTCATTTTTTCCTAAGTTATTTAAAGAATAGAATGAGGTTGTTTATTAATACTCAAAGCTACTAAGGCATCAACCTTTGGCTTTCAGAAGAGGAACATAAATAGAAACAAATTTAATGGAGAAAAAAATGCCTTGTTTTAAAAACTCTTTTTATGGTATCTAATGTTAAGTTCTCTTTTAAGGAAAAGAGAGAAGTTTGGGTAAGACAGTATCTATACCATGAGTCCTAATTTATTTCTACTGTATACACATGGCAGCCTGGCTCCTGTTACTTCAGTGACCAGTGTTCCTAAATATTGAACAGTTCATTTTTTAAAAAGATTTTATTTATTAATGAGAGAGAGAGAGAGAGAGAGAGAGAGAGAGAGGCAGGCCATGCAGGGAGCCTGATGTGGGACTCGATCCCGGGTCTCCAGGATCAGGCCCCAGGCTGAAGACAGCGCTAAACCGCTGAGCCACCCAGGCTGCCCAAACAGTTAATTTTTTAAGTAATATACTCGAACTTTCATTAAGGATTTAAAATTCCCACAAAATTACATTTTCCCAATAGCTTCTCATGCCAGCTGTTAGATCCAGAAAATGAGGCTTCAAATTTTGACCACTACTTAATACTATGTCCGAACCAAGCAGCACTGTGAATTATGGAATTCATGGAGGTGCTAGGATGTAAAATAAAGCAGTGAAATTGTCTCATTTTTAAGACGAAGATTTGGTCATATTAGTTTTCCTTTCATGTAATAGCCTCTATGTCCACTTACTTGGTCTGTGTTTTCACAGCAGCCTTGACTTACCGAGAAAGTGATGTCACATGGCTGTGTAGACTGGCCTTAGAATGGAGGCTGAAGCTGGAAAGGCATGGTGTAGACAGAGGTGAAATTATATTCATGTGTTTCTTATAAAAGCACCACATGGAAATTCTAACGTGTTTCCTGTCTCTTGTTTTCTCTGTTGGCTTATTTAACAAAATTAAATAGTAATTAAGGGTGAATAACAGAGCCCCTGTCCTGATACAAGCACAACGTTCACACATTAAACCTTACCTCATCCATTTTTGTTGTTGTTGTTTGCCATGACAAAATAATGACCAGGAAGTAGCTGAGATTTATTGAAAAGGGTTCTGAGTTAAGTACTTCACGTGTGCTCTTGATTTAACTGCTGCAACAACTTGTGATATTAGATTGTCTCTCAATTTAGCAGATGAGAGAATTGAGATATAAAGAGATGAATTTTGTTGTCCAAAGTCACACAGCCAATAAGTGGCGGGACAGCATCTGATCCACAGACCTGAGTCTGTGCCGGTTCACACTGCGGTGTATCTGCTATTCTTGGCCCTGTTGTTGCCGACATAACGATAAATATGAGCTAACACACAGTGACTGACATTGAATGCCAGTGCACTCATAAAACAGTCATCTGGATTGCCATTCATAGAACTATATTAATTTTTATTAGGATAAACAACTAAATGAAAAAACTCATTTGATTATTTTCATAGATCAGTAAAAATAACTCATTAAAAGAAAATCATGCTTGCAGATTAAAGATCCTGAGCTATCAACTATTTTTCACATGGGATCATTTTCAGCCATTTAGGAGATGCATCAGTATATCTCAGAGAAAATGCCCAGCTACTGTGGCTGAGATGTTACATGCCGAATATTAAAAACTAATGTTACTGATTATTAAAATGAAGGCTTCCCATGAACTATTTCTTCATGTTCCCTGCAATAAAGAATAACTGACATCAATAAAGAAAAAAAATTAATGTTTTGTCCGGACTTTAAAGAAATCTTTTAATCTTACTTGTTTATTCTAAGTAGTTAGTTGCATATACACATAACTTTTTTACTTGTCATCGTGTCCTTGGCTTGTATTATACTATGCCCAAATCCCACACAGCTTGCACATTTTGAGTTTGGAACAACAAAGTCACAAGAGCATCAATCATGATAAATAGTCACTAAGTCTGCAGCAGTATTTAACTTGGATTTAGAGAATGAAAGAAGAGAGGATATTAAAATAGCAGTGGCATTTAAGCAGGACTTTTATTTTTATAATCCCAAAGACTTTTTTCTTACCAATGACTTCAGAAATTAAACCCTGAAAACATCCATTTTGTGCTGGTTTTTCTAGGTGCCAGCACTCAACAATGAAAATGCAGTGCTTTTCTTGTCCAGGTCTAGAGGAAAAAAAGTGCTATCAGTTATTTAGAATCTGATTTATGCCTTAAGAGAGTGGCTGCCACTCTCTGTGATTTCATGGAAGCCGGGTATCAAGGAGCAATTTTCGAAGAATTGAAAGCTGGTGCAGGGTTATGAATAAACTCAGAGAAGCTTTGACCTTCCCTGTCAAATGATAAGGCCATAAATATGTTGGTAATTCTGCTTTGTTGTGAGTACCTGTTCTTTTCCATCATTGTGGAGTTTCCAGGATACCATAAATTGGTACCAGCAAAACTAAAACAAATTTTTTTATTGTATAAAAAAAAAATTAGAAGAGTGGAAAATGTAAAGGTAGGAAATACAGGAAGCAGCCTCTTGTGTGTTGCTCCTGAAGTACGTCTTGCATTAGAGGATCCAATTTTGGAAACTTTATAGTACCCAATCAAATTTAAAATAACTACTTTGGTCACATTTCATGATTTATTTAAATGATATTAAATAAATGACTTTGGGATAGTTAGATAGTTAATATATATTATGCTAATGCTTTTTTTCCTTATCCAAAATTCATTATGAAATATGGCTCATTTTTGCTTTGGTGTGGTCTTTTTCATTTATCTATCTATCTATCTATCTATCTATTTATTTATTTATTTATGAAGATTTTATTTATTTATTCATGGTAGACAGAGAGAGAGAGAGAGCCAGAGGCAGAGGCAGAGTGAGAAGCAGGCTCCATTCAAGGAGGCTGATGTGGGACTCGATCCTGGGACTCCAGGATCAGGCCCTGGGCCGAAGGCAGGCGCTAAACCTCTGAGCCACCTAGGGATCCCCTGATGTGGTCTTTTAAATTGATCACGTACACTACAGGGAGTTTAAGTGTATGTAATGTTGTTAAGCATATACGTTCTGTTTTAATGAATGTGTTATCTTAATTTCACTGAGAAGAAATTTCATGATTGTTGGGGAACCTTCTGTGCCTCTAACTTCATCTTTCCCCTTCCCCAAGATGGTAGCTTAAGAAAGAATAAAGATGAGGGAGAATCAGTCCCAATATTGCCACAGAGAAGGAGACAAAGAAAAGCTAGTTGTTTTCCTTTAGAAACAACTTACCATACTTCCACTTTTTTTCACACACTCTTCTGAACAAATGCAAATATATGCATATATATGCAGATTTATATATATTTGCCTATTCTGTTGTATGGACCTTAAAAGAAGTAGTGAGGGCACAGAAAATGAGAAGGGGAAAAACAGCAGGGATCTAAAGATAAAGCAGTGCAGACACAGGCACCCAGAAAGGGACAGCAAGAGATCAGGGGTGCATTAGCCATCCATTGCTGTGAAACAAATTGCCACAGATCTTGGTGGCTGAAAACAACTAAGCATTTATTTTATGTCAGAGTTTCTTTGCAGGTCTGGAATTTGGGCTCTTCTGGGTGCTTTAAGCTTAAGGTCTCATGAAGTTCAGTTGCCTTGGGCATCAGTCATATGATTCCAAGGCAACTCATTCATGTACCTGGCAAGTTGGTGCTGGCTGACTGGGGAGGGGGACAGCTTCATCCCTCTCCATATGGGCTTCTATAGCTGTATAAATGTCCTCATGACTTCCCCCAGAGCAAGTGATCTATAAAAGCAAGCAAGGGGGCAACTGTCACATTCTTTATGACCTAGCCTAGAAGTCATACACCAACACTTCTGCAGTACCCTGTTGATACACAAGTTTAGTTCTATTCATTGTGGGAAATCACTACACGAAGACACAAATACCAGGACATAGGGCTCATTGGGTGCCATTTTGGAGACGGACTACCACAGAGAAATATAGGAAAGGGCTGGAGACACACAGGAACACACAGACTTGTATGAATAGGAGAGGGTGAAAGAATAGGTGGTTCAATTATGAGGATGATCATCATGCAACATGCTTGATTTGTGACAAACATAAAGACTGCTATGTTATCAGTTGTTCCTTGCTGCAAACCCACTGCATCACACCTCGTATGCTTAACTATGCCTTCGTGATTATCATCTTTGCAGCACAGAACTATAAAGCTAAGTGGCATTAAGACATGATATTTATCTCAGAAATCTTACCATAATGTTACCTCAGGACATCAAAACCATCTGCTCTTTCCTTCAAAAATCAGTACTTTGACCTTTCTCATATCAAAGACTCTTGCCCCACATGTAAGAGATACCAAAATACTGTAACAATTAAGATTTTGAGCTGTCTAAATTGAAAGGTGTGTTTATTATAACATTTTACCAACACATAATATATAGCAGGATACTTTTCAGGTTACTTTCAGAGGACAAAATTATCCTAACATTCTTGACACGAAAAATGAGAGTCAAGTAAATTGACTGTCTAAAATTGAAAGTAATGTGTTGTTTGGTTGCCCATTTTAATCCTTTTAATAATAGTGAATGTTTATGGAGCATTCACTGTGGCAGGCACTATTCTAAGTACCTCACATATCAAGTCATTTAATCCTCAACAATCCTTTTGTTCTGGTTTTATAGATAAAGAAAATGAAACACAAACATGGTGAAAAGGGATTCAGATCCATAAAGTCTTTCCTTAGCACCTGTACCCTGAACCACAGTGCTGTGCATATAATAGGCTCCCTCAGGCTAGCTCAGAACCAGGATTCATTAATAATGACAGCATTTCTCTCAGAGCCACTCCATGGACAGAACCTAGTGTCTAGCTAGACTTCTCAGGCACTAGACGAAGGATATAGAAAACTTCCAGAAAGTTTAGGAGTGTTTCTCTTGAGGTATCAGTATTATAGAAGTAGGTAGATCTGACTTGACTTTGTCAAAGGATCACTTTAGCTGTTGAGTTGAGAATAGGCTTGGTTGGAACAAGAGGAGATCTTGTTGTGGGGACTTGGACAAAGTGGTAGTGAAGGAAATTATGAGAAGTGTTAGGAATCTGGGTATATTGAGAATATAGAGCCAATACGATTTCCTTATGAGTACAAGAAAAGGAAAATTTTTTGCCAAAGCAGTTGGAAAGATGGATTCTATATCAACTCAGATCAAGATGGGGTGGTTTTGAGGTAAAAGAATCAAGGTGTGTCGAATAGGCATCTTGATGTTCAGGAGCTGAGTTAGAGAAGTCTCAGCTAGAGATACAAATTTGGGATTCACCAAGATCTAGATGGTTAAGCTCACAAAGGGCATAATTGTAGATAGATTGGAGGAGAGTATCTAACTGAGACTAAGGGACTGAGGCCTGGGGCAGTCCACCTTTAGGATCTGGACAAAAGAGCAGGACACAGCAGAGGAAATTGTGGGTGAAGAAGTGAACCAGGGTTGTAGCATTCTGCAAGCAAAGTAAAGATGATATGTCAAGGAGGAGAGAGTGTTAGCCCATTGCAAATTCTACTGGAAGGTGAGGAATAATAATTAACCACTGGGTTTAGCAATTTGGAGGTCATTGGTTATTTTGATGAAAACCAATATGGAAAAGAGGTATAAGCAAAAGTTTAACTGGAATGAATGCTGGAGAGAGTTGGAAGCGAGGAACTAGAAATCATGAATTAGTAAACAGTAAATCTGGGAGATTTAATGTAAAGAAGAACAAAGGGATAGGATAGTGAGGTGGTAGGTATTACATAAATTAGAGATTGAGAGCAGTTCTGTGGAAACACTAAGCTTTGTGTTCCCTTCCTGATAAATATTTATTGTATTCCTACTATGTGTCCAACACTCTACGAATTTTTAAAGATATAAAAATAAATGAGACGTGGCTTCTCTCCTTGAGGTGTTTACTTACCATTGAGAGAACTAGACATAAAACAGTGCACTGGGGAACCTCGAGGGGGTGCAAGTGGCCAGGTTGCGGCCTCCTGGAGAAGGATGATGGAGTAAATGATCCTTCAGCTGAGTCTTGGAACTTGTACCATCTGATTATTAACCCAACTGTTTCCAATTAACATTTTAGGATGTAGGGGAGAAACAAAATTGTCCTATTGGTTCCAGACTAAAGGTAGTCAGACATTTTTTAAAATACTTTTTGTGTGTTCATTTTCTTAATCTTAGCCCAGTCATTGATTTTGCTTGTATTGTTCTTTGTGAACCTCCAGAAAACCTAATAGCCTGTTTTGAAAGCACAAGTGTGTGCCCCATACATTCTTATCAGCACTCTCCCTATATTCAGCCACTAACAAAGGACAAGTAAATGAACAAGGACATGTAAATGGAATGAGGCTAGATGGATGAAGTCAAGGGAGATAGCTGTTCATTCACTTATTAATTCTTTCATTTACTGCACAAGTAATTGTTCTTGAGGATAAACTTCAGACTGGATCGTGGAAAAGCTTGACTTAGACACTGAATACAGGGAACAAAAAGTAATAATGAGAAGAGCAAAGGCATGACATGTTATGACAGCTTTTGAAGTTAGAAGCCTAGAAAAACATGATAGTGTAGTAAAAAAGACTTCAAAATGGCACCATACTGAAGTGTAGACCCCACATCTTCCAGTTACTAGTTGAGTGATCTTGAGAACGTTAATGACTGTACTGAATCTGTGATCTCCTAGTAGTAACTCTACCACTCAAGCCTGTTGTGGGAATTATGGTGCCCAGCAGAATGTTAGGACCTGGGCAATATTCAAAAATTGTTACGTCACTTCTCCCTGTCTTTACTGGAGCTTTCTCATTATTTCTTCCAGTTTATAAAGTTCAGCAGTCAGGCTGGGGTTTGAAATAAATAAGTAATTGCCAAGTTGTCTTTTTCTCCCCCCTTCTTGAGAGCACTAATAACATCCCATGAGCATTGTGAATATGAATGGAAGAAACCTCAAACAAACTAGGCACCCAACTCAGTCACACATGCTGAACATCAGCCATGCTGCATCTCTGCAAGCAGAAACACTTCCCAGAGTCTGTTCAGATAGGATAATGACCAGGATCCTTCCAAGAATTCTCTCCATCCCCTCTACTCCCCTGAGTCTGAGTGACTTGAAGCTTCTGGGATAAGAGAAGGGAGAAGTGTATGGGGGACGGGGGTTGTTGAGCCTGACAAAAGGGAGAGGTCAGCCAGAGGGAATATTGGTGCCTGAGTAATTGTGGGGAGCTGTCTGTTGTAGGAGACTCTACATACAGACAGTGCTTTTTATAGGAGGAAGGTTGGGGTGGTTAACGATACAGGGAGGAAAGTTGAAATATATATTGCAGTGCTGGTATTCCTGCCAACCCTTGACTAGTTATGGGAAAAATTGAAAAATAAGTCCAGTAGACTTAAGAGTCTGAATTGAACTGTATTTAAATTATTTGCTTGTATTGATAAAAAGAGAATCTTGGGAGCACCTGGGTGGCTTAGTTAAGCTTCTGACTTCAGCTCAGGTTAGTATCTCAGGGTCCTGGGATGGAGTCCCCAGGCAGGCTCCCTGCTCAGTGGGGAGTCTGCTTGTTCCTCCTCTCTCTCTCCCCCTCCTCCCACTCATGCTCTCTGTCTCTTTCTTTCTCAAATAAATAAAATCTTTAAAAAAGAGAAAGAGAATCTTGTGTTATCTTAGTAGTAGTTTAAATTCATACTGAGCATTCCCAAAACAAAGAATTGCATTTTAGATGTGATGACTAGATGAGACCTCAGAAGGAGCTTTTAGAACTTTTCTAAAATCAGCGATCAAAGTTCATGTTTATACTCCTACAAAGAATGACTATTTCAAAATAGGGGTACATTTTAAAAAATAATTTACTAAAAACTAGAGTGTTTATAAACCAAATGGAGATATGATTCTTCTCATTAAGACTAATTAATGCTTTATGAAGGTTTCACATAAAATGTTTAAAGACAAAAATTTCTTTTTCTACCTTCCTGCTAATATTTCAGATTAGTCTTAGGAGACTAATGTATTTTCACATGTAGTTTCCTTCAGAAATTCATGGAACAAAGTTCCTAGGCTTTGTAAAACAAAAAGCAGAGAGAAGAGTGGAAGGAAAACTTGTCTTCCCTTTAAACTTGGAGGACCTGCTGGAGGGAGCAGGGCAAGTACTTCAATTTCTGATGTGAATGTTTGAAGCCCAGTTCTTGGCACCTTATCCATGTTATCTCATTTAGCCCTCAAAATAACCCAGTGAGGTAGTATTGTAAACCCCATTTCACACAGACATAGAATGGGTACTCTGTATTCACCTTTACGGGTATTTTGAGTATTGTTGGCAAGTGCTCATAATTATTGGCAATGTGTGCCTCTGTCCTACTGTCCAGTGAGGCAAACACATCTACACAAAGAAGTATACATGTCTCTAATGAGTTCTTTGAGTTTAACTAGACTATTGTTCATCTACTCAAACTTTGATAAAGATTTTATTAAGCGTGTTGACACGCTTTTCTTTTTGCTCTAAACTCAGGTATTTATTAGACACTTAATTTGTTTATTGCATTGTGCTATAAATCCAACAGAAATAAAAGGCAGTGGTCTTTGCCTTCAAAACATTTTATCTTCAAAAGATACAACATGAACCCATCTGAGAGGTACGTCACAGTAACAAAATGCTAGCGTAAAGATGGTAACCATTAGAAGCAAATGATCTGTGTTACAAGGAACACACAAGGAGTTTTCATACAAAAGTAGAGCTTGCCCTTTGCTTTGAAGTTTGTCCAGGTTAGGGATGGAGAAACAGCATAGGAATAGACAGGAGAACATGGACAATCGTGATCATTCCATACATACGTTAAGTAGAATAACAACATTCATCTGAAGCTCTTTGAAAACTCCGCCATCACTCTGACTCAAAATATATCATTAGTGTAATCTGTCCTGTTAGAAATGCTTGCCTCTGGGGTAAATATTGTCTTTAGAAGTCATCACTTAAAATGTATATATCTTTGGGAGAAGCCAGGCATAGGTTTCTGACACTTCAGTATGAGGGCCACCTCACTCACCACACCACCTCTCCTGACTGGAATAGGATGCACTGTAAAAAGTTTCAATACAGAGTGACAGAAAAGAAAGGATAAACATCAATTTCATCAGTTTTATTTTTAAATAGCCAGTGTTGGGAATTAATGAGGAAATTAGCCTATCATTATAGTATTCTGCTGTCTCTCTTTTTTTTTAATTTATTTATTCATGAGAGACACAGAAGGAGAGGCAGAGACACAGGCAGAGGGAGAAGCAGGCTCCCTGCAGGGAGTGGGACTCCATCCTGGATCCTGGGATCACACCCTGAGCTGAAGGCAGCCGCTCAACCGCTGAGCCACCCAGGCGTCCCATATTCTACTGTCTCTAATATTAGTAGGTATTTCATAAATATTTTTGACTTTTGAATTAACAAACTAGCTTAACTAGCATCCAGAAGGCTTTCTTTTGATAACCATCCAGTATTGTCATTAACCTTTTAATTTTTTAAAAAGACTTTATTTAGGGCAGCCCTGGTTCAGCTGTTTAGTGCTGCCTTCAGTCCAGGGCGTGATCCCAGAAGACCTGGGATCGAGTCCCATGTTGGGCTCCCTACATGGAGCCTGCTTCTCCCTCTGCCTGTGTCTCTGTCTCTGCCTCTCTCTCTGTGTGTCTCTACGAATAAATAAATAAAATCTTTAAAAACAAACAAACAAAAAAGAATTTATTTATTGATGAGAGACACAGAGAGAGGCAGAGACACAGCCTCCCTAAGGAGAGCCGGATGTGGGACTTGATCCCAGAGCCCCGGGATTACGACTTGAGCCGAAGTCAGGCGCTGAACCACTGAGCCACCCAGGCGCCCCTGTCATTAACCTTTTAATCAGAGAGTAGCCTACCTCATGTCAAAACACATAATGTTGACCTGAGGTTATCCAGTAATTTCCAAAATGAAAATCAGATAGAGATCATTAATTTCAAAACACATCATTGAAATGTTCTGGCTGTGGAAATAGTAAACCAAAGTATTATAGTTTTGGATGCGGTATACAAGACTACTATTCCAAATCAGTATTTTCCTATGTGGACACACAGCCACAGGTATGTATGTATGTTATGTATGTATGTATGTATGTATGTATTCATTCATTCATTTATTTTTTTATGGTAAAATAATTTAGATTTAGAGCTGGCTGGACTCAGATGATCCCAATTTTGTTGGCAACATCCAAAGCATCATAGTCAGGAGCCAGTCGAACATATGCTTTCTTCTCTCCATCAGGCCTGATCAAGGTGTTGACCTTGGCCACGTCAATGTCATAGAGCTTCTTCACAGCCTGTTTGATCTGGTGCTTACTGGCCTTGACATCCACAATGAACACAAGTGTGTTGTTGTCTTCTATTTCTTCATGGCTGACTCAGTAGTTAAGGGGACCTTGATGATGGCATAGTGATCAAGCTTGTTTTCCTGGGGGCGCTTTCAAGGATATTTTGGCTGCCTTCAGAGACGCAGGGTCTTGGGTTGTCGGAATGTAGGTGACGTACAGATCTTTTTGTGTGTGTGTGACTGTGCACACCTTTCAGCACCACTTTCTTAGTTTTCAAAGCCTTTGCTTTGGCTTCAGCTTTGGGAGGGGCGGGGGCTTCCTTCTTTGCCTTCGGCGCCATCTTTGTGAAAGGGATCACGGGTATTTATGAGGTGTTATTTGAGGAGCAGGTGGAGGATATGTAGTCAGGTAAGCTCTCAGGTAAACAGTGTTTCTTTGCTACACAACTACCTAGAACTTCTAACCATGCTGGTGTGCATGTGACTTCCAAGAAGAGAATCTTTCCGATCTTACCTGATCCTGGGAGTTGTATTCTGTGGATGCACTTTGGAAAATGTGCTTCTGCCATGATTGGAAACTAAAATCTATCTATAGAGAAGGTATTAATGAATTTTCAAAAGGAAATATCTTCAATAAAATAAGTAAATATGTTAATGTAACATTAATTCATTATAGACTATTTTGAATAAAACCAATACACTTGAGTTTTGAATTCTGTACTTGTGAAGCAAAATAAAAGTAAAGATACAAGTCTTCTAGCCCTGATGCTTTACAGCTACAAATTCACTGGGGAGACCATTTCTCTTGCGAGTACTTTCTGTCACACGAGCAGTCTTGTGAAAATACACCATCACAGAGGTCTGTGTTCGCGTGAGAGAGGTAGTCTCTTTTGGCAAATACAGTATAGATGCCTCCATCTACCCCCATCCCCACCCCCGTGCTTGCTTCCTGCAAGCTATTTAATTTCCTACAGTGTTTGTTGATAAATTTTTTAAGTACCTGGACAAACAAATGAAAAATGAGCTACTAGAGCTTGTCCTTGTGTTTAATCAGCATACAGTGGTATTTCATCCATACTGGGTCTGTGTGCCAGAAACCTTAGCTGCAGTTAGCCACAGGGTGTAAGTACAGCATTAACAGCAATTTGATGAATGGTCATCCACTTTATAACTAGCATGGGCACCTCCTTCCTGAATCTTCTGCACTAAATACAATGTTCTTCTTCTGTTCGGTTGCTTTGTGAATGATCTTGTTAAACTACTGTGTATTTTGTGAGATCCACACAAAGATATCTTGGCATAAAACTTGGCATAGTTATTGTATTTAATGATTCAGAGATGTAAACAAAATTCAGATGGCTCATTGTTTGATGTGTTTGCAAAAGCTAAATCTAGGATGAACTTTATGTTTTCTCTCAGTGGAATCTTAGTCATTTGCAAAGAGGAAGCATAATATAAGTAAAGTGACACTGATTTCTAATCCTTTCTTTATGTATCTGTTGGTATATGTTCTGCTCTTGGTTGACATTAGTCTAGCGAAAGTGATCTCCCGATGCTGACTGCCTATAACTTGCTCATAAGTATGGATTTCCAGCACAGATGCCAAGCAATAGCTCTGCTACCTTTCACTAAATTACAATTTCATACTGGATTGCAGTTGTTAATATGTTTAAAAATAACCATGATTGGAAAAGCAAACCATCTGATCGATTTTTGTCCCATCTTTACTATATAGAACTGCCTTTGACTTCAAAGAGTTATCTTAGCTCCAAACAGGGGACGGAACAGGAACTTGTGCTGTGATTCATGAGAGTAGATGGAAGTCAATGATTAGTTCATGTGCCTCTCGTCTCCAGTAATGGCATAAATCTTTAGGGAAGTTCTTTAATGTCAGGCTGTATGCTTGCCTATGTCAAATCACATATAGGCTAGCATATATTATGAATCGGGAAATCTGAGAATGAACAAAAATTCCTTTTGTTCATTTTTTAAAGATGTCACACAGACGACTGAAGATATAGGAGTAAAGCCTATATAATAATGCTCTCCTTTATTATTATAAGCCTATAATAATGCTCTCCTTTAACCATACGAAGCTAAATCTGCATATTTATGAACACAAAGACCATTCACGTATGGCTAAACATCTTTTTGGAACAAGAGAAAAAATATTAATTGACTGCAGGCTAAAACCTATCTGTGACTTTTCAAGTCTACAAACTAGTTTATTCCCAGATTAAACATTTCAAGGTGTGTTGAATGTTAACATAATGAGGGAGGCAATGAATATATAGCAAGCCTAGAAAAGAAAGCTTACCACTGTGTCATTTAAATCAGTGGATTTTATAACAGCATCCTCTCCCTGGGATAATAAAACTTAACATGTATATGTGCTGTTTCCTTTGCATTATATGATACAAGTTGAAAAATCTTCTCTTAGGGAGTTAATGTCCACCCGTTGAGAAACCGTTCCTTACTTCCTTAAGCATTCTTTTTTTTTTTCTTTTTAATTTAAAATTCCAGTATCGTGAACACAGTGTTATATTAGTTTCAGGTGTACAATGGAGTGATTCAGCACTTCCATACATCACCTAGTGCTCATCACAAGTGCCCTCCTTCATCCACATCACCTATTTCATACACACCCCCACCCCCCACAATGCCCCGCACATCCAGCTCCTCCACCATTCTCTACAGAAGTTAGCGGGAACACCAAACATACGAATGTGCTCAGCTGACCACAACCAAACCCTAACGCAGACCACAAACAATGAAAAGATCAGGGTTAACTATAACACACCGAAAGTAAGACAGCCCAACGACACACAGATCCCTCTTTGATAAGGAATGAAGAAGTCACAGTCTCTAACTGTGGGCCTCATTGTCAAAGACGTGGTTACCCAAGACAGGGCTAGAGCCATCTGGGCCAGATGAGCATCCCTGCCCTTCTGATGCTGTCTGCCACCCAGTGCTCCCAAGGCTGTGGGTGACCTGTAACCCCCTGGGATGCTGTGCTTTCTGATGGGCACCCTGGGAAGATGGGCCTTATCAGGCCATGACCCACCAACATGAAAAGCCACCACTGCTTTCTATCCCTTTGCCGCTAAAACCAAGGTACTATGAAGAAAATCAGAATTTCTACAATACTCCCTTTCATTGTGAAGGAGGCTTTCAGAATTTGTTAAGGTGTGTTATGTTTGGCACCTTATGGATGATAATTTGTGTTATCTTTAGCATCTGTACCTTCAGAGAGAGTTATTTCTGTAAGGGAGAGTGGTAGGGAGAAACAATACTCAAACTCGCTTGGCAAAGCTAGTCCATGTAAATCAATTTAGGAGGAAATTCTGTATGAAGAAATTAAGGCAGCTGATGATTTAAACAAAACTGCCTGGTTTTAGGTGGGGGAAACAGCATAAGTTGTAATGGCTGCTGAGAAACAGCTGCACAATTCCCTCTGGGCTGTACCGTTCATCTGGCTGGAATAGGTTTCACACCCACCATCCCACCGCTGCCAGTCCCAGTAAGGGACAAGAAACTGAAAGGTCATGGAGATACTTTTTTTTTTTTAATTAATAAACTATTTTTAGAACAGTTTTGGGTTTACAGGAAATTGAGCAGATTAGACAGGAAGCTTCCGTACGTCCCCTCTCCTGCTCACAGTCTCCCCTCTTATCTCGCATCGGTGTGGTGCTTGTGTTACAGATGATGAACCAATATTGTATATTATTTTCAAAAGCCCATAATTTATGTTAGGGTTCACTCCTGGTGTTACAGATTCTGTGGGTCTTGACAAATGTATAAGGACATGTGTTTGTCATCCTCGGGTCACACGGAATAGCATCACTGCCCTGACAACCTCCTGTGCCCCCCACCCCACCCCATCCTGCCCTACCTGCAGGGCACAGTCAGTAGGTGTCCTGACTCTGCGTCATGGCTTTGCACCTGTGTACCCTCCTTCATGGACCTGAGTTCTGCTCCTGTCCCTGGCCCACCCTCTGCCCCCCTCTCCTCTGCACCTGACCGGGTCTCTGGTCAGTGTCTTTCCTACTTCTCTGCGCTTCACCTTCCTTGCAGTGGTCACAGTCTGCCTGTAGACAGCTACAGGAGGGACGTCTCTGATGCTGGCGCAGAGGTTTATGAATGAGGAGTGTGACCAGAGGAAGGCCAGAGCTATTTCAGGTCTCCCTCCTCTGTCCCTTTTCTGCTTCTTAGGCATGATACCCACATTACCCATTACTCAGGTCAGACCAGATTTTTCAATCCTGCCCTTTAAAAATCTACCACTTTATTTTTTTAAAAAAGATTTTATTTATTTATTCATGAGAGACACAGAGAGAGAGAGGGGGAGAGAGAGAGAGAGACAGAGACACAGGCATGGGGAGAAGCAGGCCCCATGCAGGGAGCGCGACATGGGACTTGATCCTGGGTCTCCAGGATCACACCCTGGGACGAAGGTGGTACTAAACCGCTGAGCCACCCGGGCTGCCCAAAAATCTACCACTTTAGGCACTATTTATTGACTCTTACAACGTAACCTGATGAGAAGATGAGGGCCACTTACTTTCTTCCACTCTTCCTTACTTGTACCTTCTGACAGTTACTGCTTTTACTCTGAATATCTAAAACATTCCCATTGCTATACTAATAGTTCCTATGCTTTTGCTCTAAACTGACCTAAAACAAAAATGACAAAGATCAGTTTTCAAAAACAATATTAGTTTTCATTTCACTCCTGAGTTTTTTCCATTGCTGTATCCCAATTTTCCTCTTTCTTGAATTATTGTTTAGAATTATTACAATATTTTCCCTATTTTTTTTCTTCACAAGAGTCTTAAGAATTTCTGTCCTATATTGCTTTATATCTAAAAAGCATACTGTTCTTTTTTATAAGATTTCAGTGTTGAGTGAGTGATGTTGCTTTGTTCATGGCACATTATCATCCCTGGTCCAGGCAAGAATCCTTATTGATTGATCCATTTGCCTCCTTTTTATCCCTAAACCACATTCTCATTCTCCTTACTTTTCCCATAGGCAGACATGTTAGTGTGTACATATACACACACACACATATATTTAAATTTTTTATATATATTTAAATTTTGTTATTAGAAGTATCTTGTTGAGTTTGTATTTTTTTGAATTTATATAGATGGGGTCTGTAATCTATCCTAATTCTGTTTCTTATGGGGCATTGTTTTACAATGCATTATATTTTCAGTCCATCCACATTTCTCTGAGTGCATCTAACCCATTGCTTGGTGTATGTCTACATTTGATACCCATGTTTTTTCCAGTGATGGGCATCAAGTACAAATATATTTTATGTTTTCTTTAAACATTCATTGTGTTTGAATATATTTAAGCCCTCTTAATTGAATATATGCCTTCTGGTTGAATGTTCAAATAAAAATACATATTTATGAGTTGTATAGGTAGTAAAGACCTACATGAACTTGTGTTAAGTTTCAAGAACTGATAAATAATTTAGAGAATTGTTTTTCTAATAAAAGCAATCCTTTGACTAAAGACAAAGCTACTTGTACTGTAAGGTCTTATATAGAGGAGAGTAAGTTCTCAGAGCCTGTAACAGAGTATGAAATACAGAGTTGAAATAAAATGCTGTAGAAGGAGGTATAAGTACCTTACTCTGGTAATGTGTCATATATCCAACTTTTAAATAATATTTTATTAAAATAAAGAATACCATATACCCTAAGGATAATGAATAGAATAGAAACGTCATGGAAAGTCATTACTTTGCAGAAGAAGAGGAATTTCCAAGTGTTCTATTTAAAAGCAATCATTGTAGCCTTGATTAAACATTACATTTAACTTTAACCTTCTTATAAACTGAAAACTTGAAAACATAGTAAATTATATCAGCTTTCCTAATCCAGATGGAGGAAGCATACTCATTCCTCAAGGTAGATGCCATTTCCTGGTAGAGATACTTCTCACTGAGCATCCCCTAGAGTAACCATGGGTATAGGAAGCAGGCTAAATGTTATTAGCAAGATTAACATTGAATTCTGAAAGCTAGAAGCCCAAGTCTGAGGTAAAGTAGAGATTTTACTTAGGAAGCAGTGTTTTATTTACACTCGAGCAAGTATTTGATTAAAACCCTAGAATTATCATAGAGTGCTACATCGTTAGCATGCGAAATCCATTTAGTCTTAGAATTGGCAAGTATAGGTAGAAATCCTGATTCTGCCCCCTTGTTATCTGTATGGTCCTGGACACATTTAATCTCTACAAACTTCAATTTTCTCATATGTAAAAGTATTAACTAGCAATAAACTACCTTCTAAAATTGTGGCTAAGATTAAATCAGGTGAAAGTTCCTGGGATTCTTCATCATGTACCACTTAAATTTGTTGTTAGGATTAAGTATGATGAGCTGTGTGTGGTTCTGGGATGGTACCTGGTGCATACGACCAGGTCTTCAGGGCACACTGACATCCTGTCCTTTCTCTTCACTATGCTAATGATCATTCCTTCTCTACTTCAGGGGAAGCACAAAATGCATGTAGACACTGGAATGGAAGGTGATTGGTGTGGCCTTATTCCCGTTGGACAGTCTTGTGATCATGTTACGACAACAGGCCTAAAGTGGAACCTCAGTAAGTAAAACCCTTGCACAAAGGGTGGTTTTCTTTTTTTATTTCTTTTTTAAAGTGTGTGTGTGTGTGTGTGTGTGTGTGTATGTGTGTGTGTGTCTGGTATATACCTAGCAGTGAGCCTGTTGGATCACAGGTAGGTCTGTGTTAAACCTTTCATTGAACTGCCGGGCTATCTTCCAAAGCAGCTGCACCATTTCATATTCCTACCAGCGATGTGTGAGGTCTCCAGTTTCTCCCACAGCCTCACCAACACTTGTTACTATCTTTTTATTTTGTTTTTACACATCTTAGTGGATATGCCATCATATCTCACTGTGGTTTTATTTGCTTTTTCCCTGATGACTAATGATGTCAAACACCTTTTCATGTCTCATGGGTCATCTGTTTATTTTCGTTGGTGTAGTGTCTTCAGATCTTTTGCTCATATTTTTTTTTATTTAAAGATTTTATTTATTTATTCATGAGAGACACACACACACACACAGAGAGAGAGAGAGAGAGGCAGAGACACAGTCAGGGGGAGAAGCAGGCTCCATGTAACAGAGTATGAAATACAGAGTTTTTCTCCAGGATCACGCCCTGGGTTGAAGGCAGTGCTAAACCGCTGAGCCACCTGGGCTGCCCTTTTTGCTCATATTTTAATTACATTATTTCCCTTTTAAGGTTGAGTTGTAAGATTTCCTTATACATTCCAGAAAGTCCTTTATCAGATACATCACTTGAAAATACTGTCTCAAAGTCTTTAACTTCTATCATTTTCTGAGATTTAGTTCACTAAATTTATTAATTTAGTTTTGATGAAGTCTGATTTTCCTCTTATGGATTGTACTTCTGGTGTTGAATCTAAGAATTCTTTGTCCAGCCTTCTTCATGATTTTGTGTTCTTGAAGCCTACTTTACTTTTCAGAGAAGTAGCTATTCTAACTAAAGTAGCAAGTTCTTTTCATAGTCAAACCTCTGAGATTTTATAAGATTAGCTGCTTTTACTAAGTTTTAAAATGTTTCCCAGTACTTATTAACTGTAATGGGTCCTAGTTGTACTAAAACTGTCTGATTTGAAAGGAACAGAAAATGAGTGGATCTTTTCATGAAATAAGTGCTGATTCCAAAATAAACCATGAGGCTTGTGAAATAGGTCAACTCTAGTCTCTTTAAGAATAGTAGTAATTTAATCAAAGAGCTTTGTGGATGTCAAAGGGATTGTCTCCTGATTGACCAGTTACCTCTAAGGTTGTAAAAAACTAAAATATGGAATCTTGTCATTCTTTTTTAACATGTAAAACTCTTAGGTTCCCACGAGGAAATAAATATTTCAAGAAGTAAATAATTTGAAGATAAAAAGATATTTTAAGAGACTTTTCTATGAGCCACTGCTGCAACAATTAGGAAAAACTAGAGATATTTTGAGGCAAATGTCTAGAGAGCTCATCAGAATTTGAAAGGACAGTGAGACAGATCCACTTCGGTGCACAGAAATATATGACAGGCTTTGAAGCTGTTTAGCTGAAGCTGACATGAGCTCCCATTAGAAACTTTTTATGCAAACATTTCCAACCTAAAACAAATGTACTCTTTTAGATTTCCATTCATTCCCAGGACCCAGTCTAGACACTGGTGAAGTCCTTCTGGAACCAGCAGTGACCTCACTCTTCAGGGCTGGCACCAAGTTAGGAGGAGTACTGAGCAGGGAGGACGGTTGGCAGTCCAGCCAGTGGCTCCACTTCCTTTATCTCACGGTGATGGGACAGAGTCAGAGGATTATACAGGATCCACTAGGGCTCTCCAGAACATCTTCTGATTCCCTGTGTCCTACAGTAATGGTCATGTCCTAATTCCATGTAATGAAGCTGACTCTGGGAAGGGGGCCTTGGGCATGCCATGGCATTTAATCTTACTCTCCGTGATAATTTTTAGTCCTGCAGAAATACTCTGTACTATTACTTATTTATATATTTACAGATTGCTTTGACTTTGCAACAATAATTTTTTTCCTCTAAAATTTTATGTACAATGCATAAATAGCCACTTAATGCAGTATGCAGGGCAAGAAAACGAGACAAACTGTTTCAGCAATTCTCTGTGGTCAAAGTGCTAACTAATGGGGTCTTGTGATAGGTAATATTACATCATTAAAAAGTAGTAATAACAGCTGGGAAATGATGCAATGTCAACTTGAAGAACAGTGTCTAGATATCTTTCATGGAGAGGGCAGGGGCCCTACTTAACTCACTGTCATTGTGAAAGCAGAGACCTCGGTCAATGTCAACCTATCAGGCACACTATGAAGTGACAGGATGGCCCAGGAAGGAGAAAGAAGGCGCAGTAACTCAGGTGCTGCTCACCTCTTAGGTCAAGGAAAACCTGCAAGTGCTCCTAAGGAAACCCATCAGTTTCCCTCAGGGATGTGAGGGTGATCTGGCTGTGACACCATCACCCATTGATCACCAGGGCTGATCTTGGCTGCTCTGGCTGGCTAGGCAAGTGTCCCCTTCCACTCTCCCCACTATTCCTTGTGCATCGCTCCCAAGGCTGTGCCCTGGATCGTAGAGGACAACCTTCCCTGATAGAGGAAAATCGTTCTTTGATCAAGGGTATACGAGTAGCTGGACACCCCTGCTAGAACCTCCAGACAAGCACTCAGGGTCCATGTATAGGAAAACATAGGGTAGTCAAGCTTCCAAGACACCAGACACATCCATATGAGGTGTTGTGTGTGGCAGTCTGCCTTTCTTTAAAAAAAAAAAAAAAAAAAAAAAATTCCCGCAGGGGGTCCAGAGGCTGGCTGTGTCCCAGTCATTACCCACTCTAAAACATGATGCCCCAAGTTCTGAAGCTAATCTGATTTCCCTGTTTCAATCTGCTGTATCTCTCATTACATTCTGTCTCTAAAAAGGTGCCTTTGTACCCATCACCCAGAGTGAAACTTTACGTGTATGACAATAATTTACTTCATAGCCGTATGCTGTGAACATTCTGTGACATGTGTCTGGTACCAGGGTTTCTCTGGGCCATGTACACTTGGGAGTAAAATAGCTGCATCATAGGCAAGAGCACCTTCCCCTTTACTAGGTGTGCCATATTGCTCTGATGGTGGGTATGCCATTGTACGCTCACCCAGGAGAACGCAGGAGCTCCCATGCTCTGCATCCTCACGCGATTCTTGGTATTGTCAGATCTCCTCATTTTTGCCACTGTGATGCATGTCAGTGATATTTCGTCATGGTCTCTGGTTACCACTGAGGAAAGCATTTTTTGTAGTTACTAACCATGCTGCTTTCTTCTTCTGTGAATCACTTTATTTTGCCCTTTTAGCTATTGGACTGTTTGGTTTTCCCTTATTATTAGAAGTACTTCAGTCCAGGGATCCCTGGGTGGCTCAGCGGTTTAGCGCCGCCTTCAGCCCAGGGCGTGATCCTGGAGATCCGGGGATCAAGTCCCACGTCAGGCTCCCTGCATTGAGCCTGCTTCTCCCTCTGCCTGTGTCTCTGCCTCTCTCTCTGTGTCTCTCATGAATAAATAAATAAAATCTTTTTTTAAAAAAAGAAAAGAAGTACTTCAGTCCCAATTATCTTCTTCTTGGCTGTACTTCGCCTGTTCAGTTGAAATGCAGTTGTTTACTGCATTTCTGTATGTGTTGAGGTTAGTAAGTTAAAGGCAGTCAAATGTATCAATCTTTTTCTTGAGGATTTGTAGTTTTTGTCTGAAGTCATCTTTCTATTCCCCACAGTCATAAAGACATTCTCACATTGTAGTTTTACGTCTTATTTTTAGGTCTTTTCTTGCACCTGAAATTGATTTTTGTGTATGATATGAGCTAGAGATCTGATTTTGTTTTCCATTACCGATAACCAGTTGCCCTAGCACCATTTATCATACTTTCTCCAACCATAAGTCTTCACATTCAGGGGGATGTTTCTTGAATTTCTAGTCTGTTCTCTTGGCTTACACACTTCTTTCTGTACTGACCCCACACTGCCTTGATTACAGTAGCTTTATAATACTGAAATATGGCCAACTGGAGTCTCCCAACTTTGTGGAGAGAATTACGTGGTTATTCCTGGCTTTTCAATCTTTATAAATGTTAGCATTAACTTGATGAGTGTCAGGTACACAATTCCATTGTAAGGTTTATTGGAATTATTTTTCATTTCCAGATTATTTGGAAGAATACAACAATTGAGGAAGAAAATTCCTGTGTGATTGAGTCTTCTGTAAACATAATATCTCTCTCCATTTACTTAAAACTTTTTCATTGCTTTCAATAATTTAAAAATTTTGTCCATAAGATCCTGCACATCTTATATAAGATTTATTTCTAGCAACCCTATATTTTGTATCGATATTATAAATTACACCTTTTAAAAATTTCCATTTTGGGATCCCTGGGTGGCGCAGTGGTTTAGCGCCTGCCTTTGGCCCGTTGCGCGATCCCGGAGACCCGGGATCGAATCCCACATCAGGCTCCCGGTGCATGGAGCCTGCTTCTCCCTCTGCCTATGTCTCTGCCTCTCTCTCTCTGTGGGACTATCATAAATAAATAAAAATTCTTTAAAAAAAATTTCCATTTTCTGAGCTCCTTGGTAGTATATAGATAGACATAAAATTGATTTTATATATTATATCAGTATATTGCTGAATGTTTTTATTGTTTCTAGAGGAGGGGAGGGACAGAGGGAGTGGGAGAGAGAGAATCTGAAGCAGGATCCATATCCAGTGAGGAGCCCCATGTGGGGCTCCATCTCATGACCCTGAGATCATGACCTGAGCCAAAATGAAGAGTCAGATGTTTAACTGGCTGAGCCACCCAGGCATCTCACTTTTATTATTCCTAAAAAATGTGAGTATAGATTCATGTGGGTTTTCTATTTTTGATGGTCGTATTTTTGATGGTGATCAAGTTTTGCATTTGGTCAGGCCTAACTGAAACAGGAGCCTTAAAAAGCCTATTTCTTTGTTCCTCATGTAATATGACAGAGGTCAGTGGTTACAGGGCATGGCTTCTGTGCGTCCTCAGCCTTTGCCTCAAAATCGCAAGATGTTGCAACTCCAGCTACTCAGGTCCCACTTCAGCATCAGGAGAAAGGAAAGAGCAGAATGGGGAGTGAGAGAGGAGAGTGCCCATGGCAGGAAAACAAGGCTTCAGGGTTCCACCATTTCCAGAAGTCCTTCCTGCCTCCACCCTTTTTTGCCTCAGTGGCTTGGACTATCGAACAGCCACCCTTGCTGCGTAAGAGGCTGAGACGTGCAGTTTTGTGTCTAAAGACATGGACATCCCCAGTGACAGACAGGTGCTGTTGGGAGGAAGAGGAGAATGAGTAGGAGTCTGCTCTTCTGTCAAGAAGTGTCTTTTCTTTGTCCACCATCTTGATGAACAGTTTAGCTACACAAACAAACAAACTCTTACCTTCCCTTTCTTGTCTTGTTGCTGTTGAAGAATCTGCAGTTAAGCAAACCGATTCTTACACATTTCTAACCTGTCATTAACCCTGTCCTTTAGACCTCATGTTTTTCTTGCATGTCCTACATGTGTACTACCACATGCGTAAGTGTAACCTTTCTTTTTTTTTTTTAATAAATTTATTTTTTATTGGTGTTCAATTTACCAACATACAGAATAACACCCAGTGCTCATCCCGTCAAGTGCCCCCCTCAGTGCCCGCCACCCACTGACCCCCACCCCCTGCCCTCCTCCCCTTCCACCACCCCTAGTTCGTTTCCCAGAGTTAGGAGTCTTTATGTTCTGTCTCCCTTTCTGATATTTCCCAACATTTCTTCTCCCTTCCTTTATATTCCCTTTCACTATTATCCATATTCCCCAAATGAATGAGAACATACACTGTTTGTCCTTCCCCAATTGACTTATTTCACTCAGCAGAATACCCTCCAGTTCCGTGCACGTCAAAGCAAATGGTGGGTATTTGTCGTTTCTAATGGCTGAGGAATATTCCATTGTATCCATAGAGCACATCTTCTTCATCCATTCATCTTTCGATGGACACCGAGGCTCCTTCCACAGTGTGGCCACTGTGGACATTGCTGCTATAAACATCGGGGTGCAGGTGTCTCGGTCTCACTGCATCTGTATCTTTGGGTTAAATCCCCAACAGTGCAATTGCTGGGTCGTAGGGCAGGTCTATATTTAACTCTTTGAGGAACCTCCACACAGTTTTCCAGAGTGGCTGCCCCAGGTCACATTCCCACCAACAGTGCAGGAGGGTTCCCCTTTCTCCACATCCTCTCCAACATTTGTGGTTTCCTGCCTTGTTAACGTTCCCCATTCTCACTGGTGTGAGGTGGGATCTCATTGTGGTTTTGATTTGTATTTCCCTGATGGCAAGTGATGCAGAGCATTTTCTCATGTGCATGTTGGCCGTGTCTATGTCTTCCTCTGTGAGATTTCTGTTCATGTCAAGTGTAACCTTTCTTTCATTCTAGATGATTCTTTCACTCTGATAAGTGGTACAGTTTATCACTTGTGCAAATTCCTCAGATAAGGACATGGTGGTTCAAGCTGTGGGCAGTGATTTGCCTAAATTCACATCGTTAGGGATGGATACACACAAAAGTTTACAGAATTCAAGTCTGTAATGCTATTTTTCCCTATTTCTGATTAGTAAATGAAAGATTTTCTGTAAAAGGCAAGTTGATGTTAAAAAGAAATCACTAAAATGAATTTGGGATAAAGAGAAGAAAACAAGAGGAAGGAACATGTAGAGTGAAAGAAAGAAGTGGAAAGGATTGGCAAGAAGAATTTAAATTCTCTGGGATGGAGCTCTGAACTTCTTTATGCTTTGGCCTAAGAAAATACCAAATGGAATAGCCATCCCTCTTATTTATAACACTCAAATTGAGTGTGAAATTATGCATTCATTGTTCCTTCTTTTACGTGTTTTCAAAATCTAAAAATAAATGACAGAATGAAATAATTTTATAGCACTGAGTGAAAGAGACTCAAGACTACCCCAAGTGAAATATTTTTGAAGAGAAAAATTAAGAGAAAACCATTTGAAAAGATTTTTCATCTCAGTGGAAAATAATTTATAGTAAGTGTGTACCGGTACCAAATTTTCTGTGGGAGTCCTCTGTGAGGAGTTTTAAGTGCCAGCCTAACAAGGGAACAGCTTATGGAGCTATAAAACAACACCTGGTAATAATGCAGTTTCAGTGAGAAGGACCCTGAATTCTCACTCCATTACGGCTCTACGTGATTCTGGTCAGTTAGTGTTGTAAGTCTGGAGCGCAGGGGAGAGGTCAGTGCCAGAGATAGAAGCTTGGGAATGGCTGGCATGTAGGTGTCAGGGCTCAACAACAGCTGTGCCCACTTAGGTTATAACCTTTGGTGAGCTTGTGCCACTAATATGTGAGATATTTTATATTTTTATGTGTCTTTGTTATTATTTTTAAGTATTGCTTTTCTAGTCCAGTGCTTTAAAAATGGCACTCTTAAACTGTGACATCAATAATTCCTGTTTGATTCAAGGACAATATCTTTCCTATCCTTTTTTTTTTTAAGATTTATTTTTTAAAAGATTTTATTTATTTATTCATGAGAGACACAGAGAGAGAGAGACAGAGACAGAGACAGAAGCAGGCTCCATGCAGGGAGCCTGACGTGGGACTCAATCCTGGGTCTCCAGGATCATGCCCTGGGCTGAAGGCAGACACTAAACTGGGCTGCCGTGATTTATTTATTTTAGAGAGAGAGTGCATGGTGGGGAAGGGCAGAGGGAGAGACACTCTTAGGCAGACTGTGCACTGAGCATGGAGCCCAGTGCGGGGCTCAATCTCATGACCCCGAAATCATGACCTGAGCCAACCAGCTATGTCACCCAGGAGCCCATTATCTTTTGTATCTTACTTCTTTGATAACTGGTCACTCACTTTGAATTGAATTAAAGATATTGTTAATTTTTTTTACATAAAACACATGCATTAGTGATCAAAGATGATAATAAGGATGGATTTTTGTCTATGTGTGCCTCCGTCTCCCCCAAGGAAGCTGTTAGTGAACGTTTTCCACCCCCAAACTGTTTTCTCAAGTTTACAAATAGGTGAAATTACTTTATTTCATCACACTTAAGATGTCATCGATTATAAGATACATTATTATTTTATGTTCACTAAGGAAAAAATACTAATTATAATTGCAGAGATGAGGGGAAATGTACATATTAGAACTGATAAAATATGGTAGATCAAATAGTACAGAATTTATCAAATTATATGCAGAGACATAATTTGTTTTTATACTTTGTTTACTGACCTCAATGAAGTCAGCTAGGATTCTGATAAGGGCTGTTGATTCAGCGATCACTTTGAGAAGTAAATCCATCTTATACCAGTGTTAAGTCTTCCAATCCATGATCCTGGGGTCCTTTCATTTGGATCTTTAACTTCTTTCAACAAAGTCTTGCTGTTTTGATACTACTGTAAACTTTGTACTTCTAAATTTGTTGCTATGTATTGTTTTAATCCTACTGTGATTGGAGTTCTCTTTTTAATTTCATCTTTAGGTTGTTCATTGCAAGTATATAGTAATAGAATTGATTTTTGTTTCAACTGATCTTATATCCTTTGACCTTCCTGGATTCATTTATTAGTATTATTGGTGTTTTAGTGGATTTCTTAGGATTTTTTTTTTTATATATTCAAGATCATGTCCTCTACAAGTGAAGGTAGTTTCTTTTTAATATGAATTCTCTTGTTTCTTTTTCTTGCCAAATTGTCCTGGCTAGAACCTTCAGTACAATTTTAAATATTCAAATAATATTGAAAGCAGCAAAAATGGACATCCTTGTCCTGTTCCTGATCTTAGATGGAAAGCATCCAGGTCTTTCACCATACATATGATGCTTGCTGTTGGTTTTTTCTAGATGTCTTTTATCAAATTGAGGAAATTCCATTCTAGTGATAGTTTGCTGAGTGCGTTTATCATGAAATAGTGTAGATTTTTCTTTTTTAAATATTTTCTATTGAGATGATCATATGCCTTTTTGTGTTTTTTTTTAATTCTGTTGATTTAATGTACTACATTAATTGGATTATGGATGTTAAGGCAAATTTGCATCCTTATGACAAATCTCACCTATTCATGGTGTGCAATTCTTTTTATATATTGCTGGATTCTGTGTTCTATTTTGTTGAGGGCTTTTGCATCCATATCCTAAGATAAATTGTTTTGTAAGGTGGTTTTGTTTTGTTTTGTTTTGTGATGTCTTTGACTTGTTTTAGTATCTGAATAATATGGCTACCTACTCTTAAAGTCTAGGCATTCAAGAGGGAAACTCTGGGGAAGTCAGCCAAGGCAACAAAAGCAAGACACAAGGGAAGTAGGTCTAGCAGGCAAGATGCAGATTTGAGAAGAACAAAGCATAGAGGGAAATCTGGTTGCAGGAGATCCCTGGTGTATGTTCTGATCCAAAGACAGGTGGTACCTTGCACCTTGGCCCTCTTTTGTCTGCTTACTGCCACAAAGAAAGGAGGGGGAAGAAAAGGAGACCTACAGGGCCAGCTTGTTTCTAATGACTAAACAGCAGGGCCTGGCTGGCCCTTCTGAGGAGCAGATATCACTGAGCATTGAAGCTAGCACAACTTTATGGGGAAGAAGTTGCATTTACACAAAAACTATATGTAATATCCTATAAATGTTCTTTTAAAAATCACATGGACAGGAGAAATCTTTACCCCTTCTGTATTTAGTTAGCCATCAATAACTTTGAATGTCTGTGGCTTTGTATGATTACTTTAAAAATGTCATTAATGTTCTCATAGGCCATTTTCACTTATAAATGGAAAGTGCTAGCTATAAATTCCAGTATTGATTTGTTTTCATTAATAATTTTCCACTAAGAATCTTTTCAAACCTCAGAAATAAAAAGTTCTCTTACAAATTTATGTAAATTTAAATGTGTGATGCAGGGGGAAAGATTTATTTTTCATCATAGCCATACCTGTAATATTACATTTATATTATTTATATAACTTAGGATCATAATTGCAAATAAATATTTTCACAGAGGTTTTCCAAGGAGACTATACATTTCTATTTATAGAGTACTGAATATTTCCAAGTATTTGGTAAAACTTTAAAATGTAATAGTGATACCACTTTCATTACTCGAGGCTGTACTGAGTGATTTCTTAGGCTTTGGACTACATTATGGAACTAGCAGAATATTACTTTATTAATAGGATGTTTTAAAAAAGAAATCCTATTGATACTATGTCTTGATTTTTTTAATGCATTCTTATAGTAAGTGCCAGTAGATGACAATTTCTATGATGTATGGGCTAGACTGTGTGAACACTATCTCCTTTACTTAAATTCTAGGATAATTATAGTAGAGTAATGTCAAGATGATAGTATCACAATAATGTCATCAGTTGTTGAGACCTAGGATTTTCAACTGAAATAACTAAGATCTTAAAATGACTTCCAAATAAATAAAAAATAAATTAATCAAAATGACTTCCACAAACCACACAGCTTCCCAGAGCCGGAGCTGACCTAAAACTCAGGTGTCTCAACTCCTAGCACAGAACTTTCTCCTCCTGATCTCCTTCACTACTAGCACTGCAGGACATTTTGCTGTTTGATAATAGATCTAAGTATATATAAAGATAGATAAACTTAAAATGTGTGATGTTTGCTAGATTAAAAAATAAGCATGTTTGTATCACTCTTCATGATGTAACTTTTCAGGTGTATCAGTTTCAAATTGCTGCAGTAACAAATTACCACCAACTGGTGGCCTGAAGCAGTGCATCTATTATCCTAGAGTTCTGGAGGCTGGAATCCCAAGTTGGTCTTAAAAAATTAAAATCTCGATATTGACAGAGCTGTAGGGTATTAACAGACCTGCCTCCAGGAGGAAGCTCCAGTTGGAGAATCCTCCTCTCACCATTTCCAGCTTCCGGAGGCTGCCCACATTTCTCGACCGTGATTCCTTCCACTATCTTCAAGGCTAGCAGCATAGCATCCTCAAATCTCTCTCTCTGACTTCTGTCATTGTTACATCTCTTCCTCCAGCTCTGACTGTATAGCTTCCTGCTTTTAAGGGATTTGTGATTACACTGGGACCATCTGAAGAATCCAGAATAACTCCATCTCAGAATTTTGATTTAATCACATCTTGCAAAACTCCTCCTGCCATATGTGATTCATTCACAGGTTCTAGGGATTACAATGTAGACATTTGGTGGTAGGGGGGCATTATTCAGCCTCCCATGTCAGGACTGTAATCTATGAATTAAATAATTTTCTTAAATAATACTTATTGAATACAATTATTAGATCATTGAATCTGTGCAGTTACCCTGAAAACTAACGTGTGAAGACTTGTTTACATTGCCAGTGAGAAACTGAATTTAAAATATTGTCGTTCATCTGGCCTCTGACAACTTGTGATAAAGACTCAAGGCAAAATAAAAACAAATTGTGTGAGCACAATTTATTTGGTGTCCACAAAGAGAACAAGGGTACCAGTTTCCATCCGTCTGGTTTGTCTTCTTCAAAGATTGCTGTCAGGTTTAGCCAAGTATATATCCTGATCCGTGGAATCATGTGGAAAGTCAGGTTTACACAGGCCAGAGCCAAAAGCTCCATTCAGCTGTAGAGTTCTAAAGCAGTCTCTTATTAGACATACTCCTTTTATTTTAATCCTTTTTATACTTCTTAACTTGTTTAACTTTTGAAGCTGTATTTACATGAGAAACTGATAGCTTCTATCCAAAACAGGCAAAAGGGTCACCTGGGTGGCCCAGTTGGTTGAGTGTCTGACTCTTGATTTTGGCTCAGGTCATAGATCTCAGGGTCATGAGATTAATCCCACATTGGGCTCTGTGCTTAGCACAGAATCTGCTTCAGATTCCCTCTCCCTCTGCCCTTCTCCCCATAAAACAAATAATAAATATTAAAAAAAAAAAAACAGGCAACAGTCTGATGTGTGATTAAGATGGTGAAAAAACAAAAGGCAGAAAATTTGACTCTTCCTTAAATTGCTTTTATGGCCACATATTTTTAGTCTCAGGGCTCTAAAGGTCATTAGAGACCAAGCAGGTATTAATGAATTAACAGGACACATACTCTATCAAACTACTAGTTTGTTTATGCCACTGCCACTGTTATTTCTACCCTTTATACACACCCCAAACCACATGCACATACCTGTACTATGAGATATTACAAGTTTGGGCTTCCTTAGTGTGTACCTAGATTTCGTCAGTCAGGAGTAATAGGCCACAAAACTGCCACTCTTGATAAGTTCTGAATATTAGCACTGAGGAATCATTGCACAAAGTGACAATCATGGTAAACTCAAGGACCTAGCTTTGATGAAGAAAGCAAAGTTAGTGGTGATATTGAGACACAGTAGATATTATTTCTCTGGAGAGAAGAATACATAGAGGAGCAAGACTATTTTTAGACTATGTCATTGAGAAAGGTTTTCAAATATTATATTCATAAGCAGATATTACATTTTCAGACATTTCAGGCTAGTAACATATGGCCTACTACAAACTTGTATTAAATATATATTTCATTAACTCAGCTCCAGTTCTGGTTTCTGTGTAGTAGGATTTGAACCAGACATGAATGATTTTTCTTCTCTTAAGGCCTTGCCCTCTTGGATTCTGCTGAGAGCACAAGGAACCAACAATAATTTACTATATGCCATAATCATCCTGTTTTGTTTTGAGAAAACTCCCTACAACCTGACAACACACATTTATTATGGTTGATTCTAGGCATTTAAATATGAAAACAATTAACGTGCATTTGTAGGGAATATGACAAATGGGAATTTGCGAGCAGACCAATTTTTCACTGACCTGCATTCAAGAACACTATTATAACTCAGGTTGGCCTCCCCAATTTTTAAATGAGTTGATTTCCTAGTATTTATGTGGGCAGGTTGACGGATGAGAATGACTTTAGTGTAAGCTCCAGAGTCGCCTTCTTTTTCCACTCCTCCAGGTTGTACTTTTGTGCTGATTCAGATGTGCACCCCTGTGCATTCAACCGTCCGGTTAATATATTGAGACGAGAAAGCAATAACTTTTAGTCATTACATGAATTGTAGAGAATGAATTGAGGGGTGCAGGTGAATAAACTTTTAATGTGGGAATAGATCACTGGGTATAATCCTACTTTGCATTGTGCATAGCACTTTCATGTATCCCACCTCTCTTCTGTATTCTCACTGTCATTCAGGTTTAACATCAACCCCCCTACCAACACAGAGTGATATTGTCCCCATTTTATAAATGAGGAAATTTGAGTCACAGGTTGTTAAATGAATTGTTCAAGTTCATATTTCCTGAGTCCTCTTTGCACCTAGGTCGGATCCATCACTGGTGATTTACATAGCTATTTGTAAAAGCTTTGGACATAGTGAAATATCCTATCTCAAAATCCTTTATCTAAAAGAAAGTGGCATTTTCCTTGAACTTGGGCAGCATCAAGACAAAGGAGATAGAATTAACACCTTCGCAATGAAAATCATGTTGCAAGCTCCACCCAAGACACTCCTTTCTACTCGGCAGGACACAGATCATACAGTAGAATCCACATAGCTTTCTAGAGCGGGTAATCCAGGTGTCATTTATGCTCACTGTGATATGATTTCTGGGGTGACTATAAACCAAATGTCAGTCACTATGGTTCTCAGGATACTTGTAATAAAGATTCAAGGTGGGGGACGCCTGGGTGGCTCAGCACTTTCTTCCGCCCAGAGTGTAATCCCTGGGTCCTGGGATCAAGTCCCACGTTGGGCTCCCTGCATGGAGCCTGCTTCTCCCTCTGCCTGTGTCTCTGCCTCTCTCTCTGAGTCTCTCATGAATAAATAAATAAAATCTTTAAAAAAAAAATAAAAGCTTCAAGGGGGAAAAAGATGTATTTAGCATTCACAAAGTAGAGTAAATGGTTAAAATAGAATTTTTGAGTGTCTGCAGATTCAAGGATGAAAAAGAAAGAACAGTGATGAAAGGGCAGGATGGCTTGGTTGCAGAAGGCATAGATTGCATGCAGGTTTCTCAGCAGTGAGCTGCCATTATGTCCTCTAGATTGCTTGGAGGCCAAATTGTGAAAAAGTGTAAAATATTTGGAGAATACTAGGCTTAAACTAAAAGAAGGGGAGATCAAACTGGGGAAATATCCAGTATGTAGATTAAAATAGAAGCATCCACATAAAAGGGCTTTTCTGTATAACTGTACCCCAGGTCAAGTTTGTGAAGATATTTTTACTTTTTTTTTGGTGGGGGGGAGCTGTAGTTCATGGGAAACTCAAGGTACAAATTACACAGAGAGGAGGTAAGTTCTCAAGCGTAATTCTTCATCGAGGAACTACACTGAATTCTTTCCTCTTCCAGAGAAGAGAGGGTAGAGATTTTCTGGCTGTAAGATTTAGAAACAGCCAGAAAATGGGACAAATCAATGCTTTAACCCCCTTGACCAAACAAGTCTCTGGAGATTACTGTATAACATATAAAAGTTTGTACCTTGAGTGTCCCTCAAAATGCAGCAGAAAAATATATGCTGCGGGTTATCTCGGTTAGTAACGAGGACAAAAGAGGACAGTAGGGTTTAGATTCTGACTCTAAAATGAAGGAGTTCCATGGTACTGGGAGCCCCTGCAGACTCTGCACCCGAGGATTGGTAAATGATGTCAAGACTTTTTTCAGTTTGAACACTGGCTGCTAGCACCACAGAGGAATGGAAGAATCCAGATTATAAGTGCCAACAGCTTAGATTTTCAAGGAGACCTCCGTCTCCTCAGTTAGCTATGTGTGGGCAATTAAGAGAAGCAGTAGTCGGACCAGAATCAGGGGGTGTTTGTCGGAAAGCTGTGTCAGGGCTGACATGGTGTTGTGCGGACCCATCTCACAGAGGTCTCCTGTGATGTGGTTCATTGTATGAAAGTGCTTTGAACACCATGGAAGAGGACATCCTGTGGCATCACCACAGTTCATAATCTCCTGCTGAAGGTGAAGCCAGGAATGGGAAATAATTACTGTCCCTCATTTACACTGAGGCAGAGTGGTAGCTCTGGCTGTATCCAATAAATCGCTCTTTGATGGAGATTCATTAGTACTATTGTTGTGTCTCAGCAGCCCTGGTGTCAACGTCACGCTTTGGCTTCCTTCTCAGTTTAATTGCAAGGTTTCACTTTGGGCAAATCTCATTGGCCTTTTTCAGTCATCTGTTTTCTGGACCCATTTAGTTGCAAATTAACAACCCCTCTCTCTCAACTATCTATCCCTAAATCTGGTTTTCCTTCTATGTGTGTATATGTATGTCTGTGTGTGTGTCAAAGAATGTACTTAGAAAAAAAATTACTCAAACAAGAAGGCTTTCTGATTATTTTTTTAGGCGGCTACAACTGATAATAAACTTTTATTTTTAGCCACTTAAAAAAATATATTGGGGCACCTGGGTGGCTCAGTGGTTGAGCATCTGCTTTTGGCTCAGGTCATGATTCCAGGGTCCTGGGATTGAGTCCCCCATTAGGCTTCCCATGGGGAGCCTCCTTCTCCCTCTGCCTATGTCTCTGCCTCTCTCTGTGTCTCTCATGAATAAAAAAATAAAATCTTTAAAAAAAATAAAAAATATATTTAGAATGTATTGGTGGCAGTTTAAATGTGACATGTTAATTAAGAAAAATTTACACTTGTGGTGTTTGTAATTGACCTGCACAGACAAGGATATGGTACAGACAAGGATAAAGTTTTATTTCCTACTGCCTTGTCTGGTACATGCTAATTACTACGTGAATTACCTAAATAGGTTTCACCCCTTATAGAAGGATGGGATAGATACATTACTCACAGGGGGAAATCTGGTTTGTGCTTGTAGGACAAAGTAAGGACAGTGATTCTGGCTTTGTTCTTGTTCTGGTTCTGCTGTGATTCTAATACAGCGATGAGCCCTCCTCTCACCTGCCCCAAGTACTGAGTTCTCTTTTGTTGAAAATGAGTGACTTTGAATGAAATCATCTCAGTCTCTTTCATGTCTAGCGTTGGTCCTCTTTATTCTCAGTAGCAGAATTGTACTGTTTTGTTTTTCCTCCTGAATGCCTGTGAAGAGCATTTGAGGTCCAACGCACATGCCTTCTCCCCTCCAAGGCTTGAGCCCATCTCCCAGTAATCCCAGTATGTTTTCTCCCTTTAACATCTCCCCCAGCCTCCTGCTGCTCTTACTCATTTCCAGTGGCCACTTCAAATCATATCCTTCATGAAGCTTTCCTAACAAAATGTGATTTCTCTTTCCTTTCAATTCCAAAAATGGGCTGTGCAGCCTTTCTGCGTATTTACCTGTTAGCATCTTTCCTTGGTGCAGATTTCTTACTCCCTGCACTAGAATGCATTTGCCTCAAGGGTTTGGTGCCTGTTACCTGGGATGCCTCCTAGTAGGCTAGAATAACACCTTGCGTGTATTATGTCATTAGCATTCTTGTTTCAATTAGCACGTGCATTTTCCCCACGTGAATTCTGTCACAGAGTCAACTGCATGTTAGTGAAAGATGCTGAGGCAAGAGTTCTTTATCATAAACCTTTAAAACAATTAGGATAATAAAAAATAAGTTGAATTTTATTGGTGAAAATAGCTGTGAAGTCTGCCAGAAGTTGATGAGGCTTAAAGTAATGCCATTCAGGATGTGATTATAAGCAGAGATGGTTGCTGAGTGTAAGGGTGTGTTGGAGAGGGCCCTACTGAGGAATGGTCCAGGGACGCCTGAATTGAGAATCTCACCTTATTGGGGATTTGGAGTTTTAAAGGAACTCACTCTTCCCCTAGTTCATTTCTCTTGCCCATTTCTTCACTGCTCTGAGCATGAGGCAAGGTCTGAAACATTTCATTTTTTGGTCCTCCCTCCCTCTTTTAAAGATGTATTTATTTATTTTAGAGAGAGTACACACAGGGATCTCAAGCAGACTCCTCACTTAGAGCAGAGCCCAGTATAGGGTTTGATCTCACAAGCCTGAGATCTGACCCAAGCTGAAATGAGCTTAAGCAATAGAGTCACCCAGGTGCCCCTTGTTCCCTTTTTATAGATGTTGAAGATCATATTAAACTATAATTTGAGGACAAGTGTCATAAAAACAAAGGGAAATGAAATTGGTTCTCTCATTGTGTGTCTATTCATGAAACTTTTAAGATTTGCTTTGCAGAAAGAGGGAGAACAAAGAATCCTAGGTCTATTTTACTGTGTCCTATGGGGTGTTCTTACAGTATTACCTAAATGTAAAAAGTGCATTCATCTTTGTTGCAATTATTTTGCATCCTTATCTTACCCACTTAACTAGGTTGTATACTTCTTTTAGTTGATGAGCCCCTTAGATTTTATTCCCATCCTATTTAGTAAAATCCTTAACACGAGATGTTTAAATGACTTGATTAATAATAGGACTCTGGGGCAGCCCCGGTGGCCCAGCAGTTTAGTGCCGCCTTCAGCCAGGGTCGTGATCCTGGAGACCTGGGATCGAGTCCCACGTTGAGCTCCCTGCATGGAGCCTGCTTCTCCCTCTGCCTGTGTCTCTGCCTCTCTTTCTCTCTCTCTCTCTCTCTTTCTCTCTCTCTCTCTGTATGAATGAATGAATGAATGAATGAATGAATAAATAAATCTTTTAAAAAATTATAGGACTCTGTGTCAAAGTCACTCCATCCTTTTTGTATTCAGACCTTACACATTTCTCTAGCATTGTCAACTAGAAGTAACTAATGAAGTGGTTACTTAGCCTTGGAAACAAGCTTATTTATAGGTTGGTAAGAAATAGTGGATTCTTGGTGGGGGGAAGCAAAGAAGGAACAATGAGGAAGGAAGGGAGGGAGGGAGGGAAGGAAGGAAGGAAGGAAGATTGTATAGGTCATTTGAAGAAGCCACTGCCATTTAAAAAGGAAATAATGAGTAGGAAAATAGGCAAAAGAGAGTGAAATTGTTGGATTTCACTGAAGGAAATCCAATTTCACTCTTGAAAATGCAGAACAGTAACAGCACAGTAGGGATGGAAGCCAGATTTCTGCTTCTTAAGGTGATTAGAAAGGAGTTTTGAGTGAATTCCAAGAACACAATGGCAGTAGACATATTAACTTTTAAAAAGAAGTTTATCAGTGATTGAGGAAAAACTAGAGGTGTAGAGTTTTATTATCAAGGCAGCCTTTATGTCCAAGGTGTAAAAGAAGTCTGTCTATGTTGAAAGTCAAAGGAAGCCTAGTAGCTGCAGAGACCCAGAGAGAGGTGGGGGATGTGGGAGATAGGTGCGTCCAGTGTGCAATACCATCCCTCAGGAGGCTGGAAGGTGGAATCCAGAGTAGAGGTGAAGGCTTTTAAGAGAGGTATGTTTAGCTCTACCTTGAAAACCAGGAACGAAGATCAAATGAGAGGTGTGGCACTAGGCATTAAGGTGGGAAGACACTTACGGATGAAGGCACTAACCTTAAGTGGCATGGATCTTTACCAGTACCTCTGTGAAAGCATCAGCAGGTAAACCACTGGGTATAAGATTGATTTAGAAAGTTTAAAATACCTATGAAGGAGAGGGTGTTAAGATACTAAATAACTTCTGAACAAATTTTAGACCACAGCAAGGACTAACTGTGGAAGATTCCTCAGTTATGACTTCTTCTCTAGCAGAATTCTGGAGTGTGGAAGGGGGTGGGGTGTGGTTTGACCAAGGGCAGTGGAGCCTCGGGCAGTAGCTCTGAAGTCCCCATGAGTTGTAAATTCTACCACAAATAATCATAACTATGTGTAAGTACTAATGATTTTGATCGATCCAAAAAAATTCGCTGAAGCAAGTTAAGGGTCACTCTTCACATGTCTCCTTGGTGATTCAATGTGCTTCGTAAGATCGAGAGGACACCAGTGGGATAGGTTCATAGTTACAGGGCCTGGGTGTACTTAACACCATCATCTCTTGGTGCTTTGTGCTGTGTGAAGGACTGTTACTGATTTACTTTAATTCTTATGGCAATCACAAATCATGTAGAGTGTCACAGTTGAAATTTTACAGTTAGCTGTGTTTTCTGTTTAATTTTACCCATGAGCATATTTTTAATGAAGAAGATAGGAATAGAAGAAGAAGAAAATGCTAGTAGTACCTCAATAACTATTATAGTTGCACCTCAACAATCTGAAAACTCCCGTGTGGCTGGGCGGGCAGTGGGGTAGCACTGTCCTGTCAGTCAGTACAGCCAAACACATTTAAGACAAATTTGTTACCTGGAAGTCAACTGATGTATTTTGCCAACTTCATTTCTCATTAAGAAAATGCCCTTGTCTGCTTGGTCTGCTTCTGAGTCCTTTCTGCTTCCTTTCATTTGTGCAGCTCCTCTAGCTCCTTCTTACTTGCTGGGTGATATGCTTTCCCAACGCAGGAATCCTTTAAAAAGCCAGTTAGATCTTTAAATGTACACAATTGAATTTTATGGGGTTTTTTTTTCAACCATATAGAAGATGTGGAAGAGGCAGTACCTAGGAGGGAATCAAAGATAATACCTGAGGTGAATCTAAAGTGAAACATTTTGCCAAGTGAGTTTCTGTTTAACAGTCTGACTATAAATAAGATATGCTTGGAGAGCTCCCTCAAAACAAAAGTTTAAGGAACTCTGTTCATCACTGTGATCCAATTCTGCTGTCCCTAAATCCAAGAATTTTCCATGTGTGTGGAGTCCACCACTAGATGAAAGGCTAAGCTTTCAATCCGTAGTGAAAACCAAATAGTCTTCAGTTCACTGTTGTCAGTCATCCCTGATTCAAGGCCACTGCCCTAGAATGGCCCATTTATTGATGACCTGACCTCCATGGCTTCCATTCTCTGCATCCCATCTTCTTTTCTGGGCTTCTACAAGACAGCAGCTGCCTTTTGAAGATTTATACCCCCCAACCAGATGTGATCTTTCATTTCCCTGAATCTTCAGAGTATCTTGCATGTCGGTTTAAGCCACTCATAGCCTTGGATTGTAATATCTGTATAACTGCCTCTGCCCTTTCCCTAACTAGATCATAAATTTCTTAAAGGCAGAAACTGGGTCCTGATCATTCTTGGACCCTCTAAATCACAATTGACATCCCTTGGACATCAGTGAACCAATGTAAAGCTTGGAAGGAAGAGGTGGTGGGTTTCTAATCTCCCAAACCGCCATAGTCATAGAGAAGATGTGTCCTAGAAGTTTGGAAAGGGTTACATGAGATAGTGTACATAAAGTGCTGGACACAGAGTATAATAAGCAATGGACATTATTATGGTGATGATTTTTATGGGTGGCCAAAATATCAATCTCAAGAGGACCCAAGAGTGGCCCATCCTAAGTGACTATCTGTCATCCTGGTATCGATAACATTCTGAAATATTGACTGTTGTAGAGCCAATGAGATATGATAGCAAAAATTCAGCTGAGAATACAGGCCTATATCCTTAATTAAGAAAAAAAAGTGAACAGTGGAAAATCACTTCTGAGTCTTATAAATAGGAAATTGGATTTCCTAATGGGTAATTTAAAATACTTTGGGAACATAAATATACCTGGAGCACTCAAGCTATAAGTTGGTGACTCAGAGAACGAGGGCACAGAATCCTGAAATAAGCAACAGCAAATGGCCACTTAAGCTCTTAAAGAGCAAATTGCAGAAAATAAATTAATTCACTTAAATATGCATGAATCTCCTGAGTGGTGGAATATGCTGAAATGGTGCTGAATGATTTCCTTTGTTGTGTGTGTTCTGAAGTATTAATAATGCCTTGTGCTTTGTGCCCTGTACCTTTGATTAGAACAAATCCCAGAACCTTTTGCCTTTTTAAATTGTTTTTAAAGCAATTTTGATGATAAAACAGGAAATTCCAGTCAAAGTACAGATTGGTCTCATTGATTTGGAAAAGTGGACAGCAGGTTTTGCAAAGGATAGATGGATCTCAAAGGGAATGGGAACTGATTCAGATTAAATTGTTAGAAGAGATCTTTGGGGAGGCTGACATAATTTTGCAGAAACTTCTTAAAAGTTTGAAACTTGTTAACCTTTCCCCCGAAACACATGCCAAGATTTTATCAACCTCTCTGATACTGCATGGCACAGCAGTTTACGTTCCAAGAATCTATGCCATTGTAGACTACAGGGTATATTTAGAATATTTGTCAGAATTATTACTCAGTTATTTCCAGCACTTTTCATATCCTTTAATTTTCATCGTGGGAACCACAGACATGAAAATGCTGGGGCTTCATGTCCTAGCATACTTAAAAACAAATTCTACAGTCATATAATTGAATAAGTAAAGGAAAGGGGCCAGGAAGAGGAGGCAGAGACATCAAAAGTAGAAGCAAATGATCAACTAAAGGACTGTAATGTTTGAGGCCATATTCTAGCTGATGTTTTTAAAGGAGAGGGCTTTAAGGAAGTTACTGTTTGCCCAGCACACACCCATTATTAGGGCAGCTTTCTTTTATGGCCGCGTTTCATTTTTGATGCCAACTAGTGAAGGGGAACTTGGCGGCAGAGTGAGGGCTGGTGCCAAGAAGACCCGAGTGATGGGGTGGTTAAGGCTTAGAAAAAAATTTGGCAGCCCTGCCTGAGAACAAAAATAATCAAAAGAATTGCCAAGAACCATAAAACCAGGGGAGTAGGGATATGAAATGCATCAACTTGATTTTCTGAACATGGAGAAATATTAAATCTATTCTAAGTCTGTTATGATGTCCATGTATTTTTCTGTATTACAGGAGTTTCTGTATTATAGGAATTTCTATTTTGCCTTAGGGCTATGAATAGGATCAAGTCAGATCAAGCTTTTTTTTTTTTTTTTTTTTTTTTTAAGTTTGGAAAAACATACTTTTCTACATGGTTTAGATAATTTGTAACTTAGGTGTGTGTGTGTGTGTGTGTGTGTCTTTGTGTGTATCCCTATTGTTGAATATTTCCTTTGATGCCAAAGGCTCATCATTTATATGCTAATTTGTTCTCTTGGGAAGCTATGATCTGTCACAATTACAAACAATATTTGAAGAGAAATCTTTTGTAACAACTATTAAATGAAACAGCACATTCCAAAAAGATGGTATAGCATCTGCAAGAATATGTCATGATAAGTCAGAAGTATTGACGTAGCTCAAGTGCACAGCAGAGGTGCTGATGAGAGATGCTGCTAGAAATGTAGGTGGGGTCAAATCACGAAAGGGTTGTGAACCGTGAGAGGAAGTCTGGATTTCTCTGTAGGCAGTGGGTCGAGATTGTGAACAGAGAAGGGAAACAATCACCTTTGTGTTTAATGAAGATGACTCTGGAATCATTGTTGAATTGGATTAGAGAAAGATATAGTAAATATTTTTTTTCTTTTTAAAAATCAGTCCAAATAGGAAAGTAGAACCTTATGTCAATTATCTGACTAAGCATTCAAACACAGCATTCCTTTTACTCTAAGGGTAAGATCTGTTGAGTGACTTTTTTTTTTTTTTAAATGATGGCTGCATTTAATATATTATCTTTTTCAGTATGTACCATTGACCTTTACAATTCCAAGTTCAGGGGTGCCTAGGTGGCTCAGTTGGTTGAGTCTCCAGTTCTTGGTTGTGGCTCAGGTCGTGATCTCATGGGTCCCTGAGATCAGTGGTCAGGCTCTGTGCTCAGAGGGGAATCAGCTTGGAGATTCTCTCCCTTTGCCCCTCCCCCTGCTTGCATGCTCGCGTGCGCGCTCACTCTCTCTCTCTCTCTCTCTCTCTCTCTCTCACTCACTCAAATAAATATTTTGAAAATTTATAAAATTCCAAGTTCAACTCCATGTCTGCTCATAAAAGAGTGTATTCTCATCTTCAGTCACATAATTTGTGGGATGGCTTGGTTCTTTCCAACAAAAACAAGCCTGGAAGTATCTCTTATCTTTGTAAAATGTCCCAAATCTGTTTCTGTAATTTATTCTGTCTTGTGTTCTGTCCCAAACAGATGATCTACCAGTTTCTTGCTTAAAACAGGGTCATGCGGGTAGCCCGGGTGGCTCAGCTGTTTAGTGCTGCCTTCAGCCTGGGGCGTGATCCTGGACACCCGGGGTCAAGTCCCACATCGGGCTCCCTGCTTCTCCCTCTGCCTGTGTCTCTGCCTCTCTCTCTCTCTCTGTCTCTCTCTCTCTTTCATGAATAAATAAATATAATCTTTAAGAAAAAAAAAACAGGGTGATGCAATTTAGAGGACCAAATGTACTATCAGTGAAGTCCGTGGACATTAGGAAATCTTCACAATTCCAGCAATTGCACTGCTGGGGATTTACCAGCAGTGAAAGACTCAGATGCAATGAAACGCCGGGGCACCTGCACCCCGAGGTTTCTAGCAGCAATGTCCACAGCAGCCAAACTGTGGAAGGAGCCTCGGTGTCCATCGAAAGATGAATGGATAAAGAAGATGTGGTTTATGTATACAATGGAATATTCCTCAGCCATTAGGAATGACAAATACCCACCATTTGCTTTGACGTGGACGGAACTGGAGGGTATTCTGCTGGGTGAAGTAAGTCAATCAGAGAAGGATAAACATTCTATGGTCTCATTCATTTGGGGAATATAAAAAATAGTGAAAGGGAATAAAGGGGAAAGGAGAGAAAATGAGTGAAAATATTAATGAAATAAGTCAATCGGAGAAGGACAAACATTTTATGGTCTCATTCATTTGGGGAATATAAATAATAGTGAAAGGGAATAGAAGGGAAGGGAGAAGAAATGGGTAGGTAATATCAGAAAGGGAGACAGAACATAAAGACTCCTAACTCTGGGAAACGAACTAGGGGTGGTGGAAGGGGAGGAGGGCGGGGGGTGGAGGTGAATGGGTGACGGGCACTGAGGGGGGCACTTGACGGGATGAGCACTGGGTGTTATTCTATATGTTGGCAAATTGAACACCAATAAAAAATAAATTTATTATAAAAAAAATATCAGTGAGGGTGACAAAACGTGAGAGACTCCTAACTCTGGGAAATGAACAGGGGTAGTGGAAGGGGAGGTGGGCGGGGGGTGGGATGACTGGATGATTGGCACTGAGGGGGGCACTTGGCGGGATGAGCACTGGGTTGGGTGTTATGCTATAATTTGGCAGGTGGAACTCCAATTAAAAAAAATTTTTTTTAAATCTTCACAATTCCATACCTAGAACCACACACCCACTCTGCTGCATTTCACACTACCTGCTGCTGCTTATAGAAGGATTATACTTATAGGTAGAATTCAAGTATTACCTGTAGAGATGTACTTATGTAGATACCAACTGTTCATTGATGCTTCATTAAGAGTATATGCCCTGGGATCCCTGGGTGGCGCAGCGGTTTGGTGCCTGCCTTTGGCCCAGGGCAGAGACCCGAGATCCTGGAGACCCGGGATCGAGTCCCACGTCGGGCTCCCAGTGCATGGAGCCTGCTTCTCCCTCTGCCTGTGTCTCTGCCTCTCTCTCTCTCTCTCTCTCTCTCTCTCTCTCTGTGACTATCATAAAATTAAAAAAAAAATAAGTATATGCCCTATAATAAATGAAAAGTGGACACTTTTAAGAACTTTCAGTATGAAATAGTGTTCTATCGCCATTATTTTTCTAGTGATTAACTTTTCTAATAGCTCTGCGAGATGTTTTTCTAATCAGTGCACATGAGCCATCATCAAAACTAGAATTCCTAATTCTGAGCCAAAACAGTTGGAGACCAACCAAATCAGGACCTTTAATAAGGTTTCTGGGGGAAAAAAAATCCATCAATCATTCATTCCCTTCCCAGGTCTGTGTACATTACTGAACAAATTTGTCAAACTTTTTCTACTAAAAAACCTTTAAGGAATTTGAATAGTATACCTATTAGCATATAGTATTATCTAATCAAAATATGATTAGTGAGGGTGAATCAGCTAATGTATTCATAATTTTAATCGTGTTAACAGCTCTGAAATTGGCTGGTAATTGCTTTAGAATTAGAGGTTCTAATTTGTACATTGGTAATGTGTTTCCAATCACCAGCCAATATAATAACAATAATACATTATATTTCTCTCTTCATTGAGATCAAGATGGACAGCTGAGATAGGATCTTTCCACCAGAACTGGATATCAAACTTTTTTCCTTAATATTAAAAACTTCTGAAGTTTCTGAAGATGGCAAGGCCATGTTTCGCCTACACTGGTCAAGCCTCTCCTGTTTTCTGTGGTTTTAATTCAGGGGAAGTCTGTGACCAGGAACAGCCTCCTCCATGTCATTATCACTGTCAGCAGTTCCCTAGGTCATGTACCAAGCAAAAATGCTCTGTACCCCACCGAAAGCCAGAAGCTTGGCCACATAGTTTTATCCATGTTTATGGTAGGCATCCATCAAGTTAATATAAATCAGAGAGACTTCAGAGAAAAAGATTCCATTGCCTGTGAATATTTCTAACAATGTCTTTTAAAACTCAAGTATGTTAACACAGTGATTTTAAACATTTTATTAAATTGCAAAACCCTTTGCTCAACCACAATTTTACCTAGAACTGTAAACCATAAACGTAGATAAACAACTATTTTGTTTGAAGTATAATACTGCTGTTACAACAGATACTAACTTATCACATACTTTTTTTTTTTAAGTTACTGAAATGAATTCATAACATTGCACATACAGTTCTTACTTTGGTTATGGCCTCTGCTTTATTTTTTTCTGCAAGAAATAATAGCTAATAAATACAAAGTGAATACTTCAGGCTTCCTGAAGTGTCAAAAACTCTTTTGAGGCACTTCTATGAATTGTCTTCTATAATCCAGCAGTGTGAAGTAAATTTCGCAGGTGAGTAACTAAGTTATAGAGATGAACTTTGTTGCCTGGGGTCAGGAAGCCTCTAAGCAATAGAGTTGGAACAGACCTCTGGCCATCTGATTCCAAATACCTCCTCCTACTAAAAGTAAAAATAAACCTTCACTAGGATCTCAGAATTCACAGGGCTGCTATAGAGAGGTTTTTGTCAGACATCTTTGAAGAGAATCTTGTGGAGAATTAGTTGCCTTATAGCTTTCTGGTAAATTAGCCCACAGGCCAGGGGGGTTGTCTTAGTACCTTCTTTTTTACCATTTGAACTATTTTTGAAGTAAAAGAGTGTATCAACCATGGCTGCACAGTGGAATCACCTGGGAGGTTATAAAATGTACTGAAGCCTGTACTCTTCTGTTCTACATGTGGAGGGTCTGATTTAATTGGTCTATCTCCGTTGTTACCTGGATGTTGTATTTTTTTGCTTTTTGTTTTAACTCCCTAAGTGTTTCCTGTACAAAGTTAAAAAGGGCTACATTTACAGCTAAGCCACTTTTCTGCTGTGATCATGCTCTGCTCACAGAGGGCATACATGAGATGGGTATACCTGAGAGTGGGATGGGCTACTCAGATCATTCCAGGTTACGTTTTCCATGCCTAACACTACATGTTTTGCCAAAGGGTGGTGGGCAAATAGACCACCTGGGAATATGGAGTCATTTTTTTCCTTTTTTTTTAATTTAAATTTTGTTAACATACAGGGCAGTATTAGTTTCTGGAGTAGAATTCAGTGATTCATCATTTTCATACAACACCCGGTGCTCATCAAAAGTGCCCTCCTTAATGTCCATCCCCCATCTAGCCCATCCCCCACCCCCTCCCTCCATCAACCACCCACAGTTTGTTCTCTATCACTTATGGCTTGTTTCCCTTTCTTTTTCTTTTTTTTTTTTTTTTTCCTTTTCCCTCTTCCCATATGTTCTCTGTTTTCTTTCTTAAGTTCCACATATGAGTGAGATCATATGGTATTTGTCTTTGACTTATTTCACTGAGCATAATTTCCTGTAGTTACATCCATATCATAGCAAATGGCAAGATTTCCTTCTTTTTGATGGCTGAATAATATTTGTGTGTGTTTCTGTGCATGCCACATCTTCCTTATCCATTCATCAATCAATGGACATTTAGGCTCTCTCCATAGTTTGGCTATTGTTGTTAATGCTGAGTCTTTAAATGACTGTTCTTCTATAATTCCACAGAACCCAGTATTCCCCCAAAATTCCCAAATGAGCTCTTGAAAAACACTCTCAGTTGGTCCTGTTCATTGTACATATGTTTTATGACCCCCTAGCTTTATACCTTTGTGATATGAAAAACAATAAAATCTCAAGTTCGGACAAGCACTATTTTGGATAATAGAACACAGGCCTGGAAATGTTAACATTCTGCATGAAGGAAGCATCTTGTTTGTTTATTTAGCAGTAGTGGCTAAAAAACCTATTCTTCATATGGGTCTCTTACTATTTCTTTCATGACCCACATAGCTGCTTTCAGCTAGAGGGCATGCCCTTAGGACTATGGCAGAGCCAGATGATTAGTGTCTGGGCAGGCGGTGGGGGCTCGTAGCCCTAGCAACATGCAGGTACATACATCCACACATACATGTACAGGTCCATAGAGATGGGGAGGGAAGGGAGGGAAAAAAAGAGAAGATTGATTTACATGCCTGTCACTACATGTTTTGCCAAGGGGTGGGCAAATAGATTAGCTCTCTTTTCTGTGATTGCATGTGCGGGCAATCATGCTTCCATCTAGAGTAATTAAACATATTCATTTGTTTTCTCAGAAATAACTAAAAGTAGATTATATGCCATGAAGCGATTTTCACTTCAGAAAACAAATACTTGTTTAGTAGTAGAACACCAACTCCCCCAAAACATGCATTCACTCCTCTTTCCCCTCCTACTAATTTTGGTGTGTTCATTTTTTTTTTTAAATCATGGCTGTTGAGTTCTAGTAAGTTTACTTATGCTGTGATATTAAGGATGTTCCTTTTATAAATTACTAATTTAAATTTATATTGTGTTTACTCCTTTTTTCCCTTTTTGCATTCAGATTAAATGATAATTTTTTTATATAACTTTATATTTCCTGTAGATAAGTTTTCATTTTTCTGAGGATTTTGTTAGAACATGGATTAACAGAATCCTTGGAAGCGTGCAGACAGATACTTGCCTAGGAAAGATATGAATGGAGGAGGAAAAAAATAACCAATGTGCTCAAAATCAAAGCCTTCCGGTCGCTGGCGTAGAGAGCAGAAGAGCAGAATTCTCTCTTGGATAGCTCCCCCATTAGTAACTGTGGACTATGAATGCACAGAGCAATTAGTATTGAATCAGGGAATCGCTAGAGTTGTACTTAACTTTTTTTTTTCAATTAAAATATGTCATGTGCAATATTAAAGTAATTGAAATTATTACATCAAATGATACACTGACCTTATAGTAAATGTGTAGAATTCTCTAAAACAAACTTCCCAGCTAGCTGTTGAATAAAACCTTGACGCATAGGGAAGGAGAGTAATGTTATGCTTTGGCAGTTTATTTGTTGGTTTTCTGATCCAGGCTGTTGCCCAGCCAGGATTCTGAGAGCCCTGGGGTCCTTGTTGGATTCCTTTTAATACTTCAACCTCTAGATAATTGAAAAATAAAATCATTGTGGTATACTTGAGGAATTGCAGGTCAGGATTGATAGATTACATCCTTTCTCTCTCTTTTTTGTCCAGATTGTCATCCTGCTTTCTCATCATTCTAGCACCCTCACTGCTTCTGGATCTGAAACATCTGTCTCTGTATTATTCTTCACTCTTTATTTCTGTCACTGAGGTTCAATTGGCTGCATGGACAGAAAGGATGAGAGGCTGCTTGAAGCAACAAGCTCCACACAAGGGGGAAAAAAAACGCATCTCTCCACTGTCAGCTCCTTAAAGTACTAACTGTCTCAGACAAAGGCCCGGAGAGACTGCCAACCTCAGTGGCCTAGGTGAGCTAGCATTCATCAGCCAAGAGAGTCTGGCAAGGCATCTCCTTCCGTGCAGAGCATAAATAGCCAAGAGGGTGAGGACTGCAGGGCAGCTGTGTCTTTTTAGCAGTCTAATGGGAGAAAGAATTTCCTTCATGGGAAAGCTTTATCTTGACAGTCAAATGGCCCTGATGATCAACTGCCAGGCTGGCCCATCCCTCCTGTTTGTTTCAGGATTTACCTGTAAAGAAATAGCCAGTCTAATGAAACATGCTTATTGAACATCTGATCAGCTATGACTTGTTTTCTCGCCTGGTACTTGGGCCAGGACAAACAAGTGTAATTCAAGTTTACGGGAAAGAGTAGTCTGATCCTGCGATGGCAGAGTTTGAACTATTTTGCCCCTGTTTCTGCAGTTACATTACATTGGCCATTAGCAACCCCTGCAAAAAGGTTAATCAATCAGTCCGTCAATGCGAAATAAAATAAAAGTCTGGGATTCAGGACCAGAAGCCTTGACCTTTCTCCTCCTTAAATGCTTTAGCTGATTTACAGCAGTTCCTTGCTCCAGACCAAGACGACAGACGCCTTTCTTCGCGCTATGGTCTGACTGCGGTACGGCGCCTCTGTCTTCAACCCTTTGTCCTCTACCTTCAGCAGACACTAAATCTACCTCCCTGCAGAAAATTACTTAACTTCCTGGGCCGGGAAGTAAAAGATCAAGTGCCATAAAAAAGTATTCTTTTGGTTGAGTCAGACCCAGAATCCACAGGAATGATTTATTATGAATCATTTTATCAATGAATCACTTGTCCACTTCAAGAACAGACATTGTACTCTGCCTGGCAACAAGCTAAAGTAGATACAGCCAGAGAAACAGAATTATTTCAGCAGTTCAGCCTTTGTGGGACGTAATACTTATTAACAAGGATGTTTTAATTAAATTACAAATTAGAGCTGTGTCTTGCCATTGCAAAGTGATTTCTGCTTTTAGAGCAAAGGTGGTTTTCACTGTACCCAATATGATCTTTTGCTGTGTGGGGCAGAGGTAACAAGGCCTATGAGCAAAGCCTCGTTGTTGGACCTGCAGTGCCATCTACAGAACAGATTGAATAATGTAGGTTCCACTTCTTATGCACTTGAAGTAAGGCAGCCACAAGGGAATTCAGCTGTGTATGTGTTTAGAGTTTACAGGAGGACTTTGTTACTACATAAAGAAAAGGATATATGTTTGCAAAATGCTGTTATCCTGCTTAAGTCTCTATCAGATTCCTCAGGGAATGGAGTATTGAGTTTTGGGGGCTTTTTGTTTTTTGTTTTTGTTTGTTTGTTTTGTTTGTCTAATTAACTGGAGCACCCCTTTGTTTCAAAAGTCCATTTGATAATCTCTGTAAGATGTAGTATTTTAACTTTCTGGTTACTTTGGATAGATTGCATGGGACTTAGTATCAGTCTCATGATTGATTGATTTATTATGTCTACTGCTTATATCCATCTCTTCCTGCCAGAAGAACATAACCATTATGAGAGAGAGATTTCTTAATCTACCTTATTTATTGATTTTTCTTAAGAACCTAGAACAATGCTTGCACAAAAGCAGGTAGTCAGACACTTGTGTGTGAAGGCATCAGTAGCACTGTACTTTGCTCGGAAGAGGACCAAATACCAAACGTGGAAAGTCATTTACCTGTTTTGAGTCTTAGGTCCTTCTGTTTCAAATAGGATCCAATATTCTTCCCATCAGTCTGTTATGAAAAGCAAATGAAATAATGAATAGCAAAGCACAGTAAGCTGTAAGGTACTATATAATTTAGACATTTCCCCTAAATATTGTTTTTGTTTTGTTTTTGATAGATTACTAGAAATGTAAAACATTTAAAGCCCCCCAAATCCCCCATAATTTTCTGAGGTACTTTTAAAATGTACATATCTGGGCCCCAGACCATGTAGGTTGGGACCTGGCAGTTGTCATTTTGTAAAAAATTCAGATGATCCTGAAGCACACTAAAATTTCTGAATTTCTGGCATGGAAAAGAGGTGGTAATCGAATTGAATCCAAAATGAAAATGCTTCTTTAATATTATCCCCCCCGCAAAATTACTTCCTGATAGGAATCTGTTTCTGATAAAATGTAGAAGGATAAAATGTATTTTCCTTTCTTTGTTAAAAGGAAAATACAGAAAAAATGAATTGATCCGTTATTATTTAGCTTATGGTATAGTGTACTACCTCTTAAAATTTCGAATATAGACATATGTAAATAAAGATTCCCTTAAAACATCAAAAGTATTCAGTTAGCAATTTTATATATGTTTACAAAATGTAGAATATAAATGTTGTTAATTTAAAAAGGAAGCAAAGGACAAATCTAAGCTTTTGTAAGACTGATTTTAATTTTATTTAGGAAACGCCACTGTTAATTTGCATGCTAAAATGCTAAAATGCTGTACAGTATATTAATATGTTTTAGCATATTACAAAAATAGTTAAGTCCTTAGCCTTAAGGTTATTTCCCTGCCATCCTCTTTTCTTCAGCATTTTTTTAAGGAATAAATGGGAAAGATCGTATCTTTAAGGTGAACAGATTAACCATGCAAGAATTAAAAAAAGACGGGGTGGTTTTTTTTTTTTTGATAATAGATTTATAAATAGATATATGCTTCCATAGCATGTAAGTATCTCTCAGGCCCCTTAAACATGTTTATACTCATTTTTATATTTGGTTTGGCTTTGAGGACAATGTCTGTATGCTGTGACATTATCTACCCAATAGCACTAGCCTTATTGTATGAATGAATGAATGAGTTTTTTAAAACAAAACAGGAGTACTTTGGATAGTGGCAAAAGCGGAATTTGCAAGCAGATGGTCTTAGGTGCAGATTCTGGCTCTATCACTAGATATCTTCCTTTAACTCATTTTCTGAGTATTATATACAGTCATGTACTTATCAGTTATTCATATATATTCATTTATATAGTCTTTTTGGGGAGAGGGTGTCCATATACCAAGTACCACTATGCCATACTGTCAAGGATAAATTAAATCCCAAGAATTCAAGGGCTCCCATGACACATTTGGGGAGGGGGTCATAATATAATGAACAGGTAAAATACAAGTATGACAAACAATCAAGATAAGTAGACACCATGATAAATAGCATGGAGGAGATGAGCAAATTAAAAATAGAGTAATTGAGGAAGGTCATACTAGCTTAGGTTTCCATGGAAGGTCCTTTTGAAGAGGTGAGATGTAAAGACTGAGAAAGAAGTTGGAATGCAGAAAGCTGAGGGGAAAGAATTCTGGACAGAGTGGAAGGGAGGGCTTGGTCTATTGGAAAGCCAGAAGAGGGGCCTGGGATGGGGAGAGTGGTTGAATGGGGCATGGCTATGAGATCAAAAGGGAAGCACCAGTGAAGCCTTGTCAGCCATGGGAGGTGTGTACCTTCTGTTCTGAGGTCAGTAGGAACCTATCTAAGGGCTTTAATCAGGGAGTGGTCCTGACAAATGATCTACATTTGTAAAAGATGACTCACAGAGGTGTCATTACACCTCCAAAGTATTTTTTGAATCTTCCCTTCATGTCCAATTCTAATACTCCTGTCTGAACTGAGTTCCTCATCTCTCATCCCATCTACTGATTGTCTCTCAGCCTTCAATTCTATCCCTTCCAGTGTGTCCCTCACAAAACTGCCAGATCAAACTATCCAAACTATCCTGTCACTCCCCTGAAACATCTGATGTGTCCCCTTTGTGTGCATGTGAGATGAAGTCCAAGCTCAGTAACCAGCTCAGGAGCCTTTATGGCCTGGCCCCATTTTCTTAGTACCCACACCCACTTTGTTTAGGAACAGTTCCCTGTTCCTCCCAGCTTGTTCCCACCTCCCTGTCTTCCTATACTTCCATCTGTCCTTGCTCTTTTGGACTAATTCCTCATTAAAAAAAAAAAAAAAAAGCCTTCTTGTACTCCTTACCCCCACCTCTCATTACAATCCAGAACTTACCGTACCATATTTCTGTTTAATGGCCTTATCTGCCTGGTAGCCAGGGGGCTTTCTGTAAATGTAGGGTAGAGATTTGGAGCAAAGACAGCCATGCCAATGAATGAGATGTTGGCTGAGCCCCCAGCTAGCGTTGGAGCACAGTCTTCACAGACAGCAGTTGCTAACCAGGTCATCATTCACTTGCCTTCTCCTTCCTTTCCCACTTGTCCCCCGGGTCTGTCTGGCAGACTCCCGTTCCTTCTCCTCATGTGCACGTACTCTACACAGGGCACTCTGCTGGTCGGCCTTGTAAACAGATGGGAAAATCCTGGATCTGTCTCCAGAGGACTTGGGCTCTAGTAGAGGAGCTGGAGCAGATTCCACAAAGAAGCAGCAGCTATACAAATGTGTAGGATGAAGTGATAAATGAGATTATGGATACAAAGAGCTAGTCTTGAACTGAAAAGAAAATCTCACCTCATTTATTTCTTGGAAAAGAAAGCTGGAGAAAAATTTAGCATTACTAAGCCTTCATTACTTTTCCAAAATATCCTGCAGCGTGCTTACTAATGTATTAGGAAATTCTCATGAATAAGTCACTCTAATGTCACATCTCAAAATATGTGAACAAAGGGTATTTTTTCAAGTTTTTGTGCATACTTAATTTTGTATGTTACCTCTAGGAAATGTGTATGCATGCGTGCGCGCGCTCACACACACACACACACACACACACACACACACACACACACACATTATAGGTTTGATGTGCCATAAATCCCATTACTCTTTTAGATAGTCTTAAGTGCTGATAAATGAATTAACCTATTTTTATTACTTAAAATATGTTAAAATGGATTCTAGTATGAAAGTATTTTAAAGTTTGAAAACATGTTTCTTAAGAAAATTATTTTTAATATGTACAACAGTAAAATCCATTCGGGTTGGATCTTATACATATCAGAGCTCTATCCTAATTGGCTTTACTATTATTTGTTTCATTTTTTTCTCATAAATCTAAAAACATCCAACTTCTAAGCATTTAAGACATAAGAGATTGTCTTTTCCTCCCAAATAAGTAATTTTTAAAAATTCAAGTTCTGAGAAACATCCATTTAAATGCCATTCATTTTTATAAGCATATAACTCGCACAGCACTGATTTGTGATCTCAAGAACACTGTAGCCCCTCAGAAGATATGTGATCTTGTATGTACATCAAGAATGCAGGCTAGGGGGCAGCCCCCGTGGTGCAGCGGTTTAGCGCCGCCTGCAGCCTGGGGCATGGTCCTGGAGACCCGGGATCGAGTCCTGTGTCGGGCTCCCTGCATGGAGCTCGCTCTCCTTCTGCCTGTGTCTCTGCCTCTCTCTGTGTGTGTCTCTATGAATAAATAAATAAAATTAAAAAAAAGAAGAAGAAGAATGCAGGCTAGGGGATCCCTGGGTGGCTCAGCGGATTAACGCCTGCCTTCGGCCCAGGGTGTGATCCTGTGTCCCGGGATCAAGTCCCACATCAGGTTCCCTGCATGGAGCCCGCTTCTCCCTCTGCCTGTGTCTCTGCCTCTCTCTCTCTCTCTCTCTCTCTCTCTCTCTCTGTCTCTCATGAATAAATAAAATCTTTTTAAGAAAAAAAAGAATGCAGGATATAGGAAATTCTGTTATGTGTTCCAGAAAATATGCAATAAGAAATACATAGAGGAGAAATCATGTTATGCTCTGGACAGGCCTCACAGTTCAGGCTTGAGTTGAGCTGGGCCTCAAAAGTTAGGTAAGAGGAATAGATTAAAAAGGGAAAAAAGATAAAGGGAGATAAGAAAGGAGAATATGAACGCTCGTGACAGGAGGAAGAATATATAAGTACATGTGGAAGCAGGAATGAGCATGGTGGCAACTGAGCAACCCACCTTTCCTCCTCCTTCTTAAAATACCCTGAAACCTAATTATCCTAGTGTTGAAGCTAAAGATAGGCCTGTCATAGACCCCGGTGAAGGCAACTCTGGGGCTGCCTCCTAGAGAAGAGAACTGAGGAGTACAGTGGTTCAGCCTCCTTCATTGGTAGGAATAGACTTCTGTGTGGGATGGGGAAGGGGTGGGAATACTGACCTGAAAATAGCACTTTTCAGTCCTGACCAAAGCTTCCAGTTCCTTGAGCGTTTTTATCCAAGATGCAAACAGCAACTAATCCTTTTAGCTGAATAGCAAGAGAAATTCAGTTAGATCCATTTGGGATAGCTTGACAGTTAATACATTCTGTGCCTCCTCTGCCCTCCATCTCCACACACACACACACACACACACACACACACACACCCCTCATCCCTCAGTCTAGTGGGTTTGGTTTAAAATTGTAAAATTGCAAAGGCTCAGTGTAATGTAATTCCCCACCAAGTTTTTATAGTTACGTTAACATCATCCAGTAGCAAGTCCAGGAGTAGGTGAGTTAGGATTTTATCCTTTAGTAACATCACTTTGCTATCATCTGGGTGTTATATTATTTAAATATTTCTTTTCATACTGACAGAAATTGTGTTTTACAGAACAGAAGTTTGAGAGTTTAAGGTCCTTTGCTTTGCACAGTCGGAAGGATAGAAGCACATTAATGATGTAGCAAGAAGTGAACAGAAATCAATTCATATATGTCTGAACAATGATGTATGATACTGAGTTAAAACACACACACATACACACGATTGTGACAAGAGAGGCATGGAGACATTTCCAAAATAGAGGGAAAAAAGAAGCGTCGTCAGTGCTTCTAGTATTATTTATGGTGCTCCCCCAAAGGACGGCATGGATGAAGTGAATACCAGAAACTTCAAGGCCAGTTGTGATCCTGGAAAGAACCTGATGTAGAAACCACGTAGATGAAGCCTGGGATGGGGGTGGGGCGGGCAGGGAACCGGTAAGGAAACGAGAGGAGGAGAGGGGGTGCAGTGGTGGAGAGGAGCCAGGGAACCTGAATGGACACGTAAGGAACCTCGCATCTTCGTGTATGCGCTTTGTGTGCTTCTAGGGATAAAAAGAGAATATGCTTAAAATCCCAGTCCCAGTTATCCGATGCCACAGACGTGTTCCTTTGCAGGTCTGAGGACGTGGGGCGTGGGATGACCCCTGTCCTCTCAGTGCAGTGATTTCTGCACTGTCCTCAAACGCATGCCGCGGGGGGACAGCGCGTACTGGTCGCGTCCCCGCCACATGAGCAGGCGCAGGCAGAGGCGCCGGTGCTCATCGCCCGAATGTCTCTGTGGTTGCTGACTTTGAACTGCTCACGGGTGGTAGTCGCTGCAGGCTCTGATTAGATAAATGGATGCAAATGGTGATTGTAACTGATGAATGATTGATGATGGCTTTGTGTGCCTTTCATGCTGCACCCGTGGAAGCAGCCTCTGGCCTCCCAGAAGTGTTGCCTGTGACTGGAGGATGATTAGTCAAAATGTAGGCTCTAGTTTGTTTTCTTGGCAGTGGTTGCAGGCCGGGAGGTGGGGGGGTCGGGCAGGGCAGCAGCTGTGGCATGTCCTGGGACGGCTGGGGCAGTTTTCTCTGGCCTCTGTGTGTCCCCGGTTTCATGGTTTCGTGTGTCAGATCACCGTGAGAGTGAGAGGGCCGAGAGAGGAGTCTAGCCTCAGCATGGGGACTTAGATCATCTAGCCAGTACTGCAGTGCTGATGGCCCAGTTAAAAGTACCCGGTGCAAGAAAGCCAGGCAGCCTGACCTACATTAAATAATAATGGTAAATACACATACACATATATTTATTTAGTACAGCATTTCCTGAGTTTTAGAACATATTTAATAAATCATCTAATGCTATTTAGATAAAATGGTAATTCTTGGCATCTCTATAAAGGTGTGGGTGTGGGTGTGTGTGCTTGAGGGTAGACAGACATATATCTTGGTCATTTTTATTGAGTATATTTGACTTCCTGAAGCAAAAACACAAGCAACGTATATATCGGGGTGGGAAACACAAAAGCATGAGGAGGAATTAAATAAGCCTACTGACATGCAAATGGTACATCAGAAGTTTCATAAACATATCCAAGATTTCTTGCTTTTTCCTTTCTAAATCCAAAGAATGAATCCTATCTATTTGGCCCATCTTTCTGAACTGTTGTCCAACCCCTGGAGATTCTAGCTGAAGTGAGGCTGTCAAGGGTACAGTACAACCATGAACTGATGAAAAATTAGAATGTAGATTGCCAAGAAACCAATTTATGAAATGAGGCTCACTGAGGACCTGCTGCATATTCCTATTCAGCACTGTTTTCCCTGCTGGTTCCCCATATCTGGGAGCCCATCATCCTGAGCAGAAGGAAGGAAACAGGGCTTGGGAAGAACAGCCAGAGCAGAAAACGTCCTGGAGCCTGAGGACCAGGCTCTTGTCATATCTGCCTGGTGCAGTTTATAGGACCTTGAAGAACCCTCCATTTCCAGATTTTCTAACATGAGAGTCCTATTATTTATTTCTCTCTCTCTCTTTTTTTTCTTTTTTTCTGTCAACTCTGTTCCACAAAGAGTTTGGCAGAACTTGCAAGAAGACATCTAAACTAAAATGACAAAATAGAGAAAGAAGTAAGAATCCCAGTGAAAAAATCAGACCCAGAGATGTAAGACAAAAAGCAAATAACTTTAATAATTACTTGGGACAAGAACTTGGAGCCAAGTAGACTCCATGTTTACCTAGTTTTTTCTTTTGTTGTCGGTGGTGCTTTTTTAAAGTATTGACCAGTACCTCCTCATTAGAATAAGACTTTGATCTGAGTGAAAATCCAAAGGAAGCCGTGCACTCAGCTGTCCTTGTCTCCTAAACACTTCTTAATTTTTCTTAAGCCGGGACATTTCTCTTTTTAGTGGGTAGAAGCAGTTTGGAAAGAATCATAAGGAAATCTGTAGTTTCTGTTTCTATCTAGAAGTTGGTAGATTCTTACCTCCTCCTCTGGCCCCCATATGGCCCTGCAGGGACTGTGAGACTTTGGCTTCCACTGTGGGTAAGGTGGAAAAAGTACTGTCTCCTCGGCCTTCCTACAGGACTTTCTCTTCAGCTCTGATTCCTAGCAGTTAGCCCATCAAAGGTGTCCGTCACTGCTGCTACTGTGTTTTGATTTCCAGTACTACTTTCTTAGAATTTTCATCTCTCTGCTGACACTGCCCATCTGTTCTTGCATGCTGTTGACTTACTCATTAGAATTCTTAGAATATTAATCAAAGGTGTCTCAAATTCCTGCACCCCTACCACATCTGAGCCTGCTTCTGATTCTTGCTTTGTCTCTTCAAATTGTGTTGGTTTTTTTTTTTTTTTTTTTGCCTTTTAATGTACCTTGTCTTTTTTTGTTTTTTTTGTTTTTTTTCTCTTGATAGCTGGACATGATGCACTGAGGTGAAAAGAGCTGCTGTATATAGGCCTGTAGGGTGGTGGGGAGGTGTAGGAAGAGATAGTGTCCTGTGGTCCTGTGATTAGGTCTGTCAGTGAGCCTGAGCCTCTGGACTGTGGACTCCACACCCATCTCTCAGATGTCTCCCCATCTCCCCACTTTGGTGGGAGGGGATGGCTGAGATGGGCTGTTGCTGGGTATCTCCCTTCCCTCCAGGGCACCTGGGCTCTGATAAAATCCCAGCATTGTAGACCCTGGTTAAATACAGTTTCCCCTGAGGGCCAGCTTTGTTGAAGAGAAGACACAGCACCCAGCTGTATTCCAGAATGTTCCTTTTCCTTTTCCCCAGCCAGAAGCATGGGGAGACTTTGCTCTGATACTTACCATGGGAATCTAGTCAAGCTCCTTGAGGTAAAACCCACAAAAATGTGGAGATTCCCCATGACTGGGTTTCCTTAGAGTACTTATCCCTCAGGCCTGACCCCACCAAGCCTCCAGCAGTTCATCTACTGTAGTTGAGATTTTCTTATCCTGCATTGGTTCCATGGAGGTTCTGGTTCAGGGCTTTCTGCTCTGGCTAAGATGTGATTCTCTGCACTCACCTGCTGGTCTCAGTTTGGGGGCAGCACTTTGTCCTGTGACCTCCCTTCTCTTACAGATCTAAGAAGAGTTGGTACTTTTCCTAAGGACCTGGGTCAAGACAAAAAGTGTGAAAGACTATTGAGTAGTTGCTGAATTGAACTTACAAATTGGTTCAGCATTATTGTCCTACAGGTCACAGCCTTCATTACGCCACTTTGTGCCACTTATTTCTAAACCCACCCCCTATCTTAAACTCTGCTAGAATTCACACATGACGTAACTCACCATCAAACAACCGTTTTTGACCAGACTTGTGACAGTGCAGATGCAGAAACGCAGGGGTCTGTATTGTGTTCCATATGAGGTCTACCACCATAGAATGAGAGGAGGTTGTTCTAGGAAGCACTGTGAATTAAGAAAGAAAAGAAAGAAAGAGCAAAGGATTCATACAGAGTTACTGTGTGCACAGGATGAAGGTAGAAAAGTCATGATTCTCCAAACCACGAGAGCCAGATAAAGCCCTGTTAACCCGAATTAGATTCATGGCTTTCAGTATGTTTTATAAAAGTAAAGAAAAGATAGGTAGGAGGAAATTGACCCATTTGACATAATCTGAATGGCTATTTTAAGTCATGCATTCATTACTCAGAAACCTCAGTCTCTGTCAGATGTCTGCTCACACTTTTTTCCCTGCTTAATTGCCTCCCCCCTCCCCTTTAATTAAAATATGAAGAAACGACTGAGGGCAGGTTTCTCTTGTTGCTTGAATCAAAACATCAGTTCTGGTGGAATATGAAAAAGACAAAGGAGATGAAACTCGGTCAGCAGTTTTCACCCAGGGGCGGGGTTTGTGTGCACCGGCGGGTAACCGGACCGCTACTCTGCAGAGCTTAGAAATTGAACTTGGGAAGAATAATAAACCCAAAATACATAAATGAATTGGAAACCAAGTGCTATTCTGTTTCAACACTTACTAAGAAAAAATGTTCATTTACCTGGATTTGAATTTGTTTAGTCTCCATCAGGCATGTGTATATATCATGCTGGAGGGGTCTCCATATTGCTCCATTTCTTTCCAATCTTTGTTTCACAGCTACTGGAGCAAAATTCACAACCTAATTAGGTTCTAGAAATAAAGGACATTTTCTATCTTCTCTATTTGTTGCTAGTAAAACCACTTAAAATGTGGAGTGAGGAATCCATCTACATATCTCTATTTTTTCATCCACCTGCTACCTTGGTCTCTTTTTGTTAACCTCACTACCACCCTTTTCATGTCTTTAATTTTTGTTTTAGTTTATTATCATAATTACTTCATAAAAGAATATGCAAAACTTGACTGGTTTGATGCCTATTTCAGAAAACAGTGTGGTTTAATCTATTGTGAGAAATTCTCCAAAAAGAATCTTGAAAACTAATTGGGATGGAGAGCAGCGGTCATGGAGACCATGTTTAACACCTTTCAGAGAGTTCTCCTCACGTAATACTAAAAAGAGAGAGAGAGAGAGAGAGAGAGAGAGATAAGGGAGAGCTCTTCCTTTCCCTAGGTCATGGACACTCTTCTTAGAATTTGTAAAACTTCTCCCAGATACAAAGGACCATGCCTTGCATTCCTATAGTTCTGTTCCAGTGACCTATTCAGCTCCATTGAGCACGGGCATCCCCTGTCCAGCACCAGGTTTGTTTGTATGTGATTTTCTGCTTGCAGCTAGGAGCACAGTATATTACTTAATAAAGTAGCTTCTAAGCATCAGCGCCTTGATTAAAAGAATATAATAATTTTTCCTCGAAAACAAACCTACCCAGGTTTCCTCCACATCCCTATCCCCTTCAGGAATCTGATGGCAATGCTTTATTTATTGCAGGTGGGACAAGTGAGCCAACAGACCCTTATAGTCACTTTTTACAATTTTGTAAAGTCTCTGTCTACTTGAGCCCAGCTCAGGAATAACAATCCAGTGACTACAGTCTAATTTCCAAGATGGTTTTAAAGAATTCAAAAGTAGGTCTATCAAAGGATATTTAGGAAAACTAACTTCCAATTTAAAGGAAATGAAGAGTGACTTTGGGAAGGATGCAGAGATAACAAGAGGCTTGAGTGAAACAGGAAAAGGAAGAAATGCAGTTATATTGGATGCAGTTCTTTTTCAAGCGTGTGTTCCTTTGAATTTTAAACTCGTCCAGATTCTTTTATTGCTGTTTTCAGCTATCACATTGATCTAGGAGAAGCAAGTTGGGGCAATTAAAATCTCATTCCAAAGTGGAACTGCCTCTAGATTGATTGGTAGTGATGTCAAGGTGGCCAAAGAGAAGGAACTGTGGGCTTGATTTCTTATTGGCCAAGGTGTGTGTGTCTGAGTAGTCCATGCCAAGTACAGAAATAGCAGGTGCACACTCTGGAGGGCTGTAGTGACTGGGGTTTGGTGCTTCTAGGCAGGCCAGGGGGACTTCTGTCCCAAATTTAGCATCACTGAGTTATCAATTATTTTCCAAACTCTGCCACTGGAGATTCACTCATACTGACATTTCAGCTCAAGTCAGTTAACACATATATTTTGAATCCAATCTTTATACACAGCTCTGAGAACTGTAAAGGATTCAGGAATGAATAAAGGTGGTCCGATCCAGAATTTTCAATATAAAAGAAAGAAAAGAAAAAAGAATTTTCAATCTAGAGGATGGAGACATTTTTTGTAAGAATGTATGTTGCATGAATTGTAACTTCAAAAATAAGAACTAAAATCAAACATATAAATAAAAATTAATTTAAAATGTTTAAAAGTGGGGTAATGAATCCATTTTTAATTCAAGAAGCTACAAAGAAAATAATGCAGTGTAGCTAAGGAAGTCAAATGAAAGAAAATCAAAGGAGAAATTAAAAATAACAAAATTGTTAAGTAGTCACAAAGCTGATTATTTTTTTAAGATTTTATTTATTTATTCATGACAGACATACAGAGAGAGAGGCAGAGACATAGGCAGAGAGAAGCAGGCTCCCTGCAGGGAGCCCAATGTGGACTTGATCCCAGGACCCTGGGATCACAACCTGAACCAAAGGCAGACACTCAGCCACTGAGCCACCCAGGTGCCCCACAAAGCCGTGTCTTAAAAATAGCAAGAAAAAAACTAGGAAATGAACTACAGATGGGGCACCTGAGTGGCTTAGTTGGTTGAGCATCCATTCTTGATTTTGGCTCAGGTCATGATCTCAGGGCCATGAGATCAAGACCTGCAACTAGTGCTGCATGAGGCTCAGTGCTCAATGGGGAGTCTGCTGGAGATTCTCTTTTTCTCTCTCCCTCTTCCCCTCCCATACTCCCATACTTCTCTCTCTCTCTCTCTCTCTCTCTCTCTCTCTCTAATAAATATTTTTTTAAAAAAAGTGGGCCATCAGAAACACAAAAAGCACAAAAAAGTAAAATCAGAAATATAAAAGGACAAGCAAAGCAGAGATTAAATGAAAAAAGTGTTGTGCAAGCATCTACCAGATACATTTGAAGCTGTATTCATTCCAGCAAGAATATGGCACTATGGAATAGACCCAGAGATATTTGTTGAGAGCAGAATCTGGAAGGAAATGTAGATCTACACCTGCTAAGATTCCAAAATATCCCAAAAAGAACAGAATACTAGATTTATAAACATCTGATTAGATTTTTAAATATTTCTCTTTCCGTCCCTCTTGAAATAGCTATGCTATCATGATGAAGACAAAAGTTGCTCATTGAGAAACCCATTTTTCATTTGGGAGAAAAATGTAAAACCAATATAAAATTATGCATGTTAAGATTGGACTATGCTAAGCAAAAAAATCACATACATGCATAAAGATTGAACATGGGAAAATATATTTAATTAGAGTAATAGAATTATGGTTAATTTTTCTTAGTTTCCAGCCTTTACAAAATACTATTTATATCACAGAAATGCAGCACGAAACAAGGTGTCTCCTGTATATGGGCCCGGATTTTGAACAGTTCTACAGACTTTCTCCTAGTAAGGTGACAAAGTACATTCTCCCTAATATTACCAAATTGTGGATGGTGTCAACTTATTCCTTCATGAGCCACCCCAAATCTACCATTTCCTTACTGAATGCATACTCTTGGGTTGTTATTCTTTAAATGCCAACTACCAAGGCAGTCCTCAGCCTCACAGGAAGGCAATCCATATAAGAAATCTGCTTTACAAACTCAGTTTATGTATTTAGTGGGAAATAGAGCATATTTCTTAGTAAATTAAGAGACTCTCACTAGTGGAATAATTCCAGTGTCCTCTACTGAATGCACTTGGAGTAGAATGGACTGAAAGCACACTCAGAGCACTCCCCTAGAGGTGACAGATACTGGGAATGAATCTGATCTTGGACTTTGAAATGGATTAGCTGGGATGACTGTCAGATACTTCAGTCTCCGGCATGGAGAGAAAGGAGGCAAACATTCTACCATATATCTAAGACTGTCTTAGCCTTTGCATAAATAAAATGATTTATTTTGGAGCTAGCAACTAAATTGCTCATTTTAAAATGTCTGGGGAATTTGTTGAGGTTGGCAGTGGTACTACTTCTCAGAAGATGCCACAGAAAATTCTCATTTGCTGCCTACCCTGTGTTTTTGTGAGTGAAAGTTATCTATTTTGTGATAGAAAGGGAGAAAATATTGCCCTAAGTTTTGGTTATATTTAGTGTGTCATTATAACTTTTGGTCTTATTAATACTTAGATGATTTTAGATAGAGTACTCAGAATATTTTTGCACATCATTAAAAATTATATATCATGTCAAAAATCGGATGAATTGATGACAACTTGGATGAAATATGACCTACTTTGCATATATATAAATATTTCAAATACTGTATTCAGGTAGAAAAGTACAGATTTTTTTTTTTATTTCTACAGTTACTTATACTTAGAAGGGCAGTCAAGAACTTAAAGCAGCACTGCATTAATTTAGACCACTAGTAATTAACACAAAATCTCTATCCAGAATAACACATTACAGTGCATCACCTGAAGAATCACATACTACCTTACTACCTTCTTCCACCTTTAAAATCTTCAGAAATTCTCTTCAGTTTCCCATACCATTTAACATCTGTGTCTTTGATTTTGAGCTCCTCCAAAATAAATAAATAAAAATTAAATCAACATTAAAAAAATTTCTTCTTTGCAAAAAAACTATGTTGTCAAAGTAATGAAACATGGAAAAATGTAGTCCCATCCCGGTCTGCCATAGGTAATTGCTTCCAAAAATTTGGTATTTATCTTTCTAGAACTTTGTGTCTTTGCTACTATGTGTGTGTATTTATGATCCATTGTGAAAGCTCCTTCACATTTCTATCATCTAGGATTCATAGTTCTTTATGTTTTTGTTTCTATTTTTTTAACTTAAAGAAATAAAACATTTAAAACATTACAAGAAGCTAGTCTTCCAGACTACCACTCCGAACCTCACATATCTTCCTGAGTGATAAAAGTTCTACATCCTTCTAAAACTTTTTATGTATTTTTGAATGTCTACATGTGTTTCTACACACAATATATCATGTTGCCTTCTGTATTTAAGATGTCTTTTGTAAATAAGAGCAAGTTTTATGTAATATTCCGACTTTTATTACTGAACAGCATGTTTGTAAGATGTATTCATTTAGATACATATAAATTAGCTAAATATGTGTAATTTTTATGCACTCAGACTTAGTAGTCTTCTATGTCTTATCTATAATATGCTTTCCTCTTGTCAAAAGTGTAAAACTACCCAAGTATTTTCTTTTTTTTCTCTCTTATTTTTTGTTCTCATTTAAAATTTTGATGTGGATCATTTGAAATTAATTTGAGGGTAAGAAGTAATGTAGGTAGGGAACTGATGCCACTTTGTCCTCCAAATTGCTGGCTGATTTGCTTACAGCTCATTCATCAGCTCATCATGTGTTTTTACCAATTGAAAACACTGCCTTTATCAAACATACAATATCCAAGTACAGATGATTGATCTCTGTGATTTTTCTGTGCATTTTTCTTATCCCTGTACTGTTTTTGATAAGGATAGCTTATTTCTGTACATACTTTCCTTGGTATTCTATTTATGCTTTCAATGAGCTTCAGAAATGCTTTATTTTGTTCCTAAAAGGAAATCGTACTTTTATTGCAATTTCATTGAGTTTATAAGTAAGATTAGGGGAATTTTTCGTACTTTTAATTTGTTCTCCAGGCACGTATCTATTTATTTATACCTTCTTTCACACTCGTTCAGTAAAATTTTATAGCTTCTCTCATATAAATTCAGTACATTTCTTTTCAAGCTTATGTATGAAACTTTTTTTGTTGCAGTTGAGAGTAAAATCTTATCTTTCGTTCTTTCATATTTTCTATCTTAATATCTGTACATTATAAAAAAAATATCTGTACATTATAAAAAAAATATCTGTACATTATATAACTTTATCAAATACATTGTTTTCAGTAGTTTTTATGATTATCATAGGTTCTATGGGTTTATTTGTTATCCGTATATCTTGCTTGGTGAAGTGTTAATTGAAATCAGTGGTTCTCACCTGGGGCAGTTTTGCTTCCCATGGGACCAGTGGCAATGTCTTAAGACCTTTTAGGTTGTCACTGCTAGGGATCCGAATGACATCTGTTGGATAAGATAGGAGAGGCTAAAATCCTGCAGTGTACCAGACAGCCTTCCACAGAGAGATTATTATCTAACCCAAAATGTCTAGAAATACCACAGTTGATGAAACCATGATTCAAGTCTTTGCCTATTTTTTTATTGGATTGTTGGTCTTGATATTAGTGAGCTGTGTGTGTGTGTGTGTGTGTGTGTGTGTGTGTGTATGAGGAGGGGCTGCTGACGCACAGTGAGGAGGAACTGGAGCACAGCCAGGACACAGACGTGGAGGATGGGGCCTTGCAGTAAGCAGCCTGACAGGAGCGATGGCCACCGGCAGGAGAAGGATGTGCACTGTACCAGGCCTAGAACTGGGCACCCACTGCTGGAGACCACGCCCGACAGGTCCCAGGAGAGCTGGCAGCAGGCACCTCCTCCCCCACACATCCCAGCCAATGCCATATCCTCTGTAGGTGGAGTTATCAGCCTCCCATCCCCATACGCCCTCCCTGTTGGCACTGCCCAGGCCAGAGAGCAGAGCACAGAGGTTTCCCCACACTCTACCTCCCCTCCCAGAACACTCCCAGGCTTGGAGTTTTTCTGTAGGTTTAAAGTGGGAAGGGTTCCAGGGAGGGTACCCAGACAATAAAGAGATTGGATTTAAAAAAAAAAAAAAAAACCACACACATATATAATATTAGTGAGCCTTTGTATGTGTGTATATATATGTTAAATATATAAATATACATATATAGATATACATATATAGATATACATATATAGATACACACACACACACACACACATATGTATTTATTCTAGATAGGAGTCCTTTTTTTGGATATCTCTTTTGCAAAAACTGTCCCCAGTCTGTGTCCACCTTGTCAATTCCTTAACAGTTTCTTTTGAAGAACAAAAGTTTCTAATTTTAATGAAATCTAAATTTAATGAAATTTTAATGAATTTTATAAGTTATGTTTTTTTGTGTGTCTTACGTAAGAAATCTTGTCTAACCCAAACGCATTAAAATGTTTTCTTATATCATTGTCTATAAGTTTCATAGCTTTTGCTCTTATATTTAGATTCATGATCCATCTTGATTTAATTTTTGTAAATGATGAGTTAAGGTTTGAGGTTCATATTTTTGCAAAGGTTGCCCTATGTTTCCAGCACCATTTGTTGAGTTTTTTTCCCCAACTAAATTGCCTTGAAATTTTTGTTGAAATCAATTGTCACATGTATAGGTCTTTTTCTGGACTCACCAGTTTGTTCCACTGATCTCTGTGACTAACTATATCCCAATACTAGAGTGTCCTAGTTATCCTATCATTATAATTAGAATTACGTCATGTAAATACTCTAACTTGGATCTTTTTAACAAGACTGACTCTTCAGGCCCAAGAACACAGTGTATTTCTCCATTTCTTTAGGACTTAATTTCTCTCAGCAATGTTTCATAATTTTTAGTTGACATCTCTTATAATCTTTTATCAAATTTATCATTAATTATATTCTATGTCTTGAAGTTATCTTATTAAGTAACTAGGTTTTTTGAGGTTTGGGGATTAGTACTGTATTAGCTCACTTCAAAAGAAAAGGATTTGGCTCTTTTTTAAGATTTAGAGAAATTAACAAATGGCGACTGTACGAAATGCTTTCCTCCTTTCTTCTCAGTCAAATGCTACCCATCCATTTGAGTCCTGGGTAGGAAGTCTTCCATTTGAGGGAAGACTTTTCTTCTACCCGCTTTGGTTCTGTGGTAGGAGCCTGAGACGCAAGCTGACAGAACACAGAGGAACAGGAGAAAAGCATACAAGTTTGAGTTCATGTTAATATTTTTACGTGCACGTGGAAGCCTTCATGTATAAGAAACGAAGACCCAAAGAAAGACCCATAGGCCTGAGTTCGTATACCATTTTAACAAATAACAATAAATTGTGGAGACTTGTCAAGACAAAGGAAAAAAGCATTTGGGCTAGGGGCAGTAAATTGTGGCAGAGTGACTAGGAAATATATGGGGGAAACGAATGGAGAAAAGGCTTATTTTATTTAGTCTGTTTATATAGATTCAGCTTGGCATCAACTCCCTGTCTCCAGGGCACTGACTCATGGGAAATGTATGTCTGGCTTTGGATACACAGCGGGAGGTCAGAGAGCCCTTCCTGCCTCTGCTATTTCTTACATGCCTCCTGCTCAAAATGGCCAACGTACCAAAGTGGCCTATTTGGAGTGGTGTGTTCTGATTCCCTTCAAGATGCAGCCCTTCTCTGTCTTTCTAGATGCAATTTTTCTACGTAATTCCAATATAGTAAATGTTATAGCAATTATTCTCTCTTCAATTCCCTCAATAAACACTAACTTCCACCCTTCTTTGTATATTTACATTGAACCATTATTGAATTTAACTAAACTTCTTAGGAGTTTAACCTTATTTCACTTTCTACAATTCATGTATCTTGAGTTTTCTTTATAGTGCATGGCATAAGGCCTTACACACTTTATACATCAGGCCCCGAACCCAAAAACAGGTTTCCATAAGAAACCTTAAAATAGAATTATTTCTCTGAGGAAGAGAAATTGATATTTGAGGATAAACATTGGTTATAATGTGTTTGGCTAGCTTATAGATGGTCTGACAATTCACCAATGATTAATTACTGATTGACTATTTCTCTGAGATACATGTCTGACAGACATTTCCTTTGGAGAAATGTTAGAAGGATATAGTGAGATAACATCAAAATGAAAAATCATGGCAAGACTGATAATTCTTTTTCAACACACTCGATATAAAGGTGCCTGGGATTGATTTTCTAAGGCTTTAAATGGGCACCAGGTGTGATGAATCATAAAAGTTGTACATGTGAGTCACCTCACATAGGTAATGGCATTTACTCTAAAGTGGACTCATGCAATTAAAGTTTTGGTGTGTTTTATACTGAAATGAATGTTGCTGCTAATAGGGTAGGACACTAGGATCCTACTAAAGAACAATTAAACAGAAACAAAAAACTTAGACCCAAGGAAAACATCTTGACAAAGAAAACCTATAGATTCTCTTTTTAACACTAAGATAATAGAGCATTTTAAACTAAGAGTCAGAAAATGAACACAACAGTTTCGCTGCCTCAACAAACATCTGGGAAAGCCTGCATTTGTCGGGAGTGTCTCCTGCTGGACACAGTCACCCACCAGTGTATCTGTGCCATGTGGTGACTGGGATACAGACATATGTAGGTCTGGATCTGGGCGCAGGGGTACAGAAAGATCAGAAGCCACATATGCACCCATCTTACAAAGTTTTACACTAGAGAAATCAGAGATTGAGGGTAAAATTTAAGTAGGGAAAAAAATAGAAAGTTATAATGAATCGTCTTCATAAAAGAATCAGGTATTTTTAGCGCTTACTGACGAAGCCATCTATCTCCTTCCCTACCAGTGGCACTGGATTCCCTTGCCAGGAGCAAGCAGAGGCAGCACTTGAAGAGGGAGTCCTCATGTGGCCTAAAGTATGGTACCTAGTGCCTGAGGAAAACTTTGGTTTCTAGTGCAAAAATTCTAGTCAACGCAATAATTGGACCAAAAGACTAGAAGGGTTGTACAGAAGTTCATTTCCCCAGAGCAGGAGAAACTCAGCTTGAGAAATTGAAGTTGTTGATATTAATAAGGAACAGGAAAAAGTAGCAGTATTTCCTACCTCGAAATAATTTATTGATTTATCAGAACTCTGAAAAGTCTTTAGATAATGAAGTCTGTTATCTCAGAGATGGTGCTTTATCACAGCCAAAATATCACTTTTTATGATATATACTATATTCTAAAGCTTGCCATAAATGGTGATTTTTAAAATAAAGTGATTTAAAAATTATGCTAGTGACATAGTAATGCTCTATATATTAGACTCCCCCCCCCCCCTTCACAAGAAAGTACAAACTCTTACGATGCTGTATTGAAGAATTGCTGCTGGCCTCATGGCTGCTGCCTGAAATAAAGGCAGGGCATGTGGACAAACATTCCCTCACAGTCCTTGGTCGTGAGCGCCTCAGCAGTGTAGGAGGAACTGTGAATGGATCACACAGCCGTGGAATACTACCTTTTGTGCCTTACTCATACCCTTCTAGAGGGTTATCAGTATTTGCAAGGCTTTGGGGGCTCAGTAGAGCATACTTTCAGATAATTATTTTAAAAATCACTTTTGGGTTTCATTCCTACATCACAAAATACTATTCTGAGCCAATCTTCTTACAAGTAGTTAATTTTTCTTCAAGGGCATTCACGGCATCCTTTTATTTTGTTGACATTTTTCTGTTTTCATATACTTTATTAGAACTCTTGTTTTAACTTATTCTCATCCATTTAGCAATTTGCCTACTATCATCTACCAAGTTGTAGCTGTAGTCCACATCCATACAGTTATGGGCTTGTTTTCCAGAATATTTGTGAATATACAAACACTGACCCTGACTGTCTACTCTTCAGACTTTTTGTTGAGAGAACTGATCACTTCTCGTTTCATATGGTGACCAAAGCTAATTTCCTGTTCAAGACCAAAATATTTATCCCAACTCTACCTGCACTCCCTTCTCCCAACCTATTTTATGGAGAACCAGAATTTTTTGGCCAACCAAAAAATAACAGCAAAAAATACTTCTTTGTAGATCTTGAACAACAAAGGTCTTTAGAAGATCATCTCACATATGCACATTCACATGTGGGTTTAACTGCTTCTGTCCTTATATTTCCCTTTTCAAGCCTTCCGAGAACTCAAGAATTTTAGTCAGGTATTTCTGTTTTGAGTCTGATTTATGAACTCTCCCTTGTCTGGCCAGGTGCCGGCCAGATTCCACAATTCATAATCTGTCAACAGGAGTAATGGCCCATTTCCAAAGGTGAAGCGTAACATTTCTTTCTGCGTGCATCAGATAAACAGATTGTGTGGCTGCTCAGTGATCTATCTGAAGAGGGCAGAAGAGCACACTAACCTTCCAGTACACCCCCATTTTCACTGTGGTTCTTTTCTTTTATGCTCTTCATTTTTCTTCATAAGGGGCAGACCTGATGAATAACACAACATCCAATCACTAGTGAGCAGATTGTCCGAAATCTAGAAGGTGAATGGACTGTGGTACCCAGTAAATTTGAAAGCATCTCAACCTTCAGACCTTTGCATAAAAAGCCAGTGGATGGGGATAAAGTTTCAGTTATGCAAGATGAATAAGTTTTAGAGATGTGTTGTGCGACATCATGCCTAAAGTTAACAACAGTGTTTCAAGCTCTTAAAAAGTTATTAAGAGGGCAGATCTCATGTTATGTGTCCTTGGCACAATAAAAAAAAAAATCACTGAGATTAAGAAGAGAATTGGTTTTGGCTTGGTTCCTTAATAGCACGAGTTGCTTCTTTAACACTTGATGGTGATGATTCTTGGGGCTCCTGTTGACAGCTTTTTCATTTCTCTAACACTAGACAATAGATGGGCCTTTGTGTTCTAGGATTTAGGAGGCCGGCGCCTCAGGAAGAGCATGTAAACTAAATAAGCTTCAACTGTTGGGTCTCATTTTGTTTCATTGCCACAAACTCTTTGTGTATACTTGAGGTTTATTTCTGCAGAGATATAAAATTTCCATTTTTCAAGTTTGGGACAATATTGTAGGAGGCATTTGGTACACTTGGCCTGGTGTAAGCCAATCTGTCCAATTATGCAGGACCACAGATACGTAGGTGATCTCAAATGGAGGCATTATAAGAGAGGCACTCAAAAGTCCTCAGGCACCAAATGCTAAGATAATTCATTTTGAAGTCAACATAGGGACTCCAGATGCTATCAAGTTGATCTAAACTTAGGTTAACTATCTCCATCTTTGAGTGTGTATGTGCTTTCTTTGTGTACAGTCATTTCAGAATTTTAAGAAGGAAACAAATAAATTAAAGGTAAAGGGTGCAAGGGCATAGAATTCATTACACAAATGGGGTAACCAGAGAAAGCAGAATGAGGCAGTTTGATCACTAAAAGAGATATATCAGTGACTGGATTAGTGAGAAGGTTTTATTTTTGTTTTTCTTTGTTTCTTTTTTTAATAAAGAAACTTGTGTTTCGGGCAGCCCCAGTGGCGCAGGGGTTTAGTGCCACCTGCAGCCCAGGGCGTGATCCTGAAGACCCGGGATCGAGTCCCACATCCGGCTCCCTGCATGGAGCCTGCTTCTCCCTCTGCCTGTGTCTCTGCCTCCCTCTCTCTCTCTCTCTCTCTCTTTCTCTCTCTGAATGAATGAATGAATGAATGAGTGAATGAATGAATGAATGAATAAATAAATAAATAAATATTTAAAAAGAAACTTGTGTTTCAAGAAGGAAGGAGAGGACATGGGGAAGGAAGAGAATAATGACACGTGAAAAGTGGGGGTTAGGTTCTGAAGGATTGGCCTACCTCAGTAGTCCTTACACTTTCATGCGTCTTGTTAAAATGCGGATTTTGATTCTGTAGGTCTAGGGGGAGGTCAGGGATTTGACTTTTCTAACAAGAACCCAGGAGATGCTAATGCTGTGTTCTTGGCACTTGTGATCTAGCTGGGAGACTCTTTGAACACATGTGAAACTAATCATGATCGTTTGGGCCCCTCTCTATAAAAGTGCAAAGAAGACAAGTGCTAAATCAATAGCAAGATACTTTCCAATAAATGCAATTAAAATCTCTCAAACTTTAAGGCTGCCATTGTATCCCAGATGATAAGGAGATCACTCCGTATTAGACAGGAAAAGTGTTGTCATTTAGTTCATGTGAATAACACAATTATGGATTGAAAAAGAAAACCTTTTAAGAAAATATAAATGAGCAGAGAAAACGAGTCAAAACCATCAAGGGTTATTACCATAGTTTCAGTTTAAAGAACTTTATTTCTAATATTCTTATACACACATACTCACAACTATGCTGATACATGGTAAAAAAGTAAGATCTTGTTCATCATCTGCACATTTTTTATGTCCCTTTAAAAAATCTGAGCATGCATTCCAGCTTAGCATTTTGATGTTTGCATTTCTGCAGGAAAGGGAAGAAGCCATGTGGCTTTGTACTCCACTGATACTGTGGCCCTCTATATTCTGCACATGTTTGACTTATCTTTGGTTAAGAGGCAGAACATAGCTCTTATGTTTTAAAGATAACTTGAGAATGACCTGATGAGGAAGTTAAATGTCTCTTTGTGAAATAGAAACATGAATCTTCTCAGATTAAAAGAAACATAAAGAGACGATAAATATATTAATCAGGTTTTTCAACACAGATCCTTGAACCTACTAAGACAATGTAATAAAATATTACACGCTTATCACAACCTGTATTTGATCTTTTTAATTTTTTTGACGGAGCAGCGAGGGCCTTAATCTCTATATTACTTTTTACTACAGACAAAATTAAAACTAAGTTATTCTAGTATTTTTATCATTATAGATCGGGGTAAAAATATTACCAGTAAAATTATCTGTGCATGGAAATTCCTTGTATGTTTCTTTACAACATTTTTTTTAAGATTTTATTTATTTGAGAGAGTGTGTGCACAAGCAGGGGGAGGGAGAGGGACAAGCAGACAACCTGCTGAGCAGGGAGCCCGAGGCTGCAGGGCTGGATCATCGTGACCTAAGCTGAAACTAAGAGTGGAACATTCAACTGACTGAGCCCCCCAGGTGCCCCTCTTTACAAACATTCCTTAAATCTATAGTTATTTAAAAATAAACATTTTTTTAAAGTGAAGGTAAAATATACACTACCTGTGCTTCGTGGCTTTGGGCATTCTTCTGTCTTTAAAGGCAGCCATGTCCGACCACCTCTGCCTCTCTTTTACACTTTTAAGGGACCCTGGTGATGACACTGAGCTCACCCAGATGATCCAGTCATCTATTTTAAGGTCAACTGATTAGAAAACTTAATTCCAGCTGCACCCTTCATTCCCCATTGGCCATGTAGCAGGCATATTCATAGGTTCTGGACATGGACATCTTGGGACAGCTCTTAATTCTGTGTATCAGCCCCTTACTGCTGACCTTGCTCTACTGAAGCCAGCAGCGCAGCACATCTGTTGATGGCTAATGAAATTCCAAGTCCTCAGAAATTGGCTGTAAATAACTCTGGTCTTATCTCCACAACCCTCTTTGGTCTGTGGCACAGGTTATAAGGGCAGAAAGCTTTGTAAATATGCAGATTATTGATTCTTAATAAGCCTGTTTTACAGTTCCTAAACCAGAAGTTTCTCTTCTTTTTCTTTTTTTTTTTTTTTTTTTTTTAAGATTTTATTTATTCATGAGAGACAGAGAGAGGCAGAGACACAGGCAGAGGGAGAAGCAGGTTACCCGCGGGAAGCCTGATAGACTCAATCCCGGGACCCCGGGTTCACAACCTGAGCCAAAGGCAGACGCTCAACCACAGAGCCACCCAGGCGCCTGAAGTTTCTGTTCTTGTAATCCTAGAGGAAAGCAGCTTCAAAATTTGGCATTATGGATAGCAACCTTAAAACTGGCTTTCTAGAAATGGATTATGTGGGTAGGAGTTTCCTTCAAGGTACAGTAGAGCATGGGCTTTGGAGTTAAGTGGATTTAGGGCCAGGTTTCACCTCACCAACTTTATTAGAAAAGTCCACTGGAATTCAGCTGTATCCAAAAAACACCAACTGGACTTTTCTGAATATGTATGAAACTGCGTTAGTGTGATGGCATATCTCAAATATCTCTAAAAGGTAGATTGATACTTTCTTTAAAAATGGGAAAAAAATAGTGCTTAAATTGTCTAAAGTAGTTTAAATATGCTTATTTAGAAAGTGATAAATACACTTATTTAGCAAATGATAATGCCTTTAGGGACACATGTAAAGGTATGCATTTTAAAATCACTTTGCTGGTGTGATGCTAGTGATAAAGGGACTCTCCCCACCTGATGCTGCTGGAAGCCATAGTGAACTCCATGAGGTCTTTTCTTCAATTAAAAAGAAAGGGAGGCAGCAGACAGGCTGACTTGTTTCCTGCTAAGCTTCCTCTCCTGGCCTAAGTAATTGATTGCCACATGTAGACAGGAAGAGACCAATCTAAAGATGGATAGAGGAGCAGGTGGGTGCTCCCAGTGATGTCCATAACCTCTGAATTTTTCTATCTCTCATGCATCAAGGTGTCTATTATCCTGGGATATCTGGTAAAAACTAAGATTATCATGAAAGTGGGCAGTGGGCAATTTAGGAAGTGCCCCGTCTCCTGGTGACAAAAGCTTTGCAACTAAGCACAGTAATTTATGTTGATAAATTGCAGCTGTCAGAGTGTCCAAAGCACTTCACAGGATATGTTTCTAACTTTGCATTTCTCATTCATGCATTCTGATGTATAAACTTCTATTTAAAAAAAAAAAAAGCACAGCAAGTTTCTGCAGATATTCCCTAAATTGTCAAAATGTTAAGAATGATAACAGATTATCACTGTTTCCTTTTTCCCTCAGAGTTGCTAAGGATCCTAAGGTTGAAAGAAATGTTAAGAGGAAGAGACCATTATTTATTGGAAAGATTTTAGGTTTCCGAGAAAACAAAATGTCAGAAAAGTAGGAAAAGAACTATTCCCAAACAGGAAACTATGTACAAACTAACAAGAAGCATGAAAGGCGGTGGGAAGCCTGGGCAAGTAAAGCAGGTACGACCAATTGCCGAGAACAGGAATAAATAAAACAGGTACAGAAATCATACAGGCGAAGTTCTCTATGTGACAGTGTCATGCCTACTGTATGTAACAGGGGCAAAGTGATAGAGAAAATCTGCATTCCAATAAGAGCTTGCAAACTTCAGTTCCAATAAGATTTTGCCGTTGTATCTGTTGGCTATTGGCACTACGATGCTGCGTTTCATGCCACCTCAGAACTCGGTGCTTTAAAGCCACAACCATTTCTCTTGCTCCTGCAGCTGCGTCTCAGGTACGATTTGGCTAATCTAAGACTGGACCGGTTTCACAGCAGTTGGTGTGTCGCTGCTCTGCCTCTTAAAATAGATCCATGGGACATCTGGATGGCTGTGCTGCCCATGTCTCTCTTTGGAGTTCGTGTTAGCAGGTTCTGGTCAGCGCAGTGGCAGACACGCAAGACTGCAAGGAGAAGTGTGCCAAGCCTCTTAAGCCCTGAGTGCTGACCTGGCACACTGTCCTCTCCATCTGCATGCTGTTGGCCAAAACAGTCACATAGCTAAGCCCATGTCAAGGGACAGAGGTATATTCTGCTCTCAAAAATCCCTGCAAAACTGTACCAAATTTTGTACCCAAGAAAGCTTCTGTGGCAGATAGTAAGACAACATAGATAAAATTCATAATGTCTTTAAGTGAATTTTTGAAAAAAAATTGTTGTTCATGCATCAACAATCTTAACCTATGACATAGACGCAGCTTTTGGCTTTCATGTCTTCATCCCGTAACTACACAAGAAACGATCAAGCTGTAGAAACCTCTTTATCGTTTGTATTTTTTTTTTAACTGATCAACTTTCACTTATAGCTGTAGGTACTTGAAAATACTCGTTGCAGAAAACATTTGTTGGAGAAATGAATGAATGCAGTTATCTTAGCCAGAAGAAGGGAGATCAGTGCTTTGCTAATCGCGAGCTCCCAGATTGAGCCATTAACATTAGCTAGACATTCTCAAGGCATCAATCAACATAAAATAGTTTGTGCTTTCAGAAAAATAATTTAAGGCCTGGGTTTTTTGCTAACAAAGGATGCATAGTTATCATCTTAGTGGAGCAACAGTATATTAGAGGTTTAATGCAAAGGTATTTTATTCCAGTTCCTACTTCAGTACGCTCTATCATAGTTGTCAGATGTCCCTGAAAATACTGCTTTCATCCAGTCAGTCCTTATAAAAATTATACAGTAGTTCCCTACTGCTTTTAATAGTCTAGAACTAAACTCTTTCTTCATCGGATTCTTTCTAGGCCCATATAGATATCTCTTGAAAGATAGCACCACTTTGCCAAATCATGAATATTAGTGATGACATTTGGATGTGTGTTGTGGAGAACTACTTAAATGGGGAAAAGTTTACAGACCATCTCTTCTCCCTACGTTTGAGCATCCAAGAATACACACATTTTGCATAGGAAGCACACTGAGTGGTACATTGTAAATAATAATTGCTTTACAGTGAGTATTAGGTTTTAGGGAAAGACTGGAACAGCCAAAGCCAGGAAAAATATTGTGAATATTAAATAGGGTAGAGCCAGATATGTAGAGAAACTTGAGTAGCACCCAGTTTCTTGTCCTAAACTTTGGTGCTAATCCTCAAATTCAAAAGTAGATTCAGAGCTTGTCACCCATAATTACAAAGGGTTATGTTCTCATCTAGAATAGGTCATGAAGGCTGGATAGGATAAAGGACTTTGTCGCTTCTAATATTTATCATTACAACATCTGAAGGTGGTATGATTAATGATTCTTTAAATTAAATGTCACTAATTTGGATTGTGTGATTAGTCATCAACCCTTTTATTACCTAAAGAGAAAGAATTTGCATAGCAGGGTAAACAATGGGTCACTTAAACTATTTGGACAAACAAATCATTTTAAAGAATTTTAGGGTACATTTACTTTCTTAAATGAATTCATTTATAATTATTCGAATTCATCCATCAAACCTTTCTGCAACTCCGCCTACCACAAATTGGTGTCCATTTATTTTGCTTTGTGTCTAAATCTTAAACTACATATATCTGACTAAATATTTTGGATCCTCAAAACTTCATGATGAATATTTTGCATGAACCCCAGGGCTAAGATAAATTGTGGCCAGTGTGTGCAGCCTGAATTCTCTATTTTGACTCCTTAGACTTTTTCTGACTAATTTGGTTGGATTTGGCAAGATCATCTAAACCAGTTTGTTCACCTGGCCACACAATCAAATTTGTTTAACTAAAACATGTCTGCTAGTGACATGGAGCTGATAGAGGTTCGGTTCACTTTGCATTGGATTCACCTCCCCTTCTCCCATTAAAGCTCTTCTGGCTGCAGGTCTTAAAAATGGGAAGTTGGAAGAAATGTGGCTTGGAAAGTTATGTAGGAAGTTGTGGGATTGCTTTATTTTGTGATTGATTTTAATGCCCTTCTAGATAAGACAACAATTAGGGTTTTCAAGGCTGGGGGTGGTAGTTGCTAACTTCCGGTTCTCTTTCATGACCAATGGTAGAAATGTCATCTCTTACCAATACTAATTTCTAAAACCCTGAGAATATGCTTTGCCTAGCAGTATTTGACCCATAAAATCCCCTAACTATGGAAGATAAACAGACAACTCCCTTCTAAGTTTGTCCAGAAATAAAGACCTTAAGATGTTTCCCATTGCCCTTTGGCAAGTGCCCCACCTAAGCAGGTGGCCTTTGCTTTTCTTCTGTTTATTGCCGTGGGGACTCTTGTAATTGAAAGAATGGTGAAATTGTGTGCAGTAGAATTGATACTCGGAGGTGACAGTCCTCTGTCAGGGCAGTGGGGTGACATCAGATAAATCACCAACCACATGCACTAAAAGGAAAGTCAGCATTCTGAGAAAATGTTTTTTCCTCACCACCACCACCAAGAAAAAAGAGAGTTGCAGAATTGTACCTTGCCTAAACTTTAAGTCACAGTGTTAACATTTTTCTTTTTAGTTTGAGTCAAGTGTCTTTTCTTACAGGAAGTATGTCAAGTATATTAAATCAGGATGAAGAGCAGCTTCCTGTCGTCACATTAGCGTTTGCAAGAGGGTATAGGAGAACGTGCTGTTTGTTGTCCTTGCCATCAGACTACATACAAGGCTAATGAAATATCATCTCTACAGTCAAGGTGTCTATGGTTTAGGGGGAGAGAAAAGACATAAACATATTATTTTTAAAGTATGAAAATAATGCAAAGTAGCATATATAATTTTTTAAAGAGGACCAATGTCTCGACACACTCTGTGCCTTAGTTTGGGCTGCTGTAACAAAATACCGTGGATAAGTGGCCTATAAACAGTTCTTTCTCATAGTTCTGGAGGCCTGGCCAGATCAAATTGCTGGCAGGAGTGGTGTTGGGTGAGGACCCATTTCCTGGTTCACAGAAGGTGATCTTCTTGCTCTGACCTCAAATGGTGGAAGGGCTGAGGGAAGTCTCTAGGGTCTCTTATAAGGGCACTAATTCCATTCATGAGGACTTCACTCTTAGGACCTAATCGCCCAAAAGCCTCACCTCCTAAAACATCACCTTGGGAATTGGGATCTTGACATGAATTTTGAGGGGGACACAGATGTTCAGTCTACAGAACTTCATGTCAGACCACCTTGGGGAGGGGGAAGCAGGGATTTTTTTTCCCCTCATCCTACAAAAACAGAATACAAGGAAAATAGCAAAAATATAAAATAGGAATATCACAATGTCCTCATAATCTTCTAACACACTGTCAACATTTTGGGGGTTTACTTTATGTTAGATTTTTTAATTAGAAAACTCCTATCTTTAAGCTCTTATAGTTTAAGGCTGTGTTAGATTTTTAGCTCTTCTTGCATTCTGTTGTGTTTTTAAGCAGCATATTTATTTAATAAGTATTTACTGTGGATCTCCTCTTTGCAAACATATTAGGAATAGAGGATTCAGGCATAGGCCTGCACCTCAGGAAGCTTAGACGCCAGTAGACCATGCTGTTGACCATACCGATTTCAGAGTCTACTCACCAGTTAAGCTTTTCCTGTCCAGTGTGTTTGTTTTCTGACTCAAATATGTGGCTTTACATTCTCCAGTTAAACATACTCCTGTTGCTTTTGTTTCTTTTAGGATAGCTTTAATAAGACATAATTCACACACCATATAATTCACCCTTTTTTAAAGTATATAATCTTCCCACTGCTTCTGGCTTGTAACTTTAACTTTACAGGATCATTGTGTCTCTTGATTCTTTAAGTTTACCTCTCCAAGTATTTTGTCATCTATAGATCAGATTAATGTCAGTGGCTCTATTCCAAGGCGATGATACACAGTTGAACAGGATTGCACCAAGGACAGAATCCTGTATCACTCAAGGCCTTCCCAGAGAGCCGCTCATCAGTGCTCTTGGGAAAACATACTCAACATATCTGAATTAATCTGTCTGTATAATCCTTTAGCCCATACGTCACCATGTTCCTCTTGACAATATACACAAATAAAACTCCTTTCTCTAAAAAGCAAACCATTACTCAGGAGTCATTGTTGGACGCTCTTAAAGACCTGAGTGCAGCAGTGGATCCCAGTAGCATCCCGTACCTGGACCCAGGCTTCCCTCGGACAACACAGAAGACCTGTGCTCTTGGGGAGGCAATGAAAGCCAGTGTCCGCTGAGTAGCCGATGCTGCATCATCTTCTCCTGGCAGAAGTCAACTCTTTTCTTTCTTTGCTCCCAACACAGCTTTGAGGACCCCTGATGTTACTGAACTTAGCACCACTGTTTGGTCTTATGATCCTGCAGATTGTTAGCTTTTCTATTTTCCCATCTTTAAAAATATTCACCCTTCCTGACAGGATTATAAAGTAATGATAGTAAGTCTGTGATGATAAAATGTAGAGTCCTGTTCTTGGGGAGGTTGGTTGTTTGGTGTCTGTCAGTCTATAGGATCTAATCCATCAGGAATGCTCCCAGCCAGCTTTCATGAGTATTCCAGAACATCTTCGGGACCACAGCCTGGCATCCAGAAAGCCTCACATCCATCCACGTTCCCTGCTTTGGGCAGCTTATCGGGGTGATTGTTTCCTTTCCCTTCTGTATATGAATATAAGTTTCTTTTATCTATTGTATAGGCTTCTTGCCAAATTTTTGCCTATATTGCATTTTGAGCCAGAAATTCATTCTTTGTTTAAATTTAAAGTCAGCACCTAGTGAACTGTTTGCTTCCTCTGTTTTTTTTTTTTTTCCCCTTTGTATAATTTTCTTTCCTTAAGGGCAGCATCAGTAAAGTAACACAGTGTCTTTCACAGCATGCATCTGGTCCTCTCTCTTTGCTCTCACACTAAGGAAAAACATCTCCTGGTTGGTAAGCGATTCTTTATAGGACTTCTTGCCAACTGGCAACAATCTTCTGGGGATTTTTTGTAAGCATTTAACAATATTTAGACAGAATGACAGATACTAATGTTTTATTTTAGTAGGGACTTCTGAAGAGTTGAGACAGTTACATGAGCACTGCTACAGTGTGGTGTAAATACAGTATCTTGCTCTAATTTTCTCCCTTGGCTCAGTTCCTGAAATGTGAAGGGAGTTCCTTTCCTTATCATTTGTGTTAACGACCTATTGTTCCTCCAGCTGTCTTTATTCTCTCTCTCCACCATAAATTGATTCCAGTGGGAGGGAAGGCACGATGGTAAATCAGTAAATCTATGCTCTTATGTCCTCTTTTGTTTTGTTCAACTCTGTAATTACACTTCATTTTCCTAGAGTAGCAGATTTTCAAAGTTAAATCTCATGAATTTCAATATTTATACATGTACACAATAGGAAAAAGACTAAACTGCTCTCTCCCTTCATTCACGCCTACCAACTAATATTTGCCATAATGAGATAAAGGTAAATACTTTTCTCAAAAAGATGACTATGATTACCAAATAACACCATCTATCATTTTGCCTTTTTAGAAATGAATGAGTGTCTACTTAAGAGAAGGGGAAAATAAATATTTTACTCCTCTCTAAAATCAGTGTGACCAAGTAAAGGTCTCTGGAGGCTTCCAGGTCATGAAGAATGCCCCTGCTTGCCTTTAAACCCCAGCAGGCCACAGCTCCTAGCAAATTAATTATTAGAGGGTCACTGTTCTGATTTCTCAGGGCACATTAAATTAGTCAAAATTTATTGGGTATATTCCACGTGTAAGGCATGGGTTTTAAGTGGCAGAAAAATAATACTCAACATATATTGAGCCTTTGTTCATGTGCCAGAAAATGTGCAGAAAATCTGGATTTTTTTCATGGTATTTTCTTATCTCCTTCTATTATCATCTCAGAGGAAGCAAGGATGGACCATGGGGAGGAAGAAGTGGTGCATCGGGTGTATGTTCTGCATGGAGAGGTTTAACTTCTGTGAGCCCTCATTTCCAAAGTTGTAATAATACCCACGTTATCTGGTTATTATGAGGATTGTAAGAGTCAGTTCAGGTAAAGCTAAAGCTAAATCATAGTTCAACAATGCAGAGCTATTCTCAGAGTTAAAAAAAAAAAAATAAAGTTAAAAAATCCTACCACACATCTGTCACAATACCAGGCACTGAGGACACTTTTGCATTAGGGAAAAACAAAGTCATTGGTATCTCAGCACAGTGTCAGTGGGTTGACTGAGGTAGAACTTGCATTGCAGCCATTGTAGAATGGATGAAAATTGAAGAGTAGTAAAATCATTCCCATCTAGGCCCTAAAGCTATGAAGAGAGACAGAGTGATAGCTAAAGGGGCTTGGTGTTAGGGGAGCTGGTGAAGGAGTTTAAGATGGTAGAGCCTTGAATGCATCTAAGTGCTCACAGAAAGGAAAGGGGGGCAGGAGGGGAAGTGTTTGAAGAAACAGGAGAGAGTGGTGAGTGATCTGTAGGTCAAAGCTGGGGAAAGTAGGGGACAAAAGAATCCACAGCATCGGACAAAAAAAGTTTTCCTTTTCTGTCATGACTAGATGAAGGGAAGCTTTGCATGGGCATCTGTGTTCCCTGAGAAGTTGGGGTGAGCCATATGCTCAGAGTACATCAGTAGATAAGCTATTGTTAGGTGTTAGCAAGTATCAGGTATATAGATATATAAGAGGTCTTAGATATGTGGAAGTTTTTATCAAGAACTTAATAACTGACTAAGGAAACATAGACCGCTTCACCTGAGGATCGAGTTGAAGTTGAGAGCTTTCCTCCATGTGCTTTTTAATTATCATTTTGGAAATGAATGAAATAAATAAATCAACCAAATGAGAACAAGCTGAGACTTCAGAGTCACTCATAGAGTAACTCATTTTGGCAAAGACACAAAGACAGGTGAGGAATAGTAAAGCTTTATATGGAAAAAATGGAAGGTTTCAGTTATGCCCTGATTAGGGTGTGTATGGAGAAGCTTGAGACCGGCTAACTACAAGAGGGGTATCCTATGTGCTTGGTTAGAGGAATATGTTTGGCTTTCTTTGGTTGGTCTTAAAGTTGGAAACAGGGACAAAAATTAGGGAAGCTATCAGTTATTAATCAAGTCCTGGCTGCTTGGGGCCACTTATTACTAAGGTATTATTTGGTTTCCTGGATTGCTAATGGGAAGAGCAGTCTGACTTCCACGAGTCTGCCTTACAGCAGGCTGGCTTCCTGGGCTGGTTTCAGCAGGTGGTGGGTCAGAGTTCTATTTCAAATATGGTCTAACCATTGTCTATCCACATATTCCGTCTCTTACCACTTTACTAGGATTAAAGTTAGAATGACTTTCTATTTAGAATCTCCTGTTGCTTTACTTAAAAGAATGTGGAACCTGAGTGAGAGAAGAGACCCAAGAAATAGTTAATAATGGAATGGAGATAAGGGAATTTGTAGGAATACATTTCAGGAATGAAAATGGAAGTTTATGCTGTACTGTAAAGGGATGATTTTTTTAAAAAACTGCATCACATAATTTTGAACCTTGCAGAAGGTAAACCCAGGCTGTGGAAGTGGAGCAGCAGGCTGGCCCTCTCCAACCAGCAGAGGGGGACTCAGGAAGTCACCTCACACAAACCTTGTACTTTATACCTTTAAGGCCGAGGTCCAGTGAGGATAAGGGACTTGGGTAGGGGGACTTGGGTAGGCTCTCATGGCTACCTGACACCGGACTTCCACCCCGTGTTCTCTCATTTTCAGGGATGTGTGAACTAGCCATAATGCCAAGCACATGGCAAAATTCCTTTTCAAATATAGAATCACAGAGTTTGAATAATGCAGGATACTGACCCAGACATTCCATTAGACACTACTCCACGGAGCTGTCTAGAACCATAAAAAACCGATTATGAATACGAATACCTACTATTCACACTGGCTGTTTTGGCTTAAGAGAATTTAAGGAGAATTTAAACTTATAAATGTATAAGTATATGGCATGATAAACGTTATGATTAATGGTATGTCTGATTATGCGTACTTTTAGGATTATTGTTTCTCTTCCAGAAATTTCTTTGTTCCTATGAGATATTTGAGGGGCAGTTTACCTGATAAGAGAAACAAGCATGTATTAACATTGATTGATTATATAGTAAACCTTTACCTTGCTTCTCTTTACATAATGGATCTCTCTTCTCCTTACTGCCTGACAGGAAAATTTAATGGTATGTTTCCTCCAGTAGTAAAACCACTGAGCCTTAGAGAAAGTGCTTTGTACATCCAGTGAGGGAAACACCTTGATACCAGTGAGGAAGAGTCAGGATTTCCACATCAATATGCTAAAATGAAAAGCTTAGCAATACACTTGGTTTATGAGAAACATAGTAATATTTCTCAGAGTTCCATCCATCAATGTGTGGCACCTTACGGATCAAAGATAATCTGAACTTGCTAATAATTTCAAAAGGTAAAGGGAGAGAATGAGAAGCAAGGGTTTTGCTATTGAGGCAAGTGTTCTTCCCCACCCCCTTACCCCCACCCCAGTGCTCCTGGACACACCTGTAATATGGCCTAGAAGCAATATTAGATAGGTTCTGGAAAATCTGGGGTTGGTATGCTTCAGTTAGTAATAACCATTTAAGGAGATGCTGAGATCTAGGAAAGGGATCTCTTTTGAAGTCAGTAAAAGACACTTTATTGAAAGTTCAGGGAGAGTTGATACCAAAGAGTATGGTTGGTTTGTGTCTTGGCTTTCTGGATGAAATTATCTCACACCAAGAGCCACAGCCTGGGTAGATGTTTGTAGAACAGACACCCAGTTTCGGATCAGTTATTTTTTTTTTCATCGGTACCAAAGTCATTCTTAGTCTTTATGTTGGTTGTTTTATTTAGATATTCATTTATTCATTCAATAAATATTTATAGTAAATCCATGATGTACTTGGCACTGTGCTAAGTATATAGATATAATGGACAGCAAAACAAACCTGGTTTCTCCTGGGCTTACATGAATCTGAGTGGTGAGCAAACTGTAGAAATATTATTTTTAATATTAATACTTTAGTATAATTGCATAAACAATTAGAGAGAGGTACCTTTAGGGATCTCTTGTTTTTATTGGGAGTTTCTCAAATTGGAAGACTATATTCTATGAATTGAGATAACCCTAAGCATAATTCTAAAATAGCTTTCCTCATTTCATTTTAATAAAGTTCTTTACTAATAACACAAAGGCTCTAAATTTGCACATACAGTGAACCCTTAATTCCAGCCAGCAGCCCTGCCAATGTGTGTTATAATGTCAGAGTCTCGAACTGTTGAGCATAGCAAGTCCATTACCACACAAATAATGGATTGCTGAAGCACCTCTCAGCATTCTCATTGAAAGCCAGCCTTTTTAAAACTCATGACTCTTTTTAATAAACATAAAAGATCACCCTTAATGTCTGATTTTCACAGTAATTTTGTACTTAAAAAGAGATTAACACAATTGCAATTTTAAGAATTTTTTTCAAACTACCTTCAACTTCCCACTCTACCCCTCAGAATTACTCTTGTACATAACAAAGCATATGAATGTCTAATGTGCATTACAGTAATTAGAGCTTTTTCATAATTTTTACAAAATTTTTTTTAAAAAGGGTGGGATACACTGGGATCCCTGGGTGGCGCAGCGGGTTAGCGCCTGCCTTTGCCCCAGGGCGCGATCCTGGAGACCCGGGATCGAATCCCACATCAGGCTCCCGGTGCATGGAGCCTGCTTCTTCCTCTGCCTGTGTCTCTGCCTCTCTCTCTCTCTCTGTGACTATCATAAATTAAAAAAAAAAAATTAAAAAAAAAAAAAAAATAAATAAAAAAAAAATAATAATAAAAAGGGTGGGATACACAGGGTCAGAGATTTCAAGCATCTTAAATGGTAATTCAGTGGACCCAACAGAAATTTATTAAAGGCTTTACAAAAAGAGAAAGACCTTTATGGTGCATTTTTTTTTTCTCTTTCCCATTATAATTACCACTCTCTCTCTCTCTCAAACTCCAAATGTCATAATTTAGCCACACAGGAGGATCTTACACCAGAAGATACTCTGCTGGCTCTGTATGTCCTAACTGGCTGTGTACCTGTTTCTGAGGCTATATAAACCCCTGGGTTTTGACTAAATCCAAACAGGAAGTAGATCCTTTTATCTTAGCATTAGAGTACCAGTACCATAACATCATGTGCCAGAGCAGGTCTTCTGCAGTTTTTCATAAGCAGTATGTTTGGAGGTTGAACTACACACAGTCAATTGCACTGTTAAAAATTTAATGTCTTTGCCTGCAGAGCATACCCGTGTATTAATTTAGTGGTGCATTAAACCTCTGTGTCTGAGGGTCATGAGCTTACATCTCCAAGCCTGGTAGATATCTAATAAGGTTCAATATGATTAATATGGAGTCTTTTATTAAAAAAGAAGACAAGAAAAGCAAAAAGAAAAGAAAGGATGCCTTTTTACTTGATTTTATATATTTTTTCATGACCTATAAAATCACTTACATAACACACATTAACTAATCCTAAAACACACCACCATTCTTGTATTGCATATTATAAGAGCCATAAAGGAATAACGACTATTTTAAAAAGCAGTTTACATTTGGGACCAGGTTTTAAAAAACTATTCCTTTTTTTTTTCAAAACTTTAAAATATTAGGGCACCATTGGGAAAAAAAGACCTCCTGAAATGTCAAATTTAGTGAAGAATGTTGAAGCACATTTAAATCATGAATCAAGAAGACAGCACTCTCTCAGTTGAAACTGCTAGGAGGCACATGTGTATCCAGAAGCCTAAAATCATGCCTAGGTCCAGAGGATGCTCATCTCTATTCTCCAGTAGAAATCTAAACATGTCTCTTAAAGAAGAAGGAAAGACACAATCAACTAAGATGGTTTCTTCATCCCTTGACAGAGAAACAGGAAATGAGATAGGTTGTTTTTATCTTTGGATTTATTTGGAAGGGTAAGACTTCTATGGAATAAGAGCCAGAGCAGAGAGATTTCATCAGTCAGATTCATGCCTATAACATCTAGGCATAGCTCTGCTGTATGTACTGTAGGAAATGGCCCTTTGATTCTGAGGAGAGGGACAGGCATCATTGCTGTCATGCATCTGAGAGTGGAAAGTGGGATACTGGATACTCCAGCACTACGAGATTGAGGCGCAAGAGGCTTCATGGCTGCTACTTGTAAATAAAGCTGCCCCAAGGCCAAAATCAAGGCTGCTGTTACTCCAGATCCTTCAGGTGGCCTCAAGTGTTCAAGCAGCAGTCAATCTATAGTCATAGAGTTGGCAAAACTCTACTACTGAGCATACAGTGTCCATCATCTCTGCAGCAAGGGATTTGCCAATACCCAGAGGACATCTGGAAGAGCATTCATTGATGAGGCCCAAAGGAGCCAGATCAAATACATTTTCCACATGATTCAGATGTTGTAGGAAGAGTAAGGGGAAAGACATCTGCCCCCAGATAGCTGCTTTAAAAAATGTCTTTGATTAGGAGTAGAAAAGTGAGAAGTCACAATTTTAACTATTGGTCTACTACTGTCTAGACCGAAAGAATAGCTTAGAACCTGCTCATCAACAAGGTACCATGAGGGGCTGAATCAGATTGCTTCTCATTCATTCCACTGCCAGCTAGACACTGGAGAGCATCAGAGGAATGGAGGAAGCCATCAATCTACTGTCTGTATACATACTTGCAGGGAATATATGAGGTGATCTGCTTGCTTCTTAATTACTGATGCAGAAAAGATATTCTCAGGCTATTTCTACATGTACTTGTGACTTAAGTTTTTTAAAATTAGTTCAATTTTAGTAATGACTGTTTTTACCAAGCAGATGAGAGCTGTAAATTTGTCTATGTCATGCCAAATAAATAGGACTTAACTTGCAGCTTTCATATAAATCTAGCTTCTACACACTGAATAACTTCGGTTTTTAAAAAATATTTTATTTATTCATGAGAGACAGAGAAAGAGAGAGAGGGAGGCAGAGGCAGAGGGAGAAGCAGGCTCCCTGTGGAGTAGGGAACCTGATGTGGGACTTGATCCCAGGACTGCCTGAGCCAAAGGCAGACACTTAACTGACTGAGCTACCTGGGTGCCCTGTATAACTCAGTTTTTTAAGAATGATTTTTTTTCAATATACAGTGGAGAGTCACCTTGTTTTGGGTATAGTTTTCCTTCTTTTTTAAAAAAAAGATTATTATTTATTCATGAGAGAGAGAGAGAGAGGCAGAGACACAGGCAGAGGGAGAAGCAGGCTCCATGCTGGGAGCCTGACTCAGGACTTGATTCCGGGTCTCCAGGATCACGCCCTGGGCTGAAGGCAGGCGCTGAACTGCTGAGCCACCCAGAGATCCCCATAGTTTTCCTTCTAATAGTTGCAAATATAGTGATTAATGACAAATGAATTTGTAGATTAGTTTCCCTAGATTTACAAGTAAAGTCTGTATTTTGTTTTGACTATACCATGAAATAATCATATTAAAAGTAAAGGTAGATTCACCTTAATTTTTATCTAATGTGTTTTGTAGATATAGCAAAATGTTTTTACTAAAAGCAAGTATGGAACCATGCCCTAAGTAGTAAGCCTGTTGGATCATTTTCTCTTTACGCCTTGTCCAGACTGTTACTACTACTTAAGAGTGGCTAATACCATCAAGGAAAAACTCTCCTATAGTGTTGTAGAAATAGCATCTGTGCATTTTAAATAAGAAAATACAGTACAGAGAGTTTCAAGTAAGTACTCTGTGCCCCATGTTCCATAGCTACTCAAAGATAAGGGGTGAGAAATCTCTCAATCAGTTCTGCTGCTGGTCTGAAGCCCATGATGTTGGCCTGTCCGCAGAATCCCTTTCTTCTGTTCCATAACTAAACATTAGAAAAAAAGGTGGCATTGCCACATTTTCAAGCACTTTACATATTTGGCATGCAACTCAAATCATTTAACTTTGCTTAGTCTGTCTATAAAGGGTTCTGGAAGGTCTCCCAAGGTGTTAAGTCCTGTAGCTTGACTCCATGACAGCAGAAGGCAGAAGACTTGCCTGCTCTGCATCCTCCAGTTGATAAAATATCTTAAACTGGTTTCCCAGTCTTGAAATAAAGGGGTTGAATATTCAACCAGTGGTTCTTGGTCCACATTTTCTGAAGTTGTTAAGACCCTAGCAAGTTCCCTCAGGCCACCTTCGTTTCAGAGTGGCCTAGAGCCAGGTGACCAGATCTCTGAAACTAGCACCTGAACTGGCCGAAGTAGGAGCAGCTCCACTACTATCTATGTCAGATCACTGAGCGGCATAGGGAAGGTCCCTTTCGGATTAGAGATTCTGTGATAAAAGTAGTTAGATCGAGTCATGTACCTGATTGGGAGAAAAAAAGGCATCATTTAATGTACAGGATAGAATATGAGTGCCACCACAGTTGGTGTAGCAAATGCTAAATAGAAAGTTATGAATTTGAGGTGTGGATAATATGTAACTTTGCATGCAAATAGTTAATGCAAAGGAAGTTCAGCAAAAAGAGTTCACGTTGTCATTAGGAAAGGATCTGTGGTATGAGTATTGAAAAAATGGATTATTATAACTAGAACAGGGAGAAATATATTAATTATGAATTAAAATGGCTGCTTTTTAAGAATGGCTAATATTTCCAGGTTCATTAGAATATTCATATAGTAAGATGCCAGCTATTCCTAATATGAAATATTATCATTGTATATCAGTAAGGAGAAATTAAAAATGAAAATAGGTCATGATGAAATATAGTAGGAACAAGCATATGTATTTATTGGTTTATGGACAAAGTCTGAGACACTGTTTTATTACCATTGATATAAGAAATCATATCTGTTAATACTAAAACATTTGACCTAAATCAAATGCTGTTTTTCCTAAAAGACAGTGGTCAGACTCTAATTAAATGAAATTCTGTTCTTAAAACAGCCACATAATTTAGTGGACCCTGCCTGATAGTAAACATTCATCTACCCTTTGTGTTTCAGAAGTATTTTCCAACCAGGCAGTGAAAAGCCACTGTGGCCATGGGATTTCATTTTTAGGAGTCCCAGTTTCAGGCTGAGAGAGAACAGAAAGCTCAGCCATTATGAAAGGAGCTGGAGTCAGAGTCAGGCTGATGGGGGGGTGAGGGGTAAAGCACAGGAGGGTGTGTGGAGCGAGGAGACTTCCCCTGTCCACACCGTCCCTCGGATCTAGGGTGGAACAGGTGTGTGAGCCAAAGCAGAGAGCGGGAGACAGTTGGGGACACAGCAGCAGGGAGGGTGCCATCCAGGAGAAGTGGACATTTCACTAGCAAGGCCTCCCCGGAGAGGAACAGCTGGTCAGGCGGAGTTAACCAAGATGGAGCCAGACTCTCAGAGGAATTTTCATGGCCAATCTTCCAGAACTTCCAGGGCTTTTGTAAACTCAGGGACTCAGAGTCCTCTGATGAATCTGTCTAGATCTTCCCGGCTATAAATAGATGGTGAATCAATTTCTAATCATACTTAAACTTCACTCCTGAAATCAATCAATATATGCCATGGTTTTTCTAATTTTGCCTAGGAGGTGGAAATAGATCTTTTTTTTTTTCATATATTGTTGTGTTTTTGTGTTGGGTATGTATAAAGATATGCGATGATACAGGGTTTTTTTAAATAAAAGCCCTAAATAACCATTCATATTAGTAGCCTCATTTGTAGCTTGTTTAAATTTGGAAATATTTCCTTAAAGTGGTTCTGCTCTTTGATCTAAGGTGATGTTCCTTCTATATGATTTATATGGTTCCTCCTCCAGGGATGAAAATCCATGTTATTCTGTTCTTGTTTTAATTTCATTAATTTTTAAAAGTATATATGCACAAACACTTTCCCAGTTGTGATCAATGTATATGTCAATTTTTTTTTACTTGTTTAAATTCAGCAATTTTTCTATAATGCTGGACAGTCTTCATCTTTAATGACTATATCTTATTCATCAATATTCTTTTTTTTTTCATCAATATTCTATAACCAATTAGCGTGGCACTGGAAAATTGTTAAGAAATTTATTTTTAAGTATGTCAGTGTTTTTATCTGACCTGGCGTCCAAGAGCAGCAAGTCGACTGTAAAGTAGACTTACCAGGCATTCATCCCTTTTTAGAGCTTTATTTCCACAGCCACCCTTGGATTTGGCCTCTCACGTCACAAACCAGGATATGTCCTTGCCCTTCCTAATTTCCATGCATCCACCACCTCTGTCCATACCCCAGGGGACAGCTGTAATCCAGACCCTACCCAACTCGGGCTAATAGGTACCTTCACCAGTTGAGCATATATCCTGTTACAGATGATCTTATGATCTTATGCCTGAGATGTGAATAAGCTGCTTCATAGGCTGGTTTAATCTAATCTTGTTTAAATGAGTAATGTCCTTCAAAGCAATTATGGGGGTTTTTTTCCAACCCCACACATGCCATTCGTTGAGCCTCTTCCTCCAGGGATAAGAGGTGCCGTGGCTGCTAACAGTCCTTCATTGCTCCTTATTCCTCCCAGGAGAGCTGTGTCTTTTCTCGAGCATAATGTTTATGTCTGTCTGCTTGGGGTTATCTGATTTGACTTGGTAAATTCTAAAAGAGCACAGATTATGTCTCCTTAGCTTATTTTCTGCAGATGTCACCTGCAGGTTTGAGATTGATATTTAGTGATTACATGATGCCACCTCCCATATTCTTCTCTTTCTTCACTTTTCCATGCCGTTTCCATTTGTTTGATGTACTTAAAATAATCTCTGTTGACATTTGAAGGATAGAAGCAAATGCCACTTTAAAGCTTCCTCGGTGCAGATGAAATGATGATAATGATACACATTTCCCATACTTGCATGGAGAAGTCAAAGACCATCACAGACATTAACTCATTCGTATCCAAAACAGCCATATTTGGCAAATATGGAGGTCACCTGAAGAATTTAGAGCAAAAGTCAGAATATTGTGGTGGGAAGCTCAGCTCTGTCTTCAGGGAGGACACTGAGGCCAGCAGCACACAAGGGCCTGCCCAGGGTTTTCCTGCCAGTCAGCCACCAATTGCGATGAAACCTTTGTCTGGGATGGTCAGCTTTGCCACATGCAGCCACAACTGTCACACTTGTGTGCATGTTTGGGAGATAGGCCAGTGTCCACAGGAGGCAAGGCTGGGCCCCAGGAGTTGAAGGAAGTTGAGCAAAGTAAATCAGCTCAGCACAGCCCCTGGACACACTCACATTCCCTTCTTTGCACACACATTTAAATCTGATATGGACTTTCCATATGGAAAAATCTTGGGCCGTTTCTACACAGATCATTCATTTTACCATTAATAATTAGGCCACATTTTATGGATTTGGACTGTCCATTTTTCTTTTTTTCATAAAGCAGTTCTGATGTGCACTTAAACTGCAGCATGGGCCCTGGGAGTGGAACATGATAATGATATATTAAGGAATTCTTGTTAACAAAGAAAAATAATAACATATTTTAGAAAAGCCTGAACATTTGAAAGCACTTGGGAAACCTTTTCTAACTGGCATAATTAGCTTTGGTTCCTCCACACTGTGGCATTTTCTCGGTCTAATTGTTTTGGGGACAGCAGGCTGAGTGGAGACACAGGCAGTGTGGAGACAGAAGAATAATTGAACATCAGAGGCCTTCTAATGACTTCCGGCCCGAATCCAAGGGCAAGGGACACATGCAACTTTGGAGAGAGATGAAGATAAATGCAACCACTTTCGAGAAGAATTAGAATAGCCCTTAGACACTTGAGTTCAAGAAAGGATTGGTGGTCAGGACAGAGAGGTGACCACAGCTCACCTTGGGAGGAGACTTCAGCCCGTCAGGGTTTGGAGAGCGAACCTCCGACAAGAAAGCTCAGTGGAGGGCGTGCTCTCACAGTGAAGACGTCTGCTCTGACCACTTTTCTAGGCACTGGACATAATTTAAGTTCCATCAGGAAGTGTTAACTACAGGCTGTCCTGGGTGCGCTTTGGTTAGGTTGATGAAGGAAGACCCTGTCCCCCCATGCCAGGCTCTGTGCCCGCTGTCCCTTTGGGGGCCCTTCCAAGCAGCTGAACATGCACATACCACAGGCAAGCTGCCTGCTTCCCAAATGTGGCACACATTTTCCTCAATTTGGGTTTATTTTAAACACACTTCAAGTCAAGGAGCATGTCTTGATTTGATTCTCCTAACAGCATTACTTCAGCTTTCGAGGAAGCAAATGTGAATAAGAAGGTGCTTTCCTTCACGAGTTCTCATCTTTTTAAACTTTCCTCCCAAATTTTAACATTGAATTTTAATATTAAAAAACAACAACAACAACAACAAACCTGGCAGCCTGGGTGGCTCAGCAGTTGAGCACCACCTTCGGCCCAGGGCATGAACCTGGAGACCTGGGATCAAGTCCCATGTCGGGCTCCCTGCATGGAGCCTGTTTCTCCCTCTGCCTGTGTCTCTGCCTCTGTGTGTGTGTGTGTGTGTGTGTGTGTGTGTGTGTGTGTGTGTCTCATGAATAAATAAAATCTTTTAAAAATGAAAAATAAAACCTCAAACTTACAGAAAAATTGAACAGTACGGCAAAATCTCTATACTTTCCCTCGAGATTCAGAACTGTTAACATTTCTCTACATTTGCATGCCCTTCCTGGTGTGTGTATTATTAATTCAGCCTCCAGGGTTAAGGAATGAGAGAGAGCTATCCAGGCTGGAGGGGGACACTGGACTTCAGACTGGAAGGATATAGCAAGCGTAGAAAAGATGGGTATGTTCCAGAAGGAGGGGAGACATCAAAACTTCTCATGGAAGTAGGAAGTTCCTGATCTATTAAGGGAACAGCAAGTGGCATGGGGTGGCTAGCAAGTAGGTTAAGTGGGAGAAGATAGCCATTTGAGGAAGGGCCTTGAATGCCAGGCCAAAATGTTTGGGGTAGGAGGTAGCAAGGTGATGAGCAATGAATTTTCATCATTTATCCTTTCAGGCAGGAATGGCCAGATCAGCTAGGGAATTTAGAGGAGTGCAAGGAGAAGCAATGACTAGGAGTAAGAAGACCATCTGCTGTACGTCCAGGCAGGAGTTGTCATATTAAATTCCTTTATAACACAGGATGTATTCTATTGGTAGTTTTGTTATGTTTGTTTAGGTTCTGCATTTTTTATTTTCTTGTCTAGTTTTGTAATCTTTCTCAGCCTTCAACTTAAAGGGCAGAGGACTCTCTGCTGAGTATATGCCAAATATCCAAGTGTGTGTTGATCCATTCCTGTCATAAGCTGAAATAATTTGAAATGACTTGTTATGCTCACTTGAATTTAATAGTCCCTTTATAACCTGAGACTCTCTGAATACATATCTGCAGATGAATCAGTCAGATGATAATGTTCCCTGGAAAAACAGATAACTAATTCATTAAGTATGGTTTCTGCTTCAGTAACCTAGATCTGTACTGTTCAATCAATATGGTAACCAGTAGCCACATGTGGCTGTTAAACACTTAAAATAGATTTGTTCAAACTGAGAGAAGCTGTAAATTTTTTTTTTTTAATTTATGATAGTCAGAGAGAGAGAGAGAGAGAGGCAGAGACACAGGCAGAGGAGAAGCAGGCTCCATGCACCAGGAGCCCGACGTGGGACTCGATCCTGGGTCTCCAGGATTGTGCCCTGGGCCAAAGGCAGGTGCCAAACTGCTGCGCCACCCAGGGATCCCGAGAAGCTGTAAATACCAGATTTCAAACTTAGTATATAAAAAAGGAATGTAAAATATCTCAATAATAATTTTTCTTATATTGATGACATGTTAAAATGACAATATTTTAGATATACTAGATTACATGAATATAAAGTGGCCCACTCTCACCACTTTTCTTCAACAGAACATCCAAAGTCTTAGCCAGAGCCATTAGGCAGGAACAAGAAATAAAAGCCATCTACGGTGGGAAGGAAGAAGTAAAACTGTCATATTTGCAGATGACATGACCCTATATAGAGAAAACCCTAAAGACTGTTTTTTTTTTTTTTTAAAAAAAAAGCTGTTTAAACTAATAAAAGAATTCAGTTAAGTTGCAGGATAAAAAAAACCAATATCCAAAAATATTCTGGGTTTCTATACATTAATAGTGAACTATCAGAAAGAGAAATTAAAAAAACAATCCCATTTACAGTTGCATCAAAAAGAATACAAATAAAAAATAAATTTAAAAAGAATACAAATAAATTTAACCAAGGAGATAAAAGACCTGTATACTGAAAATGATAATACTTTGATGAAAAACAATGAAAAAGACACAAATGGAAAGATATTTATGGTCATGGATTGGAAGAATAGTCTTAAAATGTCCATATGACCCAAATCAATCTATAAATCAGTGAAATCCCTACCAAAATTCCAATGGCATTTTTCACAAAAATAGAACAAACCTAAAATCTATATGAAACCACAGACAACTCTGAATAGCCAAAGCAATCTTCATAAAGAACACACCTGGAGGCATCCTGTTTCCTGATTTCAACCTATATCACACCAAGCTACATTAATCAAACAGTGTTTTATTGGCATAAAAAGAGACACAGGCCAGTGGATCCAGATGAGTTTCTGAGCCCAGAAATGAATCTGTGCATATACAGCCCATTAAAATAAAGGAGCCAAGAATATCCAGGGTAACTTGAAAAGATATATACATCTGCATATTCACTGCAGCCTTATTTATACTTGCCAAGAAATGGAAGAACTTAAGTGTCCATCGGTGGATGAATGGATAAAGAAAGAAAATGTGTATGTACATACATACACACAACGGAATATTATTCAGCCATAGAGAAGAAATCCTGCCATTTGCAGCAACATGGATTGATCTTGAGGGCATCATGCTAAGAAAAATAAGTCAGACAGAGAAAGACAAGTACCTTATAATCTCATTTATATGTGGCTACTTAAAAGAACCCCTCAATACAGAAAACAGATTCATGGTGGCCAGAGGCTAGGAGTGGAAGAAATGGGTGTAGATGATCAAAAGATAGAATTTTCCAGTTATAAAACAAGTCATCAGGAGGATGTAATGTACAGCATGTTGAGTATAGTTACTATCTTGTTTATTTGGAGGTTGCTAAGAGAGTACATCTTAAAAATTCTCATCACATTAAAAAAATATTGGTAACCATCTGTGGTGATGGACATCATACTGACACACTGTGGTGATCATTCCTCAATATAGACATATTTTGAATCCTTCCATAGTGTATCTGAAACCATTGTCACTTATATCTCAACAAAAATAACAAATGTGTGTGTATATAAACATTTTACCTGTTTTTACTTTTTAATGTGGCTACTGGAAAATTAAAAGTTCGATGTGTGGATCCTGTGATATTACAGTGCTGACAGAGATAATTGGACATTTCTGTGACACATGCTCTCCAACTCATATTTTTTTAGAGATTCCAATAAATATACATGAAAGACATATATTCTGCAGCTCTCCACTAGGACTAGAGTTTCTGCCATCAACAAAGTGTGAAAAAAGCAATACTGAAACTTAAGTCTTTTTTTTTTAATTTTTTTTAATTTATTTATTATAGTCACAGAGAGAGAGAGAGGCAGAGACACAGGCAGAGGGAGAGAAGCAGGCTCCATGCACCGGGAGCCCCACGTGGGACTTGATCCCGGGTCTCCAGCATCGCGCCCTGGGCCAAAGGCAGGCGCCAAACCGCTGCGCCACCCAGGGATCCCTGAAACTTAAGTCTTTGATAATTTTTAACAACCACCATAAGTATCAATGCCGTTTTATAGGAAACAACTTTAAAATAGGAATTCTGGGAGGGATATTTTTATTAGGAAATGGTAAATTAGCAATTTTTAAAAATTGAGGGTTTGCCCAATAGAAGCTGTAAAAACTGGTTTTAAATCTGTAGTTCAAATAATTAAAATGGTAAAGACCAATCCAGTGAGCTGATTTCAGAGGCAGTATAGTTTGCTTTTTCTGCTAATGAAATGTCATATTTTTGTAATATATGGCATTTCTCCAAATTGGCTAAGCATCTTAAGAGAACAAATGATGAAGGTAGAGCATGCGGCGGTGCTATTACATCTGAGATAGTTGGTGATACGTCCATTACATCTGACTGCACTCCCAGGGCTTAACATAATGTTCCAGAATGCTGGGGAACCTCTTGAGATCCATCAAAGTAGGTTCATTAAACATTTGTCTGTGTGGCATACATGGTATTCATTTAAGGCTTAGAGTGGTTTGCACACTTCCACGGCTTTGCCCACTTAGTCCATCAGGCTGCTGACAGTTCCAGACTTTAGGGGAAACAGAGCAACCTCAATTCTCTTTTTAAAGCTCTTCAAAGAATTGCCGTAACCTCCCTTGGCAACATGTGTCTAACAACTTTCATTATCATCATCATAGCCTGTGGATTTAACCTCTCTGAATTTCATTCTCCTCATCTGTAAATTGCAGATAAAAACCTGCTCTACTCGGAGCACGTGGTGTGCACTGTAAGTGTTCAGGTGACGTCTGGGATGAATGAGAATTACTCCATCTCAAGCATCGCCTCCTTGCACGGCATCTCTCAGGCAAAGCTCGTTTACTCCCTTCTCCCTCAATTTCATCTATTTAAGAAATGTTGGCGTTGGGACGCCTGGGTGGCTCAGTGGTTGAACATCTGCCTTCAGCTTGGGTCATGATCCCGGAGTCCTGGGATCGAGTCCCACATTGGGCTCCCCGTAGGGAGGCTGCTTCTCCTTTGCCTGTGTCTCTGCCTCTCTCTTTGTGTGTCTCTCATGAGTGGATAAATAAAATCTTTAAAAAAAAAAAAAAAAAAGGAAAGAAAAAGAAATGTTGGCATTGCCTTCTTTAGAATTCACTTATTTATTTTACGAAATAATCAGATTCTTAGGAAGCCAGTATAGGAGTCAGGCCTGTGGGGATCTGTGTGGCTCCCCACTCACCCAAGAGTTCACTTCCTACTTGAATATACAATCTATCCTGGCCCCATCATTATTAGCCCTTGGCCCACACTTGTCTAGTCCACTGGGCATGACTGTATGTACGTCAGTACGTCCTTTCTCCAGTGTCCAGCAAAGAGGATAGCCTTGGCCAATACCTATCAAGCAAGTGATTTACTAGCCTGGCAAAGTTTATCTCATTGTACCTCCCAGCTGGCCATAAACTAATCACTTGAACTAAGGCGTCTGCGAATTATTCAAACCATGCCAATCTCTCTTTTTCATTTTAAAATACTATTAATATGGAGAAAGAAAACCTTGACCTACTTCATTGACAGAGACAGCAGTGAAGTTGAAAATTTCTTTCCAGCTTATCAGGTGTTAGATTTTTGATTAGATAATCTGTACTGCTTCTCTGTGAAGTAGATCTTCTTATACACATTTTAGATATGAGAAAACTGACTTCACAGAGAAAGTGAATAATAGAGGCAAGGTCTGAACCTAGGTCTGACTTACCTCGCACAACGGGGTTTATACTTTTGAGGGAGATGACTCCTCTGTCAAAGTATCTGAGCAGAGGGAACAGATCACCCGGGAGCAGAGGGAACAGATCTTCCCCGCTCATGCTCTTCCAGCCTTTAAAGCATCAGAAGCCTCCCCAGTGCTCTTTCACACTGTCAATCACCTCAAAAGAGCCACAGCCCAGTAAATCCGTTTGCAGAGGTGAAGGCAGGCAAGAAACCAGGACAAATGGTCCTCTATACCCTCATGTGACACACAAAAAAATGGTTGGATAATTTAAATTCTAGTAATTTGCCATCTTCTGCTCTAGCATCCTCAGTCTTTCCAGCTTTAGACAAAAGCTAGTAGGGTATCATTAAAAGCAGCAGAATATTGAGTGCCTAACTCTCATCCTTACCTTTTGAGATAACAGAAGAAAATTATAAAATCTATGTTAATGTTTCTCTCCTTTTTAAGTACTTCTAATTTTCTAAAATATGAAAACCCAAAAGTTAGGCTGTGCTTCTGTGTTCCCTAATATATCTGCTGTTACATTTCATTGGAAGGAAGGGTAACGTCAGCAGCCCTCGTTGGCCACTACTGTTGTCGTGAGACCACAGTTGCCCTTAAGACAACTGATGACACTAGCTTTGAAGCAAACACTGCACTTCCACATTCAGACAGAGCAAGCAATTTTACGTTATGTTTGCCACGTGTGATATGGTTTCCTATAATTTCACACAAAGCTGTAACTTTTATTCTTATCTCTAGTTAAAACAAGAATTGACTTGAATAACTGGTTATCTAAGAATCATGGTTAGTTCTACTCTCTAACAACAAAGAGCGGAGGGGGAAGAATCACATCTCAGTTGTCTAAATGTGGAATTGAATCTAAATGATAAGCCAGCCAAGGTTTTGGACAGGTTCTCTGGGGGTAGATCTGAAAAAGTAATTTTTGAGAGAGTGATGGCATCAAGATGGCAAATAGGTCATTCCTAAAAGTCCAGTCCCCTTCACAAGAAAGCAAGAGTTACCACGGATGAGACACCACTATAAAAATGCTAGAACGTGAGGGTTCTACAGCCTAAAGCACAGAGACCGAGATGGACTGCACGAGAAGGCGGAGAGCAGCAGCTCCCCCCAGGGCAGTATGACACTTCACCAAGAGGACCCCTGAGCCTGCAGTGTCCCCAGCAGGAAAGAGAGCGTGAGGTGGACATCTAGCTCCCCAGCACGGAGAATCACTTCTTAGGATCTCACATCCAGGGGGATAGTGTGTAGCTTGACTGCTGGGGGTCAGATCATGATTTTAAAAGGGGGGGGGGGAATAGAGTCGATAGCAACCACATTTGGATCTTGGAAGACCGAGTTTCCACTCAAGCAGCATCGAAGTAGAAATCTCAGCCAGTGGTTATGCTTCTCTGAAGAGTCAAGATTGTGCCCCAGGCTGACCAGGAACTTGGTGGGGCCCAGATCTGCCTGGTTCGGGACCATAAATAATGAGTCATGCCAGCCTTGGAGCCAGACCTTCTTGAGCGGGACAGCTAATTCATAGGACTGTCTACTGCAGAGTGTAGCTCCCAGCACAGGAAGCCTGGCCTGAGCCCCTGTGAAGCTGTTCACTCCAGTAGCACTCACGTGAAGAACTTGGCCATCAGTGCTGGCTGTCTGCAGAGCCAGAATGGTAACCCTGTTTGGCCAAGGATCACGATTCCACCCAATTCCCCCAAACAAGAGCCTTGCAGGCCCTGGGGCCTATTCAATGCCCCCAATCAACTTAGCAAAACTAATCTACGGTCCCATCCACTACTGACCAGGAAACCCAACCACAGCTCCCAGGAATCTGCATTGCCCACCCTGCCATCCCAGTTACAGCAGCACTGGAGTGGAGAGCCCAGCCAAACGCCCCTTCTCATCTGCAGGATCAAGACCATAGCCTGTTTGGCCTCCAGAAAAGAGCCTTGCCAGCTTTGGGGCCTCTATAGCAACTCCACCTAAACAGGGAAACTAACTTGTAGCCCTGATCCCTGCTGAATACAGCCTCTGCCCACCCAACCGAGGAACCTAACAGGGGAAGCCAGGTAGCCCATCCTGCAGCCCTGCTTACGGTGGCACATGAGCCGTGAACATAGCCTGTGGCTCTGCCCATCAGCAGAACAAAGCTGGTGACTCCATCTGGCCAGAGATGGTGCACAGTCCTGCCTGATTTGGGTCCCCAAACAACAAGCTATGCTGGCCTTAGCCCCGTTCTGCTGCTCTGCCCAATCAGGGAAGCTAATTCATAACCATGCCTATTTCTGAGAATAGTAGTAATCCTAACTGTCTAGGAAACCTGACCAACAAATCCAGGCAACTGTGAAGCCATCCTACAGTTGCATTGGGCAGGCAACACAGTCAGTACATGGAACATTTTTTTAGGATCCTCTATTAGGCCACAAAAAAAGTTTTAGTAAATTCAAGAATATTGAAATCATACCAATTATCCTCTCTGCCCACACTGGTATAAAACTAAAGATCAATAACAGGAGGAAAAATTAATGAATACATAGAAATTAAATAGCATTTTCCTGAATAGCCAGTAGATCAGAGAAGAATTTCAAAAGAAAGAGCACCTGGAAACACAATATACCAAAACTTATAGGATACAACAAAAGCACTTCTAAGAGAGAAGTTCATAGCTATAAGGCACACATCAAGAAAACAGATTTCAAATAAACAACCTATCTTTACACCTATGGAATTAGAAAAATAAGAACAAACTAAGCTCAAAGTTTGCAGAGGAAATACAGATTAGAAAGTGAAAAACAGAAAAGACCATTTTTAAAAAAAAACTAAGAGTTGGTTCTATGAAAAGATAAAGTTGACACCTTTATGTAGACTAACCAACATAAAGGAGAGTACTCAAATCAACAAAATTTATAAATGAAAAAGATTACAACTATAAAATCACCAAAATACAAAAGATTGTATGAAGCTACTATGAAAACTACACCAACAAACCAGACAACTGCAAAGAAATGGAAAAAATCTTAGAAACGTATACCCTACCAAGGCTGAGTCAAGAAGAAGTAGAAAATCTGAACAGGTGAATTACTAATACGGAGCTTGAATCAGTAATGAAAAGTCTCCCAGTGATGTACCAGATGGCATCACTCTGCATTTTACCAAACATTTAAAGAAGATTTAGTACCGGGACACCTGGGTGGCTCAACGGTTTAGCGCCTGCCTCCGGCCCAGGGCGTGATCCTGGAGTCCCAGGATCGAGTCCCATATCAGGCTCCCTGAATGGAGCCTGCTTCTCCCTCTGCCTGTGTCTCTGCCTCTCTCTCTCTCTCTCTCTCTCATGAATAAATAAATAAAATCATAAAAATAAAGAATTAGTATGAATCCTTTTCAGATTCTTCCAAAAAATCGAGGTGATAGAAACATTCCTAATTCCTTTTACAAGGCCAGCGTTAACCTGATACCAAAGCTAGATAAGGACATGACAAGATAACTACAGGCTAGTATCCCTGATAAGTTCAGATGCAAACATTTTCAACAAAGTTACTAGCAAATTAAACTCAACAGCATATTAGAAGGATTATTCACCATAATCAAGTAGGGTTTATCTCTGGGATGCAAGGATGGTTCAACATTTATACAAATCTGTAAATGTGGTACATCACATTAATAGAATAAAAGAAAAATGATCATGATCATCTCGATAGAGGCAGAAAAAGTATTTGACAAAACTCAAAAACTATTCATGATAAAAACTCCTAACTAATACGTAGAAAGAATATGCCCCCTCCATATAATAAAGGCCATATATAACAAGCCCACAGCTAACATCATCCTTAATGATGAAAGTCTAAAAGCCTTCCCTATAAGATCAGGAAGGAGACAGGGGTGCCAACTGTCACCACTCCTATTCAACACCATACTGGAAGTCCTAGCCAGAGTACTTAGGCAAAATAAAAGGCATCAGAAGTGGAAGAGAAGAAATAAAACTCTCTATTTGCAGATGATATGATTTTATATGTAGAAAATCCTAACACCTCCACCAAAAGAAAAATCAACAAATTCAGCAAAGGTACAAGTTACAAAATTAACATACAAAAATCAGTAGTGCTTCTATATACTAACACTAAATTACCTGAAAAAAAAAAAAAAAGAAATGATCCCATTTGTAATAACACCAAAAACAATAAAATAATTAGGAATGAATTTACCCAGAGGTCAAAGATCTCTACACTGAAAACTACAAGATATTAATGAAAGAAATTGAATAAGACACAAATAGAAAGATACCCCATGTTCATGGATTGGAATAATTAATGATTAAAATGTCCATACTATTTAAATCTCCATACTATCAAACTATCCAGATCCATCTATAGATTTATTGCAGTCTCTAACAAGATTCTAAAGGCTTTCATTTTACAAAAGCAAAAAACAAAACAAAACAAAACAAAAAAACCTAACATTTGTATAGAACCACCAAAGACCCTGAATAGCTAAAGTAATTCTGAGAAAGAACAAAGCTGGAGGCATCACAGTTCCTGATTTAAAACTACATTATGATGCTGTAGTAATCAAAATAGTATGTTACTGGCATAAAAATTATACATCTAAGCCAATGAAACGTAATCTAGAGCCCAAATTAACCCCCCACTGATAGAATAAACTAATATTTGACAAGGGATCCAAAAATATGCAATTGAGAAAAGACCATCTCTTCAATAAGTAGTAATGAGAAAATTGGATATCCACATGTGAAAGAATGAAACTGGACTCTTTTGTTAAACCAGTCACAAAAATTAACCCAAATGGAATAAAGACTTAAACATGAAACCTGAAGCCATGAAACTCCTAGGGAAAAAAAAAAAAAAAAAAAAAAAAACCTAAGGGAAAAAAATTGCCTTTTGATAGGACACCTAAAACACAAACCACAGATTAAAAAATAAACAAGTGAAACTGCATCAAACTAACACAACAAAAGCAACAATCAAAAAAATGATAACCTGTTTTTGAAAAGGATCAAGAAATCTTTGCAAGCTGTATACCCTCTGATAAGGGGTTAATATCTAAAATACATAAAGAACTCATAAAATTCATTAGTGAAAAGAAGAAAAAGCAAATAATCCGGCAGAAAAATGGCCAAAGTACCTGAAGACATTTTTCCAAAGAAGATATTCAAATAACCAACAGGTGATGAAAAGGTGCTCAGCATCATTCATCATTAGAGAAATGCAATTCAAAACTACAAGGAGCTATCTCACCTTAAGCCTTGTAGGGTGGCTGTCATCAAAAAGACAAAAGGTAACTGATGCTGGCATGGTCTTAGAGAAAGAGAAACCTTGTATGCTGTTGATGGGAATGGAAATTGGTACAGCCACTTTGGAAAACAGCATGGAGTCCCCCCCCCCCCCCCCCCCCCGCCAAAAAAAAAACTAGAACAACTCTATGATCCAGCAATTCCACTTCTGGGAACATATCTGAAGGAAATGAAAACACTATGTTGAAGAGATATCTGCACGCCATGTTCCCTAGCAAGCATTATTCACAGGAGCCAAGAAATGGAAACAACCTCAGTGTCCATCAGTGGATGAATTGATAAAGAAGTTGGGGTGTATACATACATACACACACACACGCACACCCCCCTGGAGTATTATTCTGCCATAGGAAGGAGGAAATCCTGCCATTTGCAACATGAATTTTTAGGGCATTATGTAAGTGAAGTGAGTCAGACAGAAAAGAAAACAAATACTGTATGATCTCACTTATATGTAGAATCCAAAAATAACAACCTCACAGAAAACCTCAGGTAGTTTGTTGCCAGGGGCACAGGGGTAGCGGGGAGTTGGGTGAAGGTGGATACAAACATCTAGTTCTAAGATATAGAAGTACTGAGCGTATCACGTACAACATAAGTGTAGTTAACAACGCCTTATGGAATATTCAGAAGTTGGTAAGAAAAGATTCCAAAAGTTCTCATCACAAGGAAGAAAAAAAGTGTAATACATGCTAACCAAATTTACTGTGATAATCATTCCCTAGTATATACATATGTCAAGCCATTATGCTGTGCATCAATATAGCTCAATAGAACAGGAAGAAAAGGGGATCCCTGGGTGGCGCAGCGGTTTGGCGCCTGCCTTTGGCCCAGGGCGTGATCCTGGAGACCCGGGATCGAGTCCCACATCAGGCTCCCAGTGCATGGAGCCTGCTTCTCCCTCTGCCTGTGTCTCTGACTCTCTCTCTCTCTCTCTCTCTCTCTCTCTCTCTGTCTGTGTGTAACTATCATAAATAAAGAAAAAAAATATTAAAAAAAAAAAAAAAGAACAGGAAGAAAATAATCTGTGGGAAGCTGTCTCTCTGCCAGTCTTGTTATTTTGCTTCATGATTGACCCTCCAACATTTGGGTTAGGGGGAGTTTAGTCATAATTCCAAGTATTTTCCTCAAAAAAAGATTTTTTTTTCTTATAAGGAAAACTTTACAGTTTGCTTGAAAAGCATGATTCTTTCACTTGAAGGAATATACTCCAAAATAATTGTAGTGACATACTGAATTAAAACTTACGATTTTTGTATTTCATCTTATTCATCTTAGTCTTCTATCATACTATTGTAATCTCCGTAAAGTTGGAGACTAGAAAGTATTTAATTGTGACCTTTCATTAATTCTGACCGTACTGCTACAGACTCATTGTGTCCCCTAGAAGTCATATGTGGAAGCCGTAACCCCCAAGATGGTGGTATCGGGAGGTGGGGCCTTTGGGAGGTAACTAGGGTTGAACCAGGTCATGGGAAGGGAACCTCTCGTGATGAGATAAAAACTATATTCATTCTTTCTCCATTAAGAATTCATGCCTTAGGGAAACCTAAGTGTCTAGCCCTAATGATCGGAAATTGATAGTCTACCTTCAGAAAAGCAGAAAGGAATTTATATGCAACTACAAACTAGAGACATAATTTTGTGCCCTTGTCCTTTGAGCTTATGTAAAAAAAACCCCAGGATTTAATCTAATCAGTTTCCAGAATCTTAAAATGCATTGTGTCAAATTCAGGCAGTTATGCATACATTGTTCTTCTCTGGGGCATTTCCACTGTAAAGGTGGCAGGTCCCCTAAAGCATCCAAACTCGTCTTTATGAATAAATGGTTTGCAGTGCTCAAACTGTTCCCCAACTTTTCCCTTGTTGGCCATCGGGAAAGCCTTGAAACCCTAGGCCTGGGCCCGAGGTCTGGAGGTACCTGGTGTGCACCTGATTCCAGGCAAGGTCGCTCTTCAGGGAGCCAAGGCCTTTCTCCAACAGATCCCAAACAGACTTTGTCATGAGTCCATGACCACCACCCTAACCCACTCTCCACATCATCATGTCTAGATTTATAAACGTATGTGCACATTAGCATCATTTAGAAACTTCATCTCAAAAAAGTGCCAAATTACTGAAGAGGCAAGAGCTTCTTAGACTGAATTATATATATATCAGGGTGACTGTCACATGAGATCCACTCTGTATTTTTGTATAGTTTTACCTTATTACTTTGTGTTTGCATTAGTAAAGGCATGGACAGCTCTGAAAAATAAGTAATTTGAGATTTAATAAATAAACTGTGTTAACTGGTAATACTAATCATACAGTATCCAGTAATACTATTTCTGAATTTTTAAACTGCCTCTTCAAGATTTCCTCAGGAAGATAACAAGCTCCCTCTAGTGGGAAGTGAACATTATAACTGAGTTATTTCCCCCAAAGCAGTGTGACTTTTTGTTTGAAGGAAAAACGCTCCGTTTATTTTTCTCTCTGAATTTTAGCAAAGAGAATAATATTGGTTCTCATGGAATGTCTATAGGAGGACAGTCATGAGTTTGGAGTCATGTTGATGAACTGCTGTTACACAAGCAAAGTGAGGTTATCTGACTTACTGCCCTAATGCCTTGGCATTAGCTCCAGCTAACCTGTTAGAATATATACATACCTACATATATATGTCATTGGTAAGTAAATTCTATCACTTAACTCCTAAGCCTTTACTTTGATAATTAAACAGTTAGAAGACTGTCTCATCTGTTGCCCTCATTTTACAGCTGGGCTTATGGATCCCTCCAGATGACACAGTGGAAAATCTGCTTCGACCTTTGAGTTCCTATTAATTTTACAGAAAGCAAGCCTTGCTCATTTTGGCTTTTCTTAATTTATGAGAAAAATATAACCAAAATCCCATACTTTTTTGGAGTAATTAGCTTTCCGCCCCATATCATTCAGACTTGAAGCTAAAACTGCATCTTTATAGCGTTTAATAACTTATGTAAAATGTTAATTCTGAATCACCCAGAAAAATTATAATTTCACTCGGGCAAGGAAGTAAGTAGCACAGTACAAAATGGGTTTTGATTTTACAATCGGTAATGAAAAAAAATAATAAAAAAATTTAATGAAATTTTGTATGAGAATGGCATATATCCCAGAATAGTTAAAAACCAATAACCCACTCCCTGAAAAATGGTTATGGCAAGTTATGGAAACTTTCAGTTTTAAAATCCCACAGCCTATGCTTCTGCGTGCTTCACTGCTTTTTGGTAACTGTTGACAAAGTTCTTCCACACTGGAGAAAAGGTTGCCTCTCACTAAACATTGTGTTTTATTGTTTTCTTATAGCAAATAACGTGCTTGGTTTTGGAACACTGGTCAGTACTTCCAATACCTATGATGGATCTGGTGTCGTGACCGTGGAAACGGACCATCCGCTGCTCTGGACCATGGCCATCAAAAACTAACCCAGCAGCTGGCATCCACAGCCATGCCTCTGACTTACCTCATTTGCCGCTGACTTACTGCTCGAGAAGAGTTCACCTTGGTTTACAGAAACTTACGCCTCTCCATGGAAGCCCACTAGTTTTAAAGATGTTAATGTTTTGCTAATTGAGGTAACACAAATGACAGATCTCAGTTTTACAGTGAAGGAGAAAACCCACTATTTGTTAAGAAAGTAAATAAGGTCTATTTTATTCACTTGGAAAACTAACGTGGCTCACTGTGCTATAAAATTAAGTATCGATTACTGTTATTGTCATCATTCCATTTATCCTAGAGAATTGCTTTTAATTTGGAAGCTGAGAAAGTACTCTGTTGAGGGCCCTTGGTGTCCAACACCTAAGCCTTCTCCTGCCCATCCTTAAATCCTTATGCTGAAGGCTACTCCTGAGTGTCTATTATGCTAGAGTTCTCTGTATAATACAGAGGACTTTCAGATTGGGTGCTTACAAGCGCACCATTTCACCCTGGCCTCATCACTGTCTTGATGTCTCACCTACATCACCTGTAGGTAAACTACAGGTGAAGAAATGCCATGAAGGGTAAGTGACGCCTCCCAGAGCCTGCTGGCACAGTCACCCCAAGCCCAGCTGTGCAGTGAGCGCTCTGGGCTTCGGTGGGGTGACAGATGGAAACTGCCCTGGTCGTAATTACAACCAAGACTGAAAATGCTGTGCAGAGGAAACTTACGCATGAAAACGGAATTGCTTCTGACACTCCTCAGACTGAAAGAGCAGGGGTTCACAGATCCCGAGTTTACACCAAGTACTAAGCATCTGGGTCTGAAAACGAGTCCCCGTCCATCCATCCCCCCAAGCTCCCGACACCTTTCCTTAGACAGACCCTGGGAGGGGCTGGCTGGGTGGTGCCTGAACTAACTTCCCACCCTCGGATTCTAGACCCTGACACCTGGCCGGCAGTGCACGCGCAGGGTCACCAGCTCCGCAGCTCCAACCACCTGGGGCACTGAAATGCACTCACATTTCTTTTATAATGAGACCCTCTTCCCTCTTCTTACCCTTTTCTATCCTATTTACCAAACCACGACATAAGGAGAACCCACCCACGATCCTCCATGTACACACATCCCCGTTTTGCTCTCAAGGACCAGCAGCCCTTTCCTTCCTTCTGTTATAACAAAGCAAGAGTTGGACTTCAAGTGGAGAATGAAAGGGGGATCAGTTGAGCTAGCATGCAGTTGTCCACTGTGAGAGGTCAGTTTTCACTAGTATGCAAATAAAGGAGATTGAAATCCGATGTCAAATAAAAATACTGAATTACCAACAGGCATGTGTGTGGTTAGTCTTTAAGAAAATAGTCCATTAAAAAAAAAATAGTCCATTTTCTCAACTGTATCTCACTGTCACCAATCTCTCACGACCGATGTTTCTGTACGAAAAGGAAAAAGCTGCCCAAAGGATGGTTAAAGACGACCCCACTTCTCTCATCTGTATTACTAACACTCTAACCTGCACATGCGCTAGAGCACATGTGCCAGGTGCTCACACCTGCTCTCTCCACTCACTGCCCATCTATAAGACAGGGATGATGTGGCGCCACTGTTTACCTGGTAGGCCTTAGGAAGGACAGGTGGATTGCTTTCAGAGATCTTTATAAGCTAGAGAGAAAAGAATAAAAGAAGCTGCCGTAAGAGAGAAAGTGAAGAAAACCAGTGGAGGAAGAGCCCCGGGGAAGGAAGAGGAGAAGGATCAGAGCACAGGGAGCGGCCCTGAGCCTTTGCCATGTTCTCTGCCAAGTGCAGATCCCAGAGCTTCCGGCCCTGTACGGCCTACCTCCCCATTCACAGCACACACAATTGCCAAGAAGCCAAGAAGCCAGGGGAAAGGTCAGTCGAGCTCATTTAACTCAGAACCTCCGAACCACTGCCCGAAAGAAACCAGAAAGCCGCGGTGGATAAAGTGGGCAGCGTTCTTGACACTTGTTAGTATTTTTTATTTCACGTAGAAGTTGAGGCTAGGCCGTTGTGTATTCATTACTCGAAACGTATTCTTTACATATAAGAGAAATGACTATTTTTAAAAATTTGACTACAAAAAAAACAAAACGCATGTCCTGTTTATCCTGAAACTCTTTTACCAGTGTTACTAATGGGTACGTAGCAAAAAGCATATAGTTCCGGAATGCGGTAAGCAGAAGGGGGGAGAGCACTGAGAGAGCCCACAGCCCCACCTGCGAATCATGCTGGAGCCATTGGAGGCCCGTGGAGGGCTCTCCCTCCCAGGGCAGGGCACCTCTCCCACTTCCTGCCAGGCTCCTGAACAATAGGTATTTGACCCCGGTCCATTCCTTCGGGCTGCCTTAGTGCTAGTTTCCTCTCGGTGTGCTTCCTCGCCATATCATCTAAAACACGTATCTGTTATGTTTTTACTAACAGCAGGAGTCTGCAGTGAGATCTCAGGTCCCCAGGCAGCCCCTCTTCCCACCTTCCTGTTCAGTTTGGATCCTGACCTCCAGCTCACAGCCATTAGGGATACTGGAGGCTGGGCCCTGCTGGCCAAGTGACCTGTGTGCTGCTTGGCTCCTTTGACTTCAATCTGCTTCCTCATTACGTGGGTCGGATGTATGGCTTTTGTAAATCTAGTGATGGTCACCCAAAAATAGCATCTTACCTACATCACTGATTAGGGAAAGCATGCTCTGATGGCTCTTCTGCGCAGGCGGCTGGGAACGACAATGGCCACAGCTCCTGCGACGCCTGTGGGAGTCACAAGTGACTCCGAGATGTGATAAGCTGTGTGTGGTCCAAGGAATTCCACGAGAACCACTGTCCCAGATGGAGGACAGCCAGGGCAATACGTGTCCATTCCTGAACTTCTGCCAGGCACGCAGAGCAAGGTTCTCTAGGGATGGGAGCTAGGGCCATGCCAGTAGTCACAGGATCGTCCGAGCGAGGGCAGGTGGCTGTGCCAGCGTGAGCGTTCACGAATAGAAGTGCTAGAAGTGCTCAAGCGTCTGATTGCTTCCGTATGTGCAGAATGCATCTAAACAGGCCTTGCTTCCCGCCCCTGCCCAAATTCATGCCCCCCAAAGTTTTATTTGAACAATCAAAGCAGCACGTGGACTGCTTGAGCTCGGGATCGAGATCGGCAAAATAGGGCCAGTCAGTAAGCCTTAAGAAACTAGCCGCTTCCCCAAGCTTCCTGGACTGTACAGACGGCGTCGTCTGAATGGGGACTTTCAAATTCTTTTGATCACAACCCGTTAGAAATACATTCCACCGTATGGCCTAGACGACACGTGCACAAACGCAGTATGCTTTAGTAATTTTATTTCTAAATTAACCTCTAATTAAAATTCTAAATAATTTTATTCAAAATTGAAATGAAAAAATGCCCAGAAAGACAAAACATGCCAAGGGGTAGAGTAAAACGCATAAAGGGACTTCTAAAAACTCTGTCTGTGTAAGTGCTTTTCCAAAGACAATGTCTAATTGACCACCTTACCCTTCCCGCTTGGTAATAACGGTTTTCGTCCTGCGACGTGTGCTAAGAGCAGTTAACCTACCAGGGACAGCAGGCTGCGTGGGATCTTACTTGGGAATAAGAACATCAATTTAGCTTCATTAGGAATGGGGAGGGGAGCTAGATTATTTAAGTCCTTTCTAAAACCTTTCTGTTCAGAATAAAATAAACGCTCCTTATACCTGGAGGGAGGTTAAAATCAAAGCCACAAGGTCAGGCCATTCCCAGGGAGTCAATATATTGGGAATGGAAATTCCTGGCACATCCAGTACAAGTCCCTTACTTGCCCACCCCACAGCAGATCCCCCTTATCATAGTTTCCTGTTTTGATAAGCCCCAGGCTGAGCCTCATCTCAAAACCGTTCTCCATCGGCTTGGCACCCCTGGAGGCTCCGAGCTAACGTGTGATCTTGCCGCTGTGCACGAAACAGCGAGGCTTACAACCCCAGAAAGAGGTCACGGCCACGTCATTGTCTTCACAGGTTACAAAGGACTTGTTCACTGTGGACTTCATTCTGCTCCCGAAAGCAAGGACTTTGTAGACGGCAAAAGAAAAAGAAAAACTAATGCCATCCCTGCAAATGACCTGAAAAACATAACTGGGACCCTGAGGTCACTCAAAGTTAAGAAATGAGAAATCTCTCATGAGAGGCCCATAGCTGATCCCTGAGAACCAGGAAATCCAAGACCTACCATACTGTGTTATTAGTCCAAAGGTCGAAAAAGGTTTTTAACTAACGATAAAAGGCATTGATAAAAGATGACAAATCATACCTTAAATATTTATTTCTCTTAAAAATACCTTTGGATCCTAAAGACTAGTTGAATATTTAATAGCCGGTTGTATTTTGAATAAACATGGGAAATTAGAGATATAAAATTCTGCAGAACTGAACAGAGTCCCATCTGAGTGGCATAATTAATTTTGTGCTCAGCTGCTTAACACTGTGAATCCTCTGCTAGAATATAAATCCCCTGGGAGCACGGACCCTGCGTTTCATGTTATTCGCTATATGCTCTCAGAATAGGGCCTTGTCCGCAGCAGGTGTGCAAAAAATCTGTGCACGCTATCACTGGTGCATTAACTAACCTCCCACACCTATACCCGTGCCCCAGGACACACTGTGTGGCTTCCCGAGTCCCCAAAACGATCCAAGATTTAAGTAGAGATGCTAAAGTTTTAAGTAGATACCACTTAAATAGGTTCCTCAGTCCTAAAGATAAAATCCCCAATTCCAGATTGGACAGACTGGTTATACGTAACGTATGTGCTCACTCACGTATCTGAAAAAGGAATCGATGTTCAAAGCACCAAGGCTGGGCTTAAAGACATCATCCGAAGCAAAGTCCAGCTACTAACAAAAGACCAAGGAATTTTAAGTCTCTTGAGATAGGCAAGGACAGATGCAAGCCATGAGGCAAGTAACGACAGAGGTTTAGGAAATCCGTCTGGACCATAATAATCGAGATCAAAATTAATGTAAAGAGCATGTGTGACTGGCCAAATAGGAAAAAAAAAAAAAAAAAAAAGGAAGAATATGAGATTGACAAATTTTGCAGAGTGAAAAATCTTGTAGCTGGAGCTATTTTCAGCTTTGGAGGTTCAAGGACTGACCCTGGCTGTCCTAAATTGAAGCAGACGGCAGGCCAGAAGAGATGTTATTTCAAAATACTTGGAGACCCTGACATTCGGTTCCAATTCCGGTATCGTTTGTGTTTACATCTCCTTGTTCCACAAATCACACCTTCCGCATGCAGAAGAAATTAGCCTGAGGAGTCCAAAACCACTAAGAAAAGAAAGGTATGTTATCTCCCCCGGAACTGCCCGTACGACCTAAACCTCATTATTTCTGATTCGGATTTAGCAGCCTCTATTACTAGGTAGCACTGCTAACTTTAAAAAAGTGTAAATGCCACAAAAGGATTGATTTTCATTAAACAAATGATCTTATCCTAAAAAACCTGTCTTCCTATCTTATTTATGTCGTTACTCAGCAAGTATTTGTAGAATGCGTGAGCAGCCCCTCCACGTTACAGCCGGACACTCTCCCCACACAGAGACTCCTACAGTTCGACCCACCAGCCCCTGCTGCATAAACCCGATGGCCTTACTATCGTCGGTTATAAAATTAGAGAAATAATCGTCTCAAAAAGTGAGGCTTTCGGTATGGCTGTGGTACAAATATTTGAAAGGCATAGAGTAAGGGATTTCTTAAAATAATAGGTTTCACTTTTTTTTATACCATGGAAATATTAAGTGTCTGACAATCGTCTCTCTACTGTGTCAATGTCATTAATTTAAGAAATATCTTTCACTCACTTTTCATTCCCTATTCACAAAAGAGAATTTCCTAGGCCCCAGTGGTCTCCGCGTTCTGCTCTTTTATTTGCAGGCCTTAAAATTCGGGGAGCCTACATGAGTAATGAGATGAGGAGAAATGGTGCAGAAAGTGGTTGGGAAGCTTTTTGTTGGTGAATTTATTATGCATATTTTAAAGTTGACCTTTTAATCCAAGTTTTTATTCAATTCCATCGCAAGGGGTTGAGCAACACGGTCAGTTTGAATATGTGTGTGCCAGTGGCACCGAACAATGATTTTATGAGGAAAAAGTCACAGATTAAATCACAAAGAGACCAATACATTCTTTTAAAGGCTAAATGGGGGGGGGGGGGGGGTAGGACAGAGATTTTTTTTTTTTTTAAGGAAGAGAGTATGTTTTCCAACAAAAAGAAAAACGTGCTCTCAGTTTTAAGGGGACACACAACTCATTTTCATAATTTCTTTTCTAAATGAGATGTTGCTAGTGACTGTGCGTCTGCGTGGATTCCTAAATGGCATTAGTCACCCTCCTGCCACCGTTCCTCATTCCTGTGTTCAGGAGCGAACAGCTTTGCGCAAGTTGCTCTAAGGTTAGCCTTTCTCCTGGGCGGGTGTGTGACCTCTAAGAGCCGAAGCTCCGGAGCACAAAAATCAAGGAAATGACATTAGAGTCAAAAGAGACGAGATGAATGGACTGACCACAAATCAGGGTAACCGAAGCCGCACGTTACCGTCGTTTCCATTTATTCGTATTCTGGTCTTCTCGAAACCTTCCATGCGCCAGGACCCTTCGTAGGCCGCGTGGGAGGCACACGGGATGTTCATCTTAACCTGCAGCGAACCTCCCGACAGCCACAGCCTGCACCCCCTTTCCCTCTGGCCCGGGCGAGCACTAACACCCGCGGGGGCCCAGCCTCTAAACTAACTTGCAAGATCCCTGCCGGGTCAACTCCCCGGGACCGGCGCGGCCCCGCATGAAGTCTGAGGGAGGGGGTGCGTCTGCTTTCTAGATGGTGCTGCGAACCGAGGACGCCGAGAGCCACCTGGACTTCGTATTTCTTAGAAGCGTACTCTTGGGGCCTTGTTGAAGATCGACGGCAACTACCGGGCTCGATGAGGGGTCCCGGGTCCCAGGTCCCAGGAGACGAGCCCGACCTGTGCCAGGTCCGTGTAACAAGGAGTTAGCTTGCAGTCAGGCAGAAAGTGCAGTTAAGCGGGAGCTTCCACGTTGTCGCCCCGACCCCCATCCTCCAGCGCAAACCTGAGCGGCTCCCGCGGGCCCACGGCAGCAGGTGGCCTCGTCTGCCCCGGGCAGGAGCGGGCGGGCCGGGCCGGGCAGGGCCAAAGCACGCGGCGCGCACCCACAGCCTGACCACAGCTACATAAATATCAGACGATACTACGGGAGAATAGATGCACATTTTTCTACCATGGCCAGCTCTGAATAATGAAAGTGCGGGCGACTTTTTCTTCTTCTATCTACTTCTGTCTTTTTTCTACGCTTTTAAAGAAAATAAGCAGCATGTTCAATGGCATTCTATTTTTTGAAATAGGATTGTATTACTCAATTTAAAGTCTTTATAGGTAAGGAAAAAAATAAATCGTCACATTTTAATAAAAACCACTTTCTAGGGGCGCCTGGGGGGCTCAGTGGTTGAGCCGCTGCGTTCGGCCCAGGGCGTGACCGCGGGGCCCAGGGATCCAGTCCGCGTTGGGCTCCCTGCATGGAGCCTGCTTCTCCCTCTGCCCCTCTCTCCCTGTCTCTCTCTCTCTCTCTCTGTGTGTGTGTCTCATGAATAAATAGAATCTTTAAGGAAAAAAGAAAAAGCACTTGCTAACACTGCAAAGGCATCTGCCCAAGCAGACAGGCCCCAGGGAGCCGCAGTCGGATCCTCAAAGGCTCAGCAGACGGGGGCGCAGGGGCAGGTGGCGGCCCCCGGCCCCCGGTGCTCTGACCCATTCAGAGTTTCTCAGACGCTGAGACAAGCACCTGTGTCACTCTTCTAGAACACGCACTTTTTCTCTCTCTTGCAAATGAGATGTCAGCTTTCCATTCAATCGGGTATTCCCTCAACCAACGTCTCGGAGCACCTCCCCCTTGAATCCATCTCGGTGCTCACGGCCACCCCATCCGAACCCCTCAACCCTCTCCCCGGGCTCACCTGCGGAGCCAAAGCCCCGTGGAACCCCAAACTCCTGGCTCCCGTCCGCCTGCAAACAGCCAGCGGGAGACACACGAGCGTGGGGACTGGCCTCACGTTAAAGAGGGCGAGCAGACACGGCAGAGGGGGAGCAGGGGGACAGCACCCCGAGCGGGGGCCCCGCCACAGCGGGCGCAGAGCCCACACGGGGCTCCATCCCACGGCCCCGAGCGCATGACCTGAGCTGACACCAAGAGCCAGATGCTCGCACGACCGCACACCCGGGCCCCTCTGATCTGCCTGGTACCTGCGGCCTCAGACAGCGTCTGCGGGGAGCCCCACACCTCGGCGGGGAGACCCAGGACCCTTCGCCCCCAGCGCGTCCACCACTAGCCCGGGTGCGCCCCCCAGAGCCCGCCCCCACGACCCCCGTCCCCAAGGCCCTCCTTTCTCCTCTTCCCCTCCCGGTCGGTCGGCAGCCCTACTTCCAAGATGTATTTAGGATCTGACCATTGTCGCCACCTCTGCCCTTACTGTCCCGGCCCGAGCCGCGACTCTGTCATCGGAGCCACTGCCACTGCCCCCAGCGGCCCCCACTCCTACCGCGGCCCCCTCCTGACTCCCGGCACAGTGGCCGCGGCCGGTCATTCCGCTTCTCCACGCAAAGCCCTGCAGCGGCTCCGGAGTCCCCAGGGCGATCGCCCCGCCAACCTCTACCCCCCCGCACCCGCTCCCCACGATGCCGCAGACACAGCCAGGCCCGCTGCCGCCCGGGCTGCTCCTGTGCGGATGCCCGCGTGGCCGCCGCCACCCACCTGGAGCGGGCCACTGAGTAAAGAGCTCTGCCGGCCACCCCAGCCCAGCCCAGCCCATCCCGGGCGCTTTGAGTCCCCGCTACTTTGCTTTAAATCCTTTTCCCCCCAATCGATCACCTCCTGGCCTCCCCGAGATCCTCATTCACTGTGCCCCCCCCCCTGGGGCAGCACCGGCGCGCACCTGCCGAGGACTCCGCACGCCCCGCTGGCAGCTGGACGAGGGCAGGCCGGCAGGTGCGCGGCCCCCAGGCCCACAGCCTGGCTCTACGGAGGCTCCCTGGAGACGCCGGGTCTCTAGACTCCTCCAGGGCCCGGGAAGCGTCAGGAAGATCGGCAGCTGCCTCCGGCCCAGCACGGGGCGCGCTCTGACCGGGCCACCGGACGCTGGCGGCTGGGGCAGGCGACACAACCCGGGCTGCGTGGCCCTTAGGAGGCTGCCGACCGGGCCCGAGCGTCCCCCAGGCCAGGACGCAAGAAGGGATCGGCCCCGACGACGCCTGGATGCGCCGATGCCCAAAATGAAGCACCTAAGACGCCCCGTCATCGCGGCCGGCCCGTGGCTACTCCCCTACATGGCGAGACACGCTGGGCAAGAAGGGAAGCCCCCCCCCCGGCCCAAGAATATTCTCGGCCGCGGGAATCGAGCCTTCTGCCTTATTCAATAATTAGCTGGACTGAAACCCTCCTGCACCCATTTTCCTGTACTTCTGGCAGCAAATTGATCACCTCGGGCGATGTTTAATTAGCACTTTTTAAGAATGGTTTGCTAAATTAGTCAACTATGAAATAAGCTCACCCAAATGATTAGGTTCAAGCTGCATTTGAAATCCATCACCTGTTTTGACCGTAGGGACATCCCGTCACTCCAGGATGGTTAACCACAACGTGCGTCAGTCCGTTTTATTATTGTTTTTTTTTTTAAGATTTTATTTATTTATTCGAGAGAGAGAGAGGCAGAGGGAGAAGCAGGCTCCCTGCAGGGAGCCCGACGTGGGACTCGATCCCGGGTCTCCAGAACCGCTGAGCCACCGGGGTCCCCGGTCAGTCCGTTTCAACAGGCGCGGAGCAGAGTGTGAAGCCCGCGCCGCCGGCCTGACCCGCGCTGCTGTTTCGAGGGCCCCGCCGGCCCCTCGGGGTTGACGTTTCTATTCCCAGAAACAGCTCTGGCTCGTCCTTACCGCGGTGGAGACGCTATTTCAAGATAAGCCTCCTGTGACCAGGCCCTTCGCTGGCCACCCGGCGGGACAAGGCCGGGCCCGCCAGGGGGGACGTGCTGGTGGCTGCGCCTGGCGGCCGATGCCAGTCCCACGCCCTGACACCCAAGCCGGGCCCCGAAGCCCCTCGTAGTCAGCAAGCGGGTTCTCCTAACCCTCTCAAGAGGACTCGGAATCGGGAAGTTTTAGCCGCAACTCACGGGTGTGCACGGGGAGCAGCACGAGGCGCAGACAGCTCAGCCGAGGTTAGTGGGGCCAGAGGGCCCTCGGGGCTCCGCACCTGACGCCGGCCGCCCCCGCCCTGGCCCATCGGCTCCGGCCACCAAATCCCCAGGCCCTGGCCTTGCCCCTGGGGCTGAGCAAGGGGGAACCAGGCGATCTCCCTGGGAGGGGGGCCAAGGAAACCGGGGAAGGCGGCTCAGCGTGACCCGATATATTATTGTATCAATCGTCCTCAGAATCCAGGTGTCTTCCTGGTGCCCTGAATGGTTCCAGAACTCAAAGGCAGATCGGTCGTACTCCTGCGGCGTGTGCGGCCTTTTAAGGAGGGAAGACGCCGACTTGAGGACAGTCTGTCGGGCGCCCAGCACCGCTGCAGCTGGTCTTGCCCATTCTCCGTGCTACCTCGCTCGTGCTCCTCACGCACAGGGCAGCCACCCCGTAGAGGGAAAGGAGACTTCTTTCCTGCTCTCATTTGCTCCATGAGATCTGCTCTACGACCCGTGGGTGGCTGCTAGGAGAGGTCACATCGGGCCGGAATTGAGGGACTCTGCCCCAGCTCCAGCTGGCGGTAAGCAGCCCAGCAGTTCTAGCCTCCAAGTTGTTCTCGGGAGCGAGGTATAAAGTCGCACAATCCCACGGCAGGAAGGACCCTAGAAGACGCTGGCTCTGGTGCCAGAGACTCATTTGACTACTGAGCAATCCCAGTGGGGGCAGACAGGGCCCTACAGACGTGCCCTCAACTCCACAGACACACCATAAGCGCGGTTAGATTCGTGGAACTTTCTAATTCCCTTAAGGCCACTGAGCGATCTCAGGACATTTCCCCAGGCATCCCGACATGCAATTAACTAATGATATAGGCATTTTATTAGCTATTTGCTCAATAATGAAATGCACATACTGGAGAACGTCCTCCACCAGGTGGCAGCCAAGCCTTGCGAAAACATAAAACGTGTATATCATGAACACGGACACACACGTGTGGATGCACTATAGAGGTGCAGACTAGAAATATGCTGCAGATACTATAGACACACTGTGTGTGTGTGTGTGTGTGTGTGTGTGAAGTATATACAGAATGTCCCATTTTTATGTTGGCTGAATAGTCAGTAAACTCTGACATCCATATTTTCAGCTCAGTTCAAGTGCCCGCATATCGATTGAAGAGTGTCCTAACGATGAAGGGCTGAGACAATGGGGAACTGGCACAAATGTCATCATCGGGATAGAGAGCTTAGGGACGCCAGGGTGGCTCAGCGGTTGAGCACCTGCCTTCAGCCCAGGGCGTGACCCTGGAGACCCGGGATCGAGTCCCGAGTCGGGCTCCCTGCATGGAGCCTGCTCCTCCCTCTGCCTGTGTCTCTGCCTCTCTCCTTCCGTGTGTCTCATGAATAAATAAATAAAATCTAAAAAAAAAAAAAAAAAAAAAACACTTGTAAGGACAGAGGGCTTAAACAGCTGCTCCAGGGGAGCTATTGGCAGTTCAACCTGAATTGGCTTCAGGTCCCTGATAATCTTCATTCAGCCACTCACGTGGTGGGAAGATCAGAGAGCGGAGCACGGAGCTAGTCTTAAATACAAGGCTTTTAGTTAAATCCAGTTCAATAAACCATGCATGGCGAGTCGGCTTTCGTCAGCCAGCTGCCGGACACTCCTCTGCAAAGGCCTGCATCCTGCCTGGGAGAAGTGCACGTCCCCTTGGGACAGAATAGACTCATTCACAGCAAGGGGAGTAAAGGCACCGTCCCTTCCCTCCTCAAAAGCAAATCCAGACTACAGGCCTCTCCTTTATCCTTCCCCGAGGGCCTGGGGCCAACTGCGGAAACACTGACAGTAAGAAGTCGATACATCTAATCCTTCCAAAAAGCCCTGACATCAGACCAGTAGCCAAACCATCGTGGCTTCAAAGAGGGGAAGATAATAGCCTGTGGCCATATCATATCACTTCTGAGGCTGCCAATTGCTCTCAGAAAGAAAACACTATTTATTTATTTATTTATTTATTTATTTATTCATTCATTCATTCATTCATTCATTCATTCCCCTGTTACCTCTTTTAACTAAAACTGGCCTGCCCAGCTCCCATCTCCCCGAGTTTTCTCCAGCAATATTGTGGTATGTGTGAGACTGCGTGCGATTTGGGGGGAATGGGGCACGGGGCTTAATACTCCCATCCTTTATGGAACATGGACATAGATGTCGCCCAGAGACAGCTGGTCCAGACACAGGGAAACAGGACCACATAGGAACCGAGTGGTGTGAAGCATCCGCTCAACACACATAGTCTCTCTAGTGGGAAGAAACATTTAAAATAGGAAATGGTAAATAAATAAATAAATAAATAATAAAATAAAATAAATAAAATAAAATAAAATAAAATAAATAAAATAAAATAAAATAAAATAAAATAAAATAAAAAGAAATGGTGAATAACTGAGCAGCACAGCACTGCATCTTCCTCCACACTCATGCTGTCATCCACCACATTCTTTCCCGGTGTATCTAAATAGGATCTCCAGTCCTTCCCCCTCCACAATCCTTGGAGCAACCCCTTCTAATCAGGCAAAGTTAACACAACAGTTGAAAACTATTTCCCAAATCCCACCTGGAGACAACACCTAGAAAACGAGACTCTTGATTCCAGAACTTTCCGATATGGTAGCCACGCATGTGTATCAAGCACCTGAAATATGGTTAGTATGGCTGAGGGACTAAATCTTGATGCTTATTTTCATAATTAAAATTTCATTGACATAGCCACATACAGGGGGTGGCCACTGGATTGGACAGTATAGTTCTAGAACATTTCCATCCACACAGAAAGTTGCACCGGATGGCACCAGTCTAGTCCATAGCAATATCAAAAAGCTTTAAGGATTCACAGAACTCACACCAGAGCTTTGTTCATCTTAGCATGGCCTTACAGGAATTTTACAAGTTCTTTACAGATTCCTTTCTTTATTTGTAATAGGGGAGGATAATACTTGAATCAAATTAAATCTGACTCAGGGCTTGCACCTGCCCTGAAGCTGAGAAAGTCTAGCTCAGCTATGTTTGGGGCACAAGGAGCTTTGGTACGGTTCAGGGCTGAGATGCTAACTGTCCACACCCACATCATCCATTCAAAGATGGGCAGTGCCACTCCAGGAGCCTGGGCCTAGAGATCCTTCATGAAACAAGGAGGACAAGCTCGCAGAGTTCATCTCCCACCCCCGCCCCAGCATCCACACACCACCACCCAACACAGCTTCATTAACCAACTGAAAGTCGTGTGTCAATGAGGGGTGGCCCCTCACCAGATTACAAACACGTGTGCTCACGCGCACGCGGGCACACACACACAGACAATGAAGGGTGGAGGAACTTATTACAGGTCAGCTACCCCCTGGTTTTGGCTAGTTTGGCCTCTCCACGGCCCTTAATTAAGCTTTCTCCTCCTGTTACCAGATTTCAGTAATTTGAGAAGAAATAATTCCTTTCAACTCTGCTTTAGAGGCAGACCCTTCACCCTCCGCCTGGTCTTGAATCCGCATCTCTGTTTGCTGTGTAGAGGCAGTGTTGGTGTGGGGATGGGGAAGTTGGAATTGTCCACAAATCAAAAATACTTCCGTTCCTTCAGATTTGTTTTCAGCTGTATTTTAAAATACAGATTAATAGGCTTAATAAAGTATCCTTCCCGGGCAGCCCCGGGTGGCTCAGCGGTTTAGCGCCGCCTTCAGCCCAGGCTGTGATCCTGGAGACCCGGGATCGGGTCCCACGTCGGGCTCCCTGCATGGGGCCTACTTCTCCCCCTGCCTGTGTCTCTGCCTCTCTCTCTCTGTCTCTCATGAATACATAAAATCTTAAAAAATAAATAAACTATTCTTCCTGATTTATCAGGGATGGCTGGTTTCTAAATAGCGAGGGTACTCACCACGACCAAGCAAGCGACAGCACTACCAATATAACTGGCGATACACGTTGCCACTATAACCCCCCTGGTCAGTGCAAAGCCAATAGCTTTAGGACCAAACTGCATCTGGACGTGCCTGGGTCTGTTCCCTTGGGCTTCACCCCCATGGCAATGGTACCCTCTGGAAGATGTTCAATACAAACAACAAAAATAATATGCCGTCTGGCGGCTCCTTCCAAATTCAGGCAGGACATCTTACCACTGACAAGGCAGGGAGGACAATTTTCAAGGGACTTCTCCATTTAGGATGCTCCACCGTTCGTGCGAGGCAGCCTGTCCTCCTGCCCCGTGTCCAGAAGACGAGCACCGACTCTTCCATGGTGTCAGCCCCGGCAGGCTCCCCATTGATCAGTTTATGGTTAACGGTATGGGACAGACTGGGAAGGTACCAGGGCCCATAGTAATGAGCTTCCCAGGAATAGACTGACAGACTTACAAGTAAACAGAGGGGCAGGGAAACAAAGCCCAATGGCTGAGAGACCCAGGCCCAGCCTCGGTGGCTGTACCTGGGCCCTAGTTCCAGTTCTGCCCTGGGAACCTGGGGGATGAGCAGGACCTACAGGTGCCTCAGTTCTTGTAAGGCTCCCATCTCCTCACTCCCTCCTGTCCCCTACCAGCAGGCTGGGACTTCTCACATGTGGTGTATTTCCAGGGCTAGGGAATGGCTGGTCTGGGGGTGGGAAGGCAGAGGCCTGGGTAGTACGGGGTTAGCAGCAGCACTGGGGGGAACCTGGTCAGGCACCAGGTGCCTGGGGTGGGGCACCGCTCAGCAGGCTCCCCGGCAGGTTCCCGGCAGGAACACCGAAGCCAGCTGCTTCCAAGAGGAACCGTGACTAAGCTCTGCCTCACCCCACGGACTTCCTCACGGCACGGGCACAGAGGTCTACTTCGTCACCAAAGCCTGTTAGGGGCAGAGCTTGCATTACTCATCTCTGTTCTCCTTTCTCCTTCTCCAGTGCTTGGCCCCGCCTTATTTCCTCTCCTCTCACCACATATTCTTGGAACTCACTCTTAGGGCAAGTCCACATCATTTCATTTGCTCCTTTCATTCTGGAGAGGGAAACCTCCCTGATGCCCCCAGACCTTTCTGCTGACACTGGCAAGACCTGGTTTTCGTGGGTCGTGCCCTAGAGCCCTGCCTGATGTTGGCAAGGACCACAGTGGGCCTGCAGTGCTTTGCAGAGCATCTAAGGCAGAGTCGGCATCAATTCACAAGGAGGAGGAACGAGTCCCGAATCCCGTACGCAGCAGCAACTGGACCAATGCCCAGGTGTCAGCGGAGAAGACCTCTAGGATCAGACTTCTTTGTTCTCTTGCTACACTAGAAGGATGGAATGCAAACATATCCCCTCACTTTCCGAGCCCTGGTCTGCCCTGTTCTCAAGAAAAGGTAAACGAAGTTTTCATTGCTAATAATTCAGTCTGGGGACAGGTTTGAGGGGAAAAGCAGAGTGGACTGGAGCAGCAGACAACAGGAAGGAGCCTGGTGTGGAACAGAAGGAGCGGTCCTGTGTGGGGGCACGGGCTGTGTCGGGGGGAAGCGGCGAGAGCCCGGGGAGGAGGACAGTGGGCTACTGCTACGGAGGCGGCAGGAAGGCTTCCTTGGCCAAAGATTCCTTTCTCCCCCAGGGAGAGCTCTCGGGCCTATGGAGGACTGCACAGACAAGGACAGAGTTGTCTTGGTGATGACACATGCGAACTGATGACAGGAAACCAGGCGGGCTGTCCTGTACAAGACCCAGAACCTCTCGAAGCCCTTGCTAGGACTTTCTCGGTAGCCTGCAGAGTTGGGTGATTAGCAACAAAATCAGAACAGCCTGGAGAGCTTAAAGGTGGCACTCCTCGCCTATATGAGGGTGTCATCATAGATGCCAACGTGCCACGGTTAGTAAATAAGCAGGTAGCCCTCGGTGTAGGTTCTGTACTCATTCAGCTGTTGCACTGAGCTGTCGGTCACACTGCTAACCTCTGGGTCTAATCGGGAAGCGCGAGAGCGGAGATACTGTGTGGCTCTTAACAAGTTGCATCAGACAACGCTACTCCTTGCTCAAGGTCAGGAACAGAGCTCACGTAGCTTCTCTTCTGGTGGTGAGCATTCTTTAAAGGCTAAGGTCAAATTTATGGCGTAGAATTGTCCCAGAACAAATGATGCTTTTTCGCCACTCTGCCTCTAATGATTTATTACTACAACCGTCTTCTAACTCGGAGGTCAAAGAATCAAGGAAATTGAGATCTCCCTCTTCAACTTTTAAATTAAAATCTATAAAGAAAATTTCAAGGTGAGAAGAGACAGAAAGCCACAGCAATATATAAAGCACAAGAGAAAGGAAAATTGTATAATACTCTTAATAATAATAATAATAAAAAATACTGTCAGCAGAGAAGGAGGCAGCCTCCTTATTCGAACCCCTTGCTTACTGGAGATGGGTCCTTCCAGGGTAGTGAATAATGGCAGGGTCCTCAGAACAATTTTATACGGATAGCTTCGTGGTACGAAACAAACTTTTAAACACACAATTAAGGGGATCCCTGGGTGGCGCAGCGGTTTGGCGCCTGCCTTTGGCCCAGGGCACGATCCTGGAGACCCGGGATCGAATCCCACATCGGGCTCCCGGTGCATGGAGCCTGCTTCTCCCTCTGCCCATGTCTCTGCCTCTCTCTCTCTCTCTCTTTGACTATCATAAATAAATAAAAATTAAAAAAAAAAGAATTAAACACACAATTAAGCTTGAAAAGAAAGATGTCTAAAGAAAATCATAAGGTCTTGGTCATCATCTGCCCAAACAAAGGAGTAAATATTCACGGCAGGTCATGCTCAGCATGCAGTTTGCAGGACACTCCTCAAGCAGGGCCAGAAGGTCATTCTGATAACTAATGTGACTTGTGGCGTGTACCTTAGTGAAGGCCTGTTGGGCTGCGGACACGGAAGCCCCAGCAGAGTTTACTGTTGACTATTATCAGGATTCAGGACAGTTTTGCATCACATACCTGTGGTTTACAGGGCACTCTCATGCCAACGGGTCAGCACCTGTGCTTTTCCAGGCATCTCATGCTGTATCACCCAGAGCCCAACTTCTGCAAGTACGGCCAAATCTCAAGGGAGTGAATACAGAACGCAGTTTCCCTCTACCCCCCTGATGCTATCACCACAGGAGAAGCAGAGGTACCTATGAGAAGTTCTATGATAGCGATGATGGGACAGATAGATTAAAAAAAAAAAAAGCCAATAATGGAGAAAGACAGCTTGAAACAGTGCAACAGTGAAAGCATATTGTTTTGAACAAAAGAAAGGGAAAATTTGGCAGATATGACAGAGAAAAAAGTCGGTAAGAGTTTGTAACAGATGAGAACCCTGTTTCTCAAAGAGAACAGCCATTACTAGTATCAAAATAATTAAATGTGCCATCTGCTAAAACTTGAAGATCCCTGGACCCTACTCCAGAGGCAAAACATCAGAATTGTGGAGGTGGAGTGAATCGAGGGTGCATTTTAGCTCGTTTCCCAAGGGATCCTTGAAACAAAGAGATAGTGTGAGAAGGGGAAGGAAGATGATGGGCCCAGCCTATGTCAGCTTGGAGGGCCATGGAGCATCCAAGAGGAAGGCTCTGAATGCAACTGAAAAGACAGGACACCAAAGGGGAGACAGGACAGAACCAGAGTCATGGATCTGGGATGAATCTGAGTCTCCTGGTGAAACAAAAGGAGGCAATGATACTTGAAAAGGGACTTTATATCCAGTCATACTCAGCCACCAAATAACTGCCTATTTCGGAAGAAGCCTTACTTGTAGATATTGGTACAAGCAGGGCCTCGTTTCTCCACATGGGAGCCCAGAAGCCCGTAACTGCCAGCCCCGACCCTCTAGTGGCAGGAGTGTAAGGATGCAAGACCAGGTCAATTAGATGCTTCTGCTCTGGACTTTGAGTCCTAAAGGGGTAACTCGAAGACGCAGAAAGAGTTACGAAATGATTCAGAGCAATGGCCTCCCAAGTGTCAAAACACCCATGGAGATCCCAAATCCAGATTCTTCTTCAAGGGGTGGGAACTTAACTCCTGCAAAGCCATTTTCCAAGTAAGACTTTTCAGTCTCTCCCTCCCCCACCCCGAATCTATGCGCTATCCAAATATTTTTCAATAAGTTCATGTTTTGCCTACATTTTTGAGATTTGGAGAACACTAGAGGTCAAAAATAAACCCATGACAAACTTCTCCAGCTACTGGAGAGAAAGAAATACAGCCGGGAGACGGAGAAAGTACGCTCAGAAAGCAGGGGGTCAAAGAACTGCTTGAGATAACGATTCAGGAGAACATAATTCTGGAGAAATTAAGAAATTCTGGAGAAATCAGAATTCTGCTGAAGAGAGAGAAGAAAATGATGCGGGAAGGTTGGCCATTTCCCTTTCTGCCTCTCGGCCTGCTTGATCGTATTCCTACTTTAAGAACCAGCTCGTTATAATGATTGTCCCCCTAGCAGACTCTGGTGCCACCAGAGTAAGAACCTCGGCTTATTCCCTGCATCCACAGGGCATCCCCCAGTGCTGTCCACAGCGGGCACCCCAGAAATACGAGGGAGGTGGAAGAAAGGAAAGACGGAACCTTGGAGAATTTAGGATACGTGGAATCCTAGTACCCGTGGGCCTCCTGCGACACAAAGCCAGCCCCCTTGTGGTCCCTCCTCCTCCCTGGGAGGATGCCCTGGCCTGAACTCCCACCTCAGCCTCTCCCCAGCTGGTGGTTTCCCTGCTGGCTCCTTTCAAAGACACCCCTCCTTGCCTTTCTCCTCCCTACCAGAACCTTCACTATCCCTTACCCTTTTAAGAAAGGCAGGAAAGGTCTCTGATTTCAAGCAGCTCTCTTTGGCTGTCCTGCAAAAATTCCAGACTCCAGGGAAGGCGAAGGGCTTACTCACGTGTCTGATGTGTGACAGAGGAAAAAGTATGATGAACAAAACACAGACTACTATCCCCAAAAGTGATCTTCCAACATCTCTTTCCTCCCTACGTCCACGAGAATCTGAGTGCCACCGAGAACCCAGGGTCGTCTTCATTTGTGTCGGTGTGCAACCTCAACATCAGGCTTCGTACGAGAATGTGCTAAATACACGTAACAATTACACGTGCTCCGGCGGAAGAGAAGATATTGATGGAGACAAAGGGGTTATTAGGGATCCAAATAGGTGGGCAGAAATTCTGGGGGAAAATAGAAGAATTAGATGAGCTACACCGGGGGAGAGATCATACCTGGACTATGAGACTCCTCTCAGACAGCAGGGAGAGGCCTGAGGGTAGAAGGGAGGCCCCCTCTTTCTGGTGAGAAGAGTGAACGCACAAAACTTCATTGTTAACCAAACGTGTGTGTTACCTGCCACCTGTTCCCATTCCACCATGTGCGCTAGTTATTGGGGCAGCAGATAACCCGTCCCCTTTCTTCTGCGATCTCCAGGTCACAGCCTGACAGACTGACTACAGTACAGCGCCCAGCGATCCTGGACTTGGCGCCAGAAGCCATGATCCTACAGAACGTTGAGACTGTCTCTAGGAATTGGGAAGAAGGAAGCAGATAGAGACCTGGTGACCAGAAGAGCAGGCTACATGAGACCTGACAGTGCTCCCGTAAAGAGGCCATTCCCCACCCCACCCCCACTTCCCGCCGCCCTTGCAATTCATCGGGGTCAGACACTTGCGCAGGACCACAACATGGGGCACAAAGGTTGGGGTGAGGGAGCTGAAAAGCCCTCACTCCCGCTGGCAGGTCTGAGGAACAGGATGCGCTTCCCAGGTTATGGGGCAACGAGGGGGTACCTTCCTCCCCCGAGCATGTGGAGCAGAAGGCCCAATGCACTGACCAGTGCTGGACATGTCGTAGGAGCCACAACTAAACCTTCTTATTTCTAAGCCCTGGGATTCCAGGGTCTTTATTTTTATTGTTATTTTGCAGCATAAGCGATCCTATCCTGACCTGTCCCATCCACTCTGCGATCCTCCCACCACCACCGCCATCCCCCAGTAAGGTCTGTGCTGTACACATCTTCCGGGGATGGCCCTTTCTGTATAAACACTCTTCATTCGTCTCCAACCTGCCCAAAGGAGTCGCAAAACAACATTGCAGTCATTCTAAGTCACTATCTACCACGCACTTGTCACTCCTCTAGAAAAATCCTCCCAGTGGCTTGAGGGAGAAATTTAAACTACATTTGGCAACAGAACATTGGGGAAAATTCATAGAGCCCCTCAGGTTTTAGGACCAGTGATCCAGAAGACTCACCTTTTCAAATGTATACATTTTCTTTGGATAAACAAGGTGCCCAGTTCACCCTGTTCAATAGGAATTTGGGTATTTGTAAGTGTATAATCCCACTAATCCTTTGGCCTCCTAGAATGCCCACATCTCGACCATTTTCTCCCATGACCAGAAAGAATGCGAGGCCAGTCTCGCTCCATGGGTATCAAATCTCCCAAGTGTCCTGGGCCCTGTCACACCAGGTCTTTGCAGTTTGAATAATTAGGATTTGCTATAAGTCATATAGGGCCTTATATTTGAGATGGGAGATTAAGATGGGACATACTCATTGGTTCTGGGCATTTCAGACACTGGTTCTCTGATGTCCCGAAATCTAAAATTCCTTTAGAGTAGCATTTGACTATTTGCTTTTCCCCAAAGCAACTCGGGTTTCCAACGCTAAACATTTAGAATCTAAGAATGCTGAAGTTATATCGACTTTGTGAATGAAGAATGTGAGTAAAGGTCATCTTTGGATGTGCAAATATTATTTTAAGTATTGAGAGAAGGGAGAAATGAAAGGGGTCATGTGTGGAAAAGGGGGTCAGGCATGCGAGGGCCGTGCTCAGGAGGCAAGGGGCCCAGCAGGGTGTGGAGGGACAGCTGACGTATTCAGATACATGGGGGCACATGGGTGGGCGTTCACAGGGGAGGAAAGTTGCTCTCCACTGTTCACCCCATGAGGAGCAGGAAGGCCACTGCGGGAGGCAATTTCTATAGACCATTTCATTGGATCGTCCCAGTAACCGAGAGGAGACTGATATTGTTATCTAGGTTTTACACCAAAAAACCTGAGACTTGGATGAATTTATAAAGCTAAATTGCAAAGCAAAACCAAGGCTTCTCTACTCCATAGCCAAGTTCTTTCCTTTGCCATTTGATAAATTCTACCTGTTGAGAGTCCCAGACGTGTAACCTCATTCCCTTCCGCCTACCAGTAGGGAGCCCATGTTGTAGCCTTACCCCAAGCTAAATCAGATGTATCCCCTCAATATTCTACATGGGATAAATCACAGTTATCACACCTATCATGCTTAGGAGAAGTCAAAAGTGAATGCTGAGTTTCACCAAAACTGTTTTCAACCAGGTGAAGTTGTTAAACAACTACAAGCTTTCAGCAAACCACCATGCTAAGATTATAAAAGACTCAATTGTGAGTGATCTCAAATGTCAGACCTTCATGGGGACTGAACTATATAGACTCTTTTCTGACCGATGAACTTGCTTAAGCCAATATAGACTTAGAGACTCATCCCATTCCATTCAGAAAGGAAGATTTCAATCATTACTTAGCATAACCACCTTGACACCCCCATTCCAGTGGATAAAGCCCCATAACCCCTACTTTCACACTCCATCCCTATTAACTACTTAGTGAATTTCTTCAGTAGTGGACCTTCCCTTGCCTGGCAAGCAAAATAATAAACTCATGTTTTAGGTACTTTTTCTCTTTTATAGTCTGGTAGGCTTTGTTTTATTTGGTGACACATATTATTACCTTTCTCCATCCTGATTATGGAGAAAGGCATCCAAAATGTCTGCCCTTTCCTAAATGGTCAGCTTTCAAGAATAGTCAAGAATTTTGAATCTCTGGTATATGTATCCAAGGTAATTCGGGGAATATGTGAGTCATACATCTCTAAGATACTGACCTTCCATCAAGCCAGAAGTATCCTGATTCCAGTGATCTCTTAGAGTTGAAGCTGATGCTCTGAAAGTGATTATATTATATTAACTCCAGGGAACTCCTAAGGAAAACTTATTCCTGCGCTTCTCACAGAAATCACTCACAGAACTCCACCATCTGTGTGAGGGGCAGAGGGAGAGAGAGAGAAGGAGAGAGGGGAAGAGAGGGGGAGAGGGGGGGAGAGAGAGGGAGAGGGAGAGAGGGGAAGAGAGGGGGAGAGGGGGAGAGAGGGGGGAGAGGGGAGGGGGAAAGGGAGAGGGAGAGGGAGAGGGAGAGATTGGCTATGAATTATTTTAATGGTATAATAATACTCTAGAAGGGTACCAGCACCTGCTCAGCATCCTCACTGATAAACATAATTTGGAACACCTGCTAGCCAGCGGCAGCTATTCCAGCCCAAGTTTTATGTAGTTTGTTTTAGTTATCATTCCCAAGTTTCTCAAATAAGCAAGCCAATAACTATCTTCAGAAACCAAGATTATACACTGTGACAAGATGTTCATTTGCCAAGTAAACATTTGCCAAGAACCCACTATGAGTAAGGTACTGGGCTAGATTGAGAAATGAAAATCTGCACAAGATGTAGAGGTTATTACCCTCTAGGGGTTTAAAAGACTTCAGTCAGGTGTAAACGGCAAGATAAGAATCTCTGTAAGAGTGTCCTAGGTGCCTAATAGAGTCATATTGTGGTGTAGGAACACAGCAGTAGCAACTAATACCGACCAGTGGAGGAGTTTACCAGAAGAACTGACAATCGGACTAGGTCTTACAGAAGAGCAGGATTTGGTCAGGGGTGGGGATACACTGGAAGAAAGTCTTTCTAGGCAGAGACAAGAGTATGTCCAATGCACTGAAAATGAAGAAATTTGGATATGATGAAGATCTCACAGACTTTAAAAATAAGTGGGTGAAAACAGGGATGGAGGTTGTCATGAAGTCAGCTTGTAAAGATCTGATTATGCTAAAGCAAGGAGTTTGAAAGTCACAGTGCAGGCAGTCGAGAGCTAAATGAAACTTAAAAAGTAGTTTCTATGTGCTTCCACTTCTAGTCAATAGGGAGTAACAGATACCAGATTTATCATCATCTAAAACAACCAAAAACCATACAAAATATATGCAACAATGATTTTCAGACATTGGATAACATCCAATGCGGGTCATTCCTGAGAAGAAAAAGAAACAAATGAGCGGAACCTTACAATTATCCCAGCATACTGTCTGGATGAAAAAATCTCCCAATTTGATGGATACTACAAATGCACCAAGCCAAGAAGCTATAGGAACCCTGAGTACAAGATCCATAAAGAAAACTACAGTAAAAAATAACAACTATAGGAGCACCTGGGTGGCTCAATCGGTTAAGCATCTGCCTTTGGTTCAGTTCATGATCCCAGGGTCCTGGGCTTGAGCCCCGAGTCAAGCACCCTGCTCAGCAGGGAGCCTCCTTCTCCCTCTCCCTCTGCCCCTCCCCACTGCTTGTACACACACACACACACACTCTCTCTCTCTCAAATGAATAAATAAAAATAAGAAATAACAATAATAGGAAATAATACCATAGAAATATAAAAGATTATAAAAGAATACTATGAAAAATTATATGCCTACAAGTTAGACAACCTAGATGAATAAATTCCTAGAAACATATAAGCTTCCAGTTCAGAAAATTTGAACAGACTATCAATTAAGTTGAGTCAGTAATCAAAAAAAGAACCGCCAATAAATAAAGTCCAGAACCAGATGGCTTCACAGGTGAATTCTACCAAACATTTAAAGAAGAGTTAATACCCATTCTTCTCAAACTATTCCAAAAAATAGAAAAGGAAAGCTTCCAGATTTATTCTATGAGATCAACATTACTCTGATACAAAAAAAAAAAGAAAAAAGATAAAAAGGAAAAAGAAAAGAAAACCACAGGCCAATATCTTTGATGAACATAGATGTGAAACACCTCAACAAAATATTCACAGAATCCAACAATACATTTTAAAAAATCATTCACCATGATCAAGTGGGATTTATTCCTGGGACACAAGGGTGGTTTATTATTCACAGATCAAGCAAGGTGCCACATCACACTAACAAGAGAAAGGGCAAAAAAATCACATGATCATCTCAATAGATGCAGAAAAAGCATTTGACAAAGTTCACCATCCCTTCATGACAAAAATTCTCAACAGAATTAGAGGGAACATACCTCAATATGATAAAGACCATATATAAAAAAACACAAGTAACATCATACTCAGTGGTGAAAACTCAGAGCTTTTCCTCTAAGATCAGGAAAAAGACAAAGATGTCCTCTCTCACCACTTTTTTTCTACATAGTACTGGGAGTCCTAACCACAGAAATCAGACAATAAAAAGAAATAAAAGGCATCCAAATTGGTAAGGAAGAAGCAAAATTCTACTGAATAGGAGAAGCTATTTGCAAATGATAGGTCTGATAACTGATTAATATCTAAAATATATAGAGAATGTATATAATACCAAAAAAAAATTAAAAAGTGGGCAGAGGGCATGAACAAACATTTCTCCCAAGATAGCATACAGATGGCCAACAGACACATGAAAAGACACCCAACATCACTCATCATCAGGAAAATGCAAATTAAAATCACAATGAGATATTACCTCACACGTGTCAGAATGGCTAAAATAAAAAAACACAAGAAATAACAAATGGTGGTGAGGATGTGGAGGAAAAGGAACCCTCATGCACTACCAGTGGGAATGCAAGTTGGCACAGCCACTGTGGAAAATAGTATGGAGGTTCCTCCTCAAAAAAACAAAACAAAGCAAAAAAACAATTACCATATTATCCAGTAATTCCACTATCTAGTACTTACCCACATATGAAAACATAATTCAAAAAGATATATGCACCCTTCTGTTTACTGGAGCATTTACATTAGCCAAGACATGGAAGAAACTTAAGTGTCTAATGATAGATGAATGGATGAGGAAGATGTGATACACACACACACACACACACACACACACACACACACACAAACACTGAAATATTACTGAGCCATAAAAGATAGTGAGATCTTGTCATATGTAACAACATGGATGGGCCTAGAGGGTAAAATGCTTAGTGAAATAAGTCAGACAGAGAAAGACAAATATAATATGATTTCACTTACATGTGGAAGAAACAAACAAAGGTAAAACAGAAAAACAAAAAGACTCTTAAGTATGAAAACAAACTGGTGGTTGCCAGTTCTTTTCCATGTAACAGATGAGAGGTGAATGAGAGAGGAGTGAAAGAGACAAAGGGCATCAAGAGTACACATCCTGGGGGAGGGGGGTGCGCCTGGGTGACTCAGTCAGTAAAGTGTCTTCCTTTGGCTTGGTTAATGATCCTGGAGTCCCAGGATTGAACCTCACATCGGGCTCCCTGCTCAGGAGGGAGTTTGCTTCTCCCTCTGCCCCTCATCCCACTTGTGCTCTTTTTCTCTAATAAATAAATATTTTTTAAAAAAAGAGTACACATCTTGGTGAATACTAATATACAGAACTGTTGAATCATTATATTGCACACATAAAACTATTATAACAGTGTCAGTTAATTATATTTCAATTTTTAAAAAGGAAAAAAAAGGGGAACCCTGGGTGGCTCAGCAGTTTGACACCTGCCTTTGGCCCAGGGTGCGATCCTGGAGTCCTGGGATGGAGTCCCATGTCGGGCTCCCAGCATGGAGCCTGCTTCTCCCTCCTCCTGTGTCTCTGCCTCTTTCTCTCTGTGTCTATCATAAATAAAAATAGATAAATAAATCTTAAGGAAAAAAGACACTAAGGTACACTGTAATCAAGCTATTTAAAACCAGTGATCGGGGATCCCTGGGTGGCGCAGCGGTTTGGCGCCTGCCTTTGGCCCAGGGCGCGATCCTGGAGACCCGGGATCGAATCCCACATCAGGCTCCCGGTGCATGGAGCCTGCTTCTCCCTCCGCCTGTGTCTCTGCCTCTCTCTCTCTCTCTGTGACTATCATAAATAAATAAAAAATAAAAAAAAAAAAAACAGTGATCAAGCGAAAATCTTAAGATCAACTGTAGTCAAAAAAGTGACATGTGCATAAGAACAAAGCTATGACTTCTGGCAGACTTCTCTTCAGGAACAATGCAAGACAGAAGATAGTAGTCCAACATCTTTGAAGTACTAAAAGAAAGAAAAAACTGTCAGCCTAGAATTCTATACCCAGTTTTCTTTTTTTTTTTTTTTTTTTTTTATACCCAGTTTTCAAAAATGAAGGCAAAATTAAGACCACTCAGCATATAAACACTGATAAGTTCATTACCAGATTTTATCACAAGAATTGTTGAAGGGATTTCTTTAATATGGAAAATAATACCAGATGGAAATCTAGATTTCTAAAGCAATGAACATTTACAAATGACAAATCTGTAAGTAAATATAAAATACTATTTTTTCTTATTTTAAAAGAATACTGCCCAAAGCAAAAATAATACAATGTATTATGGGGTATATATCATACGTAGAAGGAAAATATGTGACAGCAATAGCACAAAGGAGAAGGGGAGGCATAGAAGCACACTATTGTAAGGTTCTTATATTTCAGTGAAGTGATATAATGTCATTTGAAGTCACACTGTTATAAGTTAAACATGTATCCTATAAGTCCCGAAGCAACCACTAAAAAAGTCAATGAAAATTTAAAAATTAATATTACTATTAATAAGCCAACATGAGATAAAATTGAATCATAAAATACTTATTTGAAAATAAGTATTATAAAAAGAGGAAATAGAGAAACCAAGAACAAATATGATGAATAGAAAACAAAAAGCAAGAGGATAGATTTAAACTCAACCATAGCAATGATCAGATTATATGTAAATTGTCTAAATATCTTAAACAAAAGGCAGAGATCGTCAGATGGCATTAAAAAAGCAAATTCTTTTGCATATATATATATATATATATATATGCAAACCTATATGCCACCTAAAAGAAACCTACTTTATTTTTAAAATTTCTTTAAAAGGACAAACATTATATGGTCTCATTCATTTGGGGAATATAAAAAATAGTAAAAGGGAATAAAGGGGAAGGGAGAAAAAATGAGTGGGAAATATCAGAAAGGAAGACAGAACATGAAAGACTCCTAACTCTGGGAAAATGAACTAGGGGTGGTGGAAGCGGAGGTGGGTGGGGGGTGGGGGATGACTGGGTGACCAGCACTGAGGTGGGCACTTGACGGGATGAGCACTGGGTGTTATTCTATATGTTGGCAAATTGAATACCAATAAAAAATAAATTTATAATAAAAAATGTTTAGGATGGGAAATTTTATATTATGTGATTTTTACCAAAATAAAAAGTAATTTAAAAATTTAAAAAAAATTCTTTAAAAGATTTCATTTATTTATTTGACAGAGGAGTATAAACAGGAAAAGTAGCAGGCAGAGGGAAAGGGAGAAGCAGGCTCCCCACAGTGCAGGGAGCCTCATGTGGGACTTGATCCCAAGACCCTGGAATCATGACCTGAGCTGAAGGCAGACATTTAACAGACTGAGACACCTAGATGCCCCAGAAACCCACTTTAAATATAAAGTGGTTTGTACTCATCTCTGAAGACTGCACCAGTCTTAACAGACTGCAGCTCTAGCATTTGCTTCTCCTCTAAAAAGCTATAGGCTCCGGCAAATGTGGACTTTACCAAAGAGTCATGTCAAGTCTTACTGTGTTCTCTACAACAAGCACTAAAAAGCTACATTTTATCCCTAGCTTTTGGATTCTTCAGTTGTCAAAAGGGCCGACACTTTCAGGAAGCATTCCAACTCCTGGCCTTACCAGATATGTGTTATGTATAAGACTGCGAATTACCAGAAACTATAATTTATGTCATGCAATCTTTTTTTCTCCCTTCCTACTAAAAGGCCTATATTCATTTTCTTTCATTCATTCATTCATTCATTCATTCATTCATTCATTCATTCAACAAATCATTAACATTTACAAGTTAGCCCCTAAGCCAAATGCACTGAATATACTGGTATATATTGGTGAAACAGACCAGCATAGTTTCTGTACTCATGGAGCTTAAAATACAGTAGGGACACTCTTTAAACAACAAAAAAATAATTACATGTTGTGTTAAGAGTGGTAATGGAGAAGGCTGGGAAGAAGGTGGAGTAGGAGGACCCTAACCTCATGTCAGCCCATAGATACGACTAGATAACACTCACATCTGCATAAATAACCCAGAAAATGACTTTAAGACTACCAGAACAAACTCCACAACTAAAGTTAGAAGACACCATACTGGAGAAGGTAAGAAGGGCAGAGACTCATTTTGGGAACAAAACAGATGGTGGCCATCCACAGTTGGGAGGGATCCAGGGCTGTGGAGAAGGGCAAAATATAGACAATCACACCTGGGAGCCCACATAGGGAACACAAATCCCCATAACATTTGGCTTTGAACGTGAGAGGGGCCAAATCTGAGTTCTTACAAACAGCAGGACCAAAAACATGGAGTTTTAAAAATCAGTGGGCTCTGCCCTGGGAGAACGTGGAGGGCATTAGGAAGCAGAGTCCATACCCTAAAAGAGACAGGAAAACAAACAACCAGCAGAGATACACTATGGAAGCAGCAGTTTGGAAAACCTGGGGGCAGTAGGAGGGAGAGTTATCTACTCAGAGCACATTCTAGAGAGGCAGGGATCCCAAGGAGGCCCCTCCAGGAGTAAAGGAGCTGTCACAGGCCATCTCTCTTGCCCGCTCTCCAGCATAAACACACAATCATCATGGCATCATGCATCATGGCATAGCACTCACTACCTAACTTGCTTACACCAAGTTCTCTTCTCCCTGCACTTCAGAAGATCTGCCCTTCCCAGTCACTTGTACCTCAGTCTCAACACGGCAGGGCTCCTCCCCCAGAAGACAGGCACAAACCTCACCAGCACTGTGCCTCGTGACTCACACCTTTGGCAGCGCCTCAGTTCCAGCAGTGGTTGTCCCTTCCCAGCCACTTGGACCTCAGTCTCAGCACAGCAGGGCTCCTCCCCCAGAGGACAGGCACAAACCTCACCAGCACTGTGCCTCCTGACTCATAACTTGGCAGGACCTCAGTTCCAGAAGTGGTTGTGGCAGCAGGTCTCATTACACAAGCAGACCAGTGCATACCTTGTTAAAATATGCCCCATCCAGCTAGGGACAAAATGGTTCCACAACAGGCAAAGAGAGCCTCTATAGATAACGGGACTGAAGGAAAAAAGAGGCCAGGACTCAACAGCAGGGTACACGTAACACACAGAGGAAACACACCCTGAAGTGCCAGGAAATACTAAACAGGGATATTGCAAAGCACTACAGAGCCTCTTCTTTATAAGGCCATTACCTTCCACAGCAAGAGATGTAGCTGACTTTCCTAATACAAAGAAACAGACACGGAGAATCAGACAAAATGAGGAGACAGAGGAATATGTCCCAAAAGAAGGAAGAGGCCTAAAGCAAAAGACTTAAGTGAAATGGATATAAGTAATATGCCTGATAGAGAATTTAAAGTAATAATCACAAAGATACTCACTGGACTTGAGGAAAGAGTAGAGGACATCAGTAAGATCCTAAGAAAACAGATAAAAAAAGAACCAATCAGAGATGAAGAACACAATAAATGAAATTAAAAATACACTTGATGGAATAAATAGCAGCTAGAGGAAGCAGAAGAATGAATTAGTGACCTAGAAGAGAAAGTAATGCAAAGTGATAAAGCTGAGCAAAGGAGAGGAAAAACTTATACAGAGAATAGCCTTAGGGAACTTAGTAACTCCATCAAGCATAATAACATTTGCATTACAGGGATCCCAGAAGAAGAAGAGACAGAAGAGGGGACAGGAAATTTACTTAAAGAAATAATAGCTGAAAAATTCCTGAATTGGGGGAAGGAAACAGATATCCAGATCCAAGAGGTACAAAGATCCCCCCAAAATATCAACCTAAGGAGGTTCACACAAAGGCACATTGTAATTAAAAGGACAAAAAGTAATTATAAAGAAAAAAATGTAAAAGCACCAGGAGAAAAGAAGTCAGTTTCACACAAGGGAAGCCTCATAAAGCTATCAGTGGATTTTTCAGCAAAAACTTTGCAGGCCAGAAAGGAGTGGCATGATACATTCAAAGTCCTGAAAGAGAAAAATCTACAGTCAGGAATACTCTATCCAGCAAAGCTATCATTCAGAATAAAGGAAAGATAAAGAGTTTCCTGGGCAAACAAAATATAATGGAGTTTATGAGCACTAAACCAGTCCTACAAGAAATACTAAAGGGCACTTTCTGAGTGGAAAAGAAAGACCATAAGTGAGAGTATAAAAAGTAAAAGACACAAAAGCAGTAAAAAAAAGTATTTCTATAATCAAAGTTTCATAAAATAAGAGGATGTAAAATAGGACACCAATTACCTAAAACATAGGCAGGAGGGGAATAAAGAATGGGTTCAAACATAAGCAACCATCAACTTAATACAGACTACTTAATGCAGATGACATATACAAACCTAATGGTGACCATACAACAAAATCCAGTAGTTGATATGCAAAGAATAAAGAGAAAGGAATGCAAATAAATCACTAAAGAACACCAACAAACAATGAAAGAGAGCAAGAGAAGGATCTGGAAAAAACTACAAAAACAACCACAAAACAAGAAACAAAACAGCAACAAATACACATCTATCAATAATTACTTTGAATGTAAATGGACTAAATACTCTAATAAAAAGACAGAGTGACGGAGTGGATACAAAAACAAGACTTATCTATATGATACTTACAAGACTCATTTCAGACCTAAAGGCACCTGAAGATTGAAAGTGAGGGGATATAGATACATTTATTACACAAATGGTGTCAAAAGAAAGTCAGGGTAGCAATAATTGTATTGGACGAAATAGTCTTTATTTTTTTATTTGTATTTTTTTAAAGATTTTATTTATTCATGAGAGACACATACAGAGAGAGAGGCAGAGACACAGGCAGAGGAAGAAGCAGGCTCCATGCAGGGAGCCTGACGTGGGACTCAGTCCTAGGTCTCCAGGATCACACCCCGGGCTGAAGGCGGTGCTAAACCGCTGGGCCACTGGGTCTACCCAATTAACTGTTTTATGTATTTGGGTGCTTCCATGTTGGTGATAAATATTTACAATTGTATCTTCTTATTGGATTGTCCCCTTTTTGTTATGTAATGTATTTCTCTGTTTCTTGTAACAGTATTTGTTTTAAAGACTATTTTGGGATGCCTGGGTGGCTCAGTGGTTGAGAGTCTGCCTTTGGCCCAGGGCATGACCTGGGATCAAATTCCACATTGGGTTCCCTCTCTCTGTCTTTCATGAATAAATAAATAAAATCTTTTTTAAAAAACCCAGTTAATAACAAATATAAAGGAATTAATCAATAGTAATGCAATAATAGTAGGGGACTTTAACATCCCACCTACATCAGTGGACAGATTATCCGAACAGAAAATCAGAATGGAAATAATGGCTTGTATGACACACTGGACCAGAAGGATTTAATGGATATATTCAGAACATTCCATCCTAAAACAGCAGAATACACATTCTTTTTAAGTGCACCTAGAATATTCTCCAGAATAGATCACATATTAGGCCACAAAACAAGTCTCACCAAATTCAAGAAGCTCAAAATCCTACCATGCATCTTTTCTGACCCCAACACTATGAATCTATAGATCAACCATAAGAGAAAAATCTGGAAAGAGTACAAATACATGGAGGTGAAATAACATGCTGCTATACAATGAATGGGACAACCAGGAAATCAAAGGAGAAATCAAAAAGTACATGGAAGCAAATTAAATGAAAACACAATGATCCAAAATCTTTATGATGCAGCAGAAGCAGTTCTAAGAGGGAAGTTTATAGCAATACAGGACTGTCTCAAGAAGCAAAAATAATAATAATAATAAAATAAAAATAAAAATCTCAAATAAAGAACTGAATCTTACACCTAAAGGAGCCAGAAAAAGCAGAACAAACAAACTCAAAACCAGCAGAAGAAAGGAAACAATGAAAATTAGAGCAGAAATACATGATATAGAAACTCAAAAAGCAATAGAACAGATCAATGAAACCAGGTGCTGGTTCTTTGAAAAGGTCAACAAAATTGATAAACCTTTAGCCAGACTCATAAAAAAAAAAGATCCAAATAACAAACAAAATCATGAATGGAAGAAGTAAAAACCACCACCACAAAAAGACAAGCAACTGTATGAGATTATGAAAACTATATGCCAACAAATTGGGCAGCTTAGAAGAAATGGATAAATTCCTAAAAACATATTACCTACCAAAACTGAAACAGGAAGAAATAGAAAATTACAGATCAATTACTGAATCAATCATCAAAAAACTCCCAACAAACAAAAGTCCAGGCCCAGATGGCTTCACAAGCATATTCTACCAAACATTTAAAGAAGAGCTAATACCTAATCTTCTCAGTTTGAGAAGATTCTATTCCAAAAATAGAAGAGGAAGGAAAAATGTCCATTCTAGAGGCCGGTGTCACCCTGATACCAAAACCAGTAAAGCCACCACAAAAAAAAGAGAGAGAGAGAGAGAGAGAGAGAGAGAAAGTACGGGCCAATATCTCCAATGAACACAGACACAAAAATTCTCAAAAAAAAAAAATACTAGCAAACTGAATACAACGATACATTAACAAAAATCATTCACCACAATCGAGTAGAATTTATTCCTGGGACACAAGGGTGGTTCAATATTCACAAATCAATCAACCTAATACATCACATCAATAAGGGAAAGGGTAAAAACCATACGATCATGTCAATAGATGCAGTTAAAGCATCTGACAAAGTACAACATCCATTCACCATAAAAACCCTCAACAAAGTGGGTTTAAGAGGGCACATACCACAACATAATAAAGGCCTTATATGAGGAACCCACAGCTAACATCAAACTCAGTGGAAGAAAACCGAAAGCCTTTCCCATAAGGTCAGGAACAAGACAAGAATGTTCATTCTCATTTATTCAACATAGTACTAGAAGTCCTAGCCATGTAGGCAAGAAATAAAAGGCATCCAAATTGGTAAGGAAAAAGTAAAATTTTTTGCAGATAACATGATACTATCTATAGAAAACCCTAAAGACTTCACCAAAAATCTGCTAAAACTGATAAATGAATTCAGTAAAGTCGCAGGGTATAAAGTCAATGTGCAGAAATCTGCTGCATTCATATACACTAATGATGAAGCAGCATTAAAGTAAAATTAAGAAGACAATCTCATTTATGATTGCACCAAAAATAGTAAAATACCTAGGAATAAGCTTAGCCAAAGAGATGAAAGATCTATATACTATGAAAATTATAAAACACTGATGAAAGAAACTGAGGATGACACAAAGAAATGGAATGACATTCCATGCTCAAGGACTGCAAGAACAAATATTGTTAAAATGTATATACTACCCAGAGCAATCTACACATTTATTTTTTTTAGATTTATTTATTTATTTATGATAGACAGAGAGAGAGAGAGAGAGAGGCAGAGACACAGGAAGAGAGAGAAGCAGGCTCCACTCCAGGAGCCCGACGTGGGACTCAATCCTGGGACTCCAGGATCGTACCCTGGGCCAAAGGCAGGCACTAAACTGCCGAGCCACCCAGGGATCCCCAATCTACACATTTAATGCAATCCCAATCAAAACACCAACAGCAAGAAAAACTTGGATAGCCAAACAATCTTGAAAAAGAAATACAACGCTGGTATCGGGCAATCCTGGTGGTGCAGCGCCTGTGTCTGTGTCTCTGCCTGTGTCTCTGCCTCCCTCTCTCTCTTTGTGTCTCTATGAATAAATAAATAAAGTCTTAAAAAATAAAAGCTGGAGGTGTCAGAATTCTGGACTTCAGGTTATACTAAAAACTGTAGCAATCAAAACAGTATAGTACTGACATAAAAATAGATACATTTATCAGTAGAAGATAATAGAAAATCCAGAAACAACCCCACAATTATATGGTCAATTAATCTGTGACAAAGGAAGCAAGAAGACACGATGGGAAAAAGACAATTTCTTCAACAAATGACACTGAGAAAACTGGTCTTTATTATACCATACACAAAAATAAACTCAAAATGGATTAAAGACCTAAAGGTCAGACCCAAAATGTGAATACTAGAAGAGAGCAGTACTGTGTCTGACATCAGCCCTAGCAACATTTTCTAGAGATGTCTCCCAGAGCAAGGGAAATAAAAGCACAAATAAACTATCAGAACTACATCAAAATAAAGTTTCTGCACAGTGAAGGAAACAATCAACAAAATGAAAAGGCAGTCTTCTGATGGGAGAAGATAATTTCAAATGACATATCTGATGAAGGGTGAGAATCCAAAATAGATAAAGAACTTCTACAACCCAACAACCAAAAAAACCCCCAAATAATCTAATTTAAAAATGAGCAGGAGACATGAAACAGGCATTTCTCCAAAGATCAACAAAAGGCCAACAGACACATGAAAAGATATTCAACATCACTCATCATCAGGGCTGATGCAATCATCAGAGACACCACCTCTCGGAGCGGCTAAAGTCAACAACACATACACGTGTACACAGTGGAATATCACTCGGCCATAAAAAAGAATGGAATCTTGCCATTTTGCAATGGCAGGGAGAGAGCTAGAGAGTATAACTCTAAGTAAAATAAGTCAAAGACAAATACCAGACGACTTCGCGCGTGAGTGGAATTTAGGAAGCAAACGAGCAAAAGGGAAAAAAAAAGAGAAAGACGGGGGATCCCTGGGTGGCGCAGCGGTTTGGCGCCTGCCTTTGGCCCAGGGCGCGATCCTGGAGACCCGGGATCGAATCCCACGTCGGGCTCCCGGTGCATGGAGCCTGCTTCTCGCTCTGCCTGTGTCTCTGCCTCTCTCTCTCTGTGACTATCATAAATAAATAAAAATTTAAAAAAATTAAAAAAAAAAAGAGAAAGACAAACCAAGAAACCCTCTTAACTATGGAGGACCCACTGATGGTTACCAGAGGTGAGCGGGTGAGGGGATGGGTGAGACACGTGATAGGGGATGAAGGAGGGCACTGGTGATGAGCGGTGGGTGACGAGTGGAAGCGCTGAATCACTCTATTGAACACCTGAAACTAACATAACACTCTATGTTAACTATACTGGGATTAAAATTAAAAACTTGGTTGAATTTAAAGAGAGATGTAAAAAAAAAATAATAAAAATAAAAATAAATAAAAAGAGATGTAATGGAAACAAAGAGAAAATATTAGGACACAGGTGTCAAGCAGACAGCGTGGCCACAGATCCATCAGTGAGGGATAACGTTCAAGCGAAGACCTGAGGAGGAGCCAGCCACAAGAAGGATTCTAACAGTTTCCAAGCACAGAACAGCGTATGGAAGACCCCAGAGCATGAAAAACTTGAATATTATGCTCACGGTGCTAGAAGGACAAGAGCAGTCACCTGGGAGCAAGTCAGAGCCGAGCGCTGGAGCCAGACCATGCAGGGCCATGGCCAGAGTCTGCGCCGTCCTCTACATACAGGGGGAAACCACTGCAGCACACACATGGGGCTTAAGGTACGTTTTCGGACTCTCGTGCAAGCCTGTGGAGAATGGATGCACCTAAGAGGAGTGGAAGCGGGGAGACAAGTCTAGGGAGCTGTAGCTTCAGGACAGGTGGGAGAGGAGCAGGGCCGGGACCACAACGGTGACCTGCAGATGTCAAGAGGCATTATTTGGACAGTTTATACATCAGCCGGGAGGGAGACAGGGCAAGCCAGGGTGACTCCGACTGGGTGGGTGGTGCAAAAGTAAAGAGGACTGGAGGGGTCACGAGTTCTGGGGTGGGAACCCGGAGTTGAGTGTGAGAAGTCTGAGAGGCATCAGTGCTTGCCCCGGCTCAGGAGTCCAAATCGATGGAGAAGCCAACAAATCGGGGCCCGGAGCAGTGTCTCTAAGAGTTCAGATCAGAAATTAGATCCTTGGATCCAAGATTTAGGTTACAAGGTCTAGTTCATCTCTTATTCCAAAAGTGGCTCTTCCCATCTCTGTTGCTCTCTTCCCCTCTCCCTGGGCCTTCCCTGGCACCTGCCTAAACTCCAGGCAGCCCAAAGCACCCGGACCCTTGTCCCAAGTCAAGAGCTCAAGCAGCAACCCAGTTGGGAAGAGAGAGACGATCAGAAGCCTCCTACAAACTGAAGACTGGGTCTAGCAGCCTACCCGGTTCTATCGCTCCCTTGTCTTTCCAAAAACTGAACAACAGGTTTTGCAGCCTAATCATTTCTCCGGTAATCAATCTCACCTCCTATCATTTCATTTCTCTACCTCACTGATGCGAGCCCAGTATTTCCTCATTCCCCCCTCCACGCAAAGGAAGCCTCTCCCAGCTGCTAACTCACACTAGTGATCTCGCCCTTCAGGGATATCAGGCACAAGGAGGCATTTAAAGACAAGGGTGGGTCATCTGCAATCCCAAAGCCTTAGGATTGTCACCCTAATGTTAGTGGACCTAAAAATGTGGAGTCTTCCAAGGGCAGAGGAACCTGCTGACCGTGACATGACCTCCCTTTCCACTCCATTCACCAGACCTGGAGGGAGCTTGGTCATGAGCGACAAGGAAGGCTTCCAAGGCCAGGAGGACACACGTCCATGTCCTGAAAGGACCAGGAAAACTATAAGGACCACACTCTGGCCAGAAGACCGAGCTCTCCTCCCACACTCTAAGGTCTCCCAGCAGAGCACTTTCTCCTGGGAGCCGCTGACCCACACCTGAAGACCAAAAAAAATCTGTCAAGCCACCAGCAGAGGGGTAGCCCCAGGATACCGAAGGAGGGAAAACACCATGTTCGGGGAATTTTACTCTCATAAAAGCTGCCCTGCTGGCCTGTCCAGTTTATGACCTCAGAATCTCTGACTCCTTCTTGATGACCGTTCAGCTGAACCCTTGCGAGCCTGGCTGCCTAGCTCCTTCTGGGCAATGAACAACTTTGTAGTTCCTCATGGGTTTGGGACTGTAAAAAACCATGGACCAAAAAAAAAAAAAAACCATGGACCAGATCAATCACTGGCTGGAACACATTAAAAAAAAAAAAGAAAAGAAAAGAAAAGAAAAAAGAAAGCTGTAAGAGAAAAAAACCAGAAGCTTTATTTCATGTTTGCTTTTTAGTTGTGAAAAATGTAAGGCTTTAAGTTTTTTCCAACAGGTGGGAAATAGTTAAGTTGCAGTATCACTCAAAAAATTCTGAAGCCTGACACAATACGGGACTGTGTAACTGAGGGATGAAAAGGCTCAAAATTATATATGGAGAATGATAATTTTGTAGAACATACATAAAATAATGGCAAAAATGCAACGAGGAACTATACAAACAATAACGAAGGTTGTTGTTTGACACCAAATTGTTTTTCCTTTCCTGTTCTAATCCTTCAGTATTTACCAGTATTTTCCTAATAAATTAGCATTCCTATTACAATAGAGATATTATAATTGTTTTACCTTTTTTTTAAGGTGTTCCTTCCAATGTAGTAGGATACATAGGAGGAGTTTTGTTTTTTTTTTAAGATTTTATTTATTTATTTGTGTGTGTGAGAGAGAGACACACACACAAAGCAGAGGGAGAAGCAGCTCCATGCAGGGAGCCTGATGTGGGACTCGATTCCAGGTCTCCAGGCCTGGACTGAAGGTGGAGCTAAATCACCTGAGCCAACCGGGCTACCCTGTTTTACTTTTTAAATTTTAAAAAAATTCATTGTAAGTAGGGTGGCTCTGTCGGAACGTGGAGCTTACTTAAAAATAAATAAAATCTTAAAAATCAAATGAGACAAAAATTATTTTAAGAAGGCTCCCTGCCCAGTGGGAGCTTGAACCCATGACCCCAAGATCAAGAGTCACATGCTCTACGGACTGAGCCAGCCAGGCACCCCTATTGTTTCACTTTTTTAAAACAAATTAGACATAAATTCCTCTGCTTTCCTCCCCACAGCCCCGTTAAAGAAATAGATATAATGTGAATCTAAATGTTTTAAAATTGCTGTCAACAAAAGGTTAGTAGTGCTACTATACCCAAAATGTTTTCTTCTGTGAATTTAATGTAACTAAGTCCAGAAGATCTGAATTTGTGATCAGAACACTGGGATCAACGATAAAAAATTTTTTTTTTTTTGAGATCATCGTATTTTCACATACAGTTGTAAGAAACGATACAGAGAGATCCCATGCCCGCACTTCCACCCAATGGTTATATTCGTAACCATAATAAGACCCCGCCAGGAAACGGACATCCATGGACCTTACTCAGATGTCCCCAGTTTTATACACCCGCTAATTTGTGTGTGTGTATCTATGTTCCCAGTTCTATGAGATTTTATCTCATGTGTGGATTCACGTGACTGTCACTGACCACACTTCAGAACTTTCCTATCACTGTGGCTCCTTGAACAGCCAGGGCCATGGCCCACCCTCCCTCTCCTGCTCCCCAACTCCTTAGGTAGGTAGGGTTAGCGGCGATCAACTTTTGGCCAATGAACAATCATTGATTCCCCCATGTGCAAATCACTGTGCCAAGCCCTGGCGGATGGTGACAGAAGTATAAATAAAATAAGCCGGATCGCCTCGTGGTTAAGAGGACAGGCAGGAACCAGCTGAACTGGGTTCAAATGTTGGGTGTGCCACTTACTGGCTGTGTGACTCGGGCAAAGTACTCAGCTCTACACCATTGTTTCTTCAATAAAATGTGGCTAATAATAGTACCTCCTGGGGTTATGAAGAGGATTCAAGGAGTTGGTATTTGCAAAGCAAGTAGAAGGGGCCCGGCGCGAAGAGATGTACGTTAACTCTCTAGAACTCACGATCCAGCAGAGAGCGAGCCCATGGAACTCTGACCAGGTCAGGCCGTGTTGATGCGGGACAATCCGTGCAAGCCCAGGGCAGGGGGAGGACGTGGGAGGGGGCTGCTGGCTCCAGCTGTGGAAAGCTGAGGCAGGCTTCGCAGAAAAGAGAATATTTGGGTTGGGCTTCGAAGTCTGAGGAAGACTTTGAGAGAAATAAAAGGGAAGGGACGGTGTTTCATGCCTATAAAACGACATGACCTGTGGCCCCGAGGCAGGAGGAGAAGGCAAGAGCCATTTGGAGAGAGGACAAGGCCTCAACTGGAGCCCGTGAGGAGGCTGCTCGGGCGGGCAGGGGCCGAGGCCTCAGAGGAGGGCTGAGGGAAGGCTGCGGCCAGGTTCTGAGGTGTCTGGGATGCCACGCGATAGTTACCCCCGAGCTCTGCAGTCCTGGAGGAGACAGCAGGGAGCTGAAGCTGCTCCAGTCCCCCAGAGCACAGGGAGGAGTGATTCAGAGCAGATGGGAAAGTGCTCCCTCCATCTCACCACTGCTCTGGGTAGGAGCACGAAATCTTGAGTGTTTGGGGCATGGGGAATTAGAGGTTATCAGGCCAACTCATGCCAGAACCTGTGTCCTCCCTGCCTGGGCAGATCCCCCACCCCAGCCAGGTGTTCTCAATGCCCCACACAGGCAACTTCCTGGGACTCCCAAAGGAAGCCACTGGGCACCAGCAGCTTGGTGGTCCTGGGGCCACGGTGTCTACTGATTGTCTGGCCCTTTGTCCTCTTGAGGCTCAGGAGCCCCGGTCCTGGAACCTGTGACTGGCCCCAACTCCCCACGCCCTGCCTTGGACAGGTGCCTCTCCCCTGGTGGTTCCGGGGCCCTCACCCCCCTGGGTGCTGTGACTCTGCTCTCTCCCTGCCCTGGGCCTGTCCACATTTCCGGTCTTTCACAACCATAATTCTCGCCTCTCTGGTCCCAGGCCTTCCAATGACCTGTTGCAGCCTCGGCCTGGGTGTGGCCTGTAGGACAAGAGCAAATTACACTACTTCTGCCTTGAAATTTTTCTCAACCGGCCGCCTTCTGGCTATTTTTCTTAGTGTAGAAAGAGAAGGACAAAGAATGCTTATTTCCCTTGTCTAACCTAATGGTCCGGTCCGTTGCACACAGACTGGGAACATGCCTGATTACGCTGCTTAGTAGCATCAGACACGTTTCTGTTATTCTCCTACCCACGAGGAGAGAAAGGTGTTGGAATACGTGATTCTTGGTCAGATGGTGGTAGCGGTGGTTTATAATTTGACTCTGAAAACTAAGAATCCCCCAAAATAAAAATAAGAAAACCCTTGAACTTATCTGAAGGTCACCAAGATGAAATCTAACCAAACAAGACTTAGAAATATTCCCAAGCACTCCTAAAAGGACACATTCTTGCCCTCCCTATGAAGAGTGGTCTTCCTCCCCTACCTCCCGCCCTTGCAGCTGGTCCAAGAGGACTTTTGGCAGCATGTATCCTCAATACAACCCCTTCCCAAGGAAACACCTCACGATGTTCTTCTAAGCCATAAGAGGCCAAATGCACTCACAGCAACGAAATCAAATTTTCATGTAAAGAAAGAGTATGTCATTTGTTAAAGGCCACACAACAGCAAGCCAAGAATAGCAACAAAAAAAGAAAACTTACATTTTCCTAATGTCATGGTCCAAGCCCAAGAAATTCAACAATTCGTGTGTTTAGAAAAATGGCAACATCTTCAATTCCCTAGAATGCAAACAGTTTTATACGATTAGATCTTGACTATTGCTTCAAGGTGGTGTTCAATCTGTTTAAAGGTGATTTGAGTCTTCGCTTTTCTGACCTTCTCCCAGGCGGAGGGCAACCAGACAGTGCGAGGAAATACAACATAAATGATAGAGAAGAATGATTTATTCTTAATCTAATGCGAGATTTTCTATTAACAAATGAAGTGTGCCAGCTTCTCACTGCAGCAGAGGCTTTGGGGAAGGTCAAAAGGTCAATCCCCACCCTCACCTCCCATGGGCCCCCCCCCCCACCTCCCCGACTCCCATCCCCCAGGATGGTTTTAATTGACTTTTTTTCTGAAAGGTCTAGGAGTGTCTCAAATTCTAACATGAATAAAAATCACCTGAGGGGCTTGTTACAGTGGCTATTTCTGAGGCCCTCTCTAGACTTCCCCATTTACATTTCGGGGAATAGGGCCTGGGAGCCACATTTTGCACAAATTCCCTGAGAAATTCTGATCTAGGGGAAAGTCAGGAAAACTCTTGGGGGAAACAGTAGGTCAAAAGAGAATAAAACTGGAGTACTCTGGGCATGAGAAGCCGGCGAGCTGCGGGGGAGAGAAAGGGGCAGGGGTTGGGAAGGCTCCTGTCCTCGGTTCGGGGCTTGGTCTCACCTCCTGGGCAGGCAGGGAGCACTGGGGGGTTTTAAGCAGGGCTGGGGGGGCGGTAAGCTTTGCATGTAACTTGCCTCTTCTCTTAAGCGTCAGCTCACAGCTCATGGGTCACCCTCCCTTCCTGCCACCTCAGTCCTAGGCCAGGAGAGATTCCTGCTCCGCTGGGCTGAGAGCCTGGGCACACTGCTAACTCGCCACGGACCACACTGTATCGACACAGTCCATTTACCCCGAGTATTGTTCTAGTTCTCTCTCCGCCGGTAAGCCTCTGCAGGCAAGCGTTGCCTGGTGCCCAGTGCCTGGCATACAGTAGGTGTCCCATAAACGCTTCATCAAGCAGACTATTGTGTTCCATTTGCAACCATATCACCATCTGAGAGTCCTCGTGCAGAGAACAACCTCAGTGCCCACCCCCACCCCCCATGCCGCGCTCACGGGCCCCAGTGATTCATTTCTAGCTGAGAAACTGGGCCCTATGTCTGAACCTCTCATTTATCAGAGGATATTAGTCTAACAGGGGTCGCAATGAAACCTCAAATTCCTGAAGTTTTGATCGTTTTGTCATGAAATGAACCCGTTTATGCTTTTACGATTCTAAAAGGACTAAAGCTCCGGCAGCTCTCCCAGACCCCAGCGTGTAGGCCAAGCCCTGCTTGGGAGACACAGGGAAAGCGGTGCATGGTGATTACAGCAGGGAAGCACGTGCTGTCCAGAGTCTTAAAAGCAAAACACCTGGATTCTGTTCTGGAACACCCCCCCCCCCCCATCCTCCATGGCACCCCACCCTAGCCCCAGCTCCAAGCACCTGTTTCAACCCGGCCTGGCCTTTCCACTGGAGGGCAGACTGCAGACCTGGGGGGGGGGGGGGCAGGTGGGGGGTTGGGAGTGGGGAGTAGGGGGTGGGGGGTTGGGGGGGGTGGCAAGGAGCATTTTAAAAGAGGGAAGCATTTGCTGAAAGGCAAGAACTGGTGTATGAGCTGGGAGTCACAGCCCCCATGTGGGAGCTCCCTTCCGAGGCTCCTGGGCAGAGCCAGAGACTCAAGCTGGGACCTCGGGTGGGGGTGGGGCTGGGGGTGGGGGCCCCTTGGCCCGTGCGCAGCGCGACCCCGACCCCGACCCCGACCCCGGGCGGCCTACCTGGCGGCGCGGGCTCTGTGCACCTGCTCCCGTCCCGTCCCCGAGGCGGGCTCTGTGCTCCCAGCCCCTCCCAGGCAGGGGTCATCCCGAGGCCTGGGCGAGCCTCAGGGAGCCCCGGGGGCTCGGGGGCTCGGGGGTGGGGGGCCCGTCGCCAGCCCCGGGAGGCCAGGCGGCCCTGCGCAGAGCGGCGCACACCTGGGCCGGGAGGGGGCCTGAGGACCGCCCCGCCCCGCAGCTGCCCCACGCGCCGCCCGCCCGGTGGGCCGCGCCCTGGGGCGGGGGTGGGGGGCCCCCCTGCACACCTGCCCGCGCGCGAGGCTTCATTAGGCCGCGGGGCCGCCAGGCAGGTGTCGGCGGCGCGCATCGGGGCCATGGAGCCCACGCGGGAGCCCTATCCAGAGCCGCGGGGTGAGCGTGGGGGGAGCGTGGGGCGGGCTGGGGGACTGGCAGGGCTGGGGAGGGAGGCCCGCCCCTGCGCACCCCATCCCCGAGGTGCCACCCGCGCACCCCATCCCCGAGGTCCCCTCCGCGCACCCCATCCCCGAGGTGTACCCCGCCCACCCCATCCCCGAGGTGCCACCCGCGCACCCCATCCCCGAGGTCCCCTCCGTGCACCCCATCCCCGAGGCCCCGCGCGCCCCATCCCCGAGGCCCCCGTCTCCCTGCGCGCGGGGCCTCGAGCCCCAGGTCCCCTCCTGCGTCTGGGTGCCGACCCCCTCCCCTCGCGCACCACGACGTGGCACTGGGATAACGTCGCGTTCACTGAGCACCTACTGCGCACCAGGTTAGCCGGCCTAAGATGCTGGAAACCCGGGGTGACCCCCCGCCCCCCACCATCCTTCCTCCTGCCACCGCCCGCCCTGCTGGCCCTCCTCACCGGCCGGGGCCCCCTCCTGCTGGCCGCACGGGAACGCTCTAGAGACACCCCCCAATCCAGCTGACCAGTCCCTGGACTTACTCTGACGCTAATAACACACCATATGTTAATCAATTGAATTTAAGGAAAACAAAGAGTTTTTAAAAGTAGAAATAAAATAGTCAGGCCTGCTGCGCACCCTGGGAGCCAACCTGCCAAAGCCCCTCACCCCCAGGCGGCCCGTCTTTCTGGGCCAGGTTGTTGGAGCGTCGTTCCTGAAGGCCTCTAAGTCCCGCAGCTTTCATCAAAATAACAGCAGCTCGTAGCCACGAGCTAGCCTCGTTTCAAAATCTTACAACCTGGAGGACATGACAAAGCGTCTCTGAGCTGCGGATCCTGGGGTTAGGAGTAAGGGGGGTGTTGAACTGGGACGGTTTCTGGGGGCGGAGGGGACAGGAGAACTGCCTAATGATCAGGAGCCCCGAGCTATAGGATCTTGGGCAGATCACTCAGCTGTGGGATCCGTGTTTCATCTATGGGGCTGAGCTCTCAATAGTGCCTTCCTCTCTGGGATTAGGTGCGCATCTTTGAAAGACGCTTAGGACAGTCTGGGACATGATTAGTGCCTGATGAATCGGTCCCAGCCTAAAGGCAGGCAGCCTTGGAGGAGGAGTGAAAGAGGCTTTTGGTGCCCGCTGGACCACTCTTCCCTACCTGTGACGGGAGGGTTGGCTTGCGCCCAAAGCCAGAATGAGGTTCTCCTTTGTGGGGTGGGGGAGGAGGGTGCACATTGGGGGCTGAGCAGGGCTGGCAGGGGCAGAGTGGGTTCTGCAGAAGGGGGGATGGTTGTCCCCGTTAGCTCCCTTGCTGTCCTTGCCTGGGCTTCTGGAGACCAGAGTCTCGTAGGACTTGTAGGTAGAGTAGGACCTGTCCCTACTCTAAGCAATAACGCCCGTCCGGGCAGCAGGAACAAAAGCCAGTCTTAGAAGCTGCAGGCTCTCAATCTCTCCTCCCAGGGCACTCCCAGATTTACGGTTTGTCCCTTAGAAATGCTTGAGCAGACAGGATGCTTATCCCTTGACTCACGTTCCAGGTGTCTGGGGGGGGGGGGGGGGAGGCCAGTAACTCACAGGAAATAACCAAAATGACCACCCCCCATTAGGATTGCTCTCCTCCCGTCTGTGTATGTGAGCTCAGGCTCACCCTCCTAGGTGCACATATTTGCTCGCATTTTTCAAATCAGTGGATCGTCTCGTTTCATCTTTACAACAGCCAAGTGAGAACGGGGAGCCTAGAGTCCCTGCCCTCTGACCAGTGGGGGAATGAAAGTGTGAGGCCCAGCAGGAAACCGGCTGCGGAGCAGGAAGCCACACATCCTCTTAGTCCAGGTTCTTCCTTCTTCCTGGAGCTGGAAGGTCACTGGGTGCTGTTCTCCACAGGCCAGGAAGGTAGAGGCCAGCCCCTGGCTGCTGGGCCAGAGGAGGAACCGCTGCAGGGCCCAGCCCCCCACACTCGGGATGCCCCAAGCGAGGACCTGCCCCCCATCCACGCTGCTGGGGAGAAGCCGCCGGCAGAGGCCCCTGGAGAACCAGCTGGGGCAGATCCTGGGCGGGGGAGCCAGCCATCTGGCTCTGGGGCTCTCCACAAACACACGGTTACGGCCCCACCTGGACTCCAGCCTCCTGGGGAAGGCTGCTCCTTCCCAGGGAGGGAGGCAAAGCCCGGGAAGAGATCCTACTCCCCAGCCTCCAGTAAGCAGAGACCGTCCAGTGCCGGGGGTTTGGCCTCTTCATCCTCCGCCGATGTCATTAACTCAGCCCATGCCACACACAACCCAGTGCCTTGTGGGTCAGGCCGGGGGCCCTGCCATCTGGCCAACCTCCTCAGCACGTTGGCTCAGAACAGCCAAAACACAGATCAGAAGAGGACCCCAGAAGTGACGTGCCCAGTCCGGAAAAAGACTCGGACCCTATACCGCTCAGGTAGGTCCCTGAAGGTGAGGGAAAATCCAGGTGAGCCCTGGGAAAGGCGGGCTCAGCAGAGAATACAGTAGCCCCGGGAGACGGCAGTGTGGGTCGTCTGTACATCCCTTGTTCTGAATCCTCTCTTGACTGGTGGCAGGGTCACAACCCCTGACCCTCAAAGCAAACACTGGGTGGCCTCATCGGGAAGTGAAATTGGGACCAGGTTAGAAGGAGCAGGAAAGTCAACACCACACAGTTCCCTGCCACAAAGCCCAGGAGAGGGAGAGAAGGCCCCGGCCCAATGGGGAACTTAGTCGCAAGGCTTTGGGAAGACCCTTGGGTTGGGGACAGTGGTCTCGTCTGGAAGGTGTCGGTTTCTCCTCTGCTGCTGCATCACTGTTTGTCCTCAGGCAAGTTTCTTCTTCTTCCAGACCAGCTGGAGGAGCTAGAAAGGATCTTCCAAGAAGACCACTACCCAGACAGCGATAAGCGCCGGGAGATTGCCCAGACGGTGGGGGTCACCCCCCAACGCATCATGGTAAAGGGGGTTGGCCCCACAGATCTCAGGGTGGAGGAGAAACCAGCAACTGGAGCTCTTGAGGAGCACAGCAAGTGCTCAGCGTCTCCCTGTAGGGGCCGAGGTCAGGTCTTCGATCCGGCTGCCGTCCTGCCTACTTCCACGTTGCCACAGCCTCTGATTCGAAGAGGAAAATCCCTCAGAGCCACCTAGATGAAGCTTTCATGAACCCACTCCCACAGAGAAAGGCTTCTGACCTCCCCAAGTCCTATAGCTCATCGTGCGACAATCAGAGCCCAAGTCTTCGTCTCTCACGTGGTTCTGGAAACTCTTCGACGGTCTCTCTCTCCCGCCTACAGGTGTGGTTCCAGAACCGCCGGGCAAAGTGGCGAAAAGTGGAGAGGCTGAACGGGAAGGAGAACAAGGATAGTCTTGCGGGCCCTGTCCCCACCACTGCCAGCAGGTAAGTGTCCTCCTTCTTCCTGGATCGTCATACCCATAGGTCGGAAGTGAGGTCTAAGGGGGGCCTCCTGGGGTCCAGAAGGAGAGCGTGTTAGAAAGTTGGCCGTGAGGGCTAGAGTGGTTGGTTGATATTTAGAGAGACTTTGGTTGGAGGGGGTCGAGGAGATGCCAGAGTGTTGCAGGAAGGCAGCGTTCGGGAATCTGGAGTCCCTTTGCCCACACTGTAGCCCTGGTGCCAATCCAGGGACCCCAGGGCTACAATCTTCACTCTGTCTGCCTCCAGCTCTGCAACTGAGCTGCCACCTTCTGTGACCCTGGACCCAGAGCCTGGTACCTTTCCTCAGGAGCCCCCTCTGGATACTCTCATGGGTAAGAGGACCACCTTCTGAGGGTGATGTGGGGGAAATGGCAGCTGGAAAGACAGCAAAGAAAGAGTCCTTTCTGGGGAGATGTGGAGTGGTCCAGTGGGGCATCTGTTCAAGGGGCCTGGCCATGGCACACTTCTATCATCCCTAGCTCCCAATCTGCCTCCCCATTTCCTTACCCGCATAATCCCTCTTTGACTTTGCTTCCTAGAGCCCCCCCTACTGCTGACCTCTGACCAGACTCTGGCCCCACCCCAACAGCCTGAGAATACTCAAAGGGTGGCAGTGACCCCGCCACTCTTCAGCCCCCCACCTCTTCGAAGAGTCAACCTTCCTTTTCCCCTGGGCCCTGTCCCTACCCCTCAAATGATGCCTCTGCTGCTGGATACTCCTGGCAGTGACAACAGCCACAAAGAAGGCCCCTGTGGGTCCTGGGGGACAAGGTACGGAGCCTAATGGGGGACCTTGGGAGGGGTATAGAAGGAGAAAAGATAGATGGAGCTGGGGCAGGGGCAAGGGGGAGTTAGCTGAGAGAAGCAAGGAATCCTAATCGCGACGAGGATTGAAAGCACCAGTGGATTTGAAGTGGGAAAGATCTAGACTATCACCGCAACAGGGCAGGAAGGAGGGTGAGAAGCCAGGAACAGGGAGAGAAAGGAGAGGAAGCAGCAAGTCTGGGGTCCTGGAGATGGGGAGGGACTGACCTACGGGGCGGCCACGATGAGGAAGCCACCCCGAGCCTCGCAAATGCTCCTTTGGCCCCCACAGCGTCACCCCACCACCTGCCTGTTCATACTTGGAAGAGCTGGAACCCCAGGACTACCAAGCGGGCACCCAGCCGGGGCCGTTCCCCTTCTCCCAGGCGCCCCAGGGCCAGCTCTACCAACAGCCTCAAGCCCAGTTCCCGTTCCTGCACCCCTTCCCGCTGCCCACCCCCCACCCCCTGCTGCCCCCGCTGCCCGAGGACCCGCTCTTCACCTCACCCTTCGGCCCGGGCGTGGGCCTATCTCAGGGCTACTTCCCGGGGCCCCCGTCGGGGCAGATGGTGCTGCAGCCACCTGCTGGGAACGTGGGTGAGTTGGCGCTGGAGGGCGCGAGGGGGGTGGGAAGGGCGGGCCGAGCAGGGCCGGCGGCCAGCGAGCCCCTCTCCCGCACCCCTGCTTGGCTGTGGCTCCCTGGGGGCGCGGGGCAGAGTGGGCGCTCTGGAGTCAGGAGGCTGAAGTCGGCGGTGCAGCTCAGCCACCCCCAGCTTTGCGGAGTCTCAGTCTCCTGGACTCTGACATGGGAATAGCAATCCCATTGGGGGGGCGGTGCAGGGGGTTAGAAACAATAGGAGGGGAGAAGAATAGGAGGGGACCGAGTAGACGGCGGCTGACCGACCTGAGCAGGCCGACAAGCCACTGGACCTCTGGAACCCGGGTGCACCCCTTGTGCTAAGGCTGCACCCCAGTAGAAGGGGAGGAAGCCGTGTGGGCAGTTTGCAGTCTCCCTGCTGCCTGCGTGGGGGGCCTCGGCCTGCCCCACCGTCCACCCTGCCTCGATGTTACCAGACCACGGAGCCCCGAGGCAGGGCCATGCTGGGTCCCCAGGGGAGCTCCTGGTGCTAGGACTCCACCCCCACTGGCCCTGGGAGCCTCAGCTGTGTTTCTGGGGGAGGATGGGGGGGTGTCGCCGGATCTGCTCAGCTGCGGTGGATGCCCTTGATCCTGTCTGACCCCCCTGTACCGTTCACCCCGCAGGTGCAGTCCCCTGGAATGACCCTTGCTTGCCAGAACTGCCTTTCCCCGGTCCCTTCTGTCCGCAGGCCCTGGGCGCCCCCCCTGGAGGTGAGGGCTACTTGCCCGATCTGTTCCCAGGCCCCTGTGCCCCGGCGGCGAGCAGCAGGCAGCCCTCTGCGGGCGTCCCCCAGCTGGCCGGAGGGGTCCGACCGGGGCCAGGGCCCTTCCTGGGCAAAGCCCAAGAGGAGCAGCCTGCCACCTCTGCAGGGGAGCCCTTGGCACCCCAGGAAGTCCAAGAGGAAGACCAGGACAGCCGTGGCCACTAGTTGGGGGGCCGAGGAGGAGAGGGTTGGGTGCCTTGAAGGAGACAGTGGTGTGAGGAGGGACTGTGGAAGCTGTTGGCTGGGGGGTGGGAGGTAGTGGGGGGAGTGAGATGCTTCCCCCTCCGAGGGCTCACCTTGCTGGACCTGATCTGAGAAGGCTGCGGGTTGGCCCCACCCTCTGCAGCCCCGAGACAGGATGGTCCGCGACCTCTGACCTCTGTGCAAGCTTAGGTTTCCTTTCCTTGCCAGACGAGCCAGTGTCTGTTGTAAGCATTAAACGAGTTTACTCTTGGGTTTCTCTGAGTAATTCTGTGTCTCCCCACTCACTAATTAAGAGCTGCATTTCCTTCACTCCCTTCCACTCAGCTGACCGGCTGTTGGCTGCAGTCCTACGTGTCCCAGGCGAGGTCTCCACTGGGCGCAAACACGTTGGCATCCTCCCTGGGCCCATGTCTCTGGCCCGACCAGAAATCGGGCATCCTGGGCCTCGTCTTCAGTCCTGGCATTAAATCATGTTCTGTTCCCAAACTCAGGCAGGACTGAACCCGGAGCAAATCTGAGCCTGGACATATCTCTCTAGGATTTGGGCTCTGTAGGGATAGGATTACAAGAGACAAGGATATTTTAGGTCAAGTCTTTAGCCTTGTGAATCATAACTTGTTTTTCCAAAGCTCTTTTGTGGGGAGGGAGGGGAGGGATAAGACGTGGGAGCACTGAGAAGAGAACATTCCTGTGTGTGTGTGTGTGTGTGTAGATGCACACACACATATATACACACACACACACACACATATATAATATAATTTATATAATATCTTGCCACCCCACATATGATGGCCCTAACAGTGCCAAAATACCTAGGATTTGAGGGCCACTGAATCAAACTACATTTCTGCATTTGGTGAGTGTATGTGGGGGTACCATTCCGGACCTCCAAATGCTATGATTATTGGAAAATACACTTATAATACAAGTTTTTTTTTTTAAGTAGTTGTTAACTTATATTCATCATAATAGTTCTAGAGTCATGACTCCTAAGAACCCAAAAGGCAGAGTATTTGGAAATGGAGAGGAAACTTCCTGGTTACACGAGAACACATATGCATGCATCTCTGCAGGGTTTTCTGGGCCAACAGTGTTGAGTAGCTCTGCTCTGTGGCTTTAGCCACCATCTCTTCCTGCCACTCCAGGATCCTAACAGCCAGGCATCAACAACCTTAATTTAGGAATTAGATTGTATACATTGAAATATGAAAGGACTTGGGTTATGATACATATCTGGGTCTTTTAAAGTATGTATTTTACAAATGTCTCTTCACACTCTGTCCCATGAGGCCTGTGGCATCATGAGCAGCCTAAAAGCAGACAGAAGGGGGAAAGATGGAAGGCTCTCACCGTTCCATCACGTGCTACTGGTAGTTCTGCTCTTTCCAACAGCCACTAGGATGTTCTGTTGCTTTCAAAGCCCTGTGGGGCTTTCAAACCCCCCCCCCCCCCTTCTTAACTGGTTCAGGCTCCTGCTACTCAGATTGGTAGGGGCAGCAGGGTGGGCTGGGGAGGGGGGTGGGATGGAGGTGTGGGGGTGTGGGAGGGGTGGAATGGAGCAAATGGAACAAAGTAGACATGGAAAGCCAAGAACTGGAGGGAGATAGACTCTAAGGTCAACGCCTGTGTGCAACACTTAGCTGAAAAACGTTACACTAGACCTAATGGCCTACTAAAAATAAAATGGGTTGAGAATTCAGAAATAACGATAGACTAAACAGAAAATGGTGAAAAGTTATTAGGAGCGTAGAATCCTAGAAGTAGAAGAAAACTGATTAGCTGAGAAGTCCAACCCCTAAGGCCAGTCTCCTCTAAACCACCTCAGATGGCGGATCACCGAGTCTTGCTTTTCCAGTTGCGGGCTGCAGAGGTAGGTGGCTAATGCCTATACCAGGGCCCACAGAATTTTTGAAAGCTTTGATTATTATAAAGTTCTTTCTTCTACTAGGAAGAAGTCAATGTTGTTTCATCTGAGTTTTGCTTTCCCTGTGCTATAAAGGATAAATCTAGTAACATAAAATCTGAGGAGCATGTGTCATTCCTCTAAGCCTTGGCCTCTGTGGCTTGCTCTCCAGGCTCTTGACCACCCTGTGTGCCCCTTTTCAAATGAAGATGAGTTTACGGTCGTTCCTTTTAGGAGGGGTGCCAGGACTGAACCTGACTTTAATGCAGTCTGGCCACCCGCATTGTATACTGTGACTGTCCCCTTTATCAAAAAGGGAAACCTTTTCTATTAATGTTGTCTGGAGAGGAAATGGATTTTTTTTTCCAGCCACTTCATATTCTTGGTCCCAAACTGTCAGCTGGGACCCCTGGGTCATTTTAGTAGAAATTGTTTTAAGATCGTTCTCTCTTATTTTATGTTTGGACACTTGATATTTTTGAACCTAAATATACAAAAATTTACATTGTTCAGTCTCATTTGGTTAATTTTAGCCCGTTATTGAGTTTGTCAAGATGGTTTGGGGTCCTCCTATAACATTACCATTTTTTGCAATTTTGTTCTCTGCAAATTCGGTCAGTACGTTTTCTACATTTTATAATCATCATTAGTACACGAGATAAGTAATTACAGAAATTTTGACATCCCTCCTTGAAAATACTCCCTCAATGAACACATTTTTGGGGCTGAAATTCAAACTGGCTAAAAATCCTCAACTATACTATCATCCAGGGCCATCCTTTGTTATCTCTAGCATTCTGCAAAACACATTTTGGGGAAACACTTTGCTGTATGGCTCACTAAAATCTAAACACATCTCTTTATAGCAATCTAATGATTTAGTATTCTTGTAGACCTAACAAGATAGTAAATGAGGACAGTCTGGCATGCCTTCTCTTAGGAGACGTCTATTGTCTTTCATGATTATTTTTTATCTTTTGATAATTTCTTCTAGAAATTTATGACAGTTACACATTTATTCTTCTTTGGTTTCTACAAATCATGCCTTTAAAAATTAGGATAATTGCCTCTGTTAAATCTTCGAGATCCTCTCCTGTCCTATTCTGGAAGAAATACAGAATTATTTCAATTTGGCTAGAAGATTGTGTTTGGGTTTGAAGATCATCTTATGTTTTTGGTCCAAGCTTTTTACTTTCTAGACTACCATCCTTTCTGGAGAAGAGCAGCTAAAGTAAGTAATACAGTAAAGTTTTCTCTGTATTATGTGTTGACATTATAACATCTGCCTCAAGGAATATGTTTGTCCTCTTCCTATTCCCAGTTCGGCTTTATTATTATGATTGCCAGTGTTATGGTTAGCAGTAGACTTCAGCATGTTTTGCAGCACTGAGCTGCTTCTGGGTTTCACACTTAGATTATCCTTGGAATTCCAGAATGTGCTGCCTTTGAACATTTACATCTTTTTCAGTCCTTTTAAAATCTGACCTTGTAGCCACCCCATTACTTTTTGCACGACTTCTTTAGTTCATTATAATTGTGATTACATCCATAGAAATTTATTTTTGATAGTTCACATCCGTCTGAGCCATCCTCATCTGGAAAGATGCTGTGCTTCTTACAGTTAGCTGTAGCTTTTGTTTTGGTTTTGGTCGGAGCGCAGGAGCAAAGGGTGCACGCTGGAGAGCCCTGATCTTAGATCAGGGGCAAGCCACATCTCAGCATTGCTCCTACCTCCCCTTCCCCTAGGGCACCCTCATCCTCTTGACGTCATCATCCTCAGCGCTGCAACCTCAGGGCTTTGCCCTGGGCCAGAGCAGAATCCTTCCTTGCAGACTCCAGGAAAAAAACCTAACCCTCCAATTTAAGCCTTCACTGTCACAAAATTTTCACTAGATGGCAATCTACCACCAGTTTCATCGTGGCCTTAAACTATTGTGGTTGTTTATAGTCCGAAAGCCTGTGCTAAAAAAAAAAAAAAGAAAAAGAAAGCCTGTGCTAATTCTTTCTCCAAAATACCCTAGAGCCACCAATATCAGGTTCAAAGATATTAATGTCATTTGGGTTGCAGCTTGGTTTGCCAGATAAAATATTAGATGTCCAGTTAAATTTGAATTGCAGATAAATAACAAATAATTTTTTGGTGTTATTATGCTTCCTGCAATATTTGGGTGTTCTGTATCTTTATTTATCAAACTTGGCAGCCCTAGTTGTAGTGCTTTGCTAAGGACATCTATGTCCATGGATTGAAAATCTGTCCAGGAGGCCTCCAGGTCTCTACTCAGCTTTCTGGTAACTCAGACTCCTGAGCAGTCTGGGTTCATGGTAGGATCCGAGTTCACTTAGCACCGCCTCCTGCCCACCATTATAACTCTCCATACAGCCTCCACACGTGTCTAAAAACACTCTAAAGTCTCTTGGGAGTCCTATTTTGCTTCTGTTCCTATTAGCTAATTTTTTTTCTATTCTTTGTATATTTTTTAGAACGTCCATTAGAATTTATTTTTAACTGTATATTGTAATATCATTTGCATAAAAAGAACACATAAAAATAGGCTACAAGAGACAATTTGGTTTTTGGTGATTCCACTCCAAGTGTTCAATGGTCTTAATTAAGAATAGCTCTCATTAAAAAAAAAAAAAAGAATAGCTCTCATTACCTGGAAATGAAACTTCTTCACTCACCTGGAAGGGGTGTTCTTTTAGTACAGAGGGACAGTCTGGGAGATTTAGGGTTCTTACATTTGTGTTTAGTTTATATTGTTCTTTTAAAAAGACCCTCTTCTTTGAATTTCATAACAAAGTCCTGAGAAATAAAGGCAGAGACATCCAATCCATCATTCAGTGGGGATTTACAAGCACCTACAGTACTGGGTGAACACAAAGATACATGAAATGTCTTTCTAGCTTTCAGAAACAAACACTCTGATTGGGGAGCACCATCACAATTCAGGAGGCCAGGGCTGTGCACAGCCCCCCATGAGGACCAAGTACGGTGCAAGTCCCCATGTCTGCTGGGGCAGAGAAAGCTTCAGAGTCCAGGGCCTTAGGAAGGAAGGAAGAGTAGAATTTGGGTAGGCAGAGAAGAAGGGGGTGCCAGGAAGAAGGTATAGTGGGTGTAAGGCCACTGAGAATGGGAATTCAGAGAAGCTGGCTGTGCATGTTGGAGCGGCCAACAGAGGGGCCGTGGTGGAGGAGGAGGCTGGTGAGGAAGAGTGGGAAAAGCCTCAAGTGCAATGCTAAGCCCCTTGAGCTGTATTCTTTGCTCCATTAGAGGCACCAGCCTCTAACTCAGCAGGCTGACTTGCCCAGATTTGTGTTTTAGAAAGACCAGATGAGGAGGCTCAGATGGGAGATGCAGGGAAAACAGACGAGGCTACTGAATGCATCAAGTGAGAAGCAATGAGAGTCAATAGTGTAAAAATAGAAGAGGGTCTGATCCTAGAGATTTTTTTAAAGATTTATTTATTTGACAGAGCACGAACAGGGGGAGTGGCAGAGTGAGAAGCAGGCTTCCCACTGAGCACGGAGCCCAGTGCGGAACTTGATCCCAGGACCCCAGGATCACCACCTGAGCTAAAGGCAGATGCTCAACCACCTGAGCCACCCAAGCACCCCAATCCAGGAGATTTTTAAAAGCAGGAATCAGTGCCATACGATAATTCGTTAAAAGGAATCACAGTACAAAGGAAGAGGACAAAGACCTTTTAACTAAGGAATGTCAGTTGAGAAAGGAATAATGGGCATGGAGCAAAGTTAGGCATAGGGAAGACTGTGCTGTTTGGGGATGTAGAGGCTAACGTGCCTGTGTTTATCTGGGTGGATGTGTCCAGGGAGAAAAATATGGACCTAGTGTCTGTCCATGAGAGACAAGAACTAAAGGGCCTGTGGCAACTACAGGGCCTCCTCAGCATAAAAAATGCAAGTTGAGGTCAAGACACCACACAAAATTGCACAGAAGGAAGCGTGGAGAAAAGTGGTCTCAGGGTGGACTCACAGAAACACCAAGAAAGGGCAGGAGAAGGGGGCAGAAGATGGCTTTGAGGTAGATAAGGAATGGCCTAAGAGTAGGGGTGCAAAGAGCGGGAAGAGGTGTTGAATGGGCAAAGATCAAGAGCTCAATGGGTCAGTATTTCTAGAAAGGAGGTTGGACAAATAACTGTGCACAATAAGTATAATTATCTCAATTCACAGTGGAGGACACTGAGGTTTGAATGATTTTCTAAGAATGCCTTAACCAAGTCTAGAGAGAACTCTTAGGTGTTTATTTTCCACTTCACCAAATGCAGATAAGAGAGTCTTGCTTCCCAAACACCAATATATCATTTAAAAAAACTGAAAGAGCCTTTATAGGTAAAAGGCTATTAATGATAGATAACTTTGTGCGTTTGTACGCTTTACGAGATCCCATGAGGAACTGAAAGGGCTTACTTTACTTTGCCCAGAAATTGGTCCTCAGACAAAATAATAATGATGATGGTAACTGTACACTTACTGTGTACCTAGCTCTCTAATAGGGAATTTCATTTCACAATGATCCTGCTAGAAGATATTACTCATTCCACAGATGAAAAATCTGAGACTTAGAGAAGTTTAAATATTTGCCCAAACTTGCAAAACAAACACATTTTGGACAGGAGGGAAACCTGTGGCCTGGGGGGGAGGGGCAACTTCAAGAAGAAATGTATTTTGATCATTTTAGAGGGAGACAATCAAGGAGGTCGGAAGGTGGAGAGAGCACCCCCAAACAATGGGTGCCACCTCGATTAGGTTTAGAATCAGATCCTTCCATAGATCCTAGATCTGCATTGAAATGCCATAAAGACTCAGGATTTGAAATAGAGACCCGCCAGGAGGGGAGGGGGGAGAGGCAGCAGTGAGAGGGCGTGGAAGGCGTGGACAGTGGGAAAGTCATTCCAGCGTCAGGAATTGGGTGTTGAGACTAAAACAGTGGTAGGAGAACAAGAGAGAAACAGTCCATGTGAGTGATGCTATGAATCCATTAACGGAATTTGACTAGGTGGGCAGGGAGGAGAGAATGTCACGTTGACTCGGGGTTGTAGCGTCCAGGCATCCTGCGAGCGCGACTGACAAGACGCAGAGGCCAGAGGAGCTGGTTCCTCCCTCCGCATCGTAGGCGCTGCGTCTTCGTTCATAGCTTTCACATTTTATTTGTCTCTAAGTCTCATTATTCTGGTCAAGTTGCCTCAAGTACATTCCTCTGCCACGGTTTTATTATCTGAGAATGGAATTCCCACCCACAGAGGTCCCATGGTCCTTTCTGGTGTACTCTCACCCAACTGTAGCTAATGTCATCCCTTTCATCGGATCCTCCCCGCGGCATCCCCCTCTCCAGCTGGGCACCCATGCCCCAGTCCATATTCTCGTAGCCTGCCAGGGGTGCAGTGTTTTTAGGCACCCGCCTAGAACTTTCAGTGATAATGAGCATCTGATGTTTCCAGGCATTCGGATTCGTCCACTTGTTTATTTCACCTTCTTGCTCGTTATTCATTTTGATTTGACTTTTCTGTTACTTCCTTTAACTCCTGATTATTTGAACTGGTGAAATCAGGGACATTTTCCTACCCGGTCCCCAGCACCAATTTAAAGGACTACTGTCAAATGTTTTTAAAAAATATCTTAGACATTCATTTTTCTTAATTTTCAACAGGAAAGCTCCTTTCTTCCTCCCTTTTGTGAATGCTAGTTTTATTTTATTTCTAGGAGAAAGCCCAGTGTCTCTGTATTCCATCTATAGTAAAGATCCTCTTGTGACCTCTTACCCTAGAGGTAAACAGCCTCTTTACACACACACACACACACACACACACACACACACCCTGGAGTGCTTTAAGGCTCTGCCGTGCTAGGGTGATAAACAGTTATGAAAACCACACCTTATCTATGTTCTAGTCTGTTGCCTGGCCAAGCTCAGTTCTATCACCAAATCTGGCTACTAACAATTCCACAAGTCTGACCACCACCTCCCCCCACCCCCATCCCCAAAATAATCTGCCCACACATAGCCTGTTTACTCAATCCTTGCATTTTATGGCAAGTCACCCTCAACCTTTTGTAACGAGCACAAGCTCAGCAGATACTTGCTCAAAACCTAGGGGTGAACATGGGCTGTTCTAGTCCGTAGTTGGTAACCAACTGGCTGTGTGACAGCAGGCAAATAAATCTCTCCTCTGCAGGCTCCACTGTGACAAGTTTTACATTAGACACAAAGATCTTTAGGGTTCTTTTGACTCCAACAGTGGATGATTCTCTCATCCTCACCACAATTCAATCTCAGTAAGAAAACCCTCTAGAATAATATCCTCTAGTTCCATCCACGTCATGGCAAATAGCAAGACTGCATTTTTTTTGATGACTGAGTAGTGGGTATTATGGAAATAAGTCAATCAGAGAAAGACAATTATTGTATGATCTCACTCATGTGTGGAATTTAAGAAACAAAACAGAGGATCATAGGGGAAGAGAGGAAGAAATAAACCAAGATGAAATCAGAGAGGGAGACAAACCATAAAAGACTCTTAATCATAGGAAACAAACTGATGGTCGCTGCAGGGAAGGGGTGTGGGGGGACAGGGTAACTGGGTGGTGGGCATCATGGAGGGCCTGTGATGGAATGAGGGCTGGGTGTTATGTAAGACTGATGAATCACTGACCTGTACCTCTGAAAACAATAATACATTGCATGTCAATTGAATTTAAATACAATTTTTTAAAAAAGAAAAGAAAACCCTCTAGAAATAGCTGGATGAGTCCCATCCAAAGGTCCCTCCTTTCTCTGGCTTCTGCATTTTCCTTTTTTTTTTTTTTTTCCTGGGACTGTCTACTTCTCTGATGGCGAAAGACTCCTGCTGAATTTGTGGCCACTACCACAGTAACTCAGGGTCTGTGGCTCACAGCCCCCCTTTCCAGAGGAGTCATGAATTTTCTCCCTGGTGTTCAGGAGCTGCTTGGCCTGTGAGCAGATTTAGAACCTCCATCTTACTCGGTGCAATAAAGTGACTCGCTCCCACTCTCCTTCTGAATTTCCATTTGCATTGTTCAGAGATAATTGCGCTCTGAGAGGCCTGGGTAACCTGCCAGGAAAATATTTATCTGCCCATTGGTGCTCCTGGGGAACTTTGTGGGCCAGACCGGGCCCCTCCCTGTAGCAGGCTCTGCCCTCAGGCCAATGACTCATCCACCAAGCAGCAAGGATCAGTAGTCCCTCCCTTGGAGCTCCTTCACCAGCTTGGAAAAAGTTGATAGCACACACCAACTCAGCTCCTTTCCTCCCCGCACTCCCTGTTCACAGGCCACCCAGAAAGAATAAACACCCTCATCCACTCACCTGAATTCCAGTCTCTGTGCCTGGAGCCTCGTTTTTGCAATGCTCCCTGGGAATTCAGCAGGGTGAATGGATGCTTTGCTTCACCCTCTTCTGAGGGGTGGGCTAGAGAAATGTCCACTCCGTAATTGCCATTTAAAGGAGAGGGTTGGAAGAAGTCAAAGAGTTTTAAGTACAGAGAATGTCCTCAGTATATTTGCATCGTGACTGAGTTTGGCATCTGTTCCTCTTTAGCTCATTTGCTTGTAACCTTTGGCCTCTCTGCACACCTGATTTCAGAGTTAGAAGATAACCTTAAACAACAGCATTAGAGTTACTGTAATCATGCAGCTCCTGAGTCATGTTTACAGCGAATGCAGCTCTGGGGTCACTTAACTGTTGGTGATAGAACCGAATCACCACCACCAGAAGACATTGATACAGAGGTTTGAAAAACCGTGTACAAACATGCACAAGTCTTAATGATGTGTCTTAGGGTGGGTGGGTGAGAAATAGTTGTGTCTAGAAAGGGCCACTATACCAAAATACTGGATTTCTAATTTAACCTCATTAAGAAGAGGTTATGATAAGGGGAGTTATCACTTAATACTTAAAAACAGTCTGTAATGGGTAGAGCGATGTGGGATCCAAAATGAAACTGGCCTCATTTCAAAGGGGCAAATAAATGTGTGAAAGAAAGAGAGCCAGTGAGCATAAATTCTTTTAGATTTTGTTTTCTAGACTTTTAAACAACTTCTATCCCAAAGACAGGGGGGAAACAATTAAACTAAAATTTAAAAAAAATCAGTCATCATGGGACCAAAATCCATTTCGTTTTGAATCATGGATATAGAAGTTGTTGAAGAGATAAAAAGAAAACAAAATTAGGGGAAACAAATGCATCTCAAACTGTGAACCTTCCAGATATTCATATTCACATGTAGGCTGATATTGTTAAAATCATCATAAATGACCATGACAAACAGTACACGATAAAAATCTTAAGATCATAGTTAACTATAAGTGAAGTGATGGTGAAGATAAACTGTAAAGAAGAGCTAAGTTGTATTACTGGTAAAAGTGACTGATGGAAATTCAATGTGGTCAAGGGCACAAAGGAAGTAATTCAGCATAAATGTACATGATGCTAAACTCTAAGCTTGTTACAATCCAGAAAAGCATTATAAAGAGCTACTGTTGAGGTTTCCTGAAGACACTACCCTTGCGCATGGTTTTGCTAAAAAAAAAGAAAGAAAGAAAAAATACCAAACCAAACCAAACCAAAAAAAAAAAAAAAAAAAATCCAAAACAGTAAATAATCCAAAACATGTCTCAAATACAATTCTGTCCAAAAAGTGTTGGTAAATTGTTGTTTCTAAGACAATGATGCCAATCGGAATTAAAGAATAAGTTGAGTTAAATTCTGGAAATCTGAAGAAAGGGGAAACGTTATGTAGACCTATACCCAATTCTCAAAAACCCAAAGTATAGGAAACTTAAGAATTCAACTGAGTAGAGATGACTCATATCTGAGTTTCTGTTTGTTTGATTATTGTATTTAAAGCCAAGGATCTGGGATGCCTGGGTGGTTCAGTGGTTGAGCACCTGCCTTCAGCTCAGATCATGACCCCAGGGTTCTGGAATCGAATCCCACATCGGGAGCCTGCTTCTCCCTCAGCCTGTGTCTCTGCCTCTCTCTGTGTCTCTCACGAATAAATAAATAAAATCTTCAAAAATTAAATCAATCAATCAATCAATCAATCAATCCAAGGCTCCAAAGACAGGGAGAAGCCAGTTGTCTTTTAATTTCCCAGGTTAGGTGAGAGTAACTCAATTAAATGAATACATATTAAATACCTAAAGACAGCTTTAGTCTTAGAGATGTCAATTTGAAAGGCACTCAGGCAACCTTAGCAACTTCACAAAAAGAAGCATTCAACTAAAAAAATTATTTGCCTGTGCATAATTCCTAGCCAACACAGCAATGTAGGATTCTCTGTCTCTTACTGGGTTGCCTTTCTCAGTTGAAGAGCATCACTCTACATTATTTCTCTAGAGAGCCCTCAGACAGCAAGAGTACAGTGTTCTTTTGAACTGGATCATTGTAGTCTTTGCGTGGACATCCTGCTGCTCTGTTTCATCTCTAGAAATGCTCAGAAGTAGAATTGCATTGCAGCTTTGTGCAAAGGTGAGAATACTACTATAAACTTTGAGGTTTCTGGGTCTAATCCTGTCTCTTACATTTAAGGAACCTGAAACATGGACAGACTGAATCATGGCAGTGCAGTAACTGGAGGTGGTCTCTTGACTTGGGTTCTAGGACTCTTCCATTATACATGCTACTTTTCACAAGGAGAATGAAAACAGCTGGGAAGACACCTTCACCATAATTCAGGTCAAAATATAAAATCTGAGTGGTCTGAGTAGGATGTCCAAATCCACTGAAACTAACCTATGCCTTAACTTATGGGTTCAATAAAAAAGAAGGTTTGAATGGGGTTTTCATCACCCATCAATTTCTTCTAAATCCTTATACAACCTCTGAGGCCAAAAGAAACAGGAAAACTGCCCAAACTCTTGGAAGTCACAAAGCAAGAGTTGGCATCTGCTGTGACCTAGTTACCATCTTGGTACCTAAATCAAATGGCCTGGGATCCTCACAGGATTCCATGTTCTGTACCCTTTTCAGTGTCCAGGAGTCTGAGAAGAAAACACTCAGAGAAGTGCCAAGTTTATTAGAGTGAGAGAATGCTACCCTCACATCGCCACCAACAGACATAGATCCCAGAGATGCATGCCCTGACCTCACACCAATAATTATGGAAAATCTCTCAAGTTGACAAGAGGCCACCAAGTTGACCCTCTCATCGGATGTGCTAATCCCCCTTAAACATCTCCCTCCAAAGGACTGAGGCTACATTTTGTTTAACTTATAGCCACGATGGAAACTTTGGTCAGCCCTGAATCTGCTGCACTCTGGAAGCAGAGAATGTTTAAGTACTATACGGTAATAGAGGTAAAGTTCCTTAGCTTAGGCCCTATTTGTCCCTTTTCTTATGAGAAAAGGTTCTCAGAGTCCAGTGCAAAGTCTCTAAAAATCCCCCCAATAAGCACAAAGCACAAAAAGGAGCTTTGGTAGATGCATTTTGTCAAGTTTTCAGACGGTCTAGTTCTTGATCCACAGAAGGCCTCTGTTGCAAGGTTCTGGGGGCCAGCCCTTTCCAGGAGCATCTTGTCCTCACGCTCAGGGAATTCCTCCCAGAAAACTGCTAGGTCTGCTGCTCCACCAGCTGTAGTTTGGCAGTCTTGACTCGGTGGGCTTCACTCACGTTCCGGGCACGGACCTCTCGGTTGGAAATGAACTCCACTTGTTGCATAGGGAACCAGCCTCGCTCCCCATCTGAGAGTCTCATGCCCTCCAGCCAGCCTATGGGCACAGGGTGGGTGGGAAGAATTACCTGGGGCAGGCCCACAAAAACTCCCTTTGGATCTCCTTCCCCCCAACTTTTCTGAATAGTAAGGCTGAAAGGACTGAAGAGACTAGTGTGTGAACCCGGGCGGTTCTAGGTCTGGCAAGGTCTACAGCTGCCTACTTCCAGGGCCTTCTCCACTCTTATGGGTTGAACAGTGTTCCCCCAAAATATATGTTGAAGTTCTAACCACAAGAGCCTCAGAATGTGACCTTATTTGGGAATGGAGTTCCCAGGTGTAATTAGTAAAGTTAAGATGAGGTCATACTTGAGTAAAGTGGACCTTAATCCCATACGACTGGTATCCTTATAAGAAGAGGGAAATTTGGACACACACACACACAGACGGAAGACAGAGGTAGAGATTGGAGTTAGGCTACCACAAGCCAAGGAATACGTGGAGCTACCAGAAGCTAGAAGAGGGGAAGGAAGGATCCTCCCCAAGAAGTGTCAGAGGGAGCATGGTCCTACCCACACTTTGATTTTGGATTTCTGGCTTCTAGAACCAGGAGAGAATCAACTCCTATTGTTTTAGACACCCCCATTTGTGGTGCTTTGTTATGCAGCCCTAGGAGACAAATACATACCAACCATAGGATCCCGCCTCCAACGCCCCGCTTACTCACAGATTCTCCCTCTTACCATCGCTGCTTTGCTGGGTCACCATCACCACGTCTGCCTTCTCTAGTGCCAGCTCGTCGTTCTCTCGGGGTTTGTAGGCTCGAAGGCACTGTACTTGAGGGGAGTCTTTGGAAGACAAGAGCATGAAGAGAGGTTAGAAAGGCAAGTGATGGGCACAGAAAGCAAGGATTACAGGGGGGAAGTTGGAGGACTCAGGAGAGATAAAGGTCAGGCTTTAGAAAGTTACAGACAAGAGACAATGGGAAAAATCTGCATCCTCTACCAGGAAACAAAATGGTGGAAAAGGAAATGGAAATACCGGAATTGAAATGAGTCAAAAAATTCTATTTCTCTGGGGAAGATGAATTGAGAAATACGTTGTAACCGCCTTCAGTGACTCATTATTATAAATATTCCAATTCTGCTAAAGACCCATCTGCCCTCTGTAACCTTCCCTGACTCTTTAGTCCTCAGTGGATTCTGAACTCCTTTAAAATTAATTGTCCAGGGACACCTGGGTGGCTCAGCAGTTGAGTGTCTACTTTCGGCTCAGGTCGTGACCCCAGGGTCCCGGGATCCAGTCCCACATCGGGCTCCCTGCAGAGAGCCTGCTTCTCCCTCTGCCTGTGTCTCTGCTTCTCTCTGTGTGTCTCTCATGAATAAATAAAATATTTAAAAACAAAAACAGAAACCTAATTGTCCATTTACCTCTTATCCAGTTGCTTTGTGTATATTATCTGTCTCCCCTGCTAGATTGTAAAATCTGATTCTGTGACTCATTCTTCATTTCCTTTCTAGCACCAGATGTGGGACTGGAAGAGATGCAACCTGTCGGGGTCCAGGTATGACCTAAGGAAGGTGCTTCATCCCCTTTAGCTTTAGTTTCCTCACTTGTAAATGACTGGGTTGATCAAGGGGATTCCTTGCAAAATTCTGGATTTTCCATACTTCAGTATTTTTGTGGACCAGAGGAAATTTCCATAGTTTTGAAGCTCTAGATAACAAGCCTCAGAGGACTCCTGACCCATAAGTATTCCATCTTGCGTCGCTCTATGTGACCACAGTTCACTGGTTTCCTCAGAAAACAAATAGAACACTATTATATTATTATCTCTACTCCTCTTTCTTTTTCTTCTTTTCTTCCTTTCTTTGAGAGAGAGAGAGAGAGAGCATGTGAGAGAGGATGAGCAGGGGGATGGCAGAGGGAGATCCATGGGCCTTGATCCCAGGACTCATGACCTGAGCCCAAGGTAGATGCCTAACCTACTGAGCCACTCAGGCATCCCTGCAGTTCTTTTTCTCAAGCTTATCTCCAACTGCCATTCGCAAGACCACAGTGAAGGAGGAAGAATCATCTTGCCTTCCTTTCAACTGGGGAAACCACAGCCAGCAGGTGGGTCACATAGTGAACCAGTCACTAGAACTCAGTTTACAGCCTGGTTCTCCTACTTCCAAGATACCTTGTATTTGTTCTTTCGAGTTACCAGTGTTCCTCTGAGTTCAGTTCCTCTCTGGATACCAATTAGGGAATTCTTGCTGGTGGACAGCTGGGGGCTTATGGGAGACCCAGAAATCAAGGTTTCACATGGATGCAAGACACATTTGGGGTGTGTGTGTGTGTGTGTGTGTGTGTGTGTCTACATGTGGGTACCAGAAGCCCAGGCTCAGGGCAGTGTTCTCAGGCCATTCTGTACAGGAGACCGTGTGGTTAAGACAAAACGACTAGGTTGCTCTTCTCCCACAACTCCCACTCCAGCCCTACTTTCTCCCCATAATTCCCCCAAGACCTTTAGCAAGTGAAATCTAAGGTAAAATAATAGCAGGATAGACTTAAGGGGACAAATATTTTAAAAGAGTAAATTATTGCCCAAGGGAGAAAGTATATGAAGGACGAGGCACTACCATTGTGGTGAGTAGTTTTAAGTGGATCATCTCAGGTGCTTAAGCTCCAGTGGCCAGACTTCCACTCTCAAATTCTGGATAAAAGCAGTAAGTGGAAGTCTCTCAGGGTTACGATCCAGCCGCCTAAACTCCTGCATCCAAAGGTGACCTCCAGCCCTGCTATTTCCCCCTCTTATATACCCTTTTATACCCTCACTCACCATAACACTCCAGAAGGTCCAACTCCTCTCTGGGCATGGCCAAGGCTGAGATCCATCGAAGCTTTTCACTTCTGAGAAAACAAAGCAGGGTCAACGCTTCAGCTGCAGCTCTGGGGTGGAGGACGATGGCCAATGATGGGGAAGGGAAATGACTGTGGAAAAGACTTGTCCGGTTCAAAAAGTCTAGTTCAATAACATCTAGGATGAAAGTCAATGGGACTTTGCTTGGTTGGAACATAAGATCTTGAATTGTATGTTAATGTGTTTATCACCCTTTATTTTTCTCTTCTTTCTAAGCTCAACCTCTTAATGGCAGATCTTTCAAGTGGAGGCATAATATCAACTAGACACATGAGATTTTCCATTTTGTACTAAGCAAAATGTTCATCTCGGTTTAGATTTCCTCTATCACTTTGCATAATTCTCGATACTCTACTGCCCACCTCCCTTCGATCAGATATCTCAGAGATGAAAGTTATTTTGTAATCGTAATTAGATCAAGGAAATGTGTCTACTATTTTTTTTTTTTTTGCTCATGCAATATAACCCAAACTAATTTTGTAATTATCTGAAGGATTTTGTATTATGTTAGCCTCTGCTTCCAAAAACACTGGAGTAAATGAGACCCGACGCTACTTCTATTTGAGGAAGATGCTGCCCAAAACACTAAACAAAGAACATGAGTCTGTATTTGATTACTTGACTTTGGTGACGTTTTGCATATGAACCCCTATATCAGCATTTGTTCCATAAGTGAAGACAGGTATGATTGATCCCACCCTGAGCTGTCTTCTGAGAGACAAAACTGAAAAGTGCCTGCAACACAGGAATTCTTGGACCACTTGGGGTCCTGTCAAACTTTTTAAAGAGCCTTCTTATATCTCTTATAACAGCAACAGTAGCTATAGTCTTGTAGTTGATTCGTTATTTTAGGCATGTGTACCAGATTTTATAGGTCTTATTCTTTAATACTCTCTAAAGTGTATGTATCTATGTGCAAATGTATTTATTATTATTATTATTATTAAAAAGATGAGCAAATCAAAGTTCTCAACACTCTAGATTTCTGTTCAACAGAAGACTGGCTTGGAAGGTGGGAGGAAGGCAAGCTAAAGACACCCCAGGGCTTATCTTATCCACATATATGTCCACCAGCCTTTGGCTCTTAAGAGTTTCTGTTTATACACATGGGCATTACGGACAGGACATTGGGAATTCTTTAGTTACTCCATACCAGCCCATCTCCTTCCTGTTATCTCACAAACTTTGTCCCTCTTGACTAAAGAGCATAAAATAGATGCTCAACTTTGGTAGCAACTCTGTACCCTTTCCCACCCCATCTCTTGCAAGGTGTCTATTAGCTCTAAGCGTTTGGGTTGGGATTTCCCAATGGATGCTCTTCAGTCCAGAATAGGATAAATAGTGTGTGGCTGTTTTCTGGACACATTTTCTGCCCCAGCCCCACTTCCTTCCTAGGCAGTCCCGCCTCCCTCCCTCCCTCCCTCTCCCAGCCGCATCTCACTGGGTCTCTGTGCTGAAGAGGAACTCGGCCTGGGTGCCCTGTGCGTTGTGCAGCAGGAAGAGTCGGAAGAGGTTTTTGTGAGGTCCGTGTAGCTTCATTTCACACTTTTCCCCTCGGATGGAGGAGAAGGGAGCATGGTCAAATACCAGGAACCGGCTACCCCTGCAAAATACAAGGCTGGTTAACTCGACTGTACAATTGTTACACTTCATCCACCCCTCGCATCTGTGGATTCACAATCCCTGTCCTTTCCCGCTTGCAGATTCTCGTGAAAACCCTGAGATGGTGCCACCTTGCTCCCAAGATGGTAGCTCCAGAGCCCCCAGAGATTTGTCTCCCATTTGGCAAACCACATGTCTCGTGCAATGAATACGTCACCACTTTCAAGAGTTGGAGAGGCAGAACCAATACACATTTTCTAAGACCCTTAGGACCAAAGACTTAGGATCTGGAATTGGCTAAGAACCTCTAGGCTAGGAGGCTGAGTCCACACAAATAAATGGGTTTGAGAATGTGATAGGCTAGTTTGCTATTCTGCTCTGCGTCTGTAACACAGTATGAGTCCCGCTATGTGATCCTGTGGCATAATTTGGTGGGATCCCTTCTTTCTCTTCTCTAGGACATGACCTGCACTCCCTGGGCTGAGCCCCTGAGAAGGGCTCCTCAGGGAACATGACCCCCCTCTGTCCCTTTCGTCCCTGCCCTCCTGCCCTATCCCATTTCCCTCTTGTGCCCTGGCCTCCCATTCTAGTCACTGACTCTCGGGGCCGAGACAGCAACAGACAGTCATTGAAGAGATGCAGGTGGACAGGACGCGTGTTGAGCTTCCTTCGCAGCCCTGGGGACAGACTGAACTCCAGGGCTGTCACCTCTCCACTCTTCACCAGCCAGCGCGACTGCGAAATGAGCGGGAATATCTGTAGCATAGGGAAGGCAGAAAAGGCAGTGTCATAGGCAGGGCAGGTGTGAGGCTTCCTCGGTCCTGCCCTCCCTCCCATGCCTCTTCTTCATGAGTTCCACCACTGACCCTCACCTCCTCCCCAGGTCCTCCCTGCTCATAACCCATCTACTTAGACTGTTTCTCTCAGAGCCCCCCACCTACCACCGTCTACCACTCTGGAGCTCCCACATCCATGGCTCCAGCAAATGGAAGGTGCCTATGGTCCAACCCAGGATAGTGATGACACAAGAAAGCTCAGCCCCAGAAGCCTGAACTGGAGGAGAATCAGCAGACCCCGATGTGAGGGACTAAGGTAGGGGACGGTACGCTGCGTATCTTAGAAGTAAAAGATCTGGGCAGTAATGACATCTGTGCTTTCTCCGACGATAACCAGAGATGTGGGAAGAGCATGTGGGGGCATATGTGGGAATGAGAATAAGGAGAAGTTGGTGGGGTCTGCTTGGAGTTGGAAGTTGGGTAAAGGTAAGGGTACTGGACCACAATTATCATGTGGATCAGATTTTCCTTCTCTTTGAGGGAGGTAAGGACGGTGTCTGTTCTGAGGTGGAATTTGAATGCAGAATGTTTCTTTCTGTTTGTACAGGGACAGGAGATTTTGGTCTTGTATTTGAAGTCAATTTCATATGCTTTGGTTAGACTAGATGAAGACGGGAAAATACTGAATGGTTTAAACACAAAACATATCTTTACAAAGGTTTTTACACTGATAAGTTCTCCCTCACCTGCCCACTTCCCAAATGCATATTAACCCCTCAGGTAACCCGCTTAGGTGACCACTGTCCTTTATTTCCCATGTATCCTTCCAGAGTTTCTCTATGTCTATACCAGCGAACACAGATTTGTATCTTCCTCCTTTTCACCAAAGATAATATCCTATAATACACACAGCTCTGTATCTACCCTTTTTCACTTAATAATATATCATGGAGATTGGGGCAGGCATGTGGGTGTCCCAGAAACAGGACAGAAGAGAAGGCGTGCAGACGTGAAGGGCAGAGACCGAGATAGTACGAGCAAGATGGTTCTATGTTAGAAGGTGACCTGTGGGTTATGCTAAAGTGCAGATTCACAGGTGGGGTCAGGGTGCAAGAGACCCACTCACTTTACACTCGAACTCAATCTTCTGGCTCAGGTAGATGAGCTCCTCTGTCCGTCGCATCCTCTGGACATTGTTATTGCAGTCTCGGATCAGCTGAACATAGAATAGAGTGAGGAGAGAGGAAGGACACTGTGTTAGAGACTTTGACCTTGGTCTCCTGCAAGAAATTTGGAAGTTAAGGGGCCCCTGGGGGGCTCAGTTGGTTAAGCGACTCTGGCTCAGGTCATGATCCTGATGTCCTAGGACTGAGCCCCATGTCAAGCTCCTTGCATAGCGGGGAGTCTGCTTCTCCCTCTCCCTTTGCTCCTCCCCCATGCTGCACCCCCCTACCCCTGACCTGCCCCTGATGTCATGCTCAGGTGCTCTGCCTCTCTCTCAAATAAATAAATGAAAGAAAGAAAGAAAGAAAGAAAGAAAGAAAGAAAGAAAGAAAGAAAGAGAAAGAAATCCATCAATCAATCTGGAGGTCGGTTGTGACAGCCTCCATTTTTTCTGGCAGGCTGGGATTGCATGAGGGTAGAATTGAATTGAAGTTCTAGGCCTCTGGTATACCTTGTATGACCTGAGAGGATATTCCTGGGTGGGGTGAACCTAAGATTTAATTTGGGGATGGTGGTAGTGAGAGCAAAGCCCCTTGGTATGGAACATCCTCAGTGTGGGAAGGAGGCCGGGTGGGGTGGAGGGTGGGCAGGGAGGGAGTTCGCAGGTTTGGCTGGGACGCTGAGGAGGGTGAGCAATCCCCTTAGCAGGGTCCTGCGCTCTCTGGAGTCATGCGCCTTGGCAGAAGAAGAATTCTCTGTGAAGGCCAATCGAGGGGTGTGAGTGGGGTGGTGGCCGCCTACCTCCTCCAGCGCATGATGTGCCTTTGTGGCCTCTGCTTCCTCTGGAGATCCAGGCTGTGTTCTCTTCAGAATGTTCTGCAGAACAAACCGTAGGCAGGTGCCAGGTGGAAGGAAGGGATGGGAACACAGGAAGAAGGAGTTATGGAGGGTCGGCTAAGGAGGTCCAGAAACACCATTTTTGCAGCAGATCCCCCCTGAGGAAGAAGGGTGTGGGCAGCGGGGAGCCGGCTCCATCATCCACAGGGTGCGGAAGAAGGGTGACAGAACCTTGGGGCTCCCGCAGATCACCCCTCCTGGGGGGAGGGGGGGGGAGGCCCGAGGAGGGACCCCTGTACCTGGAGCAGCAGCTTGAGACGCGTGATGCGCTGGAAGGGCAGGATCAGAAAGGACTTCAGGGAGAGGCGCTGGCAGACGGGGTCGCTCTCCAGCTTCTCCAGGACCTCTCGGAAACTGCTGTTGCTGTTCCTGGGTGGGCGAGCCTCAAGTGAGAAGGGACGTGGGGGGCGCGGGGGACACGGGGGGGGGGTGGAGATGGCACAAGAGAGAGCGGGGACAAGAACACGCGTCGTGTGGATACCGTTTGGGGTTGGGGCTGGGGCTTGGGGGTTTCCGGGCAGGGTCCCTGCAGGGCCCGCAGGGGGACGGCAGGGGGGTCAGGGCTTACAGCAGGACTTGGAAGGTGCGCTCCTGGTAGGTCTGGTTGGTGACATACGGCAGGTAGACCCGGCGAAAGTCGGGAGCGTGGTTCAGGACCACGTCACACACTTGGAAGGTGAAGATGTTGCTCTCGAAGTTCTCCTCCAGGTCGGAAAGGAACCTGCACGGTACCCACACGAGTCTCCCGAGACCTGCGAGCAGCCGGCTGACCCCCGCCATACCCTGACTTTGTGACTCCTTCTTGCGATTAGCCGGTAACTTCGACTGACGTCTCAGCTCTGCGCCCCTGCTGCGCTCTAGGGCTCCCCGCAAGGCAACCTCTAGTTTGCCCCTCATATAACCCTCTGATCCCTATTTTCCGTTTCCTGTTCTTCTTTCGCTTCTGTCCTGGCTTTCTGAGCTTCCCCTGTTTGCCAGAGCCCACCTCCAGGGCAGCGCCTACCCACAGTACGTCCCTTCCCCAACCAGGGAAGCGTTTCCCATGCGCGTGTTGACCCGTTAATGGATCTGTGCACCCACACACCCTCTCCTCTTCTTTGCTCTGCCTCCCTATTCCGACAGCTTCTGAAAAGGGGGCGAGGAGGAAACACCCGATGGCTTATAGGCTAAAGATACTGAGGCTGGGTGAATGGTGTTTGGGAGAAGAGGAATCTCACGTGGTGCTGACTTCACGCACGTCCTGTAAACGAGAGAAGAGCCACTGGTATTCCTGGTTGGAAAGGGTGGCCCGCAGTGGGGCTGAGAGCTGGAAATGATCCACCGCTACGTGCAGACTGCGTAGGTATGAGGCCTCTGACACGATCAGCTCAAATTTGGCCTGGGAGGTTGGAGAGGAGATTGATTTAAAATAGTTATGGAGTCCCCAGTGCATGCTGGCCAGTGCGTGGCGACATCCTACGGGCAGAGCAGAGGACAAGGCGGAGCCTCTCAGAGCTCACAGTCACGTCAGAGCCTAACCTGGGATCAGGAGAGAGAAAGAGCATTGGAGCCCGTGGGAAGAACGTACAAGCCCCTATAGGTATAAGAGAAAAGGGGACTTTCAAGAAGCTTAATAAACTGAGCATCTTTCGAACCGAGTATCTGTACTAAAGCAGTGGCAGGAGATGAAGCTCAGAGGGCAAATAGAGGGAGGTCAGGAGGATTGCGTGAATGAGGTAAAACAGTTTGGACGTATGGGAAGACTGAAAGAGGCTTTATGTAGGGAAATAACTTGATCAGATTTGGTTTCTATAAAGGTTATTTCTGAGCATGGCGTGAAGAAGAGTAGGAGGGGCAGAGGAGCCACGTTAGGAAACTGCCGTAGTCATCCCAAGGCAACAGAGGGAGGTCAGAAGAGCCACGGGATGGGGAGAGCTAGGCCACCTTCGAATTATTCAGGAGGCAGATTTGGAAGGACTTGGTTCTTTGCTAGAAACGAGGGCTGGAACAGCAGACAGCCACAATTTAATGGCTCATTTGTTGAGTGTAGTAAGTGAGTGAATGGCGGACCCACCCACTGAGCCAGAGAACTTTGAAAGAGGAACAGACTGAGGGGATGAGGGTGATTCGGGGTCTGAGGAGAAATGGGAGGAAGCAGGATATCTGAGAACCAGATGGTGCTGTTGTGGTTTGGTGGAGATGGGCCAGCGCTTAGAACTTATTTGGAGGTTCCAGCAGGGGGCATAATGGCTCATGGCCCTGTCCTCCTCCAGCCGGGCTGCCCCAAGCTCATCTAAGCTCGTCTCTTCAAGGTACACGCAGAGAGGGACAGAGGAGACCAAGACGACACACACCTGGGTGATGACCCTCACCCACAGCAATACTGAACTGGGGGCGCCGAGGTACATCTGAGTACTGGTTCCAACATTCACTGACCATAGGACTTTGCGGGGCCCATTCAACCTCACAGAACCTCCGGGTTTTTGTCTTTCTGTGCAGGTACAGTGACCCCATGTCACAAAGATGTTGTGACAGTCAAAAGAAATGGGATCGGTGTAAACACCTCGTAGACCCCAGAGGGCTAGTTTATGGAAGGACTATGTGCCTGTGAGCATAGAGGCTCCTCTTCCTAGAAATAGGAGGCCAGGGCTAGCCCGGGAGCCCCAGGGGACTTCCCAGTACGCTCGAGTGGGTGAAAGAGGGCTGGGGTTCATATCATCGCCTGTTGTTTGGTCCGTAAGTATTGGGCAGATCACGGATTTTTTATATATCCTCCATGTGCTTTAAAAGCTGAGGTCAGAATAAGGCCCCCAAGTCTGAGCTTCAGAAAACCTACACATTTATAGCTGCCTCTGCTTGATTTGTTTATCCATAAGTCCTTCTGGCCAACATCTGACTCCTTCCCACCTCCGAAAAGGGGAGAGTATGGCACTAATATGTATCAAACCACGTACCGGACATCACGCTAAAAGCTAGATATGGGTACTTTACTTAAACCATCCAGCAACCCTGAAAGGTAGACATTATCTTTAAGTCTTAGACAAGGAAACTGAGATTTGGTGAAGTTATAAAACTTGCCTAGCAAATGGCGAAGCCAGGATTCCAACCCCGGTTGGCCTGACTTGAAATTACAGCGGTAAACATTTTTTGAGTGATTGCTATGTACGAGGCACTTCTCCTTTTTGGTTCTCCCTCCATTTGCGACCCAGTGTTACAAATGAGAAAACAGAGGGTTTTCTGGCCAAAGTTGAATAGCCAGCAAACAGCAAAGTGGGCTTCACGACCAGGTCATTTACTCCAGAACCCAAATACGTATACAGGATTCCATGGTGCCCTATTGTCTTCCTGGGAAGAGAGGTTCCAGGCCCTATTTCAGACTGATTATTAAGACAAGCTCTTCCATGTGAAACCCGTTAATGGTAATAACGTAGCAACAAACAGCCTCTACTAGAGTCTTGCCATTGGGTGTTAGGACCGAGCCGAGCCTGATGGTCATTTCAAAGCCTCTATGAGACCAATGGACCACAAGACAGCAGCAAGGGCCAAAAGCCACTCAGGTGCCTCGGTTGAAGAGAGAAACTTCAGTGTAGCGTGGAACCCTGATTGAAGAGGGAAGTTTTAGTCTGGCCCGAGCCAGCAGTGAAGGGAGTAATTGCACATCCCTCCCAACAAATTCAGGGGCATGGTCACTTGGTATGAAGCCCGACCAACAACAGGTGGGAGGAAGCGGCTCCACGGCCTGCGGAAGTGGGGAGCAGGGCCGGTGGTAACAACCAGGAAGCAATTCAGATGCATCAGCGTGGAGACCAGTGACAGCCATGGCGTGCATAGAGCATGTGGTGAGTGGTGGTGGCAGTGAGCAAGAAATGGGCATAAGACTTTGCTCTCCCTCCTGCACCCCCACCCCCTGCCCCGACCCTGCCCCGCTGGGTACCTCTTGCAGTTTTTGATCTTCATGGGTCATGGAGAGCAGCACGGTGCTGTTGCGCACCACAGGGATTTCCTGCCAGAGGGAGCCACTGGAGGCCATGGACAGGCGCTGCAGGTACGATTCGGAGGAGACCAGAGCCTTCCGGGGCTGCCGGGGGGAGGCGGGCCCCGTGGCCTCTCCCAGGCTGTCCAGCCGCTGCTGGCTCTGAATCTCCTTGTTCAAAACCACATCGCTGTACTCCTGGTAAAGCAGCTGAGCTGCAAGGGCAAAGAAGATGACAGAGGGAGAGAATTAGGGAGACAGGGATGGGGAGGCATAAAGACAGAAGCCACCAAACCGCTTCTGGCTGTCCTGGCAATTCTCTCTCCTTGGAGAGATCACGGACTGCCCCACCGAGGGTGGCTATGGGCTCCAGTCTTGGGCAAAATGCCACGTGGGGCTATACTTCTGTTTCACGGGACTCACAGGAGTTGATGAGCTTCGAGCGGCGTCTTGAAAAGCCTCCCATCACCTCCTTTGGTTTCTTCTCCCTATGGAGACAAGGAGGAGGGCTCTGGGTGCTTGCTGGCCACTGACGCAGAGAAGCCCCAGGTGACCATAGATGAGATAGTCTCTAACCTCTGGGACGCGTGCTGGGATGTCAGGGCCGAATCCCCTCAAGAGGCAAGCTGTGGCCCTGACCCACGTTTAGGGAGTTCAGAGCTTTTTTGGATGTCATGTTGAACGCTTACAGGGGGGTTAGTTCATGGCTACAGAACCTAGGAGGACGGGAGAGTGAGACCCAGCTGACAGCCGGGTAGGCAAGAGATGCCCTTTCCCTGGAATCCTGGTGTACGTCTCTTCCCTTCCCTACCCCCGGGAGACACAGGGTCCCAGAACCCTTGTCAGACCATGGAACTCTCAGTGTCCTAAGAAAGGACAGTCTAGGTGTGTCTGTCAGGAGAGAAGGGGACTCACCGAAACACAATGGTATCTGAAGGGCCAGGGGCCTTTTCTACGGCTGGACCTCTTGTATCTGGAAACAGAAATGGTGAAGTCACTGAGATTTTGGAGGGACATTCAGGGTGGCCAAGAAGGCAAGACTTAATGCAGGAGATGCAGGCCTCTGAGGGAACAGAGGGGCTCAGCCGGGAGTCTGTGCAGGAGAGCAGTGCCAAAGTAGAAAGCATCTGAGGACACTATTAGCAGGTGTGTCCCCAGCTCTGGAATCCTGGTATCAGACGTGAATCGGACAAGAGGAGGATGTCTTCTGTACCACTGGGAGGACACTGAGCAGGTGCTGGTAGCCGGAAAACATGTGTGTCGGGGGGAGAGAGGAAACATCCATAACAAAGTTGGGAAAAACGGGTACACAGTCAAACGCCACCATGGCCAGGCGGAAGAGAGGAAGGAGAAGGAAAAGTACTACAGCGAGCTCAGAGGGCTCTCGAGGGCTTCCCTCTGTGTTGACACTGGGTAGGTGGATGAGGAGAAGCCCCGGGGACAGAAGATGGGTGAGGTGGTAAGAGCTGGAGAAGGCTTGAGTGTCACCGTGATCTTGCCCCTCGCTTACCGGAAGAGCCCTCAGGCAAGATGGAAGGTCTGCGCAGGCCTTGCCGGTTCCAGCCCTTGTGCTTACTGGACCCCTCACCGGGATCTGCGACCCGCCCACTGATGCTCTCCAGTGGTCTCCCTGTGTCCCGCCTGTGGGGCCAGCTGGATGCCTTCTCCAGGTGGGGATGGCTGAGCTTTTCCGACTGCCTTGCTGGGCCTACATCCAACCTCCTCAGGCCATTGGCTCCTTCCGGAGGGGCTGATCTTCTCAAAGTTCCTCTGGCAGGGGCCTCAGACTCTTCGGAGGGTCCTGGTTCACAGGTGGGTCCCTGGAGCTCCAGACTCCAGTGTGTGGTTGGGGAAGACGGACTGAGAAGGGTTGCCACATTGCTGAAAGCCATGCCAGGGGACACTTCACTCTTACTCCTGCTGGTAGAAGCCAAAGAGTCTGTTGATCGGCCCATGGCTGGGGGCCAGGAGGTACGTCCAACAGAATGGGGAGCAGAGACTGTCCGCTCTTGACAGACAGGCCTTGGCTTGCCCCGACCCCCTGAATTCATGAGTTCTCCCTGAGTGCTCCTACTCCTCCCCCTGGACTTGGGGGGTAACGGAGGTGGTTCAATGGGAGGATCCATAATAGGGACAGGGGGGAGAGGCCTATAGATCCTTGGATTACTAAAAGAAACAGAATGGTGGGGCTGGGACAAATCAGGAGTTGGGGGCAATGGCTTATTGTATCTCAGCCTGCGGGAGAAAGAGGTCAGAGTGGGGGTGGGAGTGTCCGGGGTAGAGGGCAGAGGTCGATGCTGCCTTGCCACGAGGGGGTCAGGAAATGGGGGAAGTGGGCCTTTGGGGGGACCATGTAGCCCCGAACCTGGGGCCAATGGAAGAGCATGGCCACACCTCTTCAACGTGGCAACTCCTGCATGGAGGTGGCTGTCTCTCTCTACCACGGAGGGGTGGACATGCCTCTTCTCTGGGGGAGGAGGGGGCAGAGGTTCAGGGATCCTCCCATCTACAGAGATAAGGGGTGGGGAAGAGCCATAGGCAGGAGGCTCTGGGGCAGAGGCCGAAGTGTGTGGGGAGCCACATGGCTGGGTGCTACAGGGACTACTGGATCTTTCCAGATTTGAAGTGAATTCTTGAGAGTGCCACCCCAGAGTAGATAATGAACTAGGGGATTCTGGAATGATCCTACAGTCCCTACCACTTTTCCTGTCCCTTCTTGGGATCACAGAGCCATAGATGGCAGGTTTGGGGGTCCTTTGGGGCAACTCTGAATGAGAAAAGGAAAGTGAGAGTCCCAGCAGGTCCGGAGTTGGCTCTGTCCTATGAGAGCCTGGGAAGGAGTTGCTCCTTAGGTGCTGGACAGCCCCTGCAGGGTGGCCTGGGGGGCCCTGGGGGTGGGCCCAGCTGGAGCTGGTGGGTGTTTCCACGGTGGCCTCTGCAGAGGGAGCGCCAGGGAGGGCAGCTGGGGGAGTCTCGGAAGCCCCACAGTGATGTGCGTGGGTGGTCCGAAGAGTTGCTCTGGAGGTTTCTGGAGAATGTGCAGCAAGAAAGGGCTCCCTCCTGGGAGAGCCAACTGGGGGGCTGGCAGACAATGATGCAGTCGTCCGGGAGGAGACTTCAGCAGGACTGGAAGGAGGTGAATGGGGAGTCCTCGGAGGAGTTGCAGGGGTCCCGGCAGAGACCTTCTGGGTCCCCTGGCTGAACACTGCCCCCTGACCCAGCTCGGGTCCCTCCTGCTGGCTGTCCTGAGCTGCTTCTTGGGCGGGCGACCCCCCAGCAGGAAAGGAACCAGGTAAAGAAGCAGGCCGGCCCGACCACCCTCCGGACTCCGGTGGAGGAGGCAGAGCTACAGGGGATAGTTCCTCAGCCCTAGGCTCCTCCCGAGGCCCAGGAGTACCGGTCATGGGATAACAGGTGTCTGGAAACAAGTCACAGGGAGAAGAGACCTCAGAGGCTACCAGAGCCAGTGTGGAAGGACCATCACGTGCTTCCCCCTCTTCTGTAGGCCCCTCTCTGCCCTCTCCCCGAAGCGGGTCCCCATCCCAATTCTCCGGCTCCTCCTCCCCTGACCCCTCTGCCTCCGCCTCCCGCCCCTCCACCGAGGCCACCTTCCCCGGAAGACCTCGAAGACCTCGACCTTCCGGCCTTCCAGTTACTTGCCCTGATTTGCCCACCACGCTCCGCTTCTCATTCTGAGCAGCCCCGCTCCCCTCCTCCGGCCCCCCTGCCTCCCTGTTCCCCTCCTCTCCCTGCTGTAGACCCGGCTGGCGCCGAGCCTCCATCCCCTGCTCACTGCAGCGCAGACCTTCCAATTGCCCAGAAAGCCCCGTTCTCTCTCCCTGCTTGGCGCGCATCGCACGGCCTCGCCTCTGCTCCTGTTTCTGCTCTTGCTCCCCTTCTGTACCGTCCGCCTGCTCCCCGCCCGGTTCCTGTCCCCCTAAACGCCCATCGTCCCCCGCCGCTGCTTCCTCCCGGAAGGCCGCTTCGGCCAGTCCCTGCTCCTCCAGCCCCCGGGCATCCAGAAGGCACATGAGTCCCCCTCTCCCTGGACGTTCTTCGGCCCCCGCAGCCCGCAGCTCTTCCCCCTGCCTGACAGCGTCCCCCGGGTGCTCGGGCTCTGCAGGGTGCTCTTCACAGGGAGGCCCAGATCGGGGCTGAGCGGAGGTGTCTGGAGAAGCCTCCTCCTCTTCTGCATGTCCAGTTCCCCCAGGCAAGGAAGTGAGCTCTGGTCTAAGCTCCATCTCCACCCCGCCACCCCGCTCTCTGGACACTGGGACCGTGTCTAGATGTTCACCCTGAACAGGGCAGGCCCCGCGCTCTGCGTGAGCTGGTGTCCTTGCCCGTCCGTCTGCCAGGCTCTCAGGCACCGCCTCCTGGAGCTCCAGGGTGTCCCACGTGTCACCCACGGTGTCTTCCTGGTCGGTCTCCACACCTGCAGGGGCTTCCTCGGGGAAGGAGGTCATGCTCTCAGTTGCACAGCTCTTCACATCCTTTAGGCCTCCCTGCTGGGGCTCCAAGAGTCCTCGTCCCTCTGCCCACATGGACGATGGCTCCCAGCCTTCTTGAGCTTCGGGCCCCAAGGTGACAGTCTGACTGCTTCTCCTGCGAGGTTCCGGGATGACGCTGAGCTCTGCTAAGGCAGGGATGGGGGTCAAGGCCCCGTGTTGGGGCTCCTCAGCCTCCATCAGGGCTGAGCCCTAAAGAGGAATAAAACACAAAGTTCTCATCACCCTTTCTGCTTCTACCTATCAAAGGAACAGACCACAGAGAGCAAGAGTGGGACATTTCTTTGGTTCCATTTAGAGTCCCTCTTGGTGACAAAACGTACTCAACAACGTAAGCAACGGCCTCTATGAAATGTACCACTGACTTGTTCATCTAATAAATATTTACCCAGTGACCTCCCTCAGGGCAGGGCATTCAGTGGTAAACAAGACAGACCGACTGTGTCCTCATGGAGCCTGCAGTCTGGTGGAGGAGACAGATCATAAATGATTAAATTAGAGTATAAGACCATTGTCAAAGAGCACCAAGCACTCCCAGTGGTCATTACTCTCTAGATTGTATTATGTCATACTGTCTCCCAGTCTACGCTCTGGACACCAAGCATGACTCAGTCCTCTATAACTCGCAGACACAGTGAGTGACACACCCTGAATCCAACAACCCAGTGAAGAGAGGGAGGGAGATCTTCCTAGGTCTGTGGCCACCGCAGCCAGTGTAGTGTGATCTCCCTGTGCACCCTCTGGAGTTCACTCACCTTAGCTTCCACAGGATCTAGCAGAGCCTCGTAACTACTTAGCAATTCTCTATTCCCTTATAGAAGCAGCTGTTGTAGGGGCACCACACTGGGTGGCTCAGTGGGGTCAAGCATCTGCCTTCGGCTCAGGGCATGATTCCCCGGGTCCTGGGATGGAGCCCCACGTTGGGCTCCCTGCTCAGCGGGGAGCTGGCTTCTCCTTCTCTTTCTGCCCCTCCCCTGGCTCATGCGCACTCTCTCTCTCTCTCTCTCTCTCAAATAAATAAATGGAATCTTTAAAAAAGATTTTTTTAAAAAAGCAGCCGTTAGAAAGTAGTATGGTAACGACTTATTAGATTGGAACCGTAGGAGACACAGTGGTTACCCGCTCAGTCAGGTCCGTGACACTGGGCTACCCTACGTCCCCCTGCTTCCAGCATCCCCGGAACTCCTTCCGCCACCTCTTGGAAGTTTGTCCTTTCCACCTATCTTCTCACTTCCAGCAGAAAACATCATCTCCCACCTTGCAAAGAATTTAGAAACCCAGAGAGGAACTGCTTGGGTTCCTGGCAATTCAGAGCGCCCGGAGTTTCGCGCTTTTCCTCCTTCCTGCTCAGACAGCCCAACAGGTGGCCGTCCCCTTGCTGGCCATGTTCTCGAGCCTGCCTTCTCGGTCACCTTATGCGATGGATTTTCTCTTCTTCCGGCACCTTCCCCCCGCTCTGTGGTAACCATCCCACAACTGAAGCATGGTCATGGCCTTCTTATCTAAGCTGTGAAGGAACTGTTCAAACCTGAGGTCCTCATCTCCTCCCACTCCACGTCCTCCACTAAGCAGCACCCCGCCCACCTCCCCCACGACCGACCGTCAATGTTAAGACCAAGGGACACTCAGTGCGGTGGTCCTTGTCGGTGTCTGCCACTACTGCCATCGGAAATACTTTCCTGTCATTCAGGAAACCACACGTTCCTGGTTTAACCCAGTCCTCCACGCAGGGGCCTGCCCTCCTCTCTGTAGACGTACGAGCTCTCACGCACATCACTCTTCCTCTGAGCATTTATACAATCGCCTGTGTATTTTGATTTACCATCTGTCCCGAACAAGAGGTGGTGAGCTTGACGAGATAAAGAGCTATGTCCATCTGGCTCGGCTGTCTACATCTAGCATAATACCTGGCCCATACTGAGTGCTCAATACGTGCTTTTCTTTAAAAAAAAAAAAAATTATTCATGAGAGAGACAGAGACACAGGCAGAGGGAGAAGCAGGCTCCTTGCAGGGAGCCTGATGCGGGACTCGACCCCAGGACCCCGAGATCACGCCCTGGGCCAAAGGCAGATGCTCAGGTGCCCCTCAACACGTGCTTCTCCATTACAGAACAAGATTCTTGTTTCCCTCCTGGCCCGCCTTCCCCAGATGGAATCTGCGGCCAAGTCCTGTTGAGCCCACCTCCTCCTCATCCCTGGAGCCTGTCCACTTCTCTCCATCGGCACCGCTAGACCCTGGTGCCCTCTCCTGTCCTCTCTCACCCAGGCCACTGTACCCGGGGCACAGCCTGGCCGCTGGCCTCCACACAGCTCCTCTTGCGCTATGGCCAAGACATTCTCTACTCCGCAGGGCAGTGATCCTTAAATGCCCCACTTCTAGTGTAAAATCTCCTGCAGCCTCTGACTGCCACCGGGACGAAACCCAAATATTCAGCCTGGGTTACGTGCCCTCCTCGCCTCACCTCTGCTTCCCCTGCAGGGGCCTCAACAGCTGTGGGCACCCCCACCCCCTGCCTCCACATGTGCTGCTCCTCTGCCTGGAATCCTCTTCTGCCCCAGCGAACCCTTTGCTACTCTCACACTCACTGCACTTGTAATTACACATTTAATGTCTATTTTCCGGGCTAGAGCGTGAGCTTCGTAAGGGCACAGACGCTGCCATATTCATCCTCTGTCTCATTGCCTGCAGCTTCGCCTGCCCTCAACAAAGATTTATTGCATGAGTGAAGAAAGGAAGACGACGGGGCTAAAGGCAGGTTGCTCAGTTCTTATATCTGCCTTGTGTGTCTCTCGCTAACGTTGCTCGGTGGCCTTTTAGACAATCGTAGAAATCATTTATGTGAACGCCCGTTTTCCCATTTTACGAAAGGGTCTGAACTCTTTCTTTGCAAGGATTTCTAACGAGGGTTAAGTAACGTTAAAAAGTACCCTGTTAACTTTAAGAGTCACAGGAGTGTCGGGGATTGTAATTACTGTGGAGGAGAGAGAAAGTATAAAAGAGAGATGCAGGATTTTATGAGTTGGGAGAACCTTTAGAGACACACAAGAAGCTCCGCTTCACTTGCAGATGGGCAAGCTGAAGGTCACAAACCTGGACACTTGCTCAAACTTCTTAAGTAAGTGGTACAGGTGACCTCAAACCAAAGTGTCCAACCTTACGTCTACTGTAGGCAACCGGAAGCCCAGCTGTGAGAAGCTGGCAGGTCCTGGCCTAGAGAAGACCGGGGCTGGGGGGGTGGGGGCAATGCAACCCACAGCTGTCCCTGGAGCTGCGCATCTCCTGCCTCCTCTAGGCTTCAAGCCAAAGCCCACCACCCAGAATGCCTGCAGTCCTGCCGAGAGACTGCACAAGCACCCACGCTTTCACAAGCACCCTTGCGCGAGCACCCATCCACACGCGCGCACACACGCAATAAGCCGCCCTTGCGGTTCCTATGCAATAGAGCCTGACATAACCAAACAGACAGGTCCCTAGCCACCCTGGAGATGTTGTGTGTGACAAGTTCCTGGCCACCCCAGAGACGCAGATACCATCTATATGGGGCAAAGAGCCATGTCCAACATAAGCACACTTGTGAGAAGGGCTTTCTTGTCCCTTTCCAGTTAACTGACACAGTGTGTGATTTGCTCCCCGTTTCTAGACCGAAGTACAAAATACCATAATCACGAGATGATACCGTGACGTGACCCTATTCTCTCAACCACACATTAAATACTAGAGTTGCTCACCGCAAACACTTTCTGAAACTTGGCTAAGGAGGGAAGGAGGCTGTGCCTACACCTGAAGTCTCCCCTCACCCACACCTGTATTGTCCTTGCCCTGTACCCATGGGCATGCTCATGTCCCCCAAACAAGAAGCTTCTAGATACACGTCCGTCTGCCCTCTCTAGTCAGGCTGCATCCCCATGCGCCCTGGGGTCCGTGGACACCTTCAGTTCCATTCGAGTTACGTGGCGCGTGTCTGTCTCCCACACGCCCGCTGACACTATTTCTAGCACCGCCTTTATCCATTTGGAAATACTGGTAGTCACCAGATCAGCCACCATTTACCACAAAGGAAGAACGTATCCTATGTCCCCTGTACCTGATCCTGTCCTAGTAATCTGATTGCAAGGTAAGACAAAGCGACAATGTGAGGAAGCTGAAGGAAATCTGCAAAACGTGGTTCCGCCCGCACAAAGCCATCAGGGGAGAGCCTTTCCGCATCGCCCATTTGAGGTTCCCTCCTCAGCCCCTTCTCCGCCAGGGGTGAGTAATCACCATTTGTCTGCGCACAGGCAAGGATGGGGCATGGCATCACGGTCGTCTGGCCTTCCTCCGCACCAGACACCTTTTGCACCTGCTGACCCTGTCCACATGCGACTTCTTTCAAGACCAAGCCCAAGTCCCTAGTGAGTGAGAGAGCTCAGTGTGTCCTTTGGGGCCCCCCACACCTGAGCCTCGTCCATGTCTACTCACCAGAGAATTGCATTTCAAAGATATCGCGCTGCTTGTTCTTCAACCCGGTGTTGAGTGCGTGTGTTTTTTTGTTTTTGTTTTTTTGAGGATCGTGCTTCCTGGATTTGGTAGCCGTGCCAGGTTCAAATATCCTGACTTATCCCCCAAATCACCGCAGTACTCCTGAGCTTACAATACGGCTGAATTTACACTAGCGCCTATGCTGCTGCTCGCGTTAGGAAAACAGCTCCCAAATCAAAGTACCCTCATTCTGATTCAGAAAAATTAGACCACCATAGAGCTGCACGTCATTATTCACTGTTTGACATAAATGTCCCCAATTGACAAAGATATGAAAATCAGAGTAGCCTTCTGGGCCACTGACTGCTAACACCTGTGTTCTACCCACGTGAGGAAAGCTCCTCCATCCCAATGAAGACTGAAATAAGCATCTCTTATCTGTTCCCTAATGTCTGAAAATACATTATCCCCTGTCTTGTCGACCCCATGGGCCGACTCCGAACATCATTAGCGGCGATGCTGACGTCCGCCCCACAAATCCATCTGCGGCCCTGGTGCCATCCACAGAGATAAAGTGAATGTGAGCGACCTCTTTGTGTCCTTACCGTAGACCCTGAGGGTGACCTTGTTCGGTCCTATAAATGACCAGCTCCTGTTCACTCCACAGACACGGTGACTCATCCCTGTCTACACCAGATGCTGTACGTCGCCTGTTTGAGTCTACACCACTTACACTTGAGCAACACTGCTCCTGTTCAACCCATGATCCTGTGTGTGACCCCATTCTTGTCCATACCACGTAGTGACAGACACCACGAATGACATGTTCCTGCCTATCCTACAGACACCATAGGCCACAGACAACCTCAGACCAACTATGTTAGGGGAAGCCATACACACTGGGGACCCCTAGCACATGACAACTCTTGACTATACTTAGAATTACTATTTTCTTTTACTAAGAGGGATTCCCCTGCAAACCTCCTGACTTCCCGCTCTTCTCCACTAGGATACTAACAGGCAACAGTCTCTCTTAGAAACCTTCCTCCTCCTCAGCCCCCAAGAATGCCCCCAATAGACACAGCTTGAGTTTGTGTTGACCCAAATTGGTTAACCAATAATTCCCCACTGTGCCAGGGCCTAGACCCAGAGCTTCATCACACTCCAGGTGTAGATAAAACAGGAAGTCTGCGAAGGAGGCCACATCCGGGGTTGTTTAGCTGGGAGCTGGGGTTTCTGGAGGGAGCCAAGGATGCAAGACCGGGGAATGGTCAAATCGGGGAGCGAAGCAGGCAAGAAAGTGGAAAAGAAAGTTCTCTCCCTGGTCTGTCCGACACACCCTTCCCCCTCAATCTGACAAGAGTCCTGGCCAGAGTTCACTTCTCAGGTAGACGGGAGGGCAAATCTGTCTTGGGAATCCAAGATCCAGGAAAGGGAGAGCACCTGAGGTCTGGGAATCCACTGGCATCAGGACTAGGTCTCCCGGGACAGTCCTGCGGGGAAGGCAACTGTAAAGGATGCTCAGAACCTCCGAACCGGGCCTGTTGTAGCACACACGCCCCCGCCCCCACCCCCGGACCCCGCCACCCCCAATTCAAGGGGCTCCCCCCGCACTCCCCAACTTCAGAAGGCGAAGTCCCCGTTAACACGAAGCTTTGGGAGTTCCTGGCATACAGGGAAGGAGTAGGGTGGGGGCAGGCCTGGAGTCACCTTTACGGGCTGGGCGCCCGGGCCAACAGGGGCGAGGCGTGTGCTCAGACACACGCAGTGCGCGGATCCACAGGGAGACTCGCGAGGGAAGGGCCCCGGCCTGGGTGGGAGGAGGGAGACGACACAGCGTCGGGGTCGGGGTCGGGACGGGGCGCACAGGGAGGCTCGGGGACTTCTCCCGCGGGGTGGGCGCCCGAGCGCGAGCCCGAGCCCGAGCCCTCGGGGGAGGCCCTGATCCCGGCCCCGATCCCGGGACCGTCCGGGGGCAGGGCGCCCGCTTCCAAGGCGGGGCAGGCCGGAAGCGAGCTCCTGCAGCCTCTCTCTCCCGCAGCCCCTCCTGCAGCCCCTCTCTCCCGCAGCCCCTCCTGCAGCCCCTCCTGCAGCCCCCAGGCCCGGGGCGCGGCCACACCCGCTCTGCCCAGCGGCCCAGCCCCCCATTTCCGGAGCGGGCGCCCCGCGAGCCGGCCGGCCCCGGGCAAGGCCCTGCTCCCCGCGCTTCCCGGGCCTCCCCCGCCGGGGCTCCAGCAGCCGCCGGCCCGGCCCGGGGGAGGCGCGGCCCGAGGGGGCACCCACCTGGGCAGCGTCACATGCTGTCTCGGCCGAGAGGCCCCTCCGGGTCCCGGCGCCGGCCGCCCCCGCGCAGGCCCCGCGCCCCCCGCCCCCCGCGGCCCGCCCTCGCCGGACGGGAGGAGGCCGCCGCGCTCCTCGGAAGTTTCAGGTGTGGGAAGGGACACACCTTCCCGGGGGGGCGGGGCCGGCCGCGCTCGAGCCCATTGGTGAGGCGGAGGCTCGCGTCACGGCGGGGAAGGGCGGGCGGGCGGCGGCCGCGAGGGGAGCCGGGGCGCGGGGGGCGCAGGAAGGGGCGCGGGGGGCGCGGGGCGCGGGGCGCACACAGGGGGCCCCCCGGGGGTCCGGGCGCTCGGAGGTCGCGGGCGGGGGCGCACGGGGAGCGCAGGAGGGGTCGCGGGGCGCACACGGGGGCCCCCCGGGGGTCCGGGCGCTCGGAGGTCGCGGGCGGGGGCGCGGGGGGCCGCACGGGAGGTGCGGGAGGGGTCGCGGGGCGCACACGGGGGCCCCCCGGGGGTCCGGGCGCTCGGAGGTCGCGGGCGGGGGCGCACGGGGAGCGCAGGAGGGGTCGCGGGGCGCACACAGGGGGCCCCCCGGGGGTCAGAGCGCTCGGAGGTCGCGGGCGGGGGCGCGGGGGGCCGCCCGGGAGGTGCGGGAGGGGTCGCGGGGCGCACACGGGGGCCCCCCGGGGGTCCGGGCGCTCGGAGGTCGCGGGCAGGGGCGCACGGGGGGTGCGGGAGGGGGCGCGAGGGGCGCAGGAAGGGGCGCGGGGCGCACACAGGGGGCCGCCCGGGGGGTGCGGGAGGGGTCGCGGGGCGCACACGGGGGCCCCCCGGGGGTCCGGGCGCTCGGAGGTCGCGGGCAGGGGCGCACGGGGGGCGCAGGAGAGGTCGCGGGGCGCACACAGGGGGCCCCCCGGGGGTCAGAGCGCTCGGAGGTCGCGGGCGGGGGCGCACGGGGGGCGCAGGAGGGGTCGCGGGGCGCACACAGGGGGCCCCCGGGGGTCAGAGCGCTCGGAGGTCGCGGGCGGGGGCGCGGGGGGCCGCCCGGGAGGTGCGGGAGGGGTCGCGGGGCGCACACGGGGGCCCCCCGGGGGTCCGGGCGCTCGGAGGTCGCGGGCAGGGGCGCACGGGGGGTGCGGGAGGGGGCGCGAGGGGCGCAGGAAGGGGCGCGGGGCGCACACAGGGGGCCGCCCGGGGGGTGCGGGAGGGGTCGCGGGGCGCACACGGGGGCCCCCCGGGGGTCCGGGCGCTCGGAGGTCGCGGGCAGGGGCGCACGGGGGGCGCAGGAGAGGTCGCGGGGCGCACACAGGGGGCCCCCCGGGGGTCAGAGCGCTCGGAGGTCGCGGGCGGGGGCGCACGGGGGGCGCAGGAGGGGTCGCGGGGCGCACACAGGGGGCCCCCGGGGGTCAGAGCGCTCGGAGGTCGCGGGCGGGGGCGCGGGGGGCCGCCCGGGAGGTGCGGGAGGGGTCGCGGGGCGCACACGGGGGCCCCCCGGGGGTCCGGGCGCTCGGAGGTCGCGGGCAGGGGCGCACGGGGGGTGCGGGAGGGGGCGCGAGGGGCGCAGGAAGGGGCGCGGGGCGCACACAGGGGGCCGCCCGGGGGGTGCGGGAGGGGTCGCGGGGCGCACACGGGGGCCCCCCGGGGGTCCGGGCGCTCGGAGGTCGCGGGCAGGGGCGCACGGGGGGCGCAGGAGAGGTCGCGGGGCGCACACAGGGGGCCCCCCGGGGGTCAGAGCGCTCGGAGGTCGCGGGCGGGGGCGCACGGGGGGCGCAGGAGGGGTCGCGGGGCGCACACAGGGGGCCCCCGGGGGTCAGAGCGCTCGGAGGTCGCGGGCGGGGGCGCGGGGGGCCGTCCGGGGGTGCGGGAGGGGTCGCGGGGCGTACACAGGGGGCCCCCGGGGGTCAGAGCGCTCGGAGGTCGCGGGCAGGGGCGCACCGGGGCCGCCCGGGGGCGCGGGAGAGGTCGCGGGGCGCACACAGGGGGCCCCCCGGGGGTCCGGGCGCTCGGAGGTCGCGGGCGGGGGCGCGGGGGTCCGCCCGGGGGGTGCGGGAGGGGGCGCGGGGCGCGCACGCGGTGGGGGGGACCGCCCGGGGGGTGCGCGGGCCCCTGCCATCCGCCCGGGTGTCTCTTCTGTGTCTGGTCCGGGTCGCCCCCAAGCCCGCCCTGGATCCCGCTCACGCCCCTTTAGCTACTGGCTGATGCGCGTCTCCGACTGTCTGGGGTTCTGGGTCGAGCGCGTTACCTCCCTGGAGGTCCACCCGTCTCCAGCTCCCGGGGCCCAGGCACGTGCGTCCCTAAGACGGCGTGGCCGTGTCTCCTCTGAGTTCTCTCCCTCTTGCTTCTGTACTTTTAAAGTTCGTTTCAGGGCGATTATCCATCATGGGCGCATGTGTTCCTTCTGTGTTCTTCCCAGGACGTGTGTGCAGTCAAGTACCCATGTCTCAGGTTTTCTCATGCTTGTCCTTTTTTTTTTTTTTTTTTTTTTTTTACTGATTCTCCCAGGGAAACCTTATGTTCTGTAGGCCACGCTTGAGGGGGTCTAACTTCATGCCTCTCCATAGACTTCAAAGAATGCCCCAGTGATCTGTGGGGTGGCCCCACACACACAATCCCTCACCTACGGGGACAGAGATTCTCCATATGTTTACTCTAGGCAGACCATTACTCCAGGGATTTCCATGGTGATATAAGCCAAGTACCATCTTCACAGGCTCTCTGTTTTGTTCTTGGGAATGCCATGATCTGTAAGCCCAAATATCTAGTGGGTTAGACCATTTCCAGATTACCCTGCTGTGGACTGCCCCATTGATCCTGCTGACCACGCCTACCCACATTTTTGAAGACTTTAAGGTAGATCACCATTAAGGTAGAATGGTGTTTTCTCCAATAGTCCTGAAGCATCTCTGTGTTCACACAATGTGCTGCTTTGGTCACTGCTACCCTGAAGGGTTAAGCCCTACACAGTTCAGCATCCTCCGGCCTACTCAAAGCTTACTGCATTAAGGTGTGGGAAGCAATGAGGAAAGCACGATTCGGCATTCAGGTCTGTAAGGGCAGGCCTAGCAAGTGTCAGAAGCTCAGCCAGAGGCTGAGAACAGGGAGTGCAGGAAGTCAGAGTTTACCCTAAAACTCTTTCTGGCCCAGGAGAGAAAACTCAGTCCAGGGGGCACCAGGGAGCCCTTGATTTCTGGTGGGGGAGCAAAGCAAGGGGATCCCTGCTATTCTGTGCTGCCTCCTGGGCGTGGGCGATGCACCCCAAGGTGCTGGAGCTGCCTGGGAAACCAGCCTGGCTATTCTTTCTACTCCCCTCCATCCTGACGTGGTTCTCCGCAGTGACACTCTCTGTGCCTTAGTTTCCCCTGAATGTCAGGTCTCACAGAACAGACTCCTCTTGTTCTACCGGCTCTGACCTATCAGCAATTTTTTTTTTTTTTTTTTTTGTAGGTCACCACCCTTGATTCAATAACCTCTGGGCTCTTGTCCAGAAAGTTAAGGATACAAGGCTGGCCCTGACTCTTCAGGTAGTGGTGAGATGTAGGAAAGTTAAACGTCTCCCTTAGGGGATTGGCTTCTTCCCCGGGGCCTCTCTGTCTGCAGGGTGTACACTTTTGGGAACTGATCCATCCCTCTAGGCTCCTCTTCCCTTGACTTTGCAAACCATGGTTCTCATTTTATTCTTTTCCATTTCTTGATGCTGCTCATGGTGCCTTGGCTTCCTGATCAAGCCTTTCATGCTACCCTAAGATTTTGATATTTCATTTGGGCTTATATTTCCTCTGTGAAGCTCTAGAGAGGAGAGAGAATGATACAATGGAAAAAAATGGGATTTAGATTCAGGCTGGGGTAGATTTGAATCCGGCCTTCACCATTCACTTCATGCAAAATGAAGGGCGTCTTTAACTTTCCTGTGCTTCATCTCCCTAATGTCCTAAATGGGAATGATACTATTTAACAATACCTGCCTCACTGGCTAGCTGTGGCGCTTCAGTATGGGATCCTATAGAGGTCACCTTACCGCAAGTGTTGAAGGTGATTGATATGGGTTAGTTTCCTTTCCTAGCACTGCCTGATAGTTATGCATGTTGAATGAATACATTTACAATAACAAGGTGATAAGAGTTGGGAAAAGTGAGCAGATTCAACATAAAGTTATTTTAAAACAAGAGCTATATTAGAAGGGGGAAGAAAAAGTGTAGGTTCTAGACATTTTCATTGGAGACAGTGCCTTTGAGATCCAGCCATGGAGATGAGGAGGACAGGGTACTGTCCTGTGTAGTTCTGGGTAGCAGGGCTAAAGGAATTACAATGACCTTTTTCAAAGCAGGAACTCACTGAGTTATGCCTGGGTTCTTGCTACACTGACCAGACATCATCCAGGTGTTATTGGCTACATGGTTTCTCACTTGGTTGACTCTGACTCTCAGCTGATCCTTTGCTAGTTCTCTGAATACTGCTCTGGCTTTTCTGACTCTGCTTTTTGCCTGATCCCATGACCCCCTTTGGACCTTTTAGAAGTGACTTTGAACTCAGTTCTTAAGTTGGCTGACCATGGTCTCTCCTGTTCTATTCTGATGAACACATTTTTCCTTTCCCATCCTTGGTCTTCCCTTTAGTTCCTTTCTCCACCTTTGCACTTGGCCCTAGCCTAAATTTAGTGTGGCTCAAGGTAGAAATTCATTTTTAAAAAATGCATTTACTCAATATGCATTTTTTTTGGAAACCAGATATATACAAAGACCAAGTCTCTGCCCCAAGGAGCCCTCAGTCTAATCAAGGAGAGAAAAAAGTAGCAAATAATGATATCAGAGTGTGATAAGTGTGGAGATATACACACAGTGCAACAGCGGGCATAAAGGACAGAGCACTGCTTGGGGAATAAGAGAAATCTTAATGGATAAGGTGTTGTTAGAGTTGACTTGTCCTAAAAAACTACTCTGTACCTGGTGGAGAGGGGAATTGAGGAAAGATATACCAACATCAGAAATGGGATGTGTGAAAATAGAATCCTGAAAACATTCTATGCAGGGAAGGGCAAATGGTGTGGATTTAACATGAGGTATGGGGAAGAAATGGTAGAGAAGGAAGACAAGAAAATGTTAACTATGTAGGGTGATGGATATGTTATGCAGCTTGATTTTGGTGACCATTTCAAAATGTCTACACCTATTGCAACATCCAGTTGTACACCTTCAATATATATCATGTTTTTAAAAAAAAAATATATATGTATATATATCATGTTTATTTGTCAATTATACCTCAGTAAAACTGAACAAAATCCTTTAGAGGAGCCCCATCTCTGAAACTATAAAGTCTAAAACTCAGTAGCATGCATGGCTCATGAGCCCCTTCATCATCCAGTTATGTGACTCCACACTCTCCCCTGGTCTCTGGAGACTCGTAGTTTTTGAAATTTCTCCTGTAGGTATATTTTTTAACTTGGGTGCAGATATCAGAGGAAAATATAGATGCTTCTGCACCTTATTCAATTGAATCTCTAAAATATCTGGTAAATACTGTCTGAGAATGACCCACAGAATGTGGGTCCACAGAATGGTCACAGCTATGTAGAGTGCCACCGGTCATGGAAAGGGCAGGATCCTATCTTACGCTGCAGTAGGCAATCCCCAGAAGTGCCATTATTCAAATTGTCTTGCTTTTTGGTGTGTATTTAGATTCAGGATGTTTCAGAAGTTTTCCACCCAAGATTTTTGGACAATAAGGATGGGGATGGGGATGATCCCTTTATAAAGAGACTAAAACTGATGGCATCCACTTAGAGGAGTTCTGGCTTTATATCCATGGTTCTCAAACCTGGCAAATTAGCACAATCTCCAGGAAAGATTTTGTTGCTGTTGTTGGCTGTTGTTTGCTTTTAAGTGCCTCATGTGATTAAGACTTTGAGAGTCCAGATCTGGGAACTGTGACATGAGCAGTGGTTCTTTACCAGAGGCTTCCATCACAATCACCTGCTGAGCTTTATGAATTTACCTTTGCTCAAAATTCTGTAGGTGTGGGGTCAAGCAGAAGTATTGAGAAAATAGCTCCTTGCTGATTTGGGTGCCTAATGATAATGGAGACCCTCTGATCTATAGCAGTGGTTTTAAGACATCTTTTATCCTACCTTCTATTAAAAAAAAAATTCAACAGGTATCCCCAACATACGAGTGTTTCATTTATTTGTAAACCACATAGACGTATTTGTTTATGAGAGTGGGCCCAGGGTATCCTGTTGTTGCTCTGCCCCTAGGTTCCCACTTACCTGCTCTTTCTTCCCCGGGCGGGGGGGGTGGGGGGGGGGCGGGGGTGTGTGTAAAGAGGTTCTGATAACAAACGAGAGCCATGTATCACCGTGTCACACTTCTGATTTCGAGGCAAAGAGGCACAGAAACATTAAAAAGAAAAACACAGTTAGGAGGGCTGTTTAATCCTATCCCTTTAGAGATGATCAAATAACTTTGGAGAAGTTGTGACTTAAGAGATCACACTCCTCACTCCTAGGCAGTGGCCAGCTGGGGCTGAGCCATCTTCCCAATTACTTAGGCTACCACCCAAGGTCATTGAACACTTAGATTGCCTGTGTTCACAGTCTCAGTGCTATGCACAAATTCAAGGTAGAATGCTTGTCATTATATAGGGGATATACAGAGGCAATTATGACACGGACTCTGTCTCAAAAGAACGTGGAGAATTCACACAGAAATGGTAAAATAATATTCCAAATGCCAGGGAAATTCAAAGGAAAGTATGACTAATGTGGGCCAGAGTGGTAGGGAAAGTTCTACTGAAGAGCCGCCCCTGGGTGCACACTGGGTAGGTGTGGGAGAGATATTTCCATGACTGGGTCATTCCCAGGTTCCATTCCTGACACACACACACGCCCAACAGTGGTAAGAGCAGCCCCTTGGAAAAGGAGGGGCCGAAGGTGAGCACAAAGCCTTATGACATCCACTTGGGGATGTGCGGAGGTGGTGGGAGGTGTTCCTACCTAAACAACCTTCATTCACCCTTTTGATCCGAATCAACTCCCACCAGAACGTTTTTTTTTTTTCACAATGTGCTTCTCTGACAGATTCACCAGACAACACAGAGATCTGGTTCCCATCAAAAGTGTATTTTGGATTTCTAGCTCCTGAAGCAAATGAGTGTCCTCTTTGGCAGAAGCTATAGCACCATCTTGTGGAAATAAACGCTTTAGATCACAAGCCTTTTTGTTTGGGAAATCTTAGTCTTCAAAAATACCAATCTTGACACTCATTCTTGGCTCTACATCATTCTTGGAATACGCAATTTATGAGTAACAAAAGGTATCTCCTATATTCTCAACCTTTGATGGCTGTGTTAGCAGCTCTCCATCAGTGACAGCTTTCTTATTTTCAGAATAATGAAAATACTTAGGATCCAGTATTTTCCCCATCTCAGACTTGTTTCTTTTAGGCTGTGTCCCCAGGTTTGGCTTTTAACCATGTCCCAAGGGATCCTGTCTTCTTTGATTTCAGCAAAGCAACTCTAAATCCCCAATGAGAATAAAAGAAAATAAAGGAAGAAACACCGGCTCCTATGGCCCTTTTCTGTCTCCTCCAGGAGTTGGGAAGAGGATGGCCCTTCATCTTGAGAGAGCGAACACACCACAGTGGGGAGCTCAGAGAATGTGTCGCTGCCACTGACTTACAGAATAATTTCCCAGAAATTTAATTGGGTCCATCAGAAAAATAATCCCCAGGAATATGTTTCATTTCAGATTGTAAATTCATTGGCCCATTGAGTAACTAATGGGACTTCTTTTTTTTTTAATTTTTTTTTAATTTTTTTTATTTTTATTTTTATTTTTATTTTTTTTTATTTTTCTTTTTTTTACTAATGGGACTTCTAAATACGAGTGCTCTACCCTCCAGTGGAGAGGAAACAATGCTCCGTCTTCTCAAATCCTTCTTTGCCCTGGGTTGGTCTGCATCCATGTGGCACTGACCTCCCTGCAAAGGTTTGAGACTTCACCAGGCTGTCCTTGACCAGCCTCAAGCTTCATTAAAAGTAGACTTTGCAGAATTAAAAAAATCTGCTTTAGCTTTTTCAAAAATCAGATTTAAAAAATTGCACATTGACATGTTTCAGAGTTTGAAAGTACAAAAGTTGCCCTTTCACACATGTCCCCAGCTAGCCACTTCCCTTCCCTGGTCACTCCGATATTGCAAGTTGTGCATGAAATGCTTCCAAAAACATTCTCTGCTGTTAGTAAATACATGATTATAACTATCCATGATAGCCCACAATATATTTTGCAAACCTGGGTTTGTTTTATTTGTTTGTTTTGTTTTGCTTAAATATATAAAGATTTTTCTATAGTATCAGAACAACAACAAAAAAAGCTTCCTGGTTTATTTTTCAGCTGCGCAATATTGAGTGGAGGTAGCATGATTGATCACGCCAGTCTCCTACTGAGGTAGTTCCAGTACTTTGGCAGAACACACAATAGTGACTAACCTTGGCATCCGTTGCTTTGCACACGTGTCAGTCTACCTGTAGGATATATTCCTGGAAGCGGAATCACTGGGTCAAATGGTATGTGCATCTGTAATCGTGGGAGGCACTGGCAACTCTTTCTCCATGGAGGTCACTCAGACCAAATTAAGAAAATGTATGACACACCATGCCCTCACTACCTGTTTTTAAAACTTTTTGATCTCTGCCAACCTGAGAGATGAAATAGCAATATTTCAGATAGTTACTATGGTAGTTTTTGTAATTACCTTGTTATGAATCTGAGCATATGAACTCAAATTTTTCACAGGGCTCCGTCACCTAATCAATTCTCTTTCTCCAAAGCTACATTGATAAAACACTGATTTCTTAATCATTTAGTTTCTTGAACAGGTAAAAATGACTCAAGTTTCTAGCAGCTTTCTTCTCTTTCTTTCTTTCTTTCTTTCTTTCTTTCTTTCTTTCCTTCCTTCCTTCCTTCCTTCCTTCCTTCCTTCCTTCCTTCCTCCCTCCCTCCCTCTCTTCCTTCCTTCCTTCCTTCCTTCCTTCCTTCCTTCCTTCCTTCCTTTTCTTCTTTCTTTCTCTTTCTTTCTTTCTTTCTTTCTTTCTTTCTTTCTTTCTTTCTTCCTTTCTTTTTCTTTCTTTCTTTTTAATATTTTTTTTAATTTTTTTATTTATTTATGATAGTCACAGAGAGAGAGAGAGAGAGAGAGAGAGAGAGGCAGAGACACAGGCAGAGGGAGAAACAGGCTCCCTGCCAGGAGCCCAATATGGGACTTGATCCCAGGACCCCGGGATCATGACCATGGCTAAAGGCAGATGCTGAACTGCTGAGCCACCCAGGCTTCCCAAGAACAATGTTTAGTACTTCTTTTCCATTTAAAAAATATTGACAGGTATATTACCTTATCTGAAGCTCACAAGGTCCCCTTGGAACAGCCAGGGTGGGTGGGATCTTATCACCATTGTCTAGATGGGGAAGCAAAACAAGGATACAACTGATTGTGGCCTATCTGAACCTGGCTTTACAGGATTACCCACTATATTGCAGTGTCATAGTTCAGGACTGATACTGGCCGAGTCCCTCAAGAAGTGACCCAAGGAGCTGTTGCCGTTTAAAATTTCTGCACTGGAGTAGGGCCTCCAGGCTTTGTCTTGAAGCTTTGAGTGGTATTTCACATAAAATTGAAAATAAAAAAAATCAGTTGTATATACCAATGAGAGTGCCGCTGTTGAAGATCTGTGGAGGAGGCTCACATGTCTCTCTCTCTTCTCTCAGTACTCCGTAGAGTTTTTGCTGTTGTCCTAAAGAGCCACAGACTGAGTACTTGTGGCAGAGACCGGTAGATGTTTACCAGAACAGTTTCCTCTTATTCCTGGGTGCATATCTCCATATCTCCCAGATTGCCCTGCATTTTTGTGTGACTATACTGATGTGGGGAACAAAGGCAGAAGGAAAGGTAGATAAAACCAAATCTCCTTGTAACCTGCAGCCCATTGACAAGTACTTGAGATAGGCAGATTATAACATTCCTCCAGGATCTCAAGGCTTCTTTGACATATGAAAATCCTTTTGCAGTTCCCCTTATCTTTACTTCTCCCAAGCCCAAGGTATATAATCAGTTGCTCCTCACAATCCCGGGGCAGCAGGGAGAGCAGGCCGCAGCCCTTTCTGCCCATGGGTACTGTCTCCATACTTTAACAAAACTGCCATTTTGCACTGAAGACATCTCAAGAATTCTTTCTTGGTCATGGGCTCTGGACCCCATGGACACACCGACATTCAACAACTACATCATTTGGGGCCCAACGTGGGGTTTGAGTCTTTTCATCTGGACTCTAAGCTTTGGTGCAAACTTGCTGAGTACTTTCACTCCTCTTCCTTTGCTCTTATCCCAAGGGTTCTTCAAGGAGTACGAGCTTATTGGAACACTTTCATGTTGATTGCTCAGGCTGCAATCCTCTAGCCCATGGGTACTCTATGAGGAGGAGAAAGCCTGCTATTTGGCTGGAAGTTAGTACCCTGGCCGGGATGGTAGTAGGACCCAGACACTTGGTGCCCTCTCTTTATTCCTGTCCTTACACGGAGTTGTCTGTCTTGGGCATGAGACAGCCACCTGTCACCCGGATGGCTGCCAATCTTAAGACTCCCCTGTGAGGTTTCCTCCTCATTGGTCTAATGTGATCCTCTTCACATCTTGGTCTGGTTGCTTCTGGCCACAAGACCTCCACCCAGAGTTGGCCCAAACCAGTATTCGATTGAATTAAAATCCACCCGGGGATTGTTTCCTAAAGAAGTTGGCTGTAAAGACTACATGTGTTGGAATGTTGCTTAGATCATGATGGATTTCTATCTTTATTTTTTCTGTCAATGTCCTCTACTAACTACTTAAGTTAGAAAATTGGGTACTTTCCTCTCGTAAAACTTCTAGTATTTTCCATAGGTTAAAAATGGCAGGTTCTTTGTGACCTTCACAGTGGGGCTTTGATGGCAAGGCATAGTTGGTCCATATGCCGGCACCCATCATAGTCTAGAATGTGATGGGGAACGGGGAGGAGGGCATGTTGACATATGAAATTGACATATGAAACCTCTCCTATAGGGCTTTTGTGGCAGGCAGTGATCCTACCAATTTCATTTGAGGGATGCCTCTAGTCACTTTGATACCAGGAACCTATGACATATCCTGTGTGTGGGACACCAGCTGGATGTCAGGGGAATTTCCCTGGTAATCAATGCTCTCTCTTCAGTCCCCAAGGACTCTCCCTTGGGATGCCTTTTAACCCACTGGAAACAAAATTTAAGAAAGGTACTACATGGCCTCAGTAGGATCTATTGGATCTCTTCTGTGGGAAACAGGGCAAATAGAGGGAACATGACTTAAATGATGGTTAATTGTCTCAAGCTCTCATGGGTAATTGTGAAGATGGCTTTCAACGTCTTTGTAACCTGAAACTTTAAAGTTTTGCTTAGATAATAAATGGAATTGAATTCACTGGGCTCTAGGCCTTTTCCAAATGAACATTGATTGCTGAGTGTAGGTTTGTGCAAAATTTTGACTTCTTACTGCAAAGAAACTAAGGATATTTGAGTCTATTAGTAAACCTGCCTTGTACTTAGTAGATTCATAACTCTGCCTTCCAAAGAATTCTGATGTAACAGTTCTCACTTCGTTACTACTTCTCACTGGAGACTAAGGTTTCTGAGAGTCAAAATTCTGCTAAATGTAATTAAGACTGATTGAAATACAGGATTTAACTTAAATGGAAGGACTTCTACCAACTCATATTATGTACTCTCACTGCAATAAAATTAGAGGGACATCCTTCATGGGCTCATATCTAGAATAAAACCTGTACCTCCTTCACAAGAAACCAGTGAGCAAACTAACGTAACTTCTTATTCCTGTGAACCAGTAGAAGATCTCAAATTTCTCTTCAAAGCACAATTAAAGGACTAGAGGAAAATTTTAATTCACTATCACGGTCTTTTTATCAGGCTTCTCTTTCTCATTGTAATATTAACTTTAATTTGCTTTTTCTGGTGTCTCCCTGCCTGGTACCAAGACTCCCTCACTGCCATAGCTTCCAGCTGATAGATGACCCTTTCTACTCAAGGAGGTTCATACATGTTGTCCACCTTGGATTGGCTGCCTCTCTGCCTTTAGTAACTCCTATATATAAATTCCCCAACTGATCAATGTTGACCCATAGTTAGGGACATCTCTATGCCTCTGTTCAGCAGGAAGAAGTTACAGAAAATGAGACCTTCCGCTCTCAGCAACCTTAAAGATTTAAGGGCCAAAATTGTTCACGGGCAATGATGTGGGAAACAAAGCAGAAGGAAAGGCAGAGAAAATTAAGTCTCCTTATAACCTGCAGCCCATTGACAAATACTTGAGATAAGCAGATTATAACATTCCTCCAGGATCTCAAGTCTTCTTTGACATATGAAAGTCCTTTTAGAACTTCCCTTATCTTTACTTCTCCCAAACCCAAGGCATATAATCAGTTGCTTCTCACAATCTGGGGCAGCAGAGAGCAGTAGGTGTCCGGGCAGCAGCCCTTTCTGTCCATGAGTCCTGTCCCTATGCTTTAACACAACCATCTTTTGTACCAAAGACATCTCAAGAATTCTTTCTTGGCCTTTGGCTCTGGACCCCACCAAACACACCAATATTCCAAAAACTATATATGATCAAGTTTTAGCCAATGGGATGTGAGCAAAAATGCCCGGTCCACTTTTAGGTCAGGCCACTAAAGCCGCCATGCTGCTTCTTCCAACATACAGGACAAGCTTGGGAGCCACATGGAAATGAGGATGGCTTCTTTCCTAAGGTCTAAGAGTCGCTTTTCTGTTTTTAAAAATTGCAACGCTAACACTCGATTACTTTAAAATTTTCTAAAGACAACCTACAGAATGGGAGAAGATATTTGCAAATGACGAATCAGATAAAGGGCTAGTTTCCAAGATCTATAAAGAACTTATTAAACTCAACACCAAAGAAACAAACAATCCAATCATGAAATGGGCAAAAGACATGAACAGAGATCTCACAGAGGAAGACATAGACATGGCCAACACGCACATGAGAAAATACTCTGCATCACTTGCCATCAGGGAAATACAAATCAAAACCACAATGAGATCCCACCTCACACCAGTGAGAATGGGGAAAATTAACAAGGCAAGAAACCACAAATGTTGGAGAGAATGCAGAGAAAAGGGAACCCTCTTACACTGTTGGTGGGAATGTGACCTGGTGCAGCCACTCTGGAAAACTGTGTGGAGGTTCCTCAAAGAGTTAAAAATAGACCTGCCCTATGACCCAGCAATTGCACTGCTGGGGATTTACCCCAAAGATACAGATGCAATGAAACGCCGGGACACCTGTACCTTGATGTTTATAGCAGCAATGGCCACAATAGCCAAACTGTGGAAGGAGCCTCGGTGTCCATCGAAAGATGAATGGATAAAGAAAATGTGGTCTATGGATACAATGGAATATTCCTCAGCCATTAGAAATGACAAATACCCATCATTTGCTTCAACGTGGATGGACCTGGAGGGTATTATGCTGAGTGAAATAAGTCAATCGGAGAAGGGCAAACATTATATGGTCTCATTCATTTGTGGAATATAAATAATAGTGAAAGGGAGTATAAGGGAAGGGAGAAGAAATGTGTGGGAAATATCAGAAAGGGAGACAGAACATAAAGACTCCTCACTCTGGGAAACAAACTAGGGGTGGTGGAAGGGGAGGAGGGCGGGGGGTGGGCGTGAATGGGTGACGGGCACTGAGGGGGGCACTTGATGGGATGAGCACTGGGTGTTATTCTGTATGTTGGTAAATTGAACACCAAAAAAAAATAAATTTATTTAAAAAAAAATAAAAAATAAATAAAATTTTCTAATGGTATAGTAGTATTTTCCATAGTACATTTCCTATTTTGAGAGTCATCTTTAACCTTTTTTTTTTTCCTCCACCCCCTTCTTTAACCTTTTAATGTTTATCATTTTGAACATTTTTCTGTCCCTTAATATGCCTGAACACACACACACACACGCACACACACAAATAGCTTTTTCCCTACATGAATGAGAAAGTACTAGATCAATATGACTTCATTTACTTACGTATTTTAGGAGAATCTTCCCTTCTCTTCCCACTAGAGAAAGAAAACTTATTTTAATAGTTGCATACTGTTTTGTGGTATAAATTTATGATATTTTATTTAACAAACCCACTGTTGAAGGACATTAGCTCATCTGCAACATTTTGCCATTATAAATAATCTTCAATTAAAATAAATGTACATGTATATATTTTGCACACATGTATGAATATTTCTGCCGGGTATGTTCCTAGAATTGGAGTTCTTGAATTAAAAGGAGTACAAACTTTAAGTTTTGAAGCTATATCCCCAAATTAGTACCAAATCAATTTATATTGCCACCCAGACTATTGCCCATACAGTCAGCAACACTAGAAAATATCAATCTTTTTATTTTTGTCCTATTTGATGGGCAGAAAATGGTATCTCATGCTTTAAAGTTTATTTCGCTAATTACTGGAGAGCCTGTACATCTCATATATTCATGAGTGGTTTGTCTCTGTTTATATCTATATAATTTTTGCCCAGTTAAAAAAACTGATGTATATATTACTATTTTGCTCATTATATATGTATTAAAAACTCTTAGCTCTGTTTCTATCTTTTTTAAAAATGTGTTTTCAGAATATTCAGGCTTATTTTCTTGAATGCTACTTAATGATAGGAAAAGATTCTACAGGCCTAGGCTATAGAGAGGCAGTGTGCTTACTGGTTAAGGGTGTGGTTTTTGGAGTCAGGCTGACCTGGATTAGAGCCCAGGCTGTCACACACTTGTAATCACAGCAAAGTTCTTACTGTTTGTGTGCTTGCTTTCTTCCTTTCTTCCTTCCTTCTTTCTTTTTCCATTTGTGCAATGAAAGTACTAAACTAATTAACTCATAGAATTGTCATAAATTTAGATGAGATAATAATGCATATATCTCAGCACAATGCCTAATACCCAGTAGGTGCTCAGTAAGTACTGGATATGAAAATTATTATTTACAATGTGGGCAACCGAGATACCAAATTAGACATAAAGTTTGGTTTCTGGTCCTAGAACCTTTCCCAATGAAAGTTATATTTAATAAGATCCCAGGAGGCTAATAAAACTGACTTTTCTAAGAGTAGGCATTTCATTTCATATTTAAGCCAGCTGTATGCACTTTCAACAGAGCACCAGAATATTCAACTCACTCATTGACTCAGCAGGTACTCTATGTTCCTCCTATGTTAAAGGCCCAGGATATTCAATTATCTTTGAGTCCACTTCGTTTTCTCTGCATGGAACTTAATCTTTATTCCTTTGACAAAGTGAAAATCCAAATTCCAAAGAAATGTGAGGAAATCAACAGAGACAGAAAATGAGAAAATAAGAAAGAATTTTAAATATTGTTTAGTTCCACTTTTCATTTTATCGGTGAGGAAACTGAAAGCTAGAAGAGTTAAGCAACTTTTCTAAGGTCACATAGTGAGTTAGTAGGGGAACTGAGATGAGGACCCAGATATCCCAACTCTGAACCAGCACTCTGTTGACTAAATCCAAGTCTTTTCAAAGATCCACCTCTTCTTTTGATCAAACATGATTTCAAAACATAAATAATAATAATAATAAAAGAGACACACGGGTTACAAAAAAAGACAAATCAAAATGAGCCAACAAAGTTTGTCAAAAAAGCAGGGAGCATAAGACACTTCCTTGCTGGTGGGGAAACCCAGTCCTGCTCTCATCCAGTGGGACTCCATTCCAGCCTCCTTTCGTTTTTGTCTGTCCTCAACAACCCGTATTTAGCGATGATACTTTACATTCACAGCAAATAGTAAACAACAATCCTGTAGGCTGGTGGTTGGCAATCCCTGGTCCACATGCCAGCGATGCTGCAGGTGCTAATTTCAGGTGGCAAGTGAACGAGCTACCACACACAGATTCCCACCCCTATCATTTCCAGTAGTTACTGCCCGTAATTGTCTACACCCTCTTGCCGGTTTTCAAGGGCAACACCCTAGCATGGCTTCCCATCTGGCACCAGCATCGTCCGGCCTTCCAGAATCAGACGCTCAGCAATTCTCACCCTTCTTTGAGAAGTCAGTGACCACTGCTTCCTGTGGTAGAAATGAATAAACATCCTCAGGATTTTTTTAATATTTAGGGTTTTAAATCATATATAGTTTATTGTATATTTCTGCCCTAGTTTTTTTCCATTGTTCTCTGCGAACTTAGAGCAATAACATATTCTTAGTTACTAATATCCATCACATAAGAACATACTAAAAGCAAGAATTGGATAAATCTAATGGACAATAAGATGCCCTAACCTAAAGGAATGAAAGGTCACTTAGCCCTGGGTCCATACATTATGGGTGGAAATGTAAATATAATGAATATTTATTTGTTCGTTCAGTTGAAGTTTACCAAGTACATACTATGAATAGTCCTAATGCCAGCCATTCAGGTTATGAACAGCAGTAGATCCTCTGCAAAAGAGCAATTCAGAGTTAATTTAAAGCCATATTGCCTAGTCTTGAATTATCTTTCCACGAGTGAATAATTCTGTGACCTTGGGTAAATTAACTTCTCTAAAGTTTATTTCCTCATCATTGTATAATGACAGTAATTTTTGCTGTAAAGCATTCTATGTACTGTCTACCATACAGTAAGTGCTCAATAATTATCAGCTACAATTATATTTCTACTATACGATAATCTGCCATTTGAAGAATGTAGAAAAGGATAGAAATCAGAAGATAGTTCAACATTGAAAATTCAGAAATGAGACTAGTGGATAAAGGGTCCTTTATTTACTTCACAAATGTTTAGTGAGTGTGTTAAGATATTGGGGATGAAGAGATGGACAGATTCTTGTCCTTCCTGTACAGAGATGATAAATAATTGTACCATAAATCCCAGGTTAAAGATGGTACATGTTGGAAATAAAGTCTGCAAAGGAAAACCCCAACTGAAATCTAAATTCCTTTAGATTTAGGGAAAGTGTTCCATGTTTTCTTAGTGGATAGGCTCAGTCTGACCTAATATTAACCATAGTAATAGCATAGTCTTATGTTTGCATAGCACTTTGAGTCTTCAGAATGTTTCCATTTGTACCCTTCTTGGTTGAGGCCTCCAGCAGTCCTGTGGGGCCGCCTAGGTAGCTCTCATTCTGCATAACTGATGGGTGAGGGAGAGAGAGTCAGACAGTCTTAAAGGATTTCCCTGGAAAGAGCACAGCTAGCAAATGGTAGAGCTGGGACTAGAACCCAGGTCTCTAGCCACAAATCTTGCATGTTTAAGATTCCAGGCAGCATCTTAGGCTTCTGGAATGCTCAGGCCAACCTTAGGAGAGCACTGTACAGAGTCAGAAGGCCATGCAGGTAGCTCCCTGGGGGTGGTTTCTGGGCCCCACACTTGTCTGCTGCTCCACCTTGTACCAGGAGAGCTTTTTCCTTGGAAACACATCCTTGGTGTTACAGCTCTTCACCATTTGTCCTGCTGTTGCACTGCATGCATCCCACCAAATGCGGCCATGCAGGGCCCAACACCTGTCATAAAACAATGGATTAGACTGTGTTAGGCAATATCTGAATTACAAAATATATCCAGTTTAAATTACAGATAAATTACAAGAACACTTTTGAAAGGTTTTAGTTTGGTGAATCATTAATTTAAAACTGCATTGTTGACCTCTTTCTTCCATTGTTTTGTTTTATGGTCCAGACTGTGAAGGGGCCCCTTTTCCCTGGCCCCTGGAGTCACAACCCCTTTTACTACCTCACCCTTATTTCCATTCCAGTGTAAAGTCAAGTTGTCGTGTTTTAACCTTTCAGTCCTTTGAGACTTATTATAAAGGTAACTAACTCTGATCCTCATGATGTGTTTATAGGCAGGATTTCTGGTCTCGAGCATGGGCACCAAGACTGCCAAACTTTTTGGATTCAGTGCTGGGGATCTACTTCCAGCAGGGTCGGGTCATACTGGATGAGGATCGCCTTCTTGGAAACCTCATCCTGGTATTTCTGACAACAGGCAAGCAGGGCTTTGGAGATGGACCAGCAGATCATGCCAACCTGGGCCACATTGCCACCACCTATTGGACTCAGATGTCCTGCCTGGCAAATCACTTCTTGCACAGAACAGGTTCCCCCCTCACTTGTCCCATCACTTCCAGGTGCTGCCCGGTTTTCAGTGCTCTGGGCTGTGGCCGTCTCCTTGCATCCAAAGATGACTGCAGTGCGGGGGATCTTCCGACTGCAACACACCGCCCCCCCTTCCTCCACCTGTCCTCCACCCGGGAAGGGGGCTCAAGCTGAGTTCATCCCAAACATAAGTACCTTCCCTCCCAATGCCTCTCTCTGGCTGGAGGTTGAAAGTTTCCTACTCTCTTCCTCCCTCTCCATTTCCTGCTTCTGGAACTTCACAATCTCTCTGACTTTTATTTAGTGGTTATGCCTATGGGTTTGACAGTCAGATCACCTAAGTTTGATCGTGGACTAGATACTTATGAGCTGTGAGTCTTTGGTTAAGTTACCTGATCTCTTTGTGTCTGTTTTCTCACCCAAAGAGTAGTTAATAGTCCCTATCTCATACGGTTGTCATGAGGATTAAAAAAGATAATACTTACAAGCTACTTAGAACAGAGTGTGTCACCACAGTAAGGACTCCATAGGTGTGTGTGCACCAATGTGCGAGTTTGTACATGAACATGTGAGTGGTGTGTGTGAAACTAGAGATGCCTTGTTTCTCTGTCTTGCCACCATGCTGAGTTGTAAACCAACACCTCAATGAGAACAGCCTCCATCCCTACTCTCTGCTCTGTGCTCTGGAAGTCCTAATATTCTTAGTGACTATGACCATAGGACTCACCAACCCAGACAAGAAGCCTTCCATAAATAATCTCTTGCTCTTGCAGCCTCATTGTTGCTGGTTTTAGACTGAAAAGAAACCCACATTTGCTTAACATATCCTAGGGTGGGGTAGGTTAGCCTTATTTTTAATTTGATAATACCAATAATGATGTACTACACTGTAGTGTTCAATAGAGAAGGTTTGGGAGTCATCATTGTGGCATGGGTCTAGCATTTGCCATTTGCATCCATAAAATGGGAGGGTCATGAGAAATGGGTTTTTATGATAAAAATAAGGTAATCTCTGTAAATTAGCTATCTACGTGCAGTGGATGGTGCGAAGTAAGTACATAATAATAATGTTAACTACTATTATTACTGTTACAATCTTTTTTCTCCCCCCAGTTGACTCTGCTCAGGACATTCCATCCCTACCTGATCATTGAGAGTTGGGTCGTAGCACTTGCTAACTCCTTCTAGTGAAGAGTGTGTGTTTACTCAGAAAGAATCACAGATACTCTTCTTAAGCAGGTGAGAAGAGTTTATAAACAAGTGGCCATCGAAAGCCCAGGGCAGGCTGGAAAGTGGATTTCATTGGGTAATTCCCTGGGATGCCAGCTGAATGTATGCAGACTTCCTTTCTGAGCACAGTAATTCCAAGACAGATTGCAAGGTTTAATCAACAAAATCAGTGTTTCCCCCTAAGCCTGAGTAGGCATTGAGGTACATTCACTATTAGAGGAAGTACAGTTAAGGTGAAACATCCTAATGTAGGGTTAAAAGGGAAAAAAGTATCAAAGAGTCCTAAGTCTTTGTGGCAGCAAAATTTTAAAAAATGATCACTGACACGGCTACATATGGTAAAGTCCACTTTCTGGTATTATTGAGTACATCTGATAGAGTCAGAGGAAGAGGGTCTATTTTACCCTTTTGGGATCCACAGCAGTGGATGAAATCAATTTATTCCTGTAGGTGTTCTTAACTGACTATCCAGTTCAATGAAAGAATAAATTTGATAGAATTAAATATAATGAATACAATAAAACCCAAATATTTTCTGAACAGAAAAAGAGAGTACATTACAGAGTCTCTTGGATTATTCAGTCTCAGATATAAAAAGAGAAGCATAGGAGGTACACAGTACCCAAGGCCCCAGGGATTCCAATGTCACTCCAATTGGGAATGACTCTCCTTGTATAGCACTCTCTTCAGGGCACCCTTGACCTCTGCATTTCTCAGGCTGTAGATCAGTGGGTTCAGCATAGGGTTGAAAAAACTGTAAAATAAGAAAAGGATCTTCTGCTGCTCTTCAGGGTGGCGGGATTTGGGGGCCATGTACATGACAATGGCACTGCCAAAGAAGAGCCCCACCACACAGAGGTGGGAGGAGCAGGTGGAGAAGGCCTTTCTGCGGCCCTCCCCAGACTGGATCCTCAGGATGGCCAACAGGATTCGCGAGTAGGACACCAGCACCAAGCAGAGGGGCACCACTAAGATAAACATGCAGGCAACAAAGATGACCACTTGGTTAAGCCGGGTGTCAGCACAGGCCAGCTTGAGGACAGACAGGATTTCACAGAAGAAGTGGTTGATTTCATGAGGCCCACAGAAGGGCAGCCTCAGGATGAGGCTCACATGGACCAGAGCCAGCAGGAAGCCACATGCCCAAGAAGCCACCACCAGAGTGATGCAGACTCTCCAGCTCATGATGACACAATAGTGGAGGGGGTGGCAGATGGCCACATGCCGGTCATAGGACATCACCACCAGCAGAAGACACTCAGTATGAGCAAAACTCAAGAAAAGAAAGGTCTGCATCAGGCAGCCAGCAAAGGAGATGGGCTTGTCTGGCCTCAGGAGGTTCACCAGCATCTGGGGCACCGTGTTGCAGGCATAGGCTATGTCGACGATGGCCAGGTGGGAGAGGAAGAAGTACATGGGGGTGTGCAGTCTGGGGTCCAGTGAGATGAGCCCCAGGATGAGCCCATTTCCCAGCAGGGTGAGGGTGTAGAACAGGGTGAAGAGCCCAAAGAGAATCATCTGAATTCTTGGGCCAAGACAAAATCCTAGTAGAATGAACTCTGTGACCATGGTCTGATTTTCTCCCATTTCACTGTGAAAAAGAAAAAATGGAATGCTTGGACAGAATTGTCAAAAAACCAGCTAGATGCTATATTATACATTTTGTCAGTTTTAGAAGACAAACTTTTAAAATTAATAATCCAGTTACACATTAAGTTAATCGCTTAATCTGACAACCAGTTTTACAGAAGGGGACTGTGTCACCAAGGACAGATTACCTAGAGCCAATGACACTGTAATGGGGAGGAAGAATGTCAAGCCAAAGAGGAAATAAAGCAACCATGAAATACGGATTATCTCGGAGCTACACATGCCAGGATTAAGAGAATTGCTGGAGTGTAGAGGTAATCAGTAATGGAAGGACTCCAGATATGAGAATTAGAGTAGCCTAGGAAAGAAATGTGAAAATTCAGTTTCTTAATAGAAATATCAACTGTGCTGTTCCCAACAACAGAAATCCACCTTTGCACTTGAGAGGAGCTTATGTGATGAAAGAAGGAACATCTTTTGTGATTGTTTAGGTCGCTAAGAAGGAAATTAGTGGATGTGCTACATACATATGGGCTCTATTGACTATATCTTACAGTGAGTGACAAACACAAACTGACAATTGGCCATTTAGCAATCTACTGATTGATTCCCAGTTACTGATTTACCAAAAAGTGGTTCTGAGTAACAAGCCATAAACTTTGTAGGAATTGGTTTTTGGCAGGCCGCCCAGTGTTTATGTGTCGTGAGTCTAGACTTTGTGTGCAGGCGTGTAAACAAGTATGAGGTTAGGTGTTCATGCTTGACTTGGAGGCAGTGGTGTGTATGGATCCATGTGAAGACATTTCAAGATGCCGTCCCCTCAGCACGCATCTCTTCTTCTATTAAAAGTGCAAATCCAAAAAAATAAATAAATAAAAAAAATAAAAATAGATAAAAAATTTAAAAAAAGAGCAAATCCAGGTATTGCTATAACTAGGAAAGGCCATGTGTTGGAGGACACATGTTGGAATGACGCAGTGTTGGAGGACTCATATCTGTGTGATGGCTTGGCATTTGCATCACATACCCTGTGTGAAACCACAAGAAACAACCATTTATTAAAAAACGAACTCTGTCTTAGCTTGATAATATAAGAATTGCTAAATGCTTTACAGATAGCTAATTTAAAAATTTTTGGCAAAGTGATGATTCAGCGAATTTGTCATTTACAGATTGCTATAGCAACACCCTGGTGGTCAGGTATCTGAGGCTTCTATGAATTGGTGATGTGCCAGATACTAGTTGGCTTAAGTCCTTAGTAACAGCTTCCCCAACATACCATGTAGAAATCAGCATCTTTCTAGTGCACCCAATTTTTTAGTGCCTTTATGAGGCAAAAATGACCTGAGGCTGAACTATTGAAGTTGTGCCCGGTTGCCTCCAAAGAAAAGTCTCTCCAGGATTCACACAAGGAAAGATTCACACACAGTTTTAAGACGTTGGTCCAGATGTCATTAATTTCAAAGGAGAAGTTAATGAGATGCTCCCTGGGAACTTGAGAATGAGAGAAATAACACTGCTTCTTGAAAAATGCAACTTGTAAAATCCACTCATAATGGATGAGAAGAACTGGAGGAGGAAACAAGACAAGACAACCCGGGTCAACATGCAGGTGGGGAGTTGTGAGTCCATCATCAACTCCACTCACAGTGCTTTGATGCACTCATGGACCCAGGGTAGGAGGATTGGACAGTAAATAGGAGACTCAAATGTAACAGTTGTGTGGGATGCGCGTCCACAGAAAGGTTGAGGAATGGAGAAGGAGGTGACCCATGAGGCCCGGTGTTTGCTAGCTCATTGTCACCACTGTCCAGGGACTTCTGGCCTGCTTATATGGGCGAGCTGTTCTCCTGATGGGTCTGTATCCACAGTCCAGGTGGCCTGAGTGATCAGCGATCTGTAACCCCAGCTGTCCCATCTCCAGTGAATCCCCTTTACTCAGGGCCCATGCTCACCAATTAACCACAAGGTGTTAATTTGCCTTCCTAGGCAGCTATTTTGACAAAGAGGGAATGTGCTACTAAGCAAAGCTCTTGCCAATATTTTTATAATAAATAATTCCATTCAGGTTTATTCACAGTTCTTTTTTTTTTTTCTTTTCAGTTTTGATAGTATGATACACATGGAAATGTATAGCCTTAGCAAAATTTCCAAAGCTAGATCTACAAAAGTAGGACCAGGCCCAGGACAGAGATAACCAACCCCACTGAAATACAACCCAAAGAAAGTTTTTCTGAGCAGTTAATTGGGACCTGAAGGACATCCCCATTAAATCCCTTTCTAGAAGCAACAAATGACATTTTTTGAATAACCATTACCAATTTATATCATCAAGTCACAAATGGATCTAATGATTATACTACAGACTCCTAACACAGGACCAGAGTTTGTTTGTTTTGTTTAGAATTATATTAAAAAAATTACTATGTTAGAACAGCCCTTTAAATTTATTTGGAAAACATACAAAGCATATGAAAACATTTAGTTGTGAAAATACATTTGTGAACCCACATCTTATAAAAGCGTAATCTCTTTATTCCATCCTTCCTTAATTCCTTGCAACTTCCAAATGGTCACATAAAGAAAAAAAATTACTTACAAAGTCTGAATCTCTTTGAAACTTAAGAGACAGGAGGGCCTCATGAATACTTTAAGAACAGTTGCCATGGGGTGCCTGGGTGGCTCAGTCTCTTAAGCATGTGCATCCAACTCTTGATTTTTGGCTTCAGATTTTGGCTTCAGGTCATGAGCTTAGGGCCATGAGATTGAGCTCTGCCTCTAGATCCCTACTCAGTAGAGTCTGCTGGAGAGTCTCTCTCTACCCTTCCCTCCTGTTCACACTCACACACTCTCGCGCTCTCTCTCTCTCTCTCTCTCTCTCTCTCGCATGCTCTCTCTCTCAAATAAACAAATCTTTTATCCAAAAAAAAAGGGGGGAGATCCCTGGGTGGCGCAGCAGTTTGGCGCCTGCCTTTGGCCCAGGGCGCGATCCTGGAGACCCAGGATCGAATCCCACGTCGGGCTCCCAGTGCATGGAGCCTGCTTCTTCCTCTGCCTGTGTCTCTACCCCTCTCTCTCTCTCTCTCTCTCTGTGACTATCATAAATAAATAAAAATTAAAAAAAATAAAAAATAAAAGAACGGTTGCCATGTGAGCTGGAAGTCTGATTTCTTTTATAGGAGTCATAATACATGCTTTTGAACAGGAACAAGTGTACTCATTTTTGTAATTCTGGAACTTACAAAATAAATGAATGAATGCATATACAAGAATAAGTGAATGTCTAAATATTGAATTTTTGGACTGTCTTTGCACTGGGTCTGGAATTTCTGCCTTGCTTAAATCTAGCTTGTCCAAGTAAGGACACTTTTCCCAAGGCAAAAAAATTGAGATTCTAAACTAGAATCTCAAATGTTTAAGCATCGACCAGTTGAAAGACACTTCTATTTTCTTTTTTCCCCATCTTTTATTTTATTCTACATGATAATTGAAAGCATTTCATCTGAATCAGTGGATTAAATTTGCTAAAGGACTGGTGGAAGTAAAAGGAGGAAATAAAAAAGAAATTACACCTCAGTTGCTAATGTAACATTCAGACGTTGTTTTGTGCTATAAATGATGTGTCTTAGGTGTATATACCAGTTAGCAATTTAAAAATTGGCAGACTGATGACTAATAAATTATCCAGTGTTCTTCATGGTTTCAAAGTAAATATCTAAGATTGAAATCATTTCTTTACACAGGAACAAACCTGCCAGTACTAGACGGGGCCTAGGTTTCAAAAGTAAGGTTTAAGATCTGGTGAGCTGACAAACTTTTCTAATGCTGTAGGCATGAGTCACCCAGCATTCCTGAAATGAAAACTATTTCTAAATCCTCAAGTTAAACTGAAGTATTGGATGGTTTAATTCCAAGTAATACAAAAAACAATTGTTACTACTAATGTATTCAATAGAACCCTTCTCTGTTTCTCTTTTAATTCAATATATTGAAAGTTTCTGAGATTTTTTTTTCCTCCCTGACCCATATGTTGCTTAGAAGAATGTGGTTTAATCTCCAAGTATTTGGGGATTTTCCAGCTCACCCTCTGCTTCTGATTTCTACTTCAATTCCATTGTGGTCTGAAAGCACACATTGTGTGCCCTTCTATTCTTTTGAATTTGTTCGGGTGTGTTTTATATCCCAGGATATGATCTACCAGGGTGAGTGTTCCACGTGAGCTTGAGAAGAATGTGTATTTTGCTCCTTGTTGTTGGATGAAGTAGTCTATACATGTTCATTCTATCCAGTTGGTTGATGATATGGTTGAGTCCAGCTATATCCTTATTGATTTTCTGTGTGCTGGGTCTATTTCTGATGAAGGGATGTTGACGTCTCCAACTCTAATAGAAAGCCCATCTATTTCTCCTTCCAGTTCTACTGGTTTTGCCTCCTGTATTTTGATGCTCTGTTGTTAGGTGCATACATGCTAAGGATTATGTCTTCTTAGAGAATTGACCCTTATCACTATGTAATGTTCCTCTTTATCCCTGATAATTTCCTTGCTCTGAATCTCTCTCTTGTTGGTTATGTCGCCCTGTCCCTGTTCCTCTGCCTCACTATATCATTGTCTGTATTCTGATCTCCTTCCTCTCCTGGTGCCCTTTTTGACATTCTATTTCCAATTTTCCTTATATCTCTTTTGTAATTCCCCAATCTCAAAATCTTTCTTGTTTCCTCCTCCACAGTATTTCTAGAGACTTATCAATAGTTCCATATTTGAGTGGTTTTCTTAGAAGATTTTGATCACATAGAAAGTCTATACTCAGGTTAATTATTTCTATTTGGGTTAATTCTCTTATAAAGTATATATATTTACAACCTTGGGAAATACAATCTTACAATTCACAGTAGCAATAATATCTGTCAACATTCATCTGGGATATCGAAATATTATGTCTTGTTACCAAAATGACCAATAAGGGCTCCACTTTTATTTCAGAATTAATTTAACAAGAACTTACACTTAAAATACACCTTGAGAGATTGAAGAGATCTTTTAAATCTAATCAGTAAAAAAAATCATATATTGGACCATGCATTGTGCCCAGAACATTGTGGGTGTTAAATAAATATTTATTGACTAACTGGATATCAATTTGATTAAATACAAGAAAACAAAACACTAATGAGCCTGCCACATTCTCCCTTGAGCCATATTCTCAAGGCAAAATCCCAAAACTTACACAAAAAAATCCCCAAATATTTAAAGGCACCATAGACAGACAGACACACACACACACACTCATATATATTCCAAGCTTGGGAAAGTCTAATTTAAAAGTTGAGTACTTTCTGTGTGCCTGACATTCTTCTCCCAGTTATAGGCAATGGAAGAGCTGCGTACGGGCAGCATAGATTGTATTTGGTGGTCTTGTTGACATAAACACAATAACTACACTAATGTCAGTTTTCCTGAAATGTGAAACCGCTTGTAATATATCCCAGTGGAAAGTTCTTTGGCTTAAGAACATTATTTCACATATTTAACCTAAATCCATCACGCAGAAATTACTTATTCTTTACCCAGCGTCACCGTCCACCAGGTTATTGCTTTCCTGCAGCTACTTACCACTGTATAAAATGAAATGAACCAAATTCTATACATACTTTATTTGTGAGCAATACATTCAAATAAGCATTGATTTTTCCTCAAACTAGCCCCATCACAGAATAATAATCAGCCCATATATAGACAAGACTGAATTTCCTTAGCTGTGCTTAAAAAGAAGAGTAGTTAACAGAGTGATAGTCCACAAAACGATAGATGCTACCCGCCGTCTAACAGGAATTAATGATAAAGAAAATAAGGTAACCAGGTTTGCTCCCACATTTGGACTCAGGGACCTCAGAAGGGAAAAGTACCTGGAAGTTGGGCAGGATCCTGCTCTCTGGGAGCTTCTGTGGGAGCTGCACAACCCTCACTTTTGTGCCTGATGGAAAATGGGGCCAAATCCCCAGAAAAGAGCTTTTATCCTCTGATGGCCTCAGCCAAGTTGGCAGCACCCAAGGGCTCACTGGACAGGTGGGCTGTGACATGCACTGCACACCCACCTCCGCTGGGAAGGAACCACAAAGCACTTCTCTCTTTCTGCCCTCATCCCCAAGCAGGACCCGTGATGAGAAAACACAGCCAGCCCCAGAGCACGCCTCTGAGGCAACATCAGTCATTACAGTCCCTGAATACTCAGCATGATTTGGATCTCATGAATCCCAGCACTGCCCTAATTGCCAAACCTGAAGACACTTCAGGGGAACCTCTAAGGAAGCAGAACCAGTGTCATGGTGAAGAAGCTCCTGGCATTCCCCTCTGTCCTTCAGCTTCTCCCCCACTGTAGTCTGGGCCCCCTGTGTAGCAGCAGAAGTGGGAAGAAAGGACCCTGAAAATCAGCTGATGCCAAGCAACAGCTCAAGGTGTGGAGGCAAGGTGCTGGAGGCAGGAAGCAGAATGGGGAGTCCAAGGAGAGCCAAGGTGTCCCAGTGGGGCTTATTACAACATGCCTGAGGAGGGGTTTTCTAGGGCACCAGCCACCCAAGTAGGTCAACCTTGGAAGTCTTCCAAGTTTTCCAACTATTCTGAAGTGAGGAGATTCTAGGTCCCATCCATCCCTCAGGGCAGGGGAGGAGAGAACACTCTCCACAGCAGCTTCTCCTCTAAGCCACTACCTCTCCCAGGAGGGTGGAGATATTTGCTGCCTAAAGTGTTCTCATGCTTATTTCTCTATTTAGTAGGCCAAGGAGGGCTAAGCATTTCACATCAAGCAACTGTGCAATTTACAGATTAATGAGTTTGTTATAGTGTGATCCACAGCCTGCTGGGGTTATGGCAGAAACTTGAGGAAAATCTTGCGCAGGTTATCACATTTTAAGAACATGATTAACTGTGTTCCAACTGTACATGTCCATTGTGAGAAGAACCACATATTCATCCAGGGTCACAAGATTTTGTTCCTAATTATAGAAAAAGGCTAGTGTGTAGTAGGCAATCCATAAATAATGAAATCCTTGGGATGCCTGTGTGGCTCAGTGGTTGAGCATCTGCCTTTGCCTCAGGTGGTGATCCCCGGGGCCTGGGATCAAGCCCTGCATCGGGGTCCCTGCATGGAGCCTGCTTCTCCTTCTGCCTGTGTCTCTCTCTCTCACTGTGTCTCTCATGAATAAATAAATAAATAAATAAATAAATAAATAAATAAATAAAATCTTTAAAAAAGGAAAAACAAACCAAAAAAAAAAAAAACCCCACAAAAAACACTAAAATCCTTTCTTCTTTCCCTACTCACACTCAGGTAAACTATAGAAAATGTGGAAAGTAGAAAACTCATGTAAACAACAAAAATCATGTGAAAAAAATTGGATATGCTTTTCTATATTCAACACTATAAAAATATCAGTTATAAAAAGTCATTTTAGGGAAGCCTGGGTGGCTCACTTGGTTAACCATTTGGCTTTAGCTCGGGTCATGATCCCAGAGTCCTGGGATCAAGCTCCATGTCAGGCTCCTCATGATTCTCTCTCATATAAATAAAATCTTTTTGGGGGGCACCTGGGTGGCTCAGGGTTGAGTGTCTGCCTTAGGCTCAGGGTGTGATCCTGGGGTCTTGGGATTGAGTCCCACGTCTGGCTCCCTGCAGGGAGCCTGCTTCTCCCTCTGCCTATGTTTCTGCCTCTCTCTCTGTGCCTCTCATGAATAAATAAATTTTTTTAAAAAATTGAAAATAAAATCTCTTTTTAAAAAAGTCATTTTAGGGTATAAAAATAGAAAATTTTAACAAAGACATCAGAAGAACTTAAATATAAAATTTTATGATACAAAACAAAATAAAATGTAGGAAATGCATCACTTCAAAATAACATGTTTTCTATTATATATCAAATTGATGCAACTTTTAACCTGGGCCCAGCTTCTAAAAGTGTCAGAGGAGACAGGAATATATTTAAAATATAAATATATACAAAGAAAAGTAACACACAGAGAACAGACAGATCCTATTTGATATTAATATTCTCTCAAGTATTTACCTTATATGCCAGCATGTGGAAATCAGAAAACTGCCTTTCAAGAGCAAGCACTAAAGTGAAAACCGGTGTAAAGAATGGTTTTAGAGATTATATTTCTATTAATAGCACATTAGGAATATTGATTACAGATACATATTTTGACCAAAATGAAAAATTAAAAGTTAATCAGTAATTCAGTATAACATTTGGGATTATCACCCAAACTAAATTTAGGAAAATCCTTCAAGAACATAAGTGTCAACATTTATAAACTCAAATCTGTCAAAATTATGTTAAAATCAAACTGAAATAACTTTTATCTTGATAGTACTTACTATTTAAAGAGAGTAACAATGACATAAATACACAAGAGAACTAGCATATAGAAAAACACAGGATTAGTTGAAACAAGAACATTATCTACTAGCATCAGGCATTTGATTTCACACATTTCTACCTTCTATGCATAAATTCAAGTACTGCTAGAATTTGACCATAGAGTTCATTTAATTGTAACAAAGATAAAAATCAGGATAAAACAGGTGCATATAAACATCTCTCAAAGTAAATTACCATAACAGATATTTTGCACAAAAAGCAGAAAATAAGGTTGTGAGAAATGCACAAGACATGAGTGAATGCATTTTTAGAGTGGCATGACAAAAGTGTATTGGTAGAGGATGCAAATGGTAATGTTCTCAAATGTATTTTTTTTAATTTATATTTATTTATTTATTTATTTATTTTTAAAATTTTTATTTATTTATGATAGTCACAGAGAGAGAGAGAGAGGGGGGTAGAGACACAGGCAGAGGGAGAAGCAGGCTCCATGCACCGGGAGCCCGACGTGGGATTCAATCCCGGGTCTCCAGGATCACGCCCTGGGCCAAAGGCAGGCCCCAAACCGCTGCGCCACCCAGGGATCCCCTGTATTTCTTTTTTTTTAAAAATTTTTAATTTTTTTTAAAGATTTATTTATTTGACAGAGAGCGAGAGTAGCGGGGACAAAGAGAGAGAGGAAGAGTCTTAAGCAGACTCCCCACTGAGCGAGGACCTGGAAGTAGTGCTCAATCTCAGGACCTTGAGATCATGACCTGAATCGAAACCAAGAGTTGGACATTTAACCAACTGAACCATGCAGGCATGTTGTATTTCTCAAGTAATCTCAGTTGTACTTCGTAAGTAATTATGAGTTAAAAGGACAGAAATTTGTTTGGAATCCTTAACAACAGGGGAGAAAGAGACAGAATTTAAAAGGGCAATTTTTAGAGATTATTTGTGTCAGTTGCTAGTGTAACCTTAAGGAAGACATAGCTCCTTAAAAGATGTGCTCTTCTCTTCCTTACACCTGGTTGTCTCTAGGCTGCACCTGCCAGCACGTGACTGTACTTCCCAGCTCTCTCACGTTGGTGGTGGTATGAGGTGGTGTCAAATTCTTACAAAAGGAACATAGGCAGAAAAGATTTGTGCCACTTCTTTTTATTATTTATTATTTATTTTTTATTGGAGTTTAATTTGCCAACATATAGCATAACACCCAGTGCTCATCCTGTCAAGTGCCCCCCTCAATGCCCGTCACCCAGTCACCCCATCACCCCACCCACCTCCCTTTCCACTACCCCTTATTCGTTTCCCAGAGTTAGGAGTCTCTCAAGTTCTGTCATCCTCACTGATATTTTCACTCATTTTCTCTCCTTTCCCCTTTATTCCCTTTCACTATTTTTTATATTCCCCAAATGAATGAGACCATAGAATGTTTGTCCTTTTCCGATTGACTTACTTCACTCAGCATAATACCCGCCAGTTCCATCCACGTGGAAACGAAGCAAATGGTGGGTATTTGTCATTTCTAATGGCTGAGGAATATTCCATTGTATACAGAGACCACATCTTCTTCATCCATTCATCTTTCGATGGACACCGAGGCTCCTTCCATAGTTTGGCTACTGGGGACATTGCTGCTATAAACATTGGGGTGCAGGTGAGGGGGAAATACATCGCAATACAAGCATCCATCAAAAAATTGAAAAGAACTCAAATACAAAAGCTAACCTTGCACTTAAAGGAGCTGGAGAAAGAACAGCAAATGAAACCTTCACCCAGCAGAAGAAGAGAGTTAATAAAGATTCAAGCAGAACTCAATGGAATAGAGACCAGAAGAATTGTGGAACAGATCAACAAAACCAGGAGTTGGATTTTTGAAAGAACTAATAAGATAGATAAACCATTAGCCAGAAGAGAGAAAATTAAAAAGAAGAGAGAAAAGACTCAAACTAATAAAATCATGAATGGAAAAGGAGAGATCACCACCAATACCCAGGAAATACAAACGATTTTAAAAACTTATTATGAGCAGCTATATGCCAATAAATTAGGCACTCTAGAAGAAATGGACGCATTTCTGGAAAACCACAAACTACCAAAACTGGACCAGGAAGAAATAGAAAACCTGAAGAGGGCAAATAACCAGGGAGGAAATTGAAGCAGTCATCATCAAAAACCTCCCAAGACACAAAAGTCCAGGGCCAGATGGCTTCCCTGGGGAATTCTATCAAACGCTTAAAGAAGAAACCATACCTCTTCTACTAAAACTGTTGGGAAAGATAGAAAGAGATGGAGTACTTCCAAACTCATTCTATGAGGCCAGCATCACCTTAATTCCAAAATCAAAGACCCCACCAAAAAGGAGAATTGTAGACCAATATCCCTGATGAACACGGATGCAAAAATTCTCAACAAGATACTAGCCAATAGGATCCAACAGCACATTAAGAAGATTATTCACCATGACCAAGTGGGATTTATCCCCGGAATGCAAGGCTGGTTCAACACTCGTAAAGCAATCAAGGTGATTGATCATATCAGCAAGAGAAAAAAACAAGAACCATATGATCCTCTCAATAGATGCAGATTTGTGCCACTTCTAAGGCTGCAGTGGGTATGAGGCGAGTATGCCTCCTGCACCATTGCTCTTCCCATCACTGACTGGAAGTGAAGGTCTCCAAGGCCAGGAGAATGGTTCCCCGTGAGGTAGAAGGTCCCTGCATCACCACATGAAAGACTGTGTCACTTGCCTGCATAGGACCTCACATGAGCGAGAAGTATACTTTTGTTCTGTAAAATCCCTTTGGTTTGGGGCTTTTCTGTTACCCTTTAGCCCACAAATGCATTATTCAACATTTTTATGGAGATAAAAGGAATGAGGAAAGGCTGGTAACTCTAAAACTAAAATATTAGTAGCTTCCACGATCAATTCACATGGTAAACATCATCTCTTTATGGCACAATAAACTGGGTTTTTATTTACGTCATTGTTTTTTGTAGTTGCTTTAGAGTCTGGGGAATCATAGGTTACTTTGGATCTTGTTTAGTTTCTTATTTATTCCTTCCTTCCTTCATTCATTCATTCCTTCATGAGGGACACAGAGAGAAAGAGAGGCAGAGACACAGGAAGAGGGAGAAGCAGGCTCCCTGTGAGGAGCCCGATGTGGGACTTGACCCCAGAACCCTGGGATCACAACCTGAGCCAAAGACAGATGCTCGACCACTGAGCCACCCAGGTGCCCCTGCATCTTACTTGGTTTCTCATTCAAATTATTTCAGTTAATAACATAAGTCACCTTATCTAAACATTACAGCAAAATATGGAATAATAAAGTAAATAGCTATAAAAGGATATTTTCAAAGAGACACCTTGGTATGATTCAGCAGTCCAAGAAGATTCTAAATTGCTTTTAGTTGCTTAATTTTGGCTTTCACTAAGATATGTGAAAAATGTGTACTGATAAATATTTGATGACTCAAAGGACCAGAAATGCCTTGAAAGAAGGCTTTTTAAAAAAAATTATGTCAATACATGTTCACTGTAAGATTATCAAAAAACACAGAAGTATATATTTCTAAAAGCAACCTCTGTTGAGTACTTAGTGTGTATCATCCTTACATTCATCTTTACATTTATAAACACACACATGTGCACCCATGTGTATACATACATCTATATGACTTCATGAAGAGCTAGAAGTTTCTCCTACAAAATTAAAAGTTTTTTCAGTGTGACTTATTTTCTTCATTTAGCTATTCGAGGAGCAATTCTATTATAGCCCATTATAGAGAGTACTTGTTCTTTTTGATATGCTGCATATGCACTTCTTATAATTTACTAAGTCCAAAATGAATAAATTTCAGATTATTTGGAATCTTTTATGAAAAATTTCAATTCAAATTACTTGTACACATTTCTTTGTGCAATCACCTATGTTGAGTACTTCTCTAGGTTCTTAGGATTGGTATTTCTATTTTTTAGTGTTGAATAGAGATTTCCAATTTTTTTTAAAGATTTTATTTATTCATGAAAGACACACACAGAGAGGCAGAGATATAGGTAGAGGGAGAAGCAGGCTCCCTGCAGGGAGCCTGATGTGGGACTCGATCCCAGGACCCCAGGATCAAAACCTGAGCCAAAGGCAGAGGCTCAACCACTGAACCACCCAGGTGCTCTGATATTTCCAATTTTTTTTTTTTTTTAGCATCAAAATCTGTGCCTATTTATACTGCCACCAACAGTGTGTGAATGTTTATTTTGACCCACATACTCAGCACTAATATATAGTATTGGCTTTTTTTTCTCCCTTTACAATCTGTTGATCAAAACATAAGTTCTCATTTTAAAGTATCTTTTTCTGATTAAGGATGAAGGCATCTTCATATTTATTCTTGATTTGTGTTTTTGTGATTTGTGTTTATTGTGATTTGTGTTGTGAATAGTCTGTATCTACATATTTTTGTTCACTTTTTTCATGGATTTGCATATTACCCTTCAGTTTTATATATGTTGAAATATATTAGGTATATTATCATCCTCTTTCTTAGGATGAATTTTCAGGCCAGTGAAAAATTCAGTCTTACTCTTCTTGAGCTTTAGTTTATCATAGATAAGCAGGGCGCCATAGGTCGGGCTGTGTGTGGGGGACTGTGTAACTTAGAAGTTATAGACACAGTCTTCAGCCATGGTCTTGGAAGACTTAGGTGAGAGTCCTGCTGTGCCACTTGAGGGGTCCTTAACATCTCTGTGCCTTGATTTTTTTCATGATGAATGAAATCTAATGGTAAAACTTACCATTGGGAATTGTTGTAAAGATTAGATTGATATTAATGGATATGTCCTCATAGAATAGTACTTGGTGTGAAATAAGCAGTCAATATATGGAAACTCTTAATGTTATTATGCCAATTACGCAACACAAGACAGAGATCTGGGACCCTTTGCAAATGAACAGTATTCTTAACCCTTTCCAAACAGGATAACAGGATAACTGTTTTTTTTTTTTTAATTTTTTTTTAGGGGGACAGTTCATATGGAATATGTCTTATTCTCTACATCTTATGCCATCTATACTTCCAAGATAATAATATGTGCAACCTCTTCACTAATTTGGTGTTTACTTTTGAATTCCTACCACATGCAAGGTTTAGGAATTCATTGCATGCAATTATTCTCAAAGAATCCATTTAATTTTGTCTCCTAGTAAGAGAAAAAAATCGAAATGCTAGGAAGTTAGCAGAGACGCATAGAATTAGAGGTACTTACAGATCATCTAGTCTGACATTTCATTTTACAGGTGGGAAAACCAATGCCCGGAAGAATCAAGTGACTTTTCTAAAGTCACACAGAAACCTGATGGAATTGTTAGACTTAAGGTAGGAACCCAGAAGTCCTGCCTCTGTGCCAGCCAGCCCTCCCAGGACAAAGCCAGACTATGCTCACAAACACACTTCTTCTCTTGACTCAATGGTGTTACACAAATGAAAAGCTAACAAATAGCAGAGAACAAGCAAAACAAAAAACCAGATGAAGTTGAAGTAGTGCTCTAATCAAATTTCATTAAGAAGGAAGGAAAGCAGACACTTCCCTGTGGTCTTGGAAAAGATATCACAACTGTGACATCTTGTGAGACCCCATTAGAAATCTCCTCCCGTTTTCCTCCCTAAGAACCATAGATTTAACCATGCTTCTCCACTGCATGACCATTCAAAGTATGGACTGTGGCTCAGCATCATCAGCAAGATAGAAGAGATTGTTAGAAATGCAAATCTCTGCCCATCCCATTCAGGGCTGCTGAATCATAACCTGTATTTCTGCAAGATCTTTAATGATTTGTATGCACACCAGAGAAGCTCTGGTCTACGCCATCTAAAAAAGAAAAAACAATCAACCTACAGGTCAGTGGTTGTCAGTGCCCACTCCACATGCCAAAGACACCCAGAAATCCAATTTCAAATGGCTTGTGAACTAGCTCCCACCTACAGCATCCCACCCGATCATTTTAGTAGTTACAACCCCTAATTCTCCACCATCTTGCTAGTACAAGCACCTCCTGGCATACTGTAATCAGAAGCTTTCACAAATTGGCATGCTCTTTTTTAAAAGGCTCATATCTTTAAAAAAAAAAAAGGCTCATATCTTCGCTTCTACATATTAGAAACAAATATACATAGCTCTTTTTTTATATTAAGAAGTAATATAATATGTTTGTAATTCTCCTGTAATCACTGGCAAATGAGACATAATTAGTCATTAATATTCACCCTATTAGAAACTTTTTGCAAGAACTGAGTGCATTTGAAACTAAAGTGACTGATGGACAAGATGGCTAACTTTGTAAGGATAACAATAGCTACTATATTTAAGTTACATATTTGAGGAAGCTACATATTTTATATATATAAAACCAGAAATATATGGAGTTTTTTTGGATAGGAGTCTAGGCGAAATGACCGTGTATGAGTCAGCATTTGTTTATTTTTTAATAATAAATTTATTTTTTATTGGTATTCAATTTGCCAACATACAGAATAACACCCAGTGCTCATCCCATCAAGTGCCCCCCTCAGTGCCCGTCACCCATTCACCCCCACCCCCCGCCCACCTCCCCTTCCACCACCCCTAGTTCATTTCCCAGAGTTAGGAGTCTCTCATGTTCTGTCTCCCTTTCTGATATTTCCCACTCATTTTTTCTCCTTTCCCCTTTATTCCCTTTCACTATTATTTATATTCCACAAATGAATGAGACCATATAATGTTTGTCCTTCTCCGATTGACTTATTTCACTCAGCATCATACCCTCCAGTTCCATCCACCTCGAAGCAAATGGTGGGTATTTGTCGTTTCTAATGACTGAGGAATATTCCATTGTATACATAGACCACATCTTCTTTATCCATCATCTTTCGATGGACACCGAGGCTCCTTCCACAGTGTGGCTATTGTGGACATTGCTGCTAGAAACATCGGGGTGCAGGTGTCCCGGCATTTCACTGCATCTGTATCTTTGGGGTAAATCCCCAGCAGTGCAATTGCTGGGTCCTAGGGCAGGTCTATTTTTAACTCTTTGAGGAACCTCCACACAGTTTTCTAGAGTGGCTGCACCAGTTCACATTCCCACCAACAGTGCAGGAGGGTTCCCTTTTCTCCGCATCCTCTCCAACATTTGTGGTTTCCTGCCTTGTTAATGTTCCCCATTCTCACTGGTGTGAGGTGGGATCTCATTGTGGTTTTGATTTGTATTTCCCTGATGGCAAGTGATGCGGAGCATTTTCTCATGTGCATGTTGGCCATGTCTATGTCTTCCTCTGTGAGATTTCTGTTCATGTCTTTTGCCCATTTCATGATTGGATTGTTTGTCTCTTTGCTGTTGAGTTTAATAAGTTCTTTATAGATCTTGGAAACTAGCCCTTTATCTGATATGTCATTTGCAAATATCTTCTCCCATTCTGTAGGTTGTCTTTTAGTTTTGTTGACTGTATCCTTTGCTGTGCAAAAGCTTCTTATCTTGATGAAGTCCCAATAGTTCATTTTTGCTTTTGTTTCTCTTGCCTTCATGGTTGTATCTTGCAAGAAGTTACTGTGGCCAAGTTCAAGAAGGGTGTTGCCTGTGTTCTCCTCTAGGATTTTGATGGAATCTTGTCTCACATTTAGATCTCTCATCCATTTTGAGTTTATCTTTGTGTATAGTCCAAGAGAGTGGTCTAGTTTCATTCTTCAGCATTTGTTGACTACTATGACATGAGCCTTCACCTAGCCATTGAAGATGTAAGTATCAGAAGGTCCCTTTACAAAAGGATCATTCACAGTTAATCTAGATTGGATTGACTAGATCTGAATTCTGATTCTACTATGACATTGAGTATGTTACTTAATTCTCTAAACCTCAGCTTACCTTCTATAAATGAAAGTACCATTAATACTTCACAGCTCTGATGTGAGGATTACATCTAAAGAATATAACATGGTGTCTGGTACACAGACATTACTAAATAAATTTTAGCTGCAATTGTTTTCTATCATACTCTGTTTTGCAAATAGAAGGATTTTGAAAAATGTAGAAATCATAAGATAGTTTAACATTGAAAGTTGTGTATAGCTAATTGATAAAGGCTCATGAATGTACCCGACCAATGCTTGAGTGCCTCCTATGTGCTAGGCAGTGTGTTAGTGTGGATGAAAAAGTGATGAACAGACTCCAGTTCCTACCCTTGGGGAGCTCCCATCTTAACCTGTGAAACTTGATACCTAGCTGAGCAGTGTTCCATAAAATGCCACCTGAAAGATCATAACAATATTCAACACCAAAAATGAAATCTAAATTCCTTTGTCTTGGGAAAGGGCACCTTTAGATTAACTACTATCAAGCATCCATTCTAATTCTACTCCAACACTACTTCATCAGTGCGACACTGAATCATCTGTCTTCCCCTTTCCTGCTTCCCTGCACAGTTTATGGCCCAGGCGAGCCTTTCTTGGTCTCTGACCCTTGGAGTCAAATTCTTCCTTGTTGCCACACCCACTGTTTACATATCAGTTTACAGTTAAGGTGCTTCCTCTAGCAAACAAAAGCTTCTGTCAGAAGCCTAATGCCCATCACTTGGTCTTTGTCACTGGTTTTGTTTCACTACCTCCATTTCTCTGATCATTATCCACAGATAGTTCCAAAGAGGCCATGTGGTTATGACTATAAGGTCAAGGATCTGATTGCCTCAGTTTAATCTGGGACTAGACATTCAGCATTTTGATACTGGGCAAGTTACTCGACATCCCTGTGCCTCAGTTTCCCTATAAGTAAAGTGAGGGGAAATGTTTTTTTGCCCCAAAGGGCTGTTTTGAGGATTAAATATGTGAAGTGCATTGACTAGCCGAGAGGTGCGTGGGGGCATATATTATGGTGTTGTTATCTTGATTCTGGGTCTTAGCTCAACTAATCACCAATCTCACTAAGAATGGCCTTGGTTCCCATTTGCTTTATGTTCTCTGTTTCCCTAAAAGTCCAAATATTTTTATGACTCTGCCCTTAGGAGTCATTATCCATGACAACCAGCTTCTCATAAATGATCTCACCTTCTAGGCCTTACAGAGCATAGATCGACTTACTGTGGTACATGAGGCTGGAAGTACACCCTCTTTCACATAACACATCCATCTTTGGGATAATTTAGCCTTGTTCTTCTTTATTGATAACACGGATGTTGGTATACACAATGTACACTGTTGTGGTTAAGTACTGAGGGCTTAACTAGCTAGCACAACAAACTATTGTCTGAGCCAGACTGTCAAGGCAAAAGCCTGACATTTCCTACTTTCTGGTATGTGTGTATACAAAGTGGATTTTAGGGGTGCCTCGATGGCTCCAGCAGCTTAGCCTCCAACTCTTGATTTCAGCTCAGGTCATGATCTCAGTGTTGTGGGTTCGAGCCCCACGATGGGCTCTATTCTATGCTCAGTGAAGAGTGTGCTTCCTTCTCTCCCTCTGCTCCTGCCCATACCGACACTCTCTCTTTCAAATAAATAAACAAAATATTAAAGAAGGTGGATTTTATAGGTAACATCCTACAAAGTCACCTGAAATGTACAGGGTTCATGACTGATTATTGGATTTTTAATGTAGAATGAATCAGTAAAAATCAATCCACTACCAAATGAGAATAGCCAGCTATACTATACTAGCCACTTGCACTCTCTGGTCAAATTTCCTATTTCAAGGACGAGACATCTAATGAGGGAAACGATGCACCCGGGTGGAAGTGCTGATAACAAGACACCAGAAAACTACATATTGATATAGTTTGTACATCTACATAATTTGCAGCTCAACACTCAAAATTTTCTGGAGAATCCATAAACAGCTCAAATTGTTTTCTTTGCTACCCCTTATCAGCCTATTCAGGGAGAGAATACCCAGCTTGGCTCCTTTGCTAGCTACTAGTAACCAGTTTATTTCTGAAGCTGTGAATAATATGCACTGTTCTCACATTGTCTACAAATTTTTCCTTCTCCTCCTTTGTCCAATATACTTTGCATTAATTTTGTTCCTTTGCTCAGCCTGCTCATTCCTCCCTGAGTCAATAATTTTCATTTAAAATTTCTCACCATCATGCAAAACACTAAATAAATATCTCTGAGTTATTCTTTAACAGTTGTCTTTAGCAGGGCAAGTAAAATTTTAGGAGAATGGACAAGTGTGCCTCTGGGTTAGGGGGTCATTGCCCTTTATTGCAGGGTTTTTTTCTTCCAAATCCTATGATATACGCAGTTTTTGTGTTTTAAATACTTAGAGTTAGAGAGATAGATAGGGTGTATTGAATTGATGGGACCCAGAAAATGGATTAAAACAATTTTTAATTTCAGATATTAAATTCAATGAGCAAAGAAAAAAATCATATCTGATAAAATCACACCTGCTAGATAATCAATGAAAGTTAACATATCTAAACCTTTTCATTCAAAAGAAGAGAGAAGGCTTGCTCTTGTGTCCTTTAGGCAGATCTAAGAAGAGAGCAGTGAAATTTCCTGGATTTGGGCACTAATCTAACACTCAGCCTGGTGATTCCAATGTCACTCCAATTGGGAATGACTTTTCTTGCACATTGCTCTTCTCAGGGCACTCTTGACTTCTGTATTTCTTAGGCTGTAGATCAGTGGGTTCAGCATAGGGTTGAAAAGGCTGTAAAACAAGAAAAGGATCTTCTGCTGCTCTTCAGGGTGGCGGGATTTGGGGGTCATGTACATGACAATGGCGCTGCCAAAGAAGAGCCCCACCACACAGAGGTGGGAGGAGCAGGTAGAGAAGGCCTTTCTGCGGCCCTCCCCAGACTGGATCCTCAGGATGGCCAACAGGATTCGCGAGTAGGACACCAGCACCAAGCAGAGGGGCACCACTAAGATAAACATGCAGGCAACAAAGATGACCACTTGGTTGAGCCTAGTGTCAGCACAGGCCAGCTTGAGGACAGACAGGATTTCACAGAAGAAGTGGTTGATTTCATGAGGCCCACAGAAGGGCAGCCTCAGGATGAGGCTCACATGGACCAGGGCCAGCAGGGAGCCACATGACCAGGAAGCCACCATCAGGGTGATACAGACTCTCCAGCTCATGATCACAGAATAGCGGAGGGGGTGGCAAATGGCCACATACCGGTCATAGGACATCACCACCAGGAGAAGACATTCTATCAGAGCAAAAGTCAAAAAGAGAAAGGTCTGCGTCAGGCAGCCAGCAAAGGAGATGGGCTTGTCTGGCCTCAGGAGGTTCACCAGCATCTGGGGCACCGTGTTGCAGGCATAGGCTATGTCGACGATGGCCAGGTGGGAGAGGAAGAAGTACATGGGGGTGTGCAGTCTGGGGTCCAGTGAGATGAGCCCCAGGATGAGCCCATTTCCCAGCAGGGTGAGGGTGTAGAACAGGGTGAAGAGCCCAAAGAGAATCATCTGAATTCTTGGGCCAAGACAAAATCCCAATAGGATGAATTCTCTAACCATTGTTTGATTTTTCTCCATTTTACTATTAAAGAGAGAACCAGATAGCTATGTAACAGAATTATTTTTAAACAACTCTTTTATTTATCATTCCATAAATTTTTGGTGTACACAAGACTATTAGAAAACAACTTTAAGAATTCACCGAGTTATAAATAAGAAGGAAAGGAAGGAAGGAAGAAAAGAGAAAGAAAGAAAAAGAGTTACCTATTTAAACAAATTTAAATTGTCTTTTGCTAAATTCTTAACATATATAGTTTTATAAAAGGGAAATACGGAAAGAAAAAGGGAAATAGTGATTACCTATGGTGAGCCATTGGCATTGTGATGGAATTAAAAAATATCAAACCATATTACAAAGAAAATAATCATGAAATATGGATTGTCTCAGAGCTACATATGTACAAATCTGTAAGAGAATTACTGCAGAGTATTAATAATCAGTAATAGAGGACCTTTGAATGAGAATGGTCCTGGGAAAGAAAACAACTTTACTTACTTCAGCTGAAATCTTGACTGAGTTACTATCAGTATGTAAATCCCATGTTCATTGATTGGAACAATTAATATTGTCAAAATGTCCAAAAAATAAAAAATAAAATGTCCATACTTCTCAAAGCCATCTATAGATTCAATGTAATCCCTGTCAAAATTCTAATGACATTTTTACAGAAGTAGAAAATAAATTCTAAAATTTTAAGGAACCACAAAAGACCTTGAATAGTCAAAGTAATCCTGAGAAAGAAGAAAGCAGGAGTCATCACCCTTCTTGATTTTAAGCCATATAGTAAAGGTAAAATAATCAGAACTATCAGACATATAGAACAATGAAAAAGAATCAACAGCCCAGAAATCAACTCATACAAACACGATTCACTAATATTTGACAAGGGAGCCAAGAATACTTGGTGCAGAAAAGGTACTCTCTTCAATAAATGGTCCTGGAATAATTGGATATTCACATTTAAAAAAATGAAACTATACCCCTACCTCACACTGCTCACAAAATAACTCAAAATGGATGGAAGACCTAATATAAGACCAAAATGCATAAAATTCCTAGAGGAAAACATAGGAAAAAAGCTTCTTGGCGTGGGTTTTGGCAATGATTTTTAAAATATAACATGTAATGCCCATGCAACAAAATAAAAAATAAATAAGTGGGATTATATAAAACTAAAAAGCTTCTGCACAGCGAGAAGTGATCCAAAAAATGCAAAGAAAATCTATGAAAGCAGAAAAAAAAATTTGCAAACCATATATTTGGTGAGGAGTTAATATCCAAGACCTATGAAGAACTAATACAACTCAATAACAAAAACAACAACAAAACCCAAAAACCTCCCAAATAATCAAATCAAAATGAGTAAAGGACCTGAACAGACTTTTTTTTTCAAAGATACAGATAGCCTACAAATACATGAAAAGGTACTCAGTATCACTAAGCATAAGGGAAATGCAAATCAAACCCACAGCAAGGTAGCTCCTCACTCCTGTCAGGATCTAGCAACAGGAGTTACCAAAGGCTGGAGGAAAGGGAGCCCTGTGCACTGTTAGTAGGAATGTAAATTGGTGCATCCACTAAACAAAATACTATGAAGATGCCTTTAAAAATTAAAAATAAGGGGATCCCTGGGTGGCTCAGTGGGTCGGCGCCTACCTTTGGCCCAGGGTGTGATCCTGGAGTCCCGGGATCGAGTCCCATGTTGGGCTCCCGGCATGGAGCCTGCTTCTGCATCTGCCTGTGTCTCTGCCTCTCTCTATCATGAATAAATAGATAAAATCTTGGAAAAAAAAAAGTTAAAAATAATATTACCATATGATCTAGCAACTCTACTTCTGGGAACATCTCTAAAAGAGAGCACTATGTGGAAGAGCTCTTTGGACCCCCAGATTCATTGCATCATTACCTATTATAGCCAAGACATGGAATCAATCTAAGTACCCACTGATGGATAAATGAAGTTTTAGTATACATATGCAATTGAAATTATTCAGTCATAAAAAGTAAATAATCTTGTCATTTGCAACAACATGAGAGCATTATCCTAAGTGAAATAAGTCAGACAAAGCAAACACTTGATGTCTTTTACATGTGGGATTTAAACCAAATAAAAATAACTCATAGAGGAAAATAATCTGATCTGTGATTACCAGAGGAGTAGAGTGGGTGGAAAGAGAATTGGATGAAGGTGTCCAAAAGGTGTAATTTCCAGTTATAAGTACTGGGGATGTCAGGTACAACATGATGACTATTGTTGATGATGATGTACGGTATATTTGAAAGTTGTTAAGAGTAAATAAACTCTAAGAGTTCTCATTACAAAATGTCAAATCTCTTGCTTTCTTTTTTTTTTTTTTTTGTATCTCTATGACATGAAAAATGTTAACTAGACTTACTGTGGTGATCATTTTACAATATTTGTGAGTCAAATCCTAATGCTTGTCAACTCTAAATTTATATAGTGTTCTATGTCAATTTAATCCCAATAACACTGGAAATTTTTTAAAAGGCCATAGCATAGAATGACTAGAAAGAGGAAATGTACTCAGCTTACTGTTAATTTAATCCTTTGTATTTGTAACATGCATTTTAACTGGAATCTCAAACACAGGAAATTCCATTTAAGCCAAAAAATAGCAGCTGACAGCAGGACCATGAATCAAAATATACTTTATAAGTAGTGAATGGAAACAAATTATTGACACATTGGTAATTCAGCTTGCCTATTGAGAAATGGACACATCCACAAGCTAGTGATGAAATAGTTGGTCTATGAATTTTATCATAGACTTGATAAACAAGCGAATTATCAGGAAAAGGTGACTGGAAAGTTTTGGGAGACTCCAAAATTATAGTCAGGGTGATACAATCTCAGGGAGGCAGACCAGGAGAATGTGAGGGTGGACCAAGCGTAGTCAGGTGTGTGGTGTGGGCTACCTGTCTGGAGACAGGCTGTGGGGGGAGAAAAGATGATCAATATGAAGCATAGATACAAGGTCAGAGAGGCAGCATTTGTCTGTGATTCTTTAATGAATTTTGGACACAGGAAGTCTGACCAGTTGTCACAATGATCCTAATTACCTGATGATTTTACATCTACAGCCTAGATGAATGGCTTGGGTGACCAGCACCCCTAGTCAGAAAGACCTCTGATTAGCCTCTCTTACTTTGGTTTCATGCTCACCAATTAAGCCATTAGGCAATAAACTACCTTTTTGAGTAGATATTTCCACAAAGAAGGAATGTGTTGATCAGTAAAGTTCTTTGCTTATTATATAGTCACATTTTGAGTTTTAAATAAAGGAACATTTAGATACTCTGGCTTACACAGTGTCCCACTGTACTTTGCATAGCATGATGCAGTTACTGAACAGAATTTCCAAAGCTGGACCTAAAAGGGAGGACCAGAACCTGGACCCAGGTAACCTCCTTGAAGCAAGACCCAGAAAAAGAAACAGAACCCTTCCTAATAGCAACAGATATCTTTTTTCTTATAAGCATTATTGATAAATTATCAAACCATCTGGATATAGGAGTAATTTAAATAGCATATTTAAATTCATCATATATGACCAGGGCTTATTTGATTTTAGGTTAATACTAACATTTTCTGTGCTTAACAAACCTAAATTTATTTTTTTAAACACATAAGGCATAGAAAAATATTTGCCTGTGATATACATTCGGAGCTACCCACTTATAAGATAGCAATTTTTCCCCCTATTTTCCTTTATTCTCTCAACATGAAAACATAAATGAAAAAGAAACAGAGTACAAACCATGGGTTTTTGACAAATTTAAAGACAAATAAAAAGGAGGCCAGGGTACATTAATATTCTTTCAGTATAGTAGCTCTGTTTCAAATTTGATTTCTTTTTTAGGATTTCATTTGTTTATTCATGAGAGACACAGAGAGAGAGAGAGGCAGAGACTCAGGCAGAGGGAGAAGCAGGCTCCATGCAAGGAGCCCGACGTGGGACTTGATCCTGGGTCTCCAGGAGCACGCCCTGAGCTGAAGACGGCACTAAACCACTGAGCCACTCGGGCTGCTCTTGATTTCTTTGCAAAGCAGTGGAATAGGCTTGTTAATTTTTATATCCTGGAAATTAATAGACATTGGTCAAAGGAACAAATAAATGAATATAAACAAATGAATAAACATCTAAACATTGATTTCTTTATATTGGATTTGATTTCTTTTAAAATATATTCTACTATGATCATGCCAAGTTCAGCCCATTCTTCCCAAAGGAAGTCAAGTGTAGCCATTCAGAAGAATTGCACCCCTGGAGATATTAAAACACACTTTAAAAAATTTGATAAGACTAACTGAGGGATTTGCTAAATGTTTTAAACAGTTACATTTTCAATACACTTTTATCTATTTTTCCTTATTTTATTTGGTACTTAATGACATGTATCAGGTAAAAGCAATCAAATCAAATGCAAACACATTAAATCTCTTCTGGGCTGATGAGAGTTAAGGGGATGTGGCTCAACACTGTAATGTGTTCCAGGTCCAAATGTCACCTTTGGGCACAGTGATGTACATTTATATATATATAAAAATGCATAATTTCAGGATTTTAAAAGTGGCAAATTGTTGTCTGGTTAATAAATAATCAGGCAAAACTCAAGTTCTAAAACACCTAAGAAGAAAACAATTTTTTATATAAACATCAGAACTTGGTGACACCAATGTTTTAAAAAATAAATCTTGAAGGGTGAAGAGCTGCAAGTTCTCTTCTAAAGTAGCGGATTATAGCCTCAATGCCCATAATGGCTAAACTATGAAAAGAGCACAGATGTCCCATCAACAGATGACTGGACAAAGAAGATGTCGGGCGGGTGGCATCAGTATATATATATATATACACACACAATAGAATATTACTCCGCTATCAGAAAAATGAAATCTTATCATTTGCAATGACATGGATGGAGAGTTTTATGCTAAGTGAAATAAATCAATCAGAGAAAGACAATTATCATGATTTCACTCATATGTGGAATTTAAGAAACAAAACAGGATCACAGGGGAAGGGAGAGAAAAATAAAATAAGACAAAATCACAGAGGGAGACAAACCATAAGAGATTCTTAACTATAGAAAACTGAGGATTGCTAGAGGGGCAGGAAGGGGGGGGTGACAGGATGGGGTAACTGGGTGATGGAATGAGCACTGGATGTTATATGCAAGAGATAAATCACTGACCTCTACCTTTGAACCTAATAATATACTATATGTTAATTAATTGAATTTAAATAAAAAATTTAAAAAGTAGTGGACTTGGGTGAAGCACAATTCCTAAAATAATCACCTATTGTGAATCCATAGCTCAGCTGAACTGTAGGGCTGCTTACCTCCAAGTAGCAAGGAAAAATTGAAAACTAATTCATCTTATTGTTTACATTGTTATGAGCCAAGACTTTTCCAACTTGTCTTATGGGATAAGGGTTGGTAGGATGTGGCTTTTCTGGATGTAAGAACTATTGTGGACCATAAAGAGCTGAGTGTCAGTTCTGTGTAATTATAGCCTATTTGAGAATCTTTTAAAGGTTAATAGTTGATCATGCTATTGAGTGCTTCCTATGTACCAGTCACTGTAGAAGCACATAGTGAAGCAGGTCAATGGTACTGAGCTTGTGAAGATTTTCTTGTAAAAATGTGCTTCAGGAGAAAGAGCAGGGATAAATAAAACAGCACATATTAAGCATAAAAATCCTATAAAAAAGAAAATTTAAAGTATTTTTGAGTATGCCATCCTGTCCCTACCTCACACACCAGCACCTAACACCTTGATCCCCTTTCTATACTTTTCCCACGCCCACTACAAAAACTACTCTTCCAAGCTATGAAAAATCTAACATTCACACATATTAATTGAATACATTCTAGTTGTCCTCAATGCTAAGCTTAATAGAAGATAAGCATATGACATAGATCTAGGATCGATTTGGTTTCCTATTCCATTACAACAAGTATCTCATAGATTTAGTATGAACTGTTCCTATGTTAACAGTAAGTAAATGCACAATTTATATAATAACCTAACATGCTAATTTTCCTGATTTAACATCATTTTGTAATATACCCTACTGTAATTTTCTTTGGCTAGGAAGATTATTCCATATATTCTATTTATCCATCCAACCATCCATCCTCTACCCATCCATCCATCCATCCATCCATCCATCCATCCATCCAACCATTTTGGACAGATAGAGAAAGAAAAAGAAAGCATGAGTGGGGAAGAGGGAGAAAGAGAGAGACTGAATCTTAAGCCTGCTCCATGCCTACCTCAGAGCCCAACACAGGGCTCAATCTCATGACCTGAGCTGAAATCAAGAGTCAGGAACTTAACTGACTGAGCCACCCAGGAACCCCTCCTTATATTCTGTGTAAATCCATGGCACAGAAATTTCTTATTTTTTTCATTAGTGTCATCTTTTTCAGGTAAATGTCTATCACATGGAAATTGCTCCACCAATGAAACAAATCGACCAAAGCCTAAACACTTTTATATTATTTATCTATAAAATGTATATCTAATGAAACTATTCATACAGAATGTGAATAGTGAGTATATATGTTTAACATTAACAAAGAATATTCATTTCTCTTTCCAACACTTAAATAAAGATTAGTGGACACTGTGATAGTCCACAAAAGGGTAGATGCTACCCCCTAACAGGAATTAACAATAAAGTAAAATAAGGTAACCAGGTTTGCTTCCACATTTGGACTCAGGGACCTGAGAAGGGAAAAGTACCTGGAAGTTGGGCAGGATCCTGCTCTCTGGGAGCTTCTGTGGGAGCTGCACAACCCTCACTTTTGTGCCTGATGGAAAATGGGGCCAAATCCCCAGAAAAGAGCTTTTATCCTCTGATGGCCTCAGCCAAGTTGGCAGCACCCAAGGGCTCACTGGACAGGTGGGCTGTGACATGCACTGCACACCCACCTCCGCTGGGAAGGAACCACAAAGCACTTCTCTCTTTCTGCCCTCATCCCCAAGCAGGACCCGTGATGAGAAAACACAGCCAGCCCCAGAGCACGCCTCTGAGGCAACATCAGTCATTACAGTCCCTGAATACTCAGCATGATTTGGATCTCATGAATCCCAGCACTGCCCTAATTCCCAAACCTGCAGACACTTCAGGGGAACCTCTAAGGAAGCAGAACCAGTGTCATGGTGAAGAAGCTCCTGGCATTCCCCTCTGTCCTTCAGCTTCTCCCCCACTGTAGTCTGGGCCCCCTGTGTAGCAGCAGAGGTGGGAAGAAAGGACCCTGAAAATCAGCTGATGCCAAGCAACAGCTCAAGGTGTGGAGGCAAGGTGCTGGAGGCAGGAAGCAGAATGGGGAGTCCAAGGAGAGCCAAGGTGTCCCAGTGGGGCTTATTACAACATGCCTGAGGAGGGGTTTTCTAGGGCACCAGCCACCCAAGTAGGTCAACCTTGGAAGTCTTCCAAGTTTTCCAACTATTCTGAAGTGAGGAGATTCTAGGTCCCATCCATCCCTCAGGGGAGGGGAGAGAACCCTCTCTAAGGTAGCTTCCCTGCAAAGCTTCCTGCCTCTTCTGGGATTGGGAAAACATTTCCTACCTATAATGTTGTCATATTTATTTGTATTCCACTGTTTTCTTACACTGGATGTAAAGAGGCCAAAATGGTATTTGGGAAATCTCTTATCAATCATGTGATTACAAACTAATTGCAAACTACAAACTAGTTCATTACAGTGTGATTCCTGTCTTGATGGGGTTATAATGAAAACTTGGGGAAAATTATCTAGTTTGGAAAATGTGTCCAGGTGTGCTCCTACTCTACATACCCACTATGAGAAGAAACACACATCAAAGACACCAAAAATGCCTCCTGATCTTGTATGAAAAGCCCAGTGCACACTAGGCAGTCCATAAATATTGGGACCTTTTGTGTGTGTGTTTTTCAGGTGACTTGCAGAAAGTGTGGAAATTTAGGAACTTATTACAAAAGAAATAGTAGCAAACTGAAATCTTGAAAACAATAAGATATAGTTCTCTAGTTTATCAATATATGACAATCAGTCATAAAAAGTAGAAACTCTGAAGACAATAAGAAAATGAAATATAAATGTTTTCGGTACCAGACAAATCTTAACTTTGGGAAATGCATCATCTCAAAATTTCATGTTTTCCATTGCATATCAAGGTAGCATTGCTTTAACCTGTGGACAGCTTCTAAAAGTGATCAGAGTAGGGGGACCTGGCTGGCTCAGTCTATAGAGCATGTGAGCCTCAATTTCGGGTCATGAGTTCAAGACCAATGTTGGATATAGAGCTTACTTAAAAAAAAAATTCAAAAAAATTTCAGAGTAAAATGTAAACATATATAAAAGATAAATGTATAGAAAGGAAAATAACATATAACATAGTTAACCCTTAAATGCAATAAATATACTCTCAAATATTTATATTATCTGCCAGCATTGGGCATTTTCTATAAACACTGATTTCAGCCTGCATTTATAACTTGTGGTTATAGCAAGATCCACCAGAATTTGTACATAATTTCCATTTGGTAGTAGAATATAAATCAATACACTGATCATTTAAATACTTCCCAAAATAAATTGCTTCAATAATTGGTTTGCAAAATGTTGGCTTTTCATTGATGAAGTATCTGAGTCAAGGATGAAGGAAATCATAACAGATAATTGATAGAAAATAACAAATGTTATTATCAGTGTTTTATTTGGAATCTTGAAAACTGGGAAAATAAAGAGAATTTATTAGAGTTTATCCTTATTATGTTTATTATTCACATCCAAAGTATAGAAACTTCAGTTGTAGACATCTAGGTTCATTATAAGAATTGTGACCCACTGGAGGAAATTTTTCTGCAGTTTGGAAGAAATACCTTCAATATTATTCGATTCCATTTGCTCTAATTCTAGTTTCTTTGAGCCTTTTTTTTTTTTAAATTCATTTTTCAGATTTTGGAAAAGAAAATTGGGCTATCTTGAATAATGAGTACAGGCACTCCTTTCCCTGGGGAAAAAAATCCTTCATTATAAAAGTTGATATTGGCATCTAGGTTAACCATTATTATCTTGTGAGTTTTGTGAGGGTTATTAAGTTTCGACCACTTTGACCAATTCCGGGTTAATTAATAGAAAACTAGTTTATGGACCTACCAAACTGATGACCAGGACTTAAGCCGCTAAGGTTTTTTTTCAAGAGAAGTTGATTTGACTTTTTCTGGAATCCACTGAATCACTGAGGACTGTCCATGTGTTCCTTTGTGCCCATAAACTCCCTATGAAGAAACCCCACACAAGATAAACACTGATGCTAAAATTATGGCTCTCTAGTCTGGTCATCAGACTTCTAGATCATAGAAATGGTTAACCAAGAGGAGTTAGTATGGTTATTAAGGACTAAATCTAGTAAGGACTAAACATTAACCTCATAAACAAGAACATTGATCTCCTCATTGAAATATTTGTTCAGTAACATAAAAACACTTTGATGCAATTAAGTAGTTTCTCTTAATCCCCCATAGTCCTAATTGTTTAGCAGTATTTAACTCCGCTAAACCTGGATAGAACTTATTTCTTCAATTTACTTCAGTGTTTATAATCAAAACGCTCCTATAACTGCTTAAAAGCCTTATCTTCAAGTTTAATGGCTTTTCAAGTACTTGAGCCTTAACTATAACCCCAAATAAAATTTAAAATTACAATTTGTAAAAGGTATTAATTTACTGTAGGCCCTGTAAAAAGTGTCATTTTCCTCTAGCAGTAGAAAAAGAACTGAGTGATAAAATTGTACAATGGAGGGCGTCTGCATGGCTTAGTTGGTTAAGCATCTACCTCTGGCTCAGGTCATGATCCCTGGGGTCCTGGGATCAAAACCCAAGTCAGGCTCCCTGCTCAGTGGGGAGCCTGCTTTTCTCTCTCTCTGCCCTTCCCTTCCGCTCTTCTCTCCCTCCCTCCCTAACGAAATCTTTTAAAAAATTATACATTGTAAAAGTAATAAAATTATCAAAATTTCATCTGTGTATTTAGCCACCAAGGAATGTAGAGTGTTTTGAGTTTTTTGCTTTCAACTTTGCAACTGCACAAAAAACTCACATAACCCTTTTTCTTTTGAGATTACAGTAGTGCACATGGCATTCCATATAAAGTACCAGGAACTTCTTGGGTATGAAGCTATCATTTGGGATCTGCTCATTTTAGAAATAACCAATATATGATAAATCACACACTTTCTCTATTGTTTCCTTTTTAACCTTAAAAGGATCAACCAGCCCCTCGGGCATTCTATCCTTTATTCATTTCTTTTTTATGCATCATTCACTGTGTACCTTCCCTGTAAACATTCTCTTATAGAACTTCTCCCATACCTCTATTTTCTAAACACAACAATGGAGAAATCTTTTTAAAGCTTATATACTATGTAGGTGGTGGCTTTTGCAAAGCCTCCCAGATTTCTGTGAGAAACTTGGTTTTATCTTTAAAACCAAGGAGAGAAAAAAAAAATTGAGTGTAGTGAGTAAATAGGGAAATGTATACTTTTCTAAAAATCTCAGATTTAGAAGATTGTGAAATTGAATAAAGTCATCCATGAAATATATCTAGGAATGCTGACCCAAGATGAAGCGGAGGGTTGGATTCATTATCTCCAGATGACCTGGAAAAAATGTGATCCTGGAGAGACAGTGACCCTCACTTTCTTTACCCAAAGAGAACACACATTCTCACAGGCTGAATCAGGATATGTATTTAGACCTACATCCTCTTTAGAGGCTCCCCTTGCAGGAAAGAAAAAAATAATAGTTTTTCTCTAGAAGGTGGTTATAGGAAGCATTTACAATGAGTCCATCAAGATCAAGATTTCCTGTTCCAAGAAACTGAGTGTTATGAAAAAATTCTCATGTGATCAAATCAATTTGGAAAACATTAGTTAAAAATTGGAATAAAAATCTTTACTACAGATATTTTTACAATTTTCACTATGCTAATATGAATTGTGAGCTCTAAAGTAAGGCATCTAATATGCAATAATGTTCAAACTTACTTGACCATAGAGTTTATTTTTAAAGCCCTCTTGAGGAGCTAGTGTTTTGAGAAAAACATTTTGAGAGGCATGAGGCTAGACCACAGCTTGATGAAGAGATTATAAAGGGTATTGTTCTAGATCTGCAGCTTCCAAATCATGGTTCATGGACCAGCTACATCACAATTTGCTATTGGTAATATTTGAAGATACAGATCTCTAGGATACATCCCACATCTACTGAATTAGTGGTCTAAGTGGTGGTGCAGAAGATGGTTCTATTTTTAAAAATTTTTTTATTTAAATTCAATTTAGTTAACATATAGTGTATTATTAGTTTCAGGGGTAGAATTTAGTGATCCATCAGTTGCATATAACACCCAGTGCTCATTACATCAATCGCCCTCCTTACTGCCCATCACCCAGTTCACCCTCCCCCACCTCCTCTCCAGCAACCATCTGTTTGTTTCCTAGGGTTAAGAGTCTCTTATGGTTTGCCTCCCTCTCTGTTTTCATCTTATTTTTATGTTGGCTCAAATAATTCTCATGCTAAGTTGGGGTTGGAACCTCTTGAGATAATATCTTCCTAGGTCACTATCAATCCTGATGCCATAAATCTTTTCATAAAGCTCTCTGTATTCCCAGCACTCTCTTCAAGGCATTTTTCACTTCTAAGTTCCTAAGACTATAGATAAGGGGGTTGAGCATGGGGTTGAAAAGGCTGTGAAACAGGAGCAGGTATTTCTTCTGCTCCTTGGGGTTCCCATATCTGGGCCCAACATACATTATGATGGCTGTGCCATAAAAGAGTCCAACCACACAGAGGTGGGATGAGCAGGTGGAGAAGGCTTTTCTTTGACCTTCCCCAGACTGGATTCTAAGGATGGCACAGAAAATGCACATATAGGAGATTACAATTGAGGAGAAGGGTCCCACTAGCACAGAAATTGCTCCAGCCAACACCATAATCTCATTGATGTGGGTATCTGCACAGACAAGTTTGAGAACAGCCATGATTTCACAGAAAAAGTGATTGATTTTCTGGAATCTACAGAAGGGTAAGGGGAGAAGTAACATGAGATGAACCAAAGACAGAAGGACTCCAATGGTCCAAGAAGTCAGCACCAGGGTGATGCAGACTCTCCAGCTCATGATCACAGAATAGCGGAGGGGGTGGCAAATGGCCACATACCGGTCATAGGACATCACCACCAGGAGAAGACATTCTGTGACAGCAAAGGTCAGAAAGAGAAAGGTCTGTGTCAGGCAGCCAGCAAAGGAGATGGGCTTGTCTGGCCTCAGGAGGTTCACCAGCATCTGGGGCACCGTGTTGCAGGCATAGGCTATGTCGACGATGGCCAGGTGGGAGAGGAAGAAGTACATGGGGGTGTGCAGTCTGGGGTCCAGTGAGATGAGCCCCAGGATGAGCCCATTCCCCAGCAGGGTGAAGGCGTAGAACAGGGTGAAGAGCCCAAAGAGAACCATCTGAATCCTTGGGCCAAGAGGAAATCCCAGTAGGGTGAACTCTGTGATAGATGTCATATTGTCTCCCATATTCCTAGGACAGAATAAACTGAGTTAATGTTTGTGATTTAAAAAAAAAATCTTTAAAAATAAATTCATGCTAACTTATTTGAAACCTTTTTATAGGAAAGTTTTCAGAAATACTTTCACTAAATTTTTGTGTATTTTAATGAATGTATAAAGACTTCAATAGCCCTGAAGTAAATTTAAAAATAGATATACACACACATACATATTTCCTTTGTCGTTGTTAATGTTTTTGGGAGAGGCTAAATGTTCAAAATTAAAATTTTGTCACATGTTAATCAAATACATGGTTTTTGTTTCATTCAGTGGCTACTCTATGTTCTTCAAATAAATTCTGCCTTTCTCTGCTTATATTAGTCAGAATTACTGTTTTTTTTTTTTTTTTTTACAAATATAATGACTCCTAACTGATACACCCAAGTGCCCAAGTCCTTAAAATACAGCAAGTGTAATCTTGAGTTGGAAGGAATCATTAAGGATAGAATATGCTACGGTTAGATATACCATTGACCATATTCATTCACCATTAGCCATTAACCTCTCATCTGCTTGTTTAAACACATTTTCCAATCTTGCATCTACTGTCACCTCCACAATTAATATCTCATGAAATCGCCTCTTGATCAAGTATAAAGACTTATCTTCAGCCTAAAATATCACATTTCTTATTAGGTTTCCACAATATTTAGATGAGCATTTACATGAACGACTGAATAGATTTATACTATCATTTATTTAAACAAACAAAAAAAACCCCCAGAATCAGTAACTTTTATTTTGACTCAATATTGATAAATACTCCAGAAATACCCACCTCTGCAGGTGACAGTAGCTACCGTGAAGGATAATGCAGAAGGAGTCTCTGAAATCCTTGAGATTGAACTAAATCATCTTTCTTACTTTTATGATTCCACAATTAAAATGTAAGTACAAACATGATATTGCCCTTTTCACTTAAAATTTATTCCCATCCTTCATGTAAGATCATCTTGGAGACAGCAAGGATGAGCAATAAATCCTTAATTTAAATGGCTACAAAATAATAAGCCTGCTTAAAAATGATCCCATTTGCACTGAAACCATCTTATTACCACTCCAATAATAAGAGTCATGCACAGGATGTTAAAAATAATTTAGAATATTTGCTGATTTCCTATAATATACCTATCATTGCTCTGCGGGGGGAACTATCATGATAGGAACTCCAAGCTCATAGTCATTGCTGGCACTCTGTCCTCATACTATTGCACATAATAAATAGATAAGCATTTGCACACTTATTCAATAACTCTGGATAGTCTTCCTTACATATTTATTTATATATTTGACTTCCCTCTATGAATGACACTTTGAATCTAGTTTTTTTAATAAAGGAGTGCTGTTTTTCTGTTTAATATTAAGTATTTACCAGAGAGTCCCCTGCACATACTTAGCTCTTTACCTTAAAAATAGCTACCAGTCAAAAATAGCCATTAATACATTGGTTGTATTAATATATTGATAGGTTAATAACATACTTTACTCAGAATATTCTATTAACCTATCAATGAACAAACTTTATGTATTAATAACAATGTACCTTACATAATATTAAATTGTGGTAGTAAAACCTAACAGGAAACGAACATGATGTCAAAATATATTTGACCAGGACTCACAAAAGCAAATAGGAAACCTGTGTGTCTAGAGATGATTGTTGTATAAAGACCCCAATAAATCTTCACGCAGAAAAGGCAAACATATCTAGGGTGGATGAATTTACTGATGGTGCTAGAAGCCTTGTTGCTCGTCTGAGAACTGCCAAGGAAGGATCTTTGCTCCTCAAGTTGCCTTTAAGAGAAGTCTTTATTAATTTATCATCTCCACAAAGTACCTTCCCAATTGCCAGGAGAGCTGTGTATAGGGGACGAGACAGTAGGTCTCCCTTGTATCAGCATGCTCCCTACAGAGTCATGAAGAACCCCACCACTGTTATTCTCCTGAGAGGTGAGAGGACTGGTAGTTCCTATTTGTGTCTTTTAGGAGGCTAGAGAGAGAGCAAGATCTTTAGAAGTCAAAAACAAGCAGTCCCTTCCTGACTGAAATAATACACACATAACTTCATTCTTTGTCACCACGTGAATAATACAGCTTCCAAAATACCAGGATTTGTTACAGTTTCACGAATTATGTTGTTCCAGATCCTAAACATTCAGGAGGCACTTGGGAGATTCAAAGATCCATGCGTGGTTATTTTTTGACAGTGAAATAGAAGAACAAACCTTGACATTAACTCCTACACCCTTATTTCTTTTAGTGTTGTCTAGTTTTCCAACCATCCTGAAGGTGTTTGGAAAATGAACTTAAATTCAAAGGCCTTAATCATTATATCATTTTAGATAGTGACTCAGATCCTACATCCTTGAGCATAGATCTACAGATGTGTGGGCATCTGTGCTGGGAATTCACATTGGACATGCCCTGGTGTTTATCGACCCGGCTGGAAGAACAGCTGGGCAGAAGGGCTGACCAAGTTTACTTTTGAAAATTTCCCCTTTTTGATAATTCTGATCCCGCCCTCATGGGGACAAGCAAGTGAGTCTGTATACCATAAATGCAGAATGGCTTGGAGTGTTGGACCTCACAGGCAAGGCCAAGTGGGATGCCCAGAATGAGCTGAAAGGAACTTCCAAGGAAGATGCCGTGAAAAAGCACATCTATGAAGAAGACAATCTAAAGAAAAAATACAAGGAACTGGATTTGGCCCCTCGGCACACATGTCCTCTAAATTGGTAGAATGTCTTGCTTTTCTAACACTGGAAAGCCGATGGCCAACTCCCATCCTCTCAACCCATATGGATGAGGCGAAATATATTTAATCTACCTAAGAGAGTAGGCATATACTATCACAGCATATTCTGCAGGATGCTATCAACAATCCAGTGAACTTGCTGTGTGTCAGGTCACAATTTCTATCAGGTCTATAATTTCTGAGTAACACAATATGAGCTGGGAGGAACGATCCCTTGGTCATTTGCCCATTTTTACCTCCTTAGCTGTGAAGCAGGTCTAATGGACTAAGATGATGTTGTGTTGGAAAGCGTATCAGAAATCAGATATTCCAAAGCCCTCCCATCAGGGTACTGACCAAGGTACTGCAGACAAGAAAGGGAAATTAACCGTTGTGATGCATTTTATCCATAATAATGATGAACCACGGCTCCACATGGGGTGGAAGGAATTGGAGAGCCAACGACTGATTTACTGGTCTCCTTAAGAAAAAGGGACCATATTGAGAGCCCAGCATGGGTCTCTGCTGCAGACAGAACATATATTCAGCTGAGCAGAGCAGCGGAGTAGAGAGCAGTCTTGGTGAGGGGCAGCCTATGCTGTTAGATTCATGCAAAGCCCCCATCTCTGTTGCTATGGCTACTGCATTTGGGTGCTTATCCTGCAATCACTGGGGTGGCCAAGAACAAAGGCTGACATTCCAACTGAATCATCTTGTACCTGATTAAAAAAAAAAAAAGCCATCATTAAAGAAAGTAGTAAATGTACTTATAATTTATCTACAGAAAAACTAGTCAGAAGCTATTTCAGGCCATAATCTGTTAGAATTATATCCTAGACAGTCTTGAGGAACTGGGTTAACCAGTTATTTTCATCATTTGGCTTCATCCAGTGTTAGAAAAGCAAGACATTCTACCAACTGAGAGGACATGTGTGCCTAGTAGCCAAATCCAGTCCCTTGTATTTTTCTCTTTAGATCATCATCTTCATAGATGTACTTTTTCACGGCATCTTCCTTGGAAGTTCCTTTCAGCTTATTCTGGGCATCCCATTTGGCCTTGCCTTTGAGGTCCAACACTCCAAGCCATTCTGCATTTATGGTATACAGACTCACTTGCTTGTCTGGCATTAATGTGGGATATACAGATTCTCACAATATTTCAACTGTGTTCCTTCCAGGTCTGTGACCAACAAGTCAAACTATTTGCTAATTTTCAGGAGTCGGTGCAAATTCTCACTTCAGGCAATTTCTGTCTCCACAGTGTAAGTGGCAAGGTGAATTGCCACCTCCAAGCAATGAGAGACTTACCCTTATCAATGACCACCGGCGTGGCAGATACACAGCAGAGAGAGAAGAACCATGATAGCTGTGATATAGTTGATACCAGGATGTGAGGATCTGGGCCATTCTGCTTTGTCTTACTTTTGTCTTCTGTGCTTGCTCCTCCTGAGTTTCACCGCATTCTTGGTGTGAGGCATGGCTGCTGTGGTCACTCACTGTTATGATTTGGTGTGTCGTGTAACATCTCAGCTCAACATAGGCAACCCTGCACTTACAGTTACTTGACACTCTACGAGTAGTCGCTGCTAAGGCTCAATAGTACGTGAAGAGTTGTGTTTTGAAATGTGTAGTATCTTCTGGAATAGAGGGAAAGACCCTGATGCAGAGTCCCTGTTGCTTGTGCTACGATTCACCTACTGGGGCTTGCCAGAGATTCCACGTGACATCTTGATCTATTAGAGACCCCTTCAAATCCAAGTGGTCTGCTGATGAAATGGCCCAAGTGTTATAAAGAGCTACAAAGTGTATAGATCCAATGGTTTGTATATATTAACACACCTGGGTAAGCCCCATCCAGATCAAGGTATAGAACATCCTCAACACAAGAGAAAATTCCCTTTTCTTTTCCCCTCACCGCACGACCAGCGCCCAAAATCACTTCCTCACTCTGAGGAAGGAATTCTGACTTCTGTTACAACAAAGATTAGCTTTGCCTCTTTTTTGAGGCTCATATAAATAAATTACACAGTATGTATGTATGTTTTTTATGTCTGGCTTCCTCAACCCAATATAATGTCTTTGAGATTTATCTGTGCTGTTGTATCATTTTTTTATGCTGCATAATATTCAATATAAATAGTTCACTATTCTATTATGGAAATTTGGGTTGTTTCTAGTTTTCGTCTATTGAAACTAGAACATTCTATGAATATTCTTTTTTAAATATTTTCTCTGAGACAGAGAAAGGGAGAGTATAAGCTGGGGGTGGGGGGTGAGGGCAGAAGGAGAGGGAGCAGCAGACTCCTTGCTGAGCAGGAAGCCCAATCTAGGGCTGGATCATGACCTGAGCCGAAGGCAAACACTTAATGGACTGCGTCACCCAGGCAGCTCTCATATGTGTTTTCAGTGGGTATACCAAGGATAGACTTGGACAAATCCTAGGACAGGCACATGTTTAATTTTAGTAGATATTGCCAAACAGTTTTTCAGTATGGTTTTATAATTTTAGTTTTCCACCACTTGGTATTAATTTTATAATATTAGCTATTGTGGCATTTGTGTTTATTGATGATTAATTGTACCGAATACATACGCTTATCGATCTTTTGAATAACCTTTTGTATGGAGTACCTGTTCAAATCTTTTGCCCAGTTTTCAATGGAGTTTTTCCCGGTCATTGAATTTGTAGACATTCTTTACAGAGTCTGGATCTTAGTGCTTTGTGAAACAGGTGTAAGAAAGCTATCTTCACCCAGATTGTGGTTTACCTCTACGCTTCCCTAAGGAGTCTTTTGATAAACAAATTATTAGTTTAATGGCATCCAGCTTCATTTCTTTTTATGATTAGTGCTCTTAGCTTCGTGCTTTAGAAAACAACCTACCAAAAGATCATACTCTAATTTTTCTCCTAGAAGAGTAATCATTTGCTTTCATGTTTAGATCTAAGGTGCACTCAAATTATCTTCGTGTATGGTATGAAATAGGGGTGAAGGGTTTTTTTTTTTTTTTTTTTTGTAAAGATGTCCAACTGCAAAGACGACTTCAAACTACATTGGTAATTTTGTCAAAAATATTGATGAAATACATATGTATCTATTATTGTATTCTGTTTTCTTCTATTGATTATCCTTAAAGACTTAACACAACACTATATATTAAGCCCTGTAATCCAAAGTGTAAAGTTTCCAATTTTATTCTGTCCAAAGTTATTTCGATACCTTCCTTAAATTTTCTCGTAAATTTGTATAAGAATTATGTTTTTAGTGTTTAAAATTTTTCATTTTTAGTTGAACTTTTGATATAATCATAGGTTCACATGCAGATGTTAAGAAATAATACAAGGGTTATTATATTATTATAATACTGTGTACTCTTTACGGTTTCCCCCTTTGCTAGCATCTTTCAAAACTCAGTGTATGGACACTGGTACAGTCCAGGTGGGTAACATTTTCATCACTACAAGAATCTCCCATGTTGCCTTTTTCTAGCCATGCCCATATGGTATATAATCTTATGTGATTTTTTTTTTTTTTAAACTCCGGAGATTCACCCAGGTTGTTGTATCTATCAATAGTAGCTCCTTTTATTGCTGAGAAGTACTTTATGGTGTGGATGTGCCACTGTATAACCATTTACCTGCTCGTGCACATCTGAATTGTTTCTGTTTTGAGCTATTACTAAAAAATTTTCTTTGTGTACAGGCTGTGTGTGTGTTTAAGTCATTTTCCTGAGATTTATGTTTTGGTAGTTTTAAAACAATGAATTAAATTTCCTTAGTAGTTACAGGATCATGTGAATGAATTCTTCATATTAGAGGAGTTGTGGTAGTTTCTGATTTTTGAGAAGTGGTTCATTTAATCTGAGTTACTTGTAATTTCCTTTACCATCCTTTGATGTCTGCAGTGATATCCCCCTTTCATTCTGATATTTTTAAGTCGTGTCTTTACAAGTACTGTTGGGGGTTTCTAAATTTTATTGATCTTTAAAAAAACAACTCTATTGTTTACCTTCATTTTCCATTTTAAATTTCAGCGTTTTCTGTTCTTATATTCATTAATTCCCTTCCCTTTCCTCCCCTCCTTTAAATTTATTTTGCCCTTCTTTTTCTAGGATCTTGAGGTAGGGATATCTATTATTCATCTGAGACTCTCATTTATATACTTATGTATTTACATATTTAGGTATTTATTCATTTATATATTTTAATTCCAATATAGTTAACATACAGTATTGTATTACCTTCAAGTGTACAATATAATGATTCAGCAATTCCATACATTACCCAGGGCTCATCACCAGTGCGCTCCTTAATCACCATCACCCATCCCTCACTCACCTCCTCTCTGGGAACCATGAGTTTGTTCTCTATAGGTAAGAATTCGGTTTCTTGGTTTGTCTCTCTCTTTGCTCATTTTTTTCTTAAATTCCACATAGGAGTGAAATCATGGTATTTGTCTCTCAGATTTATTTTATACTCTCTAGCTCCATCCATGTAATTGCAACTGGCAAAATTTCATTTTTATGGTTGAATATTCCATTGTGTGTGTGTGTGTATATGTATACCTATATGTGTGTGAATATTCCATTGTGTGTATATATATGTATACATATATATACACACACATAACATCTTTATCCACTCATCTATCAGTGGACATTTGGGCTGCTTCCATAATTTGGCTATTATAAATAATGCTGCAATAAATAAAGGCCCGAATGTATACCTTTGAATTAGCTTTTTTTTTTTTTGTATTTTTTGAGTATATTCCCAGTAATGTGACTTCTGGATTGTAGGGTAGTTCTGTTTTTAATTTTTTGAGGAAGCTCCATACTGTTTTCCACAGTGGCTACACCAATTTGCATAGCCATTTTGACAGGTGTGAGGTGATATATCATTGTAGACTTTTCCTCTTTTCTAATGCATGTTTATTATAATATGCACATATTTAATCTAATTATTGGTACAATAAAAGTCTGATATTTTTATTTTTTATTTTTTAAGATTTTGAGAGTGAGCAAGAGAGGAGAGAGCATGAACTGGGGAAGGGGTAGAGGGAGAAGCAGACTCCCTGCTGAGCAGGGAGCTCAATAATGGACTCAATCCCATGACCCTGGGATCATGACTTTAGTAGAAGGCAACACTTAACTGACTGAGCCATCCAGGTGCCTCTCTTTTTTTTTTAATTTTCTGTTTCAACTCTTTCTTTTTAAAATATTTTTTGACTTCTTTGGGTTACTTGACTTTTTTTTTTTTTTAAGAGTTTCATTTTGATTTACCAATAGGGCTTTTGTGCATTCCTTTGTATTGTTTTTTCATTTTTTTTTTTAATAGCTTAATGGTTGCTCTAGGTATCAAACATCATCACATTTCAGTTGATGCCATTTTTTTTTTTTACCAGTTTGAGTACAGTATAGAAACTTTATCTCCTTTATGTCTTTACTCTCTCCAATTTATATATAGTCTAACAGTCTTCAATATTTTCTCTAAAGTTTAGAATAGCACCAAATAATGCTATAATTTTTGCTTAAGCCATCAAACATAATTTAGGAAACTTATGAGGATAAGAAAAGCCTATGGAATTTACTCCTAGTTTTGTTTATTGTTATTTTTCTTCCTGATATTCCCAATATCCTTTCTTAATTTCTACTGAGTGATAACACTTTTAAAGGAACAGTTTTGTTGTATATTGAAATCTATACTGATAGTTTTTAATTTCACTAATATAGTGTTTTGGCTTCCATGATGTTTGGAAGAAATCAGCTAAAATCTTACTGTTCCTTTGAAAGTAATGCATTTTCCCCCTGATCATTTGTAAGGTTTATTTTTTATTTTTCATTTTCAGTATATTTCCAATGAGGTTTTAATTTTTCCTTCTTTTTTTTGTTTGAAATTTATTTTTTCTTAATTTGAGTGTAATTGACATACAATGTTAGTTTCAGGTATACAACATAATGATTTGGCTTCTCTATACATTATGCTGTGTTCACCACACGTGCAGCCACCATCTGTCACCATACAATGTATCATAATATCATTGACCATATTTTCAGTGAAGTTTTCTTATATTTATCCTGCTTGAGTTCTTTTGAGCTTCTTCAATCTGTATATTGGTATTGCTTATCAGACTTTTTGAGTTCTTGTCATTATTTCTTCAAAATAATCCATCTGTTTCATTTTTTTCTCTTTTCTTCAGGAACTAGGAAATTAAAGTTTATTGGACTTTTGGAGTATTTCCCACAACTCTATTTTGCTCTCACGTTCTTTCCATTCTTTTTTCTCCCTCTGCTTTAGTTTGGTAACATTTAGTGAACTGTATTTGAGTTAACCAATCCTGGGTTCAGTTGTATCCCATCTTCTGTCAAATATATCTAATGAGTTATATATGTAAGGGGTTTTTTCTTTTGTTTTTGGAGAAGATTATGAATGCTTTTTTTAACATTCTTATTTTCTGTTGAAGTATTCTGCTTTGTCATTCAGTTTTTTCTTTATATTGATTAGAGATATTTTAATGTCCTTATCAATTCTAATTATCTGGATGACCTGTGACTTTGTTCCTAATAACTGATTTATCTCATTAATTTTTCGTGCCTTTTATTTACGTTTAGGAATTTTAAAAATTTTATGTTGAAATTATAAGTTATGTGATAGAGAAACTCTCAAAAGTTTTTTGTTTTTTTTTTTTCCTGGAGCACAGTTAAATTACTTGAAGATCTCTTACTCCTCTTAAGCCTAGGTTTCAAGCTGTGTGACGGTGAGTGTATTTCATTTTCCTTCTTTATTGCTAGGATATAACATGTACTTCTAGGATATGGCAATTCACCCAAGATGTGGGATTTCTGGAGTCTCAGCTGAGTTCCTAAGTACCCCCACCCTCCCCAGTATACCTCCCCATTTTGGCTGGCTCTGAACTCCAATATCTTCCCTGCATTTGTTAGTTCCAAATTCTCTGCTCTAAATTCAGTCTCCTGGCAGCTTTTTTCTACTAGAGTTCTCTTTTCTTAATCCATTTCCTTAATCCATTTTCACATAACTAAGGAAAACTAAGAACTCAAATGGCACTTTCATTTATGTTTCTAGGATTTTCTCTTTATTGCTCTTCCTCCTGTGGTACACTGACCTCCCCAGTTCCTAACTGATCCAGCAGACTGAACTCTGATCACTACTTTCTCTGATTCCTGCTTGGGTTCCATATTCCTGCACAAATACCAGAGAAACACCTCCCTGGGGCAACTGAGGGTAAATGTGGTACTTCCCTCATGTGCATCTTCTTCATTGTTTCAATGACTGTCAAATGTTGCTTACTATGGGTTGTTGAGATCATTTACAGCAGGACAGTAAGTCTGATACCAGTTACTTTTTACAAGACAATACACTATTTTTAATGCAAAACTATAAAATCTTTTCTGCTCTTAAAATTTTAACTAAAAATATAGTTAAAAGGTTATTGAAGAGGTCTTAATGATTTTATTTCATAAGAAAGGATACTCATTTAGGAATAATAAATAAATCTTAGATGTATTGTCACTTTGCATGACATCACCTGGAAGTCACAGTCCCTGCATGATTATTATTCTTTTTAAAGATTTATTTTAGAGAGAGAGAGCGTGTGAGTGAGCATGGGGGGAGGGAAAGGGGATATTTCCAGCCAACTCCCTGCTGAGCACAGAGCACAGGGAATATCTCCATCAGACTTCACACTGAGCATAGAGCCCAAAACTTGATCCCATGACCCCGAGATCATGACTTGAGCCAAAATCAAGATTTGGACACTCAACTGAGCAACCCAGGGACCACCCCCCCGCCCCACCACACACACACACATACATGATTATTTAGGTAGTTTATCTTTATCCATTGAGAAGCAAAGTCTAGCATGTTACACTATTCCACTATATATTTATTAATTTATATTGCTAGGGGGATGTCTGGGTGGCTCAGCAGTTGAGTGTCCGCCTTTGGCCCAGGGTGTAATCCCAGCATCCTGGGATCGAGCCCCACATGGAGGCTCCCTGCATGGAGCCTGCTTCTCCCTCTGCCTGTGTCTCTGCCTCTCTCTCATGAATAAATAAAATCTTTAAAAAGTTTTTTATATTGCTAGGCTTTCTTTTAATAATTGAAAAGGCATGACAAAGTGAAATATTATTACCTGAAAATACTTTGCTGCTCTGGATAATAAAAAGGCAGAAGCTTTAAGGGAAACCTTGTCATTCTCAAACATCTCAAAGGGAAAAGACTTGACCTAGCTATAAGTTCCATCCTCCCCTCACATAGACCCTATTTGGATTACTCCATACAAGGCATTCTTCACCTGAGCATTCTTGAGGCTGTAGATGAAGGGATTCAGCATTGGATTGAAGAGACTATGAAACAGGAAGAGCATTTTCTCCTGTTCCTTTCTCTGACTAGAGTCTGGAACCATATAAACCACCATCGCAGTGACAAGCCTAATCACACAGAGGTGAGAAGAGTAGGTGGAGAAGGCTTTTCTTCAGCTTTCTCCTGATGGATTTTCAGGATGGTCCAGAGGATGCTAGTATAGGAGACTAGCACCCAAGAAAGGGGCCCAACTAAGATAAATATACAGGCAGCAGATGATAGCTTCATTGATCCAGGTATCAGCACAGGTCAGTTTGAGAAGAGACAGGATTTCACAGAAGATGTGGTCTACTTCCTAGGTCCACAGAAAGGCAGCCTTAGAAGGAGAATTGCATGTACCAGAGACAGAATAAATCCACGTGTCCAGGAAGCAATGACCAAGACTGTGCACACTCTCCAGCTTGATGACAGTGTGCTAGAGTGGGTGGCAGATCTGTACAAACCTATCATAGGACATCACCACCAAGATCAGGCACTCTTTGTGAGCAAAAGCTAAATACAAAAATGTATTATGCATAGAACAAAAGGTATGGTTGTCTTCTGATTCACTAAGTTTGTGAGCATCTTGGGGGACATTGTTGGAAGCATAGGACATGTCAATGATGGACAGGTGTGAAAGGAAAAAAGTACATAGGGGTGTGCAGTCTAGAGTCTAGACAGAGGAGTCCAAAGATCATGCCATTCCCCAGCAGACTGAAGACATAAAAGAGGGAGAAGATCCAGAAGAGGAACTTCCATCTCCTCACTGAGCTGGAACCCCACCAAGATGAATTCTGTAACCCATGCTTGGTTACCTCCCATTCCTTAAAGGTAGTCTGTCAAGGATATAAGGGTGAAAGAAAGGTCAGAGCTAAGCAGTCAATACAACTGGAGTTATTTAATTCAAAAGAATTTTGAGGAGATATATGTTGGTCTCTATTGTATTGCAATTTCAGATACGCTCTAAATTCTCCATGCCTTATACTGATTCATATTTTACACTCAAAGTCAGACAAGGGCAAGACAGCCCTTCCTCACCTTGTAGCTGCGCCTCATGGAACGTAAGTTCTCCTGGTGGTCACAGCAGGGAAGTAGAGGGAAGATGCATACCTGCTTACAACCACTGTAGCTTGGAAATGGCACACATCATGTCTCACTTTTTTAGGCCAGAAACAATCACATGTATTCATTCTAATTTCAAGGAAGCCTAGTAAATATAAAGAATTACAGAGATATTTTATCATCTGTCTGTAATTTCCAACCATTTCATGGGACTGTTTTTTATTGGCTTACTAATTATAGTCAAGCCTTTCCCACTTCTTGCTCAGTGGGGACATAGTGGTTGCTTGAAACTGGCCCTGGTAGGAGTATTTACATTACAACATTGGCAAGTGCAATAAATAAGGTCCCTTTCCTCCCTGGAAAGCTTGTTAGACATTTACCATTCTTCATACATAATAGTGCCTTTATACCTGTTCAATATAGTGATTTTTCTCTCAACTTTAGGGTCTACTTTAAGAATTACTCTTTTTCCTTGAGAAGTCTTTTGATGTTAGTTACATAACTGGACCTCATCTGCTACACAGAAGAGAATCCATTTACCATATATTATTTAGCATAACATCTGACCATTTAAATATATATGGTAGATGTTCATTTTGCACAGTTGCAACAAATTTTCTATGTAAATAGTTCTCAGTACATCATTGTAAGCTAAATTCACTTGTACTAAAGTTGTAATTTTTCTTCATATATACGATTGTTTTTGTTTTTTATGATCCACTTGATGGGATGATCTGAGTAATGAAAACATATTGGCAATGTTTGTATATTCTTTCATATATTTAAGATGGAAATATATTGGAGAGTGCTGTGAGATATACCTTGGACACATGCATAGGTACTCACTGTTTAACCACTGAGTGGCAACTGATCTATTTGTAGAAGTTCAAAGGGATGCATTAAAGTACATGAAAGTCCTTTGATATTCTAAGCCTTGACTTCTTTAAGAGCTTTCTTTGCTTATACAAAAATAATTATCATAAAGAACAAGACAGGCAGCCAGCTAATCCTTTCTAGGCCTAGTTAAACAGTCTGGATAAAGATGGTCCTAATTGCTTTGGTCCACTCAGCTGTTCTGGGCACCAACTTATGAGCACTGATACTAAGTGTACAATCTTGGTTAAAGATATCGGTAAAAATAATTATGCTGTCACTATTTTTTTAAGACATAGTCAAAGATGAAATAGTGAGGGTGGGATACAGAGGCCATTCAATTGAATTCCATGCTGCATTAACCACATAAAATATACTCTGGAATATGTATTATCATATACATCATTTTGTCCTTTTGAGTGATCACCCTATTCAGGTGTTTTAAAGACACTTGGAAAGTTTTTGTTAAATGAATGTCAGATTCAATGAAAAACACATTATGTTTTTGCAAAGTTGTGACTTTTGCTTTAAGGAAAATTCTTACTATTAGATGTTACAATTAGATGTAATGCTACTACTCTTTTTATTATTAGATGTTAATGATTTAACAATAATTTTACTTAAAAAACTATAATAATTCAACCTATCAGCTTAGAATGTATTGTTTCCTAAGTGTAAATTGGAATTGGTTTCTTATATTAGACTATCACAAACCTATGGAAAAATTGTAAGAAATGCATTTTGCAGTTTTTATCTGATTTGCACTTACCGGAGAAGTCTGAAGAAAAGGTTATATTAATTAAAAGAAGAAGAGTTGCTTAAATTAACTTTGAAGTTACAGTTTCAATATATAGTGATCCTTGAAGTTTTTAAACTACGAACCTGAGAGAAGCATCGGTTGAGATGGAGTAGTGTCTCTTTGTGGGCAAAAGCTCACATGATGTCCTAATGCTTTATTTTCTATAAATATGATCAAGTGAGGGAAGATTCTACATAACAGTGTATTGAATAGGTGATATTAAATTAAGCTGCAAAAATAATTGTCGAGAGTTCAGAATTGGTTAAACATCAGGAATATCAATCGTTTTAGACACTATTAGAAACAATCAGCAATGATTAAAATATGTTCAATTTTCAACTGGAAAGTTAATAAGAAAAACCTATTTCTACTAATTAGGAACACTTGCCTCTTGTACATCACGATCTTTTTTAAATTTTTTATTATTTTTTTCACAATCTTATTTTACAGATTATCTTTCTTTCAATTGTGGTTATTTTACAGTTTTGAATTATTAAATCATTTATATCTCATTTTGGTTACCATTATGTTGACATTCTTTTTAAAAAATTGACCAAAACTAAAAATACGAACTAAGATATCACAGAACATAAAGTCATTACAGCAATGGAAGAGAGAAGAAAACATGAACAACCACTCAATTTGTTAATTGCTGCAATTAAAGTGCATCAGTTCATGAAAATAAACAGTAAAAGCACTCCTCCACCTGGTGTGTTTTCATTGAATATACAACACAGGAACCCCTGAAAAATGCTTCATGAGCTAAGGAGTTTTGCTCCACAGCTCCATCTCTATGGGAGCTTCAGAAAATCCAGCTGCATTGGTATCCATGTTATCCTACACTGGGACCAGAAAAATATTTCCTAAAACACAGATGCTATCATAGTATGACATACAGCAACATTCAAGAATAAACTGAGAGGCTATAACTCAGACATAGCTATAAATCACCCTTAACTATTTCATTGTTCTGTGAAACACTCTCATTAGGACTTTTGTTTTTAGCCTGATTGTCAGTCACTCAGTGACGTCAAGAGGAATAGTGGATTTTATGTTGAAAATTCTACTGGTGGAGGTATCCATAGCTACCTACTATCCTTATCCTTTCATCTCTGCACATCAGTACCTTCATCTAGGTGTGTGAAGTCCTTTAATCTCTGTGGCTGAGTTCAGTTCAGAGAGCCACAGACTGGATAAGAAATCTCCTATTTTCTTTGCCTTCTATCCATTTTCATATGAGCACCCATTCTGACCTCCACCCTTAATCACAGTGTTTGAGGCGATGGAGAGTGATGTCAAATGGAGTCAGAATGCCCATGCTCGCAGCCCAGCTAGGAAGAGCTCCACATGAGAATTTGCCACTGCAGCTGCCTTTAACACAAACTGACTCAGGAAGGCAGATATCCAGGATACGATTTTTTTTTCACCTTGGCCCAAGTGATTTCTGCTGTTTCCGTTTCCTCCAGCCGTAATCCAGATCCTAAACCACCTACTAGTGTAAATAAGTCTCTTCTACATGTGGTGGTGTTAGCTCTAGCTGTTACCTTAAGATTCTGCTTCAATCTAGAGACAATCCCACAGAGGATAGACCTATTCCTCCTTCCAGCAGTCTCCAAAGTGAGAAATCCTGGGGTTGAAAATATTTACTTCACTTTCTGATGTTAGAGAATAATGTAGCTATTGTTCTCTGCACTTACTTTATGATCTGTTCAACATAATTTTCATGACTCTCTGAGGAACTTAGATTTTCCCCGGGGGGCGGGGGGGGGGGTTGGGAGGGTGGGGTTGTGCCTATACTCATTGTACATGCATACCTATTTCCTAAGGGGAAAAAAAAAATTGTTAAACATTCTCCCTGGAAGGAAACAAGGATCATTTATGTTTGTCTTTGGAGGAAATACATTTGGGGAAGGCAAGAGCAGACAGATTCATAGAATGCAAATGGATTTGCAAGTATCTCAAAGACTATAACCTGAGGCAAATCTCACAATTTATAAGACATTAACACTTGGATGTATGATAGTTCTGCTAATTCAAAGCTCTTATGCCCAAGTTGGTTTACAAGATCTCGGTCTCCCTAATATCTACTAAACGGGTGCATATGGGGCCAGCGCTGTCACCTTTAAGGGGAGTAAATCCTTTCAAGATGCATATTTTCATCTACTAAAGGAGACTGGGGTGTAAAGTAGTGAGATCATCATAATGACACTGGTGTTTAGTATTTATTGTGTTTCAGGACCTCAGAAATATGCATCACACATACTATTTTAATATGTTATCTCCATGTTACAGATGTGGAGTATGAAGTTAGAGAAATACGTGAATCGTCCATAGTCTTTCAACTCCCAGCACCAAGAATAGTACAGATACTAAATCTTTTGCCCTAATTATTGAAGATATACTCGTTTTTAATAGTTTTTCAATTAACCTCTCAGAGAGGTTTCACTTGCCTTCCTCAATTCTTATGAACTCTTACTGGTTTTGTAATCCTTCTGGAATTCCCATTCATATTTCCCTGGTATGACTCATAACCTCAGAAGAGAATGACTTCTCTCTATTTCTTGCTGTAGGATTCTTTGGTGTACAGTCTGTATGAATCTAATCTCAAAAATGGCTTCTAAATGTTTATACTGTCTTCTAGCTCTAGGATTGTTGCTCCAGTGCTGTTGCACTGGGCAGTTCATATAAGGTGTCCACATTATTCTTTATCCTAGCACATTTACATCCACACAAGGCATAAGTGATTACACAAGTAATGCAAATTAGTTCTTTCAAATAGGCTTTATAAGAGGAAAGCAAAACAGGAAAATTAGGTGACCTGTTGGTCGATAGATGAATCAGAGATGTAGAATTAGTGACACACTAGCACATTATCTTCTTGAAATTATTTGGTAATAATAATCAAATGAGATAATATTTTTTTAATATAATTCATTATTAAAGTTTTTGGAGTTAACATCTTTATTAATAGTAGGTGCATCTTCAGGGCACCTGTAGACAGAATAATGCACACGCGCGCGCGCACACACACACCCCAGTTGTTAATATCTGAATTCTAGGAATTTAGTTAAAGATCTTGAAATGCAAAGATTATCATGGATTATTCACAGGGGCCACTATAATCACAAGAATCCTTGTAAGAGGAAAGCAGGAGGTCAGAGAGGAAGAGAACATGCTATGCTGTTGGTTCTGAAAATGGAACCAAAGAATGTCGGCAGACTGGAAAATTTAAAGGACAAGGAAATAAATTGTTCCCTGGAGCCTCCAAAAAGAACACAACCCTGTAAGACCCATTTTAGACATAGATCTTTAGAATTACAGGATATATATTCATGTTGTTTTAAGCCACTAAGTTTGTTGTAATATGTTTCGGCAGTAATGACAAAGTAATATATGAATGATGTTTTATTTTCAGTATTGTTATAAAAATAAATCTATTTCTGACTTCTGTGGGGACTCCAATAAAAATTCAAAGAGAAACTAGTGATTTCTGTTTTTTATTTGAGCATATAAAGAGCTGGGAAGTCATCAGTCCTGTCTTCACAGAAGAAATCTGAACACACTGAAAACCAAACACTCTTCGTCATTAAAAAAGAAATTAATAAGATGCATTTCATTAAAATTAAAAGGTGTGCTCTGTGAAAGACACTGTTAAAAATATGAAGTCAAGCCACAGACTGGACAAAACCTTTGCACATATAGGAAAAATGACTTGATTTCAAAATATACAAATAACTCAAAACTTGACAAGAAAATAACCCAATTTAAAAATAGGCCAACAGCCTAACAGACATCTCTTCAAGATATACAGATGGCAAATAAGCACATGAAAAGATGCTCCACCATCATATATCATCAGAGAAATGTGAATTAAAATAAATATCACCACACATCTATTAGAATGGCTAAAATCCAGAACACTGATGACAGTAAACACTGATTAGGTTGTGGAGCCCTAGGAACTTCATTCATTGCTGGAGAGAATGCAAAATGGCTCAGCCACTTTAGAAGGCAGCTTGATAGTTTACTATAAAACTAGACATTCTTTTCCCATGTGATCTACCAACTGTGCTACTTGGTATTTACTCAAATGATTTAAGAGCTTATATCTACACAAATACCTGCACACAGATGTTTAAAGCAGATTTATAACTGCCTAAACTTAAAAGCAACCAAGATGCCCTTCAGCAGGCAAATTGATAAATAAGCTGTGGTATATCCAGAGAATGGAATAGCATTCTGCACTAAAAAGAGATGAACTACCAAGCAAAAGCAAAACATAAAGGAAACCTAAATGCACATTACTATTGAAAGAAGCCAATGTGAAAAAACCTACATATTATATGATTTCAACTATATGACACTGTGAAAAGCCAAAACTATGGAAGCAGCTTGAAGATTAGTGGTTGCCAGGGACTAGCAGTGAGGGAGGGATGAAGGGGTAGAGCACAGAAGATTTTTAGGGAAGTAAAATTTCTCTGTATGATGCTATACTGATGGATACACATGATTATACACTTGTCCAAACACATAGACCGTATACTAGGAGTGAACCCTAATGTAAACAATGCACTCTGCATGATAATGATGTGCCAATGTAGGTTTATCAATGATAACAAGTGTACCATTCTGAAGGGGGGTGTTATGCATGTGTGGAGGCCAGAAGTATATAGATTATCTCTATACCTTCCACTCAGTTTTTCTGTGAATATAAAATCGCTCTAAAAATAAAGTTAATTAAATAAAATGGGCAAAAGATATGAAGAGACACCTTACCAGAAAGATATACAGATAGCAAGGAAGCACCTATACTCAGTAGCACATACTCATCAGAGAATTTCATATTAAAACAAGAATGAGATACCACTCACTGCACATATATTAGAATGACAATGGTCCCAAACCATGGAAATATCAAATGCTAGCAAGGATGCGAAGCAACGGGAACTTTGATTCATTGCTAGTGGGATTGCAAAATGACACAGCCACTTTGGAAGAAAGTTTGGTGATTGATTACAAAACTAAGCATACTCTTACCATTTGATACAGCAAATCATGCTCCTTGTTATTTAGCTGAAGGAGCTGAAAACCTATGGCCACAAAAATCCTGTATGTCAATGTTTATGACAACTTTATTCTTAATTATCAAAACGTAGAAGGCCCAAAGATTAAAAAAAAAAGTTCCAAAGATGTCTTTAATAGGAAGATAAACAAGCTGTGGTGCATCCATGCAATGAAATATTTTTAATAAAAAGAAATGTCCTATAAAGCTGTGAAAATCATGAAGAAACCTTAAAACACATTGCTATGTGAAAGAAGCCAAGCTGAAATGGCTACATACTGTATAGTTTCAACTATGTGACATTCTAGAAAAGGCATAACTACAGAGATATTAAAAAGATCAGTGGATGCAGAAAGAGAAATTAAGGAATAAATTATATTTACAACTGCATCAAAATCAATAAAATACCTAAGAATACACCTATCCAAAGAGATGAAAGACCTGAAAACTGAAAAACACTAATGAAAGAAATTGAAGATGACATGAAGAAATGGAAAGACATTCCATTCTCATGGATTAGAAGAATAAGTACTACTAAAATGTCTATACTACCTACAGTAATCTATGCATTTAATGCCATCCCTTTCAAAACACCACCAGCATTTTTCACAGAGCTAGAGCAAACATTCCTAAAATGTGTATGGAATCACAAAAGACACCAAATAGCCAAAGCAAGTTTGATAAAGAAAAGTAAAGCTGGAGGCATCACAATTCCAGACTTAAAGCTATATTACAAAGCTGTAGTCATCAAGACAGGATGGTACCTGCACAAAAAGAGATACATAGATCAATGGAACATAACAGAAAACCCAGAAAGGAACCCACAACTATATGGTCAATTAATCTTCAACAAAGCATATCCAACAGGAAAAGAGAGTCTCTCCAACAGATGATATTTGGACAAACTGTACAGGAACATGCAAAGAATGAAACTGGACCACTTTCTTACATCATGCACAAAAAATAAATTCAAAACGGATTAAAGATCTAAATATGGGACAGGAAACCATAAAACTCCCAGAGGAGAAAAGAGACAGTAACCTCTTGGACATTGGCCTTAGCAACTTCCTTCTAGATGTGTCTCCTAAGGCAAGGGAAATAAAAGCAAAAATAAACTCTTGGGACTTCATCAAAATAAAAAGCTTATGCACAATGAAGGAAATAACCAACAACACTAAAAGGCAATACACTGAATGGGAGAAGATATTTGCAAATGACCAATCTGATAAAGGATTAGTATCTAAAAATCTATAAAGAATTTATCAAACTCAACACCCCAAAAATGAATCCAATTAACAAATAGAAGACACAGACATTTGCCAAGGAAGACACACAGATGGCCAACAGACACATGAAAAAATGTTGATCATCAAAGGAAATAGAATCAAACCTACTATGAGCTACCACTTCATACCTGTCAGAACAGCTAAAATCAACACAAGAAACAAATGTTGGCAAAGATGTGGTAAAAGGGGAACCTGTTGGTGGAAATACAAATGGTGCAGCCACTCTGGAAAACAATATGGAGGTTCCTTGAAAAGTTTAAAACAAAACTACCGTATTGCACTTGCAATTGCAGTACTAGGTATTTACAATGACTAAGGATACAAAAATACTAATTTAAAGATATACAAACACCCTGATGTTTATAGAAACATTATCTACAATAGTCAAATCATGGAAACAGCCCAAGTGTCCATCAGCTGAGAAATGGATAAAGAAAATGTGTGTACACCACATTCTCTTTATCCATTTCACACACACCCCATAACATTATTTAGCCATAAAAAATAATGAAATCTTGCCATTTGCAATGATGCAGATGGAGCTAGAGTATATTATGCTTAAAATAAATCAGAGGAAGACAGATACCATGTGATATCATTCATATGGAATTTAAGAAAAAAAAAGTGATCAAAGAAAAAAAAGAAAGACCAAGAAACAGACTCTTAATTATAAAGAACTGATAGCTACCGGAGCGGAGGGGAGTAGGGGATAGTTAAATAGGTGATAGAGATTAAGGGGTGCACTTGTTGTAATGAGCAGGGGGTGTATGGAAATGTTGAATCATTAAATTCTACACCTGAAACTAATATTAAGTGTGTGTTAAATAACTAAAACTTAAAAAAAAAATTTAAAAAAATAAGAAGATTAGTGGTTTCTAGGGGTTTGAGGGGAGAGAGGGAGAGATGAATACGCAGAACACAGATCTGTAGAGCAGTGGAACTATTCTGTAGGATACTGTAATGGTGGATACGTGTCATTATACATTTGTCAAGACTCATGGCGTGTACAACACAAAGAGTGAAAGCTAATGTGAACTGTGGACTTCAGTAAATTAAACAATTTATCAATATTGGCCCACCAATTATAACAAATGTACCACAAATAATGCAAGATATTAAACATAAGATAAATTGTGTGGAGAAGGATGAGGGAGTACTTGGAATTCTTCCAATTTAGCGCTCGATTTTTGTGTAAGCCAAAAACTGCATTCAAAGTCCATTAATTTTAAAGAAGGACATTTCTGACTTATCTAACAATTTAAAATCAATTTAAATCTGTTATTCAGGTGAAAGTCCTTTGTAAAGAGAACGCTTTCAAAACTAAAGGAAATGCTTAGCTAGCGACCACAGAAAAAGACACTTTCTATAAAAATTAACCTAATGAGAATTGCTCACTATTGTTTCATTAATCCAGAGGGTTTTTTTAGCACCATGAAATGTAAGTGATGTTAGTTATTTCAAACTTATCTCCCATCTCTTGGGGTCAACCCAAACCATTTTAAGATGAATTGATTCAAACACCAAAAATATTGGTAGGAAAATTTATCTAAGAATCTTTACAAGTGAGCTAATCTTGCCACACTGACAATTACCCATAAGCCAGAAATAAATGTTAACGTTAAGTCCATCCTCAAAGTCTTAGCTTCCAGACCCATTCAAATATTTTCATATGGACTTCATTGACTTGGTCATAATGTGAAATGTGTAAGTTGTTTATATAATTCTGGTTGAATTAAAGATTTCCACAACTTTTCACCATTTACGTGGATATTACTTCAAACAGAATTTAGAGTTTCTTGTTTATTTCACTGTCCTCACAACTGGGGAGAATAGAAGCATATTGCTCTTCAGTATTTTCTTTATTAAAATTATGGTCTTGGGATGCCAGATTGAGCACCTCTCATTACGGTAACATAATCAATAAAGACAGCTTTTCGTGATAGTTATCAACTGAAACATTTAATATTTTATTGTGGAAAAATATACATAAAATTTTAATGATTTTTAAATATACAGTTCAGTGCTATTGAATCATTCACATTGTGAGTCATCCCCATCACCCATCTTCAAAACTCTCTCATCCCAAACAGAAACTGTCCTCATAGAATAATAGCCCCCTATTCCAACCCCCCCCAGTCCCTGTAATCATTATTCTATTTGTTTCCATAACTCTGACTATTCTAGGTATTTCTTTTGCTGCCAGCTTGCTAAGTACTTGCTAAGTATTGTTGAATTTTTCAGAAAACCAATTTGTATTTTCATTGCTTTTCTGTTGAGAGTTTTTCTATTCCCTAGTTTATTTACTTCTGCCCTAATCTTTATTATTTCCCTCCTCCTGCTAATTCAAGATTTGATTTTTTTTTTCCCCTAGTCCTTTGAGGTATAAAGTAGGGCTCCTGGTGTTTGTCTGAGATGCTACAATCTCCCTATGAAGTATGTTGGAATGTTTGCCTTCTCAGCCTCCCCAGCATGACCACCAAACCTGCCATTCCCATCAGGGCACTAAATCATACCAGATGGAAAACCACCACTCAGGCCATCCCCTGAAAGCCAGGAAGTAATACCCATGGTCCACTCATCTCTTTCCCTCCAGAGGGACAGTATTGTTAGGAATCTTCTGGTCATGCCACACTGGGCCAGCGATGTAGAGCAACTTGGGCAAGAAAAAATGCCATCAATTTGCCTGACCACTCTACGATATCTCTTCTTGGCTTTGTGCTTGTCTGGGTGCTGCAGCCTCTTAACTGGTTTTTCGCAATAGCAATTTGATCAATATAGTATAGTCTCCATGGAGGAACAAGAGCTCAGAAATTTCTGTTCTGCTACCTGGCTAATGAAACTCTGATAATTCTCATCATCAAATCATGCCTCTTCTAGGGGAATTTTGAGTTTTATTGCAACAACAACCATATCTCTTGGAGAAAAGGAGAAAAGTTCCCTGATACAAAATTCTACCTTCCTTTATATTGTCCTCTTTTTTTGCAATGCTTTGTTGAAGGCAGCCTTCATCTGAGCATTTCTCAGACTGTAAATGAGAGGGTTCAGCAATGGGTTGAAGAGGGTGTAAAACAGGGTAAGGATTTTCTGCTGCTCCTCACGTTGGCTATTGTCTGGAACCAAATAAACCATCATGGCTATGCCAAAGTAGAATCCAACCACACAGAAGTGGAAGGAGCAGGTGGAAAAGGCTTTTCTGTGCCCTTCCTTTGTTTGGATCTTCAGGATGGCCGAGAGGATGCGCATGTAGGAGACCAACATCAGAGAAAGGGGCCCAACTAAGACAAACACGCCACCAGCAAAGACTAAGACTTCATTGATCCAAGTGTCACCACAGGCCACTTTGAGGACAGAGAGGATTTCACAGAAGAAGTGGTTCACTTCCTGGGGCCCACAGAATGTCAACTTTAGGAAGAGAATTAGATGCACTAGGGCCAAGGAAAACCCACATGCCCAGGTAGCAATGACCAGGACCACGCACACTCTCCAGTTCATGATGACGGTGTACTGGAGAGGATGGCAGATCGCCACAAACCGGTCGTAGGCCATCACTACCAAAATTAGGCACTCTGCACCAGCAAAAGTCACAAACAAAACTATCTGCATAGTGCATGAGACAAAGGAGATCGTTTTTTTGTGTTTCACTAGGTTTTCCAGCATATTGGGCAGATTGCTGGAAGCATAGCATATGTCAATGATAGCCAGATGAGAAAGGAAGAAATACATGGGGGAGTGCAGCCTGAGGTCTAGCCAAATGAGTCCCAAGATCATGCCATTTGCCAGCAAATTAAAGATATATAACAGGGAGAAGATACAAAAGAGGAGCACTTCAATGTCTTCACTGAGCTGGAATCCCACTAGGATAAATTCTGTGATCCACGATTGGTTGCCCTCCATTCCTTAATGATAGTTTATAAAGGACTAAAGTGGGATAGAAAAGTCAGAGCTGGTCACCAATGAAAATTGAAGTTATTTACCTCAAAATGAACTCAAAGGAGGCTTGTATGCTTGTCCCTACTTGACTTCTTTCTCCTCCAATTATTTTTTTAGTTTAAAATTTTTATTCTGAAATAATTCAGACTTTCAGATCAGTATCCAAAAATTAAAACAATACTACTATATACATATTACCAGATTGTTTTAAATCTTTATCATTTCTTTTTCTCCATATACACATTCATTGTTTTCTGGACCACATAAGAGTAAAATGTAGCCACAATGCCAATTTGTCCCTAAACTCAATTGATTTTTTTTTTTTCCTAAAGAACAAGATTTACTAATCTATCTTCAGGATAATTTTAAAAAATCAGGAAATGTAACATTAACGTGATTCTGTATTCTAGATACAGATTTTTCTGTCCCTCTAGACCAAGGCATAATCTAATATCATGCATTTTGTCTCCTCTAATCTGAAATAATCACTCAGCCTTTACCTTGAAATTGATATTTTTGAATGTATGTCTCTTGATTTGGGTTTTCCATTGATTACCCATTTTTTAGTTCAAAATACACATTTCTAATAAAATTTTTAAAAAGTTTCCTTCTTAATGGCTTCCATTAATACCCAGATAATATTAATCCATCCCAATATCAGTGATACTAATGTAGATCTCTAGTTAAGGTGGTGTCTCCAGGTTATCTCCATTATAAAATTACTACTCCAGAATTTTAAGCACTTTCCTACTTCTGGCTAAGTTATTCTAGCCTCATCTTGTACATTTCTCACTTCAGCTTGAAATCCATTATTTCACGAAAAGGGTCTAGTTTCTTTTAGTGAAGAACTGTATTTTCAGAAAAATATCGGATTATTTTTTTATTAGATCTTTAACCATATTTTTATGATTGTTGCCAAATTTCCAATATTCCCCATTTAATTAGTAAAGCATATAACTTAGCACACAAACTATTAAAGGAGATAATGAAGTCTTATTTAATCCTAATGCATCTTTACAGACTTCTTTGGAGAGCCAAATCTGTTTTTACTAAATTAAGATTAAAGAAAATGATCTGGATATTATGCAGTTTATTTTGGGAAAATGGATACTAATAATCCCAGAATCTTACCATCTTGCTTAATTTTTTTTGTTTTTCTTTATATTTAGATACTCATAGACTTGGTAATTTCTGATTCACAGATTAGTTTCAATAGTCTGGTTTGCTGTGTGAATGAAAAAGTACCTACCTACCTCATATGAGATTTTGACATCAAATTTTCAAAAATATTTTAGTAAAACATGAAATGCAATAAAAGACTAAAGAGATGATACTGTGAAACATAGCCAAAGGTGATCATTGTTAATAATTTGCATATAGTGTTTCATTACTTATTGTACATGTTTTCATACAAAATTAAAAATTAAATGAACAGTATTATCTCTCTCATTATCATTTGCTGTACATTTTCCATGACAAAATATTTTTCTACAACATACGGACAGTTGCATATTTTATATCTTAACTAATTTAATATATTACCTTCTAGCAATATTGTATGCAATATACATTGTGTGCAACACTAAATTTTATAAATTTTGTGTATCTTTTATTATTTTCCTATAATAAACTCCTAAACATCAAAGTTTCTGGTCAAGTCTATCTCCATCATTCTCTGTCTAAAAAAGCAAATAGGCAAGGATAAAAAAAATCTAGACATATCAACATCAGAAGAAATCAATCAGGGGGATATAATCTGATGATCATGACTCGAATCTCAAACTCCTCTTTCCTATGAAGTTGTCCCACCTTAGCTTTTCAGTGGTCATGCTCTCAAGTTTTTATATGATTTAGTCCAAATTGGTATAAGATGTACTTCTTTCAGTTCATTCTCTCATCTTTATATTAAATACCAAGAAAGAGTAAGACTAGTTACTGGAAAGTGGGACTTTATGAAGTTTAAGAATAATCAGACTACAATGTAGGTAACTTCTGGGTTACTGGATTAAATCTGACTTTCTTCATCTACCTCCAATCTCAGGAAGCTGATTACAACTGGGACATTTGGCTGGATGTCTTTCTGCCCAAATGGTTCCATGTGGAAGTAGTTATCCCAACACCACCTATTCAGGACTTTCTTCCTAGACTTCTTTTTACCTATTATTTAAGACCAAAAGATGCACTTTGTTCATTGGTTTTTCTTAATTCCAATTTGTGGTCCAAGAGGTACTCCTGTTTCCTAGATGAATGACAACATGGAATGACTTGGCATTTAAGGCCTATATCATCCATTACACAGAGATTTCTTTACGTATACGGTCATTCAAGTTAAGAATATTTTAATGCGATCAACACCATAGCTCTTTGATACAAAATATTATGTAACTGTGATAGACGTTTACCACACATGGCCAAGGCATGTTTTCTACAAAGCTAACATATTTCCAGATGATAGAAGGTGAATACCTTAAGAGATGGATATAGTTTTAATTCCTATTTCTTGACTTTCTTTTATGCTTATAGTATTAGTAATAAAACTATTCTTGAAATTATTTTATATATCATTATATATCCTTGCGGAGAATGTCTTTTAGAATAGCTGGTATAGGGGTGCCTGGGTGGCTTAGTGGTTGAATGTCTGCTTTTGGCTCAGATTGGTCTGGAATGGAGTCTCACATCAGGCTCCCTGCAGGGAGCTTGCTTCTCACTCTGCCTAGGTTTCTGCCTTTCTGTGTCTCTCATGAATAAATAAATTTAAAAATCTTAAAAAAAAAAGGAATAGCTGGTATAATTCTTGATTAAACACTCAAGTGTTTGTTAAATGGAAGAAACAATTTGTGTATATATACTTATACATACACACACACACACACACACACACACATATATCAGGTCACATGTCAGCATTACACTGTTCCACACAGAGTTTTACATATCTCAAGGGTCATAAACCTCAAACAGATACCAAAAATTACAATGTCAAAACTCTCAAAATTATTCTAGTTTTATGAATTCATGTTTTACTACAGTTTATCTAACTCTCCACATAAGCATCATCTATCTATTGAGCAAAACATGAATTCTACGTTACTAGAAAGAAGTTCAAAATTAGAATTTAATCATTTGAAAACTGCTTTCTTACAAAGATGCTATGCACGATTCATGTAATTTTAATACAGGGTTTCTACAGGGTGTTCTTGAATAAGCTTTGGGGGTATAGACAATAGCGTGTATCTGCAGATAATATGGCAACACCTAAAGGAATTAATGTCTTGTAGTTGCTTTGAAGTTATGCCTAGGAGAAAGTTTCAGGCAAATTGTTTTATTGAAAAATGAGCTTATAGGAAATAAAAGAACCTAAGAAGGAAACTTGGCAACACATGTGGCAACATTTTGAACCTTTGAAAAAATATCGGCATTAAAGGAGGTATCAGTTATGAGGGTAGTGGTCCTTTAGGAACACTGAGTCTAACAAAATTGTAGACATAGTCCCAGATGCCAGTGTTTCTATAAATATGATTGTATTTGCAAGGGTTTCTATAATTGTGCTTTAGGTTTGTAACATTATCAAGTTTTGCTACAACTACAAAACATTATGGTGTGTAAAACCGGCATAGTAACATCTTGACTTTTTAGGTTAGGTATTTTTGTGTCTGAATTAATTAACTCTTATCTTCATCTCCATTACTATATTTTCATTTCACTGAAAAATACTTTTAGAAATAGTGAAAGTAGATTAAATCTTTTAAGTAAAATCTTTTAAGTAGTGGTGCTTCTAAAAGTATTTTAGAAAAATACTTTTAGAAATAGTGAAAGTAGATTAAATCTTTTAAGTAATGCAGCTCTGAAATAGAGAAGAAAATTTTAAGAAAGCCTGAAAAAAATCTCCCCTTTCCAACAGAGAATAAGTTAATAGCAGTTCAGAAAACAAAGATCTGAGTGGTCAGTATGAGCAGTTCACCCCCCAGGGCAGTCCTGTAACTGCCAGGGAGCTTTACTCTGTTTCTCCAACTGTAGCCAGAGATATTGGCACTTATTCTATCCTACTTTGTGGTAGGGACAAATGGTTGTATCAAGGATTGTAATTACTGAGCCTATATTGAGTGATAGCCTAGGAACATTTTGGTAAGAAACAACTATGTAGCAAACTTACCTCTTACAGGGTTTGGTCAAGGAAAAGACTTGGCTATACCTATTACTAGAATTTTGCTTTCCATTAACAGGTTACTCTACCAATATCTTCTTCTATGTTAGTTAATAGAAGGTCCTTTGATTCTTTGGGCCACATCAAAGCCTTATCCAGGAGAAATGCCTGCATATGAAACCTCTCCTACTTTCCAGATTCCTTCTCCAACAGTAGAGTTGGCCTAATTTGGAGCCCACCACTCAACAACACTGAGAAGTGAAGAGAAAGCTACCAAAGGATCACATGGTCCCTGCCACACACAGCTCAGTGGGCAGAAGCTCCTGGAGCTGGTGAAGCATGGAATCAGGGTATCTAGTCCACCTGTCTGCAAGGCAAACTTTGAGTCAGAAGAACTCAGGATATTTCACTCAGGAATGTCACTCCACTTAGGGTGATATCAGTCAGGCTGATTTCTGCTGCCACCTGTTCTACTTCAATTATCATACTGAAAATCATCCCCCAGTGCAAATAAATCTCTCTACATCAGCAGATGTAAGCACTTGCGAATCTACTTTGATCAAAATCAGATCCTTCAGAGTTAAGTTACATAAGAGGTTGTAGAAGTCTGCAGAGGAGAAATCTCAGATTCAGGAGCACTTAACTACAATTGCTGGTGGCTTTGTGACACAACATGAAATTCTAAATTAAACCACTAGGAATAAAGGTTTTATTTAAATTAGCTAAGAACTCAAATTCCCAGAAGAACCATGAGATATCATAGGTCTTTACTTCTCCCTAAAGGGGGGTGGGGGAGAAATCCCTGAAATTTCTCTCTCTGGAGAACAAAGAATTTGTCTAATTGACCTTGGAGGAAAATGCTAGGAAGAGGTGGGGCACATCCTACCATCATGCTCTTTATACTCACAGACTTTGAACATCTCATGAGTGAAGGGGAAAAAAAAAAACCCACAAACCTAAAGGAGATATCACAAATTATAATATTAAAGCTTTCAAAATGACTGTAGTTTTATGAATTCATGCTTCTCTTCAGACTTGTGAAGGTCTAGGAGAGGCTGGAATTTTGATTGTTGAGAGGTAGTTTCCACGAACAGATAATGGCAAACCTGAGAAAGAACAGATCTCAAAGTCAAGGTGTAGCTCTATTTGCAAGAGGGTGTGATGTGTGCAATTATAGAAGGACTGTAATAACCATAAGCAATAATTATTGAGTATTTTATTTCAGATAATGTGCCAAATGCTTTACATGGAATATATATATTTAATTTAATAATTTACAGCCAGGATGACTCAAGTTTAAGTAAATTAAATCAGCAGTTCCCTAATCTTTAGGTCAGGGACTCATTCTCTTAAATTGTCCATGAGATCAAAATCATTTTCATAATAATCTAAGATATTACTCTCTTTCTATTCTCATTCACTGATGAAGGCATAGTGGAGTTTTTCAAAGGCCACATGACACTTTCCATTTTAAGACTGGATATAGAAGCAAATACAAAAATCTTGCTATCCTTGATAAACATTAAAGGATTTTATAAAAAATATAAAACAATGCATCTTTTCACTCTTGTTTTAAATATATATTATATGATGCAATTATTCTTTGAGTGATTTAAAGGTCATAAAATTATTTTGATTTCTAGTATAATAAATACCAAGTACTCACATAAACCAAAGTTTCTTCAGGTCTTCAAGGATATTTACAGTTGTGAAGTTATCTTAAAACCAGACAATTAAAAGAACCATTGACAACCTGCCCCAGCCAGAGCTGCAGTCAAATGATGTCTGTCCAGCTTCAAAGCATGTTAAGGTTTGTTTTGTTTTTATTGCTACTATAAGAAATTTTCATGTGAAACCCAATCCCATTGATTGAGAATGGACCAAGAAGTAGGAAAAGCTTCATCTATAGTTTTTCTCATGGTTCCTTCCTTTTTCCTAGATTGTGGAGTCGTTTTCTACTTTTTTCACCATTAAAGGATATTGAATTTCATCAAATGCCTATTCTCCGTTAATTAGATGATCATGTGTTTTTTCCTTTCATTCTATAAATGTGGTGTATTATGTTGATTTTTGTATGTAGAACTAAGGCTGCCTTCTAGGGATACCCTTCCCCACCACCCACCTGCCCGCCCACCCTCCATACAGTATGATGTTTTTAGTATGCTCCTGGATCCAGATTCTGGTTATTTGGGAATTTTTTACCTATTTATATAGAAAAGCAGTTTTCTTGTTTTGTAGGTTTTTTTTTTTCTGACTTTTATAACAGGGTAATACTAACCTAGAATAAGTTAGGAAGTGTTCCCTCCTCTTCAGTACTTTGGAAAAGTTTATGAAAGATTTTTTATTTGTTTAAACAGTGGTAATATTCACCAATGAAATCATCTGGTCTAGACTTTCATTGCTGGGTAGTTTTTAATTACTTATTCAATCTCTTTACTAGTTATGGATCTATTCAGATTTTCTATTTCATGTGGAGTCTCTATAGGTTGTATGTTTTTAGGAATTTACCCATTTCATCAGGTTATATAATTTTCATGGTACTCTCTTTTTAGAATGCACCACCGGGGGCGGGGTGTGTGTGTCCCATGTCCCATAAATTGACATATTCTGTTTTTGTTTTCAATAGTTTCATGGTCAGGAAGCCTGGGTGGCTCAGTGGTTGAGCATCTGCCTTTGGCTCAGGGAGTGATCCTGAGGTCCTGAGATCGAGTCCTGCATTGGGCTCCCTGTGGGGAGCCTGCGTCTCCCTCTTCCTATGTTTCTGCCTTTCTGTCTCTCTCATGAATAAATAAAATCTTAAAATAGTTTCAAGGTATATTCTAATTTTTTGTATTTTCTCCTTTGAAAAAATCAGTTGTTAAAAAGCATGCTCTCTAATTTCCATGATTTTTTTGGTTTTCCTATTATTATTGATTTCAAGTTTTATTCTACTGTGATCGGAAAAGATGCTTTGCATAATCTCAGTCCTTTAAATTTATTAAAACTTGTTTTTTCTTTACATACAAATATTTGTATATGAATATAAGATGATTATAATAACCTTTTCCCCCTAACTTTCTAGGGGGGAAAATACATCTATTTTACCTTACGAAGGGAGACTGAAACAAGGGCCTATTAGGGCACCTGGGTGGCTCAGTTGGTCAAGCAGTGGCCTCTTGATTTTGAGCTCAGGTTATGCTCTCAGTGTCCTGGGATCAAGCCCCTCAGCCTGGACTCCCTACTCAGTGGGGAGTCTGCTTCTCCCTCTCTCCCTCTGTCCCCCACCCCACTTGTGCTCTTTCTCATGCTCTCAAATGTTTGAAAAAAAATAAAATAAAACAAGGGATTTTCTTTTTGCTTGACAATACAATTCATAAAACCATACAAGTATTTGTTGTGGGCATTTCCATAATTAGTTTTTTAAATGTTTGATTTACAGGATGCCTGGGTGGCTCAGCAGATAAGCATCTGCCTTTGACTCAGAGCATTATCCCAGGGTCTGAGATCAGGTCCCACATCGGGTTCCTGTGGAGAAACTGCTTTGCCCTCTTGCTTGTGTCTCTGCCTCTTTCTCGGTCTCTCATGAATAAATAAAAATCTTTTTTAAAAAAGTAAATAAAATGTATGATTTACCTATTCCTAGAAAAATTAAGTTTTTGGGAAGCTTACTTGACAAAAATAATCTGGACTATTTCTCTTTATAAAATCAGTTCCTAGAAATAAAAAATGAGGGTCATAAGCATATTTCCCAAATTTTGTGATTAATACTGATTTCAAAATCTATGACCATCAGTTTAACACCGTCAGTTATCATATGAATGAAATGGTAAAAATAGATTTTAAAAAATTACAATGTAATATATTCTGACAATCAAATATTCTGGTGCTAGTAGACCCAGAATTCTACAAATAGCTGTCATATTTATAAACATAAAAATCACCATGTCAAGTTTCTATATTCAAAAACATCTGTTTGTGAATATCTTTTCCAATTACAAATTAAATAAACTGAATTATTGATTCTACTTAAGAAATATCTATCTTAGTTTGGGTTCCTCCAGAAGCCAACTCTGAGACAATTATTCATCTACATGTGGTTTTTAGAAGGTAATCCCAGGAAATACAAGTAGAGGTGTGGGAAAGGGGGAGAACCAAGAAAAGCCAGTCCCTGAAGGGTAGGTGATCAAGTAGGACAACACTGTAGTAACATGCACTTGAACCTAATGGGAAAATCTTGGAAACTGTGTAGAATATGCACCTTGGTGTGAAGCTACCTGGATGGCAAGGGCGGGGGGGTGGCGGTAAATCTCCTTGAAGCTGAACTGATACATTAAGTTGAATCAGTTCTTTGATTGAAGGCCTTGGAGTGGATGGGCCAGTCGTTAGCGCTCTCTTGCCCTGCCCAAAAGGCTAGAAAAGTGGCTCTGGAGGCCAAAATGATCAAGCAAAGAAATTCAGATGCTGGCACTTGGAAGTCAGGAGTCAGGCCCATGTACACTCAAGGAGGAACACAAGGTATTATGGATGGGCCACCCACAGCACCAGCTACAAAATCCAGGGAAAATTGTGTGATCAGTACTGAGTTCCACAAAGGGTTTCTCTGATTTCAAATCTATGAATGATTTAATTTGTCCTTATTATATGAATAAAATGCTGTAAATGAGGATTTTAAAAATCATGGTGTATCATTTCACCTTTGAAATCCAAAATCTGATTGGACAACAAGCAGGGGACCAAGTATGATTTTCTGGTTCTAAATTGAAGGAGATAATTAATTTTTTTTAAAAAAATACATATATGCTTAATGATTTTTATAAAAAATTATAGTAGAATAGATATTAATCCATAGTTAAGTCAAAAATACAGTTTTCTTATTTCAAATTTGGCTTTACTTACATTCAACCTACTAGCCTCCAACAGGTGTCTCCACCTATAGAATTTTATAAAACTTCTGTTTGGATAAAATTTATGGGATATTATCTAATTTTAGCTCCTGTAATTTACCATAAATGAGAAAAATATTTCTGCATATTCGGTATGTACTGAGAATGAAGTGGCAAATCTGTATAAATGAATTAAAATTTCCAGTTTATTACTCTAAAAGTGTTCAACAGACAGACTCAACAATTAGGAAGGCACACGTAGGATGGTATATAGGTGATATATAATGTTCATGGAGTTCATTTTCAGGGGATAGGAAGGAAGGGAGTCATCCTTCAAACATGAAACTGCAGAAAAGCCTAATTTTTATAGCATTGTCATCAGAGAAAAACAAATACACTGATTTCAGATATGAACCCTAAATTAAAAAAATCAAATGTCAAATACAGCATATTGCAGGCACTGATTTACAATTAACTTATTATAGTGACAAATTTCTGTGTTGTATGCAGGGAGAAGAGGGCAGAGGTTTTCTTACATAATGATAGCTTATGAGTCCCTCAAGCAATATTGAGTTAGCTAACTAGTAAAAACGATTCTAAGGCTTTCATCCAATTTCAATGCAGATCTTTAACATCCAAAGTTTGGGTAATAATGTTACAATTAATGCCATTAAAACTTTCAATGTTATTAATGTCAGCCCAACCATTAAAAGCCTCCATGGTGGCTGCTGCTTCCATGGCTAGTTCTCCTCTGCCCTTGTGTCCTCAGTTGGGACTGCTTGAGGCCTTAGCTACTTAGTTTAATGTAGAATCTCTTCCATACAAATTCATAAATTTATACATAAATCAAAAGACAGCTTCTTTCCTCTTGCTAATAGTACCCTGATGACATTGCCTGATTCTTTGGCTTTCAGAGCAGAGTGGGACTCTCAATAGCTATCCTTCTTCATTGTCTCTCTCCAATGCTCCCAATTATCTGCTTTTAGCTTCTCAGTCCAGCTCTCAAAAGATTCAGTCTTAAAATTCACGGTATGTTTCAGGCATGTTGTCATCATAGATTAGAAGAATATATTTGTCACCTTGCATATTATATAAGAATCTATACGGAAGATTCAGTTAATGTATTTAAATCTCTACATAATTTTAATGTATTTAGAATTATTTGGAAAAAAAGAATTATTTGGTAAAAAAAAATAAGTAGCATCAATAATTGTGATATTATAAAATGATCATTGGAGGGTTTTATCTCTAATATTTACAATTCCTAGAACTTTTCCCACCCTCCCTCAGGTCTGCAGAGAATTGATCACTGCTTTTCCCTGACTTATTGCAGAAGTGAAACTCTTTTGGTTCTAACCCCTCATACTACCTTGGTGGACTCTCATGTCTTATAAGCTCAGTAGGTGCTACGTAGAATGCCTTTCCAGTAATTTCATATTAACAGATCATTAATTCCCCCAAGCCAAATTTGGTTTAATATCCTTTTAGCCCAATAAAGTAGTAACTTGAATCTCAAGTATAAGAATGTTGACAATATGGACAAAAATAACCACATTATTGCAGTTTAAAGGAAGGTGTTAGAAATTCTATGCCTCATCCCAACAATACAAGCTCTGACAAGATTTTCCTTGATTTTCTTCATTTTCCTTTTGTTTTCTGTAAAATTTAAAGTAATTAAAAATATATATTTCATTTGTTCTGTTATTTTTTTTTAAAGGACTTAAAATAAATGTGAAAAGCATAAAAAGCAAAGGCATTTCCTGAATATGTTACCAGGTACAAACGCATGTGAAACAGATAAATTGTTCCTGTAATAAGGATGTTTTACCATATTTTCACCAGCTAGAACTTTCTCCCCAGATCTGGTAAGTGACAGTAGTGGTCACATTATCCCACTCTAGGATCTGAAAAAGGGTTCCCCCGAGGCTGAGGACCATCATATAAAGGGAAAAAAAAATCTATTTGGTCATCTGTACCAGCTTCAGGGCTGCAAGAAGTAATTATGAAATCTTTCTCCAATAGCTACAGGATTACTTCCCGCAACTTACTAACATCTCCCTCCTGTGTAGCAGAGAAAAAGACCCTAATGTTCCTTACTTCGCTGGCTGGAGAATATTTCTAGAATACAGTAGAAACACTTGGTTCTCAGCAGGGGAAGAAATGAAATATAGGCCAAGGACAAATGACATAACACCTCTGCATTCACCATCATCTGTAATGTGAGACAAGAGGATCAGATGGCCCTTATGCCCCTTTCAGTTTGATACCATGAACCAGGGGCAGTTAGTGTCACCAACCCCTTCCCATGAATGACCAGAGTGGGATTAAGAGGAGCCAGACACCTATCGTCATGGGTAACATATCACTCTGAGTCTCCCAACCTAGTGGAGAAAAATGGGTCTTCACAAAAGTAACCTTTCTACTTCCTAAGCCTATAAATTTCTGCTCTACATTTCATTCTGAATCTGGCAGGCCTTGTTACAAGTCTAGAGGAATTATAGCAATATGCACAAGAACCCAACCCAATTTCCACATAATCAAGAAGGCTTAGGGAAATTCTCCCTCTGCCTATGTCTCTGCCCCTTTCTCTCTCTGTGTCTCTTATAAATAAATGAATAAATAATTTATTATCTTAAAAAAAATCGGGCTCCCCACAGGGAACCTGCTTCTCCTTCTGCCTAGGTCTCTCTCTCTCTGTGTGTATCTCATAAATAAATAATTTTTTTTTTTAAAGAAGGTTTAGGGAAGAAAGGGCTCTTCTCAAAATTCCCTCTGGGAGATTAGAGGTCAGCAATCCTTAACACAATAAAAAGAGGATGAAAATGTTCATTTACAGAAAGTGAACATTAGAACAACATATGATAAAGGAAATCACTTACATGCTATATTTTGTCCCCAAAGTATTTGTATCAGTCTCAGAGGTCCTAAGATTCTCTTAGTGGTTAAATACAGTATAAAAGGTACAGCATAAAGCAGTCTATCCACCCATCCATTCATTCGCTGAAGAAATATTTTAGGTACCATTCTAGTCCTAACCATACAATGATAAGCAAGAGAGATAAAGTGTTGTTCCTCCAGGAACTTGCATTTTAGTGGGGAAGATACACACTTGAACAATGGGTGAGGAAAAAAATAGAGCAGTATAGGTGGATAAAGAATCAATTGTTCAAGGATGACCAAAGCTGGCATCTCTACGAGGTGACATTTGGGCTAACGCCTTAATGAAAAGAGGTTTTTATTTTGTTGTATCAGTTATCAGACAAAAGAATCACTTCCTACTATCCATATTCTTTTAAAACTATCCATTTAAAAATAAAGAAGTAGTTTTCAGATTGTTCTCTTACGGAAGACACTTCTTTTTTTAGATTCTTGGTACTGCTCACTATAATGATCTAGGAAAGTCCAGAAAAAGATTCATTAGAACTCTGAAAACACACCTAGACTCAAAATAAAGGGATGAGAGCAGGTATTCTATGCAAGTGGAAACCAAACAAGGTAGAAAGTGGGGTAGCCATATGTATCTCAGACAAAATAGACTTCAAGCCAAAGATGCAAACAAGAGACACGGGAGGTCATTATATAATGATAAAACTATCACTATAGCAAGAAGATAAAACATTCATATGTAGATACACCCCTAATATCAGAGCACTGAAATATATTAAATACCAACAGATCTAAAAGGAGAGATAGACCATAATACAATAATAGTAGGGGGCTTCAGCACTCCTCTATTAGCAATAGATAGTTCATCCAGACAGAAAATCAACAAGGAAACATTGAAACTGAACCACATTTAAAAACAAATGGACCAAACAGTCGTTTAAAGAACATTTCATCCAACAGCAAGACAGACATTCTTCAAGTGCACCTGAAATATTCTGCAGTATAGCTCAAATGATAGAACACATGACAAAAAACAAATCTTAGCAAATTTAAGTTTAAAATCATACCAACTTTCTGACCACAGTGGTATAAAACTAGAAATCAACAGTAATAGGAAAAGTGGAAAATTCACAAATCTGTGGAAAGCAAGCACATTTCTAAATAATGAATGGGTCAAAGAAACCAAAAGGAAATAAAATCTTAAAATGAATAGAAATGGACATATTATATGAGTTATGGGATGCAACATAAACTGATAAATACATATGTTAAAAATCAGAAATATCTCAAATAAACAGCCTAACTTTATACCTCATGGAATGCGAAAAAGAGCAAATGAAGCCCAAAGTTAGCAAAAAGAAAGAAAGAAAGATCAGAGTAGAAATAAATGAAATACCAGAAAAACAACAGAAAAGATCAATAGAATAAGAGCTGGTTCTTTGAAAAGACTGACAAAACTTTAAGCTAGATTAATAAGTCTAAAAATCAGAAATGAAAGAGGGAACATTACACCTGTATTATAGAAACACAAAAATCGAACAGACTATCACAAATAATTATATGGCAACATATTAGGTAAACTAAAAAATGGATAAGTTTCTAGAAAAAAAAATAGATAACATTCTAGAAACACATAACCTATCAAGACTGAATCAGGAAGAAATAGAAAATCTGAACAGATCATAATGAATAAGGAGATTAAATCAGTAACCAAAAACCTCTCAAAGCAGAAAACTCCAGGACCAGTTATATTCACCAGCAAATTCTTCCAAACAATTTAAGAAGAATTAACACCAAGCTTTCTCAAACTGTTCCAAAAACTTTTTATTTTATTTTATTTATTTATTCATGAGAGACACAGAAAGAGAGGCAGAGACACAGGCAGAGGGAGAAGCAGGCCCCATGCAGGGAGCCCGATGTGGGACTTGATCCTGGGTCTCCAGGATCATGCCCTGGGCTGAAGGCGGCGCTAAACTGCTGAGCTACCTGGGCTGCCCCTGTTCTAAAAACTTAAAGAGGGGGGAACACTTCCAAACTCATTCTATAAGGCTAGTATTATTCTGATATTAATGCCAGATAAAAACATAAGAAAACTATAGACCAATATCCCTGATAACTATAGGCAGAAAAATTCTCAAGAAAATATTAGCAAATCAAATTCATGAGCACATTAAAAGGATTATGCCCCATGACCAAGTGGGATTTGTCTCTGTGATGCAAGGATAGTTCACACATGCAAATCAATAAATATGTCACATTAATAAAATGAAAGATAAAAATCACATAATCAGCTCAATAGATGCAGAAAAATCATCTGACAAAAACCAACAGCCTTTCATGATAAAACCCTCAGTAAATTAGATATAGATGAAACATACCTTAACATAATGAGGGTCGTCTACAACAAACCCACAGGTAACATTATACTCAATGGAGAAGACTGAAAGCTTTTCCTCTAAAATCAGGAACAGACAAGGATGCCTTCTCTTACCTCTCATTCAAAGTCCTACTGGAAGCCCTATAACTAGCACAATTAAACGAGACAAAGAAAAGGCATCCAAATCAGAAAGGAAGAAGTAAAATTGTTATTGTTGTAGATAATATGATTTTGAATATGAAAAATTCCAAAAACTCAACAAAAAAACTATTGAAATTAACCAGTGATTTCAGTAAAGTTGCAAGGTGTAGAATTAACATGTAGGAATCTATTGCATTTCTATATATGAATGATAAAACATCTCAAAAAAAATCAAACCATCCCATTCATAATAACATCAAAAAACAATAAAATACTTCAGAATGAATTTAACCGAGGAAATGAAAGTTCTATACTATGAAAACTATAACACTTTGTTGAAAGAAATTGAAGATACAGAAACAAAGACCTCTTATGTTCATGGATTAGGAGACTCATTATTGTTAAATAGTCCATACTACCCAAGGCCATCTATAGTTTCAATGCAATTACCATCAAAATACCAACAGCATTCTTCACAGAAATAGAAAAAACAATCCTGAAATTCATTTGGAGCCACAAAAGATCCAGAATTACCAAAGCAATCCTGAGTAAAAAGACAAGGCTCTTATTTCAAACTATATTACAAATCTATAGTAATAAAAATAGTATGTACTGGTATAAAACAGACACACAGGCCAACAGAACAGAGAGCCCAGAATTAAACTTCAATATATATAGTCAACTAAAATTTGACAAGGGAGACAAGAACACCCAATGGGGGAAAGGGTGATCTCTTTGATATATGGTATTAGGAAAAAAGGATAGCCATAGGTTAAAGAATAAAATTGGACCCCTATCTTATACCAGTCAGAAAAATTAGCTTGTAATGGATCAAAGACTTATGTCTAAGATCTGATACTATAAAACTCCTAGAAGAAAATATAGGGGGATCCCTGGGTGGCGCAGCGGTTTGGCGCCTGCCTTTGGCACAGGGCGCGATCCTGGAGACCCGGGATCGAATCCCACGTCGGGCTCCCAGTGCATGGAGCCTGCTTCTCCCTCTGCCTGTTTCTCTGCCTCTCTCTCTCTCTCTCTCTGTGACTATCATAAATAAAAAAAAAAAAATTACTAAAAAAAAAAAAAAATATAGGGAGGAAGCTCCTCAACATTGGTCTTGGGAATGATTATTATTGTTTTGAGTATAGTTGACACACAAATTCATAGTTTCAGGTTTACAACCTAATTGTTTGACAAGATTATACATTAAACTATGTTAGTGACAAATGTAGTTGCCATCTATCCCATTACATCACTATTGCAATACTCTTGACTATATTCCTTATGCTCTGCTTTTCATTCCTGTGACCTACTCATTCCAAAACTGGACTGTATATTCCTCTTCTGTTTTGACATTTGGCAATAATTTTTTTGGATAGGATACCAAAAGCAGAAATAGAAGGAAAAAAAAGTTCAATAAATGGGACTACATCAAACTTAAAGGCTCTGCACAGAATAATTAACAAAGTGAAAAGGCAATCTATAGAAGGGATGAACATTTTTGCAAACCATGGATCAGACAATAGGCTGATACACAAAATATATAAAGAACTCATACAACTGAATAATGAAAATGAAATAATCCAATTTTAAAAAACGGGAAGAACTAAATTAATGTTTTCTAAAGACATCTAACTGGCCAACTGGTACATGAAAACATGCTCAACATAACTAATTACAATCAGCTAGGAGAATGGCTATCAAGAAGCAAAGAGAAGGACAACTGGGTGGCTCAGGTCATGATCTCAGGGTCCTGGGATTGAGCCTCACTTTGGGCTCCCTACTCAGTGAGGAGTTTCCCTCCCTCTGCCCCTCATCACTCATGCTCATGCTTGTGCATGTGTGAGGTCTCAAATATTTCTTTAAAAAGAAGATAAGATATAGCAAGCGCTGACAAGAATGTGGAGAAGAACTTTTGTACACTGTTGCTAGGAATACAAACTGGTTTAACCACTATGGAAAACAATATGGAAGCTCCTCAAAAATTAAAAATCAAACTATTGGATGACCCAGCAATTCCACTTCTGGGTATATAGCCAAGGAAATGAATCAAGATTTTTAAGAGGTATATGCACTCCGATGTTTACTGCAGCATTATTCACTCTACACAAGATATGGAAATAACAAAAGTCCCTAAAAGATAAATGAAGAAGATCACACACACACACACACACACACACACACACACAGGAAACTCTCAGCCATGAGAAAGGAGCATCCTACCACTGTGACAACATAGATGGACCTTGAACATATTATGCTGAGAGGGGTCAGACAGAGAAAGAAAAGTATGACATCACTTATATGTAGAATCCTAAAAATCCAAAGTTGTTACCAGGAGATGGGGGTTGGGGAGACAGGACAAATGTTTTTAAGGGTATAAACTCACAATGAGTAGTATATATATTCTCTAGAGAATGCATAGTATAGTGAATATCGACAATATTGAATCTAACAAACTTGCTAATAGACACTAGAACTTAATTACCTCGATCATCAAAAAAAGGATAATAATGTAATAAAAGGGCTAGTTATCCCTACAATAGCAATTATATAACATATAAATGTAATGAGTTAATGTTGTACACCTTAAATTTACAGGTTATATGTCACACGTTTCAATTTAAAAAATGAAAGGCAAATTATTATAGAAAAGAATATAATCTCATCAAAGATGTTTCTGAGAATCAGTCATTTAGAAGCACTGGAAGAAGAGTTTAATTTACTTCATCCATCCCATTTAATAATTTCTATTTCAGTCCCTACTGTGTGTCTAAAATCATACAAAATAATAACAGATTATAAAAATTTAGAAAAAAATTTTCTATTTCTGAAACCAGTAATCCAGTTTGGGAATGTTTTCTAGATATATTATTTTTATCATTATTTGGGTTTATCTCCTCTCTCCTCAGGATTCTTAGTAATTTATTTATTTATTTTTTTACTTTTTTTTTAGAAATTCTTTCTTTTTAAGTTTTATTTATTTATGATAGTCACACAGAGAGAGAGAGAGGCAGAGACATAGGCAGAGGGAGAAGCAGGCTCCATGCACCGGGAGCCCGACGTGGGATTCGATTCCAGGTCTCCAGGATCACACCTTAGGCCAAAGGCAGGCGCTAAACTGCTGCGCCACCCAGGGATCCCGGATTCTTAGTAATTTAAATGAAGAAAGTTGCTTTCCACAGGACTGTAGATACATTTTGTTTGCAGGATTATTACTAAGCAATAATCAAGTTTTCACCTTGCAGCTGACAAACATTAACTATAACACTGATCACAGTGGTTGATTAGAATAGCATACCTGTGGTGCCATATTGGCCTTGATCACCATTCAGTTTCTATCTGTGCTCCTTCTTCCAAATTCCTATACTTTTCTAAGTCATTTTTTACATTAAAAAATGTATTCTATGGTCCTTCCTTCCTTCTGCCATTTATTCATGTATGCTTTCACTCACAAATATTTATGAAGACCTTACTATATATAGGTCAAGTCTTTGTGAAAAATTTTCAAACACCAAGGAAAAAGACTGATCACTAAAGTAGACAGAAATCCTGTTTAAAAATTTTTTAAGGTTTTTTATTGTTAAATAACATGAGTGTTTCAAATATTGACATTTCTCCCAATGTCAATGGGATTTTAAAGTTCTGTACCATGACTAAATATTACATATATAAAATAGCACAGCAATCTGGTCTACTTCATTCTCACTGCCCCAGGAGATGAATATAGACATCCTCAAAAACACTTATTGAAAGGACATTATGTGTATTTAAGCTTAGGTTCAATTTTAGGTATATGGAGAGAGGGAGACAATTGAGAGGACAGACCAGGAGAAAGAAGCTATAGCTCCCCCCCTTTCAATTCCTTATGATTAGTTCACAATGCCTGTGTGGGTGACTTGGAGCCAGTCTCTACAGGGGATGTAGAGGGTAGATAACATAGAAGAGTGGACGTTTAGAGCTGGACAGCTCTAGAGAAATTGGAAGCAAAACTGCTTTGAAAAGTTAATAGGATTTAGATGGTTAGTGTTAAACACAAAGCTAGATTTGAGACACAATTTTAAAAGGCTGTTTATTCATAGACTTTTGGCAAGGCAACCCATCTGCTCTTGCTTTATGTCAGCAGGGATTCAAAGGAGTTAGCGAGATTAAGTTTTATACAGAAAAAGTGGAAACAGAGACAGTCTCTGGTTGGCAAGCACTCTACTCTGGTGGGATTTGGTGAGGGGGAGTCATGGAATCTAATTGGGCTTCAGGGACGTTAGGCAGTCCTTGGTTGGTCGTAAGGGGGTAAGCACACAGTTTAAGTCTAAAGCCAGAGGATTATTTCAGTGTTAGAGGGGTGGTATTCTCTATGACCAGCAATTTCCTGGAACAAGTGTGTCAATAAGAAGCTTTTTTTGGTGGTCAAGAGGTCATAATGGTCCTCATGGGGTTGCTGGCTGCCATAGCTGGCAGTCTATTGCTGGTAGAGAGGTGAAGGCCACCCCAGCATGGAAAACTACATGAATGAAGTCCTCAGGTGAGGATGAGCAGACAAAGGTCTTGCCATTCAAACAGTGAGAAGACCACCCCAGTGAAAGATCATGGAGAAATGAAACTTGTGCTTCCAGAAGATGAATTTTAAATGTCGAGAATTGGAATATGGATTTGATAGATGAGAACTTGGGATATCATTTACAGGGTTTTGAAAACAGGTGTGAAGAAAGAACACGAATTTAAAGGTTTGGAGAGCACTTTGTTACTAGGAAGGGACCAAGTGGCTTATAAGTGAATCATGACTAAGCACAGAGATGTTACTTTGAAAATAATTCTGGCCTCGGTGATACACCTGTTCTTTGTGAGAAAAATAATATTTAAGAACTGGAGGAAAACACTCTCCTACACAATTTCTGAATACCAGAGACCAAGAGAAAAAATTCTGCCCAATTTAATCAGTTGAAAATACAAAGCCAACTGTTATGACTGAAGAGTTTGTACAGGTTAAGAAAAAATACTTAAGCATTACATGCTCACCCTAGGAGCCCGTTTTCCAGAAGTTTTGGGGGACTCTGGGTCAACTAGTTAGAAAGCAGCTAAGCAGGAGAGAGTCTTTAGAAAAGAAATTGCTTCTTTTATGCCTACAGATGTAGGGTTTATTCACTACGTGGGCTTAACTTTCTTAAGTTCACGAATAAGCAGAGACTTTTACCAGATATTTCAAATTTGTGTTCTATTCACCGTGTAAAAGGCACAAGCGATCAATATTACCATCAATACATTCCGTTCCCCTCCAGCAGAAATTCAAACCACAACTCTCTCAGTAAAAACCAAAACCCTCCTTTTGCGTGAAATAACCCCTGTCTTCTCTGGTGGGCATCCTCCAGGTGCTGATGCCTTTGAGCCCCCCAATTATAAAGAAGCCATCATTAGGGCGGCCCCAGAATCACATGAACCATGCCCTGTACTAAGGAAGAGTTGGAGGTGAGTTTCAAGCACTTACCTTCAGTCCCTCCCTCCCCCCACTGCAGACTCAGAGCTGGAGTGGAAATTCAGCCCACTTGGGAAAGCTGAGGTTTTCACTTGCTACACTACTCACAAGGTCAGGATGGAGGCCAGGGGTGACTTGGGACGCTGGATGTTTCTTGCAGAAGTTCTTTGATCTGTGATGGCGGCTCCTTTTCTCAAGAGCTTCCCCACTCCCCACTCTTGTCTTTTCCTCTGCACTCAGCTCCTCAAGCAGCTTCCCTGCTCCCAAACCAACCCTGGGGTAGGCATTTCCTCACTGCCCAGATCAAGAGAACTCAGCGCACACAGAGATGCATCCCCATTTGATTAAAATGGGGATGTTTTTTACCATTAGAGGGTCCATGGGAATCACTTGGGAACTTCCCCAAATTCTGAGAGGCCACAGTCTCCTGATTCTAATGATGTAGGTCCAGGGTGGAGTCCTGGCCTCACAGTTTGTAAAAGCTCCCCATGTGATGCTTATGACACCAGCTGAGGCTGGGAACCCTGATAACATCAGCGCTTAAGATGCTAATAGATGTGGGGGTTGGGGTTGAGAAAGAGGACGGGTGTATTTGTAGAATTAAACTTGTTTCCCAAATAACTTCTAACCAGGAGAAACTTTGGGAGGATAGTTTTTGATCTTTCTCACCTAGAGGAATTAAGATGTGGGGACAAGGAATACATGTTACAGTCAAACTGTATTCATTTTCCTCTTGTTTGTGGAACAGGGCTTGTGAGGAGGTGGGGGGTGGGAGGTAGATGGGGGAAGGGAGGCTAGGAGATGGAAATGTTGGGGAGGGGAGCATGGATTTTGGGGAACACCAATGAGAATTTGAGGCCACACAAGGATCTTTCCACCTCCTTACCTCTTCCCCTGGAGCAACGGGCTGCTGTCAAATAGTGAAGAACACCTCCTGAGAGCCTTGGAAGAACCTTCAACCAATCCTTTTCTCCAGTTTAAATGGATACACTCCAACCCTCGGAAAAGCACCAGTTGGTGGAGATTCAGAAGTGGCTTCTCAGGGTGAGAACCTGATTCTCATAGGAAACCTTCCCTGCATCCCTCCCCAGCATCCCTTCAATCTTATCTACTCTGCATCCTCCCCTCCAATGGGATCGTCTCCCAACTTCCTGGGTTGAGATTATCCATGTCTCTGAGACCACTCCCTCTTCCGTGGGTAGGAGAGCTTTGGGGTTTGGAGAAGGAAAGAAAAGATGTGGCTGGTCTGAAGGTCATGATCAAAGAAAGAATTTTCCGTTTATGTAGTTTATTTCATGTGTTATTCCTTGATTGGCACCGTCTGTTTCACCAGGAAACTTATGAGCAAAGCAGATTCTCAGACCTCAGTCTAGGTTTACAGAATCAGAAACTCCAGAGGTGGAGCAAAGCAATCTGAGTTTTAATAAACCCTCCAGGTGATTCCGGTACAGCTAGTGTAAGAATCACAGGCTGTTTGAGGTTTTCTCTGGGCTTCTCCTTTCTGACCTTGGGTTACTTGAAAGAAAGAAAGAAAGAAAAAAAAAAAGAAAAGAAAAGAAAGAAAATAAAATAAAAGAAGAAAAGAAAAGGAAAAGAAAAGAAAAGAAAAGAAAACAAAGGGAGGAAAGTGGGAGGGAAAGGAAGGGAAGACCTGGGGAGAGAAAGGGAGAGAGGGAAAGGGATTTTGAGCTCACCTCATGGTTCTATTTCAAGCAATTTGCTTAGAGAGGTTGCTGAGTAAACCAAACACAGTGCTGCCTCCTGCTGGAAACATTTTGTAGGAAAAAAAGAGCAGGGATACAATATGGAAATGTCTGGTTAAAGCTTATTAGGCTAGTCACAAAATGAATGAAAGATGTAGGTAAGTCCCTTACCTGACAGTCAGCTGAGTGGGTAACCCTGCATGCCCAGAAAGGCTCTTGAAATATAGACGTGTGTTAGAAAAGTGTGGGGACGTATCAGGGGCTCTAATTGCTTTTCAGGAGGGGCTGTGAGTAGCATCTTGCAAAAATGTTGTCTCACAGCAGGTTTGGGAGGACTGTTTTCTCAGTTTCTAATCTCTTCTCACTAACCTACTTTATGCATTAAAGGGGAAAGGTAATGAGGCATGGTTTTCTATCCTCGGATCCCAATAGCAGCCATAACACCAAGCTCACGCGGTAGATGTATTTAATCTGTCATTTATCAGTCACACGGTTCTGTGTTACCCATTCCCTATGCATTTACAAAATCTCAGTTTGTGTGATTCCTCTGTGAGGTTGGTATCTCCATTGTACAGGTGATAGAATGGAGACAGGGAGGTTAAAGGACTAGGCCAGGGTCAACAGCTGGTAAGCGGCAGAGTCTGGATTTGAACTCAGGAAGGCGGCTTCTAGAGACCATGTTCTATCAGCTGCTCACTAGTGGATGGGCTGTCATTCTGCTCGATTCTCCAGCAGTCACGTTGGCCTTGTCAGGGGTCAAAGGACCTTAGAAACCCTTAAAGAAGTTGAGCTTCCAAGAGCCCCAGTGGGAGGGAACAAAGCACCTCGTCCAGGTCATTGAAGCAAGGCCAGTTCCTTGAGTTGCCCTGTGCACCCGCTGCCCGCCGATGCTCGTCCATTTCTGCTACAGCCCTCAGTCCTTGGCCGAACCCCCTGTACCCGATCTGAGCGTAGGCACCGTGCTTCACCCTTGGGATTCCAGAAGCCACTACAGAGAGTGACCCAGGAGCCCTCTCCCAACAAAGGAGGGTTCCCTAGCCGTGTCTGTGCTGCTCGGCACTGTAGCAGGTCCTCTACATCATCCCTAAGGAAAAAATGTAACATCACAGGATGGAAGATATTATTGCCTTGATGTTTCTAGAGCCCCTGACATTTTCTCAAGGTTTTTATTTTTATTTTTATTTTTTTTAAATCACTGTCTCAGGTAGTAGGAGAATGAAAGGATCCATGTTGAGGACAGGAAACCAGAGATCTGAAGGCCTGAAGGTCATGAAAGAATACTGGCCAGGTGTGTAGTGGTTACTACTAAATATAGGACTGCTCCCAGTACCACCATTTCTTCAAGTTTGATGGGCCTGATAGTGAGATCTCTCTGAAGCAGAGCTCAAGTGGAAGGAGACTTCCAGGCAGAGGGACACAGGATTCTGATACTAGTGGGTCCACAATCGGGAACAATCCCCGACCTCACACCTGACTAGTGGACTCCGGATACCGTGTAGGTGAGGGCCACTTTCTCAGGGTGTCTTTGCGTCCAGCCCTGAGCTGATGTGGTGTCCCCTGGGCAGGCCTTGATCTTCTGGGGCAGAAGCCTTAGTCCTGTCCTCATGACAAGGGCTCAGTGTCGAGAGTCTGCGCTCCAGCCACAGAGAAGTAGGGGAAATGAGATTCCTTCCCATCTCCCCAACTCTCATCTAGTGGCGGTGTCTGCTCTTTTAACCTCGCCTATCTCTGAATTCTTGACCTCTGACTAACCTCTGGAGTATTTTATTGCTTTCCTTTCATGCCTGTGTTGCATCCAGGTGTGTGTGTGAGTTTTCCCTCTTCCACCACTTTCTGGTTGAGAATGACAGGTATCAGCTTGTAGGGCACAACTTGTCCCTGCTCTGACTCAGCAGAAACTTCATAGCTTTTGGAAGACCCTCTGATCACTAGGAGGCTGCTCCTTGCTGGTCTTATCTTCCTATAGAAGGTTCTATAGGCTTTCCTATGGTGCAGCTTACAGTACAGTATTCACGACTACGTCAGAACAGCAGACACGTAGCTCTGACTCCTTCAAGGCATATAGCTGAGCACTGGTGTAAAGTGAAATGCTACACTACAAATTATATCCTAAAAATAATGATTTTTGAACCAGATAGAGATAGTTTTTTATTGCCTTAATTTCAGAGCTTTTAATAACTTCATTTCTGTTTTTCTATCCTTTCTTTCCACACAAGACATAAGACAATGGAGAAATGCTTTAAAATTTTACTTTAAAGGTGTATCATGTTTAATATTACAACCATATGACTTTTCCTGTTTTTTATTAAATATAGAAAATAAACATTTGATTCACCTGAATAACTTCCTAGTTTACAAAGCTTGTTTATATTGCTGAATAGATATGAGCTCATTCCAAATATACAGCCGGACATCTTAGAATCTGAGGTATATTGACTTTGGGCAACAGTGAAGCCAATTTTTTAATTCTCATTGGAAGCACTGAATTGAAACACTTCAGTCTTCTCTAGAACTATTTTCCATTTCATGTTTCAGCAAAGATTTAACTGCTCTTGGGGGAATTTCTAATTCTAAAAATGGTGGCAATTTATATTCCAAGGAAATAGAATTATCTTGCTCAGAAAAGGGAAGAAACATAGAATTGCCTTTATATTACAATCATGTATTGGCGGCACATGTGAACAATGTAGACATAAAATTATGATGGAAAAAAACTGGTGACAAAGAAGCAGTGGGCATAGATAATGGTCCTCTGTCTAGTGAAGTGAATTCTATTCATGTGTTTATTTTTTTAGGCATATTAAATGTATTGAGCAGCAATTTGGACTTTACCTTTTTGGTTGTCTTTTTCAGCATATATATTTGCTTACATTGTTGAATACTATATATTATATTGTATTGTATTGTATTGTATATTGTATATACTATATATACTTACATTGTTGAATACTATATATTATATGCTTTGAATACTATATATATTTTTATTTGGGTACTATATATTTTTAAATGAAAGTTAATCATGCTTAATTTTATACTTATTCTAGAATTTTATAACTCTTGACATTAATAAAGTTTTCATGACTTGCCAAAAAACAGAGAATTGATGTCATGATATATTTTAAAATAAAACTAAAAAGCTCTGCACAGCAGCAAAGGAAACCATAAGCAAGATGAAAAGACAACCTACTAAATGGGAGAAAATATTTGGAAATCATTTACCCAATAGGGCTTAATATCCAAAATGTATAAAGAACTCATATAACTCAATGGCAAAAAAAGAATCCATTTTAAAAATGGGCAGAAAATTTAAATAGATGTTTTCCCAAAGGAGACATACAGATGGCCAACAGGTACATGAAAAGGTGCTTGACATCACTTGTCATCATCAAAACCATAATGAGATATCACCTCACACCTGTTAGAATGGCTATCCTCAAAAAGACAAGTGATTTCAATTGTTGGTGAAGAGGTGGGGAGAAGGGAACCCTCATGCACTGATGATGAGAATGTAAGTTGGTGCAGCCACTGTGGAAAATAGTTATGGAAGTTCCTCAAAAATTAAAAATAGAGGGATGCCTGGGTGGCCCAGTGGTTGAGCGTCTGTCTTTGGCTCAGGGCATGATCCTGGAACTCTGGGATTGAGTCCCGAGTTGGGGACTCTGATCACTAGGAGGCTGCTCCTTGCTGGTCTTATCTTCTGATAGAAGGTTCTATAGGCTTTCCTATACTATATATAGGAAATTAATCCCAGAGTTCGGCTCCCTGTGGGGCGCCTACTTCTCCCTCTGCCTATGACTCTGGCTTCTGTGTCTCTCATGAATAAATAAATCTTTTTTAAAATTAAAAATAGAACTATTTGATTCAGCAGTTTCATTCCTGGGTATTCATCCAAAGGAAATGACAACACTAACTCAAAAAGGTATCTGTACCCCCATGATTACTACAGCACTATTCACAATAACTAAGACATGGAAACAACCTAAGTGCCCATTGATGGAAGAATGGATAATGAAAATGAGGTATATATTCAATGAAATATTAATCAGACTTAAAAAGGAAGGAAACATGAACATTGCCATCTGTGACAACCTGGATAGACCTTGAGGACATTAGACTAGTGAAATAAGTCAGACAGAGAAAGACAAATATGATATGATCTCCCTTGTGTGTGGAACCAAGAAGGAAAGAAAAGAAAGAAGAAAGGAGGGAGAGAGGGAGGAAGGAAGGAAGGAAAAAAAGAAAGAAAAGAAAAGAAAGAAAAAAGAAAGAAAAAAGAAGAAAGAAAGAAAAAGAAAGAAAGAAAGAAAAAGAAAGAAAGAAAGAAAGAAAGAAAGAAAGAAAGAGAAAGAAAAGGGGAAAAGAACTAGCTCATAAAGAATGGATTGATGATTGCCAGAGGCCAGTGTGTGGGGAATGAGTGAAATGGGTGAAGAGGGTTAAGAGATACAAAGCTCCAGTTATAAAAGAAATAAATCATGGGGATGTATTCTCAGCCTAATGACTATAGTTAATAATACTGTATTGCATGTTTGAAAGTTGCTCTTAAAGAGAATGGATCTTTAAAGTTTTCATTACATGAAAAAAATATATATGTATGGTGACTGATGTTAACCACACTTACTGTGGTGATCATTTTGCACTATCTACAAATACTGAATCATAAAAAAAGCAGCTCTTACTTATTTGATCACCATTAGCATCATGAAGACAGTTGTTCAGTCTGGTAAATCCAGGGGAATTTCTGCCACCATGAAAGAAAAATGATGTTAGCTACATTATAGTTGTCTCATGATATTTGGTCCTACCAAACCATCTTCAGATAAGTTGATTCAAACATTACAAAAATATTGGTGGGAACAATTTGAAGAACTTCAATAGGTCATTCAATTTTATTAGAAATTAATTTTTAAAAGGTAATTATTATAACCCAATATTAAATGTAATGTCTGAGCAATGCTCAAAACTCTTACCTCTAGAACCATTTAAAGATTTACTAAAGAAAAAAAATAAAGATTTACTAAAGAATTACCTTCATTTTACCTAAACATTTAATGTATTTTAGGATTTTTTCCATAGTTGCTTATTGGGCTAAAGCTTTCCCTAACTTCTTCCTCTTTAGTCCTAAACTATTCTATCAGAGAATTTAGAGTTTCTCTAAACTCCTATTTCATTGACCTCAAATTGTGAAATACAGTCATGTAAGTGCAACATTTTCTGTATTGAAATTTCAGATCTACTTTGAAAATTCTGCCTTATGGTATTAAGCTTACTGTACTGTTTTTCCAGCTACCACAAGATGATAAAAAAAAAAATCACATACTTCTCAATACATAAGCCAAAGAAATGCACTGATGTAATTTTTTACATTTAGTTTTTTCCCACATGTTAATATTCCTGAATTCAAAAAAATAAAGAGCATTTAGTATTTTCAAAGAAAGACTAGGGAGGGGCACAGTTGCTTGGGTGACCAGCTCATGGTTTCAGGTCATGATCTCTTGGATTGTGAGATTAGGCCAGTATCAGGCCAGACTCAGTGGGGAGTCAGCTTGCAATTGTCTCCCTCTGCCCCTTTTCCTGTGCATTATCTCTGTGCTCTCTCTCTCTCTCTCAAATAAATAAATAAATAATGAATAAATTAATTTAAAAAAAAGACTAAATGTTCTGATAATTTAGATGTCCCAAATCCTAATGAGGTCTCTCAATTTTAGAAGAAATTCTTTTCATGGAACATTGTCCTATTTTTAGAGCTAGAACTTGGACAGTTACCATTTTTAATTCAAACTTCTAAGTGGGAACTTTTGAGTTTTGCTTCAGCAAACTACATAATTTTAAGGAAACCCCACTCAAATAATCCTATCAATGTTTCACATGGGTTTTTTCTGCAGTACTCTATACAAAGAAGCCTTCATCTGAGCATTCCTCAAGCTGTAGATGAGAGGGTTCAGCATTGGGTTAAAGAGACTATGAAATAGGGACAGTATTTTCTCTAGCTCTTCTCGTTGATTGGAGTCGGGGACCATATAAACCAGCATGGCTATGCCAAAGAAGAGTCCAACCACACAGAGGTGGGAGGAGCAGGTGGAGAAGGCCTTTCTGCGGCCCTCCCCAGACTGGATCTTTAGGATGGCCCAGAGGATGCACATGTAGGAAACTAGCATTAAGCAGAGAGGCACAACTAGGACAAACATACAGGCAGCAAAGATGACCGTTTGGTTGAGCCTAGTGTCAGCACAGGCCAGCTTGAGGACAGACAGGATTTCACAGAAAAGGTGGTTCACTTTCCTGGGTCCACAGAAGGGCAACCGTAGAAGGAGAATTGCATGTACCAGAGACAGAAAAAATCCACATGACCAGGAAGTGACAGCCAGAGCCGTGCACAGTCTCCAGCTCATGATGACAGTGTACTGGAGGGGGTGGCAGATGGCCACGTACCTGTCATAGGACATCGCCACCAAAACCAGGCACTCTGTAGCAGCAAAACCCAGGTACAGAAATGTCTGCGTTACGCAGGGAACAAAAGAGATGGTTCTCTTCTGATTCACTAAGTTTACCAACATCTTGGGGACATTGTTGGAGGCATAGGACATGTCGATGACAGCCAGGTGTGAGAGGAAGAAGTACATGGGGGTGTGCAGTCTCAGGTCCAGACAGATGAGTCCCAAGATCACGCCATTTGCCAGCAGACTGAAGATATACAAGAGGGAGAAGATCCAGAAGAGGAGCACTTCCATCTCTGCACTGAGCTGGAACCCCAGCAAGACAAATTCTGTGACCCATGACTGGTTGCTTCCCATTTCTTAATGGCAGATTTTCAAGGACTGAAATGTGACAAAAGGTCAGAGCTGGGCAATCGACAAAAATTGGAGTTACTTATCTCAACATAGGCTTGCAGAAGGGTTGTAGCCTTGTCCCTATTTGCCAACTCCCTTACTCCCCCAAACTGCTAACCTTCTTGATTTGAACTTGTGATATGAAAGCGTAAACTCACAGAAAAGGGTCAAGAGTTATGCAAAGAACTCCCACCTACCTTCACACAGATTCAACAGGTTTTCATATTTCTTTCATGTTTGCCTTATTCTCTTTTTCTCTACGTGTATGTACTTTTTCAGAGTGTAGGATGAATTCAGTAACTTTCTAAATACTGAGAGTTATTGTAAAAACCCTAAAGGGGTTAGGGGGTTATACATTCTTGATCGAGTGCATATTGGGCTGAAAAATGCATATGGGTCACTCGAAAATGTGATTGTGTTTACAAACTGTGCGCATCACCACCCTCATTGTGTAATCCTGATGAGGTGTTGTTGTGGGGTCATAGTCCTCCTCATTTGAACCGTTTTATTATAGTTTGCCATTAGGTACTACAAAGAGAAAGAAGGCAGTCTACCTGAACTTCTCTAGGCCCCACTGAGAGGCCAATTAGAAAACCACCTGTAGGGGTACCTGGGTGGCTCAGTGGTTGCCCTCTGGGGTGTGATCCCAGGACCCGGGATCAAGTCCCACATCAGGCTCCTTGCAGGGAACCTGCTTCTCCCTGTGCCTGTCTCTGCTTCTTTCTCCGTGTGTCTCTCATGAAGAAATAAATAAATTCTTTCTAAAAAAAAAAAAGAAGAAGAAGAAAGAAAACAGCCTGTACAAAGAAAGGGTCTTTTCTACTCCTTTGAATCAGAGTAGATTCATATGAAGGGGCTCTTTTAGGCACCTAATAAAAGTATGAGCTTGGTCAATATTAACAGTTAAGAGGTATATCCTCACTAGGAAGATCTGGATAATCCTCAAGATAAAAAATCAAAGATAAAAAAGCAGAGTTATAACAAATGTCACGTATTTGAACTGAGATTCTCTTTCACCAAATAGGAAGTCTTGTGGGCATGTACTATGTCCTGAACAGCTTTATATCTTGAAATAAAAGGTAAAGTTCTAGATGAAACAAGTACTCAAGACGTGTATGTTAGATGGATGATTGTCATTTTAGTTCAAAATGGATGTACTAACTATCTTCTGTTTGAAAGTTTCATTTGACAAATCAATGGATTCTACTTCCTTGGAGAAATTCACAGTTAGAATATAAGGAAAATTGAAGAGAGACAAAATCATAGAGTCTTTCATCTCCATGAGTGTGATTGCATTTGGGAAGGTACCACGTCAATGTGCATTAAGTTTGCAACATGAATTTTTGCTACAAATAAAGACATGCCTCCATTACGTGAAGTGGGAGACCGCAACATCAGTATTGTCAAATTCTTCGGAGGCACAGTGGGATACAATAGACAATGTCTGAATCACACTTGATCTGTGAACATAAAGGATAAATATACTGTTCAAGGCACTGAATGCATCACTAGTCAGTGAGAACATCTGTTTAATAACTTTCTAGCCTAGTGATTTCTGTGTCTGAATTAGTGTATCTTTTCATTTTCATTATCATATTGTATTGGTCGTAAACAATGAATAAAATAAAAGTAAAATTAAAGATAGGTTAAAACTCTTAAGCAGATACAATGCTGTCATCGAGAAGACAATGTCATGGTAGTCATGCCTAAAATTTCACCTCCCCAGTGGAGGTAAAGAAACAATAACAGTGTAAATAAGGAAACCTTTGCTTGGTCAGTGGGAGCAGCTTTTCTGGGCTCTCTGGAACCTAGAAAGTTTTCTTGATCCAGGGAACGATCTCTATTTTTCCCACCCTCATCAGGAACATTGGCACTCCTTCTATCTGATTTTGTGATAGGCAAGACATATATATAAGATACGGTGATTTTTAAGCCTGATAATGATCACAATAGGGTGATAACCTGGGATGGTTGCAAAAAGAATAACTATATGGCAAGCTTACACATTATAGTGTTTCAGCAAAGACTTACTGTAACTCTTACTGTAAAGAATTTTCTTTTCTATTGACACAGGTAACTCTAGACATCAAGATCTTCATTTAGGCTAGGGGATATATAAAGTCCTTTTCTTAATTTGACCATTTAAGAACCTTTTGCAGAGACAATGACTGCATGCATCTAAGGCTTCTCATGGTCTGAGCCCCCTCACACTGAGACAGCGGTGCTAGCTCTGCCCTCCATCCATCAGTCACATTAGGAGGAAATGCTGAGAGAGATGCTGGAGGAGTCCAGGGATGCCTGCCCACCACACATGGGCAGATGGTCTCTAAGGCAGGGGAGGCAGACATCTACCTATAGTGCACACAGTGTGAGTCAGGAGGGAAGATCACCCAGGAATCTCATTCTTGCCCACATAGCCCGTCCTTTATCACTGAAAATCACCTCCCAGCATAAACTGATAATGTCCTCTGCATTAGGATAGGTTCGCACTGGGTTTTCTCACAAGAAGTAATTCTGACCTAAAGTCAACCCCACAGAGTTGAGAAATGTACCTCTAGAATGGGTATAATGTCCTGTTCCCTGAGTAGCTTTCAGAGGATTAAATCCCAGATACAGAAAGAGTCACTCAGTGGACTTGCCGAAGACTCTTCCAAGAACCCCAGGAGCACAGCTTTTATTTTAGAGTCAGATGAATTAAAAAACATTCTTGAGTTTCTACTGAGAATTCAAATTCCCAGAATGATCACAAGCTATTACAGCTATTTGTCTTCTTCCTAAGAATCGGGAGGGAGATCCCTAAATTTCATCTCTGGGGGAGAGCTCAGCTTGTATCTGAGGGTCCTTGGAGGAAAATTCTGGGGAACAAACAGGGCAGATATTGGCATCACACTGTTCCTGCACAAACTTCCAACTGTCTCAAGGGTTATAAATGGGAGACAAACTCTCAAATTGATTACAGTTGATGGAGTCGGGCCTCTCTGCAGTCCCCATCAAAGCATCTGAAGGGCTGGGACTTCTAGATGCTTGAGAGGTGGATTCCCATGGAATCGTGTTGTGGCAACCTTGAGTGGGAATGCATCCCCTGAGCCAAGACGTATCTCTACCTGCAGTGAGGGTGGGTAAATACAAACGACGAAGGCTTCTAACATTGACAGGCAACCATTATTGAGCCCCTCTCTCGTTTCAGAAAATATGCCAAATGCTCTATGTGGACTACCTGGTTTAATCTGATCAACATTACCATTTTATCAATGTGGAGATTGAGGTTGAATATACTAAGTTCCTGATTCTTAAGTGTGGTCCCAGGACTGGGGGGCATCTCTGAGAATCTCTCAAAGGGTCCATTGGGTCAAAACTATTTTCATCATTATATTTAGACTTTTTGCCTTTTTCATTCTCCCTCATGAGTGCACCATGCAGTTTTCCAGAGGCAACATGACATGTGATCTTGCATCAGCTAGAGTGCAGCAGAAATATAAAATTCAGCTCTTCTTGCCTAAGCTAGCATTTAAGATTATTCAAAATGTAAACCAGGGGCTCCCGACTGGGTCAGTTGGTTGAGTGTCTGAATCTTGAATTTGGCTCAGGTCATAATGTCAGGGTGGTGAGATCCAGCCCTGTGTCAGGCTTCCCCTCAGTGCCAAGTCTGCTTAGGATTCTCTAACTCCCTCTCCCTCTGTGCTTCCTCTGCTCTGGTGTTCTTCTTTCTCTCTCTAAAATAAAAAAATATATATTTCTTAAAAATGTAAAACACAGCTTCACTCTTTTCTTCACTCTTTTTTTTTTGCTTTATTAATGATAGTTACTTTTCATGAAAATACATTATATTAATATATAAGATATATTCCAAATGAATTAAAATATTTAATGGAGTCTCACTTTTGATTTCTATTATGATACATATCAACAAATACAGCCACATAAATAAATTTTCTTTGGGAACTCAGTAATTTTTAAGAGTTCAAAGAAGTCCCAAGACCAGAAAAGTAGAGTACCATTGCACTAACTGGTAGATTACCAATCTAACAAGGGCCAGAGCTGGAAACAAATGGATTTTATCTGACACTAAAAGTTTTATAGTTTTCTCTTGTAGCTGACACAAGTGAACACAAACTTCACAGCTTAAAATAGCATTTAAAAACATACAAAACACTTGGTCTGTGACTTGCATTTCTTGTTTCTTCATAGTGGCTTTCATTATCAGAAGGTTTTATTTTGAAAAAACCTAATCTTTATCAAGTCTTCAAATTTTCTGTCTTGTGTTTTTTCCAGAGATCCAAGAACCTTGCATACTCACAAGCATGAAGGTATTCATCTTTTTTATTTGCTAAAGTCTCTATGGCTTCAGGTTGAATGTTTAGGTCTAAAATAGTCTATTTTAATGTGGCATCTATTATAGCATAAGTGAAAAATGCCATCTACCATATTTCATGGGTTACAAAGTACCCCAACCATGTTGATTTTCCCCATCTCTCATATATGCCTCTGCCTGTATAAGACTCTCCTCAGGGCACCCTTCACCTCTGTGTTCCTCAGACTGTAGATCAGTGGGTTCAGCATAGGGTTGAAAAGGCTATAAAACAGGGAAAGGATCTTCTGCTGCTCCTCTGGGTGGTTGGATTTGGGGGCCATGTACATGACAATGGCGCTGCCAAAGAAGAGCCCCACCACACAGAGGTGGGAGGAGCAGGTGGAGAAGGCCTTTCTGCGGCCCTCCCCAGACTGGATCCTCAGGATGGCAAACAGGATGCATGAGTAGGACACCAGCACCAAGCAGAGGGGCCCCACTAAGATAAACACACAGGTCCCAAAAATGACCACTTGGTTGAGCCTAGTGTCAGCACAGGCCATCTTGAGGACAGACAGGATTTCACAGAAGAAGTGGTTGATTTCATGAGGCCCACAGAAGGGCAGCCTCAAGATGAGAATTAAATGGACAAGGGCCAAGAGGAAGCTAAAAACCCAAGAAGTGCTGGCTAAGACTGTGCACATTCTCCAGTTCATGATGACAGTGTAATGTAGAGGATGGCAGATTGCCACAAACCTGTCATAGGACATCACAACCAAAATCAGGCACTCTATGTGAGCAAAAGCCAGATACAGAAATGTCTGCATAATGCAAGGAACAAAGGATATGGTTCTTTTCAGATTCACAAGATTTGCCAGCATCTTGGGGACATTATTGGAGGCATAGGACATGTCAACAATTGCCAGGTGAGTGAGGAAGAAGTACATGGGGCTGTGCAGTCTAGCGTCTAAGCAGATAAGCCCTAAGATGACTCCATTTCCCAGAAGGGTGAGGGTATAGAAAAGACAGAAAAGTCCAAAGAGAAAGAGCTCCAGTGCTGGATCGACCTGGAATCCCAGCAGGATGACTTCTGTGATCCATGTCTGGTTGCCTCCCATGCTCCTATGATAGAGATGGACAAGTCCACATTCCCAATAGGAAGGTCTGAGCTCTAGAGTAATCAAGACTCAAAATATCACTAAATGAACATTTAGAAACATGGATTGACTTTTCTGTCATTCATTTTTAGATATGTGTAAAACACTAAGTGTACTCATAAAAATCAGAAAATAATTCCCCTTGTATCAATGGAATGATAGGATATATCCGCATATAATTTAATATAAATAAAATATATTACAACATATTTTTATACATTATTAGATACTGGACCTAATAGCATACACACACACACACACACACACACACACACACACACCTGTTGTTTTGAAAAATTAAAGTGCTCTAGCTTCCCTTCAAGGGTATGAGTCTTGATTATTAACATAGTTAGAAGAGATATGACCCTGATCGAATGTCTGCAACAGGACACATAGGATAGTCTTATTTCCTAATCTTGCTTGTCTTCTTGGTCCAAGATGTGAAGCGATTAGGCCTTCTGTCCTTTGTATGCTGCTTATCCATTTACCTTCTCAGATGCTTTTCTACCCATATATTGCAGAGTTGAAGCGCCTTCTAAATAAGGTCTCAATTTCATAGTCTTTAAAACTTTGTAAACCCCTCATTTTCAGCTAGTAATACTCCCTGCATGTTTCTTTTGGTGCCTCTTTTCCATCTCCAATGTTTATGGTTTTATTCTGTGAGTTTTATTTACTATTTTATCAGCGCTAGAGACTGAAATTTAGTCATAAATGAAAGAATGCTTTCGCTCCATGCAATGAACCTGTAGACACACCCTAAAATTCAAGCAAATGGGATGACATTTTTGCAGCTTTCTCAACTACGAATCTCAAAAGGGAAAATGAATTTACATTAACAGCTGTATTGTAACTGTATTTTCTTTGGGTGATTTCTCTTTTCCCTTTTATAACATAATACACAGAAGAATCTCAGAGTTTATTTTCTTGTGTGACAGAACTTTCGTCATCGTATCTTCTCCTGTTGCCATCGACTCCCCTTACACCTTCCTCACCTGTTACCACGCTGACTGCCCACTGCTGCTCTGATGGGTTCTGAGCAGGTCACAGGGAGTGAAAACAGGTTCCTGGTGGATGTTTCTTTCCAGGAAGCTCTTCTGGGAGGTGCCTGGGTTTATCCAGGGAGAAAAATGTTCACGGAACAGCCTGATGGTGACATTATGCCTCAAAACCATGTAACTTGGTGCTTGTTGTCTCTTTAGACTTTCTTCACAATGTTCCCAGAAACAACCTGAGAACTATTTTTACTTTCAAGTTAGGCTGTAGTTTCAAATCCAACAGAATATTTTAAAAATAATTCATTTGTTTCTTTGTAAAAATTTAGATCCTCAAATTCATATTTTAAAATCAGGATTACATTATAGAGACTATTTTTTAACTACCAATTTCTCTTAATAGAATGAACATTCTTCATGTATTAAAGTAATATTTTATAGGTATTACTTAAAACTAATGTAATATTCTATTATATTACAATTTATTTAATTTCTTATTGTTGAAAAATTTGGGGTTCTTATTTCTCTTATGTTTATTAGCATTGAGATAAATATTCTTAAACAAGCTTTGTCTATATTCATGATTACTTTTTTTTAAAGATTTATTTATTTATTCATGAGAGACACAGAGAGAGGGAGAGGCAGAGACACAGGCAGAGGGAGAAGCAGGCTCCATGCGGGGGAGCCTTGTGGGACTTGGTCCCGGGACTCTAGGATCACGCCCTCGGCCGAAGGCAGGCGCTAAACTGCTGAGCCACCCAGGGATCCCTCATGATTACTCCTTTAGGATATATCCTAAAAGTCAAATTGCAGGGACACCTGGATGGCTCAGTGGTTGAATGTCCTCCTTTATGTTAGGTTGTGATCCTGGGGTGCTGGGATCAAGTCCCACTTGATGCTCTCTGCAGAGAGCCTGCTTCTCCTTCTGCTTATGTCTCTGCCTCTCTTTCTGTGTGTCTCTCATGAATAAATAAATAAAATCTTAAAAAGAAAGTCAAATTGCAGATGCTAAATATATAGACATTTCAAAGCTTGTAATACCTATGGCCAGCTTCCCTACAGGAAGCTGTACCAATGTTTCTCTCGGATTATGAGAATTAGGCTTCAATCCCACATGGTCAGTATTACTAAATATTATAAGTTATCAACTTTGAAAATGGAATATGTGAAGAGTTTTATACAGTTTAAATTTATATATTTCAACAATTCTTTAACACCTATTCCTTGAGTGCATTATCTGTTCCATCCTGTTTTAAACTCTGGAAGAATAGAGGAGGGAAAGTAGACACATTCTGAAGGGGACACAAGAAGTCTGGTGGTGTATTTGTCACCCACTCCTCGTGTTTCCATTTAGGAGAGATCTCTCTCACCCACCAGATGGAAGTACTGGAGGATTCCAGCGCCTTTCCTGTTCTCTTATTTATAGGTTTTGTGGAACAGGAAACAGAAAATGAGGATTCCCCTTCTCTGCTCTCTTTTTTGGTCATACACATTTCTACTCTTTCAGGTTAAAGCCTACAGGAGCATGTATTGTCCCGCTTAGGGATGGGGGTGGGCTAACGGTTGGGATTTTAATCTGGAGAGACATTTTTTTAAACATATAGACTATGTTTTCCAATAAATTTCACTAACAAAACATATGTTTTTAATTTCTACCTGATTCCTGGGTCTGTTTCTCTATTTCTTCAGATCAGGAGCAAGGAGATTGTCATGGTTGATTACCATCCCTAAAACACCAGGAGCAAAAAAATAAAATATCTGTTGATAGTGGAAAGTACAATGAAGAAAATGAACAGGGTAATAGGATTGAAAGTCATGTGGTATGAAGAGGGGTCCTTTAGATGGGATTGTCAGTAAAAATCTTTCTAACAAAATGACACATGGGTGGAACCCAAATGATGAAGTGGAGTCTACCCCGACTACAGCCAAAATAGAATGTTCCTTGTGCAGAGAACAGTAAAGACGAAATCCCTGGGCTGGAAGGACTTAGTGAGGTCTGGTCCAATGTATCAGAACCAAATTTACCAAGACGTTGTAAATATTCATTGTAACCCTGCTTATCTTAAAAAAAATTAGAACTGATATAAAGGTTTTAAGTTGGAGATGGATTAAGATATTTGGCTACTTTTATAACATGGAATACAATGCAACCATTAGAAAGGTTAATATAAGTTTATGACTCAGTGTCAATAATGTTATATTAAAGACATGTTTAAATTTCTAAAATAAAATAACCAGAAAGGAAAACCCATGACTTAATAAATGTATTCCTGAGGAAAAATAAATAAAATGAAATTAAAAATAAAAAGATTAATACAGATCTTTTTATAGTGAAATGAAAAAAAATTTCCACCTAAACTAAAAGAATTTGCATACAATATGATCCAACTTATATTTTAATATAAACATACACATATATCTTTTGTGCCTACTTACATATATGTAGAAAAATTTCTATAAGAAACTGTTTATATTGATTATCTCAAGAGTAGGATTATATGGGGATTTATCTTTCATATAAATTGTTTACTTATTTGTTCATTTGCTTAATCAACTTTATACATTACCAGGGGGAAGAAACAAGGTATTTTCATTTTGGAAAAACCTACAACGTAATATAAAACTAAAGGGGCACATTACTCCTGCTCATCTTGAGAGAAATCCTCACCAAATTTTAACAGCGATCTCCTGTCAAAGCAGATTTTCTTACAGCTTCATATGGGAGAAATAAATCACTGAATTATGAAAAGTCATTAACCTTTGATAGGAAAGGGGAAGTTGAAAACCTCAATCTCATTTTTCTTTATACCGATTTTTCCCCCTAATCCTAATAGAGAAGAAGATCAAGATCTTCTATTGACTACAAGTAGAATTAAATCATAAATTAAGTTGAAAATTATTGTAACACCCACCAAAATATGAATGAGAGCACAGGCAGAGCTGTGATGCTGCAGTGATCAGAGAAAGTGGCCTTTGTCATTCAGAGAAGCACATCCTAATACCCTTTTAATTTTCTTATCTGCAGGGATGACTGGGTGGCTCAGTGGTTGAGCATCTGCATTCTGGTCAGGGAGTGATCCTGGGATCCAGGGATGAGACCCACATCCAGTTCCCCGCAGGGAGCCTGCTTCTCCCTCTGCCTGTCTCTGCTTCCCTCTCTGTGTCTCCCATGAATAAATAAATAAAATCTTTAAAAAATTTTTGTTCTTATCTGCAATGCCGGTTTTAGGAGTTGAAGCTAAAAACCAAACACTGAAAACAATAAAAGCAGTGCCTGTAAGCAGACCCAGAAGTGACAGGGAATTTAGGTGTCAGCTGAACTCCATCAGTATCTTAGAAAAATACTTTCCATCAGTCTCTTAGAAAAATTCATTTAGCATCAGCTTGCTTACTAGTGGGAACTTTTCATCCCAAGCCAGCTCATGAAGCTTCCTCTTTCCCTGAACAGTACTAAACTGTTGCATACCCATGTTTGCCTCTGTGAATTCCCTTTGTTCATAATCCTGCGGTTGACCAATAGGCTTACTAGCAGACGCATTTGTGCAGAGTGCAGTGAAATTGCCAGTTTGAGAGGTATTTGCCCCCTTTGTGTGAACTTGTGTGTCTGTGCCTCTGTGGATTTGGTATTTCTCTTAAAAGGAAGCGGTAGTCTTAAGCTAACTTACTAAGTTTTGGGTGGACATTTATTGGAGGTCCCAAGAAATGGCAGTGAATTATGATCAGTAACATATTACTGATTTTATATGGGCTGGAAGACCTACTTTTGACTTATTGACTTATTTTTAAATTCATGCAAGCAAAGCACAGTTAAGGGATGCATATTGAAGTACCAATTAGCAGATATGAAATAGGAAGCTGTCCAACCATCTGGACCATACAATTCTGTTTGAATAGAATATGGCACTTTGTGGACAAACTAAATATTGTGTCAATGGGTGCCAGTGAATCAAGCTGACTAGGGGGGCTCGTGGAGCTCTTAAGACCCGAGTCCTCCAAGAATATGGACATTTTGTAGATTTCTAAGGCTCTTCTGAAATAAGCATGTTCGGTCACCATGGAAAGCAAGGCACAAGTAATGACAGAAAATGAGATAATGCCTTCAGCAAAAGCTTGAAGGCATGTCTTTGGAGCTGATAAAGACACAGGAAGCAGCAAAGACTCAACTGTTTTCCAAAGATGTCTCTGGATGAGTCATAGGAGACCTCCTGCAGGTGAAGTGTGATATGAGCTTGAAGAGGAAGAGCAGACAGACTGAGCACAGAGCCTGTGGCCAGGGAAGCCTGTCTGGGCATGAGATGGATTCCTGGGAGTGGATCCAAGAAAAAGCCCAGTGGGCTCATCTGTGATGTGTCCTTTTGTGCTCCTACTGCACCCAGGTCCGTGACCTAGGACAGCAGACACAGGGATGCTTCAGCTATCAGATATGCCAGCCATTAGCTTCTCTTTCCCAAATGATTAGAATTGTTTGGCTAATTCAAGTTCATAATTAAAACAATTCTGCAATTATAGAGCTTTACATGTAATTTTTTAAAAGATATTTCTGAAAGAAACCAGTAGCCAATTTCCAAAATGGCAGGAATAAATAAGGAGGCATATAGGATTCTTAGTGAAACAACTTGCTTCATCAAATGTGAACTACAGACAAACCGTTTGTCATACTGGATATCAATTGTACCCTTTTACAGTTTGAAGGAAGATCATGAGACTGTCACTCTATATAGTAACTCTTGGGGCACCTGGGTGGCTCAGGTGGCTCAGGTCTTGATCCCAGAGTCCCAGGATTGAGCCCCATATCCAGCTCCCTGCTCACTGGGGAGCCTGCTTCTCTCTCTCCCTCTGCTCTGCCCCCTGCTTGTGTGCTCTCTCTCTCATGCTCATTCTTTCTCATAAATAAATAAATACATACATAAATAATAAATAAATAAATAAATAAATAAATAAATAAATAAATAAATAAATATCTTATAATGGTAACTATCTACACACACTAATTGTCGATGAGCTCATTTGTTGAGGACAAGTATAAAAATACAACATAATGTGAAAGTAATTTTTTTTTTCCTTTTAAATATTGGCATGGTTTTGCATTTTGAATTTCACAATTCTAGAAGCCAGATTTGTTTCTACCTTTGAGAAAAAGCCCGGGGCAAATAACAACACAGAGAGAGATATCTCACAAAGTACTTAAGTGTCCACTCCAGCTGCATATTAAAGAAAGATCTTCAGTGCATAGAATAAGGGATAGTTTCACGGATGCATTTCTCTGGTCTTCCATAGCATGAAAATTCACTGAAATTGCTCTGAAAACAGCAAGATCCCGGAACAAGGATGACAGCAGCATGGATAACAGGGCTGGTCAGAGAGCATTGTTCCAATCTCCCTTCTGCAGGGTGAACTGCATAAACTAGAGTCACTTACTCTATGCCTCATTGTTTTCATCCACAAAAGAGTGAGAACAGGTGTCTAAAAGGGCTAATGCGAAGAATAATTACCATGAAACTGGCATATATTAGAAGTGATATAAATGTTAACTGCTAAGTATTAAAAAGACCACAAATTTCAAGAAAGAGTCCAAACCATCAGGATTAGCGATCCAACAAAATCATGGTACTGTCAACTTTTTCACATTCATCTTGCCTTGCCTTTTGGTTATCTTTTGAATTTAAATAGAAAATATGCCAAATAAATAACACACCATTTTACTTTCATTTGTTAATGTGTTTTCATGGTGATTTTAAGAAAATTAATTTTCAAAAGGATTTTAAAGAAATGGAAAAATCCCTTAAAGGAAACTCACTCCTGGATTGAAGAGGAAAACATCAGTTTTAAAACTCAAAATTCTCTTCAAAGGAAAGGAGGCCGTACTTTGGGTATTTAGCACTGCCCCACAGTGGGACGTTCTATTGATCACTCTGAGTGAGAGCCCTGGGGTGTCAAAGACGGTGTTCTGGGACAGCACCCATCTGTCCAATTTTCACACTCACAAAGTACTTACCATTTCCAATAGTTACTTCAAGGCTCAGCTTGATCCTAGTACCAGATTGTAACAAACATGGATTCTGAGCCCAACTGCCAGGGTTCAAATCCCGACTTTGCCACATACTAGTTTTGTGACCTCTCTGAGTTTTTCCGGTCCTCAGCTCCACCAGCTGCAAAATGGTGTGAACAATAAACCCTACGTCATGAGTTAACTCATATAAGACACTTCATAAGTGCTTAATGATATATTACAGATCTGAAAGCTGTCATGCAGAGTAGCTTCTGGATCAAATAATCATAAGGAAACATGTTAAGAATCGCAAAAGTCCTCTGCTAAAACAAGGGACAAAAAGAGAATCCCTCCACCAGCAGATCTGGATTTCCCCTGCAAGATAAGGTCAATTCTTTCTCAGGCAAGGGACGAATGGGTCCTGTCTGGGCGACAATGTTTCTGAGCGTCTGCTGGGGCAGGCAGTTAACAGGCAGGGAAGGAAGGTCCCTCTCAGGGCAAGTAACCACTTACCTCTGACTTCAGGACTTTTTTATTTGTAAGAAGAGGCACCTGGGCCATGTGACCCCTGAAGTTCTTTGTTTTCTTTCGTCAGTCAGAGCATATCTACTGGATGGTTAGTGGATTCCTCTTCTCTGACACAGTCATGACAAAGGCAAGAGCTGCCCCATGAGGATGATGAGGGGAATGTGAACAGAGGGTCCTAGAGGGTCAGAGGCATCGTGGCTACACCATGGGAATTAGTAATGGTATCTAGAGATTCCCATCAGGCCCTAGTTATGAAGATAGGCTTAGGGCCTCACATGAAAGGCATCTAATCACTAATGCCCAGAGCCAGGGATTGCATTCCAATCCTACCCTTTCCCATTTCCCACCTGCAAACCCCTTTTCAGGGCTAATGAACCACATTCACTTACACTGGTATAATCTGTGTTCTTTTCTTCAAACGTGGCCTTGGGTTTAGAAGAAACCTCACAGGGAAGGACAGGGATTGATTCTCTGGGCTAAAAAGACCTCATCGGGAGGTGAGAACCCACATATACAGTTCTCATGGCAGAACTTGATAATGGATTTGTTTCTGCAAGCGAGGGCTTTGTTCTGTCATCATTTGAACCCAACTCTGTCCCCACAGACACAAATAATGATTCAGGGCACAGAACCCTGTGGCATTTCATCCATTCATATTCTCCTCAAAGAGATTTAAAGAGTTTGCTACTTTCCTATGGGCAGGTGAACCAATAAATACCTTTCCCACATGTATTCATTTTGATCTTTCAGTATCCCATGGGAATTTTTATGTGCATTTGTTTGGGATTTGTGTTTGCTTGGGATTGCGTGAGGCCAGGCCAGGATGTCTCTAAACTATGCAAGATCTTGGCACAGAAAATAAAAAATTCAAGATTCTTTCATAACTTAATTTCTCTCAACAGGTATTTTATCAGCCTTACAATTGTTCAACTCTATAATTCTTCCTGTTTGTGGAAGAGAGGCTGTGTTTTCTTGATGTCTCATGATAGGGGGCCCCATGGACCCCATTAAGACATCATTTCAGAGAAACTAATTTCTCCCAATGGAGAAATGTTATTGCCAGGAAATCACTGTACATTTCTCACAAATATTCTTGACTTGACAGTTTAGAGTTTAGATATACTTCTCCCTTAATTTTCTTTAGTTTGGTCTCCATTTCAAACTTGTCGAGATTTCTGAACCACATTTTTATTTCTTCATTCTGGGTTAAGGCCTATATTTAAAATTAATCTCAATAAAATCTTTTTTTTTAAAGGGGTGCCTGGGTGGTTCAGTCAATTAAGTATCTGCCTTCTGCTCAGGTCATGATCTCAGGGTCCTGAGATCCAACCCTATGTTGGGCTCTGCACTCAGTGGAGAATCTGCTGAAGATCCCTCTGCCCCTCCCCCCTGCTCATGCTCTCTGTCTCTCTCTAATAAATAAATAAAATATTCTTTAAAAAAAATAATCTCTCTCCTCTTGCACATCTCATGTGGTAGGTGATGTTTGATGATTGTAAAGTCCTTCCACTTCTAACTTTCAGAGTGTCTATGTAGAGTCTTCTTAAACTTTGGTAGAAAAGGCACTTCAAAATAAAAATAATATTTAATCTATTGGACAGCAGAAAAAAATATATTTAAGGGGAGGATATTGGAGTTATTTCTTTTCTTAAAATAATCTGTGTCAGGTAGAGCCTCACTCCACATACTTTATTCTTCAACACACTCCACTTTATTCAAGCACTACTCCTCAATAGCTCAGACTCTTGAAATGCTTTTCCTTGTTTCAAGTCAATTTTGTCCTGTAGTACCCATTTGACTTCAAATATACTAACAATCCTTCAAAGTACATAGGGACCCCTCTTCAATTATCCAAACCCAAATTGGTCTCCCTTCTCTGGAAGATTAAAAGCACTTATCATAACATCTTTCAAAGTTGTGTTTAGATCATTTTATAGTTCTTTATCTTTTTATTGTTTGTATATTCCTTGTATAGGAATATACACAAATTTGTGTTCCTTGTATGTATATGTATACACATACAAGGAACACCAGAATATTACAGAAAAATAAATTTTACTCACCAATACCCAGATAGAACCAAGGGTAATAAGTTGGTGCATGCTCATTCAAATATGCATATTTAGGGGTGCTTGGGTGACTCATGTGGTTGAATGTTCTTCTGACTCTTGACTTCAGCTCAGGTCATGATCTCAGGGTTGTGAGATTGAGCCCTATGTCAAGTTCCACACCAGGTGTGGAGGCTGCTTAAGGTTCTCTCTCTCCCTTTCCTTCTGCCCCTCCCTACCTCTCCCTCTTAAAAAGAAACAAATATGTATATTTACCACTTTTATTTCTTTTGGTTGAACAATATGATATTTAACACAGTGTATTGTGGATACAAAGAAGTGTCCTGATTTGTCTCTTTTTTTTTGTTTCTAATCTTTGAAGTGGAGAAAGCAAAAGCATTTCTTCTGAAAAGTCTTAGACTTCTTTTATTATCAATATTTGTATTGATTAATATTTTATATTTTAGTAAGAATAAATGTTACAAAGCACATTTGGCTTTATCATTAGTGATGGACCTTTATTAAAGAATGTCAATTTAGAGATAGAAGTGTTTGCAGATCGCAAACACAACACCTACAGCTGCACCTAAATATTAATTTAATATTTGCCATCTCTGAGACAGAAAATCCTCCTTCAGAGGGCTTGAGTCTTGTCGGTCTTTCTTTCTTTCTTTCTTTCTTCTTTCTCTATGTAGCACATAGAATTTCAATGGGGTATTTGAAGAAGATAATACAGTATAAGTGATTATGAGAAATGAGAAGTGTTTATTTTTTTTCCACTTCTGTCTTGATAAACCTTTCTAACTGTATAAACCTATTGAAGGATGTGCTCCATCAAAACAAGGGTAGTAAACCAAGGAAGAGGAAGACATGAGATTAATGAACTAAGAAATCTAACAGAGAAAGGAAGATGAAATTACCAAGGAACAACCAGTCAGATAGGAGAATGAAATCTCCTGAAGGATGGGTATATTATTTGAGGTGGCTGATGGGGATTAAGAGATACAGAAAACCTTAGGAAGAGGGAGTAAGAGCCTAAGTGGAGGGGAAAACAAGGCAATTTATTAACATCATGTTTATTATCTGTACCTAGAAACATTTAGTTGCTATCAGGTGAGGGAAAACATTGGCCTAATAAAGAGTTTTCTATACAAATTTGTTGCTGTTGCTGCTATGTTGTGGATGAATGGGCTTTCACTGGAATGTTGTTTCTCTTTCTTCCACTAGTAGACTTTTTGGAAAATGCACCTTCTTGGTTGGGCTGATCAATGGGACAACGTTGCATTGCACTCTGCTCAGGACTGGAGAGTGGGTGCTTAGCACCACTATCTTCCCTAATCAAATGTTTATCACAGACCAGTAATGTGTCAGACACTAAGAGATACAACTGCTCGAGACAAAATCTGCATTCTTTTTACTCAACATTTTAGTGGTAAACAGGAGAGTTGCTCTCATGTTAACTTCTTTCTTAAAAGTCTTCATACCTCTTTATCAGCCTATCTCCACCTATTTTTAGTGGGAAAAAATGGAATTTTTTGTTGTAAAAAGAAATGAGCTCCATATGTAAGAAATAAAGCAATCCTGAAAAGTACAAAGAAAAAATCTAAAATTATTCCATATCAAAGCACCCTGAAATAACTATTATGGCTAAACACAGTATCCCAGAGAATTTCTTCAAGTAAATACACAGATTCAGGGCTAATAATAATTTATCAAAATGCAATCACATGATATTTTAGGAGAGTATTTTGACTTTTTATTTTGTGTAAAAAGAATATTTTCCCCAAATGAAAATAAGCTAAGCAATTCAGAAAAATACATCACCCACACATTTGGCTAATGGACTCCCACCTAGCTCTGTGTGCTTAGAGAAATATAAGGAGGGAAAAATAAACAGATAATATTTTAATGAAAATCGGTTCATACTTCTCATGCTATTTTTAAGTGCATATATTTTTTCATCTAACAGAAGGAAAAATACCTACTATGTAACTAGATTATTCTAATTCAGAGGCCTTTTTAATCTTGGAAGATTCTTAATATAAACTTTTTGATATAACATTAATTTTTCATTGTATTTAGAGGTTGTAGCCATTAGATTTTAAACATTATGTCTTATTGTGAGAGAGTATCGATTGGACCCCTAAAGGTAAAGGTTAGAGAAAAAAGCACACTTCAACTTCCTACTTAAGATTCAAGAAGTCTTGCTTCACAACTTGAACCATTTAGCAGATAAGGTTGGCTGTCTGCCCTATGGCCATTACTTCTTTCTTGCTGAGTTAGTACTGATATTCTCAAGGTATTAAGCAGTAAATTCATCAGAGAAAGTGGCTCTCACTCTGAGCCACAGGGGATTAAACCATAATGGATCTAAACCAAGCTCTCAATTTCATCCTCTTTGTCAGCAACTGCTTAGAGGTGACCATTTGGCCCAATTTTGGCCAGTGGAATACCAGAAAAAACCTGCAGAGAGGGAGTGATTCCAGAAAAGATCTTCCTTCTTGATAAAGAGGGAAAGACAGACCAAAAAAGTTTCTCTTTGCTTCCTTCTTTATCAGTTGTAAATATTGATACATCAGAAAATTTGACCACCAAAATATCTGAAAATGGCTCACCTACCATATGGCCAAGAAAGGGAAAAATCTCCATTCTGCCTTGATTCCTAAGGTCTGTTTATTTTGTAAAGTGATTTCAGTACAAAGATAAACTGGAGTGATATGGTAAAAAGTCACCTAGTCCAGACAAGTGGGATGAAATATGCTGATCTCTGAGGAGGTGATGTTTAAACCTGATAAATTAGACGAGGGAGTAGAAGAGGATTCGCGTCTTGTCTTTTCACTTTTTTATGCCCTTTATTGATTGATCGGATGTTCTTAACTTTCAATCTACTCAAATTTATCAATGTTTTCTTTTGTGGCTAACAATTTTGTATATTATTTTTAAAATTCTTCCGCTTCTTACCTTCTAAAAGCTTTATGTATAGTTTGTTTTTAACATTTAGGTCGTGAAAACACTAGGAACTGAGTTTTCTGTGTGCTTGTGGACTTATTTTGACTAATATTTTTGTTAAGATATTTGCATCTCTGTTCATGAATAGGATTAGACTGTGATGTTCTGTTTCATAATGATTATCTCAGGTTTTGTATCACTGGCTTAAAGTGTAAGAGTATTTACATTTTCCAAAGAGAAAGAGTACTGGGTTTGTTAAATTAACGGATTTACAAGGGCATTCAAGGACCCAGAAACAGGTGGAAAAGCTCACAATCTTGGAATACTCCAAACCTTCCTCATGCTGATGACTTCTTCCCTAGAAATCTCTTCAGGGCACTCTTCACCTCAGTGTTCCTCAGGCTGTAGATGAGTGGGTTTAGCATAGGATTGAAAAGGCTATAAAACAATGATAAAATCTTTCTTTGTTCTTGAGAATGGCTAGATTTAGGGGCCATGTACATAACAATAGCACTGCCAAAGAAGAGCCCCACCACACAGAGGTGGGAGGAGCAGGTGGAGAAGGCCTTTCTGCAACCCTCCCCAGACTGGATCCTCAAGATGGCCAACAGGATATGACTATAGGATACCAGCACCAAGCAGAGGGGCCCGACTAAAACAAACACAGAGCCGGCAAAGAGAACAATTTGATTGAGTCTAGTGTCAGCACAGGCCAATTTAAATACCGACATGATTTGACAGAAAAAGTGGTTGATTTTTTGTGGTCCACAAAAGGGCAACTTAAGAATGAGAGTAATATGGACCAGAGCCAAGAGAAAGCTGAACATCCAGCAAGTGGCAGACAAGATAATGCACACTCTCCAGCTCATGACGACAGTGTAATGTAGGGGATGGCAGATGGCCACATACCGATCATAGGACATGACCACCAAACTCATACACTCTGTGACAGCAAGTGCCAAATACAAAAATGTCTGAAGTAACAATGGAACAAAGGAGATGGTTTTCTTCTGCATTATAAGATTTGCCAGCATCTTAGGGACAAAGCTTGAGGCATAGGACATGTCAACAATGGCCAGGTTTGAGAGGAAGAAGTACATGGGCGTGTGCAGTCTGGAGTCCAGCCAGATGAGCCCCAGGATGAGCCCGTTCCCCATCAAGGTGAGGCTATAGAATAGCAAGAAGAACCCAAAGAGGAATATTTCAAGTTTGGGATCAACCTGGAATCCCAGCAGGATGACTTCTGTGATCCATGTCTGATTGCTTCCCATGTTCTTTTGACAGATAGGTACAATGTTGTACTTAGCACAGGAATTTTGGAGCTGAGTGGTAGAAAAGGAAAAAGGAATATGTTCATACAGAGTGAGAATTTATACAGAGGCTAAAATTCAGTAATTCATGGATCCAATCCAGTCTAAAGTCTGTGATGTTGATCTGTACATTTGGCTTTAGAGATATCTAATAAATTCAGTTATTGACCAATATTAACAATTAGTAGACTTCATATAAAAGTTGGAGTCTCTGGCTGCTTTTCAAAAATAAAAGAAATGTCATTTCTTGAAATTAATTGTAAGCAATAATCAGCTGAAGCTAATAAGGAGTTAGAGTCAGATTCTCTTTCATTTACCTCTGCTTCCACTAATTTCTATTTTCTCCCAGAAATATTATTAGCAATAAAAAATAGACACTAACAATTTTATCATTGTACTACACTATTGGTTGTATATTTAGTTAAGTAGAAAGATCTGTGCTCAGAGTTCCTAAGTCTTCCTATTTCAAACACATGGAGATGAGAAATCAAAATGTAAAATACAAACCCCAAATAGATAGCCAGAGTTTAAAATGAGATCATTTTTGCAACACCAGAAATGAATCAGAAATATATATGCTTCAAGTATGAAGGCAGAATGTTATACCTGGAACTCAGCTCTTACAGAATCAACTTTTGGGAAATGGGATATATTAATATGATTGCTTGAAACCAAGGGCTTGGATGTAAAAGGAGGTATAAAACAACTATTGGGCTGCTGATTAGGTGACTACAAAGAAGTCAATATACTTCCTGGCTCTCTCATTAGATTACCAGATCCTGAGATCTACTGTATTATATATAACATATTATATATTATATATGCAGGGCCCATGGAGCTGGGTGAAGAACAGCAAAAATTCAAAATCACAAGACAGAGAGAAAGAAATGGTGGAAAAAACAAATTAAAATAAAAACCATACTAAAAACAAAAAATCTTTCACTCAGAATGTGTGCGTAAATACACAGTTTGGGAAAAATAAGTCCTGCTAAAGAGGAGAAACAAAGTAAACAACTGGAACCTTGAATTCATTCAAAATGTAATAAATGTATAGTCCAATTTTCCAAAGACTCTAAAGATGGTTAGGATGCACCAATAAGTTAATCAAGGAGTGATACTTACTGAAATGCTTGATAAATGAAGAAAAAGGAATAAGGTAGCCATAAAACAGTGTATGAAAAAAAAAGAGTGTATGAAATGGATCAAGCACAGATATTTGAAATAAGGTGTAAAGATACATAATTTTATAACCAATAAGGAAGATAATTTCCAGACCTCATATTAAAGAGAGAAGTAGTGTACTGGAAGGTCACATTTAAGAACCCACTCAGATGTTCATACAGACAAAGGGTACTGTTTTGAAAGAGCAATCTCGAGACATGAATAATAGATTGAGTGGCTAAACTTAGACATGATAAAGTTTCCAGAGGAAAAAAAATGGAGAGGATAGTGAAGAAACAGTATTTGAGCAAAATATGTTTCAGCAAAAATGTTTCAGAATTCAAAATAGATCTAAGTCCTTAAATGGTAAAAAGATGCATTCCACTTAATGAGTGCAAAAACTAAAGATAAATGTACACTCAAGCAAAATGAAGTAGTTTTCATTACTGAAGAATATATGAATCTTCAGATAAATAATATATTCTGGTAAGAGAATAGGATAAATAAAAATTCTCAATGAATGCTAACAATTATCTCTTCAACTTCTATTTTCCTCCATCCTCTATACTTTACTATGTCTAGACCTTGTAGGTCTTATTCAATGTGTAGTGATCAACTTATGTCCCTTAATTAGCCTTCCACATTTTTTCTTTTTTCTCTTCACCATGTAATAGACTTTTTCATAACTATTTATTCTATGACTGAACATTTATCCCATCTGCCTGATTTTTTTAAAAAAATTAGTGACTTTGTTTCTTCCTTCCCAAGAGTTTAACGTTGATTCTTCCTATACACATCATTCTTGGTTCATGAGTATGCTCTTTTTGTTTCATACATAGGTATTGTGATTTTTTTTTAAGTAGGCTCCATGCCTGGTGTGGAGCGAACTCACGACTTTGAGATGAAGACCTGAGCTGGGTGCCTGGGTGGCTCAGTTGGTTAAGTATCTAACTTTGGTTCAGGTCATGATTTCTGGGTTCTAGAATCAAGCCCTAATGGACTTTGTACTCAGTGAGGAGTTTGCTTGTCTCTCTCTTCCCTGTCCCCTGCTTATGCTCTCTCTTTTAAATAAATAAAAAATAAAAAAAGACCTGAGCTGAGATCAAGAGTCGAGCTACCTGACTAAGCACCCAGGCTCCATGAGTTTGTGATTTTTTAATAAATACAATAGTTTCATTAGTCTCTTCAATAACTTTTGTTAGACTATTTTATCATTTACTTTTCCCAGGATAAAGGGAAATATTAAGAGTTACCAAGTATAAAAACAATGAAATATGTAGGAACAACAATTCAAGTGCCAATGACCTCATCAGCAAGAAAGAGTCTGAAGACACAAGCTATTACCTTAATGTGCCAAAGAGGTAAGCTGTTATTCTAAAATATTGTACCTTCAAGAACTCTCTTGAATGAACAAGAGCAAAGTAGGACATTACTGGACATACAGATAAGGGGAGTATTGACACCTACAGATCCTCACTACACGATTAAAGTATATTTCTTAATAAGAATAAAAGTGAATCAGTGGTTCTTTTTTAAGTAGGCATGAAACCTACTTAAAATACACAAATAATACTGATAAAGCACTTGAAAAAATATGCTGGTAAATCTTATGGCCTGTGGATTATAAAATAATTATTTTGGTATCTTAAAGGGGTGAGGTGAAATCTAAAAATAGTAAGTAAACAAGGAAGGAATGTTTGATAAGTAATGAGTGCTAAATTTCTTGATGAGAATTGAAACCCCTAGTGACTTTGAATTCGTTAGAATAATTTCTTTAACTTGGATATTACCAATTAATGAAAATTATCAAAAACAGACATAAAATCTATAGTTTTCAAAAATTATAAGGCAAATAAAAGAAACTAAAAGCATTATCAACCCAGCAGCAGGCAGAAGGGAAAAAAGGAGAAATAAAGAAGCAAATAAGATTTGATAAACTGAAATAAGCTGGCATTAATAAATCTATATATATTATCACATCATGTGTAATTATAAGTCACTAAAAGAAGAGTTAATAATACTAGATAAAATCAGGAAATCAAGTCACAAAATCCTTACAAGAATCATACCCACACCACCCAAACATAAATCCAAACTCTCTGTCTCTGTCTCTGTCTTTGTCTCTCTCTCTCTCTCTCTCTCACACACACACACACACACAAGTTAAAAAAAAAATAAGGAAAACACATGTTCTTGTCACATAGAAACTGGTAGTGGCCATAATAATATTGTTCCAAAGCATTTACCCGCATAGGAGATACTATACAATACTAATGGAGAAAAAAATCCACCAACAAGGTAAAATTCAGGATCTCTTTCTTAGAGAAAGACTTAGCAAACTTCAAATAGAAAGGAACTTTAATCTGAGAAAGAGTATTTACAAAACCTATAGAAACATCATACTTAAATTAGTGAAATATTAAAAGCTTTTTCTCTGAATTAGGAGACAAGCCTACTATACTCCACTAACACTGTATCTATTTAACATTAACTCCATAACTAGCCAGCAATAAAGCAAAAAGAAAAAGTAAAAGGCATAAAATGTAAAATGGAGAATATAAAATGTCATTATTTATAAAAACACAATTATGTATATAGAAATTTTTTTAAATATAGATAAACTATTGAAATCAATGAGTGATTTTTAAAATTCTGGGTTCAAAAATCTGCATAAAATGAAGGATATTTATATGTGTATTTGTGCATTTATAGAGTAGATGATTTATAAAGTTCTGAATCTCTCCAGATTGATCTATACTTTTAACGAGATTCAAATCAGAATCCCAGCAGGTTTTTTTTACGTGTGGAAATTACTAATCTTACTCTAAATATTATACGAAAATGCAAAAGGTCAAGGATAGCCATGGAAGTCTTGAGAAGGAAGAATGAGGTAGGAGTTACTCCATCGACTACCAACATTTATGAAGCTACAGTTATTAAGTCAATGTGGTATTAGGGCAAAGATAAACAATCAGGCCAATTATTAGCCCAGAAATTCAGAAACACATCCATGCACTCGTGCAAGCACACGCAAGTGCACTCATTTGATCTCCAGCAAAAGTGGCACTGGCATTGGCAATGAATAATGTGGGTCAGTTAACTATCCATGTGGAGTAAAATTAAAACATGGCCCTCACCTCACATAATTCACAAAATAAATTCCAGGTAGGCTTTAGATCTATATATGAAAGGTGAAAGCAACCCTGCCTGTATACAAATTAGAGGATCTTAAAAGTAGCAAATATTTCTTATGCAGACTCCAAACAAAGAAAAGATTGTCTCATTATAGAATTACACACATTGACCTGGATTCTATTACTTTTCTTTTTTGCATTTTTTAAAGTTAAGAATAACACATTTTCACTTTAGTTGCATTGTTTTAAAAAAACACTTCTCAAAAGTAACTTAAAAGGTGAAGGGTGCATTTAAATTTTGAAAATTTTATAGAGCAAATGTTTTCACTGACTATGGTACCAGATATAGAACTGAGGTGAATGGGTGACGGGCACTGAGGGGGGCACTTGACGGGATGAGCACTGGGTGTTATTTTGTATGTTGGCAAATTGAACACCAATAAAAAATAAATTTATTATTAAAAAAATTTTTTAAAAAGCAAAAAAAAAAAAAAGAACAGAGGTGAAGTAGATAAGTTCTGTAGTAGTAGTTTTTATCATATTTCCACTAGCTATACTCTCCTCATAACTTTAATAAGTAAAAATAGTGATCACATAATTCCACTCTGGGATCAAAGGGTGTCTCTAGGATGAGGACTACCATTCCTGAAGAGTAAGCCTGGGACACCAAAAAAGAAAAAGCTAATCAGACACCTCTATTAGCTTCAGTGATAAACAAAAAATAATAATGGAATTTTATCAAATAGCTACAGGATTTCTCCCTGCCACTGACTAAGATCTCCTTCCTGGGCAGCATATAAAAGGAGCCCCAGTGTTCTCACTTCCCTGGTTGGAAGATACTTCTAAGATGTAGTAGGAGCAGATAGTGCAGTAGGGGAAGAAATGCAGGTCAAGATAAATTGTGTAAGACTCTGGCTTCATATTTAATTTGTAAAAAGAGGCAAAAGAATGAGATGGCTCCTAGGCCAATTTCAGTTTGATGCCATGAGTGACAGACATCTGATTCCACTGCCTCTTCCCATATGAGTGACGAGGGAGGGGTTGTGACAGCATAAATATGGTATTACTGTTAAGAACCTCAGAAGAGTGGGAGAAAGAAATCTTCTTTTTAAACCTGAGATTTCTGCCAGCCTTCTGTCTTTCTCCTCTGTTATTCCTCGACCAGTTTATCTATAATGATTTGTACAAAGGGGGATGCTATTTCTGGTATATCCCTTAAATTCGGCTTGAATGTACAGGGAAACTCACAGAGATGGGCAAATGAGTCACCTACTCCCTGAAGTGGGGTTGGTGCATGGTGAGTCCCAGATATCCTTTCTACCTTGACCAAAAAGAGGGTACTCAGGGATGCTCGGGAGGTGTCTATATGTGAGGGCTTTATACTCTGATCACCTAAAACCAACCCATTCCCCAGAGGCATACCTGTGGCATCCAGGGAACACATTACAAAATGTCTTCCCACCATTCTACGTCTCCCCTACAGAGTAGTGTAAAACCTCTGCAGAGTTCTCCAGCTTTGTTATCCGTGTGGTGGGGGCTCGGGGGTGCACCTGCTTATGCAGAAAAGTGAGAACTCAGGGAAAATGGAATGAGTGATCCTACTCAGGAGGATGTTGGCATGAAAATGTAGCAGATAGAAGTCATACTTTATGGCTTATGTCAATAGAACAAGCCTCAAGTATCTGGACTTCTTATGTACTTGATCTTCAAGTGGGCCTTCTTCCATGCCCCTTTTGGAATAGTTTAAAGGTTATGATGTAGGTGTGCCCCCCATGGGGCTTGTTAAGACAGTACCCCAAGGGACAATTTCCTCCTTAGGGAGTGAACAATCTCTATCTGCAGAAAAGTGTTACTGTAAAGTAAATTATCAAAAATTTCCATTGCCAATATTTATTTTTACATGGAAACTCAGAGATTCAACCCTATTCCCTCAATGTCTCCCTGTCTTCCTTTGATTACAAGTCACCCTCTAACTACTTGTTCATTTTTTTTTTCACATTTCTTTTCTGTCCTATGCTTAAAGAGGTAATTTTAATGACTCTGTTCTAAGCCTTTAGGTATTAGACTGAATTTAAATGGTGGATGGCTTTGCCTTCCTCCACACATCTGGAGAAGAACACATTACCCTGATGACTCAGATCCCTTTAAATTCATGAGTATTCATATCATTTTGGTCCTTGATGTTACCAGAACTCATCCTGTTTCCTTAGTTTCCTCTCTAAGATGATTTTTCCCTGTATTTTCTCTCTTTAAACCTCCCATGAGTCCTCCCACCCACAGTCCCAGCCACCGACTGAGAGTTACTGAGAACACAGAAGCTAGCAGATGATAATTCACAATCTTAACTCAACACTGACCAGGATTCTGGATCCACATTTATTCTCAACTCTTCTGCTGTTACTGTGGTTACTGGTGTTGACCCTCATGAAGGAGAGCCTACCACTCATGCTATGAATCCCATCCCTCCTGCCCACTCAAGAACTTCTCTCCAGCAACATGTCTCAAATGTCTCTGCTCCTGTTCCCCTGAACACATCCAATCAGCATGTGAAACTCTTTTTCTCAAAGATGTCAATTATCTTGACTTTGCTAAACCCAATGAGCAGTTCTGTCCTTATCCCACTTGACCTGCCAGCACCATTTAACCCGGTCAATAGAATTCTCTCTTTGAAACACTCCATCCCATCAACTCTGATCATTTTCTGCTACCCCTGTGGTCCTTCTACTTTCCCGGCTGCTCCTCCTCTGTTTCCTTGGTGGCTTTCTCTTCATTTCCCGTATCTGTGAACACTGACGTTTTTCAAGATTTATTCTTTGTATCTATTTTCTATCCATTTTCTATGGGACCTCATCAGTCCCAAAGATTTCACTGCATTTTACGTGCGGATAACACTTCAGTTAGTATGCCCTGCCAGGCCTCTTCCCAAATGCAGTGTTCCTGACTGAATGTTAGCCTTGTGCACATCAGTGTGAATCAACAGTGTTCACTGACCTCCTATCTCAAGAGAGTAAGTCCAACATTTTTAAAGCCACTTATAAGACGTTAATTATCAGCTTCCCTCTGTTTTCGAGTGTGCGTGCTTTATGTAGAGACTATTCTGTAGTATACGTTTAGAAATGCACTTCTCTACCCCTATGCCCTCTGTTCTTTCTCTCTTCCTTCCTTCTAGGTGTCTTTGGTGATTACAATAACTTTATATATTTTTTTGTTCTCCTAATTAAACATTCAAAGCATTCATTGTATTCTCAGATGTTGATAAGATTTAGTCTTAATTCCACGATTTGGATGAGAGTGTAAGGATACTGGATCTAAGGTCTACCTAGACTCTAACCCCAACATCAACATTTATTTTTTATTTTTTAAATATTTATTTATTTATTTGAGAAAGAGAGAGTAAGCAAGTGGGGGGAAGGGCAGAAGGAGAGGGAGAAAATAGACTCCCCACTGAGCATGGAGCTCCACAGTGGGGATCCATGGGGGGCTTGACATGGGGTTCACCAACAGGCTCCACCCAGGGCTCTAGGCAGGGCTTCAGGTAGGGCTCAAACCCAGGACCCTGAGATCATGCTCTGAGCCAAAATCAAGAGCCAACCACTTAACCTACTGAGCCCCAACCTCAACATCAACATCTGTACACTAACTGCTATTTGTTTCCATATGTTTTATGATGTTTTGTTCCTTTGTTCATTCCTTCATTACTGGCCCCTTTTTGTTAAATATTTTGTAGTGCACTATTTAATGCTCTTGGCATTTCTTTATATATATTTTCTTAGTGGCTGTGCCCCTTGGGATTATGATTAGCATTTTAATTTATAATAATATAATAATATGGTCCTGGTTAATATCAACTTAATTTCAATAGTTTACTAATTCTTTGCTTTTATATTGCTTCAACTTTATTCTCTCCTTCTAGAGGCTGCAGCTCTCCTTCTGCCTGCCACTCCCCCTGCTTGTATTATCTGTTTCTCTGTCAAATAAATAAATAAGTACATAAATACATAAATTAATTAATTTTAAAAAGAAAAAAATTTTGTTCTCAAACTTGAAATAAACTGTCATTTTTTCCCCATAGTGAAGAATTTTCCAGTAGCTGCTTAAACAGTATCTTTGGTGACTAACTTGTACTTATGCTTGGCTCTCTGCTAACTAATATTCATTTGATTCTCTAATTCACAGATTAGTTTGCTAGAGCTGTGGAAACAAACTACCACAGACTTTACTGTGTAAATAATAGAAGTTTATTCTCTCACAGTCCTGAGGGTTAGTAGTCTGAGATTTCGGTGTGGACCAGGTTGGTTCCTTCCAAGGTCCCTCTTCTTGACGTGTAATAGATGACTGTCTTCCCCTCTGTCTTCACATATTTATGTCTGTGTCCTAATCTCTTATAAGAACACCAGCTATATTGGTTAGGGCTACTCTGAATACCTCACATGGATATAATTACCTCTATAAAACCCCATCTTCAAAAAGCCCCCCTTTGAGGTATTACAGGACCATGATTTCAACACATAAACTTTGAGTGAACATAATTCAGTCCAACCCAGCTAATTACTTGCTTGTCAGACAATGAAACCTTATCACTTGGTGTATATGATTAACAACCACAAGTCAACTTACTTAACATTTGCTTCTCAGGTACATGACTTGATATTTCAGAATAATCACATCTTTTGGAATATGGTTGAGGATTATATTGCCCCAGTTCTTACCTATCTACTAATACAGACTTCAGTTTAAAAATAAAACTGTTAACTATAGCAGTTTGCCATTTATGTGAATTATATGTAAATGCCCTTCTAAACCCTCTTCAAACTGACATTATTTTCATGCTGTTTTAATCATTAATGAGATTATTTTTCACAAAATGTTTATTTGATAATATTTAATGTTTAGTTGAGCAAAGTAAAGTTGCTATGATAATTAGAATTGAGTTTAGGCTTCAGATGAGTGTGTTTGGAAAGTACACAAATAGTGGAGGTTGTGCTCCTTGAGAAAAAGAGATATACAAAGTGCGCTCACATTTACAGAGGCTTTCTTCCAGAAGATATTTCCAAATGGTGGCCATAAAAATAGAGTCCAAGCAGAAGGCTGCAGTCTTGCTGAATGTAAGCAACAGAGATTACAGTTACAGAAAAATAAGAGAACTGAGAATTGAGTTGGCATAGGGATGTGGAAGAGGAAGGAACTGTATTAAGAGGAGTCGGGGGTTTTCTTAGGCATTTCTTAGTCCTAAGTAAGGTACATGGATGCTGATGCCTAATGCAGACCAGTGGCTGAGTTGCCAAAAGATGAGAAAAGCTGAGAGTAGCCGAACAAAAACTTCAGAAGTTGCAAAATGTTCAGGGAATTTTGGAGTTGCAATCTAGCTGGGATGTAGATCTCTTCATAAAGACCTTGGTGTAGGCACAGAAATAATGCCTGAGCAGTAAGGGTAAAACTGAAATAGATTAATTTTAACCAACTTAAAACAGAACCCCATGAGAAACAAGGTGATCTTTAACAAATTTCACTGCTTATTCAGAGAAAAACAAAATATATCAATGATATTTATAGAAGTATGACATAATCTACAGCTTCTAAAATGCATCATTTAACACATGAAAAAGCAGGGAAAATTTATCAATTATCAAGAGGTAAAATAGTCAATAGTAGGGGTCCCAGATATAGTAGATGTTAAGGTTACAAATAAAAACTCAAATAATGATAATTTATGTCAAAGAAAAGGGAAACAAAAGTATAAATAATAAATCTCAAAAAGAATCAAATATTCATCCTGAAACAGCAATATATAATAATTTGAAAAAACATAGGATGAATTTAACAGATGATTGCCCCCAGGGGAGATAAGAACCAATAAACTCACACTAAGATTAACAGAATACTATGAAATAAAAGTATAAAAAGCTAAATAATAGAAAAATTGAGTCTGAAAGTTATAAAAGAGTGTGGTAGAAAACCATTCTAACATATACTCAAAAGAAAAGAAAAGCATAATGGGGAAAAATGCAAATTTTGAAGAAATTATTTCTAAGTATTTCCCAATCATGATGAAAGTATGCTCCCATGAATGCAGAAATCTCAGCAAATCATAGGCAGGATAAATTGATATAAAATACACTTGTAAATACTATAGTAACATTTCTGAAAGCCAAAGATAGATATTTTTAATACTTAGAAAAAAATTACATCCATTATGATCAGAGAGCATTCCTGCAGCTAGAAAAAGGTATTTCTTAGGATTTCTTGCAGTGTAGACCTACTGGCAATAAAGACTCAAATTCATTTGTTTTCTTGTTGGTTTTATTTTTGTTTTTGTTTGGGAATATGTTTATTTCATCTGAGTTTTGGAAGAGCACTCTTCCACATGTAAAATTTCTGATTGGCAGCTATTTTTCAACACTTTAAAGATATTCTCTCAGTGTCCTCTGATTTCTGTAGATTCAACTGAGACGTTAGCTTCTCAATTAACTGCTTATTATAGTATTCCCAATGGCAATGGGGGAAGGGTCCAGTTTCAAGAACATGTCTTTATTCTAATTTCCTGCCTTACATAAGCGAAGGCTATATCTCTCATGGGCCAATTGCAGTCATTGCCACCTGGAATCCTGGGGATTAAAAGTGACCCGAAAGCCACGTGCTGGTTTACAATCTCACCACACAATTGGTGGTTGTGCCTCATCTTGGTCCTATGAGAATTTTATTTATGCTCTTAAAGCCCAACTGTACATTTAAAAATTATGGTTTTTAAAATATTTTATCCAGTATTTTTAGGTGCTTTATCAAAATATGATATTCAAGATAGTTACTCTGGTATATTGTTTGTTGTTTCTATCCTAGAAATCCTAAAACTAATTTATATAGAAAGGAAGCAACATAATTACTATTTCTCTTTCTACAAAAGTTAGTGTAAACAGAGAGACACTATCATCATAATTAATATTTCTCTTTGCACAAAAGTTAGTGTAAACAGAGAGACACTATCATCACCCAAGGTCACTTTCAGTACCTACCTATAAAACCTTGTTTCTCAACTAAACATTATTCCTTTTTATACTTCCCACTCCAGTTTCCCACTTAGGTGTTGTTTGATGGTACCCTCATCATTTCCTATTTCCAATGTCATTTCTTTATCTATTTGCAAATTATTTGATGTGTATCTCCATTTTTGTTTCCTTGTATTTTCCAGTTTTACCATAATTTTTCTCTACATGATCAGATTACTTATAAACCTGCATTTAACTATTTCATAGATTTTTTCATTTCTAAAATTGTGCTGTTCAAAAAACTTTGTATTTCTTCATTATATGCACAATACAGTTTCCTCAGTTGCATTTGAAAATTCAGGTAAGCAAATAAAAGAAAAAATCCTTTATTATCAATGTGAATTTTTTCTCAAATATTGGATATTATGCATATGGCATTAGTAATCTTTTTTCATGTAATATGAAATATAAATATATTACAAGTCAACAAATATACAATAAAACAATCCTAATTTTTAAGAAGATATTCTTTAGTATGCATGTTTTATTTAAATATATTTTATCTATATTCTAATATTGAAAATCTTCGATATTTCCAATCACAGTTAGGAGGTTATTCTAAATGATGAGAATAAATCTGAAAGCACATGAGTATTTCTCTAAATTCCCCATTCGTATCTCTGGCTAGAGACCAACACGCAGCACAATTGCATAAAACATCACAACAGGGTAAGAAGGAGAACTGAGTGCTGGAGAAATCACATGGCTAGATGTACAAGCCTGAGGCAGCTCTCCTGACTCCTAGCTGCCTCCATATCTTCTGGAAGGGATTCAAATGATTCCACATGTCCCCAGATGGTGGTGATGGATTCAAATGCTAGAAAAGTAGGGTTATAACTTTCACAGGGAATCACCATGGTGCAGATGAAATAGCCTTGTCTCCGATGGCTTTAGGATGGTTCTGACCAGACTAGAGTTCAAAATGAAACCCACAGCCAAATCCAAACCCATAACAAGGGCTAAGGTGTGGATGACCCACCATAGAAATATAATGGATGCTGACTAAATATAATAAGAGAACATACTTTCCACTGCCTTAAACTCCAGGATCAAAGGCTAGACAGGACCTGGGATAGTTTGAGAGAGGCTAAATCTCACAGAAAATGGCCAGCCTTCACCAAGGATCTAACAAATCTCAAGGAGAGACAAATACATAGGCCAGGATGAAATAGCATGAGAAAGAGGCTCTTCCAAGCAGGCAAGACTAATTATCTATATTTAATAGAAAACTGGAAAGTTCATGTTATCCCAATGCACATATATAATTTCACCTTCCCGACTCCCCAAGTCTTTCACTGTTATTAATTAAGAATATTAAGCCAATCACAAAAGAATCAATAAATTCTTTATTTTTGGATCAGCTATTTAGAAGAAAAAAACAGACTTGTGATCCTACAATATTTATGATTATTATTATCATCAGAATAATGCCAGTCTCCCTTATTAGACTGTAATCTCATATAGGTAGAAATTGCATATATTTGGCTCATTACTGGGTTACCAAAATCTAGCACAGTGTGAAGCATGTTGTAGGTCATAAGTAAGAGATAATTTTGTAGGCAGCCTCTCAGGAGGTTAAGCTAAAGCATAACCAAATGCAGAGCATTCATAAGCCAGCTTTCCCCAACAGAAGTTATTGAATAATGAAATAATAACATTCATGGAATATTTATTATAGCCCAAATTGTAGACAACTCAACTCACCAGAAATATAATGGATAAACTGTGATATGTTTATGCAACATAATGCATATGAAAGAGTTAACAAAACAGAGCCACATGCAACAACCTGAGTGATTCTCACACAGTGAAAGAAGGCAAATAAAAATAATGCCCTCTTTGTGTGTGATACATGTGAATGTAGGTGCATCTACATCTACATATATAAATTATATGCACCACTACATATAGATATACATAAAATATTGCGATTCTGAATTGTATTTATATATGTACTTTTAATTAATTAATTAAAAAAATTTTTTTGAGAGAGAGCATGGGTGTGTGCACACCACAGGCACTCAAGGTGGGGGCAGGGCAGAGCACGAGGGAGAGAGAGAATCCCAAGCAGGATCCATGTACAGTGCAGAGCCCAATGTGGGGCTCCATCCCACGACCCTGAGATCATGACCTGAGCCAAAAATGAAGATTCAGACACTGAACCAACCAAGCCACTTAGGCACTCCATCCACATACTTTTAAAATATTTATTATTTCTTTAGAGAATTGAGATTGTGAAAGAAAGTCATTTCATACTTTCTAAATCATTTGAAATCTTGGCATTTTCAAGCATACAAAAGACTACATTTTGCAAAATTCCTGATTTTTTTCTAGTATAGTAGAAGATCTCATTTTCCATGGTCTCATTTATAAGTCATAGTCCTCATTCTTTAAAGATATGATAAATGTATACAGCAGCTAATATTAATAATTACCGTTTATTGAGCTTTTATTATGACTCATAGATTCTGTTAAGCATTTTGCACATAGTATTTCTGCTTAGAAACCTACATGCTAGGGACACCTGGGTGGCTCAGCAGTTGAGCATCTGCCTTCAGCCCAGGTCATGATCCTGGGGTCCTGAGATCGAGTCCCACATCGGGCTTCCTGCATGGAGCCTGCTTCTCCCTATGCCTATGTCTCTGCCTCTCTCTGTGTGTCTCTCAAGAATAAATAAATAAAATCTTTAATTCTAACTTAAAAAAAAAAAGAAAACCTACATGCTTAGTATTAATGAACTCATTTTATCCACAATAAAATCTAAATTCCAAAGAATTCTGGTATATTGCAAAAGTTTGCACATCTAGCAATTGGCAGAGCTTTATAAAAACCCAGCTTATCTGAACTCACAATCATGTGTTTTCAACCTTTATTTGGTCATATAGTTATGTCTGTATAACAGATGTCCTTACAAAAGGGCTGCTTTTTAAGACAGAAGTCCATATATTTTCCTCTTTATAACACTCTTCCCCCCATCAAAAAAAAAAATCACCTTATTCTAAAAGTTGTATACTTGCCTTTTATACAATTTAAGTATATGGCAGATTTGACAAAAGAATTGAAAAGCAAAAAAGTCTCTTTATATATCCTTTTCTACTCCTTCTTAACTGTTTTCTCTCACTTCATAACTAAGTGCTAGAATTTCAGTTTGAGTAAGATGGTTATTTAACTTAAATCTCTTAATTTAAAGTCAAATTATTCCTGATAGTTTGTAGCTCAAGTATTATTCATCAGCTAGTCATCACAACAATTATAGTCTGTTCTCATTTGCTAGAAACTTTTCTCCAAGTGTTGGTCATTTCCCATGGGAGACAATCGACCCAATCAATGAGAGAAAGAGTTCTTTCAAGAACTCTCAATGACTTTCATTCTGTTCTCTTCTCCTCCATGAATCTCCACCTCCATTCCCCAAGTGGAGAAAATGAGTGACAGGGAAAGCCCCAATGTCCAAATACTTACTAGCGAGACAGGCTTTGGGGTTTTCTTGTTATTGGTAGTGGCATCACGCTTACATTTTTCATTCCTTCCCCCGTGAAGCCATGGCTCATGGTCTTCCCCACTCAAGCTGATTATGCCTTAGAAAACTTTACTATCACAAGAATTTATGCAGGAATTGTATTCTAAATGTATGAAGATGACAGCTATAGAATTTCAAATATTGAAATTACTATGTTATCAATCTCTCCCAGTTGCTATATCTTACACATTCTTCCAATACCTTGCTTTATTTTATTAAATGTTATCTACTAGTCCTGATTACAGAAAAATATACAAACTTATTTCCTTTTATTCAGAATATTTTGCATAATATATTACAAGTGTGTCCACAGTGCAGCTAGTGGGAAGTTATTTCCCTTTCCTTGTGCAGCATTGACATTCAATGTCAGAGGGAGGTAAGTAGAATGAACTTTCTTGGGAGAGAGTGCCAGGAAAATCTGAAGATGAAAAGGATGCCCTAGAGCATGTTTATGAATCTTGATAAATATTGGATAAGATGATTTCTCGGGTCCCTTTAAACTCAGCTACTTTATTATTCTACAGGTTTTCATGAAGTTCTTTCTTTTTCAAGAATCCTCTTCAGAGCAGCTTTGACTTCTTTGTTCCTCAGACTATAGATAAGGGGATTGAGCATGGGATTGAAAAGGCTGTGAAACAGGAGCAGGTATTTCTTTTGCTCCTTGGGGTTCCCATATCTGGGCCCAACATACATTATAATGGCTGTGCCATAAAAGAGTCCAACCACACAGAGATGGGATGAGCAGGTGGAGAAGGCTTTCTGGCGCCCCTCCCCTGACTGAATCTTCAGGATGGCACGTAGAATATGAATGTATGATATCACAATTGAGGAAAAGGGCCCTACCAGCACAGACACGGCCCCAGTCAATACCATAATCTCATTAATGTGGGTATCTGCACAGGCAAGTTTGAGGACAGCTATAATTTCACAGAAAAAGTGGTTGACTTTCTGGGGTCCACAGAAAGGCAATGGTATGAGTAACCCTAGATGTACTAGGGCCAGGAGGACTCCTAAAATCCAGGCAGTCAGTGCCAGGGTGATGCAGACTCTCCAGCTCATGATGACAGAATAGTGGAGGGGGTGGCTGATGGCCACGTACCGGTCATAGGACATCACCACCAGGAGAAGACACTCAGTATGAGCAAAGGTCAAGAAAAGAAAGGTCTGCGTCAGGCAGCCAGCAAAGGAGATGGGCTTGTCTGGCCTCAGGAGGTTCACCAGCATCTGGGGCACCGTGTTGCAGGCATAGGCTATGTCGACGATGGCCAGGTGGGAGAGGAAGAAGTACATGGGGGTGTGCAGTCTGGGGTCCAGTGAGATGAGCCCCAGGATGAGCCCATTCCCCAGCAGGGTGAAGGCGTAGAACAGGGTGAAGAGCCCAAAGAGAACCATCTGAATCTCTGGGCTGAGGGGAAAGCCCAATAGGATGAACTCTGTGACAGAGGTCTGATTTCCCGCCATTTCCCTGTGAAAGAGATAATGGAGCTGACCAAGTCTGGATGCCTGAGGGAAGTGTTTAAACATGATCTATGTGTGTCATCATTTATTTCCTGAGAAAACATCTTCAATGACATTTTTGTCCTGTTTGTCGCTTTCTAAGTGAAAGCTATGCATTCCAGATGACACAGAGGAAATGTTTTCACTGCAATAAGCTGCATGCTAGCATCCTATTACAGTATTCGGTAAACCTCGTGTTTATTAACCCACTTTCACCACAGTTTAAAATATTAATACTTAAATCGCCTTCATGGAAGTGGGTATTTCCCTCAGTTTGTAATGATTCTAGCAGAGGTTTGCCTATGTGGGTTTCCGGGTGGCGGTATGCATATATCCATACATGTGACTTTGTGCCGCTGCCTCAAATATCTTTCATATGAGGATGGGAAGAAGGATAGGTGCACGTCAGTGATTCTTCCATTAGGTTTTTCTCATGAATTTGTGCCTTCAATATATGAATTATTTGTTAGCCCTGCCAACTTCACTGACAGCATAATCTTGAACAAAGTAGAGGATGGCAGGCCATTTGCCCCAACTTTGGCTAGATTTCAAATGGAGACCTTTGTCTTTTGACTTTTGTACCTACAGATGTTCTATTCTGATTGTGCTATCTTATCATCAGGATGGTACCCCGGGCACCCCTATTATACTTGATGTTATATTTATATTCTGTATCTCTTTATCTACCTGCTTACCTACCTACCTAGTTTTTCCCAAATATTTTGCCATATCCTACAATAAGAAATATCTACTAGGTACATACATGCGTTAGTATATATATTCTTGAGTCCTTATTATGTGCTATGCATTTTCTATATTATTCTATTCTATTTAATTAGTAAAAATGTTGGTTTAATGATTTCATGGTGGGTCATAGCCTGGGTCTTAACAAGTTCTGTTCCCTATCTAAGCCTAGAGCAAGAGCCCTCACTATAGGCTCATATTTGTAGAACCATTGGCATATTTTATGGCCTAACTCTATGTAAAAACTTATTATTTATCATGGATCTTTAGGTTTTAGTGGCTTATCAAATTTTTAAAAAATCTTTCCACACAGAGTGCGTACTCTGAAGTTTGGATCATGTAAACTTTAAGCCATTGCTTCTGTTTTGTTTCACTCCATACCTTTCTTCAGTCCAGAATCCACCTGAATTTCACTACAATAAGAATCCTAGGAAAATCCATAATTGAGTTCCTATCTATCAGGTCCTCATTTGACTTTTCTCTTAAGTTGGTATTTGAAAGGTCTCTTAAACCAAAGCAAGTAACCTTTTGCCCTGTTTGAAAGATAGAGTCAGAATTCATAACAGAAATTATTGAAGGATGATTTTTATCTTAGTTCAGAAAATAACTATAATAGTGGAAATCACCTCCTTGGAAACTGGTTGTTTTATTGGAGATGAACTTTAGGTCAGTGAATGTTTTAAATCAAAAATTGACTAACCATTTATTTGAGACAGGGTTCCCGTGTTGAATCAGAAGAATGCTAAGGTCCCTTCCAACTATAGGATTCATTGGCCCTAAATGTATAGAAAATTGTTAGCCATATTCAGTTCAACTTTCTTGCAATATTTGGAGCCGATGAAGACAACAATGCTGTTTCTAAAATTTCATATGATGAAGGCACGCAATAAACCAAAGTAGAAAGACCAATGAGTACCTCATCTTCCTCCTACCTGCAAATAGTTAAAAGACAAAATATAAAATGCACAGATATCTACTAAACATATTCTATGTCCTGCTTCATCTCAGCTGAGGGTATAGAAGACAGTTCCTGTCTACTGGTGTGTATAACCTGGTTGGAAAGACAGGACAGTTAAAAGGAGTTAAAAGGATTCACAGAAGATGCTTATTCTTATATTTAATAAATTATCAAAAGAAATTTCACATTCAAAAATAAAACCTTCAGGACACTCCTCTTCTGTAATAAATTCCTTTTTTTTTAGTCAGTCAAGCCCATTATCTCATGAAAACACCATTAAGTGTTCATTAAGGTGTTCATTAAGTTCATTAGGCAATAAAAAAGTTTGCAAACAAAACTTTCAAACAGCTATGCCATAATTTAAATAGGAAACTCAACACTAAATGCAGGAGAGTAAATAACACATATTAAGTGTATCTAAAAGGGGTGATAACTTTTAAATATCCTATTAGCTAAAATCTATAAACAGCAGAAATTTGGCACTGGCCAACACTAACAATTACATTTTGCATTATGATTGTTCATTACAGCCTGTCAGACATTGTATAGTGAACAAAGACTGGGTAATAAACTTATCTCGTATTTACAGCTAAAAATAAGGAGACAAACTGCAAAGAAGTTGGGTGAAGTACAAGTAAACCAATAAACAGCATATATAAGTTAGTTTTGGATTATTTTCTTCCAGTGATCTCTTGGAAGAAAAAGTTTCTCAACAAAGGCAACAGTATTTCTTTGAGAAGAGAGAAATTTACTCTCTGTGCAGCTTACCCACCTCTCAAGCTTCTGAGTGTTTGGCCTAGGGGGAGAGATGAAGACTCCTCCTGCACATCACCATCTGTTGCTCCTGGGGAAGACGGGCTCTCACTGTACTTACCTCTGGTTTTCTTAGAGTGACATTCATGACAAAATGCCACTGATGATGATTTCTTCACTCACTGCGGGGTCCATGATCCTAAATGTAAGAAGCATTAGAATGTCTTCCAGGTTCCTCCATCTATCACAATTAACACAACCTTGGATTTATTTTGGTTTCCAGAACTCCAACAACGCCTCCACCACCCACCTCAGCTAACACCCAGAAAGATTAAGTGGTATTTAGGGCAGATGAAACTCATATATTTTTCCCATGCTCTCTGGTGTTGGCTGAATTTTATACCACACCTGACCTGACTGTCCATGCATCCTATTTTTTCCATCAGGTCACCACAAGGAATACAATTTATAAAGTAAGACCAGGTAGCAGGACCTATAGAAGCTATGGGGAACATGGTAAAGAGTCAGGAAATAGGATAAGGTGTCCCGATGGGACTTGTTAGATCTTGTTTTGTAGATTTTAACTAGAGTACAGAAAGAGAAGGAAAACTCTCATCAGGAAACAATCTCTAGTTTTTAATTTCCAGAGATGCTGAGCTCAAGGGGGTGGAAAGACCCAAGTTCCCCTAGGTCTGTACCTACTACATTTTCTTTTCTTCCTAAAATGGAAATGAACTAACCCCATTGTATAATTCTGGAAAATACAATGGAGTCAATTTGATGGTGATTTTGTGGCTTAAATTTCTTTTGTTCTTTTATCTAAATCTATTCTTACACTCAAATATAAAAGAGGTAGAACATAATTTCCTAAGTTAGTTTTTGAAGTTATTTTAGTATACATACCAACCCACTAAGAAAATTATGGATAGACTAATTATTTTTTACCCTGAGAGCACTGACCTGCAATAAATCTGAAATGGGCTCTTCTCCATCACACCTGTTCAGGGAAAGGCTTATTGGTCACTGGCATCCGGATTTGTACCCTGACATGTCGGAAAGATGCTACATGCCCTATAATGTCCAAGGGCATTTGGTGCCTAGTGAGAAACAGTCATCATTACCAGTATGCTATTCGTGGTCCAACTTGTTAAACATATAAACTTATCATAATTCTTCCTTTTCTAAGTCTACTGGCATATAAGGCTCCTATTTCTATTTTTCTCAAAACATTTTTTTTGCCTTCAAATCTATTTTATCTGAAAAATACCTTTTATTTAATAACAAAAATGCTATGCTTGGTTTAGTAATTATTTAAGATTTTTGTATTTATTTTACCTTTTGAGATTTATTCAGGAAGTTACTTTTCTTCTACTATCCTTTTCTGGTTTTGTTATCAATGTTGTATTAGCCTTATAAAATGAACTGGATAGTTGTCCCTCTTTTTCTTTTCTCACAAAGGTTTTACGTAATATAAAAATTAGCCTTCCCTGAAGATTGGTAAAATTTGCCTTTAAAACTGTATAATTTAGTGTTCTCTGATTGGATAATTTTGGTCAACTCAATTTTTTGAATATTTATTGTTCAGATTTTCTATTTCTACATAAGGAAGTTTTAGCAATATTTCTAATTTTAATATTTATTGAAATAAATTTTGCTCATAGAATTCTGTTTTTAAATCTCTACTTTTTTGATTATCTAAGTTATTATTCCTAACATTGTATATAGACCTTTCTCTTTTTTTTCCCTCATCAGTCTTACCTATTTTATTGGTCTTTGTAAAAGAATTAGGTTTATATTTTAATGACCTTCAAAATCTATTTTAATTCTTGATCATCTTCCTGAGTTGAGAATTGAACTTACTTTTTGTGTCCTATTTTTTTAATAAATGTAACCAGAGATATAAATTTGCTTTTTTCTGCCCTTTTAGGTATGTATCTCAAGTATGATATTTGGAACTTTCATCATTATTAACTTCATTTTAAAAACACAAATGATACAGAAGTACATTTTTAGGTTTCCAAATATTTGTATTACCTTTTATTATTAATTTTAAATGTATTATCACTGTGGTAAAATAATGAATCCTTGTAATATTTTTCTTTGAAAATTGGAGAGGTTGGGATCCCTGGGTGGCGCAGCGGTTTGGCGCCTGCCTTTGGCCCAGGGCGCGATCCTGGAGACCCGGGATCGAATCCCACGTCGGGCTCCCGGTGCATGGAGCCTGCTTCTCCCTCTGCCTGTGTCTCTGCCTCTCTCTCTCTCTCTCTGTGACTATCATAAATAAATAAAACTAAAAAAAAAAAAAAAAAAAAAAAAAAAAAAAAAATTGGAGAGGTTTTGTTGCTCTGTATATATTCAAATTTCATGATTTTTATATTATTTGAATGTTATGTATATTCTTTATTTCTTTTTTGTAAGATTTTATTTATTTTGAGAGACCAAGAGAGAGACCAAGAGAGAAAGCAAGCACTAGTGGGGGATGGGAGGGGAGAGTCAGAGGGAGAGAATCAAGCTGACTCCATGCTGAGTGGAACCTGATGTAGGGCTCGATCTCACTACCCTGAAATCATGACCTGAGCCAAAATTAGGTGTTAGATCCTTAACCTACTGAGCCACCCAGTCACCCTCTCTTTTTCTCGGGTGTAGGATTCTTTATGTATTAGATCAAACTTGTTAATTCTGTTTTCCAGACCTTGTATTTCTAAATCTTTTCAGGATTATCAATTTGTTTCTGAAAACATTTTGCTAAATACCCCACTATCAAGTTGGATTTAAAAAACTTTTCATGATAATTCTCTGAGGTTTTTTTCCCCCTAATTCTATAGTGTAGCTATGTTGTCACATACGTACATATTTACGATTGTTACATCTTCTTGATAGTCTATTACCTGTATTTGCATGTACTAACTCACTCTATACTAATTAATGCTTTCTCCCTTATATAAACACAGATGCAAATATCTGCCTAGTATTTATATTATTGCTTCATTTTATCACATATTTGCATAGGATATGTTCTTCAATACCCTTATTCCAGGCTCTTTTTTGTGATTGTGTTTTAGTTGCTCTTATAAACAACATGTAGCTGTGTTTTATGGATTTGAAAATATCAATGTGGAAATAGGAGATTATAATCTATTTTCATTCATTGTAAATATTGAGATGTCTAGACTGTCTACCATTTGTGTTTTCTGTCTCGCACTCTTGTTCTTGGCTTTTAGGTTTTTTTTTTTTTTTTCTTTTGTTTGCTCTGTAAAGAGATACTATAGCATTGTCTGACCTGGTGCCCACTTTTTTTTTTTTTTTTTACACTTCATTGTTTTGTCTTCATTTAGTGAACAAAATTCCTAACTATCTTGGGCATTTTCACTCAGGGTATAGGTAATACATGCACACTGTAATAACTGGATCCCCTTGAAAAACATCAGATAATTTTAGAAATATTATATAGTAATTTTCTGTTCTTTAACTCTCATACTTGCCCAGATATTTTATGTAATTGCTTGTATAACTGCCCAAATTTCAGAGTGTTTTTCAAACCTCTCTTTGAATCAGATGGGAATCCCACAGGAAAAGAGAAATCATATAGGTATTTCAACAGAGAATTTAATGTAACAAAATGGTTAAAGTGGTGTTGCAGAATTTCAACAGTAAAATTGAGCTCTGTGATACATAGGTAGGAGCCATGTGAAGCAACCACCATTCCTAGGGCTCAGATCCAGAACAGAAGTTGGTGTAGTTACAATCTAGAAGGTCAGAAGTCAGGGTTCAGACTTTACCTCTGAGGGAGAGGTGCTCCCCAGTGTGCACTGTTGCCCTCCAGTGAGAGGAAGGAGGCTCATTCTATGGGAAAATAAAGACTGAAGCACCAGGCACCTGCTGCCACCGGCAAAATGAAGAGTAGTTGAGCAATCCTGACAAATCAGCAAGCAAACAGGAAGGAACAAGTCCCTTTCCCCTTAATCCCAGCTCCCAGTGTCCCTTAGAGCTCCCCACCCACACAACACAAGAAATTCTAAGCCCCTGTAATCAATAATCCAAATGTCCCAGTGTAGTTTGGGTACAATATGCTGGGGTTTCCAATAAAGAACAAGCTTCTACATCACTCTTATTGAGAACTAATTAAGGGAGAGACATTAAGAGTTACTGAAGAAAGACTAAGTGGAGAATGTGATTTAGATGTGGTACCCAAATAGATTTGTTAACTCCTTACCCTGAAATGAACCCATTGCTAAAACATAGGAAACACTATAAAACAACAGGCCTCCCTTACAAGACCCAGCCTACGTACAACTAACAGCACAGAGGGGCAGAGGAGATAGCTGAGAGCTGACACCCAGAGGGATGGAGAAAGGAAGATGGGAAGCCGTGCAAGCAGAGTTGCATCTCACAAACTGACAATCAGGCATCGCCTCCATGTTGATTCTTTTAAGGGAAAGGTAGTTATTACCTGCTCACCTCCATCATACACCAGTATCCCCAACACAAACATTACCCAACATGCTATAAAAGTACTGTACTGTAAGTACTAGGCTGTTTCTGGGCCAGCTTCTACTTAAGATCAGTAAATGCTAGTTTACATTTTGTAAACATGGCAGTCTTCCTACATGATGATGATGTTCATGGTCACATGGATTCTCTGACAGATGCAATTAGGACCCAGGAGACTCACAGTCTTATCAATGTTTTGTATATGATACAATGTTTTGTGTCAACGTAGACACAAAGTGAATGCTAATCCTTTTCCGCAATACTGATATTTTAAATGTATTATGCTCTAGCCAGTAATTGAGTTAAAAAAAATTAACACTATAATGATATAAAAGCTAATCTTATTATGACTAGCTTTCCTGTCATACAAAGTTTTTTTTTTTTTTAAGTATAATAGATATGCAGTGTTACATTAGTTTTAGGGATACAACATAGTGATTCCACAACTCTATACCTTATACCATGCCCACCAAAGCTATAGCCACCATCTGTCACCACACAATACCATTACAATTCCACTGACTATAGTCTATGAAGGAGGCAAGAACATATATAGTTTTTTAAAAAAATCTTCGAAGAAGCAAAATTTCATAATTATTAAATGCAGTCCTACCAGAAATCCTAAACTTGGGCTTCTTTATCTTAGTCATCATTATTATTTTCAACAGCTTTCCTTCTCAATTACATCATCATGGAGCTATTCTCATTGGAAAAGTACCCCAATTCATAATCTGCAGAAGGAAAACATTGACAGCAGCTGACAGGTCTCCACTCTCAAGAGCTGCAGAAGGACAAAATTATTTGAAGTAAGAGTCACTAGGAATCTTTCTACTCTATATTTGAATAGTTTGACATGGCTTCCATTTCTGCTACATATTAATATTTCCAGACTGACTTCTTTTGTTTGCATCCAATATGACATAAATTTACCATAGAGAGAAAACTCTAATATAAAAAGAAAATAGTTTTATTAGAGCCCAAGGTAGGACAGCCCAAGGAAAACACAATCTTCACAGGGAAGAAAGTGCTCCAGAGAATGAACAGTTTTTACAGGGTTATATACTTTTTTGGATCTTGCAAAAGCTCAAAAGATTATGCACTAGCATATAGGCAGGAATCATGAGTTGTTGGTTTTTTTTTTCTTTAAGATTTTATTTATTCATGAGAGACACACAGAGACATAGGCAAAGGGAGAATCAAGCTCCCTGCAGGGAGCCTGATGCAGCCTGGATCCCAGGATCCCAGGATCATGACCTGAGTCAAAGGCAGATGCTCAACCACTGAGCCACCCAGGCGCCCAGGAATCATGAGTTTTTAACATGAAGGAATGTGGGGCATAGCAGTATTAATCAATATCTCAAGGATAAGATGGCTTTCCTTTAGGCTACCCATTCACAAAGTAGATGTACAATGCATGCTTGGTGGGCCATAAATCAAGCTTTGGTTTGAACAAAGTTCAATCATACCAACTTATAAAGAGAGTTTTTCTTTCATTACTATCTGAAACATCATGTGACCTGTCACTGTTGCCCTATCAAAGAAGGAAGGATGAGAATTATGTGTGTCTGACCTCTTTACGTTTGCTGTACTCTAAAGGGGTTCTGCACCCACCTCTACTGAGTGTGTGTGTTGGGGGATTCACCCACATATACAATAAGATATTGCTTATCAGCAAGGTGTTCTCCAGTTCAACTCAATTCTGACCGTATATATCCTGAGATAATGTCAGATTTCACAGTTTTAGCATTCTGTCCCCACCAGGCTGCCCCCATATCAGATGCCAATCACAAGCCCTCCCCGAGCTTCTGACTTCCTGGCTACAGACCAGGAGTTCCCACTACTGCCTCTTTGGACAGCAGATGACAACCAGACTCCAGGTCATTACCTGTGTGCTTCTCACTGATTGACTGTAAATCAGAGGTTCCCATTGACACACTCCTTGGGTTTGCTTAATTTTCCAGAGCAGCTTCACAGGACTCAGGAAACTGATTTACTTACTTACTTTACTTACTGATTTCTTATAAAAAGGATGCAAATCAACAGCTAGATGAACAGATACATAGGCTGAGGTCCTAGACAAAGGAGCGTCTGTCCTTGCGGAGCTTGGGACCCTGCATGTGGAAGAGTTCTGGTTCCCCAACCTGGAAGCTCTCTGAACTCTATCCTTTTGGGTTTTAATGGAGGCTTCATTGCACAGGCATGACTGATTAAACCATTAGCCATTGATGATGCATCTAACCTCCAGCTCCTCTGGTTCTCCTGGCAACCAGCCCCAACCTTAGCTGCTTTCCAAAAGTCACTTTATTAACATTAACACAGCTGTGGTGGAAGGGGGCTTGTTACAAATAACAAGACACCCATTTCACATTTATGGCTCCAAAGCAATTTCGGGAACTGAAGACAAGAGACTGAATGTGATAATAAAAGATGCTCCCATTGCTCTTATTCTTCAGAAAATTACAAAGGTTTTGGGACCTGTGAGCCAGGAAGCATGGATGAAGGCCAAACATATTTTCTATAAATCACAACATCACAGGCCAATATCTCACTTATTAAATACTTTGGGGGCTGAAAGAGAAATTCCACCAGGAAAATCTTAGGTTCACCAGAATCTGATATTTTGTTTGTTTTTTATGGTTTTTGTTTGTTTGTTTTACTGGGGCATCTTTTATGATTCTAACTATTTTCATCCTGTTTATGAACCATCTTTCTATGCAACTTATTCTCAAAATCATAAAAAAAATAAAGTATTTCTTTAGAGTAGTGGTACTCAAACCTAACTATACCTGGGGCCTTAAAAAAAAATGCGGACCCCCGGAGACTCTGATTTAATTAACTTGCATGTGCCCAAGCCTCAGGATTCTTTAAAGCTCCCAGGTGATTCCAAAGTTCAGCCAAGGACAAGGACCATTTCTTGTGGTTATCTTTTTCTTATTTTTTCTCTTCCTTGGTCATTGCCTTTTCTTTCATTCCTTCAAAAATTCCCATTTCAATATCTGGTTTTCTATGGGTTCATAATTCACACACTGATAAATTCTGTTGCTTATCTAGCAGATTAACAGATAATAGCATATTTTCTTCTAGAATCATTAATTTTGTTCTATTTGGGCTCACTCTTCTGGAAGTTTCTTGTGACATTTCACTGAGTGCTAATCCATTCGAGGCAAGGGCTGAATGTTTTCAATATCATTGCTCTAATGGTTAACATCAGTATTCTCAAATGAAAGACAAAATCTTCAGTCACAAATTGAATGCCTTCAAAGAAAAATACAGTTCCTTGTTGTGGAGTCTTCAAGCCCAGTGGCCAAGAAAGAACTGTTGAGACGTTTTATGGTGCAACTCTGTAAGTTTATTTAAGTAGCATAAGGGCAAGGACCCATGGGCAGAAAGAGCTTCACTTTTGCTGTATGCAGCTGGTGGGTATTTGCTTAGTGCTCAAGGGGGAGGGGACATGCAGGGAGTGTTAGATCATAAATGTTTCCTCGAATTTCTACTCGTAAAACCACTTTTGCAAGATTTCTCTGGTGCTTATCGTTCAGCTCCATATTAACTATCGGTGAGATGTACCGGCAGTCATGAGACCCTTTAAGAATGTAGCAACCAGGACGTATTTGATCCTTATCAGAACTCTGCGGGCTATAGGTCAGCCTTCTGGGCTAACGGTGAACATTTTTCTGCTTCTATCCCACATCACTCCTCAAAAATATGCTTATTCTATGTCCTCAGATAATGATCACCCTGCTCGACCTCTTCACAGCATATTTTGTGATAGTTAATTGTGTATCAGGACCCACAGCACAGAGGCTGCCCTGGTCGTCTGGCCCACATCAAAAATTAAACTGAAGTCCCGGGGCACCTGGGTGGCTCAGTGGTTGAGCATCTGCTTTTGGCTCAGGTCATGATCCCGGGGTCCTGGGATTGAGTCCTGCCTGCATCAGGCTCCCTGCTGGGAGTCTGCTTCTCCCTATGTATATGTCTCTGCCTTTTTCTCTGTGTGTCTCTCATGAACAAATAAATAAAATAATAAATAATAAAATCTGAAGTCCTGCACTTGCAGCAAACACCTATGGAGCAATCCTAACATACACCCATCACAGTGCTCCAACTTGGCTTGAACAGCTTACCTTACCCTAGGACATCAGACTTACTGGCCTTATAAGGAGATCCCCAAACTCCTAGCTAGTTGTGTCCTATTTCCATGGTGCCTCTTCTAATGGTCCTAAATCCTTGTCCTAAATCCTTTGGGAACAGTCCTCAGAGGTGGGTGAGGCACTATACTACCCTAATCCATGTGATGAGGGAGCAGGAGGCTAGCCGAGGACAAAGCACAAGCTGACACCCTGCAAACCACCCCTCCTCCACTCCCAGGTGGGATGTGTGTGACATTCCTCAGGCTCTCCTGGCTGCCCTAAAGCTAAAGGAAAGAAAAACAAATGGTTAATTTATAGAGATTACATTCTTGCAAGACATGAGTCTCCCTCAGTTTATAAATGTCTTAGGGATTTACAAGAAAAAACATTCTTATCAAAATAACCTAGTTTCCAGAAGGAAATATAGATAAAATTAAATGTCCTTATAATCTGCAGCCCATTGACAAATACTTGAGGCAGACTGAGTGTCAGGTTCCTCCAGGAAGCTCCCAACTGTCTTAAGGTTGAGGCCTTCCTAGAGGAAAAAACAACCTTAATTTGACAATCTCCAGTATCTTGGAGGTCCTCTTTAGCATATGAAAGTTCTTTTGAAAACCTCTCTTTTCCTTACCTCCCCCAGCTCCCAAGTATATAATCAACCACCCCTCACAAACCCCGGGCAGCAGCTCTTTCTGCCCACAGATCCTGTCCCTGTGCTTTAATAAAATCACCATCTTGAATTCTTGGTTGTTGGCTCTTGACCTCACCCCACCAAACCTCACCTATATTCCAAAACTACATCACATGGATTGTGTTCCTTTGAATAAAGAACATCAGGGTTATTACTAACTTGTTTTAGTTTTATCATCTAACATCTGATTGTCCTTCACTATTTCTAGTATTTTCTTACTGGAACCCACCTCCTCAGCATACTCTTCCTTCTGAGAGGCCTATTCTGTCTCTTGAGATCCATCATTCTCAACTGCTGGCTTGACTACTTGCCTCAGCGAACAGGTCACTCTCCTTCCTTCCTCCCACGTTTTCAGACATGCCATCAGCACCTCTCTGCAGCAGCGGAGGTCAGGATGTCTGGAGTCAGGGCAGCCTGGCAGTACAGACACTGAGCAGACCCAGAATGGCAACAGAACTCATGCACCTGTGCATGAACAACGGCCTTCGTCTGTGGCTAGAAGTCCTGTGGCATCACCGCGAGGTGGGTAGACTTTGAAGTTACTATAACCACTGATGGGGCAGGGGTTCAGAGGCAGGAAAGGTGATCTACCTTTGCATTTTTAACACACACTTTAATTCTAAATTTGTCTAATGAATTCTACAATTATTCAAGATTTTCATCTTCTCACTAGCCATGACAAGGGACTTATTTTGATTTAATGACTCATTGGTATTACTTAATCAGCATTTCATGGCTGACAAGCATTTCCTTTTTCCCTTTTTTTCATATAAAAGGCTGTTTTGTTTATGTTAACAGTTACATTTACTAACATGTCATAGCAACTTGTATGCTCAGCATGTTTTCTTACATCATATACTTTCACTTCAAAAAAGATGCAAGTACATCCATTTATAGTTCTCCCACTGAAGGCCTATGGGAGATACATTTTGTTAGACTTTATCTCATAAGATTTTCTCTCATTTGATTCTCTTATTCCTAAATGAATTTTGGCTAAATGTGAAATCATAGAGTGATGCTTCCTGCCATCATTTTGAATGTTCTCTTCTGGCATCTGTTTTGCTGAGAAGTCTGCTATTACTTCCTTGTGTCTACACTCAGTGTTACTGGGTAAAGATAGGATAACATTTAGGAAGCACCCAGCAGATTCCCCCATATAAAGCAAAAGCATCCTTTTTCCTTTTGCCCTCAGCCCTTTGGAAATTGTGACTATCGTTAAAAGAATATACATAAAAAGAAGTTACAACAAAAGATAATCTGTCTATTAAAGTCCTATAGCTCAAATATTGAAACAATTATTAGTAATTTCAAATATACTCAGGCATTTTCTGTAATTTATTAACAAAATATAGTTTTTGGTTCTGTTTTTTCTTTTTGAGTCAGAGCCACTCCTGAGACCTTCTAGAGGACATTGCTTTATAATTCATCTATCCCAGCTACCTTGGCAGAAGCTTGGTCTTTTTGGTCTACATTTTCTCAAGTATTTTTGAACTGACATAAAAGTGAATGCAATCCCCTGATTTTTCTAATGGGTCCTTGTAGAAACATTCTGAACCCAAACTTTTGGCTTATATTTTGTGTGAGACACATTATCCTATATTATCCTCTTCTTCCCTCTTTGGTTTTTAACCTTAATTTAAGGTATACATATTTTAGTGATTATAATAATTTCCTGGGTGTAGCTGAAATATCATCTTTATAAAAATATTGTTTGTTTTTTTCTTTTCTACCTTTAAAATAAGTCACACAGTAACTCCATCCATAGTGCTTATTGTTACATTTAGAGTTAATATTTCCTTAATTCAAATTATTCTTTTTGTGGGGGAAGTGGAGGTGAAGGTGAGGGCATACACAGAGAAGGGAGCAGAGCAAGTGGGGCAGAACAGAGCAAGCAATGTCCTGATACTGTAGAGATATGGAGACTCAGATAATGGTCAGAAACAAAATGTTTTGCCCTAATTTAATGAGTAGGATAGTCAAAGAGTTGGAGGCAGCAACCAGGCTTTTTGAGAAGCAAGAAGAAAATCATACATTCATACAGGAGAAAGATGGAAGCCAAAGGTTTCCCCTGTGCATCTTAATTTCATGGAATAAGAAAAATGGGGACTGATATTGATTCATGAGAGGATGTAAAAAATAGATCTACAGAACATGGATAATAATATACAATCACATATATCATATACCTGAATGGCATGTGATCTCACCAGAAAGAAAGAGAATTCAAAAGATGCCATACTTAGCATGTTAAAGAAATAACTATTGTCATACTCTTTTGGCCTAAGTGTTCCCAAACTTATGTTAAAAGGGAAAAAAAAAACTACTCTTCTAATAATTCTGACCACTTGGGCCCAGAATAAGTGATCAATATCGCCTGGAGCAGATGCTCTTGGAATTCTGTTGAGCTTCCCACAAGTCTTTACCAGATTTTGTCATGTTAGTGGTTCTAAATGTGAGTCTACAACATTATGTTACACTATTGGCCTCCCTTCATATTGTCTTCCTTTTACAATATTTTCTTACTCTTGGGATACTTTACACCATCATCTTAATGGTCAGTTGTTACCTACACCTGGCTTTATAATCTGAACACTGGAAAAGGTAACTTTGCCAAATAACTGACTCTCATGTTTATTCTAAACACAAATTCACTTAAATTGAATGGAGCAGAATTAAAATGAAACAAAGATCCTGATACTTCTCTGCCTTTCATATATATATATATATTTATATATATACATACATATATAATATGTACATATATATTTATATTTATATATTTTAATATATTTATATATATATAATCCATAAGATTAAACTTTGATTTTCAAATAGATTCCTTGGGCTCAGATTCAGATAATTTTTCATAACTAATGTCATCATCCTTAGACTTGAAGTTTCTTATGCAGGAGGGAGCTGTGTAACAAGGTATTTATTCTCTTACTAGAGGTGCACTATTGTACAGAGTATATTATGGCATTAGTAGCATATACTTACAGCAATAAGGAAGATGAAAATCTTAGATGAATTTAAGGGGAGATATGAGAGAAAAAAAAAAGCCTCAAAATAAAAGAAACTGTATTTTAGGTAGCTCTGGAAACTGGCCAGAGGGGTCCACGGCTCTCTGCTCCAGGGCTTCACTTGTACACAATTCCCTTACAGCCTGTGCTTTGTGGTCTGGAAGTACCCCATGTTTAGGGACAGAATCAGATCAATATATATTTTTAATATTGAAATCTGAGACATTAGGTTTTTAAAGCATATATATTACCATTCCTCCAAATCTCACAGAAAACAAGTCTTCCACCTTTAAGACCGTCCCTGGCATCCCTCACAATGATCTCTCCTTCCACAGCACTCTCTTCAGGGCACCCTTGACTTCTGCATTCCTCAGGCTGTAGATCAGTGGGTTCAGCATAGGGTTGAAAAGGCTATAAAACAGAGAAAGGATCTTCTGCTGCTCCTCTGGGTGGTTGGATTTGGGGGCCATGTACATGACAATGGCGCTGCCAAAGAAGAGCCCCACCACACAGAGGTGGGAGGAACAGGTGGAGAAGGCTTTTCTGCGGCCTTCCCCAGACTGGATCCTCAGGATGGCCAACAGGATGCGCGAGTAGGACACCAGCACCAAGCAGAGGGGCCCCACTAAGATAAACACAGAAGCAGCAAAAATGACCACTTGGTTGAGCCTAGTGTCGGCACAGGCCAGCTTGAGGACAGACAGGATTTCACAGAAGAAGTGGTTGATTTCATGAGGCCCACAGAAGGGCAGCCTCAGGATGAGAATCACATGGACCAGGGCCAGCAGGGAGCCACATGCCCAGGAAGTGACAGCCTGAACAGTGCACACTCTCCAGCTCATGATGACAGAGTAATGTAGGGGATGGCAGATTGCCACGTACCGGTCATAGGACATCATTACTAAGATGAGACACTCCGTGTGAGCAAAAGCCATGTATAAAAAGGTCTGCATTATGCATGGGACAAAGGAGATAGTTTTTTCCTTGTTTAGAAGGTTTGCCAGCATCTTTGGGACATTATTTGAAGCATAGGCTATATCAACGATGGCCAGGTGGGAGAGGAAAAAGTACATGGGGGTGTGCAGTCGGGAGTCCAGTGAGATGAGCCCCAGGATGATGCTGTTCCCCAGGAGGGTGAAGGCGTAGAACAGGGTGAAGAGCCCAAAGAGGAACACCCGCAGCTTTGGGCTGAGTGGGAATCCCAGCAGAATGAATTCTGGGACCCATGTTTGATTTTCTGTCATTCCCTGGTAACAGTGTCTTTATCAGTCTCTGCTGCTGCAGTAGGCTGTGTCCTGAGGAGTGAACACAGGTCTGGGTTAGTTATTCAACAGAAAGAGGGGGTTTAAGGTATATGCTGTGTGTTACCTCAGCTGGCAATCCTTTTTAGAGCCATTATGTCAAATCCTTTAATCTACAGTAAAGCAGAAAGAAAACCTATTCAAGTAAGAATAGGTGAACACAAGATTTCATGTACTATTTTGATTTCTACAGAATTTTATTTGACTTTGATTAAAGATCCCTATTTTCACTACTGTGATTGCAGCCACAGAATCATTTATTTTCCAGAATGACTAATTATTTCATTTTGGGGAAGTCCCATAGCCATATTATCATATACTTTTTCTTTCTAATTGATTTAGTTTTAAATTTTATTCCCACTTTTTTTTTATCATTTGGTTTGCTCTTATTTTATAAATTGCAGAGTATATTGCACATAGCAGGTGCTCAACAAATGATAGAGTACATAAATGAATGAATGAATTAGGGAATAATATTTATAAATGAAACCTCAAGGAGGTCTGTTTCCCTCTCTGTTCCCTAACTTTAGGTTCACTAAAGTTCACTAAGTTTTAAAGTTCACTAAAACTTTAGGGTTTCAGCAAATGAAGTTGGCACTAATTTTTTACTTCCAAGAAAATCTATTTCCCTTTTGAGCATAAACAGAGCAACATCACTAATCTGGTCAGCATTCATAGAAGCAATTTATGGTATAGGGTCAGGGCAAGTGGTTATCAGAAGACTCAACTACATAATGTTGCTACTTCTGTCGCACTTTACCCTCTTGCAGGACTGCTTCCCTGGTTCTCTGTAGATGCTATTTCTGCCCTCCCCCCTTTTGGACAGTACCTAATATAGCACCCATTTGTTGGATGGATGGGTTGGTAGATAGACGGGTGGGTCGATGGATGGGTGGGTGGATTGATGAGTAGAAGGCACTACATTAGGAATAACATCCAAAGTCCCTATCCCAGAATTTAATCAAGTCTTTTGACTCTTCTTTCATTTCTTCTGGCTGCCACTCTACCAATCACACAGCCACAGGGATGACAGAAAGGGAAATCTTGAAATGTTCCATAGAACCAATTATATACACCTATGCTTCGACAATTCATGATATACATGATCATTCTCAATAAGCAGTTTATGATTCCAGATCTGAAAAATTTCAACCCTATCTTAAGACCAGAACACTGCCTGCCCATCCTGACCTCTTGTTCAGGATGCTAATTTCTGGAGCATCCTTTCTCCAGACCCCAGCTTCTCACAACTACCACACTTTGAAAAAGGCCCCTTACTCACTGTGATACCAAGCTTTGTCTAATCTCAGAGATAGGATTAGATTTAGAAGAATTTGCACAGAAGTCAGCTGCGATTTTGAAGGTGAGAGCTGACGATCTTGCACCCTCCACCTGTCTCCAAAAGAGGGATTTCAGGTGCAGGGCTTGTCGCTGTTCCCTTGACACAGACTGATACAGGTGCTAGGACCTGCTCATCATGAACATGAGCAGTAAAGGTTTTATAGCAAGCTCACCTTGATCCAAGCCCACCCAGATTTCCCTGAGTGTCCCTGTGGGAGATGAGACAAAGATACTCATCTCTACCAGGAGAACCAAAAGTTGTCTTTCTGTTTCCATTTCTCTGGCCCTGGGGATAGACATTCAGAAGAAAAGGAGCTGGCAAATGATGACTTAATACCCAGCTGGATCCATACATGTGAAACTTGTATAGTAATAAGATTAAACATACTCCTGGGGCCACATTGTAAATTATACCCTCCAAATATTTGGATGGTGATGGGTTCCTGGATCTCCATCTTGTCCCAAAGGAATTTGTGGAGCTTGTAGAAGGCAGAGCATCATCTTTAGGAGAAAATGGGTTGAAAGTTGGCATTAGTTTTTTTTTTCTTTCCTCCTTAGATAATTCTATATTGGGTGTTGGTAGATAAGAAAAACTCTTCTATCAACCTTCTCACACTGTGCTGAGTCCTCTCCATGTAGTACCTGAGGTTTTTACGTGGAGTTTTAGAAGTAAGGGAAAACAGAAACCAGAGTAAAACTGGCCTTGAAGTCATGTCTGATAGAAGCCTTGGGGTTTGGAGGACAGCACATTTTTGCTAGGATATACTCATGAAGTTCAGTGAAACTTCTAATATAATAATGCCTTGGACTGAGGTGTTGACTTTATATTCACATTATAAAACATAAACAGAAGATTTCTTGAGAATTTCTCTGATTGTCTCTCTTATATGTGTCAGTCCTACATGTGCTTGTATGTGTATTTATGTGTATTTTCTCAATGGGCAATTTTTGGAGAGAAACATCCAAAACTCATTTATCAGATCACAGTTGGTTCTTTACTTAAAAGTGGAGAAGTATATTGTTAATGTGTGAAAAATGTAGTTCTCTGTTAATAAGGGAAGGAAGGATATATGCCTATGGTTTTTGGCTCATAGCCTAGTCAAGGACTCAAAGCCTATGTATTTCTATGAGCAGAAGAAAGAAGCTCAAGGAATAAATGGCCTGAAACTTTGAAGGAGTGAAAAAGAAAAGTTTAGAAGCTATATATAGTGGTTAAAAAATTAACTGAAGCTTTTAAGATAAATTTGACTACCTGAAATTGGAGAATAAAATAAATATTAAGAGGATTTCCAGTTTAATATGGATACTTTAGAGCCATAATTATCTACATGTAGATACTGTATGATTTAAGTCATCCTTTTACTAATGCACTCATTCAATTTACATTTACTGAGTATCTGTTTTATGTGGGCACCATCCTAGACACTGAGGAAGCAAAGATTAATGAGATACTGCCTTGATCTTATGGGGCCTTATAGTCTCCCTCAAAGTGAGCCATGCAAATAAACCATATAGGGTTGTGATAGAAGTGTGCATGGTATACCATGGTACTGAAGGAGGGTGTGATAGATCATTCTGAAGAGGAATTGGTACAGGCTTCACAATGATTAGATACTTAAGCACTCTTTAGGAGGATGTATGGTGGATAGGACATGCCAAGCTGTCCCCTAGGGCATGAGGAGGGAAAGGCAAAAGAACAAAAAGATTCACAAGCTTCTTTACCATGTCAAGGATGTTGGCCTTCCTTTTGAATAAAGACTAGAATTATGTGACTAAATATGTGGTTACAAAGACTATTTCTTTGGTGTAGAAGACTATTTAAAATACTATTGGAAACAATGAGGCCAAGCTATCTGAAGAACTGATGTGTTCCAGTGAGAGATAATCAGTACTTGGCCTAGGGAGATAGCCATGGGGATGGGGATGACACATTGTGTATGACACACAATTATCAGTAGTTGGTGATGTTGTGTGTGTGTGTGCTGATGCCAAAAGCAGGTCTTGGATGCTTTCCAGGTTTTTGGTTTATGTGGCTGTATATAGAGTGGTTTCATTCACCTTATACAAAAAAAACAAAACAAAACAAAAAAAATACTTGAGGGAGAACATACAGCGAGGGCTGAAAAAGAGTATAGTTTTTAACATGATGTATTTGGTGTGCCTATGGCACATAAAGGTAGATGCGTCTAATAAGGAATTAACCAAATTGCTCTGGAGTTCATTACAGATACCTAGCCCAAGGACATGGATTTGGGAATCATATGCGTTAGGTGATAGTTAAAGCCATGATAATAAAAAAGAGTATTTAAGGAGGGCAATTTTAGTGAGAAGAAAGGACAAGAACAGTATCTTAAGACTGGCCAATACTTAAGAGATGGACAGAAAAAGATAATTCCCCAAAGGAGAGTGAGAAGAAAGATCAGAGAAATAGCAAGTAAGAAAACAGAAAAGAAGGAAATCAGTGAGTTATGCCATATGTTATGCCAGGACACATACCAAGATCCTCACTTTGATCCTATGAGTAATTCTATTTTTTTAGATACAAGAAAACTTTTCTGCACAGAGCTACACTAAAGTTAATATTTATAGAAAAAATAAAATAAGACCAAATTACTAAGAGAAAGCCATTATTATCCTTCAAGAAAAATACATCACTTTTGTTTTGCATCATTTCCCATTTGCATTGACCTGTACAAGGGTGAACTTTATGCAGCATGTGGAAAAATTTTAATATTCAAAGAGCCAGTTATTAAGATGTTTTTTAACTTTTTAAAAAAGATTTATTTATTTATTTATTTATTTATTTATTTATTTATGATAGACAGAGAGAGAGAGAGAGAGAGGCAGAGACACAGGAGGAGGGAGAAGCAGGCTCCATGCCAGGAGCCCAATGTGGGACCCGATCCCGGGACTCCAGGATCACACTCTGGGCCAAAGGCAGGCACTAAACCACTGAGCTACCCAGGGATCCCCTAGTTATTAAGATGTTAATCAGAAATATAAGACAGTACAAATGTACAGTGACTTCATTGTGAAAATGGGAAGTAGTCATTACCCTGTGTGTAAAAAGGACTCAGCTGATAGCATATGATGTTAAGGATAAAGAGGCAGATGACCAAACATTTCCAAAGTGAATATTGTAGTTCATCCTTCTAGAAATCCATCACATTCAAAGAAGCTTCTTTTAGTACCCTGGAAGCATACCCATCGTCCAGTAACTCACTGCATTATTCTTAATTCCTCAACATACCCAGAAAGGCTGATGATTAGGAAAATAACGGATTTCACACCTTCTTATTTTTTTTTCCAGTTAGGGGACAAAAGTCAACATGATCTCTCATACCTCCAGAACTGCAGTTTAGACTCAAAAGGAAGGGGAAGGAGTAAGGAAATTCTCAAACACAGAGTCAGTGTCAGATAGCCCATGCATTAATAATATGATTTTGAAGAGCAAACTGTATGTCTGGTAATCTGTTGTTTTTTTTTTTTTTTAAGAAAATCATTCAATTCTCCCTTAACCTTTTGACTACTATGCATTTTGTAGCATGCTTAGGTGATATAGAAATGTTTCTCAAAGCATGGTCCAAGGACCACCAGCATGGGAAGAGCACTTAACTCGATGAGGAAGCAAAAAGCACTCTACAAACTCTAAAACTCAAAGTAAATGCACGGCACTATTTTTAAAAAGGCAGGGAGGGAGGCGCCTGGGTGGCTCAGTGGTTGAGCATCTGCCTTTGGCTCAGGTTGTGGTCCTGGGGTCCTGGGATCGAGTCCCATGTCGGGCTCCCTGCAGGGGACCTGCTTCTCCCTCTGCCTGCGTCTCTGCCTCTCTCTGTGTGTCTCTCGTGAATAAATAAATAAGCTAGGACAGGTATGACTTCTTCAAGACTAAAGGCAAATTTCAGATAAGAATCCAGGCATCTCGAATCTAGTGTATTTAAAACGCAATATTCAGTTTTCCTCTCCTCGCCTTCTCTATCACGGTAAGTTGCCTCACTGCACCCACCCCCCCAAGTTACTCAAGTAAGAAACAGTCACTCCTGCTTCTCCTTCCTCTCCAAGAGGTATTTGAATTCTGTTCATGGCAGACTTCTAGCGGCTTCCTATAGTAGGTACTCAATTAACTTGCTACATAGATAAGTCAACACATAGATGATAGGCTTATTTCATAATGGCTAATTGAAAACTGTTCAGAACATAGCATATTAGTCACTTTGTGCTTTTTATGAAATATACATTTTTGTTGAAAAATATTACATGTTTATAGCCTTAGAAAAACAGATTTTTCTGCTATGTTTGCTCATGGATCACCATTTCTATCACCCTGAGCTGGTTGGTAAGATGTTCAGTTACAGAACTCCCTTTGCCTAACTTCTGTTTCTCCCAGGTTTATTATTTTCTTTTCTGATCTCCTTTTCATTTCTTTTTCCTGAAATTATTTTCTCCAACCTCCTTCCTTCCCTTTTTATTATTTTCTTCTTTCTTCCCTCCTTCTCTTCTATATGTTCTGAGGTCCTTCCCTCCCCCAGCATCCCTCTTCTCTTCTGAATGTAAATGATTGTCAAGCATGGTGTGAATCACAATTAAATGAAGAATGTCAAACAGGACTTGAGACAACAAGGTAACAAGTAGCAAAAATCAAAGCAAACAAAACAACAACAATGAAAAAGCTTTTTGGCAGCCTCAGATCTTAAAGTTCCTGCACTGACTAATTCAGGGGATGCATGCCCCATCCTTCCCCTTCCTATCACCAGAAGATCCAAGTGTGAGTAATGCTCAGGCTCCCTGAGTTAGGAACTCTATCAACTTAGCTATTTCTCCTCTTCCAGAAGGCCTAATTCTTCATAGTAAGAGAAATCTAATGATAATTTTAATTTGTCTTTCCCCCTTTCTTGACAAATAGCTGATAGATGGATCTTTAGTAACACAGTGAGGCAAAGAATAGGTTTTTTGGCTCACCCTCTGACCCACCGCTGAATGCCAGTGAACTCCACACCCACCACCCATGGCCCACGGGTATGTCCTGGGCCACCTACCTGAAAATGTTTGCTGCCAGCCTCCTGACCATGTGTGCTGGCACTGAGGTGGTGCACAGGTACCACCAGCAGGACCTGACAATACTGAAATTCCACCAAAGCCAGGAGAACTCAAAACAGAGCTTTTGGGACTGAAAAAGAGACAAGAACCTCAGATTTCTCAGCAATAGAAACCTTAAAATGCAACTCTGCCAAGAACTCCATGAGTAATATTATAAGTACTAAATATATATTTTTAAAGTTTTTTGAGTCAAACTGGTTGTCTTTAAGCACCTAATGCAATGCTAACTGCAAGAGGAGGTGTCCAGGTGTTAACTGATGCATTGAGCGGTGCATTATGGATTGACCAGTGTTTCTTGAAAACTGCAAAGTTTACCTCATCAGCTTTTTTAATGTGGTTGAACAGATACTTCGTGTTGAATATCATGTGAGAAAGAATATTTGCAATGTTTCCTGCCCTTATAATTCTGATTTATTTCTCTGAATAAGCTTGACTATCATGGCAAATATAAGTTAACTATAATAAATGTGTCATATACAATGAAAAAAAATTGTTTTTTTTTTCCAGGGGTGCCTAGGTGGCTCAGTTGGTTAAGTGTCTGCCTTTGGCTCAGGTCATGATCCCAGGGTCCTGAGATAGAGCCCCACGTCAGGCTCCCTGCTCAATTTGCCCAACTGCTTCTCTCTCTCCACAGCTTGTGTGCCCTCTCTCAAATAAATAAATAAATCTTAAAAAAAAAAAAAAAAGAAAGAAGAATAGGTCTTTTCCAATAGCTAACACTGGACTCTTTGTAATTATGCTGATGTTCCTCACTGAATACGGCTATGCATGAGCTAACATCCATAACAGGAGGGCTTATGCTATCACTGGTAAGTATGGAATAGTAGCCATGAGCCTCAAGTTTGGGTTCTCTTTTAAGATTTTCTTTTTAAGTTGCTTCATGCCAATCCTGGACACACCATCGTAGTGGAAGTTTGCAATATAAATATATTTTCCCTCTTCTCAGTGAAAATTTGAATAATATATAAAACATCTGTAATACTGGTATGTTATTCAAAGACTATTGTTTTATCATTGATCAAGAGAATAAGAGGGTTTCATGTTTCTAATAACTAGAATGAGGATTAGTCAAAAGAAAATCCAGGAGTGCTTAGAATCTGAAGTTTAAGGCAAAGTTTCTCTTAAGCTTTTGAAGTTAAGACCTATGTGAAATTCATGTGATTTAATGATTAATGATGTAGAACTGTCCCACATACAGAATCTTGAATGTCCCCAAAGCCTAAAGACCATGAGATGTCTCATCTACATCACTCAGCAGAGGTCAGATGTTTGAGATTTGGTGTATTTTGCTCAACACCTGTTATTTGAACAACACCTAAAGATGAATGAGAATCTCCCATCACAGTGAATTCCTTGCCAGTGAGTACCCTTTTGATAAATTATTTTGAAATAAATAAAAATTGTTTAGTCTAAATTTGTATATCCTGCTTAATTGTATTTTATATCTGGAAACAACAATCTTTTAGTGCCATATAAACTAAAACACACACTTTTATGTAGTAAAGTAAGTAAATAGGTGTTTTTCAAAGAGAATGAAAACATATGTTCCAAGACATATGTACAACTGTTCAGAGCCACTTTTAATAAAATAGCAAAACAGCACAAATGCCAACCAACAACTTGGTTTAAATGGATTTAAAAAATCATGACATATCCATGCAGTGGAATACCATTCAACAATAAAAATACATGAACAGCCGATACATGCATTAACATGGATTAATCTCAAAATCATGTAAAGTGAAAGAAGCTAGACCAAAAACATATTCCATATGATTGCATTCATATGAAGTTGTGGAACAAGCAAAACTAATCTATAGTTCCAGAAATCTATCTATAGTGGTATGTCAGTGGTTGTTTTGGGCAGAGGATGAGGGGCATAAATTCACTGCAAAGAGACACCAGGAGAATTTTTTGAGGGATGGAAATGATCCATATCTTGATTGTGTTGATTTGTCATAACTCATTGGACTTGACTCTTAAAATAGATCCACTTGTGTATAAATTATTCCTCAATAACATTGTCTAAAGACCCAAATCATTTCATACTGCTTGCTCCAATTCCAATCCTACCCTTCTGGGTGCTTCTAGTCTATCACCATGACATCGTTGTGAATGCCTTTTCCAGTTTTGAGAAAGTCTTCAAAGTGTATGCTTATTTGTTCAACGCTTTCAATCTCTCAACCATGCTACCTCCATACTCTGCATCCTGGAGTGCCTCCAGCACATATGCGCAGACTACTGCATGATTATCCTGCCCGTACCATGCAACTGGCCAACTGCTGATTTCTTTTTCTAGGAAGAGAAGGTGGGAAGGATGGGAGTATCTAACTATTGCATTTCATAGCTTTATTTTCTTCTCTTCATCATCATCTTTGTTTCCATTGATTTCTTCTTTTCTTTCCATATTTGTCTTTCATTGGAAACTCCGTATGTGGAGTTTTATATAAGGTGGCGGGATGGTCCAGCTACCCATTTTGTGAAGATTTCCTCAAATATGAATGTTTCCTGGACTGGTTGGCTTATCCAATGAGGCTTTTAGTCTTGTGCCTACCTGTGAGCAGGAGGGGTAGAATGCACCTGGGTTGGGGTGCAGGGAGAGTAACTGGGCAAACATTCTCATTCTTCAGTGCTCAGACTTTCACTGAATTCCCCTGTGTTTAGACCTAAGCCTCACTGGCTTCTGCTTTATCCGGGATCCCAGAATCTAGGGCTTCTTATCCTCAATTACCCTATTAAATGAGCTTCCAGATTCCTGCCCAGGCTGAGTTGTTACCTAGCTGTGTGGACTGGTACAGAATCCAAAGATTCAACCACTGTAATAACAGACTTTCCTCCTGGTCTCCTGTTTTCTTTTTTTTGTCCAGGGTCCACTGTTGCTAAGATATTCAAGTCTGCAGCCTCTCAGGGGCTCTTGGAGGTAATGTGTCTTACCTCTTATTGGCTTCCCCTTCTGCATGCTCATTAGTTGGTAGCTTCTTGTTTGATAAATTAGTTATCACTCCTCCCTCTGCTTTCTGTATTTTAAAAGATGCTGTAATTCATCTTCTTCACTTATGTTTCCTCTGCCATTCTATTTGCTCCTGTGCATTATACATTGTGCTCTATTGCCATTTTGGTGGTATCTGGGAAGGGAGATGAGATAAACATGTATGATAAATATCGTTCTAAGACAATACATATTATCACTTAAAATTGTGTCTTCTGTCAACTAATTCTTCATTCTAAGAATTCTCTCTAAAATGAATTTATGTAATTTTTTATGGAAGAAAATCGCTCTAGCATATTCGGGAAAATCTTTTGACTATTAGTAGATTGCTGGCTTATTTTTCAGGAGTTATTTAATAAAAGGGGGAATTGTTTACCTTTAAATATGGTGGGAAGATGCTTTATTAAATTCCATCAGAGATACCCCATCAGTTTTCCCTGACTGGATTGTCTATAATGAATTGAATCCATCCTGGGTTCTTCTTCCACTTATCTTAATCCTAACCCTGTTCCATCAGTATGTTTGATAGATGGTAAGTGTAAAAACCAATATGAATGCAAGGTCAAAGAACTCAAAACTGGTCATTTCAGCAATAAATATTAGTCTATTTCATAACTTGGCTTCATGGATCCAGACTTACTTCTATGAGTTTGAATTAAATGTTCTTCATCATGAATTATTAGTTCAATTGAATGTCCAATCTGGTTTGTGCATGTATAAGAATACATACACAATCTTTGTGTACTGGTTTCCTAGGAATGAGGGTATTGCCTGACACATCCAACAGGTTAATTAAAGACCTGAGGTAAACTGATTCTAGGGATGGGGTTGGTGAGAATATTTATATTCCTCACTGAAGAATGGCCAGTGTTCTGGCTCCTTCAGTTGTTAGCAACAGGACAAAGATGAGAAGCCAAAGGCTTCATTCAAATATGAACCTAAATGGAAGAGCCTCACCCATCAGGGATTTATTAAAGCTTCTGGTTTGCTTTCCCTGGCTTCCTTCCTCCCTCCCTGGTTGGCTGTGAAAAAAATCTAGAAAGTTTTTTAAGTTGAAAGGTATATGCACCTCTGAGCCTGCCCAGGGAAATCACCTTCAGGGTTTCTCAGTTTTCTTGCTCTTGCTCCCAGAGAGCTCTTACAACTTCAGTTAGTTCACTAAAGAACCTTATGGAGCCATTTAGAGAACTCATTAAAAAGACACAGCTGGAAAGTTGCCTCAGGTATTTTGGCAAAGATGAAAAAAAACTTTTTAATTGATCTCGAAGGAATAGAAACTATTTTAGGATCTAAAAAGTAAGTGTCAGGAAAAATCTCCTTGTGGAGTTCATTAAGCCTTACCTCTATTAATTACAGAGCAGTGCTTTCTGCAGGCAACTGCTTAAGAGACCATGGGGCACATGGCCTTTTGGGAAAATGTCCTGGTTGTTACACTGTGGGATGCCAGAGTAAAGGTTAAGAGGAATGTGGAGACACACTTCTTAGAGAATGGAGCTCCAAGCATCTTATCAATGGATTGAAGTCTTTTTCCTAGTCACACATTTAAATAAGAGAATAATAAACCAAATAGCTGCCAATATATTCCAGGCACAGTACTAAGACCTTTATATGAATTATTGCCAATCATCAAAATAATTTTTTAAGATGTATTTATTTATTCACGAGAAACACAGAGAGAGAGAGGTAGAGACACAGGCAGAGGGAGAAGCAGGTTCCATGTAGGGAGCCTGACGTGGGACTCGATCCCGGGTTTCCAGGATCATGCCCTGGGCTGAAGGCAGCAGTAAACTGCTAAGCCACCCGGGCTGCCCTCAAAATAATTTGTATAAGTGAATATCTGTTGCCTCCCTATTTACAAAAGAAGAAGCAAGTTCAGTCTAGTTAAATATCTCACCCAAAGTCATATATGTGACAGATTCTAAATTTTAAAATCGATTCCAAAGTCTTTTCCATTTTTCTGCTGAGTCTAGCATGAATTCAAGCATAGTCTCCCTCGACCTACTTATAGTCCCCAGTTCAGCTATGCAACTAGCCACCCTGTATAGTTTTCCCTTGGCAATAGTAAGGAAGACATAGCATGGCAACATTAACTGAAGACATGATGGTAAAGGATATAAGCTAGAACTTCCTCAAAGTAACATTATTCTAACATTTCCTGCTGCCAGCACATCTATCCCAGTTGCTATTAACCATAGATCTAATTCTATCATCTCCATGCCACATAGTTCATTTAGACACATTTGCTGGTGTACTAATACAATAAAATTTTTCTCAATATATGGATACCAAATTGATGGCAAATTATTCAACCCTGTCAGTTCTTCTACAAAACTTAACCAAGGCTCAAGACTACTAAATTACAATGTTTGTCTGGGTCCTCCAAGAGTGGATACCATGAGATAATTAGATGTGTATGGTATTTATTGGGGAAACATCATGAGAAAAAATGAGGAGGGATCTAGTGAAGGTTTGGAAGGCCATTTGATTCAGGTCTTATTCCTATGAAGGAGAGAAGGAAGTAAGGGAGCATATATACATGTATCACCTAGGGTCATCACAGAAAAGATGGCTCACTTAAATTTGGTAATTCAAAGAAAGTTTGTTTATTAAGTAGAAGGAACTACTTAATAAGCTATATGCAGAGTATCAAGAAGCAAGAAGGAAAAGTATAAGATCCCAGGATAATGTAGGATCTTGGGCTGGTAATAAAACTTCTTTACTATCTCTAGGCCTAAAGGAGAAGAGGAGACTCCTGTTATTAGAACCTGGAGACAAAGAGGAATGTGTAGCAAGGATGGCTGATAGAAGCTGGAATCTCAAGTCATTTGGACTCAATCCCAGGTCTCCAGGATCAGGTCCTGGGCTGAAGGCAGTGCTAAACCGCTGAGCTACCGGGGCTGCCCTCACTCTCTTCCCTTTCTCTAGTCTCTTGTCTTTGTTCCCAATAAGCCAATTCCAATAAGAAACCAGAGAGCAGTGAGGCCCCATGGTGTAGTACACAAAAATCAGCTTTACTGAACAGAACACAACAGAAAAAGGAAGCATGAATGTAAAAGGGGCAGAGGGAAGATGTACGTACACCATTTGATTGGTATGTTCATCAGAACTGGCCATGGTTTTAGACTCCATTAGATGGGAAATCTCAAGGGAATGCCTCACAGATTTTATTTATAAATATTTACTCATAGGAATAAATAACAGCTTGAATAGTGATAAAAAGAAGGGAAATTTCTTCTTTAGAAAAGATTGTCAAGTAATAATTATAAAAAGAAATGACAGAATTTGAAAATCACTATTTTGTCACCAACTCAATAATTGATTCAGACAATGAATGCTAAAATAATTGATTGAAAATATTGTTAGAAGACAGAATCCTTACATAGTCTTCAAGATTCATAATGCAGAACACTATTGAATTTGAATGGACAAAAATCTTCCTTTACAATGGAGCAATCTGGTGGAAACCACCTAAGCAAATCACCAAACAACATTATCAATAATAGGACAGACTGATATTATGTGCCTCCTGATACAATACACTGGGAAGAACATGACATCATCTATGTAGAGTTCCTCCCCAGAAAGTTTTATCTGTATCTAGATATAATGAATCCAAATTTCAGGACATTCTACAAAACAATTACTCTGGCCTCTTTAGAAATACTAAAGACACAAAAAGTAAAGGGAGAGGAAACACTTTGAGATTAAATGACACTAAAGAGATAAGAAAATAAGTACAATGCACAGTCTTTATTGGATATCCAGTTGAAAAAAAAACAAGAAAAAACTAAAAGCCATCATTATATAATATTATTGTATCAATGTTAAGCTTTGTGAGTATGATAATGTTATTGTGTTTAATAATTGTTTTTAGGAGATTCATGCTAAATTATTCAGGAATAAATGGCTGTGTACAATATATTCTATTAAAGTTTACTCATACTATCTAAAACATACATTTAAGTGATTCAGCAAAAATATATATTTGCAAATCATATATGTTTTGTATATATTTTATATATTGGAATTCAGATTACATGAACAAAAATCATATTATGTATATTATATTTTCTTTCCTTAAACTCAGGACTATTGACATTTTAGACTGGAAAATAATTCTTTGTTGTGGCAAACTGTTCTATACATTGTAGGATATTTAGCAGCACCCCTAGTCTCTACCCACTAGTCACCTGCAGCACCTCCCTTCCTTAATCATGGTAATCAAAAATATCTCCAGACATTGTCATATGTCTGCTGAGGAAGAGGCACAAATTCACTACTGATATATGTCTAAGTGTATCTTTAAATATAGCTAGCCGGCAGCCAATAGAAAAGTAATATACGTAGGTAGGTAGACAGAAAACATGTCAAAGTACCAACAATGAGCAATTAATAAATGTAAGAGGAGATATGGGTTTTCATTATATTATTCTTTCCAAAATTCTATAGTTATAAAAATTGTACAATAAAAAATATAAGGAAAAAAAAATGAATCAAATAACACATCAACTGAATTGGCAAACAAATGTAACACAAAACTAAGAAGACTGGGAAAACCATAACATATAGGATATTACATGACAGCCTAACTTTGATCCACTTTCCTTCTCTCATTACTTATTTTGATTTATTTTTGATAGCCAAAAATTCACAAAAAAATTCTGTTCATATACATTTTCTTTCTCTTATTTAAATTATCCAACGCAGACTAGTTACTTGGCACAGAGGTAATCATCAAACATCAGAGTCATCCCTTGTCATGTTCAGCTTTGGCTTTTAGAACACAGTGTCCTGTTTATGAAAAATAATCAAATACACAAAGAAACCCTACCTCGAAGGGGAGGTCTGACAAATGAGCACACTGTTCCCAGCCAACCTGCTCCGGTACCCTCACACCAACCTTCTCTCCTTCACTGCCCTCATTTGCCATTCTTTCATCAGAAACTCCTGAGTTTGATGAAACTCAGGTCATTCAGCTTCAGTTAATTTTAATTCAATCGGGGGTGGGGTTCACTGGGTGACGGGCACTGACGGGGGCACTTGATGGGATGAGCACTGGGTGTTATTCTATATGTTGGCAAATTGAACACCAATAAAAAATAAATTTATAAAAAAAACTTAATTCAATCACTTAAGCTGAAGCTTAATAATTTTGCCCAGCTGGCATTTTAGAATTAGTCCAATGTGATGAGAAAAGAAAAAGAAGCAGCACAGTATGGGTCACATAATTGCCTGTTTGCCCTTTGCTAACCAGGGGCTACCCTCAGACCCTGTGAAATGGGTAAAGGAAACCTCACTGAAAATGAAGTGGAGAGCCCTGGAGGGGGCCCTCACACACGTACCACTCCTTGCAGCCTGCACCACCACCTGGAAGATGGTTGGTAGTGCAGGCTGCAAGGGAGGGCACGTTTTCATAGGAGCTTTATCTCCTGCCTTTAAGGAAAAGAAGGAGGATCCCTCCCTGCCCAACATTAAGGTACTAACCACCTCCTTCAGCCAGCAAGAAACCATCACAGCCTCGAACTCATTCTTATACAATGAACTTCTGTGCAAAATAACCATCCCCAATTTCCCCCAAAGCCTAATAAAAGCTGACCTTCCCTTTGTCTTCAGATTTGCTGTAGTTTGCTTGTCCCCAGTTGCAATTCCTCTGCTATTCCCAAATAAATTCATTTTGCTAGTAAAGTAACTGGCTATTTTATTTTTAGGGTTGGCACTCTGAGCCCTGTGGCCTCCCATAACCTCTGAATATTAAATCCACTCATCAGCTTTCCTGTTTCACTTAAGTCTACTTGTCCTGGTTGTTTGACCTCATGGGAGCCTCTAGTCTCCTCCTGTCCTATATTTTCTTCTCTTAATGTTCACTTCTTTTCTTACCCTGCTTAGACTCCATGTTTCATCAATAAAGAATATTATTAATAAATAAGCTCAATCTTATTGCCGTTTAACTGAAATTGGCAGGAAAATACACCATCCTTGGATCAATCCCACTGTCTTACTGTCTTTCCCATGGCACTCAGGCTGATAACTGCTGGAAAAAAATTACTGGAGACACCTGGGTGGCTCAGCAGTTTGGCATCTGTCTTCGGCCCAAGGCGTGATCCCCGGGTCTGGTATTGAGTCTCGGGTCGGGCTCCCTGCATGGAGCCCGCTTCTTCCTCTGCCTGTGTCTCTGCCTTGCTCTCTCTATCTCTCACGAATAGATAAAATAAAATCTTTGAAAAACAATTACTGGAGAAGTGGTTTCCAATAAAATCAGTAAAATCCTCATCATTCAAGTGTTCTTGGATAAACACCTATGCTTTCCTCCTTCTTTCTAACCAATGGGGAAAGCACTCCCTTCATCTGAAAGCCCATTTTCTACACAAGTGTTCTTGATTCCAGCCCTTTCTTTTTCTCAAGAAATGGATAATTTCAGTTTTCCATATTTCCTCTCTATTGGCTCTGGATGCCATTATACTAAAAGAGCACAGACAAGCAAACCTGTCTCACCTGCTCCTGGTCTGTCCTTTCCAGCACTGCCAGAATTGTGGAAGATCTTTTCCACACTTGTTCTCCTTCCTTTGATGTACCCCAAAACCCAGCTTTTCACTAAAATGCCACTGAAGCTATTTTAATAAGTTACTAATAAATTTCACATCATTTAAAACCTTACATGTTTTAGATGTCACCTTACGTCTTAGATTATTTTTTAATCCCCAAATCTCAGAAATAAAAAGAGGGACTTCTGGTTTTAATATTGAGGTATACATTTATCATAGTCTCTTGAGGCTGTTATAACAAAATACCATAGACCAGCTGGCTCATAAACAACAAATATTTATTCCCCATGGTTCTGAAGGCTAAGAAGTCCAAGGCTATGGTCGAAGCCGATTCAGCATGGAATGAGGCCCACTTTCCGGTTCAGAGACAGGTGCCTTCTAGTACTGTCCTCACATCCTGGATGGGACCAGAGATCACTGTGGAGCTGCTTTTATAAGACCACTAATCCCAATCATGAGGCTCCTCCTTCATGACCTGTCCACCTCCCGAAGGTCCCACCTCTTAACACCATCACACTGGGACTCAGAATCTCAATATAACAATTTTGTAAAACTCAAATCTCAGTATAACAATTTTGTAAAAAACCAATCTACATTTTAACAATAGTGAATCATCTTTTCCATGAGCATAACATCACCATTTTTTAAGGTTTTCTTTAGGTTATCTCAAAAATATTTCCTAGTTTTCAGAATAGAGGTCTTATACATTCCTTGTCAAATTTATCCTCCAATGTTTCATAGTTGTGTTGCTACTGTAAATTGTTTTAGTTTTTAAGTTTAAATTTTATTGTTTACTATTTAGAAATATAATTGATTTTGTATATTGATCTGGTATCCTGTGACCTTGCTGAAGTAATGTGTTAGTTCCAGAGTTTTTTTTTTTGTAGTCCCTCCTTCTGCACACACACACACACACACACACACAATCATGTTATCTGAGGATAATGATATTTTTCTTCTTCACTTCAATCTATACACATTTTATTTCTCTTTACTGCCTCATCCTACATCCTAGGACCTTCAGTACAAAATGGAATAAAAGTGGTGAGAGTAGTCATTTTTGCCTCACTCCTGCTTTATAGCAAAATCATTCAGTATTTCACCATTATATTAGTTGTAGGTATTTTATAGTTACCCATGATTAGGTTGTAGAAGTTCCTATTTATTCCTAAATATGTGGATCTTAAAAACTTCCTCTGCATCTATTAAGATAATCATAGGAGTTTCCTATACTTTTCAGATGCAACACCAAAGACATGATGCATGAAAGAAATAATTGATAGGTTAGACGTCATTAAAAACTAAAATTTTAGGCAGCCCGGGGGGGGGGGGGGGGGGGCGGGGGCTCAGCAGTTTAGCTCCACCTTCGGCTCAGGGTGTGATCCTGGAGATCCAGGATCCAGTCCCATGTCCGGCTCCCTGCATGGAGCCTGCTTCTCCCTCTGCCTGTCTCTACCTCTCTCTCTGTGTTTCTCATGAATAAATAAATAAATCTTAAAAAAAAAAAAACTAACTAAAATTTTGGGCTCCTGGGTGGCTCAGCGGTTGAGCATCTGCCTTTGGCTCAAGGCTGATCCTTGCAATGGGATTGAGTCCCACATTGGGCTCCTTGCAGGGAGCCTGCCTCTCCCTCTGCCTATGTTTCTGCCTCTCTCTGTGTCTCTCATGAATAAATAAAAAATATTTAAATAAAGCTAAAATTTTCTGTCTACAAAAGACAAAATCAAGAGAATTAGAAGACAAACCACAGACTGGAAGAAAATAATTTGCAAAAGACACATCTGATAAAGAACTTGTATCCAACATATACAAAGAACTCTTAAAACTCGATAATCAGAAAACAAGGGAATTTAAAAATGGCCAAAGATTTCAATAGACACCTCACCAAAGAAGATATACAGAGGGCAAATAAGCATATGAAAAGAGGCTTGCTCCACAGCCTATGTCATCAGGGAAATGTAAATTAAAACAGTGGGATACCACAATTAGAATGCCCAGAATCCAGAACACTGACAATACCAAATACAAGTAAGGATGTGAAGCAACAGGAACTCTCATTCATTGCTGGTAGGAGTGCAAAATGATATGGCCATCTTGGAAGGCAGTTTTATGTTTTCTTACCAAATAAATACAGTCCTACCATGCTATCAAGTAATCATGCTCCTTGGTATTTACCAAAAGTAGTTGAAAACCTATGTCATGCAAAAACCTGCAAGTGGATATTTATAGCAACTTTATTTGTAATTGCCCAAATCTGAAAGCAACCAAGATGTCCCTCATTAGGTGCATGGGTAAATAAACTGGGTATTATATCTAGACAGTGGAATATTATTCAGTGCTAAAAGAATAGGGTAACAGGCCATGGAAAAACCTTAAATTTATATTACTAAAAGAAAGGAGCCAATCCAAAAATGTTATATATGGTATGGTTCCAACTACATAACATTTTGGAAATAGCAAACTATAGAGATAGTACAAAGATCCGTGGTTGCCAGAGGTTGAACAGAAAGGGATGAATAGGTGGAGCAAAGAGAATTTTCAAGGCAGTGGGGATATTCTCTATGATTCCATAAGAGTGGATACAAGTCATCATAAATTTGTCTAAACCCATAGAATGTACAACCAACAGTGAGCTCTAACATAAACTACAGACTTTGGAGGATTATAATATGTCAAAAAGGCTCATCAGTTATAACAAATGTATCACTATGCTGGAGAATTTGATAATGAGGGATGTTATGTATGTGTTGAGGCAGGGAGTATATGGGAAATCTCTACAGCTTCTGCTCAATTTTGCTGTCAACCTAAAACTGTTATAAAATTAAAAAACATATTAAAGCAAGTCCAAAAAATACCTAACTCTGTTTTTTTCCATAGGAGTAATGGTTCAGTATTTGTTAATTCAGTCTTCACAGCAACTTTATAGAGCATAACTACCACAAATAACAGGAATCAACTCTATTACCCTGGTTCAAAAGGGAAATTTCCTACTGGGTTTGGCTCTTCCTTTGCTTGTCTAAGAAATTTCATCTGCTTCAAAGATAGTTGAAAGGAACCAGAAGAGCACAGCTGATTCTTGTTATTTGCAGTGGTTATGTTCTATAAAGTTACTTTGAGCATTGAACTAACAAATACCAAACTATTGCTCCTAGGGGAAATCTAGAGTTAGGTTCTTGCAAACCTTTGGTCACAACATTTTAATTAACCCAAATGCCATTTGCATCATATGGGTAACAGTGCTTTATCAACATCCTTGCAAAACAAGCCCATCTTGTTAGCATTGAAAATCTGTTCTTGTACAAAACCCTTTTCTTGTATAACACTTAGCAGGTATTTTTTAAATTCTTCTGCAGCCATCTTATCTGCAGGATATCTCGCCTGCCAGTTTAACATTGCCTTTATAAAAATGTCAGCCAGCCAGCTTAGCTGTGAAGGGTTTAAGAAGTGTTTAACATTTTCTTGATTTGGGGTAACATGATCATAAGTTTCTTTGGCCTTTGGCCTCACAATAATGCTGCCCGTTATGTTTTTAAAAATCATGAATGCACAAATTTAGCCATTTTTCCAATTCTCCTATAGCTTCATCATGCACTATAGTTGTTATGTTAGCAGTTTCTAGAGAGTTTCTCTAGAAAACTCTCTAAAAAGTTTCTTCCTTTTTCCAGATATGTTGCATTGTTAATGCATTAACCTTGGATTCATGGCCAACCGAACCATAAACTATGCCTAAAGAAGGTTACCTAGCCTTCATCTACCAGACTTATGGTTATTTTCCTCCATAAAGCCCATCACGATCTCTTTGCATTTAGAAACACTAGACAGTAATTCAGCACAACATTTTGGGGACCATTTGAAATAGCAATTTTCAACAAAAACCACAGGAATTTGAAAACTGTGGTATCAATTAGACAATGAAAAGGCCATTAGTATAAAACATGAGAGCTGAAACAAGAAGGCAGGGTATCAGCTTGTTCAGCCTCAGCTGGAAACACACATATTGGGAGACTTGCAATTTTTCCCATCCTGCACATACTTATGAATGACCATGAAAGCATCCTGTGTGTTGATTTGGGGTTACAAATAAATTTTAGCAAGTAGACAAACTCAGAAATATAGAATCTACAAATAAGGAGAATTGACTGTGTCTTTGAAAGTATTCTGCAAGAAAAAGGGAAAGAAACTAGAAACTCAATGGCTGATAAAGAATACTCAAAAGAAATTTTCCCCACATAACAGATGACAGTGGTAACCAAACATTTCTTAATAAATTTTTCAAAATAATTAATGAAACTCTGCTTTATAAAACAAGAATACTTTGCAGAGACTTAAGACTTTTCAGAGAATCTAGAATTTAGGAACAATATATTGATGTAGTAGAAGGAAATAATGTATGAAAAGACAAAGCTTAAAATAGAAATGAAAAACTTTGCAAAAATACTCCTGAAATGAATTTAAGATTAGAAGGGGGAGAAGAGAATAGAGACACAGATGGAGACACATGAAGAAAAAAAATGAGCATATAAATAATAAAAGCTGAACAAGTGATACTGAAATACAGAATTAAAATTAATTAGTAGTAAAATGATAGGTATGGAAGATAGGCATAGGAGACTTAATACATTCATTTTCTAGAAAATCTAAATAACAAAACACACATTTTAAATATATAATTTAAAATATTTCCTGAGGTAAAATGATCCAGAGATTGAAAAGGCAAACTGGGGATCCCTGGGTGGCGCAGCGGTTTAGTGCCTGCCTTTGGCCCAGGGCGCGATCCTGGAGACCCGGGATCGAATCCCACATCGGGCTCCCGGTGCATGGAGCCTGCTTCTCCCTCTGCCTGTGTCTCTGCCTCTCTTTCTCTCTCTGTGTGACTATCATAAATAAATAAAAAAAAAAAATGAAAAGGCAAACTGTGTCCCTGAGAAACTAGCACAAAGTGGTCATATAAGGAAATAGTCTAGTAATGTTACTAGATTAAAAAGGTAAAGGATCATGGGTTAGCTAAGCCAAACACACACACACACACACACACACACACACACACACACACAATGCTATTTATAAGGCAAAAAGAATCATTCTGGACTTACACATTTCCATAGCAATACTCAATGCTAAAGTTTGTGAAGTCACTCATACAGAGTCCTCCAAGAAAGAAAGTGACATCCAAATTTTATACCCAGCCAAATGGTTGTACAAATGCAAAGGTATAAATAGTTTAGAAATAGAAGGGATTTTTAAGGAATATCAGTCCTAGAAAGTCCATGACAAAAGAAGTCACAATGAGCATCGAATCTTTTTTAATTGCAGGACTACAATGAATATAAATATGAGGATTAAGGTAGTAGAGCAGAATTCAAATGCTTAAAACATGCTCTGTAGAAACATATTATAGGTAACAAAAGTTGAGAGGGGGAAAAAGGGCAGTAGATTGTGTAATGTTGACTTCCTCATATTTAAAATCTGGCAACAAAGTGTTTCACTGAAATCTGACACATCAAGTGAATGAGATATAAGTACATTTAATTACTGAGAGTGATTATCAAGAATGATAATATGATTAAGTAAAACCAAGTGATGAGGAGAAAAAAAAAGAAGGTATGATTAGAGTACATAGACAAATTTCATTATTGCCCATACCAAGTAATTACTTACCTGTGGCAGTATATTAAATTCAATATAAATAAATAGAAGGTTAAAAATGTAACAGAAAATTATAGATATGAAACATAACCTCCAGAATGAAACTATGGTTTTCCTAATTTTAATAGAAAAGTACACAAAAATATAAAATATATAAGAGTTCTATAAAGTTATAAATACATTAAGCTTAACATAAAATCACATGATACAATCCAGACCATCTTATTTATAACAATAAATATAAATAAACTTAAACTGACATATTAAAAGAACTTATAAATAAAAATTGTATAATAAAAAACAAAGAATAAAGAATAAAAAAGAATAAAAAAAGAATAAAAAAACAAAGCTCAATTCTATGCTGTTCATAAGAAACACAGTTAAAGCAAAGAGATTTAGAATGTTTAGGAAAAAAGTGTAGGTGATGGTAGACAGAAGCACAGACAAAAGTAAAGCAATACTAATATCAGATAATATTTTTTTTAAGATTTTATTTATTCACAAGAGACCGAGAGAGGCAGAGACATAGGCAGAGGGAGAAGCAGGTGCCCTGTAAGGAGCCTGATGCAGGACTCGATCCCAGAACCCCAAGACCACGACCTGAGCCAATGGCAGACGCTCAACCATTGAGTCACCCAAGTGCCCCAATATCAGATAATATTTAATTCAGACTAAAAAGAAGTATTAATAAGTTATATGAGAGCTAATAACACTAAATAATGTGATTAATAGAGGTTCTAATATTTATAACCACATAACTTCAAATGAAATAAGATCAATTGTCATAAAGCAAAAATTACAGGCTATTCAAGGAGAAATTGAAAACAGAAGCAGTGAGAGACATTAATTCATCTTTCTCAGATCATACCAGATCACTGAAAAATTTAAGATATACAGAACTAAAAATAGCATAATTGATAAAGTAGATCTAATTAACATTTTGCAGATTCTGAATCTGCAAATGAACCTTCTTTCAAATGCCTATAGACAGATCCTTCCTGGTGGTCTAACAGTTAGGATTCAGCATTCTTAAGTGCCAATAGACATTCTCAAAAAGAGAGAGAGAGAGAGAGAGAGAGAGAGAGAGAGCCATATATCAAGCCTCAGGGAAAATAATTTTAAAAAGTAGAAGTAATATAGGTATTATTTTCTGAACAATTAAAAAATAGAAAATACTAATAAAATAGGAAAATTAAAACTCCATAGTATCTGAAAAAGTTAGCACAATGTGTAAGCACTCCATGAAGAAAAATCTTTAAAGCACTTATTAGTGCAGCAAACTTAATCAAATAGAATAACTTACAATATTATTGAATAGGAAGACTGAGCATGAGAAATTTGCCAATTCCCCAAAGCAAGTCAATAAACATGGTGCAATCTCCAAGCAGCAATAGGATTTTTTTTTTTCTAACTGGATAGGGTGATGCTAAAATCATATGGAAAGGTAAAAAGCATGAATCACTAAAATCATATGGAAAGGTAAAAAGCATGAATTCTATAAAAGAAGAATTATGAGGGCCAGTATCACCCTGATATCCCACCAGAAAAAGACAACACACAAAAAAAAGAACTATAGGCCAATACCTCTGATGAACACAGATGCAAAAATCCTCAATAAAATGTCAGCAAGTCAAATACAACAATACATTAAAAAAATCATTCACCATGATCAAGTGGGATTTGTTCCTCAGTGTAAGAGTGGTTCGATATTCATGAAACAGCATGATACGTCACATCAATCAGAGAAAGGATAAAACTCCTACAATCATTTCAAATAGATGCATGAAAAGCACTTGACAAAGTACAACATCCATTCATGATAAAAACGCTCAACAGAGTAGGTGTAGAGGGAACACACCTCGACAGAATATGAAAAACCTCCAGATAGCATCATACTCAATGGTAAACAACTGAGAGTGTTTCCCCTAAGGTCAGGAACAAGACAAGACAAGGTTGTCCTTCTATTGTCACTTTTATTCAACATAGTACTGGAAGTCCTAGCCACAGCAATTCGACAACATAAAGGGAAAAAAAGGCATCCAAATTGGTAAGGAAGAAGTAAAACTTTCATTATTTGCAGATGACATGATACTCCCTATAGAAAAATCCTAAAGACTCCACCAAAACCTGTTAGAACTGATAAATGGATTCAGCAGACTCACAGGATACAAAATCAATGCACAGAAATCTGTTGCATTCTTATACACTAATAATGAAGCAGCAGAAAGAGAAATTAAGGAAAGAATCTTATTTACAACTACACACACATAAAAATAAAATATCTAGGACAAATTTAACTAAAGAGCTGAAAGACCTGTACTCTGAAAACTATAAAAAATGAAAAAAAAAAAAACTGAAGATGACACAAAGAAATGGAAAGACATTTTGTATATTTACAATAGCCAAACTATGGAAGCAGCCCCAGTGTCCACTGACTGTGGTATACATCTACAATGGAATATTACTCAGTCATAAAAAGAAAGAAATCACGCCATTTGTGACAACATGGCTAGAGGTAGAGTATAACGCTAAGTGAAATAAGTCAGAGAAAGAAAATATCGTATCATCTTACTCATATATGGAATTTGGGAAACAAAAATGAGCTAAGGCGAGAAGAAAGGGGGGGTACCCAAGAAACAGACTCTTAACTATAGAGAATAAACTGATGGTTACCAGAGTGGAGGGTGGGTGGGAGGATGCCGGAAATAGGGGATGGGGATTAAAGAGTAAGTACACTTATCATGATAAAATAAAATGACAAAAAAAGAAGAGTTGAGGATAACTGACGTTTTCGTATTTTCAGACTTCACAAAATTACAGTAATTAAACCATGTGTTACTGGTGCTTGGCTAGGGAGATGTACCAGTGGATCAGAATAAAAAGATTGTAAATAAACAAATATATATTGGATTGTGTTCATGATGAAAGTAGTATGTCAAATCAGTGATGCAAAGATGGGTTGTACGATAAATGTACTGAAACCACTAAATGTATGAGAAAAATAATAAAATTGGATTTATGTCTGTCACTTTGCACCATTATATCTCCCAGGAAGCCAAATTCATTCCCAAGACACGGAGAAGCAAAGCAAACATTTTCACCCACTCTTCAATTTTAAACTATGGTAAGTGCATAAACTCTTTTAAAAAATGAAATGCAAAGAGCCTTTTGCTATATTCACTTTTGAAATCGTGCATCCTTCTGATTATAAAAGGCACATATGTCGTAGAAATGCGAGTATAGAACATAGAGGAAATCATCAAGACAAAATAAAAAATAATCTCAATAAGGCAAAAAGAAAGCAAAGAGCTTAGCTATCTTTTCCTTTCTTTTTATGCTATGTAACTTATTTAATTACACTTATTTAAGTCACATATGATATTTTAGACATAATACTTCTCCAACTCAATTTCATGCCCCAACTTTGAAAAATTTTTTGTATTTGAGTACAGCTGACATACATTACATTAGCTTCAGATCCATGATGTAGTGATTCAAGTATTAGCATGATACCCTCTAAGTCCATCCATGTTGGCATAAATTCACCCACCAGATTTTACTCCAACTCTCCACCTGTGTCTTTAACATCAGCATCTGTCATCAGGGCTACTTTGTGAATCATCTAACAATTTTCTAAAGCACACCATTTTTATCTTCCTTTGGGTTATTTGAGATGCAACATCTTTGAATCAATGTGTTATACTCTAGTGAATCTCATTCTAAGCTACAAGTGCACTTTCATAAAACATTAGGATATTTGCCTTTCTAATGTATTCCATTTTTTTTAAAGTAGGCTCCATTCAGTATGGAGCCCAATGTGGGGTTCGAACTCACAACCTCAAGATCAAGACCTGAGCTGAGATCAAGAGTCAGACACTCAACCAACTGAGCTATGTAGGTGCCCTTTTATTTTATTCTTTATATGTAATTTTTGAATCTAACTGCTGTTATTTAAAAGACTTTAAATTCCAAATTCCCAGATTATGCCTTTGAGTACATTCCCAAGACCGATTCAATTTAGTGATTCAGTTTATCGGTTTGTTGTTTATCTTCTCACACCAAATTGATTGAAAGTACTTCTTTGTATCTTATTTAAACCAGCCTCCATTCCACTTAAAGCAGTTAATTCTCTGTTATTACCTCCCCTATTCTTATGCTCAATGTCCCCTAAACAGGTCTTTTTTCTATCCTTTCCATCGCACTAAATGCGCCTTTCTTGATCCCATAGCTGTCTGAATCCTTGTGTACACGGTGTTCAGGATTCAGCACAAATCCCACCTCTTCTAGAAACTTTATTATTTAATGCACTGTGCTCTTTGGACATTTTTCTTATTCTCCTAAATCTGACAGAGATCTTTGTACATTTTACTAAGTGGTTTTCACTCATATTGAAGGATTCAAATATTTTATTGCTACCTTTTACATATTAATATTTTATGTCACTGTATTGGTGGTTAATTACGTGAGATAGGAAGCATGTTTTTTGATTCTTAGTATCCCATGTAAGTGCATTTCACATAATAGGTGCTCAGCCATATGCAGACTGCGAGAAACTGCTTAAATTTTCAAAATCTCAGTTTTGTTATTTGTATAATGAAGAGTATTAGACCAGATGATCTTGAAGCCCTGCGTAGAACTAGCTCTCCAAAGGCCGATTTAATTGTTGAGCATTACTCATACTTCCCACTAGATGGTACCAACACCAAATAAACATTGCTCGAAAAACTCAACTTTTTAAAAAAAGTGAGTTGGAGAAATGAATAATCAGAACAGGGAGCCTAAAAAAAAAAAAAAAAAAAAAAAAAGAACAGGGAGCCTATCCGGGCATGGAGCCTGCTTCTCTCTCTGCCTGTGTCTCTGTCTCTCTCTCTCTCTCTCTCTCTCTCTCTGCGTCTATCATGAATAAATAAATAAATAAATCTTAAAAAAAAAAAAGAACAGGGAGCCTATTAACATTTATAATTTGTGAAATAAATGATAGAAAATCATAGATTTTTTTCCCACTTTTAAAACTGGACAGATATATAAGACATAAAATAAGACAAAAAATTTTTTTAAAAACCATAATAGAAGTAAAAAATGAGAACATTCAGAGGGTGCAGATACTACTTTCAGCTACAGAAATCAGCATTGGCCTCCAAGGGAATTGGGGTATTTTAGATTAATTTTGGGCTAGGGGTTTGATTTGTTATATCACAAAATAAAAAGTATGTTAAAGGAGACAGTGGAGGATATCGAATTACCAACTAAGGTCTGTGCCCTTCATTTACCAGATAATGAAACAAAACTAAAGACTTTTCTATAGTTTCATGATCAGAGCTGTGTTTTGACGTTACATCTACTCACAGGAAGGCTGCATGATCTCATATGTGTATGGAATATAACAGACAAACTCACAGAAGCGGAGAGGACACTGGTGATTGACAAGAGACACGGGGAGGTGATAGTCAAAGGGTGTAACATTTCAATTATGCCACAAAAATAAATTCTGGACATTTAGTACAAGGACAGTGCCCATAGCTAACAATGCTGCATTGTACACTTAGTTTTTGAGATAGATCTTATGTTAAATTCTCTTATATTGTTACAAAAATAACATTAATAATAATAACAGTGATAAAGGGGGTGGGTGGAAGGAAACTTTAGGAGGTGATGGACATGTCTATGGCCATGACGGTGGTATACTTTCGGGTGTCTACTCAACCCCAACTTGTCGAGTTGTATACAGTAACTATGTACAGCTCTTTACATGTCAATTATACCTCAATAACATGATTTTTAAAAATACAGGGTGTGGAGTGTGGCTGTTTGGTGAAAACAGGAGGATGGAAAAAGGCTGAGGGGCTATGCCAGCACATTTATATGAGGGTTTATGACAGCTTAAAGGTGAATGATGGCCACGGTGATGGAGCACATCAGGCAGGGAATGCAGTGAAGGATGGAACGGAATGGAGGACAAATAAAAAAAAAATGAAATCAAAGATAATGACTGGATAACAACTGGAGAAAATTGGGGTCAGCTCTACTCATGTGGGTTATGAAGGAATTTTAAAAGGATGAATTTGAATATCTTGGATTTTAGAAGCAGACACTACAGCTTTTCTGCCAGTAAACCCAATGTTTCTGCTCAGCAACAGTGGCAGTTCCCAATTCCTATTCTAGTAGCATGCTACACATTTGCTGAGGATTTAAAAAGCTTTGAAATCTGGTGAATAAGTGTTATAGCATCTAATGCAAATAACTCATAGACTGTTGGTAATAGCTACAGAATGTGTAGATCTCTGGGATTCTTTTTCTTTTAAGATTCATTTATTTTTGTGGCGGAAGGAAGAACAGAGGGAGAGAATCTCAAGCAGACTCCCCACTGAGCACAGAGTCCGACATGGGGCTTGATCCTACCACTCATGAGATCACAACCCACAGGATCACCACCTGAGTCAGATCCAAGAGTCAGATGCTCAACCGACTGAGCCACCCAGGCGCCCCAACCTTTGGGATTCTTAAGGAACCTTTTGAATATATTTAGAATAGTTGGAGAAAAATACCATGCATGGTCCTGGGAAACTTCTTATTTCCATTCATTATTCTAGGCCGCACCAACTACATCCCGGGTGCTATGTAGACTCTAGGGACACAGAGATGAGTGAGACACAATCTCTGCTCCTTTGAGCTCAGAGAAGAGAATATAGGGCAGCTGACTGTGACTCAGGCAGGAAAAGGAAGCCACTAGCTAGGAATCTTCCTAGAGGAGGAGATGTCTATGTTGAATGAGAAGAAAATAAAAACAAAAACACTAATCTTAAAGCTGGAGAAAGATGTTGTAAGCCTAGGAAATCACCAGAACAAAGATGGGGTGCCTGAATTTTGTACTGTAGAAACTACGAGAGGTTTGAGAACATAAAGTGCTGGGTGTGAGTCCCGGGCAGAGACGCTGGAGAAGCAGGTGCTGAGGGAGGAAGCAGATGCAGGAGCATGAGGGCCGCTGACCAAGCTAAGGGCCACGTCTTTGCAGATGGTGGAGGAAAACACTGTTGTAAAGAGCAGTATGGCAGGGGGCACAGCAGCATTTTAATTTGGAGGAATTATTTTATCTTAGAAACAAATATTACAGCATTTTTATGTAGCAAAAAAGTAGAAAATATGAGGAAAGTGAAAAAGGAGAAGGAAGACAAACATTTGCAATCCACATGCTCCTAGACAAACACTTTTTACATTTTGTGCCTATTCCTCCAGATTTTTTCCCTTATTAAATTATTATTGACCACATGGTCTTCAGCACATAAGGAATCTTTCAATGTCCCAGGCTAACCATGATTCAAAAGGGAACTGCTCCAAGTGTTAAATACGTTTTATGCAGAGTTGTAATTGCTGTATTAGCCTGCTCTTCTTCTGAGCCCTACTGTTACCATGACAACCTTCCTAGCAAAAGGCAAGGTTGATGAAGTTGCTTTGATCCAGAAGCTTCGCGGTTTCAAAATTTTTAATATCATATAAACCAGAGCCAACCTTTGTGCACGCTCTGTCATACATCAGAAATCTTAAATGACCTAAATTTCATAGTTCGGTGTAACTTTTCCCTACATATAGACTTATAGGGTCATAACTGGTCCAATCCATTGATACTTCTGGACCTCAAGAGAATCCAGCAGTGAACAAAAGTAAAAAAGCAAAATCACCCTGTATAGATTTACCACACATTGAACTTTCTTTTAAATATTTTTTTTTAATTTTTATTTATTTATGATAGGCACACAGTGAGAGAGAGAGAGGCAGAGACACAGGCAGAGGGAGAAGCAGGCTCCATGCACCGGGAGCCCGATGTGGGATTCGATCCCGGGTCTCCAGGATCGCGCCCTGGGCCAAAGGCAGGCGCCAAACCGCTGCGCCACCCAGGGATCCCTGAACTTTCTTTTAGATTTATTTATTCATTTATTTTAGAGAGAGAAAGAGCAGGAGAAGGGGCAGTGAGAGAGAATGAGAGAATCCTCAGGCGGACTCCCTGCTGAGTGTAGAGCCTGACTTGGAGCTTGTTCCCAAGACCCTGAGATCATGACCCAAGTCAAAATCAAGAGTTGGACGTTGAACTGACTTAGCCACTCAGGCACCCTTACCACTCATTGATCCTGATGTAGGATCTCTAGTGCATCATGTGAGGAGAAGCAGCTTCAAGGGGAAGCAGCCTCCTCAGTTCTCTCAAACACTGCAGGGCTCTTAAAACTTCATTTGATGACTATTTGACCATCTACTTTCTCCTCCGCATCGTAAATCTTATTCATTCTACCTCCTTTTCTGTCTTCTCACGGAAGTACACATATGCCATATGCACATGTGTTATGGGATCCTTGTGTACACCATTTTTGTAATCATTTATTTGCAAATGATTTTTTTTCTCGGTACTTTATCATGAGCCACTTTCCATGTCATTTTTTTTTTTTTAGCTACAATATTTTCCATTGTAAGGATAGGCAATATTTCACTCCATCTAACTCTATTTTTTCACACTCTGGGCTTTCTTTCTTTCTTTTTCCAGTTTTTCTGTTATAAACAACATCACAATAAACATCCCATTAATTATTTCCACATCAATGCATAAATGTCCAATATTGAAATGATTGTTCCATAGGCCAGCTTTGGCCTTCTTCACAGAACACGCTACTCTGGCTCTCACTACAGGCTTCCGCAATTCAATGGTCGTCCTGCCTATAAAACGTTCACCCTAATAAAGATAAAATGAAATAAAATAAGTGCTTTATTGAGCAGTTACTCTGTGCCAAGCATTCATCTGAGTACTTTTCCTGTATTTATTTAATATTCTAAATGAGACAATGAAATAGGTATAATTATTTTGCCCACACTTAAGCAACAGGAACTAGCTTCAAGCCAGAGCCTGTACTTTTCCGTCACTATGCTTTGCTTGTCATGGTTGGCTCCCTCTCTTCATTCAGGTTTTGTGCAAAATGCTACCTCCTCCTAGACCTTCCCAGAGGGCTGATTCTAAACTATTTCCAGGTCACATGCTACCACCATGCTGCTTGTTTGCCACTTGCCCTACCCTGCCCACTGCCCCAAATCTAGTCTCTGACAAATAACAGACATGTGCCTGTATTAATTCAACAAGGCAAACAGCAAGGCAAACAGCAGAGAAAGGACAAATGAGATTGTTCCAACAGCGCCAAAGAACAGAAATTTATATAGTCTGTCAGTAAAAGAACAGCCAAATAATTACTAAGTTAGACATAAGCCTGATGAACTTTTTGCATATAAGCTTTGGTTCAATTTCTCTAACTAGGCTGCAAAATTGCAACATCCCATCAGCCTCTGCAAGCTGACCTCTAACCATATGGAGCTCTAAACTCTGTACCTTTGTCTGTTGTACAGTATTAGTCAAAAACATTTGGCAACACTCTATTTGCTCAGACTTGACTTTCTCAGGGAGGGCTTTTGTAACCATCTGATTAAAAATGTCAAATCTCCACCAGAGCTTGTTATTACTCTTCCATGTTTGCCCACACACACCATAGTGCTTACTGCCACCCAAACGGGTATGCGTATTGGTTTCCTAGGGTTGCCATAACAAATCACAACAAACCTGGTGGCTTAAAACAACAAATTTATTTTCTGGAGGCCAGAAGTCCAAAATCATACTTCCTTCGAAAGCCCTAGGGGAGAATCAGTCCTTGCTCTGCCAGTTTCTGGTGGCTGCAAGCATCTCTAGGCTTGTGGAAGCTTGTGGAAGCTTAAATCCGAGCTATATCCATCTTCACATGGCCTTTACCTCTGCCTTCTCCCCTTCTTTGTCTTATGACAAACTTGTCATTGGATTTGGGGCCCATACAGATAATCCAGGATGGTTTCATTTTGAGATCCTTAACTATATTTCCAAGGCCCTTTTCCAAATAAGCTCATAATCACAAATTCCAGCTTGAGGATGGGACAAATCTTTCTGGGAGCCGCCATTCAACCCATTACATTATGTGTATTATGTATGCATTTTGTATGTACAAATATATTGTCTGCCATTTGTTCCTAAATACAAGTTTTTATGTTTTTTTATAAAAATACATTTTCATTGATTTGATGAACTCCATTATGGCTTGGTTGGTCAAAAATCAATCCTGAGGCTTGGTCTCCAAATAAACTGTTAAAACTTGACTACCAAAGTCTACATGGTGGCTGCTTACCCCCAAGCACAGGGAGCCCAATGTGGGACTCGATCCCTGAACTCTGGGATCACACCCTGAGCCGAAGGCAGACATTCAACCACTGAGCCACCAGGTGACCCTGAATGAAAGTCTTTTGAATCATGTCGATTTATCCTCATAACTATCGTGGAAGGGAGACAAGGCAGGCATTATTATTATTTCTGTTTTACATATAAATTATCAGTGTTTCAGAGAGTTTAGATGATTTGTCCCACATCACAGGACAAGACATACCCAGGACTAGAACTCAGGTCATCAATAGCAAGTTGGTAATTTTTATCTTCCATTCACTACTTCCTGTTTTTCAATGCACGCATTTCACTGCCCTATTAGATTGTGATACCGTGATTGGTTCATCTGAATTATCTCAGAAAATAATCATGTTTCTTTTTATGTTTTGCTTTAAGTGGAAATATAGGTATAATCGCTTCTTTATTGCATCAAGAAACCAAAACATGTTCCAGGAGCAAACATTAAATAATTTCCTTTATGAGAGCCATTTCCTTTCATATATTTATTCTCTAAAATAAGGTAGGCTTGCATTTTATCTTTGTTTCTTTGCTTTCCTGAGGAATATATCCTACATTTGTCCATTTTTATTTTATTAACAGTTTCTCCAGGTACAGCAATTGATGATTCTTTTTTTTTTAAAGATTTTATTTATTCATGAGAGACAGAGACACAGAGAAAGAGAGAGAGGCAGAGACACAGGCAGAGGGAGAAGCAGGCTCCATGCAGGGACCCTGACATGGGACTCGATCCCAGGTCTCCAGGATCACGCCCTGGGCCGAAGGTAGGTGCTAAACTGCTGAGCCACCCAGGGATCCCCACAATTGATGATTCTAACTAAACCCCTACATCCTTACCTTCTACACTCTGCTGAAAAAGCATGTTTTCTCTCAAGAAAGATCCCATGAGCTAAGGACAGATCCAGGGCTCAGGAGACCTGGGCTTTTAACTTCTGCAACCCACTGTCTGTGATTTACCTTGTAAGGTTCTGTTCTGAAAGTTTGTAAAATCCAGCAAAGAATCATACCTAATGCCTCTTACTTTAAAAAAAAAAAAAAAAACAAAGAGAGAGAGAGAGAACATTTTTGAAATTATTATTTGTTTTCAGGTGAAAGATGTGAAAATGCTAAAAGCCATTCTGTTTTCAACTGTTCTAATGGAAGGTTTAAATTCCTGCTGAGGGACACTTGGGTGGCTCAGCAGTTGACATCTGCATTTGGCTCAGGTCATGATGCCGGGGTCCTGAAATCGAGTCCTGCATCAGGTTCCCTGCAAGGAGACTGCTTCTCCCTATGCCTGTGTCTCTGCCTCTCTCTCTCTCTCTCTCTCTCTCTCTCTCTGTGTGTGTGTGTGTGTGTGTGTCTCTCATGAATAAATAAAGTCTTTCAAAAATAAATAAATAAAAGTTTCTGCTGACACTACCATGTTATATTGAATGCAGCTTAAAGTATAGCTCCCTTTGTCATTGACAAAACTGAATCAAGAGTGGGCACATCTATACCCTTCTGTGCATGTGTGGCACATTTGATCAGAAAGTCTAGTGTTCACAGCAGGGTATCAGATAAACAAGTAGGAGAGCTGAGAGTCACTCTGGTATGGTACGGGAATCTGTCAAATACTAAACTTGGACCAGTTGCTTGTATTTGAAATGGTATTCTGAGAAATGACAGCCAGGGGGAGTAAAAGTAGATTGAAGAGGAGGGAGAAGAAAAGTTGATTAAAGTTTCCTTCAGCAAATAATATGTTTGCTAATATTTATTTATTTACCACTTATTTTTTGCTCATCCACTAGATGATACAAACATATTGTAATATCTAGAAGGGAAATATGAAATTCAATACAAAGCCACAGTATCAGTGATGTCGGAAGACAAATTACAATTTTATTAGGTATAGTTCACGTACAGATAACAGAATGCACTCTAGCTACCTGAAGAAGAGATGTTGCAATGCAAGGAACCGGCTGCTTACAAAAAATGTTGGGCGGACTAGAGGAACAGTCTCTACTGAGATTGGCTGCCAGCACAACATCCAGGATGGGACTGTTGAGGACGCTGCTACCTCTGTCTTAGTCAGGAAGCCATCCCAAATCTGTTGGCCCACAACCTTTAATGCTTGCTAGATCCCCAAACAGCTCATTCAGATGCTACCAACTTGCTCACCCACTTCACTCCATTAGGGATTTACTCACAGTGTCAAAACCCTATTTTAGGTTCCAGCCAAAGAGAATTCTCTCTACAAGGGCTATGCCCTTAGACCACAGACCACATGTGCCAATGCAGACCTCATAACATAGCCAACAGCCTGTGGCTGATGTGGATGTGGTGATGTCACATTAACATGAGTATCATAAGCTCAGGCATTAAAGGAGAAAGTACCAAGGATGGAAGGAGGGCACCAAATCAAATTCTAATAATTCTAACTTCTACTAGTAAGTGACTAGTCTGATCAGATAGCTTGGCAATAGGCCAGTTTCTTCAGAGCCTCTTTGACCTCTCTGTTCCTTAGGCAATAAATGAAAGGGTTGAGTGCAGGGGTGACAATAGCATAGAAGATGGAAATCACTTTGTTCATGTTGAAGGCATGGATGGCTCGGGGCCTGGCATACATGAAAATCGTGGCTGAATAGAAGATGGTGACCACCACAAGGTGGGAGGCACAAGTAGAGAACGCTTTCTGCTTTCCGGTAGGCATGCGTAGAACAGTGGCCAGGATGCATCCATAGGACAGAACAGTGATAGAGAGGGGGAAGAGAAAGATGACCAATGCCAGGACAAAGTCCACCAGCTCAGCTACAGACATGTCTGTGCAGGAGAGGTTAAGTACTGGAGAGATGTCACAGAAGAAGTGATTGATGACATTGGGGCCACAGAAACTGAGGCGAGAGATAAAGTAGATCTTAGCTAAGGAGATGCCAAAGCCAATGGCCCAGGAACCAAGAGTCAAGCGGAAGCAAAGCCCATGGCTCATAATGGTGGGGTAGTGGAGTGGACGGCAGATGGCTACATAACGATCAAAGGCCATGGCAGCCAGGAGCACACATTCTGTGCACATGAGGGCAATGAAGAAGTAAAGTTGTATCATACAGTGAGTGAAGGAGATACTGTTGTTCACAGACCAAAAACTAAAGAGTAATTTAGGCACAGTCACAGAGATGTACCAGGTCTCCAAGAAAGACAGGTTGGCCAGGAAGAAGTACATAGGCTTGTGCAGTGGCCGGTTTTGCTGCACCAGCAGGATGATGACCACATTTTCAGCCACTGTCAGAATATAGGCCATGAGGAACATCAGGAACACTGCTACCCGCATGCCCCAGTTCCCAGGAAACCCCACCAGAATGAACTTGGTGACCTGGGTCTGGTTCTCCACTTCCATACTGGAGATACAGGACTTAGCTCTCCTGGGGGAGGGGAGGGGGAGAAATCACTTGGTCAGAGTCCATGGTCCAGTTAGAATCTTCCATCCTTTGCCTCTCTGACTAACAATATTGGTAGCAGATATCACTTATTCAAAATATTTTATAGGCTAGACCACACACTGGGTACATTGTGCTCTAACTTAATTTAATTCTTACATGGCCTCTTGATGTGTTATTATACCCATTTTAGTGATAAAGAAACTGAGTCTTGGAAAGACATTAAGCAACTTACCAACTTCCCACTGGTCACAGGGCAGGAATCACATCGAAGTCTGTGGCCAACGCCCATGTTCTAGTATTCTACAGTGCCTTCACAACCAACCCCAAATTAAACAGTATCCAGGCTCCATGTTGCATGTTACCACTGTCAATTCCAAAGGATATGCATGGCACTCCTGGCCCATGTCTATGCAGCACTTTGGAAGTTCTTCCTTATGACTTATTTACCCGTCACATATCATAAAATCCTTTCTCTAGACCATCCATGGAGATGGAGTACAGCCGTCATGATCTGATGATGATGATGATCACGTGAGGTACATGAGACTGAGATCAGGAAAGTTAGGCTTTCAGCATTAAAGACCTGGACCTCCGTCAAGTACCAGGTCTGCCCTGGTCTGCTATATGATCTCAACATCTTATCCTCTCTGAAACCCAATTTTATCTTCTGTAATGTGAATATTAATATTCATTCAGCTTATGTTGCCATGGATCAAAACCCAAATGAAAAAATGTGAATGAAATTTTCTGTGAATTGTCAACGACAACAAATGAGAAAGACCCCAAAGGGGTCTTGCCCCCTGTTATTAGGGCATTAGGAAGGGAGCAGGGGCTAACAGGAATGAGGAGAGGAGCTGCTGTGAGCCAAGCAGAGTGGAGATCAAACAAACACTGGCTTTGCTCCCAGGGAATTTTAAGTCCTCGAGGGTGGGCTGGGAGTCTCTTGGAGGAGAGTTTCTAAAATAAGCAAGCAAAGAGAAATGTATAATAAAATCTGAGACAGTTTCTATGAAGATTACAGAACAGAAAGTGATACGCATATGATTGGGGAAGTTCACTCTGACCTCTGAGGAGGTGACCTAGGGAGAGCAGGGTTCCAGGGCCCCAGCCCTTTGAGTTGCTGAGGAGTGACAGTGCTGCCTGAAATGGGGCTGCCACCATAGAACTGTGTTTCCCCAGGGAAGGGAAACAAGAAGTGGGAAAGGTAGGCAGGGCCCTGGAGGTCATAAGAGCTCTGAATGGTGATCTCAATACAATGAGAAGCAGGAGAAGAGCTAAAGCTCGGTAGGGGCACAGTATGGTTTGATTTATGATGCAAAGGTAACTGTCAGCAAGAGTGGTAGGGAGCCTGGTTGCAGACTATTCAGAGAAGGTGCCAGTAGCCCTAAATACAGTGGTTTCAGGGAGGTGGGCAGATTTCTGATGCATTTTAGAGGAATCCTTAATTGTAATTCATGGGTTGAATATGGAAGATAAGGGAAAGAGAGAAATATAAGAGGAATCTGAAATATATGGCTTATTACATGGAAGGGACCCCATTTACTAAGATGGGGAAAATGTGACATGTTTACAGGCATTTCCTCAGAGTTGAAGAAACGGCAATGGGCAAGAATTTGGCAGAGTAGTGTTTTGATTTGTCTTAATGTGAATCTTGAGCAATCAGTCCAGAATATTCTCTAATAATTTACTGAGCACTTAGTAGGTGCTGAGAAGTTTACGCACTATTAAGTACTTTTCATACAATATCCCATTGAATCCACAAAACAATACTACTGAGGTATTGTATTCTAATTCCCCAGAAGACACTGGTTTAGACAGAACAAGAAACATTTCCGAGTTAGAGAGTGATGAGATCAGCCTTACAGCCAAGCTGAGGCTTGTCTGATGGTAAATGCATGACCTGACCCCCTAGACTGACTCACATAAAGATAAGAATACCAGATTTGAGGCTCATTACCATGTTTTTATATTTAATATGTCTATTTTAGGAAATATCCTCTAATTCTACTGAAATTTCATCATAGGCATCAGCTATAAGAGATGAATCCAAATATGGATTCATATGACATAGATATTCAATATGACATAGATACATATTCAGACAAACACACACACACAAAACCAGAAATAAACATATAGAAATCCTTGGTAACTGGATCAGAGCAGAGCCAATCATTGGACTAAGACTTGAAACATAAATAAGTGGGGTAATGAGACATTAAGGCAGATGAATCAGAGTGAACAAAGACCTACGAGTATGAAACAGCCTGGCATTTTCAGGGAAACAGCTGATTAAAGCCTATTTGCTGTGTGGGTGGGAAAATTATGAGAGAATGAATGAGTAGCAAAGGCATGGAGAGAGAAAGAGAGAAATAGTGTCAAGTGCCAGATGACAGAGACCTCCATATGAAATATTAAGGCATTTAAAAATTGTCCTGTAATACAGACAATAAATAGTTGCTGAATACATCCTATTTCACCCTGGCTTTGATGTGTGGAGATGGATTTGCATGGGACTCAGCTGGTAAACCAGGGATCGAGAGGCTAGCTGGAAGACACCCTCATAGAAGACACTTGAAGACACACAAGAGGACAATCTCCCCATTTACAATGTTTGATAAAGAAACAAAGAGACACATTTAGACATGTCTGTTCACAAATTACACAAGGAACTCTACATTCCTAGAGGAAGCTCGACAGAAAGAAAAGAAGGGAGGAAGGGAGGAAGGGAGGAAGGAAGGAAGGAAGGAAGGAAGGAAGGAAGGAAGGAAGGAAGGAAGGAAAAGAAAAGAAAAAAGAAAGAAAAGAAAAGAAAAAAGAAAGAAAAGAAAAGAAAAAGGAAAGAAAAGGAAAGAAAAGAAAAGAATAGAAAAGAAAAAAAAAAGAAATGAAATGAAAAGAAAAGAAGAAACAAAGATTTTTCCTATTTCTCACCAACTAAAGGAAGAGTATGTAGGTACTAATTATTGCATACTAGTAAGAGAAACTGGCCATATTTATTGTCAATGTATTATTTTACCATAAGATTCCTTTCACTCATAATAGTTTCTACTCCTTTAGAGTTAACTCAAACTTATTCCCCTCATAGCAGATTTTTACTATTGATTTACAATCAAACATCTTAGCTTCTTTCTCCATTCTTATGCCTGCTGTGTATGCATTTTCCCTTAATTTTGTCTGGATTCTCTGCAATTGTGTGTTTTGGTAATTAAAATTTGATGAAAAACATAACCCGCATCCCTGCCAAGAATACAGTGTTTTTGTAACCTCTTCATAAATGAATTACTAGGAGGAGGCTGCAGCATAGGGACCCCAGGAGGCATGGTCAGGACCTGCAGGTTGGGGTTGGCATCTGGGGTACCTATTTCTTATCCAACACCAAGAGATGTCCCTCAAAAGCTGCAGGGTGTTTTCTCTGCTCACTGCATGCCTGGCTGTACTTGACAGATGAGAGTATCACTCTGACCAATTGATGGGAATTGGGGGTGAGCACAAGGGACATGACAACAGTATTAAATATGTAGGATTTAAACATTGCTGTGGTGGCGGGGGGAGAGGGGGAGTCTGAAAGAGACCTGCCTGCATAGTTAGAAGGTGATGCTCTGAGAGAAGACACTTACCTTGGCTCAGTAGCCTCTGATGGGATGGAATGTGGAAAGAAATTCTTCACTGATTCTAAAATAGGAAGAAGTACAAAAGAAAGATTCAGGTACTGAATGGATGTGAAGAACCCACTCTCCAAACCTACAAGTGAATGGGCACAGATTACCCAACTGCTTCCAGACTCATAGCCAGGACTAAATGGGAGGTGAGCCCCAGGCTGTAGGATCACATCTGTGCCTGATGTGTCACCAAGCTGGCTCCCCCAGCACCCCTGGGCCACAGCGCCCATTGCCTTCCCAGTGGAAGCTGCAGTGGTCTTAGACTCACCACGCTGTGAAGAGCTTTGGATTCTGAGGGCTTTAAATGGTATCGAGACTTTCTCTACATCTCTGCCAAGACCCAGGAGGAAAGTGCCTTGATGATGCTAGTTCAGGTCTCTTGTGGGAGCGCTGAGAAATTTCTATTTGCCTTTTGTGGCATTCTTATTTGCATTAATAATAGAAGTTCCATAGAGGGAAAGATCCACTTATGGTCACATGCTTTTGAAAAGAACTGGACTCGAATTTATTCTTTGTGCAAGCATGAAGAAAAACATTACTGCTTTTAAATCTATTTGTAGATTTTGAATTATTATTCAATCTTCAGGTTACTTGAAACAAGAAGGTTGTATCAGTGTTTCAAGGGAGACGTTAGCACCCAAAGTAGACTTAAATTGCAGTTAAGATTTTCACATTTAAATAAAGGTTTTTTTTAAAAAAAAGATTAATTTATTTATTTTACAGAGAGGTCGGGAAGGGAGGGACCGAGGGAAAGGGAGAGGATCTCAAGCAGAATCTGACTGATGAGCGTGGAGCCCAACACAGGGCTTGGTCTCACAAACCTCAGATCATGACCTGCGCCAAAATCAAGAGCCAGTCACTTAACTGACTGAGATACCCAGGCACCCCACATTTCAGTAAAATTTTAAATAAAAGTTTTTATTTTAAATGTTATGTCATAATTGTGTGCTAAATACATTTGTCATGATGTGATCATCCTTACTTTGTCAGCTGCCTTTGGGAACCACTTACCAATATTTCATTTTCTGAAACAAAACTCCGTTTCATTAAACATCACTTCTCTGTAGCCTGTTGCAATCCTAAGATTCACTGTGGCTTCATGAAATGGTAAATGGAGCTATTGACAGTTATAAGCAATTCAATCTGCAACACAAGGTTTTTTTTTTTTTTTTTTTTTTTTTGCAACACAAGGTTATTATGGTAATTACACACATTTTTTTAAGGAAACGATGTTTTATTATTTTATTTTTTTAAGTTTTATTATTTTAAAATTAAGAACTCTCCACTAAAAGACTCATACGCATTCTTTAATATAGTTTCCCTTATAGGACTGAAATGTAAAACAAAATTATTGTAGCAAATAAAACTAAGGCACACCTTCAGTCACCTTAAGCATCTGCCTACAGCTTAGGTCATGATCTCAGGGTCCTGGAATAAAGCCCCGCAACAGGCTCCCTGCAGGGAGCCTGCTTCTCCCTCTCTGTCTTCCTCTCCTCCCCTCTCATGCTGTCTCTCTCTCTCTCAAATAAATAAATAAAAATCTTAAAAAAAACAAAACTTAAGGCACACCTTTCAGATCACTGTCCTCAATTTATCTCAAAATTCTATAAAAACTCTGATGGCCCCTAAAAATGTATAACTTGATGTTATCCACAATTTTCCAATATAAATTTTAAATATATTGTGATGTGGTGGTCATTAATAGAAATAAGAATGACAGAGTGCCCACCAAACAACAGTTGTGTTAACTGTTCTGGTCACCAGTTGTGGGCTGTGCGCTAAGCAGACTAAACAGGGCGGTCGGGGGCACACTTTTCCTGCAAAAACAAAAAATGTACATCTACAGTGAGCAGAATCTATGAACTACTTTGACTGTGATTCCTTATACAAGAGGTTTGGAGTCTCAATTTCCTACAAATAATCCCCTAAGTAGGTTGGAGATGTTCAGCTGATACAAATGGTATCTTCTACAACATGCTGGCACTATCGTATCCTAGAATTCAGCTATACAGGCTTTCCTTGGGATTTTTTTTTTCATTTGTACATGTTGGCAGGTCCATTTTGGAGAATTCTGCAGAATCTGAGCCTAGGATATGTTGGGAAGCAGTAAGGAAATCCAAGAAACTCACTGTCATGTTGTTCTTCAGGTCCCCAGGTCCCTTGGCTATCTGCCTTCTTTTTGTTGGTCTTCTTATATTTCTTGTGTTGTATCCAGATTTTGTAACAGTAAGGGGATCATTTTTTTATTGTTGAGTAATTTCCCAATATATGGATATATTTCCACAGCATGTTATCTATTCACCTCTTGATGAAGGTGATAGGTAACCCTCATCAACTGTTATCCCTTGTCTCAAGCTACTGTAGACAATTCTCTTGCCTTTAAATATTTTTTTGGCAAATGCCACCTAGGAAGCCCCCTCTGCCCCAAGAAGGCTGAGTCAGGGAAGCAAAGGTAAGCCTTTATTTTGATCTTTCAGATAGCTTCCAGATAGGGACATTCAACTAAAACTCTCTGAAAATAAGCTCCATATTGTTGGGTTTGGCTACCAACCTGCACCAAGAGTGTGGGCTGTCACCTTCATGACTACCATCAGTCGACAGGTGAGAAATGATAGGTAAATGGTGTGAAGGTAATTCTGGCTTCATAAAATTACGTGTAATTTGAATGCCCCAGCCCCATGGTACCACAATGCAAGAACTTCATAAGCTTTACCATCATCGCCATTTTTATACTGGGTCCCAGAGTCCTACAAATGGCAATTCTGAAAGTTTTTGATAGCTTATTAGCTATTTTGATAGAAGGATGGAGTCTTGGGATTCCCTGCTCCATGATTTTCAGTGATGTTTACTGAAACATCATTACTTTAAAGTAAAAATTTATATTTAAGTATATTGATATACATATACTTTATATTTTGTCTGCGTTTTTCAACTTTGCCAAACTTCCTTATTAATTCTAGGACCTTTATTGTAGATTCTTGGGGGATTTTCTCTGTAGCTGATAATGCTGCCTAAGAGTAAAAATGATTCTACTTGTTTCTTTCTAATTTGCATCCTTCTATATTTTTTCTGGCCTTAACACTTTGACTAGTATCTCCAGTTGAAGGAAGATGACGAGCATGGACACCCAGATCTTGTTCTCAGTCTCCGAGAGGAAATCATTCAGTCTTTTATCTTTAAGTATGATGAAGGCTATAAGTTATTTGTATAACTTTATCAGGGTTTAAAAAGTTCCCATCCATACCTAGTTTTTAAAAACCTTTATTATGTTTAATTTGTAATTATATTAACTAGCATTTTTGCTCATATTAAGAGGATTAACCGGGTTTCTCATTTAGTCTATTAATATAATGAAAGGCACTGTTTTATTTTTAGATTTTGAACCAAACTTGCATTCCTTGCATAAACTCCTCAAGGTCATGATCTATTATATTTTTGTAAGTTACTGAGGTTTGATAATATTTTATTAGAATGTTTGTGTATCTGTTCATGAAAGTCATAATTCTGTGCTCTTTCTTTCCTTGTAATATCTTGGTTTGGTCATGGTGTGAAGGTAATTCTGGCTTCATAAAATTATGTGGTGTTTCCTCTTTTTCTATTTTCTAGAAGAGTTTGTATAGAACTATGTGTTCTATATGTGTATTTCTATATAGGAAATACTATGTGTTTCCTATATGTTTCATAAAATTTATTAGTGGGCCTGAAGTTTTCAGTGCGTGAAGATTTTTAGCTCTATGTTCAATTTCTTTCATAGATACAAAATTGGCAGGTTACCTATTTCTTCTTATGAGGGCTTTGGTAGTTTTTTTTTTAATTTCCCTGAAATGTATCTGTTTCACCTAAGAAACAATCTTCTTGAAATGATTGATATAAATCTATTAAAAATATTGCTGTAGTATTTTTTCAATGTCTGATGGGTCTTTAGAAATATAACCTCTTTAATTCTTGATATAGTTATTTGTGTTTTTCCACTTTGTTTCTTGATCAATCTGGCTTGAGGTTTTTCAATGTGATTAAATTTTTCAAAGAAACTATGGTTAGTTTTATTGAATTTTTCAGTTTTTTTTTTCTGAGAATTTCTTAAATTGCTCTCTATTTTCTTCCTTCTGCATTCTATGTGCTCAATTTGATCTTTTCTGTAGTTACTTAAAATGATATCTTGAGTTATTGACTTGAGACATTTCTGATGTAAGTATTTAATGCTTAAAATTTTCCTCTAAGTTCATTTTCAGCTGCCAGATAAAAGTTCTTATATATTGTATTTTCTTTTTATTCAATTCAAAATATTTTTCTAATTTCTTTGACTTACAGGTTATTTAGAAGAATGGGGTTTAATTTTCACATATTTGGGGATTGCCCAAAAATCTTTCTGTTACTTGTTTCTGATTTAATTACATTATATTTAAAGAAAATTCCATTGTATTAAAGAAAATATCTGCACGATTTAAATTATTTAAATGTGTTGACATTTGTATTCTTCTGTACTGGATTCAGTGTCCTAAACACATCATTTAGGTCAAGTTGGTTCAAGTCTGCTCTACATTTATTGGTTTTTGTCTACTTGATCTATCAAATACTGGAAGAATGATGTTAACATCCCTAATAATAGTGGTGGATTTGTCTATTTATTTTTTATGTATCTTTAGCTCTATTATTAGATTATTAGGATATTTATGTGCTCTTGATTAATCAATATTCTTATAATTATATAATGTATGTTTTCCCCTGTAATGTTTCTTATTCTGATTACTTCATTGATATTAATATTGTCACTCCAGCTTTCTGATTTTAGTGTTGCATGATATATACTTTTCATCTTTTTACTTTGAATACATTTATGTCTTTATATTAAAATGGATTGATTTTTAGAAAGCATATATTTGGGTCTTTCTATGTTATCCTACATTATGTTCTTTATCTATTAATTACTGTGTTTAGGCCATTTTGATTTAATATTATTGTGAATAAACATGCCTTTAAATCTATCAAATTTCTATTTGGTTTCTACTTTTGCCTCATTTTTTGTTTCACTTTTCTGCCTCTCTGCCTATTCACATTAATTATCTTAATTATTTTATTTTATACTTTTTGGCTTCTTAGTTAAACCTCTTTGAGGATCCCTGGGTGGCTCAGCAGTTTAGTGCCTGCCTTCAGTCCAGGGCATGATCCCGGGATCGAGTCCCACATCAGGCTCCCTGCATGGAGCCTGCTTCTCCCTCTGCCTGTGTCTCTGCCTCTCTCTCTCTCTCTCTGCATCTCTCATGAATAAATAAATAAAATCCTTAAAAAAATAAAAATAAACCTCTTTCAAGTGAGTAATAAATTTTGGAAGAATTTTCCAGAGACTAACTCCTATTTTCACAAATGACCCTGATTGAGTCAGCACAAAGTAGGGGTATTCTTGAAAACTACTCCTGAAAACTACTCCTGTGACTAGTTTTGGCTAAAATATACATCGGAGTGACTATGAATGACATTAAAATGTGTCCCATTGAATTCAAATTAAATATACCTATACTGATTTGATTATTGCACCCCTTCACCCCACATACATGTCCACCCAGGACCTTGGAATGTGATCTTAGTTGGAAATAGGATCTTTGCAGATGCAATTAGTTAGGGATCTTGAGATGATATCATTCTGAATTTAGAGTGAACCCCAAATTCAATCCTCTTTCTGTAAGAAGAGGAGAAGACAGAGAGAGCCACATAGAGAAGATGCCTTTGTGATGACAGAGGTAAGCAGAGGGAGCTATGCTAATACAGACAAGCAACACTTGGGGCTACCACAACCTGGAAGAAATAAGGAAGGATTATTTCCTAGAGTCTGTAGAAGGAGCATGATCCTACTGAGATCTTGATTTTGTAATTCTAGACTGCAAAACTGTAAGAGAAAGTGAATTCCTGTAGTTTTAAGCCACCTAGCTTTTAGTCCTTTGTTAAGAAAACCTTAGGAAATAACTACAGAACCCCAACTCAATTTTCCCTTAGCTGGATTCCCAAAATGCTCAGAGCCACTTGAGTACCTGCCACTAGGATAAGTGTGAGAGATGGAAAACAAGAATAGAATGTGACATCAGCTCAACTAATTGGAGTTAAAAATCTTAATTTTGAAAATTTCCATAAGCATATTTTACCAAAAAACCACATGCCTATGTACACTGGAGGACTCCATGCAACTAAGGGACCCTGAAGCTTAAACTTTAACTTCATGGGAAATCCACTTCTGGATATAGGAGGGAAGAATTAACTGTAAGGGCAGTGTTCTTGAGATGACGAGGGGGGTATATGTAAGGAATGATCATACATGTAGGCTTGAAACCTACATTGAGAAAGAGGAGTAATAAGACAAACTGGGCAGGGGTAGTTGGTAATGGATGAGGAAAACATGATAGAATTAATGTAGTAGGTGTTATGGTGGGGTCAAGATTTATTGGAATTATACTAGATGGTGTGAACTGGAAAAAAGATATAAGGGTAGTGGTCAAAGAGTGGGATGCTGAGATGGAGGTGTTAGGAGTACAATTATTGACAATGGAAAGGACTAGGGTACAATCATAGAAGAGTGTGGCTGGACATGAGCTAGGGAACCAAACTGGCAGAAATCAGGAAGTCAACTGAAAGGCCAGAACGCTGAATGATCGGCATAAATGTTGAAATGTTCCTATGCGCAATGGAATTAGTGGTAAACCAGGGTAAAATGAAGAAATTGGATAGCAAATGAAGAAAAAAGGTGAGGTGATGATGCTATAGTCTGATAGCACATGCTTTAAAGGAACTCGAGTTATTTAGGTGAAAGTAAAGAACAATAGTCTGGAAGTGGCAGAGGATCAAGAGAGACACAGTCTTCACCTTCCTACCTGGTACTAGAGAAAAAAATGGGAGAAAATGAGTCTGCATTTGAGAAGGCAGGGAAGAATCAGAGTTCACAAGAAAAGTCAGGTTGGAATTTGAGCATGAAAGAGATGAACACAACCAAAAAAGATACTCAGATAATAGAGTATTTTGCTGATAATAGAGCACGAGTTTCAGGGGACAGTTGGAAATGATTGCGGTATTGGAAGTGCTCTGCTCAGACGCGTTGGCCAAATTGGAATAAAAGCTCAGGTGATGGACAGCCTGTGAGGCATAGGCTTCCTGTGGAGCCTCAGATGAACAGGGTGGTGAGGCCTGAAAGAGTCTCTTGGGATCATCTCTTCAGGGAAAGTGGTTAATCAGAGTTAATGAAAATGTCTTTCTAGACACTGGGCTCTATCCAAGTCCTCACTCTCCATGGGGGCAGCAGCTTCATTCCGTACTTACCACTCTGGTCTTTATTTCTTCACTGTCAACACATAGAAATTACAGCTTTCGAAATTTATTTTTATACTTACAGGTTTCTGGCTTGTTGCCTGTACCACCACAACTTCACTTTTGTGCCTCTGTTTGTATTTTAAGTCATCTTTTCTTGCCTGAAGTTGCTTTCATATTTTCTTGTTGTAATTGTTACAGTCTTAAATCAGGAGGGATGGGTAATAATTTTGAGTTCTTACACACATAAATATGTATTTCTGTCATTAATTAAAAGTGAATGATGTCAAGAGAATTAAAGAACAGGTCACAAACTGAGAAAACGTTTGCAAATGATACATCTGATGAAGAACTATTATCCAAAATGTACAAGGAACTCTTAATACTCAACAGAGAACAAACAAGTCAATTAAAAAAATGGACAAAAGACTCTAATAGACACCTCACCAAAGAGGATACTCAGATGGAAAATAAGCATATGGAAAGATACTTTGCAACATATATCATCACGGAAATGTAAATTGAAACACCAGTGAGCTCCCACTATGCACCTAGTAGGATGGCCAAAATCCAGAACAGTGAGAATACAAAATAATCCTCATTTACTACTGGTAGGCATGCAAAATGGTGCAGTTACTTTGGAAGATCATTGGGAGGTTTCTTACAGGAGTAAATATTTGAGCAGCCCCGGTGGCTCAGCAGTTTAGCGCCGCCTTCAGCCCAGGGCATGATCCTGGGATCAAGTCCCACATCGGGCTCCCTGCATGGAGCCTGCTTCTCCCTCTGCCTGTCTCTGCCTCTCTCTCTCTGTCTCTCTCATAAATAAATAAATAAATAAATAATCTTAAAAAAATAAGTAAATATTCTTACCATACAATCCAGTAATCATCCTTCTTGGTATTTACCCAAAGGAGTCAAAAACTTATGTCCACACAAAAATCTGCACACAAATGTTTATAGTAGCTTTATTCATAATTGCCAAAATCTGAAAGCAACAAAGATGTTCTTCAGTAGGTGCATGGATAAATAAACTGTGGTACTTGTAGACAATTATTCAGTTCTAAATTATTATTCAGAATATTATTCAGTTCCAGAAAGAAATGAGCCATCAAGCCATGAAAAAACATAGAAAAAATATAAATTCATATAACAAAGTGAAAGATAGCTATCTTTATTGAGTATGATTCCAACTCTATAACATTCTGGAAAAGGCAAAACTATGGAGATGATTAAAAAAATAATCAGTGGTTGTCAAGGACTCAGGGTGGGGTGAGAAGGATGAAAAAATGGAGTATGGAGGATTTCTAGATCAGTAAAACTACTCTGTATGATACTATCATAGTGGATACATGTCATCATAAATCTGTCCAAACCGACATAACAGTAAGAGTGGACTCTAATGTAAGTGATGGATTTGGGATAATGATGTGTCAATATAGGTTTATCAGTTGTAATAAGTGCACTATTCTAATATGTGTTGGCAATGAGGCAGGCTATGCCTGAGAGGAGACAGAGAAGATGTGGGGAATCTCTGTATTTTCTTCTCAAAGTTACTATGAACCTACATAACTGCTCTAAACAATAAAGCCTATTTAAAAATAGTAAATAATGCTTTGATCTAGTATAGAATTTTTCTTTACTAACATTACTCTCAGGTATTTATAAATAAATATTATTCTTCTGTCATCTAAAATTGCAAAGACTAATTACAGTTGTCATAGGCAGACTTCTAATTTGGCCCCCAGGATTCCCACCTCTTGGTGCCTATGCCCTGTAGAGTCCCTTTGCCTTCAATATGAACATGACTTGTGAATAGGATGGGATTTCACTCCTGTGATAATGTTACACTACATGGTAAAGGGAATCTTGAAGATGTAATTAAGATTCCTCATCAGTTGACTTTTATTTACTCAAAAGAGAGATTATCCTCAGTGAGTCTGACCTAAGTGACCTAAGTGACCTAAGTGAGTACACCCTTTAAAGGTATTCAGGCTTTCCTAGAAGTCAGAGACTCAATGGTAGAGATTCTTCTGCAGTTCTTGAAGAAGCAAACCACCATGTTGTAAGGACAGAGACATGTAGCATAGCCATGAAGGTGATGTCTAGGAGATTATTACAAATGCTCTCCCACTAACAACAAGCAAGATAATGGGCACCTCAGTCAGACAACTGCAAGAAAATGAGTTCTTCCAACAGCAAGTGATCTTGTAAATGGAATCTCAGATGAGGTCATAGCTCCAGCCAACACCTTAACCTGAGCTGAATGAGATTCTGAGCAGAAAGTGCAATTAGGCTGTGCGTGGACTTCTGACCAGCAGAAACAGAAATCTTTGTGGCTTTTAGCTGCTAAATGTGTGGTAATTTGTTACACAGCAATAGAAAATACATTTTCTAAGTGACCCTTTCGTTTTGTTTATCTTCTAGATCTTTATAAACTTTCATTACACTTGAAATTCAGTTATTTCACCAATGCATCTATAAACTTTTTTTCATATGGCAAGACTCTTTCATTTACAGCATCAGCTCCTCCTTTATTTAAATGAAGTTTTCAGTAGGTACAGTTAATAGCAGAAAAACTAAGCAAGGTGTGAATTAAAATACTAAAAACAAAGTGAAGAATTTGAGAAGTTCATGATATTTTAAGTAAAAGGCCTAGAAAAAAAGCCAAGCTTTTTTTTAGAGAAGATCTGATGTTAATGCACAGGTAAAAGGGGCAAGATAGAAGGCTAAGCTTATCTTTTCATCAAAGTGGCCTTTGGATAATAAAGGAAGAAAAAGCACCAAAAAAAAAAATAATAAGATTTCCTCCAATAAAAATTAATTTAAAAAAAATTAAAAAAATAAAAAGTAAAATAATAAAAAATGACTTCCAAAGATAGCAATAAAAGACAAACTATATGATTAAAAAAAAAAGATTTCCTCCTATAATGCACAAAAGAACAACTAGCTATTTTAAATTAATTGTACTCATCCAGGTTCTGAATTTTATCCTAGGATTCTAGAAGACTAGTATAGGCTATTTCACTGCCCTCTGTTGTAATCTGTAAGGAACCACAGAAAATAGGATCTGCACCAGGAAGTTAAGAAGAAAAAATGTGGAGTATTTTTACTTGAAATTTTCAAAATTATCAGGAGGATGAATTTAAAAGACAGGCATATTAGCTTGACAAAATTCTAGGATTAACTATCAAGCATTGTGAGCATTTAGTAGCCTATTGTTAGCACTCATCAGAAACAAGATTGAGTTCACTATGAACAAATAATGCATACTAACTATGCTTTCCATATTGATATGTTGGTAGGTTGATATAAAAGGTTTTTTTTAATTTTTTAAACAATACAGTGTATAGATTAGTTTTGGTTAGGACAGAGCTGATAGGCTGATAGTTCACGATGTGGTGTTATTATTTGTTATGGCCTTAATTATGTCCCACCAAAATTCATATGTTAGAGTCCTAACCCCTCATACCTCAGAATATAACTATATTTAGAGATAAGGCCTTTAAAAATATATTTAAGGTAAAATGAGGTCATATGTGCAGACCCTAAAGCAATATGACTGGTGTCCTCATAAGAAGAGGTGGTTAGGACAAAGACATACATATCCATACAGAAGAAAGACCATCTGAGGACACAAGAAGGCAGCGACCTGTAAGCCAAGGAGAGAGGCCTCCAAGGGAACAATGCTATCGATCCCTTGTTTTTGGATTTCCTGCCTCTAAAACTGTGGGAAGATAAATTTCTGTTGTTTAAGCCACTCAGTCTATGATATTTGTTATGGCAGCCCTATCAAACTAATACAGCATCTACTCCTCGCCAGACATCTTCAAGGAGGGCTGAACAGACCAACAATTTCACTATAGTTGACTCAGTCTGTACTAATGTCACATTCAATCATTTCAGGTGATGGTTGACCACTTGCCAGTCTTTCCCTCTGTCCTTTCCTCTCCCTTTATTCCAACCTTATTAATGTCTAGAGCTCTAGCCTAAAAGATAGAACTAGATTCACTGGGGATCTTACAGTTGTGCTTTGAAGAACATACTCTTGAGATGCTAAAGATACCTTGTTACTAAATGATGAGTCTAGAAGAATTTTACAGAGGCATTGGCATTGGTTTTGATGTGTGAGATCATTTTTTACTTTACCTCACACCCATCCTTGCAGAGGTTCTAGAGGACCAAAGATTAGTCCAATATAAACACCTTCAAGTTACATATTAACATCCCTGGGGACGCACAAGATCTGGGCATAGGAAGTATAAGAATAGACTTCACTTCCAGATAATAATTAGATGGAGCTCAAAGCATCAGGAATTGTTGTTATGCAAATTTAGCACACTTATATGCAAGCAGGCAAAAACCAGAATATAACAATTAAAAAGGTATTTGACAAAGTCTTATTATAGCCTTCTCGATACAATGATTGAAATAAGCTTGGATAATCTATCTTAAAGTAGATCTAAAAGCATACACAAAATCTGCTCAATAAAGGTTTTCAACGTGGAAGTAGGTTCACAGGGATATAAAACTGACATATAGTACTTAGTAATTCTTTTTATAAGTTTTTCTGTTTATTATGTCTATGAAACAGAAATAGAAAGTAAGCTAATGGAATAAATTTGAGAATCAAGATTTAAAATATTATTAGTGGGTTGGTGTGATGGCTGAAAATCAATAAGAAAATTAGCGGAGCTAAATATAAGCGTCTTCATTTAAGTTTTAACAAAATAAGAATGCAGTGGGTATGGAGATTTTGTAAACAGTTTATAGGAAATAGGGAAATTAGTTAAACAAAAAACTATAGTCATGAAAATTTTGGAAATAATGGTGATGCTTGCACAGTATTAAGAAAGTAATTAATGTCCCTGAATTGTACCCTTAAAAATGGCTAACTTGGCAAATTTTAGGTTTTATATATATTTTGCTACAATAAAAAAGACTATTGTGAAGCCAAGAGTATTTTGCATATTACAAGCAAATTTGATTCTTGAAAAGCAAAAGAAAGCCAACATACCTGGTGAACAAATATTGCATCATATATTATTTATTTCAGATTATATCATACTCTAGACTAAGACACAAATGGTGTTAAAGTTCTAAAGCTGCCATCATTTGAGAAAGAGTTAAAAAAATCATTTGTGGTTATCCAGGGGGAAATAATGTTGTTCTACAAATAAATGGAACACTGTCATATAGAAAGAGGAACAGACATTCTCCATTCTGCTCTACCAGGTAAAAGTTGACCTAACTGACAGAGTTAATCTCTCTATTTATTCCACACCAGGTCTGCTGGATGAACCTGCAGATCTGTTTCTTCATACATTGATATACTAATAAAATTTTTTTAAATGGTCAGATGAAGTCTAAATACCGCTGGATACCTGAAAGAAGATGATCTAAGAAGAGGCTCTCTTGTGGACCACTGACATGTGACTTATCTTGCATTGGCCTATATAAGGAAATTAATTAATCAGGTGGAGGGATGTTTTATCCAAACACAAGGCCATATTAGTCTTCTTTAGTGTAAATGTGGGAGTCCTGTATACCCTCAGCCGATCTTCTTTCTGGTTTTGATGACAGCTAACAAGAAGATTTTACAGCCTTTACTCTTTATCTCTGAATTTCTCTAGAACCTTTTGAAGAGCAGCCATAACTTCCTTATTCCTCAAGCTATAGATCAAGGGGTTCAACATAGGCGCCACCACAGCATAGAATAGAGCAACCATCTTCTCCTCTTCCACTGAAGAGGCTGACCGTGGACCCAAGTAGGTGAAGATGGTAGCCCCAAAGCACATGCAAACCACAGTGAGGTGGGAGGCACAAGTCCCAAAGGCTTTGCTACGTCCCTGAGTAGAATGGATATGCAGAATGGTAATAACTATACGACCATAGGAGAACAGAACCAGGGAACAGGGAAGCATGATCACCAGAAATCCTGAGATGGCCACCATGACCTTGTTGAAGGAGACGTCCACACAAGCTAGCCGTAGCACTGCTAGGGTCTCACAGGCAAAGTGATTAATAACATTGTGACACAAGGGAAGCTGGAATGTAATGATTGTTTCCATCAGCGAATTTGTGAAACCAGCCACCAAGCAGCCGGCAGCCAACCCCAGGCACAGCTCTCCATGCATGATGACTGTGTAGTGCAGTGGATGACACACTGCCACATAGCGGTCATAGGCCATGGCTCCCAGCAGGAAGAACTCAGACCCACCCAATGCCAAGGAGGTATAGAGTTGGAGCACACAGTTATAGAATGGGATGGACTTCTGGGCTGAGAGCAGGTGGGCCAGCATTTGTGGGGCAATACTATTTGCATAACAAAGGTCCACAAAGGATAAAACACTAAGGAAGAAGTACATGGGGTTATGAAGCCTGCTGTCCAGTCTGATCAGAAGAAGAATGAGGACATTTCCCACAAGAGTCACCAAGTACGTGGTCAGGACCAGGAGAAAAAGGAAGACTTGAGTTTCCCAGTCACTGGACAATCCCAGCAGAACGAACTCACTCACCCATGTCTGGGTTTTATTTTCCTGGCCCATGAGTTTCTGAGGACCAAATTCCAAAGATGTTGAAAAAACAAATCATTGAAAACTCAGGATTGGAAGGGTGGCTTTTAGACCATATGGAGAGCCTACCCATCTGAAGTGAAAGTTCTTCTAGAACATCTCAGCCAAATCATCATCCAAACTCTGCTTGAAGGCATCCATAGATGAAGAACATAATGGGACCCAGCTGTGCAGCTAGAAATCAAGGAGTAAAGAAGTTACATTCTTAGAACTCAATTTATTGGAATGTAACTTCTTCCCCAAAACATCTGCTCTTAAATGGAAGAAGGAGATTAATGAAGTATTTAGACTTAAAATCCTACTTAATTTAGTAGTTATTATAGAGAATTCATGTATTTTTGGTGAAAGAAAGTTTTTGGTTCACATGAAAGATATTTTTTCTGAATTCTGAATGATGTTCAGTCCCACTTAACTTCCTTTTGTTTACTGGGTTTCCCCTCTAGATATCTTAGACACAACCCTACTTACCCCTCCTCAGTAGAATGCATCCATGAAACCCTGGATATTTTCAATAATATTCTTATATTTTTATTAATAAATGATTTTGAATGTACTTGCCCTTTTGAGAGTGACAAGTGGAAGGCCTCCTCTCCACTTAAATCATTACCAGTGGCCACACAAGGTGAGATCAACCCAAGAAGGCCACTGCCAAGAATCAGGTATTGCATGAAGAGAAAGTATACATAGCTTCTAGAATTCATCTCCTGTGTTCCTCAAGGGGAGTTTAATAAAGTATTTGATAATGTGAGGTTATTACTTAATAATAATGCTTTCTCAAGGAAGGAACAGCTCATTCATTTCTTAATATAACATTGATTAGTCCTCGCCATTGAAGATAGGATACGTCAGGTGTTAATTACAGAACATGATGATATAGGCAGTAATTCTTTAACCCCCAAATAAAATTCCTTTCGTTTTTCTTTTGCTCACTTACAAAAAGAAGGATCCTGATAAGAGTCTGAAGTCTTAGAGACCATTTTAGTGACAGTGCATGAAAGATATACATAAAAGACTATTACTCCAACGATTCCTAGCTATTCATGCTATAATTATAGATGGACAACAGATTATAACCTGAATTTATCAAAAACTTCCACTTTCAGCCTAAAAAACTTAGAATAATTGCTATAGGTCCTACTTCTTATAACATAGGTGGTTGGGGACTTAAGATTTAAAATTCCCTGTCATGAAGATAGCAATATTCAGACCATTAGTGATAAAATATTCAGGACTTAGCACTGTTTTGAATAAGATCCAAAGTGCCAAGCAATTTATTAAAAACTGAACTTTTAAAAATTGGGTGTCATACATAAAGTAGTGGAAATGATCAAACGGTGTCAGAAACCCATTCAAGGACTTGCCCTGGAAGCTTCTAGTCACTCGCACCAGAATTAACTGGAATAAATACTTAGCTACAAGATTGGCAAAGAGATTCACAATCCTTAAAACATAAATAGGAATCCCTGGGTGGCGCAGCGGTTTGGCGCCTGCCTTTGGCCCAGGGCGCGATCCTGGAGACCCGGGATCGAATCCCACATCAGGCTCCCGGTGCATGGAGCCTGCTTCTCCCTCTGCCTGTGTCTCTGCCTCTCTCCCTTTCTCTCTGTATGACTATCATAAATAAATAAATAAATAAATAAATAAATAAATAAATAAATAAATAAATAAAAATTTAAGAACATAAATAAAGTTCTTTACTATGTAATGAGATAAAGGATTAAAAATCTTCATGATAAATAGGTAGTTCATAATCAAGAATTAGATTTTTCCAGAATGTTCAAAATTAACGGGTTGTTTAGCTTCATGGCTAAAAACCAATAGCATAGTCTTAATTCTTTTGTGTTCCCTTGCTTGTAATTTCTGTTGCCCTATACCTATTTGTACATCAGCTTCTTTTCATTTTGCCATATTTCACACTGAAATTTTTTTAAAAAGTCATTATGCTGGTTTAAAAAGTTCCTAGTCAAGGGAAATGAAATGTGTGGGAAATATCAGGAAGGGAGACAGAACATAAAGACTCCTAACTCGGGGAAACCAACTAGGGGTGGTGGAAGGGGAGGAGGGCGGGTGTTGGAGGGGAATGGGTGACGGGCACTGAGGTGGACACTTGACGGGATGAGCACTGGGTGTTTTTCTGTATGTTGGTAAATTGAACACCAATAAAAGTTAATTAAAAAAAAATAAAAAATAAAAAAAATAAATAAAAAGTTCCTAGTCGTGAAAGCCCTGATAAAAATATGGACTGGTATGTTTTCAGTGGCTTTCTATCCTTACATAAATGTATTTTTAGCACTCCAGTGCTTTTTAGAGATTCACCAATAGCTAAAGGGACCACAATAGAAAACACACATCTCTGTATGACATCACAAATCTGCAGTTTTAGAAGAAAATGAAGAGGTAGATGTTGAAGAAATTACTTCGTGCTTCCTGATTTGTGTTAAGATTTCATGAAATAAAACAAACAACTGTATAAATCACATTTAATAAAACCTGAAATATACCAAGGTGGGATGAATTGTTTCCAAGGTGTATTTCTATTGTAACCTGTTCTTGAAAGCAATGCCAGTGACTTGTACCATGTTGTAAGTAAGACTTACTCCAAAAAAAAAAAAAAAAAAAGACTTACTCCAGATAACCTCTCTTCATTCCTGTTTGCCAAGGACTCAAAAAACTGTGATGCAGCCACTTTTCCAAGTTATGTCAGAAGGTGTGTATGTGCACACAGGTGCCAGGAATGTGAAGGTCACAGTAGATTCATTCACATTGTTTGCACTTCTAAAACCAGGACTCAAAAGTCAGTTTTAAAAAAATCAAACAAACAATAACAAAGCAAGCAGTACTTTAAAAAAAAAAAGTAATATGTTAAAGTCAAAGCATATCCTGTTTCTTTGTAAAAGTGTTTCAAAAGACTTCCCCAAGTCAATTGCCCTGTGAATCACTGAATAGTCAGGTTCAGTTTTGGAAAATCTTCTCAATCTTACCTTTTCTTTTTTTTTTTTTTTTTAAGATTTATTTATTTATTTATTTATTTGAGAGAGAGAGAGAGAGAGAGAGAGGCAGAGACACAGGTAGAGGGAGAAGCAGGCTCCATGCAGGGAACCCAACGTGGGACTCGATCCGGGGTCTCCAGGATTGTGCCCCGGGCCAAAGGCAGGCACCAAACCGCTGAGCCACCCAGGGATCCCCTCAATCTTACCTTTTCTTTTGGGGGCAGATGGTGGGAAGCAAACAAGCTCCTGAAACACTCTCGCCCAACCAGAATGCAAAAATTCACTGGGTAGGAAAAAAATGTTATGAGAAGAATTAAAAACCATAACTAACATTTTATTTATATAAATATAGAAAGTATAATTACCAAATTATACTAAATACTTTATATAGCTAATAATTAATATAACAATAATCTTCACAACAACTCTGAACTTTGGCCCATTATTACAGGCAGCAAAGGAGATGAAAGACTAGACAGGGGAGGAGTCAGCATGTAAACAGGGTTACCTGATAACCTGGGGCACATGCCTTGTTCACCTATACACAGCAGGACCCGTGTGCCACACAACGATAGTCACTGTTTAAAGGCTGTGGGTTCACCTAACAAAATCAGGAGACATACAAAGAGGACTCAGTTTCTACTTTTAATCCCACTCACCTCGGAGTTGTGGTGGAGCAGAGTAGGTGCCTTCCACTTACATGTGAAGTTGAAATCTTGTTTTCAGACTTCGCCAACAGGAGAAACAAAGCATATCTTCCTCATTTAGAAACTCTCTTCTTGCAGAACATGATCAGCTGGCCTCTTATACAAACTAGGCAAGGTGACCATGCTTCTACTTTGTGTCGCATTTGGTGATGACTACAAGAATGGGTCTCCGGTAGGGAGCCCTTTCTTCCTCCCTTAAGGAAAAATGAAGGGTATGATTTTGCACAACGATGGAAACAAAAGCGATCTAATATCAGACATAGATAAAGGCATGTGCTATTTTTTAAAAATGAGTTTGCAAAATAAGATTAAACCTAAGAATAGTTTTGTCTAGCCAAGTGACTACGCCTCACAAGGAAAAGATGAGCCACAACAAAGGATCCTGGATTGAGAGGATGAGTCTTGTCTGGTTGGGGAGATTTGTCCATCCTGATTTGCCTCCCATGGGGGAACTTGGAATCTATTTTCCTTTGTGGTGAGTGCTTATAAATAGTGCCAACATATCCCCCCTCTGTTTGTATAAATAGTTAACAGTCACACTAGCATAAAAAGTAGGCTATGCTTTCAGGTCACTTGGTAATCACACCAAAGGCAGAGAGGTATAAGCCATTACACAGATGGAGAAGAAATCTACTTCCTTCTAGAGCGCTCCCGTGTGGTCTCACATACACTCACTCATGGGCAAGCTGTTCAGCTCTTTTATACCTACTTAGTGGTACATTCGCAACATGAAACCACAGCTCTGGGATGTACTGACACTGAATTGTGCACTATAAAATGCGTAATTTATATGTTATGAATTATACCCCAATTAAAAGTCTTCATTAGGGACCCTTGAGTGGCTCAATGGGTTGAGCGTCTGCCTTTGGCTCAGATCAGGTCCTGGGATGGTGCCCTGCCCCGGGCTCTCTGCTCTTCAGGGAGTCTGCTTCTTCCTCTCCCTCTCCCTCTGTACACAACTTCTCTCTCTCTTTCTCTCTCTCTCTCTCTCAAAGAAATAAAACCTTTGGGGGAAAAAAACTTTATTAAATGCCTTTCATTAAATAACTTCTTGAAAAAAATCAAAACTAGCCCAAACATTAAATAAACTTATTCGTATCTGAAAGAGAAAGGAAATGTATGTAAAAGGTAAGCAGAAAAAGAGGATATAATTGTAATTTTCCATGCAAAGAAGAATAAATAAATGAGCAAAGTCATTGACAAGCTCTCTAGGGAAAGAGGGAAAAAGTCAGAGAGAATTAATGGTCAGAAAGGAAAAATGAAACCAGAAAGGAAGACAAAATTAAGAAAAGAGTACAATGAAGAAGCCAAGGAAATTGAAATGAAGCCAAATGAGGAAGAAACGGAACAATGGAAATGGGAGAAAAGAAAATTAAAGATTTATTGGTGCCCATTTCTTGACATTTAATCAATTAACACATTGCTAAAGTTATCCAGTACTTTATATATCAGTTTCCCATATTTTGTTTATCTTGGTATTCATAGTGTTATTTTAGTCCTCTGCAGTGAAAATTTCCAGAATTTGGTTCTATCATGGTAGAAATCCTGCTCAAAATAGATTTACCAGAGAAATTGATGAATTCTCAGAAAATATGAACAGTGAGATCTTTCAAGACCACCCTCTCACCACACACACACACACACACACACACACACACACACACACCGCTTCAGGACAAATTTTCCCTCAGTTACATTACTGAAAACCCCCAAATTTCCTACCAAAAGATAGAAGACTCAGAAACACTAAGCTAAGGTACATATAATTGGCGTTACTGACATTATCTGTTCTTCAGCCACTTTATCATAAATTGTTTTGTAAAGAGGCGCAAATCCTTTCCCAGAATCATCTCTACTTTGCCAAAGCACATTGGAGATGATCAGGAACCCATAGCCCTTTCCTCTGAGCTTTTAGAATTATTTTGAAAGGAGAGGGATACGGGGCGAAGAAAAGAAGATAATGTAAAATGCATGGAGAGCAGAAAGGAAGAGGGGATTTGAGGAGAAGGTGCAGACTCCTGGGTGGGGCTGCCTCCTGCAGGTAAGGCTCTCACCTCCCCACCCTCCCCTCTGCTCCACTCCCAACTAGTCCTGCTCCAGTGTTACATCGTTTTCTCTCCCTTGCCCCAGAGGACTTAGAGAATGAGCTTCAAGCTAGGGCCAGGCATGGTGAGTAGCCTACACAAATTTTTATATCACTAAAATAGCTGCATTTATCGTTACCAACAGCTCTGCATCTTTGGATTATTTTCACACAGATTGAACACTTGATTTTTGTTTTGAAAGACCCTTTCCACTGGAAGAGAGTGTTATGGAAAAACATATATTCCCCCAAAGTCCTAGCACATCAGTTTTCAGATCTGAAAAAATAAATAAAGATAATGGCATAAACTGTGCCTTTCCTAGAGGAATATGCATAGTTATCTAGCAATAAAAAAATAACAAAAATTCAAATGGAAATAAATACATTTGAAAATTACTATTTTAACAACATGCATCAGCTAAACAACCTATTCAGTGTGCAAATATGGACAGTGGGACTTAGTAAAGCAGCATTAGGTTCCTGACCAGTCCCAGACGGGCACCTGCGGGAAGCATTTCAAACAAGGATGTTAACTCTAAAGACTTGTCTCACAAACAGAAATTCCGTGTGAAGAGGAGGGAGCTAGTCTCTAAGGGAGTCATCTTTCTACTGGCATCAGCAAAAAAAAAAAAAAAAAAAAAGCCCATCAGCACAGATCTGGCACTTGGCCCCTCTTTCCAGGAGTCAGTGGGTGAAAAGAAGAGATGAAGACTGGTGCCAACTTGTTAGCAGGCTCAGCCCCCCACAGCCAGGGAGATCCTGAAATGACTTGGAAACTCTAGCTGCCTAATTTAAATGGCCAGAACACATGTTCTTAGGACAAATCTCCAGAAGACCCCTATGTCAAGCCGCCAAGCTCTTAGGCTTTAAGAACACAGGAGGGACTACGGATTACAGGAACCTGGTTTCATAATTCATGTTGCTAAATAAGTGTGTTAAAGAGACACTGACCATGGCCGACTCACCTCTGGAGAGTGGAGGAGGCCATCGTGCGAGATGGGAGGGGTGGGCAAGTTGTGAAATTTGAAGCGTGTGCAATTGCAACAGGTAACTTTCTCTAACTTTAGTGATGAAATCTCAAGGGGCCAATTATGCTTTGTTTATTAGATTTCTTTTATTTTCCCTCCCCCTCTGTCTGGTCACTTCTGCACCAAACACCCTACCCTACATTTCAACTTTGCAAATCAAAGTTTTGTTTCCTTGTCCCCAGAGCATGGAAAGGAGCTCTCCAAACTTTAATTTCTCAAGGGGATGGGGTGTGTCTGAGTCTTCAGTGACACCACCTTTGCATGGTAGAAATTTTTATTCCACTTTATGAGCATGAAGAGGTGATTAAATCTCAAATTCCTCATTGCAGTTCACCCATCTCCACATTCCTTTGAGCAATAGTCCTAGCCAGGCAATTCAAGGGGCTGATGGGATGCTTTGTGGTTCATTATCTGCTCTTGGCATGGACAGGGAGACTTTTTGATGCCAGTCCCTGGATAGATGCAGCCAATGGTGGGACTGCTCTCTAGGTTTGGAATTTTACCACCATATCTTGTAAACTTCTTAAAATTTCTGACTTTTCCTTTAAGGAAGATAATCTTCAATACCCTGATTTATACTTAGAGATATTCATTGTTCAGAATCTTTAATAAAAGTGCAGCCATCCTGTGTGGGGCAACTCTAGTAAGGATGTTAAACACTGCGAGTGAAACCTGTAGAAGCCTGGTGTGTTCCCTTCTCCAAGAGTGGGGTAAACTCCACTCACGTGCCTTGTCTCTGTGAGAGTAACCAGGCTGCTCTCACCCTCTGCTCAGCTACCTGGCATTGCCCCAGATACAGGCTTGTGACTCATTCTCCCCAACTTTTTCTGGAGCTTTGACGATAGCATCTTCTCCCAGCTAATGATCTGAGATCCATTTTCTTTTCCTTTTTTTTTTTTTAAAGGTTTATTTATTATTTGAAAGAGAGAGAGCAAAAGGTGGGGAGGGGTAGGGAAAGAGAATCCTCAAGTAGACTGCATAGAGCCCAACAAGGGGCTTCATCCCAGGACCCGGAAATCATGACAAGACAAAACCAATGTCATACGTTCAACCTGACTGAGCCACCCAGGTGCCCCTGAGACCCAATTTCTAAACAAAATAATCTGCCTGCAGAGTGCTGCCTATGTGAGCGTTGGAGTTGGAAGGGCAAGTGTAGTAGAACCTATATTAGCTTTGGACCCTAAAAAGACAAGAAAAGATTGCCTTCTAGCTTCCAAAATATTGCTGGCAGTTCTCATAAATATTTTTTTAAATGTATTGTTCTCTTTGTGGATTTATTATCTTGTTTCTTTATCTCTTTACCATAGTTTAGTACATTTTTAGGAGAGACCAAATACAAACTATTTGTAAAATCACTTATTTCCTCACCTTTAAATATTTGGAATTAATTTTTCATGGCATATTAATAGAAAAGGTGACATTTCTTTGTACTGTTAGTATAGCCATGTGTCCAAACATCATATATTTAGTAGTACATATTTCTCTATATTAATTTGAAATTATACATTTATGATATACTAAATTCATATATGCAAAAGTTTCTTCAGGGATTGTACTTTTATTCATGCCTTTTTCTACACCAATACCACAGTTTTAATTGTACTTACATATAATTGGCTTTGATATATACTAGGGCAATCAATCCCTCTTTTTCAAAAACTAAATTTAAGGGGCACCTGAGTGGCTCAGTCTGTTGAGTGTCTACCTGTGGCTCAGAGCATGATCCCAGGGTCCTGGGATTGAGTCCCAAGTTGGGCACCCTGCTCAGTAGAGTTTTTTTCTCCCTCTCCCTCTGTCTGCCATTCCCCCTGCTACCCTGTCATTCTCTCTCTCTGTCAAATAAATAAACATCTTTAAAAACAAACAAGCAAAAACCCCATTGAATTTAATAAAAGTTAAATGCCATAAATCCACAGGAAACATTATACCTAATGGAGAATCTGTAGATGCTTTTCTCAGATCAGGAACCAGAAGGATACTTGCTATCATAGCTACTGTTTGACCTGACATTAGATGCCCTATGATATGAGAAAAGAAATAGATTAAGATCTATAAAGATTACAAGGAAAACAATCACTATTTACAGATGATATTATATATCTAGAAAAAAATTCAGCAATCAACTAGATTTAATATGAGACCGCCTCACAGAAATCAATGTTTCTGCACACCAGCAATAACCAATGATAAAAATAAAATGACATTATAATATCAATATAAATTATAAGGTATTTAGGAATTTCTCAGCAGAGAGAATACATGATTTTTATAGAGATCTTTGCCCAAACGTTCAGTCCTTCCAATATTCTTTGTCTACTTTTCCCATTTTCCTCTGTAGCAATTAATACCTATAATATACTATACATGTTCATTGTTTCTTATATTTATTATTTCCCTGAAGTAGAATGTAGTCTCCACGAAGGCAGAAACTTTTGCCTGCTTTTCACTGTTGTATCCTCCATACCTGGAAGAGTGTCTGCCATATAATATGTGTTTAAGAAATATTTGTTAAACGAATATGGAGAAAATATTAAAACTTTAAATAGCACCTTAAAGATTATCTGAATAACCCCACAGACATTCCATTCTTTGGATGAGACAATTTAATATTATAAAGATTCAGTACTCCAAAATGATTCTACATGCTCGATGCAAACTTAATCAAAAATTTTAGATGAACTTTTTGGGGAACTTAATAAAATTACTCAAAAATGTATATGGATTACATCTTTCTATAACAAGTTATAGACTGACTACAAATAAATACAAATGGGTCCATAAATATAAATAGACTAGCTATTTGATGACATATTTAATAACTTTGAAAACGATGACTTTGCCCATCTTATTTGATAAACTACACATGGCAAATGAAGACTTACTACAAACCAAAATGACTTAAAAACAGAATAATAGAATTATATGGTGTAAGAGCAAACAAATGAACCCAGAGAATAGAGTTCAAAAATGGATTCGTACAGGTAAGTTCAATGTATGTTAAAGTTACTGCAGATAAATGAGTAAAGAATAGATTGTTAATAAGTGGACCACAACGTGGAATAAAACCCACCAGATACATATCTGACAACCTATGCAGAAGAGAATGTCAGAAAACTAAAGAAATAAACTGTGAAAGGTAAAAGTAGAAAATTTAATTAAATAGGAAAATAGGATATTTTATGACCCTGCTGCAGGAATTTTTTTTAATAAAAAGAATATTCCTTCTCCCTTGCAGGGTAATTCCATCACAGACCCTCAGACATCCACATCTGAACTTTTTTTTTTTATAAATTTATTTTTTATTGGTGTTCAATTTACCAACATACAGAATAACACCCAGTGCTCATCCCGTCAAGTGCCCCCCTCAGTGCCCGTCACCCATTCACCCCCACCCCCCGTCCACCTCCCCTTCCACCACCCCTAGTTCGTTTCCCAGAGTTAGGAGTCTCTCATGTTCTGTCTCCTTTCTGATATTTCCCACTCATTTTTTCTCCTGCAGGAATTTTTTAATAAAAAGTTCATAAAGCATAAATTATAGGACAAAAACCTGATGAACTAGATTATATCAAAACAAACGACTCTGTGAATAAAGTTAACAGATAGATGACAGCTTGGAGATATGTATTTGCAATGCCATAACAGGAAGGACTAATATTTATGGTACACACACCAACATGATTATGTCTTCATATGTGGACTCCTGATTCCCATCTATCTTCACCCCAGGCTGTTCTATCCATTCCTTTGCCACCTCATGAGGTTCATGATAACCCATCATTGCAGTGGTTAGACCATCTACCACTCTCTTTTTCTGTATCTGATTCAAATCTGCAAGAATATCCTGTTGTTTCTACATTCAAAACATATACAGAATACAGCCCCTTATCATCTTTACTCCTGTATCCTGGTGTGAGCACCATCATCATCTCCCACTTGTTAATACAAGAGCCTGCAGCAGATTTCTCTGCTTCTACTCCTATATCCTAGCACTCAGAGTGATTCCTTTGAAACAAAACTCAAATCATGCCATTCCTCTTTTCAACCCTGAAATTACTCAAAATAAGCCCTAACGTCATTATGGTGGACATAGGCCTGTTTTCTAACTACACTGTGCCTGGAAGACTCTACTCATGGCCACTTCCTCATCTCCTCCAATTCTTTAATCAACTCTCATCTCTGCCCCGTTCTGTATGTAAACTTTCTCTTTGCCCCTACTCCTGTTCCCTCTTACCTAGTTATTTTTTCCAAAGAACTTATCTTTTGTAACATATTTGCAATTAACTCATTTTTACTATCTCCCATTCCTTCACTACCCCAAGAACATAAGCCCTTGCTCTCAAGCGCTTATGCCCTTGGTTCCTGCGTATATTCCCTAAAGCAATTCTCAGCTCTTTACACATTATCATGATGTTCATCATAGGGCTATTTGTGAAGTTGGAGAGTTGGGTGCCACAACAGAGTCACAGCTAGAATATGGTTTCCTGGGATTACTATGAATGGTTAGAAGTAATAGACTAGCAATATGTATGGATCTTAAAGATACAGTGTTGAGTGAAAAAACTAAGACACAGTATGAATATTTAAAAATATAATGCATTTTTTGGGGGATCCCTGAGTGGCTCAGCAGTTTAGTGCCTGCCTTTGGCCCCAGCCATGACCCTGGAGACCTGGGATCGAGTCCCACATCGGGCTCCCTGAATGGAGTCTGCTTCTCCCTCTGCCTGTGTCTCTGCCTCTCTCTCTCTTTGTGTCTCTCATAAATAAATAAATAAAATCTTAAAAAAATATATATATATGATGTATTTTAAAAAACTATGTAAATATACTCTCAAACATAATTACACTCATTAAATATATTAGAATAGTTGTCCTCACAGCAAGGAAGAAATAATGAGAAAAAAAGAGAATTCAAAAAAATTTTAATTGCAATATAGTTAACATACACAGTTATATTAGTTCCAGGTGTACAATATAGATTCAACAAATCTATATATTACTCAGTGCTTATCATGATGAGTGTATTCTTAATCCCTTTCACCTATTTCACCCATCCTCCCGCCCATCTCCCCTCTCGTAACCATTTCTTCTCTAGAGTTAAAAGTCTGTTTTTTGGTTTGTCTCTTTTTTCTTTGTTCATTTTATTTCTTAAATTCCACGTATGAGTGAAATCATATGGTATTTGTCTTTCTCTGACTAACTTATTTCACTTCACAAAATGCCTTCTAGATCCATACATTGTGGCAAATGGCAAGATTCCATGTGTACACACACACACACACACACACACACACACATCTGCGTATGTATATATAAAAACACACACACAGAAATTCTTTATCCATTCATCTATCAATGGACATTTCAGCTGCTTCCATGGTTTGACTATTGTAAATAATGCTGCAATAAACCGAGGGGTGCATATATCTTTTCAAGTTACTGTTTTCATATTCTTTGGGTAAAGGCCTAATAGTAAAATTACTGGATTATATGGTAGTTCTACTTTTAATTTTTTGAGGAACTATCATACTGTTTTCCATGGTGGCTGCAGATAATTAGTTGATGTTAAACAATAACAGGGTCCTTCTGCAGGTGACAATGTTCCATCTACTGAGGAATATTGTTAATCAATTATCTCTGCAGAAGCAGTTGAACTATGTCAGGCCTCACATGTATACAACTAGACTTTATCTCAATCAGGATAAAGATGTAAGCAAAGGGAAGCCTGGGTGGCTCAGTAGCTGAGAGTCTGCCTTCGGCTCAGGGCGTGATCCTGGGTCCTGGGATCAAGTTCCACATCGATCGTTCCCCTGCAGGGAGCCTACTTCTCCCTCTGCCTGTGTCTCTGCCTCTCTCTCTCCGTGTCTCTCATGAATAAATAAATTAAAAATCTTTAAAAAAATATGACCACATATTTTCTAAGACAAAGGCAACTTTTGCAGGTCAAATGGACTGGGCCACTCAAATGAATTGCAGGAAAAGAAAGAATTGTACAGAACTATAGATCAATAGACTTCAAAGACACCAAATTGAAGAAAAATGGGCAAAACCAAACTACAGTGACTTAGGGATACTTGTTTGGGTTACAAAGCCATCAAGAAATGCAGGAAAACAATTGCTGCAATGGTCAGCATAGTAGTTACTTTGGGGGAAAAGGTGTCGTGCTTGGGATGGGACACATGGAGGGTTTTTGGCAGTAGCTGGCAGCTCTTTGTTTTTACTTGAATGGTTTAAGAAGGATTGTCTTATCATAATTCATCCAGCCACACATTTGTTTAGTATGGTTTTCTGCCTCTGTGTTTTATTTTACAAAATCAAGTCAAAAAAAAAAAAGTTTTAACTAAACTGTCGTGTGAAGAATAAAATGTAGAAAGCAGAGGTGCAGAGAGACCAGACTGGTCATATATCTTGTCCATAAGGCTAAAGGATTCTAATGATGGAGTGGGTATAAAATAAAGGAATCAATAATTATTCTGAATGTATAAGTTTCCTTTTGCTGTTATAGTGAAGGTGTATTAGGACAAGAGGAAAGGAAATCAGGAAGGAGGGTAGAGGAAGCAAGCACAATCATTCTATTGTTAATGCAATTCACATGGTGTAAGTGAAGGTGTTAAGCAAGCAATTGGAAAAATGTGTTTGGAACTCATGAGAAAGGTTCTTATCTGTCTTGGAGCTAAAAATATATATATATAATAGCTGGAAATTGAGGTATTGAGAGATCAGAGATTGGGAGAAAGAGAAAGAGAGATCTATAGATAGATGTCATGGTTCCAGATAAGATGATCACCTGGAGCAGACACAGAACAGGGATCTACTACAGCCATGCAATAGAAAAAAAGGTTCACTTCCCAGGCATCCGACTATTGATTTCTACTCAGATCATGATCTCAGGGTCCTGAGATCAAGCCCTGAGTTGGGCTCCACACTGAACATGAAGCCTGCTTAAGATTCTCTCCCCTTCTCCTTCTGCCCCTCTTGTGTTCACTCACTCTTTAAACAAAAAAAAAAAAGAAAAGAAAAAGAAAGTTCATTTTTAATAATTGTATATGGAGAGAAGTTTGCATGAGCCCCATAAGGTGTCCTAAAAACTATTTTAAATATAGTTGAATATCTATACCACCACTCTACCAAGTATTTTTATAGATTATCCATAATCTTCAAAATAATCATACATGCTAAAAATTATTACTTCTTATAGTTGAGGAAACTAGAGGTCAAAGATATTAAACACATTTGTCAAAGCCCCTTTGCCGTTGAGGTGTGGGTTGACATGTGAAGCATGGCTGTCCTCACTCTGAAACTTTTCACTGTCCACACTGCATTTCCTAGGGGCAAATGCAGGAAGAATAAGAAAGTGGAAGAGGGAAGGTGAGCTCTAGAACTATGGCCGACCCAGCAGACCCCACCTAATAACTGAAGGCTTTTGTTTTCAACTGTATGTATAATAGGGCAGTAATACATAGTCAAAATGTGGACTAAAGTGAAAAGTTGGTCTTCAAAAACATGCTCAGTGTGACCTACCTTATCAGGAAGTCTGGGGAAAAGGGCATGTCAATCATTTCCTCTTTGTTTGAAATATTGTTCTTTAGACTACTGGAAGGAGAATTTTTTTTGAATCTTTACCTTTTTTCACTACATTTTCCCAACAGTCTCCTTAGGGCACTCATTACCTCCTTGTTCCTCAAGCTGTAGATTAAGGGATTTAGCATTGGGGTCACCACAGCATAGAACAGGGCAACCATCTTCTCCTGCTCTGCCGAGGAGCCAGCAGAGGGTCGCAAGTAGGTGAAGATGGCTGTTCCAAAGCACATGGAAACCACAGTGAGGTGGGAGGCACAGGTCTCAAATGCTCTGCAGCGTCCTTGGGCAGAGCGAATATGCAGAACGGCAGCAACTATACGAACGTAGGAGAACAGGACCAGGAAACAGGGAAGCATGATCACCAGAGACCCTGAGATGGCCACCATGACCTTGTTGAACGAGATGTCCACACAGGTCAGCCTCAGTACAGCCAACATCTCACAGGCAAAGTGATTGATAACATTATGGCACAAAGGTAGCCGAAAGATGATGATTGCCTGCATCATCGAATTAATGAAACCAGCCCCCAAGCAGCCGGCAGCCAAGCCCAGGCACAGCTCTCCATGCATGATGACTGTGTAGTGCAACGGATGACACACTGCCACGTAGCGGTCATAGGCCATGGCTCCCAGCAGGAAGAACTCTGAGCTGCCCATCGCCAGGGAGACAAACAGCTGGAGCACACAGCTGTGGAAAGGAATGGACTTCCAGGCTGACAGGAAGTGAACAAGCATCTGTGGGACAGTGCTGTTGGTGTAACAGATGTCCACCAATGACAAGACACTGAGGAAAAAGTACATGGGTGTGTGCAGCCTACTGTCCAGTCTGATGAGGAGGAGGATGAGGAAGTTCCCCAGCACGGTCACCAGATACATGATCAGGAAAAGGACAAATAAGGACACCTGAGTGTCCCAGCAGCTGGACAGCCCCAGCAGAATGAACTCACTCGTCCATGTCTGGTTTTCCCTGCCCATGAGCCTTTGAGGACCAAACCCAAGTTATGTCAATAAATACCAGATACTTAAGGTGGCAGGCGGCCTGATGAGGTCATTCAGACCACACAGCCATGTAACATTAGATTGTGTGCTTTCCCACATTATTTATCTCTTTCAGGGTTTGGGACCACAGTAGAACCCATTGACATGGCTCTGAATTAAGGAAGGAAAAGAGTTTTCTCCTTCCTTAAATAGGAAAAGTTTTTATTAAAATGCTTAGACATTGGAGATAAATAACTGTAAAACATGCTTCTCTTATTTAGGGCCAGTTCTGAAGCATGGAGTTTGTTCACTTCTCTGTTGGATACCAGTATTTTCGTCCTCGCTGCCTCAAAATCCATATTGAATGGAGCCTAGCAGGTATTAACTGTCATTGTTTTTTTTCTTTAATTTACTATTTTAATTTTGGAGTCTCTTTGAAAATGAAATATTCATTTTCCACCCTTTTAAAATCAGAAATTTTAGGTTATAAGTTAGAAGGTAGCAAATATAATTTTTTTTTTCAGTAGCAACAATTGTCAAGATGACATTTCAGGGTTGGGGAAGTAAAGAATGAAGACCTTGGGCAATCAGCCTCTGTTCTGAAGAATCTTCACTGCTTGTCTTGTATCTGTGTGAGAGGGTAAGAGGAAAGAATGTGCAATGTTATTTCCCTCCTCCTTTGGAAGAGCAGCATACCACGGGTAGGCAGGGTATGTCTGTGATAAAACAAATCAAAGTCAAAGATGCATTAACTAGCTTCCCTAACGCATGGTAGCCACTCAAAATCTTGCCACATATATTAGCCTATTAACTAGACCAGAAGGATAACTAGCTGTACATTCTGCTGACTCTATGTGTCCCGGGTAGTCCTCCAAGTCTAGGCTTGGAGACTACAGTGTGAATGAACATCATTAACTGGAATTAACTCAGTGAAAAGACTGTTGATTATCTTCTCCTTTGATCTTCCCCCACTTTTATCTCCATCTGAAATATTTGACCATTTTTCCCTCTGAGGAAATTGTCACATTCCACCCTTGTGCTACCATAACTTACACGACCAGAAGATGATACTCTAGTCTGCTCAATGACATTTCCAAACTTTCTAATCCTGCTCATGTATTACTATTTCAGGAAGCTCCAAGGTTCTAGTATTCAGAAAGTATCTTTAGAATTCTTAGTAATCTTATTTGTACCTTATTCAAATCACAAGTGATTTCCAAAAAAACTCACAGACTAAATAAAGTCTGCTCTCAATTTCCCACATCCACTGTCCCTCTACTTACTCTTATTTTGGAAGGAGAAAGTGAAACTCATGCACAGCTGTCCCAAGGAGATATTATTTGCTTGTTGTCTATGATCAGATAGTGCCATTAAGGGGCACCTGGGTGGCTCACTGGTTGAGCATCTGCCTTTGGCTCAGGTCGTGATCCTGGGTCCTGGGATCGAGTCCTGGATCAGGCTCCCTGAAGGGAGCCTGCTTCTCCCTCTGCCTATGTCTCTGCCTCTCTGTGTGTGTGTCTCATGAATAAACAAATAAAACCTTTAAAAAAAAAAAAGATAATGTCATTGAATATGTGATGAAAATCCCACTTGTGTTGAGGGTATTCGTGACAATAGGGTAACTAACCAGAGATCATACGGGGCCATAGATGCTTGGATTAGACAGTAGAGAAGGGTCTGTGGGGATTTGCATATGATAATCCTTCCTTTATCAATGAATAAATCAAACTTGATAAACTACACTCACTCTAAGAGATAATTTAAGCTACAAGGGAGAGCAATAGAAGTACAAAGTGTTCCCTAATTCTTTAGAATTTAGTCTAGAGCCTCACAAGTTTAGCAAGTCACTTGGTAACATTTCTATCAAAGAAAAAGGAAACCTACCTCTTTATCCCTAATGGAAAAGGAAAAGTTGAGATACAAACATATCAGGGCCAAAGTACCCAGGGACAAAGGAGAGGGGCAAATGACCTTAAAAGGGAAAAATTTGTGTCTGGGACTATCAATGGAACTTGACCATCTACAGATACAGCATTTCATGAGCTAGTCCTGGGAAGGTGAACAGGGTAGTTTCTTTTTTTTTTTTTTTTTTTTTTTTTTTTTTTTTTTTTTTATTTATGATAGTCACAGAGAGAGAGAGAGAGGCAGAGACACAGGCAGAGGGAGAAGCAGGCTCCATGCACCGGGAGCCCGATGTGGGATTCGATCCCGGGTCTCCAGGATCGCGCCCTGGGCCAAAGACAGGCGCCAAACCGCTGCGCCACCCAGGGATCCCAACAGGGTAGTTTCTAATGATGCTAGACTACACGAAACAAGTTGCATAAAGGAATTTGACTAGAAAAGAGCTATGAGAAAAAAAAAAACAGTGCTGGGGGTAGCTGATTATTAATGTATTCTCAGGGACTAAATAAGGAGAATTTGTTTAAAAATTTGATGATAATCTTGAAGAGTTGTGAATCTTTCACTTCTCAACAACTAATAATTACTTAAGGGCTTGACTTTAAAATGCAGTAATACCTGATTTTAGGTCATTAATTTCCCTTAAAGGTCCAGGCAGGTGTGGATTACAAAAAGAAACACTCAAGGGCACCTGGGTGGCTTAGTTGGTTAAGAGTTTGCCTTTTGCTCGGGTCATGATCCCAGGGTCCTGGGATGGAGCCCCATGTCGGGTTGGCTCCCTGCTCAGTAGGGACTCTGCTTCTCCCTCTCCCCCCTTGCTCGTGCACGCTCTCAAAAAATAAAAAATAAAAAAATAAAATAAAATCTTAAAAAAAAAGATAAAAAGCACCCATGGTTAGCATATCATGTTTCTGTATCATCTTCATGGTATTTAAAGTGCCTCTCTCTGGGAATGAATGAACTGCTATGCCAATAAACACACATTTCCCAGTTCAATTCTCATTACCAAGTTTCCCCATCTGTCTAAAGGGATCATATATTCAAGTTTATCCTAATTCACTGGAGGGAAATAGAGATGAGAATGGAATAAGGACATAAAATCAATAGTAAAAGGAATGATTTTAACTGAAAAAGGAGGTTAAAAATAAAACAGATAAAAGTTTAAAATATTTTTGAAAATGTGTTGTATAAATAAAGGTTTAAAGCAGATTCAAAAGTAAGGTGGAGGTGTCGTTACTGATATAACAGCAAGGCTGCACTGAAATTGTGGTTCAAGCTCCCTAAAGTTACACATCATAAGTCTTCTTCTCAAATAGCACCTCTTCCAGGTGGTGCAAAAAAAAAAAAAAAAAAAAAGCACCTGGAAAGTGTGATATTTCCCAAAAGCTATTAATTGGCTACATTGCTTTCTCCATCCTTTTTTTAAAAAAAAATTATTTATTTATTTATGATAGAGAGAGAGAGAGAGAGAGAGAGAAGCAGAGGAGGAGGGAGAAGCAGGCTCCACGCCGGGAGCCCGACGCAGGACTCGATCCCAGGACTCCAGGATCGCGCCCTGGGCCAAAGGCAGGCACCAAACCACTGAGCCACCCAGGGATCCCCTGCTCTCTCCATCCTATCCCCAATTCCTTATGCATACCTACACTGCTTAGAGCAACAGAAAGTTTGAAGCCAGCTATTTAGATGAAATCACCTTCTGACCATCATCATTTAAGAATGCTGGTCAGCACGAACCTGTCCACTGGTGTAGATGTCCAGGAGTAGGCAGGTGTTGAGGGGTGCAGAGTGGTGGACAGGACATGACCTACAGTGGCTAAGCCCAGCGATTCCTATGGATGCAGCCAAAGCTCTGTGCTAGGTGCTGCATTTCTCAGAGATATCTGAAGGAACTTTCTCCCCAGTTTGGCTACCCAAAATATGTATTCTTTATGTTATCTATATCTATAGATACAACATGTTAACTATACTGGAATTTAAATTAAAACCCTAATACATTTTCCAAAAAACTTAATAAAATTTATATATATATATATATATATATATATATATATATATATATATTTTTTTTTTTTTAAACCAATTGCCAAAGTGGGACACTTATCTCAGATTCAATCCAATCACCACAGGAGCCAAGGAAGAAGATGTGTGTGTGAAAGGAATCCTGATTTCCTGACTGCTGGTCCTAAGAACCCGGTGGAGCATGATTCCCTTACCTCCAGGACAGGAGGTCATCATTGCCCCAGGAAGAGCAGAGATGGGCAAGATCTGGGATTTGGAAGAAGCAACTTTCTTTTCCCTCAGAGAGACAATCTCTACAGGCCAATTATGTTGTGCTTGTTAGGCTTCTGTTACTTCTGTGAATGGTGATTTCCTCATCTGAAACTCTCACCTAGTTTTTAAAAGAATTTACAAATCAGAATTTAGTTTTTCCTGACCCATGAGAAGAGAATCCAAAGCCCCTGTTTCCCTTGGAGACATTCTCCTGTCTTTGCAGAAGCTTCCATTTGAGAAATTACAACTTGCTCATGACTTTCTGGCCATGTACTTGAGATTGATACCATTTGACCCAAAGTGCTCAGTTATTCAGGGACCACCTAGGGACCCTTCAAGAAACATCTCCTGTAACATGATTCTGAAGTTGTATAGGAGCTATGGTCAGATAATCGCTTCACAACTGATACAGCTATTTGGTGAGATTTTTTTCCCCCATTTTTGTCTCACTACTGGAGGGCTTTTAATTGGGCACTATCAAATTATTTAACTATTTTTTTTATCTATGTATCTGCCCTCATATTCTACAACTATGACACAAATTTATGAGCCAGTTTAAAGCATCTCAAATTACATATTCATTCTATGGATGGACATTTGGGCTGTTTCTAGTTTGTGGCTATTGAAAACAATACTACTAGGAACATCCTCGCCTCACCTTGCCTCATCCCTTCCTGTCTGTCTCACACACACACTGTCACACTCAACCTTTTGTTCTAGAAGAGGACATTTCTGTTACCTAGAAAGTAGAATAGCTGCATCACAGATCATGTGCAGGTCTGGCTTCAGCTAATATTGTGTTTGTCAAAACAGTTGTACCAATTACATTCCCACCAACTACGTTTGTACGAGGACTTCTTTTGCTCTAAGCTTTATCCTCAGATTGTCAGTTGTCATCATTGTAGCCATTCTGATGGGTATTATAGTAGTATCTCATTGTGATCATATTCTACTTTCCCCTGATGACTAACAGGGTTGTGCATATCTTTAAATATTGAGTGGCCCTTGAAGATTCCATTTTCTGAGGTGTGTGTTCAGTGTCTTGCTTATTTTTTTCTATTGCGTTATCTTCTTTCTTATTGATTTTAGATCTTTGTGTATATTTTTTGTATTTTATTTATTTATTCGAGAGAGGGAGAGAGAGGGAGGATGAACAGGGGGAGGGGTAGAGGGAGAGGGAAAAGCAGACTCCCGGCTCAGCAGGGATGTGGGGCTTTATCTCAGGACCCCGGGATCATGACCCGAGCTGAAGGCAGACAGTTAACCAACTGAGGCACAAAGAGGCACCCTCTTTGTGTATTTTTAATATGAGTCTGTTATTTATATGGATCCCAGATATTTTCTTCCACATTGTGGTTTTTTCATTCTCATAATGGTGCTCTGATGAAAAGATGCTCTTAATTTTAATATAGTTGTATTTATTGTTTTTCATATAGTTATTGCTTTTCTTTTGTCTTGAGTGAGAAATCCTTGTCTATCCCAAATCATAAAATTAATCCTCAATGTAATCTTTGGGAGCTTTAATGCTTTACTTTTCACATTTAAAACAACAATATATCTGGAATTTATGTCTGCTTATTACATGCGATAGGAGCCCAAATTTATTGTTTTTCTATGTGGATATCCAATTTTATTGAGAGATCATTCTTTCCTCACTATTCTCCTGTGTTGCCATAAATCAATTTTTTATTTATACGTGTAGATTGATTTCTAGACTCTTTTTCCTGACCCACTGGTCTACTTGTCTATTGTTATAAAAATACTACACTGCTTTAATTACCGTAGCTTTATAATAAAGCTTGTTTTTATCATAGTATAAATACTCTAACTTGATTCTACATTTTTTTTCTTTTTCTTTTCTTTTGGCTGTCCCAGGCTATTTGAATTTTCAGTCTGATTCGAAAATTATCTTGAAAATTTTCAGGAGGGATCCCTGGGTGGCGCAGCGGTTTGGCACCTGCCTTTGGCCCAGGGCACGATCCTGGAGACCTGGGATCGAATCCCACGTCGGGCTCCCGGTGCATGGAGCCTGCTTCTCCCTCTGCCTGTGTCTCTGCCTCTCTCTCTCTCTCTATCATAAATTTAAAAAAAAAAAAAGAAAAGAAAATTTTCAGGAAATAAAATTTGCTGAAATTTTAATTGGAATTTAACCTAAAAATAAATTTAGGGTGGGGCACCTGGCTGGTTCAGTCAGTAGGGCATGTGGCTCTTGATCTCAGGGTTATGAGTTTAAGCCCCATGTTGGTTTCTGTGATTACTTAAAATTAAAATATTTTTAAAATGTTTTTAAAAAGTAAATGAGAAGTGACTTTTCTATGCTCTTGAGTATTTCAATCCATAAAAAGGTATTTTTCTTCCATTTACTTAATACCTGTCCATTTCTTTCTATGTAGCAGTGTTGTATATCTCTGATTACATTTGTAGCCAGGTGTGAAGCTTTAAAAGCCTACTTTAATTATAATCTTCTGAACTATATAAAAATATAATTGGCTTTTACATATTAAATATGTATACATGGAATGACTTTTATGGATGACTGGTGCAATTTCTTCATTATATATTTGATAGAATTCACTGATGAAACCATGTGACCCAAGTACTCTTGGTAGAAAATTCTTAAATATGAATTTAAAGTTTTTAGTATATAGGACTATTATTTTTCTTCATGTATCTATTTTAGGAAGTTTATTTTTCCTAGGAATTTGTCTGTTTCATCTAGATATTTATTTCTAAAATTTACTAGCCCATGCATATATGTTAACTAATTAGAATTTAAATAAAAACTTGAAGTAAAAAAATAAAATAAAATAAAATAAAATAAAATAAAATAAAATAAAATAAAACAAAACAAATTAGGGGCACCTGGGTGTTTCAGTTAGTTAAGTGTCTAGCTCTTTGATTTTGGCTCAGGTTCTGAGCTCATGATGGGGAGATGGAGTGGAGTCCATGCTCAGTAGAGTCTGCTTGAGATTCTCTTTCTCTCTGCCCCTCCCCCTACTCACGCACATGCACGCACTCTCTCCCTCTTTCTCCCAAATAACTAAATAAAATCTTTTTAAAAAATAAATAAAATAGGGGTGCCTGGGTGGCTCAGTTGGTTAAGTGTCTGTCTTCAGCTCAGATCATGGTCCTAGGATCCTGGGATCAAGCCCCACATGGGCTTCTTGTTCAGCAAGGAGTCTGCTTCTCCCTCTCCTTTTGCCCCTCTCCCTGGCTCATACTCTCTCACTTGCTCTCTCTCTCAAGTAAATAAATAAAATGTTTTAAAAATATACAAATAAATAAAATAAAATAAAATAAAATATACTAGCCTATGATTTTTATATCTTCTATATATTTTTAGTGTATACAGAATCTATTATGTCTCCTTTTCTTTCCTGACATTATTCACTCCTTCCATTTTTCTCTCTCTCTTATTCATCTTGGCAGTGAGTTTTGTTTGCTATAAGATATTTCTAATATCATTTGGTTTAAGGAAAGCAAGAAAGAAGGAGGATGAAAGTATCATTTAATAGGTAATAGGTAGAAGAAAATATTTCCTCCTTTAAGAAGATAAATCCTTTTTTAAAAAGATTTTATTTATTTATTCATGAGAGACACAGAGACAAAGAAAGGCAGAGACATAGGCAGAGGGAGAAGCAGGCTCCATGAAGGGAGCCTGATATGGGACTCAATCCTGGGACTCCAGGATTATGGCCTGAGCTGAAGGCAGATGCTTAACCGCTGAGCCATTCAGGCATCCCAAGAAGATAAATCTTAAGACTATAAAAGAAATTAAATACCATTCAAAATTATCCCAAAATATATGTGAAGAGAATAAGATACCACAATAATTATTATTATTTCTGGCCCTATTATATGAGGGCCATTTCTCAGAATTTCAGGACACCCTACAAATAGGATCACTTACACTGAAAATAGGAAAATTTCTAAATTTCAGAATGAGAAATAAATACATGTGCTAAGAAAATATATATATATATATATATATATATATATATATATATATATATATATATATTAAATTGACCTTACTTTCTTTTTCAAGAGGAATGCTGGGCTCTTTAAAAGGATTTGATTTCAGCAATGTATTTTATGGCTTTATTGTAAATTCTATCAACATTAAAAGACATATACTTTCTAATTTGCACAAGACTTTCCAGAGAAAAGAAAAATAAGGGATCATGTGTTAACTCACTGTATGAGTTTAGGATGGCCATCATACCAAACGTTGAATGAGAAAGCAAAATAAAGGATAATTATACTTCAAGCAGACTCAGGAAACCAGATAGAAAATTCTCAAAAAAAAAAAAATAGTAAGGTACATCTGTCAATCTATAAAACGAACCCATCATAACAAAGTCAGTTTTATTCAAGAAGGAAAGGTTGGTTTCATATTGAAAAGAGTTGATGTTATTAACTTCGTTAATAAATAAGAGAAGAAAAAATAATATGATCATATTAATAGATACAGAAAGTAATTTTAAATGTAACATCAACTCATGATTTTAAAAAATAGAGGATTTGCTAATATGATAAAATGTATATAGAATAAACATACTTATTGTGATTGTTTTGAAAGTAATCCTTGTATGTTCAGACAGAGAATAATAATGCTACTCATACTCATCTCTATTTAGCATTATACGGGTGGTCCTAACCAGTGCAAGGAGACAGGGGGAAAATATAATACTATGGAGATTGAAAAGAAGTAACAGTACTATTATTTTATTTGCAGCTTATATAATTTTCTATGTAAAGATTCCAAAAAATCCATAGATAAATTATTACAATTAATAAAATAATTAGGCATAGTTTTTAGGTTAAATAAATCAATATCAAAGGTCACTGTCAATTTAGTTTCCAGTGATAATGGAATAGCAGGGATGGTATTTTTTTCTCTTATCTTGAACTAGAAAACTGAACAAAATAAATGAAGCAATGGCTTTCATACATTGGACAACAGGCTGTGCAAGACAGGGATGCCTAAGAGGAGGGAAACAAGTGAGGTGAGCTACAAGTACCTCTGCTCACTGCCTAGAGAGTTTCCAGGCCATAGGATGAGGAGGCGGAATCAAAATAGAGTTTGTGGTCATCCTAAATTGAAAAGACAGTTCATAGTTTGGAAAAGAGGATGAAAGAGGAGAAAGTTGCAAATAGAGAGAACTTGTGTTATCTGAAAATCAGTGTCCTTAAATCTTTTGCTGATTATTGATCTTTGTGTGAATGTGAGAGCCTACAAAGGCCAAGGAAAGAACCACCAGAAAGAAGTACACAGAATAATCTCTAGAGGTGACAAAAGGCCCAGAAAAGTTCTCACCAGCCAAATGGAAGAACACAAGATATTGAGTAGAGTCTTCGGGTAGGTATAATCTTGGTCAATAGTACAAATTGATCCTACACTTCAGCCTGTTCTGGATCCAACCTGACAAATCTTTTAAAAAGCCTCAAAAGATTAAACAAATTCTCAGCAACTGAACCACTTCCCAGGACAAAGTGCAGAAATATTTAAAGGAAAGCAAAACTATCCCATGCCCCCAAAACATGAAACTCACAGTGTTTGTAATTCATAAAAATAATTCCAGTCATGCAAAGAGACAGGAGAGTTTCCAGACCATAGGACAAAGAGACAGAACCCAAACAAACCATAATGAAAAGAAAAGTCAGTCAATGGAAACATATACAGAAATGACATAGATGATAGAATTAGGATATAAGCACATTGCAATAGCATTACAAATACACTTCACATGTTCAAGATGACAGAGGAAAACCCAAGCACAATGAAGAAAGAAACCAATGACATAAAAACACCCAATTCAAACTATAAGGTGATGAAGCATATAATATCTAAAATGAAAAATGACTGGATGCAACCAGTAACTGACTAGACAATGCAGAAAAGGAGTTTGGAGGACTTGTAGACAGAGCAATACAACTCATCCAAAATGAAAGAGAGAAAAAAACAAGATTGAAAAAATTGAATAATGTTTAAATAAGCTATGAGAAATAAAATAATATGAAATCTGAGTCTCAAAAGGAAAAGGGGAAGATGAGGTTACCATTCAGACCGATACCGTGATGGATATCGGGATGGGTATCGTGATGGTCCACGCCGAGATATGGACCGATACGGAGGCCGGGATCGCTATGATGACCGAGGCAGCCGAGACTATGACAGAGGCTACGATTCCAGGATAGGCAGTGGCAGAAGAGCATTTGGGGGATCCCTGGGTGGCGCAGCGGTTTGGCGCCTGCCTTTGGCCCAGGGCGCGATCCTGGAGACCCGGGATCGAATCCCACGTCGGGCTCCCGGTGCATGGAGCCTGCTTCTCCCTCTGCCTGTGTCTCTGCCTCTCTCTCTCTCTCTCTCTCTCTCTCTCTCATAAATAAATTAAAAAAAATTAAAAAAAAAATTAAAAATAAAAATAAATAAAAAGAGCATTTGGTAGTGGGTACCGAAGGGGAGGCGGGGACCACTATGAAGACGGATACGACAGGCGAGACGATCGGTCCTGGAGCTCCAGAGATGATTACTCTCGGGATGACTATAGGCGTGATGATAGAGGTCCCCCCCAAAGACCCAAACTGAATCTAAAGCCTCGGAGTACTCCTAAGGAAGATGATCCCTCCGCTAGCACCTCCCAGTCCAGTCGAGTGGCCTCTATCTTTGGAGGGGCAAAGCCTGTTGACACAGCTGCTAGAGAGCGAGAAGTAGAAGAGCGGCTGCAGAAGGAGCAGGAGAAGCTGCAGTGCCAGCTGGATGAGCCAAAACTAGAGCGACAGCCTAGAGAGAGACACCCAAGCTGGCGAAGTGAAGAGACTCAGGAACGGGAACGGTCCAGGACAGGAGGTGAGTCATCACAGACTGGGACCTCGGCCACAACTGGCAGAAGTAAGTCAGACCAGGATGCACGAAGGAGAGAGAGTGAGAAGTCTCTAGAAAATGAAACACCGAATAAGGAGGAAGACTGTCACTCTCCAACTTCTAAGCCACCCAAATCTGAACAGCCTCTGAAGGTAATGCCAGCCCCTCCACCAAAGGAGAATGCTTGGGTGAAGCGAAGTTCTAACCCTCCTGCCCAATCTCAGAGCTCGGACACAGAGCAACAGTCCCCCACGAGTGGTGGAGGGAAAGCAGTCCCGGCTCAGCCCCCGGAGGAAGGACCAGCAAGGAGAGATGAAAACAAAGTAGATGGGGTGAGTGTCCCAAAAGGCCACAGTGGGAACTCCAGCCGTGGTCCAGGAGACGGAGGGAACAAAGACCACTGGAAGGAGCCGGATAGGAAAGACGTCAAAAAGGATCAAGACTCCCGATCTGCACCTGAGCCAAAGAAACCTGAAGAAAATCCAGCTTCCAAGTTCAGTTCTGCAAGCAAGTATGCTGCTCTCTCCATTGACGGTGAAGATGAGAACGAGGGAGAAGATTACACCGAATAGACCTCTGCATCCTGTGCTTTCTCCTAGTCTCTCCACCCTGGAACATTCGAGAGCAAATCAAACCTCTATCCAGACAAGACAATAAAACTCACCATCTCCTGGGAAAAAAAAAAAAAACTCCCCACAAATAAAACAATAGGACAGTGGCATCACTGGTGAACTGTACTAAAATTTTAACGAAGAAATATTCTAGAAAATTGAAGCAGAACTTTCTCCAATTCATTATTTAAGCATTGTACTAATACCAAAACAGGGCAAAAACATCACAAATTTTTAAAAAGAAAACTATAGATCAAAATCACTCATGATCAAGGACATAAAAATACTTTTAAAATATTAGCAAAATGTATCCAGCTACATAAAAAAATAAATAGAAGTCTCTTGAGAGAGGGCACCTGGGTGGCTCAGCGGTTGCACATCTACCTTTAGCTCAGGTCTTGATCCCAAGGTCCTGGGATGAGTCCTGCATCCAGCTCCCCACAGGGAACTTGCTTCTCCCTCTGCCTATGTCTATGCCTCTCAATAAATAAATAAAATCTTAAAAAAATAAAAAGGAGGCTCTTGAGGAAGATGGCAGCAGAGTAGGAAGAACTTAGGCCTGTCTCATCCCATGAATACAACTAGATAACTATCAAATCACCCTAAATATCCCAGAAATTGACCTAAATATTGGCAGAACAAACTCCACAACTAAAGGGAGAGGAGGGGCCACATCAAAGAAGGTAAGAAGTGCAGAGACAGGGTTTAGAAGAGAAACAGATCACAGCTGCTGCAGAGGGGAGGGAGCCATGGACTCAGGGAAGGGACAGAGAGAGAGAGAGAGAGACAGAGAGAGAGAAGAGAGAGAAACACACAGGGGATTGCACAAGGAGAACACTTCTCCATAGCTCCTGGCTTAGAAAACAAGAGGGGCTAAACTTCACGAGTTCTTGTAGTCAGTGGGGCTCAAAGCCTGGAGCTGTAAAGGTCAGCAGACTGGGTTAGGATAGAGCCCTAAGGGCACTGTGCTGCACTGGGAGACAAGGCAGGCAAACAACATGGAGACAGACAGCTTGGAAGCAGTGATCTGAAGAGTACCTGGGGCACACAGTGGGGAGATAATTTGCTCTTCTAGAAGCATGACCCTGAGAGACAGCATTCCCAGAGAGATCTCTCAGAGAACAAAGCTGCTGACTGGTGCCATACCCCTCTCCCACCCCTCATCATAAATTCAGAGCCATGTACCAGAAGCAATGCAGCCCCAACACTGGCTGCCTAACTTGCTTACACTAAGCCCTACCCCCCCCTGCAGTCTGGTGGAACCACCCTTCCCAGTCATGCTTGCCTCAGTCCCAGTGTGGTGGGCCCTTCCCTCAGAAGACCAGCACAAACCCCTGCCCCCTCAACACCTCCCAACCAGAGAGTTTTTCAAGGCCTCAGTTACAGTGGAAATAGTGACAGGCTTCATTTCACAAGCAGACGACAGCACACCTAGTTAAATCTTACCTCATTCAAGCCAGGGACAAAACTGCCCACAGCAGGCAAGGAGAGCCTATGCAGACAGTGGGACTAAAGGACAGAGCAACCAAACACACCAGCAAAGCACGTGCTGAACACACAGAAGATACTCCCTGGAGCATCAGGCCCTGGACTATACATTACCTCTTCTTCATAAAGCCATTACTTCCAGGAACAGGAGAAATAACTGGCTTTTCTGACATAAAGATACAAGCAGAGAGTTAGACAAAATGAGAAGACAGGAATTTATCCCAAATGAAAGAACAAGATACGGCCACAGATAGAAAACTAAGTGAAACGGATATAAGTAACATGCCTGTTGGAGATTTTAAAGTAATAATCATAAGAATACTCACTGGATTTGTGAAAAGGATGGAAGACATCAGTGATCTACCACAGAGATAAAGTTATAAAATCAATCAGATGACAAGTACAATAAACGAGAATAGAAATATGCTTGATGAAATGAACAGCAGGCTAGAAGAAGCAGAGGAATGAATCAATGACCTAGAAGACAACATAATGGAAAGCAATGAAGCTGAACGAAAGAGAGAGAAGAATTATGCAAAACAAGAATAGACAGGGAACTCAATGACTCCATCGAAGGTAAAAACATTTATACTATAGGAGTCTCAGAAGGAGAGATAGAGAGAGGAAAGAAGGCAGAAAATTTGAAGAAAAAATTAGAGAAAAATTCCCTAATGTGGGGGAAAAACAGATATCCAAGAGGCACAGAGAACTCCCATAGAAATCAACAAAAGCAGGCCTACACTAAGACATAGTTACATTTGCAAAATATGGTGATAAAGAAAAAGTCTTAAAAGCACCAAGATCAAAGAAGTCATTAACTTACAAGGGAAAAATCCATAGCGATAGCTGGAGATTTTTCAACAGAAACTTGGCAAGCCGGCAGGGAGTGGCATGATATTTTCAAAGTGCTGAATGAGAAAAATCTGCAGCCAAGAACACTGTATCCAACAAGTCTATCACTCAGAATAGAAAAGGAGATTAAGAGTTTCCCAGACAAACAAAAACTAAGGGAGTTCTGCAAGAAATATTAAAGGGGAGGGGCACTTGGGTGGCTCAGTTAGTTAAACATCCAACTCTTGATTTCAGTTTAGGTCATGATCTCAGGGTTGTGAGATAGAGCCCTGCATCGAGCTTTGCACTGAGTGTGGAGACTGCTTAAAATTCTCTGTCTCCCTCTGTCTTGCCCCTGACCCCTTGCTCATGCTTTCTCTCTCTTTCAAAAAAAAAAAAAAATACAGAAATAAAGAAAAAGAAAGAAAGAAAGAAAGAAAGAAAGAAAGAAAGAAAGAAAGAAAGAAAGAAAACAGAAAAAAAAGAAATGTTAAAGGGGACTCTGAGTGGAAAGGAAATACCAAAATTAATAGTATAAAAGTAGGAAACACAAAAACAGTAAAAATGAATATTTCTTTAAAAAATCAAAGAAATCACCAAAAAATAGGATATAAAATATAATGACACATACGTAAGCAAAATGTGGCAAGAGGAGAAAAGAATGGGTTCAATCTTAAATGACCACACACTTAATATAGGCAGATATTCGCAGAAGAGGTTGTATACAAACCTAATGGCAACCATATATCCAAACCTAATAGCAATGACAAACATATAGAGAGGAAGAAATTCAAATATATCACTCAAGAAAATAGGCAAAACATGAAAGAAATACAAGAAAGGATCAGAGAAAATCTCCAGGAAAAAAAAGAAACACAAACAAGTAATAAAATGGCAACAAATACATATCTCTCAATAATTGCTTTGAATGTAAATGGACTAAATGCTCCAGCCAAAAGAAAAGAAATAACTCAAATATCTATCAACTGCTGAATGAATAAACAGATTGTGGTACATGTGCATCATGGGACACTACTTGGCAGCAAAAAGAAATGAGGGGCACCTGGGTGGCTCAGTCAGTTGAGTGTCCAACTCTTGATTTTGGCTCAGGTCATGACCTCATGGTCATGAAATTGAGCCAGACTCTGCACTCAGCTGGGAGTCCACTTGAAGTTTGCTCTCTTCCTCTGCCTCCCCCCACTCACGTGCACTTGCACACTCTCTCTCAAAACAAGCAAACAAACAAACAAACAAACATCTTTTAAAAAAAAGAAATGAACTACTATATGCAGCCGTGTACACGAGTTCTGATGTATTATTACAAGTGAAAGGAGACAGGCATGAAAGGCTATATCATTATGATTACTTTTAACATACTTGAAAAGGCAAAATTATAGGCACAGAAATGAGATTAGTAATTTCCTGGAGCTGGGGTGAGAAGAGAACATTGACCACAAGCTAGAGAAAGGAAACTTTTGTTTTATTAAGATTATTTATTGATTTATTCATGAGAGACACAGAGAGTGAGGCAGAGACACAAGGCAGAGGGAGAAGCAGGCTCCCAGAGGGGAGCCCGATGTGGGACTTGATCCCACGACCCCAGGATCATGACCTGAGCTGAAGGCAGACGCTCAACTGCTGAGCCACCCAGGTGCCCTTAGAGAAAGGAAACTTTTGGAAATTTTCTATCATCCTGTTTTTGATGGTTTTAAACATTTGTCAAAAATTACATAAGTATACACTTTAACAAATTTTGCTGAATGTAAAATTTTATATCAATAAACGTGATTTTAAGAAAGGAAAATGAAAAGGACAAACAAAATAATAATGAAAAAAAGTTGGGACACCTGGGTAGCTCAGCAGTTGAGCATCTGCCTTCGGCTCAGGGAGTGATCCTGGTCCAGGGATCAAGTCCCCTATTGGACTCTCTGAGAGGAGCCTGTTTCTCCCTCTGTCTTCGTCTCTGCCTCTCTCTATGTCTTTAATGAATAAATAACATCTTTAAAAAAAGGAAAAAAAAAAGGTTAGAAGTAGAAATTCAGCAGATATTCAAAGAACAATAAACAAAACTATTAATATATTTATGTCAATAAATTTGAAAACTTATATCAGAGGACAAATTCCTGTTAAAATATAACTTACCAAAAGCTGATGGAATATAAAATATCCTGAAAAAAAAAAAAAAAACCCTAAAGCCTTAGAGAAATAAAATCTATGTTAAAGATATTCCCTCAAAGATAAGCTATCTGGGTGTGTCCCATCAAATTTCCATGAAACAGAATCACTTCAATTGTTCCGCACTCTGGAACCAAAATATGTAGTTGTGCATTAGACAAAACATGGAGCGATGAAGTAGTAAGAAAATATTATCAAACCCCTATTTTGCTTGGCAATGGACGTGCCCTGCCATGGGACTTTTTATCCTGAAGGGATGCCTTTTTCTAGTTGGAACAAAGACTGTGTTGTCTTACCAAACTATAAGCCCTGTTATCAATCTTCTACCAACGGTAGAAAGTTGGGTCACATCATGTCTACATTTTATTCCATGTCTGTAACACATAAGTTTATGACAATCTATGAAATTGATTTCAGGAACTGGCTCTTCTGAATTTCTATATGCATGTGCCATTCAATTGTGCCCCTTCCTTCAAAAGAAAAGAAAAATCAGGAAGTGCAAGAGACTTGTTCAGTCACACTGTCTCCTTTCTGTTAAGTGTCATATTATGGATCTCTAAGTGTTCACAGATTATCACAAATTTGACTTTCACTTGACCTCTAGCAATAATACTTAGCATTTAGTAAGTGCAGTAGAGAGTTCTTATCTAGTACTTATAAAATGCCTAAATAATAGATAGTGCTTAGCCCTTACAATAGCCCTTAGCAGAATTGCATCTCTGTAAAATTGCCTGTAATGAAAATTTAAAGACTGTTTACCTATAAGATCTTTCTTATCTTTGAGACCTTTTTTATCTTATAATAAGCCTCAGTAATTTTACAGAAAATAAAATATCAATCAAATTAAATTCTTTGTAGTCTTTCCAAATTCTCTTCTGATATTGGTTTCCTCATATTTTGAGTAGGAATAATAATGCCAGGTCCCCCTCCTGAGTGGATAAACTAAAAAGAAAGAGGGGTATAATAATCATGGCAATAATCTTTGTTGAATATAAGAATGTTATGGGCTGAAATGGGTCCCTTCCAAATTCACATGTTGAAATCTTAATTTCCAAAACCTCAGAATGTGACTATATTTGGAAGCAAGGTATTTAAAGAGGTAATTAAGTTAAAATAAGATCATTAAGGTGAGCCCTAATTCAATATGACTGGTGTCCTTATAAGAAAAGATTAAGAAACAGACATGCAAGGAGGGAAGACCAGGGAAAAAACAGGAAAAAGACACCCACCTACAGAAAGGACAGACGCCTCAAGAAATCAACTCTGCCAAAACCTTGATCTCAGACTTCTAGAATTCACAATTGCAGAAAAATATATTTCTGTTAACCCATCCAGTTTGTGGTACTCTATAATTGCAGTCCTTACAGTGAATTAATAAAACAATAGAATGAGATGATAGTTACAAAAATACTTCAAAAATTAAAACTCTGACATAAAACAATATTGCCCAAATTAACAATAGCAAAAGTAATGTCGATACTGACATCTATATGTACTGATTTTTCTCTTAAAAATTGTCTGTACAGGAGGTTAGAGAGATGGAATACCTTGCCCCAAAACATGAATGGATTTAGGGATTTAGATCTAGCCAGCTCTAGAATCACCAGTCTTTCTTGAATCATAGGTTTTGTAGAATACACTATTTTAAAAATAATATTTTACTTTGGGTCAATGATTGTTAATAACAATAGAAGCTTTATATTTAAAATGCCTAACTTAAAAATTCCCAAATAACAACACTGTATCTTTACCCACTATTACATAAAATTCTCTGATGTGTCACAATAAAATCAAGTCAAAGTTTTGGTGTTTTTAAATTCTCTTTATTATAGTTATGGCTTCTGATTTTTTTAAAAAAAGATTTTATTTGTTTATTTGAGTGAGAGAGAGAAAGAGAGAGAGAGAATGAGCAGCGGGGAGGAGCAGAGAGAAGCAGACGCCCCACTGAGCAAGAAGATGTGGGCTTGATCACAGGACACCAAGATCATGACTGGAGCCGAAGGTGGACTGAGCCACCGAGGCACCCTGGCTTCTGATTTTTTTTTTTAAATAGAATTTGTTTTTCAGAAAATAATGGTAAGCTCTTTTGAGAACCTAGTCTGAAATATTCATCTTCCACAGAAAATAGGAGTCACAGATTCATAGAGTAATGTAGCTTTATGGAAGTGGTTCCCATCTAGTCCAGTTTCCTCACCTTTCAGATAAACCTTAAAAAAAAAAAAAAAAAAAGTCTCTGGAAAGTGGTTGATTTAGAAAACCCTGGAAAGTAGTTTCTCCTGTGAGAGAACCTCTATCTTCTCACCACTAGAAATAATAAAATATTTTAGAAGCAGTGTGGGACAATGGTTCAGCACACAGCTTCTAGCAGCAGATAACTTGAGTCCCAACAGAGAAAAGTGAAAGAATCTTAAAATTATTTTGAGTTCGCAGACACATTTCCTCATAATATTTGTCACAATTAAAAAGATGACTCCAGAATCCAAACACAAATTTAGTTTTAGAAGGCTTTAAAAACCTAAGAAAAGACTTCTATTTCCAGCCAAAACAGAGAAACTGGAAATGGATTTACCTTCACACCTGGGGGTTCTGAGTACAGTACAACTACAGATCAGGACAAAATATACAAAGGACAATTTTCATTGGAAAGCAAGAAATGAAGTACGGTAATCCCTAAAATATGGGAAAGAAATACCATTTTAATACTAATTAAAAGAAAACTGGAATTTCAATGTTAATATCAGTCAAAGTAGATTTCAGAGCAAAGAATATTATCAGGGATAAGGAAAGATATTTCATAATGATAAAGGGTTCAATTAATAGAGAATACAGAATAAGCATAAATATTTAAGTGCTTAACAACAGAACTTCAAAACACATAAAGCAAAAACTGATAGAAATGCAAGAAGAAATAGACAAATCCACAATTATAGTTAGAGATTTCAATACTTATCTCTTAATAAGTGAGAGAACAAATGTAAGGAAGGGAATAGTAAGGAATTAGTAAGGAAAGAGAAAAATCTGAACATTATCATACTCAACATAATTGACATTCATAGAATTCTCTAATCAACAATCACAGAAAATACTTTTTTTCAAGTGTGCATGAAGCACTTATCAAAATGGAATATATGATGAGATGAAACAAGTTATCATGAATTGAAATGATTCAAGTCAACAAAATATGTTCATGCCTGGTCAAAATGCCTCAAATCTGACACAGAGCTTAGCTGAGGAAGGGCCACGTAATCCAAGCTAAGCCAATTCAAACCCATCTCTGAGACTTTTCTATTCGAGCCGGTCAACAAGGTAGGATTTTATTTCCCACATCATAATGTATATCTGGAGCCTCCAAGGTTACATTTTCCACCTCATGGAGGAAATCTAAGAACCATAGAATAGAACCATAGGACATAGGCCATAAGGCCAACAGAAAGAAGCAAACCTGAGATACAGGAAAAAACAAAAAGATAGACATACTTCAAAAAACCTTTGGATTCTAGATTCACTATTCAGATACCAGTTCATTACTATATTCCACAGTTGCAGTATTTAATTTACTTAGTCCTTAATTTTGCATTTATCAGTTTGTTTTGGATTTTATTTCTAGGAAGTGTAACCATCCTACCTATGACAATAACATTATAACTCTGGGGATTGACACAACTTCAGTTAAACATTGATCCACACACAGCTAACATCCCAAGAGGGGTGTCCATGTTGAAATTTACGATGCTTTTGGAATCAGACAAGTCACTTCTGCACCGAATCCAGGCTCTCAGTGTAGATTGCTAGCTGCCTGAACTCACAGGAGGTATATATACATGAATCCCAACCTCTTCCTCTGTGCCACATAGATACTTTTGAGAAGAGGTGCCAACAGAAACCTGTGAGACTTAGTAGGCCTCTAAAATTTATAATTTGGGGGGCACTTGGGTGCCTCAGTGGTTGAGTGCCTTTGGCTCAGGTTGTGATCCCAGGGTCCTGGGATTGAGTTCTGCATCAGGCTCCCTGCAGGGAGCCTGTTTCTGCCTATGTCTCTGTCTCTTTCTCTGTGTCTCTCATGAATAAAATCTTTAAAAACAATAAAAAATAAAATTTATAATTTGTAAGTGTAGCACAAATGCTAGGTAATATTGCTCTGTTCCTTCAGATTTTTATGAATCTGACTTAAATCCTATATTTTATAGGATATAGGATGTAGATGGGAATTTTAACATCCCCTATAAAACTTAGATATTTAGGATCCCAAAAAAAGTGAATAAGCATGTGTGAAACAGTGCTATCGTATAATAGAACCCTAAAAAACATAGCCATTTAGTTAAAAGAAAAAATATACATATAAAATATTTTTATTCTTTGTTATATATATTCATTCATTCATATATATAACAGTTCATTCATTCATATATATATATATACACAAAAGTAGGTACCAGAAAAGTGTTATAAAGCAGACTTCTGATTTTTTGGCACCAAATATATATATATATAAAACAGTTGGCCAGGTGTTTAGGCTGCTCAGAAGGGCTTGATGAAGTATCTCAGCACTGCCATCAGGTGCATGGCCAGGAAAATAACAGATTCTCCAGTGACTCAAGTCCCAAGGCAGGATGGACTCACTCAGCAACATCCTGCTGTCCATACCCATGAGGTTATAAAAGCCCAAAGTAGGTGTAGGAACCAATTGGGCAGAAGGATTTGTGTAGATAGAGTAGGCCAAGTCCAGGAATGGAAACTGAAATAGGCAGACTTGAAGCCCGGAGTTAATTAACCTGGACTATTTGTCTCCGGTCCTTTGTGCTTGTGAATATTTGTGCCCAAAGAAGAAATAGTTATCTACAGATAGAGCAACATTTCTCAATTATTTATTCAATATTTTCCACCCAAGGAAGAAAAGTCGATAGATATCTTTTTCTTAACCACTCACTTCCCATGAAATATTAACACCACAGATACAATATATATCTGTTTTTGTACCATGGCCTTTCAAAGGACCGTAAACCATTACAATAATTATGTTTATTCCCACAGCAAGGACCAATTTCCACCCCCTTGGGGATAAAATTCCCCCTATTAAGAACGCACAAAACAGAATTTGTTCTTTGGTGCCAAAAAATCAGAAGTCTGTTTTATAACACTTTTCTGGTACCTACTTTTGTGTCAGACTTCTTATGTTGTTCTGGGTGGATTAGCTAATAGTCCTAAAACATTCTTAGAGGGCCAGGGAGGACAGGAATTGGGGGGAAATGAGAAAGATGCTTTACTAGAAAAAAAACAACAATAATAGCTAACAGTTATCAAGTGTTTTTCATGTGTCGTATATTTTACTAAGCGCTTTACGTATAATAATTTCATTCCATCCTCTCAGACTGACTACTCACTAGATGCTTATTATTCTTCATGTTTCAGAGAATAAAACTGACTTTTGAGTTTTGTAACTTGTCCAGGATTGCATTTATTGCTTAATGTGCTGTTGCACTTTGATGAGGAAGATATAGAAGGCTCAACAGAGTCAGGGAGAAAGGTGCATACAAGTGATTTTAAAAATGTTCTATAAGATGAAGGAAAATGATATTGAAGATCAGAGAGCAGCCTCGCCTAATGATAGAGCAGAAAGGACAACCAAACCGTATGGACTTGGTAGTATGCACCTATATTTAACAGGGTCAGGTTTAGATATTAAAATTATGGATTTTAAAGGAATGGGGGTTACACCTGATGGTCCCATTTATCAGAATGAGGGACAGTAGAATGAAAGCTTCAGCTTGGATATAAGAGAAAGTACTCCCTACAGACCTGCCACTGTTGTTAAATTCTTCAAGGACTAAGAAGTAATGCAAATCATCCAATTAGTATCCAACAGAAATCTAAGCTGGTGCTCAGTGCATGAGGCACCTCCTCCATTCATCCATTAGTATGGAGTCCTTAGATCTTGGGTAATTGAATCTAAATGACTATGAAAAATGAGATGCTTTATGAAATGGAAACTGAAATGAGAACTATTTCATCTTCTCTTAGAAGCCTTCACCTGTATGACCCTCATTCCACATCTAGGAAAAAAAAATCCCCTCTTTCTTTGAATTTCCAGAGCTCTTTCTGTGTGTATCTTGTGTTATAATTTTACATTTTAAAACATTTCTTCTATGTTGCTGTAGAAAACTACAGCCCCGAGGCCAAATTTGGCCTGCTGCCCATTTTTGTATGGCCACAAGAAAAAGATGTTTTACATTTTTAAATGGTTGAAAAACTATTGGTTTATTTTCCAATATTATGAAAAAATGGTTGAAGAATAATATTTTCATAACTTATAAAGTCCAAATTTCAGTGTTCATAAATTAAGATGTATTTGTACTAGCCCCACTCATTCTTGTATGTGTTGTCTATGGCTGTTTTAGTGCTACAATGACAGAGTTGAGTAGCTGAGTGACCTGAAAAACCTAAAAGATTTGCAATCTGGCCAATTATAGAAAGTTTCCGAACCCCTGCCTTGGAACACTGTCGATTTTTGGAGGCCACGGCCATATCTAAACACAACTCTGGTACCCCACAATGCCTATAGTAATGTCTTTAACAAAGTTGATGCCATAAAATGATCATCTGTGACTTTACTTAGAGAAGGCTAAGAATAAAATGAGTCATATCAGAAGGAAAGCTTGACCACTATGGCCTTGTAATTGATATTGCATGAAATTCCAGACAGAGGTATCCACAGCTAATGGGGCACATTATCCTAGACCCAATATGAGCTTTTAACCTTCTCCATTCCCACAGATCTTACCCCTGTCTTTCCTCCTCTGCACTCTTGGCAATGGGTACCTCCTCTTGTTTCACAGAGAAAACAGGTGCCAGTGGAAGCCCGTCAACTCCTAATCACTAATTCCCAAATACAAATCAGTGAAACAAGAAAGAACAGATTCAATGGAGAGACAAAGGGATGGAAGGAGACTTTCTTCATTTTCTTGAAGAAAGTGAGATTCACAATTATATTATTTATCCTCCATCTCCTACATATCCCTTGTTTAATCACTTCTTCCCCTTTTACTTTTTTAGGTTACTGTCAGAGGTGAGGTACACTCACAGATGATACTCCATTACTAAATTTACAATGGTTGAGTAGGGCCCCGCGTGTGTGTGTGTGTGTGTGTGTGTGTGTGTGTGTGTGTGTTGGGGTAGGGGGGATACAAGAAGGCTCTTAATGTGGAGACTTGCAAGTAACATCTGCACAGCAGACTGACCTATCTTGATAATCCAAAATCCACATCAAAGCTGCATCATCTTTCATTGATTGCCTAAAGAAAGTGCTTTTCTTATGTCTTTGATATTTTACACATTTATCTCATTGTTCATTTGCTTACTTTAGTTGTAAAGTTTCAGAGAAAAAGCTTGCTGATTTTCAGAATTAGAGAATTTTTGCCTTTGAATGCATGTCCATGTATATACAATAAATTAGCAGTGACTGGATCTCAGATTTTCCTTAGCCAATAAAGTTACTGTGTACAAACAACCCTTGGTTATATTCTCATCAGGGTAAAACAAGAATTTTAGTTGCTGTTTCTCCACCCAATTATTTCCATTACTCAGGATAGTCTTTATAACCACATGTAGTGAATGTAGCACAAATAAATATCTTCATTCTTAGAACAGTGACTCACACAATTACTGAATATAGTTACATATACCACACATTTTAAGTGAGTCCTCAAATTGAAAATGATTTTGTTCCCACTGGAAACATGATAACCTTTTACAAAATGTGGATGAATAAAAAACTGTGTTCCAAGATAAGATTCATGAATAGGTCCATAATTACAACAATGTGACAAATCAAAAGAGTAAATTATTGTCTTTAATTACTCTTAGGGCATATGAATGAAGATTGAGTAAGGGTGAATTCTTTTACTTTTTTTTTCCTCTTTATTTTTTAGAATTATTTTTATTTAAATTCAGAATTTAATTTATTTAATTTTAATTAAATTTAATTAACATATAGTGTATTATTAGTTTCAGAGGTAGAGTTGAGTGATTCATCAGTTTTATATAACACCCAGTGCTCATTACATCTCGTTCCCTCCTTAATGTCCAACACTTAGTTACTTTGTCCTCCTACTGTCCTCCCTTCCGGCAACTCTCAGTTTGTTTCCTGTGATTAAGAGTCTATTATGGCTTGCCAAGGGTGAGAAGTTCTATTACAGCAGTGCTCAACTCCACTGAACATGCTGCTGTGACATAAAAATACACCCACATCCCACACCCCAACTGAACCTCCAGCCTCCTACCAGTACATGTGTCGTCATCTCCTTCCTGGTTGCCAGGGCAATGCAGGTGATGCCTGCCATATGGGAGTTAAGTGGGATAAAGCACAGGGAAAGTTCTTTTCTTTAAGTGATGCTCAGGATTCATCAAGTTGCCAGTTTTGACGTTATTCCAGATAACTGCCCTAATAGTTTCTGCCAGGCTCCCTTCACCTCCTTATTCCTTACACTATAAATCATGGGGTTCAGCATTGGTGTCAAAACAGCATAGAAGAGAGAGATCAACTTCTCCTGAAGGACAGAGGGGCTGGAGCGGGGCTGGATGTAAGTGAAAATCGCCATACCATAGCACAGGACAACCACTGTGAGGTGAGAGGCACAGGTGTGGAAGGCTTTCTTTCTTCCCTCTGTGGACTGGATCTTTAGGATGGTGGAGATGATCTGGATGTAGGACAGGAGAACCAGGCAGAAAGGTGTCATCAGCAGAACAATGCTAGAAACCATGATTGCAATCTCGTTGGAGGAAATATCCACACAAGCCAGTCTGACCACAGCCAAAATTTCACATGATATGTGATCAATGTACTTGTTTGTGCACATGGGCAGCTGAAATGTGATGGCAGTATGGATGAGAGAGTTCAGAGAGCCACTGACCCAGGAGGTGATGGCCAACCTAGTACAGAGCCCTCCGTGCATGATGACCGAGTATCGCAGGGGGTCACACACAGCCACATAGCGGTCATAGGCCATCACTGCCAATAGAACAAACTCAATCCCACCCAAGCCCAAGGAGAAGAATAACTGGGCAGCACAGCTCACAAATGGGATTGCTTTATGGGCTTCAAGAAGATGTGCCAACATCTGAGGAACGATGCTTGTGGCATAAGAGACATCAACGAAGGAGAGGTTGGTGAGAAAGAAATACATGGGAGTGTGGAGTCGGCTGTCCAGTCTGATGAGAAGAACAATGAGGAAGTTTCCCAGCACTGTCACCATGTACATGACTAAGAGCAGGACAAAGAGGGAGACCTGTGTGTCCCAGTCACTGGACAGGCCAAGGAGAATAAATTCTCTCATCCATGTCTGGTTATTTGTTCCCATTAAAAAAATGTGAGAACCATTAATCTGCAAACAGTTGGAGAGAACAGAAGCTGTTGAGTCAAAGAACCATTTTAATGAGTACATAATGTATACAATTAGCTAGGCCTCACCAGATATTTCAGACAATTTATCAGTCAACGTGACTCTGCATCAGAGTCAGGGTAGCACCTTCATAAGGACATGAGATGGTCTCAGGGAAACCCAGGTAAAGCCTGGAGATAATGCAGTACAATTCTAGGAGCTCACATCTTTACCAACTTACCTCAGATTCCAGGGCAAGGAGAGTTTTGTAAGTGATAATTGTAGGTAAAATGATAAACAATGAAAAAACTTGGTTGGAAAGTTTTAAAAAGCTATCTCACATATGTCAACTAGACCCATCATAGTGAAAAGGGTGAATTTATCACTAAAGGAAATATTGGGAAGAGTCAGGTCCTTGTGGAAAGATCTGGAATCAGAGAAGCTAAATTTCAAAATGGTTTTATTTCTTACTTATTTTTTATTTTTATGTGATTTGCGCTAGGTGACAAGCTTTTATATATGAAACAGAGAAAATATTGTACAACTCACAAGTACATTTAAGCTCAAATGTAGGTAACTTAATGGGATAGTACTTTGTGAACCTTTACTGGTAGTAGTATTATAGTAGTAGAAGTATTAGTAGTAACATGACTTCTGCCTTGAGGTCAATAAGGTAAAAAACATGATTTTCTTCATGCATCACCTCTTCAAATTCAAACGTAAATAAAATTGGAGGCAATCTTTCCCAGGGCTAAGAGCTTAGGAATGGATGGGAGGCTTTGAAGACTATTTGGTTTTTTGATTGCCTTTGATCCTCTTTGGCTTTGATCTCTCAGCCTTCAGTGGGATCACAAAGGGAAAGATATTGTAATGATATATTGTACTTTTTATTCTTCTCAATTTACTACTATTAATAATCTATCCTTTGTATATGGGCTTAAAAGAAAGCAAAGAAGACTTGATACAAAAGAGGTAGGAAACACAAATGTTTAAGGACCATTCTTCACTGTCCAAGGCAGAGAAGAAAGTATGAATTCATGTAGATGCATGCTAGAATGGAGTTTATTCCTGTTTCTCTATTCAGGAAGTGCTTTTTCCATAGAACTAATTTGTTATTATATCAATTTTGATCAATAAACAGGAATAATTAAAATTTAAAAAAATTGAATCATTGTCTATTCACTAACTTTCCTTTTCTTGCAGTGTACAAAATAAGGGAAAATAGCAGCTAAAGGCAGCAAGAGGTATTAGGGGCAGAAACAGAGCTGCCTGCCAATCCCAGAACCCATAAAAATGTCAGGCTAGGATCACTGAGCAGAAAAATGAACACTCTTTATGTTTCAACACTCTTACCTCTTAAACAACAAAACAGAACATGTCATTCCAGAAATGCCTTTCTCATTCATGATTCAGACATGTATATTTTCATAAATTTCTTTAATTTCCTTCTCAAAACCTAATCTGTTCTTTCAACAGTTATGTCTTTTCTGCTGTATCATGACACTTGTACTACCACCCTTCACTTTTCTTTAATCGTGATTAGTCTGAGAAAACATTTACTTGCCTCAAAACTAGTGTCGATCAATGAACACAGTTAAGAATTAGCTCTATTGAGCTTTCCCTCCTCCCTCCTCCCAATTTGTTTGCATTTTCTTCTCAGTATTTGTTACAACTTTGGCTACTTTACCTTTTTGTCAGGGACCTAATACTCTTTTAATATACAATAAAATCTAGGAACGGAGTTCACCAAGATAGCAGAACAGGAGGCTCCTGACCTTCTCTCCTTTCATGGATACACCAAATAAACACCTATATACAGACCAAATCCCTCTAAGAGAAATCCGAAACATAGTTGAGTAACTCCTACACATAGGATGATTGAGAAAATGACCACATTGAAACAGGTTAAAGATGCTGAGACACAGTAGAGGCACAATCCTCACTACTAGCACAATTCCTTGTAACCCATCACTCCCAGCTTCTCTCTGAGGATAAAGTAATTGGACTGCATATCCAGCACCCCAAATTGTATGGCTATCACCTGAGGGACTGATTCCCTAGCTCTCTGATCCAACAGGGCTCAGCACTCAAGAGTCCCCCACGCCCACAGGAAATAAAGAGACACTCATCTTACAGATACAGAAAAATAAACCCAAAATTAAAGACTAAACTCTAAGACTTGAAAACTCCTAGAAGAAATCATGGGGAAATTATCCTTGACATTAGCGTAGGCGTGAATTTTTTTTTTTTTAATAAATTGACACCAAAAGCTCAAGCAACAAAAGCAAGAATAAACAAGCGGGACTGCATCAACTAAAAGCTTTTTCACAGCAAAGGAAACAATCAACAAAATGAAAGGGCAATATAAGGATTGGGAGAAAATATTTGCAAACTACATATCTGATAAATGGTTAATTAATATCCATACTATATAAAGAATGCATACAACTCAATAGCGAAAATAACAAATGACCAGATTTTAAAAATTGGCAAAGCCCTGAACACACAGTTTTTTCAAGAAGACATACAGATGAGTAACAGGTATAGGAAAAAGTATCTCAGCAACACCAATCAGGGAAAGATAAATGAAAACCATAAATGAGGGCAGCCCCGGTGGCTCAGCGGTATAGTGCCACCTTAAGACCAGGGCCTGATCCTGGAGACCCAGGATCAAGTCCTACGTCTGTCCGTCTGTTCGGCTCCCTGCATGGAGCCTGCTTCTCCCTCTACCTGTGTGTGTGTGTGTGTGTGTGTGTGTGTGTGTGTGTGTGTGTCATGAATAAATAGATAAATCTTAAAAAAAAAGAAAACCATAATGAGATACCACCTCACATGTTCAGATGACTAGTATAAAAAACAAAACAAAACACATGTTGCCAGAACATGGAGAAAAGGTAACCCTTATACATGCTTGTGGGAATGTAAATTGTTGCAGCCAATATGGAAAATAATATGGCATTTCCTAAAAAAAAAAAAAAAAATTTGAAAATAGAACTACCATGTGATCGAGCAATCCCACTTCTGGTACATACCCAAAGAAAATGAACTCAATACCTTGAAGAGATATCTGCACTCCCATGTTCATTGCGGTATTATTCACCACAGCCAAGATCTGGAAACAAATTAAGTATCTGTTGAGTGAATAAAGAAAATATGATACATGTACATACACGGAATATTTTTCAGCCTTAAATAAAAGGTCCTGCCATTTGCAACAACAAGAATGAACATAGAGGACATTATACTAAGTAAAATGGGCCAAATACAGAAAGAAAAAACCCACATGATCTGACTTAATATGTGGAATCTAAAATGTTAAATACATAGAAAAAGAGAGTAGAAAGGTAGTTACCAGAGGAAGAGGAAATGGGGAGATGTTGGTTACAGGGTACAAAGTTGCAATTATTTAGGATGAATAAGTCTTAAGATCTAATGTACATCATGATGACCATAAGTAGTAATATTTTTTTTCAATTTAAATTCTATTATCCAACATGTAGTATATCATTAGTTTCAGATGTAGTTTTCAATAATTCATCAGTTGCATGTAACACCCAGTGCTCATTCCATTGGAAATTTGCTAAGAGAATTTATTTTAGGTGCTCATCACACATACAAAAAATTCAACTATGTGAGAAAATATGTTAATTACCTTTACAATAGTAACCATTTAACTGTGTATATATATATAAAATTTTCATGTTGTATACCTTAAATATGATTTTTACTTTAATAAAACAGATAATAAATCCCACTTTCCATTCTTTGGGTCATATCTCATACTCAACAAATCTCAAACCACACCTTTCTATATATGTTTTGAGATTTATTTGTCTATCCCAAAATTAATAATCCATGCTGTCTACTCAGAACATCATATTAAACAATAATATACCCCCGTGATTTCTCCTTGGACAAGAGGACCATGAAGGAAGGAATTCCTCATGCTTTTATTTTATGAATTATGGTGGATATAGGGTAGTTACTTGGTAGTTACTTTTTCATAACTGAAAAAAAACACAATATGTGATATAATATGATAGATGTCATTGAAATAGTCCATGAAAAGTTATTTCCTTAGAGTACTGTCATTAATGCCTGAAATCCATTAGTGTTATGTTGATCACTGTCCTTTTAGTGACATGATTTAAAATGAAATAATATTGTACAAAATGAAATGATATGAAATGGAAGTTTTGTAGGCAGTAACTAATCTAGTAAACTAGTATACCAGTTTACACTGACCCATGAAAATAAGTCATGCAAGAGTAGAAAATTCTAAGTTTCATGAATGACACTGAAGTTGCAGGAAAAGTTAGGTCTAAACTATGAAGACAAATTTTTTTTCATTTAAAATATTATCATTGGTGGGGGCATCTGAGTGGCTCAGTCAATTAAGCATCCAACTCATGATTTGGGCTCAGGTCATGATCTCAGGGTGGCGGGATCCAGCCTGATATGGAACTGTGTGCTAAGCAGAGCGTCTGCTTGAGTTTCTCTCCCTCTGGCCCTCCCTTCACTCCCTCTCTCTTTCTTCCTCCCTCCCTCCCTCTCTCTCTCTCCTCAAAATAAATAAATAAATATTTAAAAATAAATTAATAAATAAAATATTATCAGCATTGGACTTCAGCTAAAAGTAGTTCTATTTATCTTCTCATAGTATCCAGTAATTATTAGTTACTACAGATATCAGAATAGAAATGTTCTTATCTCTATGACAAAGAAATAAAAACAAAAGGTACAGATGAATGGATAAAAAAGATGTGGTCTATGTATACAATGGAATATTACTCAGCCATTAGAAACGACAAGTACCAAGCATTTGCTTCAACATGGATGGAACTGGAGGGTATTATGCTGAGTGAAATAAGTCAATTGAAGAAGGACAAACATTATATGGTCTCATTCATTTGGGGAATATAAAAAATAGTGAAAGGGAATGGGAGGGAAAGGATAGAAAATGAGTGAAAATATCAGTGAGGGTGACAAAACATGAGAGATACCTAACTCTGGGAAACGAACAAGGGGTAGTAGAAAGGGAGGTGGGTGGGGGGTTGGGGTGATTGGGTGATGGGCACTGAGTGGGGCACTTGGGATGAGCACTGGGTGTTATGCTATATGTTGGCAAATTGTTATATATATATATATAACAACAAAAAACAAAAGGTACTGAGATTTCTCAAAAGAACCTTCTTTTACATGACACAATACACCTAACTTAAAAATTAAATTTTAGTCCATCATTATGATCTTATTTTAAGTAAAACAAATTCATTCATTGATCTTATGGAGACTGTTACATTTTCTGTATTATAAAAGTTGAAATGGTAAACAGGTTAAACATTATTTTTCAACCTATTCTATCTCCATAAATTGAACCACAATTATTTTTCCTATTTTTAAATCTCCTACAACCTGATAACACCATCAACTGAAAGTATATGTCACCTGAAGAAGTTGAAGAGGGAAAAATTCAGACAATGGTGCTTGCTTATGTTAAAACCTGGACTGGCCTTTACGTCCATGGGGCAGATAAAATTTAGCCTTAGCTGATGCCTCCCTCCATCTGAGTCTGACTTTTAACCCTTCATCTACGAACAAATACTTTCATGCTATCTCTAACTCCCTATCCTAAGGTCAGCACTCAAGTAAAGTGGTCCATACTCTAAAATTGCCCTTTCCTCTCCCATCTTAAGAAGAATATCAGCAAAGTCAAGATTTTAAGTCAAGTTAAATATCTTTCTAATGTTAAGTTCTCAGGCAGTGATTTTTAATAGTATTTGTTGTAAGCATCTGGTATTTTGGAGTCTTAAAAATGACGCATTACCCAACTATCATAATTTACTTAAATTCTGACCCATGGACCTCCCAGATGGGATCCCCTTTCATTCCGACTCCCTATAGCTCTGCAGTATGTCTGAGAGAAAGGATATCGCCCCAAGTAGCAATTCTCAACATAAATTAACCTTTTAGCCTTTACCACATCCTCCCCATATTCCTGCTCTAACAATATTGGTACAACCTTGAGGAATTATGAGGAATTTCTCATCAGGAACAAGATGAATCACCTGACCCATACCATACACAAATAAACCAAGTATGACAGAACTTTTCATATGTTGGTACACACAGACAGGATCATCACTTGTGATTCTCTAGAGATGCCTTCAGATGCTGCTGTCTGCATTTATTAATCATTTTTTAGTTACATTTAGTTTCCATTACTTCTTTATGGACAAATACTCCAAAATACTCAATTTTCCTTTAGAAGTATATTCAGGACTTGACACATGGGTATATTTATCTATTCAACATTCAAAGCCACATTTAACATCATACACCAGTGAATGTGTTATCCATTTAAATATATTTAAATTAAATCTATCAAATAATACTTTCCATTTCTATTGACTTTTGCTTTGTAAATTATTTTCTCCCTTTCCCCCAAATCAAAAAGAGAGAAGTATTGATTTGAGAAGACTCAGAAGACTATAGAAGGATTCTTCAATATCTCAAATTCCAGGATTATGTTTCAAAATAATAACCCTATCCACTATTTATGCCAATTCAAGGAGTTCATGGATGGACAAAACCTTGGATCAGCCTCAAAAATCTGGCCTGAAACCCAGTTAACGCTTATGGGTGATCCCCTTATTCATATTTTCCCCCATTCATTATAGAGTTGATGCTTTATGGCTAAGAGAAAAATGCCAAAAGCTTTTTTCTCCCCTGAAAGTTTGTACATCATCTTTTGTAATACGACATGGAGTCATAATCACATTTGGGCTTCTCATTGGAGTCCTCTACAGTCTTAGCAAAGACAGATTGCAAGTCTCAAATTCAGAAGCAGAACATATGAACGTAAATCCCACAACCTACAGATAGACTTTCTTTCATGCTGGTAAAAATAAACTAGACCAACTTTTACACAATTGAGTCATCAATAGAAATGATGCTTTTATTTAAAGAAAAAGTCCTCTAAGCTATGGCTTTATTTTTTGCACACACTGAATTTTAGGCAGGCATATTTGCATCATACTAATATTTGGAAACAGAATATCCTAGAGCCACTTGGGAAGGTGATATTTCAAAGATAATTTTTAATCCTGAGAGGGCAATTAATTTTTCTTCTTGGATTCTTGTTATCTATTTCACATCTGGATTTTGTTACATGACCCTTCACATATACTGAATCCAGTTATTGAGGGCCCAGTTTCTCCAACGTGTGCAATCCTGAAATTTACCATTTGTTAGATATTTTAGCATAATTTCATTTTGTAAATGCTCAGTTTCTTTATATGTCTTGTCCTTTGTAGAGAAGACTAGCACAGTATAATTCCCTCAATAAACAATGTCTCCACATTACAATTCTTCCAGCCCTTTCTAGAGGAACCAACCCTGAAATGAGAGTCAGGAGACTTTATTTCTTGTCCCAGCTCATATTCTTAAGTGTATATGATTTTGGGTAATCTACTTAATCACTTTGCGTTTCAAATATCTACCATTGAAAGGAAAATCCAAGTACTTTGTGTATATGTATCTATACTCCTAGAGAAATAAGTGAGAAAAGATATTTTAAAGCAATTGAAAATTTATCTTGTCTGGAAATATCCTCCTACTACATGTTCAAGAATACTAATCGAGAAAACCTAACTAATCATTTCATAGATCTGAGCTTGTTTCCTAAGTGTTTTCCTCCCCAAAGATGCAGAATTCATTCATGGGAACTCCACTTTTTAATAAATCAGGTGCTTCCTCCCATTCCCTGCCATTGAACTTTTGCTCTTTCTATCCATACATAAGTTTTGAAATTAAGAATGCTTAGAACAGAAATATACCTGAGCTCTAACTTTAGGAAGACAGAATTGCTTTGTGACATTTGCCATATTATTTAGGGTGAGAAGATTGCAACATCTGTAGGTCACATTCCTGATCCAAACTCCATAACAAGTCAGTTAACAAGTCTGATCAGTTCTATTTCTGCCCCTCTAGACACTGCTGTGTACACCCACCCTCTGTTGGTGCACCCATTTGAGCTCTCAAACACTGACCAGTGCCTGACAGACATGTATACTTCAGCCTTAGTTTATGTCAGTTTCTTTTTTTAAAAAATTTTTTATTGGCATTCAACTTGCCAACATATAGCTTAACACCCAGTGCTCATCCCGCCAAGTGCCCCCCTCAGTGCCTATCACCCAGTCACCCCATCCCCCTGCCCACTCTCCCTCCCACTATCCCTTGTTCATTTCCCAGAGTTAGGTGTCTAAAGAATGCTTCCCTCCAACAAAGTCATGGACCAGAGAGATGAAGAGTCTTAGACCCCTCAGATTCTTAGTTGAGAACTATCTGGGGCTAGTTTAGATGTGAGGGAAATAGCTACTAGAAAGTTTATAGGTGCCCCAGAATTGGCTCCTATGCAAACCTAAAGAGGTGCAGCAGTGTCTGAAGCAGCAATGGGAGGCTGACAGACTTCCTCAGGAGCTTTATGCATTATAGTATCCATCACTGTCACCACTCCCAGGCCTCAAGGGCAGGGTCTCCATGCTGCCCTGCTTCTCCCTCTGAAGTCTGTTCTTCTCCACTCTCTTCAAAATTACAACAGTCCCCTGAAGCCTACGGTCATTCTAAAAATCCAGGGGTACTAGTTTTCTGAGGTTTTAGAATATTCTCCTATAGCCCAAATCCCCATTTAGCACTCGTGCCCCTACTCTACTGAGCAACGACTAGGTCTGCAACCAAGCCTGGTGGGAAAAATAGCAACAGCAGAAAACAGTTGTCCCCTCAAGCTCCAGGATACTCTCATCTCTCTTGAACACATTCTTGTGCCTCATTCTCCTCACATATGTGCAAAGACCCATTAGACCTGCTGCAAATTTTACAAAGATGGATGCACACCTGAGTATATCTTTCATGGTGCTATTCAAGCTTTAAGAATACTAACATTGCATAATAGATTTAAGACTTCAAATAAGATCCCAAAAGGGGGATGTAGAAAATCTTAAGCTTTACACAGGTGCAAAAAGGAAAGGGAAAAAAAAAGTTCATTGGAATTCTCAACCCAGAAGGACAGTGTGTTAACTTTCTATACCTTTCCAAATCTTAAATTTTTCTGAATAAATTAAATGCAAAATTCACAGAATGCAGTTATATTACATTTCTGAGATATTCTCCAGGTATCATGAACCTTCTAAGTAAATCATTTGTCCATTCATCTCCCAGTCATACACCCATCATTTACATATCCACTCATTTACACACTGTCTATAACCATCTCCATACTCACTCAGCCATCTGCTTATCTGCTCAGCCAACCACGTAAGTATCCCCTTATCATCCACATGTCACCTTGTCTTTTCCCTAATGTCCAGTAACTGTCTTCTACATCTTCTATTCTCAACAATGTGAATATCATCCTGTTTGTCCCACTTTCATTTTGCTATGTTATTATAATGTCTGAAACTACAGCGCCCACTGACTTTGACAACATTTCTGTGACATTTGGAGCAATAGAAAGGGAAAGTAGAGATGCTTCTCATTCCTCACCTGAATTTTTGAACTCCCCTAAGATTGACAGGTTTGGTTGGGTACTTCTCTGAGGAAAGTTAGAAAAATTCCATGGCTGTTGAGTGTAGTCACAATAGCCAGATGTTCATATCACTGCTGGTTTTCTCCACGCATCTGCAGATAACAAAGAAAAACTCCCAAATTCCACACTTTGGTAAGGACCCCACAGCAATCCCAGTCACTTCTGCACCAGACCTGGGAGGCCTTTCTTTTCATTCAACTTCCATCACTCACCAAGTCATTGATATAACTCTTAAGAAAACATTGTCACATGGATCTTTTCTCTCCATTACTAAAACTGCTGACTGATATTATCTTAGCATTTGTATCAAAGTGTCAAGTAATTCAGTTCATTTCAATGCATAATAACCTTCATTCTACTTAAACTTATTGAATCAGATATGTTCCGGAGGGTCCAGAAAACGGTAATTTAATAAGCCTTTCAGGTATTTCTGATACAACACATTTGAGAATTCCTGGAACAATTCATTCTGTAAACCACTGTCACGTTAATTTTTCATTACAACACTTTATTCTACCATTACTTATTTCACAAATCTTTGATCTTAATGACTTTAATGCTGTATCTCAACTAACTGTGAGAAAAGAAATTCAAAGTCAACCACAATCTCAGTTTTCCCTGTCTGTCTCCTCTGTAAGCCCCCACCCATCCTACAATTCCTGCTGTTCCCCCAAATAGAAAATGCTCTCTTTGGACCAAGAATGTCATCTCATCAGTGTCAGCCTATGAATAGGAATATCTTCTTCAAGAAGCACTTGACGAACGCACTAATATATACTATCAACATGTAAAAAAAAAAAAAACCAAGAACATAAATGTTTGCTCCAAACACTGCATATAATTTGGATATGCTGCTTCCAGGTAAGTGATTTGTTGGCTTAAAATTCCTTGGGCCAAAGAGCTTTATTTGTCATCACTATAGTAGTACTTAACTGAAAATTAGCATCTACTTTCCTATTTTACTTTGTTAAAATGGACTTTAAAGAGTAATTTAGCTTCTAGATTCCAGTTAGGTTGTAGAAAGATTAAATGAACATCCCCTCCATCTTAAACAAGAAAAGAGCAGCTAATCTACAAAACCATAATGATTTTAAAAATTATTAGAAAACTAAGGTATTTCATTTTATTTGGGAAGTGATAGTTGCATCCAGAAAGACGTGGGACATGGACTTTGCCTTACCTGGGCCAGATTATGGGAGGAATGCAGGGCACCATGCAAACCTGTAAGAATTGATTTATCAGATTGGTAAAGGCTGAATGTGGGAGTACTATGAGTATACAATGGCTAGGAGCCAGGGGAAAAAAAAAAGAGGCATTCACACATATTCTCAAGATTTTCTCCCCATACTTATACCACTCTTCACAAGAATGTTTGAGGGATATAGAAAGCCTGAGAAAGTCTCCTTCATAACGTGGATCTTGGTAAAGGCAGCCGCATCTGCCACAGTAAGATAAGGAACTCTCTAACTACCAAATAATCTCCATTATGGAACAAAAGCCTGAGGCCACTGGGGAAGGACACCAAACCCTGTTATCCTCAGAGACAGATAAAGGTTTATTCCTGAGGGAAGGGAGAACAGGAAAAACAAACAAATAACTCTAGGTCTGGGGTTTCCAATGGGCAGGAAACCAATCTGGATCAGTCCAAGAGCCATCTCCTAGGACTCTCCATATGCAGTCTAATAGAAGGAGCCTAAAACTCATGGTGGTTCAGCAACACTGGGAAAAGCCCTCTAACCACCAAATATCCCACAGTAAGGGTAAGTCATGATAGAGAAAATTGAATTTTTGGTGCACTGAAGATAATCATAGTAACATAAAACTCAAACTCATTGAGATCCTAGCTGCACTGATTCCATACCCTCCCACACACTACCTCATGGGGCAAACAGAAGAGATGTGTCCACTGCAAAGCATAATACTATTTATCTCATAGTCTGTTATCCTACACACACATGTCTGAGTTTAACCAAAATTAAAGATCAGAGTAAAATCAAGAAAAAAATATGCTGTTACTAGAGCAAGCAATTAACAGAACCAGAATTAAATATGGCCTGCATATAGGAGCCATCACATAGAGCTTTAAAATAACTCTCATTAAAACATTAAATGGTTTGTGGAAAAGATGGACAGTGTCATAAATGCATGAGAAGTTTCAGTAGATAGTTGAAAACTATATGGAAGAATCACATGGAAATACTAGACTGAAGAACACGATAACAAAGATGAAGATTGCTTATGGGTAAATTCAACAGAACTGAGAAAAAAATCAGTGAGGATAAAATTGATAGAAATTAGCAAAACTGAAGTACAAAGAGAAAACTTATGATGATACAAAGAGAAGAGAGCATGGGATAATATCAAACAAGAGCTAACTAACACACACAAAATTAAAATATCTCATCAAAGCACTGCTAGAACTGATAAGCAAATTCAGTAAAGTCACAGGATAGAAATCGATCTACAGAAATCTGTTGCATTTCTACATACCAATAATGAAGTAGCAGAAAAAGGAATTAAGAAAACAATCCCATTTACAATTACACCAAAAATAATAAGATACCTAAGAATTAACTAAAGTGAAAGACCTGTACTCTGAAAACCATAGGATACTGATGAAAGAAACTGAAAATGACACACAAAGAAGTAGAAAGGCATTCCACATTCATGGATTGGAAGAACAAATATCATTAAAATGTTTATACTGGCCAAAGTAATCTACACATTTAATGCAATCCCTAAAAATAATACCAACAGTATTTTTCACAGAGCTAGAGCAAACAATCCTAAAAGTTGTATGGAATCACAAAAGACCCCAAATAACAATTTAAAAAAGCAAAGTAAAGCTGGAGGCATCACAATTCCAGACTTCAAGTTATATGACAAACCTGCAGTCATCAAGAGAGTATGGTACTGGCACAAAAACAGACACATAGATGAATGGAACAGAATAGAAAACCCAGAAATGGATCCACAACTGTATGGTCAATAATCTTTGACAAAGCAGGAAAGAATATCCAATGGAAAAAAGATAGTCTCTTTGACAAATGGTGTTGGGAAAACTGGACAGCCACGGGTAGAAGAATGAACCTGGACCACTTTCTTACACCATACACAAAAAGAAACTCAAAATGGATGAAAGACCTAAATATGAGACAGAAACCATCAAAACCCTAGGGAAGAACACAGGCAGTAACCTCTTTGACATCAGCCCTAGTAACTTCTTACTAGATTCATCTCTGGAGGCATGAAAAACAAAAACAGAAATAAAATATTGGGACTTCATCAAGATAAAAAACTTCTGCACAGAGAAGGAAATAACAAAACTGAAAGACAATCAACAGAATGGGAATCACATATCTAATAAAGGGTTAGTATCCAAAATCTATAAAGAATTTATCAAACTGAACACCCAAGAAATAATTAATGAATAATCCAGTTAAGTAACAGGCAGAAGACATGAACAGACATTTTCCCAAAGAAGACATAGCAGATGGCTAACAGACACATGATAAGACACTCAACATCACTCAGCATCAGGAAAATACAAATCAAAACCACAATGAGATACCACCTCACACCAGTGAGAATGGCTAAAATGAACAAGACAGGAAACAATAAATGTTGGTGAGGATGAGGAGAAAGGGGAACCTCCTTGCACTGTTGGTAGGAATGCAAGCTGGTACAGCCAATCTGGAAAACATTATGGAGGTCCTCAAGAAGTTAAAAATAGAGCTACCCTATGACCCAGCAATTACACTACTAGATATTGTACCCCAAGATACAAATGTAGTGATCTGCAAGGGCAGCTGCACCCCAATGTTCAAAGCAGCAATGTCCACAATAGCCAAACTATGGAAAGAGCCCAGATGTGCATCGAGATGAATGGATAAAGATGTGTAGTATATATACAATGGAATATTACTCAGCCATCAGAAAGGATGAATACTTACCATTTGCATTGATGTGGATGGGACTGAAGGTTATTATGCTGAGCGAAATAAGTCAGTCAGAGAAAGACAACATATGGTTTCACTCATATGTTAAATATAGGAAACAACACAGAAGATCATGGGGAAGGGAAGGGAAACTGAATTGGAAGTCATCAGGGAGGGAGAAAAAGCATGAGAGACTCTTAACTATATAGGAAAGAAACAGGGTTGCTGGAGCAGAGGTGGGGGGATGGGGTAACTGAGTGATGGACATTAAGAAGGGCATGTAACGTGATGAGCACTAGGTACTATATGCAACTGATAAATTATTGAACACTACATCTGAGACTAATGATATATGTTGGCTAATGGAATTTAAATTTTAAAAATAGTAAGAAAATAAACAACAAAGTGAAAATTGGGCAAAAGATGTGAACAGACATCCCACCAAAAGCACACAAATGGCCAAAAAAGCAAAAGAAAAAAATATTCAACATAATTAATCCTCAAAGAAATGCAAATTAAAGCCACAGTGAAATGTTACTACCCACCTTTCAAAATTACTAATCTAAAAAAATGATAGTAACTGACACTAGTCAGCACTGGCAAACATATGGAAAAACTGAACCTCTCACTATTGCTTGTGTAAATGAATGGTGCTACCATATTTTAAAAGTTTGGCAATTTCTTATGAGATAAAACTTGCTCTTATCATAACAACCATAGAACTCCCACGTAGGATTTCTTTTCACCCAATTGAATTCATTTACGTTCACCCAAAAATCTGTACTTGAATGTTTACAATACTTTTTGTTCATAATTCCCCCAAGTTAGAAACAGTCCAGATGCACTTTAAAAAGTAAACCAACATATGTGGTACACCCATACAATTAAACTATTACTCCACAAATAAAAAGAATGGACTACTGTAACAAAAAAACATGAATGCATCTCAAATGCTTTATGCTAAGGAAAAAAAGTCAGACTCAAAGGCTGTGTCCTACTGATTTCATTTACATGAAATATATTTTGCAGGATCTCTGGGTGGCGCAGCGGTTTGGTGCCTGCCTTTGGCCCAGGGCGCGATCCTGGAGACCCGGGATCGAATCCCAAGTCAGACTCCCGGAGCATGGAGCCTGCTTCTCCCTCTGGCTGTGTCTCTGCCTCTCTCTCTCTCTGTATGACTATCATAAATAAATTTTAAAAATTTACATGAAATATATTTTGCAATAGACAAATAGAGAAATCTGATTGGTGGTTGACCATCAATGGTGTTCAGAAAATAGTTTGACGAAAAAGGGGCACAAGAATATGTTTGGTTGATGAAAATTTCTGTCTTGATTGTGGTGGCGCTTATATGATTGTATACATTTTTAAAACTCATAGAACTCTGCACAAAAAAAAGAATGAATTTACTATATGTAAATTATGCTTCAATAAAAACTAAAATAAGGAATTAGCTTTTATTATTTATTAATCTTAGCATAGCACTTAGGCACAAAAAAAATCAAATAGTAAGGAATTTGGACTGTTGGTTCAACATCAGTTTATATAAGGATGTGAAGCTTTCAATTATCACATTTCAATACTTGGTATCTATTTAAAACTTAAAAAGCCAAAGCAATCTTAAACACATTTGTAATAATTATGAGAAAGTCTAAATTCCTGGAAATAAATTGGATTATGAGTTGCTTGAAGGCAAAGATCATTCATTAGTTATAAGTAGCACAGGATATTTGTGAAATTATCATATTAAAATAATAATCTCATTGTACTATTCAAAATGGGTTAAATGCTGAAACAAACAGTTCCCAAAGAAGCATGGCTTAACACAATAAAATTTATTTCTTATTTATACAAATTCCCATGTGGGTGACACTGGTGGGGATGGCTTTTCTGGGTATCTCTCCTCCAGGCAGTGATTCAGAATCCAGGCTTCTGCCCTCTGAGCTCCCAGAGTCCCATGCTGGATCCATATATGGGGGGGTTTCAGAGCAAAACAATGAATAATGGAGGCCAGTGGCTGGGAGATTTCAGCAGGCCAGGCCCAGAAGTGGCATATTTTCCTTCTTGGCCTCTACATTTCAGAAGTTAGAACTTGGTTCCCTAGTTCACCTCACTGAGAAGTTAGAGGAAATGTTTTTATGAGCAACTAGGCCAGTTTCTGCCACATGCATTGGACTCCGACTTGATTAGGCTACATTTGAGATCATGTGTTTATTTCAGAACTCTATAATTTAAAAGGGATATTTAGAATGCTTAAGCCCCATAAAAGAAAACGCTTCATAGTAAGAAGTCTGAGATCATGCTAATGAGTATGCACTGAGGAGCGGAGCGAGTAGCTTGATCATTCCCTCCCCTCAGTGTCTCTCAGAAAGGACCCAGTAGCAGCACGTGGTCTTCAGCCTCAACAGAACAGACCAAAGAATCTGACCCAGATTTGAGATCTAGCCTACTTTTAAAGCTGGTTTGCTCTTGATCCAGGAATTAAGTAGTATAAAGAATATTTTTAGGGGCACCTGGGTGGCTCAGTCAGTTAAGTGTCTGCCTTTGGCTCAAGTCACCATCCCAGAGTCCTAGGATTGAGCCAGACGTCAGGATCCCTGCTCAGAGATCCGTGCTCAGGGAGGGGACTGGCTTCTCTCTCTCCAACCCCCTACCCCATGCTTTCTCTTGCTCTCTCTCTCAAGTAAAATATTTTTTTTTAAAAAGAATATTTTTTTTGAGAGAGAGAGCATTAGCAAGAGTGGTAGGGGGGCAGAGGGAAAGAGAGAGCATGAGCAAGAGTGGAGGGTGGGAGCAGCGAGAAGGAGGAGCAGGGGGTATGCAAAGGGAAACACAGAGAGAGAATCCTAAGCAGGTCTCCATACCCAGGACAGAGCATTCAATCTCATGACCCTGAGATTATGACCTGAGCCAAAATCAAGAGTCAGATGCTTAACTTACTGAGCCATCCAGGCCCCCCCAAAGAATATTTTTAGAAGCAGGTGGAGAACGGGTTATACTTCATATGGAAACTCTTTGTAAGACAGTGATCCTTGTAACCCATACAGTGGAACATCAAGTCAATATCCACAACATTGTACCATATAAGGAAATAACCTCTCTAATCAATAAACTATGTCATCAAGGCCTAATGTCTAGGTATCCAGCCTTGAAGCTTCTATCATGATAAACCAGTGCAATCTACTCTTTATCTGCACCTGTTGTTCTTCAAGACTCAGTGTTTCCATATTTGTCCATTTGGGGTTTACCCATTACAAGGCAAATCAGGTTAGGGTATCATGAATGTCAACTTCAAGAGTAACCCAAAAGAAACTCTCTAGATATTTCATCTGCAGTATAAACAATCTCCTACTTGGTACTTATGATCTTTTGTTCTCACTGGTCTTTGAAATATCTATGGCAGATTGAAATGATGAATAGAGCCTATGGAAAGATTTGATTGGAGAATCAAAGTGCTAGTCCATGGGGTTTTGAGGTAAGAAAATGCCTCTTTATCAGGTTACCTGTTCTTTTGAGAAAAACTCTTACTTGCTATTGGGCCCTAGTAGACCATGGGAATGCCTGGCCATGGGAAACCAGGTCACCATGAACCTGGAGTTGTCCATCAAAACCTGCTTTGAGGAACAAATCATAAAGTAGTATGTGTGAGACTAGGCCTGAGCATATCCTGAAGACTCAAACTGTCACAAACAATTGGTTAATACGTCTACCATGTCTGTTCTTGTCATCCTGCCACTGAATCTTTAACTCATAATATGCCCTCCTATGTAATCCCTATGACTATTTCACTGAGAAGGTATGGTCCTGAAAGACCATGGAGAAAGTGTTCTTCCTAAAGAGGAGAATTTTATACAGTGCATTTCACTATAACTTTACATGGAAGGAGAATAACTGGAAACCAGGATACACACTGATTTAAAGGCCATGCATAATCTTACCTCGATATAAAAGACAACATTTAGAGTATTGGGACACAAGGCTTTAAGGAAGAAATATGAATAAATTCATGCATGTTTCATAGGATTTCTGGTAAGAAAGGAGGTTCTCAGTTTCCATGTGGACAAGAATACTGGCATACTTCTGAAGCCAATCAGCCTCATTTCCCAAGCATACCAGTGTTCATGGTGACAAGGATGATGACTACCTATGGGTTCAGCAGATTGGATTTTATTTAACCAATACCAGCTCAATTACCAACAGTACTGACTATACACCTTACGAAGAGTAGAACCAACCTTAAACCTCCAGTAGAATGCAGTACTCAGACTGTGTTCTTTACATTCCATTTCCCATCAAAAGGAATCTGTGCTTCTTGGAAAAATAATTTCAATTATAAGTATTCGAAGAAAGGTATAAGATGGGAGTGTCATGTTGTATCACACCAGGAAGTAAGGGAGCTAGTAAAGATTTTAGGGTCATGTGGGAAAAAAAAAAACAAAACTAAGTGGCTAATCTGAATAGGCTCTTTGGTAGCCAGAGTACTGACCCCCTAAAGATGCCCATGTCTCTAGAACCTGTGAATGTTATTTATATTCATATCCAGAACCTTCCTTGCATGTTAAAAGAAACCTACATATGCATTTATATTAAGGATCTTTAAGTGATTAAAGATTAAGGATTAAGTAAGGAGACTGTCCTGGATAATATGTGTGATCCCAGACAAGGGTCAATATAGGAACAAGGAGAAAGGTTCAGAGTCAGGAGAAAGAGATGGAAGCCAAATCAGAGTCAGAGAGAGGTCCAAAGGTGCTGTGCTGACCTTCAGAGTTAAAGAAAGGGGCATAAGCCAAGGAGTGGAAGCCCCCTTATAAAGCTGGAACAAGGGTGTCTGGGTGGCTCAATCAGTTAAGCCTCGGCCTTCAGGTTAGGTCATGATCTCAGAGTCCCAGGGTTAAGCCCAGTCTGCTTCTCCCTCTTCTGGCTCATCCTCTCTCTCTCTCTCTCTCTCTCTCTCTCTCTCAAATAAATAAATCTTAAAAGAGAGAGAAAGAGAGACAGAGAAAGATGAGAGGAGAGGAGAGGAGAGGAGAGGAGAGGAGAGGAGGGGAGGGGAGGGGAGGGGAGGGGAGGGGAGGGGAGAAGAGAAGAGAAAGAAGAGAAGAGAAGAGAAGAGAAGAGAAGAGAAGAGAAGAGAAGAGAAGAGAAGAGAAGAGAAGAGAAGAGAAGAGAAGAGAAGAGAGGAGGGGAGGAGAAGGGAAGGGAGGGGAGGAGAAGGGAGGGGAGGGGAGGGAGGGAAGGGAAGAGAAGAAGAGAAGGCTAGGACAAGCAAGAAGTCAAATTCTTCCCTAGCCCTTCAGAAGGGGATACAATCTGTGGACATCCAGATTTTGGCTTGGTGAAGCCCATTTCAGACTTCTGAGCCCCAGAACTGTGAGATAATAATTTTGTGTTGTTTTAATCCACAAAACTTGTGATTTCTTACAGCACTAAGAGGAAATTAAGAGACTCCTACTCAGTAATATGAGACAATTTAGACATCAATAAGGACCATAAGTGCAACAAATAAGAATAAAACAAATAAGTTTACATTGATGAGTCCATTATGATTTTTTTAAACATCCCTTTTGTTGTCCAAAAAAAAAAAAAGTGGTAAAAAGAAAAAATAAAAAAATAAAACACTCATATTGACTTTCTGCTACCAACTATACTTCAGGGTGAGGAAGAAGTTTCCATTTACAAATGTATTTCAAATAATAAAGAGAAAAGGACAGTGTAATATCCCTACCTTGAAACTCCTAATAATGTAATGGATCTAGGTCAGTAGTTTTCTACCAGGGGTGATTTTGCCATCCCTGGGGACATTTGGTAATATCTGGAGACTTCTGATTGTTAAAAGTGGAAGGAGGTAGGGAGAGAGCACAACTGCCAGTTAGTGGGTAGAGGTCAGGAATGTTGAAAAACATCCTATAATGTGCAGAAGAGCCCCCTCAAGAAACAACTATCTAGCCCCAGATTTCAATAGACATTGGCTGCTATTGAGAAACTCTTAGCTAGGCAATAACTGCAATAAACTCTAGACAAGAGAAACTGAACACTGTGGCATGATAGAAGTACATGCCACAATCTGAAAAATCTTACCATAAAGGAAAATACATTTATCTTATTTTTATTTTATTTTATTTTTTTTAGAAAACACATTTAAATCTGATCAAGCTTTCATATCTAAAAGAAGATACAGGGTCAATAGAATATGCAAAACTACACTCCAGGGATGTCATCAAAAAATTCAAGCTGCGCGAGAATCCAGCTGGGAAATACAACCCTGTCTTATTTAACAGATAATTCCAAGGGGAAAAAAGGAAATTGAAGGCGAACCTATAGATTAAGCAGGTTTTCAGAGACATAGTAGACATTGGCAATTATGGATTTTATTTGGATTCTTATTTGAACAAACTGTAATATACATTAGGTTTTTTTACAAAATACCTCAATGATATTTTCATGGTTATTAAATAATGAACAAGATTATAATTCTCAAATATGCTTCAGTGTCCAATTTTTTTAAAAGTTGTATTTAATGGCTTTATTGTTTCCAACATCATCTTATTTTGCCCTTGAATCAACAGTACTTTCCTTTCTTATACTGAGAATGTCATTCACAAACAGTTACTAATGAGGAATGTCTGTGGTCTCCAGATATCCACCTATATTACTTAGTGAGAATTTAAATTTCTGAGAAAAGGCAGTCCTGGGGGGGAAAAATCTATAAAATGAAAAAGATTAAAGTAGAAATTTAACACATAAAATATAAAATTACACTCATCTGTTTCTACATATCTGAGGCCCACTCTCAACATTTCTGCTTCCTGGGAAGTGAAGATCAGGAAAACTTTTCAGGCAAACCCAAAGAAGCTAAGTGGCTGAGTGAGAGCAAAGGGATCACAGGATGAAAGGTGGAGAAAAGTCATACTGAAACCACACACCAGTCACAGAAATGAGGTATAGTACCATCATATATTCTCCTCCTTGAGGTGTCCTGTATATATTTGACTAATTTCCTTCTTATTTTATATCTTTCTCCTACACTGTATAGAGGATGTGTTCATTGTGGCCAATTTTTCAACTAACTCCATAATTTACAGAATATTAGACAGGATATTGATATTTTAGAAGACAAATGAGATCCACATGGGAATTTCAAACTGAGAGAAGACAAAGTATTCCCCTGAAATATCTTTTAAATCACAGGACTTGACTTTTTTTCTTTCCCTATTGCCACCATCTTAATTCAGATTCCTCTAATGTCTCAATAGTGATTGTGGAGCAGCCCCTAGTTAGTCTCCTCTCTCCAATCTCTTCTTCCTCTGACATGTTTGCCAAAATGAATCTCAGGACTGTAAGTTTTATCAAGCTACTGCTGCTTTAGAAATATTTATCGGCTTGAATTTGGCATTCGGTGCCCTCCAACACCTGGCCCCTGAATACCACCTGCCTCATCTCCACTACTTCCTCATCCTCTCTGCCCTATATGCCCAGTTTGGGATGTTTTTGAATTTTTGGGCTCTCTCCCAGCTCATCACAATTCACAAGGTGCTCTTTTGCTTGGATTGCTTGTTATTTGGATCACTTGTTCTCACTTTCCTGGCCCCCAACAAGACATTTTCTGGCCCTTTCATACAGGGAGACTTCTGCAATCACGCCCAAAGTCTTATCCTCTGTGAATCTTCTCACCCTGCATTTTATTTATTTTTTTAAAAGATTTTATTTATTTATTCATTAGAGACAGAGAAAGGCACAGACACAGGCAGAGGGAGAAGCAGGCTCCATGCAGGGAACCCAACATGGGACTCGATCCTGGGTCTCCACGATCACACCCTGGGCCGAAGGCAGTGCTAAACCACCGAGCCACCCAGGATGCCCTCACCCTGCATTTTAATTGCTTCACTGTCATCCTTGCTATGCCATTATATTGCCAGGATTGATTCATATTGACTACTGTGTCTCAATGATTCACTGTCACTGATACACAGTTGATATTCCACTGATATATCCTAATACCCAATAAGACAAATTTAGCCCAGTACCACTGACATCTACTGGGACACATGCCAACTTTGAAAAACTTAGGATTGATTACTTTTAGGTAGATGTAAAATGTCAAATGAGCTTTGGATTATATGAAGCTTCAATCCTACTTGAACACTGAGAACGTGTGATAACATGTTATCAAATGGAAGAACTGTGAATCCCCTGACTTACACACACACAGGGAAAAAAGTCATTGAGATTTCTTCAAGGGAGTGAGGAGATGAGCTGCTATCCATTCTTTATCCTCTTTCCCCTCCCTTGCCTATTGTACAATATTTCTCCCCCACTTTGTTCCTTACTTAGGTGTTTTCTCAGAGATAAATAAGGTCTGGTCCCAGATAGTCTACCTCACTAGTTTACAAAGATCAGCTAGGGCCCTGTTGTGTGTGGGAGGAGGGATCGGAGAAAGTGTTCAGACAGAGACTAGAGGGGGGACATTGCACAGTTGACCCAACTATCCTGATTCCCAAAATACATATTAAAATTGTCTTGTTTTTAATGGCTTTGGTCCTTTCTAAGACTGACTATATCTTTTATATTTTATATATTAATTCCAATTTTATTTGTTTATTGCTTTTAAAGTCTCAGAAAGAGGTTAGGGATTTTTCAAAGATGGTTTTAACATTTCAATTGTACCTCTTACATATTCAGTAAAATTCTTCTCAAACTGTTTGTAGGCTGTCAAGTAGTGCCCCAAACAGGCTTGTCCTTGGACAGTAGTATACATTCTCATCACTAGAAAACAAGACCTTCAATCGATGCTTTTGTCTTGAGGTATCTTCATCACTGAGAGAAGATGCTATGTGCACAGGTAGCAGGTCCAGCACACAGACATCTTCACAGCCTTGATAGCATCTCTGTCCTCAGAACAGTGACTCACACAGTTACAGGATGTGGATACATACGCTGTGCAGTATTCTGCGTCTAAAAGATGAAAATGCTTTTGTTCCCAATGGAAGCACTATAACCCTGCGCAAATTTGAATGAATAAGAACCAGTGGTCCAAAGTAAGATCCACAAATAGGTCCAAGATTAGAAACAATGTGACAATCAAAACAATGCCTTTTTTCTTAGTACTCTTAAGCCATATGAATGGAGATAGAGAAAGTGTAGGAAGTTCTATTACAGCAGTGCTCATCTCCACTGAACATGCTGCTGTGACTTAAAAATATGCCCACATCCCACACCCCAATCCAACCTCCAGCCTCCTACCCAGCACCACCAGTACATGTGTCGTCATCTCCTTCCTGGTTGCCAGGGCAATGCAGGTGATGCCTGCCATATCCGAGGTAAGTGGGAGAAAACACAGGGAAAGTTCTTTTCTCTAAGTGATGTTCAAGATCCATCAAGTTGCTAGTTTTGAAGTTATTCCAGTTAATTGCCCTAATAGTTTCTGCCAGGCTCCCTTCACCTCCTTATTCCTTACACTATAAATCATGGGGTTCAGCATTGGTGTCAAAACTGAATAGAAGAGAGAGATCAACTTCTCCTGAAGGACAGAGGGGCTGGAGCGGGGCTGGATGTAAGTGAAAATCGCCATACCATAGCACAGGACAACCACTGTGAGGTGAGAGGCACAGGTGTGGAAGGCTTTCTTTCTTCCCTCTGTGGACTGGATCTTTAGGATGGTGGAGATGATCTGGATGTAGGACAGGAGAACCAGGCAGAAAGGTGTCATCAGCAGAACAATGCTAGAAACCATGATTGCAATCTCGTTGGAGGAAGTATCCACACAAGCCAGTCTGACCACAGCTAGGAGTTCGCAGGATATGTGATCAATGTACTTGTTTGTGCACATGGGCAGCTGAAATGTGATGACAGTCTGCATGAGAGAGTTCAGAGAGCCACTGACCCAGGAGGTGATGGCCAACCTAGTACAGAGCCCTCCGTGCATGATGACCGAGTATCGCAGGGGGTCACACACAGCCACATAGCGGTCATAGGCCATCACCGCCAGTAGAACAAACTCAATCCCACCCAAGCCCAGGGAGAAGAATAACTGGGCGGCACAGCTCACAAATGGGATTGCTTTATGGGCTGCAAGAAGATGTGCCAACATCTGAGGAATGATGCTTGTGGCATAAGAGACGTCAACGAGGGAGAGGTTGATGAGAAAGAAATACATGGGAGTGTGGAGTCGGCTGTCCAGTCTGATGAGAAGAATGATGAGGAAGTTTCCCAGCACTGTCACCATGTATGTGATCAAGAAGAGGACAAAGAGGGAGACCTGTGTGTCCCAGTCACTGGACAGGCCAAGGAGAACAAACTCTCTCACCCAAGTCTGGTTACCTGTTCCCATTAAAAAATCTCAAGATTATTAATCTGCAGAGAGAATCAGAAACAACAAAAACCAATGAATCAAAGAATCATAAAAATAACTTCTTACAAACACATATTGTTTTACCAGATGTTTCAGACCATTTGCTGGCCAAGATGACAGAGTCTATCCCAACATGTATTATTTCTATTCTGCATCTGAGTCAGGGTAGCACCTTTATAAGTACATGAGGTGGTCTCAGGATGAGACCACCTGGAGATAATGTTAAAGCCTGGAGATAATGCAGTGCAATTCTAGGAGCTCGCATCTTACCAACTGACTTCAGACTGAGAGTGAAGGGAGCTTGGTAGGTGACAGTAATAGGTAAAATGACAAACAATGAAAAAACAATCTGGTTGGACTAGCCTCATCATGATAAAATGAATAACTATATTACAAGAGGCAAGCACTCACGCTTTGGGAAGAAGCAGGGCCTTGTGGAAAGTTCTAGAATCAGAGACGGTAGGTTTGAAACCTAATTTAGTTAGTAGCTTTGTTATTGTGGTTCAGTGACAAACTTTTACATATGAAACAGGACAGTATTATACAACTCACGAGTACTTTCAAGCTGTAAAGTAAGTAACTTTAGAGAAAGTACTTTCTAGACTGTACTAGTATTCATAGTACTGTAGTAGTCTGAGTATTAGTAGTAACATGACCTCTGCCTTAGAGTACATAGAATAGCAAAGGAGTTTCCCATGTAAAACCTCCACAAACTCAGATATTAATGAAATTGGAGGCATTCTACGAGAGAACTGAGGGCTTCAGGATGACTGTCATGTTGAGGACCTGGGACCTTTGGTCTTTTTTAGAGCCTTGATCTCTTCAGCCTTTTGTGGGAGAGGAAGGGAAAAGGAAGTGTGATCATATCTTGTCCTTTTCTAATTTTCTTCTCAACTTGATGTTCTTAAGATTCTATCTTTTGCATATGGGCTCAGAATAAAGGAAATGACAGTGTGGATGTTTGACTTTCTATTTACATAAGAGGAAAGGAAACAAATGTTTAAGGAGCCTTCATCATTGATCAAGGCGGAGTATAATATACGTAAGAATATATGTAGATGTAGCTGGAAGGCAGCTTCTTTTGTGCTTTCCTTCATCCCAGAAAGGCTTTTAAAGTAGATCTATAGGTTACAATATCAATTTTGGGCATTTAATGTCCATTTAACAGAAACTGTTCAAACTTAAAAAAATTTTTTTTATACGATCGACTCATTTTCACTATTACACCATGCCTGTCCATCCCCCAACTTTCTTTTCCTTGGGGTGTACAAGAGAAAGATCCAACTTTCCTATACTAATGGATCATATAGTGGATATAATGGATTCCCACTGAATCAGGGGAGATATCCATTATTTGGTGTTGATAACTGATCTAATCTTTGATTTCATACTCTCTACCTCTTTTATTATCTTTTTCAACTATCTCTTTCAATAAGGATCTTATTCCTTCTTTTATCCTCTTTGCTATCCTGGGGTTTCTTTTGTTTCTCTTAACTCTCATTGACCACTTTGCCCTCATTAAAGAAAAAAATATACAACCTCTCAGTACAGGGAGAGGAATCTTTGCTATCATTCTAATTATTTCCTCTTTCACATCCAGAATTCTCAAATGATTGGTGTCCACTATTTGGAATTATTTTATCACAGAGTTCATCCCTTGAGCCATAAAAGTGAGGTTTTCACCTAATGGTTTTCACTAAATGAGGTTTTCACTAAAACGTGGAAATTATACTCAAAGGTCACTGGTAATTTTCTGGTAGCAAATATACAGGCTTTCATTTGATTTCCACTATTTAACTTTTAATAGTGTCCAGTATTTGCTCCTTCAAACTCTTGACTCTATCCTGTGCTTCTGTCTTGAGTTGCCTCTGATCTCTTATTGCTTGTCTGCATTCCTGGGGGGGATTTCTCCAAACACTCCCGCTGCATGCTATGAGGATCTGGTCAGTTTGGTGCTCACCAACTGTACATTTCTATGGCTTTTCCATCGAAGGGCTTGTAATTTCTAATTACAATCATTAGAAGGGTGATGCAGCTCACCCTCAAGTCTGTTTATCTCCTGCCCTTTCCCCTAAACGCCCAGATGGTTTCCCCAACACCAAAATGAGTGTCTGTCTCATAAATCTCTCACCAAGGCCTCCACTCACCCCCTCACACTCAGGATCCCTCCTGACTCCTTCATTTATGTCAATCCAACAAAAATTCTCCCACTTTCCCAGCACATCATGCTTGACTTTTCCCTCCTCCTCCCCACTCCATGGAATAAATCCTTTATTCATTTCCTTTATTGCATATTCCTCATCCTCCCATCATGGCATTCACACTCACACTTGCTTTCATCGTCCCACCTCATGGAGTTCAGGGCACCCTTTTAAATTTCCCTGATGCCACCTCCACTCACTCCATACTTCTACACACTTCCTCCAAGTTTATCAGGAGATATAAGTGTTTCCCCATCACTTCACCACACAAACACATCTATGATGTCTGCACATACACAGAATTAAGGTTTACCTGCACAGAAGAATTTCCACACAATCCTCAATCTGGCCTCTTTCTACTTATAATTAACTTTTATTATCTCTAGCATTTATTATCATATTGTGTGTTTTACAGCAAAGTATTTTATTAAAATAAGCTGTTACTTAAAGACTCCTAACTCGGGGAAACGAACTAGGGGTGGTGGAAGGGGAGGAGGGCGGGTGTTGGAGGGGAATGGGTGACGGGCACTGAGGTGGACACTTGACGGGATGAGCACTGGGTGTTTTTCTGTATGTTGGTAAATTAAACACCAATAAAAGTTAATTAAAAAAATAAATAAATAAAATAAAATAAAATAAGCTGTTACTACCAAAGTAACTTTCACTGATAAGTTAGCTGATTATTTTTAACTCACCAAGGCTGCTATTCATTTCCAAAGACCACTGCCTTATTTCAAAAGCCTTAATATCCAAGTATACCTTTTGTCCATACTTGTACAGTCCTTTTTGGGACTCATGGTACATAAAGCAGATTGGCCTTTGGGAAGACAAGTGCAGGAGGAAACGTGTGTTCATCAGATGCTTTTAGCATGCCCTGCAGTTAATATCATCACCTTAATACTTTGGGACTGGCTCCACTTAAATTATCTGGGTTTCTATCCTGGCCTAGGGTGGAAAATGGACCCGGTGCCAGGTGGAGACTTCAGATCTCACCACTCCTATCAGAAAGCCAGAGCTTGGTCTTCTCAGATCTAACTGATTTGTAAGATATGTAGCTCTCCCTGAACATGTATTTTTCACTGAGGTCAAAAAATGAAGGGGAAATGTGGGAATATGTGTTCCATTTGTCTGCATAAATAAGACAACAGAAATATTTTAGTACAGGGTTAGGCAGGACCACAGTTAAAGGCATGTCTATTTAGCTCTTCCTCCTGCATAGTGTATTTTATTCTGTCTTCTGAGAATTTGTTCTAACTCTGGCTACTTTACCTGTTTTGTCAGGTCCACAATATTCCTTTAATAAGCAACAAATACTATTTTACATGTTTTCTCAAAAAATCTAAAACCACTCTCTATATGTTTTGAGCTATCATGGTCTACTCACAAACAAATAATCCATGCTGTCTGCTCAGAACATAGTATTGAGGAATGACATATACTTTGGTTAATCTTCTTGGACATGAACACCTAGAAGGAAGGACTTTGTGTCTTTGTTTTATGAATTATGGCAAAGTAAGATAATTACCGTAGCCATAACAAATAGAGCACACTGCGTGACTTGGTGTGAAAGATGCCATAGAAATAGTCTATGAAAAATTTCCTCTTTAAATACTGATACAAATGCCTGAAATCTGTTCTTTTTATGTGAAACATTCATTTTGAGGACATAGTTAAGTATGAAAAACACTAAATGGAAGGCTTAAAATATATAGCAAATAATCTTTTTTTGTGAACTAGTATGTGAATGACTCTTATGTTGCAGAAAACGTCAGGGGTGAAGTATAGACAGCAAGATCAAATTTTCCCAGTTAAAATATTACCTCTCTAGACCTTAGCTAAAACTACTTCCCAGTGCCTCCTCCCATTATTCAGTAATTATTAGTTATACAAATATCAGGACTAGAATGTTCTCTCCATGACAAAGAAATAAAGACATAAAGCAGGTGAACAAATTTCTCACACAACACCTTTTATATGACAACACCCAATTTAAAAGTTAAATTTTAGCCAACCATTATGATCTTTTTAAAAAGTAAATCTATTCATTGATTCCATGGAAACGGTTATTTTTTTCTGTTATAAAGTTGATGCAAATTGTAACAAGTTAAATATTATTTTTCAACCTATTCCACTTCCACCTCCTTAAACTCAACCACAATTATTTTTCTTATTGTTTCAGTCTCCTACTACCTGATGACACCTTTAGCTGAAAGAACATGTCACCTAAACAAGATGAACAGTAAACAATTTAGACAACAATGCTTGCTAATGTTTAAGCCAGGACCGGCCTTTATCTCCATGGGGTAGATAAAATTTTGCCTTAGCTTATTCCTCCCTCCCTTTATCTGATTCTCACTCCTAACCCTTCATTTACAAGCCAAATAGTTTCACACCATCTCTGCAACTCTTTATGCCAAGCTCTACCTTCCACTAAAATGATCCATGCTCTAATAAAATTGCCCATTAGAAATATGGTAAATTCTTAGGCAGTAATTTTTGATAAAATTTGTAAACATGTGGTATTTAGGGGTCATGTAAATGAGGCATCTCCAACTCATGTGTCATGATTTACTTAAATTCTGATCAGTAGACCTGCCAGATGGGAGCCCCATCCATGTTGAGCCCCCTACAGCTCTGCAGGATGCCTGAGAGGAAGGGTGTCGCCCCATGTAACTATATGGCTTTTCGACAGAGTAGAGTGCTCTTTTAGCTCTTTCCACAACCTCCCCAGATTCCTTCTCTAATAGAGCTGATAAGGCCTTGAAGAACTATGAGCAACTGCTCATCAATTAAGACAAGACACCTGACCCACAGACAAAATTCAACAAGCACTGAAAGAATTTATACCAAGCTGGTGCCACATAGACAGGATCATTACTTGTGGTTCTCTGGAGATGTCTTCAGTTGCTGCTGCTGCTCCTCATGTTTTTAAATCACTTTTAATTGCATCTTCTTTCCATTGCTACTCTGTGGACAAACACTCCAAAATACTTGATTAAATTTTATAAGGATGGAGCTATTCAGAGTTCCACAAATGGGTGAAAGGTTTCATATATCTTCTCTATTCTCAGCATTCATTGTCAAATTCACTAACTCATGTGTAAGCATTTAAAACTAACAACACTTTCCACTTCTTTTGTCTGGCTGCTTCAATAAGTTATCTCCTCCCTCCCCTCATGTATTAGGAAGAAACAAGTATTGATTGGAACAGACTCAGGAGCTTGCACACTGTGGAAGGATTCCTCAGTGCCTCACTTTCCAGGATTATAATTCAGAACCATATTTCTTCTCACTATTCACACCAACTTGAAGAGTGCATGGATGGACAAAATATTAGATCAGCCTCAAAAATCGAATCCGAAACACTGATGCTTATGGGCAAGCCCACTACCATATTTTCCCCCTGTTCATGACATCAATAATGCCCTACAGCTAAGGGGGAAAAGTTCTTCCTCTTCTGAAAGTCTATACACATCTTTTGCAATCCTCCATTGAGTCTTAATCATATTGGCTTCCTATTTGGAGTCCTCTACAACTTCACTCCCGCAGACCAAAGTCCTGAATATAGAAACAAAGCACATTAAGGTGAGCCTCATAACCTACAGACATGTTTTGTCTTATGCGGGTCAAAAATAAACCAGACCATACATTTACACACTTCAATTGCCAATAGAAATAGCACTTTAATTTAGAGAAAGATTCATCGGATATACAGCTGAACACTGAATGTTGTATACATTTAATGCATTCATCATGGGCAGAAATATTTGCAACAACCTAATGTTTGGAACAAAAAACCCAAGGATCACTTGGGAGGGTGATCTCAAACAGGTTTTATATCTTCAGAGGTAATCAAGGTAACCAATTTGCTACTCTCCATCTAAATTTGGTGTCTGGAATTTCACAAAATCAACAATTATTGAGCCTCGGTTTCTCCAGCATATGCTGGCCTCAAATCATCTTGATGACATGTTTTATTATGGTTTCATTCGGCAAATGCTCAGCTTCTTTGTCTTGTCCCAAGTGGGGAGACTGTGGCAGTATAATTTCCTCAATCTACTGTGTCCCCACAGTGCAATCCCTACAGCCCAATCTAGAGGAACTAACCCCAAAAATGAGAGTCAGGAGACCTCCATTCTAGTCCCAATTCACATTCTGAGTGTTGTAGGACTTTGAACAATCCACTTACTCATCTTACATTTCCATCTTCCAACACTGAAAGAAAAATCAAAATATTTGGTATACAAACTCTTTGAGAAAATTGAGAAAAGAGACTTGATAATTATCAACAATTTATCTTTTTGGAAATTTAATAGATTCCTACTACATGTTCATGAATATAATACCTATCATCTTACAGATCTGGCTTGGCCTTAGGCCCTCCCCAAATATGATGCAGAAGTCCTCCTTACTATCTTCAGTTTCTTAATATTAATCATCATCTTCAGTATCTCCCCCATTTCACCCCCCCTTCTCTCTGTTAGTATATAAGTTCAGCTTTGAGAACTCTTAGAACAGTACCTGAGCCCCCTATTTCAGGAAGACAGAATCACTTTGCAACATTTGCCACACTATTTAGGGTCAGAAGATTGCAGCATTTGTGGATCACATTCCTGATCCAAAGTCCTTAACACGTCAGATCAGTTCTTTTCATGCCCCTCTAGACAGGGCTGTGTACACCCACTCTCTGTTGGTGCACCCATTCGCGCTCTCAAACACTGATTAGTGCCTGACAAACAGGCGTGTCTACCCCAGTCTAAGTTTATGTTGGTTTCTAAAGAATGCTTCCCTCCAACAAAGTCATGGACCAGAGAGATGAAGAGTCCCAGGCTCCTCAGGTTCTTGCCTAAGAACTCATCTGGGACTAGTTTACATTGTGAGGAAAATCACCACTAGAAAGTTCACAGGTGCCCCACAACTGGTTCCAACACAAACCTGGTGAGGTGCAGGAGTGTCTGAAGCAGCAACGTGAGGTTGATAGACTTCCTCAGGAGCTTTATGCATTACAGTATCCATCACTGTCACCACTCCCAGTCCTCAAGGGCAGAGTCTCCATGCTGCCCTGCTGCTCCCTCTGAAGTCTGTTCTCCACTCTCTTCAAAATCACAACAGCCCCCTGAAGCCTAGGGTCATTCTAAAAAGCCAAGGATGCCAGCTTACTGAGGTTTTAGAATATTCTCCTATATCCAAAACCTGAAGTCCAAAAAGGGTTTATACCCCCCCCCCTTTTTTTCTTACTGATCAGAAACTAGGTCTGCAATCAAACCTGGTGAAAAGACAGTAATCCCCTTCAAATCCAGGATGCCCTTGTTTGTGCTGAACGCAGGATCATTGTGCCTTACTCCTCCAAGATGCAGAAAGACCCTACTAGACCTACTGAGTGTTTTACAAGGATGAATGCACATCTGAGTACCTCTCTCATAGTACTATTGAAGTTCCAAAAATAATAACACTATGTAAAAGGATTTAAGACTCCAAATAGGATCTATAAAAATAGAGTCTGATGCTCTCCAGGGGAAAAAAAGGGGTAAGTGATGGAGATCCAAAATCATTAGTACAGTCAATTTTCTATACCTCTTCAAATTTGTAGTATTTATGAAAAGATTGAATGTAACTTTGACAGACTTCAGTCACATGACATCTCTGATATATTCTTCAGGCAACGTGCCCTAGAAGTGAATCAGCTGTCCATTCATCTCCCATTCCAATACCCAGTCACTCTCAGCATCACCATTTACACATCCACACACTTACCCAATGTCTGTAAGCATCTCCATACTCACTCAGCCACCTGTGTATCTGCTCAGTCACCCATGTGTGGAACCCCTGGTCATCCACATGCCACCTCATCTATTTGCCTAGTGCCCAGTAACTATCTCCCACACCTTCCATCCTCACCAATGTGAATATCATCCTGATGGTCCCACTTTCATTCTCCCATGTACTGTAATGTCTGAAACTATGGCACCCAGTGCCATTGATAATGTTGTGATATGCCAAGCAAGAGAAAGGGAAAGTAGAGATGCTTCTCATTCCTCACCTGAATTTCTGAACTCCCCTAGATTGACAGAGTTGGCTGGGTACTTTCTCGGAGGAAAATAGGAAAAATTCCATGACTGAGAGAACTGTAGAAACAGTGTCTAGATGGTCACATCACTGTTGCTCTCCTCCTCTCATCTGCAGGCAACAAAGGGAAACTCCCAAATTCCAGACTTTGGTAAAGACCCCACACCTCTCTCAGTTGCTCCTGCTCCAGATCCTCAGGGCCTTGTCATTCACCCTCCATCACTCAGCAGGTTATATCACTCTTAGTCGAAACATTTGTCCCATAGATAGTTCCTTTCCATTGTTAATGCTGTTGTTTTAGTATTTGCAGCAAAGTGCTAAGTAATTCAGTGCACTTCAAGGAATGATAGCCTTCGTTCTACCCAAACTCACTGAATCAGACCCTACACAGGAGGGTCAGCAAACTGTGACTTCATGAGCCTTTCAGGTGTTTCTGATAGAAGACATTTGAGAACTCCTGAGACAATTCATTCTGTAAACCATAGTCACATTAATCTATTATTATAACACTTTGTTCTACCATTATTCACTTCACAAATATTTGATCTACAGTCTCCAATGACTTGAATGCCACATCTCAACTAGCTGAGACAGAAGAGGTTCAAAGTCAACCACAACTGCAGTTTCCCCTGCTTCTCTTCCCTGCGAGGAAATGCTCTCTTCTGCCCAGGAGGGTCGTCTCATCAGTGTCTGCCTAGCAATCAAAATCGTTTCCTCAAGAGGCATTTGTGACAAATGCAATTAGATATACTATTAATCTGTAGGCTTGGTTTGCAAGATAAACAAAAAAACAATGAATCGTTTGCTCCAAACACTATGCATATAATTTGGGTAAGTTGTTTTCACATAAGCAGTTTATTTGACTTAAATTCCTTGGCTTAAATATCATTATTTGCCATTTTATATTTTACTTACCTGTGAATTATCAATCTCATCTCCCGTTTATACCTTGTCTTTTAAAACACACCTTATGGGGTGCCTAAGTGGCTCAGTCAGTCAAGTATCTGTCTTCAGCTTACCTCATAAATCAGGGGCCGAGATCCAGTCCCACATCAGGCTCCCTGCTCAACAGAAAGTTGGCTTCTCCCTCTGCCTCCCCCGTACTCGTGCTTCCTCTCTCTCAAATAAAATCTTTTTAAAACAATGAATAAAATAAATCCTTAAATGTAAGTGAAAATGTAACTGTCTGGTGCAGGATGTTTCTAGGGGCAAAACGTAGAGGGGCACAGGATACTCTGTATTTTCTGCTCAGTTGTGCTATGAATCTAACACTGCTCTAAAAACACAGTTTCCTTTAAAGGAAAAAATATGGGGCACCTGGGTGGTTCATCTGCCTTTGGCTCAGGGCATTATCCCAGGATCTGGGACCAAGTCCCACATTGGGCTCCCTGCGAGGAGCCTGCTTCTCCCTCTGCCTATGTTTCTCTCTCTTTGTGTCTCTCATGAATAAATAAATAAATCTTTAAAAAAATAAAGGAAAAATATAAAGCACTTGAACTTGTTCTAGCTTCCACTTAGGCTGTAAAATGCTGGAAAGAACATTGGTTCCCTCCTAAAACAAGAAAGGTTAAACCACAGAATCATAACTGTTCCTGAAATCATAACAAAGCTCAGATTGCAGGACAACCCAAGAGCATGAAACCTCAGGAAAGGTCAGCACATCCAGGCAGAGATAGGATGTGAGTCTTACTCACCTGCGCCAGAGCCAGGGAGGAAAACAGGGACAGCAAATAAGCCCCTGAGAATTGCTTTAACAAAGCACTGAAGTTAGAGGGTGGGTTCCTAGAAGCATAGACTGGCTGAGAGCCACAGCAAAGAGCGGTGCCCACCAGTCCTCAAGATTTTGAGACACGCTTGGGACAGGCCTCGCCAGGATGTTCAGGGAAAAGGGGGAGCCAGAGGATGCCTCCTGCATGGCGCAGGTCTGGTGGAGGCACCACAGCTGTGTTGCAGAGCCAAGCTCTGGGCCCAGGTCCTGCCTCCATCATGTAACAAAAGCCTGAGCCACTGGGGGAAGGGCAGCAAACTGTTTCCCTCAGAGGCTGATGAAGACTCATTACTGAGGGAAGAGAACAGGAAACAAAACACATCATTCTTTCATGATGGTCCTTGGGGCAGGAAGCCACTCTGTTCAGACTAGGTGCCCTCTCCTCAGTCTGCAGAGGTGGAAAGTCCCCCAAGATGGCCCCAAATCTGAGACCTGGCGACAAAGGACATGCCTGAGACTGAGAAAGAGCCAGGACAGAGGAATAAAGCCGCAGCCTCCAACACCAGGCCAGCAGGATTGAGAAACAAGACACAGCTGTGAACCAGGGCCAGGGGCAGCCTGCAGACAGACACTCTCCACGGGCAGCCTCACAGCAGAGCCGAACACTCAGGGTGGTTCAGCGACCCTGGGAAAAGCCCTCCCAGCCCTGGACACTCCACACTAGGCACAAGTCTCAATAGGGGAAAGTAATTTGTTGGTAGACGGGGATAGTCGCAGCAACACAAAACTCAAGCCCCACTCAAGCCAGGAGTCCGTGATTCCCACACTCTCCTCACCAAGCAAGACCACAGGACAGACAGATGACATGTGCCCGTTTCAAGGCATAATGCTCTTTTCCCTACATGCAAAATGTTCCATTTTCAGGCAAAACTAAAGGTCAGAGGAAAAGGCAAGAAAAATGTCAGTGTCCCTGAACCAAGAAATTAGCAGAACCAGGATCAGATGTACTTGGTGGTAGGAACTATCACAGAGGGGCTTAAAATAACTCTCACAAGTCAGTTCAAGGATCTAGTAGAAGAGATGGACGGTGCCATAAGTGCACGAGAATTTCCATAAAGATTGGAAGCTACATGGAGGGATTAAGTAGAAGTGCTGGGCACGAAGCACACAGAAACAGAAACAAAGGTTGCTTCTGAGTTGACTCAGTTGAGCTGAGAAATGATCAGTGAGCATGGGACAGAGGAGCAGGTTCAGAGGGATCACCTGCGCTGTTGACCTTGGAGAGGGGGGCGAAGGGGCAATGGCAAAGTCATGGGGGCCTGGGGAAGGCAAAGGGATCCTGCGATGAATGCTGAAGGGGAGTCCGGAGCATGTCAACTGGTTGTAGAAATGAGCATCCAGCATCTTCACGGACTTTCCTTCTTTGTGCGTCATGTGTTCATTTGTATTTTTGACCGATTTTCTGCTTTCAACCCCTTTCCTACTATTTTATATCGGACAATCCTTGGTGGTCAATTTTACAGTGAATTCCACAATTTAGGGCAGCCTGGGTGGCTCAGGAGTTTAGAGCCGCCTTCAGCCCAGGGCCTGATCCTGGAGACCAGGGATCGAATCCCTCATCGGGCTCCCTGCATGGAGCCTGCTTCTCCCTCCGCCTGTGTGTCTCTATCTCTCTGTGTCTCTCATGAATAAATAAATAAAATATTAAAATAATTCCACAACTTACAGAATATTCAGATAGGATTGTGACTTTTTATAGATCATGAGTCTATATAGGAATTGCAATTTGAGATATGAAGTGTTCCTCTGAAATCTCTTACATTTTTTAATTGAAGTATAACTGACATATTCAATTAGTTTCAGGTGTACATCATAGTGGATCAATATTTTTATATATTATGAAATGATCTCCACGATAAGTGCAGTCGCCATCTGGCACCATAAAAAAGTTATTACAATATTACTGGCACTATTCCCTACGCTATATATTGTAACTCCATGACTTATTTTATAGCTGGAAATCTGTGCCTTTCCATCTCCGTCACCTATTTCACCTGCCCAACAACCCCTCCCCACACTGGTAGCCAACAGTGTGTTCCCCGTAGGAGCCTGTTTCTGTTTTGTTTTTTAGATTCTAAACATAAGTGAAATCCTGTGGTATTTGTCTTTCTTTGACTTACTTCACTTAGCTTAATGCTCTCTAATTCTATCCTTGTTGTCACAAATGGCAAGATTTCGTTCTTTTGTATGGCTGAGGAATGCACACATGTACCACAATCTTTAACCAGTCATCTGTCGATATATCGATATCTTGGCCATTGTTAACAGTGTTGCAATGAACAGAGGGGTGCATATATCTCTTCAGATTGGTGTTTTTGTTTTCTTAGGATAAATACCCAGAAGTGGAGCTGCTGAGTCATATGATATTTCTATTTTTAATTTTTTGAAGAATCTCCGTACTGTTTTTCGTAGTGGCTGCACCAAATTACATTCCCATCAACAGTGCACAAAGTTTTCCTTTTTTTTTTTTTAAACCACATCCTCACCAAAATCTCTTGTTTCTTGTGTTTTTGCTATTAGCCATTCTGAGCAGTGTGAGATGATATCTCATTGTGGTTTTGATTTGCATTTTCCTGATGAGTGATGTGGAGTGCCTTGTCACGTGCCTGTTTTTCATCTTTTTGTCTTCTTTGAAAAAATGTCTATTCAGGTCATCTGCCAGGTTTTTATATGGGTTGTTTGTGGGGATTTTTAAAGTAGTAATTTGTATAATTTCTTTATATATTTTGAACATTAAATCCATATCAGATATATGATTGTAAATGTTTTCTCCCAGTAAGTAGGTTGCCTTTCTGTTTTGTTGATGGCTTCTTTCACCGTACAGAAAATTTTTAGTTTGATTTAGTCTCATTTTTAAAAATTTTCCTTTTGTTGTGCTTGTCTGAGACTGGTCCACAGAAATATTGCCAAGACCAATATAAAAGACCTTAATACTTTTTTTTTTCTTGTAGTTTCATGGTTTCAAGTATTACCTTCAAATCTTTAACCATTTTGAATGCATTTGCATATGGTGTAAGATAATAATCCAGTTTCATTCTTTTGTATATGGCTGTCCAGTTTTCCCAACAGCAATTATTGAAGAGATTGTCTATTCTTCTTGTGATCTATTGAAGAGATTGTCTATTCTGTTATTCTTGCCTCATTTTTCATGAATTAATTGCCTACATATGTAAGGGTTTATGTCTGGGCTTTCTATTCCATTCCATTGATCTATGCATCTGTTTTCATGCCAGTGCCATATTTTTTTGATTGCTATAGTTTGTAGTATACTTTGAAATTAGTTATTCCTTCAGCTTTGTTATTCTTTCTCAAGATTGTTTTGGTTATTCAGGTTTTTATTTTATTTTATTTTATTGTAGTTCCATACAAATTTTGGGAATCTTTGTTCAAGTTCTATGAATAATGCCATTAGTATTTTGATGGGGGTTGCACTAAATCCTCATTGGAATTGCTTTGGATAGTAACAACATTTTAGCAATGTTAATTCTTCCGATCCAAAAGCATGGAATATCTTTCCATCTTCAATTTCTTTCATCAATGTTTTATAGTTTTAAGAGTACAAGTCTTTCATCTCCTTGGTTAATTTTATTTCTAGCAATTTTATTCTTTTTGATACAATTGTAAATAGAATTATTTTCTTAATTCCTATTTCTAATAGCTCATTACTAGTATATAGAAATGCATCCAATTTCCACATGTTAATTTTATATCCTGTAGGACTATACTAAATTCATTTATTAGTTCTCATGGTTTTTGGGTCGAGACTTTAGGGTTTTCTATACATAGTATCATGTCATATGCAAAGAGTGACAATGTTACTTCTACCTTTCCAATTTGGATTCCCTTTGTTCCCCCCTACCTAATTGCTGTGGCTAAGACTTTTAATACTATGTTGATTAAAAGTGGCAAGACTGGGCATCCTTGTCTGATTCCTGATCTTAGGAATCTTAACTAACCCATAGTTAGCATCATACTCAATTATGAAAAGCTGAAAGAGAAGATGGGTTAGTTACCTATGGCCTATATTCTGCTGAGGTACATTTCTTCTGTACTCACTTTGTTGAGAGTTTTTATCATAAATGAATGTTGAATTCTATCAAATGCTTTTTTGCCTCTATTGCAATAATCATATAATTTTAATTCTTTTTAAAAATATTTTATTTATTTATTTATGAGAGACACACACAGAGAGAGAGGTAGAGATATAGACAGAGGGAGAAGCAGTCTCTCCTTGCAGGGAGCCCAATGTGGGACTCGATCCCATGACTCTGGGATCATGCCCTGAGCCAAAGGCAGACACTCAACCACTGAGTCACCCAGGCATCTTTTTATTATTATTATTCTTTATTTTGATAATGTGGTATATCACATTGATTGACTTGTAGGGGTTGAACCATCCTTGCATTCCTGGAATAAATCCCACTTGATTGTGGTATATTATCCTTTTAATGTATTGTTGAATTTAGGGCACGTGGGTGGCTCAGTCAGTTAAGTGTCTTGATTTCGGCTCAGGTCATGGTCTCAGGGTCATGAGATCAAGCCCTATATCAGGCTTCACACTCCGCATGGAGCATGCTTAAGATTCTTTCTCTTCTTCTTCCTGTGCCCCTCACCCACCATGCATGCTATCTCTCTCTCTTTCTACAATTAAAAAATGTATTGTTGAATTCAGTTTGCTAACATTTTGTTGAGCATTTTTGCATCACATTCACCAGGGCTATTGGCTTGTCATTGTGTGTGTGTGTCTTTGCTTTTTTGGCATTAGGGTTATGTTGGCCTCACAAAATGAGTTTGGAAGCATTCCTTTCACTTCATTTTTTGGGGGAATCATTTGAGTAGAATAAATATTAATTTTTCTTTAAATGTTTGGTAGAACTCACCTGTGACAATGTCTGGTTCTAGACTTTGGAGGTTTATCAAATAAAATTCATTTTAACTACTTGTAATTGGTATATTCAAATTGTTTCTTTCTGATGCATTCTTAGAAGGTTGTGTTCCTAGGAATTATTTATTTCTCCTGGGTTTTCCAATTTTTTGTCATATAATTATCCATAGTAGTCTTATATGATCCTCTGTATTTCTGTGGTGTCAGTTGTAACTTGTCTCTCATTTTGATTTGAGTCTTCTGTTTTCTTAAGTCTGACTAGAGGCTTGCTACTTTTGCATGTCTTTTCAAAGAATCATATTTTCATTTCATTGATATTTTCAATGGTCTTTTGTCTCTATTTTATTTTTTCTCTTCTGATCTACATTATTTCCCTCTTTCTACTAACTTTGGGCTTTTTGTGTTCATCTTATAGTTCATTTTGGTATAAATTTAGATTGCTTTTTGTGGGGTTTTCTTGTTTCTTAAGGCAGGCTTGTATTGCTAAAAACTGCTTTTTTCCATTAAGACTGCTTTTGCTAAAAAAAAAAAAAAAGACTGCTTTTGCTGCATTCCATTATTTTTAGAAAGTTGTGTTCCCATTCTCATTTGTCTCAAGTATTTTTCATTTTCCTCTCTGATTTCTTCACTGACTCCTTAGTTGTTTACTAACATGCTGTTTAGTGTTCATGTATGTGTTTCTTCAGTTTTCTCATAACTTATTTCTAGTTTCACAATATTGTACTTAGAAAACATGTTTGACATGATTTTAATCTTTTTTAATTTATTGAGACTTGTTTCATAATCTAATATGTGATCTATACTAGAGAATGTTCCATGTGTATTTGATTTTAGCATATGTGCTGCTGAAGTAAGCACTCCATGTGTACTTGAGAAGAATATAGATCTGCTGCTTTGGGGGAAAATGTTCTATATGTATTGATATGTTGTTTAAGTCCAATGTATCCTTATTGAGTTTCTGTCTGGATGATCTATCCATTGATGTAAATGGGTATTAAAGTCCTCTACTACTATTGTAAAAATGTTGATTTCTCCCTTAATATCTATTAATATATGTTCGATATATTTAAGTGCTTTTATGTTGGGAGCATAAATATTTACAAATGTTATATTCTCCTCTGGATTGACACCTTTAGTATTATTTAATGCCCTTATATTTGTTACAGTCTTTGTTTTAAAATCTGTTACTACTTCAGCCTTTTCATTTCCATTTGCCTGGAATCTCTTTCTATTCCTTCACCTTCAGTCTGCATGTATCTTTATTTTTTGTTGTTGTTGTTTTATTTATTTATTTGACAGAGAGAGCACAAGCAAGGGAAGCAGCAGGCAGAGGGAGAGGGAGAAGCAGGCTTCCCACTGAGTGGGGAGCTCCATGGATCATACCCTGTAATCATGACCTGAGCTGAAAGCAGACACGTAACTGACTGAGTCAATTACACGTGCATGCATGTATCTTTAGATCTAAAGTGAGTCTCTTGCGATGCCTGGGTGGCTCAGCAATTGAGCATCTGCCTTTGACTCAGGGTGTGATCCCAGAGTCCCAGGATCGAATCCCACATCGTGCTCCCTGGGAGAAGCCTGCTTCTCCCTCTGCCTATGTCTCTGCTTCTCTCTCTGTGTGTGTGTCTCTCATGAATAAATAAAGAAAATCTTTTAAAAAACAAACAAGTATCTTGTTGTCAGGATATAGATGGGTCTTGATTTTTAATCCACTCAGCTTCCCTATGTCCTTTGATTGGAACATTCAGTCCATTTAGATGTAAATTAACTATTGACATATATGCATATGTCACCATTTTGTTTATTATTTTCTGGTTTATGTAGTTCTTTTCTGCTCCTTTTATATTCTTTCAGTCTCTTTCCTTGTGGTTTGATGGTTTTCTTCAGTGACATTTTTGGGTTGCATTCTCTTTTTTTTTTTGTATATTTAATACAGGGTTTTGGTTTGTTGCTACCATGAGGAATATATACATATGTATGTATATGTGTGTATGTGTGTGTGTGTAAAATCATTCTATTTTTAGCTGAAAGTCAATTAAGTTTGAACATATTCTAAACCAATTTTGAAATCTGTTAAATCACATGATTTGACTTGATTTTTTTTTCTTTCCCCATTGCCACTACTTCAGTTCAGATTCCTCTAATATCTCAATAGTATCACTCAAGCAATCAGCCAGTTGGTCTCCTGGCCTCTAATTTCTTCTTCCTCTGAATCATTTTCAAGAGTGATAATTCAAAGATGTAACTTTTTATTAAGCCACCCCTGCTTAAAAATCTTTTCTACCTTCATAATGCTATTAAAATTAAAAGATAGTTTGGCATTTGGTGCCCTCAGTGATGTGACCCTTTTATACCTGCCTGCTTCATCCTCACTAATTCTTCAATCTTCTCTGCCCTGTAAATGAGCTTCAAGACATTTTTTTTAATTCTTGTGCACTCCGCCAGCTCTGTAACTTTCACTAGTTGTTAATTTGCTTGAGTTGTTCTCATCTCAAAAACTCATTTTCACTTTCCTGATCTCCACAAGGACCTTTTCTGATTATTTCATACAGGACTATTTCTGCAATCACCCCAAAAGCTCACTACCTGAGAAACTTATTCACATTGCATTTTAGTTACTTCATCATCTATCATCCCCACTGTGTAGTTACATTATGGTCAGGAACGATTCATATTCACTATTATGTGTCAAGGATCATTCAATGTTACAAACACGTACTAGAATTTCCATTAAAATTTCTTGAATTAACACCAAGAGAAATTTAGCCTACTACCATTGATATCTTTTGACAATCTACCTGTATCACACATTTTAGAACTGGATTATTTTAGATTAAATTAAAATATCAAATGGGCTCTGGATTAAATGAGACTTCACCTCTTGTCACTGAGATTGTGTGATACTGTGTTCAGAAAGGAGAGAACTACAAATCTGACTTACACAAGACACAGGATGAAAGGACTTTGAGATTTCTTCAAGGGAGTAAGATGAGCTGCTATCCATTCTTTATCCTCTTTCTCCTTCTTTGCCTATTGTACGATATTTCTCCCCCGCTTTGTTCCTTACTTAGGTGTTTTCTCAGAGATGAGGTCTGGTCCCAGATAGTCTACCTCACTAGTTTACAAAGATCAGCTAGGGGCCTGTTGTGTGTGGGAGGAGGGAATGGAGAAAGTGTTCAGACAGAGACTAGAGCGGGGGACACTGCACAGTTGACCCAACTATCCTGATTCCCAAAATACGTATTAAAATTGTCTTGTTTTTCAATGGCTTTGGTCCTTTCTAAGACTGACTATATCTTTTATATCTTATATGTGAATTCCAATTTTATTTGCTCATTGCTTTTAAAGTCTCAGGAAGAAGTTAGTAATTTTTCAAAGATTAGACAGTTTTAACATTTCAATTGTACCTCTTACATATGCAGTAAAATTCTTCTCAAATTATTTGTATGCTGTCAAGTAGTACCCCAAGGAAAATGTGGCTTTTCCTTGGCCAGTAGTAGCCTTGTACAAACACCTTTAGTTATATTCCTATCACTATAAAACAAGACGGTCTGTGATGCTCCTTTCTCAAGGTAGCACTCAGACAAAATACTATGTGCACAGGTAGCAGGTCCAGCACACAGACATCTTCACAGCCTTGATAGCATCTCTGTCCTCAGAACAGTGACTCACACAGTTACTGGATGTGGATACATATGCTGTGCAGTTTTCTGCATCTAAAAGATGAAAATGCTTTTGTTCCCAATGGAAGCACTATAACCTTGCACAAAATTTGGATGATTAAGCACCAGTGTTCCAAAGTAAGATTCATGAATAGGTCTCTGATTACAAACAATGTGACAATCAAAACAGCAAACTGTACTTTTTGTTCATCACTCTCAGGACACAAGAATGGAGATTGAGTAAGGGTGGGAAGTCCAGTTCAGCAGTGCTCATCTCCACCGAACGTGCTGCTGTGACATAAAAATATACCCATATCCCACACCACAATCCAACCTCCAGCCTCCTACCCAGCACCACCAGTATATGTGTCATCATCCCCTTCCTTGTTGCCAGGGCAATGCAGGTGATGCCTTCCATATCGGAGTTAACTGGGATAAAGCACAGGGAAAGTTCTTTTCTCTAAGTGATGTTCAAGATCCATCAAGTTGCCAGTTTTGACGTTATTCCAGATAACTGCCCTAATAGTTTCTGCCAGGCTCCCTTCACCTCCTTATTCCTTACACTATAAATCATGGGGTTCAGTACAGGCATCAAAATGGCATAGAAGACAGAAATCAACTTCTCCTGAAGGACAGAGGGGCTGGAGTGGGGCTGGATGTAAGTGAAGATGGTCATGCCATAGCACAGGACAACCACTGTGAGGTGAGAGGCACAGGTGTGGAAGGCTTTCTTTCTTCCCTCTGTGGACTGGATCTTTAGGATGGTGGAGATGATCTGGATGTAGGACAGGAGAACCAGGCAGAAAGGTGTCATCAGCAGAACAATGCTAGAAACCATGATTGCAATCTCGTTGGAGGAAGTATCCACACAAGCCAGTCTGACCACAGCCAAAATTTCACATGATATGTGATCAATGTACTTGTTTGTGCACATGGGCAGCTGAAATGTGATGACAGTCTGCATGAGAGAGTTCAGAGAGCCACTGACCCAGGAGGTGATGACCAACCTAGTACAGAGCCCTCCGTGCATGATGACCGAGTATCGCAGGGGGTCACACACAGCCACATAGCGGTCATAGGCCATCACTGCCAATAGAACAAACTCAATCCCACCCAAGCCCAAGGAGAAGAATAACTGGGCGGCACAGCTCACAAATGGGATTGCTTTATGGGCTTCAAGAAGATGTGCCAACATCTGAGGAACAATGCTTGTGGCATAAGAGACGTCAACAAGGGAGAGGTTGGTGAGAAAGAAATACATGGGAGTGTGGAGTCGGCTGTCCAGTCTGATGAGAAGAATGATGAGGAAGTTTCCCAGCACTGTCACCATGTACATGATCAAGAAGAGGACAAAGAGGGAGACCTGTGTGTCCCAGTCACTGGACAAGCCAAGGAGAATAAACTCTCTCACCCAAGTCTGGTTTTCTGTGTCCATTAAAAAACATATGATTGTTAATCTGCAGAAGAAGACAGAAATAGTAGAAACTATTGAATTAAAGAACCATAAGAATAACTTCTTAAAAGAATGCATATTGCATATGACCTTCAGCCTTAGCCAGATGCTTCTGATCATGCATACAGTATAACGACAAGCTTGATCCTGATATACATTATATCTACTCTATGTAAGAGGGATAATCCATTCCTTCAAAATGACAAGACAGTCTTAGGGATTTCACGGAGGCCTAGAGATAACGCAGTGTGATTTTAAGAGCTCTATTTTTTAACTTACCATAGTTCCCAGGGCAAGAGGTGATTATATGTGATAGTGGGGGATCAAGTTATAGACAATGAAGATAAACATGATCAAATTCAAGAACATGGGCGCCTGGTGGTTCAGTCGGTTAAGCGTCTGCCTTCAGCTCTGGTCATGATTTCAAGGTCCTGGGATCAAGCCCCACAACTGCTCAGCAGGGAGCCTGCTTCTCTCTATCCCTCTGCCTGCTGCTCTCTCTGCTTGTGCTCTCTCTCTCTCACTCTGTCAAATAAATAAATAATATATTTAAAAATATAAACATAAAAAGTTCAACCTCTTAAAAAAGTCAAGGACCACATTACACATATCTACTACTGCACTATCTACTACTATGATAAAAAAAAGTAAACAACTTACCCAAAAAAGTGGGAGAAAGAAGGCCTCTTGGTGGCTCAGTTGGTTAAGCATCTACCTTCAGCTCAGGTCATAATCTCGGGGTCCTGGTATCACACCCCACATAGGGCTGCCTGTTGAGCAGGGAGCCTGCTTCTCCTTCTCCCTCTGCTGCTCCCCTTGCTTGAGCTCTCTCCCTCTCTCTTTCTCTCTCTCTCAAATAAATAAATTTTGAAAGATCTTTTAAAAAAAGGAGAAAAAGATTCAGATGTGGAAGATATATAGTACAAACATGGCCAGTGTCTCACAGACAGATCTGGAATTTGAGTGCCTGGATATGAATCCTCTCTTATGACATACCTGATACGTGATTAGGTTTTCCTATATAAAATGTGATAATGTTGCATAATTCAGGAGTAGATTTAAGGTAATATGTAAATAATCTATTAGGAAGTTGCTTATAAACTGTTACTGGTAACAGGACTTCAGCAGTATTCAGTGCTAGGAATTGTTAACATGAGTTCTTCCCCAGAAAGAGAAACAAATATACTTGTCCTCACATCCCCTCCATCTTATGCTCAGTACTAGAATAATCATCCTAAAATACAAATTTAATCAGACCACTTTTGCACACATACCGATTTGGGATATCTGTCTACAGAATTAAGAACACCATGGACAGAGGAGTATCCAAACACTCATTAAAGAGAACCTGCTCTAATTTTTATTAATTTTAGCATTTATTATCAGAACTGTTTTAGAGCAAAGTGTTTTACTAAAGTATCTTGCTAATACTTAAATGCCTTGCATGGATATGTCAACCAATTATTTTTAACCCATCAAAAGTATATTTATTTCTAAAGTCAATTCCCTTGATTTTATTTTATTTTTTTAAAGATTTTGTTTATTTATTTGAGACACAGACAGAAAGAGGCAGAGACACAGGCAGAGGGAGAAGCAGGCTCCATGTAGGGAGCCCAACATGGGATTTGATCCTGGGTCTCCAGGATCATACTGGGCTGAAGGCAGGCGCTAAACCACTGAGCCACCCAGGCTGCACAATTCTCTTGATTTTAAAATAATTTAAGTTCAAAATAATTGATATCCATAAATGCCTATCTTCTACAGTTATAGAGTCTCCTCTTGACCTCTCAGGAGATTAAGAAAATAGAAATAGCATCTATGTTTGAAAAGCCAAATGAAGGAGGAAATATGGGTCTGTCGGTTGATTTTAACACTTGCAGTACACACTATTTTCATACTTCTTTGGATCAGCTTTCACCTAAATAGAGCTAGATTTCTAGTTTGTCCTCAGATACACAATGAAATAATTGGTTCACAGTGTGCTACTCATCCAAACAGTTTGTGTTGAAAAGATATAGCTTGGTCTTCTCAACTCTGATCCCCAAACTTGTACTATTTGTTGATGTCAATTGATAAGACAGACTTTTGAGATTATTTGTTCCATTTTTCTCAGTAGAAACAAGATGCCCAAATCCTTCTCAGAGAGGACACAACTCTTGTTTAAAGCCAGATGTGAACAATGAACACCGCTAAGAACCAGTCTAGATAGCTCCTACTCTTGTACAAGACTATTTTGTGTTCTCTCCTCAGTATTTGTCCCGACTCTAGCTGCTTTTTCTGTAAGTACTTAGTATTCCTTTAATAAATAATAATAAACTAATCCTCTTTAACATCATTTGGGTCATATCTTCCTCATATGCAACAATCCTCAAATGACACTTGTCTATGTATGTTTTGAGATTTGTTTACTCAAAACTGAGCGATTTAGGCTGCCGGTTTAGACTATAGCATTTAAAAATGATGTAACTGGGGAGTTCACCTCCTTAGACATGAGCACCATGCAGAAAACCTTTTCAGATTCTTATGTTCTATGAATTGTGATGGGTATAGGATAATTATGGTGACCACAATAAAGAGAACACAAAATGACATAATATGAAGTTGCCATTGAAATATTCTGTTTTAAATTTTCTCCTTCTTGACCTATCACGAATGCTTGAAATTCCAATAATAGTAATTTACCCCTTTTATGTTGAAATTGTTCTCTTTGTGAATTTTGTAGATGTAATTATTCTAAATAGAGTTTTTAAAATACCAGGAGAAAACTGACACACTTACAGATGGAGAAGGGATCAGGAATATCACTGCAATTACAGGGAAAATCAGGTCTCAGGCATTGATGCAGACATCAACTCTTCATTGTTAAAATAGAAACATTGGCCCCAGTTAAAGTACCTCCATGTGCCTTCTCCCATTATCCAGTTATTATTACAAATAGCAAATAGAACCAAAATGCTTTCTCTCTTGGAAAGAAGGGATATGCAAACAAAAACCAAGTGTTCAGATTCCTAATCCAACACACTTTATCTAATTAATACAACTAATCAAAAAGCTCAACTTCAGCAGTTATGGTTTTTTCTTTAAATAAAGAAAATCTGTCCATTTGCCTGAAATCTATGTGACCTTGTGCATTGGGGAGCTTGTCAGTCTTGGTTGGGACAAGTGAAAATCCCAAATACAGAAACAGAACACAAGAAGGTAGGTCCCACAACCTGCGCCTGCAGATAGGGCTCTCTCATGCTGCTCAAAGTGACTCAGAGCCATACCTTCAACAAGGTGAACTGGCCATAGAAATGGCACTTCCATGTAGAGAGAGATTTCTCTGACTCCCGAATGAAGAGTTAGTTGATGGCCACAGTGAGAGCATCCATCCTGAGCAGGAGTACTTGCATCATCCTAACCTATGAAAACAGATGAGTCACGGGGGGCTTGGGTGGTTGGTATCTCAAAGGTGGGTTTGACATCCTGAAAGAACAATTACTTTATTCTCTTTGTGGTCTGGTGAACTTCTTCTAGCCTGCCTTGGTTACCTGACTTTTCACTTCCTCTGAGACCATTTCCCAAGTCCCAGTTTCCCAAACATATATGAACCTGACACTCACTTTTGGCAACATATTGTATCATGGTCTCCTGTAAAGCCTTGTCTTCTTTATACTTCTTGTTCCCTGTGGCTAAGACTAGGGTTTTCATGGCAATACAATTCCCTCTGTCTAGCAAGTCTCCATGGTGCAATCCCCATAGCCAGTTCTAGGGAAACCAACCCTGGGATGACCAGAATCTTGCCTCCAGTTCATTGTCTGAGTGTCAGGGGTCTATGAGTAGGCCCTTAATTGCCTTACATCTTCATTTATCTGTTACAAAAAAAGTAAATCATAATATAGTCATTATCAAACCCTTCAGAAAAAATTGAGATATGAGGATTTAGAGCAAGTGATAATGTATCTTTCCTGAAAATGTAATATAATATAATACTCCCACATCCTGCTAACCAATATCAAAACCTAATGAAAGATTTTCTATTTCTGGGCTTCTTCCCTAATGGTCTTTCTCTCTGTGTGTCCATACTAAGCTTTGGAATTGAGAATACATATTACCCAAGCTTCACGCTCCTGCAAAGCATTGCAATGCAGAGCATTTCACCACATTTGCTATAATGCTTAGGATGAGATTTCACCAGTCCTGTTTCATGCCCCTGACCCAAGTCCCTAACAAGTCACATCATTTCTGTCTCTGTCCCTGCCGAGGCCACACTCCCACAGGCTGTGGATGCCTCTCAGATGTTAATCAGTGCTGACAAAGGAGATGTGTCTGTTTTCCTCTAGATGTAAGCTGGTCTCAAGAGCTCTCCCTCCAGCACAAGGATGGACCACAGGAAGAGACACCCCAAATTCCTTGGGCCCCAGGGCTCCTCAGTCACCCGGGACTACTTGCCATTGCTAGGGACACTACTGGGAGGACACGGACAGGAGCTAGAAACAGCTCACACACAGACCTAATGAGCTTTGGCAGCAGCTGCATTTGCAGGGGAGGGCTGACACATTCCCTCCAGGAGCCTCCTGCATGGCAATGTTAATTGCTGCCACCACTCCCAATGCACAGGACAGGGCCTCCACCCTGCCCTTCTCCCTATGGAAGGTTCTTCTCTATCCCTCTGCCTCTCACATCTTCATTGCAGCTTTAGGCCATTCTAAAGAGTCAGAGGAGCCAGCCTTCTGAGGTTGGAACATGTCCTCCTAGAGCCCAAACCAGATTTTAGCCTTCAAGACCCCAGTCCAGGGAACAGTGACTGGGGCTGCATCTAAATCTGGTGGAAACACCCATTCTCCCCTTCTGGCTCCAGATGCCCTTACTTCTCCTTCTGGAGACAGGAGAGATGTGCTTCCCTCCCCTGAGACACGTGCAGTGTCCAGTGGGCTTCTCTGGCCACTGCAAGTATGATGGATATCCTAGGACATTCCTCATGGAGTTATTTAAATAGCATTCCTCATGGTACTATAACAGCATCACATAGATAGATTTAAATATCTAAATGTACAAAAAGTTGATAAAGGAAGCATTAGCAACTACTGAAAAAATAAAATGGAAAAGAATTAAGATCATCTAAGATCCTTGACAGAGGTGATTTTTTATCCCTCTTCAAACTCTATTTTTAGTTTAACTTTGTTTTTATAGAGATTATAGCTTTATATGCTGTTGAATGAAATAATACAGAAGTAATTCATGTGCTGTTTGCCCAGTTCCCCCCAAGGGTAACAACTTACAAACCTATAGTACAATAAGATAACATGATATATAATAGGCTATAAGTCTACAAATTATTACATGCTTTGATAATATGATATTGTGATATTATTTATACCACAAGATTTTGGCATCAATATAGTCAAGATACAGAATATTCCATCACACAAGAATCCCTCATGTTCTTCGTTCATTGCCACACCTCCTTCTGTGCAGCCCCCACCCTCTCCTTGATTTCTGGTAATCACCATCTGTTCTCCATAATTTTGGCAATTGAAGACTTACATATTAATAGAATAATAGAGAATATCCCTTCTGGGGCTAGCTTTTTAACTCAGCATAATTCTCTAGAGATTCATGCAGGTTGTTGTGCATATCAAACATTCGATCCTTTTCATTGTTGATGAGTATGCTATGGTGTGTATGTACCACCTTTTGTTTAACCATTCGCAGGTTGAAAGACATCCAGATTATTTCTGGTTTGGAAATATTATCAACAAAACTGCTATAAATCCTGAGGTTCAGGTTTTTGGGTGACTATAGTGTTCATTTGAATGGGAAAAATCCCCAGGAGTACAATGGTGGGGTTGCATGGTAGTTGTATATTTAGGTGTTCGGCTTTTTGCTCTGCTCTGTTTTTTAAGAAACTACCAATCCATTTTCCAAAGTGTCTGCGTCATTTTATATTCTTGTCACCAATGTATGGATGTCCAGTTTGTCCTCATTCTCATTAGCATTTGGCATTGTCACTATTTTTATTTCATTTGCGTTTTCCGAACAGTTCTAAGTGTTGAAAGTCTTTCTATGTACTTATTTACCATTTGTCTATCTGCTTCAGTAAAATGTATCTTCATGTCACTTTGGATAGTTTGTCCTGCTGCTGTTGAACTTTGAGAATTCCTTATGTATTCTAGATAGTAGTCCTCAGTTGAATATGTGGTTTGCAAATATTTTCTCCAGCCTGTGCCTTAACTCTTCATTGTCTTAACACAGTCTTTCTCGGGGTAGAAATTTATAAACTTGGTGAAATCCAATTTATCACTTTTCATCTTATAACACATGCTTGTATCATATCTAAGGAAACGTTGCCTGCACTAGATTGCAATATTATTCTCCTATGTTTTTTTTTTCTAAAAATTTATAGTCTTGTAAGTCTGTAATGCCTTGAGTGGTAACTTTTTCATAAGCTATGAGATGGAGTTATTCTGGACTTACAAATTCTATACATGGTTAGGATTGCACATAATTATTTTATTTTTGAGCTCTTGCGTGAACATGCTCATGGAGACATTGAGCCAGGATATAATGGCCAATGTAGTACAGGGCCTTCCATGTATGATGACTGAGTATTGCAGTGGTTCACATATAGCCACAGACCCGTTATAGGCCATCATTGCCAGTAGAACAAACTCAAACCCACCCAAACCCAGGGAGAAAAATAACTGGGTGGCACAGCTCACAAATGAGATTGCTTTATGGGCTGCAAGATGATGCACCAGCATCTGAGGAATGATGCTTGTGGCATAAGAGACATCAACGACAAAGAGATTGGCAGGAAAGAAATACATGGGAGTGTGGAGTCGGCTGTCCAGTCTGATGAGAAGAACGATGAGGAATTTTCCCAGCATTGTTACCATGTATGTAATCAAGGAGAGAATAAAGAGGGAGACCCCTGTGTCACTGGACATGTTGAGAAAATGAATTTTCTCACACACATCTGGCTTTCTATCCCACTAAAAATTGTGATGATTCTTAAACTGCAGAGAGAGAGTCAGATATAACAGAAGCTGTTGAATGAAAGCATCATGAAAGTAACTTCTCATATAATAACATGGTGTATACCCCCGGCCAGACTTAGTCTGATGTTTCAGATCATTCATGATCCAAAATGAGGTGTGATCCCAACAGGTAGTATATCCACTCTGCATCAGAGTCGGGCCAGCACCTTCCTAAGAACACGAGTTGGTCTCAGGGAGACACAGGGAAAGCCTGGAGATAACGCAGTGCAATTCTAGGAGCTCACATCCCAGAAACTTACCATAAGGGCAAGGAGAGAATGGTAGGTGACAATTGCAGGTAAAATGATAAATGATGAAGAAAACTTGGTTAGAAAGTGTTTTTAAAACTACCTTACATATATCAACTAGACCCATCATAATGAAATGGGTGAATTTATTACAAAAGGAAATATTGGGAAGAGTCAGGTCCTAATGGAAAGATCTGGAATTAGAAAACCTAGATTTAAAATTTAATTTTATTCAGCAACTCTGTTATTTTGATTCTGTGATGAAATGGTATGTATGAAACAGATAATATGACGTAACTTACAAGTACATTTAAGCTGAAATGTAGGAAACTTACGGAGAACATCCTCATGAACTGTTAGTGCTAGGACTGCGGTATTAGTATGGGTATGAGCATTAGTATGACCTCTGCCTTCAGGGAACTAGCAAACAGGATTTCCCCCATGCTCACCCTCTGAATATTCAGATATAAATAATATTGGAGGCATCTTTTAATAGGTCTGAGGGCTTAGGGATGACTGGGAAGCTTCGAGGGCCATTTGTCTTTTTGATAAACTTTGGTCTCTGCATTGGATAGGATGCGGTAGGGATTATAATTGTATCTTGTTCTTTTTTTCCCCCATTTTCAACTTGTTGCTGTTAAGAATCTACCCTTTGTATATGGCATCCAAAGAAGAGAAATAAGAGTATAGATTATTAGACTTTCTCCAGACAAAAGATGCAGGGAAAGCACATGTTTACGGACCCTTCTTCACTGGCAGAGAGGAGAGTAAGAATTCACTTAGCTGTATATTACAGTGGGGTCTTCTTCATTTTCTTTGCTCAAGAAGCACTTTTTCAGTAGAACTATATAGTATAATATCAATTTTGAAAATAGAACAGTTTCCTTCCTAAAAGATTTTTATAGGACAGACTCACTCTCATTAATACTCTGTGCCTAGCTGTTCACTAACCATCTTTTTCCCCAATGTGCAAAAGTGGGGATAAAGGGAGCAGGAGGGCTTGAAAGTAGAAACAGACCTGCCTGCCCATCATTAAACCCATGGATGTCCTGCTAGGGTCTCTGAGCAGAAAGGTGAAGAACTGTCTACACTTCAATTCTCTAACTTGTTAAACAAAAACAAACACACACAGGGGGCCCCAAAATGCCTATCTCTTTCATGGTTCAGCCACATACATTTTCATAAACTCTGCTGATGTCCTCCTCTTAACCTGATCTCCTCTTTCAACTGTTCCTCCTCTTAGCTCCATCACGATCTCTCCACCCTTCACTTGGCTTTTCTTCAATGGTGGTCAGACCAAAAAAATATATATATATCTACTTGCCTCAAAAATGACATTCAAATTTAACTCTAAAACCTCAAGGAAAAAATATGTTAACTGTTGTTGAATTTTAACAAATCTGCAACAGAAAGTAGACATTTCTTTTCCATTCATTTGGCAAGCACTTGTGAAGTGTCATTGCTGCTAGAGGCTGAGATTTCAAAGTGAATATCATACCTCCCGACTCGTAAGCTCATGTGGATGAAAAAGACATAGAACAGATTGTCATCCCATCACTGTCCCCTCTTCCAAGTACGAGTCTCCTGGAGAACAAGCCAGCACATGACTCACTCTGCTCCTCTCACCTACCCCACACATCTCTCTACAACAGCCCTTGTCTTGTGACAGATGAGTGACAGTGTCACATCTTAGAGAAACCAGCAGATTCATAGTAAAAACAATGCCTGATAAAGGGCTAGTTTCCAAAATCTATAAAGAACTTATTAAACTCAACACCAAAGAAACAAACAATCCAATCATGAAATGGGCAAAAGACATGAAGAGAAATCTCACAGAGGAAGACATGGACATGGCCAACACGCACATGAGAAAATGCTCTGCATCACTTGCCATCAGGGAAATACAAATCAAAACCACAATGAGATATCACCTCACACCAGTGAGAATGGGGAAAATTAACAAGGCAGGAAACAACAAATGTTGGAGAGGATGCGGAGAAAAGGGAACCCTCTTACACTGTTGGTGGGAATGTGAACTGGTGCAGCCACTCTGGAAAACTGTGTGGAGGTTCCTCAAAGAGTTAAAAATAGACCTGCCCTACGACCCAGCAATTGCACTGTTGGGGATTTACCCCAAAGATTCAGATGCAATGAAACGTCAGGACACCTGCACCCCGATGTTTCTATCAGCAATGGCCACAATAGCCAAACTGTGGAAGGAGCCTCGGTGTCCATCGAAAGATGAATGGATAAAGAAGATGTGGTTTATGTATACAATGGAATATTACTCAGCAATTAGAAACGACAAATACCCACCATTTGCTTCAACGTGGATGGAACTGGAGGGTATTATGCTGAGTGAAATAAGTCAATCGGAGAAGGACAAACAGTGTATGTTCTCATTCATCTGGGGAATATGAACAATAGTGAAAGGGAATATAAAGGAAGGGAAAAGAAATGTTGGGAAATATCAGGAAGGGAGACAGAACATAAAGACTCCTAACTCGGGGAAACGAACTAGGGGTGGTGGAAGGGGAGGAGGGCGGGTGTTGGAGGGGAAGGGGTGACGGGCACTGAGGTGGACACTTGACGGGATGAGCACTGGGTGTTTTTCTGTATGTTGGTAAATTAAACACCAATAAAAGTTAAAAAAAAATAAAATAAAATAAAATAAAATAAAATAAAATAAATAAATAAAATCTCAAAAAAATAAAAAAAATAAAAATAAAAAAAATAAATAAAAACAATGCCTGCTTTGAATCCTACATCTCTTCTGCTGCCTGAAGTGTAAAGCAAGCTACTCAGCCTCTTTATTTTTTCATCTCTAATAAATGGTCAATACAGATGGTGTAAAGGGGTGTTGGTAAAATCAAGGAGTTGAAGGTCAAGTTGCTGCATAAGACCCTGAACCAGGGCAGGTGTCTTGTCATTTAGTGATAATATGCAGCAGACTTCATGTTCGTGATCACATTCTGGATCTTATTCCTTCATTCATTCCCCTCCCTACCATCTTCAGATTTCTCTTGTCCCTGCTTTTCTATGACCAAAAGCAAAACAAAAGAAAAAGACAAAAAGAGAGAGAGAGAGAGACACCAAAGGGAGAGAGAACTATATCCTATGTAATTGCCATTCTAGCTCTTACTCCATTTCACATCTCAAACTTTTGGTGTATGCTTTCTAGATTCATTTCCTTGTAACATGCATCCTAACATCACGGAAATTTCCACCCTCCTTAGACAATAGAATTTTCAAATTAAAAATACTAATAACCTGCTGATTCCACAGATTTTTATCTATTTCATTCTTCATTTTAACAGTGTCAAGTATTTTAACCCTTAACTCTATCCTGTGCTTCTCTACTGAGTTGCCTCTGATCTCTTATTGCTTGTCTGCATTCCTGGGGGGATTTCTCCAAACTTTCCTGCTCCACTGCTGGGAGAATCTGGTCAGTTCTGTGCTCACCAACTATATTCTTCTATGATTTTTTTTTCCCTTGAAGGGCATGTAATTTCTAATGACAACTATTGTGATCAACTGTGTGCAGCTCACCCTCAAGTCTATGTTTATCTCCTGCCCTTTCCCCTGATTGCCCAGATGCTTTCCCCAACACCAAAATGAGTGTCTGTCTCATAAATCTCTCACCAAGGCCTCCACTCACCCCCTCACACACAGGATCCCTCCTGACTCCTTCATTTATCTCAGTCCAATAAAAATTCTCCCACTTTCCCAGCACATCATGCTTGACTTTTCCCTCCTCCTCCCCACTCCATGGAATAAATCCTTTATTCATTTCCTTTATTGCATATTCCTCATCCTCCCATCATGGCATTCACACTCACACTTGCTTTCATCGTCCCACCTCATGGAGCACAGGGCACCCTTTTAAATTTCCCTGATGCCACCTCCACTCACTCCATACTTCTACACACTTCCTCCAAGTTCATCAGGAGATATAAGTGTTTCCCCAACACTTCACCACACAAACACATCTATGATGTCTGCACATACACAGAATTAAGGTTTACCTGCACAGAAGAATTTCCATACAATCCTCAATCTGGCCTCATTCTACTTCGAATTAACTTTTATTATCTCTAGCATTTATTATCATATTGTGTGTTTTACAGCAAAGTATTTTATTAAAATAAGCTGTTAACATTCACTTATATTTTAGCTGATTATTTTTAACCCACCAAGGCTGCTATTCATTTCCAAAGACCACTGCTTTATTTCAAAAGCCTTAATATCCAAGTATACCTTTTGTCCATACTTGTACAGTCCTTTTTGGGACTCATGGTACATAAAGCAGATTGGCCTTTGGGAAGACAAGTGCAGGAGGAAATGTGTGTTCATCAGATGCTTTTAGCATGCCCTGCAGTTAATATCATCACCTTATTACTTTGGGATCATCTCCACTTAAATATAGCTGGGTTTCTGTCCTGGCCTAGGGTAGAAAATGGACTCGGTGCCAGATGAAGACTTCAGATCTCACCACTCCTATCAGAAAGCCAGAGCTTGGTCTTCTCAGATCTAACTGATTTGTAGGATCTGTAGCTCTCCCTGAACATGTATTTTTCACTGAGGTCAAAAAACAAAGGGGAAATGTGGGAATATTTGTTCCATTTGTCTGCAAAAATAAAGTAACAGAAACCTTGTAGTACAGGGTTAGGCTGGCAACTGGTATTCAAAACCAGTGTTGAAGAATAACCATAGTTAAGAGCCACATCTATTTAGCTCTTCCTCCTGCACAGTGTGTTTTATGCTGTCTTCAGAGAATTTTTTTTAAGGATTTTATTTTATTCATGAGACACACACACACACAGAGAGAGAGAGAGAGAGAGAGAGAGAGGCAGAAGGAGAAGCAGGCTCCATGCAGGGAGCCCGACGTGGGACTCGATCCCGGGTCTCCAGAATTACACCCTGGGCTGAAGGCGGGTGCTAAACCGCTGAGCCACCTGGGGATCCCCCATCCTCTGAGAATTTGTTCTAACTCTGGCTACTTTACCTTTTTGCTAGGTCCACAATATTCCTTTAATCAACAACAAAATCCTATTTCACATCTATTGAGTCACATCATATTCATACTCAACAAATCTGAAACCACACCTCTACATAGGTTTTAAGATACCATAGTCTACTCACAAACAATCCATGCTGTCTGCTCAGAACATAAAACTAAAGAATGACAGACTCCTTGGTTCATCTTCCTTATGGAAGCATTTTTTCATTCTTGCATTTTATGAATTATGGTGGATATAGGGTAATTAATGGCCATAACAATGGAGCACACTATGTGACCTAATAAGAAGGGTGCCATAGAGATATTCCATGAATGATTATCTCCTTTATTTTTTTAAAAGATTTTATTTATTTATTCATGAGAGACACAGAGAGAGAGAGAGAGAGGCAGAGACACAGGCAGAGGGAGAGGCAGGATCCATGCAGGGAGCCTGATGTGGGACTCAATTTGGGGTCTCCAGGATCAGGCCCTGGGCTGAAGGCGGCACCAAACCCCTGAGCCACCTGGGGCTGCCCTTATTATCTCCTTTAATTACTGTTACTAATGCCTGAAATCTGTTACTTTTATGTGGAATATTGTCCTTTCAGTGAAATGTTTAAATATAAACTGATATCAAGTGGGAGGTTTAAGTGATAAAGTACCAAACCTTACTGTGAACTAGTATATGAACAGCACTCACATGTAGGAAGAGTTAAGGGTAAGGTATGGGACAGCAAGACCAAATTTTGTCAGTTGGAATATTATCATGTTAGACCTTAGATAAAACTACCTCCATGTGCCTCCTCTCACTATCCAGTAATTACTAGTTACACACATAGCAAGACTGAAATGTTCTGCTCTTCATAACAAAGAAACAAAGTGCAAAAATAGACATACAGATTTTTCCCTCAACTCCTATTACACGAGAAAATATACCTAAAGTTAAATTTTAGTCAACCTTTATATACTACTTTTAAAAAAAGGAAATGTATTCAAGATTCCATGGATAAGCTTTCTGGATTATAAGGTTGAGAGTGTTCAACATCTCTACCACCATAAATTCAACTGCAAGTGTTTTTCCTATTGTTTCAATCTCTTATCACCTGATAACATTTTTCAGGTGAAAGTATATGTCACCCGAACAAGATGAACAGTGAACAATTCAGACAATGCCGCTTGGTGTTATTAAATCCAGGACTGTCTTTTATGTCCGTGGGGTAGAAAAAAATTAGCCTTAGCTTATTCCTGGCTCCCTTTATTTTGTGTCTGTCTTCTAACACTTCATCTATGAACAAATACTTTCATGCCAACTCTGTAACTCCCTATACTAAGGTCTGCCTTTGAGTAAAATATTTCATGCTCTAAAGTTGCCCTTAACAAATTTTAAATTAAATTAAATAGCCTTTTCCTCTCTCCATCTGAAAAAGAATATCAGCAAAGTTGAAATCTTAAGTCAAGTTAAATATATTTCTAATAGGTAATTCTCAGGGAGTAATTTTTGGTAAAATTTGTAAACACGTGGTATTTGGGAGTCCTGGAAATGAGGCATCTCCAGCTCATCTGTCATAATTTACTTAAACCCCAACCAGTAGACCTGCCAGATGGGAGCCCCGTCTATGTTGAGCCCCCTACACCTCTGCAGGATGCCTGAGAGGAAGGGTGTCCCCCATGTAACTATATGGCTTTTCAACACAGCGAAGTGTCCATTTAGCCTTTTCTACACTCTCCCCAGAACTGATAACGCCCTGAAGGACTATGAGCAAATGCTCATCAATTAAGACAAGAAATCTGACCCACAGACAAAATCTAACAAGCACTGACAGACTTTTCACGATTCTGGTGCCACATAGGATCATTACTTGTGGTTCTCTGGAGATGTCTTCAGTTGCGGCTGTTCCCATTTTAAAATCACTTTTAGATTCATTTAGTTTCCATTGCTAATCTAGGGACACACACTCCAAAATATTGGATTAAACTCTGCAAACATAGAAGTATTTAGGGTTTAACACACAGGTCTCTCTTCTATTTGCAATATTCATTGCCACATCACATTTCCCTGCCCCGATGAGTGCTTTATACACTTAAAACTATCCAACTTTCTCCACTTCTTTTGGCTGGCTACTTCAAGAAATTATTTTTACCTTTTTAAATCTACATTACAAGGGGAGAATTTTTATTTGAACAGATGAGATTGCACACTATAGAATATTTCCTCAGTGCCTCACTTTCCAGGATTATAAATCAGAGCCATATTTTTTCCCACTATCCATGCCAATTCGAAGAATGCGTGGATGGACAAAATATTATCAGCCTCAGAAATCCAGTCTGAAACACTGAGGCTTATGACTGAGCCCACTAACCATTTACCCCCCCCCAGTAGTTACATCAATAATGCCCTACAACTATGGGGGGAAGCTTTCTCTCCTCTGAAAGTCTATGCACATCTTTTGCAATCCTCCATCAAGTCTTAATCATATTAGTTTCCTATTTAGAGTCCTCTACAATTTTACTGCACAAAGTCCTGAATATAGAAACAAAGCACATGAAGTTGAGTCTCACAACCTATAGACATGTTTTGTCTCATGCTGGTCAAAATACACAAGAACCACTACTTCACACACTTGACCATCAAAAGAAACAGCACTTTAATTTATAGGAAGATTCATCTGAGCCATGGCCAATACTTAGTTATTGTATATAGTTAATGTATCCATCACTGGCAGGAATACATGCACCAACCAAATGTTTTATGTTTTAATGGTTTTACATCCTCAGAAAGCAACCAGTTTGCTATTTCCCACCTGGACTTGGTGCCTTGCATTTCACATTATTGCCAAATATCGAGACTCAGTTTTTCTGATATATGCAATCCTCAAATCATTTTGATGACACATTTTATCATGATTTCATTCAATAAATACTCAGCTTCTTTGCATGACTTGTCCCTAGAAATGAGACTACATACAACAATTATAGTTCCTTCAATCTATACAGCCCAATCTAGAGGAACTAACCCCAAAAAGGAGAGTCAGGACATCTCCATTCTAGTTCCAGTTCACATTCTGAGTGTTGTAGGACTTTGAATAATCTACGGATCTTACATTTCATAACACTGAAAGGAAAATCAAAATATTTGGTATACAAACTCTTCGGGAAGATTGAGAAGGAATTTCATAGTTACTAACAATTTATCTTTTTTTTGGAAATTTAATACACTTCTATTACATGTTCATGAATATTAATACCTAAACTATCATTTTATAGATCTGGCCTTGTCCTCTAGGTGCCCCCCTAAATATGGTAAAGTCCCTCCTAGCATCCTCAGTTTCTTTTTTAAATTATTTTTAAAGATTTTATTTATTTATTCATGAGAGACACAGAGGGAGAGGCAGAAACATAGGCAGAGGGAGAAGCAGGCTCCCTGCAGGGAGCCCAATATGGGACTCCATCCCAGGACCCCAGGATCACGACCTGAACTGAAGGCAGATGTTCAACCACTGAGCCACCCAGTGCTCCCAGCTTTTTTAAAAAATTTAAATTCAATTCAGTTAACATATATTGTATTATTTGCTTCAGAGGTAGAATTTAGTGATTTATCAGTTGCAATATAATACCCAGTGCTCATTACATTAAGTACCCTCCCTGATGTCTATCACCCAGTGACCCCATCCAACCCCCCACCCCCCCTCCAGCAACCCTCAGTTTTTCTACAATTAAGCGTCTCTGATAGTTTGTATCCCTCGATTTCATCTTATTTTATTTCTCCTTCCCTGATAGTTTGTATCCCTCGATTTCATCTTATTTTATTTCTCCTTCCCTTCCCTATGTTCATCTGTTTGCTTCTTAAAGTCCACATGAGTGAACTCATATGGTATTTGTCTTTATCCGACTGACTTATTTCATTCTAGTTCCATCCACGTCATTGCAAATGGCAAGATTTCATTCTTTTTGATGGCTGAGTAATATTCCATAGTGTGCGCGTGTGCGTGTGTGTGTGTGTGCATGTGTGTGTGTGTGTGTGTGTATGTATACACCACATATTCTTCACCCATTTATCTGATGATGGATATCTTTCCATATTTTGGCTTTTGTGGACATTGCTGCTATAAACATTGGGGTGCATGTGCCCCTTCGAGTGACTGTGTGTATCCTTTGGGTAAACAGCTAGCAGTGCAATCGCTGGTTTGTAGAGTAGCCCTATTTTTAACTTTTTGAGGAACTTCCATACTGTTTGCCAGCGTGGCTTCACCAGTTTGCATTCCCACTAACAATGTAAGAGTGTTTCCCTTTCTCTGCACCCTAACCCACATCTGTTATTTCTGGAGTTGTTAATTTTAGCCATTCTGACTGGTGTAGAGTGGTATCTCATTGTGGTTTTGATTTGTATTTCATGTGATTTTTCAGCATTTTTTAATGTGTTAGCCATTTGTATATCTTCATTGGAGAAATGTTTGTTCATGTCTTGTGCCCATTTCTTGACTAGATTATTTGTTCTTTGAGTGTTGAGTTTGACAAGTTCCTTATAGATTTTGGATACTTGCCTCTTATCTGATAAATCATTTACAAATTGTTGACTGTTCCCTTTTCTCTGCAAAAGCTTTTTATCTTGATGAAGTCCCAATAGTTCACTTTTTCTCTTGTTTACCTTGCCTTTGAGGACATGTCTAGTGAGAAGTTCTACAGCAGTGGTTAAAGACAGTACTGCCTGTGTTCTCCTCTAGGATTTTGATGGATTCCTGTCTCACATGTAGGTCTTTCATCCATTTTGAGTTTACTTTTATGTATGGCATTAATAAAGTGGTCCAGTATCATTCTTCTGCATGTGGCTATCCAATTTTCCCAACACCATTTGTTGAAGAGACTATCTTTTTTCCATTGGATATGCTTTCCCACTTTGTCAAAGATTAGTTGACCATAGAGTTGAGAGTCCATTTCTGGGTTTTCTATTCTGTTCATTGATCTAGATGTCTGTTTTTGAGTCAGTACCATACTGTCTTGATTACTGCAATTTCTAAATATTAATCATTTTCTGCATCCCACCCCCCATTGTACTCTCTTTCTCTGAGTGTGTAATTTGGATATGAGAACCATTAGACCAGAAATGTCCCTGAGCCTCTAGCTTCAAGAAGGCATATGACTTTACATTTGCCACACTGTTTAGGGTGAGAAGACTGCAGTATCCATAGATCACATCCTTGATCCAAACTCCCTAACAGGTCAGTTAACAGGTCAGATTAGTTCTGTTTCTGCCCCTCTAGACACCCCTGTGTACACCCTTATTAGTGCATCCATCAGAGCTCTCAAACATTGATTAGTGCCTGACAAATAGATGTGTCCACTTCAGTCTCAGTTCATGTCAATTCAAAGAATTCTTCCTTCCAACAAAGTTATGGACCAGAGACATGAAGAATTCCAGACTCCTCATAGCTCCTGGCTAACTACTCACCTGGGACTAGTATACATTGTGAGAAAAACAGCTGCTAGAAAGTTCACAGGTGCCCCACATCTGGCTCCAACACAAACGTGGTGAGGTACAGCAGTGTCTGAAGCAGCAACGTGAGGCAGACAGACTCCCTCAGGAGCTTTATGTATTACACACTCCCAATCCTCAAGGGCAGAGTCTCCATGCTGCCTTGCTTCTCTCTCTGTTGTAATGGAGTCTGTTCTTCCCCATTCTCAACCACAGGAACCTCCTGAAGCCAAAGGTCATTCTAAAAGAGGAGATGCCAGTTGTCTGAGACTCTAGGATATTCTATAGCCCAAATCTGACACTTAGCACTTATGCCCCTATTCTACTGAGCAGTGATTAGGTCTGCAACCAACCCTGGTGAAAAAACAGTCATCCATTTTGGCTCCAGGATACCTTCACTTCTCCTTCTGAACACAAGAGCACTGTACCTCACTCCCCTGATATCTCTGCAAAGAGCCGACTGGTCCTGCTGCAAGCTTTACAAGGATGGATCCACACCTGCGTACATCTCTGAAGGTTCTATTCAAGTTTTAAGAACAGTAACATCACATACAAAGATGTAAGATTTCAAATAACATCCTAAAAGGGGATGCAGAAAATATTAAGATTTATGTTGAGACAAAAAAAGAAACAGGAAAATGTCACGGAAATTCTCAACAAAGAAGTACAGAAGTGTTAGTTTTCCATACCTTCCCAAATCTTTAATTTTTATGAATACATTAAATGTAAAAGTCACAGGATGCAGTCACATAACATCTCTGATATACTCTCCAGGCATCATGTACCCTGTAAGTAAATCGTTTGTCCACTTATCTCCCATTCAAATACCCACTCTCAGAATCGTCATTTATATATACACGCATTTACCCACTGTCTATAACCATCTCCATACTCACTCAGCCATCTGCTTATCTGCTCAGCCAACCACGTATGCAACCCCTTATCATCCACATATCACCTCATTTATTTCCCTAATGTCCTATAGTTATCTCCCACATCTTTTATTTTCACCAATGAGATTATCATCCTGCTTGTCCCCTCTTTCATTTTGCCATGTTACTATAACATCTGATACGATAGCACCCAGTGACTTTGACAGTGCTTCTGTGATATTCTAGAAAGGGAAAGGGAAAAGAATAGAAAGGGAATACAAAGGGAAAGTAGAGATGCTTCTCATTCCTCACCTGAATTTCTGAACTCCCACAGTTGACAGAATTGGTTAGATACTTTCTCTGAGAAAAGTAGGAAAAATTCCATGGCTGAGAGAACTGTAGAAACAGTGTCTAGATGGTCACATCACTGTTGCTCTCCTCCTCTCATCTGCAGGCAACAAAGGGAAACTCCCAAATTCCAGACTTTGGTAAAGACCCCACACCTCTCTCAGTTGCTCCTGCTCCAGATCCTCAGGGCCTTGTCATTCACCCTCCATCACTCAGCAGGTTTTATCACTCTTAGTCGAAACATTTGTCCCATGGATAGTTCCTTTCCATTGTTAATGCTGTTTTAGTATTTGCAGCAAAGTGCTAAGTAATTCAGTGCACTTCAAGGAATGATAGCCTTCGTTCTACCCAAACTCACTGAATCAGACCCTACACAGGAGGGTCAGCAAACTGTGACTTCATGAGCCTTTCAGGTGTTTCTGATAGAAGACATTTGAGAACTCCTGAGACAATTCATTCTGTAAACCATAGTCACATTAATCTATTATTATAACACTTTGTTCTACCATTATTCACTTCACAAATATTTGATCTACAGTCTCCAATGACCTGAATGCCACATCTCAACTAACTGAGACAGAAGAGGTTCAAAGTCAACCACAATTGCAGTTTCCCCTGCTTCTCTTCCCTGCGAGGAAATGCTCTCTTCTGCCCAGGAAGGTCATCTCATCAGTGTCTGCCTAGCAATCAAAATCGTTTTCTCAAGAAGCATTTGTGACAAATGCAGTTAGATATACTATTAATCTGTAGGCTTGGTTTGCAAGATAAACAAAAAAAATAATGAATCGTTTGCTCCAAACACTATGCATATAATTTGGGTAAGTTGTTTTCACATAAGCAGTTTATTTGACTTAAATTCCTTGGCTTAAATATCATTATTTGCCATTTTATATTTTACTTACCTGTGAATTTTCATGCACATATCCCACTTATACTTAGTCTTTTAAAATATACCTTTAAAAGTAAGTGATTATGGAGGTGCCTGGCTGGTTCAGTCGGTAGAACATGCAACCCTTGGTCTCAGGGTCATGAGTTTGAACTCCATGTTGGGTATGGAATCTACTTAAAATAAAATTAAAAAAATAAAAATAAAGGTGAGTGAAAATGTACCTCTCTGGAGCAGGACATTTCTAGAGGCAAAACAGGGAGGGGCACAGGGAGTATATGTGTACTCTCTGTATTTCCTGCTCAATCGTGCTATGAATCTAAAACTGCTCTTAAAAACACAGTCTCCTTTAAAGGAAGAAACATATAAAGCACTTAAGCTTGTCCTAGCTTCCACTTAGGCTGTAAAATGCTGGAAAGAACATTGGCTCCCTCCTAAAACAAGAAAGGTTAAACCACAGAATCATAACTGTTCCTGAAATCATCCCAAAGCTGAGATTGCAGGGGAACCCAAGAGCATGAAACCTCAGGAAAGATCAGCACATCCAGGCAGAGATAGGATGTGAGTCTTAACTCACCTGGGCCAGAGCCTGGGAGGAAAACAGGGCCAGCAAATAAGCCCCTGAGAATTGCTTTAACAAAGCACTGAAGTTAGAGGTGGGTTCCTAGAAGCATAGACTGGCTGAGAGCCACAGCAAAGAGCGGTGCCCACCAGTTCTCAAGATTTTGAGACACGCTTGGGACAGGCCTCGCCAGGATGTTCAGGGAAAAGGGGGAGCCAGAGGATGCCTCCTGCTTGGCGCAGGTCTGGTGGAGGCACCACAGCTGTGTTGCAGAGCCAAGCTCTGGGCCCAGGTCCTGCCTCCATCATGTAACAAAAGCCTGAGCCACTGGGGGAAGGGCAGCAAACTGTTTCCCTCAGAGGCTGATGAAGACTCATTACTGAGGGAAGAGAACAGGAAACAAAACACATCATTCTTTCATGATGGTCCTTGGGACAGGAAGCCACTCTGTTCAGACTAGGTGCCCTCTCCTCAGTCTGCAGAGGTGGAAAGTCCCCCAAGATGGCCCCAACCCTGAGACCTGGCGACAAAGGACATGCCTGAGACTGAGAAAGAGCCAGGACAGAGGGATAAAGCCGCAGCCTCCAACACCAGGCCAGCAGGATTGAGAAACAAGACACAGCTGTGAACCAGGGCCAGGGGCAGCCTGCAGACAGACACTCTCCACGGGCAGCCTCACAGCAGAGCCGAACACTCAGGGTGGTTCAGCGACCCTGGGAAAAGCCCTCCCAGCCCTGGACACTCCACACTAGGCACAAGTCTCAATAGGGGAAAGTAATTTGTTGGTAGATGGGAATAATCGCAGCAACACAAAACTCAAGCCCCACTCAAGCCAGGAGTCCGTGATTCCCACACTCTCCTCACCAAGCAAGACCACGGGACAGACAGATGACATGTGCCCGTTTCAAGGCATAATGCTCTTTTCCCTACATGCAAAATGTTCCATTTTCAGGCAAAACTAAAGGTCAGAGGAAAAGGCAAGAAAAATGTCAGTGTCCCTGAACCAAGAAATTAGCAGAACCAGGATCAGATGTACTTGGTGGTAGGAACTATCACAGAGGGGCTTAAAATAACTCTCACAAGTCCGTTCAAGGATCTAGTAGAAGAGATGGACAGTGTCATAAGTGCACGAGAATTTCCATAAAGATTGGAAGCTACATGGAGGGATTAAGTAGAAGTGCTGGGCACGAAGCACACAGAAACAGAAACAAAGGTTGCTTCTGAGTTGACTCAGTTGAGCTGAGAAATGATCAGTGAGCATGGGACAGAGGAGCAGGTTCAGAGGGATCACCTGCGCTGTTGACCTTGGAGAGGGGGGCGAAGGGGCAATGGCAAAGTCATGGGGGCCTGGGGAAGGCAAAGGGATCCTGCGATGAATGGTGAAGGGGAGTCCGGAGCATGTCAACTGGTTGTAGAAATGAGCATCCAGCATCTTCACGGACTTTCCTCCTTTTGCGTCATGTGTTCATTTGTATTTTTGACCGATTTTCTGCTTCTTTCACCTCTATCTCTTACCATTTTATATACAGTTGTTCATGGTGGTAAATTTTGCATTTTACTCCATGATTTACACAATATTCATACCAGGATAATGACACCTTAGAGGAAGTGTGGGGTACACATAGGAATTGCAATCAGGGGAAGTGCAGTGTCCTTCGAAACCACTTTTTTTTTTCAAAGATTTTCTTTATTTACTCATGATGGACACAGAGAGAGAGAAAGAGAGAGAGAGAGAGAGAGAGGCAGAGACACAGGCAGAGGGAGAAGCAGGCTCCATGCAGGGAGCATGACGTGGGACTGTATCCCTGGTCTCCGGGATCACACCCTGGGCTGAAGGCGGCGCTCAACCACTGAGCCACCCAGGAGTCCCCAAAATCTCTTTTAGATGATGTGACTTGGCTCGACTTTTTCTTTTTCATTCAGATTCTTCTAATGTCTCAACAGTGTCACTGGAGAAATCAGCCAACTGGTCTCCTGGCCTATAACCTCTTTTTCCTCCAAATCATTGCCAAGAGTGATCATTCTAAAATGTAAATTTTATCAAGTCATATCCTTTTTTAAAAATCCTTGCCACCTACACATTGGTTTTAAGTAAAATTAAAATATAATTTGGCATTCAATGCCCTTTGTGATCTGACCCTCTTTACCTGCCTCCTCCATCCTCATTACTTCTTCTTCTCTGCCCTACAATCATGGCTTCAGGGAATTTTGAACTCTTGTACTCTCATCCAGCTCTATTTTTTTTCAGTGGCTGTCTCCTCTTGGGTTGTTGTCATCTCGGTAACTTGTACTACTTTCCTGGTTGCCAGCTGAACTTTTTCTGGTCTTTTCATACAGGAAGACTTCTGCAATCATCCCAAAGGCTTACTCTCTATGACTATTCACCCCACTAGTTTACAAGGAGCAACTAGGGTCCCGTGTATATAGGACGAGGGATGATGTGTTCAATACGAAGACTAGAAGGAGACAGTGCATAGATACCCTCCTTCACCGAATGCATATAAAGCTGTCTTATTTTTCATTGGTTTTGGATGAGCAGACTATCCCTTCTAAAATTAACTAGAGCCTTTATATTTTATATATTATATCAAAATTTATGTATTATTCTGTATTTAAAGTCTAGTAAAAGACTTAATATTTATTTCAGAAATAGGGTTGCTTAACATGTAAATGGTACTCCTTACATATGTAGTAAAATTCCTCTCAAACTGTTTGTATGCTGTCAAGTAGTGCCCCAAACAGGCTTTTCCTTGGCCAGTAGTAGCCTTGTACGAACACCTTTAGTTACATTCTCATCACTAGAAAACAAGATCTTCAATCGATGCTTCTGTCTTGAGGTAACTTCATCACTGAGAGAAGATGCTATGTGCACAGGTAGCAGGTCCAGCACACAGACATCTTCACAGCCTCGATAGCATCTCTGTCCTCAGAACAGTGACTCACACAGTTACAGGATGTGGATACATATGCTGTGCAGTTTTCTGCATCTAAAAGATGAAAATGCTTTTGTTCCCAATGGAAGCACTATAACCTTGAACAAAATTTGGATGATTAAGCACCAGTGTTCCAAAGTAAGATTCATGAATAGGTCTCTGATTACAAACAATGTGACAATCAAAACAGCAAACTGTACTTTTTGTTCATCACTCTCAGGACACATGAATGGAGATTGAGTAAGGGTGGGAAGTCCAGTTCAGCAGTGCTCATCTCCACTGAACATGATGCTGTGACATAAAAATATGCCCACATCCCACACCCCAACCCAACTTCCAGCCTCCTATCCAGTACCACCAGTACATGTGTCATCATCTCCTTTCTGGTTGCCAGGGCAATGCAGGTGATGCCTGCCATATCCACGTTAAGTAGGAGAAAACACAGGGAAAGCTCTTTTCTCTAACTAATGTTCAAGAACCATCAAATTGCCAGTTTTGACGTTATTCCAGATAACTGCCCTAATAGTTTCTGCCAGGCTCCCTTCACCTCCTTATTCCTTACACTATAAATCATGGGGTTCAGCATTGGTGTCAAAACAGCATAGAAGAGAGAGATCAACTTCTCCTGAAGGACAGAGGGGCTGGAGCGGGGCTGGATGTAAGTGAAAATCGCCATACCATAGCACAGGACAACCACTGTGAGGTGAGAGGCACAGGTGTGGAAGGCTTTCTTTCTTCCCTCTGTGGACTGGATCTTTAGGATGGTGGAGATGATCTGGATGTAGGACAGGAGAACCAGGCAGAAAGGTGTCATCAGCAGAACAATGCTAGAAACCATGATTGCAATCTCGTTGGAGGAGATGTCTACACAGGCCAGCCTGATTACAGCTAGGAGTTCACAAGATATGTGATCAATGTACTTGTTTGTGCACATGGGCAGCTGAAATGTGCTGACAGTCTGCATGAGAGAGTTCATAGAGCCACTGACCCAGGAGGTGATGGCCAACCTAGTACAGAGCCCTCCGTGCATGATGACCGAGTATCGCAGGGGGTCACACACAGCCACATAGTGGTCATAGGCCATCACCGCCAGTAGAACAAACTCAATCCCACCCAAGCCCAGGGAGAAGAATAACTGGGCGGCACAGCTCACAAATGGGATTGCTTTATGGGCTGCAAGAAGATGTGCCAACATCTGAGGAACGATGCTTGTGGCATAAGAGACGTCAACGAGGGAGAGGTTGGTGAGAAAGAAATACATGGGAGTGTGGAGTCGGCTGTCCAGTCTGATGAGAAGAATGATAAGGAAGTTTTCCAGCACTGTCACCATGTATGTGATCAAGAACAGGACAAAGAGGGAGACCTGTGTGTCCCAGTCACTGGACAGGCCAAGAAAAACAAACTCTCTCACCCATGTCTGGTTATCTATTTCCATTAAAAACTATGAAGATTATTAGTCTGCAGAGAGTCTTGTACTCAGAGAGTACAAGCAGCTGTTGAATTAAAGAACCATAAGAATAAAAAAAAAAAGAACCATAAGAATAACTTCTTCAAAGAATGCACATCGTAATAATCTGTCGGAACTAGATATTTTTTATCATATGGACCAAGATCATAGGCTTAATCATAATACTCATTGTATCTACTTTACATAAAAGAGGAGACATGCACCTTCATAAAGACAGGGTGTGATCTCAGGGAGTCAGTTAAAGCCAGGAGATCAAACAGTGCAATTTTGGAAGTTTAATATCTCTCCTGTTTACCTGAGTTTCCAGGGCAGGAGGGAAATGTAGATGACAATGGGTGGTAAAGGAAGCAATGACAGCAAATGTGGGTCAAAGTTCAAGGACAACCCTACATGTATCTAGTGCACAAAAGATGATGAAATGTATAAATAAACTACAAAAGAAAAAAGTTGGAGGAGTGAGATATATACTGCAAATAAGGCTGGTGTCTCATGGAAAAATCTGGAATTGGAGAAGGACAAACATATGGTCTCATTCATTTGGGGAATATAAATAATAGTGAAAGGGAATAGAAGGGAAGGGAGAAAAAATGGGTAGGAAATATCAGAAAGGGAGACAGAACATGAAGACTCCTAACTCTGGGAAAGGGGTGGTGGAAGGGGAGGAGGGCGGGGGGTGGGGGTGACTGGGTGACGGGCACTGAGGGGGACACTTGACAGGATGAGCACTGGGTGTTATTCGGTATGTTGGCAAATTGAACACCAATAAAAAATAAATTTATTATTTTAAAAAACCTGGAATTAAAGAACCTGAATATGAATCTTGTTTTAATGACTTAAAAGAGATGAGATTGAGTTAGACATTTAAACTTTTACATACAAAACGGGCAACATTGCATAACTCACAAGTGTTTAAGCTCAAATGGAGATAACCAAGGGGAAAGTACTTCATAAACTCTTCCTGGCAGTAGCAACTCTGTTTATGGGTGAACTATAGCAGGAGCCCGACCTGGCAGAGACAGAGTAACAAGTGCTGTGCTCTCCTCTCATATCCTGTCCATAATTTCAGACATTAAAAAAAAAAAAGGAAGCAAAACCTTTAGAAGATTTGAAATCTATTGGGCAGGAAAATAAAGGTCTTTTGAGAATTTGGTGTCGTTGATCTTTGGAAGGAGAGAGAGAAGAGTGCTCATTTCATCCTCCTTTTTTCACTTATTCTGACTTGTTTTTTTATTTTTCTACAACTCTAGCTCTTGTGTATAGTCTCAGTAAAAAGGACAGTATGGAAATGGCTTTCTTTGGCTTTCTATAAAAGGAGGAAGAGTAAACAAATCTGTTTAGTTTTGTTGACTATTTAGCAGATCTGCATAGGAAGTAGACATTTGTTTTTGATTAATTTGGAAAATATCTTGAAGTCCCATCTTTGCTGGATGTTGGGATTTCAAGGGCAGTATTATGCTTCCCTTTACTCCTAATGCTCAAGTGGAAGAAAAAGACACAGAACAGATTGTCTTCCCATCACTGTCCCCCTGTTGCATGTGCAAGCTATTTGGACAAGGCAGCCCATGACTCACTCTGCTTCTCTCACCCACCCCACACATCTCTCTACTACAGCCTTAGTCTCATGACAAATGAGTGACAGTGTCACATCCCAGAGAAAGCAGGACCTTTAAAGCCTGGAAGTTCTTGCTTTAAATACGCTCTCTCTTGCTTGCTGAAGGCGAGAGCAAGCTACTTAGCTTCTCTTAACTTTATATTTTTTTAATTTATAACATGTGGGAAATATTGGCCAAATGAAAGGGTCATTGGTGAACTCAAATGTTTGAAAGATGTACGGTTGGTCCGTCAGTGACACTTTGTGAGGATAGCTGGTTGACCTTTCATTTCACTTTGATCACCTTTGGGATCTTATTCCTTCATTCATTCCCCTTTCTACTATCCTGGGTTTCTCTTGTTCCTGGTTGATTCCTTTTCCCTCATTATAAAAACCCAATTGTTGCTACATGATTACTCTGAGTCTCTCTTCCTTTCACACCCAGAGTTCCCAGATGATTGGTGTCCACTTGCAGGGTATATTTCCTCACAACATTCATCCTTCAAGCCGTGGAAATCTAGTTCCCATCTTCATGAATCCATGGATACTGCATTCTTGAAGGGCATTCATGGCTTTCTAATCATCAGATTCAGAGATCTTATTCTACTTTATTTCTTTATTGTTTAAACAATTGAACTGTTTGTTCCTTCAAACTCTCCACTGTATGATACTCTTCTGTCCTGATTTTCTTCCAAACTAATGTTTTTGTCTATAGTCTTTGATAATTATTTTAAACTCTCCTGCTGTGTTACTCTGAGGATTTTTCTAAGGTTCTATGCACAGAACTTGTGCTCTTCCTATAGCTACTGCTTGAAGGACTTGTCTCTAACACTGGATCTTCCATCTCAAGCCCACAGTGACCTCCTGGACATCTCTACAAAGTCCAGATGCTTCTTCAGAGCTTAAGGAATGATTCCTAAATAGCTCACCATTGATTCAACTCATATCTCCACAAGCCGTATGTGCACCAGGCTCCGTTACCTCTATCAATAGGCTAATAAAATTATTCCTCTCTCCCAGGACATCACGTTTAATTTTTCCTTCTTCCTTACACTCCACAAAACAAATTCTCTTCTTTCATTGTTCAATCACAAATCTCTCACCTCCCCCTTCAACTTCATTCACACTGCTAATATACCACCACTGCCCTGTCTCTTTCTATCTACTTGCTTTTGAATCTCACTGAGCCAGCCTATGTCCACTGCTGCTAATACTTAATTACCTTTCATGGATACATTAGCTAATTACTTTTAACCCATGAAATAGTTAACATATACTTCTAAAGTCCTTTCCCTTGGTTGTAAATTTTTTTGTTTTAGTTAATTGATATCAAAATATTTCTGTTTTCTACAGTGATAGAGTCCATTTCTGAACACCTGGTAGATTAATAAATTAGAAAAAAATCTATGTTTATTCTTTTTATGTGGAAATTATTCTATTTGTGAATTTTTTAGATGTAACTATTCCAAATGGGATTTGAAAGATATAAATTATCTGACCTTATTGTGCTTTGAAAATAGGTCACATAATTAGAAAACTGAGACCCTAACAGATGGAGGAGACACCAGTAGTAACACTGAAATTATAGGAAAAATCAGGTCTCAGGCATTGATACAGACATCAACTCTTCATTGTTTAAATAGAAACATTGGCCACAGTTAAAGTACCTCCATGTGCCTTCTCCCATTATCCAATTATTAATACAAACAGCAAATAGAACCAAAATGCTTTCTATCTAGGACAGAAGGGATATGCAAACAAAAACCAAGTGTTCAGATTCCTAATCCAACACATTTTATCTAACTTAATACAACTAATCAAAAAGCTCAACTTTAGTCAGTTCTTTAAACAAAGAAAATCTGTCCATTTGCCTGAAATCTATGTGACCTTGTGCATTGGGGAGCTTGTCAGTCTTGGTTGGGACAAGTGAAAATCCCAAATACAGAAACAGAACACAAGAAGGTAGGTCCCACAACCTGCGCCTGCAGATAGGGCTCTCTCATGCTGCTCAAAGTGACTCAGAGCCATACCTTCAACAAGGTGAACTGGCCATAGAAATGGCACTTCCATGTAGAGAGAGATTTCTCTGACTCCCGAATGAAGAGTTAGTTGATGGCCACAGTGAGAGCATCCATCCTGAGCAGGAGTACTTGCATCATCCTAACCTATGAAAACAGATGAGTCACGGGGGGCTTGGGTGGTTGGTATCTCAAAGGTGGGTTTGACATCCTGAAAGAACAATTACTTTATTCTCTTTGTGGTCTGGTGAACTTCTTCTAGCCTGCCTTGGTTACCTGACTTTTCACTTCCTCTGAGACCATTTCCCAAGTCCCAGTTTCCCAAACATATATGAACCTGACACTCACTTTTGGCAACATATTGTATCATGGTCTCCTGTAAAGCCTTGTCTTCTTTATACTTCTTGTTCCCTGTGGCTAAGACTAGGGTTTTCATGACAATACAATTCCCTTTGTCTAGCAAGTCTCCATGGTGCAATCCCCACAGCCAGTTCTAGGGAAACCAACCCTGGGATGACCAGAATCTTGCCTCCAGTTCATTGTCTGAGTGTCAGGGGTCTATGAGTAGGCCCTTAATTGCCTTACATCTTCATTTATCTGTTACAAAAAAAGAAAACCATAATATTGTCATTATCAAACCCTTCAGAAATAATTGAGATACGAGGAATTAGAGCAAGTGATAATGTATCTTTCTTGGAAATGTAATATAATACTCCCACATCCTGCTAACCAATATCAAAACCTAATGAAAGATTTTCTATTTCTGGGCTTCTTCCCTAATGGTCTTTCTCTCTGTGTGTCCATACTAAGCTTTGGAATTGAGAATACATATTACCCAAGCTTCACGCTCCTGCAAAGCATTGAAATGCAGAGCATTTCACCACATTTGCTCTAATGCTTAGGATGAGAAGATTTCACCAGTCCTGTTTCATGCCCCTGACCCAAGTCCCTAACAAGTCACATCATTTCTGTCTCTGTCCCTGCCGAGGCCACACTCCCACAGGCTGTGGATGCCTCTCAGATGTTAATCAGTGCTGACAAAGGAGATGTGTCTGTTTTCCTCTAGATGTAAGCTGGTCTCAAGAGCTCTCCCTCCAGCACAAGGATGGACCACAGGAAGAGACACCCCAAATTCCTTGGGCCCCAGGGCTCCTCAGTCACCCGGGACTACTTGCCATTGCTAGGGACACTACTGGGAGGACAGGGACAGGAGCTAGAAACAGCTCACACACAGACCTAATGAGCTTTGGCAGCAGCTGCATTTGCAGGGGAGGGCTGACACATTCCCTCCAGGAGCCTCCTGCATGGCAATGTTAATTGCTGCCACCACTCCCAATGCACAGGACAGGGCCTCCACCCTGCCCTTCTCCCTAGGGAAGGTTCTTCACCATCCCTCTGCCTCTCACATCTTCATTGCAGCTTTAGGCCATTCTAAAGAGTCAGAGAAGCCAGCCTTCTGAGGTTGGAACATGTCCTCCTAGAGCCCAAACCAGACTTTAGCCTTCAAGACCCGAGTCCAGGGAGCCGTGACTGGGGCTGCATCTAAATCTGGTGGAAACACCCATTCTCCCCTTCTGACTCCAGATGCCCTTACTTCTCCTTCTGGAGACAGGAGAGATGTGCTTCCCTTCCCTGATACATGTGTAGTGTCCAGTGGGCTTCTCTGACCACTGTAAGTATGATGGACATCCTAGGACATTCCTCATGGTACTATAACAGCATCACGTAGATAGATTTAAAGATCTAAATGTACAAAAAGTTGATAAAGGAAGTATCAGCAACTGCTGAAAAAAAAAAAGAAAAAGAACTAAGATCATCCACCATCCTTAACACAGAAGGGTGAAACTTCTTTCCCTCTTCCAACTTTTTCAGGTTTATAAACATATAATTGACAAATAAAATTGCAAAATATTTAAAGCACACAACATGATGATTTCATGTGTATACATTTTGGAGGGATTCAAATTTTATTTTTAATTAAACATTGTAGTTTAAGATCTCGTGGATATACATACTATTATAGGAAATAAATACAGAGGTATCCTTGTACCTTTGCTCTGTTTCTCCCATTGTAAGTAACATCCTGCAAAGCTATAGTGCCATGTCATAAGATAACATGATATATAATAGGATATAAGTATATACATATTATAATCATATGATATATAATAATGTGATATTAATATATCACAAGATATTGACATTGATGTAGCCAAGAATGTTCCATCACTACAAGAATCCCTCATGTGGTCCTTTTATAGCCACACCACTTCTGTGCAGATCTTATCTTTTCCTTAACCTCTGGTGATCACTATCTGTACTCCATAACTAGAATTTTGGCAGTTGATGAATTATATATAAATGGAATCATATTCTATATCTCTTCTGGGATTGGTTTTTACTCAGTATAGTTCTTTGGAGATTCACCAGGTTATGTCTATCAATTTTCATTTCTTTTTATTGTTGATAAAGTATTCTATGGTGTGTATGTACTACCTTTTACTTAATTACAAAAAGATTTTATTTATTTATTCATGAGACTCACACACACACACACACACACACACACACAAGTGAAAGGCAGAGAGACACAGACAGAGGGAGAAGCAGGCTCCATGCAGGGAGCTCGATGTGGGACTTGATCCTGGGTCTCCAGGATCAGGCCCAGGGCTGAAGGTGGCGCTAAACCACTGAGCCACCTGGGCTGCCCTGGATAGTGTTATTATAAATAAAGCTGCTGTAAACACTAATACATAAGTTTTTGTGTGAGGGCATGCCTGGTGGCTCAGCTGTTTAGTGACTGCCTTTGGCTCAGGGCATGATCCTGGGGTCCAGGATTGAGTCCTACATTAGGCTCCTAGCAGGAAGCCTGATTCTCTCACAGCCTGTGTCTCTGCCTCTCTCTTTCTCTGTGTCTCTCATGAATAAATAAATACAATTCTTAAAAAAATAAGATTTTGTGTGAGAATAAGTGTTCATGTCTTTAAGATAAATGGACAACAGTGCAGTGACTGCTCATAGGAGGGTACAAATCAAAGTAATATATTCACAGATGGAATCCCAGAAGGATAACAGAAAGAAAAGAACAAAGAATCAGTATCTAAAAAGATGACAGGAGGTTTTCCATAAATCATGAAATACATCAAACTACAGACATGAGAGGTTCAGAGAACACTAAGGGGATAATTACAAAAACAAGCAAACAAATAAAAATGACTAGAGATATATTTCAACTGCTTTAAAGAAAAAAGGTGAAAATGTTAGAAGTATCAAGAAAAGCATATATGCTATATGCAGAAGAACAAAGAAATGAATTAAAAGACTTCTCTTTAAAAATATACAGTCTGGGAGCACCTGGCTACTCAGTAGGTGGAATGTGTGAATCTTGACCTTGGGTTGTAGGTTCAAGCCCTATGCTGGGTGTAGAGATTATTCAAAGTCTTTAAAAATACAAACAAAAAATAAACCTACGCAAGCTGGAAGGAAATGGAGTGACAATAATAAAGTGCTGATTAAAAAAAAGAATAGTTATCAACTCAAATTTCTATACCCAGAGAAAATATCTTACAAAGATGAAGAAGAAATAGTAGTTTATCAGACACACAAGAAAAAGGATTTATTTTATTTATTTATTTTTTATTTTTTAAAAGGATTTATTGCTGGAAAATCCACACTACAAAAAAAAAAATGTTCATGGAGATTTCTCAAAGGGAACAACACAATTCTAAACAGGATCTGGATACACACAGAGATGTGAAATTATTTTTTAAAGATTTAACAGACAAGATAATAGACCGTCTAGAGTAGAGGCCACTTAGTGTCATCTCATAAGAAAGACCAGGAGCAGCACATGGTCTTCAACTTCAACAGATCAGACCACAGAATGTGATCCAAACTGGAGACTCAGTTTGTTTCTAACTTGGTTTTCTTTAAATTTTGTTTGCTCTTGGTCCAGCAAATACATATTACAAAGAGTATTTTCAAAGATTGGGATGTAAAGGGCACCTAAGTGGCTCAGTCATTTAAAAGTTCAGTTCTTGGTTTTGGCTCAGGTCACAATCTCATGGGTTGTGAGATCAAGCTCTATATCAGACTCCATGCTCAATGGAGAATGTGCTTGAATTCTCTTCTTCACCCTCTCCCTTTTCCTCTGCATCTACCCCCTCTGTGCTCTCACACACACTGTCTCTAAATAAAAAATAAATATTATTTTTTTAAAAATCAGGATGTAAATGGGAGAAAAGTAGTTATAAGAACATTTGGTGAATAATTGATATGAAGGAAATTTCTTTAAAAATTTTTAGGTGGAATAATAGTATTTTTGTTATAAATTAACCAAAAAATATTATTTTTTTATTTTTTTAAAGACTTTATTTATTTATTTATTCATGAGAGACACACACACAGAGAGAGAGAAGCAGAGACACAGGCAGAGGGAGAAACAGGCTCCATGCAGGGAGCCTGACTAGGGACTCAATCCTGGGTCTCCAGGATAGGCCCTGGGCTGAAGGCAGCGCTAAACCGCTGAGCCACCTGGGTTGCCCAGTTTATATATTTTAGAAGTTCACAGTAAAATATTGTTTCAGAATGATTGAGGGAAGAGGAAATGGTGAGGCTGTATATAAAACAAGATTGGCCATAATTTGATCATTTTGAATTTGAGTGTTGTATTCATGTATACATGGAGATTTGTTACTATACATCTTCTTCTGTAGGTTTTTGAATTTTTATAATAGAAACATTTTGGAATTCTACCAAGAGCTGATTGTGTTCATGTAAAAAATAATGAGACAGCTCTCTCTATATTAATCACACAAAATGGTTGTATAGTAAAAAGAGCAAGATCTAAGGTAGTTTGTGTGGCATGCTACTAATTATGTTTAAGGGGACTATACATACACACATACAAACTATGTTTGCCTTGAAAGAAGACTGCAGTACATGTGTGAAGAGATTTTTGGTTATAATGCACCTTTTTGTACTGTTGGAGAAGTTTTGCCAGGCACAAGTAATTCAAAAGAAAGTAATCTGTTTTAAAAATCAATTTGCAAAATCTTGGCTTTATCCCAGCAGTGTGGCCTTAAAGGATGTTTCTTATCATCTCTGGGGCTCCAGTGCCGCTTCTATGAAATGGGTCTAATAAAAATGCTTTCCCCCAAGGCTAACACTGAGCACCAAATTAGTTAACACATGGAAAGCACTTCTTGCCTCCCTTATGAGAACTCAAATCTCATAATTTTACTTGTATTGTTAAGAAAAAAAAAAGAGATAAGGAAATGATCTAATGCTTGAGGATTCACAAGTCTCACCATGTTGACACATTACTCAAGTAGAATAATCTGTTGAAGAGTCGGGATGTCTTCCACTGGGAAACACTATCTGGTGGGTTTGTATATGCTCTTACCCAGTGTCTCTCCACTGAAGGGTCATTTTGTCTACCACGGGACATTTAGTTGTCTAGTGGGTAGAGGCCAGAGGTGCTACCAAAGACCCCCACGATGGACAGGACAGTCCCCTACAACAAAGTATTATATGGCCCCAAACATCAACAGCGACAAGGTTGAGAAACTGCTCTAATTTATGACCAGCATGCGATGCTGTTTCTTCCAGAGCCAGAAGAACAGTCAGATCCAGGTTCCAAAGGGCAAATTGGAGAGTAGCATTTTTCATGGTTAGACTTGTCATGTCAAAAATCACTTAAATGCATCCATTTTAAGATTAAGAATCTACCAAAATACTTTATTTGCCTTTATATACATAAATAAAATAAGTTAATCAAGATTTTTTTGACTAAAAGACGTGTGTTCATAGATGTTCTAAGATGACACGCGTGCATTGAAGTATCACTATCCATTGTGACTAATTACCCTAAAGCCCAGTGGAGATTAAATGTTACAGTCCACCAGAGAAACAAGACAACCTTTCATACCCAGATGTCCCCAAAGGGCTTGTTTTACAGACAAACTTTATGGATATGCCATTACGGTTATGAAACACTGAATCAGATTTTTTTTCTCAAATATTTCTCAGCACCCAACTTTATGTTTCCTATTAAGGGGCTTAGTGTAGCATTTCCTCTTATGCTGCCCTGCATTGACAGCTCTTTCCTTCTTCCTGAGCATCCAGAATGTCCTTCATAAACATCCACTAATTGGGAATTCCTGTAATCTCCAGTGGGCCCACTAGAAATTAATGTATTAGCACTGGCTGAGAAAATGTCGTCCTGAAAAGTATACAGTCTATGCAATGAAAATGAGGAAAACAGAAATTTAGCCAGTAGACTCTGAGGTACATGATATGTTTCCACATACCTAATGCCCACTCAACATTTCTGCTTTCTCAGAAGGAAGACTGGATGACCCTTTGGGTGAAGAACACCAACAAGTTGTGCAGCTGGGTGAGGGTGAAGGTGAGGATCATGGGACGGGAGGTGGACAGAAGTCACATGGTGACCCTACACCAGCCACACAGATAGGGTACAGCATCTTCGCATATTCTCCTCCTGGCTGTTGCTAATTTTCTTCTTTTATCACCTTTTCCCTATCACTTTAAACAAGGTACATTTGTGGTATGTGTTTCACATCAGTAGACAGGTAGCAGACTATCCATGCAGGACTTTGACATTCCAGAGGAAGAATGGAGTAAACATGGAAAGAAGGTGATATGTTGATTTGGGTGAAATGTAAGCCATTACCTGTCATGATTTTTTTTTCAACCAGCATCTGAACCTTCCTTCTGTGTTTGGGGTATCCACCCCTCAAAAGAGGCTAAAATGTTCTCAGCATCCCTTACAGCAAGAGCACAGAGTGTGACCCAGGCTCTGTCAGTTTGGTGCTGATTTGGGACAAGGACTAGTAATGCAAGAAGGGAGGAACTACCTAGAACACAATGTTATGAGCCCGGAACTCGAGGCAGAGCAAATGTGGTTTCTAGAATCAGCAGTGGTAACAGTGCGGGAGTGGTGAGTATCTGCAGAACACACTACAGTCTCCAGGCTCAAGAAATACTGGTGGCGTCTGCCATGGACCAGTTCTGCAGACCAGTTTTTTGGTCATTTTTCATAATGTTGTTCAACTCCACGCCTAATTTCAGAGATTTTGTGAGCTGTTTAGTACCCTTTAATAACTGTTTTCTGCTTACATTAGCCAAACTTTTCCTCTAGTGCTTGTGACTATGATCACTGAATGATGACATATGGAAATTTGGTAAATAATAGGAATAGCACAATGGGTGGGTATTTTTCTTCTTTCCACTTTTCTGTTTCACTATCATAACAGAAGAAGGGGGGAAATGGATTTTATTTTGTGTTTGCTTATCTGATTTCTTTTAAATCTTGGCTCAGGCTATAACCACAGGGAGGAGACCCTCAGAGAATGGTCGCAAAGATTAACACTTGAAGCTTCAAGGCACGAACCTCAACTCACTCTCCTGCCATGACCTGTTTTGCACCAAGATGATAGCTTTGCCCTATAAAAGAATGACTCACCACAGAGAATCAGGCAAAGCACTTCAAGCTGTCTGTCAGCAGTTGCCTCTCTGGCCAGCTTTCAAAGCCAGCCTTCTGTCCCTGCCAGGGTCAATTTTCCTAGCTTAAGTATTTAGAGCTAATTGAAAAGATGTATTTGGTTTGCTTTCCTGGCTACCTTTATTCTCTGGGAAAATCTTTAGTATTTCCCTCTCTCTCAATCTTCTCGATCTTTTTGTCCTACCCCCTGGAAACCCCGAGGGAAGCTTGTTAGGTTTGTAGAGGCATGCCATTCCAAAAATCATGAAAGCACCCTGACTAGTTCTTTCCAGTTGTAAAGGCCTTTGGGTTTTCTCTTTCCTTTTTGGAGAAATGAAATGCAACTCCCTTCCCTTTGTCATATGGATTTTCCTGACTATCCCTGGTTTAAAGTTCGTTGGCATTTAAGAATACTTCACAAAAAGTACTTTGGAATTAGTAACCAACAACTTCTGCAAGTTTTTTTTTTTACCATACTTCTTCCATGAGACATCTGTCTAAAAGTCTGGATCCCTCCAAAAACAAAACATTTTAGTTTAATATTCAAATACTGCTTTTAAATTAGCAGATTCAGTTTTAGGTCGCCAAATTTTCCAAGAATAGAAACTCATGAAAGTACATCTATAAACCTTGAGTTAATGATCTGCCACAATTACCATCAGCAAAATAACGATAGTTTGCAAAGTGCATATCCAAGTGATGGGCAGCAGGGAAGTTTTTCCTGAAAAAAAGTGGACCTATAAGCTGAAGTATAAAGTATAAACAGGAGTTAATATGATGTGTGTGGGGAGGGTGTCCTGGGGAGTTGAGAAGTAAACAGGAACTTGATTTCTGAGGAAGAGAAGAGTCTCTGCACAGCTCCAGCTGTGGGAGGTATCACAGATCTGTGTGCTACCAGAGGAGCCTGGACAGGTGAATAAACTCAAAACTCATAAGCCATGATAAATTTTAGTCTCTCACTACCGAAAAGGACATGAGTATACAACTTGCCCGGCTGCGATATGAAGAAAGGATTGTTGAATACAGGAATAGATGTGGGGCCAACCAGGTCAGAGGTGTGGCTCTGACCTGGGGAGACCTGACACTGGTTATACTAGGGCAAGGTGGTAGCCCTAGATAAAAGGAAATGAATTTGAAATCTAGGAGATGAAATTGATGTTGCTTAATTATGCATTGACTTTACGCTCATCAGAAAATTCTTTATTGAGTTCTTGATTATTATCTTGGATGGTTCTGTATACACTCGGCCACCCTCCTGACTTGAACTCATCTCCCTTATTCTCTTAGTCCTTAGTCCTTCTGATCATGCTTGGCACTTTCTACCTTAGATCTTTGCCTAGGGTGCTCTCTTGACAGGGACGCTCTTCTCCAAATACCCATATGGCTCATTCCACATGTCCTTCAAAGATCTCCCCAAATTCTTATTCTCACTGAGACAACCAAGGCCTCCCTTCCCTTCACACAATTGATCTTCTTACTTTCCTTTTTTTCTGTAGACCAATCATCTTCAAACCTTCCTAAAGATTAACATTTCCTTTTCTTATTATTGTCTTTATTGAGTCTTTTCCCAGTAGAATGTAAGCACTGTGAGGAGAAAGAGTTTAATCTATTTCACTCACCCATCTATCACCAGCTCCTAGGAAATGCACAGAATATGTAAACTCACAATAAGTAGTCACTGAAGGAATGAATAAATGAAAACGGAATATATATTCATCACCATTTTCCTGATGATGAGACCCAGCAAATACCAAAGTAATCTTTCTTTAGAAATGCCTGGGTGGTTCAGTGGTTGAGCTTCTGTCTTTGGCTCAGGGTGTGATCCTGGGGTCCGGGATCAAGTCCCACATCTGGCTCACTGCAAGAAGCCCGCTTCTCCCTCTGCTTTGTCTCTGCCTCTCTCTCTCTCTCTCTCTCTCTCTCTCTCTGTGTGTGCGTGTGTCTCATGAATAAATAAATATAATCTTAAAAAAATCTTTTTTTACCTTTGTATCTCAGCTGAACTCAGTGTGGTTTTTTTAATTTATTTTTTATTGGTGTTCAATTTGCCAACATATAGAATAACACCCAGGGCTCATCCCATCAAGTGCCCCCCTCACCCAGTCATTCCCACCCCCACCCACCTCCCCTTCCACCACCCCTAGTTCGTTTCCCTTAGTTTGGAGTCTCTCATGTTCTGTCTCCCTTTCTGATATTTCCCACTCATTTTTTCTCCTTTCCCCTTTATTCCCTTTCACTATTTTTTATATTCCCCAAATGAATGAGACCATAGAATGTTTGTCCTTCTCCGACTGACTTATTTCACTCAGCATAATACCCCTCAGGTCCATCCATGTCAAAGCAAATGGTGGGTATTTGTCGTTTCTAATGGCTGAGGAATATTCCATTGTATACATAAACCACATCTTTATCCATTCATCTGTCAATGGACACCGAGGCTCCTTCCATAGTGTGGCTATTGTGGACATTGCTGCTAGAAACCTCGGGGTGCAGGTGTCCCGGCGTTTCATTGCATCTGTATCTTTGGGGTAAATCCCCAGCAGTGCAATTGCTCGTCGTAGGGCAGATCCATTAACTCTTTGAGGAACCTCCACACAGTTTGCCAGAGTGGCTGCACCAGTTCACATTCCCACCAACAGTGTAAGAGGCTTCCCCTTTCCCACATCCTCTCCAACATTTGTGGTTTCCTGCCTTGTTAATTTTCCCCATTCTCACTGGTGTGAGGTGGTATCTCATTGTGGCTTTGATTTGTATTTCCCTGATGGCTAGTGATGTGGAGCATTTTCTCATGTGCATGTTGGCCATGTCCATGTCTTCCTCTGTGAGATCTCTGTTCATGTCTTTTTCCCATTTCATGATTGGATTGTCTGTTTCTTTGCTGTTGAGTTTAATAAGTTCTTTATAGATCTTGGATACTAGCCCTTTATCTGATAGGTCATTCGCAAATATCTTCTCCCATTCTGGAGGTTGTCTTTTAGTTTTGTTGGCTGTTTCTTTGCTGTCAAAAACCTTTTAAACCCCCTTTAAAAAAACCCCAAAAAAAAATTAAGGGTTTTTTAAAAAAAACCCCCCCCCCCCCCCAAAAAAAAAAAACAATTTTTTTTTTTTTTTTTTTTTTTTTTTTTTTTTCCCCCCCCCAAAAAAAATTTTTTTAAAAAAAAAAAACCCCCCCCCCCCCCCCCCCAAAAAAACCCCCCCCCCAAAATTTTTCCCCCCCCTTTCCCCACCCCCCCCCCCCCCCCTTTTAAAAAAAAAAAAAAAAAAAAAAAAAAAAAAAAATTTTTTTTTTTAAAAAAATTTTTTTTTTTTTTTTTAAAAAAAAAAAATTTTTTTTTCCAAAAAAATTTTTTTTTTTTTTTTTTTAAAAAAAAAAAAAAAAAAAAAAAAACCCCCCCCCCAAAAACCCCCCTTTTTTTTTTTTTTTCCCCCCCAAAAACCCCCCCCCCCCCCCCCCCCCCCCCCCCCCCCCCCCCCCCCCCCCCCCCCCCCCCCCAAAATTTTTTTTTAATATTCAAATACTGCTTTTAAATTAGCAGATTCAGTTTTAGGTCGCCAAATTTTCCAAGAATAGAAACTCATGAAAGTACATCTATAAACCTTGAGTTAATGATCTGCCACAATTACCATCAGCAAAATAACGATAGTTTGCAAAGTGCATATCCAAGTGATGGGCAGCAGGGAAGTTTTTCCTGAAAAAAAGTGGACCTATAAGCTGAAGTATAAAGTATAAACAGGAGTTAATATGATGTGTGTGGGGAGGGTGTCCTGGGGAGTTGAGAAGTAAACAGGAACTTGATTTCTGAGGAAGAGAAGAGTCTCTGCACAGCTCCAGCTGTGGGAGGTATCACAGATCTGTGTGCTACCAGAGGAGCCTGGACAGGTGAATAAACTCAAAACTCATAAGCCATGATAAATTTTAGTCTCTCACTACCGAAAAGGACATGAGTATACAACTTGCCCGGCTGCGATATGAAGAAAGGATTGTTGAATACAGGAATAGATGTGGGGCCAACCAGGTCAGAGGTGTGGCTCTGACCTGGGGAGACCTGACACTGGTTATACTAGGGCAAGGTGGTAGCCCTAGATAAAAGGAAATGAATTTGAAATCTAGGAGATGAAATTGATGTTGCTTAATTATGCATTGACTTTACGCTCATCAGAAAATTCTTTATTGAGTTCTTGATTATTATCTTGGATGGTTCTGTATACACTCGGCCACCCTCCTGACTTGAACTCATCTCCCTTATTCTCTTAGTCCTTAGTCCTTCTGATCATGCTTGGCACTTTCTACCTTAGATCTTTGCCTAGGGTGCTCTCTTGACAGGGACGCTCTTCTCCAAATACCCATATGGCTCATTCCACATGTCCTTCAAAGATCTCCCCAAATTCTTATTCTCACTGAGACAACCAAGGCCTCCCTTCCCTTCACACAATTGATCTTCTTACTTTCCTTTTTTTCTGTAGACCAATCATCTTCAAACCTTCCTAAAGATTAACATTTCCTTTTCTTATTATTGTCTTTATTGAGTCTTTTCCCAGTAGAATGTAAGCACTGTGAGGAGAAAGAGTTTAATCTATTTCACTCACCCATCTATCACCAGCTCCTAGGAAATGCACAGAATATGTAAACTCACAATAAGTAGTCACTGAAGGAATGAATAAATGAAAACGGAATATATATTCATCACCATTTTCCTGATGATGAGACCCAGCAAATACCAAAGTAATCTTTCTTTAGAAATGCCTGGGTGGTTCAGTGGTTGAGCTTCTGTCTTTGGCTCAGGGTGTGATCCTGGGGTCCGGGATCAAGTCCCACATCTGGCTCACTGCAAGAAGCCCGCTTCTCCCTCTGCTTTGTCTCTGCCTCTCTCTCTCTCTCTCTCTCTCTCTCTCTCTGTGTGTGCGTGTGTCTCATGAATAAATAAATATAATCTTAAAAAAATCTTTTTTTACCTTTGTATCTCAGCTGAACTCAGTGTGGTTTTTTTAATTTATTTTTTATTGGTGTTCAATTTGCCAACATATAGAATAACACCCAGGGCTCATCCCATCAAGTGCCCCCCTCACCCAGTCATTCCCACCCCCACCCACCTCCCCTTCCACCACCCCTAGTTCGTTTCCCTTAGTTTGGAGTCTCTCATGTTCTGTCTCCCTTTCTGATATTTCCCACTCATTTTTTCTCCTTTCCCCTTTATTCCCTTTCACTATTTTTTATATTCCCCAAATGAATGAGACCATAGAATGTTTGTCCTTCTCCGACTGACTTATTTCACTCAGCATAATACCCCTCAGGTCCATCCATGTCAAAGCAAATGGTGGGTATTTGTCGTTTCTAATGGCTGAGGAATATTCCATTGTATACATAAACCACATCTTTATCCATTCATCTGTCAATGGACACCGAGGCTCCTTCCATAGTGTGGCTATTGTGGACATTGCTGCTAGAAACCTCGGGGTGCAGGTGTCCCGGCGTTTCATTGCATCTGTATCTTTGGGGTAAATCCCCAGCAGTGCAATTGCTCGTCGTAGGGCAGATCCATTAACTCTTTGAGGAACCTCCACACAGTTTGCCAGAGTGGCTGCACCAGTTCACATTCCCACCAACAGTGTAAGAGGCTTCCCCTTTCCCACATCCTCTCCAACATTTGTGGTTTCCTGCCTTGTTAATTTTCCCCATTCTCACTGGTGTGAGGTGGTATCTCATTGTGGCTTTGATTTGTATTTCCCTGATGGCTAGTGATGTGGAGCATTTTCTCATGTGCATGTTGGCCATGTCCATGTCTTCCTCTGTGAGATCTCTGTTCATGTCTTTTTCCCATTTCATGATTGGATTGTCTGTTTCTTTGCTGTTGAGTTTAATAAGTTCTTTATAGATCTTGGATACTAGCCCTTTATCTGATAGGTCATTCGCAAATATCTTCTCCCATTCTGGAGGTTGTCTTTTAGTTTTGTTGGCTGTTTCTTTGGCTGTGCAAAAGCTTCTTATCTTGATGAAGTCCCAATAGTTCATTTTTGCTTTTGTTTCTCTTGCCTCCATGGGTGTATCTTGCAAGAAGTTGCTGTGGCCAATGAACTTCATGTGTTTATTTCCATGTTGCTGATTTTTGTACATGTCAAAGCCAGCTGTCTATGCTTTCTGCACTGAAATGACATAAACTCAAATTCTGCAGCATTTTCAACTCTGCTAAGTCCTTTAATCCACAGCTTGAAAAAACATCCTATAAGGAGAATTAAGGTCAAAATGCAGGTCCATTCATGAGTGAAGTCATCCAAACTATCATTTTAAATGAACATATGCTTGGGTACTATATTGCAAAAACTGTATCATCTTGCTTTTCATGGTCAAAGTCAAGACACACTTGAGTTTAGGTAAGTTGCAGCCTCTGGAATTTAGAGTATAAATATTGACCAAAAGACTAATCATTTGCCTGTAACTGATTACCTTGAACATAATAACCTGATATGCTCAGCAGCTTGAGGATTAATACTAGCTAAATATTTCCTATCACTTTTAAAGTATATTACTTTTTAAAATGAGATATGACTTTTATGCAATAAAATATGTAGATTTGAATGTTCAGTGCTGTGAATTTTGGCATATATATATATATATAGCCATATAATCTGCGGTCAAACAAGATATGAAACATTTCCAGAAACTTCCTTTGTGCCTTGTGCCCCTTTGTAACCAATATACTCCCAGAGGCAACCACTTTCTGATGTTTTCACAATAGATGTTAGTTTTCCTGTTCTTGTAATTCATTAAAATGGAATCTTCAGAGGCGCCTCAGTGGTTCAGTCAGTTAAGCATCTGCCTTCGGCTCAGGTCATGATCCCAGGGTCCTGGGATGGAGGCTGAGGTCAGGCTCCCTGCTGAGCAGGGAGTCTGCTTCTCCCCCTTTCTTCCCCCTCCTCCTCCCTCAGCTCATGCTTGTGCTCTCTCTCTCTCTCTCTCTCTCTCTTTCAAATAAATAGAATCTTTTAAAAAATGGAATCTTCAGTATCTATTCTCTTGGGTCTCACTTTTTCACTCATTACCTAATATATATGTTTATTTTTAAAAAATGTTTATTTTCTGTCTCTTCTCAATAGGGCAGGTACTTGTGTTTGTTCAATGATGTATTCCTGGTGCCCAGAACAGAGACTGCCACATTGAAAGTGTACAAAATTATAATGATATGTTGTTGGGACGTAAGTGGCTAAAATGGGTAGCATGAGGGAAGCGTTGTGGTGGTGGAGCAGTTCTGCATCTTGATCACAATCAAGATACACAAATCTACACGTGTGATACAATGGCTTAGAACTGTACACACACACACACACACACACACACACACTTGTACACACACCAACCCAGAGGAGTGCATATAAAACTGGTGAAATCTGAGCAAGCTCTGTGACTTGAGCCAATGTCTCTTTCCTGGCTGTAATATTGGACTATAATTACGCAACGTGTCACCATTCGGGAAAACTAGGTGAAGGGTACACAAGAATTCCCTGCACTTTTTTTTTGTTTTTACAACTTTCTATGAATCCATAATTATCTCAAAGTGAAAAGTTTTTTAAGTTGTTGAATGAGTTAATCAATTGAATAAGCAGATACGCAGCTATGTTTTTAAAAATAGGGACTTAAAAAGAAGAAAATATTTAATAATGTTAGGAGTAGCTTTCTTTGGATCTTGTAACAGTGGCAGATTTATTTCTATCTCTCTATCTAGATGTTTAAATTCCTAATGGAAAAAAATTTAACTTTAGGCTTTCATTTTTTTGTTTTGTTTTGTTTTTCCTTTAGATATTCTTTGAGTCTCCTGCCATAGAAGAGGCTTCCAAATAATCCTTAAAATGCAAAGACATAAACCCTGCCTCACTCCCAGCCCCCTAAGCTGAGCCCCCAGTGTACCATAAGGTGAGAGCATGTCCCTGGTACATAGTGAACCACATGGTTAGCTAGCAAAGCTGCTTTTGGATACCAATGGTCTCTCTAGCCAGCCTTTTTAACCTGCTTGCTGCCTTCTGCCACTGGAGTTGTCAATTTGTCTTACTTGGCATTGGAAGCTTAATGAAAGAACAGATTTGGTTTGTGGTTTTTAGGTAGTTTGCGTAAGGGAAATATTTTCTCTGTGCCCCTCCCACCCGAAACAGAAAGAGAAGTTTTGTGGGCATGTAAGGGCACAGTGCTCCTAATGCCATTGGAAAGCCATGCCCATGACTCATTCTTTCCATTCCTAGAAGGCAGCTCAGCTTTGAAAATTGCACTTATTTATTTTAATGCAAAACAACCTCCTTCCTTCTCCTTTATGCTTCTTTACCAGATAGCCCCTGGGGTAATAATGTTCAGAAGTCTTTGGAACTAGCAACCTCCAATTGTGAAAAATGTCTCTGATAGTTCTTCAGTGAAAAGGCTATGTGAGAAACAACAGCTAAGAAAGATTTTGATCCTTTAAAAGGAAAAGAAAAAGCACATTTGAACAAGACTAAAGGATTTTTAAGTGGTTTTGTAATTTCTTTTCATCCAGCTCTGTGAATTGCCAGAGCCAAGATGCTCCACAAGCCACATCTATAAATGTTACTGAGTCAGGAGCATCTCCACTACAAAGCTCCAGTCCCTCAGGCTTCTAGTGAAGCCCAGATGGAAGAAAAGAAGCTTCTGCAAATAGTAATTCTCCTTTTCACTCACTTCTCCTACTTTAAAAACTCTAGGCTGTTTATCTGTCTCCTTATCACTTCTCTGAGGGTGAACCTCCTCCTAAGCATGTTCTGAGCTGAAATAGTAAGTAACATAGATGAGGGAGGGGTTTTTTTTGTTTTTTTTTTTTGTTGTTGTTGTTGTTTGTTTTGTTTTGTTTTGTTTTTTACCTTTAAGAGCTCCTGGAATATGCAAGATTAGTTTACTAGGCATTGAAGATGAGAGGGCAGGAGGACCCTTCCTTGGGCAGAGCAGGGGTGAGGGGAGCAGTCATAACCGGTACATGTGGTTGCAGTGGGTTGATCTTTGTGTATGTATGAGGCACAGGAAAGTGTGTATCTATGAGTTAAAGACTCCGTGAGCCCAAAGGGGCCAAAGTTTCCTTGAGGATTATCTGTTTCTGTGTTACTTCACTTGTGTTACTATTATACCTTATTTCTCATCTCAGAATCTCCTGACATATTCCTTTTTTCTTCTGCTGTGTTGAAAGGGAATTGTCTCTCTTCATTTCCATGACATGAAAATTGAGGTCCAGGGAAAAATGAGGATTGCCCAGCATTACACAATGAATTAATGACAGAACACAGGCCCAAGTCCCCAGTTCTCTACCTTCCATCTGTTCTTTCCATTACACAACCCCTGGAGCTGAGCACGCTGGCTCGCTGGTTCCACATGTTGGGGGGACAGGTAAGGGCAATCCACCAGCCAGCACACACTTGGCACCCAGGCTTGGGTGCAAGCTTGATTCATGACAGCAGATGCAGATACATCCACTTTTGCCATTCCACCTTCTCCTTACCCTTCTGTCAATAAAAGCTAAGAGAAATGTTCTAAATAATCAAGTTAAAAAGGTTAATGTGATACAGGAACTATGGCAATACAAATAAAGCCAGGCCAGCGACCTTGGGTATGCCATTGCTACCACATTTGGAAAAAGTGAGTTTATGGGGTTGTACTAAATTAAAATAGGATTGGAGGACTGTATTACAGGGGGGCTAATTGAGAGTTTTTTGTGAAAGCTATTGTTTGGCCGATATCACCTTAATCAAGTAATAAGCATGACCATCATTTGTAATGGGATAAGTTGAAATCACGTGATAGAGTGAAGAACTCCACGTCACTTCTGTGATTCTCTGGACAAAACGTGTAACCTGAAACTCAGGATGGGGAAATAGCAGAGAAATTCAAAATGTGGATAGAGAAAGTACCTGGCTATAGTTGCCAAAGTGTCAAGGTCATAACATGAAAGAAAGACTGAAGAAGACTAAAACAATGAAAAAAATTAACATGTGTGATTCTTTGGCACTGCCAAGTCCTTCGGGGGGATCATGGGATCTCCAAAGGTCAGGGAGGCTCTGGGATGGATAATGAGTTGGGCAAGACTCTGACTTAGATGTCCGACATCTTTCTATGGAAATCATCCAACTGGCTATTAAGACATTTTGTTTAACTTCAACCAGGAAGTGAAGTGTCTCCAAGGGAATAATGTTTGTGATCTCCTGCCCATTGAGTTTTCATCAGTAACAAAAATTGAGATGTCCTTTCCACCTTATCCTGCCCTGGCCAACGTGGGGTTTGCTGCCTCTCAGAGCTCTTTGTTCTCAGAATAAAAGATCTGCCATCAGTTCAAATTGTCAGCTTGAAAACAAAAAAAATGTCAGCTTGTTCATCATCCTCCAAGAGGTGAGCTACAGTCCAAGATGCAGTCTCAGCTGTTCCATCCTGAGTCTTGTAATTCTCCCTGGTTCTGCCTTCTTCTTCTACCATTTCAATTACACATCAGCAAAAAGAACTCCAGGCAGCTCTCAGGCTATGCAAGCAGAGTCATGAGTCAAGCTTGACTCTGTGCTTGGCTGAACCAGGCCATATTTTCAGTGTCTTTACTATTGCCTTAAAGAAGACTTTTTGTAATCTCATTAGAAAATATAAATTTTTGCTTGTCCCCTGATAGATACTCAGAAATCTGGCATGCATTTTCTCAACCCTCTCTGCTCTCCCCAGGACTCTAAGACCAGCATCCAGCGATGCACTGAGCTATTGCTTTCACAGCTTTCAACTCCGGCATCACGTTCAGATTTTACCTGCCCTAAGAGTCCTTTGTTTCTTAGGCCCCTAATGTATTTATTTGTTCCATAGTTTAAACTCCTCCTGACTTCTACCCTGCCTTTCTGCACCTTTACATGCACTTGATTTTCTGAACTTGGTAGAAAGACATGGATGTGATTGTCCTGTTGCCCACCATGGCCCCAAAACCCAGGATTCTGGAACTAAAACCAACAAATCCCATTCTGTTTGGATTTGTCATTTTATCCATTGATAATGTCTTCCTCCAAATTATGTTAATCCATATGGACTTGTCCTCACCAGCACACATCCCCACCCTGCTATGAGCCACCATTCCCTGGCATCTTTTACAGCACAGAATAATCCTGACTTTGCTATTGAATCATCATTTTTAAATTATAGACTTAATCTTTAGAAATGAGAGCACAGCATCCTCTTTTCCCCTCAGAACACTTTTTAAGTACCATTATTACTTTCTCAGGGTCTACTTTAGCTTTTTGAAACTATTTTTCTAACAGTTGAGCAACCATGGTTAAGCAATGCCCTTGGCTCAGTTCTATGACCTGATGGTATTCAAACATTATAGAGCAATCAATGCACAACAACAGAGCAACCTTCGAGTTACCCAATTCAACAGATGCTCTAATCCCAGAGAAGGACTAATCATTTCTTATTCCAAGTGTGTATGATAGAGTCTAATCCATGCAGAGATTTTGGAGCAACTTCTTTTTTCTGTTCAACCGGTTGCTAAACTCCATCCATGGGCACAAGGCTTTAGTCCTATAGTCTCAAGGTTTATCCTAAACATGGCACCTGCAATCAGCAGCAAACTTTCCTCCTGAGTCTTCTCTCTCTTCTTTCCCGGCCCCTTGGTCCTGTTCCCCTCAACTGCTCACCACAAGTCCTCTGTGCCAAGTCTCCAGCTCGAGTTTCCAGTCATTTTTCTTGCTCTATTGAGCTTCTTTACTTATTCCAAAGCTGAGATGGGAAGGGATAATGAGATGGGAGAGTAGAAGGAGCAGGATTCTTACCAGACCAGCCTCCGCAAGGATTGTCTAGGAGATACACGGACTTATAAACTGCAGATACTAATTTTAAGCTGGCAAATCTTCCTAAATTCCCCATACCCTGGCTTTTATTTTGAAAATATGCCTCTCTCTCATTGAAGGCTCCAAATGCAGTTGGGCTCCAGGAAGGAAAGAAAAGAGAGAAAAACTTGTTCTGAGACATATGTTTCAATCTGTACCAAAAAAGATTTCAGTGCACCTGGGTGGCTCAGTCAGTTAAATGTCTCTGCCTTTGGCTCAGGTCATGATCCCAGGGTCCTGGCATCGAGTCCCACATTGGGCTCTCTGCTCAGCGGGGAAGTCTATTTCTCCCTCTACCCCTTACCCCTGCTCATGCTCTCTCTTACACTCACTGCCTCTCTCAAATAAATTTTTTAAAAGAGTTCTTTTTTTTAAAAAAAAAAGGTTTTAGTCAACATGGCGAAAGCCTACATAATATTTGGAAAAGAAGATATTGTCAGATGTATACACACATACCAAGGGATTGGGAGTATAAATATATAAAACATTTCTAGAGGATAGTTTGTTACTATGTATCAAAAACCCTCTAAATGCTAATCTTTTGTCTTGTTTTCATTCCCCTTCAAGGAATCCATCCTATAATCAGAAATGCAAATCAAGAGGTAAATAAAACAGATACTTTTAACACAATTATTGTGACTAGCAAAGTTCTGGAATAATCTAACTTCCAAAATGGAAACTGACCAAATATAATTTCAGTAAATGAGTTGAACTGCTACACAGCTGTTAAAAAACCATGTTTGAATGTTTAATAGCATGATAAAATATTCAATATATAAATCATGGAGAAAAGAATACAACATGGAACTGTATACAATATACAAGATGATCCCAATTTTCTAAATATATGAATATATGTAAATATATAAATAGACACTATCTAGCTATAGATGTATAATAATTGATCAGAATCTTAACTAGGGTTATCTCTAATATTGGGATTACATATAGGTCATTTTAAATATTTTCTATAATGTTTGATATTTCCCCATTTTCTATAATAGACATATAGTAGTTTCATAATAATAAAAAGTGTGTTATTTTAATATAAATAAGCAAAAATATTGACAAAGTTGCGTTCATGTCTGGATCCTACAAAGCTAACATCGCTATGGTTCTAAATCTGGCAAAGTCAGTACAACAAAAGAAATCCACAGACCAATGTGTCCCAAAGTTTATATTCCACAGAAGTCTGACCCATATACTTTAATAAATATCACAGGGAAATGTTTCATTTTTGAGTAAATATAAAGTGTTGCATTAAATAAACGTAAGGAGCATTATTTATTGCAGGACTACTCAGAGCCTTCAATATGCTGATATGACTTTGAATCTGCAAAAATGGGTATAGAACATGGAATTTCTCAAAGTTATTTGAGCAGCTCACTTATTAGTATGTTCCTGACCCCTGTTCCACAGAAAAATAATCTAGGACTGCTGTATAGATGAAGCTCATTTGAAAAAAAAAAAAAAAGAAATAGATCAAAACTCCTAAAAAAATCATTAGTAATTTTAAACCTTAATTAGAACATAATTTACCATAATCAAGTGCATATATTCCACCAATGTAAGAAGTTAAAATCTACTGGATCTAGTATGATGTTTAGTGAGATGTTTTGTTCATTCCAGATTTTATATATTTTGGTATGCCAGAAATAAAAATATATTTCCTTAATATGATAAATATTATCTCACCAGGGACACCTGGGTGGCTCGTCTACCTTTGGCTCAGGTCATGATCCTGGGGTCCTGGGATCGAGTCCCACAACAGGCTCCCTGCAGGGAGCCTGCTTCTCCCTTTGCCTATATCTCTGCCTCTCTCTGTGTCTCTCTTGAATAAATAAATAAACTCTTTAAAAAAATTATCTCTCCCTTTTAAATCAATAGCTAACAATCACACTTCTTTAAAAAAGATCAGTAGCATTCCTTCAGATCAGTATGACTGGTTGGAAAATGTAATGAAAAAAACATGATATTTTAGATGAACAAAATAAACAATCTATAAATAAGATTTATATCTGTTCTAATGTCAAAACCTCACATAATCACAGTGGTTACATACCCAGGTTTGTGTTTGACTTCTTCAGCCCTGCTGTACCTGCCAATGAAATACATCAGTCCATTTCTTGAGGATATTTTTCAGTAATCCAACAGCTATCCAACTTAGTGGGGATGTTCATTTTTCTGTCTACAAGCAAATAAAACACAGGGGCTGTGATTGTTTAGTCTTTGGCAGTAGCAGAGGTTGAGGACAGGCCCCAGTACCTTCTAGATAGAGTTCACTATGAGCATTGCCGGGCCATCACTAGACCTCCCAAAGGCTTCCAGGTCAGACAGAGGCCATAAAATGAGTTAGGGACAGAATTGGCAGTTAGCTCAGGAGGTGGGGAAAGGAGGTTTTCCTCACACCTGAGGATCTGTCACAATTTCTTGCCTTTCGGGATGCATGCACCTAGGTCAGCTTCCAGCTTCTCTAGGGCTTTCAGCCTTGCATCCAGGCCCTGGGGCAAAAGGGATGAGGACAGAACCTTTGGCTAGCTCAGGAGGGGTGGGTGGGTTGGGAGGCTGCTGCTGCTCCTAATGTCTTCAGGATATAGGAGTTTCCTCCAAAAATGACCAGCCTAACTGTGACTTGCCCAAGGGTTATAACCTGAAATCCAGGCTCTAGATTGGAGGGAATGGGGGCCTAGCAGGAGACTAGCTGAAGAAAATGGGGGGTTTTGAAGGCTCCCTTGCTCCCAGGCTCTGTCAGTGTCATTATCAAGGAACACCATGTAAGCCAAGGGGTGTCCATGAGTGCCCCCTAAGACTGTCTAAGTCTGTGTCAAATCTGTCAAGACTTGTTTCTGAATCCTTTAAAATTATTTTTCTTCTGTTAGAAGGATGTTAGTAGATTTTGTTTTTCTTTCTCCAAACCACCCTATTTGAATTTCCTAATTAGAATACAAAGAGAGACAGAGAGAGCCCAGATTTAGGGTGTGGAGGCTATATATTTCAGTGATCGGGACAAAAACAATGCCTGTGAGGCTTTTTTAGGTTAATGTAAAAACTGAACTATTTGAGAATTCTATAAAGGAAAATAGGTGAAATCCTTCCAGGAACATGTTGTTAGCATAAATGCTTACTACTGTTAGAAGGCAGAAACAGGAATTTCCATGTAAATATGGCAGAAAGAGGCCAGATCACAAAATTCCCTCCCATCAATATATAATGAAATTAATTTAAAGAAAGTTGTAAGAGCATAAGAAAACATATGTAAAAAGTGTAAAGCAAAGAAGGAATGGGGCACACCATCATTCCATAAAGCCTAAATGTGAATATAATTTTAAAAATGCATGGCGTTGACTGAGCCCTTCTATGTACTAGGCCCTCTTCAAACCGTGTCTTATTAAGAATGGTATTTGAAGCCAGGATGCTTGGCTTCAAATCCTCTACAAAAAATAAGATTCTTCATCTTGGAATGATGTTAAACACCATCCACCACTGGTTCTGCCAAGGGCTCCTTCATAGCCTGAGAAATTAAACTAAAGGAAGAAGATGAGTTGATGAAATGTTAAGAATTCTTGGCTGTTATTAACCAATTCTGAGAGAGTGGACTGATTAGGTGGGTGGCCCTGGAAAAAGAGAGTGAAATCCTTCGAGGCAGAAACATCTCTCCTACCTCCAACATAATCCGCACAGAGATCAAAAAAATCTGCAGCAATTTCCCAGGGTTCAAGAGTACTGCACCCCAAGAAGAGGGTACATCCAACCAAATGCAGAAAACTCTGGCTCAGAACACTTTGTAATATTTCACATATTCTTGCTGTGGAGAAATCTTTACCTGAGCAATTTTTTGGCTTCTCAGTCGAATTTAAGTTTACTTAAAGGTGACACTGTTGGATGTCTGGATGGCTCAGTCTGGGAAGCATTTGCCTTCAGCTCAGGTCATGATCCCTGGGTCCTGGGATCCAGCCCAGAGTAGGGCTCACTGCTCAGCAGGGAGTCTGCCTCTCCCTCTGCTTCTTCCCTGCTCCAGGGCAGGCACACACACACACACACACACACAGAGACTTAAAAAAAATAAAATCTTAAAAAAAAAAAAAAGAAAGAAAAGAAGTGACACTGTTGTGGCCTGAATGTTTGTGTCCCTCCAGAATTCCTATGCTGAAACCCTAACCTAGCCTAATGTTGATAATATTAGCAGGGACAGCCTTGGATGGTCACGGGTCATAGGGTGGACTCTTCGTGAAGGGGATTAGTGCCCTTGGAAAGGGATGAAGAAATCCAAGGGCTTTCTCTTTACCTCTGAGGACACAATGGCAATAAGACACCATTTACGAAGGAAAGGGGGCCTTGCCAGGCACCAAATCTGTTAGTGACCTGATCTTGATCTTGCACTTCCTAGCCTCCACAAAATTGGGAGAAAAGAAATATTTGTTCTTCAAATACTCATTTTTGTTGTAATTTTTGTGACAGCAGCCCGAAGTGATTGGGACAAGTTAAATACCTTTTAAATTAAAAATAGCACCTGAAGGCATGCCTGGCTGGCTCAGTTGGCAGAGCACTTGACTCTTGATCTTGGGGTCCTGAGTTCAGGCCCCATGTTGGGTGTAGAGATTACTTACATAAGTAAAATTTTAAATAAATAAATAAATAAATTTTAAATAAATAAATAAATAAAAACAGGATCTGCGGTGTCATTCTTCCTTTCTTCATGTATTTCCATCTATCAATGCTCTGCATTGCTTTCATAAAAATAAGGAAGTCATTGTCCTAAAAACAGAAGATAGCGCTTAACCATTCTTTTAAAAAAATTCTCTAGCTTTACCAGTCGTCCCTCATTTTCCCCCATCCTCCCACTGTTCCTATTTTGATTATATTTATTTCTCAATGAAGTTCCCACACTTGATTTCTAAACACAAAATGTTCCGAGCCTACACTTTAAAAATGTTCCTCTTTGTACTTGCGTCTGTAATAATTCCATTTAAAAAAATTGATTTTAGTTCCTATTAAAGCCCACAGAGAAGGCCATATGAGGACGTGAGGGAGAAAATGGGGAGGGACAGAAGCGACCCTGAAGGCACTCCAGGAGCTGATTTATTTTCCTGGAGGCTTTTGTCCCAGACAATAGTGAAGAGTAACAGTAGCTGTAGGTAAATGTCTGCCCTCTCACCCTACAAGTCCCTTTGTTAGGAAACAGAGAGCTGCTAGGGTTGATGAGATGAAAACACAAAGCTTCGGGGAAACACTCAGGGAGCCAGGCCTGCCTGGTGATCACCCTCCACCTCTGTAAATAAAGAAAAGCCCCAGCGAGGGGCTTGGGTTCAGGAGTTCTCAGTAGTGGCCACAAAGCCATGTGGAGACCCGAAGCAGAAGCAGCTGAGAGCCCAGCAGGTTCCAGATGCATGACCCAGGGTGGAGGGGGGCCTGCATTGGCCGGGGTTCTCCAGAGGAACAGAACCAATGGGGTATAGGTAGGTATTATCTGTCTAGGTAGGTAGAGAGGACGTTGGTTCCTTACAAGGAGTTGGCTCAGGCGACTGTGGGGGCCAGCGGGTCTCAAGCTCTGCCGTTAGCCAGGAGACAGGAGAGCTGATGGCGGGATTCCAGGCCGGAGGCCAACAGGCCCCAGATCTGGGAAAAAGGACAGGAGGATCAGTTCAAAGGCAGGAAGAATCCTCTTACTCCGGAGAGGGTCGGTCTTTCTGTTCACTGGTGCAACCACTGCCCCCTTTTCCCTGGAGATCTGCAAGCCAGCGCCTGCCCTGTCCTCCCCCAGAACTGCCAGGCCTGGCCACAGAGTGGAGGGCAGGCATGGGGTCAGTTGTCAGAGCTTTCTAGAAATGAACAACCGGCTTCCCAGACACAGAGGGGTAGTTTCTGACTAGAAAGTCCTCTGAGGGGGGCACCTGGGTGGCTCAGCAGTGGAGCATCTGCCTTCAGCTCAGGGCGTGATCCCGGGGTCCTGGGATCCAGTCCCACATAAGGTCCCCAGGGGGAGCCTGCTTCTCCCTCTGCCTATATTTCTGTCTCTCTCTCTGTGTCACTCATGAATAAATAAATACAATTAAAAAAAAAAAAAAGAAAATCCTCTAAGGGTGAAAGACAACGCCAACATCTGGGCATGTTTGCAGTGAGTGGGGTGTCCAGGGGCCTCTGTGGCGGCGGACTGAGTGCTCCTAAAAGACCTGGGGTGCCTTGGCGGTGAGCTTTCTCTTTCCCATTCTGTCTGCCAAGGCAGCTGCATTTCTCTCCTGCCACATTCCTCCTCCTCTCAGAAACCCAGAGTCAACAGCACACACGCCTGCCCGCCCCCACTCCCTCCCCTGACACTCCCAAACCCACCATTTTTAGTTGCTGTTGTTTTTGCTGTGCGATTGGTCACAGAGTTTGAGAGCTAAAGCATCTCGTCCAATCTCCTCCTTTTTCAAAAAAAAAAAAAAAAAAAAGGACTACTGAATGCAGACAGCAGAAAGGGTTGGCGCAGGTGGAGATGGAGCATGACCTTGACATTTCTATGCCCACCGAGGCCGGTGCGCTCAGGACAAAATCCGGGAGGCCCAAATCACTGGCTCAGTCCTCTAGGCTTTGCTCCTAGTGTGTGTGTGTGTGTGTGTGTGTGTGTGTGTGTGTGTGTGTGTGTGCAGGGCCTGGGTGGAGACCGAGCCGCTGCAGCCTGCAAACCTCCTCCGCCCAAGCACTGGGAGACCTGCGCCAGCAAATTCCCTGCCAACGGGGGGCCGGCGGTTTTGCTCAGCTTCTCTCTTCCCACAGCGGCCTGCCTGCACCCCAGCCCCCTCGTCCCTCCTCCTCTGACGTCACCGACATGCTCTTTGAGGACTGGCTCTGGGCCTGGGAAGGAAAGTCAGGCCCTATTGAGGGTCTGGAGAGGAACAGCAGGGAACTAGTCCTGACAGCCCTCGGGGTAAGAGGGCCCTGTCTACAGGGCATCACACGTGTTTCCACCACCCAGAAAAGCAGCAGGGTTTTAAGTGGCAGTAAGAGGGCACAACCAAGTGTTCTTTTTATCAGATGCTCTACCCACCACACTTTTTTCTACCTGCAAAGAAGGAAATTATCTGGAGGACGAAGACAAACCAACGAAATGCAGAAGAGAAGATGAACAGAAAGAGGAATGAGCATAAATAGGCAAGGGGGATTCAGAACCGAGGGTGACTCGATGGATCCAGGGTGGAAAGGGAACTTTCCACAGGTCAAAGTCACTCAGAAATAAGTGCAAGAGAAGTAAGAGAAATGTGAGGACAGAGACAGAGGTCCCCGTGATGAGATGGCCTTTGAGGATGGAGCCCAAAAGCCGAAGCACCTGAGCAGCCCCCAGGAGCTGAAAAGTCAAAGAAACGGATTCTCCCCTGGGGCCTCCAGAAGGAAAACAGTCCTGTCTACACACACCTCTCCGTCAGCCAGTGGGCTTCTGACTCTCAGAAGTGTATGATCATAAGTGTGTTGTTTCAAGTCACTGCATTTGTGGTCATTTGTATTGCAGCGAATGCACTCCCCAGCTGGTAAGGGGAAAGCTGTGCCAGTGGCTTCAGAGTCTAGGTTTTTAACGGCCACATCTTTCTTTCTCTCTCTCACACCCAGGATCTGTTACCCATTTGCTGGGTAGTAAAAATTATTAACCCCCTTCCTGCTTCGTTTAACTTCTAAAATAATACATGCGCTACTTTAACAGAAGTCAGTGGTTATGAAAGGAAGTGTCAACAGCCAAGTCCTGCGCGCTTAGCCCTGCCCCTCACCTAAGCAGTTCTTCTAACAAGAATCTGATCGGATGCTCCATTCTAATGTGACTTGCTGCTTTGAATTAAAAATATATCCATGCATCTTCCATGGACACCGAGGCTCCTTCCACAGTGTGGCTATTGTGGACATTGCTGCTAGAAACATCGGGGTGCAGGTGTCCCTGCGTTTCATTTGGGATAAAGATCTTGGGATATCTATGTGTACAAAGGGATATTCCTCAGCCATTAGAAACGACAAATACCCACCATTTGCTTCGACATGGATGGAACTGGAGGGTGTTATGCTGAGTGAAGTAAGTCAATCGGAGAAGGACAAACATTATATGGTCTCATTCATTTGGGGAATATAAATAATAGTGAAAGGGAATAGAGGGGAAGGGAGAAGAAATGGGTAGGAAATATCAGAAAGGGAGACAGAACATGAAAGACTTCACTCTGGGAAAGGGGTGGTGGAAGGGGAGGTGGGGGGGGTGGTGGTGGTGGTGACTGGGTGGTGGGCACTGAGGGGGGGCACTTGACTGGATGAGCACTGGGTGTTATTCTGTATGTTGACAAATTGAACACCAAAAAAAAAATAATACATTTATTTAAAAAATAACTAAAAATAAAAAATAAATCATAAATACGTGGCCCAAATTTTAAAAGTCTGTACCGCTCTAAGATGTGCCTTCTTTACAAGTCTTTGTTAAATAAATGCCTAATTTCATTTCTGTAAAAAAAAAAAAAAAAATGTGCCTTCTTAAGTGATGTTCTTTTTTTTTAATTAAATTGTGTTCTATAGGACATATGATCCTCTCAGAAACAGAGAACATTTCATTGTTCGTTGTCATGGAAAGGAAATACAGTTGGGGCTTTATGACTTACTTTTGTTGTGGTTGTGCTTTAAAAAAAGAAAGAAAGCAAGAAAGAAAGCCAACTTCAGAAAGTTGTAAAAAATAAAAATAAAAAAATAAAAATAATAAACATAAAAATAAAAATATATGTCGGACCCATCGATTTTAAGTCGCCCTTGGAAATCAGGGCGTACTGTCTTACATAAAATGATCATTATCATGTATGAGCCGCTCACTCGGTCCTGGCTCGTGTCGCGTTTCCCCCTCCCCAGCCCGCCCTGCCCGCGCTCCCGGCCGGTGCTGGGGTCCCCCTCCCGGTTCCGGGGCCGCATCTTCCTGCAGATGCGGACACAAAGCGAGGCCTCCCGGGCCCGCTGCAGCCGAGGCTCCGCCCCCCGCGCCGCGGCCAATCAGCGCCCGGGCCGCCCCCCGCGGGCAGCCCGCGACCTTCCACGTCCCCAGCCCCGGCCGCAGCCCCCGCCCCCCTCACCTGAGGCTCCTAACCTTAGGGTCCCGCCGCCGCCCGCTCCCAGCCGCTCCTCCGCGCCCCGAACCCGCGCCGCCGGGCACCGCGGGGCAGCCGGTGAGTAGGGGGGTCGGGGATGCATCCTGGACCGGAGGCCCGGGGGCGACCCAGGTCACCGGCCGCAGCCCGGGGGCGCTGTGCGTGGGGGGAGGATGGGGACCTGCGTGGCTGGGAGGGTGGCCGACGGGTGACACACAGAATTTCTTGCTTTTTTTTTTTTTTTTTTTACCTTTCGGATTCTTCTCTGCTGCTGCAGCTCGGTCTCTATTTCCTTCTTGCCGCAGTGTGTGTCACCCTCTGGAGGCGATGACCTTTCCCCCTCCCCATTTTCTTGAGCTTTTTTTTTATTATTATTGTTTTGTTTTTGTAGTTTTTTGTTTTGTTTTGTTTTGTTTTGTTTTGTGCAAGGGCTTTGCATGGAGCCACTGAGGTTTGAGCTAAAAGGAACCCCAGAGGTGGCTGTCCGCTCATCTTGAATTATGTGGGGGTCGTTGGCCTGTGCAGGACCACTCCCACCCACCCACCCCACCTCCCACCCACCCACCCCACCTCCCCCCCACCTGCAACTCCACAGCTCCAAAGGTCAAAGGCCCCTCCTACTGCAGGGCTCTAGGCGCCCAGAGGCTCTGCACCCGCCGGAGGAGGGGGGGGTGCGCTGGGGCAGGGGGTTGCAGGGGTGGTGGTGAGAGCAGGTGAGGTGAAGCGGGCACAACGCGTAGCCTGGAATGCGTTTGGCCTGAAGCTGTAAGCGCTGGATTATTATACAGTTCCCACGTAAACACCCGGAGCTGGCCAATGAGTTGGGTCAATGAATGAAGAAGGCCTTAAGTTTGGAAGAAAAAGCTTCATAAATCAGATAATCATGAAACTTCTTGGAAGAAGCGCAAGTCCAATTAGACATAAAGGACCAAATGATCTGTCTAGCAAACCATCCATCCATCCATTCATCCATCGTTTCACATTCCAAATTATTTGTCTATTGACTTCAATATCTGGCTTTCTTTTCGGCCTCAGTGTGATTTTTTTTAATGTATTAGAAAGAGGCATATAAAACATCTAAGAATGGTCTAAAGAATAATGAACAGAGTGCCCGACCGTCTCCTAGATTGGAAAAATAAGACATTGCAGTACCACAGAAGCCCCCCGCATGCCCCAGCTCCAGCCCATCCTTTTCCCTTCCACCAGACGTGACAGTTGATTTTTGTATTCGTCATTTTCTTGCTTTTCTTTATAGCTTGGTGATTTGTGTGTGTGTGTGTGTGTGTGTGTGTTCTGAAAACATATATATGGACACGTTTGTTTCCCTTATCGTTTAATTTTCATATTAGTGACATTGTACTGTTTGAGATTCACCCTTGATGATTCCTTCATTTTCACTGTGTATGGTATGAGTGTACCATAACTTATCCATCTACATTTAGGTTGTTGCTGGTTTGGGAAATGTATTATTATCTATTGCTGTGTAACAAACTACCCCAACACTTAGCAGCTTAAGCAAAAACCTATTATCTCACAGTTTCTGTGGGTCAGGAATCCAGGAGGAGCTTAGCTGGGAGTGTCTGACGCGGTACCTCTCACGGGCTGTAAGCAAGGTATCAGACTGAGACTAGAGTCTTCTCAAGGCTGGGGGGAGAGGGAACCCCTTCAAAGCTCCCTCAAGTGACTCTTGGCAAACCTCTCAGCCTCACTGTCTTTGGTTGGACGCGTCAGTTCTTCGCCAAATGGGCCCCTGTTTACAAGCTAGTCAAAACATTGGCAACTTGCTTCCCCCAGGATAAAGGTTCCCTCAGAGAAAGGAGAGAAAAGGATGAAGGGCAGATTCTTTTTTGTAACCTAATCTCCATTAGATTAGGATCTAATCTAATTTATTTATTAGATATGAGTTTATTAGAGATGAGTCCCCAGCTGTAACCCACACTCAAGGGAAGGGGCTTACACGAGACCATGAACATCCTGAGGCAGGGATTTATGGGGGGCCATTTATATTATGGGGGGCCTTCCTACAGGGGATAGCAACAAATACTGTTGTTCTCTAACATTCTTGTACATGCCTTCCAGTTCACATGCACAGGCTCACTCTGGCTTCCCTGGATTGCACACCCAGGTATAGAATTACCCGGTTAAAAGATTTGTGTGTGTTCAACTTTGTTAGGTTATTTCCAACCTGTTTCCTAAGTATTGAGCTGGTTTTTACAACCTCTAGTAACAGATGAGAGTTTCTATTGCTCCACATGCTTGTTATAACGTGGTCTTATCAAATTTCATTTTTAGCCAATCCGGTGGACAAGAAATAGTGTTCCGCTATGATTTTAATTAGCATTTCTCTAATACCTAATGAAGCAACCATCTTTTCATACATTGGTGAACTATTGTGCTTTCTCTCTGAAATCCTGGTTCCTAACTTTTACTCATTTTCATATCGGATCGTTTGCCTTTTTCTTATAGACTCATTGCATAAAATGTGGATGATAATCCAGTCTTCATCAGGGGTGTATGCTACAAATAGCAGCTTTCAACTTGCTTTTCTTTCTCTGTATGTCCGTCTCTCAATGAGCCAAGTTTTGGATTTTAAATTCAAGTTACCAACATTTTCTTTTATAAAAAGATCATTGCTTTCTCAAGACAATAAATTAATTTTACTATATTTATCTCTTTAAAAGCATTTATAGTTTTGCATTTAGCAATTCATCTTAATGCACCTGGAAATGGATTGTTATATTGTTTATTCAGTATGGATAATCAATTGTCCCAGCACCAGTGATCTTCAAGAATTTGATTTTTCATAAATGCGTGAATTTAAGTTCCTTAATCCTGTAATTATGTATTTCCGTAATGACTCTAGTTTTATAATATGTCTTGAAATACGTTAGTAAGGATCTTTCCCTTTAAAAAAATTTTCTTCTTCAAGACTTTTTAGCAATTCTTAGATCTTTGACCTTCCCTATAACTTTTTCTTTTTTAGATTTTATTTATTTTTTTAACACAGAGAGGGAGAGAGAGAGAGAGAGAGCGAGAGCAAGAGCATAAGCAGGGAGAGTAGCAGACAGAGGGAAGGGGGAGAAGCAGATTCCCCACTGAGCAGGGAGTTTGACCATGACCTGAACCAAAGGCAGAAGCTTAACTGACTGAGCCATCCAGGTGCCCCCATATAAATTTTTTAAAAGATTTTTTTATTTTAGAGAGAGCATGCAAGTGGGGTGGGGGGGTGGCAGTGGCAGAGGGAGAGCAAGGATCTCAAGCAGACACTGAGCATGGAACCTGATGTGGGGCTCAATCCCATGACCCTGTGATCATGACCCAACCCAAAACCAAGAGTTGGACACTCAACCAACTGAGCCAACCGGTGCCTCCAAATAAATATTTAAATAAACTTATCAAGTTCTCTAAAACAATAAACAAACAAGCAAACAAACCTGCTGGAATTTTGATTGATATTGCATTATTTTTATATATCAATTTGGGGAGAAAAGTCCTCCTTAAGATGTTGCATTTTCCCATCTATCAACTTGGTATATAATGCTATTTTGTTTAGCTAAACTTTAATCTTTAATGTTTGTATTTTTCATTGTTTTCCTTCTGCTTATGTATGTTTATTAAATTTATTTCTAAATACATTGTATTTTTACTGCTATTATAAATGTTTTGTTTTATAAAATTATATTTTGTAGCTTATTGTTTCTGGTGTATAGAAATTCAGTTGCCTTTTATATACTGACTACATATCAAACTTGACAAACTCCATTAATAATTCTAAATTTACCAATAGAATCTTTCAGATTTGCTACACAGGCAGTCATATCACCTAAAAACAGTATTATTTCTTCCTTTCCAGTCCTTATACATTTCTTTTTTCTGTCTTACTGCATTGCCTAGGACCTTCAGTATAAAGTTGAGTAAAGGTGAGAAGGGCATCTTGTTTTATCCTTAAAATAATATAGAGAAAGACTTCATTATGTCAACTTTAAATATTGCATTTGCAATGGTTAGTTTGTAAATGCCTTGTCCCATGATAAGAAAGTTTTTTTTTTAATTTTTTTTTATTTATTTATGATAGTCAAAGAGAGAGAGAGAGAGAGAGAGAGAAAGAGAGAGAGAGGCAGAGACAGAAGCAGGCTCCATGCACCGGGAGCCCGATGTGGGATTCGATCCCAGGTCTCCAGGATCGCACCCTGGGCCAAAGGCAGGCGCCAAACCGCTGCGCCACCCAGGGATCCCCGTTAAGAAAGTTTGATTATTCTCCTTGGTAGCACTTTTATTATGAGTGGATGTTTTATTGAATGCTTCTTCTGTAGTTATTTTCTCATACATTTTTCCACTTAAATGTTAATATGATAACATGTAGTATTCGATCTTTAATATTTAATCAATGTTGCAGTCCTGGAATAAACTGACTATGGTAAATATGCAGTAACTTTTTTATCAAGATAAGTATCACATATTTGCATTTATATATGTGGTTTGAGATTGGCATGTAATTATCTTTTTTGGTTTTAACTTTATTATTTGTTGATGTCATCTCATAGGTAAGATGGGTAGTATTCTCACTACTGCTAGTCTATGGAAGAATTTGGGCTAGGTTGGAATTATCTGGTCCTTGAATATTTCTTCAAATCACCAGCAAAACCCCAGGTTGTGGAGTTTACTTTATAAAAACTTGTTGGTTCAATTACCTTAAGGTCATAGGACTATTTAGGTTTTCTTATGAGTCAATATTCATAAATTTAATTTCTAAGATATTTAACTGTTACATATATATATATATAAAATTCAAATTTAATAGAATAAAATGGTTCATAATATTCTCTCATTATCTGTTTCATCATCTATTATTATGACCTTTTTTTTTTTTTTTTTTTTTTTTTATGACCTTTTTTATTATTAAAGTGTATAGGTATACTCTTTCATTTTGTTTTGATTAATTTTGCCAGAATTTGGACTACTTTATTAGCTCTTTTATATATTTACACACACACACACACACACATACACACAAACACAAAACTTAGGTCATCTCATAAAATAAGATGGGTAGTATTCTCACCATTCCTATTCAATGGAAGAATTCATTAATTGTCGTTTATTTATATTTTGTTAATTGTTACTTATTTTATTAGTTCTTCTTTGAATTTTTGTTATTTAGTTTCTAAGCTCAAATTTTCAAAAGCTACAAATTTGTGTCACTGCTTCTTAGCTATATCTCACAAGTTTTGATATGAATATTTTGCTATCATGTAGCTGTATCTAAAATTTAATTATGCTTTCTTATTTAAGCCATGAATTTTTTTAGAACAGTGTATTTTAATTTCCAGTTGCTCATCTGAAGATCCTTTATCATCTTGTAGTAACTGTTGCCTTTAATGTAGTCAGAGAATGTATGATATCAATTCCTTTGGATTTATTGAAGCTAGCTTTAAGACCTAGCACATGGTCAGTATCATTTTTGTACTTGAAGATAATGTGTAGTGTCTAATTACATAATGTCCTACATATATACACCCTTAAAACAAGTGTGTTAATTATACAATCCAAATCTGCCATTACCAAATCTGCCTTACCAATTTTTTATCTGAATTATCAATTACAAAAAAAAATATGTTAAAATCTCTCACTATGATGGTAGATTTTGAAATTTCTTATTGTAGATCTATATTTTTTACTTTTTGAAGCTATGTTATTGGTGAAGTGGAGTAAATTGAAAATTTTCATAATGCAAGGATTCAATATGATGGCTGCTTATTAATGCTTTTTTGTCTTAAATTCTTAATTTGCTCAGCTATCAAAACAAGGTTTCTTTGATCAGTGTTTACCTTCAAGAAAGATTTATCTTTCATCCTTTGACTTTAAATCTTTCTAAATCTGTGTTTAAAGTCATAAACCTATCTGTATTTTTTAAATGCTGGTTTTAAAATTGTTTGAGTGGTGCCTGAGTAGTTTAGTAGGTTGGGCATCTGACTCTTGATTTGGGCTCAGGTCATGATCTCAGGGTCATGAGATTGAGGCTGGCGTCAGGCTCTACACTCATTGGAGATTCTGTTTGAGATTCTCTCCCTCACCCTCTGCCCCTTTGCCCTCTCCCTCTCTCTCAAGTAAATAAATCCTTTAAAATAAGTCAATAAAAAATAAAATTGTTTGATAACTTATAGCTTACCATTGAATAATTTATTCCAGTTATATTTATTGTGGTTAGTAGTGCATAGATTTCTTTCTTTTTTTTTTTTTTTTGCTTATTATTTTTTTGTGCTTTATCTAACTCTTTCATTCCTCTCCCTTCTTTCAGTTCTTTGTTTCATTTTACTGCTCCTCTTATTTGGAAGTTACATTTGTTTAATTCATAACATTTATTGAGGTATAATTGAGAAAATTTGCATAAATATAATATCTACAATGTGATGTTTAAATCTTTTTTTAAGATTTTATTTATTATTTATTCATAGAGATAGACAGAGAGAGGCAGAGGGAGAAGCAGGCATCATACAGAGAGCCTGACGTGGGACTTGATCCAGGGTCTCCAGGATCACACCCTGGGCCGCAGGCAGCACTAAACCACTGCACCACGGGGGCTGCCCTACAATGTGATGTTTAGATATATGTTTATACTGTGAAATGATTACCACATCAAGCTAATTAATATATTGATCACCTCACAGAGTTTATGTGTGTGTGAGAGAATGATTGAGATCTATTCTCTTAGCAAATTTCAAGTATATAATACGATATTATTAACTATAGTCCCTGTGCTATACATTAGATCTCCAGAACTTATTTATGCTACATACCTGAAACTTTGCAAACTTTGCTGTCTCCCCATTTCTCCCACCTCCCAGTTCCTAGTAAACACCATGCTACTATCTGCTTCTGAGTTCGAATGTTTTAGATTCTACATATAAATGAGATTACACAGTATTTGTCTTTGAATTATTTTGAAATTTAGCATAAAGCCCTCAAAGTTCATCCATGTCAGCACAGATGGCCAGGTTTTATTCTTTTATATGGCTAAGTAAATTCTATTGTATATACATACAACAATTTATTTATCCATTCATTCACTGGATAGCCACTTAAGTTGTTTCCATATCTTGGCTCCTGTAAATAATGCTGTAATGAACATGGGAGTACAAATATCACTTCCAGATATTGATTTCATTTTCCATTTTCTTTGTATATATACCCAGAAGTTGGGTTTCTGGATAATATGGTAGTTCTATTCTCAATTTTGGGAGGAATCTCTATGCTGTTTTCTATAATGACTTTACCAATGTACATTCACATCAACAGTGCACAAGTGTTTCCTTTACTCCATAGCCTCACCAACACTTATCTTTTTGTAGCCCTTCTAACAGATGTGAGGTAATAAGTCATGGTTTAAATTTGTATTTCCCCAATGATTAGTGGATTTGCGTACTTTTTCATATACTTATAGGCCATTTCTATATCTTCTTTTGAGAAATATCCATTTAGGTCCTTTGCTCATTTTTTAATTGGATTATCTATTTTCTTGCCATTGAGTTGTTTGAATTCCTTATATATTTTTTATAGTAACCCCTTTTTGGGGATATATAGTTTACAAATATTTTCTCCCATTGCATAATTTGTTCCTTTATTCTGTTGATTTTTTTTTTCTGTGCAGATGCTTTTTAGTTTGAAATACTCTCACTTTTTAAATGTTTGCTTTTGTTGCCTGTGTTTTGGGGTCATATCTAAAAATTTATTGTCAAGACCAATGTCAAGAAATTTTTTCCCTATGTTTTCTTCTAGGAGCTTTACAATTTCAGGTCTTAACATTTAAGTCTTTAATACATTTTGAGTTGATTTTCACATATGGTATAAGATTTTTCTGCATGTGGATAGCCAGTAGTTATTCCAATACTATTTATTTCAGGGTCTATCCTTTTCCTGGTGGGTATTCTTTGTTGATGATGAGTTGGATGTAAATGTGGGTTTGTTTCTGGGGTCTCTGTTTTTTCTCATTGGCCGATATGTTTGTTTTTATGCAAGTACCATAGTATTTTGATTACTGTAGCTTTGTAGTATAATTTGATTATTTTGATTACTCTAGTTTTGTAGTGTAGCTTGAAATCAGGCATTTGTTTTTCTGGGGGCTTTGTTGGTTTTGGTTTTGTAATTTAATTTAAATTCAATTAGTTAGCATACAATGTGTTATTGGTTTCAGAAGTAGAGGTCAGTGATTCATCAGTCTTATATAATACCCCATGCTCATTACATCATGTCCCCTCCTTCATGTTCATCACCCAGTTACCCCAACCCCTCACCCATCTACCCTCCAGCATCCTCAGTTTGTTTCGTATGATTTAGAGTCTCTTATGATTTGTTTCTATGTTTTTGTCTTGTTTTATTTCTACCTCTCTTCCCCTATGATCCTGTTTTGTTTCTTAAATTCCACATATGAATGAGATCATATGATAATTGTCTTTTCTCTGATTGACTTATTTTGCTTAGCATAATACCCTCTAGGTGCAAATTGCAAGATTTCATATTTTGATGGCTAAGTAGTATTCCATTGTGTGTGTGTGTGTGTGTGTATAATCATATCTTCTTTATCCATTTTTCTGTTGATGGACATCTGGGCTCTTTCCATAGTTTGGCTATTGTAGACATTGCTGCTATAAACTTTGGGCTCACTACTTTTGTATCGTTGGGGTAAACACCCAGTATCGTTGGGTCATAGGGTAGCTAGCTCTGTTTCCAACTTTTTGAGGAACCTCCATACTGTTTTCCAGTGGCTGCACTGGCTTGCATTCCCACCAACAATGTAACAGGGTTCCCCTTTCTCCGTATCCTCGCCAACATCTGTTGTTTCCTGCCCTGTTACTTTTAGCCATTCTGACTGTTGTGCGGTGGTATCTTATAGTGGTTTTCATTTGTAATGCCTCAAATTTTATTCTTCTAGCTGAAGACTTCCTTGGCAATTTGAATTCTTTTGTGGTTCATATGAATTTTAGGATTTTTTCCCTATTTTTGTAAGAAATACTATTGGAATTTTGGTAGGGATTGTATTAAATCTGTAGATGTTTTTGGTTAGTATGGACATTTTAACATTATTAATCTTCCAATCTATGAACATGGAATATATTTTCATTTATTTGTGTCTTCAATATCTTTCTTCAATGTTTTATAGATGTCAGTGTATAGATCTTTTCCCTCCTTGGTTAAGTTGGTTCCTAAGTATTTTGTCTTGAGTACTATCGTAAATGGGATTGCTTTCTTTTTTTAAATTTTTTTTTATTATTTATTTATGATAGTCATACAGAGAGAGAGAGAGAGAGAGAGAGAGAGAGAGAGGCAGAGACATAGGCAGAGGGAGAAGCAGGCTCCATGCACCGGGAGCCTGACGTGGGATTCGATCCCTGGTCTCCAGGATCCCGCCCTGGGCCAAAGGCAGGTGCCAAACCGCTGCGCCACCCAGGGATCCCCCTGTGATTGCATTCTTAATTTCCTTTTCAGATACTTCATAGTTTATAAAAACAATTAATTTTTGTATGTTGATTAGATATCCTGCAACCATACTGAATATAATGAATTTGTTTAATAGTTCTAACAGTTTTTTGATGGGGTCTTTAGGGTTTTGTATATGTGAGTTTTATGAGTTTTAATTCTATACTAAATTTCTCCAGCCTTGCTTCTGTGATTTTGCACATATTGACTCAGTTATTTTAAAGTAAGTCCCAAAGAATGCAAATGTCCAAACCACCTGTGAGTCTGTTTCTATCATTTGCTGTTTCTTCTGAGTTCTTGGCAATGTAATCTGATTTTTAGCCTCCCCCTAAATTTTGGATTGGGTGCAAGACATAGGAATGAAAAGTTATAAAGTTATTGTTGATGTTATTGTTTTTCAAATAGGATTGGGGGGGTGAGAAATGGGTAAAATACCAGATGAATATTTTCATACTATCAAGAGTTAAAACTTTCTTAAAACTAGCGCATTTCAAATTTTTCCCTTACCCCAGACCATAATCCTTATGGTCATGGATTTTCTCATGGTCATGGATTTTCTCATGTCTCAACTGAAAGCAGTGTGTTGATAAGTGTGTTGTTTTTGTGGGACATGACCTCCACTACTTTATTCTAGAACAGTACAGCTACTGAAATGTCTGTCAGTTGTTTAGCATTTTAGCCAGTATTTTCAACTAGTTTTGATGGATTTTTGTGGAGGTGGGGGTCCCTCCTTGTGTGTGCATAGCTTAAGAGTCAGCCAATGACAAACTAAGGGGAATTTGCACATAGATTTTTATATTCCCTCTCTTTTGTCTGAAATTCTGCACTTTGAGTTCAGTTGGTTTGAAAATCTTGAACCAGTAAGCCTGACACTTTCTGAGTGGCCTCACTTTTCCTGCATTATGAGCTGGGAAATGCCCTAAACAGAAAAGCCCTAGCAAATGTGGAGCTCATGTCCTTTGTTTTCCTTCCCTTGGGATTATAGCTTCTCAAGTTCTCCTTGTGTTGTTTGCTCTTCAGAGTCTTCCATTGTTTCCTATATTTTGTCCAACTTTTATTGCTGTGAATTTTCAGTGGTAGGGTTGTCCCAAATAAGGTATTTTCTCAGTGCCGGCTTTAGAAGTCTCTTAACATTTTGTCTTACATTTCAGATAATTTATATAAGATTATTTTATTTCTTCTTGAGATATATCCTTTAGAATTTCCTTAAAGATCTTTTGAAAATAAATTCTCAAATTTTTCTGAAAAATAATATTTTTTAGACATTTGTAATAGAAGATAGTGCCTGGACAGCACTAGTGGTAAGAAAGCAGGGAGGTTAGTATTTCGGTAGCTTCCAGTTTTAGATTATTATGGATGGTGCTGCTTTGAACATTCTAGTATATGTATTTTGGTGATATTTTGGTGATACCACCTAAGAGTGGTATTACTAAATAGTCTTTTTCCCCCAAAATTATGTTTGTAACATTTTAAAAATACAAAGGGTCTGAAGAAAAAAATTACTGGTCAAACCTCTCCACATCCTGAGGTAGCCAAATATGTCCTTATTTTTCTTGCTTACATAAACATAAACACTCAAAAGGAGCATTACAGACTTTTTTGCTGAAAATATATATTGAGAGCATTGCTCAAGGTATGACTTGAGCTTATCCTTTTTAAGAATTGCATAATATTTTATAGTATGGATTTTTAATAAATTATTCATTCATTCCAATTTAGCTGAGTGTTTACAGAATGTAATATTTCAAAAGTTATTTCAACACTTCCAGGATTTAATGGCAGTCAAGGTAGAAACTGGAAAGCAAATGAGAAACTCTAGAAGGATATAGGATTTAAAACTGAGCTAGTGGCGTGAAGTCTGAAACAGAGAGGCTAGCTGAAATTTTAGCAGATACAGGAAGAAAACAAAAGGCTTATGGGAGAATATTAAAAGAAAATAACATGAAGAAGAGGAGAAAACTTACAACACAGGAAAGTTGGAATTTGATTGGTTTTCAATGTGAAGTTGCTCTGGATCCTGTTGAAGAGTGTGCTAGATTGCCTTCCTCACCCCACATCACGCATCTTGTCCGTCCATCCATCCATCAAGCAGCCATTACCAAGTACCTGTTTGTGGCCACGTGAAGCAGAAAATCTACAGAAGAATAAAACACAGTTCTTGACTTATGTGTACTCTAGTTTGGGGAGTTGTAATGAAACCCTAAGTAATACAGGGTGTCCCCTTTACCAGTAAATCTACATTCCGGTGGAAGTTCCAGCCTGGACACTGTTTTGTGGTAGGGGAGGAAGCTTTTTAATGGTTGCTCCCTGAGAACAGTTGGGTCAGTGATGTCTTCTCCTTAGGCACCCAGAAAATAGGGGCCAGTGCAGTGATGGGTGAAGGGTGAGGAAACAGAGGAATGTACAGAGGCCACACAAATCTTTCCCTTTGGGATGAGCCATAAGAAGGACAAGTGGTTTTTACTCCTGGCTTCTAAAGTTGAACTACCAAGCTGGATGAGCAGACATAGATTCAAGACAGGACCCTATAAGTCAGGTTATGGCTCAAAATCAAGTGTCCTATCCTGCTCTTTCTCGACTAAAACAAGACAGGACTAGGGACAAAGTTCAAGAATCCCCCACACAGGGAGAAATCATATTTATAGACGTGTCACTACTAGCTATCTGAGCAAAGATATTTTATCTTAGTTGATTACATTTATCATTTTTATCGCAAAATAATACATATTCCTTTCTATTGAAACGCGAACGAAGTCTAGGAAGAAAAAATAAAAGTAATCTACTCTTAACTATCTGAAGTCACTGCTTCTAATAGTTTGATGTGTGTTTTCCATATAATTTCTGTTTAGATAAGCATATATAAACATTTATAAAGCCTTTCTTACAAAAATGCAAGCTCCCTATTTTTACTTCCGTGTGAAATGTTCATTAAAAACATGAAGAGAGAGGGAGCCTAACTCCTGGCACACGTACGTCGATTTAACTCCTCCTTGTAAATAGTTCTGGGTCGTTTCACATACGGATCTGTACTTAGCAACCCCTCCCGGGTTGGTAAAGAGCCTTACGGATTTACGGTTTTATTTTAACAAATCTCCCTGCCGCCCTCCCGGAGCTGTGCGGGGGACCCCTTGCAGGATTGGGGGCTGCAGCATCCTCTCCCCGAAAGCGACACAAAGCGGGGCCTCTGAGGTCCGGGGGCGGCCGGCCAGGCTCCGCCCCCCCGCCGCGGCGGCCAATCAGCTGCCGGGATGCCCCCGCCCCGCCCCCAGCCCCGCCCCCAGCCCCGCTGCGCACTGCAGCCCAGCTCCCTCCTCGCACGCCCGCCGCCACCGCCACCTCCACCGACTCCGAGCCCGCAGGCTGGCCGCCGGGCCTCCCAACCACGTCTCTGCAGAGGGGCCCCTCCCCCCCTCCGAAGTAGCCCGGTGTGAAAATCGCTGGCTACCGGGTGAGTATGGTCCAGAGATGGTTCTGGAACCGGAGCAGGCCCCGGCGCACCGACCGAGCCCGGGAGCAGGAGCGACCCGGCCGGGGTCCGGGGGCGCGCGGGGGAGGGGAGTCCGGGTGTGGGCCTGAGACCGCTCGGGCCTAAGGAGGCGGACGTCTTCCAAAGAGGATTCCCTGTGGGCTCTCCCTGTCTGTGTCTGCTGCTGCTTTTTTATTTTTTGTTTATTTATTTTTTCTACCCCTCTGGCTCTTATTCCTTCCGTGCTTCATTCTTCTCCAGGAATTTCTGCCCTTTTTAAACACTTCTCCCGATGAAAGCTTTCGAAGCTGCAGATACGTACAGAAAATAATAGAATTATCGGATGCGGGTATTTTATTACCTTTGCTTCAACGCACTTGCTCTCCACCCCCCCCCCCATGGGTGGGTGTGGGTGTGTGTGTCCCTCCCTGTGTGTGTGTGTGTGTGTGTGTGTGTGTGTGTGCGCGTGTCTCCTCCTTTCTAAGAAACAAAACGTGACAGTTAAAACATCTTCTCCCCATCAAATCTCAGGTCTAGCTTCAGATGGGAATTAGGTTCTATCCTCCCCACGTGTGTTTTTGTCCTTTTTTGATTATTCATTTTTAGGTGGAGCAATATGTGCGTTTTTGTTTTGCATTTTAAAATTTTTCATGCAATTCAATACTGGGGCGGCGGGGGGTTGCCTTGCGGTGCTATTAGTCTTGTCATTTCAGACCGGAAAGGGACTTAGCAAGTCTCCAGCCCTCCTTGTTGACTAGCTCAGAACCCTGAGCCCTGTTGGGAGATAAAGGACGTGCTCACTGTCACTCAGGTGGTCCTTCACTGGGTAGGGTCCTGAACTGATCTCTGGATTTCCATGTTTTATGCCACTGAGTTCACCTGTCTCCATTGCCTATTGACTATTGTTTATATGATTCAATTTGGGGAAAATTTTCAAGAAGAAAGGAAAGAGGAAGGAGGTTGAAGGGGGGCTGAGGGAAGGAAATATGACTTGGATTTGGACCAAAACTCTAGTCAGTATTAAAGGGTCTGCATTTTCCTGGAACATGAAATACTGAATCTTAGGACAGCCTGAATGTTTTATTTTTTAAGAGGCCCTGGTACAGTCTTACCGTCTGCCAGTCACTGGTCTGAGAACTTTATAACTACTCACTCACCGAATTTAAGCCTTACAATAAATCTGTAATACAGGTTCTGATTTTACCATTCCCATTGTACAGATAAAATGAGGCGCAAATTAAGTTACCTGCCGCAAGCCGCTCGGCCAGTAGATTGTAGCACTGAGATCTGAATCCGGGACCTCTGGGGACGGACAGTTTGAGTCTTTAACTGCTGTACAGTCCTGCGTTTCTCCCCCTGGAACTGGCACCTGAGGGCCGCGAAGTCACTGGACACAGCAGAACTCACAGGTGACCGCAGGGAGGAGCGACTGTCCACTGGTTATCAGAAAAGACTTCAGGGAAGACACAGGATAGACTCTGGCGCTCTGTTCCCTGGCGTAGAATATTCTTATTTTTAACTTGGCGGAGTGGCATATGGGGCCATGCGGACGATGCTGAGCCAGGTGTGAGTCGCCGCCGCTCATCCTCAGGTCAGCCCGGATTATTAACAGGTGGCGCGGGAGGCTCGCCTCGCCCAGCGTGATGCAAATCCGCGGAGGGCCCTTGCCCTGCGCTGTCCCCCCACCGCGCACCTCCCCGCTCTCCCGAGAACCGGGTGGCCCGGGCGGGACCTTTGGGGCTCGGGACGGGGCCGGCGGCACAAAGGAGCGCCGCGCCCCCCGCCAAGCGCCGCCCCCCGGGCTCGCCCCGCGCCCCGGAGGAAGTGGGGGAGGGGACTGCTCGGGAACCCCTCCTCCCCGCCCCCACCCCGCCCCGCGGGAGCCCCGCAGGAGCCCCGCAGGCCCGACGCGCGGAGGGCGGTGCAGGAGGCCGCGGGGGGGGGGGGGGGACCCCGGGGCGCGCCCCTCGCTGCGGGTCGCCTGCTCCGGGCTCCGCGAGGCCGCCCGCCCGCCTGCCCCTGGGGCGCGTTGGCTGCGCTGTGTGATGGGGGGATGCACGGGCCGTCTCCTCCGCAGCTTGGTGCGGGAGGCAGGGCTTGCTCCGGGTCGCGCAGGTGCAGCTGACCGAGCATCACTGCTGTCCGGCTGCCCTTCGGTCGCTGCAGACTCCGGCTCTGGGACGGAGTCCCCTGCCCACTCTCAGCCCACCCCCCCCCACCCCGGAGATGCGCGTGTGCGTGTGTGTGTAAAAGTGCAAGAGGGGCGGGGGCTGTGTGCCGCCACCCCACCCACACCGGGCCTGCGGGTCTGGAGCATTCTCCGCCAGGCTGAGCTGCGAGGCTCCCCTCCCCTCCTCCCCTCCTCCCCTCCTCCCCTCCGCCCCCCTTCCCCAGCCCCTCCTCTTACGTCACCGACAGGCTCGGTGCAGACTGGCTCTGGGCCTGTGTAGGAAAGTCTGGCTGGGGGCAGGGCCTGCAGACAAACCGAGAGGATCCCACCCCAGACCTCCGCAGGGACAGCCCCTCGGATTTAAGACCCACCTGTGTCCCTCGTTGTCCATGTCATAGAACGCTCTGCCCTGGGGGACAGGCAGGTCAGCGCTCCTGGCCCTGCGCTCCCGGTGCTGCTGTTCTCCTGGGACCTCACTGGGAGAGAAGTGAGCAAATGTGAGTGAGGGCAAGAGAGTCCCTGGAGAACTATGGAATTAGGAAGGGATCATGGTGGGATAGGAATAGGGGAATAGAAAAGCAGCATCTTAAATCGTGCTTATTTTTGGGGGGGAGTGTGGGAAGGGATTGGAGAGGACCACAAGAAAGCCTTCAGAAATACTGGCAACGGTCTGTTTTTTAAGCTGGTTAGGAGGTATATAGGAATCTTTGATTTTTAAAATTGTTTTCTTATTTTGCCATCTATGTCTTTCCACGTGTATTACATATTCTTTTTTTAATATATTGATTAAACCATTTTTTAATGAAAAATAGATACGTTTGGTCTGCATATATGTGGCACAGAATGCAAAAAAAGGGCGAACCCACACCAGTTCTAGCTTAGTAGAAGTTAATGGACATTGGAAAGGGTATTGGATGTACGTATAAGGAAAAAAGAAACAAGGAGTTCATGGAAGAAAATGGTATGAAGAAGAGAAGACCTATAGGACTGGATGTCTGCCCTATTAATGTGATATTTATCATTTCTCAAGGCCAGGGTAGCTATTTGCTGAAGAAGTGATCCTAGGTCTGCCCTTGACACCTACGTCCATCACTCAGTTATCCATCCACGGAGCACCTGCTGATTCTCCTGGGGAATCCAAAGAATCACACATATCCCCTGATCTCAGACACTTACTCTACTTGAATTTGAAATCAAACCAGGATGTGGTGCAGCATCCAAGACAGGCCTGCTACCCTCCTTCCCTTCCGAATACATCTCTTTCTTAAAGGGAAGCCCCATTTAGGTAGCATGGGGCCTCTTTGTGGTAGGGGTAGGGGATTCGTAAAGCTCTCTCTCAGAGTTACAGGATGTGCCTGAGATACCTTCGGCTTTAGAGGTGCCTTGGGTTCCAGAAGGCTGAAAGAGAGAGGCCAGAGTTGGCCCAGAGGAGAGAAAGCAGAAGCCATGGAAGGAGAACCACGGGTGAAGAAATAAAAGGGAGAGAAGTAAAAGGGACCCCCTGGACTGTGCTCCTTTACACTCCCCAAGCTAGGAGAGCCAACAGGGATTCGGGCATAAACAGGAAGCATTTGGTTTAAAAGTCCAGTGTTGGAGTCATGGATATAGCTGGTTACAGTGGGATCAGAACCAGCTGCAAAGTTCAAAGGACCCTATAGAGGGGGAAATCACATTTTTTAGTGAGTACATACTCAACAGATTGGGAGATGAAAAAGAAACATTTTAGGGTGAGTGAGATATGATCAGTTGAACAATCCAATGATGTATATGGTCAATCATTTAATGTGTGTTTACTTGCTTGTTTGCAGTTATATTACCTGTGTTATTTTTCTTTAACATTTTATGTATTTATTTAAGAGTGATGGGGGGGGTCATGCATATGCACAGACAGCGGGGAGGGGCAGAGGGAGAGGGAGAAGCAGACTCCTCACTGAGCAGGGAGTGGGATGAGATGAGGAATGACACGGGGCTCCATCTCTGGACCCTGAGATCATCACCCAAGCAGAAGGTAGAAGCTTAACCAACTGAGCCACCCAGGTGCCCCTACCTGTGTTATTTTTAACTGTAACAGTAATATATACAACAATTCAAAGGATGTAGGTTTATATAAAGTCTACTATTCACCTCTTGTCTTCCTAATGCAGTTAATTAAAGTCAGCAGGTTGAAACGTGGCCTCCATAGACTTTCTGTTTTACGGAAAATCCTGGTTCTTAAGAATGTGGAGTCAGTACAAGATTCCCTGGGTTTGAATCCTGGATCCACCACTCCCACCTGTGTGCCTTGAGCAAGTAACACATTGTCTGGCCATCACGGTTTTTGTTTTGTTTTTGTCCACTTCTAAAATGAGTAGTGATAGTACATACCTCACAGGTTTGCTGTCAGGATTAACTGATTTACTGAGGAACTTAAAATAATGCCTGGAACCTGGGAAGCAGTGTGTGGTCATCACTCCTGCTAAATTTACTAGTCCTACTATTATTATCTTCATCCGTACAAAAATGGGTTTGTGCCCTATATATCACAGCGATTTGAGGTTTTCACTTAAAGTATATCTAGGGTGTTCTGTGTAGATGCAAAACAGATTTAACTCATTCTTTGTAAGAGCAACATGATATCCTGTCATATAGATTATCATACTCTATTCAAACATTCTTCCTCTCCGACGTCGGCTTGCCGTACATGCAGCATTGCTGTAAGGCTGAAGCTACGTTGCAGTCCCACTAGTCATGGTGCAGACTTGGGAAACTGGCCCAGAGGAGGGGAGCTTGAGTGTTCCCTACCAAAGCCTGGCAGGTAGAAGGAAGTAACTTCACAGGACCAGCCTTCTTCCTTCTGGTCCCCTGCTTTTCAAATCTCCAGGCTACATGCCCATCCCTTTGTCACTTGTCCACAGATAGTTCTCCCATGAACTAGCTCGAAATACAGAAATGTGAGTTCCCTGCTCTGAGTGTTTCTGGAGCACCAGCGGCAGCAACAAGGGCCCGTAGAGGTGGGGTCTGATGGGGCAGCTCTTTGTGGGGTGTGTATGCATGGCTGGCAGGGGTAGGGGGGCATGGGGGAGGGCTGCGCCCCAGGGTCTTATGTTGTAACAACAGACTGAGGGGAGTGAGTACACAGAAGGATAGGTGTGGCTTTGGGTTAAAGAGCTGCACCCACACAAGTCATGGATGGTTCTAGAAAACATTCCTTGTCACTTATCTATCTCCATTTCTAGGTTTGCATTTATCTGTCTCCATTGGTAGTTTCCTACAGCAGTGAGCATCCTTGTGTCCTTAGTACTGCTGCTCTTATTTCTGTAAGAAAGGTCATCCGAAGAGGGATTGCTGGACCGAGGACAGGCTCACCTCTGAAATGGAGCTGCCACTGTCAGATTGCTCTCAGCTTCCTGGCCCTTCCAGCAGATTGTGGTAGTGTCCTCCTAGCCTTTTGGGCATGGGGGATTATTGTTATTACTATGGTTTTTAGCATCGGGCATTATTATTTGCCTTCATCTTCACCTTCTTTTTACTCCTTCCCTTTCTCCTTCGCCTTCTTCCTTTTTGATAATCTTGTGGACAACATCATGCATTGTTTTCAATTGCCTGACCAGTGAGCTTGAGCATATTTTCATAGACTAACTGGCCATTTAAATTTCCCAGCCCTGGAAACCTTAAACCCCAGGGTGAACGTGTCCTATTTAACCCTTCGGGAAAAGGCAAAGCTCTGGGAAGGGGATCTCTTCTGGGAAATAAAGCTATCAGTGGCTTTAGAAGAATAGAGGCAAGAACAGACCCTGGTGACTTAGAAACTGGATCGGTTTAGTCGAGGAATGAATTAGTGAGCATCTGAACTAGGTTACTGGCAGTGTAGTTGGAAACCATGGACGATGACATTGACAGGCCTGTGACCAGCTGGAGGTGGGACAGGAGGGAGAAGGGACACAGCTGTGACACTGTGCGGTTTGCGGTCCTGGCTATTTGTGGACACCAGGAAGAGCGAGGAAGGGACAAGCTCTTGTTAACCAGCTGCCTGCTGATTCTATGTCTCCAAGGTTCTCTGAGGTAGCTGTCACCCTCCCTCGCATCTAGGGACACTGAGCTCAGGTGATGTGCCGAAAAGGAGCTAGTGTGGAAGGCAAAGACTAACTTTAAGACTTCTTTAGATTTAGAGACCACTGCAAATGGTAGAGTGTGCTCTTCCAGGAGGGATCTTGGGTGTATTTGTCACCTCAGAACCAGGGCCTTCTCATCTGTGCTTGGGAAGGCACAGTGTCTGGGCCCAGGACTTTCTCAAAGACCAGCGGAAACGCTTGAGAACTAAATGTTATAATAATATTAGTGTTAGCTTTGGCTCCATGATGTGAAAACTATAAAATCAGAATCATTAAATGCTTAGCCCAAGGCACGTGGATGGCTCAGTGGTTGAGCATCTGCCTTTGGCTCAGGTTGTGATCCCAGGTCCTGGGATTGAGTCCTGCATTGGGCTTCCTGCAGGGAGCCTGCTTCTCTCTCTGCCTATGTCTCTGCCTCTCTCTCTGTGTCTCCCATGAGTAAATAAATAAAATCTTTTTAAAAAAATGCTTAGTCCAGGATTTATAAAATCTGACACGAGGTTTGTTTTTTGTTCACTTTATAAGAATTCTCTCTGGGGTGTCCAGGTGGCTGGGTTGGTTGAGTCTTCAACTCTTGGTTTCAGCTCGGGTCATGATCTAGTGGGTCATGGGATTGAGCCCCACATTGGGCTTCCCACTCAGTGGGGAATCCACTTGAGGATTTTCTCCCTCTGCCTCTCCCCCTACTTGCTGGCTCACTCTCTCAAAAACAAATAAATAAATTAAAAAAAAAAACAGAATTCTATATTAGGCTCATTTCTAAGTTAAATAGCTTACTTTTAACCACATACTTATAAGTAAATATATGTAAACAAATACATGTTACATACACACACATACACATCCTCATATATATAGTAAATAATTGAAAGACACTTAAACTGTTATTTCCTTTGATCCTTGGGACAACCTTATGTGCTATTAGATACTTTTATCCTTACTGAATAAGGAAATGAAGTCTCAGATGTTTCCCCATCTCACAGTTAGTAAGCAAACAGAGCCAAGATTCAGGCCCAGATAGCCTAATTCAGGCCCAGATAGCCTACGGCAAAGCAGTATTACCTTGAGAGTTGAGCATATTCTCTGACAAGGGAAATAGAAAGGGAGAGGTTAAGGACCAAAGGTAAAAACATAAGGAATATCTGCATTTTCAGAAGAGGTAAGGGAAGGATGGAAAGTGGATGGGTGAGCAGGTTGAAGGTGATGAGGTTGGCTCTGGCCATAACGTAACTGGCAGTAAGAGCCTCAGATACCGGGAGAGCAGCATTGTCTGGTGCCGTCAAGTGGTCAGTGAGAAGGCCAAGCCCTGGATGTCCGATGAAAACACATCTATCTGCTCTTGGGGGAGTTGCTTCAGTAGAGAATATATAGTGGAGGTCAGACATCAAGCATCATGAGCAGGGAGCTCATGGAGAAGAAGCAGAGGATTTACGTGAGTGCACATCCACAGACACACACACCTTGCTTCTCTGCGTCCAGGTACAAGTAAGAATCTGCCATAATTCCTGGTTGTCTGGGACCTGGTTTCAAGCCACAGAAGACTTACGGTTTCCTCTTTCCCAGCCTGGGACTGTGACCAAAGAAGCTTCTCTGAGGACCCAGACTTTCCAGGCTGAAATGTTGGGATCCTCAAGCTGGGATTAGTAAGATGGACATGGGAGCAGAGGGGGGCGGGTCAGCATGCTGCACCACTGTATTAATTTCCAGTGGCTGCTGTAACACATCGCCACACACAGGGTGACTTAAAACAGCAGAAATATGTTCTGACACAGTCCGGGGGTCATAGAAGTTTGAAGTCCAGGTATTGGCAGGGCAGTTCTTTCTGGAGGTTCTGAAGGAAAATCTGTCCCATGCGTCTTCCAGAGCTTCAGGTGCTCACCAGCAACCTCTGGCCTCCCTTGGCATATAGATGCGTCGCTCCTGTTTCTCTTACTGTTCTCCCCTATGCGTCTGTGTCTGCATCCAGATGTTTCTTAAAAGACATCAGTCATTAAATCAGGGCTCACTCAGACCCACTATGACCTCATCTTAACTTGATGGTACCTACAAAGACCGTATTTCCAAATAGGATCCCATTCACACATACTGGGAATTCAGACTCCAAGGTATCTCTTTGGGGGCACAATTCTGCCCACAGTCCCCATTTCTGTTTGTTTCCTTCTGCGATGGCAAAGTGCCAAGCTCTTTTAGGTTAGCCATAAGAGTTTAGGAGGACTGAGCAGGGTGCGATGGGGTATCCTGGGCTGGATGCCTCAACACCCCTGGTGAATCTCTGAGTTAGTTCAGAGTCGGTCTCAGCTACATTGTCAGAAGAATTGCCACCACCAGGGAAAGAGTGAACTGTTTGGCTCCATTATTTATTTGTTTATCTATTCCTTGCCAAACTGAGCCTTTTCTCTCCTCTCTACAGAAATCCATCCAGCCATGGCAACTCCCTCTGCTGCCTTTGAGGCCCTGATGAATGGAGTGACCAGCTGGGATGTTCCCGAAGATGCCATCCCATGTGAACTGCTTCTAATTGGAGAGGCCTCCTTCCCAGTGATGGTGAATGACATGGGCCAGGTCCTCATTGCTGCCTCCTCCTACGGCCGAGGCCGCCTGGTGGTGGTGTCCCATGAGGACTACTTGGTAGAAGCCCAGCTCACTCCCTTTCTCCTCAATGCAGTAGGTTGGCTTTGTTCTTCCCCTGGGGCTCCCATTGGTGTACACCCATCCCTGGCACCCCTGGCCAAAATCCTTGAGGGTTCTGGGGTGGAGGCGAAGATCGAGCCAGAAGTGAAAGACTCCCTGGGGGTTTACTGCATTGACGCCTACAACGAAACCATGACGGAAAAGTTGGTCAAGTTTATGAAACGTGGAGGGGGCTTGCTCATTGGAGGCCAGGCCTGGGACTGGGCCAACCAGGGTGATGATGAAAGGGTGCTTTTCACCTTCCCTGGCAACCTCGTGACCAGTGTGGCCGGCGTGTACTTCACTGACAACAAAGGTGACACGAGTTTCTTTAAAGTCTCCAAGAAGATGCCCAAGATCCCAGTCTTAGTTAGGTAAGTGCACTACCCCAGGGGGGTTTTGGTCTCACATTAAAATCAAGCAACGTTCTTGTCTTTAGGTTTCTCCCAGGCTAACAGGAGAGAACTTGACACTTAGGTGTGGATTCACCCTAAATCAACCAGATTTACCCTTCAATAACCAGATCACCCTCAATCAATCAAGGTTCCCCTGGCTGCTGCCATCCCAGACCAGACCACTCAGCTATTTGAGCAGAGAAACTTTTGGCGTCTAGCTTAAAATACATTACTGAATCCCAGAGCTGGCCTTGCTAATCCAGGAAGGCTCATGGCAGAAGGTTGCTTTCAAATGCAATGTGAAGAAAAGGAAAACAGACATGAGGAACCCCGTAAGACAAAGTGGAAAGAGCTGGGGGGAAGGCTTTGAAATGTCCAGCCAGATGGGATTGGGATGGAAGTAAGAACTAGAGGATTCAAAAGGTGAGATAGAAGAAAAGATAGCATGAGTTGTTTGTGCTAAATTTAGGAGTTAGGGGAGGATTTTATGCCTGGAGGAAAAAGACCTGATGTTGGAGAATGAAGGAGGGAGGTGATGAGTACAAAGACAGGCTACGTGGAAGGTTCTTGAAGAGCACTGCCAGTCTGTTCTGTTCACACTGTGCTCTAGCAGTTACTATAGTGCCTAACGTAGGGCAGGTGATCAGTAAACGTTTGTTGGCTGGTGATTGGATGGATGAATGAGGGGGCTTAGAGGCTGGAGTAGTCCTAGGAGTATAAGAAGTGTACCAGGCCACACCGTGTTGTGTTACAACTCACAGCATCCTTGGAGCAAAGAACACTGGTATTTCTGCCTGGGGAGCAGAGCAAAGTAGGATTGGGTGAGGAAGGCGTAGCAGGTTAGTATAGATGCATAGGGAATGGGCGGCGGCCTCTTCTTGGCATGGAACATTTGAAGCAAAACGCCACAGGTGCAATGAAGAAAGACAGTTATTCTGAGGCATCGTGATTGGCCAAATTGATCAAATGTCAGCTTACCAGTGCTCTTCATCCTAAAGAATAGAGAGGTGAGGGCAGCCCGGGTGGCCCTGCGGTTCAGCGCTGGGCCTGATCCTGGAGGCCCCGGGATCGAGTCCCACATCAGGCTCCCCACATGGTGCCTGCTTCTCCCTCTGCCTGTGTCTGTGCCTGTCATGAATAAATAAATAAAATATTTAAAAAAAAAAGAATAGAGAGGTGAGACTTGACCATAATTCTATTTCTAAACAACCTAATCCCCCTTACTTGCTTTCAAAGATGTTTTTTTCTACCAAAACCATACCTCTTTTTTTCTTTGGCTGTTCCAAAATCATCTCTCATCATCGATGATTCTCGATTTGAGGGGATGGGGAAGTTAGGCTGTACGTGTATGTGTACTCACATATATGTGTGCAAACAAGTAGAATCAGCTTGAAGACTAATGCTTAAAAAATCAGTTAATGAGGGAAGTGTGCATACCTAAATCGAGTGAATTTCTATGTGAATTAGATCTTAGTAAACCTTTAAAAATACGTCTCTTAAAAAAAATAAAAAAATAAAATAAAATAAAATAAAATAAAATAAAATAAAATAAAATAAAATAAAAATACGTCTCTTAGGGATCCCTGGGTGGCTCAGTGGTTTGGTGCCTGCTTTTGGCCCAGGGCGCGATCCTGGAGTCCCGGGATCAAGTCCCGCATCAGGCTCTTGGCATGGAGCCTGCTTCTCCCTCCTCCTGTGTCTCTGCCTCTCTCTCTCTCCCTCTGTGTCTATCATAATAAATAAATAAATAAATAAATAAATAAATAAATAAATAAATAAATCTTTAAAAAAAATAAATAAAAATACATCTTTTAATAGGACTTTTAAAAAGAATCAGATACAATCAGATTCATTTACAAAGATATGCCATTCAGCATTATTTGTAATAGAAATGAATAGTATGGCTAAATAAATTGTACATTTATTAACCAGCCATTAAAACTGTGTTTCCAAGAATAATTAAGGGCATGGGGAAAATCTTTTAGGAGGTACTGTTAAATGAAATAGAGTAGGATACTAACCTGTTGCTCAATATGTTTCTACTTTTCTTCAAAAAATATAGCTATGTGTAGAAAATATTATAGAAGGAAAGGGTCAAAATAGTCGTAGTAGGTGGATCCCTGGGGTCATGGAATAATGGTAGATGATTTTTACTATTAAACTTTTATTTTCCAAACTTTCTACCAAATTTTACTAATAAGGTATATATTTCATTACCTCACTTCACACACAAAAACATTAAAATGCAAGAAAAATCATTCACAAATCACATTAAAGACCTTCCACATCTGTCCGTGCATAAATACTTATATGACACAAATTTAATAAAATAAAAGCCAAATTTGGGCAGCCTGGGTGGCTCAGCAGTTTAGCGCTGCCTTCAGCTCAAGGCGTGATCCTGGAGACCAGGGATCAAGTCCCACATCAGGCTCCCTGCATGGAGCCTGCTTCTCCCTCTGCCTGTGTCTCTGCCTCTCTCTCTCTTTCTGTGTCTCTATGAATAAGTAAATAAAATGTTTTAAAAAAAAAAGCCAAATTTAACTCTGCAAATGATTCACTTTTTTTCACTTAGCTTTTTAACACCTCTGATATACATATAAATATGTCTCTCTGTGTGTGTGTTGCCAATTGCCAGTACTTTTGAATCATGGTTCTTCTTCATGGGATACTCTTTTATTACCACTTTTTTCAATATCTCTTGTTTTTAAAAGTTTTTATTTTAAGAATAGGTCATAAACCCACAGCTCTTTTCATCCTTGAATATTATACTCCCCATTCATCCATAATTTTTCATTGTTATCATTTTAGTATACACACTATTTTGAATTCCACTCATAAATATTTTCATTCTATATAATCTTTAAAGTTCTATTTGATTCGCTTCATGAGACTGCCTTATTTATTTAATCATTTGCCTGCTGTTGAACATTGGATCTTCCTCCACTCTTGCTGCAATAGGCAGTATTATACAGAACTTTAAAACGTTTTAGAAACCTTAGACAATACGAGATACCAGGATGCTTCTGTTAGAATTCAAGAGGGAGGATTATTTCCATCCCATGCTGATTTAGTTACTCTGTCAAAGGATCTTACTTATTTTTAAACCTTCAATTTAGACATGAGAGTGTGAATTCAGGTAACTTTAATCTTACTACTTGTATATGTCTTACTAAATTAAATTCTTTTTTTTTAATTTTTTATTTATTTATTTTTGATAGTCACACACACACACACACACACAGAGAGAGGGAGGGAGAGGCAGAGACATAGGCAGAGGGAGAAGCAGGCTCCATGCACCGGGAGCCCGACGTGGGATTCAATCCTGGGTCTCCAGGATCGCGCCCTGGGCCAAAGGCAGGCGCCAAACCGCTGCGCCACCCAGGGATCCCTAAATTAAATTCTAAATAAGATCTTGGGATCCTCTCATGCTTCTAATAGTAACCTGTTGTAGGTCTTATCCAGATGAATCAGATTTTTTACCAGAGGAAGCCTACTTTATGATCAGAAGAGCAAAACCCTAAGCATTAAAACCAGAGGATCTACTTTTAGCTTGGTACGAATACCCACAGGTGCCAGGACATGAGCCTCCTAGTCACTGCCCTCACTTCCTCCTGGAGAGCATTGTCATCTGCATTTAGAACACTAGCCTTCATGCCCTCTGTAAGACCAAACCACCTGTAGTCTCTTCCCCGAGTGATTTCTACTCTTCTATCAGCTTCATCCTCAATGTCTCTGCTGCGCCTCCAGCTCTGAGGCCAGTGGTGTTATACTTCATGTGCAAAAGGATCCTCACTTTCTATTAAGCATTTCTTTTGAAAAAACACTGGGTCCATTGTCGTAAACCACTCATAGTCTCATTGCAGGACTCAGGATTCATATAACCTGGAAAAAAAGCACAAATTCTAGAGAAAGCAGACCTCACTAAGTTTCCAAGCTCAGCGTGGTATGTGCTCTGTAACTTGGTGCCATAGCCACCCTCTCTAAGCCTCATCTCTGAAGTGAGATTAATAATGGCTACCTTTCTAGGATGGTTATGAGGATTCAATGAATTAAGAAACATGCTCAAATACCTAAAACACTTTCATTATTTTCACATCCAGCTTCCACACTATGGTATATAAGAGTATGATGTCATGAGTATCATTGAAACCTCCCTAGCATCCATCATTATGATGCCTTACCCTAGATTCAGTATGTTGTCCCAGCTGTGTAAAATATTGGCATTTTATTTTTTTAAAAGATTTTATTTATTTATTCATAAGAGACACAGAGAGAGAGGCAGAGACATAGGAAGAGGGAGAAGCAGGCTCTTCACAGGGAGCCCGATGCGGGACTTGATGCCCAGACCCTGGATCAGGCTTTGCACCGAAGGCAGACTCTCAACCGCTGAGCCACCCAGGCATCCCAGTATTGGCATTTTAGCTCATGTATTTACCTTCTTCTTCCACAAGACTGAGGCAGCATCACAATCAACTGCCACACTTTACCCTCTATATACATTTAATAAACAGGTACTAGAGACCGAATTGGCTCCACCGATCAGAGATGTGATGCAGATAAAATGCATCATTGGATGATGAATCTAAGGGAGGTTTTAGGAGAATCAACCTAGCCCCTTTTTTGGATAAGAAGTCCCTTTGTCTCATTTTTACCCAAATCTCAGGCTTCTATTAAAGAGTTCCAACTCTGTTGTTCATTTATCCATTTATATAGCCAGCATTTACTGAGGATGTTCGATATCCCAGGCATTATTTCTTATGTCAAGAAAATGGCTTCCAAAGATCTGAGAATTAAAAGCACAGAAACATCATCAGTAAACAGACTGGAAGGAATTGCAGAAACCAAACAACTGTAGTAGGAAGAGAGCTGTGATACTGAGTTTCACTGGTACCCGAAAACCCAAGATCCTACTGCCAGTAAATGCGGTGTGACCTTGGCATATCCTGCTACCCCTTTCCCCCTCTAAATGAAGGGAGTAGAACATCCTTTCCTCCTTTTAGCATTACCCCATTGAGACTGTGGTTTTTTTCAGTCTACGGTAATTCTCATATATACTCAAAGTTATCAGAGATGCCTAGAGAAGAATGTTGTACAAAGGGTCCTGCCCTGAAATGTCTACATGCTCCAAATTCCTCAGCTTGAAAACACCCCTGTGAAACCTGGATTGGCAAATATTACACATTGATAACTATATATATTCCCTTCATTAAACTATATATATTCCCTTCATTATCACACACAATGAAGTCTTTGAATTCCAGATTATTAAAATTTCAGAATTTTGAAAATTGAAACTAGCCCAAACGAAGCAAGAACACTATCAGTTTATGGAAGATAATCACGAATAGGACTTCCCAAGCAGTTTGGAAAACAAAAATATTGAGCAGATAGTAATTAATATGCTTGTTTATAACAAGGATCCACGAATTGTTAGAGGTCACTGCTTATTACATGTTAGCAATTTTCAGGATGCTAAGCCTTGAATTTTAAGTCAGGAACATGGCCAGGCGTGGTGGGGGTAAATAGACTGACCTAACTCCTACTCCACCCTTCTCACTGCATGCTTAGTTATGTAGACTAAAATTGCATTAGCTGGTTCTCAAAAAATAAACAGGGAGTTTTAGAGAGTGAATCCAAGTAGGAAGACAGGGCACTTTAGAAGAGTAATTGCTAAATCACAATTCAGATCTCTTTCCCTTTTTATGAACATTTTCCTTTCTTCAGTTTCAAAATACATGCTATAGAAAAATAACTGAAATAATCCAGAATTATGCAAAGTAGAAAGTAAAAGATTCTTTGCCTCCACCTCTCCCTTTGCCCCTGCTAATTCATTCTTTTCCCCAGTTTGGACTGTCCTGACTTTTCTTCTGTGTGTGTGTGTGTGTGTGTGTGTGTGTGTGTGTGTACAGAGGGTGGGAGGAGGTAGTGGAAGAGCTGAGGGAACAGAAAGAGAGATCTGCAACGTTTTCACTTAAAGATATATTTATCTTGAATATTTTTCTGTGTGCTCCTGATAAACGTGCATCATCCTTCAGAAAGGCTACGTAGCATTTCACAGTTGGATGTTCCATAAGTTACGTAACCCTTCACATACTCGCACCTGATAAAGTTATTTTCTAGTTTTTCTTCTATGAATAAAGATCTAATGAATAACCTTTTACTAGAGCCCGCACAGGCTAGATATACACCTATTCATTTTATATATTTGGCAGTTTCCTTTTAGAAACTTATTTTGGAAATCCTCCAACATATACAGAAATAGAAATTAGAAGAGTGAACAAACATGCACCCGTCGCCCAGGTGCCCCACAATTATCAACTCTGGCTAATGGGCCTCCCAACTCATCACCTACCCATTCCTCCCTCTTCTTGTTTGCTTTGAGCAAGTCCCTGACATTCCATCATTCCGTCCAAAAAATAGTGTATCTCTGAAAGATAAGGACTGATATTTAAATATAACCACAATACTGTTATCACATACTTTAAATAGCATTATTGTCACATACTTTAAATAACATTATTTTTTCTGACCTAGCAAAATATCAGTAACACTATTGTTTTTTGAGAGTATACCATAAATTCTCTAAATATATCCCTTAGATCAACTGGATTATTCATGTTTTCCATAAATTACTTAATTTTAATATACTTGATCTAAAAGATCTAAAAAATCTTGATCTAAAAGATCTAAAAAATCATTGTTTCATATCCCCAATGTGATTTTAGAATTGAATTTGGCTTTTACTTTCATATTTCAAAGCTATATTCTGGTATCCTATAAATTCATGAATTTTTTTCATGGTGGGTACATTTTGTCAGTCTAACATATCCATCTTTCTTGCAACTAGTATTTTTCACCTTGAATTCTTTTTTTGCCTAGAATGGTAATTACTATTCCTGTTTTTTGCTGTTGTTTGTTTTACTTCTTTCTTGATCCTTTTACGCTCTCTGTATCTTTTCTAAAAGATTTGTCTCTTAGAATAAATCTGATTTTTAACCTAATCAGAGAGCTCTGCCATTTACAATCAAGAAAACTGACACTCTAGTTGCTATCATTTTGCCCAATATTTTCTGTTATACTTTCTTGTTGCTTCTTTTAAAATTATCCCTTACTGACTTTTGCTCCATCGGTTGAGTTTCTTTTTCTCTGCTCACTGTTTGGAAATTACACATGATTTTCTATTCTTCCTGTAGTTCTTTTTAATTTTTTTTCCCAGATCTTTATTTAAAATTTTTCACACTTATGGGAACATTGTAAGAATAATGTAATGACAAGCATACCCTTCACCTAGATATATCAGTGGTTAGATTTTGTCACATATACTATTGAAACACACAGGAACAATTATTTTGCCTAACCATTTGACAGTAAGCTATAGGAAAAGTAACACTTCACATCTAAATATTTCAGCATGTATCTCCTAAAGACAAAGGCATTTTCCAGTATAACCATAATGCAGTGATCTCAAAAAGTTTGCCATTGATACAATACTATTATTTAATGTCCATGTTCATATGTCTGCAGTTGTCCCGACAATGTCTTTTTTAGATTTTTTTTTTAAATAGAGGGTCCAACCAAAACATTTGCTACCTTTTCTTCTCTTTCATGATATGAGTGTTTTTGAAGCATCTAGCCCAGTTGTTTTGTGGAATGTCCCTCAGTTTGGATTTGTCTAATTGTTTTTCATGGTTATACACAGTCCAAACATTTTTGGCAAGAATACTACATAGGTGAAATTGTGTTCATTACAATGTATCAAATTGGGAGGCAAGTGATGTCGGTTTGACGATTACTGGTGATGATAGAGTTGACCATTTAGTTAAATTGAAGTTAGCCAGATTTCCCTATTGTAATTGTGCCTTTCCCTCTCTTTAACTAGTTTAATCTATGGTGTGACAATTTGAGAGTATTAATGTCCTGTTTACCAACAACCTTCCACCCAGTGGTTTTAGGATTTGTTGATCATCTGTGCCTGAGTCAATATTTACAAAAGTGGTTACTTGTACTACACTTAGGTAGCTCCTGCTCCTTTCTTATAAAGATTGATGTGAACTGTCACCTCCTCCAGAAAATTACCCCCAACCCCTCTCATTCTGATATGGATGTCTCTCTTCTGCGCACCTGTACCAACATAACCTTCTTCGCTGAGTGTAGTTCTGCTTTTAGGTTTCTCCCAAAAGTGCTTGAGATCCTTCTGTCAAGAAGAGCTTTCCTTCCTCATTTCCATAGCATTTGTTGTTGATTTTGTGATGGTTTAAAAATTTTGTTTTAGTATCACTCATGTCATGGACCCTTTGAAAAAAAAATCATATGTGTTATAATTCATTTATAGTCAGTGATTTTTGAAGGTCATGTTGTCTCAAATTTGGCAAGTACTATTACCAACATACTATTATCAAGATCATAAATAACAAGTTTTTTTTGGTTTTTTTTTTTTTATAAATAACAAGTTTTAAAGTTTTCTTTGTATTTATTTTTGTCCTCAGAATATACTGCACTGAGCATAGAAGGTCTGAGTACTATGTTCCAAAGGCACTTGGATTGTTTTTTCATTTGGCTCTACTTTAATGTAGGTTTTAGCCCATATTTGTTTTAATTAATTTTATTTTTTGAATATGTAAACTTTGAATATGAACATGGTTAAAACAGCAGAGTATATATTCTTTTTAAGTGTAAACACTGAAGATAGACCATATGTTGAACCATAAAATGATTCAAAAAGATTAAAAGGATTGAAATCATACATAGTGTGTTCTGATCACAGTGGTATTACAGTAGAAATCAATAGCATAGACATATCTGGAATATCTAAATATTTGTAAGTTAAAAAAAATACATAAATGCCCTACAAGTAAAGAAAGAAATTACAAAGGAAATTAGAAAATATTTTGGACTGAATAAAAATGAAAACACAACCTGTCAAAATTTGTGTAACGCAGTTAAAGTAGTGCTTAGAGAGAAAGGTATGCCTTTAAGTGCTTTTATTAGAAAAGATTAAAGTTTAAATTCAATGACCTAAGTCTTCCACATCAAGAAGCTAAACAAAAAAATGAGAACCTTACCCAAAATACATGGAAGGAATAAAGAAGATAATAAAGGTGAGAGCTGAATTCAATGAAATATGAAATAGGCAAACAATAGGGAACATCAGTAAAGTCAAAAGCTTGTTAGTTGAAAAAAATCAATAAAAGTGATAAATGTCTAGATATATTGGTAACAAAAACAAGAGAGAGAATTCAAATGATAAATTCTAGGAATGGAATATGGATGATTAATATAGATCCTTCAGATATTAAAAGGATAATAAGGGAATATTATAACTGTATACCAATGAATTTGACAACTTAAATGGACAGATTTCTGGAGAGAAACTACTAAAATTGATGCAAGAAGAAACAGAAAATATATGTTAAATGAGTTGGAATTGTAATTTAAAATATCCCAGTACTAAATATAATGTGGTTTCCCAGATTGGATCCTAGAAAATATTGGTGGGAAAACTGATGAAATTTGTATAAAGTCTAAAGTTAATAGCGTTTTACCAGTTTTAACTTCTTAGTTTTGGCAAATGTACCATGATTGTGTAACATGTTAACATTAGGAAAATTGGGGGAAGAGCATATAAATAAGAACTTGGTACTATATTTGCAAGTTTTATAGTTTTTTATTTTAAATTAAAATTTTTATTTAAAATGAACAACGTAAAAAAAAAACCCAATAAGAAAAATTAGACCCAGATAGCTTCACTGATGAATTTTATCAAACATTCAAAGAACTAATTATACTAACTCTACATAAACCCTTCAAGAAAATAGAAGAGGAGGAAAATTTTTGCAACTTGATTTTTTAAATTTAAACCAGTATTTCTCTGATGCCAAAGCCAGAGAACGACATTGCAAGAAAACTATAGAATAGTATCCCTCATGAACAAAGATGCAAAAATTCTTAATAAAATATTGTAGAAAGAATAAAAGTAATACATAAAAAGGATACTGCATCATGATCAAGTATGGCTTATCCTAGGAACGCATGGCTGGCTTAACATTCTAATGTGGAAGTAATTCACCAAATTAACAGAATAGGGAGAGAAAAAAAGCATACAATTCAATATATGTACACACACACACACAGAGACATACACAAGCATTTGACAGAATTCAGTACCAAATCCTAATAATATTTTACTTAGAAATAAAAAGGAACTTCTACTCTCTGATGAGTCAGTCATCTTTGAAAAAGCTGTAGCTAAGAATGTGCTTAGTGGTGAAATACCGTAAGATTGGAAACAAGACAAAGAATAATACTGCTCTCACTGCTGTTATTCAACATTGTGCTAAAGGTCCCAGCCATTACAGTAAGACAAGTAAAAAAAGGCACAGAGATGAAAAAGTAAGAAGTAAACCTATGTTTTTTTGTTTTTTTTTTTAAACCTATGTTTATTTGCAGAAAACATGCTCATCTACATAAAAAATTATTTAAAACTACAAAAAATACTAAAATAATTGAATTTAGCAAGGCTGTAGGATATAAGGTCAATATACAAAAATCAATTACATTTTTATATACTAGCAGCCAAAAATTCGTAAGTGAAATTTAAAATACGGTATCAGTTAAAACAGGACACAAAATTGTGAAATACTAATGAATAATGTTAATAAAATATATATAAGACCTATATCATGAAAACTATAAAATGTCACTGATAGGGATTAAGACCTAAAGAAATGGAGAAATATACCACATTAGTGAATCAGAACACACAATATTTTTATGATGTCAATTTTGCCCTAAATGATGTAGAATCATTGTAGTCCTAACCAAAGTGCAAATGGACTCTAAAATTAATGCAAAGGAAAGGAACTAACATAACCTAATTTCAGTATTCATTAGAAATGCTGAAGCAATCAAAATACCGTGGCATTGGCATAAGGATACGCATACAGATAATGAAACGGACTGCATGGTTCAGAAATAGACTCACAGATCCATGCTCAATTATTTTTTGGCAAAGGTGCCAAGGTAATTCAAAGAGGAAAAGAGAATTGTTTCAACATATGGTTCTGGAATAAATGGACACCCTCATGGTGAAAAGGGGAATCCTGATGTTTATCCCACTCCATACAAAACTAAATGCAGAAGCTAGAATTCAAAAAATTCTATTTTTTTTTGTTTGTTTGTTTGTTAAAGATTTCTAAATGAATGCACAGGAGAGATTATCTGTGACTTTAGGGTAGGCAGAGATGACCTAGATAGGACACAAAAAGTCCATAAGCCAAAAGAGGAAAAGATTGATAAATTGAGCTTCATCAAAAAAATTTTAATAACTTCTACAGTTCAATAGACAGTATTAAGAAAACAAAAGGCAAGCTACAGATTAGAAAAGTTATTTGCAGTACCTATATCTGACAATGGACTTGCATTGAGAATACATAGAAAACTATTACATCTCAATAAGAAGATAAACAATCCAGTAAAAAATAAATAAAAGGATAAAATATTTTAAATAGTTCACAGAAGATAAACTGTGAAAAGCCAATAAGCCCATGAAAAGATTCTCAACATTGTTAGTCATCAGAGAAATGCAAATTAAAATCACAATTAGATACCATACACCCCTCCACTAGAATTGTTCCTTAAAAAAAAATCACAAATGAAGTGTTGGCAAGAATGTAGAGCAACTGGAACTCTCATACCTTACCCGTTGGGAATGTACGACGATACAACCACTTTAGAAAACAATTTCTTATAAATTTAAACCTACTCTTACCATACTACTCAGCCGTCTCATTCCTATGTGTTTATCCAGAAGAAAGGCAAAACACATCTACACAAAAATTTTGTACACGAATGTTCATGGCCGCAAGCCGCAAGCTGGAAGCTACCCAAATGTTCATCAACAGATGAATGGATACACAAAATGTGGTATATCCATCCAGTGGCATACTGCTCCTCAGTAAAAAGGAATGGATTACTGAGAGACTCAATAATAACATGGATGGCTCTCAAAAATGTATTCTAAGTGAAAAAAGCCAAACACGAGAGTATATGCTTTATGACTCCATATATATGAAACTTTAGAAAAAGGCAGAAAGCAAGCACGTCAGTTGTTGCCTGGAGACTGGATTGATTGAAATGGGGCAAAAGGTAGCTTTCCGTGGTGATGCAAATGTCCTGTAATTTTATTGTGATTATACAAGCATATCAATGTAATAAAATCTCATCAAGATGTACACTTTAAATGAATTTTACCACATGTCAGTGAAGTTGATTTTTCAAAATTGGCATGTTCAACACAATATTAAATGAGAACAAAGTTGGAGGACTGACATTATCTGACTTCAAGACTCACTATAGCTACAGTAAACAAGAGTGTGGTATTTGTGGAAAAATAGACCAATTGAACAGAATAGAGAGCCCAGAAATAGACCCACAGAAATATGGTCATCTGATCTTTGACACAGGAGCAAAGGCCATGCAATAGAGCAAAGAAAGCCCTCAGAAACGGTCAGAAATGGTGCTGGAAATGGACATCCAGAGGCAAAAAAAAAAAAAAAAAAAAAAAAAGAATCTAGATACAGTCCTTATAGCTTTCATAAAATAACTCAAAACAGATCCCAGACCTAAAACAGAACTATAGGGGCAGCCTGGGTGGCTCAGCAGTTTAGTGCTGCCTTCAGCTCAGGGCGTGATCCTGGAGACCCGGGATCAAGTCCCACGTCAGGCTCCCTGCATGGAGCCTGCTTCTCCCTCTGCCTGTGTCTCTGCCTCTCTCTCTCCCTCTATGTCTCTCATGAATAAATAAATAAAATCTTTAAAAAAAAACTATAAAACTCCTAGTAGATAACAGAAAAGAATCCTAGATGACCTTGAATATGGCTATGACATTTTAGACATAACACCAAAGATCCATGAAAGAGATAATCGATAGGCTGGGCTTCATTAAAATTAAAAGCTTCTGTTCTGCAGAAGACAGTATCAAGAGATAAAGCAAGCCACAGACTGGGAGGAAATATTTGCAGAAGACACATCTGATAAAGGGTTATAATCCAAACTATACAAATAACTCTTAAAATAACAGTAAAACAATCCAGTTTTTTTTAAATGGTCCAGAAACCTTAACAGACACTTCACCAAGATGTACAGATGTCAGATAATCACATGAGAAAAACACTTCACATCCTGTGTCATCAGGGAAATGCAAAGTAAAACAATAAGGTATCACTCTGCCGAAAATCCAAAACACTGACACCACCAAATGCTGATGAGGATGTGGAGTATCCGGAACTCTCTGTTCATTGCTGATGGGAATGCAAAACGGTACGGTCACTTTGGAAGGCGGTTTAGCAGTTTCTTACAAAACTAAACTGCTTCTTACTGTAGGATCCAGCAATCACACTCCTTGCTATTTACGCAAAGGAGTTATGGCCACACAAAAACCTGCCCACGGATGTTTGTAGCAGCTCTGTTCGTAACTGCAAAAACATGGAAGTAACCAAGATGTCCATCAGGAGGGGAATGGATAAATAAATGGTGGCATGTTCAGCCAATGGAATATTATTCGATGCTAAAAAGAAATGAGCTAATAAGCCGTTAATTAACAGACGTTCCAATCATACATTCTGATTCCAACTATTTTCAATTAATGTATCTTTGTAACTATTCCTTGACAATATTTAGAACCCTCTCATTTTTTTTTTCCATGATGGCATTCTGTTCCAGTCTGTGAACATACCATAGTGTAGTCAACCAGTATTGAATCAATGGGCGTTCACGTTGCTTTCCATTTTACTGGAGTTGTGCCTTTTGGCTGATTTTCTAGAGATAGATAGAATTGCTAGGTCAAAGAATAAATGTTTGTATATTTTTGTTAGAAATTGCCAGATTCATCTCCAGATTGGGTTGCATCACTTGGCCTTCTCACCAGCAATGGGAAAAAAAAATGCCTATTTTACCCACACAAGTCCAACAGAACAGTTATCTGACTTCTGAATTTTTGTTAGTCTGATGGCTGGGAAATGGTATCACAATGTAGTTGGAATTTACACTCTTTTTCTCCAAGTCAGTCAGTGCCTGAGTCATTTGTGGTTTTCTTGTGCTTGCCAACTGTCTTTTCACATGTTCTGCCCATTTTCTGATGTGTTTTTGGTGTCCTCCTCAGTTTAAGAGTTCCTTACAGATTAGGAATATTCAGCTTTTATCTGTGGTTTATAGGGTGCTTGCCTTGTGAGCGAACTTAGTATTTTTGCCAATCAAAAATGTTTACGTACCTAATGTTATCAGTCTTTTCTATCATCACATCTGATTTGGGGTCATGCCCAGATTGTGAGATTTCGCTCTTGGTTTCCTATAGTACTTGTGTGGTTTCCTTTTGAAAAATTTACTTTGCTGGTGCATTTGGACTCCTGTCTGGTGTGTTGTGTAATGTAGGGTATCCTATTTATCTTTTTCAAAATGCCTGTCCAGCCCTCCCAACAACATTTATGAAAGTATCTGTCTTTTCCCAGTAATATAAGATGCCACCTTTATTATACACTAACTAGGAGCCATATTTACTGCTGCCTTTATTTTTTAAATAAGCTTATATTTTTAGATCTGAGTTGAGAATTAGCTAGATTTTATAGTCTACATCTCCAAAGAACTTCCTTTGTCTCTTTAGTGCACTTTCCATGCTCACCCCCTACCTCCCGTGTTTTGTTGAAATCATCTGGTATTTTTGTTCCAATTGGATTTTGCCTTGGTTTCATTCTTCCTGTGTTATCATCCTGGCTCTACTAACTTGGAATTATTTCTTAGCAACAGCAGGTGTCATTGGACCTTTATCAGCAGTTTCTTGGCATTCGTTATAAATTATACTGATATCCTTGCCCGCCACTGTTTTGTGAAGCCAATTTGTTCCTCTGTTGTATTTCTTTTTCTTTTACAGACCTACAGGGTAACCTCAAGTAACTTTTTGGGAAAACTTTCATGAGTGGTACATTTCTAAGCCCTTGATACGGTTTCAGGATTTCCATGTGCCAACAAAGAGTCTTAGGAGGCTAATTAATCAGAGTATTTGCACTGCCCTCAAATACGTTGTTTTTAGGGCACTGGTTTCACTTCTTTCTTTGTATGTAATTTCTTCTCTTTTGCTTTGTTTTCTTTCTGGTGGCCTTCAAAGCTTTTTCTTTGTTTGAAGTTCATTAGCTTATCGGCAATCAGCTAGATCCTGCTCTTCATTTCATTTACCCTGCTTTGCATTCAGGGAGTCCTGTCATTCTAAGGAATAAGATCTATTTTTCAGTAAAAGGCAATTTCATGTAATTGTAGGTTTGTTGCTACTTTCTTCTCTTCCTTCTTTGCTTTTTTTAACTCTTGCTTGCCAGATCTTCTCCTTGGTCCATCCTTCTCAACTTTTTCTGCTAATGGTTTTCCTTTTGCCTTTTAACCCTGCTCTCTGCAATTACCACTTGACTCAGTTTTTCTAATGACCTATTCATAGCGTTTCTATCCATCAAGATTTACTTTCAGTTTTTCTATTGACCTATTCATAGCTTTTCTATCCATCAAGATTTACTTTCTGTCCATATATTAAAATTGAGATGCCTGTTTGGCAATTGTATTTTTATTCTAATGAGTAACTTTTAATAGCAGTAACTTCTTTTTCCTTTTGAAGAGAGAGATAATACGTCATCTCAGAACTCTCTAATGATATACAGCATTTGTTTAGGACTTTCTTCTCCACTTATCACTCTTATTTCCTAGGGTGTTGGCTTTCTTTGGTTAGGTCGGTGCTTCTCTTTTATGCTGTTACTTTTCATCAAATATTTGGTGATTCTTGTTTCTTTAAATGTTAAATGGCATTGAAATGCTAGATTGATCATTATTGGTTACTGAAGTGTATTTTCTCAAGACAACTGATAATCCCTCTTTTTGTTTTCTTGATCATTTTCTTTCACATATATGCAGTTACAGATTCTTCTGTGCTCATGGATTTCTGATCTGTCTGATTCCATTTGATTTATATTTTCGGTAAATTCTTACTAGCATAGTTTACTGACTGTGCCCTTTTCAAAACAGAGTATAATCATGAATTTATTCTGATTTTAGAACTTTTGTTTCATTTCAGATGAGAATGAGAAAGAAAAGTAAAAATCCAGTTCAGATTTTTTTCAGTTTATGAAACAAAAATTTATCCCCCTCTGCACATAAGTCATGGCTGTTAGAAATAACAGATAGATGTCTCTGAGGGTGTCCCTTCTCCCCCGACCCAGGCTAAGCATGAGCAGAACCTCACCTAGGGTCATTGTCTAGATGAGATCCTAGTGATTGAGTGTTTGGGCCTCAAGTTTGAACATTCGATATCGGCCACTTCATCATAATAGGCTGGTGTATAAATCTTGATGCCAGTATTAATCTAAAACACAGTAGCCTACCTCTTCACTGACTTCATTTGTAAAATAATTGCATGAAATTTATAAAAACTCATTATGAGAATTAAAACGTTTTTCATTTAATTTTGCACACATGATAAAGTAATACAAACCTTAAAAATTGTTTTTTTTTTAATTTTAGAATCACAGAATTAAAGATAGCCTGTCCAAGATATTGCTTGAGAAATGAATAGGTCACAGAACTACAACATTCTGCTTGGCCTGACCCATGATTTCTTTGTTTAGGCAGTCGATCGTCAGAAGTAAGATTATAAATTATAGTGGTTTAGTAAACTTGGAATCAGAGCAGGAAGAGCTAGTTGAATGATTTCAGTGGTTGGTGCTTCAAGGAGCTGGGGAGGCAGTAGTAAGGTGATGCTTTTGTGTTCAGGAAAGGATCGTACCTACTAAGAGTACCATAGTTTCCCATCACTTAACTGGAGTTCTTACAACCAAGAGAGTGCAACACAGATACGCCGCTAGGCTGTCTACTTGACTTGTTTTTCAGTATTTGCATGCAGCTGCCTTCTCATCCTGTAGTTGCCACACCTTTACCTAACAAAACTGGCATAACCAGCTTTGGGATCTTCCGGCTTTTAGAGGTCATTGTGCCTCTTCCCCCCTATTGATCCCCTAGGTACCCAGGGCTGCATCGCACATTTGGGGGACATGGCGGTCCTGAAGTCGTACAGGAGTTTGTTACTCACAGACGGGTACAGATGGTCCTGAGAAACCCCTTATAGCATGGATATGGGACTCCTGAGAGCCGGCAATGAGTAGATGGAGTGCTGGGAGTAGATGGTCAATCCTTTTGGGTTCAAGTAACCAAAGGGTCTCTACTAGAGTTGAAGCCAGCCCACTCCTCTGCCCCGCCTTTCGAGATAATAGTGATTCTTCAATGGTACCTCCAACTCAGCCCTCCATTGACCTTATTTGCAGAAAATTGGCTGCATGGAATTTACAAATGAGACTCTTTATAAGAACGAAAACATGATTTCCCATTCAGTTGTTTACATCATGCCCAAAAGGCTGAAATAACACTTCAACCTAGAATATTTATGCTATGATATTGGGTAAGCATGGCACGGCTTCCCCTGGGATTTCCTTTGGAGACTCTGCATTGCAAGAGGGGGCAGACCAGAATTGATGTCCCTGTGTCTTCCCTCAGACCAGCCTCCACACCCAGTCAGGTCAGAGACGCCCACTTTATCCTCCCAGCAGTCCTGCGAGAGCTAGAAGCGATCACATTAGAAAAGCTGACACTTGCTGTGTGGGGCGCTCTCTGTTCCCAGAGCTTCGCGTGGCCCCTCCTTTAATAGACAAGGCCTGTGTCTTTTGCAGCTGTGAAGACGATCTCTCCGAGGACAGAGAGGAGCTCCTGCACGGGATTTCAGAGCTGGACATCAGCAACTCGGATTGCTTCCCGTCCCAGCTGCTGGTGCACGGGGCTCTCGCCTTTCCCCTGGGGTTAGATTCCTACCACGGCTGTGTCATAGCGGCTGCCCGCTACGGCCGGGGCCGCGTGGTCGTGACTGGCCACAAGGTGTTATTCACGGTGGGCAAACTGGGCCCCTTTCTGCTCAATGCCGTGCGCTGGCTGGACGGGGGCCGCAGAGGCAAGATCGTGGTGCAGACGGAACTGAGGACACTGAGCGGCCTGCTCGCCGTGGGGGGCATAGACACCAGCATCGAGCCCCACCTGACCAGCGATGCGAGTGTCTATTGCTTTGAACCCGTGAGTGATGTGGGGGTCAAGGAGCTGCAGGAGTTTGTAGCTGAGGGCGGGGGGCTGTTCGTCGGAGCCCAAGCGTGGTGGTGGGCCTTCAAGAACCCCGGAGTGTCCCCTCTGGCCCGGTTCCCAGGAAACCTCCTCCTCAACCCCTTTGGCATCAGCATCACCAGCCAAAGCCTCAACCCAGGGCCCTTCCGCACTCCTAAGGCAGGGATAAGGACCTACCACTTCCGTTCCACCCTGGCCGAGTTCCAGGTCATAATGGGCAGGAAAAGAGGGAATGTGGAGAAAGGCTGGCTGGCCAAGCTGGGGCCGGATGGGGCAGCTTTCCTCCAGATCCCCGCCGAAGAGATCCCTGCCTACATGTCTGTGCACCGGCTCCTGAGGAAGCTGCTGAGTCGGTATCGGCTCCCGGTGGCAACCCGAGAGAACCCCGTCATCAATGACTGCTGCAGGGGTGCTATGCTTTCCCTGGCCACTGGCCTGGCCCACTCTGGAAGTGACCTCTCGCTGTTAGTGCCGGAAATCGAAGACATGTACAGCAGCCCCTATCTGCGTCCCTCCGAGTCTCCCATCACCGTTGAGGTCAACTGCAACAATCCTGGTATGGAATTGGGGGGCGGTGAGCGCTCAGAGTGGGGGGTGTGGGAGTGGGGCCATCTCCACCCGTGGCCGGGCGCTGTCAAGGAGATGGGGGTTGGGGTGTCAGGTGACATTTGCAAGAGTTGGGTCGGGGCGGGCATGAAGGGAGAGAGCCGTGCGGAGCTCCCGAAGGGGCTGTGTACACTCTGGGGGGAGATGGTGTCACGGGGGAGGGATCAAGGGACCATTCCTGTGCTTTGGCAGGCACCAGATACTGCTGGATGAGCACTGGGCTCTACATTCCTGGAAGGCAGATCATAGAGGTCTCGCTGCCTGAAGCTGCTGCCTCTGCTGATCTGAAGGTAAGGCCGTGCCCTGTGGCCACATCACGCAGAACCCAGATATCCTGGCTTTCACGGTTGCCGTCTTGTGTGATCTCACAAAAACCCTGTTGGCAACGTGGCATGTACTTTTACCCCATTTTAAGGATGAGGCAAATGAGCTGCACGTTGTGTGTCAACGATACTCCAATCAATCCATTGATAGATCTGACACATTTCAGAGCCCAGGACTCCATCCTAACCGACGTCTGGCTCTTAAGTTTTGTGTTTTTCACTTACGTCCTAGAGTGGGGAACAAGGACAGCACCAAACAGGGACACATGGCTGGCTCCGTCAATAGAGCATGTGACTCTTACTCTCAGGGTTGGGAGTTCAAGCCCCATCATGGGCATGGAAACTCCTTTAAAAAAATAGTAATAAAACTTTTTTTTAAAGAAGATAATTCCATAAAAAATTTAAAAAGCTGAAAAAAACAAAGAGCAGCAGATGGAGGGCACCCTGGCACGCAGGAGTGTTCAGACAACCTCAGTTCCCTTTTGGTGCCCTGGGGAAGGCGATCTCCTAGGGGAGCACAAGGTTTTCCTGCATCTTCCCTGGGACACCGAAGACTGGTCCCTGCTTCCCTGGTCCACCTTCAGTCTGTCGCTTACACACACACACACACACACACACACACACACACACACACACACTAATAGAAAATTAAAGAGCCATCCTGCTTTGTCCCCGTGAGACTCTTTAGACTGGTAGGATCTGTGCTGTGCCTGCACCTGTCCTGGAACATGTTTTGCATAAACCTGGGAGGAGAATCCCAGGACTCCACCCAGTGAGGGAGCAGCTGCATGGCCCCGGAGGGGGTCATTAGAGAAGGGGAGGAGCTGAGTCCACCCTCCAGTTTATCAGCCATCACACTGCCTCCCACTGGGAGTCAGTGAGGTCCCCTCTGCCCCATTCCCAAGGCCAGAGTCACCACAATGAAACAGGCACCCCAGGATTCAGTGGGTTATAGAGACGCCCAGGGTGGGGGGCCGCCCTCCTCAGCATTAGCCTAGGGGCTATACCAGGTGTACCTCGCTGCAGCATCTCAACATGACCCTATGTGGAGCTGACTCCCCTGGGAGGTCATTTATACAATTCGGTCCACACAGCCCTGAGGAATGATGGAGTTGCGTAGGCTTGCATGGGGTTGTGACCCAGAGACCCTTCCTGCCCTCACCTCCTGGGAGCCTCCTGCTTTCCACTTGCACACAACCCAGGATGACTCTGAGGGGGGATCTCTCCGCTCCAGATACAGATTGGCTGCCACACTGATGACCTGACCAGAGCCAGCAAGCTGTTCCGAGGCCCGCTTGTGATTAACCGGTGCTGCCTGGACAAGCCCACCAAGTCCATCACCTGCCTCTGGGGCGGCCTGCTGTATATCATTGTGCCTCAGAGCAGCAAACTCGGCTCTGTGCCCATCACTGTCAAGGGGGCAGTGCATGCCCCGTACTACAAGCTGGGTGAGTGGAGCTGCGGGGTGAACCCCAGGGGAGTGGGAGAGCCAGGGCAGGAGATCATCTGGGGCTGTTTGGTGTAGGAAGAGAGAAAGTCCAGGTTGATAGAGGGGAGGGAGCTAGGTTTCCTTAGATTCAGCTTTGGGGCCGAGCGGATTAAGACCAAACCACATTCATGGGGCCTTCGTAGAAAGAGGACAAAAACGGGGATATGGTCACTCGTGACCTTGGTGCTCTCCTCCTGGAGTTCAAGTTGTACATTTTAACATAAGGGATTTAGGAAAGTGAGTTTCGAGCCCCATGACCTCTCTTCCCAGGGGAGACCTCCCAGGAAGAGTGGAAGAGGCGTATCCAGGAGAATCCAGGTCCCTGGGGAGAGCTGGCTACGGACAACATCATCCTGACAGTGCCAACCGCCAATCTCCGTACCCTGGAGAACCCTGAGCCGCTGCTTCGCCTCTGGGACGAGGTGATGCAGGCTGTGGCACGGCTGGGGGCCGAGCCCTTCCCTTTGCGTCTGCCTCAGAGGATCGTTGCTGACGTCCAGATCTCAGTTGGTGGGTACTCTGGGGGAGCCAGCCCTCTGTGCATGCTGCACCTGGTGGCCTTCCTGTTTCTCATGCAGCGGGCAGCCAGCGTGGTAAACATGCTCTAGCAAGATATAGAAGATGCAAACCTTGCTATCGAAATGGAAGCGGGGGGATGCATCAAAAAAAAAAAAAAAAACCTCAACTGTATTCCCCAACAGAACATTGGAAACTCCCTAAATGTCCAGCAGGACAGAGTGGGGAGGTAATATAACGTGCATACCCTCCGACAGACACTGAGGGACACATTTAAAGTGATATTTTGATGGCATGAGGAACATTTGATGGGATTATGTGACACGAGAAAAGCAGGCCGTGGAAATGGGCGTGAGCAGTATGTTAAAATATGAGCAGTTTAGGTCAGCATGTCAAGAGAGATCTTCCAGCGGTGGAAATAGTGCAAGAACGAAGTGTAGGCTTTCGCCGCAGCCCCATCGGGGACTTCGAGGAGAAAATAAAAGTGGTTGGGGGGGCCTCCACCGGGGTTAAGCTGTTGGGAGAAGGAATCTAATGACTTTGAGAAGAGGCCTTAGGAAGAGATCTCTGCCAGTGGGGTCGAGAAGCATAACACATCAGGGGTGTGCAGAAACGAGAAAACAATGGAAATTCCTTTCCACCCCGGTTTTGTTGCCTTATGGAGATGCTCCCTAGAAAGAGCATCAATGCAGGCAACTCCGTAGCTAAATAATGAGAAGGGGAAGCCACCATCAAAGAGTTCTCAATTTTGAGAAAAGAGTATCATGAGACAGGTTCACACGCCAGGACACTCACGAAAATGGAAAAGCTGAAGATGAAGAGTACGTGGAGGGCTGTGGGTGACGCACATCCGTCCTGAAGCCGCGTGCTCTCGGGTCAGAGTGAGGGTGGAGGCACGATAACAGAAGAGAGGCTGGGGGAGATCCCTGGTGGGTCTTTGCGTGGATTGCCCTTCTGAGCATTAGGGGCTTCTGGAAGTCCTGGTAAAGACGGGTGGGGAGCGTTCTCACCCCTCTTCCTCCCTCCTGCGTTCCCAGGCTGGATGCACGCAGGGTACCCCATCATGTGCCATCTGGAATCCGTGCAGGAGCTCATCAATGAGAAGCTCATCAGAACCAAGGGGCTGTGGGGCCCTGTCCATGAGCTCGGCCGGAACCAGCAGCGGCAGGAGTGGGAGTTCCCGCCACACACCACCGAGGCCACCTGCAATCTGTGGTGTGTCTACGTGCATGAGACAGTCCTGGGCATCCCTCGAGGCCGTGCCAATATTGCTCTGTGGCCTCCAGTTCGGGAGAAGAGAGTCCGAATCTACCTGGGCAAGGGTCCCAATGTGAAAAACTGGAATGCGTGGACTGCCCTGGAAACGTATCTACAGGTACTGGGCCAGAATGGAGGGGGGTGGGAAACCCCACTGCGGGCACCACCTGGCATGGCCTCATTAGGGGACATTCTAGTGACCCCAGGGTGGACTTAAGTGCCTCAGCTGCACCCTCACACCATGATTTTGAGGAGATTCATGAGAGGAGATAGAAAGCACTAAGAGGTGAAGACGGTACTATAAATACGGTTACCATGGCTGGCTTTGCCCCCACACGTACCTGAGACTGGAGCCAAACCATGTCCTGATTGGATAGCGACCTAACACCAAACACCCTGCCTGTTCCTACCCCCATCACCTCCCCGTCCCGGGCACACACAGGATTTGGGACGGAACCTATGAGGCAGGTCTTCTCACTGCCTCAGTTAATCCAAGATCGTTCACTGGCCTGCACATGAGGTTGCCCCTGCCCTTCAACGATTGTCCACCAGCCCCGTTCCCGGCCCCCAGGCCCTGGAGCAGCTCCCAGGTCACAGTGCAGAGTCCCACCACCTGGGTTTCTGGAACTCAGTCTCCAGCCAGGTTCTTCCACCTGCCCCAGTCCCTCTCTGTTTGTACCCTCTGTCCCGAGAACGATAGTGAAACTGCCCGGAGACTCGAACTTTGTCACTGGGGCCATTTTACCCCAGGGACAGAAGTCGCTCACCTGTGAAATGCAGCTGAGGTTGTTTCGGAAAACTGCTGATGTCTGTCCTAACGGTGAGGCGCCATAACCCAGCCTCACACGGGCTATTTCCAGTGGCCTCGGGGACAGCTGCCTTTTCCTGAAATCATGCCTTACCTACCTTAATTCCAGCCGCCTGGACTATATAGAGTCTCCTGTTTATACTGGACTCACTTTTTTTCTGAAAGGCTACATTAGCAGCCTTGCAGACTGGTGCAGGCCTGCGACTGATGCAGGTCATATCAGGGTAAGGGGAGGGGGGGCTCCCCGGTTATTGGGGTTTCACTTTGCAGCTGTGAAAGATACAAGGATTTTTTTTTTCGGCCGGTTTTAAATCCTTGCGAGATACCCTGTCGACACTTTCAGGATCCAGTGAGCTACAGGAACAATGACCTAGGTCGTAAATACTGCTACTAATCATTGCAGTTATTAGCACAGCCATCCTTGATTGAGGATCTGCTCGGTGTGAGCGCTGCACTGCCCAGAGGCCCTTCTTAAGAGAGTAACCCGTCAGGCCAGCAGCTAGAACAGGAGAGGGGGCCAGTGACAGAAATGAAACTGGTATTTTAGGGGCTAAATACATTACATTAATTTGTTACAGTGTTTGTTGGGTCTTCTTTCTGTGAATTAAACGTCTCCTGCTGCTGCTTTCTGTCCCCAGCTACAGGAGGCTTTTGGTTGGGAGCCATTCATCCGTCTCTTCACGGAGTACAGGAACCAGACCAACTTGCCCACAGACAATGTTGACAAAATGAATCTGTGGGTGAAGATGTTCTCCCACCAAGTGCAGAAGAACCTGGCTCCGTTCTTTGAGGCCTGGGCCTGGCCTATCCAGAAGGAAGTGGCTACCAGCCTGGCCTATCTGCCTGAATGGAAGGAAAATATTATGAAATTATACCTCCTCACACAGATGTAAGGAGTGCCCAGCGAGGTGGCAGGTAGAGAGGTTTGGGGAGGTAGGCAGAGATGGGGATTCACTCCTCGACCTCTGTCTCTTAGGGTTCTAGCCTTGCCCTCTTGGCTCATTGCCCACATATCTTCCTACCTAGTTCCATCTCTAGAAAGTGGGTTAAGAACACAGCAAAAAGGGGAATCAGAAATCCTTAGGAACAATGCCTTCTGTTTATGAGCCTCGTTCCTCTGCTCCCGGATTCCCTCCTGGCCCTCTGTTGGCCTGGTTCTGAGAGCTTTGGCACCTGCTTCTGTGCCAGCCCTTGGTTTACCATGATGGGCCTTGGCCCTTGGGGGTGGTTCCCATCCTGATATCCTGAGGACTCTCTGGGCTTTTATTTTTGATCAGCTATTCCAGAAACCTGCCCATAGAATCCACTGAAACACAAATTTACCAGGATAATGAGATAGTTCCTTGATATTCTGTGGCTTAGGTAGTTTTCAAAGAGCTTAAAAAGCAATCTGATACAGTAGAAAGAGCCTGTAGGTAGTGTTAGCTCTTGGGAAGGTCATTGTATCACTACTCAACATTTCTTTGTGAGATGAGGACAAAAATCCCTACCTCACAGGGTTGTCAGGAAGACCCAGACCGATAGTCCTGAAGAGGCCTGTGAATGCAGTGCTTATAAATCAAGGGATTCCTCTATGTTCTGCTGGTCCACAGAGCAGTAAGCTTCGTACTCCCCTTTTCTCACCATGGCCTGGTGGTTAAGACCATCATCTCTCACAGTAGACTCCTTGTATCCAAAGCCTGGTTCTTTCACCTATTAGTCAAATGACTCTGGGATAACTCCTTATCAAATGGGATCTATTTCATTGAATTATTGTGAAGATTAAATTTTAGTCCTTCTAAAAGGAATTAAACAGCATCTGGCGGTTGGTAGGTATTGAGAAAATGCCAGCTGCCATTATTACTGTCTAATTAACAATAATTAATCATTTTAGAGCTAGACTACCCTTTTAGATGGCATTTATTGCTGCAGTGTGATCCATCCAATCCCATCCTAAATTTTATACGCCAGCCGCTCAAAACACCTTGGGGTGTTGCTTTATGAGCTACAGGATCTACAGGACCCATAGGCTCTAAATTTACAGTGTGGTCTTCATAGCTTCTTGGGGTTTTATCTCTTTATTCAATTCCATCTTAAAGGTGAAATTCCTTCTTTGATTAAATCAAGAATGGGAGTCACTTGAAAAATCAGAACAAATGCATAAAGGCATTTGTTTTTTAGCAAACAATGGGCATCCGACTTAGTGATGATGTGTATGTTTCTGTAGTGACACAGATTCCTATCACTGCCCAGAGTTCTTTACTGGTTGGCAGATAAAGTCCACACACATAGAGAAATCTTGACTTTCGAACCAGATAACTGGATACAACTGGCCCAAATTTTATTTAATAACAATGCAAAGGTTTTCTTAAGTTTTCTTCTAATCTTAATCAAAACCTCCCATTTCTGTGTACTTTTAACTAGAGTTGAGGCTCTGGGATTAATATATACATCCAGCCAGTTTTCCTTCAGATCACTTCTATTTATTTAGTTGTTTTAATACACTATATTATTTGCTTTATTAAGAATTGGGTGGATACATAGACAATAAAATTTGACCTAGAGAGTGTTTTTCTCTGGACTTCTTTATTATGTCATTTCTTAACCCTAGAATTATTTTCCCTTATTTCGTGAATATCTATCATCTAGGTGCTTTAAACATAGATGTCGAACATTCATTCAACATTTGAAAAAATTCTATTGTACTTGTTTTTTTATATAGATCATTAAAATTAAATTAAACAATTTAATCTTCACAATAATCTTATGAGATGGAAATTTATCATTTCCGTTTTAGGACTAAGTGAACTGAATTTTATGGAGATCAAGTAAATTGCCCAAGTCTACACCTCTAATTAGTGGTAGACCTGGGATTCAAACCCGGGCACTCTGAATACAGAATGGGTGTTAGTAACTCTAGCGCTTTGAATAAGCAAGTAAATGAGTAAATGAAGAAACCAGCCAGCAAACATAAGGACCTCTATGTCCCTACTTGCCAGTTCTTTGGCTGCTTATACTCACCCTCATCCAATTTTATCAGAACAGAAAGTCTCTTTGTGTATCCCAAATGCCAGTTCAAAGGAGGAACTTGAGATAGGCTCCTGAGGTACTTCCCAAAGACACTGACCCCTTTAGCGTCATCCAGGTCTTTTAGATTTCAGTTTATTCAAGTTTCATGCATTATCTCTAGGGCAACATGAAAGCGTCCTAGCAGTTTACTGGGTTTTGAATGATGGGTTATTTTGGTAAGGTGCCTGACTCCCAAGAGTCCCAGACATTGCATGGTCTCTGCAAGGAAATCAGATTCTTAGTCCTCTAGAATAATATTCATATCCCTTCTGGCCCTCTTTAGTTCATTTTTAGCATTATGGCCCCTGGGAACCTTTTAAAAAATATGAAGCTATTCATGTCACTCCCCTGTCTGAAAGCTTCCAGTGGGACTTTGAATTTAAGATGATGAACTGAGCATATAAGTTTACCTCCCCTCCCTCCCCAGGCCCCACTGAATTGAAGTCAAGAAATGCAAAAGAGAACTGGCACATCTCAGCAAAGAAAACTGAACAGATTTGATTACAACTGAAGAAGATCTCAACACATTTCTGGAAGAGAGAAAATGGATGAAGCATGATAATGAATGAAAGAGTGAAGGTATCTTTCAGACAGAGTAGAAGCTGATCTGAACAACATAATCCCAAAGAAACATGAGCACCTGAAAAGTCTATAAAGAGTTATAGCAGTTGTAAAATTGAACCCCATCCTTTTCTGCCCCAACCACTGTGCATAGAACACAGGCAGTGTATAATTGGTATCCATTAAAAATCTGTTGTACTTGTTGGTTGTTTGTATAGAAATTGAATAAACTGCCTGAGGAGAGGTAGGAGTTGGTGCCCCAGAATAAAACTTCTCTTTTGTGGAAATAAGTGACCGCTAGCCTATCAGCTAATTCTCTGACTTTTGAAACCCCTCCTCAAGTACCTAAGTGCTTCTAGTCCCGGAAGAGGCTTATTAGAGAAACAGATCCAACCATACACTGGCAGAGGCCACCCATGCCAACTCCTATAAAAGTTAACAGTTATATTGATTCTTAAATGCAAACAGCTAGGAATTCTCAGTCTTTGAGCATGGGGTGGGGAGCGGTGGAGGGGGAAGACCAGGGGAGGAGCATGTAAGAAAAACAACCAGTTAGGGGACACCTGGGCTGCTCAGTCAGTTAAGCATCTGCCTTCAGCTCAGGTCATAGTCCCAGGGTCCTGGGATTGAGCCCCACCTCAGGCTCCTTGTTCAGCAGGAGTCTGCTTCTCCCTTTCCCTCTTCCACTCCTCCTGCTTGTGCTCTCTGTCTCTCTTAAATAAGTAAATAAAATCTTAAAAAAAAAACAAAAAACAACCAGTTAGAATTAGAAGACTCAAAAAATACAACAAACTCGAGAGGAAACAAAGTGAACATGGAAAGAATAACTTTAAAAATCTGTATCTTCAGGGCAGCCCGGGTGGCTCAGTGGGTTAGCACCGCCTTCTGCCCTGGGCATGAGCCTGGAGACCCGGAATCAAGTCCCATGTCGGGCTCTTTGCATGGAGCCTGCTTCTCCCTCTGCCTGTACCTCTGCCTTTCTCTCTGTGTGTCTCTCATGAATAAATAAATAAAATCTTAAAAAAAAAGGAATCTTAAAAAAAAATCTGTATCTTCAGAGAGATTTGAGGTGTATTTGTAAAATGAATACAAAATGCTACGAAGAAAGGAAAAACTGAGAATAAAAAGAACCCTTGAAAGTGAAATAAAACTGCCCCAAATATTCAGTAAACAGGCTGGAAAATAGAAACTCCTAAGATATAGAACAAAAACAAATAGAAAATAAATAAATAAAACAAGGAAAGACCTAGACAATCAATATCTAAGCATTAGGACTTTCTGGAAAAAAGAACATACAAAACATAGGTGAAGAAATGAATTAAATAAATAAATAAACTGAAAGAACCCAGTCTCCAGTTTGAAGGGCCCCCATACAACCTATAGCTAGACACAATCTTGTGAAATTTTGGAATATTAAGGATAGAAGGAAGATATTAAAATGGCCCAAAAAGAGAATAAAGTTAAACTATCATAAATAGCTCAACTGAAAAGGGGATAAGAAATAGACAGGCAGCAGATTTTTCATTAACAACACGTAAGTGCTAGAAGCCAGTGGAACACTTTTTTCCCTTCTAGAAAATTTCTGTACCCAGAACAACACAGCAAGCCAAACTGTCAAAGTAGACATTCTCTGACATGCAAGTTTCCAGAAAGTCTACCTACTTTGTACTCTTTCTGAGAAAGTACCTGGAGGAGGTTCTCCAGCAAAATGAGGAAGAAAACCAGGAAAGAGGAAAGAATAAAATCCAGAAAACAATGGATCCCACCCAGGATGTCTCACTCTAGCAGACCCATTTCAGACAAGAGTACAAAGTCTCAGGCTCTTTGTGAAGAATATACATTCTGTTTAATATCATTGAGAAACTGGAATGTTTGAAAATATGGAGGACATACATTCTTTAGTCAGCAAAAAGAAAACAGGAATATGCCAAGACATTCAGGTCCATTTATGAAACAACAACAAAAATTCAGGGCACGTAAGAAGAAACTCAATTTGATATTGGCGGTAGGTACTTCTCCTTATAAGTGCCACAGGCATCATGAACATTGGATATGTATGGAAGAAAAAGTCTTAGCTTCTATTCAGCTCTCAGTAAGCAGTATTTACTTAGCCAAACTAATGCAGATGCTGTGTGTTGGTATTCAGTGTTCCGATCAGCCTAGACACAAAACATGAAAGGCTTAATTTTTTTATTCAGAACTGAAATTGAATATAATTGATCCTGACAAGTGAATAAACCAGAGAGCAGAAAGAGTTTGAGAGTTGGTTGGGGAAGAGAGGTGGAAGGAAGAGTGGGGCTACTTATATATTCACAGTGGGAATGAGAAGATAAAGTCTGCAGTTAATGGAACAAGAGCTTGAGGATACTATACAGTCCAAAATTATAAATTCCATCAATAGAAGTCTTAAAAATGACATATCTATCAAAAATCTGGCAAGGGATAGGCAAAGGAAAGGTGGGGATAGAGTAAGTTAAATCCTTATCTTTTGTAATGGGGAATTATTAAAGATTGTCTAAAGTTAATAAGTCAAGAATTATTGTTCAGACGTATTATTTAATGTTAGCAAGTTAGTTAACAGAAGATCTAAAAATAGAAATTGTTAAATGCATTGCCTCTAGGGAGAAGGGGTCTAGGGTTAAAAGGGATGGGGTGGGAAACTGTGTTTTTCATTTCAAGTCCTTCTGTACTATTTAATTTTTTACCTTGTGCATGTATTACTTTGAAAAATTTTTAATAAACTCAAATAAAAATTCTTCAGCGACTTCATATTGACTAAGTTATGCTCCAACCAAAATCCTTAAAATGGTTGATGAGGCCCTTCGATATTTGGATCCACCTGATGTGTCCAAGTTCACAGTATCTCCCCATTACTCTCTGGTTCTGGCCACACTAAATATCTTCCAGCTTTCACACTTCACCTTCTCTTGTTTCCGTAGGCGTGCCACAAAAAGCAAAGCCTGCCCCTGATCTCACCATGTATCTGAGATTAAGCTTACTCTCTAGCAGGTTTTCTATATTTGGTGAGCGAAGGAACACTCAACAAGTGTTGTGTAAAGATGGCCAACCAGTGTTGTTTCCCAAGGAGTATGATATTTGTCCCTATTCCAGGAAGCATTTCAAGATCATAACGGGGCTGTACGTTTGTCTGCATTCTTATTCATTTGATCATTTTAGAAAGTTTTAGTCTTCTATGAGATCAGATAGTGTCAGGATTTCTGTCCATTTATCAGTCTCCTTGTTTTGTTCTTTGCCACTCTACCTGAATGTCATAACCAGTTTTCTGCTATTTCTCCCTCTTCCTCCCTGACCATATTTTGGAGAAGCAGTCAGCTATCTAGGAGATCTTCAGGCTCCCAAATTTCTTGAGTCTTGCTATTCCTAGTCTCTTGGTGGCTCTTCCTTCTCCGTTAGTTTGCTTTCTTCTATTGTCTAATTCCCAAGGCCAGATGGAGCTTCCTAAGGAATATTGGCCTTACATACTGGCCTTACAGATCAGTCTGATACATTTAGTCCCTAAGCTAGTGTCCCCACCTGATAACCTCACCTATTGTATATGCCTAGTAAGCCAAAAGGTAACCAGATATGGCCTTAGGTGTTGACTATTTTGCTGACAAAAGTAACACATGCTATCCCTTCTTTCAAGACTACATCACATCACATCTATGTTCTTTATTTCTTCAAAGCTTTTAGACCCCTGATCAGCTTCCATTTTGAAAAGGATTTCTTTCTTTGGTTTTCATATTTGAAGTCAATTTTCTAAGTGTGGTAGAGAAGGAATGGTGGGTGATCCTCTACTTTTCAGACATTTTCTAATTACGCGCACAGACACACACACACACTCCACACCTAATTCAAGAGAGCTGTAGAAATGCTACTTATGCATTTAGATTCTTGTACATTTGAATGCTATAAAGAAGGACCATTTCTTTGTAAGGAAAGGTTGTGTACATTAAGTTATTGTCAATGTTCTATCCTCATGTTGGATGGTTAGTTTTATAGGTATTCTCCATTTTAGGAAAAAATAAAATAAATGAGTAAATTAAAAATAAACCATGTATTGACCAGTGATGACAGTACCAGGAGCCAAGGATATATTAATACAAATAAATATACATAGGGCCATTAAAATGTTACTTCTGTTCATTTGAACTCAAATATACATAATTAAGAAATATGTAGATGTAGGTACTAAAAATTTCTTTGCCTAAATTTTGACATAAAATTCACTTTCACGGGCTGCCAAAATTATTTAGTATAATTTGGGGTCTGAGATAGTACAAGTGGGAGGATGGGAGGGGAGACAGGGTGGGAGCCAGGAGGGCAAAATGATCAAATGTACAACATAAAAGCAATGAAATCATGTAGTCCAGAAGAGGCCTTGCAGACACAAGAGACATCCCCCCACTTTGTCAACACAACTTGTAATCCAAGGCCCAAGTATATATATCTAACAGGCTATATCTATGCCTTGTCCTGTTATCTATGAAATAAGAGCCAAGTACCTGAAAGAGGTCATAAAGTCTTCCCTCAGCCTCCATCTAGGTAAAGAGTGAAAATGCAACTCCAACTTTTTATTTTTTAACATAGAGTTTCTCCTTTTGTTCTTATTGTCAGAGCAGCCTTGAGGCCAAGCTGTTACCAAAGAAACAATAATAAGCCTCAGTTGAGGCTCTTGACATTTATTCACAAGACATGTAGCACTCACTGGGAGCTTGTCCATTGGTAACAAATAGTCAAAACCTAGACCAGACTTAAATCTCAATCCTCCTAGGAAACTGATATTAAACCATAGAAAGGCAAACAGCTGACTCGTGTCAGTACTGTTGGAGTGACCTTTATGCCTAATAGATCTCTGGTGCTGGATAAAGAAGAGTATCTAATGAGATGGGGAGGAGAGAATATCCTTGGATATAACAGATGATGGTACTAGGACTCTCTAGCCAATAGACCACCAGGAACACACCTATAGTTGGACAAGTTGGATTACCCATTGCAGCTAGGGTAAAACAAACACTGCAAGAAACTCAATCTCAGTAAAGAGGTGTTAAACTACTAGAGAATTTGGGCTTTGGGTGGATAATTTTGGGGAGAGTCTAAGAAAGTAAGGCTTTGTTCTGGATTGGATGCTGTAAAGAAGCAGGGACAATCCTATGATTTTTGCCGTAAATCTCATCTATTGGTAGGGATGTCTAAAGTGGCCATAAAGCTATAATTGTTTTCTGGAAAAGTAGCAGGTCCTCATTTTAGACAAGAAAGAAAGATACTGAGTATTTTGTGTTTGCTCAGAGATCTTGTTCTTATCTTGCTTTGATATGATCTTAGAGTGATCTTGTTTGATATGGATGTTCTATGAAATTGTTTATGTATAAAGGGGAAAAACGGTGCCTAGCTGTGAGTGTCAGACAAGCTCTTGGATGTCAAGGGCTGCTTTTTTTTTTTTTCTTTCTCAGTCCAAGAGGATGGATGAAGAGCCTCTGTTCCTCCTACACAAGATTAAAATATGCATTTCTCTTGATTAAATATAGGGATAAATTCAGGAAAAAAATTAATATTACAAGGTACGCAAGAGTGTCCTCTAGAAAGGGTGACTCCCTAATGCTTCCATAGACAGGATGGAAGTCTGGGCTGTAATTCAAAATGAAGTTGGGACCACAAGCCAATACTAACAGGTCACCTACTTATTGTCTCAAACATCCCTACTTCTGATACATAGATTCCCTGAGCCGGTCCCAGGAAGGACAGAAATTAGGCATTAAGGCAGCAGTTTGCTTTTTTACCTAGCAGGAATAACACAACAAAAATATATCTTTACAACCTGTGTAAATGCACTTGCTAATTGAGCCATGCAAAAAAAAGGTTGGAATTTAAGACAGAAACTAAAGATGCCCTTACATTAGATACATGATACTTTGATAAAAGGAGTAGCAGAAATCATTTTCTCATGTGCTCACAAACTCTCCCTATTGAACTTATGGTCTCTGTGAGACAAAGTAAGGTAGTAAAGATCTGTGGCTTCACTGAATTTTAAATATTTTTTGGCACAAAACTAGATGAAGCCACTAGAAAATATTGTCTCAAGTTAAAATCCTTCATGGTTTTTTTTTCTGCCTTCTTTTAAGAAATACTCATGGAAATGTTTCCTAAAAATTCATAAAACCATTACAAAATTTTTATAAAATCTGTAAGATACATGATTTGGTCAACCTCTCCCAATTGGGTCATTGGGTCACCTATAAATTCATTCAAAAACATTTATTGGACACCTACTACAATGCTATTTACAGTTATAGGGTTTGGAAATATACAATAAATGTAATAATAAAGCACCTTCCCTCATAGCACTTATGTTCCATTTTGAACATTAAAATGAACAAATAGGGGCACTTGGGTGGCCCAGTTGATTAAGCCTTTGGCTTGGGTCATGATCTCAGGGGTGTCGGGCTCTCCACTGGACATAGAGGCTGCTTAAGATTCTCTCCCTCTGCCCTTCCCCTCTTGCTCCCCCTTCCCACGTGCACACATGACTTGCTCTCTCTCTCTCTCTCTCTCTCCTTCAAAATTTTTTTAATTTAAAAAATAAGACACCCTTTATTATAAAAACAAAATAAAATGAACAAATAAGCTACCAAGTATGATAAGTGTTATGAAGGAATATTAAACAAAGTAAAGTTAGAGACGTAAGTGTTCTGAGTGGTGGGGGAACTGGACAAAGGGCATGTTTGCCCTTTTATGTAGTGAGGTCCAGGAAAGCCTCTCTGATAAGGGGACATTTGGCAAATCCTTGAAGGAAATGATAGAGGAAACCAAGCAGACAATTTAAGGTAAAAAGAGGTAAAGCTATAGTTGGCATATTGAGAGCAGCAAGACAGACCAGAGTTCCATCCCTTAAGAGTCAGTAAGCTACTGTCTTGGATATAAGTGTTGACTTCTGACCTGAACCTTATGATAGGATCCCCTGACCTGATGGAAACTCACCACTTTTGACTATCTCTCCTCAAACTTCAAAGTCAAGGCACACTTCATAGGAGCTTCTCCCTCTGAAATTTAGGAGTAAGAGGCAGTCGTCTCAGTGGTTGCTGTAACCGCTACCAAAGGTAGTGAAGGAAGACATGCCTCTAAGTTCTGAGCCCCTGTTGATGGCCTGATGGATCCAGTAACAAGTGGAATTTGGAACCACATTCTTATGGAGAAAATGGGTTTGACCTCTGTGGGGATTTTGTTGTAGAGATATTGGCCTTTATCCACTCCCAATTCCCATACACTAGCCCCCTGACATCCAGACAACATTGTGGGTTTGTGTGTGAAGACATATAAACCACACTGGTGTGGGTGCAATTATAGAAACCGGATCTGTTGCGTGCCTACCCAATGGGTCTGATATTTCAGAGCCAGAGGAAAAACATCCACACTCAGTCTTGGCCCAAGTCAGCTCCCCTGGCTCCAAACTCTTCAGTACAAAACCAAACTTTATATCTGACCTGGAGATGGGACAAGTTTGGAAACATAAGAAGACTCCTCTCTTGTTCTTACTGCAATATTAACCACTCCTTCCATATATGTCCCACACACTTATGATCCAAAAAGAAAGTGTAGCTGCAAGTTAATTTCACAAATACACCAAAGGAGAATATGAAAGCTTTCCTAGCTCTGATTAACACCTGTCAAGAGTAGCACCAAACTTCAGCATCATTGCTTTAACTAAATAGGCAGGCAGGAACTTGCTCTAGAGATAGACCATGCTATAATTTGAATAAAGGTTATCCTAAATATACTAAAGAATAAAAAAATGTAGTGGGTGAGGCTTTCCTAAATGCTCTCAAGTTAATGATTTTGCTCCTTACTCCCATTATAACACATTTATAATAAAAGCACTTGAGTATTTTAACTTTAGGAGATATAACCATAACAGTATACGTGTTAGCCTGGATCCTCCAAGAAGCAGAAGCCAAGATGAGATCGATGTGCAAGAGATTTACTAAGAGAAACATCTGTGAGAGACAACAGAGAGGGACCAGCGGAGACCGGGAGACCATCAGACTGCGAAGTAGGTTTAATCCTCATGAAGGAAAGATCAAAGGGAGGAAAAGCTTATCCTGTAGGGCAGGTCTTGGAAAATCTTGTCAAGGCCAATGGGAGTCCTTGAGTCAAAGTCACTCATCAGAAGAGTCCCTGTCTCCCAGGAATGGACCTGCCTTTGTACCCCTAATCACAAACCAGGAGAAGCCGAGAGAATCACAGTATGGCCCTGGCACCACGGATTCCAGAGGCACCAGCTGGGGCTGTCAATTATATGCCCACTCCCTCCAGTTGGAGATCTGAGCCGAGCATTTTCATGGTCACCATAGTACTTATTCTTAAAACAGCTGTAGGCACCTGTTCTGGATCGTCTTAAATAGTGACTTAGTAAACCTCCCCAGTGACTCATACCAGTAAAGGCACATAGGTGGATACAACCATCCCTATTCCTAAATTAGACTGTGGCTAATCCTTTCCAGATTCTTGAGGCCCTTCAGGGAAAGAATATGTGGGACCACGTTAAGTTTAACTCATAACTATAAATAATTGAAGAAGGAAGTCAGCGACTATTAATGCTAGCCCATAATTAGAAAGCTTATGTATGAAGCGACCCCTACCCTTGACTTAGTGAGAAAATGCAATTACTCCACGGATGCTCCTCTGTTTGACAAAAATGGGCTGACATACCACTGGTAACAGTAACAGTTCTGATTTGTGCACGCCTCTTGCATACGCCCGACAATTAAGTGTCATATGGTTTGTGAATATTTATTGTGTATAATAATAATAGAAAGAGCCCACATTGCAGTACGAAGGACAGGGATTAGCATGCTTGGCTTCAGCTAAGACATAGCTACCCTTGGAATTGGAAGTGACTTCATTTTCCCCTGAATCTTGTAAGGGAAAGGTAGATTATCTGGACAAAATTGGGACCTGCTTAGAAAGAGCAGGGACTAGATGCTGAGGAGGGAAGTTCAGTGTTCACTACGTGGCATTTCTTTAAAAATCTTCCTCCAGACTACAGACTCCAATCCAAAGCCCTTGGGTGCCATCCAAATTCACTCCTGCAAGTGCAGGTTAATAAATTTCAGTCACAATGAAAATTTTGTCTTTTTCAAGTCAAGCATTCACACCGACATCTCCATGCTGTGGACCATGCTGTGAACCACGATGTGGCCTCATGGTATAACACCCTCCACTCTCCTCTGCCCACAAACCACATTTATGTTTTTTCAAAGCTAAGCTTTAGTGTCTCCTTCCCTGTAGGTTCATCTCTGATGACTAGAAATAATTGCTTCTGCCTTTATCTTCCCTATCACTTAATTTGGCAGCTGATTTTGACACCTCCATAAATCCTAATTGTATTATGGTTATTTCACATCTATTGTCTTCTTAGATTTATTGACTGCAGTATCATTTCCGTCTCCCAGAGCACCTCACAGAATAGGTGCCCAATGAGGGTATGTTGACTTTCATGGAGGAGTCTGCTTTCTCCCAGGTTGCAAGAGGGTCTGGGGGTCTGCACCTTCACACCAGTAATGTCCCTTTAGGCAGAAACATGCTGGCCACCCTCTTTCATTTGCCAGGTTTTAAATGGACCTTTAAAAATAAAATAGTAGCGATGTCCACAATACCCAAAATATGGAAAGAGCCCAGAGGTCCATCAACAGATAAATGGATAAAGAAGATGTGGTATGTATACACACATACACACACTATGGAATATTACTCAACCATCAAAAAAGATGAAATCTTGCCATTTGCAACGATGTGGATGGAACTGGAGGATATTGTGCTAAGTGAAGTAAGTCAGCCAGAGAAAGACAAACACCATGAGATTTCACTCCTAAGTGGAAGTTAAGAAACAAAATAGATGAATACAGGGGAAGGGAAGGGAAAATAAGTGAAAGGCAGAGAGGAGAGGGAGGCAAACCATAAGAGACCCAACTCTAGGGAACAAACTGAGGGCTGCTGGAGAGGAGATGGGTGGGAGGATGGAGTAACTGGGGGATGGGCATTAAGGAGGGCACTTGCAGTAAATGAGTACTGGGTGTTACGTGCAACTGAAGAATCACTAAATTCTACCCCTGAGGCTAATGATACAGTAACGTTAACTAGATTGAATTTAAATAAAAAAAAATTAAAACCAATAAATAAATGGACCTTCATGCTGTTCTGTTTCCTTCTGTTGTTGTTTTGCTTCCATCCTTCAGCCAACTCCTGCTCCCAAATGGCAGATACCTTGTTGACCCCAGGTACCTTTTGCTCTCTGGCCTGGAAAAATCACCTTCATTTAAAGCCCTTTCTTCTATTAGATCAACACCAAACTACTCTCAGGAGTCTTTCTGGAATAGCGGTACTTTTACCCTAAAAATAGTGATGTAGGTGGGGTCTGGTTAAAACTTTAAAGCCCCCCCCCCAAAAAAAAAACCTTAAAGCCCCTCCCTGAACTCAGCGTTTGGCCTGGAACTCTCCTGACACACTCCCTCACTAGCTGGCTCCACTTTGCTTCCCAAAGGTTTGTTTCCTGGTATGAAGTCTAAGAAAGACTTCAAGTAACTTCAGCTCGCTTTGGGCTTCCACCCTGAAGTATTCTGAAATTCCGGTAGGTCTTCTCCTTGTGTAGGTTTCTCCTGGCCTTTTGTCTCTGAAACCTGACTGCATTTGGTCCACTGCCAAACAGATTCCCTCCAGTCCTCCAAAGACTCGGGTATTTACTAATTCAGCAGACATTTCTGGAGCAATGACTCTGTGCTCCTTCATTTATCCAACCACCCGCTCTTACATATGAAGAAACTAAAGCCTACTGCATGGCAAATGAAACCAGGCGCGGTGGGCACAGTGGAGACAGAGGCTTCATTTATCAGTCTATGGGAGAAACCAACGATAAGCAGTGGTCACACAAGTAAGCGTGGAACCGCAACCTGGGCAAGAATAAGAAGAATTAGAAGCAGAGGGGTGGGGCGCCTGGGCGCCCGGGTGGCTCAGCGGTGCAGCATCTGCCTTCGGCCCAGGGCGTGACCCCGGGGTCCCGGGATCGAGTCCCACGTCGGGCTCCCCGCATGGAGCCTGCTTCTCCCTCTGCCTGTGTCTCTGCCTCTCTCTCTCTCTCTGTGACTCTCATGAATAAATAAATAAAATCTTAAAAAAAAAAAAAAAAGTAGAGGCGTTTGGTGTAGTCTGCAGGAGGATTCGGTATGATCTGGAGGTTAGGAAGTTCTTTTCTAGGCAAGTGACGGCTGAGTCGCTTTCCAGGAGAAGGAAGTGTCACTCTGATAGGAAGGAGCAAACGGTCGAGTCAACCTCAACCCCGCAGCAGGGCCGCCTCGGACACCAGTGTCCATCGTGCCTCCAGCCCCCTCCTGGAGCTTGGGCTCGCAGGAGCCTCGCGCCTCGGCCAGCACGGCGTGCACGGGCGGGTGCCGGCCAGCAGGGGGCAGCCCTCAGCACCCCGCCACGAACCCTCGGCCCGGGCGACCGCGTGGCCGGGAGCTCTTCACCCCGAATCCGGGTGACCGGAGGCTTCACGTTAGCCTTCCGCATCGCGTGCGACAGCAACTTGGCGAGGCTGCGTCTCGGACCCCGGAACCCTCGGGGGCCTGAGGGAGCTGCGTCCGGCCCCGACCCCTGCAGACGGAGGAACCCCGCCTCCGGGGAGCGCGAGCCACCCACCCGACCGAGCCCCGCGAGCCCCGAGGCCGCCGAGAGCACCCAGCCCAGGCGCCGCGCAGGGGCGACTCCGGGGGCGTGGCCCCGCCCCTCGCCCCGCCCCCATCGCGTCTGGCCCCGCCCACCGCGCCTGGCCTCGCCCCTCAGCCGCGCACCCCGCCTATCCGGTCCCCAGGCGGTGCCCCGCCAGCCCCGCCCCCAGCCCCGCCCCCACCGCGCCTGGCCCCGCCCCTCAGCCGCGCACCCCGCCTATCCGGTCCCCAGGCGGTGCCCCGCCGGCCCCGCCCCCAGCCCCGCCCCCACCGCGCCTGGCCCCGCCCCTCAGCCGCGCACCCCGCCTATCCGGTCCCCAGGCGGCGCCCCGCCAGCCCCGCCCCCAGCCCCGCCCCCACCGCGCCTGGCCCCGCCCCTCAGCCGCGCACCCAGCCTATCCGGTCCCCAGGCGGTGCCCCGCCAGCCCCGCCCCCAGCCCCGCCCCCACCGCGCCTGGCCCCGCCCCTCAGCCGCGCACCCCGCCTATCCGGTCCCCAGGCGGTGCCCCGCCAGCCCCGCCCCCAGCCCCGCCCCCACCGCGCCTGGCCCCGCCCCTCAGCCGCGCACCCAGCCTATCCGGTCCCCAGGCGGTGCCCCGCCAGCCCCGCCCCCAGCCCCGCCCCCACCGCGCCTGGCCCCGCCCCTCAGCCGCGCACCCAGCCTATCCGGTCCCCAGGCGGTGCCCCGCCAGCCCCGCCCCCAGCCCCGCCCCCACCGCGCCTGGCCCCGCCCCTCAGCCGCGCACCCAGCCTATCCGGTCCCCAGGCGGCGCCCCGCCAGCCCCTCCAGTCCCGCCAGCCCCGCCAGCCCCGCCAGCCCCGGCAGCGCCCCCGGCCCCCGCGCACCCTCAGCCCGCGGGGCCGCGCCCTCCGCGCCCTCCCGCCCCGCCCCGCCCCGGCCCGGCCGCCCCCGCGCACTGCAGGAGCCCCCTGCGCCGGAGCCAGCGCTGCGCATCCGCCTGCTGCTCGTGAGTCCGCCCGTCCGAGGGCCCCGGGGTTGGGGCGGGACCGAGCCGGGACACTGGTGCGTCCCGGGGGCCAGAAGCTCCCGAGAACGTGCCCTGGGCCTACACTGCTGCTGTTTGCTTTTGTCTCAAAACACACTTACTTGGGCCCGGGAACCCGAGGGAGCCGCGTGCACGGAGCGAGCCTGTGCAGCGCACCCTCCTCCGGGAGGCCGCAGGCCGGGCGGACCTCGGGCAGCGCCTGCGGCGGGTGGTCGCCCGGGCCGTGGGGGGCGGCCGGCTCACAGGTCTTAGGCTTCCCGACCTCTTCCGCTGCTTTCCCCTCCCGCAGCGAAACCTGAGGTCACCCACACGCCCCGTGACACTGCGTGTGCGTGTTGGATCTTTTGGGAATTCACTGTCCTGGGAGCATTACTGAGAAGCAGGCGGTCAGACAGGAAGGGAAGTTGGGGTGGAAAGGAGCTGGACTTGTACGGGAAATACAGGGCATGTTCAGGGCTGCCGCACCTGGCACCTGCTGCAGGTTTGTAGAGAACGTAGCAGGAAAAAAAGTCTGCAAAACGGGGGGGGCGGGGGGGAGGGTCGAGGCCAGACCTGGGTGGCTTTCAAATCCAAGGCAAGGCTCCCAGCTTTTACCTTTTGGGGACTGGATGAAATCGGAGAGTTTTTATTACAAAGAGGAGCGGATAGGATGGCTTGAGGAAGACTGTGGATGAGAATCCGTCCTGGGACTAAAGCCAGATCCGTGTAGTCTAGGTGCCAGCACAGGTGATGTTCGAGGGACCTAGTGACAGAAGATGAACAAAGTGAGGGAGGCAGCTGGCTGGCTAAGGAAACAGGAGAGAGGAAGGAGCGAGGCAAAGGGAGAGGAGAGCTTTGGTGTCTTAGGTTCATTTCTTCCCCCAAAGTGCAGCCTGCTATAAGAACCTGAGTCAGGTTGTTTGGGATGTGAGCCCGGAAAGCCAGAGCGAGGATGTGGGAAGGGAGAGACCAGGAGGGAGGGAGGGGAAGGGAAGGGCATAGGGCTGAGCTGTTTACCCTGTGGCCAGCTGCAGCTTGGAGCTGTGATGAGGAACTCCAGAACGCACCTGGGGACCACCACACCTGGCCGTGTGTCCCCGACACCCCCCCCCCCCCCAGTGTCGGCTAACCACCACGTCAGAGCTGCCCCTGTGCACCTGCCCAAGTGACAAGGCATTCCAGCGCTCAGGAGATTCCTGCCTGGTGGCTCCTGAAGTTGGAGGTGGGCCGAGGGGAGTGGCCAGGGCACCCGGAGTATGGCCTTTGTCACTTGGGGGAGCCCAAGTGCTGAGAAAGGTCAGCATAGGGACAGACCCTCGTGTGTTTCCTCAGCGCTCAGCTCACCGTGTGCTCACAACAGGGGGTTTCATATGCATTCTCTTCCTCAAAAACAATCCTCCTGGGGGTATATGAGTCTCTTGTTAGGAAAGGGGAAACTGAGGCTTAAGTAATTTATCCAAGAGGAGCTGCTTCAAGGAAATAATCAGCTCAATTTTAGGCACCCTAAATTTTAAAAGACCTCCGGAAACCACAGAATGCTACCCACCTACAGGTGAGGGCTGACATGATAAATTGGGAGGCATTTCAATTCATTTAGTCAGAAGTATCCCCCAAAATGCAGTTTCTGGAAGGTCACCTGACCTTTTTGTCCACAGAGATGCAGTGCAATACCAAGGCAACTTCTGCACACAAGTTCTCCCCTGCACACCAGGCCCCTCCCTGGGCCACTCAGGTCCTGCTCTGCCCCACCCGGCGCCCTCCCGCCGCCCCGCCAGCTGCTGCTTTGGGCTGGTGTCCTCTCCTCCCGAAGCATTTCAGATCTTGGTAGAAATGTCAGTCCCAGCTCCACAGTGACTCCTCCATCTAGTCCTTTCCTAACATGCGATCTAGGTTCTCCAGTTGCTTGATAACCCATCACTGGTTTATCTTCTGAAGTTACTAATTGTTGCACTTCCTGTATCCGTTTATGTACCCGTTATTGTCCTTCCCCTTCTGAAATAGCAGATTCATGAAAGTGGGGCCCTTGTCTGCTATGTTCCTTGCTATATTCCCAGGGGTTGGCCCACAGTGGGGAACCCAGTAAATGGCTTTTGTGTGAATGCGTTTGTTGTTGTGTTTTTCACTCAATCCTTCATCAGTTCTAAGCCAAGTTGAGTCTTTGGTTTTCTCTGCAGCATCTGCAGCAGCCAGTTGAACCATGGTGACAACTCCCACCAGGGCTTTCGAGGCCCTCATGGATGGAGTGACCAGCTGGAATGTCCCCAAAGACCCCATCCCATGTGAACTGCTTCTTATTGGAGAAGCCGCCTTCCCGGTGATGGTGAATGACAAGGGACAGGTCCTCATTGCTGCCTCCTCCTATGGCTTAGGCCGCCTGGTGGTGGTGTCCCATGAGGGCTACCTGATGGATGCTGGCTTGGCTCCATTTCTTCGTAATGCAGTGGGTTGGCTCTGTGCCTCACCTGGGGCTCCCACTGGAGTGCACCCCTCCCTGGAATCATTAGTAACTATCCTGCAGGCCTGTGGGGTTCAGGCACAAGTTCAGCCAGACCTGGAGGCCCCCCTGGGGGTTTACTGCATCAATGCCTACGATGATAAGATGACTGCAGAGCTGATCCAGTTTGTGAAATGTGGAGGTGGCTTGCTCATCGGGGGCCAGGCCTGGTATTGGGCCAGTCAGCATGGTCGTGACAACGTGCTGTCCAGGTTCCCTGGGAACCAGGTGACAAGTGTGGCCGGAGTGTACTTCACCGACATCTATGGGGACAAAGGCCGGTTCAAGGTTTCTAAGAAGATACCCAAGATCCCACTCCAGGTCAGGTGAGTGGTATTTCCCCACAGGGAGTCTGACACATATTAATGATAGTTTCAATCTCCCTTTTCAGTGAGCTTCCTTTTTTCTTTCTTTTTTTTTTTTTAAAGTAGGCTCTGTCCCCAACATGGAACCCAAAGCAGGGTTTGAACTCATGACCCTGAGATCAAGACCTGAGCTGAGATCAAGTGTTGGATGCTCAGGGGCCCCTGGGTGGCTCAGTCGGTTGAGCATCTGACTCTCAGTATCGGAGTCTGAGAGTTCAGCGTAGAGTCGGCTTGGGATTCTCTCTCTCCCTCTCCTTCTGCCCTTCCCTCTACTCATGCTTGCTCTCTCAAAAATAAATAAATAAAATTGTTTAAAGAAAAAATTGGACACTCAACCAGCTGAGCCACGCGGACACCCCTGAGCTTCCATTTTAATACACGTGATTCTCCACTCTATTTTGGAACCAGAAGCCAGACACAGGATGATGAAAACACACCGAGGCCCGAGGGGGGCTGGGTTCTCACTGCTACTCCGTCCCGTGGCCAAAGAGCAGAGCTGCTCTCACTCACCTCTCTGTTTCCCGTGTCTAGCACCTGGGGTGGCGAGAGCACGTATCAGCGTCTCTCAAACAGACGAAAGAACACTGTTGTGGGAGCACCACCGGGTGCCAGGCCGCATCCAGCGGACCTGGCCTTCCCTCCTGCTCATTTATATTCCAGTGCAGAGTTAGGCAACTGAGGAAACGAATCAATAGAAACTCTAGCGGGTGCTGATATGCGCTACGAGGAAAGTAAAGCATGACAAGTGGACAGAGTGACAGGGAAGGGAGGGGAGGGTATTTAGGGTCATCAGAACTAGGTGGTGTTTCAAACAGAGACACTTAATACAAGGAATTGACTAAACAGAGCTGAAAACCTCTACAAGAGACAGCACGGTAGCCGAGGGCTTAGTAACAGCTGGACTGACTGGGTGTCCCTGGAGCCCAGGTGCCGAGTCACCTGGTGGACGCTGGCGCCATGTGAGGCCTGTCTAGCAGGACCTGGGACCCCAGATGTGGGGGCTGTCCGTGGGACCTGGGGTCTCAGAGGAGATGCCCCAATTGTCAGCAACACAGGCTGAAGAGAGAGACAAAGAGCCTGGCTCCTTCCCTCTGCCTGCCTGCCTGGCCTCGGGCCTCTACCTCTGCCTCCCTTGGGTGTCCCCACCAGAAGCCAGGGAAGGGCAGTTCTCTGAAAAGCCCAGCAGGCTGGAGAAGCGCGGTGGCGAGTGGGTGTGAGTGCCAACAAGCGAGTGGCCGGCTCGGAAGGCCTCTCTGGTCTGGTCAGGGGACCCCTAAGAGATCTCAAAGAATTTAGGGAATGAGCCTTACCAACATCTGTGAAAAGAGAACTCGCAGGGAGGAAAGGAGGAGGCCTGAAGCCGAAGCCCACCTGCTTCGTGGCAGGAACATCAAGGAAGCTGGTGTGTCCGGAGCTGGTGTAAGGGAGAGGATGTGGGTCAGAGGAGTGACAAGAGGTACTTCTATTTCGAAAGGAGCCCTTCGATGGAGAACAGGCTGCAGGGGGCAAGGGTGGAGGCAGGAGACCCATCGGGAGGCTCCTGAAACAGCCCACCCAAGAGGGGCAGGTGGCCCAGGGTGATAGCAGCGGAGCTGAAGGTGACATTCGGGACCCGATGGGTGAACATGGAGTAAGAGGGCAAAAAGGAGCGAGGACTTTGGGTCTGGATGCCTTCAAGACTGGTGTTGCCATTTATGGAGCTGAGAAGGCAGCTCAGAGGAGACGGGGCGTTTCATTCTGGACACTTGGGGTTTGGGATCACATCACAGGTGAGATCGGTGACCAACTTCGGCCACATGTGACGGAGGCCTCACCACAATGGATTGACTGTGCAGGAGTTAATCTTGTGTAACGTGAAGTCCAGAGAGCTAGGCCTGTGGCAATGACAGGCTCATTCATTCTCCGTCTCTCTCTGCTCTGCCTGCACCCCTGCCCCTGCCTTCATGGCATAATCACCTTTACCTTTATGGGTACGAGGTTGCCCCTACCACTTCAGGCGCTACACCTACACCCAGGCCAGGAGAAGCTGGGATATCCACACCCGCTGCGTACGTTCCTTTTGATTCAGAAAATAAAGTATTTTCTGGAAGCCCTGACCATTAGACTTCCTATTATATGTCTGTGGCCCAAACTAGCTCAGCTGGCCAGCTCTGCTGCCAGAGGGTCTCGGGGCGGGGGGGTTAGAAGAGCACTGGCAACTCTGAAGAAATCAAGATGCTGATAGAAGGAAGGGCATACACGTGGTGATGAGCAGCTGGCAGTGCCCTGGGCCGTCAGCCCCAAGCCGGGTGCGCTTGGACCTCCTTCCCTGTGACAGGGTTGGGAGGGGATGGGAGGTGACAGGTTACTCAGAAACATCAGGGTGGATCTGATCCGCTCCAGCCCATTTTTGCTTCTAATTCTCAGGGACAAACCCCATAAGCCTGATCCTCTTAATTGTGCCAAAGGCTCTGGTCCAGCTTATTATAGCTATTTTTCTTTATCTACACATACATTTTTCATCTCTGCTGCTGAACCAAAGTTATATTTTGTGTTCCTTTTGACTTTCAATTACAGAAAATTTCAAACATGCAAAAGTAGAGACCTTCATAAGAACAAAGTCAGTTTTACTGGAGCACCTGGGTGGCTCAGTGGTTGAGCATCCGCCTTTGGCTCAGGTCGTGATCCCAAGGTCCTAGGATCGAGTTCCTCGTCAGGCTCCTCATTGGCAGCCTGCTCCTCCTTCTGCCTATGTATTTGCCTCTCTTTCTGTATCACTCATGAGTAAATAAATAAAATCTTTTTTTAAAAATCAGTTTTACTGATAGCCCCACCCCCATTTCACCCCAGATTACTCAGAAGTAAATCACAGACATCGTATCAGATTTCAATATGTATGTCTAAAGGTATAAACATTTTTGAAAACATAACCACAGGATACCGTTGTCACATCTAAAATTGTTAATAATTCCTTAATGTTATCATGTATTTCCATGATTATCTTTTTTTGTTCAAAGTTTGTTGAACTTGGTATTTATTAAAGCCCAAATATTTTGACTGATGGTTATGACTTTTATATCTCATATGAGTTGCCTTGCCAACTCTTCTTATCTCTTGCTTTGTTCTATTTTTTGTTGAAGGAAGTAGGTACTTTGTCTTGAGCAGTTTCCTGCAATCAGAATTTGCTGATTACATCCCTATGGTGTCATTTAATATATTCCTTTGTTCCCTGTATTTTCTGCACACTGGAAGTTAGATCTAGATTCTATGGCTGGGATTGGCAAACTGGCCAGTGGGCCAGCCCATTTTTGTAAATAGTTTCATCGGAGGGACACCTGTGTAGCTTAGCAGTTGAGCATCTGCCTTCAGCTCAGGGCATGATCCTGGGGTCCTGGGATCGAGTCCCGCATTGGGCTCCCTGCGAGGAGTCTGCTTCTCCCTCTGTCTGTGTCTTTGCCTCTGTGTCTCTCATGAATAAATAAATAAAATCTTAAAAAAAATAGTTTCATCGGAACACAGCTATGCCCATCTGTGTACCTACGTGTTGTCTGTGGCTGCTTTGGGGCTACAGGGGCAGGGTTGAGGAGTATCAGCAGAGACCAGGTGGCCCACAAACTTAAAATGTCTATTACCTGACCTGTTAACAAAGTCCCCTACACACACCCCGATTTAAGAGGCTTGATGAGATTTATGTTTGAATTTTTGGCCTGACCACTTTAGGGTGGTACCATGTTGTGTGTCCACAGGATGGAACATAACGTCTGTTTCTCTCACAGTGACATTAGCAGTCATTAATAATCATTGCCTAACCCTAGATTCATTAATTCATTAGTGGTTATAAAATGATAGGTTTAAAGTTCTAGCATTTCTTTTATTTAATATTTAGAATATTTCTATATAAATGAACTTCCCTTCCTCCACTGTTTGCTTCCTGCACTATTTCCCTGTGGTCCAGTCTGTGTAGGGAAGGCAGGATAAGTGCTGGATTCTGCTTCTCTTCCCCTTTTTAACCGGTTTTCCGAGCACTGGTTTGAGTGGATTCCTAGAATCTTCCAAAGGCCTCAATTGTGAACTCATGGATTGAAACACATAATAAATGTGTTTCATCTTAGGTTTGGCCATTATGAGCCTATTCACCAAAAGGCTCCTGAAATTTATTTTTGAAGATTTTTTATTTATTTGAGAGAGAGAGAGAGAGAGAGAGAGAGAGAGAGAATGGGCATGAGCAGGGGAGGAGAGGCGACAGAGGGAGAAGCAGACTTCCCACGAAGCAGGGAGCTGGATGCGGAGCTTGATCCCAGGATCCCGAAATCATGACCTGAGCTGAAGGCAGACGCTTTACCAACTGGGTCACCAGGCACCCCTGGAACTCCTGAAATTTCTGACCCAAACTTCATGGACTTCCTTGTTTCCATCTCATGTTCAACACATTCCTGCCCCCGACCTAAGAGCAGCCATTTCTCCAAGGAACCCTTACTTCTTTGAGTGGGAAATGGTGTTTAGGAAACAAAGTCTGTTGGGTGCTCACTGCTCCTGGGCTGATGATCATTGTTTCCAGGCCTTTTGAGTGGGCTGAACTAAGAAATAAGTATTTTTAAAAGATACATACATCAAAAGTTCATACTGATGCTTCAAATTCAACTTCAGGGCTACAGGGTTTTATTTAATTGAACAATCTTACATCTGTTTCCTTTTTACCCCTTGATGAAAAATGTGAGCTCTGAAAAAAGTAACTTAATGACTCATTGGCTTGATGCCACAATACATACATAACGGTTGCTAAATAATGGTACTACCAGCACAGTTAAAGATGATTTTCGGCTCCTTTCATCCCTATGATATATTTTATTAGGTATATAAAGTCAAATTACTATTCTTTAAGGACACTTAGACTAGCTCTCCTCTTTGTGGTTATACCACTAAGTGGACACACATGAGATTCATTTAGATATTTTACCCTGCTTTTTGGGAGTTGCATTTGTGAATTAATATTATTGTAAAAAATATTATTGTATAGTTATGTAACATAGATGTGTGGGTCTACAGTAAAATATTAAGCCAATATTTTATCCTTATTCCCTTAACATAATTTTCTTCTCTCCCTTTAAAAAAAAAAACAACTATCTTTACTCCACTCTTGGTTGATATATGAACACACACACACACACACACACACACACACACACTTGAAAAAAGGTGATAGTATACCACACTTATTTTTCTCCATCTTACTTTTTTTACTTAATATTATTTTCTGGAGATGGCTCCATAGTAGCCTATAGATATTCACTATATATTTTATTACATTGAAATGTGTGTGTGCCGCATAATTTATCCAGTTGGTTTTTTACTGACAGACATTTGAGTTTCTAGTATTTAAAATTTTTTCCAGTCTTCTTTTTTTCTAAAGATTTTTTTTTTACTTATTTATGAGACACAGAGAGAGAGAGAGAGGCAGAGACACAGGCAGAGGGAGAAGCAGGCTCCATGCAGGGAGCCCGATGTGGGATTCGATCCCAGGACTCTGGGATCACACCCTGAGCCAAAGGCAGATGCTCACCCGCTGAGCCACCCAGGTGCCCCTTTTTCCAGTATTCTTACTATTACATCTATCCTGCAATAAATTCCTATGTGCATATGTCTTCATATTTTTACCATATCACTGCAAATAAGATCGGTGAGTCAAAGGAGAAGTGCAAATGTAATTTCTGCTAAACATTTAATTCCCCGGAATTGGGTTCCCCAGGAACCCAACTCAGGAACCAACCCAGTGTACAGGAAGTTTACTAGGAGGGACTCTCCAAATCAATGCCTATGGGGGAAGGGGAGATGGAAGGATTGGACAGGAGAAATCGGCCGTGAGGTAGATACTTAGTAGCAAATACTTTTAATGGTATTTTCACTATTAAGTAAAACACTGGGAAAATTCTAAGTGTTTAATAAATGGAACATTGCTTCCATTATTATGGTATATCTTACTCTTCAGCTCCTTAAAGACTTATTACTTAAAGAATAAGAAAATACTCAAAATAAAATAAAATTAAGATATAAAATTAGATTCAAATGATATGCCAAATTTGTTAAGGCAAGTGTGTGTACGTAAGTAGAAAATAAAATACTAGAAGAAAATAAAACAAAGTTTTAATAGTGTATCTTTAGGGATAAGTTGATAGGTGATGACTGTTTTCATCTTTAAACATTTCTGTAATCTCCAAATTGTCAATAATTATAACCTGAGAAAATTTTATATTACTTCTCTGCCTTTTTATAAAATCTTAAACAATAGGAAACATTTCCTCAAATTATACTTAAGACGTCGGCTCGGATTCAGTCCTCCTTCACCTGGCATCACCTTAGAGGTTTTTAGGGAACTTCCCTGCCAGCAAATCTTGGTGCAAACCTGACCCAGCAGGTTTGCTAACTTCAGATTCCTGCTGGAGGCAGGAAATACACTGTCTGCCAAGGAGAGGGGCGGTGTCTAAAAAGCCAACAGAAGATAACTCTCAATGTCCTGTCCCCAAGGGCAAGAGCTGACCCACACCTGTGGTATGTACCCAGGAGGGCACTGCCCTTGCTTTCATATGCAAGGTCAGATCCAAAGGCACTCACTGCTTTTATAGGAAGACACAGTGGAGTCTAGGGAAAACATTACTCCCAGAACAACAGCTCAATACACAACAGCTCTAGACCTGTAAGGTCTAGAATGTATTAGGAACTGCTCACATGAAGGTGACGCCCTTGCATCCACCCCTGGTTGGGGGGAGTAGGCCTAGCCTCAGGTCCCCAAAGAGTGGAAGGGCTATCCCCAGCAAGTGTGTATACACGCATCCCGCGTTCATCCACCTTCCCAGGTAATAGGGAGGTTGATATACTTCTACTTTCACTTTCTTGTTTCCTGAGGTTTACAGCATGCACTTGAAGGCAAAGATCACCTGGGTCTGCTGCTGCTGGGGATAGTCCTTCCCCCTCCCCCCATTCCCACTCCCAGGTGGGATGTGTGTGGCATTCCTCAGGCCCCCCTGGCTGCCCTAAAGGGAAAAACAAATGCTTCCCTAATAGAGATCACAGTCCAGCAAGACAGGAGTCGCCCTCAGTTTACAAATGTCCTAGTGATTTACAAGAAGGAAGCATTCTTATCCATAACCTAACTTCCAGAAGGAAATGCCCGACTATTTTAATGTCAATGCTTAACTAGAGGGAAAACCAACCTTAACTGGACAATGGCAAGGCCTCCAGTATCTTGGAGGTCCTCCTTCGCATATGAAAGTTCTTTGGAAAACCTCCCTTTTCCTGATCTCCCCCAACTCCAAGTATATAATCAGTTAGTTGCTCCTCACAACCCCTTTCCAGCTCTTTCTGCCCACAAGTCCTGTCCCAGTGCTTTTTTTTTTTTTTTCAAGATTTTATTTATTTGAGAGAGAGAGCAAGAGAGCACAAGTGGAGAGGGGAAGAGGGAGATGCATACTCCCGGCTGAGCAGAGAGCCTGAGGACTTGATCCCAGGACCCTGAGATCAGGACCTAGGCTGAAGGCTGATGCTTAATCGACTGAACCACCCAGGCACCGCTATCCCATGCTTTAATAAAACCATCTTCTTGCACCAAAGACATTTCAAGAATTCTTTCTTGGCCTTGGGTTTTGAGCCCTAAAGTCTTTCCTGCATCAATCTGAGGTCCCTCTGAACACCACCACCTCTCATTTCCCTTCTTCAGTGCCTCCTGCACTGTCCACTCTGAAGGGACACATTGCATTTCCTTTTCTATAAATGCTGTATTATTTGCACCTTCACATCTGTTTATTTATTTATCTAAATATTTATTTATTTATTTATTTATTTATTTATTTATTTATTTATTTGGATGGGGGTGGGCAGAGAGAGAGAGAGAATCTCAAGACTCGCTGTGAAGTGTGGAGCCTGATGCAGGACTCAATCCCAGGACCCTGAGACCATGACCTGAGCCCAAATCAAGAGCCAGATGCTCAACTGAGTCACCCAGGCGCCCCAACCTTCACATCTATTTAAAGCCTCTTTTGCACAAACTGTACGTGTTGATTGCCATATACTCACCTATGGGCTTAATCCAAGGACTCAATAATTAAAGGAGAGTTTCTGGTGTGTGGACAACACTGGCTGTAGGGGCAAACCACCCTGGATTTGCTTCCCGTTCCTACCAGTTATTAGCTAACAACCATGGAGCAGCTGCCTAACTTTTTTAAGCCTCATTTGTAAAGCCACGATAATATATTTCAGGTTTATCATGATTTAAAGAGAGAATCCAGACGTGTAGATGCCTAGCATATATTAAGCCTCATTAAGTAATAGCTACTTTCAGTATTTTTCAGACTTCAATATTGTAACTAGATAGTATACAAGATTTTAAATATTGGTAAATAGATCATCTGAGATCATTCATATTGCCCTTCTAACATTGTCAATCTGTTGAGAATTGCCTCATGTCCCATCTACTATGCTTGCTCCTCCTTCCTTCTTTTTTCTTTTGAGAAATATCCCATCTTCTTACAAAAATATTTCTAAAGGAATTCAAGGTTACTGTGAAAACATACAACAGAAATATGTAGAAGAGAATGGCAGGTTGTCTTCTATCCCAAGCCTCTGAACTAAGGTAGCTACTACCACTCTGAAAAGCTTGATGCAGATCATCTAATTTGCTCATCTGTGCATGTGTGTAAGCCAAAAATTGGTATTTTTATTTAATGTATCATGTTTGAGAAAGTCTGTTTCTTTCTGTATATTTATGTCACAGATTGGTGGAATATGGCATTCTGGGCTTTCTGTTGTCCTCAGAGTTTGGAAGACTATTGCCCTATTGTGATCTGGTTCTAATCAAGTGTGTTTTTATTCTGCTCGAATCATTTCTATCCTCTTTTTTTTTTTTCTCTTAATGTTACCAACTCACTGGATGCTGAGAGAGCCATTACCATCCCAAACGTGATTAGGAGGTCATCAAATTTTAATTTGCTTTGCAGCAGTTTTTGCTTTCAGTGCTGTTTTTAAGATCCTAAAAACTGATGAAAATTGTATCTTTGTTTAAGTGTAACTTTTACCCATGGAAAAATATTCATCTTTGTGTATTTTAATTCTTTCCTCTTTGAATTCAGTTGCATCTCTAATTAATACCAGCACTTCTGATTTCTTTTTGCAGTGTTTTCCAGATATAGCTTTGTTGCTATATAGATTTCCTCACTTGCAGCCCTTCTGGATCCGTTTCAAGTCTGTCTTTTACAAGCAGCTGATACCTAGATGTTCTTAGCCCAATCTAAGAGCCTCTGTCTTTTCATGTAGAAATTTAACCCACACATATATAGTGATAACTTCAGTGTATCTCTTACTCTTGCCTTCTTATTTTGTTTTTATGCTTTGTTTCTGTCTACATCTTTTCTTAAGCTTTCTCTATTCCTTAAATTCCCCAACACATTTGTAGATTATACATTTCATTCCTATTTTTCAAGCAATTACGTTAACATTTTAAGTTTAATTTGTGATTTTTAAATACCTGAGAAAATAAAATTTCTTACATTTTCCTTATTTGAAAAAAAAAATACTAATGAGGCTAAAGCCGCTTTGACCATCTCTTTCAAAACCAGCCCTGTCTCACTATCCACAACCCAAAAAAGTTTATTGTGGTTTTACCCTGACTTTCTTGACATTTATGTTGACATATATTAACTTTGTTTTATTTTTGTCTTATGTCATCGGCATCACCAAGTTCTGCTATTTTAGAATTTTTTTTTTGCTCAGCAGAATGTTCTGGACATCTGTCCACGTTAATTCGCATGGATCTACTTGCTGTTATTAACCAGTAAATAATAAGCCATGGTATCATTAATGCCAGTTTTTTATTTGTTCCTCCCTTATGCTGAAGAGAAATTAAGGAGAAATTGTACAAGAGGTACTTTTTTCAGTAATGTTTTGCTACTTGAACAAACTCTTTTTAACGTTTGATTTTTAGAATGAGACAATAAAGTTTTATAAAGGTAATTAAAATTATCTATAATCCCACTAGCCAAGATGGTCATTGAAAACATTTTGATAAATATGCTTTAGATTCTGCTTCTATGACTGGTTTGATGTTTTCTATTTGTCTTTTTTGTTTTGTTTTTGTTTTTGGTGGTTTATGAAAGTTGGCTTATTTAGGGCACAGTTTTTTGGAATCTGATTTTTAATTTTTTTCCATTAAGCATTTTCTAATATTATTTAATAATTATTTTAATTACCACATGGTAAACCATATACAGTTAACCATAACTTATTTAACCAATCCCCCATTGTTTGACATTTAGAGTATACAAATTGGTTTTTAAAAAAATCTTGAAATACAGACTTTGTCTGAATTTATTACATTTAGACCATTTCTCAATAAAAAGTGGAAAATAATTTCATCAGATTTGTGATAATTTTAAAAGAGTGCGTGTTTGCATAAATCTTTAAGTGTAGTACTAACAATTTACTTGTTTTTCTAGCTCAGAGCTAGGAATTTGATGTTTCCACAGCTTTTTTTCCCCAGAAAATTAGCTCTGAGAAATGTAGGAGTAGGATCACTTTCTCTAGGAATGACTATTTTTTTCTAACCTATTTATATGTTTAATTACTTAAAAAGACATGAAAGTCAAGTCAGAATATTCAACACTCATTTGACTAACATGGGAAGAATTCCTGGAAGTGTTTACTTGGAGAAGATGGACTTGAAGATGTGCACATAAGGCCACTACCACACTCCTCAGTATCTCATCAAAGCTTTTTTTTTTTTTTTTTTAAGATTTTATTTACTTATTCGTGAGAGAGGCAGAGACATAGGGAGAGGGAGAAGCAGGCTCCCTGCGGGCTCCATCCCAGGATCCTGGGATCACAACCTGAATCAAAAGGCAGATGCTCAACCACTGAGCCACCCAGGTGCCCCATGTGTCATCAAATCTAGGACCACATCAGTGTTAAGCAGCACCGTTATCTTATATGTCACCAAGAGCAAACACTCCCAAGTAAACAATGATATGCCATCAGTTGGTTGTTAAAAGGTAAAGAAAAATGCCTTAGACTCGAGAAAGTAAACGGCATTACCTACTCAAATCCTAGCAGTTATTAGGGAGAACGAGGGGATTGGCAGGAACGAGGTCATCTTTGCACCCCTGCCCAGATTGTGTTTTCTACCTTGTGAGTTTGTCTAAGTGCTTCTCCGCCTGACTGTCGCCCCTCTGTTCCCCTGTCACTTGCCAGGTGTGGGGAGGATCTCAGGCAAGATCAGCAGCAGCTCCTGGAAGGGATCTCAGAGCTGGACATCAAGACGGGGGGAGTCCCCTCGCAGCTGCTGGTGCACGGCGCCCTCGCCTTCCCTCTGGGGTTAGACGCCTCGCTCGGCTGCTTCCTGGCAGCCGCCCGCTACGGCCAGGGCCGGGTGGTCCTGGCTGCCCACGAGGGCATGCTCTGTGCTCCCAAGCTGGGGCGCTTTCTGCTCAATGCTGTGCGCTGGCTGGCCAGAGGCCAGCCGGGCAAGTGTGGAGTGAACACGGGTCTGGAACACCTGTGTGCCCTGCTGTCGGAGCATGGCCTGGAGTGCAGCCTGCAGCCCCACCTGACTCCGGGCTTGCGCGTGTACTGCTGCACGGCCTACAGCGACCGGGAGGCCCGGCAGCTGCGGGAGTTCGTGGCCGAGGGTGGGGGCCTGCTGATCGGGGGCCAGGCCTGGTGGTGGGCCTCCCAGAACCCGGGCCGCTCCGCTTTGGCCGGTTTCCCCGGTAACGTCATCCTCAACGGCTTTGGCCTGAGCATCCTGGCTCAGACTCTCCAGGCAGGCCGGTTCCCTGCCCCGACCCCCGAGATGCGGGGCTACCACTTGCGCAAGGCGCTGTCTGAATTCCAGGCTGCGCTGAACCACGGGGCTGGGGACTTGGGAAAGCGCTGGCTGGCGAGGCTGGGAGCAGATGGCGCAGCCTTCCTGCAGATCCCTGCAGAGGGGGTCCCTGCTTACCTATCCCTGCACCGACTGCTGAGGAAGATGCTGCGTCTGTCGGGCCTCCCTGCCGTGAGCCCCCAGCGCCCCGTGGCTAGCGACTCCTTCGAGGCTGCGGTGCTCTGCTTGGCCACCGAGCTGGCACGTGCCGGGACCGACTGCTCCCAGCTGGTGCAGGAGCTTGGGACCTGGACCTGCAGCTCCAGTCCGCACCCCTCAGAACACCCCATCACCGTGGAGATTGATGGGAGCAACCCAGGTAGAGAGCGAGGAGCGCACCCCAAGCATCAGACCCTGGGGGAAGCAGGGGGGTTCCCGGGATCGCAGGACACTGCAGGTGCTGAAGCTCAGGTGGGGCAGCTTCACTGTCTCTCATGTGCTTTGGGGAAGATGGGGTTGGGGTCCCGCTTGGGAGGGCTTGGGAGGGATGCGTGCCTACGGGAAGCATGGATGAGTTGAGGTAGGCAGGGGAGGGTCTGCATGTCCGGGAGGGGTCACGAGGCTCCAGGTGCAGCAGAACCAGGTGGGGGAAGAACTCAGCCTATCCTCTGGCTCTTGGCAGGCAGCTGTGACTCCTGGGTGAGCACCGGCCTCTACCTGCCACATGGAAAAAGTGCAGAAGTCTCGCTGTCGGAAGCCGCAGCCTGTGCTGGCCTAAAGGTAAGGCCAGAACACCCACTGCTGACACCCCAAACCACAAAGCCACACCTTGTCCTCAGCTCACAGCAGGGCTGCTGGGAGGCCAGGAAGGGACTGCTCTGCCCATTTCACAGATTTCATAGATGAAGCAGCTCAATTTCAGGGAGCCTAAAGGAGTGACCTGGTGCCAGAGCTAATTTCAGGTATTCAAACCCAAGCCCCTGGATGTCCATGTATATTAATTTTACCTCCCCACGGGGATGTGAGGGGGACCAGCACCCGTCACATCCTCAGGACCACACCTGCTTCACCAACAGCACATGGCCTTTCTGCATTATACGTCATTACCTAGGCACCCAGAGGGTGTGCTTCATCTAGTCACAAATATAGGCCCTACAGACAGAATTAAAATTGTCCTGCCTCAGCTCTGAGGGTCACTTCCTGTTACAGGGGGTCTTTTGCTTACATTAAATTTAAGAAAAGTAACCCCAGGACTCCAGACAAAACAGCTTTCAACCCATCTGACCCAGAAGGAGAGCCCTTGACAAAGGGAGAAGTGAGAATCAATCCTCCTGGCTCGGGCCAGATCCCGCCGCCTCTGGATGGGTGGCCTCCTGTCTGTGCACAAAGGGTGGGCCACGATCCCCTGTGGCTCATCCTGGCTTTGGAGTCACCACATGGGCATAGCCCTGACACGAGAGCCTGGATTCCACGTGGTACAGAGGCACTGTGGGGCCCTAGTCAGTTTCTGTCTCAGGGTTATCCTCCCTGGTCTATCTGGTGACAACCCATTGTTGAGTTGTTTAAATCCCTAGAAGAATGGTTTTACATCCCCTTCAGTCCCTATGACTTTTGAAGTACGAAAATTCCATAAGTTTCCATGCATAGCTCATAGAAGGGGGAAGCTGGTGTTTTTCTAAGACCTGCCATTCACTCAGCACACACATAGCACCCTCCCCCCCACACACACACACACCACACCACACCACACCACAGGGACCTAGTTCCTCCTACACATGGTGGAATCACCTCCCCAGGTACAGATTGGCTGCCACACCGATAACTTGACCAATGCCAGCAAGCTGTCTCGAGCCCCTGTGGTGACTCACCAGTGCTGTATGGACAGGACCGTACAATCCATCTCCTGCCTCTGGGGTGGCCTTCTCTATGTCATTGTGCCAAAGGGCAGCCAACTGGGCCCCATATCTATCACTGTCAAGAGGGCTGTGCCTGCCCCCTACTACAAGCTGGGTGAGTGGACTGAATGCTAAGGGTCTGAAGAAGGGGTGCTGGGGATGCCACCATAGTTATGGACTGCTTGTTAAAGGGGGGTGGGGGTACGGATTGGTGACAGAAAGCAGAACCGTTCAAGATATAGTGGAGGTGGGAGCTATGGCATACCATGTCCATGGAGACACCTGGGCAGAACCAAGGGGAAGGTCTGGAGGCCTGTCCTTCACTTCATAGCATGTAGACGACATGTAACTAGTTCATTATTTCATTGTCCTCCTCCTGGAGTTCAGGGTAAGTTGAGGAAATGGGTAACAGGCCCATGATATTTATTCCCAGGTAAAACCTCTCTAGAGGAGTGGAAGAACTGTATCCAGGGGAGCCTGGCTCCCTGGGGAGAGCTGGCAACGGACAATATCATCTTGACGGTGCCAACTGCAAACCTGCAAGCCCTGGAGAACCCCGAGCCTGCACTCCGCCTCTGGGATGAGATGATGTGCGCTATAGCCCGGCTAGCAGCCCGGCCTTTCCCTTTCTGCCGTCCCGAGAGGATTGTTGCTGACGTGCAGATCTCAGCCGGTGGGTGCTCCAGGGGTGTGCTCCCAGTCAGTGGACACCACTTATTCATTATTTTGTCTTATTTAATGTCCCATATGTAAAAGGCATAATCTTACCGGTAAAGGGAAAAAGACATAATAGACATAGACCTTGACGGGGATGCAAAGATGTTCCCATGTGAAAAGGTGAGTCCTTTACATCTACAAAGTGAGATTTCACAGACAGCAATGAGCCTCCTCTTCATTGTTTCAAGGAGATGTTAAAACAGAAATATTTTTTCAAACGTAAGTCAGAGTTGGCAATGGAAGGAAGGAGTAGGGAAAGAAGTTTATGGTAAGCATTGAGAGGTTTCCGTGAACGAAAAAGAAGGAAACGTGTTTCTGACATAGAGAACATTCCTTTAGACCTCACTTTTCTTCTCTTATAAAAGGAGAAGATCATCTCTCCTAAAGAGTATAAATCTGTACAGTGGGTGGCTTACACGGCGGAAGAACTGACACGGCTCTGACCCCAAGGATCCCAAATCCAGACATGGGACGTAGTGCTGCAGACTCACACGATAGGAAATGCACAAAATAAAGCACTGAACTGTAGTGAGAACAGCTGTGTAAAGTGTATTCGTCTTCTTCAGGGCCGGAGAGGGAGGAGGGCATAACCCTGGCGTGAAAGGCTGGGAAAGGGGCTGGGGACTGTTCAGTTTCTGACCAAGTAGAGCAAGCCACCTGCTTTCCAATCAGCATGGGCATTCTGGCATTCCTGGGGGCAGCCAGGATGGTAAGGAAAAGTTACCCTGCAGAGAGGAATGAAGGGGGATGGTTTGTGCCCCCCCCCCCACTGACCCCACCATTGCCTCATCTCTTCCTTCTGCATCGTCAGGCTGGATGCACTCCGGATACCCCATCATGTGCCACCTGGAGTCAGTGCAAGAGCTCCTCAATGAGGCAGGCATGAGGAGCACGGGTCTGTGGGGACCCATCCATGAGCTGGGTCACAACCAGCAGCAAGAAAAGTGGGAGTTCCCGCCCCACACCACCGAGGCCACCTGCAACCTCTGGTCTGTCTACGTGCATGAGACGGTCCTGGGCATCCCCAGGACTCGGGCGCACCCTGCCCTGAGCCCTCCAGAACGAGAGAAGAGAATCCGAACATACCTGGGCAAGGGAGCCCCTCTGTGTGACTGGAATGTGTGGACAGCTCTGGAAACCTACCTACAGGTACGGAGCAGAAAGTCAGGAAGGGCATGGGGGACCAGACTGCATAGTGGGGTTTCTCTAAGATGAGGATACTGACACTTGTCCCACTGGCCTCCTACCCTTTGTGGCATTAGGTAAGAGGAAATGAAAAGTATTCTGGAAAACAAGTAGAGAAAATACAGCCTACTGGTCTACTGGTCACGAGCAGAAGTTCTGAGTTAGTCATTCTTGAGGTTGGAGCCCAGCGCCTCCACTCACCAGTTTTGACCATGGTCACCAGATAAGTGCTCCAGAAGGCGCAGCTGTTTTGTTGTGCTTTGTTGCTTCTCACCCTCGTTCAGGGCATCAAGTGAGCGTTGCATCCCTTCAGCCCCTCATTGTAACAGGGGTGTGTCTCTGGGACAACTGTGTTACAAGAGGCTTTTTTAGGAGCTCATTGCTGTCAAGGTCTGACTTCAGTTACCCACTTGAAACTGAATGAATGAGTGAGGGGGATCCCTGGGTGGCTCAGCGGTTTAGCACCTGCCTTCGGCCCAGGGCATGGTCCTGGGGTCTCAGGATCGAGTCCTGCATCGGGCTCCTTCCATGGAGCCTGCTTCTCCCTCTGCCTGTGTCTCTGCTTCTCTCTCTCTGTATCTCTCATGAATAATAAAATACACTTTAAAAAAAAGAAGAAGTGAATAACCAACCAAGCCAATGGGAGAACCCCAAAGTCCTGAAGCAGGTGGGCTTCCTGTGAAAGGCACACAAAGCCCTGCCCCTCCCCTGACCTGACCTGCACTGAGCATTAATGTCTCCGAGTTGTCCCCAGATCGGACCCCATGTGCGGTCCACCACAGCCCACTTCTCCCAGAGGCAAGTGCCAGGTTCCAGAATTTCAGCAGCCTGTCCCGTATCGCTCGTTTAAATAATGGACCCAGAGCCTAAAGTAGGGAGGTAATGACAAGTCTCCGCCTTTGGCACTGCCACACCCTCTCAAGTTGTTTTCTTCCCCGTGTTTTCTGTGAGTGAATGGAGACAGCTCGAGTCCACGAGATGACTGTGCACCGCCTCAGGCCTGTGTCGTGCAGCCACTCTGAGAGCCTACAGGGAAACACTCTAGAAATGCCGTTTGCCACCAAAGTGTCAGCGAGAGCCATACATGTGCCCTCCCCCCCACCCACTCACCAGGGAGCCCTGAAGATCATTTTGCAGAAGCTATGGAGAGACCCATCACCTTGGAGTCCTTGGTCTTGGGATGGGCAGACACCTTCGGACTCCTCCACCTGCCCCCTCCCCCCGTCACCTTCTTGCAGGTGCTCCCTACCTTTCTCTGTCTTGTCAAGAGCCTCCTATGTTGTTCCAGCCTCTTGCCTCCACCCCCGCAGTCCATCCTCCAGTTTACTTCCCAAATAACCTCAAAATTTCACTCTTCAAGTGGTCTCCTCCACATACAGAGTGAAGTCGAAGCCACTTGGCAGGGTGCAGAAGGCCCCACATGGCAGGCTTGCACCAGCTCCAGCTCCCATTTCTCGGCCTCCCTAGTTGGCCTCCCTAGTTAGCCTCTACTGCTCCCTCCTGCCCCCGAACAAATCTTCCGCCTCAGCTTCCTACCCACCAACCCCCATGTGGCCGAAACGTGCTTGAACATTTTAACCCATTGCCTCTCTCACCTGTCTAAATTCAACTCTATTGCCCTCTGCTCCTGACATCATTTCCTTTTTTGGTAACTTATTTACACATCTGTCTCTCCCACTGACCTGTGACCTCTGGGAGAACAGGAGCTCTTCATCACTTTTGTGATCAAATATCAGTGTGCACCATACCTGGCACACGGTAGGTATTTAATGTCATGTGTGTAAGAAGAGTTTAATGTGTTGATGTACTAATAGTGATGTGCGGGAGGACTGTCAGAGCCCAAGGCAGTGAATCAGAGGGAGGCCTTGACTTCAGGATGTCACCTGTCCTTAGTCAGAATTCTCCTCCTGGGACACCCCAGGATCCTCGCGCATTCCACATCTCTATTAGCGAACAAGGGCCTCCTGCCCGTGGCTTTCTGGTGGGCCACCCCTGCGAGAACATAAGTCACTGTCCTTTTGAGCCCCTGGTGATGTGCCTGCGTGTTTCTTGTTTTACCCCAAAGTGAGTGTTCCACAGAGCAAAATAGTAGCCTTGACGACAGTTACCGAGCTGAGATGGCTGTATAAGAACAGGCTTCACTATGCCTGGGACGTGTTGGAAGTCCCCAGCCTTTAGGATCCCAGAGACCAATCATGAAAGACACTAGGGTTTCCCACCTCAGTTGGGCTCAGACCCATCTGATACCTAGGAAAACACTTAGCATCTAGGGATATAACTTATAAATTAGAGATAATAACTGTCATTTACTTAGTATTTACGTCTTTTCAGATATTAGCTTCCCTGTGAGGTCCCCTACTAAATTCGAGGGCTGTCGGTTCAGTGGCCAAGAGGTGGAATGCACCAACGGGATTGTATTTATGTGCAGGGGTAGGATGGGGAAACAGAGGCAAATCACAGGAGGGAAGTTCATGAAAGATCAAGGGGAAGGAATCACTGTGACCGAGATATACTTTGAACAGGCATGTTGCAGGTACTATGACAAATTGGCTCCTCATCCTGTCTCTTCTTTCTGTTCTCAGCTGCAGGAGGCTTTTGGGTGGGAGCCCTTCACCGAGCTCTTTGCAGAGTACCAGATGCTCTCTGGCATCCCCAAAGACAAGGCTGGCAAGATGAATCTCTGGGTGAAGAAGTTCTCTGAAAAGGTGCAGAAGAATCTGGCTCCATTCTTTGAGGCCTGGGGCTGGCCTGTCCAGAAGGACGTGGCGAATAGTCTGGCCTATCTGCCTGAGTGGCGGGGAAACCCCATGCGGGTGGACGTGCATCACTAGGAGTAGATGAAGTGTAGCAAGGTGGCGGAGGGAGAGCAGTTATGGTCACAAGACAAAATGACACCAACTTTCTCAGGAAAATGCCCTCGTTGCTGTTCCCCTGTTTTTACTGTCACTGTCACCTACTTGTTTCACCATCTAATTCTCCAGCAGAGGATCTTAACGTCTGTGCGTCTTAAGATCCTACGGGCTCTTGGCTCCTACTTTTGACCAACAGTTCTTTCTTTTCTTTTTTTAAAGATTTTATTTATTTATTTGAGGGAGGGAGAGAGCACACACAAGAGAGCAAGCACAAGGAGGGGGAAGGGCAGAGGGAGAGGGAGAAGCAGACTCTGCTGAGCAGGGAGTCTGACGACGCAGGGCTCGATCCCAGGACCCCGAGATCATGACCTGAGCTGAAGGCAGATGCTTAACCACCTGAGCCACCCAGGAGCGCCTTGACCAACAGTTCTAAAGACCATGAGTTTCCATAATAATCTCATCCCTGCTGAACTTGAACACGGCTACTAACTTTTTTATGCTTTGGGAAGTTCCCTAACAGCAAAAGAGACAGGCTGGTATAGAGAGCCCTGAGCGGCTTTGGCTTTATGGAAAATCTCTTAAGGTCTCTGTACTTCTGTATTCTCATCCATGACATGGGGATAAAAGTCTGCCGTTTGATGGCAGTGAAGTGTTCATCCACTGCGACACGCATACACATGCAAGGGCTTTAGCTTTGGCCAGGGCTCATGGTGGCCTGTGTGTCCAGTCTTGTGTGGACACCCTGAAAACCGAATCCCACCTCAGAATTGGCCACCTTGAGATGGGCATGCAGTCCTTGTCCGTGTAAGAGTATTTGATGCGTATCAGTGTTGTTCTGGACACGGTACTAATGATCCTGTCCTGTCTCATGTCCTTTCTCCCACCGCTGGAAGGATTCTTGGGTATGACACAACCCGAAGAATGGTGTCAACTCAAAACAGATGATATAAGGGGCACCTGGGTGGCTCCATCCGTTAAGCATCTGACTCTTGGTTTCAGCTTGGGTCATGGTCTCAGCGTCATGAAATCAAGCTGCCATCAGGCTCTGCGTTCAGACAGAGTCTCCTGTTCTTCTCTATCTGCTTCTCTGCCTGCTTGCTCTCCCTCTCAAATAAATAAAATCTTTAAAAAGAGAGAGAGAGAGATGATATAAACTCAAACTGGATGCCATAGAGCCACTTGGTCTTCTTGGTTAGTTGCACGTTCTAGTCCTTTTGTTTCAACCAAAAGTAAATGTCACAGTAGCAAACGCTACCAAGTCCACCAGCCTGTTTGTTCTTAGCACAAAGCAGGCGACAGACCCTTCTGGTCACTACAGAATCAAGGCACTGTGTGGCGTTAACAGCAGCCCTGCTGAGAAATCCACGTGCGTGACAGGCTCCACCTGGGAGCAGGATTATAGCAGGCGCAGCAGAGCAATTGACCCGTAACACAACCTCCCTGAGCTTTCTCATAATCCTTTCCAACCCATCCCAACTCTTTGGCTACGTGGAGTTCTCACTGAAGCTTTGTCTCCAGGATTAACGAATGAGGTGTGGCCATTTTTCTCTAGCTTGATTTTGAACCATATTTTTGCTGTTTTGAATATCATTCCATGAGCTGTGTTCAGAGTAGAGTGGCTCCTCAGAAGAACAACTGACCGGTGGAAGTCTTCTTCTGGATCCCATCCTCTTCCTCCTGATTCTAGGATAATTTCCTTCTATTTTAATCTTATCCTTTGCCAGGTGCTTTTCACTTGAAAGGGGCTCAATAAACATTTGTGAAAAGAAAGAACAGTAATGACACGTAGCACACAATGAGCAGTCAGTGTGTCCCAGGCATTGTGTGGGCTGTTTTCTGAGTCATCTCATGGAACCCTCACAACAGACCTTTGAAGTAGGTACTATTATTATCCCCACATCAGAGTTGAGAAGACAGATGTTTAGGGATATTAAATAACTTCTGAAGTCACCAAGCTAATAAGAGGAAGAGTTGAACCCCCAGGGCTTGAGTGGAACTCCCAGCAATGAAAAAAAAAATCATCCTTTGAAGGATTTATAATTAAAACAGAAATTCACTCATCAAACTTCTGATTTGTCTCATGTTAACTACTGAATTTTTGTTAAATATCAAAGTAAACCTCCCAGAAGGCATTAGTACCTGATTTTCTGGTTGTCTCCGCATATGATTAGCCTCTCTATCGGTAGGGAAAGGATTTGAACCCAGGAAATTCAACTTCAGAACTGGTATTCTTAACCATGATGTTAAGGAGGAGAGCACAGGTGGGTGATACTGGGTTTAAGAGGTTGCCATAGAGACAAAGACAAAACCTAACTCTTCCTCAACGCTCTGTAGTGGAAACTGGAGCCTTCCCTTCTTACAATTCTAAGTTCACAATTACTTGTAACTGTGAGAATCTCAGGGTATTCCGTATTCCAGAGTATATTTAATGCTCACAAGGATGTTAATGGAGCCATGGTGAATCATCAATAAATGCTGTTTGCCAGGAACTGTTATAAATGCTTTTATTTGTTGATGCTTACAACAAAGCCACAGAGTAAGTACTAATGCTGTCTCTGCTTGGCAGAGAAGGAAGCAGAGATACAAAGGTAAGTGGTGAGGCCACATTTCCAACCCTGGAAGCTGGACCCCCAAGCCCACCCTCAGAGCCAACATACTATATATGCTTCCTGGGTCTGCTGCAATCGGCAGCTCTGCTTGCCAGAGACTCGCGTGTTTGGCTACTGAACCACAAATGGCCAACCCGATCCAAACTGCTAAAAACCAAGCATGTGATTTCTAGTTGCTCAAAAAGAAAATTACTTAATGATAAGGGTCATTCATCCAAGGTACACATCCTTTAATACCACGACCCTGCCCTACCTAGTCTGGAGGATTTTAAAGATCTGATGCTTCAAAATCACAGCTTGGTGGAATTCTAGAAGCTTGTCTCAAACACAAGACTTGTATCCAAGTGTCCTTTGCTCATTCTGAAGGATATCCCAATTTCCATCTTCATGTCTCAGAACCCGTGGGACAAGGAGCCACATATTTTTTCTTTAAGATTGTATTTATTCATTCACACAGACACACAGAGAGAGGCAGAAACACAGGCAGAGGGAGAAGCAGACCCCCCATGAGCGCCCGATGTGGGGCTTGATCCCGGGACTCCAGGACCATGCCCTGGGCCAAAGGTAGGCACCCAACCACTGAGCCACCCGGGCGTCCCGTAACCACATATGTTTTATGGACTATTAAATCCAATGTCTGAAATATCCACATTCAGAGAAAAGTGGATAAATTTCAAAGGAAAGACCTCACCCTAGGGCAATTTAGGGAAGTAGTAACGGCTGCCTTACAGTTTTAAAGGCGATATAAAGGACTCCACCTGTATGTTCTCCCCTCAAGCGCTCTACAGCCACTGAGTTATTGAGAAGTATGGGCAATTAATTTCAAAAACATTGCAGCACTAGTGCTTGGTCACACTGAATGGAACCATACAACCTCCTACTTCTGGCAAATATTGTTAAACTGAAATAAATCCTGCTAAAGGGAGTTTAATTTCTGTCTTGAGTAGAACCTAGAGTTGTAGATTCTGGGGTCACCTATATTGTTCTTTGTCTCCTCCTTGTGGCTGCTCAGAAACATTACAATTTCTGACCTTCAACAGCACTGCTCCATGGAGGCAGAGGCAAACAGTCCCTGCCCTAGCTCTCCTTTACAAGAGCCATCCATGCTACTCTTCCTTTTTTTAATATTTTATTTATTTATTCATGAGAGACAGAGAGAGAGAGAGAGAGGCAGAGACACAGGCAGAGGGAGAAGCAGGCCCTATGCAGGGAGCCCGACGTGGGACTTGATTCCAGGTCTCCAGGATCAGGCCCTGGGCTGAAGGCAGGTGCTAAACCCCTGAGCCACCCAGGGATCCCCATGCCACTCTTCCTATAAAGCAACTGGCTCTTCGCTTTTTAAAAAAATATTCTAAGTGAATTTTTTAAAGCCAAGAAATACAACTTTTAGAAGAGGGCAAATACACAAATTCCCTGAAGAGGTAATTTAAAGCCTAGTGTCCAAATCTTTAAGATCTTTGAGAGTTTGTCTTTATTATGAAGGCAAGTATCTCACCAAAAGACCCCTCATGGCTTTTGATCTTTGAATAGAGATACACAAAGGAGGCCAGCTTCACTTGCACTATCCATGAAAAAATCTCCCAAATCAATGTACTTTTACTCAAATAGAAATAAATTCATCTACTGTTTAGCTTGTAATATTGTTGAAATGGATTTAGATTGTTGGCATATAAGAATAACTTCCCATATCAATTACACATATGAAATTTTGGTTAATACTTCTTATTAAATTATGAGTTTCATAAGATAGATGATCATTACAGCAAGCCCAAGAAAATCTTAAAAAAAAAAAAAAAAAACAGGGCCCTGGGTGGCTCAGTTGGTTAAACGTCTGCCTTCACTCAGGTCATGATCTTGGGGTCCTGGGATTGAGTCCCATGTCAGGCTTCCTGGTCAATGGGGGTCTGTTACCCCCCTCAAATAAATAAATGAAATCTTAAAAAAAAAAAAACCTTCCCAAAAGATACCATTTTGGCCACAGAGATATCTACACCATAGAGAAATATCCTCCCAAAGTAAACATTACCTTTCTGTCACTTAAACCCTCTCTCCTAGGAAACAGGTTCAGAGATGAGTAGTCTTTTTAACTGATGGAGTTAGACCATTCCATATATGGGTAGGATCCTTCAGTCTAACCATTTGGGATGTACATGAACTAGTGACCACCCACTGGGAAAAAGAAGTAATAAGATGCTCTTTGGATCCCAGTATAGGCTGGCTTTCCACTTGATTCATACCACACAGAAAAGGAAACTTGGCCACTTGGTAAAAAAAAAAAAATCTACTCATAGAATAATATTGAGTGCTACAAACTACTTATCAAAAATTGAATAATGATAGGATAGCCAGCCACAACATGGTTAGGCTAAGAAGAACTCTGGCAAAAAAAAAAAAAAAAGCATAATAGGAAATAGAACTCAATCTACTAGAGATTTCACCTATACCTGCATCAATAATCACCTCACCAAATGGAGGCCATAAGCAGGGAATTCTGACTCTATCCTGAAGACCAGAGTCTCAGACTCAAGGGTCTTTACTTCTTTTGTGGGGGGGGCGGATTTTTAAAATTATTTTTTTGATTTCAATTCAATTTGCCAACATATAGTACAACACCCGGTGCTCATCCCATCATGTGCCCTCCTTAGTGCCTGTCACCCACTTACTCCACCCTCTGACCCACCTCCCCTTCCACAACCCTTTGTTTCCCAGAGTTAGGGATCTCTCATGGTTTGTCTCCCTCGCTAATTTTCCCCACTCAGTTCCCCTCCTTTCCCTTATAATCCCTTTCACTATTTCTTATATTCCACTGATGAATGAAACCATAGGATGATTGTCCTCCTCTAATTGATTTATTTCACTCAGCATAATAACCCCCGGTCCCATCCAGATCAAATCAAATGGTGGGTATTCATCCTTTCTGATGGCTGAGGAATATTCCATTGTATACATAGACCACATCTTCTTTATCCATTCATCTGTCAAAGGACACCGTGGCTCCTTCCACAGTTTGGTGGTTGTGGCCATTGCTGCTAGAAACATCGGGGTGCAGGTGTCCCACCATCTCACTGCATCTGTATCTTTAGGGTAAATCCCCAGCAGTGCAATTGCTGGGTCATAGGGTAGCTCTATTTTTAACTCTTTGAGGAACCTCCACACAGTTTTCCAGAGTGGCTGCACCAGTTCACATTCCCACCAACAGTGCAGGAGGGTTCCCCTTTCTCCACATCCTCTCCAACATCTGTGGTTTCCTGCCTTGTTAATGTTCCCCATTCTCACTGGTGTGAGATTGGATCTTATTGTGGTTTTGATTTGTATTTCCCTGATGGCAAGTGATGTGGAACATTTTTTCATGTGCTTATTGGCCATGTGTATGTCTTCTTTGGAGAAATGTCTGTTCATGTCTTCTACCCATTTCATTACTGGAATCAGAAAAGACCCCAAATAGCCAGAGGAATGTTGAAAAAGAAAAACAATGCTGGGGGCATCACAATGCCTGATTTCAAGCTGTACTACAAAGCTGTGCTCATCAAGACAGTGTGGTACTGGCACAAAAGCAGACACATAGATCAATGGAACAGAATAGAGAAACCAGAAATGGACCCTCAACTCTATGGTCAACTAATGCTCAACAAAGCAGGAAAGAATATCCTGGAAAAAGGACAGTCTCTTCAATAAGTGGTTTTGGGAAAATTGGACAGCCACGTGCAGAAGAATGAAACTAGACCAGTCTCTTTCACCATACACAAAGATAAACTCAAAATGGTTGAAAGATCTAAATGTGAGACAAGAATCCATCAAAATATGAGCGGAGAACACAGGCAACTTAGCCACAGCAACTTCTTCCTAGACACATCTATGGAGGCAAGGGAAATAAAAGCCAAAATGAACTATTGGGACTTCATCAAGATAAAAAGCTTCTGCACAGCAAAGGAAACAATCAACAAAACTAAAAGACAACCTACAGATGGGAGAAGATATTTGCAAATGACGTATCAGATAAAGGGCTAGTTTCCAAGATCTGTAAAGAACTTATCAACATCAACACTCATTCATTTGGGGAATATAAAATATAAAAAATAGTGAAAGGATTAAAAAGACAAAATAGTGAAAGGGAATAAAGGGGAAAGGAGAGAAAATGAGTGGGAAATATCAGAGAGGGTGACAGAACATGAGAGACTCCTCACTCTGGGAAATGAACAAGGGGTGGTGGAGAGGGAGATGGGCGGGGGGTGGGGGTGACTGGGTGACGGGCACTGAGTGGGGCACTTGATGGGATGAGCACTGGGTGTTATGCTATATGTTGGCAAATTGACCTCCAATAAAAAAAATAAAAATAAAACACTCAAGAAACAAACAATCCAGTCACGAAATGGGTCTTTATTTCTTTTGAATCTCTGTTCTCAAACTTCCTGTCAAGGACTCTGACCCTGCTGAGGGCTCTAAAAGGAGCAACTGTGTCAGGCCTGAAGATCTTGAAAGGCTCCAGAATAAAATACTTAGGTACACAGAGAATTCCTGAACCACTTCCAGTAACTTGGCTGAGCTCAAGCCCTGGGCCATGGGACAACTGGTATACCAAGCCCAAAGTAATATAGAGCACATCAATCTGAAAGCAGGTGGCCAAATACACAGATATCATAAAATTTTAGTCTCACATATTGATGCCAACCAAATGTGTGTGTGTGTGTGTGTGTGTGTACATGAGGTATTAAAGACTCTAAGCAGAATTATCCTGCAGCGGATACCTTAATTAGAGCTGATCTTCCAGTGGGAGCTCTAATTGCTCCTACAGTGGCAGGAAATTGGTTTATGAATGTGGATAGGTGGTTGCCCTTAAAAGGATTTGAGCCAATGTATCCCTTTATTTCTATCCAAATCCTATATTCAGCTGGAAAAAGACAAAAGAAAAGTAAATAGTTGAGGGAGGTTCTACTCTATTTTTCTTTGCTTTTACTTGAAGCAAGATTCCTTAGTGTAGGCAGTTCTGAGTTGCAGATAATAAGTGATTTAAAGTAATATGATTAGGATATTATGATTTTCTATGAAAAAGATGCCACCCTCTTGGACCCCTCCAGAGAAAATGAGATCTTGGAGTAGGAGCTGGGAGATTTATTCTAAGGTTTTTAAAGGCCAAATTGAAAGGAAACATGGAAATTGTTAGAATCTGTGCTAACGCCAAACACTTTGAAGAAGAAGCAATAAGTTATCACTCAGAAGCAGGCAGAACTTTGAACTTTACTTGCCACAATCCATTCTTTATACTATAGACTTTAAAATTAAAAAAAAAAAAGAAAGTATTTTTAGGAATACCGCCATGTTATGACCTACACAGGTTATGTAATATGCTCTAATAACTAAAGTGGGGCTTTTTAGAGTCTGAAGATACAACATAACAATATTCTTGCTATTTTGGAATATGTCATTGTCACAAAAAATGTACATAAAAGATGGGTACAATTTAAGTAATTGTAAAGTGAACCATCAGGCCAACAGCAGGCTAAGAAATAAGACTATTGCCAGTAACCGAAGCCCCTTGGGATAGAACACAACCTGACATTTGTCATCTTACTTTACTTTTCTTGATAGTTTTACTGCCCTTTATGCACAACTGTAAACAATTTAGTTTATTGGCGCCTGGGTGGCTCAGTTGGTTAAGTGTCTAACTCTTGATTTCAGCTCAGGTTATTATCTCTGAATCCTGAGACGGAGCCGCACCTCGGGCTTTTGCTGAGCATGGAGTCTGCTTAAGGTTCTCTCTCTCCCTCTGCCCCTCCTCCGCCTCCTTCCCCTATGCTCTGTCTCTCTCTCTCGCAAAAAAATAAAAAAATAAAATTAACTACTTAAAAAATATATATATGTAGTTTAGTTTTAACTGATTTTGAACTTTATATAAATGCAATAGGATTGTATGTAATATTTTATGATACAAGGTTATATTTGTGAAGTTCATCTGCATTGATATCTGCAGCTATAGTTTATTTTTTATTTCTGCCTAATAGTCCACTGTGTGAATAGTATACAAAATAGAACCTATTTTGCTATCAATAGATATTTGATTGTTTTTATTTGGAGCCCATTTGCTACTATGAACATCTTTCTACGTGTCTCTGGTACATACATGAAAGAGTGTCTCTGGTAACCCAAAAAATGGAACTGCTGTGCCATAGAACATACACAGCTTCAACTTTACTAGATGAAAACAAGTTACAGACAACAGCGAGTTAAAGTTTTACCACTTTCGCTATATGAGCAGTTTCTATTGTTCTAGATCCTTTGGATACTTAATAGCATGGTTTTTTTTTTTTTTTCCGGAATGATGGGTGCATAAGAGCATATTATAGTGGTTTTAATTTATGCTGTCCTGGCGACTAATGAGATTAGGCAGGTTTGAATATACTAACTTGACATTTAAATTTTGTTTTTTCCTCTTGTACATTTTTCTGTTGGATTTTCTGTACGTCATGACATTCTGTTTATACGGCCGTGGTCAGTTACATGCATGCCAATAGCTTCTCCCACTCTGGGTTGCCCTTTCTTTTTTCTTCCGATATCATCTGATTAATTGCTTTTTCTGATAAACATTATAAGTCAGAGTTATTCATCTTTTCCTTATGGTTAACGCTACTTGTATCTTGATTGAAAATTATTTTGTTTACCCAAATTCCATGAGGATATTTTTCTTTTTTTGTTTTTTGTTTTTTTCTTGTTTTTTTTTCATGAGGATATTTTTCTATTTTATCTTCCAAGAGCTTTGCAATTTTCCTTTCAAGTTCAGATGTTTTTTGTGTCACATGAGATAGGAACACAATTTCAGTGTGTAAAAATATGGATTCCCAGTTACCATAGTACTGTTCATTAAAAAGTCTGCTCTTCCTCTCATCTGCAGGGCCAAGTGTCTGTATACTTTGGGGTCTTTTGGAGGCTGTTTTTTACTATTGATCTATTTTTCTATCTCTGTGCCAATGCTACAATACTGTAATATTTTTATATTTGTTCCTCCTTATTTTTCTTCTAGAACACTTAACTATTCTTGGCTCTTTGTTGCTTCCATTTAAATTTTAAAATCAGCTCACTGTGTTCCACCAGACAAATAAGCAAACAACTGCTACTTCAATAAACCCTGTTGTGGTTTGATCCTAAGCAATTTTTAAAATCGATTTGGGAGGAATTGACATGTTTTAAGATGATCATATACCACTTTACACCAGTGAGAATGGCTAAAATGAACAGACAGGAAACAACAAATGTTGGCGAGGATGCAGAGAAAGGGGAACCCTCTTGCACTGTTGGTGGGAATACAAGCTGCTATAGCCACACTGGAAAACAGTGTGGAGGTTCCCCACGAAGTTAAAAATAGAAGTACCCTATGACCCAGCAATTGCACTACTGGGTATTCACCCCAAAGATACAGATGTAGTGAAATGATGGGACACCTGCACCCATATATGTTCACAGCAGCAATGTCCACAATAGCTAAACTTTAGAAGGAGCCACCATGTCTTTGACAGATGAATGGGTAAAGAAGATGAAGTCTATATATACGACGGAATATTACTCAGCCATCAGAAAGGATGAATACCCACCATTTACATAGACATGAATGGAACTGGAGGGTACTATGCTGAGTGAAATAAGTCAATTGGAGAAAGACAATTATCATATGGTTTCACTCATATGTGAAATACAAGAAACAGTGAAAGGGACCATAAGGGAAGGGGGGAAACTGAGTGGGGAAAAATTAGAGAGGAAGACAAACCATGAGAGACCCCTAACTCTGGGAAACAAAGGGTTGCAGAAGGGAAGGTGAGCGGGGGAATGGGGTAACCGGGTGACAGGCACTAAGAAGGGCACTTGATTGGATGAGCACTGGGTGTTATACTATATGTTGGCAAATTGAATTTAAAATAAAAAATGTAAAAAATAAATAAACTAGGAAAAAACTATTCAGATAAAGAAAAATGATCATATTTTACCTCTGCATCTTTTTAGCTACCCCCAGTGATTCTCCGTATACTTTTCTAATTTTTCCCATAAATGTATAGAATACTTTCTAGATATATTATTTCATTCTTGAATCCTTCATAGTTTTTAATGTAAGTAGATTTTCCCATTATTTCAAATGGATAAAATAGTCATTTCACAACTGGAATATTGCTAGTATATAGGAATGCAGTTAACGTTTATATATTAACTCCAGCAATATCACAAAATATTAACATTTGTATGTTAACTCCAGCAACACTACTAAACTCCATAGCTTTTGAACTTTGAGAATTTCTAAATATTTTCCACACACACACTGATATCACCTGTAAGTACTAAAAGTTTTAAAAAATTAATTCCAGTCCTTGTAACACTTATTCATCTCTATGTTCATTATTTGCTTGTTTATATATTTTCGCCTAGTGGTTTGTGCCAGCTAGGACCTTTAATGCTGAATAAAAATGATACCAGTGCACATCCTCCTCTTATTCTGATCTCAAAAGGAAATAATTTGAATATTTCATCATGTAATCAATTTATAACAATAGGTTTTGTACATATCCTCAATCAGTTTAGGAAAGTTTGTTTTTATTCCTTATTTTCTTTTTTTTTTAATTTACTTATTTATGATAGTCACAGAGAGAAAGAGAGGCAGAGACATAGGCAGAGGGAGAAGCAGGCTCCATGCACCGGGAGCCTGATGTGGGATTCGATCCTGGGTCTCCAGGATCGCGCCCTGGGCCAAAGGCAGGCGCCAAACCGCTGCGCCACCCAGGGATCCCTATTCCTTATTTTCTAAGGGATTTTACTGAATGAACTTTGAGTTTAATAAAAAGCATTTGTTCAGCTGCTGAAATGATTGTGTGCTTTCTCTCTCTCTCTTTTTTTTTTTATCTGTTAACATTGGTGGGTTCATAAATTGAATTTCTAATTTTTTTTTAACTTTTATTTATTTATGATAGTCACAGAGAGAGAGAGAGGCAGAGACACAGGCAGAGGGAGAAGCAGGCTCCATGCACCGGGAGCCTGATATGGGATTCGATCCCAGGTCTCCAGGATCGCGCCCTGGGCCAAAGGCAGGCGCCAAACCGCTGCGCCACCCAGGGATCCCCATAAATTGAATTTCTAATGTTAGTATCAACCTAACTAGTCACATGCATTATGATAGGTGTAAGTTATTATTTATAAGTTTAATATTGTTCTTAGGATTCTCACATCGATATTTTAGATTATATTAGATTATATTGGGCTACAATTCTCCTCTTTTAGTGTCCTTGACATGTTTTCATATCCAAGTTACATCCTTCCTCATAAAATAAGTTATTGAACCTTTCCCTCTTTTGCTTTCTTCGGAAAGGTTTCATAAGATTAAAATTATTTGTTCTTTGAATGTTTGAAAGAACTCACTAGACATTGTGTCTGGAATTTTCTTTGTAAGAAGTTTTTATAAAATTTCCTTGATGGTTACAGAATTATTAAAGTCCTTCTCAATTCAGCTTTGAAAGTTATGCTTTTCACTAATTTGTGTATGTAACTTTATCAGTGTGTTGGCTTCAAGGTGTTTAGAACATCCTTGTGTAATTATATTATCTCCATGTCATCTGTCCTTTTGTTGCCCTTTTCATTCCTGATGTTATTATTTGTGCTTCATTCACCTCTTTTGTCTCTTACCAGTTTCACCAGAGACTCGTCTTTTCAGACTTTCAAGTCTCGTTATTTCCACTTTCTTTCAGTTTAAATAATGTCTATTCTTAATTTCATTATTTCCTTTCTTCTCCTTCTTGTGGGAAGTGTTATTTTGCTGCCACCCTCTAACTTTATAAGTTGATATTTACTTCAATTTATTTTCAGTCTTTCTTCTCTTATATTAACGTTTAAGAATGTGCATTTTTCACTAATCACTTTTCACTCCATCATTCCCAAGCACAGAGTTTATTCTCTCTACCCCTTCTTCCTCCATGTATAGTAGCGAGGCTTTGGCAAAAAAGACAAATGAAAATTCTTTCAAATGCTGTCAAAAACTGAAATAAAAACTAACCAAGCCTTAAACTAGACAGATTTCTTCATAATTCATTAAAACCCACCGCCATCTTGTACAAAGTGCTGCAAACTATACAAAGAGCTACAAGGAACAAATAAAATCAGCAAACTCATCACTCAGCACCCTGGCTTCCAGGGGATGTATGTTTCAAACATTAGCTCTTGGTGAATCAGCTTTCAGCACTTCGGTTCTTCCCAAATCAGCAACCCTGAGCCCAGGTGTCTTGTGAAGCCTCACAGCTGACTGCACCCTGCATTGGGGTGCATTGCCTTGCCTCTCACTAGAAGGAACTTGCCCAACACAGAATGTCCAGTCTGGCCCCATACGGTCAGTAGTGGTATTCCAATTTCCTAACCAGGATCAAAAATCAAAGATGAAAACTCAAGTCTCCAAGGAGACTCCCTAATGGGACATGCCCAGAGCAGTCACTAACCTCTGCTTCCATTCATTTTGTTTTCCTCATCCAGTCACTATTTCCTGTCATTTTGGGTCATGTTTCTCACTGAAAGTGACAGAAGTTTTGCAGAGATCCCCTGCTCACCACAGGGAATAATACCATGCGGAGCATGATGATGACATGTGGAAAACACTTGAAGGCCCTAGGATGGTCTCAGCCTAAATCATTTCAGTTTCACTTACAGACCCGGACCCAGGAAGCACCACTTGAGTGTCACTCAGGTGTTCAGGGAAGTCGTCCAGCCAAGAACCACTCTCACAAAAGGATGCAGGAAGCAGGATATTCCAAAATGCAATCACACCTTCTTCCCTATATATAGCATCTCCAGACCATCCTCTCACCACTTCTACATGGATGACCCTTCTCTTTCACACTAGACCTGAGCTATAGTCACAAAATGAGCAGGTGAGCTTCTCTGGCTGTTTCTGGAATGTGAACGACCCAGGCATGGAGGAGAGAGGTGTTACTGAGCTTCCTTCCTTGTGTATTGGAACTACGGTTGTGTGCCTGGAGCTTATGGTAACACTGAGAGGATATAGTTATGGTTTGCTTGTACTGATCAAGGACATAAATGTGTGTTTGAATCAGAGCCTCCAGGTACCCAAAGTACATGAGGGAAGTTTCCTTGTTGTTGGTCTGTTTTCTGTTTCTGATTTTCCTAGAATCTGGTTCTCTTTCTTTTGTGTATATTTCAGGGTCAAGTGGGGATGAGAGTATAAACCCTAAGGAACTTGGAAGGAGACCAGTTAGATTACAAACAAACTTGGGAGATAAAGTCAAATGCTTCTCTGATTAATCTGAGATCACTCAAAATGTTTTAAGGTCTCCCAGGATGCTGTGGGAGATATAATCTACAAAGAATATTGGACATCACATCATCTCTTCTTTTCTATTGTTTTCTTCATGTTGGATGCTTTCAGGACATCCCATCATGTGCCATGTACAGTCAGTGCCCATGTTTCTTGATGAGGGGATCACAAGGTCCAAAGGCATTTGGGTTCCCTTCCATAAACTGGGCCATAACCAATGGTGAATGGATGGGCTATCTGTCCCCAAACCACTGAGGCCATGTGCAACCTCTGGCCTGTCTATGTGCATAAGATGATCCTGAACATTCCTGGCTCAGGCCCCCTCTGCTCTGAGACCTAAGGCAGGAGGTGAGGATCAAAATCCAAGTGAATAAGAAAGCTCCCTGCATGACTGGAAAGTGTGGATAGCCCTGGAAACATACCTTCAGATATTGAGCAGAAATGGCTGGGGATGGGGACCACTAGATCCCCTCCCCAACCAAGGTCCTGATGACCTCAGGAACTGCACAACTCCTTTATCACCCACACCAGCCATGGGCGTACCACCTCCCCTGGATGAAGGAGACTGGGCTACATGGTGGTGTCTCTCTGTGGTCCAGGTTTTAAGTGTCTAAAATGGCTAATGATACATGTCCTGCTCCTCCCCTCTACCTCCAAAGTTTGTGGAAATAAATGAAAGTGGGTAGAGTCATTATGAAAATAAACCATAATAACACAGCTCTGGCCAGAAATCTTAAGGTAGACTCTCAGCTTTGCCAATACAAGATCAATATTTTCTCCTGAGCTATCTTTATAGCTCAGAAGATGATGACTTCACCTCACTATACAAGGCATCACAAGGACATATTTTGGGGAGAGTGACCTGATAGTGACTTTCTTAAAATGGTATCTTCCTACTCAAACCCCAAACTCTGGTTTCACTATGAAATAAATAATATGCGCACAGTGTTTTATAGCATTTTGAAATCATTCCTTTCCATTTTGCCATGCAATCCTCGCCAGATGTGGAAAATACAATTCTCATTTTACAGGTGCATGGACTGAAGGTTAAGGGCACAAGTAGTTTGCCATCGACCCTTTAACCAACCACAAAGGGGCAGAGCTAGAATTCAAGTTCAGTGTTCTGACTCCTGATCCCCATGTGTTTTGTCTTATAGAGCACTGTCTCCGGATTTTTACTGCCTTCACAATTCCAAAGAGTCTGAGATCACTTCAGGCAGCAAGGTCATTTAGGACTGTACCATTTCCCCTGGCAGTAAGGAATCTGTCTGAACATCAACCGGAAAGAGTCCCAGTCCTAGCCAGAGGCTTGACAGGCAAGTTCAATTCAAAGCCCCTGGGGGCAGACTTCCTTTGCTGTTCTCTGTCTAGATTTCCATCATTCTGGGCTGAGACTCCTGCGCAGGGCCAGGTCACCACCACTCTGACTCCTCACCTTCCATTTCCTGCATCATGGTCAAAACTCGAGTCCCTGGCCTCTCTCATCTGAACTATTCCAGTAGCCTCTTCATGGGGTTCCCTACTAGTAGGCATGATCCCAACTGACCTGTCTTCCAAACTCCTGCCCAAAAAACTGCATATTTCAGCTAAAAGGCCCTCAGTGACTCCTCGTTGCCTTCAGGGAGAATGCCGGGCTCTTAATTTTCTGGCTGTCCCTTATCTTCCTGCCTCGAGTTCCACTTTCCACCCTCTTATTTTCCAGCAATTCCAAATTGTTTCTAGTCTTCAGAACACATCACCAAAGTTCACATTTCTGTATGTTTACAGATACTGTTCCTTCTCCCTGAAACAGCTTTGCCTTCTTTATACATCAGGAAAACTCCCGTTCACTTTTCAAGATGAGCTCATTGGTCTCCTTCTCCAAGAAGCCTTCCCTGAATATGTTCCTTTAAGATATTATTTACTTGCTCTCCCATGTTACTTTTGTGTCCTAATGATACCACGTCCTAAGTTGCTTGTTTAAGCAGTGATCTCTCTTTATCAGGCAGTACAGAGTCTTCTTTTTCCATCTCTGTGACCCGCAGCACCACACCTGGTACCCTGTAGATATTTAGCAAATGCTTGGCTATAGTTAGTATGAGATACCTCCTAATGACACAGACAGATCACAGCTGAGCAATAATGAAGAATGACAGTGGTGCTCTACTTTCACTTGTCAGGCTGTGATTCTGCAGGGTCCCTAAGGATATTGCTTAGAAGTCTAGGGGACTGTAGTGTCTTCACAGTCCACATAAACTCCCATGCTTTTTTTGTCTTCTAAACCAATCAGTTGCTTCCTTTGCATCTACCAGTGTGAGCTGAGTTCCAATCACTTGTCATCATAAAAGTCCAACTGAAATATTTTCCCTTTCCTCCAGTTTGCCGATAGAGCGGTATGACTCCTGTCTTTTCTCACTGAGGATTTGCTCTCATGTCACTTCTCTTCCCTCTACTCACAGTGGATGGACATCACTACAACATGAGTCAGGACGGTGAAATCACAAGCCAGTTTTCCCCTGACGGTAAGGCTAGCCAATGATCACCAAGGACTCCACTCTAGAATTCCGTGATTCTGAAACCCTACACTCATGATTTTAAAGGTTGACTTGGATAGAGAGAATCATCAGTCAGGCAAAGAATTTGTTTTTCTCCTGCTTTGGAAAGACAGGAATCTGGTCAGAGGCTGACCAATGGTTCTATGTCCCCTTGTAGGTCTCATTTGAAAAACCATTTCTTAGAGCAAACTCTACTGTGTCCTTGTTATGCACAGTTACCTGCAGGCATACCCTGCACGTATTCCTTTCCTACTTCTCATCACATTTGCAGTAATGTTTGTTTGATGTTCTCTTCCCTAACTGGACTGTACATTTCATGAAGGTGGGGTTGATGTCTGCATTCCTCAGAGCTTTAGCTCCAACTCCTAGCACAGGGCCTGACACACCAAAAGGTATTTGTGGACTAGATAAAGCTAAACAAGACTGAGTTTCTTAATATCCTCTACAGGCCTATGATATTTAATGAAATTCAAAGACATTCCTCCGTCCTCTAGAAAGAAGCTGCAATAGGATGTTAGTCTTTCTTCTATTTTTTTCTACCTCCTTACTTCATAAATACTGGTCATATTGGTGGCCAGATTAGATGAGAAGTTAACTTTCCACTGGTTTCCTCTCCTACCCCTTTTATATGTTCAAGATTCAGTACTGATAAGAATGTTTTCAGGAAAAAATTTGTAGAGGATGATGATGGAAACTTTCAAGAGAAATAATCAGCTTTTCTTTTTTTTTATAAATTTTTATTTATTTATGATAGTCACAGAGAGAGAGAGAGAGAGGCAGAGACACAGGCAGAGGGAGAAGCAGGCTCCATGCAGGGAGCCCGACGTGGGATTCGATCCCGGGTCTCCAGGATCGCGCCCTGGGCCAAAGGCAGGCGCCAAACTGCTGCGCCACCCAGGGATCCCAATGATCAGCTTTTCAAGAAAATTTTTCATTTATTTTACAGAGAGAGAGAGAGAGAGAGAGCATATGTGAGAGCAGAAGGAGAGGCAGAGGGAGAGAGAGAATCCCAAGCGGACTCCGAGCCCAGCACAGAGCCCCTCGCAGGGCTCAATCCATGATCCCGAGATCATGACCTGAGTGGAAACCAAGAATCAGATGTTTAATCGAATGAGCCACCCAGGCACTCAGAAATAATCAGCTTTTAATTAAATTCCTTAGGCCTTGACATTTTTATGTTTGTCTTTTAGCTCTTCCAACACCTGTTTTTCTTCACTTGAACTTCAACCAACATTACTTGTGGAGAGGCTCTTCTTTTTTCTAAATTGTCAGTTCTTTTGGTCCTGCTATATGTCATTAAATTCTGGATCAAAGGTACTCCTCTAAATCAGGACGATTCCCAAGTCTCTTTACAGGATCAACCAAAATAACCCCAGTCCTTCCCTGTCTGTCCTCAAGATGGCCCGCTAAGCCCAGGCTCTAGCCTCTCTGAAATTCTGGCTCTAAATTACTATAAAGACAAGATCTTTTCTAAAACACCAACACATTATTGGAAAGCCAGAAGGCTAGCTCCCTGTAAAAGACCCAGGAAGATGGTATCATATGGTAGAAGATAACCAAGAACCTGGCCAGTACAAGGTGTTTTACAGAGCAGGAGTAGCCATGGAAATTCTCCAAGTCTAGAGGAAGTAGATTGGGGGAACAGATAAATCTCAAGAATGCAGAATGCTGCAATTCTAGTACAACTAACATGTACACTGACTTCACAGATCATAAAAGAAAAAACTTCATGATTGTGACAGAAAATGATTTGAAAAATCCAAGACCCAATCAAGATTAAACATTTGCAGCATAGTAAAGTAGAAAGAAACTTCCTATAACAAATGCTATATCTACCAGAAACCCCTGACAAAGCACTATATTCAGTAGTGAAAAGTTAGAAGAGTTCACATTAAATTCAAGAACGTAAGAAGAATATTCACTTTTGTCACTACCTTCAGCATATCCCTGGAGGTCCTTACTAATCCCTGAAGACAAGAAAAATAGACAAACTGGAAAAGAAAAAACAAAATAGTCATTATTTTCAGAAAGTACGACCCTCTGTAATTTGGTGGTGGACCTAACAGACTTAGCTGATGAATCAGATGTGGCAGGGACACGCGAAGAGAGCCCAAGCATGATACCTGGGCCCCTGGCCTGAGTCCTCAGTGTTTTTCAGACCCTTAACTGATACAGCGGGAAATGAGAGTAAGGGATTAAGAGAAAATATCAAATAGGCAGTTTGGTAGATGAGTCTAGACTTCTGAGAAGAGGTCAGGTCTGAAATAAAAATAAATTAGAAATCAGGATATAGATGGTATTCAAAGTTTTAGACCACACTGAATTCCTTAAGAAAAACATTGAGAGTATTTGTCGTTTCTAATGGCTGAGGAATATTCCATTGTACACATAGACCACATCTTCTTTATCCATCATCTTTCGATGGACACCGAGGCTCCTTCCACAGTGTGGCTATTGTGGACATTGCTGCTAGAAACATCGGGGTGCAGGTGTCCCAGTGTTTCATTGCATCTGTATCTTTGGGGTAAATCCCAGCAGAGCAATTGCTGGGTCGTAGGGCAGGTCTATTTTTAACTCTTTGAGGAACCTCCACACAGTTTTCCAGAGTGGCTGCACCAGTTCACATTCCCACCAACAGTGTAAGAGGCTTCCCCTTTCTCCACATCCTCTCCAACATTTGTGGTTTCCTGCCTTGTTAATGTTCCCCATTCTCACTGGTGTGAGGTGGGATCTCATTGTGGTTTTGATCTGTATTTCCCTGATGGCCAGTGATGCAGAGCATTTTCTCATGTGCTTGTTGGCCATGTCCATGTCTTTCTCTGTGAGATTTCTCTTCATGTCTTTTGCCCATTTCACGATTGGATTGTTTGTTTCTTTGCTGTTGAGTTTAATAAGTTCTTTATAGATCTTGGATACTAGCCCTTTATCTGATACGTCATTTGCAAATATCTTCTCCCATTCTGGAGGTTGTCTTTTAGTTTTGTTGACTGTTTCTTTGGCTGTGCAGAATCTTTTTATCTTGATGAAGTCCCAATAATTCATTTTTGCTTTTGTTTCTCTTGCCTTCATGGATGTATCTTGCAAGAAGTTGCTGTGGCCAAGTTCAAAAATAAGTCCATTGGAAAAGGGCAAACATTATATGGTCTCATTCATTTGGGGAATATAAAAATTAGTGAAAAGGAATAAAGGGAAAGGAGAGAAAACGAGTTAAAATATCAGTGAGGATGACAAAACATGAGAGACACCTAACTCTGGGAAATGAACAAGGGGTAGTGGAAGGGGAGGTGGGCAAGGAGGTTGGGGTGACTGGGTGATGGGCACTGAGGGGGGCACTTGGCGGGATGAGCACTGGGTGTTATGCTAAATGTTGGCAAATTGAACTCCAATAAAAAAAAATTAAAAAAAAAAAAGAAAGACATTGAGAATGCTACCAGCCAACATTTTGAGACAACCAAATGAGATTGGGAAGGACTAGCCTGGTAAGATAAAAGCTCAAACTTCTTACAGTATCACAGAACTATTGGAAAGAAAATATTTTTTAAAGCAGAGGAAGAGGGAGATATCCAGAGTCATAGGTTATTGACTACTCATGGAAAAGTTGTGTAAAAGGAGGATAAAAAGATGTGACCTTGGGATCAGTCCTTGTGGAGATGATCTTGTCAAGGGAGGTGGTGTCTGAGTCAGAAATCCAACTGAGGTATGTTGAGGGAATGGGAGGGGAGGAATTTGAGATAGCCTGTATTTATTTATTTTTTTTTAATTTTTCTTTATTTATGATAGTCACAGAGAGAGAGAGAGAGAGAGGCAGAGACACAGGCAGAGGGAGAAGCAGGCTCCATGCACCGGAAGCCCGATATGGGATTCGATCCCGGGTCTCCAGGATCGCGCCCTGGGCCAAAGGCAGGCGCCAAACCGCTGCGCCACCCAGGGGTCCCCATGAGATAGCCTGTATTTAAAATGCTCTTGATAAATTTTTCTTGGTAAGGAAACAAAGAAAGAGGTGACAACTGGAGGAATAAAAAACTCAGGGAAGAGTTCTTTTGATTTGTTCTGGGTGTTAGTATGGTTGGTACATGATGTTTCATTAGTCTTAGGTGTACAACATGGTGATTCAACTTCTCTGTACCTTATGCTGTGCTCACCACAAGTGTAGCCATCACCTGTCACCATACAACACTATTACAATATCACTGGCTATACTCCTTATGCTGTGCCTTATTCCAGTGACTTCCTTAACTAGAAGCCTGTACCTCCTGTCCTCCTTCACCCAATTCAGCCCTTCACTCCCTTGCCCCTCCCCCCACCCCCTTCCCTCTGGGCACCATCAGTTTGATCTCTGTATTTGTAGGTTTGATTCTGCTCTTTACTTATTTTTTTGTTTGGATTTTGGGGTTCCACATGTGAATGAAAGCATGTAGTCTTTTTCAGTCTGATTTATTTTAGCATAATACCCTCAAGGTCTATCCTTGCTGCAAATGGCAAAAATATCATCCTTTTTATGGCTGAGTGATATTTCACTATATATAATACTCTATGTCACATCCTCCTAATTCATTCGTCTGTCAGTGGACACAGATTGCTTCCATATCTTGGCCATTGTAAATAATGCTACAGTAAACATAGGGGCGCATATATCTTTTCAAATTACTATTTTTGTTTTCTTTGGGTAAATACCCAGTAGGAAAATTACCGGATCATATGGTATTTCCTTTTTTTTTTTTTTTTTTTTTTTTTTTTTTTTTGCAGAAAGCTCCATTCTGTTTTCTACAGTGGCTGCACCAATTTATGTTCCTATCAATAGCGCACAAGTGTTCCCTTTTTCTTCACATCTTCATCAACACTTGTTATTTCTTATCTTTTTTTTTTATTTTAGCCATTTTGATAAGTATAAGGTGACATCTCACTGTGATTTTGATTTGCATTTCCCTGATGATTAGTGACGTAGAGCATCTTTTCATGTATCTAAAGAGTTTGTTTTCTTAAGATAATGAAATATTAGAGAATATTTGTATGAAGATGTGACTAATTCAGGATGGAGGGAGAAATTCTGTGTTTAAAATTATGTGTTTGAAAGGGGTGGGGAAGTAAATTCATTTAGTTTTATATGAAATTATGAAGTAGTTTTCAAATAAAGGAAAGAAATTAGATAGATCATGATCCATAGCTCAGCAGCACTGATATTCATCTTGACTGGACTTGAAATGTGTTATATGCTTGATGTTTAAGAGACTAATGTGTAAAAGATACTTTTTCTTTCAAATATATATAATTAGCTCAGATGATTTTTCATAACAATAAGATATCTGGGGATTTTCCCTCTAATATTAGCATCTTACTTCTTAACAGATCCTGGGGTATCTAGGATGAAACTATATTGAGGGAAGACTTACTAATTCCTTCTACAAATGAAAAAGTGGAAATCTGACCAGATTCATACAGATTGCCTATTTATTTTCAACTCATTCAGTTCTGTTTAAATTTAAACAGACATAGGGGATTTTTAGTTATTTGGGGGTTTTGTTTTGTTTCATTCTGAGTGCTCAGCATTTGGACCCTGGTTCTGTTTAGGGTCCTCCTCCCAGCACAGTAGGTAAAAATGCCAAATACATATATTTTTTCCTCTCAACCCTGAAGCTAGAGTAGTCAGTCACATCCACTGGGACACTGCATACCAAACAGATGATGTCAGGGGAGCATAAAAGTATGGAATTAATTCTGTTGGTAGCATCCAGTGGCTAGTGGCCACAGCAGCTGCATCCTAACCAAACTTCCTGGGGTATAAAATGTGCTGCCCTTCTGGTCATCTAGCTCCTGGATCTCCATACATGGCATTAATTATGAGAACTGTCCAAATTATTTCCTATAAATTCCTTTCCTCTGGGAGTTAGCCAAGGCTTTCTTTCCTACTGCTTTCCAACGAAGATCCCCGAGGGCTGCACTAAGATGCTCCTAACTTACCATCCTCTAGCCAACCCGAAAGCTTCTTCCTCCAAGGATTCATCTAAGTCTTGGAATCTCTGCAAGCCCAAATTGTACTTATGGTTTCTCCTTTGCATTGGGCTCACAAGGATCCAAATCTTGGTCACAAGGCTCACAAGGATCATTTGGCTCACAAGGATCCAAATCTTGGTCACCTAAGGTTGGTCTTAGAGTCAGGCAGAGGAAAAAGACTGAATGAGTAAGTATAAGAATACTGACATCTCAAGCATACATCCAAGAAAATAGAATTCATTTTTGTTTCACCTTTGTGTGCCACTTTCCTCAATGGCTAACCAGTGCAATGCACGTAGATTTTCAGTTAGTATTTGTCAAATAAGCAAATCCAGGAAAAAATGATAAAACAGTACAGAATCATGAAGAGAAAGCTGAAATAGGGTCAAGAAATAAGGGATTCTCTTCCTTTCTCTATGACCTTGAAGTACTCTCTGGCATCATTTTCCTTCTTTGTAAAATGAAGAGGCAAAGTAGCTGAGTACCCTTTAGCTCAGGAACTCTCTGATCTGGGAATAAATACACTTAAAATTGGGTATGAGGACTCAGAGCTCCACTATGCAAGTTTAAAAAATGTTTCATTAGTGAGAAAAAAAATGGGGTTTTATCTCATTTATTTTTTCCAGCACTCAGCAGAATAAATGTAGGTTTTATTAATTAGTAAAATTGTAAATGCCACTGTGTTCACATTTGCTCACAGAGGCATGAGTTCCCACAGGAAGGTGCTGAGGACCTGCCAGGAGAACTGTACACATATTGAAATGTTAGGGGCCCAGCACACCCATATTCCCTCAGCACTTCCTAAGGCTAGGCTAGCCCGTCCTTCTCAGGGTTTAACTCACTGCTGCAAATTGCCCAGCAATTTGGGTTTTAATTAAAGTTCTGCTCCCACTTTCCCTTGAGTTTTTCTATCATATATCCTTCTCCCCCCTCCTTCTCCCTTGGTTACCTCTATCCTTTCCCTTAACTCCCTCCACACAGGCCCAGAGTGAAGAAAGCTGACAATAATGAGGCCCCAGGAACTGGTTCAAAGCCTGCTGTAAAACTTTTTAAATTAAACCCTTGAGATTTTAATAGTTATAATTAGAATGTATGATATGAAGTGAACTAACAACTAGCTGGCATAATTCTGTGCCCACGGGTCTGCAGGGCTCTGGGTGCTGATGCCCAGGCAAGGAGCTATTTTCTACCAATGGCCATCCTGCCCTGAAAGTAGGCAAAGTCTTCCTTGAACCTTTTAGGAAGGGTCCCAAATTCTCCTCTTGTTGAACAGTTAGCATGTGTTTAATTTTCCACTATTAGAATCCATTGCTTTGATGAATGTCTATGGAGATAAGTCTTTGCATTTGGGAAAATTTCCTCAAAATAGATTCCTAGAAGTGGAATTAGAGACTTGAAGGGCAGAAATATATTGAGGATTCAATATAGAGGCCAAATTCCTTTCTTCTTATTCATTTATAGAGGCAAATATTTATTGAGCATCTGTATGTGCCAGGTACTCTTTGGGGTACTGGAGTATGTCAACCAGATAGACAAGTCTATGATCTTATGGAGTGTCTGCTCTAGAAGTTAAATTTATTTGAGAGAGAGAGAGAGAGAGTGCGCAAGTGCATGTGAGTGGAGGGAAGGAAGTTAAGACAATAAACATGTAAGAAAAAAATATACAATATAATTATAAATGGTAGCAAGTTCCATAAATACACATAAAATGGGATGATGTAGAGTGAGGATTGGGTTCTTCCCTTCTTTCATGTCCTCATACAAATATCAGCAGGTCTGGTTGATTTTATTTTCTACACAAACAATTCAATTTCTCTCACCACCTTCTTGCTACCTTCCTGATGCCAGTCATCATAACCTTTTGCCTGGAATTTCCCAATACCTTCTTTTGTCTTATCTTACCCCTCTATGTTCTATTCTCCCCACAGCCATCTGATTGAGTCTTTCACAGTGTAAGTCAGATCTTATAACTCAGCTGCAAAAGTACTTCAAATAGCTTCCCCTTTCTTAGACTAAAACCCAGTCACGTCATGCCCTATAAAGTGGGCCCCAGCCTGGACACTGCTACTTTTGCTCCTGTCTCTACCATTGCCCTGCCTCCATGTGCTCCTCTCCAGTTCTAGCTGTGATTCTGGCCCCAGGGCATTTGCACTTGCCCTTTTCTCTGTTTGGAGTGCTCTTTTCCCAGCCTTTTCTCATTTCTTCAGTTCTTTGCTCAAATATTCTCTTTTAAGGAAAATAATCACTGGCCATCCCAAACAATCACATGGCTTCCATGTCTTTCTTCTGCGTCTTGTTTTAGTGTTCATGATTGTGCTTATCCTCACTTGACAAACTTATTTGTATATTTTATTTGTTGACTATTTTCACTTACTGAAATGGAAATTTCATAGGTAAAGGACTTTATTTGTTCTATTCACTGCTGCATCCACAGTGCCTAAATTGATACCTGGTTCAGTATTTGTTGAATGAATGAACAAACCATCACATGCAAACTATGCTCATTAATGACTCTGTTTCAACCTGGTGAGATATTTTAGGGATATGCTGTAGGACTAGATAATGTGCCTTTTCTTGTTTTTCATTTTTATCACTGATATAGATCAAGAAATACTAGAGGATTTTTTAAATGATGTAAAAAATGATCTCTTATCAGAATTATCTGCAGCAATGTTTATCTAACTGCACATCACTAACCATTAGTAGGCAGTAAATACAGTTTATCAAGTTGTGAACAACTTTTTAACACATGAGACTATAGCCAGGCTGGAACAGAATGGAATTGAGTTGGGGTGGCAGGGAGGATGAAATGTATCACTTGTAATATAGGTAAGTGTTATTTTGTGAAAGTTTAATTACATGTACCTGGGCTTTTGTGCACCTAGTAGACTATGATGTAAAATATATTTATGGTAAGTCATAATTTTTTTAAAGTTTAAAACTTAATGACCTAGAATATTAATTCTTGGAAATTGATCCAGAATCCTCAGGAGATAATAAAATAACAGCAAGAAACAATAAAATGGAAAAGCAATAAAAGAGAGAGAAAGAATCAATAAAATAAAATAAAATAAATAGCTAGTCCTTTGAAAAAACATCAGTAAATTAATACCTGACCAGCTATACTGGCCATGATAAGAAAAGACAAATTACCAATTTTAGGAATAAAGGAGGCTCATTGAAGAGCCTAAAGATATTTATACTCATAAAGATTAAACAGACATGTTCTTTGAAAGAAATACTAGTAAAACTCACTGAAGAGGAAACAGACTTCTTAAAGAATCTTATATTCTTTTTTAAAAATTGAATTTGTGATTAAGAACCTTCCAAGAAAAAAACCTCCAGGCTCAGATGGCTGCACTGGCAAGTTTTCTCAAACATTTCAGAAGAACAATATCAATTCTATACAAATTGTTCCAGAAAATAAAAGAGGAGGGAACGCTACCAAGATTATTTTATGAGACCAGTATTACCTTACATTAAAAACAAAGACATTAAAATAAAACTACAGATCAAATATCCTTCATAAGCCTAGATATGAAAATCTTTAATAAAATAGTAGCAATTGCAATCCAACAATATGTAAAAATGGTAAAACATCATGGCCAAATAAGATTTATCTTAGCAAACAACAAATACCCACCATTTGCTTTGATGTGGATGGAACTGGAGGGTATTTTGCTGAGTGAAATAAGTCAGTCGGAGAAGGACAAACATTCTATGGTCTCATTCATTTGGGGAATATAAAAAATAGTGAAAGGAGAAAAATGAGTGGGAAATATCAGAAAGGGAGACAGAACATGAGAGACACCTAACTCTGGGAAACGAACTAAGGGTGGTGGTGACTGGGTGACGGGCACTGAGGTGGGCACTTGACGGGATGAGCACTGGGTGTTATTCTATATGTTGGCAAATTGAACACCAATAAAAAATACATTTATAATTAAAAAAAAGATTTATCTTGGCATGCAAGGATAGTTAAAACATTCAAAAGCTAATCAAATTAATTCATCAATCACATTAGTAGACAAAAGAAGAAAAAAACCGATATGCTTATTCCTAAAGATGCAGAAAATAATTTGACAAAATCCAGCATCTATTCATAACAAAAACTCTTAAGAAGTTGATAATGGAAGGGCACTGCCTCAAACTAAGGAAGAGCATCTACGAAATGGCCTGCTAACATCATAGTTAATGGTGAAAGGAATGTTTTGACTCTTATGGGTCATAATATTGGAAGTTCTATTCATTGCAGTAAGGGAAGACATAGAAATGAAAGACATAATGACATACTGATTGGAATGAAAGAAATAAAAATGTTTCTCTTCACAGATGACATGTATTTAGAAAATTCCAATCCATGAGAATTATAACTAAAAAGTAAGTTTAACGAAAGATAGACGGCCAATATATGTTCAATTGTCAAAATCATTTGTGTTTCTGTATATATTGTTTATATTGCCAACAGAAATTGAAAAACTTCAAGTAGTATCATTATAATAGAACCAAAAAAATACAAAATATTTTGGTGTATTTTAGGACTAAAATTTTAACAAAATGTATTTATGATCTGTGTACTGAAAATTCCAAAACACTTATGGAAGAAGTGAAAGACCTCAAAAAAATTTAAGATATATCTTGTTCATGAGTTGAAAGTCTCAGTGTTGCTATGATGTCAACTCTGCCTCAACTGTTCTATACATTCAATGCAATCTTAATACCATAGCAGGAATTTCCTGTAGAAATTGAGAGGCTGATTCCAAACTCCCCAGGGGGAAAAATCAAAGGAACTGCAAGAGCTGGAACAATTTTGAAAAAGACAAACTTGGAGGACTAAACTACCTCATTTCAAGACTTAAGACAGCATAGCATTGGTGAAAGCATAGACACATACATCAATGTAAAAGAGTAGAATCCAGGTATAGACTTACACATAAATATCAACAGATTTTTCCACAGATATGCAAGGGGAATTCAAATAATCTGGAGAAAGAATAATCTCATCATAGGACATTGAGATCTGTGGTTTGTTGTTACACAGCAATAGCCAACTAGAACGCAAATTGGTACAGAATTGTAGGGCACTGCCATAACATAGTAATCAATTGAAATATGCAATATTGGCTTTGGGCTGCAAGGGGACTGTTAGTAGAAGCTGGAAAAAACTTGCGGCATTATTATATCGAGGCAAAACACTTAGCATATATGTTGCCTGTGGTAACTTGTAAGGCAGAAACTGTAGCTGATGAAATTATAGCATTTGGCAGAGAGATTTAAAGAAGAATGTTGAAAGATGAGTTGACTGCTACTAGCTACGTTGTTAAGGTACTGCCTGAAAGAGCTGAACTGAGGAAAGAACTAATCAGTTTGCAAGAATTTAGAGGGAATTTAGTGAGCTCTGAATGTGTAGGGTTGAATAATGAGGTAATTTCTCACCATATCAAAGGTAGACAACTATTACACAGTCTCAAACTAAACACCAAATCAAGAGTGAAATTGGATGAGATATTATCAGAAGCTAATAGAATTGACTGGAAGCCCATAGAATCACATCTGAAATCAACAGGAGTGAAGGCAGTTTTTGGAGTCTAGAAGGCAAGAAGATCAGGAATTATTTAATAGATAAAGGGATCTAGTTAGGATGCCATGGATAGGATGAATGGATGCCAATTATCTTCAGCCTTGTGTTACATCTTCTGAAGGTTTAAATCCCGAGGAGTAAGAATCAAAGTAGTTCGGCATGGGTCACACACCCACCCCTTGAGTAGGAGAGGACAGGATCTGTGGTTAGGGGAACTATGGGAGAGTTAAATGCTAAAGCAAATTCGGCCATTGTCAGGAAGTAAAATATATGAAGAGAAGAAAAAAAAATTTTCTGTATTTGGTAACTACACATGCATTGCAGAAGATGGTGAAGAAGTACCTCTCAAGACTCTTCCATTTACCATAGGGGTTCACTTCTGCTTCCCCTCAAACCTCTCTAAAATGACAAGTAAGGGACATAAAACGTATAAATCTTCAAGCTTAGCTGCTTTCTGCATTGTTCCTCTCCATTGAAAAGAAAGTGAAATGGAGGGTGCCTGGGTGGCTCAATCAGTTAAGCATCTGCCTTGAGTTCAGGTCATGATCCTGGGGTCCTAGAATAGAGCCCTCCATTGGGGGGTCCCTGCTCAGCAGGGAGCTTGCTTGCTTCTCCCTCTCCCTCTGCCATTCTCCCTGCTTGTCCATTCCCTCTCTCTCTCTTTCTCTCTCAAATAAATAAATAAAACCTTTTTTAAAAATGGGAATGATGATGACAGTAACAAAATTTTTGACTTCTTCAAAATGAATAGACCTGTAACCAACTTGGCAGACCAAGGAAACAGAAACCTAAGCTGCAGATACAGTAGCCCTGAAGCCCAGATTTATACTTCAGATTATTAGGACATCTCTGGAATTAGAGAGATTGAGTTTTGAGGGTTGGCTTAAAAGTCTGCACAGAAGCAATCAGATCCCTACAGTCAATGAGCTGCCCCTATTCCACCTAAGGGGTAGAAGAAGATAGGAGAGGTTCAATTGGCAGAGTTCTGTATGCAAGGACACCATACATATCCCAGAACAGGGCTGGTATGCTGAAAATAGGCACTGAGTGAGGTTTATTTCTCATCTCACTCCCAGCTCACCTTCCTCATCAGATTCCCAGGGTGCTGGCAGCCAGGCTTATGCCCTACCAGCTAGAGATTAGGGAATTCCTCCTGAGTACCCTGAGAAGTCAGCAGAACAGACTTACAGATCCCAACATGTAGAGGTCCCACAATGAAGAAACTGAGGCCTCACTCATTTACTGACTCCCACAAATCAACAAACTTTGTCTATACATACTGTTATTCTAGATAGTTTTTATTGATATCATGAAAAAAAAAGTTAGGAAGCACCTGTCATTTTAAAAACCTCTACTATCAGAGAAAATATACACACAAAAAGAAATCTCAGGGGAAAAAAAGAAATATATTACCCCCAAAGAAGATATTATAAAATATACATAAGAGATATTACAAAGTTTATATTTCCTCAGAGGAATTAGGAAAGATATTACATCTATCAAATAAGAACAAATAGAACATTATATCACAGACCAAAAAAAAGGAACACCAGAGAATAAAATGTTCTTTAAAATCAAATATTTGGGATGCCTGGGTGGCTCAGTGGTTGAGCGTCTGCCTTTGGCTCAGGTAGTGATCCCAGGGTCCTGGGATCAAGTCCTACATCAGGCTCCCCATAGGGAGCCTGCGTCTCCCCCTACCTATATCTCTCCTCTCTCTGTGTCTCTCATGAATAAATATATAAAATCTTTAAAAATATAAAAAATTTTAATAAATAAAATTAGATATTTGACAGCAGAAATGAAAAATTCAATGAACGAATCTGAAGACAGTCAATAAAATCTCCCACAAGTAAAACAAAAATAGAGGAAAAACTAGAGAAAATACATACTTAAAAAAAGAAAGAACAAGTGAGCAGTCCAGAAGATTCTGGAACAAGAGAATGTTCCAGAATCAGGAGTTTAAAAAAAAAAAAAAACAAAGAAAATGGAGGGAACAACATTATCCAAAACATAATCAATAAATATTTCCCTGAATGAAGACCTTGAGTTTCAATATTGAATGGACTCACCAAAGTCCTCATGATCCATTCTAAAAATGGCCCCACCATGCCACTGTTGTCATGTTTTATTTTTTTGTTGTTGTTGTTGTCATGTTTTAAGTTACTCTGGACGAAGAGAAAATACCAAGTGTTTTCAGAAAGAAAAGAAAAATAGGTTATATGAAAAGAGCTAACGATCAAAATAAGATCATACTTCTCCAAAGCAACACCGGCAGCCAGCAACAATGGAATGAAATTTCACAATGCTAAGGAATAAGATTTTTCAGCAGAAAATTTTATACCTACCCAAAATAGTAATCCACTATTTGGACAGATAAGAACATTAAGAGACATTAAAGGCTTCAATGACTTTTTAAAGTAAGTTTCTAGGGGAATATTTGCCAACCAATTAGAGAATAAAGGAGGGAGACAGAGAGAATGATCCAGCATCCAGGGAACAGGGATCCAGTAGAAAATGAAAGTCACGCTCGACATGGTTCTAAAGAAAGATGCCAGGAGGACAGCTGTGAAGTGAGCAAAGACCAACTAGTCTATCTTGGAGCAGGAGTTTTGAGCTCCAGGAGAGACGTCTCCACGACACCTGGCAAACTGACACATTCCTGATTTGTTCAAATGCACTCCATGATTCAAACTTTTGGTTCCATGTTCCAGGAAGAAATAGTGATAGCTACACAGAAAGCTGAGCAAATCAAAAGATGATGTAATTATTGACTCAAGAGGAAACAAAGGTTTTACATGAAAGGAAATATAGTAATTGGCAGTAACAGTATAATCTATGGCTCATCCATGAATAATATTAACATAATTACAATAAGGTACACAGCAAAAATCATCCTATACCAAAACCATGATGTAACTATTATATAATGAAAGGAAGTACTTGTGTTTTCCTCTCCCATGTTTGTACTGGAAAGGAGTATAAGAAAACCAAATGCCCATCTTCCACAGTGGGAAGTTGAGAAATAATATGTGAAATTGGAAAAAAAAATCAACCAAAAATAGATTAAGATTTTTTTAAAGTACACAACCAGAAGAAATAATTAAAAGAGTTGACATTGAGGGGTGCCTGGGTGGCTCAGTTGGCTAAACATCTGTCTTTGGCTGAGGTCATGATCCCAGGGTCCTGGGATTAAGCCCCACATCGGTCTCCCTACTCAGCAGGGAGTCTGCTGCTCCCTCTGCCTGCTGCTCCCCTTGCTTGTGCTCTCTCTGTCAAATGAATAAATAAAATCTAAAAAAAAAAAAAAAAAAAAGAGCCAGCATTGAGAAGTCAGAGGTAGGCAGGGATGGGGTAGGGGACTGATACTTTTTTCAATCTTAGATAATTATTTTTTAACTGATCAAAATAAAACTTCAACTATAAGAGAAGAGTATTTTCCTGCCAGGAGCCTGAGGATGATGTGGGATATGTGGTAAGACTCATGACACAGACTTACAAGGACTCATACAGCCAACAGCGGGGAGATGCGTCTGACCTGCTGGCCATGCACAGCGAAGCCACCAGAGCCATGCCCTTGTCCAGCTCCTCCTGGGGAATAAGACTGCCTTCTGAGAAGCCTTCACAGAGCTGCAAAGGGCAGCAGAACCATCCAGATGAGATTATAGACGGAAGTGAGAAGAGATTGTCCTGCAGCCATTAGCTCTAAGACAAAAATTCCTCCCGGCATCTAGGAGTCAGTAACGAGAGCGAATTTTAGATTTGAACCTATCTAAAGGCCTTCTAAATTTAAGATACATGCCCCTGAATAAGCACGGAGGGTTGATCTGCAAGGTAAAGAATGTGGACTGGGGATTGCTGTTGCTCTGTGGTAAATACATTAGGATGAGTAAGAAAATAATACTAATCCATGATATTTAGTGACTTATCTGTGCCCTGCATTGTACTCACTGCTTCACGGAACCATCCCTTTGTGCCCTTGCTATAACCCTATACACTGGCACAAAGGAACACTGGTTGGACACTCACCACATCTCATGTATCCTGTTAAATTCCATTCAATCCTCATAACAGCTTTCTAGTCCAGGTATAGTTGCTATTTTGCCTATTTTATAGATGGAGAAACTGAGAAACAGAAAAAAAAATCATTTCCCCAATGGTACACAGCTAATAAAAGTCCATACCAAGATTCAAAGGGCGTGATTCACAACCTATACAAGAATGAAGTGTGTGTTGCTAGCCTAGAGCAATGCTACCCACAGCAACACATGACAAACTGGGGCTCAGAGAATCCTTACAAACCAAGGCCTCACAGTCACAGTGGAGTGGAGCCAGGCCCTCAAATCCAGCCTTTGCTGAACCCAAGGCCCACCTGGCATCACGATGTCATGCTGCCTCCATAATAGAGAATCTAATAGAATAAGGAAAGCAAGCCATTTTCTGTCCTAGAATTAACACTCCCAGTGATCATGAACACACCTACCCACGGTATAAAGGGTGTGGGGAATTCAGAGATCTGAAGTATGGAGGTCGACGGTAAGACTCCTAAAACATTGGGAGTGTGTGGTGGACCGGTCACGTGCCCTTTAGTGGAATGGGATCCCTACCCCTTGCCTGCCCCCTCCCTTCTAACAGTAGCCCTTATGGCACACAGGTAAAGAGCTGAGACTCTGAAGCCAGTCACACTGTGGGCAGATCCTGGCTCTGCTTCTTCCAGGCTGTGCGAACTGGGGCAAGTCACTTCGCTCCTCTGGACTTGCGCTTCCTTAGCTGCAAAATGCTACTAACGATAGTGTTGTTTGAGAGTTAGAGGATTCAGTCAGTATAAGAGCTTATGATAGTGCCCGGAACACAGCAAGTGTTCAGTGCTGAGTACCATTGTCGTTTCCTTCCTTAAGGACCTCCTCAAGTGCGTTCTGCTTCCAACTCTGAGGCCCTCTCGCTGTTAGTGGCTTGGGACCACCGGCCTTGCTTTTGTTTCTGCTCTGCTCTTGGCATTCCACGCTTTAGGAGTTGGTTTCCACCCCAGACCTGTCAATTTGGATTTTTACCTCATGCGGAGTATCCTGTGGCCTGCCCCTCACTCTTCAGATTCCCAATGAGTCAATCTCTGCTAATTGCTATCAGAACTTGCTGAAAAATACTTGCTCACTTTTGTGCTACTTGACTTCCTCACACCAGCTCAACCCCCTAGACCCTGATCTTTGTGTTGACATGAGCTATAGTGGTCTTTACCACTACACACTTACTCTGGGATTGATCTCTGAATCTGAGCTTTACATTTCAAGTTCCTCCCTCCATTGACCTATCACGGCATAGTAGCGACTAAAATTGGTACAGCCCTTTACAGTTTATGCACAAATATTATCTAACTCAAACTTCACAAGGAATAATCCTTTGAGATAGGTATTTTTATTGCATATGTGTCCAGGCAAGATAAATAATTTGTCCAAAGCTGCAAAGAATTGGTTGCAGAGAGAGAACTAGAAACCAGGTTTTCTGACTCCAGACACTGTATTGTTTCCAGTGTACCACACTGTCCATAAAGTTTGCATAGATTCAAGACGTGGTTATAAAAATTTCCAAGTCTCATTCAGAGGCTTGATGTTATATATCCAAATCACAGCAATCAGCTTAGTGAATTTAGAAGTGAATGACAATGTCGATCAATCAACCGTTAAAACCATGCTCCACAAATAAAATTAGAATAGAAAACAAAGTAAAATAAAATAAAATACCAAGCCTTCAGTCTGGCCCTGCCCTAGTGCTCCTGGTTTTACAGCTGCATCAGCAGCTGTTGTGCATAACTGCCCAGCCACATGCAGCCCAGTAGGCTCACTTCTGACCTCAGCATCCTTTCCAGCTCACTAACTCTCTTTATGTGCATGGCTCCATTTCTGTCAATGGTCTCAAATTTTCCCTACATGTGAAACCTCAGAATCCCACTTGGCCCACCCTTCGCCCTCACCCGTCCCATTCAATTATCCACTGAAACGTGAACATCCTCTCTATGTGTTACTCCCGCATGTGAACTCTCCCTTCATCCCAGACACCCACTGCCTAGATCTAGACACTCATAACTTACCCCGTCAACCACTACTCTAGTCATCTTCTTGCTTTCAGGTTCTCTTTTTTCATTCTATCTTAAACCCACATCAGATGAATCTCAGTAACATCGCTTTTCCTCTTGCGGAAAAACTCTGTGGCTTGTCACATCCTTTAAGATAAGATCAGTTGTCGCCCATGTGTTCTTAAACGGTGTGCTGAGGGACGCCAATGTTCGGTGGATATTAATAGGTGCTTCATTAGAAACAGAAAAGAAAGAAAGGCTAACTATTATCATCTCTTCCCCATTTACATGCACACTAGCTAAGAGTCCGAATATGTGACCTAGAGATCTGAAACTTTTTTCTTAAAGCTAACATTTTCAGGGTCCCTGGCTGGCTCGGCCAATAAAGCCTACAGCTCTTCATCTCTGGATTGTAAGTTTGAGCCCCATATTGGGTGTAGAGATTACTTAAAAATAAAATCTTTTTTTAAAAAAACTAACGTTGTCAAGATGCATTTGATCACAGAACACTTGTTTCAGTGAAAACTTAGGAACATCTGATTGACAGTGTTCCACAAAACACAGTTTGGGATACTCTACACCTCACCTCCACATCCTTTCCTGGACTTATCTTCTACCACTACCCCATACAAATCCTTTTTGGCCTTAAAATTGGCTCCAGACCAAGTCAGACCAAGTTCTACCTTCAAGTTCAATACCACCCAAAAAGCCTGTGGAGAACTCCAGACTCACTGTAGAGCTCACTGTACTGGAAACCATATGCTGCAGATTTTTTACATGGTCCTGGTCTTCTGAGATTTATTCTTCTTAATAAAGATGATTCAAAAAAGCATGAAAAGCTATTTGATTTTATTTTGAGGGATTCTTATTGTAAATAGGCTCACATGTTGGAAAAAACCCTTTATTAAACCATATATCCTGATTTCTGTTTTAGATAGTTGGTTTGCTATAACTGTTGATCATATCTATTTTTTGGACTCTTCACTGGACACACTGTCTGCAGTTCTGTATTGTTAATTATGTTTTATATCCCTTCATACCACCCCTACCAGGTTGGTCCATTTATCTCCAGTATTTATCTTCCAGAGGCGAATGCTCAATAATCTAGGTTGATTATGATGATTCTAAGGTTGCTATTAGACTAGCTCAGAGACTTTCAAATGGCAAAAATCCATGTTACCCAAAACACAGATTTCACCTTTAAGACCAAGACTGCCTGAGAAAGGAATACTCTGCTTTAATTTAAGGAATAAGGCCAGTCCTTAATGGGGTATCTTAAACCCACGAAGATTAAAGGAAACAAGAGGCACCAGTATCAGTCCTTGTTATATTCATTTGCAGAACTCACTGTTCCTTTTTAAGATTCACCTGGTACTCAAGTATCATAACTAAAGAGCTACATAAATAATTGTACAAAAGCAGGAAATTCACCACTGGGTGCAGGTGCTTAGATATAAAACAAGTGAAGGCACTAAATTACTTATGGGTGAAATTTTGGATTTCCTTTAAAACACTGCAACAAAAACAATTATCTTAAGGACATGGGGCAAAGACGGATTAAATAAGATTGCAATATGTTGATGACTATTGAATTGATAAATTCAATGGTAATTGATAAATGAGGGCTTGTTATACTATTCTTTGTTATATATATTATATAATATTATATATATAATTCTTTCTGTTTCATATGTGTGTGTGTGTGTGAAAATTTGTATAATAGAAAGGTATAGAATGTGTGGATAACTGATGTTTATTAAAGAGGAAGGATGACAGGGGCTCAGTTGGTTAAGTTTCTGCTTTCAGCTCAGGTCATGATCCTGGGGCCCTAGCACTGTGCTTTGTACTTAGGCTCTCTGCCCAGTGGGGAGTTTGTTTCTCCCTCTCCCTCTGTCCCTCCCCGACTTGTTCTCTCTCTCAAAATAAATAAATAAAATATTCAAAAAAAATGGGAGGTTGATGGTTCAAGTGTCTTGCTTATCAGGTCTGTACCTCCAGCAGACTTTATTCATTCCACTGCCAATAATCAGACCAACCCGGGTCTTGGGATCGCCAAGACTGTGTGGCTTTGTTGTATCATCACTCACAGGTTTCTGAGCAAGGCCAACCCAGGATTAACTTCCATCAGGAGAAAGTAAATAAATGGAGCTAAGTCTCCTCTTTATCCTTTTTTTTTTTCTTGCTGTTCATCTGTTCTTCTCCCTACCAGCCTGCCCACACCTGTCATCCCATCCAACTTCTACCTGCACAACCCTGCCCCTCCTTTCTCCATCAGCTTTTGTAAGCCCTTTAAATATTTTACCTAAAGTTGCAGACATATCAGCTATCAATCGACGCCAGGAATATGAACCTTCTGTCTTTCTCTACTTTTCATGTCCTCTTGACTTCTTTCTAACACTGTGAATATTGACCCTCCTGCTGCCCCAGGCCTAAACTTCTATCCATGCTCTGATTCTGGGATCCCTTCAGATGGTTCCTCACATGATTCTCACCATCTGATTTTATTTTTATTTTAAAAAATATTTTATTTATTTATTCATGAAAGACACACACAGAGAGAGAGGCAGAGACACAGGCAGAGGGAGAAGTAGGCTCCATGCAGGGAGCCCGACGTGGGACTCGATCCCAGGTGTCCAGGATCACACCCTGGGCCGAAGGCGGCGCTAAACCTCTGAGCCACCCGGGCTGCCCCACCATCTGGTTTTAAAGAGGCAGGGAGAGGCAGGGGTGTGTGTGCAGAAAGGTATAACAGAATCAAGAATATTTGCTATCATAAACACCAAAGAAGAAAGAGTTTCAAGGATATAGCACTCATGGGGGCAAGATGCACAAGAAAAATCAATGAAGAATAAGTAGTTAGAAGAGGATTTAAGTAACTGGGAAATCAGTACCAACTGTGATTAGTTCAGAAATGATAGAAGTGAGTTCTAGGAGTGTAGATTTCAGGCATGAAGAAGGCATGGGATAGACAAAAACTTACCTAAGAATGTCTACAAGGATGTGAAGGAGAAAAATGTATAGACTCTTATGCAGAAAAAAAGCCCAAACCTGGGGGTTTTCAAGACAAGTCAGGCAGACCTGTGAATGTTAGAAGGAGAAAGGAGGCAGTGGGAAGAGAAAGGATGAAGAATCTAGGGTGTCAGAAACCAAAAAAACAGTCTTGGGAGTGATCTACAGGAATAAGGATGAAAATACATGTTGAAGTGGTAGCCTTGTAAAGGAAGACACAGTTCTTTTCTGAGATGAGAAGGATAAGCAGAGAGTTCAAATTTTAAGAAGATTGACTTTGAGAAAGCTTTAAAAAAAGTTTCTTGCAGGGTTTCAATGTTCTCAGCCAAAGAATGTACTAAGTTAAGTGAGAAAATACTTGGCACAAGGCTCAAAGCATCTTAATTGTTTAATATCTGGTGGTCCTGGGAGACTCAATAGTGGTACAAGGGGTGGCAATAAGAAACAACAGCAAACACTGAGTATTTACCATGTTCTGGGCACTCTTCCAAGCTATGCAGTAGTGGCGGAAATGGAAGGACCAAGAGAAGCGATAATCAACAAGGAATATCTTTTTAAGAATAAAATAAGCAGAAATAAGTTTGAGGAAAACAGAAGGTTGGTTGGCAGAGACACTATGAAGATTTCCTCAGCAAACGAGCAAGCTATTATTAGGCATCTGTGGGAACTCACTTGCAGTTTGGCCAGGCATTGGTATGGGGAAAAGTTGGTAGGTGTCTGGTCAGAAAGGAAACTAGTGGAATGAATGGAATTGAAATGAATAGGCAATCCCACTACACAAAGCTTAAAAAAAAAAAAAAGTAAAAAAAAGTTAAAAGATTTAGTAGATGATATCTTACAGAAGGGTTGGTGATACTGAAAGCATCTCCTTGCTACTGGCTAAGCAAAGGAGTGGAAACAATCAAGGAGAAGTGTGATTAGGATATCAGTATGAACAGGAAAATCACCAGCAAGGCTCTGTAGGATCGCTTCATTTAAGGAACTAATCGCGTGACTGCCAGGAGGCTGAAAATATGGCCCTCATCCTCATATTGCCAAGTCTTTATTATGAGAAATCATCAAAGATGGTAAAAGCAGTCTTGGAACCTTAACAGTAGTGACAAGCATTTCTGATGTGAACCGGCAATACCATAGATCTTCCTCGAGAAGACAGGATAATAAGGGAAGCATCAATCATTATCTCATACCAGTTAGCTGCAACCAACTAGTTCTCAGAGGTAGGGGCGAAAAACTAATGTGACCATAATCACTTTGTGGCACAATAGAATTTTCCAATCATGTGCAGTTCCTCTTTCCTTATTCTTATGTTTAATAATAGTATTATTATATTCAAGTACTCATTCTTGTGTGTTTGGTTAACATACTGGCATTATGCTATATCCATTTTTCTTTTAAAAAAAAAGATTTTATTTATTTAAAAGAGAAAGAGTGCATGAGAGAGAGCAAACCAGCAGGAGGAGAGGTAGAGGGAAAGGTGGAAGCAGACTCCCACTGAGCAGGGAGCCCAGGGGACCCTGGGAGCATGCCCTGAGCCCAACACAGATGCTGAACTGCTTAGCCAACTGAGCCACCCATGTACCCCTACATTCATTTTTCTTTTACTTGCCACTATATTTTGAGATTTGTTCATGCTGACATATTTCAATCTAGTTCTTCCTTCTACTCCCTGCACAGTGCTCCATTATTTGCACACAGCACAGTTTCCTCTCCCTTTCTCTACTATTGGACATTCAAGTTATTTCCAACCCTGCTGGTTCACACTATGCTGCAGGGAACTCCTGAACACTTGTATTTCTTGTATCTCCAGCAAAGAGTCTGCGGCACTTCAGAATGAAACCATGAGGACACACAACATGAACATGGTGCAGGCTCACTAATTCTATGAACTAATATGAACACAATGATCACATTAATTTATATCGCCACTCGCAGTACAAGAGGGTTCCCATTTCTCTCCGACCTCATCAGTCCTTTATATTACTTGGCATTTTAATTTTTGCCAACCTCATGGTTGTAAATGGGTTTCTCATTTATTCTTGCTTTTTTTTTTTTTCATTTAATAGTCTGCTTAGTGTCTTGCATGAGGTGTGATGCTCAATGTGTTACTCTATCTGGGTGAGGTCAGTGGGTGTGACCTCAAAGTCACATTTGGGAAATATGCTGCTTCATGAACTAAGGTATAACAATACTTCCAAAGTGGTTACATGTATTTATTACTGAACTACACAAAACGGGGGGGCGGAGTTGATGGGTTATGTTTTCCAACATATTGCAACTAGCTACTGTGAAAGGCACTTGTTTCAGAGCAGGATGGTAAGAAATGTGAAATCAAGGCAAGATAAATAGGTGAGCCCAGCTTTGTTTCTCTCAAATGGCTTTTCTTGGAGTCACACCTGATCTGATTAATGACTTTTATTTAAATCCCTTCAGAAATTTGGGCGCCTGAGTGGCTCAGTCAGTGAAGCATCTGTCTTCACCTCAGGTCATGATCTTGGGGTCCTGGCATCAAATCCCATGTAGGGCTCTCTGCTCAGTGGGGAGTCTGCTTCTGCCCCTCCCTCCAGCTCATGTGCTCTCTTTCTCTTTCTCTTTCTCAAATAAATAAAAATTTTTAAAAGCCTTTAAAAAGTCCTTTGAGAAATAAGACAATTTTGCTTTCCTTTCTCGGCACAAAGATAACTTGATCCTGAAAGACTAGTATGAAGACAAGATTAAATGAAGATCAAGGATCCACATCATAGCAGTGTTGATGGAGAAAGAAAAGAGAGATTGTGTGGTTGTTTAAATGTTTCTATCTGTGACAAAAACGATGCTGAGAATCTCTTCAATGACTTATTATCCATTCAAATTCCTCTTTTCAAACAGCCTAATCATATCCTTTGTCTATTTTTCTTGGTTTTTAAAAGTAAGTAGTGGCATTTCCTTGTGGAATAACTTTTATATTCATGATGCAAGTATCACTTCCTGGACTATTATTTCCCATATTGTCCTTAGTTACCCAAATATTTATTTTTAATGTAGTCAAATCCATCAATTTGTCTCTTAAAGGAGTGTATATTTTACATCTTTTTGGCATATCTGGAGCATCTACTTAAATTTTCTTCATTTAATAAACCTACTTCTCTAAAACATTTATTTTAAAATTAAAGCATTTTCCACTGATTTATGATGCATCACTATCATTTACTGACTTCACATAAAAATGCATGTGTTTTGAACTGTCAATCTGTACTATATGTCTATTTATTGTTATATAAATATCAATGTATTTTACTAATTATTGCTTTGCAGGTATATTTTAATATCTAGGAAAGTTACCCATCCTTTCTCCTCTCCATCCTAGTTCAAAATTTAATTTTTTAAAAGGGGGACAGGCAGAGGGAGGAGGAGACAGAGAATCCCAAGCAGGTTCCCTGCCCAGTGCAGAGCCCAGTGCAGAGCTCAGTCTCACTACCCTGAGATCGTGACCTGAGCCGAAGCCAAGAGTCAGGCACTCAACAGAATGAGCCACCCAGGCATCCTTCTTTCTGATTCTTATACATCATTATACATGATTCGATGGTGTATGAATTTTTTATTTAAATTCAATTTAATTAACATACAGTGTAGTATAAGTTTCATAGTTAGAATGTAGTGATCCATCAGTCGCAGATAACACCCAGTGCTCCTTACATCAAGTGCCCTCCTTAATGCCCATCACCCAATTAGCCCATCCACCTGCCCATCTCCCATTCAGCAATCCTCAGTTTGCTTCCTACAGTTAAGAGTCTCTTATGGTTTCTCTCTCTCTCTGATTTCATTCTTATTTTATTTTTCCTACCCTTCCCCTGTGTTCATCTGTTTTGTTTCATAAGTTCACATGAGTGAAATCATATGGTATTTGTCTTTCTCTGACTGGCTTATTTCACTTAGCCTAATACCCTCTAGTTCCACCCATATGGTTGCAAATGGCAAGATTTCGTTTCTTTTTGATGGCTGAGTAATATTCCCTTGTGTATATATACCAGTCTTCTTCTTTACCCATTCATCTGTCAATGGGCATCTGGGCTCTTTCCATGTTTTGGCTATTGTGGACATTGCTGCTATAAACATTGGGGTGCATTGCCCCTTTGAGTCATTATGTTTGTATCCTTTGGGTAAATACCTCACAGTGCAATTGCTGGGTTGTAGAGTAGCTCTATTTTTAACTTTTTGAGGAACTTCCATATTGTTTTCCAGAGTGGCTTCACCAGTTTGTATTCCCACCACCAGTGTAAGAGGGCTCTTCTTTCTCCATATACTCACCAATACCCGCTGTTTCTGAGTTATTAATTTTAATCCTTCTGACAGTTGTAAGGTGGTATCTCATTCTGGTTTTGATTTGTATTTCCCTGATACAAGGTGATGTTGAGCATTTTTCATGGGTCTGTTGGCCATTTCTATGTCTTCTTTGGGGAAATGTCTGTTCACGTCTTCTGCCCATTTTTTGACTGGATTTTTTTATTTTTGGTTGTTGAGTTTGCTAAGTTTCTTTATAGATTTTGGATACTAGCCCCTTATCTGATAAGACATTTGCGAATATTTTCTCTCATTCCATAGGTTGCCTTCTCCCATTCCATAGGTTGTTGACTGATTCCTTTGCTATGCAAAAACTTTTTATCTTGATCAAGTTTCAATAGTTCATTTTTACTTTTGTTTCCCTTACCTTTGGAGACATGTCCAGCAAGAAGTTGGTGCAGCTGAGGTCAAAGAGGTTGCTGCCTGTGTTCTTCTCTAGGATTTTGATGGAGTTCTGTCTCACATTTAGGTCTTTCATCCATTTTGTATTTATTTTTGTGTATGGTCTAAGAAAATGGTCCAGTTTCATTCTTCTGCATGTGGCTATCCAATGCATTGTTGAAGAGATCGTCTTTTTTCCATGAGATACTCTTTCCTGCTTTGTTGAAAATTAGTTGCCCATAGAGTTGAGGACCCATTTCTGGGTCACCTATTCTGTTCCATTAATCTATGTCTCTGTTTTTGAGCCAGTACCATACTGTCTTGATGACCCCAGCTCTATAATAGAACTTAAAGTTTGGAATTGTGATGCCTCCAGCTTCAGTTTTCTGTTTCAAATTACTTTGGCTATTTAAGGTCTTCTGTGATTCCATACAAATTTTAGGATTATTTGTTCCAGTTCTGTGAAAAAATGCTGATGGTATTTTGATAGGGACTATATTGAATGTATAGGTTGCTCTAGGTAGCAGAGACATTTTATTTTTTCTTCTAATCCATGAGCACGGAACACTCTTCCATTTATTTGTGTCTTCCTCAGTTTCTTTCATAAGTGTTCTCTAGTTTTCCGAGTACCAATCCTTTGCCTCTTTGGTTAGGTTTACTCCTAAGTATCTTATGGTTTTTGGTGCAACATAAATGGGATTGATTCCTTGATTTCTCTTTCTTCTGCTTCATTGTTAATGTATAGAAATGCAACTTAGTTCTATGCATTGATTTTATATCCTGTGACTTTACTGAATTCCTATATCAGTTCTAGCAAATTTTTGCTGGAGTATTTTAGGTTTTCTACATAGAGCACCATGTTGTCTGTGAAGAGTGAAAGTTTGACTTCTTCTCTGCTGATTTGAATGCCTTTGATTTCTCTTTGTTATCTGGTTACTGAGCCTAGGACTTCCAGTACTATGCTGAACAACAGTGGTAAGAGTGGACATCCCTGTCATGTTCTTGACCTTAGGGGAAAAGTTTAGTTTTTCTCAGTTGAGGATGATTTTCACTATGGGTTTTTCATATATGGTTTTTATGATATTGAGGTATGTTCCCTGTATCCCTACACTGCAGAGAGTTTTAATCAAGAAAGGATGCTGGACTTTGTCAAATCCTTTTTCTGCATTCATTCAGAGGACCATATGGATCTTGTCTTTTATTAACGTGGCGTATCACATTGATTGATTTGTGGATGTTGAACCACCCTTGTAGCCTAGGAATAAATCCCACTTGATCATGGTGAATAATCTTTTTTTTTTTTTTAAGATTTTATTTATTTATTCTTGAGAGATAGAAGGAGAGACAGAGCCAGAGACACAGGCAGAGGGAGAGGCAGGCTCCATGCACCGGGAGCCGGACGTGGGATTCGATCCTGGGTCTCCAGGATTGCGCCCTGGGCCAAAGGCAGGCGCCAAACCGCTGCGCCACCCAGGGATCCCGGTGAATAATCTTTTTGATGTGCTTTTGGATCCTATTAGCTAGTATCTTGGTGAGAATTTTTGCATCCACGTTTATAAGGGATATTGGTCTGTAATTCTCCTTTTTGGTGGGATCTTTGTCTTGTTTGGGGATCAAGGTAATGGTGACCCTATAGAATGAGTTTGTAAGCTTTCCTTCCATTTCTATTTTTTGAAACAGTTTCAGAGGAATAGGTATTTATTCTTCTTTCAATGTTTGGTAGAATTCCCCTGAGAAGCCGTCTGGCCCTAGACTCATTTGCTGAGAGCATTTTGATTACTGATTCAATTTCTTTGCTGGTTATGGGTCTGTTCAGGTTTTCTATTTCTTCCTGTTTCATCATTGGTAGTTTGTTCCTAGGAATGCACCCATTTCTTCCAGATTGCCTAATTTGCTGGCATATGATTGCCCATAATATTCTTTTATAATTGTTTCTATTTCTTCAGTGTTGGTTGTGATCTCTCCTCTTTCATTCATTATTTTATTTATTTGGGCCCTTTCTCTTTTCTTTTTTTTGATAAGTCTGGCTAGGGTTTTATTGATCTTATTAATTCTTTCAAAGAATCAGCTCTTAGTTTCATTGATCTGTTCCACTGGTTTTTTAATTTCTTTATCATTGATTTCCACTCTAATCTGTATTACTTCTCTTCTCCTGCTGGATTTAGGCTTTATTTGCTGTTATTTTTCCAGCACCTTGTGTGAGTTTAGGTTGTGCATGAGACTTTTCTTGTTTCTTGAGAAAGGCCTATATTGCTATATACTTTCCTCTTAGGGACACCTTTGCTGTATTCCAAAGACTCTGAACTGTCATGTTTTCACTTTCATTTGCTTCCATGTATTATTTTAATTCTTCTTTAATTTCCTTGTTGACGTATTCATTCTTTAATAGGATACTCTTTAACTTCCATGTATTCATGTTCTTTCCAAATTTTTTCTTGAGGTTGAGTTCATGTTTGAAAGTACTGTGGTCTGAAAATATGCATGGTATAATCTCAATCTTTTTGTACTGGCTAAGACCTGATTTGTGCCTGGTGTTTTATGTGATCTATTCTGGAGAATGTTCCATGTACTCTCAAGAAGAATGTGTATTCTGTTCCTTTAGGATGAAATGCTTTGAATATCTGTGCAGTCCATCTAGTCCAGTGTGTCATTCAAAGTCCTTGTTTCCTTGTTGATCTTCTGCTTAGATGATCTGTCCACTGCAGTGAGTGGGGTTTTAAAGTTCCCTATTAAAAAAAAAATTAAAAAATTTAAAAAAAAATAAAAAAAAGTTCCCTATTATATTATTAGCAATGTGTGTTTTTAATTTCGTTATTAATTAGTTTATATATTTGGCTGCTCCCAAGTCAGTGGCATAAATATTTACAATTGTTAGATCTTCTTGTTGGATTGACCCTTTTATTATGAAATAGTGTCCTTCTTCATCCCTTATTATAATCTTTGGTTTAAAATCTAGTTTTTCTGATATAAAAATGGCTACTCTAGCTTTCTTTTGATGTCCATTAGCATGATAAATGGTTCTCTACCCTCTCACTTTCAACCTGGAGGCGCCTTTGGATCTAAAATGAGTGTCTTGTAGACAGCATATTGATGGGCTAGTCCGATATCCTATGACTTTTGACTGGAGCATTTTAGTCTATCTATATTCAGAGTAATTATTGAAAGATATGAATGTAGTGCCCTTGTATTAATTGTAAAGTCATTGTTTCTGTAGACTGTCTCCGTTCTTTTCTGGTCTTCATTACTTTTGGTCTCTCTCTTCACTCAAACAATCCTCTTTAATACTTCTTGCAAGCCTGGTTTAGTGTTCACAAATTCCTTTAGTTTTTGTTTGTCTTGGAAACTTAAAGTTCCTACTTCTAACTTCTAAGAACTTTCATCACTTTTTTTTCATGTGTACTGAGATGACTCTCTTTTCTTTTGGCCAACCATTATGACAGTGAATCATAAATTTTTTTGAAGCTGAATCATCCCTGTATTCCTGAGGAAACTGTCACTTGGTAAAAATATGTTTTTAAAAAACATTCAATTTCCTTGGATAACATTAAAAAATGTTTTCATCTATAAAATCAGTGTACACTTTTCATGTAACATGAGGATTATTTTAGCCCAGGTTATGAAAACTGCATAAAATGAGTTGGGCAATTTTTCTTTCTTTTTGTTTCATTTCCTGGAAAAACATTAATATATGAGAATCATGTGTCCCTTGAAAGTTTGGTAAAATCTATCTTTAAAATTATTTTCCGTGGGAGTAGTGAGAAGGGCAAAAGTTTATCTCTTTAATAGTAATTCAATGTCAATGATTATAAGTGGTTCCAAGTTTTCTTTCTTCTTAAGCCATTGGGCTTTTATCTTCATATATGTGTCCATGGTGTCTAGAAATACTTAATAATATTTTCTTATTATCTTTAATCTCTATGAGTATTTTAATTTCTACCTTTTTAATTTTTTAAATTCATTTATATATTTTATCATTTTTCACTGGTGAGAATTTCAGAAATTTATCCATCTTGGAATTTTTAGTGAATCTGCTTAAGGTTTGGGTTATAGTCTACCTTGTTTCTTTTCTGTGTCTTTGATTTGTATATGTATCATTATAATTTATGTTTGATACTTTAGATTTACTGCTCTTTTTCTATCATCAATTATTTCTATAAATTTACCAAAAAAAATATGCAAAGCCCCAAACGAAATTAACTTTTTTCCCTAAGGGCTATAGATATTCATCAAACTCAATAATTTAACTAACCTCTTCTTCACTGGCATCTCACCAGTTGATTTGCAATCGAATGACAAATGGCTGAGGAATGTGGAGATGATGTAAGTATTTTCCAGTCTCTCTTCCAGCACAGATCCCACATGGTTCCAACCCTCCAGCAACCCTCTGAAAGGGGACAGAGGCACCACCAGCCTGAGGAATCCTTAGGCCCAAGTAGAGAATCCCCTATGTTGACACAACTCTTCAAATAAAGCCAGACGCCAGCCAAAGAAAACATTATGTATAAAATCCCAAAGTCCTTGTCTTTGGTAACCTTTGCTTTCATGCAGAGTTTACACATCCTGAAAATTATGTCCAAGTTCCTCTTGGCACTGTTTCCAAAATTCTGAACCATGACCACACTGCTGTTTGTGAATGACATCATCACATCTGTGAGTCCTGATCACCGAGGAGGCCTGTTCAGACAAAGTCCCTTCCCATTTGCCTCTCACCGTACTGGGAAACTATGCACATAAAAAGAATGGGAGATGAGAATGCACTCTACATTCTGAAAGCTCAGTGCCAGAGAAGGGGGGAATAGAGTCCTATGTTCAATAATATGTTGATCATAACTCTTCAATATAATAATAATTGTAAGTGGCACTTATGCAGTACTTTAGAATTTACAAAATGTTTTCATAAGTAAGATCTCATTTAAAATCCCAAAAGTTTTTTATGTGTCAACCATACCTCAGTAAAGTAGTTTTTAAAAAGAGAGAATAAGAGGTGAGGAAGCAAGGACAGACAACTCTTTAGGAATTTTTCTGACTGCAGAAAAATGGGAGTTTGATGAAAAAAATGGGATTGAGAGATTAATCTTAATCTTTAAAATTAGAGAAATACCAGTTTGTTTAAGGGGTGCCTGACTGGCTCAGTTAGTAGAGCTTGAGGCACTTGATCTCGGGTCATGAGTTGGTGTAGAGTCGGATGTAGAGTTTACCAAAAAATTATTAAAAATAAAAATTAAAAAGAAGAAAAATAGGAGTTTGTTTAAATCCTCTTACAGGAGGAATCTGAAACAACCAAATTCATAGAAGAAAAAAAATCAATAGTGGTTACTAGGGGCTGGAGGGTGGAGGGATTGGGAAGTTGTTATTCAAAGGGGACAACGTTTCAGTTATGCAAGATGAGTAATTTCTAGAGATCTGCTGTACAACACTGTGCTGATAGTTAACAATACTGTATTGTGCACTTCAAAATTTGTTAAGAGGGTGGATCTCACGTTAAATGTTCTTACCACAAAAACAAAGGAAAACAGGAAACTCTGGGAAGTGTCAGATATGTCTGTTCCCTTAACTATGGTGATGTATCATGGGTGTTTGCATCTGTCCAAACACCAAATTGTACACTTCTAATGTGGTGTAGTTCTTCGTGTTCAACTATACCTCAATAAAGTTGTTAAAGATTAAATGAAATCTTAAAACAATCTGCTAATTAGACACAAATTATGGTATTATTCCCATATTCAATCATGTGAACTTGGACAAAGTAAATTACTTCCCAAAGTACACATAGCACACCAACAAAAAAATGGTAAACTTGAGATAAGAACCTAGATTTTTAGATTCCAAACTTTTATTTCCAATTTTTTTTAAGAGTTTATTTTTAAGTAATCTCTACATCTGATGTGGGGCTCTAACTCACAAAACTGAGATCAAGAGTCACATGATCTATCAACTGAGCCAGCTGGGTGTCTCTGTTGTCAATTCTTTCCTTCTTCTCCATGGGGTTTGGATTCTGCTCTCAATTCCAGCCTGTGGTGTAGCTCCTTATACTTTAAGAAGAATAAGGAAAGAAAGAGACCTTCTGCTTTCCATCCAACTATCGTGCAACCCTTCACAGCCCCCTTAACGTAAGAAGTATGTAGGCATTGAGGTAATTGTCTAGTATCAATAGAGGAAGTCATTCTGCTCTATCATGGAATCATTTTCCATGTAAATATTCTATATGATGGAGATGCCACTGGGAAGTAGGTAGTAGACAAGTATATGATTTCCAGGGCTGAAAAATGGAGGCCGTAAGACCCCATCTCCCTGCAGACCCACTTTCTGGCTTCTCATCTTCCTAAACTCTTTACCACTGGAATACCCCAGGGCTCAGCTTGGAGGACTCTTTTTTCTAATTCTACTCATTCCCATACCAATTCACCCAGTTTCATAACTTTAAATACCACCTATAATTGAAACTTCAAAGAAAAATTTTTTGAGAGCACAAGCAGAGGTGGGGGGAGAAGTGGAGCAGAGGGAGAAGGAAAGAGAAAATCCTAAGCAGGCTCTCCACACACAGCATGGAGCCTGATGCATGGCTCCATGTCATAACCTTGAGATCATGACCTGAGCCTAAATCAAGAGTCAGAAGCTTAACTGACTGAACCACCCAGGCATCCCTGATGACTTCAAATTTATACATGTAAGTTGGGCCTCTTCCATGAACCCCCATGAATTAGACAAATCCATGTGGATGTCTGGCAGGTATCTCACTTAACATACCCTGCACTGAACTTCTGATCATGCCTTCCTCCCCCAAACTCGCCACCTGAGGCCTTCTTCATCTCATACTTTGATCCTTCCTGTCAATCAGGCAGAAAAATAAAGCCATTCTGACCCCTCTGTTTCACATCTCACATCGAATCCATCAGGAAATTCTGCTGGCTCTACATTTAAAATATATTCAGAATCCAACCACATGTCCCCACTTCTACTGCTCATTTAATCCAAGTCATATTTTCCTTCACCTGGATCACTATAATGCTGATCTCTTTGCTTCCACCCTGGTCCCCTGCAGTCTATTCTCAATAAAGCAGCCAGAGGGATCCTTTTATAGCATTCCAATCCTCCGAAGCCTACGGTAGCTTTCCATTTCACACAGAACAAAAGCCAAGTTCCCACAATTGCCTATAAGGCACCACCTCCTGCCCACCCACTGATTTTCTGACCTAATCTGCTACTATTCAGTCCTCATTGACTCCACCCCAGCCACATTGGCCTCCTCACTGTGCTTCAAACACACCATGTCTGCACCTTCCTCTGGACCTCTGACTAGCTAATTCTCCTGTCTGTAATGTTCTTCCCCTACATATTAACATGATTCACTTCTTTACCTCCTTAAAGCTTTGCATCAAATGTCACCTACTCACTAAAGCCTTCCTCAAACATCCTATTTAAAATTACATGTCTTGGGGCAGCCCCAGTGGCACAGCAGTGTAGCACTGCCTGCAGCCCGAGGTGTGATCCTGGAGACCGGGGATCAGTTCCGCATCAGGCTCCCTGCATGGAGCCTGCTTCTCCCTCTGCCTGTGTCTCTGCCTCTCTCTCTCTCTCTCTCTCTCTCTCTCTTTGTGTCTCTCATGAATAAATAAATAAAATCTTTTTTAAAAAACTGCATGTCTTCCCTCACATTTCCTATCCTCCTTTATCTTTCTCCATTAGACTTATCACTTCTGAATATGTTGAATAATTTACTTAATTTGGTGATTGTCTATCTCCCCCCAAGAATGGAGCTCTAATAGGGCAGGGATTTTTGTCTTTTTTGCTTCCTGATCTATACCCTAGTTACTAAGCCAAAGCCTGGCACATGGTAGGTACTCAATAAATATGTGTTGAATTAATGAATAAATTAATGAGTAAATGAATGAGAAAAGAAAACCTCTAATAGAGTCCTGTGATGACAGCACACATATACACAAAGACGTGCAGAATGATAACTAAAAAAATCAAGAGCAATTCCTCAGCTCCCAAACACAGAAGGACCTGCCAGAGTTGCCTAATTCCTACTCCAGGGGCAGGAGTACTCCTCGGTGGAGGCTTCCTAGTGCAGTTTCCTGGGTCCTTGCACATGTATGAGAGTTAAGAAAGGGATTCATTCATGCATCTCAACAGCCAGCTCCCATGCTCTAGCCATTGGACAAATTAAGACATCTGAGACCTACCAGGCACCTGACACTTCACTACATGTTCTGGAGCTGCCGCCTGGTCCAACGTGCAGAGATGGGAATTGCCATGATGAGAGAGGAGCATGGCACACCCTAGGGAAAGCACTGGGTACCAATGGGACAGATAGCACTCTGGGTGGGTGGGCCGCGTGAGACAGGAAGAGTTGTTTCTCTTGAACACTATGTGTGCCAAGTCCCTCCTAGGTCTCCAACCTCAAGGAGGGATTGTGGTGAGTGGATTAATCACAGGATGCTCTCCCTCTTGCCCTCCCTCTGGAAGGGACAAGTGTACTCCTCTCCTCCCTATCGCCCCCACCTCTCCAGGGATATAAGGCAAACCAAGGTTCTAGTACTCACTAGACACAGCTAATCAGAAACTATTGTGGAAAACCCTTCTGGGTTCCTCATATAGCCTCTCCATCTCTTCTCCTCCCTCCAAGTCCTCCTTCTCCTCCACAACTGCCTGCTGCAACTATGTAGCCTCCGATTTTTCATTGTGCCTGTGATCTCTCTAACCTCCAGTCACCACAAGCTAAGTCTCTTCTCCCCTCCATCTCCAGGTAATCTGTCTCCTGAGCCCAGGTAAGCAGAAGTCTGGTGTTCATGAGGTAGGTGGGCAGGGGAAGAGAAAGAAACACCAAGATGAGAGCAGTGGGGGGCACCTCCTGGCTCAGTGCCTGAAGCATGCAATTCTTGATTTCAGGGTTGTAAGTTCAAGCCCCATGTTGGGTGTAGAGATTATTTAAAGATAAAATATTTTTAAAAGTTAGCATAGACATAAGGAAATCAGGACACTTCCCAGCTAAGTTTGCTCAAAAGAGAGACCACATGTCAGAGAGGCATTTCTTCCCACACTACCACCTTCCTCAGGGCTGATCCAGTGCCCCACATTAGGAAGTCATGTTCAAAGTGCTCTAACTGTGGAACCCTTCAGGCCTGGGTGCACTGAAGTGGGGGCAGGTATGAGGAACATCAGGCAGCTACAGACGCCAGGACTTTTAGGTTCTACTTCTATTTTTATCAAATTATTTTACTCAAATGCATTTCTTCTGCCTCAGCTTTCCCATCTAAAAATGGGGGAGTCCTGTCTTCTCAAGTGAACAGAGGTTCTCATGACAAGAGGCATCCAATGACATGTTGTTTCCGTAAAGTAATATGTAAGAACAAAATTAAGGAAAATAATTTCTTTTCTTAGAGGCAGACAGAGAGGATTCAAGAAGATAATATCTAAAATTATTATTTGGCTCCATGGGACGCAAAAAAACCCTGTCATTTATTGTTAATGGCTCCATTTTTTTTCTCGCTTCCTACCAAAGAACTAATTCCTCAGGCTTCAGGCCACACCAACCTCAGGGACCCGTCCTTGAAGAAGACATGGGTCCTCACAGCCCACCCTTGGGCTTGCTAAACCTTGTGCATTCTAGCTCATTTCATCTAATCTTTGTTGCTTTTCTCAGGAACCACAGTAGTCTATTCTGGAAACTGAGAGGCAGGCAGTAGGATGGTGGGGAGAGCATCCTATTGGAAAGTGCTCCTGAAGCCAAAATAATGCACACAACTTTCACAGATGAAAGGTTTTCTGAGAGGCCCATGACTTTTTGAGGCAGTGTTCTGAAAATATTAACAGGGTTCTCTTCTAGAAGGTAGCCAGCCAGGAAATCAACACTTTTTTTTTTTTCTCTCACCAGTATCTGTTTTCTTGTTTTTTCTTTTTTTCACTTTAATGAATCATGAAACTACTCTGGCAAAACTGAGGTTGCCTTGACTTCCTCATTCAAGCAGCTGCCTTGCCATCTCATTGAGCTCTAGCTTTCAGGCTGTGACCAACAAGAATCAAAATAGCAGCCTTCACAAGGAGGGTCTTCTGGGTTTTTGAAGGAGCTCTCCTGCTCTTTTGTAGCACAAGATGCAGTTTAGAAATTAAAAGCATTAAAAAAAAAAGAAATTAAAAGCATTTTTAAACCTACTAAAACTGCCTTTATGGAACATGATAGCAGATCTTCAAAAAATAAATTTTGGAAACAAACTAGTTTCCCCCTGGAGCAAACATGCAATATTTTTTTTTCTAGTAGATAAAGTGACTGGTCCTCAGATCTAGACTATTTTTCAAATGGTAACGGTACAATGACCATGCATTTATGTGTGGTAAGTTGACCTTCACAGTGCCAGTGCTGGGACAGTCTCCTCGCCAGACAATTTTGATGTTAAACATGAAAGTGCTTGTTTCTGAAGCACAGCCCTCTTCCTCTGGCGGAAGCCTGGATCAGAGATTGACTTTAAATGGTTGCTGTTCAAGCAAGAGTTTCTTTCAAAGCATCAAAGGCAGAGAGCTGCCTCTACATCAGTGGGACTCCTAGATTTGTATGGTTCAAAGCTCCTCTTCAGATGAAAATGAAAGAGCCCAAGAAGCCCGAAATGATATTTTACTCAAAACCCTAATCCCACAATTAATTTGAGAGGGGGCAGGGGAAGAACTAAGGGTGGCAACTCCTCAGGAAGCTCTAATACAAGTGCACACATTTTATGATGCTGAATTCCAAGGAAACTTGAGGAGAAAATGTTGGCAAAATGCAAAACCCAAGGTTACACATTGAGCCAGAGCTAGAGAACTAAGACTGCCCACAGAACCATCATTTTGAGAGAAGCTCCAGAGGAGACACAAAAACTAGCAATGGCATCTCATTTTTATAACATGGAGAATCACTAAACACTTCAGAAAACATATAAACAGGGAAAAGCAAGAATGTTTGTGTAAGGAAAATATGCTCTATTAAATCTAGTTAGATGCTTTTAGAGGATAAAGATGCCGACAAGAAACCAACAAAGGATTTCTCTTTTTTAGACTTTCAAAAGCCTTTGACAAGCTGTCTTACCAAATTTAGTCAACAAGGACTCAGTAAGATGCTTTATCGTGTATAAGGCACTGGTCACAAAACAGAAGTACTGCCACGAAAGAGGCACATAACCCAGGGGTCGAGGCTCAGATTATGAATGATTGCAAAAGGAAGCACACAGTGAAATCTCTACATCCAGAGATGATATTTTACTCCTTTACTCCTCTGAGTAAAGAAGTCACCAAACTGATGAAGGGGGGAAAAAAAGCCCCAAAAACACTAAAAGATATGTTGGTGTGATAGAACAAGACGGTGGTAAATGCATTTTAATTCAAGGGATTTTATTCCAGAAAACAAATCTAAACTTAAAGTGCATAACAGGGCAAGTACATATAAATTCATGAGTTTCAAGCTGGCTTTCATAGACCAAGGACAAGGCTGTGCCGTAGGAAAAGGAGTCATTACAGTAACCAAAGCTGCCGTATGCAGACGGAGCCACAGGCTGACAGGATACCATTGGTTTATAATAATGATACGGTGAATAACCACCTCTTGCTGCCCACCTGTGCCTGGGACTGTGCTGTGGGTTTCCTTTGCAGTGTGTCTACTTCTCACCACAACCATCTGAATTAGACACCAGCATCTCCATTTAGATGTAACGAGACTGAAGATCAGGGAGACAGAGGTCATGTGGCTGGTGAGTGGCTGCAGCAGAGTTTGAACCGACAGATGTCTTCTTCCATAGTCTGCACGGTTTTAGAAAATCAACAGGAAACCCAAGAGAAAAAATATAGAGAGGGAGAGAGTGGTGATGACGATGGTGATAGATATGTAGATAGGCAGACAGATTTATCTACATTTATGTCTACTTATCTCCCCATGGACTTTCCTAAATCCAGAATTCTATGTATACCCTGCTTCTTGGAGCCCAGAAAGACAGAAAAGTCACTAAGTAGAAAAGCACCTACAGGACACAGTTAAGAGGTGAGGAGGTTTGCATGGTGGAAAAAATGAGTATCCAGAGGAAGGACGATAAACCGTCTTCCATCAACCGTGAAGATGAGAGATAAGACGAGAATGCTTTTCATTTGTGTGTGTGTGTGTGTGTGTGTGTGTGTGTGTGCACTGGGTTCTGTGCTTGTATCTCCCGAAATCCGCACAACACCCCTCCTTTATTAACCCTAACTGTGAGGAGGTGAGGCTTTGGAAGTGTTAAGTGAGTTGTCCCCACCCAAGTCAAACTCGGCAAAGGACAAAGCAAAAATTTACCCTTCGAGGTGGTGGAGGGGGTAGGGAGGATTTTTCTACTTTACCAAGGATTTTTTTAAAAGAAAACAAAAACAAAACAAAAAAAACTCTTTTGACTGTATAATGTGTATTTTTCCTAAAAGGAAACACAGGAAGAAAATAGATTCCAGAGCAATTTGTATATATTCATAGACTAGAGACCCATGATAGATTATTAAGTCAAGTTAGGGAAGTGGAGGCATATTTATAATCTTCTGTATTAACTCTGTGGGAGACACTGATCTCCTTTGGTGCCTTTGTAAGCAATAATACTAGACCAGTGGGCTCAGGTCTACTCTGGAAGACAGTTCTGGCAGAAATAGAACCATCAACCAGGAGTTGTGAGATCTGGGCTCAGGGGATAGCAGGGAGGCCCCAGGCTGACTACCGGACCTCTCTGTGCCTCACCGGGAATAACAGGAGGATCTCGACCTTTGACCTCTAAGCTGCATTCCCAGAAGGGAATGGAATCCTTATAACCCAGAGGGGCCTGACCTGTCTGCCTCTCCAATCTCTCACTGTACAACCTCCTTTTAGAAGTGCTTTGATTGACTATTAAGATGATTTTTTAAAACATCATTATTACAGATAACTTTAATTATTCTGCACAGCAAAAATCAAATCCCAGATCTGTAACCCCGGCCCGGTGGGGCTTCCAGCCACATCCAGATGTCCTGGGCCACCAGCCAGCCAGACTCTGTGGGTGCTCCACGGAGCCTCAGGCGATTAGTAAAGCACCTCTGTCAGAACAGTAACAATACCAGCGATGAATGTCAAAGCTAAGGAGAAATTATTTTTAGACTTTCTCTCTGAGGTTATCTGTATTACTGCTCACCTCTACATGTCCTCAAGAGAAATGTCAGCAAAGGGGAACCTGAGGACAGAAATGCCTAGGAGGGTGCAGGTCATTTCTGGGCAAGGGACAGTGGAGGCATGAGGAAAGCTGTAGGGTATATCTTACACAGAGAGGATTTTTTAGGAGAGGCGTAAATATGGACGAGCATGTAGTAGATAAGACCATGGACTATGAAGGCAGGGTTGCTTGAGTATAAAACCCGCCTTTAACCACTAACAGCTACATGATACTTATTTCCTTTAGGTCTCAATCTCCTCGTTGGTAAAATGAGAATACTAAGAGTCTACTTACCTCAGTGGGAGTATAGTGAGAGTCACTGGGATTAAGTGAGTTAAATGGCAAAGTCCTTTACCATTGGTTAAATGGCAAAGGCCTACCAGTCTCTTATGTGTAGCTGTTATTGTCGGAAATGAGACCACCTACCCTTCTGCCCCTGGGAAGAAAGGTGGCTCAGGCAGGCCTTGTAATGTTTTCCCTCTTGCAGCTTCTCCTACTAAGGGTGGAGCTGGATTTTTCAATCAAATCATGGAAGTTTTAAGCGTGTCTCTTCCCCACCTCCCCATCCTGCCCCCAGATGAAAGGCATTTCTAATACATTCCTAGAGTTTATGATAAATCCTCCCAAATCTACTAAACAAGGTAGAAACATTCTTCGGTCTACATTTGATTGGCTCGACCCACTCAGCTTGCTGTCCACTCATGGCCTCATTTGTAAAACACAACAATGTCCCTGGAGCCTGCAGTTCCTGCTGTCTGGGCCCAACCTTTCTTGTCATTTCTGTGCAGGGTGAACTGAAAGAAAAAGAACTGGACGCTTTTTTGTCTCTCTGCCACCCACCCCCTGCTTCTTTAAGGAGACGAAAAGAAAGCAGTCGAGAGATGGCAAGCTGAAGCAGAGTGAAGAGGGCCGCGGTGGGTACTTCCACAGTTTCACCCTGCCTGAACCTCCAGGACAGCCCTCTTGTCCCCACTCACAGCTACGACACTCGCCACACGGCAAGGAAGAGGCACTGCACACAGGTCTGTTAAACTGGCTCAGGAGAACGAACACTGGCCAAAACCAACACCGATAACAAATGTGAGGGCTTTAAAACAGATGGGAAGGGACTCCCCGCTTTCCACCCACACCAAACCCCACCCCACCTTTGTGTTTGACCCCAAGCTTGTGTTTGAAGTTGCCCCCCTCAGATGAAAGAGCATGGAGTGGTACTGATAAATATAAGCCGTCAGAATTCTCTCAAAAAGGAGCATTACACAGCAAAAAGCGAGCTCTTCCCACTCTTCCCAGTTTTTCCTTAGCCCAGCTTGATTGCTATTGCTTTCTACGGTACCACAACCATGCACAAATTCCACCTCCAAAATGGGTTATCAACAGTGACTCAGAGGCAGTTAAGAGGAAATAATAGTTGAGCTTACAATTAAAGCTAATAATAATAATAATAATAAAAAGAGATGTCATTAACAACTACTGGAAAATCAAATACTCTCTTCCAGTCGGCCACAAAGTCCTTATCACTTCATGTTCCCCCCCTGCAGAGGTTTGCAACAATTGCCGTCAACCTACACACTCTCCGTGTTTTCCAAATGTTGCCTGCAAATGAGTCACCAGGTAACGCTGAGAAAGAAATTGTGTTCCATCGGCAGATTTGGAATGTACTGCTAATTCTGAAAGGCGAGTTAGAACAGATACACATCACTTTTTTCTCATGTTGACGGAGTATTAATAAAAACGTTCGGGACATTTTGTTCCTGATGTACCCAGGGAGCCCTTCCCACTGCTCATTCCCCGCTGCCTAAGTGTCTGCCTCAGCACTTGGGGCACACCTGGGTCTCTACTGAAGGCTAAATCAATATAGATCCACCAAATGATCCCGGTGACCATTTTTTAAGGCTGCATGTGGGGTCACAAGAAGCTCTGGATTCAGTCTCAGGAATGCAGATTCTGTTCCTGGCTTTCTGCGAGTGCGTAAGCCTCCCCTACACACATCATGCCAGCTTTATTTTCATTTTGAAAATTATGAGGTCGTGTGAGACTAAGGCCTTCACCTGCATCTTGTTTTGACGATTCTGTGACACACCACAGAAAGCAGCTCAGGGCTGTAGAGTAGGGCAGGGAGGGGGAAGCGCAAGCGGGGTGTATGGACACATTTCTTGCCATGGGGAGCTAAGGCTGAGGGCGGCATAACACTCCTGGCAATAGGGGACCCACCAAGTAATAACTAGGATCTGAAGGCAGGGAGGGAGTCCTTTGCAGGTGGCGGTCAGGAGTGATGGGTTGTAAGGCAAGATCCTGAAGTTAAGGCTTCTTTGGAAAAAAGCATGTTGAGAATTTGAGTCCGGGAGGCAGGCAAGACATCAGGAGTTAATGAAGGGTCCAGCATGGCAGGGGTGGGGGGCGGCGCTGGTAGTGCGCCTGGGGACCCTACCCCCTCTCTGCAGGCGCTACTGCCACCCAGGCTCTAACGCTCCCTCGGGCAGGGGGCGGAGGGGCTGTACCCACCGGCTCTCCCTCCCTCCACTCCTTTCCTGCAGGTGCCTGTGGGCAGGCCAGTGCATGGACGGTCCGGGCAACGCCAGCATGCCCCGAGGCTTCCTCCTTCAGGGCTTCTCTGAGTTCCCACACCTGCGGCCCGTGCTCTTCTTGCTGCTGCTGGCCGTGCACCTGGCCACCGTGGGCGGGAACCTGCTCATCCTGGTGGCCGTGGCCTCGGTGCCCAGCCGGCCGCCCATGCTGCTCTTCCTGTGCCAGCTGTCAGCCATCGAGCTCTGCTACACGCTGGTGGTGGTGCCCCGCTCCCTGGCCGACCTGGCGGCGCCCGGGCCCCCCGGGGGCAGCCCCATCTCCTTCCTGGGCTGCGCGCTGCAGATGCAGATGTTCGTGGCGCTGGGTGGGGCCGAGTGCTTCCTGCTGGCCACCATGGCCTACGACCGCTACGTGGCCGTCTGCCACCCGCTGCGCTACTCGGCGGTGGTCACCCCGGGGCTGTGCGCGCGGCTGGCCCTGGCCTGCTGCCTCGGGGGCCTGGCGGTGTCCGTGGGGCTCGCGGGGGCCGTCTTCCACCTGCCCTTCTGCGGCTCCCGCCTGCTGGTGCACTTCTTCTGCGACATCACGGCGCTGCTGGAGCTGGCCTGCACGCGGAGCTACGCGGACGAGCTGCCCCTGCTGGGCGCCTGCCTGCTGCTGCTGCTGCTGCCCTCGCTGCTCATCCTGGCCTCCTACGGGGCCATCGCCGCCGCCCTGCGCCGCCTGCACTGCCCCCGCGGCCGGCGCAAGGCCGCCTCCACCTGCGCCTCGCACCTGGCCGTCACCTGCCTGCACTACGGCTGCGCCACCTTCATGTACGCGCGCCCCAAGGCCAGCTACTCCCCGCGGCGGGACCGCACGCTGGCGCTGGTCTACACCAACGTCACCCCGCTGCTGTACCCGCTCATCTACAGCCTGCGCAATCGCGAGGTCACCGCGGCCATCCGCAGGGTGCTGGGGCGGGGGCGGCAGGCGCAAGGTCTGCGTGAGCCCTGACAGGCCGCAGGGGTGGCCCTGCCCCCCAAAGCTTCCTCCGTCGGGATGCTCTGTGTCACCAATACCACCTGGGGGGACTCAAGGACTGGACTGCAGAAAGAGAATCTGGAAGAGCGTCCCCAAAAAGGAGAGCCTCCCAGCAGGTGCTCCATCCTCCGCCCCTCCTTTGAGCAGTGGCCAAAGGCAGCAGGATGTAGAACCCTGGATCTGCAGGTAGGGGCCCCATCCACACTGGCTGGTTCTCCCCATGCTCTGGGCCCTGTGTGAGGCGAGGGGATGAAGAAGGCACAACTCATGGCCAGAGGGAGGCTCACAGATGGGAGAGGAAGGACAGATGTGAGGGGTGAAGAGGCGATGGATAGAGTGGCTCCTGGGAGTTTCTGTGCTAGACTTTTTTGAGAGGAGAGGGGAGTCAAAGAAGACGTCTCAGAAGACAAAGATGGCTAAGTGGAGAACTGTAGGTTGAGTAGAGGGAGGTCAGTCCAAAGAGGAGATGAAGAATGGTTCAAGCAGCAAGGGTCCAATAAGGGCCGGGACATTCGAGGAAGGACTCTGTCAACAGCAGAAGGATGTGAATTCATGGGATGACTTGCTGTTCCTACATGGTCACTCTGGCCACAGCGTAGAGAAGGATCCGGGCACTGGATGGCCTGTATGGGGAGCTGCTGCTCTATTCCAGGAGAAAGCTGATGGAGTCTGGACCAGAGGATTGACACAGGAGGTTGGGGACATGGAGTCATGAGATATGCAGGAAGTGGAAACTACAGAACTTTGACTCGGTATGCAAGTGTGAAAGAAAGGGAAGTTAGAAGCATTTCTGATCTGGACCACTGGATGCATGATGGTGCCATTTGCTGAAAAAGGGAACACAAGAGCAGGAGCAAGTTGGGAGGGTGGTGATGGAGGTTTCTGTGTTGAACTTGTGTTGAACCTGAAATGCTGCCAAGGACAAAACGGTGAAGATGCTGATGGAGGCAGATCCAATAATCCAGAGCACAGGGTCAAGAGGAGGGTAGACTTGGTTTTACAGATGGCCACCGACACAAGGGAGTGGATGATGTCACTCACCAAAATGTTAACAGTTGCTCTCTATGTGATGGGATTATGGGCGATTTTTATTTTCTTCGTTATAAATCTTCCAGATTTCTCCTAATCATTCTCAATGGATGTTACTTCTATACAGAAACAATCATTTCTTAAGAACAAATATTTTGGGGGCCTGCTCAGTGAATCACACAGACTTCTTACCCCATCCTGGAGCCCATTTGGCTAAAAACTGTCTCTTCGATAGCTCGGGAATAAAGAGGAACTAGAGTGAGCTTTGCGGGGGTGGATCCAGTGTATGCCTGTGTGGTACAAGAGTAGAAATGCACGAAGAACTTTAATCCACCAGTAGCTTGGAGGAAATGCTGCTGTCAGAGAAACAGGGAGGAGACATTGAGAAGACTTACTAATTACTAATTTAGTACTAATTACTAAAGAATGACAAATCCACATTGTCATGTAAAACTAACAGAGAAGATAAAGCCCCGTGATGTGACTGTTTCTAGACAATGTTACATTAGTATATCCTGGTATATTAAAGGGGACAAACTGGCACAAAACCTTAAATACAAATGTGAGGCTACGCTGCGAAAATCCCAGAAGTTATTCATTCATCCATATGTGCAATAAATAGCTGTTTGTTGAGTGATGGTTCCAAGCCAAGAACTTGACAGTTAAGGATTCAACTGTGATCAAAATGCCAAAATGTATTTCTAGCACCTCAGCCCAAATTATTGAAGGAAAGAAGATGAAGCCCATGTGTAATTTGAAATCTACTAGGGGACTCAGGCAAATAAATAGGCATTGCATTATTATGGGACAGGTACCATGATGGGAAAAATACAAGACCCTGTGGGAAGCAATTAGTCTAGAGTTGGGGTAGTAGGACCATCTGGAAAAGCTGATGAAGAAGTGACATGTAGGACCTAAGTTCAAGCAGGGATAGCAGAGCCAGACAAAGACAGCTGGGAAAAGGAGCATCCAGGCAGAGGAAAAGCATGTGCAAAAGCAGCAAGTCAAAAGAGATCATTATACATTCCAAGAGCTTATTGATGGGACTGACTCCAACTGGGGAGGATGAGAGGTTGGGAGTGCTGTGTATTTCAAGTATTAAGAGATTATGCTGGAGGTATGAATGGGGACCAGAGCACAAGAGCCTTGTAAGCCATATTAAAGAGTTTAGACTTCACTCTAAAGAAGACATAGGAGAAAAGGGAGAAAAGAGAAGGAGGAGGCTGGGCAGGGAGGAGGAAAAGCCATAAAGATGTTCAAAGGGGAGTGATATGATCCAATCTGAACCCTGACCACTGTGTGAAGAAGGAACTGGGGAAGAACATGACAAAAAGTATATTTGCTAGGAAGCTTGTGTAGAAGTACAGTTGGGAGACACTGTTGGCCCATTTTAGGCCAGTGGTACTCGAAATGGAGGGAAGTAAACTGGCTAGAGAAATATTTAGAAGATAGCTAAAAGAACTTAGTGCAGATTGCTTGGGGATAAAAGAGAAAGAAGAGTCGGGAATGACACGGATTACCTGGAAAGGATGACAGACCGGGCCCCCTGAGACTGGGAGAGTCACCAGGTCGAGGGCAGGACAAGGTGCAGGTGGTGAGTTCATGTGGACATGGGGTGTGGAGCCGCACGGTTGGCAGAGGGGGTGTAAGTGAGGAGAATCTGAGCTACAGAAACATATTTAGAATCTGCCAGCTTATCGGTGGCAACTGAGATGGGTGCAAAGAACAGAGGAAGAGACAGAGGAGGAACAGAGCAGTTGCAACAGGTGACCGCAAGGAGCAGCAGCACTGAAGGACAGACGGACGGTCCAACGTGATGCAAAACACACAATTTGTTAATTACATATAAAGCAGCTTGATTCGTCGGATCCCACCTTAAACAAATTGAAACGAGAGGACGCAAACTTCCGTATTTAACGTGAGAGAGGGGCCCATTTCATTAATGCATAAGGCATTCTTGGCAATCAATAAGAAAAAGATGAAAGCAAAGCAAAAATGGGCAAAGGGTACAGATCGACTGGTCACAGAAAAGGAGATGCAAATGGCTTGTACTTCTAGGAAAAGTTTCAGACTCACAACAGAAATGCAAGATAAAATTTCAAAATGCTATTTGGGGCATTCATTTTGATGATGCTCAAAAGGGCAACACACAATGTAGAGGGTGAAACAGGGACTCCCATACCTTGTTGCTGGTAGTACACATCTGTTCAATTCTATGAGGGCAATTTGACACATCAATTAAATATCAATTAGAATTAAAGGCACATGTCATTTGTTCCAGTCACTCTACTTCCTGGGTATGTCCTTACCAATGGAGTTATCTTGTGGGCATACATATATACATATATATATATATATTCAAAAAACATTCACCTCCAAATTGCTTAGATCGCCAAAAATGATAGAAATTACTTAAATGATAATATGTGACTGGTTAAGTACATTATGGTTTATCCCTCTAGTGGAATCCTATGCAGTTGCCAAAAAGAAAAGGCCGTTTTATCTGTGACACGGAACCATCTCTTATATGTGTTAAGTGAAAAAGCAGGGTGCCTAATAGTACGTAGTGCAGTCGTCCTCGATTCAGGCCTTTTCACTTGTGATTTCCACTCCAGGGCTCTTCCCACCATCTTCACAGGTTGGTTCCTTGTCATTCAGTTGCTGTCTGCACTCAAATATGAACTCCTTGTAGAGGGCTTCACTGGTCACACCACATAATATTGCCTCTCTGCCTTCTATTATTTCTAATCATCTCTCATTATTTGAAATGATATTTCTTTCTTTGTAATGTTTTAATTACCTGTCCCTCCCAGCAGAATATAAACTTTATGAAAACTGTCTACTCACCACAGTATTTCCTGTTCCTGAACAGTGTACGGCATGGAAATAGCTGCCAATAAATTGTTGAATGAAAGAGTGAATAAGTCAGTGCTATGGTATGAGAGCATTTATATATAAAAACGCATAGAATGTGCATATGTACAAATCGTGTGTGTCTATAGGCCTCAGCATGTACAAAGTCCTGGCAGACAAACAACAAACCTCACATCTAGAAATGCCGTCTACCCAGGATCATGCAATGCCTCCCAGGTCCTAGCCAACACTGAAAAAATGTGGAGAACCAACTCAAATCTTGTTTAATCACCTGCTGGAATGGGAAATTGGATTTCATTTCAAATGCTGCAATCTTTAACACGGTTTCAAGATTTGTACCTGGGATTTGTTTTAATCAGATATGGGAAGGTAAAGGCGCAGAGACAACTGCCCCTGATAGAAGGAGTTTATTAGTTATAACTCCCAAGAGAAGGGACACATGACACCATGAAGAGCCAAATGGGGAAGCCCTGGGTCAGTCCGGAGGCAGAAAGAGAGAGGGGAAAGCATGGCCCTGTGACTTCCTTGTGATTTCTATGGGAAGAAATGGGCGAAGCAAGGTAGGAAAGATAAAGTTTTAGAATTGAATAGTTTGAATGATTTCAGGGGGCTCTGGGAAACAAGAGTGGTCTCCAGCTGTCTGGTTTAGCTGACCTGGCCCTGGGATGACAGGGCAGGCAGCTTCAAGAGTCAGACTAAGGAGTGGTTGGAGATATGGGCTTTGGGTTGGTCGGTTTGCATACAAAAGGCATACTCACAGGAAGTTGGTTTGCTATCTCTAGGAATTAGCTAGCTCTGGGAGGGGTGGCCTATCCTCAACCAGCGAGGCCCCCAAGATATCAAAACATCATAAAGTACAGAAAATAAAAAACATGACTGATACAAACACAAACTCTAGGACAGCATGTGTAACATCTCAAATACAGATCTAGGAGCTCTTAGAACTGCTGAAGAAGACCTCACAGCTGTTCACAGTCCTGCCACGGGTATTTATCAGATCCAAAGTCAGCCAGAAATTATCCTCTGCCCACAATATATTGCTTTCAGTGGGTCCCTCACTTGGCTGCACACTGGAAACACCTGAAGACCTTAAAAAATACTGATGTCTGGACACAAACACTAGGAATTCTGATTTAACTGGTCGTGGCAAAGCTCAGGCAGTGGAATTTTTTAAAGCTGCCCCGTAGGTAATTGTGAGGTGCAATGAAGATGCAGAACCTCTGTCTCTTGGTATCAGGGACTCTAGTCTTCCGTAGAGGCTGCCCTGCTCCTGCTCAAATACAATCCTTCTGCCTGAGCTCCAGGTCCCGTTTCAACCGCTCCTCAGACAGCTCATATATTTTTTATTGCTACCCTCTGCCACGGCTTGAACTTGAGTATTAAACATCTCTAAGATAGGAAAGTTCCCATTTCTCTGATAGCACAGGGTCTTTTCCTTGAAGCGGCCAGTTCTGAGTGGGGGGAGGTGGCTAGATTACTAACAATCACAGTTCCCAGTCAGTGAACACTGCCCCAAGTTAGGTAGGTACCGGGACAAGCAGGTGAGCAGGGGCAGATGGGAGAGAACAAGAACTGGATAAAGAAAAGGGACAAAAGATGCTTATTCACCTTCCATGAAATTCTTCTGCATAGGAGGCCATTTCCCACATCTAGTCTACGGCCCACTTGACAGAAGTAATACTTATGTAGCCCTTTGGGGGCCACGAGTCTTCAAGAACTTTGAGATGTAGGTTACAGTTTAGCCTATCTATTAATGACTTAAAACCTTTACCTGGCACTTCTGACGTTCCAGTCCCACATGGTAGAGAACCAGACGTCTATGATCCTCCTGACAATGGGCAAATGTACCTTCTTCATATTATAACGAGAGAAGGCCTCATAGCCATGTAAGCTCCCTTACTCATCAGGTGTCCACATGCCCTAATGGCTCTGCTTCTCCTCTGGCTCCTCCTGGTGTGTCGGCCTTAGGGCCTTATCACAGGGGCCCACGTTGTCCCCAAACTTCAGCGATTCCCTAAGGAGCCACTACCCTTGTGAGAAAATGAACAGAATGAATTTAACCCACTATGTCACTACAATTAAAACACACATCCAGGGCAGCCAGGGTGGCTCAGTGGTTTGGGGCTGCCTTCAGCCCAGGGTGTGATCCTGGAGGTCCAGGATGGAGTCCCATGTCAGGCTCTCTGCATGGCGCCTGCTTCTCCCCCTGCCTGTGTCTATGCCTCTGTGTGTGTGTGTGTGTGTGTCTCATGAATAAATAAGTAAAAATTTAAAAATTTTTAAAAATTTAAAATTTTTTTAAAATAAATAAATAAATAAAATAAAACACACATCCATGAAGAGCGAAGTCCTTCGACAGAACGTTCCTGAAACATGACAGCTGCCGAGGCAAGGTGGGACTTCTTGGAGAAAAATAGTAATGCTGTGACCATCACTGGGGCATTGAGCCAGGCTCCTTAGATCTGAATTCTGAGCCCTTGAATACCTAACTGTGACCTTGGACAAGTTACTCACGCCTCTCTGGACCTGTGAGTCTTCATTGGATAATCTGGAATTGGTACGATACTAGTATCTGTCTCACATCACCTGATGTTATAACTAAAGTTAAAGTAGGAAATGTGCCAGAACAGTGTCTGGCATTGAGGCATCATTAATGGGGTATATTTTCTGGTAGGCAGGATTGGACACCAAAGTCCCAAAGCTGTTCTAGGCAGAGAAAATCTGTGGCCTTACATCCCAAGCCCTATACCTTAAAATGACACCTTGGAAGGAAGAGGGCACATATGTAATAGAGCATGGGCAAGGGGGTTGTTGGTTGGTATTACAGGAAAAGGAGAAAGCACGTTGCATTTTCCTTTTGCAGCCCTTTTCACCTCTGCTTGGGCATATCTTGGGCAGGTCTGTCTCCAAATTCTTGTATGTTTGCTCTTGCCTTTTTGTCATTGTTTTTCCTGGATGAATTAGAGGTTCCCAAGGTGGTTGCCATTTTTGTTTTGCTGGGCTGCTCTCTGCCTCCCTTTCCTGTTACATTAGGGAGTTCTGAGGTGAAAAGCTAGTAAAGTGAAATGCCTGAGACTAGGAACTGGCTTAGGGATTGAGGTTGAGATCAACAGAGTAGATCAGTCAGCATTTGGTTATACTAAAAAAAAATAAATAACAATCTACTCTAGTTATTTAAGAAATTTAAGCAGAAAAGTCATTTATAAGGGCTATTAAAAGACCTGTAGAATCTCTTGCAGAGCTGGGAAGCTGTGAATGTAGTCAGTAAAGCCAGGAACCTACCCACCCCACACGGGAGGACTGCTCTGCTGAAAACCTCATGGCTTTGCTGCTAGGACAGATCATGTATCATGCTGGGGACTGGATACTAGACCTTCTGTCTTGATCCTTCCGTCATCTCCTTCTCTACATGGGATGCCTGCTTCTTCACACTGCTCTTTTTAGAAACAAAATCATGCATGAACATCTGGCTGAGAAAGCCTAGACTAGGGGAAAGAGGCAGTGATAACGGGGAAAGGGATTTCAAGGGAAAATCAAGAACATTTAGGGAGATTTTTAGGAAGATTTGCCACGTGAGGTGTGAGGTAGCCCATCCTCCCTCCATCTATCACACTCCATGGTGAAATCACTGATCTGTCAGTGTCCTGGGATTTATGGTTCATGTGGAAGATGCAATCCTTAGAGAAGGAAGTTCATTTATGGTGTGGTTATGTTTGCAAAATATACCCTTATTTCAGCTTTGTCCAATGTCACTACTAAACTAGAAAATCATTTATCATTGATAAAATGTTTTGCTGCATGAGTAGTTGAAATTAAAAGCTTCAGAAGAAGAAATTCACTATTAAATGTCTTAAAACTATTTAACCTATGATATTCCTGTAAATTTACCTCTTCAGGAGGTATATCATGCTATAAACTATATTATTCTAAAAGAACAATATCATAAGCAGATAACTCTCTAACCAAAAGTTGTCACTAGATCAATCCTATACATGGCCAAAAATTGATCATAAAATAATACTATAAGCTAAATAATTTAAGTGGTGAAATAAATACTCTAAAGTCTTATTAAATGGGTATAAGCAGTCTTTATTTTGAATGCAAAGCTCCCAACCATAAAAGGCACATAAAGATAATTTAAAAAACATAACCTGTATGATATACTTGATTTTTAAAAAATAATATGCTTTAAAATAATATTATTTTAAAAAATAATAAAGTTTTAATCACCTTTAGAAAACAGTTTTGTTGTTTTTCTTGGAAAGAACTTTAAAGTAAATATTTGGACAATCTAGGTCCAAACCTTAAAATTGCTTTTAAGGTTGTTTGAAATAGATATCTTCTTTTTTTTATGGTATCTCTTTCACAAGCAGAAACCTTCAAAATCATTCCACTGATCTTATTGCTACCCCAAACTGGTAGTGTAGGATTTTAAACATGTTCGATGGTGGTGGTGTTAATAATGACTATAGCACTGTTCCCACTAGATTCTTAAAAGAGTCAACCTATGTCCATCACTAGATAGATGGATAAAGAAGATATGAGATAGATATAATGGAATGTTACTCAGCCATTAGAAATAATGGGGAGGGGAGAAGATTGAGATCTTGCCATTTGAGACAATTTGGGTGGACTTAGAGGGTATTGTGCTAAGTGAAATAACTCAGAGAAAGACAAACACCATATGAATTCACTTATATGTGGAATCTAAAAAAAAATTAACAAACAAAAACAGAAACAAACTCATAAATACAGAGAACAAACTGATGGCTGCCAAAGGCCAAGGGGATAAGGGAATGGACAAAAATGAGTGGAGAGTGGGAGATATAGGCTTTTAATTAAAGAATGAGTAAGTCATGGGGATGAAAGGTACAGCACAGGGAATTTAGTCAATGATGTTGTAGTAGCATTATATAGTGACAGATGGTGGCTACACTTGCGGTGGGCAAAGCATAATGTACAGAGCTGTGGAATCACTATGCTGAACACGTGAAACTGTGTAACATGGTGTGTCAACTATCCTTCAATTTAAAAAGAAAAGAAAAGACTGCCTAGATGGTTGGATTTGGCCACTAATATATGTTTTGAAGCAAACAAACTAATAAAGAGCCAATCTAACATAAGCTGGAGTCAGAACCCTTGGAGTCAGACTTGGGAAATATTTGACTTTGGCAAAATTTGGGGAGCCCAACTCAGCCTCGATTTCTCTGTCCTCAAATGAGATAGTGCTGACGAAATTCCTGGGAAGTAATTAAACACAGCACAAATGGAAGGGTTTTTTTCCCCTTTTTTAGGATAAGGAAAAGTGGAGCCCCCATATGCAGGATCAAAGTGGGAAAATCAGATGACTTTCTTATGGCAGCTGAGGAAATTCCTTTGGATTTTTACTCACTGGAGATGGATGGAGACAGGGAAGAAGTTTTTAAGGCAGTTTCCAGGACAGATCCTTCTATCTGCACCCTTTCTTTATGACACCAGCATAAAGAAATAGATATCTTCTTTTAAAGTGAGTATCTTTGCTGCGTGAGTAGTTGATTAGGAGCAGAGGCAAGATGAGAAGGGATTCTTGTCTCTGTGGATAGCTTCTGGACCCATATTTGCTCTTGGATAATCATTCCCAGCCCCTTGTATTCACTTTCCTTTCTGATCTCTCTGCTGGCCTCAGTGTCCCCGTAGCCACCTCACTTGGCTGGAAGAAGGCTTCCTGAGATGGAACCTAGCCTTTGCTTGTGTGTTAGTCCCACCTGCCCTCCACAGCTCCATGGGCCAAGGAGCTCTGAAGCCTTCTACACTTAATGCAACTAAACCATGGAAGCAATGGAAGCTTCTAAAAAGATACTTCTGAAATGTCTCTCACAAAATCCCAAAACCAGCATAAAACACTTTGGTTTTGGTGCAGAGAACTGTTGGAACAGCTTGTATTTTGCAAAAGAGAAAATTAGAAAAAAAATGAGTTTACAAGGCTCAACAGGATAGAAGTAAATGTGTGAGGAAAGAAATTTAGTTTCTATTTGAGGCACCAGTTTGACTAGCACCTTTCTTCTAAAGTGTTGGCAGTAATTTTTCACAGAGCTAGAACAAACAATCCTAAAATTTGTATGGAACCACAAAAGACCCCAAATAGCCAAAGAAATCCTGGGAAAAAAAAAAGAAAAGAAAAGAAAAGAAAAGCTGGAGGCATCCCAATTCTGGACTTCGTGCTATATTACAAAGCTGTAGTCACCAAGACAGTATGGTACTGGCACAAAAAAACCGACACATGGAGCAATGAAACAGAATGTAGAACCCAGAAATGGACCCTCAACTTGATGGTCAACTAGTCTTTGACAAAACAGGAAAGAATATCCAATGGGAAAAAAGTCTCTCCAACAAATGATGTTGGGAAAATTGAACTACAACTTGTAGAGGAATGAAACTGGACCACTCTCTTACACCATACACAAAAATAAATTCAAAATGGATGAAAGACAATCTAATCTGTCTAAATGTGAGACAGGAAACCATCAAAGTCCTAGAGAAGAACACAGGCAGTAATGTCTTTGACCTCAGCCATACCAGCTTCTTACTAGACACATGGTGGGAGGCAAGGGAAATAAAAGCAAAAATGAACTATCGAAACTTCATCAAGATTAAAAGCTTCCAGGGGCACCTGGGTGGCTCAGTCAGTTAAGTGTTTGCTTTCAGCTCAGGTTATGCTCTCAGGGTCCTGGGTTGGAGCCCCGAGTCAGGCTCCCTGCTCAGCAGAAAGTCCACTTCTCCTCTCCCTTCATCTCTGCCCCCTGCCTCACATGCAAACGTGCTCTCTCTCAAATAAATTAATTAACTAAAACTGTTTTAAAAAAGATAAAAAGCTTCTGCACAGCAAAGGAAAAAGTCAACAAAACTAAAAGGCAGCCTACAGAATGGGACAAGATATTTCCAAATGTCTTATCAGATAAAGGGCTGGTATCCAAAATCTATAAAGAACTTATCAAACTTAACACCCAAGAAACGAATAATCCAGTTAAGAAATGGACAGGAAATGTGAGTAGACACTTTTTCCAAAGAAGACATCCAGATGGCCAACAGACACATGAAAAGATGCTCAACATCACTTGCATCAGGGAAATACAGATCAAAACCACAATGAGATACCACCCCATTAACTGTCAGAATGGTTAAAATTAACAATACAGGAAACAACAGATGTTGGCAAGGGTGTGGAGAAAGGGGAACCTTCTTACCCTGTTGGTAGGAATGCAAACTGGTGAAGCCACTCTGGAAAACAGTCTGGAGGTTCCTCAAAAAAGTTAAAAATAGAACATCGCATAACCCAGCAATTGCACTATGAGGTATTTACCCAAAAGATACAAAAATACAGACTCAAAGGGGTCCATGCACCCCAATGTTTGTAGCGGCATTATCTCAACAATAGCCAAACTATAAAAAAAGATGAAAAGAGCCCAAGTGTTGCATGACTGATGAATGGATACAGAAGGTGTGTTATGTATATACAATGGAATATTACTCAGCCAACAAAAGAATGAAATCTTGCCATTTGCAGCGATATGGATGGAGCTGGAGCGTATTATGCTAAGCGAAATAAGAGCCAGAGAAAGACAAATGATTTCACTCATATATGGAATTTTGGAAATAAAACAGATGAACATGTGGGAAGGGGGGAAAAAAGAGAGACATGGAAGCAAACCATAAAACTCTTAACTATAGAGGAAAAACTAAGGATCGATGGAGGGAGGTGGGTGGGGGATGGGCTAAATGGGTGTTGGGTATTAAGGAGGGCACTGATTAGGATGAGCACTGGGTGTTACAAATAAGTGATGAATCACTAAACTCTACTCCTGGAACCAATATTGCACTGTATGTTAACGAACTAGAATTTAAATTAAAATTTGGAAGAAAAATAAAAATAAAAAAATAAAGTGTCGGTGGTATTCAAACATAAAAATATCTAACATTTTTGAGAGTTCACCATAGACTGGACACTGTGCTCAGTGCTTTACCTCGACCACCTCATTTAATTCTCATGAAAGCCTGACGATCATGCAATAGCTGCCGGGTCCCAGGCAATAGTAAAATAATCCGGAGGACCAACTCGAATCGTGTTTAATCACCTGCAGGAAGGGAAGCAACACTGGCTTTCATTTTATCATTCTTTCCATTTGTCATTTAAAGACAAATGACACCACCAGGCAATGGTGCCTAAACCAGGCCATGGTCTGCTAAGTAGATAAAATGCCTTGGCTACACAGAGTCCATCTGAGCCTGAAAAAAAGTATTTTTTTTTTGAAAGTCTTAGGAAAAGGAAATAGCCAAGTTGGAATTCCAGGCTTCAAACCACCAGATGTCAGGTCTATCATGTTCTGGAAACTAAGAAGACCTGGTGCATTGAACATGCTAAATTCTCAGGGTGTTAGCCAAAACTAACTTTATTCCTTCCTACCCCCATACTCTCAAACCTGCACCGTGGGGCTAGTCCTTCCCCCCCATTTCTGGACTAAATCCATAACATGAAGCATAAATGCCTTAGCTCCTCTTAGAAAATAATAAAGGTTTCTAGTCACTTCTACTCCCCAAAACATTATCATTTCAGGATTAAAAGTAGCCAGTCCAATATAAAATAAAACTCTGACCCTCATTCCAAGTCGACACTTCTCCTCACTCTTAATTCTAGAAGCCTACATTAGGAGGGTCAGCTTCTTCCCTCTTCTCCAGCCTTCTTCCTCACCTCCATCCCCTGCCTGGCCTCCACTAGACTGCTTCTGACTTTTCCTGGGTGAGAGTGCAAGAAAGACACAGGTAAGGAGTGGAAATGCCTTTCTTAACCAGCAATGGTACCATTCGAGAGCAGATTCCCAAAGTTGGCTGTAAGCAAAAGCACCTTCACGGTTTCCTCAGAGATTCTCCAACTGGGCTCATTGCAGCTCCTCTGATGTCCACAAAATGTCTCTTCTCCCCTATAACCAACTCCCCCTCACCACCTCCCCCTCTGGTGACCATATACATTTTCTCTCTCAACCTCTGGGTATCTGAGGGTCCACCCCTCTGTTAGGGTCACGTTCCCCCTCTAAGTAGACTCTTGGGAAAGAGTCAAAGGGGACAGCTGGTTGACTCACTTCCATGGGGCCTACCTTTGGTCCACAAGAAACCCTTGAGTATCTCTGCTCTACCTTCGGGTGAAATGCCATTTACTGCCCTGCAATCCTCTTTCTTCTCTGCTTTGCATTCTCCAGCTTCTCTAGCCACCACTCCTCTTACCAGTCCTTAGCTTCCCAAATACAGATTGACCAGTAGAAGACAATGAATGGCCTCATGTGGAGGGGAAGCCCTCCCATCCTTTATGCATGGAGGAGAGGGATGACAAACACTCTCTCCAAGAAATTCTCCTCTGCAATCTCTCCTCCCTCCTCTTCAATTTCAATCCTTTCATACTGGGCTGAGGAGATGGGACAAGAGCCACCAACTGATTTTATTTTATTTTTTTAATATTTTATTTATTTATTCATGAGAGACACACACAGAGAGAGAGAAAGAGGCAGAGACAGAGGCAGAGGGAGAAGTAGGCACCATGCAGGAAGCCCGACGGAGGACTCGATCCCTGGTCTCCAGGACCACACCCCAGGCCAAAGGCAGCGTTAAACCACTGAGCCACTGGGGCTGCCCACCAACTGATTTTAGAAACCCTCTTTGAAAGCTCTGCAATAGTAAGCAAGCATTTCACTTTGGAAGGTGTGGAAACAACCATTGATCTAGCTATTCTCACACAGAGACAAAACAGAGATGGAATCCATTTTACAGTCCTTTTATACAGGTTGCAAAGCCTTTGGAGAAACGGGAGGGAGCCGTTGGGGTGAGGATCCCCTCGTCTTCCTAAGTAGCTAAGATGGTGTAAGATGCCCCTGAGACCCAACAGTCAACAAGTCCTTGAGCTGTTGTGACTTGTGTCCAGAAACAACCCAGCTCGGGGTCAAGGAAGGCAAGAAGGGGAGCATGGATAGGCCTGTACTCCACACTCACCACACAAGAAGCCCCTCTCAACTGAGCTGGCGAGAGGTGTACCTCAATGTGGAACTCAAGGCTGGCAGAGGAATCACCTGTTCTGAGGAAAGCGGAATTCCTCACTTGCATCTATTGGGGGAGATGATCAGAAAATTCCCAAAACAGAGTCCACAGTCTGAGGGATAGAGATGGAAAGGAAGAAGTTCAGATGCAAGAAGACAAGGCAAGATATGGAGAACAAAGCAGAAACATTATTAATTGTGAATTAATGTCAGGGGAACCTAGGGATGCAGAGTAAGGGAAGGGATTAGAATCTGTATTAGATTCCTATTGCTGCTATAACAAATTACCACAAATTTAGTGGTAATTTACTATCTTACAGTTTATTATCTTATTTATTACCTTACAGTTCTGGATGTCAGAAGTCCAAAATCAATTTTACTGGTTTCAGGTCAAGGTATTAGCAGGGCTCATTCCTTCTGGAGGCTTTAGAAGAGAAACCTTTCCCTGTCTTTTAGTTTTTAGCGGCCACCTGCCTTCCTTGACTTGTGATTCCTTAATGACATCTCTGCAAGCTCTTGCTTCTATCAACACATCTTTTTCTGACTCTGATCTTCCTGCCTCCGTCTTAGAAGATACTAGTGACAATGTTGGGCACACCTGGGACCATCCAAGATAATCTCTCTTTCTCAGAATTCTTAACTTAATCACATCCACAAAGTCCTTTCTCCCATAGAAGGTAAAATTCACAGGCTCCAGAGATTAGGATGTAGATGCAAGGGGACGGGGCGGGGCGGGGGGGGGGTGCAATTATTTGGCCTACCACAGGATCCAAAATGATAGGGCCAAATTGAGGCAAATGTTTAGGCCTGGAAGTGAGCCAGAAGACTCCAGAGAAAAAAGCAAGTCAGCTTCTTTGTATGAAGGCCAGGAAGCAACTATATCTAAAAGTAGCAGGAAACAGTCAGAAACCTTTTCCTTGCTCCTTTTGAGGATTAAGAAATATTGTTTCGCTTAATTGGGGCATGAAAAAGATCCTGAGGCAGAAAGATACTGCTTCCCCTTCTGCTAATCTCTACATAGAAAATTTCAGAATGTCAGAGCATCAAGAGACCTCCACATTCTTTCATTTGCAACCATATCATTTCAGAAAAGGAGGAATAGTGGAGGCAGTGTGGTCTAGTAAAAAGAGCATATGATTTGACAATAGACATATATTGATTTTCAACTCCACTGGTTCTTTACCAATTGTCCAGCTCTGGCCAAGTCTCTGCCTACCTGAATTTGACAGATTGTTTCCCTCCCTCATTGCCTAGGACATGGCACATACCCAGTCCTCACTCTAGGGCCAACCCCCTGCACAAGTTAGGGGAACTGAGGAGGGCCTCTCAAGAAGAATCAAACAGGCTCTTTTAAAATATTTCACATATCTTATGCTTGGTGATCCCAATCTGATTGTCATGTTACTGCTTAGTCCTGCAGTCAGACCTGTTGTGGCTACATTCCTCCATCCCCTCTACCCGTATGGTCCACAGCCCCAGTCTGTTGTATCCATGGAAGAGCAGAATGACCGGCAACCCAGGCCAAAGACCAAGATGAAACTGAATGCTAGATGAGGGCTGGGATGCATATGGAGCACAAGACTGAAAGAGCTCATGTGGAGAGAAGCCAGGAGAATTTCCTCAGTGGAAACTAATGGAGCTGGAAATGAAGGTCCAACCTGTCCACTGGAGGGCAGGTGTGATGAGCTGAAGAGGAGGGGAGAGATATCTGATTCCCTACAAAAGATAGACACTGTGTGAAAAATAGTAGGTATAACAAATAATACTCTGAGAATTTTAGATTTTTTTTAGAGCAGGGAGGGGCAGAGGGTGAGGAAGAGAGAATCTTGGGTAGGCTCCACACTCAGCACTGAATCAGACACAGGGCTCTATCTCACAACCCTGAGATCATGACCTGGGCCAAAATCAAGTATCAGATGCTTAACCAACTGAACCACCCAGGCACCCAGGAATATTAGATTAATATGGTTTTATTTTTATTAATTCCACATTTCTTATTGTCCTGAGGCACCCAAAGTCTTTGTATTTGAACATGGAGATTTTCATAAACTAGGATCACAGGGAATTCAGGATAAGATATAGGAGGAGTCCCTGTATTCCTTAGAGGAGAAAAACCTTTCCCTTCTGGCTCATGTGTGAGGAGAAATAAAGGAAGAAAAAAGTAAGAGAAGCAGATAGTCAAAAATATGTGTCCTGATCATACCTCTGAAGTTCCCTGAGGATGGAGAAGTGATGGGTGTGGAGAGGGCCAAGAGTGTAAATGCTTTCCTGATCCCCACTGAAGACCTGGCAAGACAAGATTATTCAAGGTGGCCCAGAAACTCCAAGGAGGTCAAGGGATTTCAGAGCAGCAGTGGAGAAACATGTCAGATAGGTCAATCTGAGACATGTTACTGGCTCCTAGGATGCAAGATGTATGTCCCAACTTTCTGCATGCCTCCAATGTGAGGTATAGAACCAGACAACCTGCTAAGGGAGGATCAGCTTTTTGGAGAGAAGGGGGAAAAAAGTGAACTTCCTCAGCCAGGGCCCCAAAAGGAATCACAATCAGTTCTTAGAGGTGGCATTGGGAGGCAGGTGTGGAAAAGAGGAGGAAATCACATCAGAAAACTGTGACAGGGGACCATTTCAACAAAAGGATTGCCACTGAGCTCTGACAATGCCAAGACAATAAGTAGTCCATGAGTCCCTTAGCCGCACACTTCAACAGTCGATGTCAAGCGCCAGATCTAGGTTCTCAACTGAAAGGCCATGTACGTGTGCACAGATGAGAGTGGCTGTCCACCTGCAGAGATCAGTACCAGTAGGAGCATGAGACAGCAGTGAGTCTACACCCCCACCCCAAGTCCCGCCATAAGCCACCATATCAGGTTTCTCATACACAGAAGGCACCTCAAGAAAAGGAGAAAAAAGAAACCATTCTGATCAAAGGTCCAATTTCAAATTAATTAAATATTTACTTGGAAAAACTATTTTAAGTCAAAAGAGACTGTAGTGTAGAAAACTAAGATTTTTTTTTAAAGATTTTATTTATTTATTCATGAAAGACGTGGAGAGAGAGACACACAGACAGGCAGAGACACAGGCAGAGGGAGAAGCAGGCTCCATGCAGGGAGCCCGATGTGGGACTCGATCCTGGAACTCCAGGATCACGCCCTGGGCCAGAGGCAGATGCTCAACTGCTGAGCCACCCAGGGATCCCCAAAGCTAAGATATTTTTAATTGGCATGTTGTATTGCTTGCTTTTTCCCCTATTTCCATACTACCCATCAGGATAAAGCCTTAAAAAGAAAAGATCATTATTGAAAACAAGGTAGGTACATTTTCACTAAACATACACCATGAAAGTATTTAAATTTGTTACCCCATCAGATAGGCAAGGTGATCTCTCTCTCTCTCTCTCTCTTTTTTTTTTATTTTTAAAATTTTTTTGGCAAGTTGATCTTGAAGTCAAGATTGTTCTGGACTCCATGTGTATGCTAGCAATCTATTGAAGAAGGGCTTCTTTTCCAGAAAGGGGCTGTACTGTACCTGTCCAATGTCAATAATAATGAGGAAATTACATAAAGTTTCAAAGAGATGCTTCTTACAAAGCATTTCATACTCATTAAATACTAGTTGCCAAATCTTTCTTTCTCATCATCCCCTCCTCCACCGTTTAAGTGGTTTCCCCCAAGTCACATACTTGGTTAGGCACAGAGAAGACCAAAGCACAGAAATACCATTGAAAAAATGTTCCTGGGAGGCACTGGGGTGGCTCAGCCAATTAATCAAACAACGTGTGATTCCAGCTCAGGTCATGATCTCCTGGGTCCTGGGATCAGATCCCACCTCAGGCTCTGCACTCTGCAAGGAGGCTGCTTGAGACTCTCTCTCTGCCCCTCCTCCCACTCAGTTGCATATGTTTCCCCCTCCCCCGGCCTCTGTCTCTCAAATAAATAAATAAATCTTTAAAACAAATTTTTTTCCTAGTGTCTAGAAATAGGAAGGAAAGCAGTATTCAGATCCTCTCATAACAGAGCTAATTAGTGTGATAATCTGTATCCAAAGCCTTTAAAATTGCTGTTAAGTATGGCAGTCATCAGGTTTCCGGTCAAGATGCCTCTTGATATTTCCTTGGGAAAAGGTGGGAGGAAAGCTAACTCTCGTAAAAACAAACAAACAGACAAAACAAAACCTACCAAATGGAAAGAAATGAATGGGAAATGTGTATAACTGAGAACCAGATATAGTAGTAGTTCAATGGAAGTGAATCAACTATTCATAGCAACAGGAAAGTCTTGTGGCAAGGAGATATTAGGGTGGAGAAGTAGGGGGTAGGGGAAGTGGGTGGGGATGCAATTCCAAAAGAGTAAAGAGAAAGTGCCAGCAAGCAGCAGGTCTGGGGCTGCATAGACAATGCAGGAAGTGAATTATCTCCAAGGGTAAGGGGTTCAAACAGTACATAAAATATTGATTGCCAATGAAACTTCTGGTGTGAACAAAAAAAAAAAAAAAAGAAAGAAACTTCTGGTGTGGATCAGGCTCAAAGGAGACAATTACTCCTAGCTCCTCAACACCACAGTCTGGAACCCACAATGGTCTGACTCCAGTCTCAGACCTTTGTATCTAGGACGAAAGCAGAATATTACAATGTCCTCACTAGTAAAGAGACTTCCAGAACTGCAGGATCCTTAGAGGCTTAATCTAATCTTGGTTTCACAAACAATGAAACAGAGATCCAGGGAGTTTAAATGGCATGCCCAGAGTCACAGAGCCATTTATACTAAAGCCAGAGCCAAAAAACAATGATCCTGTCCTTAGTCCAAAGTACCTACCAACAGGATATTTACAGGATATTTACAGATTTACATTTCATGGTCTAAATAACATAAAATCTGCCATCATAGGACTTTCATGAGACAGAAGTATGATACCTTCCTCCTACCCTAATACCCACCCATGTTACTCAAATGCCATTCAGTACTGCTAGACTTGAGCCAATGAATTGATTTCACAGGAGTCCTGCCTCAATAGGATACATCTTTATCAATAATTTTAAAATGTCACTGAGATTCTTATTAGAAAAATAACACATTTATTGTAGACATTTTTCAAAATACAGATTTTAAAAAAGAAAAGAAAAATACTTGCAAATCTATTATCAGAGATAATCCATTGATATTTTTGATCATCCTTACAGTATTCTTTCTGTTTCTACAGAAATACATACATCCATTGTATGTATAGTATTTAATGCAATACAGGATCATACTGAACCTATAATTTTTTAGCCTACTCTCTTCATCCAGTTATATATTACCTGTATTTGGAAAAGTAGGAAAGATGCATTTCCATCTTACCAGCAAGGAGATATTTTCCTTAGATGATCATACACTAGGTCATCTGGAAGATGGTACCCAAACGTTCTTTTCCTTTGTACGTGGCTCACCTACATCAGACCATACTGAGTCTACCTTTGATGTGCATCACAAGGCCCACCTGGCAGGTGTCACTTTTTCTCTTCTACTTCGTGGTGTCCTCAGACTCCTTTCTACTCTGCCATCCTCCTCAACTTTTGGGTACAGCTCTCAGACAGAAAGTCCCATAAGTTTTTCTTTCAATGGACCATAAATTTAGAACAGCTCCAGGTCCTTGGTGTCCTGAGCTTTGCTGTGTGATTCCCCCAGTCTGTTGTCATTAGAGTGACAAATCTTCAAGATAATTAAACCATTATCTTGCTGATATTATTATAGAAAAATTCTAATGAATTACTTGGTAATAACATCCCTGTTTTTTCTTCCTATCTTCTCAAAGACCCATGTTCTATTGCATGGAAATGGATAGGTAAATGTTGGGAGTAAAACCCCATCCTGACCCATTGTTTTCTCTGCTCCTTCTACGTAATTCCAGTAAAGAGCTTAAAACCTTGTGGAAGATTATCAAGAACCAGGATATCAAGCTTAGTGAAAGGTAAAAAAAAAAGGTAGAAAAACCTCCAGTGGTGTGAAAATATGCAAAGGAAACACAACTCAACAGAAATGTGATATTGGAGACCACTAAGGAGTCCATGGAAATATTTTCATGACTATGACCTTGGGATTTTTTTGGTGGCTTCCAGGCCACAGACATGATGGTTTTTCTGTGCAGTCTTACCACTCCCTGGTCACTAAAACCAGGTGTGTGGAAAGAGGGGAGAAGGTGCACTCATCTACTTCCCTTAGAAAGGAGATCAGGCTCTGAGATTTTAGCACCTCTTCTGTTTCCCAATGAATCTCAATCCTTTTCCATCGACTCAGAGGAAATATTCCTGTCTCCTGACTCCTGCCAAAAGTCTCCAGCAATGCCATAGCCTAGAATAGCAGTGAAAAACTCAAAAGTCAAAGATGGGCTCATCAGTCTTGGAACTAGAAGGACAATTAAAAGTGGAGATAAAATGTTTTCAAAATGTTGATCCCATGGGGAACTCAGACAAGCGGGGAGCTGTGGTTGTGGGGAAGTAGCTTGGGGCAGGGGTGAATGAAGGAACACACCAAGAACAAGTAATTGCCCTCTGGGGATTCTTAACATTCTGAAAAGTTATCATCCTAGACTGAGAACGTAAAACCTCCATCCCCCAGAAGAGGACTCCTGCTTCAAGGCTTCCTGAGAAATATGCCACCTCCTCATCCAAAAGGAATTATGTGCATGAGATGAACACTGAGCCTTGGTGAGTCCCCCCCGACAGGGAAGGCTGTGAGGAGGCAGTGAGAGAGTAGAGACCAAATTCCTGGGAGCAGCCAGGACGGCCCTGGGATCCTCCCCTGCGTTTTTCTCACTATTATAGTTGGAGGCTCTTGATTCTTCCCATGACCCAGAAAATGCAACTCATTGTTTTTGAGCCCCTCAACCGAGTCCTCCGGTCTTGGTCAGTCACCCAATCAACAGTATAAACAGAAGTGCTCAGGAGAGACAGACACACATTCAAAACAGCGAAGAGTGGAAGGTCAAAAGGGATAAGTCTCTTTTCTTGGCCTCAAGACATTTGCATTATGTTGGAGATAAGAAGGAATGCAGAAAGAGCTGAGCTTAATTACTGTAAGAACCAAACATAGACATAAGCCTATCTTTTCTTGAAAAAGAAGGTGAATATTCTCAGTCATTAAGAAGCATAATCCTTAGGGAAACTAAGGTAGGTTCGTTAGGGGTCATCCCACTCTAGGAATTCCCTGGGTCCCGCTTTGGAAAGAATCTTTGACCCAAGTGGTTTTCCCATTTCTATCTCTAAGGCCCCCTTCCCTATTTCCTTAACTTCTCTTTTCAGGTCCATCTGATCCCATTCAATGGCATCTCTCCAAATAGTTATGTGTGATATGAATGCTTTGATCTCCAAATCCAGTAACCCATAATACCTTAGTGCCCACAGTCTCACTGGCTATGCATTCTTAGAGTAACCAAAGATTGAAGGACTTCTTTTCCCCTCTTTATTGCTTTAAACTACAGCTTACATATAGTCATGTATTGCAGACCTTTAGAGCTGGAGAAATCTTGGTGTCTACCTAAAGTGCTCATTCTGCAGATGAAGAAAATATGCCTCATAAAGGTAGTGGTCTAAAATGATATCTAGATGGTTTATTGATACAGGTTGAAACCCAGGTCTCTTTACTACCAATCTACATGTGCCTTAAACTGCATCTACTCTTTCAAGAAGCCAATTCACTGGTTGTTTCTTTGCTTTTACCTTATTATTTCTATATATGTGGCTGGTTATTTACATAGTCCGACATTATGTCTCCAGTTACCAGACATGGTAGCTTCCTTTGAAAACTCTGATAAAGTCATGATAACTCACCCTCTCTATCCTTCTGCCAGGCTGAATTCCTGGAGAGGGAGACTAGGCTGTATGATCCCATCAGCCAACACCTGCCACGGGAGCAGTCACTACTCAATGCTCAGTAAATATACACTAAGTCAAGCAAAGTGGGATGAAATTCTCTAATCCCCAAAAGCTGAGAGCAAGACCATCTATTAATAAAAATAGTTTATCACCATCTAAAAATAGCATCAAGGGCGCCTGGGTGGCTCAATCTGTTAAGTACCTGCTTTGGCTCAGGTCATGATCCCAGAGTCCTCGGATCGAGCCCCACACTGGGCTCCCAGCTCAGCCAACAGCCTGCTCCTCCCTCTCCATCTGCTACTCCTCTTGCTTGTGCTTTCCGTCAAGCAAATAAACAAAATCCTTTTTAAAAAATTAAAATAAAAACAGCATCAAAGTTTTATTGGAAAAAAAGGTATTGAGCGTAGATACTGCTCATAGAGCAGTACTGCTTGTAGAGCGTAGTACTACCCACTGGGTATAGACAAACTCTCCACCTTAATTCTTCACTTATTGAAGCAGGGTCTCTATAATTAAGTTATTTAGGCAATAGGATTTATTGGAAAGGGGATTTATATTTATTTATAGGCTGTTAACTTTCTGGCCTCTATAGCACGTATTTGTACTGTTTCTTGTCTCCGAATCACTGGGCAGAACTTACTTCAGTGAAATTGACTTGCTTATTATTAAACATAATAATAATAACAGAGCCTTATGCTTACTTAGTACTTTACAAAGCACATTCGTGTTGATTTCTTCATCTGATCTTACTCAAAATATTACGAGGTAGACATTATTATTATCCCCACATTTCAAATGAAGAAATCGAGGCTCAAGGAGTCCAAGCAACTAGCCCGGGGTGCATAGCAGGCTAATGGAAGAGGAGAATTAGAACTTGGATCCCTTGACTTCTCATTCAAAGCTTTTCCCACTTGCTCCACAGTGTTTCTCTCCACGGCAAGACAGCTGCTGGGCCTCCAATCTGAGATCCCTCAGGTGCCTCCCTCCCTGGTCCACATCCTCCCACCAACTCCTTCCCACCCCTCACTACCAGTCTCAGTAAGAGCTGAGACTGTGCCATCCAGACTTAAGCCTGGTTCCACCTTGCTTCCCGGGGAGATGGGACACCTGGGCCAACCACCTTACTCCTGTTCCTTGGCTTCCTCATCTATAAGATGAAATGGGTGGGTATGTGATCTCCATGGCTCCTTTCACTTCTCACCTGCTTGATTTTCTTACATGGTAACAGGGCTCTTCTGAAGGGAATCTGGATCCATGGCAGCAACTCTGTGGGGAGAATTCTGGATGCTTGGCAGCCTACAGATCATATAGATCGGAGTGGAGTTACTTCCTCTGGCTGACACCAGGACCCCACTTGGGGGGCAGCCAAAGGCTCCCTGGGGCGGTGTTCAAAACCCAGCCACCATGAAATATCAAAAAGGGAGACAGAACATGAGAGACTCCTAACTCTGAGAAACGAACAAGGGGTGGTAGAAAGGGAGGTGGGCGGGGGGTGGGGGTGACTGGGTGATGGGCACTGAGGGGGGCACTGATGGGATGAGCACTGGGTGTTATGCTATATGTTGGCAAATTGAACTCTAATAAAAAAAAAATAGCAGCTCATGCTAAAAACAACAACAGAAAAAAAAAAAAAAACAGCCACCAGCCATCATCCTCTGGCCTCAGACCTGGGTCTCCAACCCTGAGCCTCTAAAGTCAGTTTCTATTTCTAGCTTCTGCAGGGACGCCCTCTGGCCACCGCAGGACCAGGGCTGCAGGGAAGGTGGGGGATGTCTCCTCCACCCTGGTTCTCTGCTCACTCCCAGGCCACTGTGCTCAGCCAGAAGAACTTTCAATCAGATTATGCTTTTCACTTCTATTGTATTTATTTCTGTGGCTGCACTCTGGCTTTTCTTAACGCTGATGTATTCCTTTTGTCCTTTGTTTGGCTGTCTCATTAGATTGTCACAGATTTTACCAAGATCCACTTTTAAAGGTTCTTATCTGAATCTGTTACCCTGATTTTCTAAACACAAATTCCTAACATTGAGAGGCATTACATGCTAGAAGCTGGTTGAAAGCATAGTGCTTCAGATACTCAATAAATATTTTTTTAAGATTTAAAAAAATTTTTTTTATTCATGAGAGACACACAGAGAGAGGCAGAGACACAGAAGGAGAAGCAGGTTCCTCGTGGGGAACCGGATTCGAGGCTCGATCCCAGGACTCCAGGATCATGCTCTAAGCTGAAGGCAGACGCTCAACCACTGAGCCACCCAGGCATCCCTTCTCAATAAATATTTTTAATAAATGAAAAAAATATATTTTTAATAAATGAGTTAATTAGTTTATTAAATGTTTTAAGAGCAGGAAATACACCTTGACATGTTTCTATTAAGAAAAACTGGTGGCATTTTTTTCTTTTAATTTATGATAGTCACAGAGAGAGAGAGAGAGGCAGAGACACAGGCAGAGGGAGAAACAGGCTCCATGCACCAGGAGCCCGACGTGGGATTCGATCCCAGGTCTCCAGGATCGCACCCTAGGCCAAAGGCAGGCGCCAAACCGCTGCACCACCCAGGGATCCCAAACTGGTGGCATTTAATTATATTTTTATACTGGGTTGGTCAACGTGTTGGAAGGGAGATAGATAATCCAACACAATCCTAGCTGAGAGAGAAGAATTCATTTCCTCTGAAAGATTCAGTGGATTTCACTCAGTTCATAATCAGTAGAATATGATTCTTGGTTTCCAAAAGCCCTCGTTACATTATTTTGTTAATCATTTTATTTAAACATCTAAATAAATGTTGGCAATTTACTATATAAATTACACATTATTGAGAAGTAAGACATAACCAGTGGTAATTTAATTACAGCCACAAATTTAATTAAACAACTAGTAACCCTGTTCTCCTTGAAAGCACTTAGCACAATTATACTTAATTAATTTTTGTAATTATTAATTTAATCTTGGTGTCCCTAATTAAATTATAAGAACCAAGAAAGCAAGACTCACGCTTCTCTCTTATTCACAGACAAATGCCTGATGTCTAGCACAGACCCCAGCACACACCGGGGCTGAACAGATGCTGGCTTAAAACTAGACAGGAATTTCTTCCCTATCTTCCACTTCCCTCCTTTTCCAATTTCCAGACTTTGTTCCTTAGTTTTTCTTTGTTTGTTAATTTTTTTTTTTTTTGTCTTTCCTTCATTCCTTTCTCCATCACTTTTCCTCTCTCTTTCCTTCTACAGTGAATGATTACCTCCTATGTAATGGTAGCAGAGCTGGATCCAGCCACAAAAGGATGACCAGAACAGGGACTTAATCTTTGAGAATCTCACAATCCAGTTGAGGACCCAGTTGTCCCTTCCTCCAGCACTTTCCCTGCATTCTCCCAAGCACCGAGGTTAAGGAACCTGAAGGTAGGTATCCCTGTTGCGGCTCCAGTTCCAGCTCATGGCCTAATCCCCGACTCCTAAAGTGGGACCTTCACTTACCCCTGTCTGCCTTTGCCCTCTCCTGGCAGCCTGACCCACCTGCTCCATGAGGAGGGACAACCTGACCTGGGAGAGTGAATTTGTCCTCCTGGGGCTCTCCAGCGACAGGCGGACCCAGGTTGGATTCTTTGTCCTATTTGGGACCGCCTACCTGCTGACTCTGCTGGGCAATGGGCTCATCATCCTCCTGACCGGACTGGATGCACGACTGCACCTGCCCATGTACTTCTTCCTCTGCAACCTCTCGGTGGTGGACATTTGCTACACCTCTAGCGGGGTCCCCCAGATGCTCGTGCACTTTCTCCTGGAGAAGAAGACCATCTCCTTCATCCGATGTGGGGCCCAGCTCTTCTTCTCGCTGGCCCTAGGGGGTACAGAGTTCCTGCTGCTGGCCGCTATGGCCTACGACCGCTACGTGGCTGTCTGTGACCCCCTGCGCTATGTGGCAGTGATGAGCCCAAGGTGCTGTGCTGGGCTGGCCGCTGTCTCTTGGCTCGTAGGCCTGGTGAACTCTGTGGTGGAGACGGTGGTCACCATGCGCCTGCCCACCTGTGGGCACCACGTGCTGAACCACGTGGCCTGTGAGACTCTGGCATTGGTCCGCCTGGCCTGCGTGGACATCACCCTCAACCAGGTGTTCATCGTGGCCTCCAGTGTGGTGGTGCTGCTGCTGCCCTGCTGCCTGGTCTCACTGTCCTATGCCTACATTGTGGCTGCCATTCTGCGGATCCACTCCACCGGGGGACGTCGCAAAGCCTTCGGGACCTGTGCGTCCCACCTCACAGTGGTCTCCATGTCTTACGGGATGGCCCTGGTTACCTACATGCAGCCCCGCTCCACGGCCTCTGCCCAGCAGGACAAGGTGGTGGTGCTCTTTTATGCCGTGGTGACCCCCATGCTGAATCCACTCATCTACAGTCTGCGCAACCAGGAGATGAAGGCTGCTCTGAGTCGAGTTCTGATGAGGAGTTCTGAATCAAAACTTTAGGATGCCACTTTGTCATTAGAGGCCTCACTCTGAAGGCCATGGACCTTGGGGTGTGCCCTCTGGCATGATGGATGCACGAGTCCGTGCATGTGCCTGTGCACGGGTGTGCATGTGCATGCTGTAAGGGAGTGGGTAGGGGGATCACAATCTGCATTACTTTCTTTTTAGGTAATAGGGAAATAGATTGTATCCCTGGACTCTGTTTTTGGTCTCTGACTTATTCTAAAAATGGGAATTCCAATTTATAAATACATACACCCTACGGAAAACGAAGTGGAAAAAGAATAAAAAGATGCCACAGCATATACGAATTAGAAAGGAAGATCAAATCAAAAGTCAGGGCAGGGCACAAAAAAAGAAAGTATATTTCCTTCTAAAATCTACAGCCATATATCTCAGCTTTTCTGCAACCAGTGAGAAGAGGGACGAGACGGGGGAGCTGTAGTTTACAGAATTCACTGTGCCCAAGGGACCAAACAGGCATTAGGCCAGAGGTGCAAAGGTCACCCATGTGACTCACACATGGCCCAGCCCAGCTCAGTAGGGTGGGGAGTTCACACAGGGACGTGGAGCCAGATTCAGAGTAAAGAACCCCACAACCCTAACAAGCAGGACTGGACCGTGCGTGACTCATGTGAGCATCACTCTGCATGCCGCCGTGCTCGCAGACTTGCAAGTGGTGGCAACTGGCTGGCCAGGAAGTCAAGCGTTCGGAACGTCAAACACATAGTTTCTACATAATCAGGTCTACGGATACACTCTTCTGAAAAGAGAGCTGTACCCAGAATGCACACTTGATCTATCATGCCACACCCCGGCGGAGGTGAGCCAGGCGAGCTACTCAGCAAGGAAAGAATCTGTTTCCAAGCTTGTCCTATTCTAGTAACACACAATGAGTGACTGAGCGTTAAACATTCTAACCCAGAAAGCAAAACAGCAATAATTTCGTCCAGAAAAAATATTTAAAATAACATTTACAAATTAAAATAAAACATCTCTTACCTAAATATTGCAGATATCTGGTTTGTCATACCCGTAAACAAACAAAAAACCATAAATTGAGAACAATTCAAACTTCTCATCAATCTGCTGAGAAAAGGCCAAAAGGCCTTTTCTTTATTATTATAACTTTTTTTAATTCCTTAAATATTTATTTATTTTTTTAATGATAAATTTATTTTTTATTGGTGTTCAATTTGCCAACATATAGAATAACACCCAGTGCTCATCCCGTCAAGTGCCCCCCTCAGTGCCCGCCACCCAGTCACCCCCACCCCCCGCGCACCTCCTCTTCCACCCCCCCCCCCCAGTTCATTTCCCAGAGTTAGGAGTCTTCCATATCCATCGAAAGATGAATGGATAAAGAAGATGTGGTTTATTATAACTTTTTAAAATGGGCTCTACACCCGCTGTGGAGCCCAACGTGGGGCTTAAACTCATGACCCTGAGATCTAGACCTGAGCTGAGACCAGGAGTCAGACACTTAATCCACTAAGCTACCCAGGTGTCCCCGAAATACCTTCTTAAATCCTTAGTAAAAACTTTTTGTTTAAGTGAGATAAAATTCATATAACATTGGTTTCATGATTTTTACCATTTTAATGTGTACATTTCAGGGGCGCTTAGTATATTCACCATGTTGTTCAAACTTATGTCTATTTAGTTCCAAAACATAATCATCACCCCACAAGGGCACCTCATACCCTTTAAGCAGTCCCTCCACCCAGGTCTTGGCAGCCCCAGATCTGCTTTTTGCCTTTATGGATTTGCCTACCCTAGATTCTTAACAGAAATGGAATCATACAAATGTGACCTTCTGTGTCTGGCTTCTTTCACTTAGCATAATGTTTTCGTAGCACATGGCAGTGGTGCATTCCATTTTTATGGCTGGATCATATTCCATGATATGAAAACAAACATATTTCCTTACCCATTCATCAGGTAGGAGATGTTTGCGCTCTTTCTAACTATTGGCTGCTGTGAGTAGTGCTATTATAAATGTTCATGTACATATTTTTTAAAGATTTTATTAATTTATTCACGAGAGATGCAGAGAGAGGCAGAGACACAGGCAGAGAGAGAAGCAGGCTCCCTGTGGGGAGTCTGATACGGGACTTGATCCCTGGACCCCATGATCACAACCGGAGCCTAAGGTAGACGCTTAACCACTGAACCACCCAGACGTCCCCATGTGCATGTTTTTGTATGAAAATCTGTTTTCAATCCTTTAGAGTATATATCTTGGAGTCAAATTGCTGGATCACATGGTAATTCTATGTTTTAACTTTTTGAGGACCTACCGAAGTGCTGTCCATCACAGCTGAACCACGCACCCACCCAAGAAGGGTTCCAACTTCTCCACATCCTCCCAACATTTGGCTTTTGTTTCTTTGATGGCAGCCATCTCAGTAGGTAGGAAATTATATCCCACCCTGGTTTTGATTTTCATGTCCCTAATGACAAATGACGCTGAGCATCTTTCCATGGGCTTGTTGGCCATTTGTACAACTTCTTTGGAGAAATGTCCAGCAAAACTTTTTTTTTCATGTTTTATTTAAGACTTCGTCTGCTTCTTTCCCCTTCCTTGAATGTCAGCTCCCTCCCTCCTTCAGCCCTGCTCACCTCCTTCTCCCCTACCACCACCACCGCCCTTCATTGGCCATCCTCCCTCCCTGCTCCCACTCCCACATGAGGCACTTAGCCCCATCTCCAGTCAAAATGTTTTAACTCTCCTTCCCTCAGTATTAAGTTCTCTCCCCACAAATCAACAAAATTATCTTTTGTTTTCTCTAATGCCCCCATGTTTCAGTGTTGGCCTGGTCTTTGCCCAGTGTTTGCATTTGCACAGCAAAGAAACCTCAGTTCTTTCTCTTTAGTAAGTGTGGAAGAACAAATCACAAGCTCTTATAATTTAATATATTTTCTTTATCTTCATCACGTATCTATGGAACATCTAGCATTGAGCCGTGTGATATGCTAGTGCACCTTCTGACGTAACCAAAGTACAAAATGATCAGCGAGATCACTGAATGAGCAAACTTGTGTAGGGGGATCTTTTTTATAAAACCTGTTAAAGCTTGGAAGGTGTCAACTAAAGACAAGGATATTGCTTTTTTTACTGGTTGAGCTATAATGCTTCATTAAATTACAATATAGAAGGGACAGTAATCTACTGAGCCATCTTTCAATCATTATAATGAAAACATACCTATGTATATAAAATAATACTCATATTCTATTGTTTATGGCAGGAGTGCAAACATCTAGTTTATCCGAAGAAGACACTAATTCATTAAGTTACAGGTTAGGAAAAAGGACAGCAGGTCCAAAATATTTTCCTACTTACACTACTGTTTAACTTTTAGAATTTAAAAGGAATTGGGGGATGGGGCACCTGGGTGGCTCAGTCAGTGAAGCGTCCGACTCTTGATTTTGGCTCAGGTCACAATCTCAGGGTCATGAGATCAAGCCCTGTGTTGGGCTCTGTGCTGAGCAAAGAGCCTGCTTAGGACTCTCTCTCTTTCTCTCTCTCTGCTCCGACCCCCCCGCCCACAACCCTTGCTCATGTGTGTTCTCTCTCTCTCTCTAAAAAGTAAAAATAAAAATAAAGAAAAGAAAAATAATTCTTGGCCCTTATCCCTTTAAAGAGAGATTCAGCTTATTTGAAGGACACTTAGCAATCAGGAGGAAAAAACTAGACCCTTCTGAGTGGAGTATTCTTGAGGTGTTATTACAGAGCGGACTCTGAATAATCAATAATCTCATCAATAAAAAAGTTCTATACTAGATGAGAGGGGATCCTGAGCTCCTAGAGGAGAGGATAAAGTTTAAGGAAACCGCTCCTTACTATTTGTTCATTCGGTCAGTCTGTCCAGCAACTCTATATGCCAACCTCTGCTGGAAATGAGAAAGGGGTTTACAGTAAAAAGAGAAAACACTCTCTATACCCTTCAAGCAGGTAGTTTGTTAGAAGTCATAAAAGGAAAGTGAAAAGGTAAGGCTTATTGGAGGGTTTTTTTTCTCATTCTACCCCCTGGCTGCAGAGAAAGTTGAGAGTCCAGGCGTGTGGGCTCCCTACTCTCACTGAACTCCAGGGCAGATTCTCCCTTTTGCAGATGAAACAGAAGGAAGTCAGCTGCTCTAATGAACGCACCACCAGTCTAGTCTGCTGGCCTCTCCAAACTGCTCTTCAGACAGTTTCCCTGCATTACTTTGTGGCAATTCAAAGTCCCCCCTGGAGCAACATCCCATACACTACACCTTTCCTGACATCACCACCTCCCCCATAAGTCAGACCTGTCCCACACATCGTCCTGGGGGGATGCTGCTCCCCACTAGCTGCTATGACATACTCTGTGTGCTCCAAGTGATAACACAACATGATGTAGCAGGGAGAACATGGGAGAATACCAGATCCAGTCCAGTTCTGCTCCTAGCTGGTGGAACCACTTCGTGCATTCACTTCTGCTCCTGGAGCCTCAGTTTCCTCATTTTGTAAAATGACAATGTTGAAATGACAACCTTGAAAGTCCTTCCAGGTTTTGCTTTTTTTTTTTTTTTTTTTTCACTTCTGTGTTCTTATTTAGCATTTTATTCTCTTCCGTGGTGAGAACTTCAGTTGCTGTTCTGGGCACTCAGGAGCCACATTTGGAGAGTAAAATTTGGCTACTTACTGCACTGATTTGTGAAAATCTGGGGCTCCACCTCAAGTGTGAGGCTCTGGAAATCAGCGGGGTACCCTGCCAAAGCCAATCTCTATTTTTAGTATTTCCTACAGTGACACCTTCTAGCCACAGGACTGAAAGGAGGAAGAGTGGGTTCCAACTGGCTAGAGAGAGGGGGTGGTGTCTAGCAGCTTTGCCCTCCTCACCCGCATCCAGCTGTGAGCCTCATCTTCACACCTGGTTAGGAAGACTTGCTTGAATTGTTTTCATCTCCATTTCATTGGATTCTACGGCCCATCTCTCATATCTTTAATACAAATCCTTCTCAGTTAGATACTGCTCTAAAGTTTATGAGGGTTTTTTTCACACATTATCTTACTTGATTATTTACTACCTCTTCCCTGACCCTAAGATACTCTGAAACATTGTGTTTGGACAAGATCTAAGAAATCGAGACTACAGGAAAACCCAACACACACCAGAAAAACAAGATATCAAGGATCATTTTCTCACTGATTTAGTGGAATTTGAGGCAAATCATTTAAACTCTCTTGGCCTCAACTTGTTCAAACAAAGAATGAGAAGCTTAGCCCAAAAGATCTTTCCTCACAGAAACTCTTTGAGATTTATCTCAAAATATTTTCCTCTCCCAAAAAGAACATGTCCTGAATCTTCAAAAATAAGATGAAAAAGTTCCACCTAAAGCAGTGGTTCTCAATCTTAGCTTCCTATTTTAATTGTTTGGGAAACGTTAAAAGTTACAAATATACTAATATCTGTGTTTCACTCACCCAAGATTGTGACTTAATTGCTCTGGAGTATGGTCTGGGCTTCTGGAGTCTTCAGGGTGTGCCACGTGATTCTTCTGTGTAGCTACTGTAGCAGGCACTGCTCTGGTGTCCACCATGGGTCATGTGGGATTTTCATAGGCAAATCCTACTATCTAGACTTTTTCCTTCCATATCAAGCTTCCCCAGTGGGCATCCAGAATGACTTTTCCAGCAGTCGGACTCTTCTCCACATCCCTGTGGTCTCTCCTTATTCCTAAACTAGCCAAAAGCACTATCTCCTCCCCACAAGTTGCAAAGACACATAATGTGAGTACGGCAATGCAGCTAGGGGGGAGTTGCTATCAACAGACAAATAAACACTATAAAATTGCTCAATTTTATGACGGGAAAATATGACATGTTTTCCTTTGATAGAGGCTAAAGACCAGCAAAGTAAACAGGGAGGTGTTCCAAGGGCAAACCTGTCTCTGCTATGACAGAAGGATTTACACATGACAAAGCTCAAAGGGTTTCAGAGGCACTCCCTTACTGACTTCATCTGTGGGCACCATAAGGTTCCAAATGCTATCACTGCAACTACGTGATGTATGCATTCATCTTTTATAAATCACTTACTTTGCCATTCAAATAAATGTCAGCATTTCACCAAGGAAATAGCATAATCATAAGAGGTTGGGACATAATTATAGTTAATATAATGCTCTACAATGAGGCCCTGATCTTATCAACCCAAGAATACGCCTGATTAATCAGCACACTGAGAACCAAGTGAGCGATTTTCTCAGTCACTGACCCAGCCTGGCTTATGGGAGAGACAGGAAGAACCACGAGCTCCAGCGTGAGTAGCAGTGACAAGGAGGAAGTCCAGAACACAAGTCCTACATCTTAGGATCAGAGAATAATCCTCAAAGCCACTACTTTAAACTTTTTTTTAAAATTTGTGTACTCAAAAAATTTTATTGTGAAACAATTCTTAGAAATCTTTGAATAAAAAGAAAAATCACATGGGCACCTGGGTGGGTCAGTCATGTGAGCATCCAACTCTTGATTAAGTCTCAAGTCATGATCTCAGCGTCATGAGATCAAGCCCCGGGAGCGACTCCACACTGAGCGTGGAGCCTGCTTAAGAGTCTCTCTCTCCCTTTCCCCCCAAGCCACAGGCGCTCTCTCTGTGTCTCCCTCTGAAAAAAAAAGAAAAGAAAAATCGCAAAAGGTCCCTGATTTCAAGAAGCTCAGAGTCTAATGGGAAAAAAAAAAACATAGAAATTCTTGCAGTCCTGCTTAAGGTCCTTTGTTTAGGCCCAGACTATGAATTCTGATTGATTCTGGCCTCTCTAAGCTACCTCCTCCTGCCAACAGCCTAGCCCACCTGCTGCATGAAGAGTGATAACCTGACCTGGGAAAGTGAGTTTGTCCTCCTGGGGCTCTCCATGACAGGCAGGCCCAGGCTGGATTCTTTGTCCTATTTGGGGCCGCCTACCTGCTGATCCTGCTGGGCAACAGGCTCATCATCCTCCTGACCGGACTGGATGCACTACTGCACCTGCCCATGTACTTCTTCCTCTGCAACCTCTTGGTGTTGGATGTTCTGATACACTTCTAGGGGGTTCCTCAGATGCTGGTACACTTTCTCCTGGAGAAGAAGACCATCTTCTTCATCTGATGTAGGATCCAGCTCTTCTTCTCACTGGCCCTGAGGGATACCAAGATCCTGCTACTGGCTCCTATGGCCTGTGACCGCTACATGACTGCCTGTGACCCCTTGCATTATGTGACAGCAGTCTCTTGGCTTATAAGCCTAGTGAATTTTGTGGTGTAGACACTGGTCATCATGCACCTGCCCACCTGTGGGCATGTGTGCTGAACCACATGGCCTGTGTGGATGTCACACACACCATGTTGTAATGGTGGGCTCCAGGGTAGTGGTGCTACTGGTGCACAGAGCTGAATGCTGGCTAGGAACCCAGTTGTGTTAATAGAGAACTACAGACAAACTCAGAAGTATAAAGAGAAGGCTGCTTCCTAAGGACAGTGAAGCTTGTACTAAGTCTTTCTTAGGACTTAATACTAAGGATTAAGTATTAGTGCAACTGTGCACATTGTGTGGTATGTATGTGTCCATGTGTGAAAAATGCACTCTTTGTTTTTGAAGACATATATAGATAATGACTTAAGTTCTGAAATCTTCTTTGTAGCTCTGGCCCAGGCTCCTCAAGATTCAAAAACAGTTTAAATTAATCAGAAATGTCAAACACTTGTTGACTGGGTGAGCGTTAGCATAATCCTCACAACCACATTCACCGCTGCCCTAAGTGTCAACTTGGCCTCTGCAGTCAATCACCAAATACCACATTTAATGAACACCTCTTCCTTGCCCTGCCTGAAGCCCTTGCTCACCACAGTTATCATCCCGACATCCTCCTCCCAAGTGCTGGGAGCAATAAGGACCTGGAACACCATTCAGATCTCAGAAAGAAATATCAATCAGTAAATACATTTGTGTGCCATACACCACACCCGGTGCTGCAAGAGACATACAAAGTCTGGGAGATCCTTCCCACAACCTGGAAACTAGAAAGATAAGAGATAAGTGGGAAAAAGAAAGAAGAAGAAGAAGAAGAAGAAGGAGAAGAAGAAGAAGAAGAAGAAGAAGAAGAAGAAGGAGGAGGAGGAGGAGGAGGAGGAGGAGGAAAGAAAAAGAAAGAAAGAAAGAAAGAAAGAAAGAAAGAAAGAAAGAAAGAAAGAAAAAAAGAAAGAAGAAAGAAAGAAAAAAGAAAGAAAGAAAGAAAAAGAAAAAAAGAAAGAAAGAAAGAAAGAAAGAAAAACTGCAACATAATCCTACAATGCAAAAAATACAGTAAGGGAATATTTGATTAATTACCAAATACAAGATAGAGATTAAAAACCCCACAGAACTCATAAAATTCTCCCATGAAGGAGAAAAATCTGGATGGTTTGCAAAAGTATTAAAGGGGAGGAAAAAATTAAACTGGACCATAGAAAATGGGCAAATTTGGACAGTTGAGGGAGTCAAGAGAGACGTGTTCATTCCTGTCGGGGGGGTAACGACACAAATGAAGTGAGGAGGTAGAAAAAACGGAGTTCTGTCTGGGAAAGAGTGAGCAAACCAGTTTGGTTAGAGCCAAGACTTCATTCTGAGGACTTATGAGGCGGAAATAAGGCTGCAAAGAGGGGATGGGCTTGGTAGGGCTGTGAAGACTCAGTCAAGGAATTTACTTTAGAGGCCCTGGCAAGACAGCAGAGTTTTTGATTTAGGGACTAACACACCTGATAGGTGTGCAGAAGCTGTCCTCTTCCTCTGCCCCAGGCCTGTTGGACCAACTGAGGCAAAAACCAATAGCACAGACTTTTTCTTCTTTTAGTCCAACAAACTCTATTTCATGCTTAACTAGAGGGAGTTAAGTGAAACAACTATTTATCATTCAACTTCCTCTAATTAGGGTGGACTTCGTAGAGTGGGTAGATGAGGTTTCAAAAACCAAGAGTTGGGAAGAATGTAGACCAGAAATTATTTAAAACATAAGGAAATGTTAAAAGTAAAAGTGAACGGATCTTGAAATAGAGATTGAACAGAGGGTATAACTGTAAAGTGCCTTCTACTTTCCTCTTTTTTTTTTTTTAATGAAAAGATAACCATTCCATCTGAGTAACACTCTGAAGACTGAGTAAAAATAAACAGTTTACCTAGCGTTTTTGTAAGCGTCACCTCTGATAACAACCTTGTTGTTTCTGATCTCATGCCATATCTCAGGAGGCAATCCTCTGGTTAGACAGGTCCCATCCTGGTTAAGGAGGGATTTGGAGTCTGCTTTTTTATTTATTTTTATTTTTTTTAAGATTTTATTTATTTATTCATAGAAAAAGAGGCAGAGACACAGGCAGAGGGAGAAGCAGGCTCCATGCAGGGAGCCCGATGCGGGACTCGATCCCGGGTCTCCAGGATCACTCCCCAGGCTGCAGGCGACGCCAAACCGCTGCACCACCAGGGCTGCCCTGGAGTCTGCTTTTTTAATACTGATTCACAAAATGGGTCTGAGTCTCAACAAAGGCATTAGGCTGGCACAGCCTTCATACTTTTTTTCCTCCCCATGGGGAATAAACCAATGCATGAAGCCTAGGAGAGAAAAACTCAAGTCCACAGTGGGAACTATATTAGGAGAGGATTTCTAGAGCCACTCAGAAGATAAAGGAGGGAGTAAATAAATGAGCATGAGGGGCCATCGTTCTGTGACCATTCTGAACAGATCTGGGATTTTCCATGGCAGAGGATCCTGATGGCAAGAACTCCTTGCTTTGCCAGCAGAGCACAAATGCAGCCTCTTTTATCTAGAACAAAAATCTGCCCCCTACAGCACTCTTTGCTTCATATAATCACACAACCAAGATACCACTAGGGACCAGGGTTCTCAGCCTGGAGCTTACTGATAGGTTTTCAGGCCTACAAGCACCTGGAATTGTGTGTTTAAACGTCAGCTCATCCACAATGTTATCACCTCCTGAGAAATTTGTAACGATATGCTCATTTGCATGACTAGACGGTTTGCCCCCGGCTCCTGCAAGACTGTAAACACCATGGCAGTAGAAATGACGTCTGTAATGCTCACTGCTTTATCCTCAGCATGGGGCACTGTCTATAGGTAGGCACCCCAAAAATATCTGCTAATCAAATACGTTCTCAAACAATCTGCGGCCCTCTAAAAGGTTAACATATCCTGACTTATGTATTGCTTTGGATTATGTTTTTAAATCTTACAAAATTTCTTTTATGAAACCTTTAGCAGTGAGCTGTGATATTTGCCACAGGTCGATAAGACAGGGGTTTCAGCTAAGCCTTCCCGACACCACAGAGCTGGATCAATAGGAAATGCTACCAGAAGAGCCCTGTGGAAGCCTAGCACATGGTCCAAAGTCCACCAATCAATCTGATTTCCCATTGATTTAATCTCCCATTTATTTTTCTTAGTCTTTTCACTTCTTTTCTCATTAGAACAGCTCAATTTGGCAACATTATAAATCATAACACGGAACAAAGTTTAAAGATAACAGCTAGATAACTACATTCCCCTTTATGTCTTCAACAACAACAAAAAAATAAAACAAAACTCTTGTCTCTTTTTTTGTCTCCCTTAGCTGATGTCAAAAGCTACTTAAGTGCTAAGCAAAATAAGTCACTCAGAGAAAGACAAATACCATATGATTTCACTATGTGGAATTTAAGAAACAAAACAAATGAACAGGGGCCCATGGGTGGTTCAGTCAGTTAAGCATCCAACTCTTGATTTCAGCTCAGGTCTCGATCTCAGGGTCATGAGTTCAAGCCCTGCATTGGAGTTTGAAAAATAACTTTTTTTTTTTTTTTTTTTAATGAACAAAGGGTGAGGGAAGAGACAAACTAAGAAATAGAATCTTAATTACAGAGAACAAACTGATGGTCCACCAGAGGTGGGTGGGGGATGGGAGAAAGAGGTAATGGGCATCAAGGAGGATATTTGCTGTGATGAGCACCAGGTAATGTATGAAAGTGTGGAATCACTATATCGTACACCCAAAACTAATATTACACTGTATGTTAACTAACTGGAATTTAAATAAAAACTAAAATAAAAAGTTGCATAAGTAAACTAATCTCTGAGAGTCACAGCCCCTTAGTGAGCCTCCAGTGGCCCCCTTCAGCATCAAAATCCTTTCTCAATGATTTCTTACCCACCACAAGTGGTTTTTAATTTATCTCACTCATACCAAGCCTATTGGCCTGATTTAACAGTTGAAAAAAATTGAAAGAATGGGAAAAAAACAAGAGATGTCAAAGAAAGAAAAAAAAAAAAACACTAGTCTTTCCTGGTGACTAGAAAGGTCCTTGCCATACTCGAGTTTCTCTACTTTTTTCATACTGATGCAGATACAGAAAATAATAATAATAATTTTTTAAATATTAGCTATGCAATACTATAATAATTATTAACCAGTTACAATGAACACTAATGTGTCACGCAAATACATTACCTACTTCAATCTTTGCAATTACTTGTTATCACCTCAGGCAATATGCCAGGAAACTAAGGCATAAAGGGTCAATTATACATAGGCATTCACATTACATCATGTAAAAAAATCTGTATTTTAAAACATTAAAACACTACTGAAAGTAATGAAATCTTAAATAAACGGAGAAGCATACCATATTCTTGAACAGAAAGGCTCAACATCACAGATCTGTATGTTTCCTTATGCTGAATTATACATATAGCAGTATCCAACTTAATTTTCCTAAAAAGAAATTTTTGTTTGGGACCAGATACTATTATTTTTAAAATAATGGCCATGAAAATTAGAAAAGAAGATTAATGAAGACTAGTTTACTAGTCATTCAAATATCATAAACCTAAAATAGTCAAAATGCTGTGGTGGTGGCACACATGATTATAGCAAGATAGTAAAACAGAAGAGAAAGTGTAAAAATAAGCCAATACGCATAGGGATTTGGTAATGATAAAAAGAAGCTTTTAAATAAGCAGAGAAAAAATATATATATAATAAAAAGTGTTAAAGCAAAAAAAAAAAAAAAAAAGAAGTGTTAAAGCAACAAGCTAATCATTTGGAAAAAAAATAGAATTCATCCACATAGGATATCTTATACCAGAATACATTCCACAAAGACCAAGTATTTAAATATAAAAATGAAAGCATAAAAATGCTGGAAGAAACTAAAAGGCAGGTTTTTTTTATGATATCAAAGTGAGGAATGCCTTTAAACTATGAGACAAAATCCAAGCAGTCATTATTGTTTTAAATAAATACAGCAATAAATAAGTACAGCAAAAAACAAAAAAAATCTGCATGGCAAAAAATATATTATAAAAGTAAAATGCAAAAACACGCGGAGGGTAAGGTGGGAGGCAGATACAATGCAAAAGGGTAATGTGAAGGACTTCTTTTGGGATGATAGAACAGTTCTGTTCCTCGATTATGGCTAAATGAATCTGCACATGGGATAGAATTGCATCAAATCACATATACACACGAATGCAGGTTTGAAAGAAGAGGGGAAAAAAAGAATAAAAAAAATAAAAAATAAAAAATAAATGAAAGAAGAGGGAAAACTGCATACACTCTTCTTAGCAGCAATGCACCTGTGTCAGTGCATTGCTGTATCGACCCAGTGTCCAGATCATACTATGGCAATGCAAGATGCCACCACTGAAGGAAGCCGGGTGAAGGGGACCTAGGGCTCTGTACTATTCTCACAACTTCCTGGGAGTCTATAATTGCTTCAAAACAAAAAGGTTTTGGGGTACCTGGGTGGGCCTATCAGTTAAGCATGTACCTTCAGCTCAGGTCATGATCTCAGCCTGACATCAGGCTCCCTGCTCGGCACACAGTCTGCTTCTCCCTCTGCCCTTCCCCCCACCTGTGCGCTCTCTCTCTCTCTCTCTCTCTCTCTCTCTCTCAAAGAAATAAATGAATAAATAAAATCTCAAAATAAAAAAAGTTTTAAAATTGATATTGGTATCAAGAAAAATTAAAATGAAAGCCATTGAGGGTGGGGGAGTGTTTTGCCTCTTGTATCAAAAACAAAGAGCTCTGGCAGCCCGGGTGGCTCAGCAGTTTAGCGCCTGCCTTCAGCCCAGGGCCTGATCCTGAAGACCTGGGATCGAGTCCCACATCAGGCTCCCTGTGTGGAGCCTGCTTCTCCCTCTGCCTGGGTCTCTGCCTCTTGTCCTCTTTGTGTCTCTCATGAATAAATAAAATCTTAAAAAACAACAACAACAAAGAGTTGATTTCTCTAAAATATAAAGAGCTCCTGTAAGCCAATAAGACAAAAAAGCAAAAATTCAAATCTAAAATTAAGCGAAGATATAGACTGTTTACAGAAAATAAACACACAAATGACTCTAAACATAAAATAATAAGCCTTACTCAAAATTGGAATCACACAAATGACAACTCTACTAATAGGCCATTTTTTTACCTAACAGATCGGCAAAAAAGGAAGTGTGAAAATAAGTGCACTCATAAATTGCTGATGGGGAAGTAAATTGATCCAAACCTATAGAGGAATCTGTCAAAATTAGAAATGCACATGCCACTTGACCCAGTAATCCCATTTCATGGAATTTATCCTACAGTTAATTGGCACATGTGCAAGATTACTTATGTAGGAGATTCATTCAACATTGCAACATTGTCATAATAGAGAAAGACAGGAAGCAACTTAAATGACCACAAACTAGTGACCATTTAAAGACATTGTGGTGCATCTATGTCAAAACAAAAACAAAAAAACGGTAAACCCCAAAGTGAGGAAATGCTACGTGTTCCCACAATGTGAAGATCTCCAAGATAATTATTAAGTAGAAAGAGCAAGGAGCAGAGCTGCATGCATACTGTGCAGCCATCTGTGTACAAGGAGACTAGGAGAACATAGTTAATAAGCTAGTTAGTTAGTTAGTTAGTTAGTTAGTTAGTTAGTTAGTTACTAGTATGGAATACATAAGTAAGCTGGTTGACTGGTTTGGTAGTTTGATATTAGTGGCTTTCTGCTATAGAATGAAATATCTCGAGGACAGACATAAAACTATTAAGAATGCCTCAGAGGGGAAAGGTAGGAGAGAGATTTTTTTAACATACACTCTTCAGTACATTTTGAATTTTTAACCATACAAATATATTACCTATTAAAAATACATGTTTAGAGTAAAAATATAGAATAATCTGCATCTGCACAAAGATTTTAGTCCATGAGTGTACTTCTGCTCGGCAGCATATACAACTTGTTTTCACTCTCAGAGAACATTAAAATTTGTCCCTGCCAGGAATCCAGTTGGGAGTTAAGACTCAGAAATTTGCACACTGGTGTCTTTGAGCAAAAATTCTTAAGCCTGCCTTAGAGGCACCCAACTCTAAATAGAATTTTTTTTCCCGAAATTACTTCTAGAAATGTTTGTATAGTAATTGGAGCAAACTATTTGAAAACAATATTTAAACATAAGATTTAATGGGGTGATTCCTAAAACAAAAGGAGGTTAAACAGTTTTGGGACACAAACTAAGTGAAACTCTTGAGTTTTCGTTTTTCAGAACTAAAAGTACATGCTTATTCAATCGACATGGGACTTTGTGACTTTTGCTTGAGGAGAAACAAAAAGAGTTCCAGAGACAATTTGGAAATGGGGAAAATCGCAATGTGAGATTCTAAAGGAAGAATAAACATGGAAAAAGTCTGGCTGCCACTTAGATCTCAGAGGGGCGAAAACCGAATGCAGAACAATGGAAAGAATCATGAAAAAAGAGATGGGTTGGTGTCGAGAAACCTTCCAGCGGTTTTCACAAAATTAAAATCAAATTCTACAAGGGTGGCGAGAACGAAAGAATCTCCACGGAAGGGAGGGCTCCTCTAGACATCACAGCCCTGACCACTGTGGGCCACAACTACTGTCCTCTGGGGCTCCCATGGCAACCATCACATTATCCTCAGGAGGGATGCTCCTTCCCCATCCACACCCTAGCTCAGCCATAAGCACATTTTCTCTTCATTCCCTGGGAGGCTGTTGAGATCACATGTACCGTTAATCAAGAATTTTTGTTTTAAAGATTTTATTTATTGATTTGAGAGAGAGAGAGAGAGAGAGAGTAAGAGAGAGAACACAAGCCAGGGGAGCTGCGGAGGGAGAGGGAGAAGGAGGTTCCCCCTGCTGAGCAGGGAGCCCGACTCGGGGCTTCATCATGGGACTCAGGATCATGACCTGGGTCAAAGGCAGACACTTAACTGACTGAGCCAACCAGGCGCCCCTAATCAAGACTTTTTTAACTTTGTTTTTTTTTTAAGATTTTATTTATCCATTCATGAGAGACCCAGAGAGAGAGACAGAGAGAGAGGCAGAGACACAGGCAGAGGGAGAAGCAGGCTCCATGCAGGGAGCCCGACGTGGGGACTCCATCCCCAGTCTCCAGGATCACGCCCTGGGCCCAAGGCGGTGCTAAACCGCTGAGCCACCCGGGCCGCCCCAAAACTTTTTTAACTTAAAGCTGCCGTGGAATGGAGGGGATACAAAACGGCGAGTAGACAAAATTTTACATTCTGAGTTTCTGGACAATACTGGCTCTCTGAGCCCCAGGGGGCCCCATTTACCAGTGTCCCAAGGAAGGAGTCTCACTCAGAGCATCCCCAGATTTGACTCCCCCTCCACTCCCCAAGGCGGGGAGCCCAGAGTCGAATCCAATGGGTATCTCTCTGCCCATGAAGCTATTTCTGCGTCCGTGGGCACTGGCTCTGTCATCGTCCCCGAATCCCCTCTGGGGGTCCGGATGGGACCGTGCCACCTAGGCCATCTGGGAGCCCCTGACCAACAGAAGTAGCTGCCTGCACCCCCCTCGGAGCCGGAGGTTACTGAGGATGAGGATATAGGGATGGACAGAGGTGCACAGGTAGATTAAAATCTGCCAGGGCCAGTACCAGTCACTCTGCGAGCAGAAGAAACCCGCAGCATCGATGACCAGGGACGCAAAGGACAGAGCATACAGAATGAGGAAGGAGACGAGGGACTTCAGAGCCCTGGTGTGAGCCTGGCTGCTGGGGTCCTGCAGGCCGTGGCCGCTGCGCCGCATCCTCCCTCTGTGTCGCCTCAGGGAATTAATCAACAGTGCGATGGACACCAGGAAGACGGAGCAAGGCACTGACAAGGTGATGAACTTCAGGGGCAAGAAATAGTGAATTTCCAGCCTCCTGCTCCACTGCTGGAAGGTCATGTTCCCGGGGTATTTTCTGATTAGGAATCCTTGATACACGGCATGGTTTCCCCAAAAGAAGAGCAGGGTGACGAGGAAGGAGATCAGGAGGGAAGCCCCGAGGAGCCAGGGCACCGAGCCTGGGAGCCGCCACCTCAGCCAGAGGAAGGTGGGGTGGGTGAAGCTGGCGATCTTCATGCAGAAGAGGACGCTGAGCCAAGAGCCGAACCAGAAGGTGGCCGAGTTCAGGAAGTCCCAGTGGAGGCCAAAGAATTGCCGAGCCGGGCCCGTGCTGTACTCCTCCAGGTGGAGGTAGTAGTAAAAGTTGTTCATCATCCCAACGCACTGCAGGCAGAAGCGGGAGGCGCCCAGGCTAAGGAGGATCACGTCGGAGGGGAGCAGCCTCCCCCGCCGCATCCTCTCTCTGCTCAGCACCAGCACGATGAAGCCGTTGGCCAGGATCCCCAGGACACACAGCAGGACAAAGAGCAGCATGAAGAAGGCGGAGACGGCGGGCTGCATTTTGGCCTGTCCGCTCCCCCCACCACTCTGAGCCTTTGTCTTGGCCCCTGGCCTCCTCCCGACCCCCCACCCACAGTCCCCCTTTGGATCTTTCCCTGGGGATGTGAGAAGACCGATGTCTTCCTCTACATCTGAACCAGAGCCCACTTAGAAGGCAGATGCTTGGGCTCAGTTCAGTGAGGATGCAAATTCCCCACGGGTTCGGTTACCACGAGGCACACCGACTGCCCCTGATTTGCCTGTTCCGCTTTTGCCTGCATGCTACCATCGTTAGCATCAATGTAGAGGGTTTTTCCATGTCTCTGACTGAGTTCCAGCCTTCTTATTCCCTCTCAAGCCCTATAAACATATCTGCCCCCATCACATCACTCGTAAGACATTAATTATATAGGCGACAAGTATACAGAGACACTCATATGGCCAAGACCTAAACGATGGAGACGAGTCTGTCTCCAGCTGAGTTTCCCTGTTACGCATCCACCCTCACCTACGAGCAGTCATAGGACCAAGGTCAGAGCCTTGGTCCATATTTCTACCAAATCTCTTCTTAAATCCTTCCTGGACTCTGAGGTATAAGTGGCTGATAATGGTTTAAATTGGTTTTATGTTCCAGTGAGAGAACCCATTTCCATGTGGTGGTGGGAATGAGGGCCATCTGCCTCTTACTGCGTGATGGTTGAAGGCTCCCTCGGATCCCGGTGGCCACCGGCAGTCTGTGCCAAGTGGACCGTTTCAACATGGTGCCTTACTTCACCAAGCCAGCAAAGATAGTGTCTAGGCCAAGCTAGCTAGCAAGATGGAGTCTTGAATGGCATAGAACAGTCCCAGGAGTAACAACCTATCACTTTTGCCATATTCTGTTGGATAGAAGCAAGTCACAGTCTACAGGGACACTCAAAGGGTGGGGGTTACAAAAAGGTGCAGACACCAAAGGTGGAGGTCATGGGAAACCATCTTAGCGTCTATCTGTCACACTGAAATACCATAGCTTACAAGGTGCATGTGCTATCCTGTCCTCCAACACCAGCATTAAAAAGAGATCCCTGTGAGACCATATTAGAAAGCAAAAATAGGGATGCCTGGGTGGCTCAGTGGTTGAGCGTCTGCCTTCAGCCCAGGGCATGATCCCTGGGTTCTGAGATCAAGTCCCACATCGGGCTCCCTGCTTGGAGCCTGCTTCTCCCTCCTCCTGTGTCTCTGCCTCTCTCTCTCTGTGTCTCTCATAAATAAATTAAATCTTTAAAAAAATAAAAAGCAAAAATATTTTCTTGAATGAAAATATAGTCAAGTTGATTCATAGTCAAATATTTTCTCTTTAATACCTCAAATCTGTCCTTTCTCCACATTTATTTGAAACGTTTTTTTAATGTAAGTGTATCCTTTTGGATCGTGACCTTGTGATGAAAGAGAAACAGTTATACAAATAATGTAAAAGTTGTCACTACCACAGCGTACATGTAGAATTATATGAAAATGACTAATCCACAATAGAAAGAGAGATCTCACCGAAGTTGGTGAATATGCAATTCCCCTACTCTCAGATCTATATTGCTCGTGCAGTTTTTATGCATTCACTCAGCAAATATTTACTGAGCACTTATGTACACAGAGTACCTAGTCTAGTCACCGGGGATAGAGCAGTGAACCAAAGAGGTGGGATTCCTCCGTCTATGGAACCTGTAGCCCAATGGAAGGTAACTGACAATAAGAACCCACAAGAACAAGACGCTTGCACGTAGTAATCAGTGCTGTGAAGAAAACAGAAGAGTAAGATTGTCAGAGACTGCCTGGAAAGGGAAAAATTGCTCCTTCAGACCTGTAGGCTTGGGAAGGCGTTCTCGGGGGTGACGTGGGCTAAGGGGCCAGAGCAAGCAGAGCCTTCGCCATGTATGATTGGCTGAACTCATAGTGTTATCAAGTCATAATTTCATGCATTCTCGTCCACTATTTCTTCTAATTTTACCAAGTGAGGGAGCCATCTCCTGCCAGAGAATAAGGACTCCAGCAGGCCACATGACTATTCACACTTATCAAACTAGTTGTCTCAGAATCACTTTAATCCACAGAAAGACCCCAAAACAGAAACTGGGCATTTCTGTCCAATATATGAACACAAAATAACAAGATACCCCTCAGAGATTGGTTAATGCAGGTAGAGACTGGAAAAGGGACAGGAAGTGTCTCACTTAGACTAGCACCAAAGCCTTGTACTTTCCAGGCCTGGCAGATGATGATGATGATGATGATGATGATGATGATGATGATGATGATGCCTCTTCATGAGGAAACTTCGGAGCTCTGGAAGATTCTCACTGGGCTCTCTCTTCTGCAATTCCCTTTGATGGGGAGAGAGCGTTTCTATTTTGGGTGATCTCTTGAGACTCCATCCTCAGCCCCTAGACATTTGCCTCCAAATTATTACTGCTGGCATTTCCTCACTCCACCAGGCAGCCCTATTGGTCAAATCTCAAGACACCTGTACACACATGCTCTCTCCCTTGGGGCCTGCAGCTGGTGCCCTCACCATGCCCCCACAGTCCTAATGTGGCCACATGCTTCTGGCTCTGCCCCAAAAGTTAGCTAGTCTGTCTCTCATTATCTTAACCCCCCAAGGAGGAGCAAAACCTTAGCCTACAAACCTCCCAACTGAAGCATTAAGACAATAAGCTTTGCAAGTGGCCCCAGGAAAGCTCTGGAGCACCACCAGCTTTGAAGTAAGACCTCCTTGACAGACTGGGTTTCATTACATAGCTTTTCTAAATACTTATTCTTCACAAAATCCTCTCTCTTCTACTGTCTAACCCTTTCATTTTATCAAAGGGTTTCAGCAGTTATGGAACAGGTTTATGCCCATTTTCTTTGAAAACCTGAATATTGTGAACTGGCAGCTTGCTTTGAAATCTCCTATCATTAAATCTTTGCACCTGGTAGAAATTTCAACTTTTACTTAAAGGGCAAGATCAAGAAAGTCATGTTGGTCATGGTAAGAAATTTGGATGTTATCCTAACATAATAGAAAGCCAATAGAGAGTTTAAAACAACAGAGTAGCATGATCTAATCTATGTTTTTAAACAGATCCTCTTGGTTATGACTTAGAGAATGGAATAGGGGAAGATAAGGATAGAGAGCAGTGAGCGGTTACTGCATCCGACCACTCATGGGCAGACGCGAGCTTGTTCTCAAGCAGAAGCACTGGAGGTGGTGAGCAGTGATAACATGCTGGCATATTTTGAAAGCAGATTCAGTAGGGTTTGCCTGATATGGGAATGAGAGATAAAGAGGAATCAAGGCGGTGCCTGAGTGGCTCAGTCAATTAAGAGTCTGACTTCAGGGCAGCCCAGGTGGCTCAGCGGTTTAGCACCACCTTCAGTCCAGGGCATGATCCTGGAGACCCAGGATCGAGTCCCACGTCGGGCTCCCTGCATGTAGCCTGCTTCTCTCTCTCTCTCGTAAATAAATAAAATATTAAAGAAAGAAAAAAAAAAGAGTCTGATTTCAACTCAGGTCATGATCCCAGGATCCTGGGACCCAACCCTGCATAGGGCTCCTTACTCGGCAAGGAGTCTCCTTCTCCCTCTCCCTCTGCTCCTCTTCCTCTACCCTTCTCTCCACCATGTGCTTGCTCTCTCTCTCACTCTCTCTCTCTCTCAAATAAATAAATTTAAAATCTTAAAAAAAAAAAGAGAGAGAGGAATCAAGGATGGATCTCAAAATTTTAACTGTAGTCACTAGGAAAATGTATGGAGCCATCTACTGAGACGAGGAATATGTTTGTGGAAGGAACTCGGTTTTGGCCGTATTAAGTTTGAGACACCTGTTAGATATCCAAAATGAGACATGAAGACGACAATTAAAATGTAAGTCTGGACCTCAGCAAGGCTGGAGTAACAGGTTTGCGAGTCATCAACACTTACTTGGTATTTAGAGTCATTACATTAGATGAGATCATGTGGGAAAAGTGTATGTGGGAAGATGCTGGGAGTGAGCCTTGTACCTTCAGCTTTGAGGGGTTGAAAGGCAAAGGATACAGCTAGAAGAGATTTGGCTGACTCTGATATTCAGGAGGGATTCCATTCCCTATGTGCATGCTCAGGAACAAGAGGAGAAAGAAGCAAATGGTGAGGAGGGTCACACAGGAATGAATACTATGCTGAAAAGATTCTAGTTCTGCAGGGTGATGTACCCAGAGTTTGCATTCTGTGTGTTCTGGAGAGATGCCCTAAGGCAGGTACTGTCAATGTGCTCTAACTTTAAGAAGCCCTCTGGTAGGGACCCAAGCCAAGCCCAGTAGAACATCAGTGTTGAAACTGTGCTTTACCCTCTGACTGTCTCAGCAGAGAAACTCTATATATTATTCATCCATTCAACGAAATCCATTCAGCAGGTACTGTCTGTCAGGAACTAGGCCAGGCACATAGGCATGAAGATAAAGAGATAGTCTTCTGAGGCAGAAGGATAAGTAGACATATGACAGTTCCATACAATAAATGATAAAATAATAACTAATATTTACTCAGTGCTGCTCTATGCATCCCCAGGTATTTCTAAGTGCTTTATATATGTTAATTTTTGAGATTCATAAAAACTTAGTGAGCATCAAAAATGGTGCTGAGACACTAGAAATCCACATAAAAAAAGAAAAAATTGGACACCATGCACAAAAATGAATTCGAAGTGGATCATAGGACCAAATATAAGAGCTAAAACTATAAAACTCTTAGAGGAAAACCTAAGAGTAAATCTTCATGACCAAATATAAGAGAGAGCTAAAACTATAAAACTCTTAGAGGAAAACATAAGAGTAAATCTTCTTGACTTTTACTCTTCATGACCAAGAGTAAAAAGCCTTCTTAGGACATCGAAAGCACAAATGACTAAAGAAGACATAGGGAAAGTGTAATAAATAAAAGTTAAAAACTTTTGAGCTTCCAAGGATACCATCAACAAATTAAAAAAAAAAAAACACACAGAATGGAAGAAAACATCTGCAAATCAAATATCTGATAAGGAATTTGCATCCAGAATATACAAAGAACACTTATAACTCAACGATAAAAAGATATAATCCAATTTAAAATGGGCAAAGGAGGCAGCCTGGTGGCTCAGCGGTTTAGTGCTACCTTCAGCCTAGGGTGTGATCCTGGAGAACTGGGATAGGGTCCCATGTCGGGCTCCCTGCATAGAGCCTGCTTCTGCCTCTGCCTCACTCTCTCTCTCTCTCTCATAAATTAATAAAATCTTTTTAAAAGTAAAAAATAAAAGTAAAAATAAAATGGGCAAAGGAAAAATAAATAAATAATAAAATGGGCAAAGGATTTGACTAGACATTTCTCCAAAGATGGCCAATAAGCACACAAGCGATGTTCCACATTATTACTACTATAAAAATGCAAATTAAAGCAATGACATACCACCTCACATCCATTAGTGTGGCTAAAACCAAAAGGACAAGTACTCGAAAGGATAGAGAGAAACTGAACCATTCATGTACTGCTGCTGGGATTGCAAAAAAATGGTGCTACTGCTTTGGAAAATTGCTTGGGTGCAGCTCCTTCCAGGGTTACACACAGTTACCATATGATCCAGAAGTTCCACGCCCAGGTATCCAGATCGACCTCAATTCACAATGGGGTTATGTCTGGATAAATCCACTGTAAGTGAAAAATACTTTAAGTTGAAAATGCATTTAATATACCTAATCTACCAAACATCATAGCTTGGCCTCGCCTACCTTAAATGTGCTCGGAACACTACAGGTAGGAAAAATCATCTAACACAAAATCTGTTTTATAATAAAGTGTTGAATACCTCATGTCATTTATTGAATATAGTAATGAAAGTGGAAAGTAGAATGGCTGTGTTGGTATAGAATGGTGTTATCATTGGTTGCTTACCCTCGTAATCATATATGGCTTACTGGGGGTAGAACTTCCATGGTCTCACCAAAAAAAAAAAAAAAAGGTAACTGTGTGAGATGTTGATTAACTTGACCATGGGAATCTTTCACAGTGTATACGTATTAAATCATCACATTACACACTTCATATATATTACAACTGTTGGTCAGTTATACCTCAGTAGGGCTGAAAACAAGACTGGAGTCAATCACAAAATACCTGTAAATGTTGATGGAGAAATGTAGAACACGCTTTGCTATGGGATAGCTATTGCATTTGTTTTAAAATACGTATGTCCATGAGATACATAAACATGACTTGTGCTTATAAAAGAGAGAACCACTAATACTTTTGATGTAAAATAGAGAAGTCATAAAAAATATCCCCCAAATGGCAGAGATTCAGCTAATATGATCCTTGGAACAATGTTAGATCATAAAATTGTCTATAGTGATTAAAAATAGTAAATATAAAATCAACATACATGACAGCATGCTCCTTAGGACATAATGTTATAATGCAGAATAACACTGGCTGAGAATCTAGGGTAGAACCAATCCACGATTCCCTCTTTGAAGAGAGGAAATGGAACATTTAAAATGATAGTCATCACAATGCAGATTGCGAAACAATGAGCAAGGATATAAAAACCCTGCCTGCAATAAAATCTTCACAATTTGTGCCTTTTCAGACTGTCCTGCTGGGTTCTGGGGGGGGTGGGGGGAGAGCACTACGGTGGTGGAATGAAATGACAGCACCAAGTTTATTGTGTCCTGGTTCCATTTAAAATTACTGTAAAAGACTGAAAATAAAATCTTGCTTATTCAGCACATTTCTTGAGTCAAATATTTTTACTCCTAAGATTCCTGTTTTTTTCATGTTCTGTGCCACATTCTCCACAAAATATTTGCGTCCTAGAAAAGTGCCATCTGTGAGAACAAATGATCCTTTCTGAGAAATTAATAATTATTTTGTTCATTATATTTTTTAAAGATTTATTTATTTATTTTAAAGAGAGAGAGAGCAAGTAGGGGGGAGGGACAGAAGGAAAGGGAGAAAATCCCCAAGCCGACTCCTCACTGAGCGCAGAGCCCAATACTCTGCTCCATCCCAGGATGCTGAGACTATGACCTGAGCTGAAACTAAGAGTAAGACGCTTAACCGACTGGCCACCAAAGCACTCCTGTTTTGTTCATTATTGATCATTCCATTGTTCATGCTTTTTCACATATAAAATTGAGAGTCTCTTTCAATACTTCTTGCAAGGCTTTCTTATGTCTGCCATGGCATAAAAAGGAAATAATCATAATACATAAAAAATTTTGTCAAAAGTTAAATATCTGAAATATTAACATTATTTTGTGTACACATATGTATAAATGCAATTCTATGTAAGGAAAATGTCTGAAAGGAATAATGAGTGCTAATGATAATTATCTTTGGATAATGAAAGTCTCTGAGTGATTATCAAACTTCTTTATAATAGTCTATTTTTTCCAAGTTCCTGCAATAACCCCGTATCATCAAAAAAAACAACAACAAAAGTTCATTTAAGTTTTAAAACTAATAAATCATTTGTAGACAAAATAAGGGAGACTAAATAATTCTACTTCATCTCAAACATTGAGCTTAGCCTGTAAGACCCTATGATCTGAGAGACCAGTAAGGATTGACGTGGCATAGGGCAGGGGAAGGTAGGACAGAGCAGAGCAGGACAGAAATGGAGGCAGTGTTCGAGATTCCACTGTTATTCAAAATTATATATTAATCTTCCAAAGACTGACTGCTGCTTTCCTACAAATCTTCTAGATAAATATTAAACATTTGATTAATTGGTCCAACTAACTCTTTCAGTACATCTGCCCCACCCCTCCCCTGCATACATGTGACACCACTATCAATACCGGCACTACCATCTGACCACCACCATCACAACCCGAGGATTTCACCCTCTTCTCCCATCCTACAGATAAGAAGACTGAGACCCTGGGAAGGTAATTGACTTTCCCAAGGCCACAACATTGATAAAAGGAAGAAAAGAATGTATTCTTAAATTCAGATCTTTACTCCAAGACCCTGCACCATGTCCCCCAAGAGCCTTTATTCTTTGGGTTGATTCTCATCATCATCATCAAAAGTTTCATGCCTTGGAAGCCCTTTAGTTTCCAAGACAGGGACCAAAATTGGGATCTTAATACTTTCCACTACCTAAATCTCTGCCAGGAGGAGAGTCTGTAGTAGAATACAGGGAGTGGGGCATGAGAGAAGTGTCAATGTTTGGTCCTCAATTTATACCTTGGGAATCAGTGATTAGGTGGACAATCAGCTGTGATTAGGACTCTTGACAAGCCTAGTCCCAGTTCTCAGGTTCTGACTCCCCAGGATTCCCTAAATTCATGGAAACTGTTCACAAATTTTGAGTCTGAGTCAAAAAAAAGAACCTTCTTGAGGTTTTCGTGATTTCATCTCTCAGGGCTGGGTTACCAGTTGCTACAAGACCAGGATGACCAGGAGACCCTAGGATGGAATCCATACTAGTCCGTAAAGTGTGATGCTGTCAAAACGAAGCAAAGGCTAAAAGGGACCAGTAGTGGGCAGCCCGGGTGGCTCAGTGGTTTAGCACCACCTTCAGCCCAGGGTGTGATCCTGGAGACCCGGGATCCAGTCCCACGTCGGGCTCCCTGCATGGAGCCTGCTTCTCCCTCTGCCTGTGTCTCTGCCTCTCTTTCTTTCTCTCTCTCATTATCTCTCTCTCTCTGTCTCTCAAGAATAAATAAATAAAATCTTTAAAAAAAAAGGGGGGGGGGGACCAGTAGTGTGAGTCAAAGACAACAACCACAGGGATAGAACCACAGGGATAGAATAGGCCAGCAAGGTCCTCCATGCAAAATCAGTTCACTCTCCAGGGGTGCCTACAAGACAGGCTATAAGACAGGACCTCTGAAGTTGGAGCCAGCATTGAAATGAAGCAAAGGAATGTGACTAGATAGCATAGTTAGGCAGAGCAAAACAGATCAAGGTTTACCCAAAGAAGTAAGCTATTGAGTTTTGGGTAGAGACTGACTGATTTGAACTCTGCGCTCTTAAAGCCATTCTTGATGTAAGAGAACTAGAGCTTCCGGCAGCATCTGCACTCCAGGAAGGGAGAGCCAGGCTCCATGGATGCCTGTGCCAACCATTGCCTCCCAGGAAACTCTAGGGTTCTAAGGTCTTGTTCCATAGAGCAACTGCTGGGCTGCTCCCCAGAGCTGAAGGACATCACATTCTTTATAGCAAAGATACTCTGCAGTGTGTCTTTTTCACTGCTCTAGATTAAAAAAAAAAAAAAAAAAAAGAATGTTATACAGTCTCTGGCTCTTTCCCATCAGCATCCATAAATACTTTAATTCATTGTGCCACAATGAATCTTCCTCACGGTGTTCATTACCCCTCATTCAGATTCTAAAAGGCATTTGCTTGGTTTCAAACAGATTATTTGCACATCTATGTTCACCACAGCATTATTCACAAGAGCCAAAAGGTGGAAGCAACCCAAGTGTCCATCAACAAACGAATGGACAAATAAAACGGGGTCTATACGGACAATGGAATATTATTCTACCTTAACAAAGAAGAAAATTCTGACATCTGCTGCAACGTGAATGAACCTTGACAACATGATGCTTGTGAGATCATCCAGACACGGAAGGGCAAATATTGTGTGATTCTGCTGAAGTGGGGTCCTGAAAGTGGTCAAATTCATGGAGAAAAAAAGTAGACCGGTGGTTGCCAGGGGCTGAGGGGAGGGGGGGGTGGAGAATGGGGCATTTTTGTTTAATGGATAGAGTTTCAGTTGGAGAGGATGAAAAGTTGGAGGCGGATGGTGGCGATGGCTGCATAGCAATGGGAATGTACTAATGCCACAGAAATGTACACTCTACAAAGGCTGAAACGGGGAACTTTCTATTAGATGTATTTCGCCACAATAAAATATATTCTCAAAGCATATTTTCTGAATACAGTAAAGGGGCCTCATCTTTTAAATGCATGCTTCGATTTCAGACATTGCTCTTGGCCTAATAGAAAAATATGTTTTTCTTTCAGAGCACAAAGACTGTCTTCTCTGGTCTCCGCATCTCCCACAGACTGGGCACAAAGGAAATACTTGTTGAATGAATGGGCTTGGTTGTTGTCCTTCTTAAAATAATCTTTACGTGTCACCCTTCTACAAATTGCATTACTGACATATTTTGCTACAGATGCCTTCGAATTTTTGGTTATTTCGGGACACTGAGTTCGTGAGACTTTATATAAATGCTATGATAGCAAACAATAGTGCTTGTGTCTACCTTGGAAATGCTGAGAAGCAATGTGTATGTTGGACACACAAAGACGTCTTCAGTCTTGTTCTCTGGAGCCCTGAAAATCTGGCCTTGCTGCTAAAGGCCAGAGATTATTTTCCCAAAAAATAACAGATTAGTAGAATCTCGGCTTGCAATAATGCATGTAACAAAAGCAGATAATATAAAAAAATGTTATTGATTCACATAAATACAGTCATCGGCTTTAATTTAAGACTTGCAGCTGTTCTCCCAGTTTCCTTATGGATTTTTCTGTTACAGTACAAAGGAATTAGAATCTAAATGCTTCCCAATTCTAAACCTTTGGACCTATTTTTCTCCTCCATTGGAAACTTTTCAGCAATAAGGACAATAGTTTCCTTGAATCTGACCCCTACAGAGTAGAAGGGATCCTGCTTCTGGTGATGACCCAAATCACAGTACATCCAAGGAGTTTGTCAGCCATCCACCTCTGTCCTAATCTGATATCCTAGGAAAACTATAGTGCTCCTTGGAGGCAGAAATCCATGTTGCTCTCAAAACTATTGTACCTTAGGGGCACCTGGCTGGCTCAGTTGGAAGAGTGTGTGGCTCTTGATCTCAGAGTTGTGAGTTTGAGCCCCACGTTGGGTGTAGAGATTACTTAAATAAATAAACCTTTTTTTTTTTAGATTTTGTTTATTTATTCATGAGACACACAGAGAGAGAGAGAGGCAGAGAGACACAGGCAGAGGGAGGAGCAGGCGCCATGCAGGGAGCCTGATGTGGGACTTGATCCCAGGTCTCCAGGATCAGGCCCTGGACTGAAGGCAGCACCAAACCGCTGAGCCACCAGGGCTGCCCTAAATAAATAAACTTTTAAAAAAAACCTATTGCAGTTTAGTTCTGATGTAAGTGATATAATCATCTAATGACAAAGGAATGGTCTCTCATTTTAAAAAATCACCTTGAGCAATATGGAGAATGAATACTGTTCTGTAAATATTGTATCTTAAATAGTTTACTCAACCTCTTCTAAAAAATGATTTATTTTTGCTAAAAGAAAAATAAGAGTCCTTAAAAACCACTGCCACCCCTTAGAGTTCTCTATCACCCCAGACTTGGGTTTCTACCACTATAGTTCAGGATTAGTATTATTTATAGTTAAAAGACATGTCAGCTCAGCTTACTAAAATTCAAAATGCATTCAGTTGCCCACTGCTAAAGCCCAGTTTCAAAAGCTTTTACCTGTTACCAAGGCCGACCATCCAAACCCCTGGAACTTAGATTCATTACAAGCCTGTGCTGGAGGCCAGCCGCGTGAACAGCCACCTAAAGCTACGTCCTGGCTCACTCCCTGCTGCACAATTCTGACCTGATTTCAAAGGTTTGGTTCCCTCCCAACTCTCTGCCCATGCAAGCCCTCATTCTTGTGACTTTTAAAATCTTGAGATTGGCCCTCTTCACTTGAGTAGACCACATAAGAGTCGTCAGCGATACAGGCCGTAAGTCCATAGGAATTCAGAATAGGAGGCCATCCGTGACATTAAGGGATGTCAAAACCAAACAGTGTTATCAAAGATAGATGGAAACGCCCCAATATCATGTATTTGAGACGTATAAAATTTGCAGCAAAACATCATAAATAGATAATGCTGGACAACTGTGTCTGATTAATTTCCATTCTAGAATTCTCTCCACACCAGGGTCAAATGTGAACTAGTAGTACTTGGTAATGGGCACTTAAGCGCTTAACTATTTTGTATCCTTGTAACTGGGGTATATATACGTTCCGTGGCAGATTTCTGGAATGTATAGATTCTACTTTCATATCCCCAGTGCACATAGCTGGGAGATATATACCTAGACTTCCATATCTAGATGTTCAATAAACTCTTGTTCTGATGTAAAAGAATATGGCAGCAATCAGCTCTCTCTACTAAAAATTGTAGAAAATGTGAAGGCTAGTCATTACATCAGTGGACTGGAAAAAATCACCGAAGGGTCTGAATTTATAAGACAATGTTCACTGCTGATCCAGTTTCTAGTAGCCATAGATAGTCCTACAGGCATAGAAATAATGAATGTTTGCATTAATAAGTAATCTAGTTAATTATAACAAGACAATGCTTTCCTGTCTTCAATAAATATTTATTGAGTGCCTACCACTCACCAGGGAGGAACAAAACAGACACAAATCCCTATCCCTGTGGAGTTTACATCGCTGTGAGGGAAACAAATGATAAAAAAAAAAAAAAAATTTTAAGTGTAAGACAGACAGTGGTAATGCTGAGGAGAGCAAGCGGGGCAGGGAATGGTAGTACAGAGAATGGCGGTTTACAGTGGACACGACAATGCCTGGAGCAAGGAGGGAGTGAGCCATCCACACATCTGGGGAAAAATTTTCCAAGCAGAAGGGTCATCTAATGCACAGGCTCTGAGGAAGACACACACCTGGTTTATTCAAGGTACACCAAGGAAGCCAAAGTGACCAGAGCAGTGTGAGAAGTGGATAGAGTAGCAGAAATAACTATCCTAGCAAACAAAATCCTAAAGGATTTCTATTCATTATGAAAATTTAGGCTTTTTCTTAAGGATGAAAAGCAAGTGGAGAATTTTGAAAGACATGTGACATGATATGACATATTTTTTTATTTTTTTAAAGATTTTTTTTATTTATTTAAGACAGAGTATGTGTGAGCGAGGGAAGGACAGGAGAGAGATAAGGGGAAGCAGACTCCCTGCTGAGCACAGAGCCCAACATGGGGCTCAATCCCACAACCCTGAGACCTGTAAGCCCAAACCAAGTGCGGATGCTCAACTGACTGAGCCACCCAGGCGCCCCATAGCTTATATTTTTAAAGGAGCCTGCTGGCTGCCACGCTGAATATAGACCAAAGGCAAATGAGCATAGAAGCTACAAAACCAGTTAGAGGCCATTGCAATAACCCAAGCAAGACGCAGTAGTGGCTTGCACCAGAGTAGGGGCAGTGGGGGTGGTGATAAATGGTGGAACTACAGATTCATTTCAAAAGCTGTTGACAACTCTAACCCTGATTTGTTCAAACTCTTTTGTGGGGGCCAACTTTCAATAGATTGCAGTGGAGAAGGAGCTGCTTGCTGCATATGAAACCTCAACCCAGCAGCAGTTTATCTAAACATCGATTCAGCACCTAGTTCAATAGTTTAACATCAGGGTTGCGGAGTGACTGTGTGTGGAATGTAAAGTAAAAAGCTTTGTCCAGAGCAACTGGAAGAATGGCGTTGCCATCTGCTGACACAGGGGAGGGAAAAAGTGGTGAGAGAAGCATGTTGAAGTCAGAGAGTATCAGGAGCTCAGTTTGAAATAGGATGAGTTGGAAATGCCTATTAGACACCCGGGTGGATGTCTCCAGAAGGAATGTAGGATGTAGATCAGAGATACAGTCTGAAGAGCAGACCACTTAGACCAAGCTCTAGAAGCAGAGCCTGCGTGAGTTCTTGCACAAGTGATTTACGACTAAGTGCTTTCTGGAGAAAACTGTAGGGAATTAAGAGACACAAGATAGGGCAGGGGACACAACTAGACCAAAAAGCACAAAGATTAATCTAGACTTGCTTTGATATTATGGGGAGATCTGGAGTGTAGATTGTTAGATACTTGAACCCTAAATCCTGTCAAATCTTTTTTACCAAAAGTGGCAATTCTTCCTCTCTTACCTGAGGAAACTGGTCAGCCTTCCCTGCAGAGGCTGCAATGGATTCCCCTCTACTAGCTTCCTTGCAAGGCACTGATAATCCTACTAATGACTCCGTTTCCCCTCATTGCTTCCAGATCTATATAATCAGACTCAAGGCCCAGCAGGTCCAACAGGGTAAGATGCAAGTTGTGATCAGTGAGAAGGTGTGATATACCCCAAAATCCCAGGGAGCATTGCTGCATCAAAGCGTGCATGCATTTATACTAAATGTGACAGATATAGCCAAATTCCCTCTATAAAAATTATACTAACTTATACTCCCATCTACAATGTGTAAGAGAATGTATCTCCCCAATAATTTAGTAAATAAGTAGTTTCAATGTTTAGCAGTTTTCCAAAATGGATAGTCTCAGTATATTCTTAATTTGTATTTCTCTCTCTTTTTTAAGATTTTATTTACTTATTCATGAGAGACAGAAACAGAAGCAGAGACACAGGCAGAGGGAGAAGCAGGCTCCCCAAGGGATCCCAGGACCACGATCCCAGGACCCCGGGATCACAACTTAGGCCAAAGGCAGAGGTTCAACCACTGAGCCACCCAGGCATCTCTAATTTGTATTTCTCTTATTATAAATTAGCTCAACTACCTTTCCTGTGTTTAAGAATCATTTATATTTCCCCTTTTCTGTGAATTATATATTCGTAGTATTTGCCTTTTCTGTTTTTCTTTTGGGTTGTGGATCTTGTTCTCATCATTTCTAAGAATCCTTTACATATTAGAGATTAAACTTTCATTATGAATGCAGATATTTCCCAGCTTGCTATATTTTTGGTAAGTGTCCTCTAGATTTTCACTATGGAGAAATTTTAAAATTGTCATTGATCAATCTTTTGTGAGTGTAAAAGACTTTCTGTACCCAAAGGGTTTGTTTAAGATTTTATTTATTTTGAGAGAGGAAGGAGAGACTGCACATGAACAGGGGTGAAGGAGGGAGGGAGGGAGATAGAGAATCTCAAGCAGACTCCATGCTGAGCATGGACCCCAATGCAAGACTTGATCTCACCACCATGAGATCATGACCTGAGCTGAAATCAAGACACAGACACTTAAATGACTGAGCCACCCAGGTGCCCTAGCCATACCCCAAGGTTTTAAAAGAACCTTCATCCACTCTTAACTCTGGGAAACGAACTAAGGGTGGTGGAAGGGGAGGAGGGCAGGTGGTGGGGGTGACTGCGTGGTGGGCACTGAGGGGGGCACTTGACGGGATGAGCACTGGGTGTTATTCTGTATGTTGGCAAATTGAACACCAATAAAAAAATAAATTTATTATTAAAAAAAAAAGAAACTTCATCCTCCCACTTTTTTCTAGTAGTTGTTTTTTTTAACATTAAATATTTAATCCATTTGGACCTCATCCTGGTATACAGCTTGAGGTATGGCAACACTTTTTTTTTTCAGAGCTATCCTGTTACCTCAGTATCAGCTACTGAATAATCCATTTGCTTCTGTCTGAAATATTATTTTCATTTGTACTGAATTTAAACTAAATTCCCATATTGTATGTGTTTGTTTTCTAGACTACTTATTTGACTGGGGCACAACTACAAACACTTAGATTTTGAGGTTCACACTATATATCAATGTATGATAGAGCTTGTCTACTTTCATTGTTTTCTTCTTTGGCTCCTTCCAACTTCCATAATAATCTCTGAATATGTTAGTCTTATTTTTATAGGTTTAAAAAGAGGCAGTAAGTTGGCATTTTTATAGGCCTTCTATTAAATTAAATTAAGAGGGGTACCTGGGTGGCACAATTAAGTGTCCGACTCTTGGTTTTGGCCTAGGTTGGGATCTCAGGGTTGTGAGATTGAGCCCCATGTGGAGCTTTGTGCTCAGTGGGGAGTTGGCTTGTGAATCCCTCTCTCCCTCTTCCTCTGCCCCTACCCCCTGCTCACCCCCACTCAAATAAATAAATAAATCTTTTAAAAAAAAAGAAATTAAAGGTAACCAACCAAGGTATTTTTAGGGGGCACCTGGATGGCTCAGTCGGTTAAAGGGCCCCCTTTAGCTGAGGTCATGATCCTGAGGTCCCGGGATGGAGTCCTACATCAAGCTCCCTGCTCAGTGGGGAGTCTGCTTCTCCCTGTGCTCCTCCCCTCCTTGTGTGCTCTCATGCTCTCTCTCTCACAAAAATAAATTAATAAAATCTTTTTTAAAAAAAGGAATATGGTATTTTTTTAAAGATTTATTTTTTTGAGAGAGCAAATTTGCTCATGCATAGTGGAGGAGGGGGGCAGAGGAGAAAATCTTAAAGCAAGACTCCCTGCTGAGTGGGGAGCCAGACAAGGGCCAATCTCACAACCCAGGAGATCATGACCTGAGCCAAAACCAAGAGTCAGATGCTTAACCAACTAAGCTACCTTGGCCCCCTAAGAATATGGTATTATATTCCATTCATTCATGTCTTCTGGAGTGTTCTAAAGCTTCCATAATGCAGGTCTTATACATTTCTTTAAAATACTCCAGGTATTTTGTCTTTTTGTTATTATTGCAGATAGAATTTTTTCTTTCATTCTATTTCCTAACTGGTGATTATTTGTGTATATTAGAATATATCATCTTCTATATATATTTATTTTGCTCCACACTAACTTACAAAATTCTTATTGTTCTATAGTAGTTCTTTTTTTTTTATTGGAGTTCAATTTGCCAACATATAGCATAACACCCAGTGCTCATCCCATCAAGTACCCCCCTCAGTGCCTGTCACCCAGTCACCCCCACCCACGTCCCTTTCCACCACCCCTTTCCCAGAGTTAGGAGTCTCTCATGTTCTGTCTCCCTTTCTAATATTTCCCACTCATTTTTTCTCCTTCTATGGTAGTTCTTATGTTGATTTTTCAACTATACCAACATATACTTTTCAACTATACAAACATATTTTTACATCCTATTTCCAATGTCTTTAACTAATTTATTTCTCTTGATTACATTAGGTATTGTCACCATTAACATGTCAATAGTGGCAGTAGTACTCATTCTTTTAAATCCTTGAGTTTTGTAAAAGATGCCATATTCATCAAGTATGATGAAGCTTTTGGGTTGAGATACATTTTTCATGTTATTGAATATATGTTATAGAGTATTTTATCAAAGAATAGTATTAGATTTTTCAATTGTCTTTTAGTATTTTTGAAGGCTTATTATATGAATTTTCCTTTAGATTAATAAAATTGGTTATATTGATGGATTTCCTAATATTGAATCACACTTAAAATTCCTAGATTAAACTCTACTTGGTGATACTATAACATTTACTGCACTATTGGACTTTGCTTTCTGATTTTTTTTCTTTTTAGGATTTTATATGCATAAGTGAGAGTGAGTTGCAGTTCTTTATTTTATGCAATTTTTTGTTAGCTCAGTTTTCATGACTATTCCACTGGTATTTGCAAAGAAGTTGTGTTCTCTGGGTGTGTACAGAGTTTAATGTCTCTATCAATAAAAGCTAATTTATTTGGTTATACTTATTTTTTCTTTGTTTGACAAAGATAGTCTTTTGCTTTTAGTGATTCTGTTCAAATTTTCTTGCATTTCCTGTAATTTCTGCGTTATAAATGTGGCTGCTATGTTGTCATATAGATATTCATACTAACTCTATCCTAATTTTGTATTTTACCCCTTAACATTAAAAATTTATTATCCCATTTGATCATTTGAGGTATGAATTCCTTCTGTTTGGATTTAATGGACATTATCATTCTTTTAATTTTAAACTTTCTCTTTCTTATGAATCTTTTATTTTTATTTAATTTTATATTCCATATGTTTCACATTAGTTCTAGCACATTATTTTACTTTCTATATTTTATTTATAAAGATTTACGGGGGGATGATTATTCTGTTTGTATTTGTTGTATGTTTCTTCATTTTTGTTTGTTTGGTTCTATTAATTGTAAAAAGTTTATTTTTCTGTTTTACTGCCTACCTTGATAATTATAATTTTATGTGATTTTCTTAGTCCTGTTTCTTTGGACCACATCTATTGGTTACCACCTATGAGCAATAATGAAAAACATAATCTTTTAAAAAGATTTTAGTTATCTATTTATTCATGAGAGACACACAGAGAGAGGCAGAGACATAGGCAGAGGGAGAAGCAGATTCCCTGCTGAGTAGGGAGCCCAAGACAGGGCTCAGTCCCAGGATCTGGGATCATGATCTGAGCTGAGGGCAGACACCCAACCCACTGAGCCACACAGGTGCCTCTCAAATAAATAAATAAATAAATCTTTTTTTTTTTAAGTTTTGAAATTTTCTGCAGTCAAAAGTATGCCAATTACTTACCAATTACTTCTATTACAACTTGATATTTCAAGTTTTACTAAGAAGGTCTCTTTTAGGCACCTGGGTGGCTCAGTTGGTTGTGTCCAGCTTTTGATTTCAGTTCAGGTCGTGATCTCAGGGTCCTGGGATGAAGCCCTGCATCAGACTCCATGCTCAGCAGGAAGTCTGTTTGAGGATTCTCTTTCTCCCCCTCTCCCTCCCCCCAACTGTGTCTTCTCTCTCTCTCTCTCTCTCTCAAATAAATAATGAAATATTTAAAAAAAAAAAAAAAGGTCTAAGAAAACAGGGCTTTTCTGGACTGTGGAAGCTGAGGGTATGTACATATTCTACAACGTCATACAAAAAGGTGGGGGAGAGAACAGTCAACATTTCTGTAACATTTAATGGCAGTATTTCATAAAATAAACTAACAAAAATTTAATTATCAAAAAACGGAGGTTTAAAAGAAATTAAATAACATTTGGGCTAAAATAATCTATCTGTAATTTAGGATAAAATGACAGCTCTAATATTTTTGTTTTTCCAACCGTAGTACCAATATACTGCAACTATGAAATGACAATTTTTTTTCTCACTGATTAAAGATGTCTTTCTTATCGTATATAATTTTCCATGTAACTATTATCTGGAGCATGTATTGATGCATTTATCTATCCCTGCATCAATACCACACTGTCTTAAAGACTAAGGCACTAAGGAATTATTGTTCCATCATTCATTGACCATGAGACCTAAGTAAACTTCTCTGAGCCTCAGGTTCTACTTTGCAGTGTTGTTTTCAGAATTAAAAATATAAGGGATATAAGTAAATAAATTCCCTAGCCCCATGCCTCACATGAAATAGGTATTCATAAATGATTATTATTAATATCATCGTAATGCATGATGAAATTGGACTACAGGCAAAAGTTAATAATAATAAGCTAACTATGCATTTAAAAAATACAACAAACCCTGCTACTCTTTTATGTTTCCCTGTGTGTTCAAGCTCTAGAAGAACTAGTCCCTGTGGGGAGATCATTCAGATTCCGGTAGATGTTCTGTTCTCCTAGGCTAACAATGTGAAAAGAGGAAGGAACAAAGATTAGCTTATACAGGGTGCTTTGGAAAGGGAGACTGGGTCAGAAACAAAGAGAAGTGGAACTTCACTGAGATTCCCATAGGAAGGAGCTAAGCTAGTCATTCACAGTTGCTTAGCAACATGTAAATGCACAAGAAAGAAGCAAGGTAAAGCCATCACAAAATCAGGCACATCTTACTCTCTCACCCATTTATTATTTCTACACTGAGCATTAGTCAAAGAGAAACAGAATATCAGTTTGACCTCCAAAAATAAGCTGGCCAGATAGTGAAGGAGATATAGGTCAAACATCAGCATAAAATGTAGTAGGTAGCCCAGGAATAAATATGCAGACAAAATCCTTGTGCTTATGGCTGCATTCAAGGCGCAACAGAATTATTCTTGCAGTGTATCAAGTATTTATAAGTGCTTCAGGGGACACATAGAAGAGGACAAGGAAGCCCAGGCTTTCAAACACTTTAAAATAGGGGCACCTGGGTGGCTTAGTGGTTGAGTATCTGCCTTTGGCTCAGGTCATGATCCCCAGATCCAGGGATGGAGGCGCACATCAGGCTCCATGCAGGGAGCCTGCTTCTCCCTCTGCCTATGTCTCTGCCTCTCTCTGTGTGTCTTTCATGAATAAATAAAATCTAAAAAAAACTCAAAACACATTAAAATATACCAGGAAAGGATGATTCAGTTGGTTAAGCATCTGATTCTTGCTTTCAGCTCAGGTCATGATCTCAGGGTCATGAGATCAAGCCCCACATCAGGCTCCATGCTCAGCATGGAGTTTGCTTGGGATTCTCTGCCTCTCTTCTCCTTCTGCCCCTCTCCCCACTCATTGTCTCTCTCTCTCTCTCAAATAAATAAGTAAAATCTTTTTAAAAGAATAAATAATTCTTTCTTTTTAAAAGAAATAAAATATACTAGGGAGAATAAAACATGAATATAGATCATTCCACCACAAAGCAGATTTCATCTCATGATTGAGGAATACCTCATTTATATGTCCTCAAAGGTCAGAGAGAACAAAGCTTGGAGGCTAGCAAGCCAGAAAAGATTCCCTGAAGAGGAGCCATTTGAATTAACCTTTAACAGTTAAATAGGGGAGAAAACTAAATAGGATTTTCATAGTAGATGTGGAGATCAAAGAACACATTTCAGTATGCCAGGAAGGAAGCTCCAGGCATGTTGGGAACAAGGATAATCCAGATTTCAATACAAAATAGAATTCTACTACAACAGACACAGAGAAAGATGAAATTATTGCCATATTTGGAGGTCTGTGAATACTAGGTTTAGGGACCCATGCTTCATTTCTAGGCATGAGAGCCAGTGAGAGTGTGGGTGGAATGGCTAGTTATGCCTTCAGGGGATGAATCCGGTAATAGTAGTTTTGATTGAGAGGGGGAGGAGAGTGTAATGGAGCAAGTGGTGAAGAAGAAATTTTAGCAGTTCTGTATTATAATAATACAGATATTATTACAGATATTATAAAATTATTATAATAATTTTAGCAGGAGGACAGTCTAATCTGTACTAGAATCCACAGGAATGGGAAGAAGGGCACAGACAATAGAGACTGCAGAGGTAGCAACTGAAGACAAGTTACTGATTAGATTCAAAGGCTCAGCAGAGACGGGGAGTGAAAATTATCTAAGAGGTGGTAAGCCTGATTTACTGGATATAAATAATAGAAGAAATAGATCCAACTGAGCAGTAAAGGGAGCTGGTGGGAGGAAGGACAAGGGAAAGGACAACCATTTGAACTCGCCAAGTTTAAAATGTTCATGGTACCATCAAGTGGCAATGCCTTCAAATGGAAGAAAACAGAGATTTGGAGTTCTGAGGGAGGTCAAGGTTTTGATGACTGATTATTTGCACAAAGGTCACAACTGAAGCTGTAAACACAAAAGGAAAAGGAGCAGATGAATCCCCGAGAAAGAGGAGGGCTGGCTAAAGGAAGAGCCAGAGGGCAGGAGGATGACCAGGTAGTGGAGACACAAGACAAAAAGCAGAGCAGGGAGGAGAACCCAGGGCAGCAACACAGGACTTTCAGGAAGACCTACAGATGGGCAATTATGCATGGTGCTCATTTTCTCTTTTTAAAAATCTATTAAGATCAGGTTTTATTTTTATAGAAGTATTTTTAATCAGTTTTTTTTTAAAGAAATCACTTATTATCAAAAGAATATCAAATACAATAGAGATTTAAGATGAGCCCTAATAGGGCACCTGGCTGGCTCAGTCAGAAGAGCCAGTGACTCTTGATCTTGGGGTTGTGAGTTTGAGCTCCACACTGGGTGTAAAGTGTTGCTTAAATAAATTAAAAAGAAGATGGGGGCTGAGGATAACATCACATTTAGGGATTCGGAACTCCTGTGTATCCTTTAGAAATACACTTGAGGGGTGCCTGGGTGGCTCAGTCTATTAGGAGTCTACATTTGGCTCAGGTCATGATCCCAGGGTCCTGGGATCGAGCCCCACATTAGGCTCTCTGCTTGGCAGGGAACCTGCTTCTCCCTCTCCCTCTGCCTTCTTGTGTTCCTTCTTTCTTTCTTTCTTTCTTTCTTTCTTTCTTTCTTTCTCTCTTTCTTTCTTTCTTCTTTCTTTCTTTCTTTCTTTCTTTCTTTCTTTCTTTCTTTCTTTCTTTCCTTTCTTTCTTTTTCTTTCTTTCTCTCTCTCTTTCTGATAGATAAATAAATAAATAAATAAATAAATAAATAAATAAATAATCTTTTTCTAAAAAAGAAAGAAACACATTTGAACAGAACAGGGGAACAGAAGAGAATTGTAAAGGATCATGGCGGGGGAGCAAGTGACTAGCAAAATAGCCACTTGAGGGGGTAAAACGGTAAAAGGGTTCAAGAAAGAAGAGACATATTTGTTGAGGAAAGTAAGGGTAATGAAGAGGGAAAGGTTGAAGATTCATGTAGAATTGGGAATCCTTGACTGAGCAGGGCATAGAAAAGAAGCAAAGAGAGCCATGAAAAGCCAAGAATATGTCTTCTAGAAAACCTGTCTTCTAATGAAAAAGAGGAGATGAGGCTGAAAGGCTTTAAAGCAAATAGAGGGAAGGTTTGGGACCTTAGTTTGAAGGATTCAAGAGCTTAAAGAAGGTTTGAGAAGATTTGTTGAAGGTGGAAAAGCAGCCTGCATTCTTCACCAAACCAAACCCAAGTCTTTTCTTCTAAATTCTTGTCAGATAGATATAGATGAACCTCCCCCACATCAAAAATTTCAGTAGGTCCTCATATCAGCATAAACTAAGTCATGTCTGGGTTCATGGACCTTAACATTGACAAAACCGGCTGACAGAGTAGGCTACTGCAGAGACATAAGCAATATATAAATCATAAACCGTAGGTTTCACAAGGATCTCCAAAGGTCATCTGCAAATACACAAACCCCAGATAACACACACTGCCACGCACATGTACAAATGGACCATGCTCTGTGAAGAGAGTTCAGACACCAGGAACTCTTGCACACAAGACAGAAAGCTTCCCTGCAACAGATGGCTGGAAAACAGTGAAGTGATTAAAAAAAGAAAGAAAGGAAAGGAAAAAGAAAAGTGCTTTACAGCATGAAACCAGAGGAGAATTGAGGTTCCAAATATCTTCTCCAGTCTGACTCAACAGATAAAAATTGAATGATGTGTCAGGATCCTTGCATCCAGTTTCCAGAAGGATAATTTTAAACTCCAAGAGATTGATCACAGGGAAAATAAAAGTTTCCGGATTCTTTGGCCACATGAAGTCCCACAGGGAACAAGCTGCATTAGCCACACGCTTGCTGAGTGTAAATCAGTGACGCTAGCCCATTATCTCCAGATCTTCTGTCTCACCTTGAAATCCTATTTCATTGAAGTTATTCTCCTCATCATTAAATGTATTGGAGAGGAAAAGAGCATTAAAAGTGGAGAAGAGATTTAAAGAAGCCATGTCCCATTGCACCATGTCCTCTGCGGTAGAGTCTCTGCAGTTTTTCATTAATTGCAACTCAAGATACTCAGCACCCTGCTTAGCGGCCCCCCTCCAGCACACCTCGCAGCCTGGGGTTGCTCAAGAGCAGTGATGGGGTGGGCCGCTGTGCACAGATAAATCACTGCCTGCCACACCCAGCACCTACATTCCAAGATGGAAAAACACCTGCAGCGCTAAGCACCAATGACAGAAGAATAGGAGGTGAGAAGGATACCAAAGGAGATGAGAGCCAGGAGAACCTGGGTGTGTGCCCGGGCCCTGGGGTCACAAAGGCCACAATGGAGAGCAGGGCCTTCTTAGTGTGTCTTTCCAGAGACATGAGCAAAGCCATACCAACAAGAAAGACAACAGCAAAGACTGTCCAGGTAACAAGTTTTAAAGAGAAGAAATAGGCTTCCAAGATTGCAACCTTCTCCTTAAAAAGTAGGGATATGGGGCATCCTGGGTGGCTCGGTGATTGAGCATCTGCCTTTGGCTCGAGTCATGATCCTGGAATCATGATCGAGTCCCACATCCAGCTCCCCATGGGGAGCTTGCTCCTTCTGCCTTTGTCTCTGCCTCTCTCTCTGTCTCTCATGAATAAATAAATAAAATCTTTTTTAAAAATAGGGCTGTAAGCTCTGATTGCCTATGAAAATAGGTGCTCAAGCTGGAGCCCCACAGAACTGAGCAGCATCCATGGAACCAACCCAGACACCTTCTGTTTTAGCCAGAAAAGATGGGGAGGATGAATGACGGTTGCGGGTTTTCACGCAACAGAAGGCACCCAGCTAGGTGAAGAACCATAAGGTGGCAGTGTTCAACAAGTCCCACTGGGAGGCCAGCAACTGCAATACGGGATTGTATGGGAAGGCCCCTGGATACAGGAAAATATAAATGCTCTTCCGTCTCACCACCCACTGCAGACAGAGGCAAGAGGCCCCCAGGCTGACTAATAATTTATCACAAGGCTAACAGTGTTCTCCGTAGCAGCCACACCATGCCCAGGGCTATAGTGATGAAGCTATTGGTCCCTGCTGCCACCAGGAACAAAAAATAAGACAAAATGATAGCCAGGGTGATGGGTCTCTAAACAGTCACTGGAGATTCTGGAATCGTGTCATCTCCATTCATCAATCCCATGGATGAAGATGGGTCTCAAGACTTCAAGGTCTATTCCTGTTGGGTGGCTCTGGAAGGTCCTGCATGACGTTTGCCCCTCCAGTTGCCTCCAAGTGTAGAGGACAAAGTAGAGGACATGGGCTGTCTCCTGAGGGTACAGAAGCTTCTCCTTCTTAGAACAGATGCAAATATTGGTAAAGCTCAGTTTCAAAAGGCTCCCTGCCTGCCCCTGAATTTGCCTGCCCTTCCTCTGCCTACTTTCTGCCCATGTCAACATCGGTGTAAATAATATATCAGGCAGGCACTGGCACGTGGCGATCCCCTACGCTGGAGGGTCTAATTCTCTAAGCTACATGGCGCACACCTGCTGGCAGCTCTGTGACGCAACCTTCACCAACAGTCAGAGCTCACATCCATTGGTTGGCTGTCATTCCAGACATTGTTCTAAGTGTTTTCCATTGTGTTGTTCCCACCATGACCCTATGAAGTAGATGCTTTTGGAATACTCCCCTGATAGAAAAATGAGCTAAACCTCTCCTACAAGAGGTTAGTTCAAGTCCTATAACTTGCTGTGACAATCAGCACCAAAAAGAACCAAAAAGAATCAGCACCTATATATTATCAGGCAGGTGACTTTTTTATAATCAATCAATCTTTATTTATTTTTTATTTATTCAGAGAGAGAGAGAGAGAGAGAGAGGCAGAGGGAGAAGCAGTCTCCATGTGGGGAGCCCGACATGGGACTCGATCCTGGATCTCCAGGATCACACCCCGGGATGCAGGCAGCTCTAAACCCCTGTGCCACCGGGGCTGCCCGGCAGGTGCCTTTTTTGTTACAACATTTGATAATTTGTGACCTTAAAAGTAGGATTTCCTGGAGGAATCGCTACCAGGGACAAGAAGCCCCCAGGCTGGCTAATAATTTATCAATGGGATGTGGCAAAAAAGAACCCGGGACAAGAACTCATTGTGAGTTACTGGGTACATTGTTTAGCCCCTCTGTGCCTCAATTTCTCCATCTGTAAGATGCAAAAAGTGTCATCTGTTCTTTTTTTCTTTCTTCTTTTTTTCTTTTTTTAAGTTTTAAGCCTATGCCCAGCAGAGGGCTCAAACTCACAACCCCCAGATGGAGAATTGCATGCTCTTCCAACTGTGCCAGCCAGTACCCCAAGTACTAACTGTTCTAATTCAAGATTGAACTAGAATCTGAGACTAGAATCTCAGTCTTTAGGGTGAAAGAAAACGTTAAAATAATTTTATAGAATAAAGAAACGAGGCCTCAAATTATAGACTAAGAGTCCTAGCTAAGGTCATAGCTACAGGAGGAAAAACCAAGACGCAAACTGATTCCAGGACCAGAGATCTCCGCCATAGTTCGCAACACATCCTTTACTCTGATCTCCTTCATCTCCAGCTGAAGTCAGAGGCCAGATTTTGAGACTTTTCACAATCACTATCTACAGATCTTCAGGCTAGTCACTTAAACTTTCACCTATAAGACATATGGATCACGAATACATGTGGGTATATATCTATACTATTCGTACAGCATAAGAAAGAATTATGGTGACGATGACAACTGTTATTATAATAACTACCTGTCATTCCATCCATCCTGTGGAGGGACAAGTAGTCCTAGGAGAATTTAGGAGAGCATCAGGGATGCAGTAGAGGTCAGAACACCAAATCCTGGACCATCCACTTTAACCAGAGGAAGGCAGAGTAAGCAAAGGTTTTGTTTTTCATAGGCATGATGTTCAAGGAGTCCAAAAAAATCAGCAATTAGGTGAATACTTACTTACCTAGGTGAGTGATAAGCAGATTAATGTGTCTACAGGCAGACAGGCAAACAGAAATGTTGGGGGGTCATATATGGCAATATTGAAGGCTCAAGATCAAGTTAACATGAGAATGAGGGAGAATTTTGTAGTACATTCCTGTTCTGGCCAGCACCATATCCTACCAGTTTCATGCATACAACCCCATGAAGAAAGAACAGAGTCCATAAAACATAGCATCTCTTTCCAGTTCCCAGTCCACCTGGGACAAAAATCCAGGTGGAATTATTCTTCTAACACAGAGCCCTTGCTATGGTGACTACCGTGTTCCTGGAGAAAGGAGAGATGGCAAACTAAGGTATTTTTTCATCTTGCCTTTCTGTGAGGATGCAAATCTTCAGGATATAGAGTTCCCAACTGCTCTCTTCCTTGGCGTTGTTCCTCTGGCTGACATTTGGCCATTTCCTACTGGACCTTGGAACAATGGAGCAAACTTTGAGCTCCTAGCTCTGGAGTTTGGCCAGCCACAAACCTCTCAGTATGGAAGCTCATCCTTCCCATCCACCTTCTACATCTCTGATGGCTTGTACATTGGCAAGATGTGTGCTAGCCTCCAATTCATTCAACAGCAATTTATGAGGCATCCCCTATGTCATAAGAGCCCTGTGAAAAGCACCAGGGCTATAGCAGGGAACTAGGCAACTACCCTCAAAGTGTCTTCACACACCAATCATAAACCAGAACATCAACTGGCCACAAACTATGTGCAGCTTAAGCTACTCCAAAAAGGTAATTAACCATTTGTATTTAAATATGCAATGTGTTTTATAGTGATTCTTTTGTTTGTGCTTTTTATGTGTTTGCTCCATTTTACTTCCTCTTTTTCAGATTTATCTCCTCAGGCGGAAGCCAAATCTGAGAATTTTGAGTTTTCACAGCTGGTCTTGATATGTGTAACAGTGGGGATGGTACAGGTAGGAATCTGGAGTAGATTCTCTATGTGGAAAACATGTACCTCAAGAACTCTCTCTGAGAGAGATAAAGTGGGAGGACTTCCTACCTGCGGTTGGAAAGGTTATGTGGCATCCTATTCATACCTCCAAGAATTCTGAGAAGAGCTCAGTTGGAGTAGCAGTAGAAGAGCCCTCATTGTGGGATGAACAAAGACGCTGTCTTGTATGTGGCAAGGAAGGAGCCATGGGTCAGTAAAGGAGCTGCAACTGCCATTATGTCTAGGGAACAATCAGACAAGTTGGGCTACAGCAGAGGGAATGGTGACATATCCGGCTGAATAGGCAGGCTGGGAAGAGTTCACAGAAAGCCTTGAAAGTCAAGATGAGATACTGGGTTATGTTTCTGGTCGAGATGGAGCCACCAAGTGTTTGGGGCTAAAACCTAGGAAAAGGTTAAGAACATCAACCAATCAAGAAGTCCTAAGATAAGTCCATTAGACCTGGCATAACTCAAAGGGCTGTGAACATGTTGCAGGATATGAGCCACATCAGGGGCAGCCCGGGTGGCTCAACAGTTTAGCGCCACCTTCGGCCCAGGGCCTAATCCTGGAGACCCAAGATCAAGTCCCACGTCAGGGACCTTGCATGGAGCTTGCTTCTCCCTCTGCCTCTCTCTCTCTGTGTGTGTCTCTCATGAATAAATAAAATCTTTTTAAACATTTTTAAAAAGAGTTACATCACCATCCTCTCCCCACCCAAGACATTCAGTATAATTCTGAAACTCTATTGTACCAAGAAAGAGTAGGCAAGGAAATGCAATCTTCCAGGTGCTTCTAGATGAGTTGTCCATGGAGAGAGATACCCCTTATGTTCTTGCCTTCACTGCTCCCACCCAACTCTTTTATAGTCTTTTGGTCTACATATGTTTTTAAAATGAATTCCATCAGAAAAAAAAAAGTATGGGCATGCATCCAACCACATGCATATTTATTTAACTACATATATGTATACTTCACAGGCTTTGTAAAGTATGTAATGTAATACACTCTGTACATCATAAAATAGATACACAAAAAAGGAACTAAAAGGAAGAGATCAAAATAAATGGAAATTGGAGTTTCCACACTTTTCTTTCCACACTCAGTGGATCATTGTGCATACAACTCTGGGATGCAAACACCCCAATTTGGAGACTACTATCCTAGGCACTGACATTCAGGATCCACCTCCTGGGTGAGCATACAGGTATAATAGGATCATCCAAATTAAGAACAACATCAAATTTTTTTTTGTTTTTTCTTCTCTATCTTCTGTTGACCAAAACCTAAAAGCATTTCCACATCAGACAATTCCTTTTAAGTCAACATATAGCAAACATACAAAATCTTAGGCAGGGCCTAGACGGGCAGGAAACTCATATATACACCCTCGGCTTCCCATGGGATCAAACTGAGAAGACTCCATGGGTGGAATCAGTCAAAAGCTGGATACAAAAAAAGGGAATGGACAAGAATGGCAGACAAAGGAAAGAAGGAAGTTCCAGATGGGCCAAATGACCACAGGCTACAGTGAAGAAGATGTGAGCATGTGGGGAGATGGAAAGAACCCTTACTGGGTTGGAGTGGAGAGCCTAAGCTGACAGCAGAGCAGTAAAGAGCAGGGCATTGTGTGTGGGATGATGTGGGACAATTTGTACCACCATTAAAAAAATACTTCAAGTTGACCACAGAGACAACTGACAACCATTACAGGTCTCCATAAAGCAGTCAGGACCAAAGGATGCTTGGAGAACTTTATAATAGTTGCTCATATACAGGGTGTGAAAGGTCTGTGAGGCAATGAAGCCATCATCCTGGCCCAGGATTGTTTGGAACCCACCCTGAGGACTAGAAACAGTAGAGGGGATGTCAGGAACAGAGAGGGCTGCAAAAAGAATTAATAAGGCATAGAAGGAGTAGGAAAGAAAGAGGGAAACGTAAAGAGAGAAGTGATTATTGATACTGATAACTTGAGACAGATCAGCCTTTGTCCAGAGCTTTCCAAAGCCTGGTCATCAGGACCTTTCTCAGTTTGGGGCTGCTTAGCACCAGCATGCTGGAGTGCAGACAGATGCTTGCATAGGTTACCACTTCCCAGGCCCAGTACCAGTGACTCTGGAAGTTTGTTATTTCTATAGCAACAACAACCAGAGACAGGAAATATGATGTGTAGAAGACAAGGAAGAAGACAAGTGACTTCAGGGCCATCGTGTGAACCCGGGTGCTAGGATCACATGGGTCCTGTCTATAGTTCCTCATCAACCCCAAATGCCGGCACAGTGAGAACACGAGCAAGAGCATGGACACCAAGAACAGGAGGAATGGAACTGACCACATAAGCATTACATCAAATAGATGAAAAGACCTATAGAAGGCCTGTACTCTCTCAGCCCAGGTGCTGTTTCCTTGGGAACTCTTGGAGGCAATCATCTGTTTCAGAATTCCAGTCACAATGGCTGATGAGATGACTGTCAGGCCAACTAAGACCAGGGAGCCCAGCAGCAGCCTGGGCACTAACCGCGAAATCCTCCACTTCAGCCAGAAGAAGACAGGGTGAGAGAAGACGGCGACCTTCACACAGTAGAAGACAGCAAGCCAGGCAGTGAGCCAGAGAGTGAGAGTGTTGACGAAGTGCCAGAGGGTGTTGTAATAGTCCCTTACAAAGTAAAAACCAAAGAAGATCAAGAGGTTGTTCAGGATGGCCACCCCATGCAGGCAGAACCGGGAGGCAGCCAGGGAGGCCACAATCATGTCACCTGCAGGCAGCGTCCGGCGTCGCACCCACTCCCTGCCCAACACAGTAACCATGAAGCCATTCTGCAGCATTGCAGCCAACGACTCCAGGAAGAAGATGACCATGAAGATCAATGTAGGTGAGGAGGACATCCTCTCCAGGAGGCTCTGCTCACATGGGGACACATCCGCAAGGCAAACTGGACTCTCTGGCCAAGCCACTCTGCTGAGACCAGAGACCTAAAATCTCTCCCCTTGGATTCACACAAAAGCCAGCAAACACCTCCAGTCCCCCAGGATTTGAGAAGAGGATCCCTGTGATCTCTCTTGGCATGCAAATCACTCCCAGCTCAATGACTTGATGTCTGTATTTGCCTAACCTGTATTTGCCTGTTCCTTACCAGAGCCAGAAGCAGGGAAATATTAACAGAAGAGAGGCTCCAGAGGTGATTGAAAATGCTCATGTTTTATACTTTATTATTTTTTTCCTAACTTTTCCTTGAAAGATGTCCTTATCCTTGTTTGGCTCCCCTAACCACAAACCTTTTCTGACCCTTCATGTCCCAATTTAATATTTGTTTTTAAAGATCTTATTTATTTATTTATTCATGAGAGATACACAGAGAGAGGCAGAGGGAGAAGCAGGCTCCACCCAGGCATCCCCCAGTTTATTCAGTGGTCTGCTAACATCATATTAAGGCCTATCTCTTGTATGAGTGGAATAAGAAGTCATCCATATGCACAGGCACCAGGAAAAGGCTCATTTCTCCTCCACTGACTGCCCATGTTGCCTGAAATTTCACTGGCAGCCTCCATATTGAAGTTTGAGGAGTCTCCAGTTAAAATGTGTAATTTCTTGATGTGTCAACATCAAATCTGTTAGCCATTAATGCCTTAGCTTCAGTGTGCTTAGCAAACCAAAATTACTCATTTCCTAAGAAGGCTCTGAGGAAATGAGAGATAAGTAAGTCATGAGAAGAAGGGAAAGACAGAGAAGGGAAACTGAGGAGGCCAGATCCAGAACGGACACACCACAGGAGCCAAAGAAGCAAGAGTTGGGATGACCAGAGGAGTTCAGAACAAGCCCACGGGGTGGGGGGCGGTGAGGGTGAGGGTGGGGGGACAGTAAGAGAGTAACAACCAACCTGTTGGAACACTTTGCCATTCATAAGGTGATTACACATGTTACATGTTGCCTCTGCCGCCAACCACACAGGGACACTGGTCCAGATCAGGGGGCAATGAAGAAGAATCCAACTCAGGTGAGCTTTAAAGGGGCAAGAATGCTTATGAACATGAAAAAGAAAAAAAGCAAAGGGGAAAGAGGAAAGAAATAGGAGGGTAGAAGGAAGTAGAGGTGCAGGAGAAGCAGAGAAGGGAGTCTGCTCTTCCAATATCAAAGATCCTGGAGTCATGGTCCTCTCCAAGGCCACTCACAAATAAAGGCCTTCTCTCCTACTTGATATGGTCTCACTCAAGACTCCACAGCGAGAGGTCTACTGTGAAAGATGAAAGAGAATAAAAACAAGAATAAACATTTATAGAGACCTCAAGAAAAAGTGCACTTGCTTGAAGAGCTGCTTCACTTTTCTCAAAAGATTGCCAAAGATCAGACAATCCACTCTCCTCAATGGTTTTGTAACTCACCTGCAGTGACTTGATTTAGTTTTTTGTGTTCCCCCTGACTTCTTCTTGAAGACAACAGCAATGAGTGGCTCCTGCGAGTTTCACAATATTTTGGCTCTTGGAATCCTTTGGGGAAAGGCCAGCTTCATGATGTCATCAAGAAGCAAGTCGAGGCCATGGCACACACACCCTGTTGCGATCACATGTAACCAAGTATCCCCTGTGTGCTCACAGGCAATTTAGTGACTTGCATGGTCATCAAAATATATACTTTTCCAGAAATGGTTTTTCCAGGACTCTTCTGTTTCTACAGTTGACAGCTCTACAAGTGATGTTTTTTCTCCTTTCCATATTCCTCTGTAAGCAGCTTGAAAGAGTACCCTTTGTCAGGCACCTGGTCATCCATCTCACAGTGCTCCACTAGATGTGTCATAGAGAGGTCATATCCCATGCATAGTCTGCCTCCAAAAGAGGCCACAAGCAGGACAACTCTTTTAATTGCTCTTGAGAGTCCCTCCGATATGCAACACCAATCAAAATACTCGGTGTTTCTCACCACAGTTTGGGGCATGTTCCTGTTTTCTAAAGGTATCTCATGCCTGAAGATAAAACTCATGAATCCTTTTGTAGTACAATTGTCAAAAAAAAATTTTAGCATGATATCTGAGTCCCCTGTGAAACTTTGCTGGTGTTAACACATAACAGCAGAAGGTCATGATTCTGAAGAGACCTACCTGCACTTCCTTCATTTTGACTCTCGACATTGGTAAAGGATTTTTTTGGCTTCTGTTTATAAATTAGGGAGGTATTTTTTGTCTTATTTTCTTATTACATTAAAAAATGCACTGGGTCACCTTAGTGACATGTGAAAATACATATTTCATTTAACAGCATTTGTAAATCCTGGTGTCCATTCCCCACTGGACCTTTGAGTGACCTGTAGTGTGTAAATACTTCCACATTCTTCCATGATTTCATCAGGTAATTGATGGTCTGTGCCAGGGAAAGGTGGAGGAGGAAGGAAATAACAATGTTTTTAAAGGCTACACTATGCATAAACACGAAGCTAAATTATGCATTAATTTAATAATGATTTCCCTGCAGAATAAGCTCAAAATATTCTTTTGGCCCTGTAGACCTCATCTCACATGTATATTCAGGTAAATAATTTTGAACATTGAATCTAATAGCAATCCAGCATAAAATAGAATTGTAACTTTCCGAAAATAAATCAGAATATACAACATCCTCAATTATCAAATGTATAAACATTGTTAAATATTGCTTAATATTCAGGAAAATTTATGTACTTTCCTTTCAACTAAAATAAATATATATAATATATATACATGTATATAATTTTAAAGCTATTTTTTGCAACCTAAAGTTTGGCTGCAAGGAAGTCCAGAGTCCAATTTTATTCTAATTCAAAAAATTTGAGAAAAAAAATTTTTAACTTTCTGACTTGCACCATTTGAGCAACGGAGAGTGATAAAATTAATCTCTAATGGAATAAGTTAATGCTCCTTCCATAATGCCATGTTTCACCCAAATGTCTAGCACCTGGCAGAAGGATAAATCATATTCAACTCCTAAATCAGCAGTTTACAAACCATGCCTTGAAGGGAGTTCTCATGGTAGAGAAGGGACAAGATAAGAACTGAGGAAGTGCAACCACAGGTTTTCACCTCCTCTTCAAACAGAGTAGCTTTGAGGCATGTGTGGGGCTTAGTCAGTTAAGCCTCTAACTCTTGATTTCGGCTTGGGTCATGATCTCAGGTTGGTGGATGGAGTCTGCTTGTCCCTCCCCCAGCTCGTGCATGTGTGTTTGCTCTCACTCTCAAATAAATACATAAATCTTACAAAACAAAACAGAGTAGCTTTGCTTATATCTAGTGTATGTATGTATAGGGGGTGTGTGTGTGTGTGTGTGTGTGTGTATACACATTCTGTGCAAGACCTCAGTTAAAGACAGGACTCCACCACAAAAAAAATTTGGAGCTGATGTCCTAGACTGAAAGTCATAAAGAGGGAAAGAGATTGAATCCCTGCATCTTCCTTCACTTTCTCCCTAAAACTCTTCTAAATTGACTATGCAGAGATTTTTAGAAATTCTTTTTCAAGCCTTCAATCTACAATAACAGAATGAGGGGAGGAGGGGTCCTGGGTGGCTCAGTCGGCTATGCAACTGCTTTTGGCTCAGGTCATGATCCCAGGATCCTGGGATTGAGCCCCACATCAGGCTCCCTGCTCAGTGAGGAGCCTATTTCTCCCTCTCCTCCCCACTTGTGCTCTCTGTCACTATCTCTGTCTTTCTCTCAAATAAGTAAATAAAATCTTAAAAAGACAGAGAGAGAGAGAGAATGAGGGAAGAAAAAAAAAACACTTGGGAAGCTAGAAAGCAGACGGACAAGTAGCCAAAAACAGCAGATCTGAGAAAACGAAATCCTATGCAAGCAGAAGGAAATGTCAAGAATTAACTGACTTTTACTTAGGATTTTCAATACCAGGTACCTATGGAGAAAAACCGTTAAAAATTGGTTGTAAGTCAGTTTAAGATTCAGATGCCCAGATCACATCCTCCCTTTTGCATAACCAGGCAACCACTCCTCCTTAGCCCTAGGGAAAGACTAGAGGATATTCTCTGGAGACGATAAAACAGGATCTCTGAGCTGGGTGAACACTGAACACATCTGAGGTAAGGATACATTGAAAACAGACAAATTAGGTAAACAAACAACTTCCCCTCACTAGGGTTCCAGAACACTGGCACTCAGGCCTTCAGCTTCCAGGCATGAATCCAAGCATTCCAACAGGAAGATCTAAAGACACTATCAGAGATTCCTCAAATAATTAGCCCTGCCAACACTCTACAGTGAAGCCTGAGGTCAACAAGTCCCATTGACAAGTTCACAGTTTCCAGTTAGCCCTCCATTCCCTACTTAACACCAGCAGAAAACAAGGAGTCTGGAGTATGTGAGAAAAAATGGAGGATAAAATGAAAACAAAGCAACAAAAGAGCTACTTGTAGGAAATTCATCAATACGAGGAGAAGAAAAAAAAATGTCCTCCCCAAAATCAATATCCTCAGAGATCAGAATCTCCAACAAGATACTGTTGGATACACAACAGTATCCAACAGTATCTGGTATCCAACAGTATCTGGTACAGTTGGATAACAAATAAGATGTTGTTAAGAGGAGACATTCAAAAAAATTTTTTTTAATTTCACTCAAAAACATGATTCTCTGAAATTAAATATTCAATATAAGGGAAAAAAGACTAATGTATGAAATTCTCAGAAAGCAGGACCAAAAAGAATACAAAACTGTAGGTAGAAAACAACAGAATGCCAATCCAGGATATCGAATATCCAACTAACAGAGATTCTAAAAGGAGAGAAATAATAAATGGAGGGGGGGAAATCCAACTAACAAAATAACTGAAGAAAAATTCCCAGAACTAAAGGACGGAAGTTTTCCTATTAAAACGGTCCTCCAGGGGCACCTGGGTGGCTCAGTGTTGAGCTTCTGCCTTTGGCTCAGGTCATGATCCCAGTGTCCTGGGATCCAGTCCTGCATTGGGCTCCCCATAGGGAGCCTACTTCTCCCTCTGCCTGTGTCTCTGCCTCTCTCTCTGTGTCTCTCATGAATAAATAAAAACTTTTTTTTTTTTTTAAAGGGCACCTGGGTGGCTCAATCTGTTAAGTGTCTGCCTTCGGCTCAGGTCATGATCCTAGGATCTTGGGATGGAGCCCTGCATCAAGCTCCTTGTTCAGCAGGGAGCCTACTTCTCCCTTTCCCTCTGTCTCTCTCCCTTGCTCCTGTGCTCTCTCTATCTCTCAAATAAATAAGTAAAACCTTAAAAAAAAGGCAGGGGGTGGGGAGCTCCAAGTATCTGGGCCATAATAAAGTTTCAGAATATTGAACATAAGGTGTAAACCCTATGAGCTTCTCAAGAGGGCAAGACGTGAAGAGGATACTACATTCAAAATATTAGGAATTTGAGTATTTTTTAGACTTTTCAAAGGTAATTTTGGAAGATACTGCAACAATCATCTCTGACCTAGAATTTCTTATCTGGATGCTCAAGTACATGGGCAAAATAAAGACTTTTCAGACAACCCAAATCTCAAAAACAGTTTACTTTCTGTGTATTCTTTCTCTGGGAACCACTCCACCAAAGCTAGGGCATAGGTGATAAAGGAAGACATGAAGTGCAGACAATACGAGGTCCAGGATGAGAGAGAGGCAAAGAGAATGACCAGGACGACTGTAAAGGCAGATCTCAGGGCCAATGGGGACAATTCCAGACCGGAACAAAACAAGAGGCCTGAGGAGAGACTTTCTCAGGTAAATAAAATCTTAGACTACTAAATGTTTCTGAAGTTATTGAGGATTTCACTGATGCAGAGTTTGAGAGCAAATAAAAACAAGGCGATTTTTCACAGAAAACAAAAGTGTGTACAGGAAAGAAAAATTCTATAGTACATAGTTCCATCATGAATAACATTTTTTTTTCTTTAATAGCACTTACATTGTCATTAAAAGAAAACATGTTTCTCTACTCACACCACCAGACATCAAATTGGGGGAGCGGGGTTTCTCACACCAACCAATTCTCCAACTCTCCAGACATCAACTAGGTGCCCTACAATTCAATTCAATCCCGAAACTAATTACTCCAAGTGAGTACAGACCTGAAGGTTAAGGGCTCGGTTCCACAAGGCTGCATCCCACTTCAGATGCCAGTCTCAGGCCTCAGGTTGTCACTTGTACTTCCAACCAACCATCTATAAATTGGAGGTTCCCACACTTCCTCCTCAGGTTCAGTAATTTGCCGTAGCATCTCACAAAACTCAGGGAGACACTTTGCTCACATTTACTGGTTTATTACAAACAACTTAGATGAAAAGCCAGATGAAGAGGTATATAGGGTGAGACTCAGAAGAGTTCCAAATGCCAGAACTTCTGTCTCCATGGAATTGGGGTTCCCCACCCTCCTGGCATTTGAATGTATTCACCAACCAACCAGGAAGCTCTCTGAATTTCCTCATTTAGGGTTTTTATGGTGGTTTCATTATGTAGGTATAATTGATTAAGTCATTATCCGCCAGTGATTGACTCAATGTCCAGAGGCTAGAGGTGCGGCTCAAAAGTTCCTTCTAGCTGTGGCTGGGTCTTTCTAGCACCAACCCCATTCTGATGCTAGAGGCCACCCAACACCAGTCAGGTTATTAGCATCAAAAAGATATTCCTATCACTCCAGAGATTTGAAGGGTCTTAGAAGCTCTGGCTCAGGAAACTGGTATCAAAGACTATATATATTGGAACAAAAGATGCTCCTAGGGCAGCCTGGGTGGCTCAGCAGTTTAGCGTCGCCTTTGGCCTAGGGTGTGATCCTGGAGCCTCGGGATCGAGTCCTGTGTCAGGCTCGCTGCATGAAGCCTGCTTCTCCCTCTGCCTGTGTCTCTGCCTCTTTCTCTGTGTGTGTCTCTCATGAATAAATAAAATATTAAAAAAAAAGAGAGAGAAAAGAAAGAAAGATGCTGCTAGCACTCCCATCACTCAGGGAATTACAAGGGTTCTACTAGGTCTGCATCAGGAACCAGAAGCAGGGACCAAATATATATTTCTTATTATGTGAGTCCTAACATTTCAAATGCTGACTATTGGTTTAGCCAACATTACAATGAAATGACATTGAAAAGGGTCTGCCATGGAAATGGGCTGAGGAAGAACTAAGTTTTCATATTCCATAGTGGAAAGTACGCCAGAGACCGAGAAGTCAAAGGTGGCAGTACAAACATATAATTTAGAGACAAAAGACATACACACACGCACAGCTCACAGCAGTGAAAGCAGCTGCTTTGGGAAAGAAGGCTTTGGAAGAGAATGGGAGCAAGAACCACTGTTTTTTCAAAACAAATTGGTAGAAATATCTACCTAGATGTATATATTACTTTGATAAACTAGATGTTTAAACTAGATGTATATGTTACTTTGATAAAATCTTAAGGGAAAAAAATGAGAAAAAACAGCAAGGAAAGGGCTAGAAGCAAACATAGCCAAATTATTCCTCCTTGTTTTTTGTAAAATAGCAGTGCTTCCTAGAAGCACAGATTCATTTTCCTCTTGCAATTAAGTATTGGACTGCTGTCCTCCATAAACAGGAATTACAATGATCTAATATTACTCATAATCTTATTAAAATCCTCCAAGTATGTGTTTTTCATAATCATTTGGAGGAAGAAAGGGCAGAAGTCAACATATGAGTCATGTTTCTAAAATGGCTTAATCATTCTGCTAAAAAAAAAAAATCATAATCTAAGATTTTCCATTGTTCAAATGTTGATTATACTCCTTTTTTTCTCTTCACACCCCTTCCATCTGGCCCTTCGTGGGATCCTCAAACAGCCTACACCCACCATTCATCACACACCTTCCTGGAGGTGTAGGGGGTGAGGGAGGCATTGGGGGTGAGGAGAGTGTTGGTGGTGGCCTATGTTAAAACTTTTCCTACAATGAGGCCAAATGAGCTGACCTTATACCACAATTAGTGGTGTGACAGTCCTGGGAATTGGGGGATAAAATAAAGAGGCAAAAGAAGAACATAGCATCCACTGTGTTCCCACCATGATGCGGGAGCTCATGCGTTTCCTCTTAAACTCAACAAAGGAGTCTAAAAACACATTCCCAACCATCCAGGGACTCTGACAATCCCTTCAGAGAGCTCCCATCATTTTGTCTGCATGTGCAGAAGCCAAGGAAAGAGAAGGATTTCAGTCGGCTGCAATGGTCCAGTTTCTGACTGGGTAACCCTAGGGAGAGATTGCAGGATGGCTGCAGGAACACTGGGTGAGGGACAGCAGACCTAGTAGGGACTGGGGAGAGGCTCCCAGGTAAGTAGGTAGGTAACCTGGTTCATTTTTCATCATTAGATCATGGCAATAGAAGTCAGAGGAGAAAAAGAAAAAAGTCAGAGGAGAGTTTTGTTTTGTTTTGTTTTTTAAATCACAAGGTATTAAATAGAGAGCTCTAGGAAACAAATACAATCTCAAATTGAACCAACATTCATTGAAAACCTAATTGTGGCTGGCATTATGCTGAACACATTTGCATACATCATTTTCTCATTTAATCTTATTCAAGGATGCCATATGTGCTCCAGATTTTGCTCTTTATTATTAGATACACTGTCTATACCTCTGTGTTTTTCCTTCAGGAAAATACAGTGAAGCTGTTGCCACTCTGCCTTTGCCCTGAATGGGAGACCAGGAGGCCACATCATTCACATTGTGTCCCATCGCCTGGTGGGTCCAAAAGGAACCAGCTTTATCTCCCTGTTGTTGTGGGTTTTTTCTTTGATTTTTTTTTTTTTTTCAGTGACTGAGTCTCAAATTTCTGAGCCAACATTGCTGCTCAGAGTAATGAACAAGCATCTTCTCATCTTCCTGTTTCTCCTCTTCCCCATAATATTTCTTATTTACCACCAGGGTACAATGAGTAAATACAGCCAGGTAGGCAAACATTAGAGAATCTGAGAAAATACCATAACATGCCAAAGAAAGCTATAAAAACACAATGTTCATCGTAACATTCTACGAGTTCAAATTCATTTAGAGCTGGTTTGTCGTAAAGGGCATATGATGAAGATTTGCAAGCCCTGGGCATGGGTTTTATTCCTGTCACTTTCTCAACCTGTAACCTACAGTTGTCTCCTCCTCTTCTTCCACCTGGGTATGTTCGCCTATAGTCATATATACTTGCAACCCTGTGAACATTAGATGAGGCAATATATATAAAAACATTTCTGTTCATTGCTGAGCCCTAGATATTAGCAATTGAGTAAAGGAGACGCAACCCAGGAAAGATAATCAAGTCAATGCAAAAAAAAAAAACACACACACACACAATTCAAACTCCTTGTCATCGGTCTACTGGTTTCCTTTCCTTTGAAGGGAAAGTTATTCCCACGACATTCCTGCTCCAAAGTCTTTCCTCATTTACAAAAAAAAAAATTACCTTTTCTGGTCCTTACTTATGAATAAATCTCGACTCCTTTCATGGCTTCTTTGTAACATTCTGGAATCTTCCTTCTTTCTCTTAGAACATGCAACAGTACTTGCTGCATCTGAGGCTTTTGAAAGGGGTCTCACTCATGGAAAGGGCATCAAAAATTGGACTAAATGTCCTCCAAGTTCCCCGCCAGCCCGAAAATCCACATCTCTGACCCTTGTCTCCCATTCTCAGTCACTGTCTGGGAACTTCTACCTCTTTCTTCATCAATGTCTCTGGGAACAAGTCCAAGTTCACCAGCTCTCCAAGAAACACCTTCAAGCTACTCATAATTTTCAATATGCACAATTAAGATACTTCATTAAAAAAAATCAACCTAATAATGGTTCCGGGTATTTCACTCCTATTCTGTACTTTCGGCAAGTAGTGGGAGCAGGTTGTCCCACCAGAGATCACCTGTCACAGCAGAAACTGTGGGTCACATTATGGCTGAGGAGTTGCAACTCAGAAGACAGCCTCTTTGGAAAAGGCAGCGGGGCTCTGAAATCATGCATGTGCCACCTACCTTAGATGGACAGGTAAGAACAACCTACACCAGAGGAGCGCTGTATTCCCAGAGGTGGAAAGGAGGCCATGGCTCTGGGTTTTCCATGAACTGGAACCCACTCTAACCCAGGTCTGGGGACCACCTGGAAAAGAGAAAAGAAGTGGAACAGAAATGGGCATCCTGTAGAGAGGTCCTGCTTCGTGCCCCTGCTTACGTGTGAGGGCACCTTGGTCGAAATGACTTGGGATTGATCTTTTCCTGAAGAATTGTTCTGACATCCACATAAAAAGGCATAAATAAGGATATTCTTCACTGTTTTGTTTATAGCAGCAAAAATCTGGAGGGGAAAAAAGCATAAATGTCTTCATCAGATCAGTAGTTCTTAATGAGGACAGTGTAACACTCTCCAAAAGGTACTTAGGAAATTTATAGGGGTGTTTAGCACCATCTTTGGGGTACTACTAGCATTCAGTGATTGGAGGCCACAATGTATCGCACACGCTGGAGAATTTTCCCAGCCAGCAAGAAGTTTGGGTAACCTGCCAGAAACTCCTGTGGGGGGAAAAAAATCTGAGCCAAGAATTTAACTCAGTTGTATATAAACACAAAGTAGTTTTTGCACAATTTTAATGTACGAGGAGTTTTCTAAGAACAGGACCATCAGAGAAACTGACACATTGGAACTTTGTTCAGTTTGAATATTGACCACAAGTTGTTCATCTCAGAAAAATCCTGAAATCAATAGCAATATCACCCCAAGTATTTAAATCAGCAACAAACACACCTAAATCTGTCTTCAATTGGGGCTGTAGCCCTCATTTCAGTCCAACACTTGGTGCAAGCACCTATCGACTTTACAATGTCCTCTGTGGCAGTGTGCATGAGCCATGTATACCTCAAAATAACATATTAGTTTATTATAAACTGCTATTCTTTATATCATTATGGTACAGTTAGAACACTGTATAGATTTTAAGTCAAATTTTAAGTAAGTCATATTTATAAATTTCATTTCAGGATAATACAGAAGGTATTTCCCAATATTTCATAAAAAGGGAGCATTGATCCAGACAAAATACATTTAATTAAATAAAGTGATACGTTGTACTGTGGAATACTCTGCAGTAGTTTAAAAGTATTAGCTAAATCTATATAAACTGGGGCAGCCCAGGTGGCTCAGTGGTTTAGCACCGCCTTCAGCGCAGGGTGTGATCCTAGAGACCCGGGATGGAGTCCCATGTTGGGCTCCCTGCATGGAGCCTGCTTCTCCCTCTGCCTGCGTCTCTGCCTCTGTGTGTGTGTGTGTGTGTGTGTGTGTGTGTGTGTCTCATGAGTGAATAAAATCTTTTTTAAAAATTAAAAAAAATAAAAAATAAATCAATATAAACTGATGAGGAAAAATCTCTAAGACAGAGAGTTGAGTGAAGAAAGCTATTTCAGGGAAATGCACACAGTATAAACAGCTAGTACCAATTTATATAAAGATATAGACACAAAAATCACAGAACTATGTATGATGATATACACATAAAGAGAGACAAATGCATGGAGGAAGTGTCTGAAAGTTTACAAAATGAGCCGATAACAAGGGTATAGAATCAGGAAAGAGGATCCCTGGGTGGCGCAGCGGTTTGGCACCTGCCTTTGGACCAGGGCGCAATCCTGGAGACCCGGGATCGAATCCCACGTCAGGCTCCCGGTGCATGGAGCCTGCTTCTCCCTCTGCCTGTGTCTCTGCCTCTCTCTCTCTCTCTCTCTCTGTATGACTATCATAAATAAATAATAATAAAAAAAATTTTAAAAAAATTTAACTTTAAAAAAAAAAAGAATCAGGAAAGAAAGTCAAGGAGGGGGTTTCTGTTTTATTCACGATGCTTGAATGTGTCCACAGAGAATGAATGAAGAGATCTGTTACAAAATTAAAAATTGCTCAGATACGATTTTGAAAAGAATTGCCAGGGGGGCAAAAAGCTATGGCCAAGGTCTCACAGTTGTCACTCCTGTGTCCCTGGCCTGAGCTTCAGGCCAGCCTTATTCAGGAGCAGCCTCCCTGCTGGAGGGACTTCACAGGGCTCTGTGAGCCCGTCCTGCAGCGCCCTGAGCCCCTCAGCACCGCTCGGCCACACCTGGGTCCCTGCATCATTCTGCACAAGAGGTAGGAATACGGAGCTTTGACTCAGGTCCAACCTTCCAATCAAAGGTTTGCCGCTCCAGGGGACAGCACTGCCGTATCAACATTAGCCATAAAGGAGGTCCGAAACCTTCACCCAGTATAGAAAGGCCAGTTTTATGCAACTATTGAGGTAGGACTGAGCAAAACTGGGCTCCTTCCTTCTGCTCCAGATCAAGACTGGATTAAGCATTAGGACACCCCAGACACATAAGAAGGGACGGAAGCATCCGAGGAGGGTTGGGAAGAGCTCCTGGGTAGGGTAGGGTAGGGTAGGGTAGGGTAGAGGGCTTGATGCACTCAGAAGCAGCAGGCACCTGTCCCATGATCCCATGTGACTCGATCAGAGGAATCTCGGGGTTGGGGAGTTACGGTCAGCAAAAACTGCCCCCCTCCAAGGTTCACTGGGCCTACTGTCAATAGGTACAACAAAAAATTTGGAACTCACCCTTTGATAAGGCACCTACGGCAATGGAATAGGACATTCACATAGCCCAGTTTGGAAAATGTTAACAGAAAAAAATCACATCTGTCTGTCGTACTAACAGCTATTTCCCTGGGTCACAAGTGCCTGGGGGGCAAATGACGCATCGCCATGGCACTAGGCTCTGTGTGCCCTGCCAGTCTGGGCTGTGCATCTCCGCCCCCCGCCCCCATGGGCCTCCTCGCCCCCACACAGCTGTGCAGGGTTCAGCTCTCGCAGCTGTCAGGCTCCCTGCTGCTACTGTCATTCCGGGCACTGCTCTGCCCGCCCGTGGCCTCACATCACCACCACCTGTGCCCTGTGGCCCCCAGACTTGGAGAAGCAGTCCCACCTCTGGGGATCGTGCTCTTTCCCTCACCCTTAAAAAGTCAAGCCTTTACATTATCTCACAGAATGTCTTTCCCCTCGGGAGACGTGCTCTTGATAGGTAGCTCGGGGCCAGGATGGCCGCAGAAGCTTCCTTGATGACAAGACCAGGGTGCCGTGATAGCTTGCTCAAGACCTGGACAGGCATGCAGAAGGAGCCGTCACTCAACCTTCCTACGTTAAAGAGCTGCATTCTGACTTATACATCATTTCTGTAGTATCCCCTTATCTCCAAACTCTTCCATGAAGAGTGGGAATTCTGAAATTACGCTGGATTGATTCTGACCTTGTTTCTGGGACCTAATTAAAAGTATCCACAGAACTGAAGATCTTTTTTTTTTTTTAATAGATTTTATTTATTCATGAGAGAAACAGAGAGAGAGAGAGAGAGAGAGGCAGAGACATAGGCAGAGGGAGAAGCAGGCCCCATGCAGGGAGCCTGACATGGGACTCGATCCCGGGTCTCCAGGATCATGCCCTGGGCCAAAGGCGATGCTAAACCGCTGAGCCACCCGGGCTGCTCCAGGACTGAAGATCTGGATACAGGAGGGGCCTTTAGGAGATCAGGTGGTCCTGCCCATTCAGGGAAGATCGCATTACCCCTCCTGGAAGCCGAGGGAGCTCAAAAGACTTGTGGAGGGTCTACTAGCTGGTAGAGGATGGAGGATCGAAGGCAGAAGGAAGTTAGGATTACCCAATTAAGTCAGGACATTTTTCACATTCATGATATGTGAAAAAAAATGGTTCTTGGTGTCAAACTCCCAACTCCCTAAGGACCAAGAGTTTCTGGAAAATAATTATGCTTGCTCACTGCCGTTCCCACACACCAGTCACAATTGGATGCTTCCTCGAGACTTACTGATAAACGTGACAATAATCCCAGCAATGACACGATTAATGCCATTTTTCCATTAATCTATTGGTTTTCGCTCTGGTTCTGAGAATTGCAAAATGACCGCAAGAGATGTTATTTCAAGCTGGAAAAGTGATAAAGGAAGAGGCAACCACAACAAATCCTCACCAGGAAACAAAAGACAAGTGAAGAACTGAGTACCCTGGGCACCTCTTCCGGACAAGCAGGGCCTCCTGGCAGGACGCCAGACCCACAGGGAGGACTTTGAAGATCCGGGCTCGCAGGGAGATAGAGAGAGCAAAGGAGCAATAGACAGTGACCTTTATTTTCAATCCAGCTAGACTGTGGGGAGACATAAAGCAAAACCTACGTCACAGAGCAGGCGCACAGAGCAAAACAGGGGGCTAAGAAGAGCAGAGAGCAGGAATAGAACACGTTAAATAGAGAAAAAGAAAAATACCAGCATCGTTGAAATTTTCAACCATTTCATTCTCTTACTAAGCAGCAGAGCAAGCAAAAGGATTGACCTGATCCTGGGGAACTGTCCTTGGCAACCTACACTTCCAAGAAAACGAAGAATCAGACTCCCCAAACCCTATACAATGACTTGGTTTCTATGGGGAATAGAGCAGAAGGCTACATCCCATGTCACACTTCACCCCTAATCTTCACAAATGTCCCCTTTGAGTATCTGGGCTATTTGTCATCAATGTTCTACTCTGGAAGGCACCCACTGCATCTCAACTTCCCTTGTCCTCTCAAACTCGCCTCTGCCTGGCCTCCCTGGCTCCCTGCCTCTCACCTGCCACCGACAACCCCCCCCCCTTCCCGGGCACACACCCCACTCCCCCACAATAAATCTTTAACTATTCCGATTCAAACTACGGTTCCGCACCCGACTCTGATGCACGGGCTCTTTCCCCCCACACCGCCGAGCAAGCGTGCAACACCAGTTGGGTATCTTTCCATTCAATTCTGACACGGTCTACCCAGAAATAGTGTCAGATCCCACAGGTAATTGACCCAGACTGCCTTTCGCATCAGATGCCAAAGCAAGTCTTGGCTGTCACCTGTGCCCCTAACAGTCTGGCTGTAAAGGAGAAGCTCCTCCTCAGGGGGCACCTCACAGTGTACCTCCTAGATCGTCAGTTTATTATAAAAGGACAGAACTCAGGGACAGCCCGGTGGAAGAGATGCCTAAGGCAAGGTGCGTGCGAAGGGGCCCAGAGCTTGACTCGGACTCTGGACGGTCCACATTCTTCCCGCATCTCCACGCACTCACTAACCTGGAAGCTCTCAAAGGCCTTCATTTTAGGTTTTTATGGGGGCTTCACTCTATAGTCATGATGGATTAGCTCATGGGTCATTGGTGACTGATTCAGCCTCCAGCCTCACTTTCCTTCCTTGAGGTGAGGGTGAAAGTTCAAACCCTCTGATCCTCCCATTGGTTTCCCTGGCAACAAGCCCTTCCTTTGGGAAACCGAGAGCTTTCCAAAAGTCACTCATTAACATGACAAAAGACACCTGCACCACTCCCAGCACAGGAAATTGCAATGTTTTTAGGAGTTCTGTGCCAGAGAAGGGACTAAGACCAAATATGTATTTATCCTAGACCGCAATATCGTACTCATTCATCATCATCTCTAACGCGTTTTCCAGAAGGCAGAAATTCCTCCCAGCACACCTACTTCCACAGAGATACGGTTTTCTAAAATTAAAAAAAAAAAAGCTCTTACCCATAGGAGTCAATGGTGAGCTTCCCTCACCTCCCAGTCTGAAGGGCGACACACCCTGTTATTCCAGGAGTAAAATGTCACCCCTATATCCTCTCCACTCCCTGTCCAAGCTCAAGCTCTTACTATGTCTTCCCCACAGAGGCCACTTTTAGGCCACAGATGTGAGCCCTGGAAACTTGATCAAGGCCAAAGGGCCCCCAGGGCCCCCCAGCTGAGAGCAAATAGGCTCATTAAGTGACCCACCTGGAAATAGCCACCCTCACTGACCAATTACAACCGGGCACAGTTCCTAGGATTACCAAACAGGGAAAGTGGTGTGCATCCCCACGCCCCTATAGCCACGGCCCCTCACCACCGCCCGCAGACAGCCTCTCCATCCCCACCACTTGCATGAGGTGCGTTCAGTGCTGGCCCCCTTGTTCTGCCTTGGGTGAATTCTTTCACCACCTGCACCACTGGCTTCCCCGCAGTCCGTCACTCCACATTTGGGGAGCTCCCCCTCCGGTAGATACACCACCTTACCTGGATTATCTGATGTTCTCCTCCCCTGACTTGTAACCTTTCCTCTGGTGTCCACCAGAGCTCAAACCCTCATCTGATCACATGGCTCCCATGCTCAAAACTTCCCCCCTCTCCCCTGCACCGTCCAGGAGCACTCTCCTTCAAGCGCTCCCCCTCTCCCCTGCACCATCCAGGAGCACTCTGCTTCAAGCGCTCCCCCTCTCCCCTGCACCATCCAGGAGCACTCTGCCTCAAGCGCTCCCCCTCTCCCCTGCACTGTCCAGGAGCACTCTGCTTCATGCCCTCCCATCTCTCCCCTGGGCCAAAACTGAGACTCCTAACTTGTCCCTGCTCTGCCCCCACCCCATCCCCATCTGTTAGCACACTAACCAGAGTAGCCCCTTAAAAAGCTCAGTCAAAGCGTGTGTCTGCTTTTTTTCTTTTTAAGATTTTATCCATTTATTCATGAGAGACACACAGAGAAGCAGAGACAAAGGCAGAGGAGAAACAGGCTCCCTGTGGGGAACCCCATGTGGGTCTCGGTTCCTGGATCAGGACCTGAGCCAAAGGCAGACCCTCAACCACTGAGCCACCCAGGCGACCAGCATGCATCTTCTTTGGCCCCTCCCTCAAGGGTCCCCAGCTCTCTCAAAGGAAAAGCCCAAACGTCTTTCAAAGGGCTTGGAATGCCCCCTGAGTGCTGACCCCTCCCAGTGCCTCTCTAATCCCACTCCCCTCTCTGCTTGCTGTGATCTGAAACACTGGTCTCCTGGTCCTTCACCGAACCTCCGCACACCCCTGCCCAGGGCTCCAGAGCTGCGTTTTCTGCCCCGGGTTGTTCTTCCCTCCGATCCGAATCTGCCTGGCATGTTTCCTCCTCTCCTTAAATTCTCTGCCCCAAACTCACCTTATCTATATAAAATAGAGGCCATCTCGCATAAATCCGACCTGCTCCCCTGTTTTTTCTCCCGACATTTCTCACCCTCTGAAAAAACATATTTATTTGTGTACTGTCTGGCTCCTCTCCCTAAAATGGAAACTCAATGAGGACAGGTCTTTTTTTGTTTTCCTTGTCTACAGGTGTATCCCATCACCTGAACGGTGCCTACCTCATAGTAGAGGCTGAATAAATTCTTGTTAGATAAATGAATAAATTGACCGACTGAAGTCATTCTACTTCATGCTACTTGTGGCCCAACACAAAGGCCACCTTTTCCTTTGGTGGGGTATTGTTTGCTCCTGTCCAAGCCAGCCTCTTGTATTCACATGGCTGTCTGTCTCTGCCTCTGCCCCCACTGGAGGGCTTATGGGGAGCTGAATTCCACTTGGGTTCAGCCTACACACACACACACACACACACACACACACACACACACACACACACGGAGGTGCTCCAGAAGGTAAATGAACCTCTTGCATGAGAGGGAGCCTCTCTCTCGGAGAGGGAAGAAAAATGTGCATAGTCTTGCACCTCGAAGGCAGAAACCCAGTCTATTTGACTCCAAAGGTTCCCAAGTCTCCTTTCCACTAACCCTCACTGCCTTTCAAATACAAATAGGAATGTTCTCACTGCCCAACCAGAAGAATTTTTGGGGCAGATAATTAACCAGGATAATTGAGGCTTTAGTAATAGAGAAACCGACACCACCTCCATATCATCTTCAATTAAGTCTGGGCATCCTTAGGCTTTTGGACCTTTTTTTTTTTTTTGAGACTCTTGAGCATTTCAAAGTAAAAATAAATTCCAGCTTCACATACACACACTTTCTACTTTCTAAATAATGAAACACCCAATACAATGAGTACAGTTTTTCATTTTGGTGTAATAATGCTTCCGGAGAACTATTTTAAAAGACAAGAAGAAAGAAGAGAGGGACAGAGGGGCGGGAGGGGCAGAGAGGGAAAGAGAGAAGAAAAAAGAGAAATTGTTGTCACTCTTCCTTCATAAGTGCTCTCCCCAAATGGCCCTGGCAGGTTCAGGGTGAGATACAAGGTAAGAGGGCTGAATGGGAGGAGAGAAGCATCTCTCTCCACCTTGCATCTGACGGAGAGATGGAGGGACGCATTGCAAATAATGATCCACCTCCCTCCCACCAGCACTTCCTAGGCCACTGGGTTTCTGCTTTTATTCGCGTGTCCAGAACTGAAGTAAAAAAAGTAGGCCAACCCCTCCTTACCTCCCTTCCCACCTGGACCTTCCCTTCCTCCTATCAGAGGCTGTCACTGCCCGGATGACCCGGGCAAGCTAGGAAAGCTACTTCCTAGTCTAAAGCCTACCCATTTTCATAATAATGAAGATCACTGTCCCTTTCATACCACGTCCATAATTATTCCCATGGTAGTCTAATAAGAGTTTATAAGGGGTTAATTAGCTGTTGGTAGCGTACTTGAAGATACAGAGGCAGATACCTACATCTCCTCAGCAGGTGGCGCTCAGATTTTATGACCCATGGCCTGGGTACCTTCCACACTAGGGGAAATAGTCGGAGAAGTGTACATTAATTTCTTAACAGAGGTGGTTGTACCTGTATGTTCAAACATGCATGTTTGCATTCATAATAGTACTACCTAGAATTTCGAGAGAAGTATGGATTAGAATCCCTTTTATTAAAAACCCCTTCAAAGCCAAATTTAAAAGGAATCACATTTATGCCCAATTAATAAGATCCGTACTTATCAAATACTTCTTTTATAAGACAACAAGGTAATATTACCTCTGGACCCCAGGGCTAGTAGCTCAAAACTGTAAGTGTGGTTGTGCCAATCTACATCCCCGCCCTCTCTAGAACTTAATTTCCCAGAACTCCCAGGCTCGACCAGCAATAAAATTGTAAGTTTTGCAAATAAATTATGTTAGCCCAATCCGGAAGACAAAGCTGATGGTTTATTTCAGCCCTTTCCTCTCTCATGCTGGCTAAACAAAAAGTTGACTTGACAACATAGTCAGTCTACCACTCCCTCTTCTCTTCCTGTGGTCTAACCAGTAAACATTTTGACAAGGACCAAGCTCTCACTCTTCTCCCGGGGGATTCTGGTATTTAACACTTGTCTCAACTTGTCCTTATTAAATTTCTGACGTGTCCCAGTTCACTGAGACACATTTGTTCTCTCCCTCCCTTCTACCTGCCTAAGCATTAATGGAGCGTATTAACTTCTCAGGTTAGCAATATTATCTTCCGAGGCAGTCAAGCAAACAGGTTAAGGTAGAAGCACGGCGATTTCTCATGAGACACACACACATATTAGTGTAAGGGATTCTGAGTCACAGCCCCTTCAAGAGTGACCATGCTGCGATTTCATGTCACCACTCTGGAAACCAATGAAAGGACAGGACGATTGCAAATTGGTTTTATTTTTACTCTGGAGTGAGATCAGTTAAGAATGAGGGGTGATGGGGGGCGCCTGGGTGGCTCAGTCGGTTAAGCAGTCGGTTAAGCATCTGCCTATGGCTCAGATCATGATCCCAGGGTCCCGGGATCGAGCCTCACATCCGTCCTCCTGCTCAGCAGAGTCTGCTTCTCCTTCTCCCTCTGCTGCTCCCCTTGCTTGTGCTCTCACTCTCTCTGTCTCTCTTAAAAATCTTTAAAAATTAAAATAAAATTAAATAAATTAAAATTAAAAAAATTTTAATGGGGGGTAAGTATTGAGGTAAATCTTGTACCTAAATATGGACTTGGATGGAATGCAAGCGAATTCCCCACTCTCCTGGCCTTGTCTCTCCCGTCAGTGCCAGAAACAGCTCTATTTCCTCGTGGCCGCTAACACCCATTTTCCATTTTGCATTTCCTCTTCTCTGGGGCCCATGCTAGAAGGCAAGGCAAGCTCGCTGCTTTTTCACCATCTTCTTGCCTCTAAAACCAATGAAACACTTGGGAGGTTTTTAATACTGCAAAGGGAAACTGAATCTTAGGAAAAACAAGAGCAGGCAGGGGGCTGCAATATGTCCTGAAAGTGTTAGGGTCATATTTAGTCCCATAACGTCTCGTAATCTAAATAGATCAGGAGTGATTTCTCTTAGCTCTTGCTTTATTCTTCTCTTGCCTCTTCTTGGGGTCTGAGCTGCAACCAAACATCCCTTTTAATTCAGGGGCTGATACTACTTGGTCTCTCCTCCTTCCGTCAGCAGACTTACTCCCTGATTCTCTAAATCTATCTTGCAAATAACCCTGCACAGGAGAGACACAAAAAGGAAAAAGATGTAGCCTTACATTGCATGTGGAAGCAGGAGCATCGGCTTGCATCCTTCATCATTTTTGTACCCGCCTCGTACACTATGATGTTGTAGGTGCTGAGGACCAACATCCTATCACCATTTCCCCCATTCTGCTGTTGAGGAAGCTGAGATTCAAGAGAATCAGATGATTTGCCCAAGGTCACATGGCTATTCAGTGATAAGTGTAGGACTTTCTTTCTTTTGTTTTTTTTTTTAAGATTTTATTTATTTGTTAATGAGAGGCACAGAGAGAGAGAGGCAGAGACACAGGCAGAGAGAGAAGCAGGCTCCATGCAAGGAGCCCGACGTGGGACTCGATCTCGTGTCTCTAGGATCACGCCCTGGGCCGAAGGCGGCGCTAAACTGCTGAGCCACCCAGGCTGCCCAGAGTAGGACTTTCTAATAGAAAGTTCCCGACATCTCAGAGAAAACTTCCGACTGCCTCGGTCCCAGAACAGTCCAACTTCTGCTATGAAGAATTGCAATACTTAAACAAATCAAGGGCTTTCTTCTTGACAAAGTGACATGGAAGGAGGGAGGGACAAAGGACAAGGGGAGGCGGAGTGGGATAGTGGGACTGAGGCATTGCTCACAGGCTGCCTCTGTGTAGATTTAATCCCTTTAGGAGCCACGGGGCTAGCAAGAAGTCTCCTTTAAAAACAGAATTACCTTCCGGGAAGATCAAGCCTCTTTCAGAGATACCCGGACAAGCCAGATAAACTATGGGAGTCACCCGGTGTGGCAATTCAAGTGTAGAATGTTTAACCACAAGTCAAGAAGTCTTTAAAAATAAGGTGTTCATGGGGTGCCTGGGTGGCTCAGTTGGTTAAGCGCCTGCCTCTGGCTCAGGTCATGATCCCAGGGTCCTGGGATCCAGCTCCACCTCAGCAGGGCAGGGAGTCTACTTCTCCTTCTACTCCCCCGCCCCACCCCGCTCATGCTCTCCCTCACGTACATGCTTGCTCTCTCTCAAATAAATAAAATAAATCTTTTTTTTTATAAAAAAGGTGTTCTTTATACAAGTGCATATCATACATCAGTGGAAATGAATTAGCACACAACTACATAAATAAATTGCGCAAGCAAAAGAGCAAATGAAAGAACTCAGACACGAAGGAATGCATATCACAGGATTCCATTTTCTAAAGCTCAAAAACAGGCACATCTAATCCGTGCTGTTTTAAGCCAGTGGAGACAGAGGTAAGGAGGTAGGAAAGCAAAATTTAGGTGTCGCCTACTTTTGCTTCCGGAACCTCAAGTAGGGGCCCGAGGCCCCAGAGTCCGACAGACCTGGGTTCAAATCCTGATTCTGCAACTGAGTGACTTTGAACAAGTAACTTAAATTCCCTGTGCCTCAGGTTTTTCCATCTATAAAATAGAACTAATAATACCTTCTTCAAAGGGTTGGTGTGAGAAGTAAATGAAATGATGTATGTGAAGTGCCCTGGCAGCATGCGTAGGTGCAGTAATAAATGGTAACTATGATCATCCCCACCCCTGTTGCCTGATGGTAAACCAGGATCAGAGAACAGATAGGTAAGAGCCCAGCGGAGAAGGAAAGGGAAGGACCAAATTAGCCTTGTGATCAAAGATGTACGGAATTCACCCGAATGCATTCAGAGAGAGCTGTTCTTTCGCTTCCCACTGCCCACGCAGTCTTCTGGCTTGTGCTGCCTACAAGTGCAGGCCAGCCCAAAGCAGCCAAAACAAAGCTGTTCGGTCCCATCCACACAGGCCCTTGCTAAGGACCTGATACTCATCTGATAAACCAATTTGCACTGACGCTCTCACAGGGTTGCTGGCAGCTTACTGGGTTACCCTGCTGATCGGGCTGTGTTTCAATCAGAACCTTATGGACATAACAAGGCCTTGATCTAGGCTGGGTGAAATTTTACCCAGTCCCAGATCAGCAAATAGCCAGGTGGGGCTCTTTGGGGGAGGGGGAATCGGGACAGGCAGGGGATGGGACAACACAAGCAGAATGGTGTTAAGGTCCAGACTGCAGGATCCAGCCAGAACCCAGGAAGTCTGAAGTTGTAGGGACAGGCTACAACTGGCACAGGCTTTCCTTGCTTCTTGACTACAGAATGAGAACTGGTCCAGACAACTTGGGTTCATTCTCTCCACCTAAGAGGGAAAACAGGTATCCCTCTGGGAAGCCTCGTCAGCTAAGGGGCCTCTAGTGCTGGGGAAACAGAGTAGAGGAAGACTTTCAGGTTTGATTTTTGTGTTATTAAATGAGGCCTTAGGGCATCCACACAGGGAATACCGGTCAACAGCCAGAAGGAGCAAACTGCTGACCCCCAGAACATGCGTGGACCTCAGGGGCGTCATACTGAAAGGATAAAGCGAGATTCAAGACTACAGGAAGTTCTGGCCCCAGGAGGAACACTTATCGATGCTGAAGGAAGCCTGGGGCCGAGGTGGGCTTGACTGCAAAGGGCATGAGGGACCGTTTCTGGATGATGAAAGCCTTCTGGATCTTGACTGAGGCAGCGGCTCGGAGGGTGTACGCCTTTTTCAGAATCCATTGAACTGTACACTTAGAAGGAGTGCAATTCACTTTATGCAAATTATCCCTCAATAAAGTTGCTTTTAAAAGAAAAAAAAATAAACGTTGATGCCTTAGTCACTGAGATTGTTCCACTCCAGATGTGCCCTAAGAGGCCTGCAGGAGGACCTCGGCAAGCCACACCTCCAACAATCTCCTAGCACAAGAGCGCACTAGCACACTTTCTCCTCTTTTGAGCATCACATCTACCTCCTGAGGTGGGTTGGAGGAATCCCAGGGTTATAGCTAAGGAAACAGAGATACAGAATTAGAGCTGGCCTGTGTCTTCTGACTCCAAATCCTGCCATCTTTCCTGGAACCAGCCTCCTGAGATCACCCGAATCTAAGGAAGCTAAGGTCCAGAGAGTGTAAGTAGCTTGGCAAAAGCAGCACTGCTAGGCAAGGGCAGAGGCCAAAATCAAAGCCGTGCCTTGTCCCCCACAAATGGAATGAGGAATTGTCAAACGGGGACCATCCTGAATGGAGGTAGAAGGTGGGCTTTCGTTCCCCTTCTGCATCACTTCCAGACCCTGGACAGAGAAGCAAGCAATCTTAAAACAAAAGCCAGGCTCCTTTCCAGCCCTCTCCACACCACCTCTCACTGCATGGAGCAGCCCCCACCCCACCCCCTTCAGTCCCAAGGGTCTTGTAACTTTAACAAACTACAGCAAGGAACACATGCATTACCTCACCACAGTCTGGCTTATTTCCTAGCAGCAATTGTCCAAAGCTTGCTCCATTTCCCCCCTTCTGTTGGCTGTGCACCCTTCGCCCATTCCTCCCTGCTGAAATCACAAAGCTCTGACCCCAGTGGGCCTGCAGGAGCCTCCGCCTCCTTCCCAAAGTACTTACCATTAGAAAGAAGGCCCCTGGTGCAGAACACAGCCTATCCGATGGCCCCTCTGTATACATTCTCACAGCAGGCTCCTGTGTGTGCTTAGGGAAAAAAACTCTGGGAGAACCTCAAGACACAATTGGTGGCAGTTAACTCTGGGGAGAGGACCTGGAGGGTGGAAGGAGGGAGGAGTCTACTTTCCATTTGGTTTCTTTTCTGTTCAATGTGAATTTTCCCACCAACGGACATGGATTACATTTAGTGATGCCAACGAGGGTAGTCTGGGCCGGGAAATGATAAGCCATTTCCTCCTTTCACGTATCTGTATAGAAAAGCAGAAAGCCTGAGAAGTATTAATTTTCAAAAATATAGTAAGCACCTGTAATGCGCCACCTGCCTTTCTCCGCGGTCACTGAACCACAGTTTCTATGATACAAAGACCATGAATCATTCACCCCAATGAGAGGGAGCCAGGAAGGGGTATAGGAAGGAGAGGCCCCGGGAGGGCAGCCTCCACCTTCCTCACCGGATGCATCACTCCCCTTTGAGCCACTGTCACCCCCCACACACACACCTGACACCTCAGCTGGGGCCTCCACCTGTCCTCATTCTTAGCCACGTGCATTTGCTTTCGGCCCTAGTCCTCGGCACTGCTGCGACCCACAGCTTGTATAGGGCAGGGACTGTCTTACTCTTGGTCCATGCTCTCAGAGCCTGATGTGTGCAGAGCAGAAAGTGAATGCACAGTTGTTAAAACATCACGTAAGGCAGAGCATGGGAGGGGCGTGGGTTGCCTCCAACTGGACAGAGCTGGAGCAGGCTGGACCTGCGCCCTCCTCACACTTGGGCTCAGAACCCTGGCGGGGTCGTCTCTTTCGCTCTGTCAAGTGCACGGTAACGTGTTTACCAAGACCTTGTCTGCTCTGGCCACGCCTGCCTGTCTGCCCTGCTCTGCTCCTAAGGCAGATCCTGTGCCCAGCAGTCAAACTGGTCCATTCACCTGTCCCAGAGCGCACCTTGAGGCTCCCCGCCTCAGGCCCTCGCCTTCCCAATCTCGGCCACCACCGATAACCCAGCCCCAGGGTCGCCCCCCTTACGTGCCCCGCGGGCTGGGCTGCCCCCCCCCCCCGTCCGTCCGTCCGTCCGTCCGGGAGCCCCCCTCCGAGCCTCCCCTTCTGCAGCTCGCAGCCCTGCCTTCCCGGGGGTCTGTCCCCCCTCGCGAAGACCTTTAAGGGGCGGAGAGATGCAGTTCAGGTCGGAGGTCGAATTAGGTCAAAGGCTGCATCACGACTGGGTTGGGCTCAGGATCAGAATTCGAACCGGGCGAGTCAGTTCCTCATCCCACTCACTAGGCGGCGCCCGCAGTCCCGTTCGGGTCCCCAGGCCTCCGGCGGTTGAAGTTTCCCATTACCTGCCTGGCGAGTTTCCTGCCTGCCCCACTGTCCCTTTAAGAAGGTGAGCCAGGTGCGGCCGGGCCCCGCCCCCGGCGCTGGCCCCGCCCCCCGCGCTGGCGCTGGCCCCGCCCCCGCCCCGCTCGCGCAGCCCTCGCGACCTGACCCAGCCGGGGGCCGAGGTCCCAGGTCCCGGCCGGCGCCATGGAGCGGCGCTGGCCCCTGGGGCTCGGGCTGCTGCTGCTGCTCCGCGCCCCGCTGCCCCCGGGGGCGCGCGCCGAGGAAGGTACCGACCCCCGCCCCCGCCCCCGCCCCGGCTCCCCGCGCCCCCGCCAGCGCCCCGGTGCGCCCCGCCGCCCGGCGACCTCAGGTCTTCGACCCCAGACCCTGCTCTCCCGGCCCAGGCGCCCCGTAACAGTTTGCACCTGGCGGGGAGGAGGGAACCCCTGACCCTGCGAGGAGGCAGCGCCCAGACCCCCACCCCAGCATCGTGGGGATCCCTCATTCCCAGCCAGGCTCGGCCTCCCGGGCCCAACCCAGAGGTCAGGGGTGCGAAGAGGCCTTAAGCCATCCTGGGCCCGAGGACAGAGGGACCTGCCGCTGGGGGATGGATCAGAACTCGGTGCAGGAGCTCCCAGATGTGCAGGTCAAGCCTTGCCTGTGAAGGCTCGCACACCCCTCCGTGGCCCTGCTTCCCAAGACCCAGAGCTGTGCCTTGTCCCCTCACTGCACACCCCAGCCACAGGCTGAGCAGGCCCTTTGGCAGTAGAAGGGAACCTCCGCACCCGCCCGTCTAGGGTCCCCTGCCCACACCCTACCCGCTTATGACCCCCAGGGGCTGAGGTCCTCTCTTGCCCATCCACCCTTCGCATTGGCGGATGCCTGGATGCCCCAGGCTGACCAGCCCCTGCCGAGTGAGACGGTGCAAGTCCTGTGTGGGGCTGCTCTGCCCAACACTTCCTGCCTTGACTTTGGTCAAAGATCCAGCCCTCCAACCCTTGCCCGGCGCTGCCGGCGCTGCCCTCTGCCTTTCACACTCTGGAGGAAGACAGACTAATCCCCAGAGCTCTTCACTCCTCCTTCCTGGGCTAAACCTCGGGAAGTCACAGCTGTTAGGAACAGGATGTGGGAGGCTTGGGGCTGGGGGCCCACAGGGAGGAATGTGGGTCACACGTGTGGGGCCTCTTCCCCCAGAGGTGACAGGCCCCTCTTCTCCCTCGTGCAGTCACTCTGATGGACACGAGCACAGCACAGGGCGAGCTGGGCTGGCTGCTGGATCCCCCGGAGGATGGGGTAAGTGTCAGGGGAGGGAAGGCTCAGAGCTGCAGGCCAGTGGGAAATGGGCGGAGAGGTGGGTGGAGGAACCGAGAAAAGAGCTGGAAAAACTGGAAGTGTCTCCTCCTCGGGAAGGGGGAGGGGAGGTGAGTCAGAGCCTCCAGAATGGGACAAGGTGGGGGGGTCAGGCTTCACCCCATGAAGAACGCCTCAATGCCTGGCTCCTTCCCTCCCTGCTCCTGTGAAAGAGGGCTGAGTACTTAGGGGGACTTGGGGGGAGATGAACCCACATCCTCCAGGGAGAGGATGAACCATCCTTGGGGTGGTTGAGGGCTGAGAACCAAAACACCAGATGTGTCCTCACACTGAGGTCCCTCTGTCCCAATAGAGTTGCGCAGATAGGCTTCAGAGGGTCAGGGAGCCCCATAAAAGTGTAAGGTAAGTTGTGTATACACACATGGAGACGAGAGCCAACGTTTTCATCAAACCCTTCGAAGGGTGTTTGCCTCCCCAGCTAGAGGTCCCTGAGCCCCTGGCACCTTCTCCATCCTCCCCAGCCCAGGCACACGTATGGTCCAGCTGTCTGAACCTGCTCCGAGTCCCTTCCCACCCTGGGTGTTCTTAAGACCTAGTGAGCAGAGGTAGGCGCCTGTGAGTCCCAGAGAGCACCTTTCCGCCACTCAGCAGAGCCGGCCACAGAACCACGAGAGGCTGGCCTCAGGCCCTCCTTTCCCCTCTGGTCCTGGCCCCCTTTCCCCTTCCTAGTCCAGTGGGAATTGCAATCTCTATTTCTGGGATCGGGGTCACTTGCTTTCTTTCCCTCTGGGTCCTAGGGTCCTGGCTCTAAGTTCTCCCACAGAGTGGCCTATAATTAGAATTAATAGACTAAACCATACTGTATCCTACAGGAGGGGCTGCTTGGAAAATCCTGGGTTAGGCCAGCCGTAATAGGCGCCCCGTCTCGTAAAGCAGCTAATCACTCCACAGCGAGGGCCGCAGGTCTATTCGCTGGCTCCCACAGGCCTCCACCCCCGGTGTGCCCCAGCCACCCGGACCCAAATAACTTCCCTAATTGGGCCCGAGTGGAAGCAAGGCACCTTTCGCAGCTTTGCAGAAGAGGCAAGAAGACAGCAGCAGTTACATGCTCCCCATGTCTATCTTGTCCCCTCCTTATCTTTTCAACACACATAAACACACTCAGATTCAGACTCCCCAGAATGCACCCATGTAGCAGCCAGCAGCCGGAGTGGTAAGTGAAAGGATTCTTGCTGCTGATCCTGGGCAGCTGGTTCTCCCATCTGTCACTGAGGGAACTGGGAGAGGCAAGTTACAGCTGGGAACATCTGCTCCTGGCTCCAGCTGCAGCCACGGCAATCTAGCTAATGAGCTGCACATTATCCACCTACTACCTTTCCACCTGACCTCCACCCCATGCCTTCCACTTGGCTTCCCCATCATAGCTTCCTCTTAAGAACAGGCCCTTGGTGCCTTCATGGCCTGGACAACCCTTGCCCAATCTTTGAACTCCCTAACATAAAGCGAAAATATGTACCTCAGGTGTTATTGCCCCATGCCACCCAATCCTTAGTTTTTGTTTTCTTAGATTTTATTTATTTATTCATGAGACACACAGAGAGAGAGGGAGAGAGGCAGAGGGAGAAGCAGGCTCCATTCAGGGAGCTTGATGTGGGACTCAATCCGGGGACTCCAGGATTATGCCCTGGGCTGACTGCTGAGCCACCCAGGGATCCCCACCCCACTCCTTAGTTCATCGTTCTTTCTCTTGCCTTTTCCCAGATCTGAGAGTAGCAATGAAAGCCCTTGGAAAAGGAGACATTCTAAAGACCTCAGACTCCTCTATAAGCTAAGGGAGTTGCAACCAAAATATCAAGGGGTATTTTATAGAATTTGAGAGCTCCTTTCTTATATTTATCTGGCAGAAAGAATATGTAAGAATGTCTGAGAAGTTTTTTTTTTTTTTTTTGAGAAAGAATGAAATGGAATACTTGCCCTACCAGATTATTAGAACGGACAATATCTGTACTCAACTGTAATTAAAACCTGGCATTGCACAAGAATACCCAGGTCAATGGAACAGAATAGAAAACCCACATGAGTGAGGTTTTGGTATGTGATTAACACTGGAATTGCAAATCAATGTGCAAAATATAGACTGGATAGTAGATTGACAGCTGGATGTCCATAATTTGAGAAAGAAGAAGACAACGAGTTAAGGATGTAAAGTTACATCTCCACTTCATGCTATAGACAAAAAATAAATAAATAAATTCTAGGGAGATTAAAATCTGAACCTAAAAGCCAAACCTACAAAAATGTTAGGAGAGAATATAGATCTTTATGAGTTTGGGATGGGAGAGCTTCCCAAGTGAAATACACAACCCAGAATTCATAGAGGGAGAGAAGATAGATGTTATGATGTGAGATTTTTAAAGGTACCAACATCAAAGACATCATTAGCAAATTAAGTGGCGTGATGGGAAGAAAACATTTGAAATGTATTTCAAGCAAACGATGAACACCTATAATGTAAAAAAAAAAAAAAAAAAAAAACTCATCGAAATGAATATTCCAAAGATAAGAACAGAATATCAGGCAAAGTTTACAAACGTAATTACATAAAAATAGAAATAGCCAGTGAACAAAATAGAAACACACAACCTCCTTCTCAAAATAAAAAATGTTCATTAAAATGGCAAGAAGCTGTGTTTTGTCCATAAGATAGGCCAAAAGTAAAGAGATCGTTAATATCCAGGTTTTCAAAAAATGAGGCCTCCTGCATTGTTGGTGAAACCGTAAATTGATAAATCCTTTTTGGAGGCCAATCTGACACTATCTTCTTATAAAATTTATAGTATTTACCCTTTGATATAGCAGTTCTACAGAAATCTTTTAGAAATCTGTACATGTAGGGCAGCCGGTGACTCAGCGGTTTAGCGCCGCCTTCAGCCCAGGGCCTGATCCTGGAGACCCGGAATCGAGTCCCAGGTCAGGCTCCCTGCATGGAGCCTGCTTCTCCCTCTGCCTATGTCCCTGCCTCTCTCTCTCTCTGTGTCTCTCATGAATAAATAAATAAAATATTAAAAAAAAAAAAAAGAAATCTGTGCGTGTAGACTTTAAACAACAGTAGAAAAAAAAAAAAAAACAGTAGAACTGGAAACTACCTAAATGCCCAAGAATAGGGGAATGAATAAATAATTGACAGTACATCCATACAGTGGAATACTGTGTTATAGATTGCTAAAAAGAATTAGGTAGATCTATTTATATTCTTGTGAACATCTTTCAAAGACTTTTTAAGGTGGTTTTTTTTTTTTAGATTTAGATTTTTAAAGATTTTTTCATTTATGCATTTGAGAGAGACAGAAAGAGCAAATGAGGGCATGAGCAGAGGGAGAGGGAGAAGCAGACACTGGTGAGTAGGGAGCCCCGATCTAGGACTCCATCCCACAGCCCTGGGTTCGTGACCTGAGCTGAAGACAGACACTTAACCGGCTGAGCCACCCAGGCGCCCCTCAAAGGCTTTTTTTGTTTGTTAAAAACAAAAAGTAGATTACGAAATAGCCTTGTGTCCAAAAAAAAAAAAAGATATGTTAAAAACACATACGCAGAAAAATATTCAGACACATCTCTAGGGGCACTGAAAATGGTCTGGTGAGCTTTATTCCAAATTGTTCAGAGTGGCTCCCTGTGAAGGGGCAGTTGGGTGAAAGGACTTTCACTTCATGCTATATATGTTTATTCTTTGACTTTTAATAATAAGCGCAGAGAGACATAATGATCCAGAGCTTAAACTCTAGGGGCACCTGGGTGGCTCAGTGGTTGAGCGTCTGCCTTTGGCTGAGGTTATGATCCCTGGGTCCTGGGATCGAGTGCTACGTTGGACTCCCAATAGGGAGCCTGCTTCTCCCTCTGCCTAGGTCTCTGACTTTTTCTGTGACTCTGATGAATAAATAAAATCTTAAAAAAAAAAAAAAAAAAGAGCTTAAACTCTAGAGCGTAGGGTGCCTGGGTGTGTGTCCCAGCTTTGCCTCCTAATAACTGAGTGCATAGGGCAAGTCATTGAACTTTGTGCTGTGACTCAGTTTCCTCATGGGAAGTGCTTGCAACAGTGACTGCCCCATTAGGCTAGCCGTTACTATGAATAAGTCTAAAAATTATTTTAATGTAAAAACAGGTAAGGGGCATGGACTGCATGGTGTCTGGGAGTCCACCCAGCCCCGTCCATTGTTGATTTTGATAGTGACCATAACTAGAGGGATGTTAGAAGGGATGAGTTCCCTCCATACAGAAGGGTTCTATGCTTGTTCTTGCCCCCCCGAGCTTAGGGGCCTTGATATAAATGTACTAACTATCCTCTTCTCTGAACAAGGAGCCAGACAGGTTTCGTGAGTGAGCATTTTGCCATCAGAGTCTGTCTTTGCCACGACTCTGCTGACGAGACGGGGAAAAATTGGTGCTCGTGCTTCCAAAGTTGGAGTGGGCTCATTGAAGGCGTCGCTGTTGTCATGCCCGTCCTGTATCCAAATAACTCCTGACCCTGAGCACTTAACTTACTGTCCTCAGGCCCATGGTGGGAAGACAGCAGGACAAGTAGCGTGAACCCAGGGAGGTCTAGCGAACCAGAGTCTGGGGGGCAGGTGGTGACTTGGAGCCTGACTCGATTCTCCTCTCACAGTGGAGTGAGGTGCAGCAGATCCTGAATGGGACGCCCCTTTACATGTACCAGGACTGCCCAGTGCAAGCAGGCGGGGACACTGACCACTGGCTGCGCTCCAACTGGATCTACCGCGGGGAGGAAGCTTCTCGGGTCCACGTGGAGCTGCAGTTCACTGTGAGGGACTGTAAGAGTTTCCCCGGCGGAGCCGGGCCTCTGGGCTGCAAGGAGACCTTCAACCTCCTGTACATGGAGAGTGACCAGGACGTGGGCATCCAGCTCCGACGGCCCTTGTTCCAAAAGGTGCTTCTACCCCCACCCCCACACGCACCCCCACCCCTGCTCCTCCCGTGCCATTTTGGTCCTAACACTGGTTCCCGCCTCACTCTTTCCCAGGACCCCGCTCAGCTAAGGAGAAAGACAAAGTGGCATAAACAGAAAGAGGTCTAGGTGTCAACTAAGGATGAGAATGTGGGCCTAGACATCAGAAGAGGTGGAGTTGAGTAGAGCAGCATCCCCCACGGCTGCGGCCCACCTCCCAGGACCCCCCCTGGATGCCTGGGCAGTACTGAACCCCAGATGTGCCACGTTCTTTCCTGCACATCCATCCCCGTGCTGAGCGCTCATGTGTAAACCAGGCGCCGTCCGAGGGGAGTAACTAGTAATGAACTAGAACAGTCATGACAGGATGCTGCAATAAGTCATCAGAGTAGCCTCTCTCCCTCTCGAACTACGTCATTGCTCTGTAGTCACCCTCCTGGGGGTACCGTGAGACGATGCGACGCCTTGGGAGGGGATGAGCGGAGGCCCACGGCCAGGTGTTGAATCCCGACGTTGCCCCGTCAGGCTGCTACTGACCTGCTGATGCAAGGTCAGACGGAGGATCACCTGCTTGCACCTGTGGCTGATGGCACTGGGTAACACCTGCCACCCCGAAAGCCCAGCCACGGATAAGCAGGAACCACCATGTCTTTCCTACTGTGTCCCGGCTTCGGGCTCCGCTGAACCCCTCCGAGGCTGCTTACCTGGTCTTACAGTAGCGTTGATGACGGTGCCAGCCTTCACCTGGGTCGGAGGCTTTGCCTCCACTGACATAACAGCCTCCCCTGGGGGAGGCTGGGAAGAGGTATTTGGACTTTCCCTATCAGCCTGTAGGGTGCTGGTGTGCGGCACACCCCAGGGGTCCACCCGGGGGTGCGCAGGGAGACTGTTCTCTACGGGCTGCGGGCTCTCTCCCTAATGCCATCCGTTTCTTTCCGACTCAAGGAAACGTACCAGAATGCAGAGGTGTAAGGAGCCTGTTATTTATAGGATGTGCTCTCATCTTTTTTTTTTTTTCCCAAAGGGAAGACGTTGTAAAGTTTGTTATTAGTAATAAATTAACCATGACGCACTTTATAACTGATCACCTCACTGGCACAGAGGTTGGGAACACCTTCGAATAGTGGAAATTATATGGGCTGTAGCGTCTCACTGCCCGGATTCCAGCCACACCACGTCGTACAAGGTCTTGGACCTGTCCTACTCCTAGCCTTAGTTTCCCCATCTGTAAAGTGGGGCTGGCCATCCGTCCCACCTCACTGGACCCAAACAGTGTAACACGCACAGGACGCTTAGCTCAGTAGCTCACACGTAATAAGCCCTTGGTTTATGGTTGCAGGAACTCTAAGGTATCAAGCAAACAATCGTTTTTTTTCTGTTCCGTGGGCATGAAGCATGACTTGCCATTCCACCTCCACCCCCCGCCCCCCCTCTTCCCAGGTAACTACTGTGGCTGCAGACCAGAGCTTCACCATCCGGGACCTCGCGTCTGGCGCTGTGAAACTGAACGTGGAGCGCTGCTCCTTGGGGCGCCTGACCCGCCGAGGCCTCTACCTCGCTTTCCACAACCCAGGTGCCTGTGTGGCCCTGGTGTCCGTAAGGGTCTTTTACCAGCGCTGTCCTGAGGTCGTGCAGGGCTTGGCCCGATTCCCTGACACTCTGCCCGGACCTGGCGGGCTGGTGGAGGTGGCGGGGACCTGCTTGCCCCACGCCCAGGTCAGCCCCGGCCCCTCAGGTGCGCCCCGCATGCACTGCAGCCCCGACGGGGAGTGGCTGGTGCCCGTGGGGCGGTGCCACTGTGAGCCCGGCTACGAGGAAGGCGGCAGCGGTGAAGGATGCCTGGGTAAGGAGACTGGAGGAGGCGGTGGGGACATGCGGGGGTAGGGGGGTCCTCCAGGTGCTGGGGGACGGAAGGATGCTTCTGCGCCATCTCAGTGATGTTTAGACTGAGCGGCTGAGCACCCCCGTCCCCCCCACCCCAGGGAGGCACCTGTGTTTCTGGTACAAAGGACTGGGGGAGGGAGGGGGAGTGGGGATGAGCCTGCCTGTAACGGCTGGACATCCATGGCTCCGCTGCATTCTCTCTCCAGCCTGTCCCAGTGGCTCCTACCGGGCGGACGCAGATGCGCCCCGTTGTGTCAAGTGCCCAGGACACAGCGCAGCTGAGTCCGAGGGGGCCACCCTCTGCATCTGCGACAGCGGCCATTTCCGAGCCCCTGGGGAGGGCCCCCAGGTGTCCTGCACACGTGAGTCCTGGGTGGCGGGGCAGGACTTTGTCCAGCCCGTGTTAAGGTTGGAATCCTCCAGAGCTTTTCTGATAGTGGGCATCCTTTAAAGTGTCGGATGCTTAGAGGACACCTGGGTGGCTCAGCGGCTGAGCATCTGCCTTTGGCTCAGGTCATGATCCCGGGGTCCTGGGATCGAGTCCCGCATCGGGCTCCCCGCAGGGAGCCTGCTTCTCCCTCTGCCTGGGTCTCTGCCTCTCTCTCTGTGTGTGTCTCATGAATAAATAAAATCTTAAAAAAAAAAAAAAAGTGCCAGAGACTTTAGGCTCCCCTGCCCCAGAAGAAGGCAGAAGGTGAAGGTCCTTTTCCCTCAGTGGGAATCTCCCAGCAAGGCCTTCGGAGGTAGGAGGAGGCAGGGGCCAGCAGCTTGGACAGAGCGAGAGCGCAGCTGGCTCCTCCCGACGGCTCTTCTCCTTACAGGACCCCCCTCAGTTCCCCGAAACCTGAGCTTCTCTGTGTTGGGGACTCAGCTCTCGCTGCGTTGGGAACCCCCGGCGGATATGGGGGGGCGCCAGGATGTGAGGTACAGCGTGGGGTGTTCACAGTGCCGGGGAGCAGCGGTGGACGGGGGGCCCTGCCAGCCCTGCGGGGGAAGTGTGCACTTTTCCCCGGGAGCCAGCGGGCTCACGGCGCCGGCCGTGCGCGTCAACGGCCTTGAACCCTACGCCAACTACACCTTTAACGTGGAGGCCCAGAATGGAGTGTCGGGGCTGGGCACCTCCACCCCCGCCAGCGCCTCCCTGAGCATCAGCATGGGCCATGCAGGTGAGCAGCCGGGACGGGCCTGGAAGAAACCAGAAGGGCTGAGGACTCCAGGGCCAAGCGGATGGGCAGGAAGCAATCGAAACGCTGTTGAAGCTCTTTCCTCTTTCTTTCCAAACCCACTGGACCCCTCCCGGCTCCCAGAGTCCCTGTCAGGCCTGTCCCTGAGGCTGGTGAAGAAGGAGCCACGGCAGCTGGAACTGACCTGGGCAGGGTCCAGGCCGCGCAGCCCCGGGGCGAACCTGAGCTACGAGCTGCACGTGCTGAATCAGGTGCAGGGGGGCTGCGGGACCGCGTCTGGGGTCCCCGCCGGGCACACCCCGGCATCCCCGGGTACGGGGTGGACGGAAAACTGACCAAAGTGAGCTGTGCGGCTTTCTCAGGTCAAAAGCCTACAGGGAGCCCTGTCCTGACCGCTCCCTGTCCGTCTCCATGGGATCCCAGGACTGGCCATCGCCTCCGCCCGGTTGGGCTCAGCACAGGCCAGCTGACGTTAGCTCTCATCCACAGGACGAAGAACGGCATCAGATGGTTCTGGAACCCAGGGTCTTGCTGACTGAGCTGCAGCCAGACACCACGTACATTGTCAGGGTTCGAATGTTGACCCCTCTAGGGCCTGGCCCGTTCTCCCCTGACCATGAGTTTCGGACAAGCCCACCAGGTGAGGGGTTATCCCGTGTTCTACCCCACACCCATGCACCTGTCACCCCACTGAGGCTTCTCAGACCCTGGCTTCTTCCCGTATGCACACGCACAGACGCACACTTAGAGGCTGCCTGGGGTGCGGAGAGCCCCCCACGGACCCGCACGAAGCCCCTGCCGCATCGTAGTCTCCTCAGATACCCCGACCCTGGATGCGGCCTTCCAGTGTCCTGTCCACTCTCCCAAGCCCTCGGGGTCGTGCTCGTCAGTAGGCAGCCCCAAGCTAGTGGTCCCAGTGTGAGGCTCTCTCTCACACACCCCCATCTCCTTGGGTAGGGGACCCCCCTGTGGCCCACTGAGGGCTCTGCCCCCGGGCATGCCCTGTTAGCCACCATCATTGCTGTGGCCTCTGAGCCCTCCAGCCTTCCTCACGCCATGTGCCACAGTTTCCAGGGGCCTGACCGGAGGAGAGATTGTGGCCATCATCTTCGGGCTGCTCCTGGGTGTCGCTCTGCTGATGGGGATGCTCTTCTTCCGATCAAGGTGCTGCTGCTGTCCCTCCGCGGCCACCACCCGGGGTCCCTTTGCCTGGCCAGAAATCCCAGAACGCAGCCCCAGCAACCCTCCCAGCCCTTAGGACGAAAGCTCCAGCGTACCCCCAACGCCATCCTACACCCCCACCCTGTCGTTTGTGGGAATAGCCCAGCCAGAGGGCCCTGGGCCAGTCCTGGGACTCTGAAGAAGCTGTCCCCTCCCCTCCCCCCACAGGAAAGCACAGCGGAGACACCCGCAGAGGCAACGTGACCGTGTCGCCGAAGTGAACCGAGGTGAGCCCAGGGCACCTGTGCGTATATGTGGTGGTGGAGCGGGGTGGGGGCAGCGGTATTGGGACATGCCATGGAGATGGAACCAGAGAACCCACATTTGCCAGGCCAACTCTGGGAGCACGGGTTGGGGCTGTTGTCTCTAGGGCTTTACTGTTTTGCCACCTAATTAACTTTGGTTAATTAATTTTGTAACGATAGCCCCCCAGAGGCTCTGTGCAATTACCTGTTAGCTCTTGCTGCCTCTGTTCCAACACCTGGGCCTGGGGCGGCCTCCCCCGTCCTGGCTGGCCAGGTCTGTGGGCTGAGTCTCAGCGAGGAAACGATTGCTGGCAGGCCCCTAGAAGTCCTCCAGGGCATGTGGGCTTCCTGCGGGTCACCTCATTAGGCGTCCCACGAAAGGGGGAGTCAGTGGTTCATCCAAGTGAAAGGGTGGGAGTGAGGCTTGTCTGGGAATGTGCATGAGGTGTGAGTGATCGGAGGAGTATGGCTAGCAGGGGTGAGGAGGAAGGGCGAGGAATCTGAAGTGTGGTCAGTGAGCCGAGGGAAGATTGGGTAACCAGAGGCCGTGAACAGCTTTCAGGCCCGGTTCTGGCCCGCAGCTCTGGGCCTCTGGGGGCAGGGACGCGGAGCTTTGCACATAGACAGAGGAAGGTTTTTCTCCCGCTTTAGCCAAAATGGGACTCCTAAGAGAGCAGAACAATGAAAAGTCTGGGGAGTGCTGTTGGCCCCAGCTCCCCTCGCCACCACCAAAAAATCCTCCCAAGCCATCACGCTGGGGCTCCTGTGGCCGAGCCCTCCCTGTTCTCCCCGCAGAGGACAAGCTGTGGCTGAAGCCTTACGTGGACCTCCAAGCGTATGAGGACCCCGCCCAGGGAGCCCTGGACTTCACCCAGGAGCTTGATCCAGGCTGGCTGATTGTGGACACTGTCATAGGGGAAGGTGAGCCCTGCGGGTCCCCTCTGCGTGACAGCACGGAGCTGCTCGCCAGCTGGTCTCTCGGCTGCCCCAAGGGCTCCTAGACGAGTTCCCTCTCTGCTCTACCCCGTATCCTGCTTGAATCGCTGTGGTCAAGTGGTAACCCCCTTATCGGGTGTCCTAGAGCAGCCCCTGCTTCCTACACAATCTGCTTCTGTGGTTACGGAGTTTCTGATTAACAGCCCAAACATGTGATGTTTGTCAACAGAAGGGTCGCTGTGCCCAGGCTCAGGCTATTCTCAGACGGCTCCGAAATGTGGGAGAGATTCAAAGCCTCCCTCACCCCGCATTCCCCCCCACCCCGGGGTCCAGTGTCCTTGGGCCGCCCTGATCCCTTGGGTCACCAGAGGAAATGGATCTGAGCAGAGAACAAAGCTTGGCAGTGTCATTGGCAGTTGTGCAGCCGAGCCAGCTGAGCTGTGACCAGAGGAGCTCGCAGAAGAGACGAGGCAGTGGTTAGCCTCCCCCGTCACTGGAGCGCTGGCCCTGGACCAGCCTGTCCTTGCTGAACACAGCCCAGGGCCACCGCACAGCCACGCTCACCGGGCGTTTATGAGCCGCTCCCCTTAGCCAGGAGCTCTACCCACCTGGGGGGACAGTACTGAATAGGTTGCAGAGCTGCACTCCTCTTCCAGACTCCCGTCTCCTTCCCCAGGAAGTGCAGCACGAGAGCCCCTTTCCCGGAAAGGTCAAGCCACTTTTCTGATCCAGAGAAGAAAAGAACCAGGGGACTGGAGGATACTGCTGCCCATCCCCCTAGGGGAGCCTGCCGGGGCATCCGGCCATGGACTGTTTTCTTTCCACCCAGGAGAGTTTGGAGAAGTCTATCGAGGGACCCTGAGAATCCCTAGCCAGGACTGCAAGACTGTGGCCATTAAGACCTTGAAAGACACGTCTCCAGACGGCCAGTGGTGGAACTTCCTTCGAGAGGCAACTATCATGGGCCAGTTCAACCACCCGCACATTTTGCACCTGGAAGGCGTTGTCACAAAGCGTACGAGCAGCGGTCCCGGAGAGCATGGGGAGAGAAAGAGGAGGAAAGGAGGGTGTGAGACCCCCGGGAGAGAAGGGGAAATATGCTGCCGGGGGCAGGAAGTCTGGTTCTGGGTGGCGATGGGATACAGGCTGCCGTGCTGACATGTGCTTTGTGTCTCAGGAAAGCCCATCATGATCATCACGGAGTTTATGGAGAACGGAGCCCTGGATGCCTTCCTGAGGGTGAGGAGGGCGGAGAGCCAGCTGGGAAGGGGAATGCACCCATGGACCCCGGGGTTTGGCTCCTGGTTTGGGAAGGAGACCCCGCCCATTCCCTGACTTGCCCTCTCACCCTGCTGCAGGAGCGGGAGGACCAGCTGGTCCCTGGGCAGCTGGTGGCCATGCTGCAGGGCATTGCATCTGGCATGAACTACCTCAGTGACCACAATTATGTCCACCGGGACCTCGCGGCCAGGAACATCTTAGTGAGTCAGAACCTGTGCTGCAAGGTGTCTGACTTCGGCCTGACCCGCCTCCTGGACAACTTCGATGGCACCTATGAAACCCAGGTTAGAGCCGTGTCGTCATTACGTGCACGCGCACACACACACGATTATGTGTCGTACATGTAGTCACACATGCACAAGTACAGAACACATGCTCTTGTGGACACAATACTCATGCCTTTGCACAGGTGTTTTGTTGTGTGCGCCGCCCCCCTCCCCCCAATGCCCTGAAACACATCACCTCTCTGTCCTACGTGCCCTGTTAGGGAGGAAAGATCCCCATCCGTTGGACAGCCCCTGAAGCCATTGCCCACCGCACCTTCACCACAGCCAGCGATGTGTGGAGCTTTGGGATTGTGATGTGGGAGGTGCTGAGTTTTGGAGACAAGCCCTATGGGGAGATGAGCAATCAGGAGGTAAGCCTGGGGTGCTCTTCCCATGTCACCCCTCACTCCTCGGCTCCTCCCACAAGCCTCCCATGGCTCTTGCCTGCAAATATCCTATTCCTTCTTCCTGACCCAGTTTTTCCGCACTCTTGTTCCTGTCCCCTTTGCCTCATTCCTTGTTCTCGTCATTACTCTCAGGGGTGAGTAGAGGCTCTATTGCAGTGATCTTGTGTGAACGGAGATTTCTCAGGGGCTCTCAGGGAAGGTGAGCCTCCAACCTCAAGGCCGCTCCACCCCCCCCACCCCCCCCACCCCCGCCCACGGCAGGTAATGAAGAGCATTGAGGATGGGTACCGGCTGCCGCCTCCCGTGGACTGCCCTGCCCCTCTCTATGAACTCATGAAGAACTGCTGGGCCTATGACCGGGCCCGTCGGCCCTCCTTCCACCAGCTGAAGGCACATCTGGACCAGTTGCTTGCCAACCCCCACTCGCTGCGGACCATTGCTAACTTTGATCCCAGGTAACCACACTGGAGAGGGCACAGGGTTTCGGAGGGCAGGTGTGGGAGAGGAGCATTCAGCTGCATTCATGAGCTCTGGACAGAGCGCAGCATGCTGCTGAGGCAGGAGGAGTCTGAGCCCTTGTGGGACAGTCTACCCTGAGGGAGGACACACCATCCCGTCCTTGTCCAGTAGAGGACAGGAAGCGAGCACACTGAGGATGGAAAGCGATAGGCAGTGCTTACGACCTGGTATCTCCTCCGGGGAGCTCGGTCACTAGGGTGGGGAAGACAGAGCAACCAGCAGGTGCCAGTGGGAGGCATGTCATTACTGGGAGGGGCAGCCTTGTGGGGTCTCCCAGAGCACACGGCAGGCATGGGTTGGGGCGCTGAGGGCGGGCTTAGTGCGGGATGACAGAAGTGTTGTTTAGGGACAGTGGCCAGGGGTGAAGCTGGAGAGGTGGAGGACCAGCTCTGCTGAGAAGTTTGGACTTTATCCGGAGCATGGGGCACTATCGACCGATTTTGAAATTGGAGGGACTCACTCAGAATCGTGTTTTGCCAAAACCATTGCCAGAATGTGGAGAATGAACTGGTGGCAGGGCTGAGGAGGGGGAGGGGGGTGGGCATGGCTGGACTTTGAATGCTCAATCCAGTAAACCAGCCCTGGCATGCTGGCCTCTGTATCAAACCACCATATATAACCTTGTTTCTGGGAGAAAATGTGCTCCAAGTTCCAACTTTTGCAACTATCTTTTGGAGCAGGACTCCCTCGTATACTGGAGACTGCATGTGCTAATCTTTCTGGAATGTTGAAAATTTTTCCCCCAGCAGATTTACTTTGCTAATGGTTTTGGCTCTGGCTGGCTTGAGCACAGGAACACTCATTGTCTCGTGGGTGTTGGAGGGCAAGAATAACAGCCGGGCTTGGAGGTGGCAAGTGGTGGCTGCTCCCAGAATTCACAGGGGCCACCCAGACACGGGCAGGGCCATGCCCAGCTTCCAAGGCCTCAGCTCCCCTGTCTCCTGCATCCTTCCTCTGGGCTGGGAGAGTGGGAGAGTTGACACTTGGGAGTCAGTCCCCAGTCAGCCGGAACTGGCCACTTCGGTGGGAGGTGGGTGGTCGCATGCTTGTGTTCGGGCCTTCCAGGGCTGCCACCCCCCTGGGTCTTTCAAAGCAGCAGGAGTGTCAGCCCGCCCATTGCTGTGAACACACCAGGAATCAGGCCAGGAAATGAGTTCACAGACAATGGCCAGGCTAATCCACAAAGTCCAGATAATCTCTGTGCTCAGACACCCAACTTGAACGCTGGCCGCAGATGCTCAGAGGCTGAGCCCCGATGTCAGGGAAGCTGGAGCTGGAAGGCAGAGGACAGCCCCCGCATCTCCCTCCCATGTGACTGGGGTACCGGTGTCCTGCAGGGTGACGCTTCGCCTGCCCAGCCTCAGTGGCTCCGACGGGATCCCCTATCGCAGCGTCCCCGAGTGGCTGGAGTCCATACGCATGAAACGCTACATTCTGCACTTCCGCTCAGCAGGGCTGGACACCATGGAGTGTGTGCTGGAGCTGACGGCCGAGTGAGGACCTGGGGGGGAGGGGGGTGCTGGGCACGGAGAACTGCGGGGGGGTTAGGCTCACACTCAACAATCCCCTTTCGTTGCCCACAGGGACCTGGCCCAGATGGGGATCACACTGCCAGGACACCAGAAGCGCATTCTTTGCAGTATTCAGGGATTCAAGGACTGAGCCCCTCCCCCACCCACCCTGTCGTCGTGGGGGCAAAGATGGGGGCCATGGTCACTCCCCATGGCCCTCCCCTCAGCCTACTTATGTAGGCCTTTGGTGCTGCTCCTGCCCACCCTCCCCTGAGGAACTCACCTCTGGGCCCGGGAGCCTTTGTTTTAAAAAGGGAGGTAGGGGTGAAAGTGAAAAGGTAATCGTGGGGGGGACCTGGGGAAGGGTTTAATATATATACATATACATACATATATTTTTGTAAATAAACAGGAACTGAGTTTTCCCCTTTACTCCTGGCTCTTGTATTCCCTGTACTTCCTCTACCCCACCCATGAGGGCCGTATGCACAAAAGAGTTGACTCCTAAGGATTCTGGAAAACAGGTCTTTTTTTATTGATTTGTAGCTGTAGCCACAACCTGGCAGCATGGGGGGTGGGGGTGGGGGGACATCCAGGCCGGTAGGCCTGGCCTGGCCCAGCCTCCCAGAGTCTGGGCATCTCCTGGCCCTCAGCAAGCAGAGTACGTGGCTGCTTGGGGGCCAGCCGAGGGCATTGGTGCAGCAGTGAAAGCAGCAGCGCTCAACCTGGTGCCCCCTCAGGTGGGGTACACCTGGAGGACGGTGGGTGGTCCCTGCAGGATGGAGGTGGGCTGGAAACCCAGAGCTGGGACTCTGCAGTCCCAGGCCACATTGGGGCCCTGGACAGGGTGCCTGGGATACCTGGGTGGGGGCTGGCATGGAAGGAGAGGCTGGACATCAGAAAATAACTGAAGGGGGGGGGCAGGGCAGGTGGGGGGCAGGGCGGTCTCTGTGGGTGGTCCGCGGGTGGGGAGTGGACTGTCCCCTCCCCCACTCAGGTCTGGGCTCTGGCGGTGTGGCACTTCCGGCAGAGCACGTGGCCGTCCAGGGGGAAGCAGCCATTGTCATCTGCCTCGATGGACAGTGGCTTCCCGCAGTCCTGGGAGAAAGGAGGAAAAGCCCGCTGGTGGAAGGCCCCTGTGTGCCCCCCACACCTCCACCTTTAAGTGAGGAAGACCAGATGCTCCATGCCTCGGCCAACGTCCAGCATCACTGCCTGTGTCCCCACCACTCCCACCCTCCTCTCCTAGCCTCACCTCTCCTGCCCATGTTCACCCCTGTCCCACCCGAGGCGGGCAGTGGGTTGAGCTGTTACCAAGGCACCCACCCAAAAAAAAGACGTGGGACCTCTCCCGCCTGCCTCTACTCCTTTCTCTTCCTCTTTGACCTCACCAAGCACATCTCCGTCTCCTTCCAGTACGGCGGACAGCACCCTTCCCTCCCACTACTCACTCTTTTTCTTGGTTTATCCACAACCCAAGGACCCCAGAGAAAGCCCTCCCCCCAACTTGCACAGTGACGGGGTCATCTGGGTGGAGCAGGCACAGGTATCGCCCCCTCCACCCTCAAAACTGCAGCTCCAAACTCCTCCCAGCTGGTACCGGCCACCACCTGGTAGTGAGCGGTGTCCCACCACCTCCCAGCGCTGGGGGCCAGAGGGATGGCCAACCTCGCACTTGTAGCACTTCATGTGGAAGTTCTTGTCCAGAGCGACCACTCGCACGGTCTCCTCACGGCCGGGCTCGGGCATGATGGGCCCTTCGCAGACGGAGCACCTGGGGGCATACTGCCTGGAGGGGCAAAAGTGAGGCAGGGATCAGGGTGGGGGCAAGGGGTTCCCAGGGTGCAGGGGGATGTGCATGGCAACAGGGCAGGTGTCTTGGTCCATTTGCCTCACATCCCTGGGTAGAGGACACTCAATGGAGAAATCCTAAGACCAGCCCCCTCATCCGGCCCTTATCAAGGGGAATTTTCTGCCTTTCCCCATCACCCTCCCAAAAATCCCATGTACCCCCAGGAGCCTCTGCCACCAGGTCTTCACCCTCTGACTGCAGCTCCTGCAGAAAGCACAGCCAGAGGCACCCTTCTCCAGCCCCACCCCACCCCCGCCCAGGACCCTCTGCTGCAAGGCATCTGCCCCACTGCTGGGGTGTACAGAGGGAGGGATGTGAAGTTCTGGATGCCGAGGCTGGAATTCTGAAAACCTATACCTCCAACACACTGGCAGAGGTGCGAGTCAGACTCTGCAGTTTCTGTGCACCCTTTAGCTACGTTACGGGATTCTGCTGCTGGCCTGAGAAAGCAGCCACCGCTTGTAGGGGAAATCCAGAGTTCCAAAAAGCCAATCTCCAAAAGAACTTTCAGGACCCAGCCTGTGTGTGAAATGAAGTCATTCCAACACTTGTGGCTGAACACAAGACCACAAGCCTCCGAGAGCCAAAGGCCCAGGGAGGGGGCACCTGCCACTAGCAAGACTTGCCACTAAGGTCTGAGGCCACTGGAGAGCTGAATCCAGACGACAGGTCTCCTGCCGTCAGACAAGCATGTGGGGCCAGGAAGGAAGGCCAGGGGGTTGGTGCTGCCGTGGAATCAGGAGGGCAGCCTGGCCCGGCCCCCAGACGACGACGGCTGGCACCCAGAGAAGAGCCCAGAAGACAGGAGGTGGGTCCTCACTTGTGGTAGTCAGGTACACAGTGGGGCCGGTTGGCCTGGTCCACGATGAAGGAGGTGCCCTCCAGCGGGCAGGCGCAGACCACGCACGTGAAGCACTGCGGGTGGTAGGCTTTGCCCGTGGCCCTCAGCATGCGATCAGTGATGGGCTGCCCACACGTGTTGCACTTCTCCAGAGTGTCCTAAGGAGGTGGCGGGAGGACGTCGGCCGGGAACCGGCACCCCAGGCCCGCCTGCCCCACATCCACGGCCAGCCCCCGGCTGAGCCCCGACCCGGACTCACAGTGTAGCAGCCCTCACAGTAGGGCGCCCCCTCCAGGCTGTAGAACTGCTGTCCTTGCAGTTGCTGCCCACACTGGTGGCAGGTGAAGCAGGTGATGTGGAACAGCTGTCCCAGGGCTCGAACCGCGGGCTGTGTGCGTGCCAGGGGCTGATGACACCGGCCACAGGACTCTGGGAGGCCAGAGAAGACAAGTCAATGGGAGGAAGGAGCGCACAGGCAGGCGGTCGGCTGGCTCGGACGGGGAGTGTGGCGGAGGCACCGGCCAGCGCCGGGAGGCGACAGGGGAGGTCCCGACAGGTGGCCGGTGAGCTCACCATTGACAGCCACATTCTGCCTCTGAGGGTGCTCCATGTCGTGCATTAGCTGCTGGGTCAGCTGCTCCAGCTCCTGCACCTCCTTCAGACTCAGAGGTCCCGGGGCCCCAGGGGAGCGTACCTGAAACGCCAATACTTTCTCCAGACCCTCTCGAGAGTCACCCTCTCTGAGAACTTTCCCCAGCCCGCTGATCCGCTCTCTTCCAGGAAGGACGAACTCCCCTCCCATCTCCCAGACACGCGGGTTTGACTCCGAAAGCTCCTCCTTCTCCCTCCCTGACCCCCAGCACCACACAGATAAAGGGGAAGGGGATGACACTTCTACCCACTTTGCCCAACGCGCCCCCCACCCCCCCGGGGACAGTCACGGACAGGCCAGAACAATGGAGCGGACAGAGGCCACACACACAGCAGCTGAGGTCACTGAAGCACCCCGCACGCCAGGCCGCGCATCACCTCCACAGAGCATGCTCAGGCATGGCCCCCCACAGAAGAGGTTGGCACGTGATGGCGTGAGCACCCAGGTGCACACACACCTACCCGTCCCGCCTGCTGCTGAGCAGCCCCTGTCAGCGTGAGGACACAACACAGGCGGGATTGACAGGTTAAACCTTTGGAGCCCAGCTCCCGGCTCCCCCAATAGGGGTCCGGGGCTCCCTGACCCCCCCTCCCTCCCCAGGAGGCCTCAGAGAAGGCCCAATCCCATAGGCCTGCCTGCCCTGTCTCTTAAGGGCATCCTGAGAGAGCTAGAGGCAGGTGGGCGGGGTGCAGGTGAGGTTAGGGGGGTCCTGCCAGTAACCCTGAGCAGTGTCGGGGGGCGGGGGGGAGGCACTGCAGGGGCCGTGTGGCCTGCACCAGCGTTTCCATGACACTCCAGCAGAGACGCTGGGTTGGTTTTCTCTCTACTGGATAAGCCCACCCAGGACTGTGGCCCGTCACTGAATGTTCTCCCGCCAATGCCTTCGTCCCCGTAACACCTGGAACCTCAGAGCCACCCAGCTACCTCTGCCCACAGCCACCGTCCCCTCGGGCCTGGCTCCACCATCCTCACACCCGCGTGCATCCAGGGCGGCCACGGGGAGCACAGCTCCACGGATGCTCCACGGATGCTCCAGCTCCCAGCCATTCCCCCAGACTCCTCCCCAGCCTGCCCTTCCAGTGAGCTCCTCCACAGGGTAAGCTCCACCCTTTCTTCTCCCGATCTCCCCTTCCCGGCATCTTGGGGACAGAGGGAGAGCGCTCAGCCAAAAAACCAATCTCCAAAAGAACTTGGGGCCACCTCAGGTGCCTGTCCCATTCCTTGGGGCCACCTCAGGTGCCTGTTCCGTTCCTTGGAAGAACGACCTGTACACATCAGCCCCCCCCATGGGTGTCCACAAGCCTTCAAGACACACTCCGTGCAGCCACCGTGTGCCCCCTCTGCCTGCCAGCAGCAATGTCACAGCTTCAGTAGCCGCGGCACTCAGGCCTCGAGCTCTTCGACTAGAGCTCCAAATGTCCTCTGTCCCAGGCATCTAACGCCAAGGGACACTTCGGACCCTCGGACCCGAGACTTACTGGCCTTGAGTAAATCTTCCCCCGAGGCCCCGGGCTTGACCTCCCAATAATCGCCTTCCTCCCTCCTACCCCATTCATAGCTCCTGAGTGAACGAGCTCAGAAAGGCTGCTCTGCCTCCCAACTGTCCCCACAAGTCTTGTGCATCAAGGCCTCTGGCTTGCCTGCCCCCAAGTCTGCTGGCGGAGCCATCTACTTCGACAAGGCCCCACAGGCTCTCGCCGCCCTCCGCCACCATGGCTGGCTTATCTGGCCCAGTCTCAGCCCTGGGTCATGCCACCGCCCGCTTCCTGCTTCTGCCTCCCAGCTGCAGGAGGAAGGTGGAGGGCTCGCTGCTCGCTGCACACTGCTCGCTGCACACTGCACACTGCTCGCTGCACACTGCAATGCAGCGAGTTCACCACCACTGCGGCGCCCTCTGCGCCCTCGGGCCTCGCCCCCGCTGGTGCTGGGCTCCTGCTGACTCCCAGTCGCCTTCCCTGCAGCAGCTGCTCCAAACCTTCCCATCTCCCCGAGCCCCGACGGCGTCGCCCCCTCGCTCACCCCCTCGCTCACCGATGACCTCACCTCCTACACGACTGAGAAGGTGGAAGCCAGCCAGCTCCAACTCCCTGCTCAGAAAACACTGTGGCCACATGCCCTCGGCCTCTGGGAATGCCTGGGGCGCACACCCATGCTCCCCCCAGGGCGCCACCCCAGCTGCAGCCCCTGCTCCCCGGCATCATGAACCCCTCTTCCAGTGGCTTCTTCCTCCTGCTTCTCTCTCTGACACGCACACTCCCTCCCCTGCTCCTTCACCTTCCTGCCAACCTGGGGACAAGGCTACTCCATTTCTCACCACCTACTGACTCACCTCCTTTCACTCTGTCCCCCCCACAGGGCACCAACGGGGCACCCTGCGGCCACCTACAACTTCCAAATGGCCACATCCCTGGCCTTCTTCTCGGCCACCTCAAACGCCTTGGCCATCGCATTCTCTTGAGACCCTACACTGACTGGTGACCCTCTTCCTCCTGCGGCCTGCCCCCTCCCACCTGGTCGACCTGAGCATCACCCAAGTTTCCTCCCAGGCCCTCAGCTCCTTCGCATCCCCTGGGCCGGCTGCCACTCCAGGGGCAGCTCCGGTGTCACCACACCCCGCTATCCTGCGCACACTGAGGCCCTCTCCTGAAACCCAGCCCTCCATTTCCAACTAGATGACAGGTCCCACTAGGAGACCAAGTCGTCCTGGAAGCTGTTGCTCAACACGCTTGACAGCTGGACCCCTCCTCTTCCCGTGCAAACCATTTCCCTTTCGGGACTTCTCTATTTTATCAGAGACACCGTCATGCCCCAACACACCCCCCCTCTTCCAACCGCTTATCGGTGGCCAAGCCTAGAGGCTCTTCCTTTTTAACAGCTCTCCTATCTGGGCCTTAGTTTTCATTGCAGCGAACACCAATCTATGGTCGACCAGGAGTGAACTCCCCACATCACTGACTTCCTACCTCAAGCCCATGCCTCTGCTAGAAAAAACTCCCCCAGAGCCTCCAAAAGCACAGATGTCACCAGCCCTCCAACCTGGCCACACAACTCCTCAAAGACTCCCAGTAATGACTCTCCAAGACTCAGAGGCTCCCTTGGTGTGTTGTCTTATTTCCTCTTCCCTGTCGCCCACCCACCTACCACCCACCTCCATAAGCACACCTCTGCGATCCTCCCAGAGGAACCGATTACTTTCTCTTCTCCAAACACCCGGCGTACCCGTGCCCTGGAGTCCTGCTCATGTTGTTCCCACCCAGATGCCCCTCCTGGTCCTCTCAGGAACCTCAAGTCACACCACCCTTCCAAACCCGCAGGCCCCCATGCTGATGCCCGTCTGGAGTTCCTGTAACACCAGATCCTGCAAAACTCGCTGGTATTGTGCATCCCTTCCCCTGCGCCTGCACACTAGTACACACACACTCATGCCGTCGGGTAACTTGACGGTCGGCAGTTAGCAGGACTACATGATGCCGGGGTCCCTTGGACTCAGATCTCATCCCCTCAACCGGAAGGCAAAAATGGTCAGACAGGAATGATCACCTTTCTGTTTGGAGCATTCAGGAGCTAGATACAGACCCCAGCACTTTCTAAGAGTTAGCTCATTGAATCTTCACAACCACTGTGTGGGGTAACAGTGGGGAAACTGAGGCCCAAGGTTCACCTAACTTGCCTAGGGTCTCGTGAGCCGGGAATTCTATCCCAGGCCCATCTGACTCGCTCAGACTTAACTTCTTTGAGAGATCTCTTCCCTCCAGAGCACAGAGCACAGTGCCTGGCACTCGGCGGATGCTGGCTCAGCCAGTGTTTACTGACTGTGACTCTTATCATCAGATGGGCCCTGAGGCAGTGAGAGTGGCTCAGAGGAGCAGAGAGATTAACTCAAGAATCTAAGAAGGGGAAAGAAGCAAGGTTGGACTAGTGATGATCTCATCCCTCCCTTTAACATACTAGGGGGCAGGGTGCAAGGGAAGGTCCACCAAATCCTCCCGATGCAGAGCCTGGGCTGCTCCGCCGACTACCGGCAAGGCCCCACTCAGACCCAGACCCTGCCAGGCCCGCCTCAGAAGAGCTTTCTCTCACCACTGTCCCCCCAGGCCAACTTTGGAGGCTCTAAACTCCTATCCTACCGCCCCCACGTCTACCTCCCTCTCTGGGGCCACCTTTGTCCTCATTCTGCGGCTCCTGACTTCTCCCCCAGCCCCAAACCCCTGGTCTCAGCCTAGTCCTCCCACCCTCACTCACCTGATTTTGGTTTTGAGCCGGTGGCGGTGGCACTGGATGCTGCTTCTCCTGCACCCGGGGCTTCTCCTTCTGCTGAGCATAGGTGAAGCTGGGGGGCTGAGGGGAGCCCGTGCTACTGGAAGAGGGAGCTTCAGGGGACCCCAACTTCTGATTGGGCTGTGACCCGAGTCCACCTGGGGCTCCAGGGCTGAACTTGGAAGCCACAGGAGTAAACTTGGGAGTCACTGGAGAAAACTTAGGGGCTGGGGATGGGGCTGGGGGTCCTCGAGGCTGAGTGTTAGCCAAAGGCACAGGCTGGGGTTGGGCCTGGGCCTGGGCCTGGGGCCGGGGCTGCACAGGGAGCTGGCCCTGGCTGGGAGGCTGCGCCTGAGCCTGGGGCAGAGGCTGGGAGCTAGAAGGGGACTTCCAAGGGGGCAGGGGTGCTGTGCTTCCCGTTGCAGGCTTAGTATTGGACTTGTGACTGAACGGAGTGGTGACTGGTGGGGGCACATATCCAGATGACACCTGCAAGGGGAGGGAGGAGAGAAGAGAAGCTCAGATAGAGCCGGGGGGGCCTTTCCTCCCTGCCCTGCCTCTCCCACTCCCCTGTCCCTTACTCGGGATTTGAAGGGATCATTCCTGGTCATGTCATCCAGCAGTGAGGACAAAGAGTCGATCTCCAAATCAATACTGCTCACCTTCTCCCTGGGCTAGAGGGTCAAGGGTCAGAGCACCCATCCCAGGTCTATTCCCACCTCACCCCCATCAGGCCAGAGGTGCACGGGAGGTCGAGGTAAGGCCTCTCCTCTCCTCCTTGGGGGGGGGGGGGGTCGTCCGAGTGTTGCAGCCCCTCCCAAGCCCCCTTACCTGTGGTGGGGGGGGAGGTAGGGCGGCCTCAGGCCCTCCGTCTTCGTCCAGGGGAGGCGGTGGCGGGGAAGGGAAGATCTCCTCCTCCAGAGACTCAGAGGGGAACGGTTCCTCCAGAGGGGGAGGGGGGGGTGGGAAGGCAGCTCCTAGGGCACCCTCGGACTCGTCGCCATCCCCAAGGACAGGAGGGGGAGGCAGGGGAAAGTCTGAGGTGGAAGAGGAGAGAGGACAGTCAGGAGACAGAGAGGACAGCAGGGGCCCCTGCACCCCTTCCCCCAGTTACTGTCCCTCTACAGCTCTCACCCCTGACCCAAGCACTCTCCCACCGATTGTGTGGGAGGCGACGGAGGCGCAGGACCCCTGGGAGCACCGGGTCGGGAAAGGCGGGGACCGCCCCTGGAGGGATGCAGCTCCCGTTACACTTGGGAAAACGGTCCCAGAGGGGACGGTCGTGCCCCACATTCCCGCCTCCCACCCCCAGGCGGGGGACTTGGAACAGTCCCAGGAGCCCTGGCTCCCGGCCACGAGCTCCACGATGAGGTAAGAACATCTGCTCGGGACAGGCTCGCGGCGCCCAGCCCCCTCCGCTGCGACCGCCCGGGCCCGGCCCGGCCCCGGCCCCGGCTCCATCCCCGGCTCCATCCCCGGCCCCAGCCCCAGCCCCAGCCCCAGCCCCGGCTCCAGCCCCGGCCCGGCCCCATCCCCAGCCCCGGCCCCGGCCCCGGCTCCATCCCCGGCCCCATCCCCGGCCCCGGCCCCATCCCCAGCCCCAGCCCCGGCCCCGGCCCCGGCCCCGGCCCCGGCCCCGGCCCCGGCCCCAGCCCCGGCCCCAGCCCCGGCCCCAGCCCCGGCCCGGCCCCGCGTACCTTCCGGGGGCGGCGGGGGCACCTCGCCCACCCGGCCCATCTGCGCGCGCTGGGCCCCGGCGGCCGGCGGGGGCTCCCCGTCCCCGGGCCGGAAAGGATTCACTTTGGGCTTCGGGGCCACCACCGGGCCGAACTTCTTCTGCGGGGCGTAGAAGGCCGGAGCCGACACCGACACGGAGATCGCGGGCGGCGGGCGGGGGGCCGCCATGGCCAGGCCGGGCTGCAGGGGGTGGGCGGCCAGGTGACGCGGCGGCCGGCCGGGAGCCCCCCCCGGGACGCACCCCTCCGGCCGCACCCCCCCCAGGCCGCACCCCCTCCGGGCTGCACCCCTGCCCGCGCCGCACCCCCCCCCAGGCTGCACCCCCCAGGCTGCACCCCCTCCGCACCGCACCCCTCCGCACCGCACCCCCTCCAGGCTGCACCCCGCCCCCGGCTGCACCCCCTCCGCGCCGCACCCCCTCCGGGCTGCACCTCCTTCCGCACCGCACCCCTGCCCGCTCTGCACCCCAGCCCGCCCCGCACCGCAGCCCTTGCTGCGCCCCCTCCGCGCCCTCCGCGCCCCTGCGCCGCCGCCGCCGACCTCACCGCGGGCCGGAGCGTGCGCGCCGCGTCGGGGTGGCCGCCGCGCAGCCGGGTCCGCGGACTCTGCGTCCGGGCCGCGAGCAGCCTCCAGCCTGGCGGGGAGGGACGCGGGGAAGAGGGGGAGGGAGGGGGCGGGGAGAGAGCGGCGCTCAGACCATACAAGGAGCGGCCCGGAGAGGGGGGCGGGGAGACGGGAGGGCGGACCCGGCAGGAAACTCCCCCAGGAAGGGGCCCTGCTCCGGCTCCCGGGGCCCGAGGCTCCGCCGCGGCGCCCCCCCGCCCCCGCCCCCGCCCCCGCCCCGGCCGGGCTCGGACCGCCCCGCCCTCCCCCCCCATCCCCTCCCCTCCCCTCCCCCCTGCTCCCCTCCCCGGGCACAGGCCTCTGATGTCATTTCCTGACCCCCCGCCCCGTGTCCCCCGCTCCCCGCCAGACCCGCGGGTGCCCGAGGTCTGAGTCACCGTCCGCTCTCCCGGGGGTGGCGGCGCGGCCCGACTGCGCCCCCTCCCCCGCCTCCCCCCTCCCCCGCCCCCCCCGCCCCCTCCCCCCTCCCCCGCCCCCTCCCCTCCCCTCCCCCGCCCCCGCCCCCGCCCCCTCCGGCCCCGCGCACGCCGGCCGGACCGGGCTGCACCGGGAGGGGGTGGGGTGTCCTGCCCGCCCCGCCGGGCCCCTCTGCGACCCGGGGGCGGGGTGCGGGCAGGACCTCCGGGGTCCCGGGAGGACCCTAACTTCCAGCCGTGGGAGCCGCCTCGGGCTTCTAGGAATTCGCCTCGGCCGCGCCCCCCGCAGACCCGCTGAGCTCCGCGGGAGGGGGAGACCCGGGGGGCAGCGGGCGCCGCGGCTCGGACGGGACCTCAGCGCCCCCGTGACCCCCGTGACCCCCCGTGACCCCCCAGCCCTTGGGCGGCGGGCGGCCCCGGAGCCTGCGTTCGGTGGAGCCCCCCACCGGTCCGACGGGATTCCTCGGCCTGGGACTGCGCCCCGGGCTACGCAGAGCGGACAGACCCGGGCTCTTTTTTTTTTTTTTTCTTTGTTTTTAAGTGAACGTGGAAATTTACCCAGTTGCTGCCCGAATTCCAACACACTGGCTACCTGCAAAGTATGGGGACATATGGCACCTCGGCAGCGGGCCGGCGTGTCCCGGCGGTGCCTCCTTTCCTCTCCCTCCGCTGCCATCTAAGGCGCCCAGCGCCCCGCCGCGCACCACACTCAGGATGTTACTTCCAGGCCCGGGCCCTGCAAAGGGCCGTACCCTGCTGTCAGCCGGCCTCTGGGCTATGCTCTAGAGACCTTCCAGACTCAGCCCTCACAAGTCCCCACAAGGAAACAGCCTGGGAGCTTAGGGCGTGGGGCCAGGTCGTTCCCAGTAAGCTGCAGGGGCTAGCCTAGACGGGGTTTCTTGAGGGCTGAAATGCGAGAACCCTCTCACCCTCTCCCCGTAGCCCTGGTGTCAGGTAAAGCAGCCCCAGATACAAGAGAGCAGAGTGAGGTCAGGGTTCAGAGACCCAGCCTGAGTGCCCAAAATAAGTGACAAGTGTCTTCATTCTCTCTGTAAAACAGTGGTGCTCTTTAATCCACCGACCTTATTGCATTGTATGCAAAAATAAATAAAACTTCCCATCTGAAAGTGACATATAATGCTCGGTATTATTATTCAAGTCCCCGTTCTGCCCAGAAGGGAGATTCCAGTGGGTTAACCTAGGGCCCTGTTCCCCTTGGGGGTTGGCAGGCAGACCTCTCAGGGGCCCTGGTACCTGCAAAGCCCTGCTCTTTCCTTCCACCTTCTCTAAGACTACATTTTCATCTCCTACCACCCCACTGATCTTAAATTTTTTTTTAAGTTTTTTTTTATTATTATTATTTATTTATGATAGTCACAGAGAGAGAGAGAGAGAGAGAGGCAGAGACACAGGCAGAGGGAGAAGCAGGCTCCATGCACCGGGAGCCCGATGTGGGATTCGATCCCGGGTCTCCAGGATCGGGCCCTGGGCCAAAGGCACACGCTGAACCGCTGCGCCACCCAGGGATCCCAACCCCACTGATCTTTTCTGTAGCACTCTACTGTCTTTGCCATTGGGATTTCTCACAGCTACAAGCATGTGGGGCCATGTAGGATACTAAGCATGCCCTGCAGACCTCCTCTAACACGTAGGAGCTGGTCCTGGGCCTGTCCCTATGAAGATCTGCTAGAAATTCGATACTGAACTTTCCATGCGTATTGGAGATTGTGTCTTGGGCTTTACAGACCCAAAGTCTCATTGCCAACCCTTCGAAATGCAGTGGGCCCTTGAACAATATTGGTTTGAACTGTGCAGGTCTATTTATACATACAGTTTTTTGTTTTTTGCTTTTTCGGAGAAATACAGTACTGTGAATGTGTTTTCTCTTCCTTAAGATCTAATTAGCATGTTCTTTTCTCTAACTTACTTTATTGTGAGAATACAGTATATAATATATCTAGCATACAAGCCATGTGATCATGGTCTATTTATGTTACTGGTAAGACTTTTAGACAACAACAGTGTATTAGTAAAGTTTGGGGGAGCCAGATTTTTGGCAGCACGGGGGTCAGGGCCTCTAACCCCCGCGTTGTTTGAGGGTCAACTATATACCCAGTTGGGGAAAAAAGTTAGGAAGATGGTTTCCAGATGGCATCACTAGAGTAAAAGCCATCTACTCTCTAAATGTCTCCTTAAGGAATGTGCATGTGCAAAATATAGTACGTTTAATTGTTAGGCAGCTGAACCTATTTATAAATCAAGAATAGAAGAGTGTGTAGGCAGGCTTAGTTTTACTGACAACTGAGAGCATTTGGGCTACAGAATATTAAACCTAAGAGTTTTAAGCCAGCTTTTCTAAATACAAGTAGAAACGCTTCAGAGCATCCCAGAAGGACACATTTGCGTGGCCAAGATGTCGCAAGTGTAGCTTGGGGTCAATGCTATCAGAATGCACACAATGAACAGGATCAGCCCTAAGGATTCTTAGGTATTTTCTTAAGTAAGTGATTCTAATTGGCTTTTGGGGCTAATATGCGTCAAGTGTAGCATGTTCCCTCCCAATCGTTTCCAACAACGTGGGGCCAGGCAAGAGAGAGGATGTGAAAAAACAGGCAGTGACCTTTGCCACGTAAAACATCTCTACATACCTCCGAAGATTTTGAAAGAAAGTTTCTTTCAAGCACACACAATATAAACTGCAGGCAAGAAAAAAAGAAGAAAAGAAAAGAAAAGAAAAGAAAAGAAAAGAAAAGAAAAGAAAAGAAAAGAAAAGAAAGAAAAGAAAGAGAAAAGAAAAGAAAAGAAAAGAAAAAAAAAGAAAAGAAAAGAAAGAACAAGGGCAATGAATTCCAAAATGAAAGGAGGGATGCTATCACCAAGTTCTTGCTGTATGCGGCTGCTGATGGACATAGGTTCAACAGTGTGCCCAGCGTGGTGCTGGACCCAAGAATCAAGAATGACAACCACCATACCCGCCCCCACCACCACCAGTAATACCCTGAGATAAAGCTTCATGTGTGGAGCAAGGCACAAAACTAAGCACTTTAAACATCACCCCCATTTTATCCTCACAATAAGCCTGTGAGGAATGCACATTATTATCCTATTTTTCGGGGTGCCTGGGTGGCTCAGTCGATTAAGCATCTACCTTTGGCAAAAAAAAAAAAAAAAAAAAAGCATCTACCTTTGGCTCAGGTCACGATCCCAGCGGCTGGGGATCCAGTCCCATGTCAGGCTCCCTCCTCAGCGGGAAGTCTGCTTCTCCCTCTCCTTCTGCCCATGCCCCCCCAACTTGTGCTTGAGTGCTCTCTCTCTCTCTCTCTCTCTCTGTCTTAAATAAATAAATAAATAAATAAATAAATAAATAAATAAATAAATAAAATCTTTAAAAAAAAATATTACCCCATTTTTCATTTAAGGAAACTGAAGCCAACTAGATGTTGGATTTTTTTTCACCTCCATAGCTGCAGAAAAAGAATTTGCAACACATGCAAAAAAAAAATTGCAATGCAAATATTTTATTATTTGAAGACACCTTGCCCCCCAATTACACCCTTGCAGTCCTTCATTTATTCCCTTCCAGAGCCCCAGCCTGGAGCATGGATAGCCTCTTCAGGCCAGCCTCCAACTCCATCCCTCACCTTAAGTACTGGTGGGTCCATCTGCATGTGTGTATACACACGCATGTTTTGTATATTTGAGAGATATATATTCTAATCTACATTCCAGGCACTCTGGGTATTATATATAGACATAAATATATAATATGTGTGTGTGTGTGTGTATATATCTAAGACAAACCTTTGTACCCAAGTGTAAGATGCTACCAGGGGCCGTGCTTAGGCTACAAGCAACCTTTTGTAAACCATACTTTTGTATAATGTATCCTTTTGTATAATAGGGCATTTTCCAGGAGGCTTCTCAAAGAATTGTTAACAGTGGTTGGTGTTACGGCATGGAATTAGGGACACGTAGAAGACTTTTATAACTGTTGTCTTTTTCTCCATGAACACATACTACTTTCATAATCTGTAAGAAGGAAAAGAAAGAAAGAAGAGCGATGACAAGGCCGTAGTCTCTTCCCTGCTGTCAGAGTGCCCTCCTGCATCGAGTACCGGGACCGCATGGCCCGCAGCCCTCCCTGGAACTCCAATATTTACTCCTCTCCTCATCCCACTTGCATTTCTTGTGGTACAAAATAGACTCTGGCAGCTGCAACAGCAAACCCGATGCAGGGGCTGGGTGGGAGCTTTATGGCAAAGCCAAGGAGGAGCAGCCTCCTGGGCCATTCCACTCCGACCCCTGCCATGGAAAGGATGTGCTGACAACCACAAATATACCTTTGTCCTCTTTTCTTCTAGGGTTGGCCCCATAGGCTGATGACAAAATAGCATCTTCAGCGTATTCTCTCCATCCCTCACTTCAGTTCAACCAATATTTACTAATAACTCAGGATATAAAGCTAAAGCCAAGGGCCCCTGGGTGGCTCAGTGGTTGAGCATCTGCCTTTGGCTCATCAGGTCATGATCCCGGGGTCCTGGGATTGAGTCCCACATCAGGCTCCCCGAAGGGAGCCTGCTTCTCCCTCTGCCTATGTCTCTGCCTCTCTCTCTGTGTCTCTTGTGAATAAATAAAAATAAAATCATAAAAAAAAAAAAGAAAAGCCAGTTCTTGCCTTCAAGCAACCCTCCATCTAGAGGAGAAAACACTCAAGTAGGTATTTTAGTATCATAGGGTGAGTGTTAAGATTAAACAAAAAGCTTTCACCCACCCAACATTGCTGCTAGATGTGGCTACACTACTTACAGTTGCTGGGTGGCCTTCTGGCCACTTAAACCTCATGAGTATCATCTCACCACCAGGTGCAAGGTAGCAGTGAGCAGAACCTACATAGGGCATCTGGGGCGCAGAGGTCAGAGGAGCAGTAGAAGGCAGGGCTCCATCCATCCCAAGGCCTGAGCCACATCGGCACCCAAAGGCACTCTGGGCACTGCAAGCGTCAGCAAGGTGGAAATGCGCGCTGGTCGTGGGGAGCAGAGTAAGGCAGATGGTCAGATGGCGAGGAGTCAGCAGCCCAGAGAGCTGGGAAGGGCAGACAGGAAAAGAGCCCCACGGCTCCCACAGCAGCACAGGCAGGTTGCTGGCATCAAGGCAGCCACTAGTGGAGCATCTGCTGCCTTCCTTCCCCCTGAACCCAAGGAAGCCAGAATCAGAGACAGTCTGGCCTAGAAGTGTTTGTCACTGTAAATTGCAGATTAAGTGGCCCTAGAGAATAAACATCTCAGGGAGCAGGGGGGCTAACTACAGAGAGATAACCTAGCTGCTTGGGATGAGAAGTACTTATGTTTCTCTAGTGGCTCCTGCCATCTCCACTCCCTTTAAGAAGATGAGCCTAATATGAAGAAACCCATCGGGACAACCTGACAAAAGAAGTGGGTGCTCCCGAGCAAAGCCACAGTGCTGGTTCCAACCTCCTCCAGCACCTTCCTGCCACTGGGTTTTTTTTTTTTTTTACCTGCCATCCAGAGATACCACCAACATGGCAAATGGACAGCAAGAGGAGAGGGGATCCACCCAGAACACAGACATCTTCCTACACAGACTTGTCTTCTCTCGCTTCTCGAGCAAGCCACGAGATAAGCGTTTGTACCCAAGTGTGAGATGCTACCAGAGGACACACTTAAGCTACAAGCAACCCACCCCATTCCGGCCAAGTTGTTGTAATCTCTGTAGTAGCAGGGTCTCGGAGGCCTAGCACAGTGCCTGCCACAAAGCCGGGGCCACGTGTGCGTCTGCAGACTGAGCCCGAGTCCCTGAACCACTGAACTCCAATACTAGATCAGAAAGGCCCGGACTCATGGGCTTTTGAATCATCTTGAATGATTCGTTGATCCTTTTAACAGACATTTATTGAGTGCCTACTGTGTGCAGGACTTTGTTAGGGGCTGGAGATATAATATGGAGCAAGAACAGGCATGAGCTCAGCCTCCGTGAAGGGCCACGCCCTTGGACAGTTTACTAGGGGAGAGAAATATCAATCAAAGAAGCATAAAGGAAAACTACAGCTGTTACTGTGACCTCAAGGGAAAGCTATACGAGGTCTCGTGGGGGATGCGATCTGGTGGGGGAGCTTAAGGAAGGGATGGCCAAGCTGAGATCTGAAAGCTAAGCAGGAGGTGGTGGCCAGAGCAAAGCCCTCGCTGGCTATGGGCACGCACTGCCCCCGTGAGCGGAGGGAAGGCGGGCAGAGCAGGGCCCTCTGAGGGTGCGGCAGGTGGAAAGGAGCTCTGGGAGACCTGGGGGGGTGCAGAGATGCAGACCGTACTTTGTCCCTGGAACAGTGGGCAGACACTGCAGAGTGTCGGGTTGAAAAGAATGGCATGGAAAGACGGGAATTTTGAAAATCTCACGGTAGGGGCAATGTGGAGAATAGCAGGAGGGTCCCCGACAGATGTGGACAAACTCGGGTGGGAAGAGGACGTTTGTGGAGATGGACAGAAGTGGATAGATTGAGGGCTGCTCGGGCAAGAAACCATGGCCGTGGGGGGAGGGGGTCGAGGAGAAAGAGACTGGTGTTCCCGGCCCAGCTCCTGGCTGGTACCTGCCCAGCATGCGGTCCCCAGGTCCCCAGGTCCCCAGGTCCCCAGGGCCCAGAGCTGCAGGTCTGGGAGGAAGGCTGGGGGTTTTGCTTTGGACTTGCCCCAGAGGAGAGGGGGTGCGGTAGGCAGGGAGATATCCCGGTCCAGAGCAAAGCAGAGCGAACTCTGCTGAGTATCCACATTTAGGAGTCATCTGCCTCCAAGCAGTAAGTGAAGCTGCTGTTGGCTGAAAAAATCGCCTAGTGGGTAGTTGAGAGGACCCACGATGCACTTTGATGGATTACAGCATTTGTGGGACAGGTGGGGAGGGAGGCAGGACTCCCGGAATTCAGAAGGGCCTCCCCCAGACCCCCTCCTCTCCTCCCCTCCCCTCCAGCAGGAGTGAAGAAAGGACCCTCCTCCCCGGCTCCTCCGCTGGCCACCTGGCCTCCCTTTGCACTGATTGCACTAAGTCCCCTAACCCCATATGTCCGTCATGGTAAGAAACCCCAGATGTAGGGGATCCCTGGGTGGCTCAGCGGTTTAGCACCTGCCTTTGGCCCAGGGTGTGATCCTGGAGTCCCAGGATCGTGTCCCACATCGGGCTCCCCGCATGGAGCCTGCTTCTCCCTCTGCCTGTGTCTCTGCCTCTCTCTCTCTCTGTGTGACTATCATAAATAAATAAAAATTAAAAGAAAAAGTATTAAAACTATTAAAAAAAAAAAGAAACCTCAGATGTCCAGCTCACCCTATATTTTGCTCCTCTGCCCACCTCTGGAAACCAGTGCCAGGTGCCCTCCCGAGATGTGCCTGTTCTTCCAGCATTCTCTCCCCCACTTGCTCTCACCTGGATCACCTCTGAGGACACACCTCTCTGCAGCCCTCTCAGGTGGCAGTAAAACTCCCCCCCCTGGACTTCTTACCAGTAGCCCTGGATGTAGACAGATACCCCTTTTGATCCTGGTTACTACTTCCACACTCTTCTCCTTCCCTCCTCCCTAAAATCCCCAGCTTCAAACTAGACCACCTGCTGCCCTTCGGTGGCACAGCCATCTATTGCCCTGGGCCATTTACCCTCATTTCTCAAACACTGTTATGTGCTAGCTCACTGGCACTTTCTCCAAAACTCCTTTGCTATTAAGTCCTGGCGATTTCCACATCACCGAGATGATCCTTCCTTCCCCCTGCATTTCTGTTCCTTGAACTTCTCTCTTCCCACATCTTTGCTCTTCCTCAATCACTATTCCCATGGTAATACCCTAAACCAATAGGGACCAACAGAAATGTGACATAAGCTATATGTTCAATTTTAAAAAGAAACTAAAGGGGGGGCTGCCTGGGTGGCTCAGTCGGTTAAGAGTCTGTCTTGGGCTCAGGTCATGATCTCGGGCGTCTTGGGATCAAGGGCCCAGTGGGGAGAATGCTCTCTCTCTCTCAAATAAATGAATGAAATCTTTAAAAATAATAATAAAATAAAAAATATAACAAGAAACTAAAGGGGCACCTGGGCGGGTGGCTCAGTCAGTTAAACATCCAACTGTTAATTTCCACTCAGCCCAAGATCTCAGGGTCTGGGACTGAAGACACCCCCCTCCCCCCCGCCCACTGCCCCAAGCTGACCTTCTCCAAGGACTCTGCACTCAGTGCAATGGGGAGTCTGCTTAAGGATTTCTCTCCTCCCTCTGCCCCTCACTTCATGCACAGACGCTCACATGCTTTGTAAAATAAATAAATATATATAGATTTTAAAGATTTTATTTATTTATTCATGAGAGACAGAGACAGAGAGAGAGAAGCCGAGACACAGGCAGAGGGAGAAGCAGGCTCCATGCAAGGAGCCCGATGTGGAACTCGATTCCAGGACTCCAGGATGACATCCTGGGCCAAAGGCTGATGCTCAACCGCTGAGCCACCCAGGCGTCCCTAAAATGAATAAATCTTTAAAAATAAAAAGAAACTTAAAGAAGAAACAGGTCACAGTAACTTCAATAAAGGATTTGATGTAGTAAATTCAAAATATTATCATTTCAACATGTAATCAATATTTTAAAGTTATTAACAAAACATTTTACTTTTTTTTTTTTTTTAAGTCTTGGGGATTTCAGATGCATTTTACCCTTACATCACATCTCGATTTGGATGAGGCCCCTTTCAATGCTCAGTGGTCACACGTCACTAGTGACTACTGTGTCTAAAGGACCTTGTGGCACCTCTTCGCAATCACGGTTTCAAGCAACCCTGTCTCCAACCAGCTCCTTCTAGCTTTCTGGTTTACTCCCTTCTTTTAGCTTAACCCTAACAGCCCTCGGACCCACCGGGACCTACAATTTATGTCAGCTTTTCCCTTACCCCCTCCTGCATCGGGCCTTCCCTACCCAGCTCAAATGCCTCAGGCAGTCATGAGAACTACTCTCTGGCACCAGCCCTCAACTCCCTTGTGTCTCTCACTTTGTGGTGCTCACTGGACAAAACCCAAACCTGGGTTCAACCCAACTCTCCCCAACCCACGCCTGCAGTCAGACAGCTCGGCGGGGGCAGGAGGAAACACACAACCTTTCTGACCAATCTCATTTTAAGGTTCCTGACAACAAGGCTTCAAGTGCCACTCAGCAATTCTATTTCCCAGTAAGCATACTGATTTCTTTTGTCCGTTCACTTCCCGCCCTTTTAGAAGACTTCTAGATCTTTTCTCTCTTCAACTTCTTCCCCATCCATACCCACAGCTGATGCTCTTGCTTCCTGTTGCACTGAGAAAATTGAAGAAATTGCAAAAGGCTCGCGCAGGCTCCCCTGGTGTTCACCCCCAACCTGAGTCTGCTTTCCTTCCTCTTACTATCATGAACTATCCGTAGTCATTTTTCAAGTCACCACCACCACCACCACCACCACTCCTGCGCTGGATTCGATTCCTCCTCATCTGCTCCGGGAGGTTGCTTCAGCAATTAATGCACGCTCTTGAATTTCAGTTTTTCCTCCTCTACTAGATCCTTCTCAACAATACGTAGGTATAGGCTAGTGTTTGCCCCAACTTAAAAATTAACCCCGTCCCCTGCCCCAGCTACCACTCCATCTCTCCACTCATTTCTCGAGTTCTGTACACTTGCTGCGTCTAATTCCTCTTCTCCCACTTTCTTTTAACTTGCTCCAATCATCTTTTACCCCCGGCACTGTACCAACAGTACTTTTCTCAAGATCAGCAATGACCTCCACATTGCTAAAGTCAATGGACAACTCTCGGTTCCTACTTTTCTTGACATATCAGCTATACTTGATTCAGTTGTTTACTCTCTTCTTTATGAAGCATCTGTTGCTTCACTCTCTGTACACCACGTTCATACTTCTCGTTCTCCTTGTCCAGCTCCAGCTAATCTATTCAGCCTCTAAGTGTTGGGATTGAGTCCTTGCATCTCTTCTCCTCCATCTGTGTGCTTTTCTTGCTAATCATACTGAGTCTCAAGGCTGGAAAGGCCACCTCTATGCTAATGATCGCCAAATTTATATACCCCTATCATGGATCTTTCCTATGACCCAACAACACATACATCCAACCTCTTATTCTTTGGGAACATTCCCAAATGATTATCTAATAGACATTTCAAACTAAGTATGTCCAAAACTTAATTCTACTCTTTGCCCCCAAACTCATTCCACCCACAATCTTCCCTCATTCAGCTGATAGAAAGTCCATTCTCTGGTTCAGGTCAAAAATTTTAGAGACATGTCTGACATCTCTCTTTCTTTGGCACTACAAATCCATCGAATTTTGCTGACTCTGTCTTCAAAATCTTTCCAGAATCTGTCCACTTCTCCCCATCTCTACCACTACTCTCTTGGTCAGAGCCTCCATCATCTCCCCCGATTTACTGTACTATCTGGTCTCCCTACCTACCACCTACTCTAAATATAGATGCCAATGTTATCCTTTCATCTTATTTCACATCATGTTACTCTGATCAAAACTCTCCTTTCTCATTTCACTCGGAATGAAAGCCAGAGTACAGGGCTCTATCCAAACGAGTCCCACATACTCTCTGAGCTCATCTCCTATGACTCATTCTGCTCCAAACACACTGGCCTCCTTGCTATCCCTCCAACATGCAAGTCACATTCCCACCCAACAGCCTTGCACCTGCTGTCCCTCTGCTAGGAAGGCCCTTTCCCAGACATCTGCATAGGTCACTCTATTATCCCCTTCACACTCTTCCTCAAATGCCACCTTGTCAGTGAGGCCCTCCCTGACCACCCTACTTAAAACCACATGTATTTCAAACTACATACTACAAAACTACATCGGGTACCTGGATGGCTGAGTCAGTTAAGCAACCGAGTCTTGATTTCGACTCAGGTCATGGGCTCAGGGTGGTGAGATCGAGCCCCGCATCAAGATCTGTGCTGGGCTCCATGGAGCCTACTTAAGATTTTCTCTCCCTCTGCCCCTCCCCCAGAGTATGTGTGTGTCCATGTGCACACACACACACACACACACTCTCTCTCTCTCTCTACCAGAAACAAAGAAAAAATAAAACTACATACACCAATGCTCTTTCCTTATTATCCTCTTTTCCTTCATTTTTCTTCATACCATTTATCACCTTCAATGTTATAGTTAGGTCCTGAACTTTAATACCAAAAAATAATTTATATTACTTACTTAATTTCTTAATTGCTATCTCCTCCCTACTACGTCTCACTAGACTGTGAGCCCCATGAAGGTGTGAGTTTTGGTCTCTAGCACCTGGAATAGTACTGCCATATAGGTGCTCGAGAAATACTTGTAATACGGAATGAATGAATGAATTAGTAAAGAAAAAAAGACAGAGAAGGAGCAGCTGGAAAGGGAGGAGGAAAACCAGGAAAGAATGTTCAGGGACAAGGGAGTGGTCAACTGTGGAATGCTCCTCATGTGTCAAGTTAATATTAGAAATGAACCCCATCTGCTGACATAGGATACAGGAGACCACCATGCGAGCTGTTTCAGTGAAGTGAAGACACCAGATTGGAGTGGGATGAGGAGTGAATAGAGGTGAGGAAATGAGGACGAATGTTGGCAGCTCTTTCAAGAACTTGGGCTGTGAAGGAAACTCGAGATACAGGGAAAGAAAGATCAAGTGGCAAATTCGAGCTCCCACTTTAGAATGCAGAAATTGCTCCCATTTCCTCCCTCAACACAATTTTCCACCATCAGTAATAAAATCCAACGTCCATTACCACCAGCCACCTCGGTGTATATGGATGCATGAGTCAGTTTGAAAGGAAATGTTGTAAAATGTTAATAGTGTAAGAAATAGGCAATGGCTTTGGTCTCTTTCTTTCTGCTTGTTGTGTATGAAAATTTTTTTCTAGGGGCGTCTGTCTGGCTCAGTTGGTAGAGCAACTGAATCTCAGGGCCACGAGTTCAAGCCTCATGTGGGGTGTGGAGCCTACTTAAAAGTAAATAAGTCAATAATGTTTTGTTTTTTTCTAAAACAAGTGCATATTCCCTGGGAAAAACATATACATACCACCCAGAGTTCAAAATTTCTAGTCTCTTTTAGACTTTCCCATCTGGGTGAGTCCATTGCCTGTTGGCAGGATAATCAGGACTGATTTGATGAGTGAACACCCACCATCCCCACCACCCAGGAAAGTAAAGCCCTTTAGCTTATCACCACGGAAAACCCTTAACCAAACAATGACCTGGACATGTACACAACGACTACACACCCATTCTTTTTTTTTTTTCTTACACACCCATTCTTATGCACAAAGAACAAAGTTCTAGAACTCCTAAGTTAGAACAATGTTCTTTTCTTTTTTTAAAAAAAATTTATTGTGGTAAGAAGACTTAACATGAAATCTACCCTCTTAGAACGATGTTCTTTTTACCTCATCTTACCCAGAAGGAGCTGATGAATCCACATGAGCAAAAGGAGTATGGGGTGTGAACGTATTTCAACAGTGTTTAGGTCTTTAGGTTCATACACATTTTACATAATAAAAATCAGGAAAATAATCCACCATACATTTAGGGTAGCATCATAGGATAGAGAAAAGAATGCTAGAAGAGAGTTGGAGAACATGAATTCTGGTCGCAGCTGAGCCACTTAGCCATAGGATTGTGAAGATCTGAGAGGTGAATCTTCCATGTCTGTGAAACTATAGCAACGGACTTCATGTCCAAGGTCTCGTCCAGTTCCCCTACTCGCAGACCAGGACTTAACACCCTGTATATCCGCTGCTCTTCCCCGGTCGAGGAGACGCCTCTGCTCTTGTCCTCTCTGGACTCGGCTGGCTTGCTCACAGAAGAAGACGGCCGACTGAGAAGAGCAGTGTCCTGGAGCTTCCCAGGCCCGTCATGTAGTAAACCCACCAGGACCAGTTGCAGGAAAGAAGAAAAGGTTCCAGGCAGTTAGACTGTGCGGCAAAACAGATCCTCATCCGAGAAAGCATTTGCAAGAGGAATCCATGCTGAGATTGCAGGACATCCCAAAAGTTAAGGAAGGCAAGGGGTTGGGAACCCGGAGGGGGGGTATAGTCAGGAATCGGAAAGTGGGGGCTCCTCAACTGTCAGCTGGTGACAGGTGTGGCAGGTGGTAATGGAGAGCCGCCCCCAGGCTGTAATTCAGAGGCAAGACCAGGGGAGGGGGTGCTGTAAGCATAGGCAGGATCTCTCCTGGGGGAGCTGGCCATAAAGGTGGGGCAAGGGGGTGCCAGCAGGGGGCATGAGAGGCCTCCAGAGGCTGATGTTGGGGAGAGGGGCTGCTCCTGCCCTCTGAGTTAGTAAATACTAGGCAGGAAGCTATCAGTGATGCTCAGGACCCCGCCTTCCAATTCCCAGCTCTCACGGATTCTCCTGGAAGGAGGCCTATGATACTGGCAGGTAGGCTGGACCAAGCCACCGCCCGGCGTTACCTGTGTGATTCCTCCCTTCCTCTGTCAGTGGCTCCGGGATGTGTGAGGGCTGAGAATTTGCTTGACCTCTGAAGTTCCCATCAGGTCCGGCTCTCTTGCTATTGATGAACTCCACTTTTTTTTTTTTTAAGATTTTATTTATTTATTCACGAGACACACACACACACAGAGGCAGAGACACAGGCAGAGGGAGAAGCAGGCTCCCTGTGTGGAGTCTGATGTGGGACTCGATCCCGGGGCTCCAGGATCAGGCCCTGGGCTGAAGCCTGCACTAAACCGCTGAGCCATCCGGGCTGCCCTGAACTCCACTTTTGTATTGTTGGCCCAGCCTCTGACTCACGGTTGCCCAAACTCTAGCCTGCTTCCTTGGCCCTGGCCCCCTGCCTGGCCTGCTGGCGGCTGTGACCCGGACATGAAGATGGTACCCCCGAAACCCTGATATACGTGAGGCCTGCCGTGGGAGCAGTAGTAAAGCACTGACATCGTTCTGGGCCCTCTGCTCCAAAGCCTCCCCATCTCTGAGGGAGGTAGGTCCCATTGGCCTAGAACCACTGGCCTGGACTTTCTCATCAGAATGTTTGGCAGGAACCCCCAAATCCTAAGTGATTCTCTTTCAGCCTTTCCCACAGACCTATTTCTCAAAGAGAAGACAGGGCGAATGCATTCCCTTGATAAGCTGAAGAATAGACTCTAGTAGAGTCACCAGGGAAACATTTGTTTGGGTACCCTCCTCTGCTGAATGAAACCACGGGATCCTGCAAAGTGTCCATTCAGGGCTGGTGACCTGCCCATGCAGGAGACCTTGCCTCACACGGGGAGGGGTGTCTCTAGGCACTGCCCCGGCGAGAGCTCGCGCCCGGCCCGCGCTGCCCAGCTTCCTTATCTCAGTACACGTTGGAATGAGCTCACCTTACTCAGATCCCTAATGTTTTGCAAAGTTTCAAACTTCATCGAAAAGTCAAGCCAGCAATGACCTATACCGGTCTGAAAGGTTTTATCTTCCTCAGTGTCCAACAGATCAGAGATTGGTCAAGTGAGGCCTTGTTGTCTCCACCACTGACACCAAAACCAGAGCACTTCTGCTATGGAACAGCCAGTTGCCCTGAGACGTCCCGTCCTGCTCAGCAAACTTGCTCTGCCCAGGAAACGAACCTCATCCACTGATCATTCGGGGCACCCGGCTGAAGGTGGGGGGTGGCGTGGGGAAGAGAACTCCACCACCGCGGATTCGGTGGCCGCTTCCCATTTCCGTGGGAATCCCACTTGCACACACCAACACCCCCGCCCATCGGTGACCCAGCTCTGAGCCTGCCTCTCCGTGTCAGCAACTCACACCCCAAGCTCCCTTCCTGTTCCCAGAAGATTAAGTAACTTACTCCCATTTCAAAGAATCCGGAAAAAAAATAATAAATAAAAGAATCCGGGCCTCCAACACTGCTGTTCTGACTTCCACCCAGATGCCCATGCTATTCCGGGCACGCCGCCACCAGGTAACCTACCGCAGCCCTTTCCCAGAGTCTGGGGGAGCCACATGCCCAGTGCTGGTGGCTTCAGCACACGGGCCTGCTGTGAGCCACCAAATGCTGCCCGAAGGCTGACTAAGGGTGGGGGTGGCCCGAATCACCTGCTTGTCGCCTTGAGATAGAGACTCTGATACGAACCCCGACATTGATAAGTAGAAACCAATGCTCCAGTGCCTTGTGACAGCACCAGAGACCTTGAGCAGGGGCTCCAAGTACCCTGAGGAAAGATCTTCGCCTTCTTGTTTCAAAATTTAGGAATATAGACAGATTTTTCCCTCTCTTTAGCTTATGGCTCCACCTTCATAAAAGAAAAACAAGAGTGGAAGAATGTGGGGCGTTTGCATGGCTCAGTCAGTTAAGTGTCTGCTTTTGGCTCAGGTCATGATCCCAAGGTCCTGGGATCCAGTCCCGCATCCAGTTCCCTGCTCAGCGGGAAGGCTGCTTCTCCCTGTGCCCCTCCTCCTTGCTTGTGTGCGCTCTCTCTAATAAATAAATAAAATCTAAAAAAAAAAAAAAAAAAAAAAAGTGAAAAAATGTGTATCAAATAAAACCCCTAATTTAAAAAAAATAAAAAAAATAAAACCACGAACCAAGTAGCTCTAAGTATTTAAAAAACAGATGAGCAAACACAAAAAGCGTTTTCCTACAGCATCAAGGATGAATTTTTAATTTGAAGGGCTAAGTTTATGCTCCAGCTCCTTCTCTCTTTCCAGCTGGGTAATTTTGGGGAAAAGAAAGTTCATGGGCTTCTACGCCCAGATTTCTCAACTGCAACACTAAGATAATGACTTCCCTCCCGGATTGTTGTAGGAAGACACCGAAAACTCTTTGTCAACTGCTAAGTGATATTTGCATATTACCTATTATTATTTTAGTCCATCTCCCCCATTCCCAGACTTAGTAGATGATCTTGCTTCCTACGTCTCGGAGAAAACAGACACCATCAGATTGGAATCCCTCCTCTTCTCGACACCAAACGTGCAACCTACTGGCATCTGCTCCATCCTTCCATCTGCCGGAATAGCTGGGCTCCTCCGTCGGAGCCCGGTCTCCCTCCCTGAGCCTGGAGCGCCACCCTGGTGACTGCCTTAGCATTCACGCTCCCCCCATCCTGAATCTTCCTCTCTGGCACGATCAACCTCCCCCCTTTCAGTTGGATCTTTTCATCTGCCCTTAACTGTGACCTAGTGTCTCCCATTAAAACAAAAGAAATTCTTTATTAAGCTGCCATGTTTTCAGAATTTCCTCTCGATTTGTTGGGGGCGGGCATGGAGCTTGGGTGTGACTCTTAGTCCCGCAGTTAGAAGGGACATATCTTTGTTCTTGAGGACTGAGGCTTCCAAATGGGATGTCAAGTGCCTTGCTTCGTCATTTAAGTTGGTACTATTAACAGGATTATTAAGCTCCTGCAGAATTAGAGACCATCCCAAACTGCCACCGCCACCAAAAATATATTTAGAAGCCCAGGATTCTTTTTTTTTTTTTTTTTTTAAGTAATCTCTACAATTAACGTGGGGCTTGAATTTATAACCCCGAGATCAAGAGTGGCCGACTGGGCCAGCCAGAGGGCCCTGAGGCCGGGATTCTTAAACATTTTTCTGCCCTGGATCCCTTGGCAATCTGGAAAATCCACGGCTTCCTTGTCAGAATAATACTACATACTAAACAATAAGATAAAAAGGAGGGCAGCCCAGCCCGGGTGGCTCAGCGGTTTAGCATGTGCCTTCAGCTCAGGGCCTGATCCTAGAGACCCGGGATCGAGTCCCACGTCGGGCTCCCTGCAGGGAACCTGCTTCTCCCTCTGCCTATGTCTCTGCCTCTCTGTGTGTGTGTGTCTCTTATGAATAAAAAAATAAAATATTTTTAAAAAGATAAAAAGGAAATGACTAATATAAAAAACCAGTTATTATACAGTTGTGATATAGTAACATACCTGCTTCCTTATAAAAGCACTAACTAGGAACATGTACAGGGAGGTTCGATAACACCATCATCTCAAAGTAGTGATGAGCATAGAGGATACTGTAAGAAATCTGCAACTACTGTTGTATAACAGAAGCATCCAGAATTTTTATAAGCGGTAAAGACACAGAACAACAGCTCTGATACTGCTGTGCTTTGCAGCCTATATGCATACCAGAAGGACAAGGAGAATTTCAGTGACAAGCCAATGAACATAAAGATGTAAGTTTTCCCAACTAAGGTTAGGGAATTTAGATTCTGCCCATGGATCCTGGGACAAGAGTCCCTGTTTTATTTTATTTAAAGTTTATTTATTTATTTAAAAGAGAGAGAGCTGGGGGACCGGCAGAGAGAGAGAGAGGGAGAGAATCTGGAGCAGACTCCCCATTGAACATGGAGCCTGACACGGGGCTTGATGTCATAACCCTGATATCATCATGATCTGAGCCAAAACTAAGAGTCAGATGCTTAACCGACTGTGCCACCCAAGTGCCCCTAGAGTCCCTATTTTAGTTTCTTTTTCTTTCTTTTCTTTTCTTTTCTTTTCTTTTCTTTTCTTTTCTTTTCTTTTCTTTTCTTTCTTTTCTTTTCTTTTCTTTTCTTTTCTTCTTTCTTGGCTCATGCCCACTGTGGAACCCTACATGGGGCTTGAACTCACAACCCCGAGATCAAGACCTGGGTTAAGAGTCATACGCTTAACCAACCCAGGCACCCTTAGACAGTACTGTTTCTGAACTTGGTTCTGTTCCTTCTGTCCAAGATCTATCCATAGGAGATTGGGGGCATGAAACAGCAACCAGGGAGAAGGGGGAAACACCCTTCCACCCTGTCATGTTCTAAAGGGGACCATCAGGAAGTACCAATGCTACACTGGGGCAAAGTCCTCTATTTTGAGTTTGGAAATAGACTCATTAATATTGTGGTTTCACTGAGGGCCAAACTTAACTGATGAGTGAGCCTGGACATCCGTAAAACATAGGCTTTCCTCAGGAAATCCCGTAAATTACTTGGGATGGAAAGCCTGACAAAAGGCAGGAGAATGTGTGTATGTGATTTTCCAGCAAACATTGATATCTTCTCGTTTTTATACTACAGCCTGCTTCTTTTTAATATCACAATATATCATGAATAATTTGTCAACAATTATAAAATATTATAATTGTTCAATTATAAAATATTACCAGCGGCTACATATATTCTGTTATAAGCATATACCCTAATGTATTTCATCAATCCCCAGGTTTAAGCATGTGGGTTGTGTACAATCTCTCATCATTATGTCAATAGTGCTCTGATGGGTGCTGTAGATTAAGTCTTTGTCCACGTTCTATTTTTATTCCCCTAGAATATTTCTATAAATGGAATAGCTGTGTCACAATTCAGTAGTGTCGCAACAACAGCAATGCATATTTTAAAGATTTTTTTGATCAGTACTGTCAAATCGTTCTCCGGAAAGGTTGTTCCTATTCATATCAGAACTGGAATCTTTGACCTTGGCTCAGAAGATGGCAAAGAGGCAGGGAAAGAATGACTCTCAATAGTGAGAAGTAAGAGGATCCTGTACCAGAAGCAGAAAGAAAGCAGGCCAGTGCTGTGCCTCTGATATTCTGTTTTTCTCTGGTTCCGGAAATACCTTTAAGGCAGAATGGGAACCATGATGAGTCTTCAGGACCCGAGGTCCCTTGTGTGGACTTGATTTCAATCATTTGGATAAACCCAGCCTTGGACGGCTGGATATTCCCGTCAGTGCTTTCTCGCCACAAACAACAGGGGTCGAGTGGCACTGCTGTAGCATTGGAGGCTGTTTCTTCTCCTTCCTCTTCTCCTTCCTCTCCTCCACGCCCCCTTCTTCTTTTTCTCCCACTCTTCCCTGTTCTTTCCTTTGCGGCGAGCCAATATATTCCAGGAGGGCAGAAACCTCCTGAGGCTTCTTTTGGATAAGCAACAAGAGTAAATATGGGGGGGGGGGGGCAGGAATATTTGCTCATTCTTCTCACCGTCAAAATAAGGTGAGGATAAGGATCTTGCCACAAATCATTCTGGATGATGCAAATCCCGGCAGATCTCCTGACTAGGCCCTCTTCTCTCTCGTGGTTTTACAGATGCAGGTTTGGTTTATTTGTTCGCGCACAGAGATCAAAGATCAGTTCTCTCTCCACAATTCCATCCCTTAGGTCTGCAGGGACATTATCAGCATCCTGGCTTGCACCTTTCCTCTGGGATTCCGTAGAACATAGTGGTCACCATCCTAAAGTTTAGCTCCCCGTTCAGACCCTAAAGGGTTAAAAGGCGGATTCTGGGAGACTGGATCTTTTGTCCCGTTACACGCCCGCACCCCACACTTGGGATTCCTGGGAGCAGAGCCCGGTTTAGCATTTGCCATCACTGGTGCAGACTAGGTCTGCTCTGTCACACTTTTGGGTTGGGGGTGCTGCTTAGACAAGGCCCCGGCCAGACTTTTCTGTACTTCACTTGGGGCCCCGAGGGGATGCTGCCCCCCAGCCCTGCCCCGGAGGTCACTCTCTGTCTCCTACGCCCCAGGCCCTCGCTCGGTACCTGCCGGACCCCTGGGGGGGGGGGCAGTCCTCGGCTGTCTTGGCTGCTTCCGGACATCCCCGCTGTCACCTGTCAGAGGTCAAGGCTCAGAAAGTTCAACTGGGCTTACAGCTGTGCCTCCAGCCAGTGCTGATTCCTATTTCGCTGCAGCTGGGACCGAGTTGTGCCCTTGCAGGCCCGCACCCCCGATCGGGGATCAGGCCCGGGGGCGACCTGCCCCAGGCGCACCCCCGCCCCCCCCCCGAGTTTCCCGTCCCCTCGCCAGGACTCGGAGACCCGCTCGCGTGGGCCGGACGGCGCGGGGAACCGGGTGGCCGCGGCCGCATCCGACCGTCGGGACGCGGCCCCGAGGAACACGCGTGTTGGGGGAGCCAGGCGGCCGCGGAGCCCCCCGCCCCCCGCCCCCGCGCGTCCCGGCCGGGCCTCGGCCTCCAGCAGCCGCACCCCGCGGGGCGCCCCGGGCTCCCGCACCCCGCCCCTCCCCCGGCGCCAGCCCGGCCGGGGCCCGCGGGGAGCCCCCGCGCGGGGAGCTCGGGGCAGGGGCGGGGGCGGGGCGGGGGCGGGGGCGGAGGCGCCGCGCGCAGCCAATCCCCGGGCCGCCCCCTCCCCGCGCCCGCCGAGCGAGCCGAGCCGAGCCGAGCCGGGGCGGGGGAGCCAGGCGGCGGCGGCGGCGGCGGCGGCGGGGAGGGATGGGGAGGGGCGGGGGGAGCGGGGCCGCGCGGAGACAGCCGCGGCGCTGCAGAGCGGCTGGGGCGGCGGCGCGGCTCCCGGTGCGGCCCCCGGCGCCCGCCCCGCGGCGGTGAGCGCCCGGCCCCGGAGGCGCCCGAGCCATGGGCTGCATCGGCTCCCGGACCGTGGGTGGGTACCGCGGCGGCGCGGGCGGGGGCGGGGGCGCGGGCGGGGGCGCGGCGGGGGCGGCCCCCTCCCCTCCCCTCCGCTCCCCTCCCCTCCCGCCGTCCTCCCCTCCACCCCCCTCCCCTCCCCTCCGCTCCCCTCCCCTCCCCTCCACCCCCCACCCCTCCCCTCCGCTCCCCTCCCCTCCCGCCGTCCTCCCCTCCCCTCCCCTCCGCTCCCCTCCCCTCCACCCCCCTCCCCTCCCCTCCCCTCCCCTCCCCTCCGCTCCCCTCCGCTCCCCTCCCCTCCCCTCCCCTCCCCCTCCCCCCCCCGGCCCCCCATCAGCTCTCCTGCAGCCCCGCTCCCACTCCGCGGCCCCGCGCCCGCCGCCGCCAGGCCCCCCGCGTCCCCCCGCCTGCCCCCGCCTGCCCCCGCCTCCCCCGGCGCCCCCTCCCCCCCGGGGCAGCCGCCCAGCACCCCGGCCTCCCCCTCGGGCACCCCCGCCCCCGTCCGGCCCGCGTGCTCCGCTCCCACCTCGTTCCCTCTCTCCTGTGGCCTTTTCCGTCGCTCCGGCCTCCCCGGATCCGCTTTGTTCACGTGCACCTTCCCCGGGGCGGGGGCGGGGCGGGGCGGGGGCGGGGTGCGCTCGGGGCCTCGGGCGCGGGAGCCGGTCCACGCCCGGACAAACGGGGCGGGGGGGGGGGGGCCGGGGGCGCGCGGCGGGGGCGGGGCGGGGCGGGGCGGGCTCCGGGAGGGTGGGGCGGGCACCTGCACCTGTCGGCGGGGGCCGGCGCGGGCCGCCTGCGGTCGACCGGGCCCGGGGCGGGGGGCGGCACCGCGGCCCCCACGGGCTCTGCCCCCGGCCCTTGCCCTGCTCCCGGCCCCTTACCCCCACCCCGCACCCACCCCAGGCTCCCGGCTCCGCGGTCCAGTCCAACCCTCTCCCCAAACCCCCAGCGTCCCCCCATTCCAACTCCCAGTTTCTCCCGCCTACACGACCCAGTGACCTCAGGCTGAGAGAATAATTCGTATTATTATTATTATTATTATCATTATTACAAACAAACTCACTCTCCGGAAGCCTGATTCTCGGAGACCCGATTTTTTCCATGGATGCTCCCCTCTCTGCCTTCCCCTCTTCCTGGGGTTCCCTCTCCCCCTGCCCGCCCCTCGGGGCTCTGACTCAGCTCTGCCTCCCCTGCAAAGGCCACCTCTCCCTCCCCTCGCTCCTGCCAGGCCCCCCTCATCCCTCCCTTCCCCCGTCTGCCCCCTTCCTGCTCTCTCCGGCTAGGCCCAGGGGTCCCTAGGTCCTCTTGCCCGCCAGCCATGGCCCCTGCTCTGCCTCCCTCATCACTCCCCTGCAGCCCCGAGGGAGAGGGGCTCACTGAGGAGGGGCCCTACCTCCTTCCCACCCACTAATCACAGTCCCTTTGCCTTGGCTGTGTGGATGAGAGCTGCGTGCCTCCCCATGCTGGAAACCCCCGCACTTCACCCCTTCTCAAGAGCAGACCCCTGGCCCGAGATTCAGAATCACAAAACTCGGTGTGCAGGGGGACCTGTAAGGTCAGATGGTTCCAGGGCCATCTGATGCTTGAGTGTCTTCCCAGCATGGCTCTTCCCAACCTCCCAGGAGAGGCACCACCCTGCCCTCTTGCCAGCAGCTGCCTGGGCCCCAGGCTCTGGCTTCACCCGAACAATTACCATGGTCCTCCAGGCCCCAGCTCTCCAGGCATGACTTGAATGCCTGCTCTTTTAGTTCCTAGTTTAAAAATTCCCCTTCTTTTATCTCCCCCCCCCCCCCCCCCCCCCCCGTCCCCCGTCCCCCTTGGCTCCCCTTCCATCCATCACTGGTCCCCCAGCAGTCAGGGAAAATGATGGCATCTCATTCTTTGCTTTCTCTCCTCTCACCGTTTCTGGGTGAACATGCCCCAGTCCTGCCTCTAACCCCACCATCACACAGACACACCAGCTCCAAGATACGAATCATAAAGCCCACATATAGGGAAGCTTACCTATATGGAAAGAAGTTCTGCCCTTCTTTCTAGAAACATCATGGATGAAAGGCACAGCTGCCCTATACTCCCATATAGGAACCCTCAGAGATTCCTCAGGACAGAATAAAGAACTGTTTTCCGGGTAAAACCCAACCACTGACCCCTCCACTTAAATAACAACAAATAAGGCTATATAACACTTTCTGTGAATGTGCTATTCTTGGTTGAGCTCAAAGGGAATATTTTGGCTCAGCATAACGGTTTGTCCTACCAAAACCTGGGGGAGAGTAGGGATGTAAAGGGAAATGTGCTATCAGAAGGAGTGGTGGCTGAAGGGGCTGCCCTCTGAGGCCTGGAGGGGGCCTTTTGCGGGGGTGGGGAGATGGGGGGTGCTGATGGTAGAGCAACTAATGACCCTGTGGCCACTTCAGGGAATGAGGTGATTGCAGTGGACTGGAAGGGCCTGAAGGATGTCGACCAGATCCACATGGACAGCACCAGCTCGCTGCACGGGAGCAGCCTCCACCGGCCCTCCACCGAGGTGAGGCCCCATGCCCAGCGGCCCCATAACCAAAGGACTTTTATTTTATTTTTTAAAAGATTTTATTTATTTATTTGACACAGAGGCAGAGAGCAAGCAAGCATGAGCACAAGCAGGGGGAGGAGCTGAGGGAGAGGGAGAAGCAGGCTCCCCATGGAGCAGGGAGCCTGATGTGGGACTTGATGCAGGACTCCATCCCAGGACCCCAGGATCACGACCTGATCCAAAGGCAGACACTTAACCGACTGAGCCACTCAGGCACCCTAGGGATTTTTTTTTTTAAGATTTTATTTATTTATTTGAGAGAGAGAGAGAGTGAGCAAGGGGCAGGGCAGAGGGAGAGGGAGAAGCAGACTCTTCACTGAGCAGAGAGCTCTATGTGGGGCTCTATCCCAGGACCGGAGATCATGACCTGAGCTGAAGGCAGACGCTTAATCAACTGGGCCACCCAGGAGCCCCTAACCAAAGGACTTTAAAAAAACAAATAAACAAACAAAAAACAGAAACCAAGGTGAACAAAGTCTCTCCCAGTTTGCCTGATCCTTGAATTATTTTCTTAAATTCCAAGAGAACAGCCCAAACACCCATTCAGAGTGGACGGTTTTACAGAACATTTCTCCTACTTTCCTCAAAACACGGCCAAATGTTCCACACTGAGATCCTAATCCCCTAAATTAAACCGAGGAAAAACCTCTCTACTTCAGACACTTCTGGAAGTACCTGGGATGGGGGTGGGGTGGGGGCTACTTGCATTCCTGGGAGTCTCTGGGATCCCCACTCCCTTTGCTCTCTCCTCACAGCAAACCCGAACTGATTTCTCCTGGGATGGCATCAATGTGAGTGCAGCTTCCCCCAGCACCCCCCACCCCAGTGCATCCTAGCTCCTCTCACATCCTCCCTTAGATTTCCCACAGAATGCAGTGCTCCCGGAGCCCTAACATTCCCTACCGATCCCCCATATTTTCAAGGGTAGTTGGGGGATAAGCGTCCTTGGGTCTCCTTGGTGTAAGGGTTCCCTTTCACCTGCCCTCACTCAGTCCCTTCCTCCCAGAAACCCTGAACTCCCCTCTGCCCCTCCTCCCACCGTCCCTCTTTCAGCTCTCCATGGAGGACACCACTTCCATTCTTCCGAAGCTTAAGAGAAACTCTAACGCCTATGGCATCGGGGCCCTGGCCAAGTCATCCTTCTCAGGTGAGACTCCCTACCTGGGGATGCATCCAGACAGGAGAATACCCACCCCCTCCTGGTCTCAGTCTCCTTGCTCCTTGAGGCCTAAAGAAGACCCCGTCCCTGACCTATTTACCCTTTCTGGAAAGCCCTCCTGTCCAGTCTACCCCTCGTATGGAGCTCCTCCACTGAATGGAGTCCCGTGGGTCGTGGGTGGGGACCTGGGGTGGATCTTGTATGGGTATCGTGTGCTGTTCTGGAGGGGAATGTCTGGCCCCTCAGGGATTTCTCGCAGCATGAAGGACCATGTGACGAAGCCCACAGCCATGGGGCAAGGCCGGGTGGCCCACATGATTGAGTGGCAGGGCTGGGGGAAGGCACCAGCCATTCAGCCGCAACACAGCCATGAGGCGGTGCGCAGAGATACAGACGCCTACTCCGACCTCAGCGATGGCGAGAAGGAGGCACGTTTCCTAGCAGGTACTTATTCCGGGGACCCTCCAGAGACACGTTTTCGGGATGGTCAGAGACTGACCTTCCAGCCTGATCCCCTATGGCAGGATTGGCTCTAGGCATATGATGACCATAAGACTTAATTTTGCAATCATCTCTGATATCAAGAACTTTGATTGATCTGGGTAAGTGGCCTCCAGCTTATTTTTATTATCAGGTCAGAAACTAAGGAGAATTACATGCGACTGGAGGTCCACCTGTTCCAGGTGCCTTCTCTCCCACATCGGTATAGGACTATCGGTATAGGACAAAAAGTCAGGGGCCTTGGACACTGAAAGTCCCTCCTTGTATCCATGTCTCTTGAGGAAAAAGAAGAAGAGGCACTAGGGAAATCCCTTCTAGACCTTGCCCCTCAGCACGTTGCTGTAGTGGATTCATTCACTTACATGGCTCATTACTTGTGACAACCATGAGAAGATCGGAGGGTCTGGGTAAGGAGAGCGTGTTATACAGAAGAGGACAGTGGAGTTGCTAGGAGACAGGCATACAGCGTACCTACCACGGCGACCACGCCCCTATTGCAGGTCTCAATAAGAGACCTGGGAAGAATGATAGATAGATCTAGAAGAGAAGAGAGGTATCTCTGTGTTGGTGGTGTGGATGGTGGAGGATCAGTGGGGAGGGGAGACAAACATGTAGTGCGTAGGGGGTAGTTCAGGGCAGCTGGCAATGGAAGCTTCAACGTCCGGCTTTGACTAGAATGGGGACCCCTAAGTCTACCCAGGCTCCCTAGTCTATCCTCCCTTCCTTCTCCTTTCCAATTCCTAGAACTTTCATCTTGATACCACTGTGGACCTACAAGCCCGTGGTGTTCCCTGGGGGATTCTCTGTTGGAATTGAGCCCTCTCATTTAGATTCCTCTGCCGTTGACTACCTAGTATTAGCTAACATTCTTACGAGCTTCTGGAGATCAACTCCTGGAAATTCCTCATTTCAGTCCCTTTGGATAGCTCACCAGAAGACCCCTCAACTCTATCTGCTAAGAATCCTTGATCTGACCTTCTGGACTGTCCCACACTGTTTTGCCTTGTTTGGGGTGTATGCGAAGTGCGTGCTGTCCCATAGATATAGTAGCCACTGGCCACACGTGGCATCTGAGAACTTGAAATGTGGCTCATCTCAATGGAGATTCAGTACGAAATACCAACTGGATTTCAAAGACTCGTACGAATAAGATAACGTGAAACATCTCATTAATAATTGTCACATGGATTACATGTTGAAAGATCATCTAATATATATATAGAGAGAGAGTTAAATAAGATATTTATAAAAATTAGTTTCACTTGTTTCTTTTAAATTTTCTGTACTATGGCTACAAGAAAATTTAAATTGCACAAGTGGCTTGCATGGTCTTTCTATTGAACAGCGCTGCCCCAATGTTGCCCTCCACCATGCACGTGTCTAAGGGTTCCCAGGGGTATCTTGTACCAACTACATTTCTTCTCGTAGGTGTCATGGAACAGTTTGCCATCTCCGAGGCCACACTCATGGCCTGGTCTTCTATGGATGGTGAGGACATGAGTGTCAACTCGGCCCAGGAGCCCCTGGGCTGCAACTACAGTGACAACTACCAGGAGCTGATGGAGAGTCAAGGTGAGGGATGGCCCCTCTGAGGCCCAAGAGGCCTCCCCAGCTTAACTGGGCTACTTCCCTTCCTGTGTGTTCTAGGACTCTGTCCGTCTCAGCTTTCCTACGCTCGCCACCCCCCCCCCCCCCCGCCCACTCCGTTGTCTGCACTATTGCTGCCGCCTTTCATGCTCTGTAACCCCGCTGACTTCTGTGATTCTCTTTACAGATGCCCTTGCTCAAGCGCCCATGGACGGATGGCCTCACTCTTACGTGTCCCAGGGCATGTACTGTCTGGGGTCATCGGATGCCTGGGAAGCCAGCGACCAGTCCCTCATTGCCTCTCCGGCTACAGGATCCTATCTTGGTCCTGCATTTGATGACTCACAGCCCAGCTTGCACGAAATGGGGCCTTCCCAACTTGCTTCCGGATACTCTGCACAGGAGCCTCCACCTTTGCTGGGGTCAGACACTGACTGGGCTCCGGGGGTGGGTGGAGTGGACCTGGCAAGGGGCCCTGCTGAGGAGGAGAAGAGGCCGTTGGCCCCTGAGGAGGAAGAGGACGCAGGATGCCGGGACCTGGAGTCACTTTCCCCACGAGAAGACCCTGAGATGTCGACTGTTCTCAGCCGGAAGGTGTCTGATGTCACATCCTCAGGTGTGCAATCCTTTGATGAGGAGGAGGGTGAGGCTAACAACTAGCTTCCTCCCACTCGGCACCCAGCCTTCCACTCCCACCTGAGGGGCATGGCTGCAACGATACCCTCCCTCCCCCCAGCAGTACAGCTGAGACCCGGGCAGAAGACCGCGAGGGACCCCGGAGCTGCCAGTCCTCACCGGGAGAACGGGGAGCCTGTGGGATTTTATCCAGGCTTGTGCTGCAGGAAGCACGGGGCCGGGAACCAAGGCCCAGGCCAACAGATGGCTGTGCACGGGCTTGGCCGCAGGCCTCTGGGCCCGTGCTGGTGAAGCTCGGGCGGGGCTCCCGAGGACGGGGACGGGGACAGGAGCGCGGAGCAGCTTGTGGCCGTCGACTGGACCCCAGCTCTTCACTCTGACTCGTCTCCGGGAGCCTCGGCCGCGGCTGTGGGAAGGCCGCCTTTCTCCGCCTTTCTCCGCCTTTCTCCTGCTTTTCCCGACTCATCCCAGCTCTGAGGAACAGACCTGGGGGCTGTTGGTACGGCTCGACGGGCACAGGGGGAGCCACCTCACGTCGCGTGTCCTTAGAGGGCAGAGAGTCTGCCCTCAGCGAAAAATTGGCTTCTGACATCAGGAGTCATGGGGGAGGTGGACGTGGCAGCTGGGACGCCCAAGGACACAGCCGTGATTCTTTCTGTCAAGGCCTGCCCCGAGACCAGGTCACTGAGGACACCAGAAGGTCACTGAGGACAACCAGAACGGCCGCTGTTCCAGGATCGCACTTCCCGTAGCTGGAAGGGGGATCCGGGGATCCGAGGGTCCGGGGAAGGCCCAGCCGGGGCTGGCTGCTCCAGCTCTTGCTCCCCTTTTCTGCCTTCTTCTGTCTCCTGCCCTGAGGGGGTGACACAGGATGCATGTGTCCTGGCCAAAAGGGGAAGCATGAGGGCTGTGTCTCCCTCCATCCACCCTCTAATTCTCTGGAGCTGTTTACACTTTTCTCTTTGCCTTTTCTACATTTTTATAACTTCTTGGGGACTCAGGGTTGAGTGGGGTGGAGGGAGGAGTCCGGTGCTGTCAGGCCCCGGCCGGGGGGGCTGTTCTCTAGGAGCGGTGTGGGCGCTCGGCTCCTTTGCCCCTTCTTCAGCTCCTCCCAGGACTCCAAAGAGGGCCCCCCCGCAGGTGTTCCCCCTCCCTCCCGGGCCTGCTGTGGGGAAAGAGGAGAGTGAGGATCCTTCCTTCCAGGACGGGTGACAGTGAGGCACAGGCCCCTGAATCGGCTCGTCCTCCCACACCCGCTCCGGCTCCGCTGTGGTGAGGGCCGCCGCACTTCTGAGAGCTCCTGACAGCAGGGGACAGGGAGAGCCAGGACGCCACAGCTGTGGAGCTGGCTGGCACACTGCCCCGCCCCGCTGCGGTGGCACAGGGAGACTGGGTAGGAGAGAAGCTGAGAGCTGCATCGTCGCCTTCCCTCTTTCCTCGTGCCTAACTAAGGCTCCAGCTCCAAGGCCTTGTGTCCTGCCCACGCTTCGTCAGGGGTCCTGCCACTTTACCCTCTGCCAGGAGGGGAGCACCTGTCACCCCTTCCCAGACCCTGGGCAGAACTGTCCCCTCCCCACCCCACCGGACTTCTGTTTCTCGGGAATGAGGAGGTTGAGAGGTGGGGGGTTACTGTCCCTCTATGCCCCCACCCTCAAAGACTTCACACTCTCATCCCCATGTGCTCCTGCAATGCAGCCGAGGCCAGGGGCCCGTGTTCCCCAGGGGAGGGGGACAAGGGCTTTCCTGGGGTGGGACTTTGGAGGACCCAGGAGTGGGCATGGTGCGTGTGGGGAGGCCAAGTCACCTTGTCCACAGCTGTCTCAACGGGAGAACTCGCTTTGTGTTTGGTCACGTGATGGGGTTCAGGAGGCTGCAGGACCTGGCAGCTAGCAGCTGGGGTGGGGTGGGGGGAGGCCGGGCGGGGGGTGACCTAGGGCGGTGGCCTGGCCGCCTGGCATGCCCTCACTGGCTGCTGGCCCTCCTGCCGTGGGTCCTCTGGGTTTTGCATGCTCATGGTCCCCTCTTGCCACGGGTCCCTGTTCCTTCGCCCTGTGCCACCTGCTGTCTCAGTGTACCATCTTCTTTCTCTTCGTCTCATCTCCTCCGTGCCTACGTTCTGCCCCCAGACCACGGCGGACATCCAATCCAGCAGGTTCATTCACTACAGTTCCTTTTTGCTCAGGGCCTGTGGAGTTGAGAAAGGTGGACCAAAGCAGCGTTCTTGCCCCCTCCCTCCCTTCCCCGAGGAAGCCAAATGGTCCCTGCAGCAGTGGCTGAAGCTGTGAGGGAGTCTAGCCGACTTTACACGTGGAGGGGGCTCGCAGACCTCACGTCAGGTGGGGGCCTGCGTTTTCCGCTCTGAAGAGGGAGAAGAGCCGAGGAGCTGGCCTGGGACCCTCTTAGGACTCTTCTGCGGGAAGGAACTGCCTCTCTGGTGCTGGGGGCAGGGTGCATGGGGTTTGCCTATAGCCTATTCTAGGGGGAGGGGAGGGGCATGTGCAGGAAGAGGCTGGGGGGTGGGGGAGGGTCGCTTTTCCTTTGGGGTTAAAGGCTGTGCAGCACGTTTTTCAACAGTCCCGGAACAGGGCTGTTTTTATATTCTTGTGAATGAAACTGCTCTTGCTAAATGATTTTCCTTTGGTTGGGGGGGGGAGGGGGGGATGCACTTTCGTTTTCAAATCACTTTATTAAAGAAAAATCCAAATTTCCCATTCCTCCCCTTCCACTGGCCCTCCTCCCCCCACACCTCCCTTCTTACCCTTGTGCTTGGGAGGGGCTCTTGGTGAATGAGCGTATGACCTTCTCTTTGCCCTCACCTCTATGTCCCATACTCTGTCTTCCAGGTCTGGGAAATATCCATTTTTATGGCCAGTCTTAGCATGTTTTCTTAATGTGACATTCCCACCCCAGGCCCAAGAGAGATTCTATGACATATATTACAGAGAGAATTATATATAAATATATATATATAAATATTATAGATTATATACACATGGGCATGGGCTCAAATGCCCACTGCCAGTCCCCCTCTCCAGGCTGCACCCTCTCTCGGCCTGGGGAGGTGGAAGGGATGTCATGTTGGAGGGCGACAGGCTGTGTTTAATGGTACTAAACAGAATGTGGTGGCACCTCTGACTATGAGTGTCTTATTTGGGGGATGATGGAGCCTGGGCACAGGGGAGGGGAGGCAGGAGGATGTCAGACAGGGGGTAAAACTACACAACTGGACGGGTACAAAAGGAGGGAGCAGGGGAGCCGTGGGTGTGGAAATGAGGGCTTCTGGGGGCTCAGAGCACCTGGGACCACCTCATAGGAAAGGCAGGCCAGCGGCAGGCACCCTGTCACTGATTTGGGGAGGAGGGCCTCTGACTTCCGAGCATGGGAAGCATCAAAGGGGATTGCCATGTTGACATTGAACCCCCATCTGTCCACCTCTAGAAGACGAACACAAAGAACTAGTCTCAGTAGGGCTGGTGGCTGAGAGACCCAGTAGCCTGGCTGCCCTGAGCCTCGGTCTTGGTGGGAGAAGCCCCGGCCCCAGCAGCTGGAGGGCACAGCTGACCCTTAGGCAGGATAGATCGGGGAGGACTGTAGGGAGGTGAGGGTTAGTTCCCAGGAGTGCCCTGGGACCTGCAGGGCGAGGAAGCCATGCCTGGTGTGAGATGGGGCGGATTTGTGCCTGAAGGAGGCATGAATGCTGGGCAGCAAGACACCTGCTTCCTGCACAGAGACCTTTTCTCTTGCGGGCTGCCTATATCGCGGCCAGGGGAGCTAGGGGACTGGCCCTTGCCTGGTGGCAGGTAGCGGGAGCCAGGATGGAGGAGGAGGAGGAGGCAAATATCAGGGAGCGGCTGTAAGTGGGAGAACGGGGTTGGGGGCTCTGAGAGTGGTGTGTGGATTATTCCTGAGTGTATTCCGGGCCATCAGCCCACGAGGCCATGAGGTTCTCCCATCTCCCCCCAGGCCACAGTCACTGTGGGCTTCCCCCTGTGGAGACTGGCAGACACGGGGCAAAGCCAGGAAGGTGCTAGGAAGGTGCCGGAACAAGAAGACCAGGGGACTGTGGGGGCTGAGGGGAGGCAGGCAGAGGCAGGGTGTCTCCCACTCACATACCAGGGAGACTCGGGAAGCCCTGTGGAGTATCAGGTCCTTCACTGGGGCCAGAACCTCCTGCCTGTCGCAGAGGGCCTAAATAGCGGACTATCACATTTTAAGATTCCCAGAAGGGGCCAGGACGATGGTGTGAGGTCTCCAACTTCAGGACATACCCCGACACACAAGTCCAGCCTCTGGCCTGGGCCCCTGGACGGTCTTTAAGAGGAGATCCTGGAGGCCGTCAAAGAATCAGCTCGTCCTCGTCCTCCTCATCAGTGGATCGCAGACTCGGGCCCTGCAGGATGTCAGCGAGCTCCTCCTCCAGCCCCGGACTCTCTCCCAGCTCCAGCTCCTCCAGCTCACCCTCCACTTTGGCTGGAGCCTCAGAGAGCAAGGGCACTGGGGAGGGGGAGGGTGCGGGGGGCTCTGGGGAGGCAGGAGCCCCAGTACCATCCTCAGGCAGGCTCCAGGCCTCGGTGGGAGGGGGTGGGCCTCCTGGGTTCTTCCGAGTGGACGTTGTGCTCCGGAAGCTGGCCAGGGGAGGGCGGAGCTGCACCCCAGACTTGGTGTGCCCCTCGATGGCCTTCTGCAGCTGGTGGGGAGAGGGAGGGGATAAAAGTAGGAAGAGAAAGAAGATGGGTATGAGAGGAAGCAGGCAGGAGAGAAGAGCAGATTCGCACAAGGAGCACCGGAAGGAAGGATGTGCAGTGGCAAGTAAAGAGGCCTGGGGGCCAGGCCCACCTGCGGAGCCGGGAATCTCAAGCTCCTCTGACAAGGCCCCTTCCTTCATGACTTCAGGCGTCCTTCAGCCATGTCCCATCTCTGCCCTCTTTTTCACGGGCCGTTGCCCGAGCACACACAGGAACCTGTGACTCTTGCCCTGAACCCTCCTCTCAAGCCCCCATTCTGTGGAAGATGGTGGGGGCAGCCCCCTCCACCCGCCACCTGCTCCCCCCCACCCTGCCTGTCTCCATATGACAAACAGAGAGGGAAATGTGGGGGACCACCCAGATGTTAAACCATCCCCTCCCCACACCCTTACTTATCCTGTGCTGCTCAAACGGGACATGCCACCTTTACCTCCTCCAATGCCAGCACGCCCCTGAGCTTCCCCATGCTGGTCACATAGGCAAGGTGGAGGCCAAGGAGCGAGAAGAGCGTGTGGGTCTGCGGGGAAAGAGCAGCGTGTCAGCGCGTGTCCGCCCAGGCCTCCCCTGCCCTCTGCGGCCCGGAGCAGTCTGAGGGCAAGCACTTGCCTTGTGCAGGGACGTCTGCTCCACCAGCTGGAAGGGGGATTGGTCGATGCAGCAGTAGTCAAAACAGACAGGCTGGCTCAGCTGCTCCTGTTCCCAGGCCTCGATCTGCCGGACAGAGGAGGGCAGTCACTCCCCATCACGGAGGCCCCTATGACCTCAGACCTGCAGCCTGACCCCAGACAGCCCTCCCAGCCCCACCCCAGACCCTGAAATATGCAAGGAACTGTCAACAGCTCCCCCATCACTAGACCTCCCGCTTCTTCCCAGGGGCCAGCACAACCCCCATCAGGCCCCACATCCCCTTCACCCTCAGGCACTTCAAGCACAGCTGCCTGCATGTCTTCCAGCTCTTCCAGCCCCTGGTGCCCCAGACCCTTGTCACTTCCAAGCCATCTGCTGGGTCTCGTTTTCCCCCACTCCTGTAACACCCACTCCAGGGAAACTAGACGTGCCTTCCTGAGTCTGCTTTTGCTGGGCCACCCTGATTGCCCCCACCCTGACACTCCCAGGAGCACGATTTTTCATCCCCAAAGTGCTTTGCTAGTCTCTCCTTTTCGAAAACAACATGGATGGCACTCAATCTTTTACTGGAGTTTGTCTTACCTCTGCCTACAGGACAGAGGTGAGGATGGAAGCTCTTGAGAGTGTGATGTGGGGTTGCCCACCGTGTGTTGTGGAGAGTCCAGCACATTTGCCTCTTACAGATTGCGGCAACTACTTGTTGGGTCTGAAGAGCTGTACTGAATCACGTGGCACTTAGTTGACTTGAGTAAAAACCATTTTTGTTTCATCCGTGATAGAGGCATGGAGGCATGAAAGCTTGAAGGCCTCATCTCCTCTTGATTTTAGATATCCATGCAGAAACCCGCAAGTTCCAAAGTCAGGTTAGCTCTGACTTTCAAAATTGAATCTCAAATTTCCTGAAATCCCTTTTCACTTAGTACCTTCTGAATGCTGTACTATCTTATTTTCCTACTGTCCAAATTCCCACGTCTCAAGCGTCAGAGAACGTCTTTGAAGGCCGCCTCCTAGTTCTCGTGCCCAGTGGGTAGTCCGCAGTGGTGTGCTCTCCATCTGTCCCTTCGGGTTGTTCTGGACCACAGCCCCACCTCCTCCAAACCTTGTTCTCCCTGACTGAAGGTTCACACTGGGCTTGGCTGGCTCTCACAGCACAGGATGACCACTCAGCAGGTGTGCTGTAGACATGATTTATTTGTAGGACCCTTGCCAACCCTGGTTTGGTTGTTCCCGTCCTCCTGGACCTTTCTAGGATCATTTCCTGCCTTCCTTGGCTCCATTTTTGTCTTCCCTTGAGGACCAAAAATAACAGAACTGTTTCCAGCGCATGACCACCAATCACTTCTTCTGGGCCAAGCATTATTCGAGTTGCTTTACTCCTTGAGTGGTCTCCAATGGCCTCTCATCATCTCCATCTTACAGAGGAGGACACAGAGGCACAGAGTGCTTCAGTCATTTGCCCAAGATGACACAGGTGGCTTCTGACCTTGACTGCCTGGCAGTCACATTCCAGGAAGTCCCAGCTTGTGTCCAAGGGGTGGGGGATGTCTGCTTCGGGGTCTGACATGTCCCACTATTTGCAGAGGCTCAGCCCTAGTACCAAACCGGAGCTCTAACTGTGTGTACTCCTAACAGAGGAACAGATTAAACACTTCCGGTGACGTGTGACTGCACTCTTCCACTCTTCCCACAGGCGTCACCTGAATATTGCCAAAGGTGCCTCCTCCATCTAGTCTGAAAACTGGCTTCAAAATATCCTGCATTTTTATTCCTATTGGATCTTATCCTTCTTAAAACAAGTTCCCGGTGGGTGACATGGAGATATCTAAAGTCTTTATCTTTAGATATCTTTATATTGTTTAGATATCTAAAGTCTTCTTTGGGAAAGACATAAGCTAAAAATGTATGCTTTCTTAAAAAAAAAAAAAAATGTATGCTTTGTCTTGACCTCTGATTGCACTTTATTTCCAGTGGTTGTTAAATAGCCTCACTGGTCAACCAGCTTTTCCTGCTGGTGTACTTTTGTGAAGAGTGTGATGATTGGGTTAGTACTCGAGCAAAGCCCTTCTCAACCATAGTTATGACCCATCTGATTCCTGCTTAGGGGCAGGAACAAGAACTATTTTTTTTCCTCTGTGCTCATGGATTCGATTTTTCCAGTAACCATTGATCAGAGGGGTGTGTATTTTGAGGTGTGACCAGGGGAGAAGGGGAAGACTTCCCTTCTCTCCTGTGACTCCCCGTGCCCTCCTTCATTTGATGTGGACAATCAAGGAGATGATTGTTTTAAAATAATATTCGTTAAGGTTCTTTGTCATCTACATACTTTTAAAGCTCTGCCTTTACTGCCTCCACAGGGGAACTGCATTCTTTTACTAAATGGAATGGCTGCTAATGGACTCTTGTTTCTCGGCAACCCTGAGGTCAGTTCTGACCAGGACTGCCCTGCTGCCTCCTTCAAATCTTTACTCCACATCTGTCTGTTCTTCACAGACAAGCCCGTTCCAGGCTAGATTTTCTCTCATGGACTCAATAACAATGTTTTTTTTTTTTTTTTGGAAATAGGTGTTTGTCCAAATGAGACACCGCTGATGATATTTGCTCTTGGTTTTCAGTTCTTTCCAGTCTTGCTTCCTAGCATTTCCTAGTTGTCCACTGTCTCAGGGTCCTGGCCAATCCAGCATTGTAACCTCCCCCAGGCACCGACCATTCTAGTTTCCGTGCTGCTCTTCCACATTGGTACGTGTAACTGTTGGCTGCCTGGTACATTTTATTTTAGGCAAGCTCATCCTTCCTGCACAGCCTCCACCTGGTCCAGAATATCCCTAATGTCTATAAGATCTAAGGCCCATCTTAGCATGATGGTCCCATCTATGCGTGGAGGCTTAAAACCTTTCTCTTCTGACCCCTCTGAGAACACCACCCAGTTTCCCCCACTGCTGAGCGATGTGCCCATCCTTTTCTCCATAATCACATTTTGCTCCCAACCTCTCAAAATGCTTTCTGGCCTAGATTCACATTTTATTCTTACAACAACACAATGAAGCAAATGAGCAACGTCTTCAGAACAATCCCCACCCCAGATTGCTGTTTCTCTTACCTCTTCAGGTGACATGTTGTCCACTAAATCCGTTGACTCCTAGAGAAGAAAGCCATAGGTCCAACTTCTTTCCATCTTTCTCCCCATGGCAGCTGTGGTTCCACTAGTCATTAGCCAACCCTCCCAGGCCAGGGCCAGAGATGCCTGCTTTCCTACTTGTCATTTCTGTCCTATGTTGAAACTCCTCCATGGTGGGACCTCCTCCCCCTGATTTAGGGACCATAGGTTTCTCAGTTCTTAGAGGCATGCCCCCTTCCCCTTCTGCCCTCTACAGCACATCTGCTCTCACCTGGGTTGTTTTCTTCCTCGTGGGGCGAGGTCTGCCAAGTAAGCAGCGCAGCAGGGACCGAAAGACAGAGGGTCTTTGATCTGAGAGGAGTGGTGAGCAAATGGAAACAGAAACAAAGTGGTATCTGTCCTGGGAGGAAATGAGTAGGGGGACCTTCCAAGGGCCTTTTTTTAATTTTTAAAAATTAAATTTTTAAATTTTAAAATTAAATTTTAAAAATTAAATTTGTGGACCTTCCACACAAACTGTTCTTCCCAGATGCTCCACCTCCATAGACACCCTCCCTTCTACGCTCCTAAATCAGCCCTTGCCCCAACTCCTTGGGGCAGTAATAAGGAGATTCGGTGATTAGGACTCCCTTCCCACCCTCCCCTGTCCTCTTCCCCATGGTAGCAGCTCTTAGATGGTGGAGAGCCCAGAGAGAACCCAGAAGGCATGAGGGAGGGTACATGCTGGGAGAATCTTTACCTGCAGGCTCCGGTGCTTCTGGCTGCTGTTTGTGGCTGGGCAGGGGCCCATTGGACTCTTCAGAGGACAATGGGGCAGATGGTAAGGGGTGAGGAGGAGAGAGAGGAGGCAGCTGTAAGGAACAGTAAAGATTCTTAGTCCTGGGGAAGTGGCTGCCTAGCGCCTTCCTGCCTCTATCAGTTGGTGTCTTGGAAAGTCTGTCTCCATCCATTTACCCCCACACCTGGTCAGAATTCCTATATCCCTCTAAGTTCTCATTGGTACCATCGTCTGCAAACTTATCACCTTCGGCCCCCGGCCCCCCAGGGACACTGGTCTCCTTGACTTTCTCAGTGACCAGCATCCCCTCTCTCTCTTCCTGATCTTCTTTTCCCCATCCTATCCTGTTCCCCCAGCCCTTCCCTGCTTGGTCACCTCAGGCTTCCCAGAGAGGTCCTCATCTTCATCCTCATCCACAAAGGCAAAGGACTCCCTTCGGCCCTCGGGTGAGATGCCTTGGTGTCCCTTCCCATCGTAGGGCAGCTCAGACAACTTCCTGGCCATGTCCTGGGCCACCCGCAGCCTCCGCTCAGGGCCCAAGTGGCGCTGCAGGAGGGACTGTAGCTCTGAGCGCTCCACGGAGCCCAGCAGGATCATAGAATCTAGGGGAGAGCCAAGCTCAGCCTGAGTGCCTGCTCCATTCCCCTCTGCCCATCACCCTGCTCAACAGGATTGAGTGGGGGACAGAAGTCCAGCCCTCCTGCTTCCTTTTCTAGCTTTTACTCTCTCTTCCTGAAAACTCATTTCAAACATCTTCCAGGATTGACCTTTTATTTCACTCATTTAGCGCTTAGAGACCCAATTGATGGTATACTAATTGGTGCTAATTTATACTTATTTTGATGCAGCCTTTCCTTTTTTTTTTTTTAAGATCTTATTTATTTATTTGAGAGAGAGAGTGTGTGTGTATGTGTGCACAGAAGGAGAGGGAGAAGCAGACCCCCCACTGAGCAGAGAGCCTGATGTGGGGCTTCAATCTCAGGACCCTGAGATCATTACCTAAGCCAAAGGCAGATGCTTAACCAACTGAGCCACCCAGGTGCTCCAATAAATAATTCTTTTAAAAATTAAAAAAAAAAAAACTGTTCATCCAGAACAGTTTCTTCTGTCCCTCAGGTTGGACACTGAAGGACAGCTATCATTTAGCTAAGTAGCAAAGAGAACCACATCAGGGGCTCCAGATTTGCAGCTGAGCTTCACTATTCATGAATTCCCAGTTTATGAATTTGTCTCCTGGCTAAAATACAGGCATTTGTAAACCCCAAATCAGTGCTCAAGATGCCTTTACTGGCATACACAGACCTGCACAGAGCAGCAAACCTCCCCATGCACACATTCCCAGCTGAGGTCGGAAAAGCAACATTCTGCTTCTTGTCTCAGCTCCCATAAACAAGCATTTTTTCAGTGGTCTACTTAATGCTGCGTTTGCACATTTTTGTGGGGTTTGTGTTGGTAATTTTGCTGTTTAAGACCCTCCCACCCCCCACCCCAAGCAGGAAGGCTGTGATGTGCTTTATGGAGAAAATATGTGTGCTAGGTAAGCTTCGTTCAGGCATGAGCTGTAGCCCTCTTGGCCATGAATTCTAGTTAATGAATCAACAGTATATATTAAATAAGGTGCCTTTAAAGAGAGACACACATAAAATAAGTTTATGCATTCATTATTTGAAGAAAATGTGACCGGAGGAATCTAACTCTATATTTTCTCCAGGGCGACAGTTCAGTATAGTACCCCTAATTCAGTGTTCACGGTGACTTTAGAGAACATAGCTGCAATGACTAATGAGTATTGGCTGTAGTTCTCTAATTGGATTTTTTAAAAGATTCATTTATTTGAGAGAGAGAGAAAAAGCAGGAAGGAGGGGCGGGGGAGAGAAAGATTCCTAAGCAGATGCTCCACTGAGCATGGAGCTCGATGCAGGCAAGGACCGATTTCACAATCCTGAGATTACCATCCAGAAATTATGACCTGCGCTGAAATCAAGAGTTGAACACTCAGTTGACTGCACCACCCAGCTGCCCCTCTCTAGTTGGATTTTTAACTATCTTCTTATGCTTGTGTTCTGGCTATAGTTTTCCTTCTCAAAGATGTTGTGCTCCCTAAGGAACATAGGCTGGGTATCCTGTGGCAGACCAGGTGGTCCCAGAGATAAGCCCACACTACAGTGTCCCCTCCACCTCTGTGGAGCACCTGTTCAGGTCATTAGCTCAGGGATCTGCTTCCTTTTTTCCCACTGACCTTTAGAATCAACCAGTGGTAAAGTCTTGACTGTGGTGGTCTGGAGCAGGGTTCGCAATTCCCCGTATGTGCAAGTAGCTGAAACAAACTTCACATCACGAACCATGATGTCCTCAACAAATATGGTAAATTTGCTATGGGGGAGAAGGCATGGGGGGTTAGCCCTACCACATGCTTATTCCTTTGCCATCCCTTCTATTCCTCCCATGGTTTGCCACGCATTCCATCACTCATAATATTAAGTACATGGGAACATAAAAATAAGTAAGAAGCAATGTTTTTAAATGTTGACTCTAACCTCAGTCTCAACCTCAGAACCTCCCACCCCTACCCCATCAAGTCTGAACTAATTCCAGCTGGTGCCCCTGACCTGAGCTGGTTCCAACCAAGGTCAGGCAAGTAGGGTAGCTTCTTGACCTGGATGATGCTGTCATAGAGGGAGGGCTGCAGGCTCTGAGCCACCATGTTGGCCAAGATGACAGCCACCATCATGGGCAGGATGTGGGCAATCTGACCCGTTAATTCGAAGCAAATCACAGCTGTGGAGACTGTGTGGGATACTGCACCGGTCAGCGCTGCTGCCCCTAGAATGACATGGGAATGTACTGGTGGGTTAGGGCTGCCATTCTTAGCATGGAGGGCATGTGAGGATGGGATGGGAGACATGACCCTGGTCAGTGCCAACACTCCTGATATAAACATCTGCTGAACTGTTAGAAAAATCCTTTTGATCTCATTCTATATACTTTAGCAATTTACAAAACCACTGTGTGTGCACAGATTTTCATTTATAAAATGAAGATAGGATGTCCTATGTATTCCTTGCTTTTAAAAGTTTGGATTGTCTTTCTTTCTTTCTTTCTTTCTTTCTTTCTTTCTTTCTTTCTTTCTTTCTTTCTTTCTTTCTTCTTTCTTTTCTTCTTCTTTTTTTTTTTTTTTTAAAGTAATCTCTATATCCAACATGGGGCTTGAACTCCCAACCCTGAGATCAAGTCACATGCTTTTCTGACTGAACCAGCCAGGTGCACCAAAAGTCTGGATCATTGTTGACTAAGCATTTTAAAATCCAGTGATAGCATTTTACATTGGACCTCAGGTTTTGATGTCAACAATTTATGAGAGAAGAGAGTCAAAATCCAGGATTCATGCTGTAGTCTTAGAACAATGACACCTGTGTCAGATCCTGATTCTACAACTTCTAAACTGTATGAGTAGAACTTGATTCTTCTGGAATTCCATACTCTCATCTCTAAGGTAAAAAAGATCATTAAATAAGTTCTAAGGCCCTTGCAGTTCTAAAATGTTATAATTCTATGAACTCTTTGAAAACAAAATCTGTCTTACTTGTTTTTAGCTATGTTTCCCATCAACAAAAATAGTTACTAGAAGGTATACATGGAAAGAGAACAAGACAAAGTCACAAAAGAGAAGGGCGCAGATGGTAGAGCATGTGATTCTTGATCTCACGGTGGAGTTCAAGTCCTACATTGAGTGTAGAGCTTACTTAAAAAAAGAAAAATTGCAAAGGGAAATATTGGGATGGGATATTTTTACAGGATGGTGTACACGATATACTCCAGAACATGAACTGTCATAGGAGATATGTATCCTGGGAAATGTCCACCAGGGAAGATGGGGTGACACCTGAGAGGCATGGAGATGGAGAATGAGAGCAGATGACTCAGATGACTCTTACTGACGAAGGAGACTTCCATAAAGGACTGTGATGGAGGAGAAAGGTCACCATATGCACTGGAAAGCTGCCTAATGCTTCTATATCTATGTTATGGGGTTTTGGTGAAAAAGAGGAGGGAGGAGGCATAATCATTTTGAAGATTATACTGTTCACTGTTTTAGGCATGGTTTTGGTTGGATGGGATTGTAGATTTAGTGAAAAAAAAAGATTATCACAGATTCTCAGAATGATAGAGCTGTAATATACTTTAGAAGTCATTTTAGACTAAAGAAACTGAGATGCAGAAAGGTAGCTAACTTGCTCCACAGTCATCCAGGTGACAAGTGGAAGGGATGAGTACAGAGCCCATGTTTCTCAGTTCTTAGTCATGGACTCTTTTTTTATTATTATTTTATTTTTTAAATTTATTTACTCATGAGAGACACAGAGAGGCAGAGACACAGGCAGAGAGAGAAGCAGGCTCCATGCAGGGAGCCCGACGTGGGACTCAATCCCAGGTTTCCAGGATCACGTCCTGGGCTGAACGCAGGCGCTAAACCGCTGAGCCACCTGGGCTGCCCTTAGTCATGTACTCTTAAGTCCTGTCAAAATTAGCACATCTGCAGGTTGGGATTATCCAAGCCAGTCACCTGTACTGTTGTTTCTATGAGTCTTTGGAAGGAAAGAAAAAATCCCTTACCAAACATTCAGACACAATCCTAGGTGCTTTCATTCTTATCATTTAATCCCTATAATCCCTTTTCTACATAAAGAAACTACAGCTCAAAGACGTTTAGTAAAAGCTAATGAGAGTCAGAGCCAAAGGTTGACTATTTGAATAAAAGTTGAATCAAACAGCATAAAATTAAAACTGCATTGTGTAGTCTGGAATAAAGATGCCAGGGGACAGTTTGAGTGTGGCTATTAGGGGTTACCAGAGGGTGGAATGTGTCTCACCAATTACCGCATAGCCTCCGGGTAGGATCTTGTAGATGATGTCATCAAATAGGATACCATCAGGGAATAGCATGGCCATGATCTCTCCTACCAGCCTCCCAAATGCAGCTCCTAGAGGAAAGATAAAAGGAAGAAAATCCACTTCCTTATCCTCTATATTGCAGAGCCAATCCCTCCTTGTCCTTGTGCCCTAAGACCAAATACAAGCCCCTAGCATTCCAGGCTTCCTTAATTTCCCAGTACCCTAGACTGCAGCTATCAGCAAGATCCCAGGTTTCCCTTCAGAACTTACCTAGCACAAACACAGGCATGAAGCCTCCGCAGGGTATAGGCATAGTGGTGGCCACGATGGACATCCAGAACTGGGGTAAAAAGAGGTATCAGGACACCCTCTCAACTCTGCCCAATACACATGCACATACTGCACGTCCTTCCCACTTCCAACCCTCCTTCTTGCTTCAAGGGTCACAGAAACCCTGGGGTAGCTAATCCTTCTGGAAAAACCATCTTGTCTGCATCTTTCCTTCGGAACTGGAAAACGTGGAGTGCTTGCTTAGGCTAAGAGACCACCAAAGACAACACTGTAAGAAAGTTCCTCCTGATGGTTAACCCAAATCGTTCCTACTTGGAATGACTATATTTGCCTTTAAACAATCTAGAACAGGGGGTGGAGCCCCTGGGGACTCCTGTCACTGCTGCAGAAGGGTCCTAGCTTATACCATACCACCTAGCCCAAAAAGGTTACCTCAGCAAAACAGCCTGAAACTCCTGAAGCTGAAGAATATCTTTTCCTGGTCAGATTATGTTTCTGAGGAACAGCCAAGCTCTAAGTTGCAGACACCTTAAAGTCTTAATGACTTATTATGTGACTAATTTAGCTTTGATATAGTCATTTACAGACCCGTTTATGTGGCAAATCTCACAAGGAAGGCCTAGAGCAAAGACTGTCCTGTCTGAGTCATTTCCTTTAACATCAAATTGCCTTAAAAAGAGGCTCAAAAAATCAGATCTGTCCTGACCATACTGGAAGGGCACATTGAGAAAGCTAGCCAAAGTGCCAGAAAAGATCTTGAAGGCCAATTTTGTCAGGTAGTATTCCAACAGAAACTGGGACAGTTTTAGCAGAAATAATATGTACATTCTGTGGCAAAGAATGTGGAAGAATTGAGAAATAGAGTGAAGAAAGGAGTATTGGTTGAACTTTTGAAATATCTGCAGAAGAAATAACAATATGAGATACAGCATGTAAAATTAAGAAATAGGTTTACATATCACTTCCAAAATAAGTAAGCCAATCTTACAAAAGAATCTCAAACTCATGTGATGAAGGATGGTAGTAACTAAATCAGACCAAATTGCCAGGATCAAAATATTTATGATTGAAAATCTGTACTAAGTGCATTGTAAGCTAATGAGAAATAACATTTCTTACTATTCTGAACCTTAGAAAGATTCTCTTGAGCCAGGACTGATGTCAAGAGGCCATGACCAAGGCTCTGAGAAGGCTTCATCCTTGACTCTGAGATGAGGCAAAATGCATACTTCTTCATGTCAGATATGGCCATGTAAAATAGTTGAGAATGGCAAAGTCAAATGTACAAAGGAACAGAATATAGACTGAGAAAGTCTCCAGTATAAAGCAGCCATGTATCTTGTTTTCTCTGTCTGTCTTCAGTATTGGACTGGTGCTCATCAATGTAGGTAGGTCACTGGAGAGAGTGGGAGGGAGGGAGGGAGGGAGGGAAGGAAGGAAGGAAGGAAGGAAGGAAGGAAGAAAAAGAAAGAAAGAAAGAAAGAAAGAAAGAAAGAAAGAAAGAAAGAAAGACAGAAAGAAAGAAAGAAAAAAGAAAAAAAAAGAAAGAAAGAGAAAGAAAGAAAAGAAAGAAAAGAAAGAAAAGAAAAGAAAAGAAAAGAAAAAAGAAAAGAAAAGAAAAGAAGCTCTAAGAAAGAGCTTAGTCAGTGTCCATGCAACACAGAAAAGGCTTCTCAGAGTTCCTATTTGCTGAAACACCCAACAGAAATGCTTGTTGAGGAATTTGTTGAAACTGCAGATGACCAGACACCATGTCAGTCTCTGTGGACAAGGAGTTCTAAGCGCTTAAAGCTTACTTAACCTTCGCAAATGATTCTGACATGTAACAATTGGAGATCCCTTGAACTATTCTGTACCATCTCTTTGGAATAAGCACGGGAAAGCTTTATGGGATTTTGTAGGCTCGGGTTAATCTGAAAGCTCCAGTAATACAGCTTATAGGTGGCTGATAGGTGTGATTTCCGAGGATGAACTTTGGATTATCTCCCAAGATAAGTGTAAGAACAGATGAGGATCAGAGGACACTGAAGTGATCAACTCCTAAAGACAAAGAATGACACATGCGATTAGCAAACTTTTTGAGCTATTAGCACATGAAAGGAAAGATACAGAAGCAATGTAAATAATGTAGAACACAAATAACTCCGAAGAATTTAAACACCCAATTCTAAAGGACTGGGAAACTAGAGACCCATCATGAGAGATTCCATTCTATTTAGAACCTTCACAAGAAGAAGTGCTATGGAGAATTCTACAGAGCCTCAGGCTATGCTGATCAGTGACACTAGGTAATGATACTTATTAAAAAGGGAAACCAGGAAGTTGTAATTTTATTCACACCCATTGTAGGAGCTGCTGACTACAACCTGATAAGATTGAGGAAGATGGACGTCCCCTTCATCAATAGCTGAGGACGTCATCTGCCCGTACGGATATAGCCAGAAGCCCACACAAGCTAAATTTCAAATCAGACTGTGGAAAAATAGTTATAGTCACTTTCATATTCTAATTTGGCTATGTAGCCTATAACCTACACTTAGGAATAAATAAAGGGATGGATGTGTGTATGTTCCAATAAGAGAAAAGTGAAAATGCTGGAAGCAGTGTTAATCAGACAATATCATGGATTTATAGCAATGAGTGGTGTTATGTTTACAAATATTATGGAATGGCATAGGCCTGCTGCACACTGTGGGACTTGAAATATAGCTCAGGAGATATGTGAGTTTCTTCCCTTGTTATGTTATGACATAAACATTATCAAGGTTGTAATTCAGTGAGAAATTAGTAATAGTGACATAAAATTGAGTCCTGCTATATAATCTGTGTAGGCTTCTGAGAATAAACTTTAATCTGTGAAGTCGAATACATATATATACTTGGGAATCTGGGAGAGTGAGGTGAGGTGTGGGGGAAATGTTGAAAAATATATGGTATTTTGTTTCCACAAAACTTTGCAAAAGCTTGACATTTTAAAAGTATGTATGATCCCCCAGTTTCTATATAGTTTAGTCTAGAGGAATATCATCCTGATATTTGGAAAACATAATCATTATCCTTGAGCAATAAATTCTGAGATGTTATCAAAACTTGGAACTGGTTTCTTATAGGAAGTTCAGAGAAGATGAACTCTGCTTTGAAAGTCCAAAAGTCAAATCCCTAACAAGACACTGAGGACTTATTTATGATAAAACTATCAAATATTTTGAAAGAAGAAATAAAAAAGACCTAATTAATAAAGTAGGTGTACAAAATACAGAAGCTGTTGACCCACTGAACCCACATGGAGTGGAATGAGAAAGAACATGCACAGACACAGCTTCCAGAAACCCAGAGCAAATCCTGAGAATGTAAATCACAGAGTTGGAACCTGGCGTGTCAAGCACCTACTGTCTTTAATCACAGGATCCTTAACAAGTACATTAAAGGAGCAGCAAAAAATAAAGACATTTTTTCAACTATAAGCATGGATTTGCCAAAGATTAATAACCAAATATTATATATTTGGCACATGGTAGGTGTGTAAAAACATTAATGGATAAATGAACCCACTACAGCTATTATAATGTAAATATAACTTAGTGACTCATATTCTGGGAAAATATAGATTCACAGCAAGTATCACGAATAAGTGAGTAGCAAGGAATTCAAAAGCATGAAAGATCAGTGTGGACAGACTTTTTAATGAGAACCCAGCATACAGAGGAAAATGTTAGATCATTCAGGCAAGACATAGCATTAATAATAAGGCAATCACTGAAAAAGAAAAGAAAAAGAAAAAACAGCAATTGTAATAGATGTCACAACTGGGGGGTGGAAATGAGAATGTCTTTGTATAAAGCAATGATTGAGAAGTCTATGAAGACATGGTCTTCAATGGGCAGACATGGAAGAGACAGGCTTTGGTCTCCTAATTGAAATGAGGAGAAAATGGCTTGAAAGTGGCAAAATCCTCATGGCCTCACTATCAAAATAGGAACAAAATGCATATAAAAATTACTTATAGGGCTGGGGAGGTAGCTCAGTTGGTTAAGTGTCCGACTCTTGATTTTGGCTCAGGTCATGATCTCAGGGTCGTGGGATTGAGCTCGGTGTTGGGCTCCATGGTCAGCAGGGAGTCTGCTTAAAATTCTCTCTCTCTCTCTCTCTTCCTCTGCCCCTCCCCATGCTCATGTGCTCTCTTTAAATAAATAGATAAATAAAATCTTTAAAAAATTATTTATAGTCACTAATAAAATTAAGTTAAATATTTTTTATCTCTTTTGCAATTCCAGAAAAGAGATTGCTCACTAGATGGGGAAAAAATGGATACGAAAATCATCTAAAAATGGATAATGGGATACATGGAGACTGGAGTTCCTAATCATCTAATATGTGAGGGGATTTGGTTAATTTATCTCAGGTGTTTACACAGTTACCTATACTGCTCAGCCCTGTTTCATCCTTGTTTACTAGGCTGCTGTGATGTCTTAATCATTTTGCAAGTAGAACTTTTAGCAGGCTGATGGTAATTATGGCAATATTGCTAAGTTGACATGAATGAGCAATTAATCCAGATATTGGCTCGCTTCTATAGGCGAGCTATTTCTCTTTAGGTTGGACGAAGCCCCAGTGAAGTTGTACCCTCTCCTACTCTATGCAAACTGTGTGTTTCAGTTCGAAAATGGACAGAAGCTGAAGGGGTCAGGAGTTCAAGGAGGGGTACCTTCATGATAAAGAAGAGGAAGATGATGATGATCACGTTGACCCGTGGGTGGATCCACACAGCCGACCGGCCCAGGCTTTCAGGGTCACCCACATGCTTTACCCATGTGTTATTGTCGAATAGGGTGCTGATGGCTTCACGAGGCATCAGCTGTGAGAGGAGGAAGCAAAGGGGGCAAGTCTCCAACGACATCTGGTACTAGCGCTTTGTACAGAACTGATTCATTGTTCAGGGGGCTCAGTCTCATTGCTCAAGGGGCTCTCCTGTTCTTCTCTCAGGGAGTTTCTACCCTTGGGCAAAAGTACCTGTGCTCAGAGACCTGAGGGACGTCTGTGCTATGGCCCGGCCCTGGCTGAGTCCCTCGGACCTGACCCACCCCCCTACCCCGATTCCTTGGAGCTCACCTCTCCAGCCATGAATTGGCCTATTCCTGGCGGAAAGGTGAATGAGGCAATGATGAAGGTAACTATTCCAGGATACAGCAGGCGGCTGAAAAGAAACAGATTTGAGCCCCCCCAAGTTAGTCTCAGTGCACACCACCCTGGGCTGATAAGCTTGGCCTCAGTAGCGCACTGCAGCCTCAGCTCTTTAAACAGAATGTTCTTGCCACCAAAAAGCAACCTTTCAGGGGAAGACCATGCCACTTGCTCCCTATGTGGAATATCCAGACTTCTATATTTCATTGCAAGCCTCCTAAAGGGATGGATGGCCTTTGACAAAGATTCAAAGGGAGGGGCTCAAGGAGAAAGCAGAAAAGAAATGGGTAGGACACAGAAGGGCGGTGACTCACTGCTTCGCCAGAAATTGGCTGAGGGCCTTGTGCTTTCGGACACCGAGCATGACTTGGCGATGCAGGTACACAAACACGGCTCCCAGGAAGCCACAGCAAATCCTGAGGGCATAAGTTATAGGGCAGTGAAACCCACTTCCTGGACCTGTTCCTGACGGGGAAATGAATACCCCGTGTCCCCCCTCCCCTGCTGCCCTCCTGCTCCAGCAATTCGCATTTATCCACACCTGCCCCACCTTCTTCCAGTCCAAAGCCACCTCTGCCCACCCTGAGCAGCCCACCCTACTGACCCGATGATGGCGAAGGCTGGGAGTTCCTGCAGGTCAAAGGGGAAATCCATTCGGAAATTGGTTCTGAAGAGAGCAGTGATGGTGACTATGGGATGGAAAGGCCAGGCATCATGGTGGGAGCGCCACAGAAACCCAAGGGGAACTCCTTCCTTCCACCAAGGCCACCGACTCCTCTTCCATTGAGCTTCGTTTTTATGCTTGAACACTGCCCTCCTACTCCTAGACCTATATATTTGCCCTATAGCCTTGGGCTTTGGGCTCACTTCCCAAATAATGCCATCCGTTCCTTTCCTCCATGCCCCATTACCGGCCTCCCTGTGTCACTCCCAGCCCAGGAAGCCCTGTTACCAGCGTCCTTGTTCCACACGGCCAGCACGCGGAAAACAAAGGCACTGAACGTGGCTGCAAAGAATCCTCGCCAGTAGTTCCGCACAGCAAAGTATGTAGAGGTGACCTCGATGCTGAACAACACTCCTGCAGAGGCAGGGAGGTTGTCAGGTGCAGACGAAAGTGAAAGGCTCTTCCCCACACTCCCACCCTGCAGCCCTCAGGTGCTTTTGCTCAAACCTGAATCATGAGGGGAGCAGTAGTGGGAAGTAATGGTCTCCTGTAACCTCATGCTCTAAACCATACACTTGCTGATGCTGGCAGTTGTCTGTGGTCCAACAAGATACAGAGAGGAGCACCGGGGGTGGGGGGTGAGGGGTCCTCAACCCACAATCCAGAAGGATCAGGTGGTCCTGCCCTTCCCTCCCTTAGAAAATAGGGGTGGGTGGGATTCACAATTGTCTGGTATCCACAGACATGCGAGTTGCTGCCGAGAAGTTGTGAGAGAGAACCTTCCCAGAGCAGGTGCTCAGCGGAGTTGCAAGGGCAGAGTTCAGGATTAGTAGGGACTCTACTTCACATTCCCTTCAATCTCACCTCCCTCCTCCCGTGCACCATGTACCTTAGGGCAGCTTTATAAGGATCAAATAAGCAAAACGAACATGAAAAGCTTCACAAAGGCCGACAATACTCAGTATTCCAAGAAAAGAAAGCAGAGGATGCACTCGGAGTTTTAAAAAATTTATCAAAAACCCCTTCTTAAAAGAACCAAAGCAAGGGGGAAACCCAAGAGGCTAGAAGGTAAAAACAATTTGGTTAAGAAAGGTGGGTGAGGTTGACGGAAAGTCCTAAATAGTATTGTTCCTGAGAGCAGAGGGTGCAGCGGAACACAAGGAGGTGGATATGCACACCCACAGCGAGCCCTGGTAGGGGCCAAGTAAGGAATGCTAATGAGGGCGGAAAGCAAGATTCCAGAGATGGCAGAGAAAGTTACCTTTGAACATATTAAGAATAAGGGAGTGGACTTTGATTAGATACAAGGTAAAAAGTGATGACAAAAGGACCTAGTTAAGCCTCATCTTTATCAAAAGTGAGGAGAAACCAGGGAACTGCAGCGTACAATCCGCTGAATGGAGAAGAGGCCTGGCCCCATGAGAGACCAGGAACGGTTGAGGTCTGTCTCCCCGGTTCTCCCCACGGTAGACGGTTGCTGGCCTGCTGGAAATGCCCACCTGCTCCAGCCTCCCCCTCGGGTAGCATCTCACACCCCAGCCCTTTTTCCTTCCCTGTTCTGTAATCAAAGTCACCTCTCTTGGATCCCTCAGGACATGCCCCCTCTATTTCACAGGTGACAGTCGCAGGAGGTCACTTGCACCAAGGGGTGGTGGCCCAACTGTTACTCCCTCACAGAGCAGCTGCAGCACTTGGCCGAAGGTCCCTAGTGGTCAGCTCAAATGCCAGCCTCTCTAGAAAGGCATTCCCAGGGCCCTCTGGGCAAGTAGAAACAGCCCCTCTCTCATCTTCCTGTCTCAGAATTTTGGACTATTTGAGCACTTGCCACTTGCAGACATAGTTATTTATTTGCATGTCCAAGATCCCCCTAGGATCGAAAATTCCTTGGAACCCACCACCACCTCCTGCCATGCCTGGTACATTGTCGGGGCTTATGGTCTCTTCTGTGGATGGAGAGAAGAAGGAAGGAGAACAAAAGAGGACAGAACGGATGCTATTTCAGAAAAGAGAGTCAGGGACGGTGGAATTTGGGGCAGAGAGAGCTGCCAGCTACCCCTTCTGCCCCTGCGCCTCAAATCACATCAGGTTAGGTGCCTGCCTCCTGGAGCTAAAAGGAGGATTTGACACAGTGGGGAAGCAGGTGGAGCCAGTCTCTCTCCTTTTCTTTACTAGTAATAAAACCAAAGTCAGCTTTGATGTGTTGGGGTGTAAGCTATCCAACTTATGAATATTTTACAACCATTTTTTGAAACCCTAGGCTAGATTTTCTTTCCTACAAGGTGGTTCTGGGATGCTTTCCCTAGCAGTCTGTCACTGTATGCTCAGGAACGAGAACTGATTTTAATATTAGCCTGAGCCAAACAGAAAATGTGCTGCTAAAAGCAAACAAAGCATTACAAACACAAACAGCTTTTGAAAACTCTCTGGTCTTTGAGGTTCAATACTACTGCTCTCTTCTGCCCCCCTGGATGTTCTCTGTTCTTCGGCTCTGGCTCCTTTGTCTAGGTTCAGGCCAGGGCTCTGTGCTTGGCGTCCTGCTCTTGCTACTCACAGATGCACCCTCTCAATTCCATTAATGCCCGTGGCTTCAACTGCCATTACATGCTACTGGTTAGCAAAGCGTTCTTTTCAGCTTGGGCCTGAACTTCAGACTCTGGCTCCAGCTGCCTATTTGGTATCACTTGGACACTCCACAGGAACTTCAAACTCAGCATATTTAAAATAAAATTGGGGGCATCTCTGTGGCTCAGTTGGGTAAGCACCTGACTCTTGATTCATGGTTTCAGCTCAGGTCATGATCTCCTGGGTCGAGGGATCGAACTCAGAGCTCAGCGTGAAGATTCTCTCCCTCTGCCCCTCCACCCGCTTACCCATTCTCTTTCTCTGAAATAAATAAATCTTAAAAAAAAAAAAAAAAAAAAAGTAAAATTGATTAACTCCTCGGGACCTGTTTCACTTCCTATATTCCTTGTCTTGCTTACTAGCACTGCTGTCCACCCAATTTTCTTTGAAATAAACTTTGGGAGCAGGCCCAAATTCCTCTTCCTCTCTCATCCTTTGTAACCCCGCATAAAAACAACCTCCAGATCCTGTCAATTTTAATTTTACTTCCCATCACCTTTATGCATCATCCTCTTCTCGTGCTCTCTCTCTTCTGCCTCAATCCAGTTCAATCTCTCATCATCTAACATCAGGGCTACGACAATAGTCTTCTTGTTAATCTTGGATGAATGCTGTTAATCCACGGGCCAGTTCTATTGCACACACCTCTGCCAAAGGGATTGGATGAACGTGCACAGCTTGTTGTGTCACTTCCTTGTTCAGAACTCTTCCATGGCTCCCCTTCACCCATGACAGCATTTCCCAAGTCCATCTGTGAGATACTATGGGTGTCATAGAAAGTTCCTTGCAATGAGGATTCTGTGGGAAACGCTGTATTTGAGCTACAGTTTGCATATTCACGATGCCTAGTTCAATAAAACTATCTGCTTAACACAGTATTTTCAAACTTATTTGACTTTGGGACCCTTTTCAAATGTTACAGCTATTAATACTGTCAAGAACTATGTTCTGTAAAACACATTTGGACATATTCTAGTCTGGAGAATAGAACCTACATTCTTATGCATGGCCGCTGAGGATCTTAATGAAACAGCCCCATTTCCCCGTCCAGACTCATTCCAGTTCCCCTGTATCCTCTTGAAACTCCCTCATCTGTGGTTAGAGCCCCCAGATCTTGATTACTTGATTGCTGTTCCTTCCATCCAGAGTACCCTGTCCTCATAGTCTTCCTTACGCTCTGCTCAAGATGCCATTGAGACACCTCTTTGAGTGGGCCATGAGGATGGGTTTATCTGCTCGTCAACCCTTTCAGCTGTGAGCATCTGAGAGCACAGGATCCAGAGCAGCATCCAGAGAGCACACGATGCAAGCAAAAGCATGCTTGTCCTTTTAGCAGAATGTTGAAGCAGATTTCTATCCTTGGTGTAAGGAATTATGAGTTGGCACCTGGGTGGCTCAGTTGGTTAAGCATCTGCCTTTGGCTCAGGTCATGATCTCAGGGTCCTGGGATCAAGAGTGGGCATGCAGCTTCCTGCTCAGCAGGGAGCCTTCTCTCTGTCCTCCCCACCCCCCCTTCACTCATGTTTTCTTTTTCTCTCAAATAAATGAAAAATCTTAACAACAACAGCAAAAGATTTGGTTACATAGTGAATAATTTTGTTTCAGAATTATTCTATGTTCTTAAAAAAAAGAAAAACAATCAAATAAAGCTACCTGCCAGGACATTTATTACTTGCACTCAGTAGAAACATCCTGAAAATGGCATTGTAACTTTTCAATACCAAACTTTTTCTCGCATCAAGAGGCACATTTTATCTGTAACTCTCTTATCTTTCCTATATTCTACATTGGACCAAGATAAACCTTTGTTGTTCATCCTAGAAATTCTAGTTTTATGCAAAAAAAATACAGATTTTCTTCATTTTTAAAAGAATCTGGCTGATTAAATACAAAAATTCTAAAAGTCTGCCTGTCTAAAAATGTTTTTTAGGTCTTCTGGATTTGTTAGGTGAAAAGAGTGAGTAAAGGTGAAAGTGGTTATGAATGTAAGTGTGAACATCTACCGTGTACAGAAATTCAAACACAGCCCTCATTCACGGGGACTAGTGGCCTTAATGACAAGAGCTGATGGCAAAAGTGCAGGCAGGATGCTAGCTGATATGTGTGCCAACCTGGTCTCCTTGAGCTGTGCGTGCTGGCACAGCATCAGGACAAGCGAGCAGGACCCACTTCCATCCCCTCTGAATGCTCATCCCCGTGTCTTTCCTGAGCCAAGTCACTGAGCACCCCTCTACAAAGGGACTGATGACATTTTCATAATCGAAAATCGAAAGACACATCTAACTGCAGGTGTGTTTAAGGAGCATAGGCTTTTCCTGCAGTGCTATTTCCCCACTTGTCAACTTGATGTCCTTTTTGTCAGCAATGAATCCAATGAATGACCCAGGCAATCTCTGTGCTCCCCGACCCACCGTGTTCATCTTGTTAGAACTCAAACTAAGCTGTAAACAAACAGGTACCACTGCTTTCTCTGTCTGGGGCCATTTATTACTATCCCAGGGCAAAGGCGGCAGACTGAAAAGCCACCCTTTGCCTTACACATGCAGAAAGAGTTAACCTCAGGTTTGAGCTGCCATCAGGGAGCTGCGGGCTTTAACTCTCATCCAGAGCCCTCGTGAAAGCTGACCACTAGTCTAAGTAAGGTTCACCTACACCTCTGTGCTCTGGTAACACAACGGAGGTTTTCCCTTGGAGAATAAACTATGTAGAGTCTCCTGTAGAAGACGTAGTAAGTGGAGGAGGGCAAACGTCTGACAATATCGACAGGCTTTATTTAATACACGTGGGGGAACTGGGGAGGCTGCCTGGGTTTTCATTCCTGGCTTACCCCTTGCTCGAGTCACCTACCCTCTCTGTAATCTCTTTTATCCTCCCTCTCTGTGCTGTCGGTCTCGTACAGCTTTTAGGAGGACTGAATGTAGAATGCTTAGTATATCACCGCACATAGTAAATGCTCACTAAAAACTTGCTATTCTTGTTATACTTTCGTTGTAACTGGTAATATCACACTTGGGGATGCTGACAAAACCTGGCTGGGGAGCAAGCCCAAGCAGCACACTGATGTAGGAGGGGTAAATCACTTGCCTCCAAGTGGCGTCCCAAAACAACAGCCAACTCCTACAGCACAGCCCACCGTCAGCATGTCAGTGTAATAGTATGGCTGCTACTAGGGGAGAGAGAGACAGAGAGATGGGAGGGGCAGGGAAGGGAGGCAGAGAGGAATGGAGAACAAGCAAGGGTGGGGAATAAGGCAGGAGAGGCTTCAGTCACAGGGAATCACAGTGTCCCCTCTCCCCCAATGATTCCCAGGCCAAGAGAAACTCAGTTAGTTTGGCAAACATGAAGTGACCTCACAGCGAAAGGCCAAACATAGAATATGAAATGGAAGATAAATATATGGAAGGCAGGTAAGCCAACATGTGATCATCAGAGAGGGGCTGGAGATGGAGACAACCCGGGCAAGAAGTGTCAGTAGCAAGAGAAACAGGAAGGACTTCAGACAAACAGTACCAATAAAGCCTGCATAAAATAGCTGCCAGCTGCAAAGGAGCACATAGCCCTTTGGCAGAAAAGTAGGGGCGCCTGCAAACCAGGGGCTATGATCCAGGCCCCCCCACCAGTCGCTTTGGCCAGCACCCTCTCCACCCCAAAGCTCAGGCAGCTACTCAAACCCCCTTCTAATTCATGCTCGCAATGGGGATAGGGAGGAAGTGGGACTTGCCTCCGACAGGGGCTGCAAAGCAGCATCCCACGCCCACCGCGCAGGCCGACACCAGGAGATCAAGCTGCCCAGACGCGGTCTGCAACAGAGAAGCACGCGGGACAAGGAGGGCAGAGGGCTGGGGCCGGCAGCCGTGCTCAGGAGGGGTGGGGTGGGGGGCCAGGAAGACACAGGGATGGGGGGGGGCAGTGCGGAGTGAAGTGCGGAGGGGCTTTGATACAGGGCAGCAGAGGAACTGGCCAGGGCGCAGGGGCACAGATCCAGAAGGGATGGGTGGCATTGTGTGGCTGGGGTAGACGGGTGGGAGGACGTGTGGGGAGAATGAGGGAGCGTGGGTTAGCGCAGTGCCTCACTCCAGCATCACGGCCAGTCCAGAGCAAAGGCAGCCCTCCCGACACCCTGAACACACACAGCCCCTCCCTCATTTTACTTTCTCAACCTTACCTCATAGACCCCACAGAACATGGACATAAACTTGCTGAGGACCGCAGCACAGATGCTGGCGATGTGGACGAAAGGGCCCTGGGAGACAGAAGGAGGGGGAGGGGTCAGGGGCCCCCCTGGGAGGCTGTGTGGCATTCTGTGGACAAGCCTTCTGGCTCCTGGCACTGAAGCTAGGTGCTAGAAGTACAGTGAGCAAGACAGAGGGTCTTTGGGGGAGCTCCATCCCAGAGAGGAAGGGAGGAAATTGCCAGCGTTTCAGGGATGCTATGGGGAGGAGATGAGGAAGGGTGAGGGGTGGAGGAGGCAAGACAGACGGGGGTGCGGTGGTTGTCCTGAGAAGGTGCTTCGGCCGTCACCACTGTGTGGTGTCTCTACCTACATGAGGGAGTGAGCCACGTGGGTGTCAGGAGGAAGAATGTTCCGGGCTGAGGGAACAGCAAGTGCAGGAGCCCTGGAACAGAATCAGCTTATGGGGTTGAGGGACAGGAAGAGCTGTAACCCAAGCACAGTCTTTCTGGAGGGCAGAAGACCAGACAGAGAGAGAATCCAGATCACCACAGGTCTCCCAGACCCCAGTAAGAAGTCTGGATTTTATTTCAAGAAGTCTAGAAAGCCATTAGAAATTCTTGAGCAGGCGTCAGCCAGCACTGATTGCATTTTGAAAGGAGGCCTCTGGCTGCTGTGTGGATTCCTGATTGTAGCAGGGCAAGAATGCTTAGGAGTGTAACCTTGAAAAAAAGCACAGCCTCTTTCTGGGTCTTGACTTTCACGTATTGAAACAAAGAAACTGGTCTGGAGTATCTCCAAAGTAGTGGTCCTCCACCGGGGAAGACACCCTACACCCCCATCTGTGCGGGGACATTTGCCAATATCTGGAGACATTCTGATTGTCAAAACTGGGGACGCGAGCAGCCGGGGGAGGGGGTGTGTGGTGCAGGCTCAGCAGTTTAGTGCCTGCCTTCGGCCCAGGGCCTGATCCTAGAGACCCAGGATCGAGTCCCACATCGGGCCCCCTGCATGGAGCCTGCTTCTCCTTCTGCCTGTGTCTCTGCCTCTCTCTCTCTTTCTCTGTGTTTGTCATGAATAAATAAATAAAATCTTAAAAAAAAAAAAAAAAAAACTGGGGACGCTGCTGGCATCTAAGGGGTAGAGGCCAGAGGTGCTGCTAAACCTCTGACAATGCACAGGGCAGACGCTCAGGACCAAGAATTATCCAGCCCAAGGTGTCAACAGTTCCCTGGGCGGGGAGACTGCCTTCCCTTCCCGGGTATTTACTTCCCCTCCCTACTGGCCCTGGGCCCCTCCCCAGCTCTTCCGGGGCTCAGTGCTGCCCTCTCCCGGAGCATCGCTGGACCTACCTCCTTCCCCACAGGAATGCCACTGCCCAGCCCCGCAGTCAGGGCCACAACCTTGGCCACAAAGGCCTTGAGGGTGAGATATTCCTTCAGGATGACCCCACGGAGTATTGTCTTCATTTCAGGGATCCCAGAGCCTAGAAGCGTCAGAGAACGATTATGTACAGCTTCCCGCTAGAGGTTCAAAGGGAGGTGAACATCCAGACAGTGGACATGGTGATGCGGTGGGTGGGGGAAGAGGCAGTGTTGGGGACTGATGGAAAAGCAGGGAAGTGGGCTGTTAGTAGGGCCAGGTGAGAGAGGAAGCGGACTGGAAGGATCTGCAGGGCAACAAGGTTATGTTGACAACATGACAAGATGGGGGTAGGATGGGGGGGCAGTTCTCACCAACAGCCTGGGGAGAGATGAGGTGGCAAAAGACAGCACTGAAGAGGATGAGAGTTAGCGGGAAGGTGACCCAGACCAGGTACTGCAGAGGCAGGTTGGGCTGCATCTGGTAGTAGCTCCACTTGTAGGCTGTAGAGACAGGGGCGTAGGCTCAGTCCCGGTGTGGCTGGGATGTCGCTGCCCCCCACCCCAACAGCCACAGCACACCCGGGTGCTGTGAACGTCCTCATGCCCTCGCAATCCTGAGCGACCTCACAAGATGGTACTGCTCTCATTGCACAAAGGCAACCTGAGTTGTAGGAGGTGACGTGACCTGTACACGTTCCCATCATTTGTAGAGTCTGCGCCAGTGCTGCCAACCCCACTGGAGCAGGCACCCTGTCAGGGCTGTCCCGGTTTGCCCCAAAACTGAGGGGTACCTGGGCCTTGGGGTGGCCAGAGCCCAAACCAGACAAACCCTGGGAAAATTGGCCACCGGGTTAGAGGGGTGCCCTCAGCTTAGATGGCAGCAGGTGAAGGGGCAGGAGAAATGGATCTGGGTCTGGGTCTGGTCTCATCCTGGGCCAGATCTCCTCTGGGCAACACCCTCCTCCCCAGATGCACCCCACTCATCCTAGGTAGGAACTTGAGAAACAGCCGCCGCAGTGTGGGGAGAGGCTGAGGGTGAAGGGCCGAGGTAAACCTACCCTGAAGGCTTTTGGCACTGACATAATCCATGCTCCAGCTAACCAGGGCCATAAGCAGTCCCAGGAGCACCAGAAAGATCCAGTCTTCTCCTAACTTTCTTCTCACCACATGTCCCAGGCGGCGGACACAGCCTGGGAAGAGGGAGGAGCAAAGAAGAGCAGCCAACCAGTCACTCCTCTGGGCTCTGACTGGGGAAGGAGCGGAGGAGCTGGGCCCCCGGGGTCTTGCTCTAGGCTCCTTCACGGAGCTTCTTTTCACCACTCTGCCAGCTGCTGCCCTTGCCCCTTCCAAAGCACCCAGTCCAGTTTCCCACGGGATACCTGAATGCCCTCTAAAACTCTTGTTTCCTGGGGGTGGGTGGGAGGGAGAGGAGGCAGGTGCCTTTCCTTAATGCTTAGAGGACTTCAGTGTGGATGTGCGGAGGGTGGAAGGCAGGCTATATGCAACGGGACACCCCAGTTATTCTCCTAAGCCCTGCACTGCCTTCCATCCCAGATCCCTTTATCCCTCAGGCCCTGTCACCTTGACATTTAGAATAGTGATCCTCATCCTTGCTGTCCATGCTTTCACTGGAGCCCATCTTCTTGGACATCCCTGTATCCTGCTCCTTGTCTGAGAATTGCTGTTTGTAATGGCCATAGATCTGGACACAGAGAGAATGGGAAATGTCTGCTTTGCTGGACTTAACAGGAATAGACAGAGGGAAGCACATAGACCCACAGGAAAAACAAGCAACTTTTTAAACTGGGTGTTGAGAGCCTCACATAGGGCCACCCTGGGGGCTGTCCCCGCCCTGAGCTCTCTGCCTGCATGCTTCCGCTCTTTACCTCTTAACCTACCCACCTTTTTTTTTTTTTTTTAAATATTTTATTTATTTATTTATTTATTCATGAGAGACACACACAGAGAGAGGCAGAGACACAGGCAGAGGGAGAAGCAGGCTCCAGGCCGGGAGCCTGATGCGGGACTCGATCCCGGGACCCCAGGATCATGCCCTGGCAGGCACTAAACCACTGAGCCACCCAGGGATCCCCTACCCACCTGTCTTCACCCTCTCCCCATCCAGACCCATCTTGGTCGAAGGAGGTCAGTTTCTACTCTGACAGAGAGACACAGGAACTCTGCTAAGACTGGACATCAGTGTCAATGAGGTGTTTATGTGTGACTCAGCTAACCGTGTCTCAACCTCTGTCCCTCTAATATCCCAGCCACCCCCTCCTCTGCCCTGGCCTGCCTCCTAGGAGGGCTGACATGGACCACCGAGCACAGACTAGCAGGTGACTCTGGGTTTCTCTGTCTTGGTGTGTCTGAGATGCTCTGGCAAGCTCAGAGAAAGCCCATCCTCCTTGCCTCCCTATGCGCGTGTGCACACACAGAAACCAGTCCCAGTAAGGGACTTCCCAGGGCAGGATACCTAGAGGCTCATGTGAGCAGGGCGGAGGAGCACCCCTCCAGTCTGGCAGCTCTCTGCTCCCATCCCTGCAGGGAGCACATATATTTGGGGTAGGGGGAGCAGAGGCTCTCAACTGCTTTTACTCTGTGTCCTCCCCACCCCCGCCCTCCCCCAGCCCACACTCTAGCTCCGTCCTCTCGGGCCAGGGTCAGGCCAGGTCGTGTTGCTGGTTCTGGGAGAGCCTGGGTAGGAGAGATCTGATTTCACAATATGAGCAGCAGAGTTTACGCCCCAGTTCTGGACAGGCACACACTGACTGCCCGGCTCACGGCTGCTTCGTCTTCTGGGGTGAGGTTAGTGACCGAGGGAGGCCGTGTGTCCCTCCCTGCCTCACCTGGCCCCAGAGAGCAGACACTACTCCTGCAGCTTAGGGCATGTCCCTCTACCTGCCGTCTCAGCTGTCCTGGCCTCTGGCAGGTGGAGATGAGGATGGGGGTGCTCCCAAACCGACCCTGGCTGGGAAACCCCCGAAAGAGCCAAACTGGTGCCAGCTGGTTTGGGGCTAAGCACCCCATCAGAGTAGTGTGCTCAAGCCTGAAGGGGATGCTGGGTCTAGGATTCCTGAACAGAAACACCAGCGTGTGGACGAGGAGGGGGCTGGGCCCTGGAAAAATAGCTACACAATGTTGACAAAATACCAGTAACTGTTGAGGCTGGGTAAGGGGTGCTTGGGGATTCATTATACAGCTTTATTTTTAAGTTTGAAATTTTCCATAATAAAAATTAAACATAGAAAACCTGAGGTCCAAACCCTTCTTCATTTTCAGGCCAACTCTACTTCCCAAATTACTTTACCGTTCCTTTCCAACACGAAGCTGCATGCTAGTCTGTCTGCTTTCCTGCTACCAGAAAGTGACTTTTACTCTCGTTTTCACTGTCCCCACCCAGGCAGGTGGGTGAACATAGGTTCGAGGACTGGGGCACAGGCGGTGGGGGGGGGGGTGTCTTTCTGTCCAGTCCCAGGCCAGGACAGGCCCCCTCTTGCACTCACCATTTCAGCCTCCCCTGATTTTGTATCCCCACCTCCCACTGATTCCCCAGGGTTGCCTCCTCTCAGGGACTGACTGGGACTGCAGTGAGAATCCTACAGATTCCTCCAATGCTGACAACCCCTGTGCAGCCACCCCTCAGTCCCCCCAATTCCCCCACCCCGAGCTAGATCCCCCTCCCCCCCCAATTACTCCTGGACCCATTGCATCCATCGTTAGCTAAAACACTTTAAACTCTGGCTTCCTGGTCCTGACAGGATCCATCCTGAGACACTTCCCATGCACCCTTCCTCACTGGCCATCACCTGCGTGTCTGTCCATGGCAACCTCAGGGGCTTTCCTTTGACTGTGCCCTCCCAATTTCCCTTTCTTGATGTCTGCAACCCACCAATCCCCACTCCTGGGAGGGGTCATCCCTGGACACCCCCAGTGAGCCCCCAAGCCTCTCTCACTGGGAACAGACACTTCTACCTTCCCGGGCGCCTACCACTTAGTAGGCTCTTACTTGATTAATCTTCCCACCCAAAGGTTTGATTACATTTCTTCTGCTCCTTTGACCCCAGTGCATCTTTGATCACTCATACGTAGTTCAGTTAGTTTTCTCCACTTATCCCAGCCTCTTTCTTCTGCCTTCTGCAAGAGTATTCCTTTGTGGGTGTTGTACCAAGGGTCAGGAGGGAGGAATCTGGTGGTGTCTGCGTAGGGCTGAGGGTGGACGAGACAGCTTGCACACACAGAGGCGTGGGCTCCCACGCCAACCACTCCATGCCGGTTATGTAAGCACGAGCTAGTCAAGCATGTGTCATGGTGCCGGTCGCCCCTAGGATTCGGGTGCTCTGTTAGGGTTATATAAAAGTGCATAGGTCTCTCTAGAAGTGCACACTTAGCTGAGCTCAGCCCTTTGAAGGATTTTCATATTTTGAACACATTACCATGTACTTTTTTAAGTTAAAAGGTAACACTTCTGCCACTTTTCACCTAATTCCTCGTTTCCCCCAATCCATCACACAATTACCTTCTCGACTCCACCACCCCCTCCCCTTCAGACTTTACCTGCGTGGGGCGGGTGTTGGCGCGGGGGCCTGCATCCCTGTGGAGCCTGTGTTGAAGGGCTCCATTCTCGGAGGGCAGTCCGTAGCTGGTGCAGTGTTCAAAAGGCATATACTGGTACTGGGGAGCACTACCCCACCAGCTCTGCTCACCCCCATGCCTCAGGGACTGGGATGGCTGCATGTTCCCTCCCTGGGCCAGGCCTCGGCCTGCTTGCCCCTGTCCACCCCCCAATACAGCTCCTTAAGCCTGTCCTCTTGCCTGTCCCCAAGGCGTCTGGGGCAGCATGCCCACCCCCAGCTATTTATAGCCATCTCTCCGTCACATGACCCCCCCCACTGCCACATCTGATCTGCTTGGGGTCGAAGCAGGTGTGAGAGCAGTGTGGGGGAGGGGTGGGGACGAGAACCTGAGGGACAGCCCCACAGGGAATTCCCTCAGCAGGGCCAGCAGCACTGTCCCCCTCCATCATCACAAGGAGGCTTCCAGGCCGAAGCCACCGGGCCCTCTATAAATACCGCTTAGACCAGGATGGGAAAGCAGCTCAGCATGCTCTCTGATCTGCGTGCTCCCAGCGAGTGTCCCATCCTTCCTTCCATGCATGGAAAGGTGAGAGGTGGGTGCTGGATGGAATGATTCTAAGGTCTGAGGACCCTGGAGGGTAACTCACCGGAGAGAGTAACGGGTGCCTCTCTGCCATCTTCCGCTGTTGGGTTGCTCCCAGCTTGGTATCTTCCCAAGATTGAGTCCTCATTTGTTGGACCAGTTCTCCCAACTCATCCAATTTTCAGTTTTCTCTTCCAGCTTTGCTATTTGTATCTGCCAGAGGCTGCTAATAATGCTTTGGTATCTGCTCCTTGACCACACCCTTATTACCCACTGAGTGTGGGAAGCAAGGGTAACAACAGCCATGAGTTCTGGCCTTTCTCCCACTTCCCAGACAGATACGTCAGTCACATCAGAAGCCTGGACTCTTAGGGAGGGACTGAGCTTCCATTTAGACTGTGGAGCACCTGCCTAGGTCTGTCAGGGCAGGTCAGATAACGGGAGAAGGGGAAGTGGGTCAGGGGCATAGGGGAGAATTGGGGAGAGGGGGTGGCTGGGAAGAGAGTAAGTTTATCTCATTACAAGCCCCACAGACATAAAAGATGACAGGGGAAGTACTCTGCTCTTCTTCCCCTTTTCAGATCAATAATTTTTGGCCAAGGCCAAACTACTCTATCTGGTGTCACTTTTTTCTTTTTTTAAACTGACTTTCCTAGGACATTCCTTCCCCTGTGAACTCTTCACCTTAGAAGAAAAGTTACAAACATGAGCCAATGAGTAGTTTAGAATCTACTAGTTTAGAATGTCACAGTAGGGTCTGCCCCAGGACACTCCAGGTTCATGGACTGCAGAATAGGGACACCATTCGTTTGGTCTACAGTTAAAGCTTCATGTCAGCTAAATGAAACTGTCCAAAGCAGGTGAGATGGATGCCATTAAAAGCAGTTTTTCTGGAGCACCAGGCAGGCTCATTTGATGGAGCATGTGACTCCTGATCTTGGGGTTGTAAGTTCGGGCCCCATGTTGGGTATAGAGGTTACTTTAAAAAATAAATCTTTAAAAAAAAATAAAAGCATGTTTTCAAACATAAATCCTACAGCTTGAAGGCCTATAATCCACCACCACCGATTAAAAACGTGATGGTTTGAGGGACTGAAGGCTGTGACATTCACCTTCTTGGCAGGCAGAACAGATCTAAGGATTAGGTATAAGGTGAAAGGAATACTTTCTTAATTAGAAGGGCAGAGTGACAAAGTGAAAGTAGATTCTTTGGGGGGCTTTGGAAACAGAAAGGCTGTCACCTGTTTGTGAGTATGGCTCTCCTGAAGGTAGCCAGTTTCTACAGGGACTCGATAACCCCGAGAACACTATTACTATTTCTTTACTATCCCTTAGAAAATCAGGACCTAGTTATGGATTCCAAGATTTGAAGGCAGAGATCAGTGGGTTTGGGAAAATCCTCATTCCACCAACTCAACTAGAAATGCCAGCTGCGATTCTAAACACCAGATACTGAACTTGGGGTCAAGGAAACATATAGCTGCTAATGCTGCAAAGCAAGGATATGTGAGTAATTATCTTGAGTTTGACATTAGAAATAGTTAAAATCTCATGGGCTACCGTAAGAGAACAAGAAAATAAAATATAAACTATGCCACCCTCCTCCCAACCACCCATGAGTACACTGCTTAGGTTCTTATTTGGAAGACGAGTTTCTGGGGCGTTCTGAAAAACTCTACAACCTGGAAAACAAATTTGTAAGCATACGTGCACTCCATAAGGTATGTATCCTGTGTAAGGTATATATCCTTCTGAGGGCTTAAATAGATAATCTTGAGGTCCATAACACTAAAAAGTAAAACCTATAGACTTATGGAATTGCTATTTGAAGGAAGGTTGTAAAAAATGACCATATGGAGCACATGTGTAGGGGAAAGCGTGTGTTGGGAGTATAGGTGGGTGTGAACGAGCCAGCCCCTTGGCCTCCCATAAGTTTAAGCATCAACTTTCTGGGTTACACTCTTGTTTTCAGATCTCGTCAAATCTGGCATCCCAGCTCACTGGACAACACATCACTACACTCTCTTTCAGGGGCTTCCAGTTACCATTTTCCCTCTGCACAACCAGCCTAGCACCAAACTCACAACCGCTTACTTTCTAGTTTCAACTAGGCAAGTATGACCCTCTCACCCACACTCTCTAAATGTACTCATGGGAAGTCATTTCTCCTGTATTCTCCATTGGACCCTGCGCCCCCCAGATCTTTACAAATCCCAGTCCCTTCCAAGGCCTACAGAAGGCCTTCCTGGTAGCAGTGGACAAGTCTCTTTCCCTTCTGTTTTTTTTTTTTTCAAGCATGATACACTTTTTTGGGGGGGCCTATTCTCTACCTAACTGGCGCAAAGATGGAATAGTCTTTGGCCTCAGGTTCATTCTCCTAGCTCAATGGGAAACATCTTTTTTTTTTTTTCCCCCCAAGAAGTGCGAAAAAAAGAATCCCATGCTAAGAAGTCACAGAAGCAATATTGTTAGCAAAGCATACACTCAAGCTAACGTTTTGTTTCACATCCTGACCTGTTTCTATAAAGGCAGTAACTTAGGGGGCTGTGGTAATAAAAATGGATGCCAAAGACTTACCAGTGTTTGCCCCCACAGTAACCACTGGGTCTGAATGCCTGTTACCAAAACTGAAGCTCACTGTGCCAGCTAACCATCCTCCAGCGTTTTTTTTTTTTTTCCTCCAGCGTTTTTAATGTGCTAACACTTCGTCGTTTACCATGCAGATTTAATCCTCACAGGGACCTTAAAGGAGAAACAATTTTCCTCCTCCTTACTTAGCTAAGGGAAACTGAGGTTCCATGAGGTTAGGTACCTTAGCTAAGATCTCCAGTATCTGAAAAGGTTGAGCCAGCATTCAAAATCTATTTAATTCTAGAGTTCATGGCCTTAAAGCTACATTTCCTCCTTTTTTGTGTATTTGAAGTCTCTGAGCCTCATTTCCCTCTTCTGAAACGACGACTAGGAAAATGACTACCTCATTTTCCTGCAGGAACCTGCAGGGAAGCAGACTGTGAAGGTGCAAGTGCTCCATCGGCTATGGCCATCATTACTGTGTTCCTATCTCCGACCAGAGGCTTGCCCTGCCCGCCCCTTGTATTCTGGCTCTCCTCCCACGGCCTTTTCCTCTTCCCCCTTGCAGGAAGCAGGATGGAGGAGAGCAGCAGAGAAGGGCAGCCCCCAGCTCAGGGAGGGGGATAATTTTAGCAGAGAATCCCTGGCAGAGGTAGCAGGGGGGAAGGGAAGAGAGCTATGAAACTCAACCTGATACTCTCATTCAAGGGCGGGGTGGGAAGGACACACAATCCGGGTTGCCATTGCTCTGTAATTCCCAAACACACCACACCTCCAGAAAGCTTGCCTATGCTGGAAATGGGCACTTTGCTTACTCCCACGGCTCCAGTAATTTCTTAACCTCTGAGACTTTGCATTCCTTCCTCCCCTGAGAGCAGCCCCTGCTTTCTCTTGTGGTGTAGCCAACCGGCTTTTCGGCTTTTCATGCTATTCCTGTGTTCTTCAACCAGTTCCCTTTCCTACACTTGCTGATATGCTTCAGCTCAACTTAATCTCTTTGTGCTTTTCCTCCTCTGTACCTCTCAACCATTTTCCCCCAGGTCCCACTGATACTTCCTACCAAGATGTTCCTACAGAATTTCCCTAGCTCTTGCTAAGCCTCCAAAGCCCACGGGCACTTGCAAGATCGCCTCTCCAGGCACACACTTTGGATTACACTGCACCCAAAGAATTCCCCGATCTACAAGCCCACTGCTCTATCTCTTTCGTGCTGCCCTGATTCCTCTTATATAGTCCACGTCTACTCTAAAAACTTTAAATCCAACTTGGGACCATGTAAATTCTATAATCCTCACTACCCTCCAATTCTAGTTCAATCTCTTTCACCAGCCTCCATCCCATAATCTACATAATCCAGAAACAACACTGCTTGCTAATGACTCTGGTCTCCTCTGACACTGAGAAATCCCAGTGCCAGCTGTATTTTGGGCAGTTGACTGTGGCCTGACAGCTGAGATGGGCCCCCACCTGTATATGTAACAAAGATCATGGTGGCAACGAAAGAAGGGTGTTCAGCAATGTGTTCACCTTGGAAGGTGGTGAGGAATGCTGTAAGAGGCTAAGCAAATGAGAATAGATGAGCTTCAGAAGATTATCTGTAGAAAAAGAGATGTCAGGCACACATCAGAATAAATATGAGCATTTATTTGGCACCTGAAGGCAATGTAAAATCCTGGCAGTGGGAAGTGGAAAGGTTCTATAACCCAAATACTTCCATATGATACTGACCCAAGGGTAGGACTCGGCAAGTCTCCAAATCACCCAGCTCACAGAAAAAGTATTAATTGAGCACCTGAACTACTACAGGCTGAGCACTGTGCCAGGGACCATGCGAGACATGGAGGACATTGTCTGACACATGATATCTGTCTTCCCGAGTTAGCAGTATCAGTGGATAAAACAAAACACATGGAAAAACCCAAAGTATAAATACTAAACTGTATATACTGTTAAAGGGAAGTTTTGTCCAAAAATAGGATTCTAGCTAGGGTTGCTTTTTTCCTTCCATCACCCAAAAACATTTAATGAAGACCTACCATGTGCCAGGCACTGGGTATATACTGGTGAACAAAAGAGACAAGGTTTCTATCCTAAGGGAGCTTACAACCTAGTAATGGAGACAGAAATGAACAAGTGAAGCAAGCAAATACATAATTATAAATCATGCTAAGTGCAATGAAGCAATTAAACAGGATGAACACGGAAGGTTATTTGGAGATAGAATGGCCTGGGAAGGCCTTCTCAAGAAGGTGGCATTTAAGCCAAGACTTGTGAGGAGTGGAGTTCAGTGGACCCCAGAAGAGTGTCTGCGATGGTCCAGGGTAGGAAAGAGCTCAGAATGTTTGAGAAACTGAGGACGGTGCTGGGGCAGTCACTTAGAGGGAAATCAGCCTTTTCCGAGGTTCAAGAGGAAGGTAAGGGCCCTGCAGGCAAAAGGTTAGGAGTCTGCACCTTACTTCAGGTGGTGTAAAAGAAATAAAAGCAGGGGAGTGGTATGATCAGATTTATACTTAAAAACCCCAAACCGGGGCAGCCTGGGTGGCTCATCAGTTTTGTGCCGCCTTCAGCCCAGGGCGTGATCCTGGAGACCCGGGATTGAGTCCCACGTCGGGCTCCCTGCATGGAGCCTGCTTCTCCCTCTACCTGTGTCTCTGCCTCTCTCTCTCTCTGTCTCATAAATAATAATAAAAAAAAAACTTTAAAAAAAAAAAAACCCAAACCAAAATCTGTCCTAGATTAGATTGGAGGGGGCAAGAATGGAAGTACAAGAGAAGGCCCGAAGAACAGGAAAAGCAGATACATGGCACAGATAAAGAAGGCTTCTAGGGTACATAGCACATAGAGCAACAGCTTCTCTAGGATGGAGACATAGGAGAAGGGGACACAGGCCATATGAAATCAAAGTGGATTTAATACTGAAACAGAAAGCAGGAAGAAGCTACTACATTATATCTACAAGCAGGCAAATGATCCAATTAAGCAGTATTTTCTAGACTGATTTGGTGGCGGCAGTAAATGGGATGAAGGGAGAGATGAAGGGGAGAAAGGGGAGAAAGAGGAAGTAGGGAGATAACAACTAGGATGCTTTTTTTTTAGAAAAAGACACTTCAGAGGAAGCAAAAGATAAGGTGACAGGTTACAAGGTATGAGGAAGAGTACCACTTTTATCTGTCTCCACTAGTACTCTCTGCTGAGGTTCACTTCAGTAACAAAGCTCAGAGAGAGAATAACTGATTAGAAGATCTCTGGAACTTCCCCAGGCAAAGATCAGTGAGTTCCAGGTACAAGGTGTCCATGCTGTAAACTCTGCTGAGAGGCTGGATTCCTAGAGCCCAAAGGAACTGAGAGTGGAGCAGACAACACTGCCTTCCACTGGGTGGCCTTGTGGTACTGCAAGGGGGCACACAGGTCACCACCACGCCCTTGGTGGCACTTTGCCGCCAGTCCCATTTGTCCTGAGACTAAACAAAAAATGCGTACGCTGAATCAGGACACCTTCCAAACACTCAGTCTGGTATAAATGGGGTTGGAATAGGGAAGAAACAAAAGACAGGAGATGGTCTCTGAAACATCTTAGCTAATGTAATAAAAACAATTACCAAAGTGCCGGTCTACAAAAGCCTTGGGGGAAGGAACCGAATGCAAACAGTGAGGGAAACCCACAGGCCCTCTCCCCATAAAGACACTGTGTTCATTATATTGTTGGCCAGGCTCCTCTGCAGCAGCCAAACACTCCTGACAAGCGGTCCAGCCAGACCTGGCTCTACAGGAAGGGAGCTTCCACAGAAGGAGCTGGCCTGTGGTCCTGCACAACAAGGCAGAGATGACAGGCATACTCCACAAGCCTGAGAGACTCCCAATCCCTGAGGGAGAACATAAACCGTGCATCGGAAGAAAAGAGGCTCCATCAGGCCTCCAATGGTCCAGCAGCCTCCATGTGGCAGGGCGGTGGGGACGGCATCACGTGGGAGGGTGTCCTGGGAACAGGTAGAGGTGCCGGCACAGGGTGCTGCAGTACTCAGACATCTCCTTGCAGCGGTGGAACTCGGTGCCGGGGGCGTAGCCTTCACGCTCCTTGATGAGCGCGTTCACCTAGGGGGGACAGAAACCCATGGTCCCCAGGCTGAGCATCTGGTGTTTTCACCATCCCAGCACGAGGGGAAGGCTACAGAGATGACAAAAGACATGGCGAGGGAGGAGGAGGGTGGAACCCGTGCACATGGAGCTGAACGGAGGCTACCGACCTTCACAAGCATGTCGGCCACGTGCGTGTCACAAGCCCTCTCGGAGAACACTTGAGTGAGGGCCTCAATGTACCAGGAACCCCGTTTGGTGTTCCGCATGGCAGCAGTCCCTGTAACCAAGGACAGTTGTTAGCCACAGTGGAAGGTTGAGGGATAGCTTGCATGGCTGGACGTCCCAAACTCAACTTCTGTAGCACCCTGTACCCTCCCCTGTCAGAGCGCCAGATGAAAAAGCACACATCCCGGAGAGTGCATCCTCGGACCCCTCTCTGGGAACTCACAATACCTCTGAGGCAGGCATAGCCACAGATCATGTCTGAGCGTGTGGGCAGTCGGGTTTTCAGCAACTCCTCTTTGCTGGCGTCACTCTCCTCACACTCAGAGGATCCCGTGTGGTTCTTTCCATCTTGCTGGTCGACCCCACGGTCGGTTTCATCTGTAGCAAAGGCAGACAGAACGGACAAAGATGTTATTTCCTCCCATGGCTCTTGGGCCTGCCACAGGCCAGCTAGAGTTCCCTGGCACCTTGACTGGGAAGAGTCATTTCCAGCTGCTGTCTCCAACCTCTGGCTGATGAGTTTAAAAAAAAAAAAATCATTACTCCCACTCCTGCCCAGCATGCCTCCATTACTCAGAGGAGTACCCAGAGGCCAGCACCATGCTCAAGCATCTGCAAACAGACACGGTCTGAGCTTTATCCACTCTGTGTAACATGGAAAGTGCTGATCAAACACTCCTTGTAAATAGAACTAAAAATCGTTACGTCCCTAATTTATTTGTTCAGTTAGCAATATACCTGGAAGTCATGGTGCTTTTTATGACAATACACAATTAAACACTGATAATTCAGTTTATACATAAAAAAGAAAAACCAAGTTAATAAACCAATAATATGATTACTATGTGCATGCTATATAAAAATCACCTCAAATCTATGTATTAATAAAATATTATAAAACTTAACATGATCAGAAAAAAAAACCCCAAAAAACTAAACATGATCAGTTTCCAAATCTCTCTCTCTCTCTCTTTTTTTTTTGGAAGATTTTTATTTATTTATTCATGAGAGACACAGAGAGAGAGGCAGAGACATAGGCAGAGGAAGAAGGTGGCTCCCTGCAAGGAGCCTGATGCAGGACTCAATGCTAGGACTGTGGGATCATGATCTGAACCAAAGGCAGACGCTCAACCACTGAGCCACCCAGCTGCCTTGTCTTTTGGTATTTTTAAGTTACTTACTCATTAATTTCATAAGCCAAAGTGTAGCAGGCATCCAAGATTTAAGAGAAATATATAAAAGGAAAAACTTAAAAAATTGGAATAATTTGACTATTTTCCTCATATGATTAAAAAAGAACACCATCACTCAATTTTAGCAGTTTTTCAACATACCCTGAGTACATGTCTAACCTCCTGACCCAGGCCTTATCTATGCCCAGACATACTCTTATTTGACCCTGCAGTTTGATTTTGGAGGTGGGCGGGGGTGTGATCTGTAGGAAAGAGACAGGGAGGACACACACGTCAACACACCAAACATAAGAGAGCAGAGTCTTCTACAGGACTTCCTGCTCCATGCAACACAGAGGACCGAGAAGGCAAGTGAGACTATGGAGAGAACTATGGAGAAATGACCAAAATTCACTGACCCAACAAAAAATTATCGAGCAACTGCCATGTGCCAGGCACTATTTCGCATTAACCCTAAGGATGTCAAGATTCCTGCCCTTATGAAGCTCACACTCCAGTTGAGGAGCCAGCCAACTAGGGAAGGGGCAGTAATTTTACAGACATCAATTATATTAACCAAGTACAACACAAGACAGGTGAGCTCAAATCTTCAAAGGTCATCTCTTGAAGGATTTCATTTTCAAGAAAGATTCAGGTTGCCCCAGGAAAGAGCAGTTTCTCTCTATCCAGACCTGATATTATACATGTCTCTGAATATAGAAAGAAAAAATGATCACAGATGTCTTTATTTCATTTTGTTTTGCCAGTAATACCTCCTAAAGGACACAAGCCAAGCTAAATCTGTCCCTCAAGGAAAAGGAACTTCTTTCTTTCCTTCATGTCTCAGATCTATTAATCAATAAGTATTACTGCTTCTTCCAATAACATAATATTCCATCTGTCTTCTGTATTACTGTAACAATTTTTGAGGAGATTAATTTCATCCCTTTGTTCAATATTTATTAAGTGCTCCCATATCAGACAGTGGCCTGGGCCTGGGCATCCAGCTGGTAAATCAACAGTAAGTTCCCGCCCTCACATACTCTTTCCTCTTTCCTCACTGCAGCTCCCCAGCACGGTAATCAGCCTGGGGAAGAATCCATCACATTATTTCCTGAGCTACCAACAGCTTCACACCATTATCTGAAGTCCAAAATCTCAGTTTGACTAAAAGCTGGCCATCAGCTGGATGGATGTACCTCCTGCAGCCAGCCTGGTCTTACTACATGCCTACACAGATGCCCAGTCTTTAAATTAGATCCGGGCAGACTTCCGGCCCAGCACAACATTTTGGGGGAGGGAGAGGATGACCTTTCAGTCTTGGTGTGCTTGTCACCTTGTATTCCTGTTTCCTCTGAAAGACCCTATTTACTACTGACACCTAGGTAGATTTTATCATTCTGGGTCCAAATTAAGCCTTACCAAACATTAATACACTTACTAAATGTCTCTAGACCAATCCAATTCATACCAATCTACTCCCCACTGCTTACTCCTCATGTATGGTTTGTGCCTCACTGATTTCTCCCTTGCTCAAGGCCTCTGCATTATTCTCACGCCACTTCACGTACATTTGCTTTATCTTTCTAGTGACTGGTAGGCTCTTTTGAGAGACATATTTTCTTTTTTTTTAAGATAGGAGTAGTTTGAAGGACCACACATTTTTTTTTTCTTTTGTGACAGTATCCTAGTCATGTTGTAGGGCCTAAATAAATTATATTCTTTGGTGGTATTAGGAAGAATATTATCAATGTTAATCATTTACATTTGTTGAACACACAAGGGATAAGAAAATGATTTGTCCCATGTTAGGACAAAGTGACTTTTAAACCAAACTGTAAGCCCCTTGAGGGCACTGACCATGCTCTATCAGTCACGGCTGGCCTTTGCTGTGCTTTTACTATGAGCCAGGTACTGTGCTAGTAAGACCTTCACATGGATTCTTCCATTCAGTTATCACAACAACCTGATGAAGTAGGTCTGATTGCTACCCACACTTTATATGGAGAAAGTTAAGGCGGAAGGACATCAAGTAAACTTCTCTAAGTTTAACCAGTCTGTGGTTAGAGCTTTTAATTATTACTCTTTCCCTCCAGGATGAAAAGTATGCCCGCAGGTCTTCGAAGCATACTCTTGGCATCGCAGCTCTCAGAGGCTAAGAGACTGTACGCAAGAAAGAGGAGGGATCAAAGCAGCTGAAGGACGAGTGAGAGCCAAAGCCCGACTTGGGGCTTCCGCACTGCTGGCCTGTGAGATACACGCATGAGGCAGAGAAGAGGCACCGATGGAGCATAGATAAAAAGAAGAGGGGAAGAGGTCTGGAGAGAGGAAAAGAGGAAGGGTACGAAGTGAGAGAAAGAAGAGATGGACAGAAGATCCTTAACTGCAATGAGTAACAAAAAGAAAAGCACACCCAAGTTAATAGCACGGAAGAAGTGAGAGTTCTCAGGAGAGAAGGCAAAGGCGCTGACAAGGTGAGTCCTGAGAAGTGGATATGGTGGCGCACAGAGAGCTGACCAACCTGAGCGCCATGGGCTGCCCAAGTCCCAGCACACCCCATGCATTGGGAGACACTTACAGAGCAAGAGAGGCGGTGGCAGCAGTGAACAGAAGGTGCCCAAGGGATCCAATAGCACCTGAGAGGAGCAAACAGCAAAGTGAGAGCTGGTGGGAGGCTGCCCAGAAGCCACCACCCAAGTGTGGATCTGCCAGGGCACTCACCTCCACGGCAGGCCTGGATGAAGAACATTTTCGGCTTGTTCTGTAGGTTTGGGCAGCTGGCATTGTCAAAGAGCCGAAAAACTTCCTGAAGCTGCCAGAGAGAAAGAGAAGAGAAAGGAGGTTAAGTAGACTGTAGGCCTTCCTGAGTCCTGTATACACGACAGCAGCCACTACTAGAGATGGGCCGGCAGGAGGGGAAGTCACCTAGTGTGAACAGCTGTTGGCAAGAAGATGACACACACCTGAAGCAGTTTGCCGTCCACACCATAGATGCCTCCCTCCACGCCATGAGAGAGAAGTGCCACAATGCAGGAGTCAGTGACACGGTGGGCAGGCAACTGGGCAAAATTCTGGAGTTTCTCTTTCATTTCCTGGAGGAAAAACACATTTTAGTGTTGTCACTGGAGTCTGCACCAACATAATGTCTCTTTGGTGTTTGAAACCCTTTTAGAAAGAAAACGTATTCTGTATTTACAATGTGGTCAATGATAAGAGAAGTCAGAGATTATGTGAGAGGCTAAAAAAAGCTACGGACTCACCAGAAAAATGCAGGACTTCAGAATATAATTTCACAAAACCCAAACTCACTGGGATATGTTAAGAACTCCTGAACTAAACCAAGTTACTAATGAAGCTAATTAACTTTATCTACTTGCCACTTTGGGAGTGGCAAGAAAGCCAATCCTTTCTTAGAGCAAATGCCCTTGTACATCAGTGGCATGATGGGGACCACCAGGTGACCTACAAATGAGTAAAATACCTATCCAGCCATTAGGAAAGAAGCTGTTCTGAAAAAGGGCTAATGGAGTCATGATAATAGGGAGTAACAGTACTTCCATACTGTTTTCGGTCTGAGATTTTAAGTTCCCAGAGATGTGATGGTATCTGCACAAAATGCTCCATTCAGGGAAGAGCACACTGTTGGGAAGATTCTGCACAGGACCACAGCTACACACATGAGCTACGGGATCAGACAGGTTTGACCCCTGGGTTCATAAACCTGAAGCAGGTATTTGGCCCCTCACAGCTCTAATGCTCATTCTGTAGGAAGGTAACGAAGAGGAAATTTTATCCAAGTTCATGAAGATCAAATGAAATGCTGCACAGAAAGGATTTATAACGATGTCTGGCACATACTACAAAGTCCTGCCATTATTATAATGTGCATATCTAACAAAGAGGCACGATGTGCTTTTTTCAAAGAAACGTACTCCTGGTCAACCTTGTAGTCCAACTTAAGATCTTGTCTGCTCTGCATCAGGTTGCCATCCATAAGTATCAAGAGTGACCTTAAGCATTTGGACCATCCAATGGAGTATGCAAAATAGTATAATCCAACACAAACTGTTAAACCCATGTCTCCCTCTACAACACAAGATGTCGGCTCACCTGAGATGAGCAGAGAGAAAACAAGTTCACTTTACTGTGAATTTTAGTGAACTATAATGAATGTATAATGATAGCAATCTAGGCAGGACAGCACAACTTTATCTAACAGTTACCAGTTATGGTTCCTAGTAAAAAACACACTTGTATAAGACCTTGCAGCAGTTCTGGAAACTTGCAAAAACACAAAGTTTTGGGCCCCAGCAAACTGCGTTTTAATAAGCTCTCCAGGTGATTCTCACATGCTGAAGTTTGAGTACAACTGATCTATATTTGTTTGCAATACTTTTGTTCGTAATTACTTGCAAGTCTGCAATTACACTAGAAATTAAGAAATTGGCTTTATTAAAATGTATGTACATTTTCTGAGCAGAGAAGCCAATCATGATATTGGAAATCTTAAGGTTATCAACTTAAGATACACAAAATTCATCTATTAAAAGAATATATAATCTCAGAATACAGAAGTATGAATGCTTTTCTGGAGTTGATCATAATAGAATTTTAACACAGCATAGCTGAAGTTAATTTTGTTGGAAGAAGGCAATAAAAATGTATGTTTGGCACCTATTCAGGAGCATTTTGAACCTACACGAGACTGTTGATCAATAGAGGTCAACAAAGCTCTAAGTAAGAACACACACATTCAATAACTGAATTTAATAGTACTAACCTGATAACTGGGGTTTATTTACTTTGGGGAAATTTTTCCAAAAGCAGCATAGCTTAAAAATAGGATCTCTAGATTTTTCTTTTTCTTTTTTTTTTAAAGATTTTATTTGTGTATTTGACAGAAAGCACAAACAGGGGGAGGGAGAAGTAGGCTCCCCACAGAGCAGGAAGCCCGATGCAGGGCTCCATTTTAGGACCCTGAGATCATGACCTGAGCTGAATGCAGATGCTTCACCGACTGAGACACCCAGGGGCCCCTCTAGATTTATTTCTGATAAAATTACAAGTGCTTCTAAAAATAGCAATGTTTTTTTGCCTGTGCTTTTGGCTGGGGGTTGGGGGACACAAGAGAAGAGAATAAACTATAAAGCCTCTGATGATATGCAAAATTTTATGGCTAGCTGCATTTTCCCACAGCATATCCTTACATTTTCAAGGCAGCCTATGACCCAAATGCAAGTTAAAAATCAATACCACAGGATAAAAGGAAATTTGCCACTTTAAAACGTATCTCATTTCCTAATATATAATAAATTGTAATTCTAGATCTAATAACCTCAGGAGGGAGATACAGTGCAGAAGGCTTTGATGATCAAGAGAAAAAGTGAAAACCTACAGAAGCAGGGAATACCCGTGTACTGTCTAGCACTGTCAAGTGAAGAAGGTTTTCTCTAAGACTACATTGCTTTGAATTTCTTTTTTTTTAAAGATTTATTTATTTATTTATTTATGATAAACGGGGGGGGGGGGGGCAGAGACACAGGAGGAGGGAGAAGCAGGCTCCATGCCGGGAGCCCGACGTGGGACTAGATCCTGGGACTCCAGGATCGTGCCCTGGGCCAAAGGCAGGCACTAAACCGCTGAGCCACCCGGGGATCCCCCTGCTTTGAATTTCTTAATGCAATTATTTCTAAAGTCAAAAAGGTATAATGGGGGGAAAAAAGGATCTTAATTTTTTTGGTTCTCTTTGCTTACCAAATAATACCATAAAAATACTGAGTCCCTTGAGAAGTCCTACCAGGAAGTAAGGAAGTACTCTGTGAAGACACCTAAAGAATCAAATGATCATACCCACTGTAACTACTTGGTTTTAACTATATCTGAAAAGTTGATTGGCCCCATTGGAAACTGGCTTTGCAATGCCCTCCTCACATTTCTGAAATCTCCAGAGCTGCAGACTAGGCTACAAGGCGGGTTCTATCCCAAGGTTCGGTCCTACGCCTCTTGCTCGTTACTCTAATTTTTTCTCAAAGATCTCATACTCTTGTCACTTAAAAGTATTTCTCCTACACAGGTAATGCCCAAATCTACATTTTTGGTTTAGACTTCTCTGAGACTCTCAATTCCTTCCTTAATTTTTCTATCTTCTTCCATACACAATCATTTAATCACTAAGCAAGGACAGTACAATCACGCCATTATGCTATTTTCCATAAACATTCTGTCCCCCTTGGTCCACTATTCTGTCCAGGTGCCCAGCATCTTCTACTGGCATTAGGATTTCAACTCCAAACTGGATTCCCTGCCATTGTTCTCTACTTCATTCTTTTCAATGGTGCCTCGAATCATCACTGTGAATGTATCATCTTTTTGTTAAAAAAAATTACGAATGGTTTTCTAAAACAAGAAATTCAAGGCCCTGGAATTCTGGTCCCTTATCTCCAATCTTGTTTTTGGCACTCCTTTGCCCTAGGCCTTTGGTTTACCCATTAGGTCCCTAACATTATACATTTCTTATCTAGAGGCTATTCTCTCTGCCCAGGACCCCTTCACCACTCCTTTGTGCTTTAGTGGCTTCCATCTTTCAAGGCCAGTTCAAATTTCACACCCTCCATGTATCCTACTGACCAGATCTACCCAGAAGATTTTTAATTTCTCTTAACTACTGTAGAAGACAATGTCAACTCTTCCTTGGTCAGTAGCAATGTAAGGGGAAGTACTTCCTTTTTTGCTGTCAAGATTCCCTCATTTAACTGAGGTCCTATGAACTTAAGATTCATATTTAAAAAATTTTTTTAGTAACACATATAGTTCCCCCTCACCATTATAAAGTGCTCAAAATTAATTAATTAATTTTAAAAGTAAGCTCTATGCCCAACATGGGGCTTGAACTCCCAATCCCTAGATCAGGAGTTGCATGCTCTACCAACTGAGCCAGCCAGGTATGGCTAAAGGGCTCAAAACTTCAATCTATTGCAATTTCAGTTACAGAACAATGTAACCAGAGAATTAGACAGAATCCAATAGGTACTTGAATCTGCATCAGGTTTAACATAAATGGGAATGGCATTTGTGAAGTGGGACTTATGGGCCCCCAAATCTGCTGAATGTCTCTGAAAAACAGTAATATATAGCTGACTTGGTGATTCAGAATTGTATTTTTAACTATCAAGCAAGCAAACGCTGTTCCAGCTGTGGCTTTGAAGCAGGGATGGGTTTACTTTTGTTCATGGGCTATTATTGCAAAGCTGGCAAAAAGGGCATGTAAATGATAATACTCAGGAATCTTTGTTGAAACTGGCCTTATCGGGATCCCTGGGTGGCGCAGCGGTTTGGCGCCTGCCTTTGGCCCAGGGCGCGATCCTGGAGACCCGGGATCGAATCCCATGTCGGGCTCCCGGTGCATGGAGCCTGTTTCTCCCTCTGCCTATGTCTCTGCCTCTCTCTCTCTCTGTGTGACTATCATAAATAAATGAAAAATTAAAAAAAATATATAAAAAAAAGAAACTGGCCTTATCAAAAAGTATAGCAAGTACACAATCATTCTCACAGAAGATAGGTAAGATACAGAAATAAAGACCACAGATAATGCTGAAGACAGAACAAAGATTCTCTACCTCAACAAAGTGAATATCCTAGAAACTTTGCTTTTACCACTGACATTCCCAAAGTCAAGTTAAGAAAGTGCTATAATTCTGGAATCAAATGAAGAATGGGGGTGGGGGGATGGGTGATATAGGTGAAGAGGATTAAGGAGCGCTGAGGAGCACTAATGATGAGTACTGGGTAATGTATGGAAGTGTTGAATTACTATAGTGTATATATGAAACTAATATAACACTGTATGTTAACAACTGGAATTAAAATTAAAACTTTAAAGAGGAGGAGGAAAGGGATGGAGAAATGGAGAAAATGGAGGAAAAAAAAAAGAATTGGTATCTATCAGTTTCAGAACAGAAATACCTAATGGTAACTAAGTCAGTAGTACAGCTCAGTAATTGGGGTTAACAGGGAATAACAGATAATGAAAATGCTTGTGATTTGCAGGAATCTAATCCAGAAATAATCTACCTTTAAGATCTGTCTTGTGGTCACGTAACTGGACAGACTAAGGAATTTCCCCATGTTAACTCATTAAACCACCATGGACAGCTCTAGCAAACGTCCATTTGCAAGAATGTCATTTGCCAAAGTAATCTTCTGAACAGTAACTGGAGTTATAAGCAACAATATCAACCAAGAAGTAAGTGTCCTGTGTTGTCCTGGCTTATAAATAGCTTTCCTGATTGGTGGAGCAAATCTCAGGGTGTCCTCACATCCTGAGTGACTGGGAATGAAGTTTCTGAACTTCACTCATATATGCCCTAACTTGGGACCTGTATTATTCAGTGAGAGCACAGTGACCCCCAGAGGTTAACACCGAAGCAGCTGGCTGGCCCGAATTCTTTTTTTTCTTTCTTTACTAGATTGCAACATGAGACACAGAACAGAATGAGTAAAAAAGTAAGAAGAAAATAACTTGAGTAAGACCCATCCAGCAGGCAGAGGAGCAGAGGGTGTTCCTGGCCCCAGTGTCGCCCAGCTCTCTAGTGTACACATTAGATGTACCTGTGCAGTCTGGTCAAGTAGAACATGGACTTTGTAGCCCAAGAGCTTGAAGAGGGTGACCAGAGTGCTGTGGTCCACATCCCCTCCAGAGCGAAATTCCAGGTCTTTCTCTCCAGTGAAGTGCACATTGCTCAGCACCAGTGCCAGGCCACGAGGCCGAGACTGTAACCTATAAGCCTGAGGGGTGAGGGGGAGATAATTAGAGCTTCTTATGGAGAGAAACTATGTTTCTTCAACTAAAGGAGACATTTCAAGAAAACAAAGCCACCATATTCTCGTTAACCACACCAAGTCAGTACAGAGAAATGCTCAGAGAAGATAACCAGTGAGTACTGACTTTCTGACTGACAAAGGAGATATATATGCAAACTAAGTTCAGATGCCCAGGAAGGGTGTCTCATTTCCCAACTCTTCCTCCTGCATTCTGTAGAACTCACCAGCTGGTAGTGTGTTTGATAAAACTCGGGAGTGCAAGGCTTCACCTGAAGGCAAGGAGGACCATCTCCGTTGTCTAGGGAGTGTTCCACAGTATCTGTGGCACAGAGAGCCAAAAAACTAGTATACAATCTATATGTTAATCCCAGTACTTCATTATAACCCAAGGCACCTTGTTGAACTGGGGTTTTAATCATTATTAGTTTTGCTCATCCCCTATATTAGAAGATCCATGAGGGCATTTTTTTGCTCACCACTGGATCCTCTGCACTTTGCTCACATACAATAGATGCTTAACTCACTGAATGACTGAATGGGATATCTGATAAAAGCTTTGTTCTCATCACTAGACTACTCAGTCAAAAGGCTAGTGGCCCATGGTGTAGTCTTTCCACACCTTAAAATAACAGCTTTAAGGAGCCAGGCAAGTCATGGGTAGGAATTTCCTACCTATACCAGTTGTTCTAAGGGTTAACTGCCATAAAAAAATAATCTGTGATGGAGGGGAAGCAGGCCCAACCAACATCCCATCTAAACTCTAATGCTAGTCCTTAACAAATTCACTGAGGAGACTATTCCCAGTATGAATGAAAATAGGTTTATCCAAAAAAAAAAAAAAAAAAAAGAAAATAGGTTTATGGTGCAAGGGCAAAGTCAGATATCAGTCAAGAAAAAAGTCAACCTGTGGGATGTGTTATCCCACTGATTCTCACCTGGAGACAGGCGAAGCTGTTTCTGAGGGGGACAGGACTCACACATCGGGAAGGTGAGACTCAAGTCGTAGTCACAGCTCAACTGTAAGAAATCAGGACCCACCATGCCAGGCCTTAGGGAGATGGTCCAATCTGAATAAAAACACAATCTAGTCTCCCCTGCCCTGTCTCAAAAATTCCTTTCCCACCAAAATAATCCTTCTCAATATGTCACAGGTTTAGGGCTTCATACCGGTGGGAGTCCATGCTGAAGACCAGAGAGGGTTGTGAGCAACAGATCCTCCAGGTGACCCTGCTTGGTCTCCCTCAGGGCCACACAGAAGGCATCAAAAGCCTGGGGACCCCTCTTGGGCAGCAAGTTGAGAAGTTCCACATTTTGGCTGAAACCGCCCACTTTGGCCTAAGATAAAAGAATACAACATGAAATCATATTTACTTACAGCTCTAAATCTATTTCTCCAGATGACCCCAGAAATCTCAAGAATCCTCTTACAGGAAAAATACATGTATGAAAGAAGTCTCTCCTATTCTTCTTTTTTTTTTTTGAACGATTTTATTTATTTATTCATGAGAGAGAGAGAGAGAGAGAGAGGCAGAGACACAGGCAGAGGGAGAAGCAGGATCCCAGTGCGGAGACCAATGTGAGACTCTCTCCTGGCACTCCAGGATCACACCCTGAGCCAAAGACAGATGCTCAACTGCTGAGCCACTCAGGTATCCTCTCTCTTATTTTTCTTAAATTACCTATCTTTTCTGTTAAAGACTTGAGGGTAGAAGGGCATTTTCATTTCCTTAGTGAGGTTCGACATCCTTAGCATACTTCATCATGCTCTGTCCCTACTCCTAAAACCAACTTATTTATTTAGCATTTCTCTTTTTTCTTCCAAATACCTGAATGTGCTCCCTCATTTCCAAGGTGATGATGTCCTTCTCCAGGAGGTGTTCTAACAGTTCACTCAGCAACAGCTGTTTGGCTAGCACCACTCGGTTCTTTTTTAGTGCTTCCTGATGGTCAGGATGCATGCCACACACTCCCAATATCCTACAGATAAAAGGCAGAGGGAAAGGCCATCAAGCACAAGATTTGGCACAGAAACGTAGAGTGGAAGAGGTGTGAGTAGGAAGAAAAAAAAGAATGGGACTTACGATAACCAATACTAGGCATATTTTACTGAATCTGGTTAAAATCGAAGTAGTATTAAGCAGTAACGCACTGATCATAAGGAGATAATATACAATTTTTTATAGAGAATGTTCAACCGAGACCATCTTCTGAGATGAAAAGTTTGTCTAGGGAAGGGAAATACCTAACTGGACCAAAATAATACACACAAAAGCACACATATATTCATGAGAAGGAAAACTCCTCTGTCTGACAGACCAATTTCAATTAAGAGATTATTCCAGAAAAGCTTTCACATCATTTATCTAGACTACTAGAAGTGATAGGAGTGAAAATGATCCTGGGTGAGGAATAAAATAATTTGATAAAATGGCAAAAGCCAATGGTTTCCCATTAAGGCCAATGGCTGGCTTTCAAAGGAAGTACATGAGACAGGCTGACACATACCCACATTACTCTCTAGCCCACTTTATACCAATTATACCTATTGTTTTTAAAACTTCAGTTCCTGTGACAAAATGACACTAGAAATGATCAGAATCCTGTAAGAATGAAGAACTGAGTAAGTAGCAAGTATACAAAGTCACAGTTAATAAACACCAGTGACAAACACAACGTAATGAGATCACTTGAAACAGTTAAAGCATAAAGGCTGAATTATTTTGGTAATTTATCAGGGAGGTCTTTATTTCAAGGATTCCTTGTTGCTACTGGGTTTGGAAAGAGCGGCTTCTGTTTGCGAATTTTAAAAAACCCATTTCCAACAGATTATCATCTCTGCACCTAGTTTATAGATCTCAGTTTCCAAAAGCATAACAATAGTAAGGGCCTGATGGCAGTGAGAAAGGGATGAGATAACAGCTTTAGTTTATACCTAAAAAGCCTTTTCAAAATGAATACTTATTTCAAAAACATTAAAATCTGTATGTGGGGGGGGAGGAGGGGTTGGGCATCTTAGAATGAGTTAAATACTGTGCATTTATAGGATGTACTTAGCTTAACTCTAGGTTAAAGATTTATAGAGGAGGGAAAAGCAGACTCCTGGAATTGCTGAGAGAGACCCAAGAAGATGGCATGTGGGATCCTAAGGCAGAGAAAGTTGTCAGTAACTAACATTTCCAAGGCTGGAAGCAGCCAACTAGGGTTAAATTTGGGGTTTGGGACAGTGATATTTGAAATTCCATTTTGCTCTTCCTCTGTCTCTCATGAATAAATAAATAAAATCTCTCTCAAAAAGAAAGAAAGAAAGAAAGAAAGAAAGAAAGAAAGAAAGAAAGAAAAAAAAAAAAGGGATCCCTGGTGGCTAAGTGGTTTAGAGCCTGCCTTTGGCCCAGGGCGTGATCCTGGAGACCCGGGATCGAGTCCCACATTGGGCTCCCACATTGGGCTCCCGGCATGGAGCCTTCTTCTCCCTCTGGCTGTGTCTCTCATGAATAAGTAAATAAAATCTCAAAAAAAAAAAAAAAAAAAAAAAAGAGAGAGAGAGAGAAACTCCATTTTAACTTCAGGTTTCCATTCTATAGAAATACTATGACCCCAAATCTTCAGTAAAAACCCGCTAAAAAATACATCTTACAGAAATCAAAAAACCCATTTACGAATCACTTTAGAAAACACCAAAGCAGTGACAACGACTGCATATATGAAACTCTGGTAAAAGTAAGTGTTATTAGGCTAACCGCAAGACATCACAGCTGGATGCTGGTATTTCCTTAAGATACATATCACTCATATCATTTGCTGGGACAGGTTTACTCAAGTTCCTTCCCTTAATTTACCAGTGGTGTTTTCTCCTTAAAGCTTTCTCCTCCCTCGGTTTCCCTGATCCGATTCTCTCCAGTTCCTCTCTCCGCCTACTATGTTCCTGCTCCCTCACAAGACCTTGCAGCTGCCCTTAAACGTGGACACTCCATTAGGAACACCCATCAAAGAGCTGCTGCTCCTGATTCGATCTCATCCATTGGGATGATCTGCTAATTGGCTCCCAGTTCTTAACTCTTTTCAAGTTCTAGATTTAAATTTTTTTTTTATCAAGATTTTATTTATTCGTAGAGACAGAGAGAGAGAGAGGCAGAGACATAGGCAGATGGTAAGGCAGGCTCCCCGAAGGGAGTTTGATGGGAGACTCGATCCTGGGACTCCAGGGTGACCGCCTGAGCTGAAGGCAGATGCTCAACCGCGGAGCCACCCAGGCGCCCCTAACCTTAAGACTTGCAATCACTAACTCGTTAGGTTTGATCTGAAGCATTGACCATTCTCCAAACCCTTGCTCCTCCCTGTAGTCCGCCTGAGTCGGAAAGCCGCAAATGTGGTCTCTCCCGAAGTGACCATGATCACCTGGAACTTCAGGACAGGGACCGGGAAGGGAGGAGGGCGAGGAGACAAGGACACAAAGGCAATTGTTAAGCCTGGATGCGGTCTTTCTCCAGCTTCTGGCTCCACAGCCCTAAACTGATCTTCTTCTGGGCCTGCACCACGCACGGGGCGTGAAGATGTCATCGGGGTGATGTCGACCCTGGAATCCTATAACGGGGTGGAGGCGGAGACACGCTTGGGGGGGTCTCTGGGAACCACCTGGTCCTTTCAAAGTCCTCAGGCCCCAAAGCCGGTGGCGACGGCTTTGAAACCCTGATGAGGGCAGCCCGGGTGGCTCAGCGGTTGGGCACCTGCACTGGGCCCACGGCGTGATCCTCGAGACCCGGGATCGAGTCCCACGTCGGGCTCCCCGCGTGGAGCCTGCTTCTCCCTCTGCCTGTGTCTCTTATGGATAAATAAATAAAATCTTAAAAAAATAAATAAATAAAAATAAAAACGCTGGTTAATACGCGTCGCGATGGGGCCAATTCCGGGCTCCGCAGGTCTCGTCCGTTTGTACGGGAACGGAGCAAAGCTCCTCATAAAGGAGTGAGGGGAAAGCTGGGAGGGAGGATGTTTCGGAGAAGCGAGAGCGGGCGACCCGGCGGAGCTCCTCCAGCTCACAAGGCAGGCTGGGGCGGCTGCTCCAGGGGCACGGAACGACCGGGGCCGACCGAGGCCGCCCGCGCGCCCCCCGGGCTCAGCCCGCGCCCCCCCCCCCCACCGCGCGGCCAGGCCCAGGGGGCGGGGGCCCTACCAGCCACCTCCGCGACCCTCCCTCACTCACCTGCGCCCTCTGCCAGCGGCCGTCGGCGCCTTCCGCTGCAGGGCGGCCGGGCGGCCCGCGCTCGCCGCCGCCATTTACCGCTTTTCCCGGGCTGTGCGCGCACCGCCCACGGTCCAGGCAAACCGAGCGCCCTCGCGCCCTCTGCATCCCAGCCCCGGCCGCCCGCGCACTGCGCGCCTGCGCGCCGCGGCCCCCAGCCCCGCCCCTTTCGTCGCCGGTGCGCGCGCAGCCCCGGAGCCCCGCCCCGGCCGCGCCGTCCAATGGGGTGAGAGAGCGCGCCGGGCGGAAAGGGAAGGGGCGGGGGGAGGCGTCGCCCAGTCCTGCGCCGAGACCCGATTGGCCGGCGGTTCCCGCGGAAATCACGGCCGCCCTGGGGCGCCTCCGCGCCGGCCTCCCCCGCCCCTGGGCCGCGCGGTCACGGGCTGGCCGCGCTTTTCGCTTTTTTGAGTCGTTGGGGCCGGGCCCGAGGAGATGGAGAGCCCCGCAAGGCGCTAGGTACCGCCCCGAGGAGGAATGCCCGAGTGGGGAGCGCACCCTGGGGGGGCGGGGCGGCTCCCGGCGGCCAAATCCTACGACGTCAACGGCCGCAGAACCTTCCAGAAAACGTGGTGCGGCGTTAGGGATCCGAGGAAGGTGCGGGGGGCTGGGGCAAAGCCCCGCAGTCGGGGCGCAGGTGTCCTTTCTTGGATTCACGCCTCTCAAATTTGGAGGCCCCGCCCCCTGGGGGCCGCTTACGTCACTCCCCCCCCCCCCCCCCCGCTAGGCTGGGAATCCCGCGCTGGAGACCGCTCTGCAGGCCTCCCCCCCCCCCCCCCCCCCCCCCCCCGCCCCGGAGGGCAGGAACCGGGAGCAGGGCCCTCGCAGCCTCCATCAGTTGTGCTTCCCCAGGAGCAGGCACTCCCGGGCACCCTGAGCCCGGACTGCCTGCGGAGCAACTATGCCACCCTTGTGCCTTCTAGGAAGCCTCTCCCCTCTGTCCAGAGCGGTGGTCCGGGAGAGAGAGAGAGAGAGAGAGAGAGAGAGAGAGAGAGATGGAGGGATTTGCGGATGACTTCGTGATTGAAAACAACGGCAGGATTTGGGATCGGAATAGTAGAGTTAAAATCGTTTCTATGCTGTTTTTACTAGCAGTGCGCCCCCGTGCAAATGCTCAGACTTCACCGTCCCTTGGGATAATCCTCATTTTTTTTTTTTTTTTCCCCCAAATGACGGGTAGGAACGTCCCTCGCGGCTGGGAAGCCTAATTGAGCTAGGAGGAAGAAGCGCTCAGAACAGAAACGACACAGCTGTCACTCTCACGTATTCCTTTTCTTCCTTCTCCAGATTGTCTGGATCACGCCTCTCGCCGTCTAACTCTGGAAATATCGGATATGGGGTAGGTAGGTGACTCAGTGTTAACCTTAAGACTCAAATTGTGCCGAGTACATCTCAGCTGGAAAAGACGCACGACAGACCGACCGACTCTGTTCTGCGTTCAGTTCCCTAAGCAGAAGCACAGTCCCTGACACATCGCAGGCCCTGGGAAATGCTGGTCGAGTTCATGAATGGGTCTGGTGCAGAGATGATAGATGGCAGGAAAGTCTTTTAAGGGGGCGTCCAGTTGTTTTCAAAGAAAACATCGTCATCAGGTTGACCGAAGCTGACATCATAGGCAGGGGGAGGAGTCAGGGGCTCCAATTTGGGGGGCACCCCCAAGCTCTGCAGATCAGGGGCAGTGGACGTGACCCGGGGTCCCCGAAGCCGAAGGCTGACTGGAACTCTTCCAGAGTTTTGTGGGGTCATAGATCCCTCTGAGCCCACTCGCCTTTCCAGTCTGGCTCTATCGGGCCCCTCTGGATGGTTAGGCTGTCCTTCCTCAAGTCCTGGGGGGATGACAACACTGCTGTAGGGCGGTGGTTGATCAGACTGCTGGGGGCGGCATTGTGATTCCACCACAGCCTCTTCATAGGTTGGCACCTCAAAGGCTTCATTGTCACTGAGGGAGAAGAAATAAGGTCACTGGGGGCCTCCTGAAAGGAGTCTGTTTTCGCTTTACTGTCTTCTATTAGCAAAAGACCCACCAACCCCTGACCCCACCCATCCCCTCACTGATAACCAGTAACAGGAAAGCAGAGCTGTACACCTGAGAGACTAGCGGACACCGGGACAAAGGGTCCATTGTGCATTCCTAGGATTCAGCCCACCCCTTAACTCACCGTGCATTGCCTGAGGCCCCTGTGCTCTCCGTCTGCCTTGATCGGTACCCCCATTCCAGAGAACAGGCCAGGAGGCAGACAAGGAAGAAGACACCACCCAAGGTGAGAAAGAAATAAGCAACAGGGGCGATGTCTGGCTTTATGCCCAGTAAAGCCAGCCCCAGGAGGAAGGAGGCACAGCACAGGAAGAGAAGTGGCTTCTCCAGTCTCCCCCACAACTGGCTTGGCACCATGGCCCCTCCCCAGGCTCCTGCAAAAAGACAGATGTTGTGTCTCAACCCACAGTTGGCATCCCAGTAGGGTCAGATTCCAAAGTAACCACCTTAGACACCTTAGGGTTTTAGGTTCTTCAATCTCAAATCAAGTAAATAGCTCAAATACATGATCTTCAGGGTTCCCTTCAGCTTTGGATTCTCTCTAGGATCACACCGTTGTCCCAGGATATCAGTATGTGTGGGGTAGCCAGGAAATAAGCCCAGGTGCTTTCATGTGACTTACTGTGTTGTGGCCCTGCTTTCCTTCCTTCTTCCTTCTTCTCTGCAATCTCCCTTCCAGCTCTATCTTTCTACGCCATCCAAGACCCAGTCCCGGCTGGCCCTGCCTGGAGCCTGAGTGCTCAGCAGCATCTGTGGAATCCAGGTGATGAGGCAGGCCCTACCTTTTCTCTGTAATTGCTCAGTACTGGATCTCCACCCTAACCCCACCCCCATCTCCCCAGTCAGACCCCACTGGGGAGGGAGGTTGAGGAGGAGCACCACTTACCCTGGTCCAACCCCATCTTCCCATTTCCTCTACTCAGCCCATGCTCTGGTTGCGGGAGAAAGTACACAGGGATGCGGCAAAGCCACAGGGACACAACTATGTGAGAGAATCTTACAAAGGCCTAGGGCAACGGGCAGAGGCCTAGATAACTCCTGATCCCTCCATATCTGCCAAGGTATCCCATCTTCTACCGGCCTTAACTCAGTAAGCTCAGATTTTAAGTTTCCTGTCTGTAGTTACCGCAAAGGCTGGGAGGCTCCTGGGGAGAAGCCTTCTTTTCCCTCCGGAACACAGCAGCAACGTCTAGGCAGCAGCGCCCCCAAAACAACCTATCAGGAATTTCCTGAACTCTGCATAGCAAGAAAGCACAGACTCTAGATAGGGGCCAGACTCCCCCTGCTTGAACCTTAACCCCAATCCCATGGCCCTCCCACTGTTCTCACCGGCGTTAGGAATTCCTCCCTCACCTGTCTGAACCGACTCCACAGAAAGTAGGTTGTACGGGAGCCTAGCAGAGCTGGAGGAAGAGGGGGTGGAGCCACTGGGCTCCACCCACTTTTCTGTTCCAATCCCTCAATTCCTGCGTAGGCTTCCTCCTCCCCTTTCTGGTTACAGCCGACCTGCTATTGCCCCACCTTGATTTTTTTTTTTAATTTTTACACTACTCACCCCCTACAGTGCCTTAATGAGAGTGCTCCTACACCCCCTCCCCACTCCAGTGATCTTTGTACTTAGGATCAGAGTTATATTCAGTTTCCTCATCTCTTCTCAATGTGCACTGTATTCCGAGTAGTTTGTCTTCTATTTAGGTAATATATTTTAGGCCTGGAGCAGAGGCCATTGCTTATTTAATCTCTAGATCACATAGTGCTTTGCATGGTTTGCTGTGGGCATGGAATGGAGTGTCTTGCTTCAGCTGCCAAAGGACCATTTCTTTGAACTTGTTTTCTGCAGGGGCTTAAGTCGTTTTTGTGTATACTTCTTGGCCCAGTTAACTCTTGGTCTTCAAAAGCCACGTCCAATGATGGACGTGATGCCTGCTGTGGAGGCTGTCTGCCCAGTGTAGCCACGGCATTCATTGCTACCTCTGTTCAAGCCTTTAGCTGCTTATATAGTAATTTTCTGTTTACATTCCTTTCCTCCACTGTGAGCTTTTCAAAGTGAGTGATCAGTTTCAATAATTTCTGAATTCCTGCAGCTGACATGGTTCCTGACACAAAGTACGTGCTCACTCAACGCATCAGAAGACTATCATTCTGCCTGGTTTCACCACACACTGGAGACCCAGGATCCACTGTTTTAAGGGGAATCTTGGTAATAAGTCTAGGTGAGGCAGGTGCTGGGAGGTTTAGAGAGGATGGAGGCATACTTTATTCTTGAGACACAGAAGGACACAAGGCTGGGTTCCAAGCCTTCAGAGTGTTACCATTAGCCACACCAAGGGGAGTAGGAGATGATGGGGCACAAATATAATTCCAAGGACAATCATGGGGCACAGCCAGGGCTGCAGGATCAGAGGATGTGTGTAGTGTGTGAGTGTGTATGTGAGAGAGAGACAGAGTGGGAGAGAGAGGAGAGAGGAAGGAGGGAGGGAAAGAAGGATGAGGATGAGGGTGCCTGGAGTGGAATGCAGGTGTGTATACAGTGGGATGTCTATGATGATTCTCTGACCAGATGGAGGAGATGTAACAGGAAGACTGTGCTAGTCCAAATGAGCTGTGTCTCTATAGGAAGTGGGAATGGAGAGTGGGGGGAAAGCTGGTTGTTGATTTGTTTACACCAATTTCCATACTGTTCATCTCATAAAAGGAAAGTATGACTTGGATCAGAAGGATTTGCATCTGGGGCGCCTGGTTGGTTTAGTTGGTAGAGTGTATGACACTTGATCTCGGGGTCATGAGTTTGGGCCACTTGTTTGGTGTAGAGATTACTTAAAATCTTTTTAAAAAGAAGGATTTGCATCTACAGTTAATATATTAATAGAAGGAAATTGCGAGTGAGTTCTGGATAGGGAGATGGGGCAGGGGATGTAGGCTGAGAGGCAAGGGAATCAAAGAAGGGGGCTGAATGTCTATTGTGTGAAAGACACTGCAGTTGGGAGAATGAGATCTTTGTAGCATAAGACTCTTGGTTGCCAGAAGGAACCTACACTAGAGAGACTTGCTAGTTAAGAACCCGTTCCAAGTCAGGAAGGCTGGACTGCTGGCTGGCTGTGCTGTCAATATATTCTCTATCAACAATAATTTTAAAATGGATTTTCTAAAAATTCCATTTTTTAAAAAACTGTTACTCTTTGAGAAGGATTGAGTGAGTGACTGTGGGAAGGGGCAGAGGGAGGGGGAGAGAGAATCCTCAAGCAGACTCCCTGCTGAGCTTGGAGCCTAATGCAGAGGCTTGATCCTAGATCCTGAGATCAGGACCTAAGCTGAAATCAAGAGTTGGCTACTCAGCCCACTGAGCCACCCAGGCATCCCTAAGAAATTCCATTTGTTAAATATAAAATCTTGCAAAGTATTTAAAGATTATAAAGAAAAAAAATCATCCACAATCTTATTATCCTAACATGGCCACTTAAAATTTCTGCACATTTCTTGTAATCTGTCCCCCCACTGATGGAAGTGCTCTCTGGTTGAAATCAGAGTATATATGCCATTTTGTATTTTTAAAAGATTTTAAACATTGTATCACATATAATAGACATTTTGATACGGTCTCTGTTTTGGTAATTTTTAACAGCCACAGAAATACTTTTTTGAATGGATGTATCATAATTTAACATACTGCTATGTTACTTGGTAGCATTGAATTTATTTTTTCTTTCTTTTTTTGGTCATCAAATGTTTCAAGAGACAGAAAGTAGATTAATGGTTGCCAGGGGCTGGAGAGAGGGAGGCACAGGGAGCAACTGTTAATGGATTTTTTGTGGGGGGGTAATGAAGATGTTTAAAAATCAGTAGGGGGTGGCTGGATAGTTCAATCAGTTAAGTGTTGGACTCTTGATTTCAGCTCAGGTCATGATCTCAGAGTTGTGGGATCGAGCCCTGCATCAGGCTCCATATGTAGTCTGCTTGGGATTCTCTTTCTCCCTCTCTCTGCCTCTCCCCCCCAAATCAGTCAGTCTTTACAACAAATTAGTAGTGATGCTTGCACAACTCTGTGAGTATGCTAAAAAGGACTCACCGAATTTTTCACTTTAAAAGGGTGAATTTATGCCTCCATAACACTGTTTAAAAAATGATGCTACAATGAACCTCTTCTTATGTGTAGTTTTTCCTTCTATTTGGATTATTTCCTCCAGTTGACTTCTAAGAAATGTCATCATTGAGACAAGAAATGTGAAGAAAGCTCCTATTTCTCTGAATACTTGTGGCCACGCTTCCCAAAGGTTTTGCTTTCATTTTTTCATCAACTTAGTATTCTTAGCAAAATATGAATGCTAAAGATACTATTTGTCATTCTGCTTTCTCCTTGCCTGCCTCTACAAACCACTCCGTTAGAGGTGAGATTACTGCCCTAGGCCAGCCCACTATGCCCATCTCATTTTGGGAAGTGACAGTGAAGGGAAGTGGAAGGTGGGGGGCAGGGTGGGAGGGAGAAGTAGAGATCTTTGACAGACTTCCCGTGAAGGGTAGCTCAACTAACACACACTTCTCTGTTTCTCCATATTCTTGTGATTTCGTGTTTCTGAATCTGAGTCTGTAGCCAGCACGTGTGATTTGTACTGCTCACTGTGCTAAATGCTTTACACAAACAGTAATTTAAAATGTCATAAGAGGGCAGCCCGGTGGCTCAGCAGTTTAGCGCCGCCTTCAGCCCAGGGCGCGATCCTGGAGACCCGGCCGGGATCGAATCCCACGTCAGGCTCCCTGCATGGAGCCTGCTTCTCCCTCTGCCTGTGTCTCTGCGTCTCTCTCTCTCTCTCTCTCTCTCTCTGTGTGACTATCATAAATAAATAGAAATTAAAAATAAATAAATGAATAAATAAAATCTTTAAAAAATGTAATAAGTAATTGCTATTATTATATTTATTTCCTAGGTAAGGTGAAAAACTTGAGGAAAATGTAGTCAAAGGTGGGACCAAGATTTGAACCTGTAGTTCCAGTCCAGAAACCTGGCTCTTAAACACTATGCCATCCAACTCTAAGCACTCTTTTTTGGCTGCTTTCATAATGATAATTTAACAAAACACCTATGACATTCTCAGATCATTACTCTGGGTCTTCCCTGGAGGAGTGGTTAGGTGCTATTTTCTCCACTATTTGACATCTTAAGAATGAGGCTAGCTTTCAGACAGCAAAGGCAGCTAAAGAGATTATCAGATTAAATTATCAGATTAAATAAACCAGAAATATTAGGATTGCAGGCTCTGTATCAGGATATTTATCTTTTATGAGCTAATTGAGATTGATTACAAATGTGAGACTTTTACTTGAATAGCTCCAGAAGCCCAATGTGCTGGTGACTTGTTAAAAAAAAAAAAAAAAAGGGTGTAGGTGGGAAGGGAATACACATGTGTGTTTGTGTGTGTAGAAATGATTTGGCCGTATCTGATTTAATCCTTAATAACAATCATGTGGGATAAGTCTGGTTGTCATTTTTATTTTTTTTTTTAATTCTTATTTTATTCAGTGGTTTATAATCTGTTGCTATCATTCTTTATTGTCCCAGATGTGAACAGTGGGAGTCACTTCAAGTTGGCTCCTGTGCATTTTTTAAAAAGATTTTTATTTATTTATTCATGAGAGATACACAGAGAGAGGCAGAGACACAGGCAGAGGGAGAAGCAGGCTCATGCAGGACTCAATACCAGGACCCTGGGATCATGACCTGAGTTCGAAGGCAGACCCTCAACCACTGAGCCACCCACGTGCCCCTGGTTATCATTTTTCATGTTACAGAAGAAACCAGCTCAGAAAGTACATGATTTGTTTCATTAGAGTCAAACTCAGAATCTTGCCCTTTTAACTCAGTTGAGAGTGTTTCTCTTTGGGTTTGTTGCCTTACCCACAAATTCTTTCAAGCATGTATGGAAGGTAGATAAATGATTTAATAACATGAAGTACATCAGAAATATCATTGATATTTCTGGGATGGAAATGCTTCCAATAAAGATGAATTCTCAAGTATGTAAGAATAAATGCACATTTTCACTCTCATCAACTAGTTGTAATACTGCACCAAGCTCACTGGGAATGAACCAAGTGAATATGAGGTGCAGGCTGTCCCTCCAGCTCAGCTATTCAGCACTAAGCTACAAAAAGCGATGCTCATATATGAGAAGTTGAGTGTGGTTGTTGCCCAGGGACAAAAAAGCATTGTGTTTATGAGCTGTCTACAGATAGCGGCAAAGGAGTCCCACATGAGTGTCCCTAAATAAAAGAAGACAGAGAGGCACTTGTGGTTGTGATTAAGCACATATTTTTAGAGGTGTACAGACCAGGTTTTAAATCTCATTCCTAAAAAAAATAAATAAATAAATAAAAAATAAATAAATAAATCTCATTCCTACCACTTACTGTGTGACCTTCTGTGAGCTATTTCACCTTTCTGCATGCGTGAAAGTAACTAGAATTAAATAGCAGTTAACTTTTTCTCTTTTGAAATAAAATTTGTCTACAGTGAAGTGCAGAGATTTTCAGTAGACCGTTCCATAAGTTTCATGAAGACTTGCACTTGTGTAACTCACAGTCTAATCAAAATACAAAGCATTACTATCATCCAGAAAGTTCCCTCATGCCCTCTCCCTGTCAACCCAAATAGGCAACAATTGTTTTGGTTTCTTTCCATCTTTTATACTCTTGAAAATGGTTTCTATTTTCTGGAACAACGATTAATTTATTTAATGATAACAATCAATAACCATTTAGTTATCCAACTGATAACCATTTAGTATCCAGGATTTTGCAATTCCTACATTTTTTTAAAGGATTTTGTTTATTTATTTGACAGAGCACACATGCACAGACAGGGGGAGTAGCAGGTAGGAGAGGGAGAAGCCGCCTTCCCACTGAGCAGGGAGCCCAATGCGGGACTCCATCCCAGTGTCTCGGGATCACAACCTGTGCCGAAGGCAGACACTTAACACACTGAGTCACCCAGGCACCCTACAATTCTTACATCTCTGTGCATGTTTTTGCTCATATGTATAAATTAGAAAAATTCCTGAAAGTGAAGTTTTTGATAGATATTGCCATTTGCTCTCAAAAGGAGTTATAAAAATTCACTCTAATGCTCACATTGCAAGAATATCTGTTTGTCCACACCCTGATCAACAGTGAGTTATCAAACTTGGATTTGATAAATTGTTACTGTTCACTTGCTACACAGGACACTCCAAGGTATATTCAGTAGATCTGATAGGAATTTTGCCCTCAGAGAGTTTACTGTTTATAAGAGGAAAGGCGTGTACATAATTAATTGTAAGACAGGGTACAAAGTGACAAGGAACAAAGTGCTGCTGGGATTCCCAGGAGAGACGTGGTGCTCCAAGGGGTGGGGATCAGAGTGCATCATGGATAAGGATGGGGTTTGTTTATACTCCTTTTACATCTATCTCCTCATTATGCATGGAGTAGATAATACTTATATCATTGATTGGTAATTAGTGACTATTTGCTGATGTAATGATTCATGATCTTCTGATCCATTGATCTTCCCTCAATTACCTCTCCACCTTTCCCAGTCTTTTTGGTCTGGCATCAGCTGGAGCCAGCCATACCCTTGAACATAGGCTTGGCTGACAGACGAGGGAGTTGGTCTGATCCAAGCCAAGGGTTTCAGTTTTCCCCCGTCCCCTGTGGAGACGTTGAAGGTACTCTCTGGGATTAAGGCCATGGGATGAGTGAGGAACAATGGTCTAGTTGGCCGCCCAGCTGCCAATCCCCTTTCCCTGGCGTCCAAGCGGCTACTTCTTCCTGCTTTTACTTTTGCTTATACCCGGGAATCATAGTCAGATGAAGGACTATAATTCCTCTGAGGAGAACGATGAATGGTGGGCCCTAAATTCATCTTACAGCTGGATTCCTGCTTTCTTTGTACACCTCCCCAGCGGCATCCTTTCCTCCAGTCCCCATTCAGCTTTTCTATTTAGAGACTTCCTGCATCTCCCCTTGAATTTAGTTATCTCCTCCTTTTGCCACCCACATTGCCTTTTTCCCTTCTCTCACTCACCTTGTGCTCTTTTCCTTGGCCCATTTATTTGATAAGCATTTACTTAGCATGTATAATGTGCTTACAGGAGCAGCTACAGTACATAATTTGTGAGGTCCCATGCAAAATGAAAATGCAGGGCCTCCTAATTGAAATTAAGAAGAATTTCAAGACAAAGTAGAGCATCAAACCAGTCATGAGGCCCTGTATCAGTACACAGGTTGCCAAGTCTATGAGGCTGACTTTATGTGCACAGTACTGTGGGGACATGGTGAGAATGTATAATATCACAGAATTAAAATCTCGGGATCCCTGGGTGGCGCAGCGGTTTGGCGCCTGCCTTTGGCCCGGGGCGCGGTCCTGGAGACCCGGGATCGAATCCCACGTCGGGCTCCCGGTGCATGGAGCCTGCTTCTCCCTCTGCCTGTGTCTCTGCCCCCCTCTCTCTCTCTCTCTCTCTGACTATCATAAATAAAAAAAAAAAAAAAAAAAAAAATCTCAGCACATTTTTTAAAAAGTAATCTCTACGTCCAACGTGGAGCTCAAACTCCTGACCCTGAAATCAAGAGTTGTATGCTGTACCAACTAAGCCCCCAGTTACCCTCCTCAGGACATTTTCAAGACATTTTTATGATGGAAATATCCCAACACATGTAAAAGAGGAAAGGACAGTATAACAAGCTCTTTGTGTACTCATCACTCAGCTTCAACTATTATGTTTTATCTACTCTTTCCACCTTCCCTGCTTTTTAAAAGGCAGCATGTCACTTCTACCCTAAATGTTTCAGAATGCAGTTCTGACTGATGAGAATTTATCTGTACACAGCCACCCTGCCATTATCACACTTAATGAAATTAATATTAATTCCTTGGGATCACCTAATATTCAATCCATGTTATCTTCCCCCAGTTGTCTCAAAATGTGTTCTTCTAGTTTGTACATTCTTTTAAAATATACTATTAAGGGGGCACCTGGATGACTCAGTCAATAGAGCATGTGATTCTCAGGGTCATTGAGTTTGGGCCCCATCTTGGGCATGGAGCCTACTTAAAAAGCAAAAAAGGAGTGCCTGTGTGGCTCAGTTGGTTAAGCATCTGACTCTTGATCTCTGCTCAGGTCTTGATCTCAGGGTCCTGAGTTTGAGCTCTGCATTGGGATCCATGCTGGGTGCGGATCCTACTTATAAACAATTAAAGACAAATTTAATTAATTGTTTATGGACAATATGGACATTTCAAAAACAGTCTAGTTAGGAAATGGGCAAAAGGCATAAACAGATATTTCATTGAAGAGGATGTACAGATGGCAAAGAAGCACACAAAAAGCTGTTCATTAGCCCTTAGGGAAATGCAAATTAAAATCACGATGAGATAGCACTACACACCTATCAGAATGGCTAAAATTTAAAAAAAAAAAAAAAGAGGAATAACACCAAATGCTGGTGAGGAGGCAGAAAAACTGGATTGCTCATGCACTTCTGGTGGGAAGGTTAAGATGGTTTGGCCACTCAGGAAAACCTTACTGGTTTTCTAATACAACTGAACATCCACTTGCCATATGATCCAGCAGTTGTACTCTTGGACATTTACCCCCCAAAATGAAAATTTGTATGCATCCGAAAACCTGTACAAGAATATTCACAGCAGGTTTGTTTGTAATAGCCCCAAACTGGAAACAACCTAAGTGTCCTTCAACAGGTTAAACAAACCGTGGCATATCCCTACCATGGAATACTACTCAGTAATAAAAAGGACAAACCACCGAGACACACAACACCTTGTGAGGGTCTCAAGGGAATTTGCTGAGTGAAAATCTGATTCCATTTAGATAGCACTCTTGAAATGACAAAACTATATGAAGAACAGATTAGTCATTGCCAGGACTTAGGTAAGTGGGGAGGGCAGAAGGTGGCTGAAACAGAACATGAGGACCCCTTATGCTAGAAATGTTTTGTATCTTGACTGATGGTGGCCACACATACAGTTCAATTGTTTAGAACTAAATACAGACACACAAATGAGTGCATGAGAAACCAGTGGAATCTGAATAGGGTTGATGGACTGCATCAACTTCAATTCCCTGCTTGTGTCATAGTGCTGTAGTTATGCAATATGTTACCATTGGGGAAACTGGATGCAGGGTATATTGAGTCCCTCTGGATTCTGACATTCGTGGGCTAAAAGATATGGACTTTTCTGGTTGCACACACAAAAAACCAGAGAGTAGGCATGGGAATGACAAAGGGGAGACTTTTCACTTGACAGTTGGCTGGTTTTTTTTTTTTTTTCTTTTTGTTTTACCACATTCCTGTGATGCTTTTTTGTTGTTAATTAGTACTCGTGTTTTAGGTCTGTAAAAAAATATAATTCTAGAAATTTTACCTAAGAAGTTTGTTTTAGAAGCATGTTATTTGGTAAACTTGGAATTTGAATTATAGTGCAAGAAATAAACCAATTTCTTTCTGGAACTGAACTCCCGAGTATTGACATAACTGCAAATTTTTCATTACATTGCAACTGTTGAGCAGAAGGGGAGGAGAGGGAGAAACTAATAATAAGTGTGAAACTCTTTGGGTTAGAAGAAGTGTTTATTTAAAAAACACAGCTGCGTTTGGGGACTTCCCCCTTTCTTATTATGATGGTTAATTTCATGTCAACTTGACTGAGCTAAGGGACACCCAAAGAGCTGACATTTCTGGGTGTGTCTGTGAGGGTGGTTTCCAGAAGAGTAAAGAAGGTGGCCCTCACTAGTGTGGGAGGACATCATCCAATCTATGAGGGCCTGAATGGAACCAAAGAAGTGAAGGAAGGGCAAACTTGGCTCTCTCTGCTTGAACTGAGACATCCATGTTCTGTTGCCCTCAGACACAGGTACTCCTGGTCCTCAGACTTTTGGATTCTGGGTTGGAACTGCACCACTAACCCACTTTGCTGGGCCTCCAGTTTGCAGACGGCAGATTGTGGAACTTCTCCACCTCCATGATCATGTGAGCTAATCCCTGAAAATAGATCTCTCTTTGTATATATCTAAAAATACACTCTTGTTTGTTTCTTTGGAGAACCTTGACTATTGGATTCTCTTTGGAAGAAGTTCAGACATCATAATCTAGATTGTGTTTGTAAGGTTTAGTCTAGAAATTGTCTCACTCCTCCAGAATTAAATTTGCCATCAGGTTAGGAAAGGAGGATGTTAGACTCTTTGAAGGAAGACTGGGCAGAGCTAGGAAATAGACATCTACAATACAACATTATGTCACATTAGCGTGGCATAGGATTTAGGATTAAGGTAAGCAGCCAATAATGTTTCAAAAACAATGGGAAGGGGACGCCCGGGTGGCTCAGGGGTTGAGTGTCCGCCTTTGGCTCAGGTTGTGATCTCGAGGTCCTGAGATCGAGTCCCGCGTTGGGCTCCCTGCATGGAATCTGCTTCTCCCTCTGCCTGTGTCTCTGTCTCTCTGTCCAAGTGTTTCATGGGTAAACAAAAATAATACAAAGCTCTTAAAAAAATGGGAAGGATGCACAATTGTGCCCTAATAGGAATCTACAAATTGTTTTATTTTCTCATTTAAATAATTTTTTTTTGTCAGAATAAATGCTCATTTCAAAAAGTACACAAGGGAAATGGAAACATCTTGGCATATTTTATTCCAGGATTAATATATTAATGTCTTCTGTAATGAGTTTTTATACATCAAGATATAAATGAGATTGTACTATATATAGTTTCATCTTTTTTCTGACTAATATCATATCTTAAGCAATTCTGCCTGGGTGGTACAGTCGGTTGAGGGTCCGACTCTTGGTTTCGGCTTGGTTCATGATCTCAGGGTCATGAGATCAAGCCCCTTGTGTTGGGCTTCCCACTTGGTGAGGAGTCTGCTCGGTGAGGATTCTTTCTCTGCCTCTCTTGCTTGTGCTTTCTCTCTCTAATAAATAAATAAGTAAATTTTTATATATATAGATATTTTTTCTATTATATTACTATACATATATAAAATTTTTGATGGCTATGAAACATTACATTCTGGATGTACCATAACTTATTCAAATATCCCCCTATTGTTACATATGTACGTTAGATGATATCACAAATAAAACTGAGAAGGCATCTTTATTCATAAAACTTTGCCTTCACCACCATGCACTCAGCATGTATGAGAATTTCTATATGCTTGAATATATAACTTGAATATATGAGAAGTAACATTTTAATTTGCTCTTATGTAAACTATTAGACATGTTCCCATATATATTTAAAAAGATTTTATTTATTTATTCATGAGAGACACAGAGAAAGGTAGAAACATAGGCAGAGGCAGAAGCATACTTCCTGTGGGGAGCCTGACTTGAGACTCGATTCCAGGACCCCAGGTTCATGACCTGAGCCAAAGGCAGACATTCAACCACTGAGCCACCCAGGTGCCCCCCATTTTCCTGTATTTTAAATTCAGATTAGCTACACATCATGAAATCTTCTTTGAAAGAGGGAGTATTTGGTTATGTACTTCTGGCATTAGTTAGCAGATAAGCCTAGTAGGGATGACTGGAAACCCTGGAGTATGCTGGAATGATGGGTGGGGAGAGGAGGAAAACAGCGAGTGATGGAGGGGAAATGGGGAAAAGAGCTGATATCAGAAAGAGCTGGGACGGGGAGGCAGGGGAGGGCCTCAAGGAATCCTCTTTTAACACCTCTGGAGCCACTGAGCCATCAACGGATACACAACTGCTTCCCAACAGATGTCAAAGTGTGGTTTCTGTTTCTGGACAAAGAGTATCCTCAAAGAAGTCCAAAGACTACTAAAACACAAGTTTTCTGATTATTGCACAGCTGGCACATACACAGTAGGGCCTTTAGATAAATAATTGCAGGAGTGGGAAAGCTGTAGGTTTGTGTGGAAAGGAACAGGGGTTATACTAGGCTGGAGAGAGAGGCCCTGGGTTTTTTTTTTTTTTTTTTCAGGATCTGCTTTGTAATTAAAGGGAGAGAATCATGCAGATGAGCAACTTCCCAGCCCTTGACAACTCTAGCCTGTCTCCCTGTGTTGCCACCTTGCCCTAGTTCTGCTAGTCACTATAGCTGGAGGTGGTTCAAATATCTGGGCAGAACCTCAGCCAAGCTCTGGCTACCTTTGATCCCAGCCCCATCAGTAACCATGGCTGAGGTGCCAAACTGGTTAGTTGCAAAATCCATCTGATTCAGTTTACCGTCCCTGAAGAGGGGTTCTTTCCTGCTCCCTCCATAAAGCTGCCCTGAAGTGGGCAGCGTAGCATGTGGTATGGAAGGAGGTATTTGCAAACAACCTAGAGTAGACAGGTGACTGCAAAGATAGCACACAAACAGCAGGGAGGACACAGACCCAGAAATATTTTGTTTATTCTGAGGAAGAGCAGAATTTGGGGCACCAGGAAGCCCCCTACATGGCATCTCTCGGGGCCACAGAGGATCCTCTATCAGAGAAATCAGGCCCCAAGAGATGTGTCACACGGTAAGCAGATGGTCTGCTTTCATCCCTATAGGCTTCCCCTGGCTATCCTTAAAGTTTGGGATTTATAGCTGGAGGCACCGGGCCCATCCACTTCTCTCCTAGATGGAAAAAATTATATGTCAGAGGCTGACCCCACAAGCCCCCAGGGGTTTTCTAGGAAGAGCTCTGCTTGGTTCCCTTCTTTTCTATGGGGGTGAAACTGGCCTCTCCCCCCATTCAGCCCTCAGGAACCTCTGTGTATGAGGCTCCATTACTGGAAATGCATAGAACATGTTTTGTTCTGGATCTGTCCTTCGGTCAACTGATAAATGGGGATGGGGCTAGGATCAAGGGCAGCTCACCATGAACTTGTGGCTTACCCAGCAGGTGTGCCAGCAACTCTATCCGATCAGAGCCAAAGAGCATGTGGGTTTGGCCATCCAGATGGGCCACAGTGACTGGCAGCCCAAAGGCCTGGAGAAAGCAGTTAGAATGTAGGGAGTAAGGTGATAGAGCAGTTATTTATTAGTCTGGGACTGAAGGCTAAGAGTCAATACTTGTCTGAGGTCACAGAAGCAGAGCAGCCTAAGAGGGGTCTGCTAAGAGGCTCCACAGCTCTAGGGAGTTTTCTAACTCTCAGATACGTGTCTTTCCTTTTCACCATCTGGCTCCTTTTTCCTTTCCTTGGACTCTGGGATAGGAAGGGAGAGGATGAGGGTTGTCTGGGACAACTGGGAGGACTCATGTTGGGAGCAACATTTAGAACAGGAGCATGGGGACCCAGTAGATTCTCAGCCTATCTTCAGCAGTGGGGTTGGAGACCCACAGCAAGAGTTGCTTACCCCATATTTGCAGGCTGCCTCAGTGTTCTCCTTGAGCTTGTTTTTCACCTTTGGTGTTACAATCTTTTCCAGAAGTCCCTGGGCTTGTTCTGTAGACATGCCAGCCTTCTCGGCAGCCTGAGGGGGGATACGGAAGGGAACACAGCTCTGTCTGCTTTAGTGGGGGTAGAGATCTCAGGAGAAACTCTAGTCTTTCTTCTCTGCTCCCATTTTCCTAGTAAGGCCTTAACCCACCCACAAAGGTCTATCTTTGCTAAGAAGGGCTGTTTTTCCCCCCTTCAGAAATCTTGTGATTGGTGGAAAGAACAAGTGCAAAACTTTAAAGCCAGTGGGCATCTTAGAAACCAGCTTTCCCACCTTTTTATTAACTAGGAAGGGGACTGCTGTCCATGACTTGGTTAGCATCATAGAACTCATTAGTGGCAAAGCCAATGTTAGAATCCAAGTCCCCTGACATTAAGTCTGGGCTCTTGCCTTTCTACTTCTCAGAGTTCCTGAGTATCTTGTGCTCTTTTGAATCAAGGGCTGGGCTATAATTCTCGCATCATTTCCTGAGGACTTTTGAGCAGGGCACAGGGATATATAGCTAGCTGCCTGTGGGGCCTCACAAGAATAAAAGTTTCAGTTTGGGGTGTGTTGGTATCATTTGGGACTAGTGGTTCTCAATTTTGGCTGAATACTAGAATCTCCTGAGGGAGCTTTAAAAATCCCACTCACAGGTCATCCCCTGGAACAATTACAACAGAATTTTTGACAGGCAGTGCCCAGGTGTTCCAGGTGATAAAATATACAGCCAAGGTTGAGAACCAGTGCAACCTGACCTCAAGCTGGAGAGGCAAACATGAAGTCATGCAGAGCATTCTGCTGGGTCTTTGACTTGGCTTCATGAGAGAGAATTGTGTCCTAGACCAAATGTTCAACAGAGGATCAGTTAGGTAAACAAAAGTAGGCCCACTGAGAATGGTACTTTCAAAGAGTTTACAACTGTATGGAAAATGATTGTTAGTAAGTGCAAAGGCAAGCCTATGCAAATACTTTGCAGGAATAAAAACAATGGAGGAACGTATTGGTCATTCTTTGTGATCTGCTATCTTATGTATTAAATTTGAATATGCCTCAACTATCTTTTGTAAACTGGAGGGAAAATATTGTTTTGAATTTCCTGATTTAACCCCAAGAAAAATTTACTTTTTATACCTTTATCTATGGTTGGCACACATTTCAATGTTTTGAGCTTTTTCATTTGTTTCCACTCCAGCTTCTGTATCATTCTGGCTTGAGTTATCTCTCTCTCTCTCTCTCTCTCTCTTTTTCTTTTTAAAGCTTGTCTGTAAAGTCTCCTGCTTTCTACTCTGGATATATCGGTGAGGTCTGTGATTGGGGCCACTGCCTCATCCTTCCCCATCTGGGGGTGCCAACATTTAACATCTCTTTCCCACTGACTTTTTAAAAAAAATTTTTTTTAATTATTTATTTATGATAGTCATACAGAGAGAGAGTGGCAGAGACAAGGCAGAGACACAGGCAGAGGGAGAAGCAGGCTCCAGGCACCGGGAGCCTGACGTGGGATTCGATCCCGGGTCTCCAGGATTGCGCCCTGGGCCAAAGGCAGGTACCAAACCGCTGCGCCACCCAGGGATCCCCTCTTCCACTGACTTCTTTCATGAAATAAAATCTACCCATGTAGAATTCTGCACTTCCCTTTCTACCACAAGAAAATCTTTGAAAGTCCTCTGAGTTCCAACCTTTCAGTAATTTAGCCCCTCAAACACAGCATCCTTTCTTCCCAAATAACTATCACCTCTTCCACCTAATATGAAAACTGTGTCTTCTCTGCTCCTGAACACCAGCTGTTCTCAGCTTCCCTACGAGAGGACCGGGGACAGAGCCAGGACACTCACGGCTAAGATGCTCTGAGGTTCTGTGATGTCTTCATCCTTAGAAGAAGAGAACACTTAGTAGGGGTGATGAGGTGTGAGATGGGGGAGGGAGGATGGTAGGGCAGTGAACAACAGGGGAAGGAAACTGGGTTTAGGGGATGGTCCTCCCATTATCCAGGGTCTCCCAAGTAGTTCCCAGAGCTATGTCCTTACCTGTGACCAGACACGCATCCATAGTTCCCTGGACACTTTCTCTAACATCTCTGGGTGTTCCATGTTCACAGCAGTGAGGAATCTCATGGCTGATAAACTTCCTGTGGGGCAGAGGTACTCAGAGGCAGTGCTTTTCTAGTTTGTCTCCAACGGAGGACTGGCTCTTTCCTGCTTCTGACTTCCCCCGAGCTCAACTGCCCTCAGTCTCCTACCTAAATTTTCTCATAGCCGGTTTGTCCTGCTCTTTGTCCCCTTAGGTCCCCACAAGCTTCTGCTCACTCAATGCTGACCTGTGTTTTCCCAACCTTTGTTCCATTTCATGGAACTAGTTGCCAGTCCCAACTTCCTGGCACTATGATTTGCAGCTTTGCTGCCTTCCACTTAATAACCCCAGCTGTATCTCACTGTTTACCTTTTTCAAGGATCACAGAGAAGAAGTCCTTGGGGAACTGTATGGGAACCTGGACATGCTGTCCTAGGAGTCTAATGTCATTTCTCAGATATTGGGCTTTGCGGGGAAGCAGAGCTGGTGGCTGGTTTCCTGCAAGTGGAAATTTGGGCACACTCGTGAAAGACTACTGAAGAGTCCCAGGCTTGAGGTGACCCTTCCCCCGTTTTCAGGAGACTGCAAATTACAGGTTGTCCATGCCAACATAAAGACCCAGTTGGGAGCAGCCACCTCCCTTCCCCCCCCCTCCCTCCCTCAAATCCCTGTCCCAACGGCTGCTGCCTTCACACCGCTGTCTTTCATGATCCCTGCAATGAGGCTGGGGCGCAACTGCAGGTTGATGTTCCAGATGTTCTTGTACCGGCACAGGACCTGCAGGAGCAGAGGTAGGGGTGGGGAACCAGTGTGTAAGATGGACAGAGTGAAAGCGGCTGATGGAGAAGGAAGGCTGTTAATGGCAACTGCTTAGCTGGAGGCTCTGAGTGCAGAAGAGTAAGGGTTGTGCGGGCACCCTAAACTATTTGGTTTTAAACGGCAAAAGTCTCCACTCCCAGAAATGATCCCATGAACTTTGCTCCGTCCCCAGAAATCGATCCCAGGATCTTTGCTCAGTAGGCGGCTTCATCCTGTTGTGCACTCCGCTCCCCAGAAACTAACGTGGTGAGGGGGCTGAGAGGTGGCTGTGCCGCGGATGTCTCCTGGATTGTCCGGAGTTACCCGTGTTCTTCCAGGCCGCTGTGGGAAGCCACTGCCTCAGGATGAGCCGGCTGGACCTGGAGCCAGCGACCCTATGACCCCCAGCTCTGCAGCGCGGCCTGAGGCCCGTCGGGCAGCGCCAGCAGTTTCTCCGCGCCCGCGCCCGCCCCCGCCCTTCCCTCCGCCCTCGCCCCCACGCGCCGGCCGGGCGGGCCCCCGGGGTCACCTCGAAGCCCAGCCAGGAGTAGGGGGACAGGACGTCGTAGAAGAGCTCCAGGGTCCGCGGCACGGGCCCCATGCTGCAGCCGCTCCGGGCCCAGGGCGCAGCGATCCCGCTCGCTTCCCGGCCTGCCCCGGAGGACCGCCCGGGAGGACCGCCCCGCCCCGCCCCGGAGGACCTCCCCCGCCGCGCAGCCGCGCCAGGAGGGCCGCCCCGGGCCAAGTGTGGCTGGAGGTCGCGGCGGGCGGGCCGGAGGGGGCGGGGCGGGGCGGGGGCCTCGGAGCGTCCCCAGGCCGCGAGCGCTGCCTCCCTCCGCCCTGCGGGCCGGCCCGGGGCCCTAGCGGGGGTTTGAGAGGCCGCCCCGCCCCGCCCCGCCCGCCCCGCCGCGGCCGCAGAGACCTCCGGCCTCCCGGGCCCCGCCGGCTTCCTCCTCTCGCTGAAGAGTGGGCCTAGGGGGGCTGGGCCTAGGGGCGGTGGGCCAGGGGGCGGTGGGCCTAGGGGGCTGGGCCTAGGGGCGGTGGGCCGGGGGGCGGTGGGCCTGGGGGGCGGTGGGCCTGGGGGGCGGTGGGCCTGGGGGGCGGTGGGCCCGGGGGCGGTGGGCCAGGGGGCGGGGGGCCAGGGGGCGGTGGGCCAGGGGGCGGTGGGCCTAGGGGGCGGTGGGCCAGGGGGCGGTGGGCCTGGGGGGCGGTGGGCCTGGGGGGCGGTGGGCCAGGGGGCGGTGGCCAGGGGGCGGTGGGCCTGGGGGGCGGTGGGCCTGGGGGGCGGTGGGCCTGGGGGGCGGTGGGCCAGGGGGGCGGTGGGCCTAGGGGGCGGTGGGCCAGGGGGCGGTGGGCCTGGGGGCGGTGGGCCAGGGGGCGGTGGGCCAGGGGGCGGTGGGCCCAGGGGGCGGTGGGCCAGGGGGGCGGTGGGCCAGGGGGGCGGTGGGCCAGGGGGCGGTGGGCCAGGGGGGCGGTGGGCCAGGGGGGCGGTGGGCCAGGGGGCGGTGGGCCAGGGGGCGGTGGCCAGGGGGCGGTGGGCCAGGGGGCGGTGGGCCAGGGGGCGGTGGGCCAGGGGGCGGTGGGCCAGGGGGCGGTGGCCAGGGGGCGGTGGGCCTGGGGGCGGTGGGCCTGGGGGGCGGTGGGCCTGGGGGGCGGTGGGCCTAGGGGGCGGTGGGCCTGGGGGCGGTGGGCCAGGGGGCGGTGGGCCAGGGGGCGGTGGGCCAGGGGGCGGTGGGCCTGGGGGCGGTGGGCCTGGGGGCGGTGGGCCTGGGGGCGGTGGCCTAGGGGGCGGTTGGGCCAGGGGGCGGTGGCCAGGGGGCGGTGGGCCTGGGGGGCGGTGGGCCTGGGGGGCGGTGGGCCTGGGGGGCGGTGGGCCTAGGGGGCGGTGGGCCAGGGGGCGGTGGGCCAGGGGGCGGTGGGCCAGGGGGCGGTGGGCCTGGGGGCGGTGGGCCTGGGGGCGGTGGGCCTGGGGGCGGTGGGCCTGGGGGCGGTGGGCCTAGGGGGCGGTGGGCCTAGGGGGCGGTGGGCCAGGGGGCGGTGGGCCCGGGGGCGGTGGGCCCGGGGGCGGTGGGCCCGGGGGCGGTGGGCCAGGGGGCGGTGGGCCAGGGGGCGGTGGGCCCGGGGGCGGTGGGCCCGGGGGCGGTGGGCCCGGGGGCGGTGGGCCAGGGGGCGGTGGGCCAGGGGGCGGTGGGCCTAGGGGGCGGTGGGCCTAGGGGGCGGTGGGCCTAGGGGGCGGTGGGCCTAGGGGGCGGTGGCCGCGGGTGCACGGCCTGAGCCTGTGACAGTGGCTCGTGTAGCTGCCCCGTGTGGGTGGTTAGCGTGACTTGGCAGTTGCGGGGACTTTGTGGGGCCCGAGCAGAGCAAGAAGTGTCCACGTGACACTTTCCCCCACTTCTCCGAGCTTAGCCTGGACCGTGTTGGACGATCAGTTCCTGCTCAGAGTGAGTGCAGGACAGGATAAGGAAGGGCCCTGGGGAATGGTGGGCTCCATTTTTCCGTTTGTAGATGGGTCCCATCATCTTACATCGGGATTATATATACCGCGAGGAAATGACTTCTTAAAGTTCCATTGAATTTTATTAAAATTATGTTACTGATTTTATGAATTGGAAAACATCATAAAGATTCCACTCCTCATTTGTATTCATTAGAAAAACAACCCTAAGCCAACAGAATAGAAAGACAGTATAAACATTTACATAGAAGTATGAAATGAAAGGAGGATGCTGTTTTCACCCCCTTGCAGATTGAACTAATTGCTTTGCGATAACTGAAACTGAAAAATTACGCATTTCTCTAGTAATATTAATTTAAAAGTATCCAAGAGCAATTTAGCCCCATAATAATATTTTAAAAGTAAATCATCACTTATTTTTAAAAACCTTAATATCTAGGAATAATTGTAGACTTACAGAAGAGTCGTAAAGATAGTGAAGCAAGTTTCTACATACCTCTCATCCAGCTTTCCCAGTTGGGACACCTTATATAACCATGGTATAATGATCAACACTAAGAAATTAACATCGGTGCATTACTCTTAACTGGATGATGGGCTTTGTTCAGATTTCACCAGTTTTTCCACTATTGTCCTTTTTCTGTTTCAGGATTCATTCCAGGGTACCGCTTAGCATTTAATTCTCGTGTCTCTTTAGTCTCCTATCTGTGTAAGTTTCTTGACTTTTTATTTTGTTTCTTGACCTTGACACTTTTGAGAAGTATTGGTCAGATATTTTGTAGAATGTCCCTCAACTTGGGTTTGATGTTTTTTCTTGTCTACACTGGGATTTGGATTTTTTGAAAGTACACCCTTCAGCTTGAATTGTATCGGGGGTTCCTGATCCTAGCATGACTTATTACACATGATGTTAACTTTGACCATTTGGGCAAAATGGAAAAAACTGTCAAGTTTCTCTACTGTAAAAATCGTTTCCCCCTTTTCATCCTCTGTTCTTTGGAACAAGTCATTAAGTGCAGCCCAGTCTGGAGGTGGGGGTACTGGTTGAGTAGATTAAACACATCTCTTGGAGGGAAAGACATCAAAGAATTTGTGGATATATGTGGAAACCACTATGGTAACCTAGACGCATTCTGAGGGAGATACTTTGAAGCTATAACATTTCCTGTTTCTTCTTAAACTTTCGCCTACCAATTTTATCACTCATTGGTAGAGTTTGCCTGCAGCAATGATTACTGTGGTGTTCTAATGATGTTTTTCTGTTTCTCCTGTTTCTTCTACATTTATTAATTGAAATTTTGAAAGGAGAATTGTTCCTTTTATGTATTTATGTTTGTATTTATTCATTTAATCATTTGTTTATACTGTATGGGCTGATGGATTTTAAGAATCATAGCGTGGTAAAATGTTGATCTGAGTCTCTACATCCTGCCTTCTTACACTATTATTATTATTATTATTTAGATTAGGCCTGTGGGTAATACTAAGTGAGAACAACAAAAAATAGTTATATTTCTTTATATATGCTGAGAGGAATGTCTAGCTACTGACTAGAGTTGTTGGCACAAGAAATAATGACATAAGCCAATTATTTATAGTAGCAAAAATAACTAGTAAAGGAACTAAATATGATGTGGTTATCAAACTTTGGAAGGCGTGGAGACAGGGTGGGATAGCTAAGCCAAATCCTCATCTTTCATGGTCAGTAATATGTCTATATTTGAAACATCCTTGGAGCTTTGGTCATGTAATCTGGCATTAAATATTGGGAACTACAAATACTTTAAGTAAATTGCCTTTCCAAATAAGTAAAAGATGGATTGCTGGATGAATGGCTTTGGGACAACTGGGAGGTTTAAACAAAATGTAACTGGACCCATATGTAACACCTTACGCAAGGAACGTGTCTAGCTCGATCAAATATTTTATGTTAAAGAAAGAAACCACTAAAGTACCCAAGGAACTTATGGGAAAATATTTTTTTTTTTTAAATCTGGGAGTAGATGGAGTGCCTGGGTAGCTCAGTCGATTATGGGTCTGATTTCAGCTCAGGTCATTATCTCACAGTCTTGGGATTGAGCAGCATTGGGCTCCCTGCTCAGCAGAGAGTCTGCTTGTCTCTCTCCTTCTGCCCCTTCCCCAGCTTCTGCTCCCTCTGTCACTCTCCCAAATAAATAGATAAAATCTTAAAAAATAAAATCTGGGAATAGAGGCCACTTTGTTAGCTGTGATACTAAATGCAGAAACCTTAAAAGGTTTATACATTCAAATACATAAAATTAAAAAATTTTGGCAAACTCCAGTAAGTCAGAAAATAACTGGGAAAAATATCTGAGTTCATTTTACAGTCAGAAAGCTAATTAACCTAGTGTAGAAAGAGCTACAAAATCAATAAAGTAAAAGAAGCCCAGTGGAGAAATGGGCCAACGATATGAACAGAACATACACAGAAATGGACATATGAAACATAAAAGATTATGCTTGTATATACTTATAAAAACCGTGAGTCAGGATTACACTATGATATCTTTTTATATATCAAATTGGCAGAGATCAAAAAGTTTGATGACTCAGGGCGTTTGGCAGGAATTTGTAGAAAATCGTTGTCTTATGTAACTGGTGGGAGTATAAATTGGTACGGCCTCTAACAAGAAGAGCAGGTTAGCAATATCTTTCTGTTTTACAAATACACCCTTTGACCTAGCAATTCCATTTTTTTTAAGTATTTTTTTTTTTTAAGATTTTATTTATTTGTTCATAGAGACACAGAGAGAGAGAGAGGCAGAGATACAGGCAGAGGGAGAAGCAGGCTCCACACAGAGAGCCCGACATGGGACTCGATCCAGGGTCTCCAGGATCACACCCTGGGCTGCAGGCGGCGCTAAACCACTGCACCACCGGGGCTGCCCTAGCAATTCCATTTTTAAGAATTTATATTATAAACATGTTTGCCTACATGCAATATGACGTGCTATATAGGGTTATTTATTACATTGTTTATAATAGCAAAAGATTGGAAACTACCTAAATGTTCATTGATGTGGAGCTAATTCAGTTCACCAATATTTATAATATTTTTAAACTTTATTTTTTAAAAAGATTTTATTTATTTATTCATGAGAGACACACAGAGAGAGAGAGATATAGGCAGAGACTATATCTGGGAGAAGCAGGTTCCACGCAGGGAGCCCAATGTGGGACTCGATCCCAGGACTCCAGGACCACGCCCTGGGCCAAAGGCAGGCACTAGACTGCTGAGCCATCTAGGGAACCCCTATTTTTCAACTTTAGAAGCTCTTTAAATATTAATATTCCATGATACCATATATATTAATAAGTGAAAAGCAAGATATAAAACAGTACATGTTATTTGCTGTCTTTTTTTAAGGGTTGCAATACTTTCCAAGTGTGTGGTTTTTAACGGTTGCAATACTTTCCAAGTATGTGGTGTACAGATACACATATGTGCATACTGATATCAGCTGGATGGAGAGAAGAAAAAAACTGGTGAAACTTGTTGCTCTTGGGGAGGGAAGCCAGTGGACTGGGAGAGGGCAAGGTAGATAGTTTTTGTTGGTTGTAACATTTAACACTTTGATTTTTGACCCATTTGAGTATCTTATCTACCCAGGAAAAAAGGCAGGCAGGAAGGAAGAAAAAGTAAGAAAGGTAGGAAAATGCCTTTGGGAACTTGTATTAGCAGAACAGGGAAGGGGATTCCAAGGAGACTGGCTTATCTGATTTATTACCATTTGTGTATTTTACTTTGCTTTAAGGAAAATGTCAGTTGTGAAATGCCACGTAGCAACACATGTGACACAGTTTTAAGGTACAATATTTGCCAAGATGCAACTGAGATGAACATCTGGGTTCTTAAGGCCTGACATTTTCCTAAGGATTTACCAAGGGCTGTGTGAAACCCTGTGTGCTAGGTTTTCCCCTGAATAAATCATGCCGAAGTGCAAGAGAGTGAGGTTGATATTATTATGCTTCTAATCTTGGAAACACTATGCTTTATTAGAAGAGATCAACCTTGGCAAACTGGCATACTTGATATATAAATAATAACCTATTTAGCTGAACATCTCACAGTTCATCAGGACATACCAGTGTGACAACATTGCACACTGAGAACAGCTAGTATGTGCTGTCATTATACCCGTATAAGACACGTAAACATATGGATCAAAACTAAAGAAAATGAAAATAATTCTAGTAGGGATTATACACAGTTTTTCTTTATTTCTTAGACACTCTTTAAGGCTTTGACAATTTCTTTTTTCTTTCTTTATGGAAGAGCTTTGTTGAAGTGTAACTGACATACAATAAACTGCAAATATTTAAAGTATACTATAAATAAATAAATAGATAAATAAATAAGTAAATAAATAAATAAAGTTTTGACATAGGTATGCACCTGTGCAACCATCACCATGATCAAGACAGTGAACGTAGCTGCAAGTTTCCCTGAGACAGTTGGTGAACCCTGCCCTCTGTTCCCAAAACAACCACTGAAAGGCCTTTTGTCACTAGACATGAGTCTGCATTAATCTTTCTGTCACTAGATATTAGTTTGCATATTTCTTTATACATTGAAAACCCTTTCTAAAATAGATTTTATTTATTTATTAGAAAGAGTGAATGTGGGGATCCCTGGGTGGCTCAGCGGTTTACAGCCTTCCTTTGGCCCAGGGCGTGATCTTGGAGTCCCGGGATCAAGTCCCACATCGGGCTCCCTGCATGGAGCCTGCTTCTCCCTCTGCCTGTGTCTCTGCCTCTCTCTCTATGTCTCTCATAAATAAATAAAATCTTTAAAAAAAAAAAAAAAAAGAAAGAGTGAGCCAGTGCACAAGCAGGGGGAGCAGCAGAGGGAGAAGGAGAAGCAGACTCCCTACTGAGCAAGGACCCAGATGGGCTCAATCCCAGGACCTGGAGATCCTGACCTGAGCCAAAGGCAGACGCCCAACCAACTGAGCCGCCCTGGAACACATATATTAAAAAATGTGTATTCCAAAATCCATTTTAGAAGCTGGAGCCATTGTTTCCTAGTGTCACAGGAACACAGTCTCCTGGAGACTAGAGAGAGAATTGACTTATTTACGTAGCAGGGATTGATGTTATGGCTGCCTCCTGTGGAAGGGGAGGGGCAAGGGAAGGAAGGGCACAGTGTGAGGCTGAGGGAGGCACTGGGCTTCATGCTTGGTTCTCAGCCAACCCCACAAGGACTTGTGAAGCTTGGGTGAGCTGACTGGGCCTTTACAGCCCCTCACATGTCAGTCACAGGATCTGGGCTGTCCTGGGAAGGTGGCCTGACTGGGCTGAAGCGTCTCCAGCTGAGGGCTGTCTGCTGGCAGCACTCCATGAGCTGGAGGTCATGTCTGAAGGGGATCTGTGCAAAGCACCACAGTGCCCCTGATATAATAATAATTCTGATGGTTCTCCCATCCTAAGGAGTTCTTTGAAAATAGTACTCGAGAAACAAATTTCACATTTTGGAGAGAAAGGGATATTGCATTTTTTAGAGACTTTTTTGAGATTTTGAAAGGGCACTGGGAGCAATCCTTAATTTCAGGTCTAAAAACATGATCTGTTTACTCATTACTTTACACTTTTCATTCCACGAGTGTAGGAGTTGTCAGCCTCAGCACTGTTAACATATTGGAGTGGATAATTCTTGTGTGTGTGGGTGTCCTGTGCCCTATAGGATGTTTAGCAGCTCCCTGGTCTCTACCCACGAGGTACCAGGAGTACCCCCAATCCTAGTTGTGATAATAAAATATTATGCTAAGTGAATGAAAACAGATGCAAAGAACTCCATAATGTACATTTCCATTTGTATGACATTTTCAGAAAAAACAGCAGATCAGTGGTTTCTTCTGCAGCTGGGAGTGGGAGTGGGAGTGGGGAGTGATTGAAAATTGGCATGAGAGGACTTCCTGAGGTGATGTCTGCAGGATCAGAATCACCCCTGGCTAAGAATCATTGCACTAGTGTTTCTTGGGGGCCCCTTGTGCCCCACATACTATTGTGAGTGCTTGGGGATGGGTATGAACACCATTTATCTTTTGATGTGAGAATCAAAAGAGGTTCAGTTAAAATTGTGTGTGTGTGTGTGTGTGTGTGTGTGTGTGTGTGTGTGTGTTGGAAGTGGGGGGCGTTGGGGCAACAAGAAAGAACCAAACAAATTCCTAGAAAAAGTGACCCTAAATGAAGACTTGAAAGGTAGGGAGAGGTTAGGTAAGTGTTAGACTGGAGAGGGAAGGTAGGTAGATTTACACCCAGAGCCAGTAACAACATAGAAAAGAAAGCTGTCCAGAGTCTCAAGGAACTGAGAGAAGGTCTTTTGGGCAAAGAAGGCAGTGGCCTGAGGAGGTGGCAGGTAGAAGCCAGGTCATGTGACAAGTTTCAAAGTCTCTACTTGAGGGACTTCAAGCTAAGTATGATTTTTATTTAAACTTTTAAAAAAGATTCATTTATTTATTTGTTTGAGAGAGAGTGAGCAAGACTCAATCCCAGGACCCCAGGATCACAACCTGGGCCAAAGGCAGAGGCTCAATCACTGAGTCACTCGGATGCCTCATTAGCCCCGATTCTTAAAACCTATTTTATAGAAGAGCAGTAATCCTCTTGCTTAACTACTCAGATGTCGTGCCTTCTGTGCTGTAGGAAATCATGTAACTACTGTCAGTAATTTACTCATGTGATGCATCACATAACCACAAAAAGTCATTTATACTATTTAGCAAATACATGTAGAGCACACATTGCTTGCTACATGTCAGATACCATTATAAATGCTTTATTAAAATTAACTCATTTCGGGGCACCTGGGTGTTGGCTCAGTCTGTTAAGTGTCTAACTCTTGGTTTCGGCTCAGGCTCAGGTGGTGATCTCAGGGCTGTAAGATAAAGACCCACCTCCTGCTTCACTATCAACCCACCCAGAGTTCGCTTGAGATTCTCCCTCCTTCTCCCTATGCCCCTCCCACTCATGTTCTCGTTCTCTCTTTCTAAAATAAATGAATAGATTAAAAAAATGAACTCATTTTATCATTGTAACAACTCTACAAGGTAGGTGCTATTTTTTAACAGCTCTGTTGAGGTATAATTTACATAGATGGGATTTGCCTATTGTAAGTATACCATTCCAATGATTTATATTATATTTAGAGATTTGTGCAATCATCACCAAAATCCTTCTTGGAATGTTTCCGTTACCTCAGAAAGTCCCTTGGACCATCAGCTTGCAGCTGATGCCACAACCACTCCTACTCCCAGGAAACCACTGATCTGCTGTCTGCTGTCTTTCTCCATAGATTTGCCTTTTCTGGACATTTCATGTAAATAGAATCATATATAGTTTTTTTTTTTTTTTTTTTTTGCATCTGGCTTCATTCAGTTTATATGTTTTTGAGGTCCATCCATGTTGTAGCAGGTATCAGTAGTTTGTTTGTTTTTTTTTTTTTACTTTTTATTGCTGGGTAGCATTTCACACATGTACAGTACCACATTTTGTTTATCTGTTCACCAGTTGATGGGCATTTGGGGTATTGCCAATTGTTGGCCGTTATGAACAGTGCTGCTATGAATATTTGCAGACAAGTCTTGGTATGGACATATGTTTTCACTTCTCTTGGGTAGATAGCTGTGATGGAATTTCTGGGCCTAATGGTACATTTAACTTTTTAAGAAACTGAACCTGTACTCCCCAGTGTCTGTTCAACTATTTTCATGTTGATTCCCATTCTGTTGATGGGGAAACCAGGCTGTGGAGTGATTGACCCCTGTTAGGGGTGGGGGTGATAATTGAACTTGTGTGGTCTGGAGTCGTCTCTGTGACCTTGACACTAGACTTTGGTGGCCACTTCCTGCATTGGAGATTGTTCTCAATTTCAAAAAATGGAACTTGTCTGTTTTCCTTTACCTGATTTTGGTTTCAAACTGCTGGAGAACATGTTGTTCAGCTCTGTCCATGGGAACTGTGCCTGAAGGAATGTGTGTGATGTCCTTTTTCTTCTTTGCTTCCAAGGTCATTCCTTAAGCAGATTTCAGGCTGCTCAAGTATTTTTATTTTTGTGTTTCTTCTGTGAGAAAAATGAACAAACCTAGCAAATGTTTTGCATTTGGGATTTGTAAACTCTCCAGTGACCAAGTCCCCTTTTCTGGACCAAGAACCACCGTCTTACGGCAAAATGACATTCTAGCTACTGAATCAGTGTGTGCCTGCTGGATTTCCTTTTAATGCAGCTGCCACCCTGCAGTGCACTTGCCAATAATAGTTTGTGGGCTGATACTCAAAAGTATCAGTCAGTTGCTCAAAAGACCCTCTGGCTCTTACAGGGAATTACCAACTAATGATTTTTTTAAAAGATTTATTTATTTATTTATATATATTTTTTAAGATTTCATTTATTTATTTATGAGAGACACAGAGAGAGAGGCAGAGACACAGGCAGAGGGAGAAGCAGGCTCCATGCAGGGAGCCCGACTCAGGACTCGATCCCGGGTCTCCAGGGTCACGCCCTGGGCTGAAGGTGGCGTTAAACCGTTGAGCCGCCTGGGCTGCCCTATTTATTTATTTTAGAGAGAGAAAGAGAGCAGGAGAGGGAGGGATGGGCAGAGAGAGAGGGGGAGCATGAGAGAAGCAACCTCCCTGCTAAGCACTGACCCTGACATCATTGATCTGAGCTGAAAGCAGGAGTTTCACAATTAACAGACTGAGCCATCCAGGCGCCCCTATCTCCTCCTGATTTTAAGAGCCAGCCTCATCATCACCCGCTTCTGCTTCCAGGTTCTTATGTGATCAGTTCCCTTAGCATCCTTCCTTTGCTGAAGATTACAAAAAGGAAACAGCTTGCTCTACAACTAATTCTAAACAAATCAATGAGCAGATACGTTTTCAGGCGGGGCATTGTTCTTAAAGAGATAGGAACTACATAGTCATAGCCGAGATTATGGAGAGGTTTTGCCGGGGTTTTTGAGTTCTAGTAATATATTCTTAGGGCCTGGGTGTTTTCCAACTGTAATTACTCTGGGAATGTAACTTATCAAAAATCACACACAATAATAAAAGGCACAGCTGTGATCAGGTGTCAAAATTTTTTTTAAAGATTTATTTATTTATTTATTTATTTTTAGAGGGGGTAATTGTGGGGGGGGGGTTGCAGAGGGAGAGAGAGAGAATCTTGAGCAGACTCCCCACTGAGCTCAGACCTAAACCAAAATCAAGAGTTGGATGCTTAATTGACTGTGCCACCCAGGTGCCCCTCAGGTCCCAAATCTTAAACTCTAAATTATCCTGCCTCCCAACACTCCTATCCTCCAGAATCCCTTTGTGAACTTGCCAGCTAACCTCTCTTCTGGGTTCTTGTGCTACCCCATGCTTTCTCTTACCGTGGCCCTTATCACAGTAGATTGATACCTCCAATCTTCGCTGTATTGTAAGCTTGTGTAAGGAGAGAGGGCTGTGTGTGTGTTTTAACCTCAGGTACAGGGAGAGTTGAATTAAACATTCCCTTCAATACAGAGCTCACTATTATCATACATAGAAGTTTCCACCCTAGCTTTTTGTTTTGTTACTTTTTTCTGATTTTATTTATTTATTTAAGGTTGGGGGGACAGCCCAAGCTGGAGGGAGAGAGAATCTGGAGCAGATTCCACACTGAGCCCAGAGCCGGATGCAAGGGCTCCATCCCACGATACTGAGATCACAATCTGAGCCAAAACCAAGAGTCAGCTACTTAACCGACTGAGCCACCCAGGCACTTCTCACCATAGATTTTTAAGTTTTATTTTTCTCTTCTAGTTCTCCTGCTCATATTATTATGGATAGTAATAGCAACAGTAACACTTAGGGAGCACTGACAGGCATTGTTTAAGCACTTGTATTAACTCAGCTAATCCTCACAACCACATAGAGTACTTGCTATTATTATCTCTTGTTTTTCCAACGAAGAAACTGAGAGGTTAAGGGACTTGCCCAAGGCAACAGAGCCAGTGAGCAGCAGAGCCAGGATTTGAACCCAAGTGGCCTGGCTCTAGCAGCCATATTCTTAACTTACTACATTATGTGCTCTCTCGGATACATGTGCTGTTGTGGTGGATGACGTCTGTGGACATGAATATCACCTCCTCAGACCTGCTGTTTCACATGCAAGATGTTTTTCGTATACACAAGTGGTGCTGGGCTGTGGATCTTGTCATGTTTATTTTGTTGTTGTTCTGCTTATATTTTCTCTTGAAAATATCCACAGAGCTGTTTTGACTTCTAGTGTGCTATATCTGACTGCTGCATGCTCTTCTGCCCTGGGCATCCACCACACCTCAGTGACCCATTCTCCTTGTTTGGTATGCCTTCCACTTGCTACCTCTGCAAACAGTGCTCCAAGGAACATCTTATCTGTGTCTCCTTAATAACCTGTGCGAGAGTTTCTCTTGGTGATGTACGCAGGAGTGAGTGGATCTATCTCAAAGCATATGTGAATATTTTATTTCACCAATATTAACAAATGGTTCTCCAGAATGATGATACAATTTATCACTCCTGCCAGCAGCCCCAGGGTTTTCCTTCACATTCTTGCCAACGCTTGGTAATTTTTGGCTATTCTGATGAATGTGAAATAGTATCTTATCATTTTCAGTTAAAAAAATTTTTTTGAGAGAGACAAAGTGTATATGAGCATGTGTGTGCCAGGATATGGGGTATGTAGGGGCAGACGGAGAGGGAGAGAGGGAATCTTCAAACATATTCCATATTCCATATTCCACTCCGACTTAGGGCTCGACCCTGAGATCATGACCTGAGTTGAAATCAAGAGTCAGAAGCTCAATGGACTGAGCCACCCAGGCGCCACTGTTACTTAATTTGCGTATTTCTGGTTATAAGTGGGAATGTGCACCTCTTCCCTCTGTTGGCCACTCGAGCTTCCTCTGTTTGTATTTATATGTGTACATGTGTGTACGTCAGTTTTCCTTGTACACTCTTCTTAGTGGTCTCCTGTGGCTTCTGGATGTTGTAAATGCCTTCTCCCTGACTGTCATCCCTACCTTTCACTGAATGGAAATCTAATTAGGTTTTGAGCTTCTGGGATCTTATTTAATAAGCCATTCTCTATCGTATAGTGACAAAATTCTGTATTTTCTTAACTTTATCATCTTACCATTCACATTTGGATCTTTTATCCATTTGGATTTTCCTTTGTATAAAGTAAGAGGAAAAGATCCAACTTTATTTTTCTTCAAACAGTGAGCCTCATTCCTAGGACTTATTTTATTTTTTTAAAATATTTTATTTTTTTAACTGGTCTCTACACCCAACAATGGGGCTTGAACCCACAACCCAGAGATCAAGAGTGCATGCCTCACACTGACCTGAGCCAGCTGGTGCCCCCACCATTACTTTTTAATAAATTATCTTTTGCCCATTCACATATGGTTCATTTTTTATCATATCTTAAGTTTCCATGTATAAATGAGTGTATTTTATGCTCATTTGCCCATTATATTAGTTTAACAATAACTTAGCAGTATGCTTTAATATCTGGTAGAGATTAATTATTCAAGGACCTTTATTCTTCTATGTAAGTTTTAACTAAGTTGTTGAGTGCATAAAAAAATTAATATTTGATTTCTGGAAAGATCTAGATTTGTTGATAGGCAAATTCTTTCCTTCTATATAGTTATTTACCCTTATATCCTTATTATCTGGTACAGTATCTCACATATTCAGTAGCTCAGTAAATATTTATAGAACTGAACTATTGTTCGACTGATTTATGTCCCCTTTCAAAGTGACTGGGCAGGAAACAATGTGACGATAATGGATGTCACATTTGAAGCCGTACTGTCTTCCTTTGAGTGAGAGGAGATAGCTGAGGAGAGCAAAGATCAGAGTTGACCCCTTATGTAACAAGGACAACTATGGCTTTTGTTTTGATTCCTATAATGACTAAGTAAGATTAGGCATTTTTTAAAAAAAGATTTTATTTATTTATTCATGAGAGAGAGAGAGAGAGAGAGAGAGAGAGAGAGGCAGAGACACAGGCAGAGGGAGAAACAGGCTCCATGACAGGAGGCTGACGCGGGACTCGATCCCGGGTCTCCAGGATCGTGCCCTGAGCCAAAGGCAGGGGCTAAACTGCTGAGCCACTCAGGGATCCCCAAGATTAGGCATTTTTTTTTTATTGAAAATAGCTTCTGCATTGAGCTTTAGAAGTGGCAGCAAGGGTCATAAGCGTCAATAGCTGGGTTCCTAATGGGCGTTTTAAATTCTTGTTTTTTTTTTAAATTTTTATTTATTTATGATAGTCACACAGAGAGAGAGAGAGAGAGGCAGAGACACAGGCAGAGGGAGAAGCAGGCTCCATGCACCGGGAGCCCGACGTGGGATTCCATCCCGGGTCTCCAGGATCGCGCCCTGGGCCAAAGGCAGGCACCAAACCGCTGCGCCACCCAGGGATCCCCCTAATGGGCGTTTTAAAAGAAAATATGAAACTTAAGCCAGGAGATGAGAGAGGGGAAAGTCTTGTTAGTTAATTCATCTGATCTTGTTACGGACTCCTTGACTGTCCCCTTGCAAATACTCTGTAAGAACAAATCGCGCTACAAGAATGAGGAGGATGCCATCTAGTGGCAGTAACTCCACGTGGCACCATTTGATCTTCTTTCCTGGGTAATAACAGGAAATACGTGAGCGCCTACAGGATGTTAGGAGCTATTGTAGGAGTTGTGCACATTACAGCAAAACCCATGAGACAGAAGTGTTTATTACCACTATTGTAAAGGTGAGGAAATTGAGCCTCAGAGGAGTTAAGCAACTTGCCCAAGGTCACAGAGCTAGTACTATGTTGAAATCTAGACCATGTGGCTATAGCATTGGTATGTTCAGCCTTTCTGTTATTTTGACCTGAGGAAATTGAGTGATGTCCTGGAGTCGGCTACCAGATAGAGAGCACAGACGGTGTGCATCTCTTCCCAACTTCCATTTAATGACGTCGTGATGGTAATTCAAGTTCCATCACAGGGGGAGTATTTACACAATGAAAATCAGAATATTCTACTCATCAGGCCTACTTGCTTGCTTGCTTTCTTCCTCTCTCTCTCTCTCCTTTCTCTCTCCTCCACACTCATCCCCAGAGAACTGGTTTGCCAGCATACACTGGTTAAGGAGGACTGAGAATTCAGACATGACCCTAGGCTTTCTTCAGGAAAGTTGGACAAGAGATTTGGAAAGTAAGTAAAACCTGTTTTTTTTTTTTTTGGGGGGGGGGGAGTGGATAAAGAGATCTTAGGACTTTTCTTCTTGGTTTTATTGGTTTTAAAACAACAGATATTTTATGACTAATGTAGAACTCTTTAAAATGAAGACTTACTAAAGAGTAGTGTAGGGTTGCTCAATAGCTCTATGAGGAAAGAATACAAAACCATTGTACAGTGTGTGTTGCAAATCACACATTAAACATGGCCCAAGAGGGGTACCTGGCTCACTTGATAAAGCATGCAACGCTTTTTTTAAAAAAAGATTTTATTTATTTATTCATGAGAGACACAGAGAGAGAGGCAGAGACACAAGGCAGAGGGAGAAGCAGGCTCCCTACGGGGAGCCTGATGTGGGCCTCGATCCCAGGACCCTGGGATCATGACCTGAGCTGAAGGCAGACGCTCAACCATTGAGCTACCCAGGTGCCTGAGCATGCAATTCTTGATTTTTGGCCCTGAGTTGGAGCTACACTTGGGCACAGAGATTACTTTTAAAAAATGGCCAAAGAAATGAGTTAGGAAAAACAAGCAGAACCACTTCTCAAGGAACTTAAGCTAAATACAGTGGGACGTACTTAAGGATTGTTGAAAGGGCAAAATAGAATTAGAAATTTCAGAGAACACACACCTATGCTAATTTGAAGGGGATCAAATCACAGACTGAGAATGGACATGACATTTAGGGGAAATTTAGAACACACAAAATTTTGTAGGCTAAAGCTCATAGAAATATTTGAATCATATAACACTACTCAGAAGCCTTCTATAGACAATCATGGCAGAAAATTGATAGTTGTTGAGGCTGAGGTACATAAGGGATCACTGTTCTATTTCTCTGCTTTTCTGAATGTATAGTTTTCCATAATTAAAAGAAAACATCCATATCCAAACCATCAGACTTTTCAAATGATTATATTCAGTACAGTGACTATTATAAAGCATCAAAATCTGTCAGGAGAGGTAAGTCTGAGACACAGTATGGAGGGTTTTGCATGCCCATCTGAAGGTCTATAGATAATGGAAGGTAGTGGAGGGTTTTCAGCAGGTAGTATGCACGTGTACACGAGCGTTTGTGTTTGTGTTTTGTGTGAGAAGTTCTAGTCTGTGAATGTCTGCTCCTACAGGAATGATACTGGAGCGAATATCACAGCTGTCATTGAAAGGCAATACTTGGGATCCCTGGGTGGTGCAGCGGTTTGGCGCCTGCCTTTGGCCCAGGGCGCGATCCTGGAGACCCAGGATCGAATCCCACGTCAGGCTCCCGGTGCATGGAGCCTGCTTCTCCCTCTGCCTATGTCTCTGCCTCCCTCTCTCTCTCTCTCTCTCTCTCTCTCTCTCTCTGACTATCATAATTAAATAAAAAAAAATTAAAAAAAAAAAAGAAAGGCAATACTTGAAATCTAGGGGCGCGCCTGGGTGGCTCAGATGGCTAAGTGTCTGTCTTCGGCTCAGGTCATGATCTCAGGGTCCTGAGATCCAGCCCTGCGTTAGGCTCCCTGCTTGGGGCGGGGGGGGAGTCTGCTTCTTCCTCTCCCTCTGCCTCTCCTCTCTGCTCATGCTCTCTTTCTGTGTCTCAAATGAATAAATAAAATCCTTAAAAAAAAAAAAAGAAAAGGAAGATAGTACTTGAAGTCTGAATATAACTTCAGTTATTTGAGTGGTGCTCAGGTGACAAACTGCTCCAGTTTGCCCAAGACAGGGTTTTCTGAGATGTAGGATTTTGGGTTTTAAAACCTCAGTGGTTGGTCACCTTAGTGGTAGAGTGTGGAAATTGTGAGTGAGTTCTTTGTTTAATTAGAGTACTTGATGGTAAGGAAATAGGATAAAGACCAGGCAGCTGAACAGATACAGAAGCCAGGGGTGGAGAGTTTTTAAACAGGTGGTATAGTCTGTATAGTCTGTGTTGCCCCGGGCCATAGAGGACCCAAGAGGGTGGAGACTCAGGCTGTAGAGTGGGTGTTGTGGATGACCTCTTCAGATGAGGACTTGCCAGATATATTCTTCAGTTACTCAGCCTTTGAAAACCAGATTCAAAGCTTACATCACATATAATTAACCAGTGACAAAAATGTAATTGCATTAATACTTTCAGATGTTAGAATACAGATTTAGAAATTAGAGTAACTCATGAAAAGGTAAACTGCAAAGGCAAAGGTATTTTATCATTTAATAATTTGACTAGTTCATAAAAAGATTAAAGCAATCCCCTGAAGTATTTAATTTTTATATTATATATTTTCCTATATTAAATTTCACATGAGGCTGAATAATCAAAATACAAATATAAAACATAAACAAATAGAAAACTTATATACTCCAGAGCAAGTAATTTTAACCTAATAGCTCATCTTATTTAACTGATTAATTGAGTCTATTTGGCATTGGCTATGCTGCAGTGTGAATGAAGTCCTTGGCTAAGGATTTTAGGGACTAGAAAGATCCAATATGATTGGGGTGTCTTTATTTGTCAGAAGGCTGCATCCAACAGCACAGAGATCCCAGGCTGTATAGTCTCTCGGGTTTGTAGTTTGGACTTTGGGTTTATTCACCGAAGTTGGGTAGGAGCATTGCCCTGCTCAGACACACCTCAGCCAGAGACCCGAAAAGTCATATGGCCTTTCCTTTCTTGTACCTCAGTTACTCTATGGCCAGAGCTTACCTTTGACATAATCTACTCCTGTTGATATCTCCAACACTCCATAAGCACAGAGAAAATGCATGCTTCCTTCAGTTCTCCTCCCTGATGCCACTGCCTGTCAGGACCTGCTCAGGTGGCGTGGGGGATCCAGGATCCATGCACTATGAGGGCAGGCAGTTGGGGGTAGCCCAAGGGGAGTGGGGGGGGGGTGGAAATAGGAGTGAAGTCATGTTTCCTCCCATTTCCAACCTCAGCAAAGGACACAAAATCCAGCTCCCCTTCCCTGCCTCCGTAGAGTCCTCCAGGTAGATTTGCAATTGTTCTTTGGGGAGCAGGTGGTGGCTGGGAGGAGGTAGAGAGTGGTTGGAGGGCCCTGTATTTTTTTTTTTTTTAATTCATGAGAGATAGAGGAGGTGGAGGGCAGAGACACAGGCAGAGGGAGAAGCAGGCTCCATGCAAGGAGCCTGACGTGGGACTCGATCCCGGGTCTCCAGGATCACACCCCGGGCTGAAAGTGGTGCTAAACCGCTGAGCCACCTGGGCTGCCCATGGGCCCTGTATTAAACACAACCACAACCTCCAAGGGGGCTAGACTGAGTTTTTCAAGGCATTTTTCTGGGCCTTTGAGTCCAAAGGCAAACAATTTTTTCTCTGTGCATTCATGAATAGAATGTGAATGTCAGGTCCTATTCCACTGAGAAGTAAGATGAACAAGAAACCAGACTAGGATCCTATGAGGTCTCCAGTCTTCAGAGAATCAAATTGCCACCCCCTCCCTGCTAAGCATTCTGTCGCTGTTGTTCCCAGCTGCACTCAGGGCCACCAGCCATAATTTATTATTCAGCGTCTGGTTTGAATAAAACACAGATTTATCTATAGTCTCTGAGGGTTCTAGGCAGGGGATGCAAACAGCAGCTTTCCTTAAGGAGGACTGGACGTGTTGGGACTCTTTTCTCTTTTGCATCCTCTGGTCGTGGTGATTTCTATAGATTCTCAGTGGAATATTCTCTCAGTCCTGATCTTTCCTAACTGGTCCAGTGAGACTGAGAGGGAAGAGTTCTGTCCTGAGTTCCCCTTTTTCTATCCCAGAAAGAAATAAAGCAGAACAAGTTTTAATTTTTTAAAAAAGATTTATTTATTTGAGAGAGAGAGAGAGAGAGAGAGTGCAGGGAGAGGGAGAGAGAAGCCCTAGCCAACTCCAAGCTGAGCATGGAGCCTGACATGGGGTCCGATCTTAAGACCCCAAGATCATGACCTGAACTGAAACCAAGAGTCAGAGGCTTAAGGAACTATGCCACTCTGGAGCCCCAACAATTTCATTTTATTTTAAAATTTATTACATATATATTATATATTATATGTATTATATATATTTATATATATAGGTTCCATGCCCAGCACAGACCCCAACATAGGGCTTGAACTCATGACCCTGAGATCGAGACCTGAACTGAAATCAAGAATTGGCCACTTAACCGACTGATCCACTCAGGCTCCCCCATTTAATTTTCTTTTTGGAAAAATTTTAACTAACTGAACATTTCTGGTTTGAGGTATGTTCCTGATCCCATGGTACATGGACCTCCACTATTGTATTTCCCACTGTGTAAAGAAATGAATTGTTCTTTTCCCTTCTGAGCCCTTGGAGATCGACAGTTTAGCTGTATTAACCTTTGAATGCTCAGCATCTCCTTCAGTGAGCAGCCCTCTCAATACACTTTCATTGAATGAATAAACACGCTCACCTTCTTACGGTGGCTTGTAGTTAGTTACACATGTATGTATTATTTCCTTTGGACCTCAGAACAGCCCTGTGAAGTGGATATTATGAGCATCACTGTTTTTCAGATGGGGAAACTGAGGCCAAACCAGAGTTGGTGACTTTCCAAGATCACCTAAGAGTGAGGACTTGAATCTAGATTTTTGACACCAAAGTCTAGGTTCTTACTATGTGCCACACTAACTCTAGACATTTCCCATCATCGGCTAAAAAAACAACCAAAAGGACACAAAGATATCAACATTGCCTTGCTGGGTCAGCACCCAGGGACCCTCAGCCTGTGTCCAGTCTCACAGTGGGAGTCTGTAGGAGAGTGATCATTTCAGAGCTAGAGACATAGCCCTCCAAATGCTTCTGAGGACCCTGTAGGAATCTGTTTAATGATTTTTACTCCTTGTTACTGACTGAGTAGCTTCACGGTGGTATCTTTGGGGCCCTGTGTCTGTCCTTAACAGCATGGTTGTGGTAGGAGAGAGAGATTAGAGCACTCATTGTTTGTTTCTCACAAAAAAAAAAAAAAAAAATCAAATAAAGGGTTAAGGTGTAGAGATCACCAAGGGGTGGACCAAAGCTGGAGGAATTAAAAGTGGCAGAGATATTTGGAAAGTTGTCATGTTCAAATCATGGCAAAATGATCATGCCAAGTGTCTCTGGTTTAGGTAGCTGGGGTTTGGTGGTGGTTTTTGGTGCCCCCTTGGTCTGGAGAAAGTACCAAGGATGGGATTGTCGACTGTGGCTTGGAGGTCAAATCTGACTCACCACTGCCTGTTTTTGTAGAGCCCACATGCTAAGGTGGCTTTTCACATGTTTAAATGGTTGAAAAAAAAATCAAAAGATATTTTATGATGTGTGAAAATGATATGAAATTGACATTTCTGTGTCTGTAAATAAAATTTTATTAGAGCTCAGCCACGCCTGTTCATGTACGTGTTGTTTTTTGGTGGCTCCTGTGCTTACAACAGAAGAGTTGAGGACTTGTGACAGGGACTGCATGTGGCCCAAGAGCTTAAAATATTGATTGTGTATGGCTCTTGACAGAAAGTTTGCTGGCCCCTGACCTAGTGCCCTACCTTGTTCAAAATCACCAGGGGGTTCAGCCCTGGAATACTAGATGTCTTTCTGATGTTGCCAGAAGGATCCATGGGAGCCAAAAACTTCAGGGCACCCTGGCCTCCCCTCCTTTGCCCTCCTTCCCCTCTCTCCCGCCCCACACCTCTCGGGATAATGAGCTGCTATGGATTGGGATAGGTTTTGCTTCTCTAAAAAAGCCAAACCCTCTGTGCACCTCCAGTCCAGTCCTGGGCCTTTTCACATCTGGCCTGCTCTGAATAGCCTCATTCTATACTCCTGGCCTCTCAGCCTTACATCCCTTCCCTTTAGAACGTTAACAACTATCATTTGCTGAGAGCTTACACTGTGTTTTAATCTTACTCATTTCTTACAGGGATCGATAATCCTAGGAGAGAGGTACTATTAATACTATTCCCATTTTACAGATACAGAAACTGAAGTTCAGAAAGGAACAACAACCTGCAAACACTAGGAAGTAGCAGAGCCCAGACCCAAACTGAAGTCATTGTGACTCCAGGAACTGTGTGGTGAGAAGGGAGGCCAGCTGCCTGAGGTAAGATTTTCCCAGCAGTGATCCACCTTGGAATTCTTTCCTTGGGTCAGGTTCTCTGCTGCTGCCACAATCGAACCCAACCCAAACCCAAGGTATCGTTGATTCTTTGTCTTTTCAACTGTTTGCAAAACCACTTTGCTCTTATTTTCTCCTGACAAAACTGAGAGAGGATAGAACATTTATAAGACACTTTTGCTAAAAAAGAAAATTCAGGAAATTTGCTAAAAAAAAAAAAAAATAGGGATCCCTGGGTGGCACAGCGGTTTGGCGCCTACCTTTGGCCCAGGGCACGATCCTGGAGACCCGGGATCGAATCCCACATCGGGCTCCCGGTGCATGGAGCCTGCTTCTCCTTCTGCCTATGTCTCTGCCTCTCTCTCTGTGTGACTATCACATATAAATAAAAATTAAAAAAAATAATAAGGAAAACCAAATGAGAGACAAATAAGAAACTATAAAAAATCCGGTCCCACCTCAGTGAGGCTGGTTGACCGGCAGGCTTTGCAGACATGGAACACCTGTGCTGTCTGGTAGTCTGAATTGTGAAGGCCCCACCAAGGAATGTTCCTCTAGAAAGCTCTTGGAAGACCTTCTGTTGCTTGTAGGGATCGCCCCCAAGGGCCAAGCAGGAGCTGTAAGTAGAGTGCTTCTCCCAGTGGAGCTTGGCCAAGCACTTGGCACTTTCACACCTTCCCTTTCCAGATCTTCTGCTCTGGCCTTCCACCCCACACCTCTTGTGCTGCCCCAGCCTGCCCCTTCTGGGCCACATCCCAGGCTCTAAAATGCTTCTGTCCTGCTTCCACCAATAGAAGTTTCTAACCACATAACATGTTACCTCCCCTCAAAGGACATGGAGATGAGCATTTTCCTCTGACTTTTGCCTCTGCTCTCCATGGCAACCTGTTCCTGATCTAGCAAAGGGATCCAGAGAGGTCCCCCAGCCTTCCAACACTAAGGACAGGCACCCTGGCTCGTTTATCCTTTCTCCTTCTCCTGCAAACCAAACTTTCTGGGCATGCAAGGAATTTCTGTTCCTCCCACCTCTCTCCTAAGGAGTCTACTTCTGTCCAGAGGGAAAAGGGAGACAGGAGTGAAATGGGGCTCTCAGTGTTTCTCTCTTTCAGTTCTGCCATGATTGCTCCCAATTTCCCCCTTCATTTCTGCTCCCCTCTCCCAATTGAAGACATGTCCTTGATTGAGTGTGTAGTTCCTTTTCCCTTATCCAATAGATGTTTGTGCCCTAGCAGCCCAGAGTAAAGAATGTGTAAGAGAAAAATACGAGAGAATTCCTGCTGAGTCCACTCCCAGAAAAGCAGGAACCACAGTGGAATTAGCAGACACTGAGGGGTTAGGAGGCAAAGATCGTGTGGTATTGTGGGACAGTTTTGTGCTTCTCATATCCCAGCTGTTAGGTTGGCCCTGGCTTCTACTCTAGTTTTCCTTCACTAGGACTCAACCAGGTTTTAGACACCTCGACCTGTACTGGGCCTTCCACACTGGAGACCCATGACAACTGAAGTGCCCCTGCTGCTCCATGTGGTGGATGAATGTCCAGAGTGACTTTGTGGGTAAAGGAACCCATCACACCATAACTTTCAAACCTCTCCCAGGGTATAGGGGTATCATGTAGGGTTTGCAAAGCAGATCCTTTAGGACTTCTGATTTCTGTCTAAGGCCAACCAATGTGAAGATAGAGTGTTCTGGCCCATTATGGAATTTAGGTGGGTTGTACAGAAAGAAAGAAAAAGAAGGAGAGAAGGAAAAGAAGGAAGGAAGGAAGGAAGGAAGGAAGGAAGGAAGGAAGGAAGCAAGGTGGGAGAACTGGAGGGAACTTTATCTGTTTGAAGGTAGGGCAACTACAGTATGGACATCACCATCCTCAAAACTCTTGTTAGCTCTTGGCTGCTTTTGGCTTTTGCAAACAACATAATATTTCTTCATAATGAGCACGGGGAGGGATTATATGGTTTGTTATCTTGGCATTGTTCATAAAAATCATATGGTGGCTCTGAATCAATTTTCTTTTTTTCTGTTTTTCAGTGGTAGGTATGCATGTATTGGGGAAAAGTATATTTCTTTATTCTTTAGGAGCTGGAATGATACTTCAGAATCTGGTTTATCTTATCCTAATAACCAAACCAGCCTTAAATGGTCAGAGAAATAAATGTCAGTTAGGAAAACTGTGGAAAATGTGTATTCTCATGAATATTTTCCCTTCTAGTTTGAATAAATCCTGTGCTGTTGGAACTATACAGAGATGTATGTGAGAGAGAGTGTGTGTGTGTATGCATGTAATTTTTTGCTGTTCACAGATGTAAGGGATTTTCTCAGAAAAATGTGCTTGAGAGTCCAGATGCTCAGCATTTAGTCTTTGTTACTTATCTTACATTTTCATTTGGCAGCCTTGATGCCTCAGTAGTCTTCTTTTCACATTTTCCTCAGTAATTCTGATTTTAAAAACACCAAATACAAGAAACCCCCCAATTCCTAACTTTCTGGTTCCAAGATATCTAGGAGTGGGGTGTGTTATTTTGTCTGTGTGCCCTTTGAGGCAATGCCGATGCCGTCATTCTGAAGAGTGACAGTGAAGTGTGATGTTTTCCTTCTCGAATGTTTACTTACCCTCCTCTTCCCCGCCCCGCCCCCCTGGGGGGCACCTAGCAAAGACAATGACAGAAACAGACGCCCTTGCATTGCCACAGACTTAGGAGCACATCAACATAGACATTCCTTTACTCTGGAATCTATTTTCTTTCTGTGGCTGCACACACCAGTCTTGCCCTCAGCCCTTGTCTCTTTTACCATTTGGAAAAATAAAGCATTCAGTTGACCATATACTTATCCCACTCACCACCCTGTAATTCATGTTTCTCTCCAGAGAGTGTCCTGCAATTGTTGGTCTTTACAAACTCCCCCACTGTTTTCCTCACCTTCTCTGGAAACTTCTGCAATCTGAATGCCACCTGTCACTCTAATAGTATACGTGGCCTCCATTCTTGAAACCTCTGTGGTATCTGATAATTCTGATCAGCCTTTCTTTCTGGAATCCCTTTTCCCTGTAGGTATTACCATTTCTTTCTTTCTTAAAGATTTTATTTATTTATTAATAAGAGACACAGAGAGAGAGAAAGAGAGACACAGGCAGAGGGAGAAGCAGGCTCCATGCAGGGAGCCCGATGTGGGACTCGATCCCGGGTCTCCAGGATCACACCCTGGGCTGAAGGCTGACGCTCAACTGCTGAGCCACTCAGGCGTCCCAGTATTCCCATTTCCTTTCTGCCTCTTGATTGCATACTATGCTTGTCACTAGCCCTCCTGTTTTTTCACTGTGGGTTAGTAGGGTGCCTTAAGTAGGGTGGCCATGTCATTTTTCATCCAGACCAAGATATGCTTGAGAAGTAAAGGATGCTGAGTGACAAGAGGCACAGACTGAAATCATCCTAGGCAAACAGAGATATCTGGCCATCCTCTCCTTCAGGCTCAGGGGAGGAGGATGCAGGGTGGAACACAGGGCACGAGATGAATCAGCATAGATCCAAAAGCTTTCACAAATCCATCTTAGTGTGGCTTAGCTACTTTTGCTTAGAATCTCATGTTAAAAAGTAAGCATCCTATTTGAGAAGGGTCCGGTTACCTGAGGAGAAGTATCAGAGCATGATTCAGGCAGAAAAGATGGATGAGGAGAGAAGTCTAAGTGGAGAAAGGCAGAACTGGTTGAACCAGTCGTGTGGTACTCTGGGTTCCAGTCACAGAGTCTGCTCTTACAGGTGAAGAGGAACATGGTGCTGAAACCTCTTCCAGGCTCTTCTCAGCCCAGGGTTACCCAAGATCAGTAGCACTGAGTGGCCAGCTGGGTAGGCGGCCATGACAATTTTGCACAAAATATTCCAGGAGCTGTTGATGTCAAAGATGTTGGACATGGAAAGAAATAGAGCAACTGCATTGAAAATGTAGAGAATGAGAAAGTAGCTGGTCGCTCTGATGGCCCCAAAGTGAGCCTCCATGCTGGGGTCCCTGCAGCCAGTGGCATTGCTTTCCATGTGTAGTGTGTGTCTCTTGAGAGAGATGATCAGCAGGGTGGCCGAAAGGATGAACGTGATCAGAGGAATGAAGATTCCCAGGTTATAGAGAAGAACCAGGTTGACCACATTGGTCTCAGAGAAGTACTTCTTCTCAGTGGTATTGGAGGAGCAGATAGGGATGGAACTATTTACGTACACATGGAAGATATCTGTAGAGAAAGGAAAGCTGAAGCATAAGGAGATGAACAGTGACAGTCCCAGAAGCCAAGGCATCAGCTCCGTGATTTTCCTCTTCATCATGAAGAACACATGGTGAGCCAAGTTTGTGATTCTCAGACAATAGAAGATGTTGAGCCAGGCAGCAAGCCAGAGGTTGAAATAGTTCAGGAAAATGACAGTGACTTTGAAGAGTATAAACACTGTGTTTTGGTTGTAAGTGACCCGGAACAGTAGACTGTAAATATTCTCCAGCATCATCCAGATCTGCAGTAAGAGCCTGGAAAAGCTGAGCATCAGCAGAATGCAGTCACTGACCGGGAGCCTTTTGCCTCTGGCCCACTTGGCCCCATGGATGATTGTGATGAAGCCATTCCCAACGATGCCAGTGAGGCACTCTATTCCGGGGACCACCAAGGTGAGGATGATTTTAAACCTGGACATGTCTCTATCCGTGGCATCTGTGCTCACTGTGGCTATTCTCTTTGTCCCTGACTTTCAGGTTTCCATGCCAAGGACCAGTACTTGCTCTGTTGCCTTCTGACCCTCACTCAATGTTATTGTAAATACTGCCCCCCACCCCCGTTAATGTTTATTTCATTTTTCTTCATTTGCTTGCCACACGACCACAAGTCAGAGGCTTGAAATGCAAATGATGAAAGGATCTTGTTACTGGCTCTCTCCATTTTTCATAAAGACCCATTTGCCTCTGGCTTGCAGGAGCCTCTTGGGAAAAAATTGAGAGAGGTTCCTACCACAGTATCTTTCTACCTTAACCTTAAACCCATACTCACCTGATGGACAAGAGTCCCAGGTTAGGGATTGTACTGTCTCCATACCTTTGTATTCATCTCACAAGACCTGTTGTTACCTGCTCAGTTGTCTTTAAAAATAGCTCCTTTGATCTGCCTTCTCCTGCTTCCTTTCTTTTCTCCCTTATTTGTGGAGAAATGTTTTTACCTTATGTTTATTAGCACGTTCATGAATAAAATTCCCATCAGCTTGTATCAGAACATTTTTTACTTAGAATCAAGTTTCCTCCACAAAGGTCAGCTATTACAATGTTCTCAAGCACAGAAGAGCCAACATTTGATGCCATTTGGGTTAATTAAGACAAGAGAAACTGCCTTGTGACAGTTTCATTATTTGTGTGTGTATCACCAGTTATAATTTACTGATATGCTTATCAGTGTTTGAACTCTGAAATAGGTAGAATTAGGCCAGGAAAGTGACAGTCTGAACACAGTGCTGAATTTGGGACATGTGACCAAACACTGTTAACTTGAAATTTAATTCCTTACTTCTTCATCCTGACTGTGAAACAGAGTGAACTCTGGCACTTTCAAACAATGTGTGGGTGCCGGAGACTCATTCCTGATCTAAGAATCTGAGTAAGTCAGAATCCGAGATAGGGCCCAGGCATGTTGTGTTTTTAAAAAGCTAAAAGTTCATATTGCTCATAGGCAGATGGAGAACCAAAATCTTAGCTAGAGACTAATGAGTCTTGGGCCAAATCTGACCTGTGGTTATATTTTATCTTGTACAGCCTAACCCTGGACAGCACTAGCCTACCAGTGCTTAATACTTTTTATTGGTCAACATTTAAATTTAGGAGATTGCATATATGCACAAAATTCCTGTCCTTGCAAAATGAGAAGATCGGGCAATATTGGGGCTGCATGGTCAATTGGTTGATGTGGAACAGTGGCTGTGCATTTAAAACAGAGTATGTGTGCACTTTGCAGTTTGTTACAGTATCTACCAACTCCTAGTGTTTTCTTTACCCTGAGGCTTCGTGCTGGTGTGATGGCCTTGTTATAACTTAAAAAAAAAAAAATTTATTTGAGAGAGAGAAGGAGAGCGAGAGAGCATGTGTGAGTGAGAGGGAGCGGCAGAGGGAGAGAGAGAGAGAGAGAATCTCAAGCAGATTCCCCTCTGAGTGCAGAGCCCAAAGCAGGGCTCAATCTCACGACCCTGAGGATGAGGATCTGAGTGGAAATCAAGAGTCAGACACTTCACTGACCAAGCCACCCCAGCACCCCTGCCTTGTTATAACCTTTATATTAGAAGTGCAGAGATGATGAAAATGCATTTACCCACTCCCAAATTAATTTTAATCAAATTAAAGTCAGAGATTTATTTTTATTATAAAATTGCCTTCTATTATTAAATCATATTGGTGCAAAAATAGCACCAGAAAAGGCAATATATTGAAAAATTATGAAAACATTGTTTAGAGAAATTAAAGCTCATGTCAACACAAAGACTTGTACAAGAGTGTTCATAGCAGCTTTACTCACAATGGCCAGAAACAAGAAACAATAAGATTACTTGACATGTTCTACACATCCGGCGAGAACCAATTTCAGTTACTTCTACAAATAAAGAGTGATATTGGGATGCCAGAGTGGTTCATTTGGCTAAGCGTTGGACTATTGATTTCAGCTCAAGTCATAATCTCAGGGTTGTGAGATCAAGCCCAGCATTGGCCTCTGTGCTCAGTGGGGAGTCTGCTTGGGATTCTCTCCTTCTCTCTTCTTCTGCCCCTACCCTAGCTCTTGTTCTCTCTATATATAATAAAGAAATAAATCTTAAAAAAATAATAGAGTGTAGTGTTTATCCTCAGTTTTCACTAATTCCAGTGCACCAAACTCATCTATTTGTGTGTTTTGTTTCAATTTACATAAGTTCGTGATACATATCTCCCTAAATTCCTTGCACATAATTGATTTCTGCTGTTCTGGTACCTTCTTCTATTGGATTTCGTTCACGTTTTTCTCTGATCTTAATAGGACAGAGCAGTGGGGGCTGGTGAACAGGTGCCATATTAATAGGGATGTGGGGCCAATTCATTTTTTAGTCTGTAAATCATTTCTCATTTGGAGAGCTAGAATGGAATCTCCTTTATTTTAGGGAAACTCTCATGGGAGAACCAAAGACCAAAGGTTTCATATATTTGGCTGTTGGGTTCAAAAGGTTTGGTACAGGTGTTGGATAGGTCCGTTTTGGAAGAATATGTGATAAGGGGAACCATTTCCTCTCACTTCTCTCTCAAGCACTGCCATGTAGACTAGGAAGGTTTCCTAGTTGGGGAGGGATGAGAAGTGCAGGGAAGAGTTGGAGAAGGTGAGTATCTCTGTGAAAGGGATCCCATATCCTGCCTTGCATAGGGCATACCACAGGGCTGCATGGGGTAGCAGAGGCAGAGGGGCTGCAGGATTGCTCCTGAGTCTCCCAAAGTACACTTGAGACAGCCGCTAAGCCTTCCTTGGGTTCACACAAAGGGTTTAGAAATTTGTTGAGGGGGTAGGGTTAGTGAATTCCAAAGGGGTGTAGTGGTTAGCCAGGAGGCTTTGCAAGCTTGGGTTTGGATGAAGCCGATGCAAGAGGAATGGCCATGGAAGAGGCTCCCCACCCCTCACCTCTCACGAAGTCTATTTGATGCCCACAGAACATAGATGTCACCTCCTGGAAGACAGGAAGGAGAAATCCTGAGAAAATCTTGTAATCAGAGTGTTTAAACCTAGTATGACTGAGAAAACACTGAAGTATGATTGGTTTATAAAGTGGTGTGAACTCACTGAGCAGGATAAACACAACCAAGATTCTTTCCTTAAATCATAGTTTCCAGCTCTGTACTGCTGACACTCCTTTCCCATCCTGAAGTGACATCTTGGGCAGATTTCATCTTTTCTAGTCTTTTTTGGTTACTAATATTTAATCCAGTTTGGTTTCATGTGTGGGTTAAACCTTTACCATCTTCCTTTTCCCCAAGCACAGTTTGAGTTGAGACCCTATCTGCTTGGGTCGGAGGGGGACCTGATGGGTCTGGGACACCTATCTCTTCTTCCAGGGTGCTGCTGTGGGAGAAGCAACAGATTTTTTTTAAAAAATCTCTTTATTTTACTGGCTGCTGCAGTAAATGTGTCCTCTTGTGGTTGCTGCTGCTGCCCTGACACCTTCGGGCCATATGTGGCTCTGGAGGCCAGGCATCAAGTACTGGCTGTCTCCTGAGGAGCACGTGGGAGCTCTAGAGGGCTCTGCAGCAGTACTGGAGTCAGTTCTTACAAGTTCCAGTCACCCTTCCCTCCTGTTTTGTTGAGTCTAGGCATAGATGGCGGGCTGCCACTAGTTACAGTAGAGCTGGCATCGTCACTTCTTGGTAAGGTTGGCGAGTCAGTATTTAGCCCTTGTTGTTGGCTGCTTGCTTTAGATCTATCCTTCTCAACCTGGTGCATATACCAGAATTGCCTGCATTCACATTGCAGGGCTTTAAAAAACATCTGTACCCACGTCCCTTCCTCAAAGAGCCCCAGTATTGTTCTGGAGAAAAGCTAAGCAATGGCATGTCCAAAGCTCCCCATTGCAATTGCAGTGGCAGCAGGGCAAGGGGTGCTTACCCACCTGGTTTATGGTATGGGCTCCAGGGCCAATTCTGGGACAATAGGAACCCTGCCACTCAATGTCCTCATTGGAAGTGACTGAATGACTTCCTGGACAAGACTGAGGACATGTTCTTCCACCAGGTGGAGGGGGTCAGATCCAGGGGCTGAATTACAGGGAACAGTTATAATGTTTTACAAAACTGAGTTTTTGCCTTGTGAGAGTCACTTCTACTGGATGGTGTTAGAAAAGCAAATATTTCTCACATCTCTATGACAAGGAGGAAAAGGAACATAGATGTAGAGAGTCATAGGTTTCCAGTTTATAAACTAGACCTCTCCTATGTGCTTATTTGGCAAAGGATGTAATGTATGAAAACAGCCGTTATGAAACCAACCAGAAATTTCACCAAAGAAGACATAGACATGGCCAACAAGCACATGAGGAAATGCTCCGCATCACTGGCCATCAGGGAAATACAACTCAAAACCACAATGAGATCCCACCTCACACCAGTGAGAATGGTGAACACTAACAAGACAGGAAACCACAAATGTTGGAGAGGATGTGGAGAAAGGGGAACCCTCCTGCACTGTTGGTGGGAATGTGAACTGGTGCAGCCACTCTGGAAAACTGTGTGGAGGCTCCTCAAAGAGTTAAAAATAGACCTGCCCTAGGACCCAGCAATTGCACTGCTGAGATTTACCCCAAAGATACAGATACAGTGAAACGTTGGGACACCCACACCCCAGTGTTTCTAGCAGCAATGTCCACAATAGCCAAACTGTGGAAGGAGCCTCGGTGTCCTTTGACAAATGAATGGATGAAGAAGATGTGGTCTATGTATACAATGGAATATTCCTCAGCCATCAGAAAGGACAAATACCCACCATTTCGATGCAGATGGAACTGGAGGGTATTATGCTGAGTGAAGTAAGTCAATTGGAGATGGACAATCATCATATGGTTTAACTCATATGGGGAATATAAAAATAGTGAAAAGGATTATAAGGGAACAGAGGGAAAATGAGTGGGAAAAATTAGGATGACTAAACATGAGAGACTTCTAACTCTGGGAAACAAACAAAGGGTAGTGGAAGGGGAGGCAGGCAAGGGGATGGGATGACTGGGTGACGGGCAGTGAGGAGGGCACTTGATGGGATGAGCACTGGGTGTTTTATGTTGGCAAATCAAACTTCAATAAGAAAAAAAAAAAGAGAGAAAAAACAGAAACCAATCACCATAAGAACAAAGACCAGGGATGTGGGAGACATGTGACCAAATCCTAATGAACTGCAAAGAGAACAGAAAAGTCAACAAGATTTGTTTGGATTGTTAATAGAATAAGCAGTTCTGTATTAAAGTGAAAAATCCACCCAGGACATGACATTCTTCACATATTGCAAGTTGTAAAAAAGTGTCTATTGAATGTGGTGGAAATGTGGGTCCTGAAACAAGATAGAAGCACGTGCAAATATAAGTGTAACCAGAGACACTGTTGCTCAATGCACTAGAAATGTGGCAAGGAAATTAAAAGGAAAATTGTGTGAAGGAAGTCTTAAACATTGTGACATTTGCTTTTGCAGCTGATGAGGGTACATATTTAGTAATACTTAGATGTAATAATTAGCTCTATTTATTCGCTGTGGGTTTGAGAATTTTTATACGACTGAAAATATTTTAGACAGTGTGCCCATGACAGGCACAACACAAGGAAGTAATTAAGAAATTCATTTTTGTAACAGAGGAAACTTTCAAACAATTTCATGTGGATGATGTTCCTGGGATAGATGGGGTGCTAATATTGGACTTGCAGTAAAATTTAAGTTCCCTTTGGCAAGTCATGCAAGGACACAACTTCACCTCTACTCATTTGCACTTTTCAGCAGGAACTGCTTTCTTCTGGAAGTTATAAATGGACCCATCATGGACACAGCTTACCACCTGTAAGCTGCATCTCCCCTGGGGCTTGGGCCACGGAGCGTGGCAGGCACCATTGGATGAGTGGGACACAAAGCACAGCAGTCTGCTCACTGCACGTAGGTGGGGAGGCTCAGCCAGCGCTGAAGCTAAGGAGAGGTGTACAGCTGTTGAAATGAGTTCATGCCTCATCACTTGGGAAAGAAAATCTCTGCTTATGCTAAGCAGCAAAGATTGTTATCACATAATTGGCCTTTTGGGGTGGCAAACACTTTGAATGCCCTGCAAAGGCATTCACCTTAGCTATAAAACACTATGGAGAAAGATATCTGGCCTAGTGTTATTTGGTCATCTTTTCTGTGCTAGAATTAGTTCTAGAACTCTAACTGATGGTCTGAGCCCCTGGTGGAAATTCTGTTAGGCCAAATGCTGACTTTACCAAGTGGCTTATTGATCCCAGCTCTGTGAAGGTGACCTCCCCCTGCCCAGTGCCCCTTCATGTCTTCATACTTACAGTGTGGAAGGTAATCTGCAGTGTGATACAAGGCTGAATATTGAGCACGGTGGCACCCAAACTCCTGCAACTGTCAGAACAATTGTGCAATGATTGTTAAAAATCTTTGAAAATGCCTACATTTGTAAACACCTCTTCTCAATTATTAAAGGAAAACTAAGTATCACTTCCTAGTCAAGGCTACCAGTCAAGGCTGAATTCTGTGTTCTTGTTGAACTTGGTACAAGATTTAGCAGTGACAGGCTAAAGAAAAAAAAAATCACTGATTTCTTGTTCCAAAACAGAGTCAACAAGTTGTGAAATAAAATGGTAAAATGGTCAGAGTAAAATATTTCTATTTTATCTGTCCTCCCCTCAATTTTGAATCTAAGTTACAATTGTCAATATCATACAAGCATGTGTTACATGGTATGGTTGTCATCATAGTTCAGAAAAATAAAGTTTGATTATGCTCCTGGCACTTGGTTTTTGTTTTTCTTACCTCTTCCATGATCACCCATAGACTTTTCTGTCCCTGGCTTCTTTAGAACCTGGAGTTTTCAGTGACCTCTTTAATGCGTGTCTTGTGTGGGCAGTTAATGTGGGGGCTCTAAAGTTTAGCGGACAGGTTTCACCTAAGGTTAGGAGCCTGGGAATCCTTGGAAAATAGGGCAATTACTGAATTTGTCCACTAGTGGGCGGGCATGCACTTTCTTTCTAAATAAGAGCTTCTGGAAAACCTTTGACAACCTTTTCTATTTTAGGCAGTTGGCTAAGAGTTTTACCTACCCACTTTTAGGGAGACCTCTGAATATTTATACTCAGGGTCAGAGTTATAGTCATGGACAGACAGTTTTCATGAGGAAACCCATATTATCTCTTAATAAAGCCTCTGTTTTTGTTAATATTTATTTTTTATTTTTTTATTTTTTTAATAATAAATTTATTTTTTATTGGTGTTCAATTTGCCAACATACAGAATAACACCCAGTGCTCATCCCGTCAAGTGCCCCCCTCAGTGTCCGCCACGCAGTCACCCCCCCCACCTCCCCTTCCACCACCCCTAGTTCGTTTCCTAGAGTTAGGAGTCTTCGTGTTCTGTCTCCCTTTCTGATATTTCCTACCCATTTCTTCTCCCTTCCCCTCTATTCCCTTTCACTATTATTTATTATTTTTAAAAGGTAAACTGCAAATAAAAACCATATCCCTTAAATAGACAAACTTTAGTTGACTACAGAACCTGTTTCTAAGGATGCCAGAACATCAGAATACTAGACTACCAGTACCTCAAGTGACCCGAGAGCTGGTGTTGGGGATGAGAGAATGGAGGCTTTAAGCAGGGAAGAGGATTATCTAGGGCCACTTACCTGTTGAGCTCATTACTGGAATATCAGGTAATGCATCTTGGGTGGTCCCTTTACACTTGCCTTTGGATTTCTATTAACTTCTCTGGAGTTGCTCTCTGTTCTAATGGGTAGTTACTTACCTAATTAGGTTCTTTTTATCCAATCCAGAAAATGGTGATGAAAGCTTAGGCACAGTGCTCACCAACCTTTTATTTTTTTTCCTCCCTAAATGAGTTCCTGCATTTAGGAGGTATCCATCCACACAATGACCATTGTTTCTAAACAAAACTGGAATCTCATTCTTTCAACAAATACATAAGTATCTATCATGTCCATGACACTAGAGATAAACAGTAAACAGACAAATTCCTGTCTTCTTGAATTTTACCCTTTAGTTTTGCTGGGCAGGGGGTTGGGCGGTGTGGGAGGGGAAGGAGGAGAGAAGGAGGGGAGTGAGAGTTTGAGAAGAGCAGAGAGTAAACTAGTAAATGATATAATCTCAGATGATAACTACCATAAAAAAGTAAAGAATTGATTTTCAGCAAGGGTGCCAAGACTATTTAATGGGGGTGGGGGAAAATAGTCCGTTCAAAACCGAACACCTGCAACTGAATATCTCCATGCCAAGAGTGAAGTTAGACTTCATGCCACATACAAAAATGAACTCAAAATGGATCAAGACTGAAATGTGAGAAATGAAGCTATTAAAGTCTTAGAAGAAACTAGAAGTTTAAATCATTGTGCCCTTGGACTATGCAGTAGCTTCCCAAATGTGACAGTTAAAGCATAAGCAATGAAACAATGGAGAAATTGGACTTCACCAAAATTAGAAACTTTTGTGATTCAACAGGTATTATCAAGAAAGTGAACAGATACATCACATAACAGTAGAAAAATATTTGCAAACTCTATATCTGATAAGAGTGTAGTATCCAGAAAGAACAGTTACAACTCAACAATAAAGAGACAGCCTAATTTAAAAAGTAGGCAAAGGATTTGAATAGACAGTTTTCCAAAGACTATACAAATGGTCAATAAACTCATGAAAAAGCATTCAGAACCATTAGTCATTAGGGAAATGAAGATTAAAGTACAATGAGATAACCACATCATACCTACTAGGATGGCAAAGCTAAAAGCAATTATAAGTGTTGAAAAGGATGAGGATAAAATGAAAATGTTGTAGCTACTGTAAAAAACAGTTCAGCAGTTCCTCAAAAAGTTAAACAGAGGTACTATATGATTTATCAATTCTACTAAGGGAGATAAGACAATTGATAGCATAGATCCATGCAAAAACTTAAACATGAATGTTTATAGCAACATTATTCATGATAGCTGAAAAGGAGAAACACCCAAATATCTGATGAGTGGATTAAAAATGTGGTATATCCTTTTAATGGAATATTATTTAGCCATGAAAAAGGAATGAAGTACTCATATATTCTATATCTAGGATAAACGTTGAAAATATTTATGCTAAGTGAAAGAAGCCAGATGCACACAAAGGGCCACATAGTACATGATTCCACTTATATGAAATGTCCAGAATAGGCCAAATCAGAGATAGAAAATAGGTTTGTGGTTGACGGGGACTAGGAAGGGAGAAATTGGGAAGAAACATGAAAGAAACAGGATTTCCTTTTGGGGTGATGAAAGTGTTCCAGAATTAGACAGTGGTGATGGCTTCATAACTCTTGTAAATATACTAAAACCCACTGAGTTATATACTTAAAAGGATGAATTTTATAGCATGGGATTACCTCACAATAAAAATAAAGTAGGGTAATTAGAGAAAGTGGGCAGGGGTGGTGGTGGGTTATTTAAACACTGTGATGAGAGAAGCTTTCAATAGAAAAATCAACATTTGAGCAGAATATTTGAATCAATGAATGAATGGATGAAGCACACAAACCCCACTCAGCTCCCTGTTCGCTCTTCTTTTGTTTGAGTATATCCTTGCTCTGATTCATATGATATTAAGGTATCTCTACTCTAGTGCTATAAATTTGTTGTAACGGACACATTCAGAATATGAAAGTCATTATTTCATTAAGCAGGCTTAATGAGAATGCTTACGTACAATGCTTCCCTGCAGAATTACCAGGGAAACCTCAAAGCCCTAATAATGCCATAAACATCTTTCAGAAGGTGCTTAACAGGATGTTAAGTGAAGGTCTTAAAGTGTTGGCTAAGCCCTCCAAGTGGAATACACTTAGTGGTAAGTGACCACATAATCTAGAGACAGAATCCTTAATTCATCTTCTGTCTCCAACCAACATTAGAGAGGATCCTTCAAAGGGAATTTTGTAAGAGGAGATCATGCTTCTTTCCTGTATGTCTCTCTAGAATACTGTCCTCCCCTTCCCCAACAAAGACAAAGGAGGTTGGGAGGTTCTAGGGCATTACGGGTAGAATCAAGACACTTGGAAGAAAGGGAGACTAGCATCTTACTCATCCACCTGCCCTTGTTGCTATCAGAGCAGATGGCAAGAACATTCTTAAAGAGCCTCACCTGGATCTCCTGGAGCTGAATTTCTCAACCTCAGTGCTACTGATCTGTTGGGTGGATAAATCTTTACTGTGAAAGGCTATTCTGCGTATTGCAGGATGCTCAGCACCATTCCTGGCCTCCTCCCACTAGATGCTAGTAGCGTCTCCCCACCTCCCACATTTGTGGTAACCTAAAATATCTCCAGGTAGGGCTAAATGTTCCCTAAGAGGCAAAACTACCCCTGGTTGAGAACCCCTGCCTCAGTTTTAGAAGGCAGAAGCAGTCTAGAGATTGATGCTTGACTCCTGCCTGGTGAAGCTGGAAGGGAAGAGGCTGCCTACCATTGGGGTTAATGGCAGAGCACAGAGAACTGTTGGGCAGTGTAGGTGCTTCCTGGCTGCCAGTGTTTGGTGGCACAAAAAAAGGGTGATGCTTTCCCCTTAGGCACATGCTGTGGAAGTGAATCAGGCTCAAGCTATTTTGAAAGGACCCTCCTGGAGGTGGGGGCTGTGCTGCCCATCGGACAGGAGAGAGATGACAAAGAGTTCATTGCCAGCTTTAGATCAGGGTTTTCAACCTTGACACTACTGACGCTTTGGGCTTGATACTTCTTTGTTGTAGGAGCCTGTCCTGTGCATTGTAGGATAGTTGGCATCCTACCTTTTTTTTTTTTTTCAGAAGAAGTGAATGAGGACCTCTTTATTTCCAATGCAATAGAAATGCAAAGAGGAGGAAATCAATGCAAACCAGTATGTCTTGGATCAGCACATTTTAAAACAAAATGTACCTTTGTATCTAAAAATCTGAGAGCCATGAATATTTAACAGAGAGAGAAAAGAATGATTTTGTCAGCGTGTAAAGCAAGTCCCAGGGAAGCTTAAATTCTGCTGTCTTCTATCCACCTGCTAGATGCCATTGGCATTCCTCCCAGTCGTGACATCTAAAATATCTCCAGACATTATCAAATGTCCCCCAGAGGGGGTGTCAAAAATTGACCCTGGTTGAGAAGTAATCCCATAAAGAGTCCCCAAAATCATCATATTAGTGTCCTATTGCTGTTGTAATAGATTACCAAAAACATAGTGGTTTAAAACAACACATTTTTTGGTCTCACAGTTCTGGAGGTCAGAAGTCCAACCTGACTCTCACTGGGCTAATATTAGGGTGTCAGCAGGTCTGGATTCTTTCTTGGAGTTCTTTTTTTTTTTTTTTTTAAAGATTTTATTTATTCACAAGAGACACAGAGAGAGGAAGAGACATAGGCAGAGGGAGAAGCAGGCTCCATGCAGGGAGCCTGATGTGGGATTCGATCCTGGATCCCAGGATCACGCCCTGAGCGAAAGGCAGACGCTCAACCTCTGAGCCACTCAAGCATCCCCTCTTTCTTGGAGTTCTGGTAGAGAATTCCTTTCCTTGCCAGCTTTTCAATGCCACCTTCGTTCCTGGCTCCCTATTCCTGGCCAGCAGTGACATCATACCTTCTCTGACTCTGACCCTCCTGCCTCCCTCTGATAAAGATCCTTATGATTACATTGGCCCACCTGGATAGTCCAGGGTCATCTTCCCATCTGGAAGTTCTAAACTTCATCACACCTGTCAGGTCCCTTTTATCATGGAAGATAACGTATTCACAGGTTTCACAGATTAGTATATGGACATCTTTGGGGAGGGCATTCTCTGTACCACAGTCAGTCTTTGGGCTCATGCCAACCAGAGGACACTAAGTAGATGGATGTACCAGCACTAGTTAAGTAAGATCCTATGCTTTCTACTTGCTTCTCCTCCTGCCTCTTCCCAGGATCTGGAAGCACTGAACAAGTGAGAAAAGAAGGTGAGAAAAAGAAATCTCACCCTACCCCTCCCCATTGCTGGAACCAAATGTGGAGGTGTGCTCAGGCCTAGCTGGAAGAGACCTTGAAATCATTTGGAAGATAATGGTTTTGATTACAGTGGGATGGGACTTTTTTTTTCTTTTAATGCTATTTTAATTCCCCACTTGTCTGGTATGCCACAGGCTCTAGCTGGAAGGTTACTCATGGCTAGAAGAGAGGCTGTTAATCAGTAAAACTGAAGGCAGTGATGGGGAGAGAAAAAGTTACTGCTCGTGGTCCCTCATAGATCCCAGCTTATTGAATAAACCTGGTACAAGCAGGTTTTAGAGGAGAGAGGATTTCAGAATTCTATCACATCACCCCATGACTAGGAAGGAAGGCTCTCTCTCTAAGAAGAGAGAGATGGCAGCGTTGAGTGTGTCTGCATCCAGAGGCCAAGAGATGTGGCGACCTCAGAAAACCCATGATTCTCCCAGGAACATCAGATGATCTTGCTCTTGCCTGGAAATTTGGGGAGAGAGGTAGAGGAAGGAGAGAAAAGAATGGGAAAAAGGTAGATAGACCTGGGCTGATAACTACCAACATTCATGTGGGTAAAAGCAAGCAGACAGTGTTTCAAATCTGTGCTGGCAGGTGAAGCTGGGGCATATGGCCCCTGCATGGAGAGAGATGCAGCTTGCAGCTCCGTGGCTCTGAGTCAGACTTCAAAGTGCTTCCCAACGTGTCAGTGTAGGGCCTGCCTGAACCCTAAAACTATAACTGGAAAACTTTCATGGGTTTCTTGAGGACACCAATTAGATATCCAAAACCAAGTCTTACCCCTCATGGCTAGATGAGCCTGCTTCCTTCTCTTCTGGGACCAGAAACACAGAAGAATAGGCTACACACAAAGATTTAAAACTCCAAGTGGGGGTGGCCTGGTGGCTCAGTGGTTTAGCGCCGCCTTCAGCCCAGGGCGTGATCCTGGAGACCCAGGATTGAGTCCTATGTTGGGCTACCTGCATGGAGCCTGCTTCTCCCTCTACCTCTCTCTCTCTCTCTCTGTCTCTCATGAATAAGTAAATAAAATCTTTAAAAAAAAAAAAACAAAACTGTGAGTGGCAATCAGGCTAATACCAAAATTATCTCTAGTTTTTATTATTGTGGTGTATTCATATATAATTATAATGACCATTTAAAAAATACAACAATGAGAAATATACTCTATCAAGGGGGTGAAAAATAATTTTGGGGGGCACCAAATTATGAAGCACCAAAAATGGATGTGTGGTTTTTCTAAAAAGATTTATTTATTTATTTATTTATTTTAGAGAGAGAGAGAGAGAGCGAGAGAGAGCGCATGAGTGTGCACATGCTAGTGAGGGGAGGAGCAGAGGGAGAGGGAATGCATTTCAAGCAGGCTCTACACTCAGCATGGAGCCCAAAGCATGTCTCCATCTCAAGACCCTGAGATCATGACCTGAGCTGAAACCAAGAGTGGAATGATTGGCTGAGCTGCCCAGGTGCCCCTTCATATGTGTTTTGTGCAGGAAAAGAGTCATTGAAGTGTCTGAGTGGAGTGGACTTGTCAAGGAAAGTGGAGCAGGTAGTGAAGGTAATGCAGTAAAGCAATAAAGCAAAGAAAACTTTGTGTTTTCCACATCAGTACTGGACCTCGGAAAGTTATAAAGTAGGAGAAGAGGGGGCGCCTGGATAGCTCATTTGGTTGGGCCTCTGTCTTCAGCTCACGTCATGATTTTGGGGTCCTGGGATCAAGTCCCCCATCAAGCTCCCTACTCAGTGGGGAGCCTGCTTCTCTCTCTGCCCCTCCCCCTGCTTATCCCTCTCTCTCTGGAAATTTAAATAAATAAATAAATAAATAAATAAATAAATAAATAAATATCTTAAAAAAAAAAAAAAAAGGGCAGGAGAAGAGGGCCAACCCCTAAACAGAGCTTCAGGTCCAGAGAGAGGAACCCTACTCATGGCTGACATGAGGAGATATGGGTAGGGGAAGGGCCTTAAGCAGAATTCACTTTTCTCTAGATTCTAAATAGGAATGAACTTTTAAAACTCTACTGCAGGTGCACAGCACATTTTGGAAGTAGGATGTTGTTTATGTGCTTACCTCATGCTGTCTTCATGCCCAAAGTCTTACCCCAGGATTGTCTGGCAACAAAGAGACCCTGGATCTTTTTTTTTTTTTTTTTTTTTTAACTCTTCTACCTGGGCAGAAATACCCAACTGAAGCTGGAGTCTGTCTCTCCCCATGCATTTGTAGCCACCTACCTGAGAACAAGTGCTTTTACTTTTAAGTTGAATGTAGTAAAGTCTCATTTTCTAAATTAAAGAGATTGTACTTGGCCACATATGAGGCTCTCCATAAGTGATTTGTTGAGGGAAGGAAGGTGGAAAGGTAGAAGGAAGGAATATTGGAAGGAAGGGAGGAAGGAAGAAGGAAAACAGGGAGGGAGGGAAAGAAGGAAGGAGGGAAGGAAAGAAATAGGAAAGGAGAGAGGGAGGGAGAGAGGAAGGGAGAGATGGGAAGAAGGAGGGAGGGATAGGTGGAAGAACAGAAGGAGAGGGGAAATGAAAACTTGCCTTTCTGTGTGTGTGCTTGTGTGCCTTGTCACATGGATTTGCTTCCAGAAGCAGCAGAGGAGATTATGGAGAAGGTTAGCCCTGGGAAGGGAACTCCAAGGCTTTGGGTTGTAACAGAAAAAGCTGGGAGGCTACTTTGGTGCCAGGTCTTTAAAGTGTGTGGTGGGAGAAATGGAGCTATCCTTATTCTGGGAATGAGGCTGAGAAATGCTGCTGTGACCTGTGAGCTCTTGGATCCTGATGATGCAGATCTTCTCCCAGAGTTGCCAAATCACCTATCTCTGGGGGCATAAATACAGTAAAACCCAAGGAGCCTGTGCCTTCTTCATTTTTTCCCTTGCCTTAAGGTCACTTTCTTTATCCTCCCCCTGGACGCTTGCTTTTCCCTGTTGGTATGCTGGGCGTTAACCTTGCGCTTGGCACTTGCTTTTTTTTTGTTTGTTTGTTTGTTTTGTGTTTTTTTTTTTTTTTTGAGAGGGTGGTTGTCTATATCCTCTGATCCCCAGAAAAGTTTGTTTTGCTCTCATTTCACAAATACCTTTGGTCCCATAGTGTGATTTTGAAATGTGTCTGTTCTAATGTGGCCAGAACTTGGGACAGGTGTAAACAAGAGATGTGGCAAATATTAAATGCAAAGAATCTAGGTGCAAAGTGGGTGTTGATCAATATTTGTCAATCTTGAAAACGGTTAAATGCTTCTTCTTTACTTTTGGCCTTTCTTTGTCCTTAATGCTGTCTTCATTTGTTCTCCCATCAAGACCCCAAGCCTTTGATCCCCGTGACCAAGGGGAATGTTTTTTATACTGAAAAGAGTAAGCCACTACATTTCTGAGGAAGGGTGGCATCTTCTGGGTGATCCCTAAAGAATGCAGAGCCACCTCCCCTGTGTGACTGGTGGTTTGGTAGGGAGTCTAAGTTGGATCACTGGGAGGCTGATATGAAGAGAAAGGAGACAATAAAGAAAGATATGTACCTTTCTTCCCCCTTTCCTTCTTCACACTCTGAGCTCCATCCTTTGCATACTTTGAGAAACTGTTTTTAGTTCAGCAGAAAACGGGAACTCAAGGAGATTCTGGAGCCAAGACAGGAACACTCCACAAGCCTGGCTTGACATTCTCTGCATTTCCCGCCCCCCTACATACAGCTGGGGGCTGTATGGTTAGCTCTGGCCAGTAGGCTGTGAGTAGAAGGAGATGTGTGACATCCTCCCTGCCACACAGAGGAGCAAGTGGGACAACTCCACAAGTTCCCATTACCTTCTGCTGAGGTAACCCCTGGGGCCTCATTTGAGATGGTGGCTCATTAGCTCCAAGCAGCCTGGATCCCTCAGACGCTGTGTGGAGAATAGCTACCCTTGGCATGCTTGGGCCTGCAGAGGAATGTGCAAGGAATAAATGTGTTTTCTTAAGCCATTGAAACTTAAAAAATTTTTTTTAAAGGAAAATAAATTTAACTGGATACCTTAAATAGTATAACTTTTAGTTTTAAAACATTTACACAGCACTTTATAGAGCATATTTTCCTAGATTTTATTTCCTTTAAAGCTCACCATGCAAGTAAGGTAACTTCTTTCTTTTGACTTAATTTAGGCTTCCAGAAAAGTTGCAAGAAGAGCACAAAGGATTCCTGCATATCCTCCACCCAGATTGCCCAAATATTCCATTTCATTGCATTGCCTGTTTCTTTTTTCTCTCTCTAAATATATATACATATATGTTACTTCTTTCCTGAACTGTTTGAGAGGAAGCTGCAGATATGATGCTCCTTTATCCCTAAATACTTCAGTGTGTTCCCTAAAAACAAAACATTAGGGTCCTTGCATTCTGCAGCAATAGCATAGCTTACTCTAGACCAATACAGACAACTTTTGTGGCATTGCTGAGCGGGGAAAGTTAAATAGAGACAAGAAGTTGAAGCAGTAGAACAGAGGTCACTTAGAAGGAAACCAGCTCAGAATTTGAGAGATTATAATCTTTTTTTTAATTGGTGTTCAATTTGCCAACAAATAGCATAACACCCAGTGCTCATCCCATCAAGTGCCCCCCTCAGTGCCCGTCACCCAGTCACCCCCACCCCCCTCCCCTTCCACCACCCCTAGTTCGTTTCCCAGAGTTAGGAGTCTCTCATGGTCTGTCTCCCTTTATGATATTTCCCACTCATTTTTTCTCCTTTCCCCTCTATTCCCTTTCACTATCTTTTATATTCCCCAAATGAATGAGATCATATAATGTTTGTCTTCTCCAATTGACTTACTTCACTCAGCAGAATACCCTCCAGTTCCATCCACATCGAAGGAAATGGTGGGTATTTGTCGTTTCTAATGGCTGAGTAATATTCCATTGTATACATAGACCACATCTTCTTTATCCATCATCTTTCGATGGATACCGAGGCTCCTTCCAGTTTGGCTATTGTGGCCATTGCTGCTATAAACATCGGGGTGCAGGTGTCCCTGCGTTTCCCTGCATCTGAATCTTTGGAGTAAATCCCCAGCAGTGCAATTGCTGGGTCGTAGGGCAGGTCTATTTTAACTCTTTGAGGAACCTCCACACAGTTTTCCAGAGTGGCTGCACCAGTTCACATTCCCACCAACAGTGCAGGAGGGTTCCCTTTTCTCCGCATCCTCTCCAACATTTGTTTCTTGCCTTGTTAATGTTCCCCATTCTCACTGGTGTGAGGTGGGATCTCATTGTGGTTTTGAGTTGTATTTCCCTGATGACCAGGGATGCGGAGCATTTTCTCATGTGCATGTTGGCCATGTCCATGTCTTCCTCTGTGAGATCTCTGTTCATGTCCTTTGCCCATTTCATGATTGGATTGTTTCTTTGCTGTTGAGTTTAATAATTTCTTTAGAGATCTTGGAAACTAGCCCTTTATCTGATACGTCATTTGCACATATCTTCTCCCATTCTGTAGGTTGTCTTTTAGTTTTGTTGACTGTTTCTTTTGCTGTGCAAAAGCTTCTTATCTTGATGAAGTCCCAAAAGTTCATTTTTGCTTTTGTTTCTCTTGCCTTCATGATCTATCTTGCAAGAAGTTACCGTGGTTCAAAAAGGGTGTTGCCTGTGTTCTCCTCTAGGACTTTGATGGAATCTTGGAGAGATTATAATCTTAAGGGAATCGGGGGTTTTGATTTTTTTTAAGGTTTTATTTATTTATCCATGAGAGACACAGAGAGGGAGACAGAGAGAGAGTGAGAAAGAGAGAGAGGCAGAGACACAGGCAGAGGGAGAAGCAGGGTCCATACAGGGAGCCCGACATGGGACTCGATCCGGGGTCTCCAGGATCACGCCCTGGGCAGAAGGTGGTGCTAACCCACTGAGCCACCTGGGCTGCCCAGGGGTTTTGATCCTTTAATTGATATTTTATTAAATGAGATGAGATGATATTTAGGGAGTCAGATAAAGGTTGATGGAAAGGGAATTACCACATGCAGGCATGTGGAGAGAAGTGATTTCAGAAAAATCTGTTTTCTAAGCAAGATAAAACTGGACTCTTGTTTCTACTTTGTGCCCACACTGGGTATTACTCTCATACAATGTCACCATGTGTCCAGTTAAATCCCTTCTGTTTTGCTCCAGGCCTGAAAATGTATCCAGGCCATTGGCAAGGATGACCTTAGCAAGGGTGTAGTTAACAAAAGTATAGGAGTGTATCTTCGGGTGGGGCAGGAGGGCTGGCAGTTGGAAACCACATTCACTGAGCTGAAGGAATGCTGTCCATAATATTCCAGGTCAGCTATGGTTAGATATCTGGGAACACACCGTCGAGCCTTCTATTTTGGCAGTGACATGGACTCCTCAGTCCCAATTTCCAGAGCTGTGTCCTCTTCACTCTTCCTTCCATATCCACCTCCACCCAGGCTTTCAATCTGTGCCTGGTTCTGGTTTGAATGAGCCACTGATTTATTTGTAGCTATCCGGGATCTGGAGTGCAGATGCAAATGGCAATTTTCTCTGGTAAGTGTTGGTGGCAGTTGGATCCTTTTCTGATTTGCGTTCCCAAGGCCTGCAGGTTCCCAGGAAATCACATCTTACAGGCAGTCTGGTGGGGGTTATTTTTAATCTCAGCTATAAATGCCAGTCCATAATAGTTCTTAAAACCGAACAAGCTTTCATTAGCAAGGCAGAGGATAGTTAGATATAGTCATTAGTTCAGCAAAAATCTGGACCAAAAAGGGGATAAGGAGGGGCCTCTGGAGATAGAGAGGGCTTGGGGTTCAGGAGTGAGACAGGGGCTAGGCACAAATTTGGAAGACCCTGGCTTTTTGCAGACTTGAGCAATGAGAATGGAGGGGCTTGTTCAGGGAGAGTATGCAGAGAGAGGGAGAAAAATACATCTCGGACCTCCCTGGGCATCTTAAGCATTCTGCTCTTCTCTCTCAAAGTCAGTCTCACTAGAATTTATCTCTGTTTCTGACAGTGGTGGCATCTGAGAATCCATCTCCTCTATTCGCACCACAGCTTAGTCTCTTGTGTCTTGATGGTGCTGAGCCTAGTGTGGAGATGATTTTACTCCAAATTCCAGTCCAGGGTTAGAATTGGTTTATGCGCAGATACATGCTCCGTGTGGATATTTCAGAATCCCAGGTGAGCTCCCACATAAAGTGGGAATGAATTTTAAACTTTGCAAATGGAGGGTATGAAGAGCAACTTACATTTAAAAGTAATTGGTTTAGTATCTGCAAAGCCCTCCCTTCCCCCAATCCACCTGGTGGGTGAAAACAGAATTCTGGGTAAACTCACTCATTTCGTGTTACACTCAGCCCACTCAAGATTTTCTCTCTTGCTTTGAGCCTGGCTGCTCCTTAAAGGCGGAAGGGAGGTGGTTTGGGTTGATCTCCAAGCCAAATGTCCAGTCACCAGCCATGTCTTTCCTATATAGAGTAACCGCCTGTAATTCTCTTTCTTCTCACTGTGACACCTATGCTCAGCATGGTGCCTTTTCTTCTCCCTTAGCCTGCCTCTTCTCTTGCTCAGTCTCCTGGTGCTAGCAGCTCCATCTATGTGCGCAACTATGTTTGTTGTACAGAGTCCCATTTCTTCATGGTCAGAGCAGTGTCTCCATGGTGATATAGGCACAAGTCTCCCTAGGGAATCGACCACCATGTCTTTTTATCTACTTGGCAGGCAAGTTAGTTAGAGTTGGCTGGGTTGGACTAAACCCTGCTTCTATCTTTTCTGTATTTCTTCTTATATTCTTTTGAAAAAATTCCCAAGATGATGGTGAGGACATGCACACAGCTGTGTGGAGTGCATGCAGAGAGGTCCATATAGATGTTTTCCTTTAAGTATTCTGACTACTTAGTGTATTGATGAAAATCTCCCATTTCTAACCCAATAATCAGTTTTCACCAGTTTAAGCTTTCTGGAAATTTCCCATAAAACCAATGATAAAGGGAATTTGGTATTGACACTGTTTAACCAATTGGAAGGATTGATAAACTTTCCCAAGGGGTAAGTCACATAATAAAATTAGCAGGTTTGTTAACAGGTGAGAAAAACACTAGCATTAAACAAAAACAAGGTAAGCCTTTTATCAATAGAGTTAATGTTCCAGTTCAGAAATTTCCTTAGAAATTTCCAAAAGAAAACCAGTTTGGGGGATTTTTATGACCCCAAATTAAGATTTGGGCAATTCAGGATTGTCCATGATAAAACACTGTGGGCCAAAGATGGAACTTCTGAAATAGAGTTTCTTGTGTAATAAGAAAAAATATTATGTATAAGTTCTCTGATTTTATTTTATTTTTTAAGATTTTATTTATTTATTCATGAGAGACACACACACAGAGAGGCAGAGACACAGGCAGAGGTAAAAGCAGGCCCCATGCAGGGAGCCCAGGACTTCAGGATCATGCTCTAGGCCAAAGGCAGGCGTTAAACCACTGAGCCACCCAGGGATCCCAAGTTTTCTGATTTTAAATATTAGGCCAAACAAATGCACTTAATTCCCCATTCTTCTGAGACTCTATTGAGGAAAAAAAAAAGGTAATAACACAGTAAGAGAGAGAAGTGGAGATGGCCAATGACAGACCAGAGATTTCATCCCATCTTTTGGATATGGACCATCAACAAAAGCATTTTGTGAATATAGTGACGTAGAGGATGCTCAGAACATGTACATGGTGGACCTCTGGGAATGTAGTAGCTGATCAGCTTGCTGAAAGCCTTGTGGTCCCTTGATGTATGTTTCCTAGCTTTGGCTGATAGGAGTGAGGCAGGGTGCAAAACCATTGCTGTAATTCTGTTGTGTAACTGCTTCAGTGATTCCTTCCAACTCTTTCCCACCACTGCACACAGAACCATTGGCATCCCTATATTGACAATTCTTTTTTAGAGAAATTTAACACCTTTCCAAGAAAGAACTAGAGCTTCCAGTGCAGTTGTTTGCATGAGGATTAAATTCTTTCTTATTAAGACATTTTAGGTTTCTGGGTTAATGTTTGATTTTTTACCCACATACCTTAAAAAGAAAGTCCTCAGAAGCTAATCCTGATGAACTGGATGGCCTGGTTACAAAACAGAAGTCACAATCAGCCTTTCCATTCAAAAGAACTTCCTACTGGGAAAGAATTCTTACTTATGCAAAACAGCCTTTCATTTTCCTTCATGAATTAGTAGTCAAGGATTATCAGAAATGGGAGCAAAATTCACAGTCTGAAAGAGAAAGACCAAGATAAACATTCAAAATAAGAACACTTACAATTTGAACTTACATCCTCAGAGAAGGCAGAGAAGATATGCATCCATAAAATAAGAAAAAGATGCTATTAAAAAGAGATGAAACAAGAAGAAACTTTTATTTTTTAAAGATTTATTTATTTTAGAGAGAGAGTATGTGCGTGTTTGAGTGGGGCGAGAGGCAGAGAGAAGGAGACAAACAGACTCCCAGATAAAGTAGATTCCAAGACCTTAGATCATGACCTGAGTTGAAACTAAGAGTCGAACACTTAACCAACTGAGGCACCCAGGAACCTCAAGAAGTAACTTTTAGGAATTAAATATATTGTTTAAAATTATATTCAGGGAGTGCCTGGGTGACTCAGTTAGTGAAACATCTGCCTTTGGCTCAGGTCATGATTCCAGGATCCTGGAATTGAGCCCCGAATTGGGCTCCCTGCTTAGTGGAGAGTCTGCTTCTCCTTCTCTTCTACCCCTTCCCCAGCTTATACTCTTTCTCTCTCTCTCTCTCAAATATAAAAATCTTAAAAAAAAATAAAATTACATTCAATTAATATATTATTTCAGTAAAATTAAGATGAATTCAAGATAATATCCTGAATGCTGAGCATAAATCAGTGATGAAAAAGATAAAAGATAAGAGAGATGTTTAATTCAGAAGACTTAAAATTTGACCAAAAGGAATTTTAGGGGTCAAATTTAGAGAAAATAAAGAGGAAGAAATTATTTTTTTAAAAAAGAAGAAAACTGTTCAAGTGCTGAAGAAAGACATGGTCTTTTGATTGATAAGCCCTTAATTGGCTTTATTTAATTTTCACCTAATGGAGCTTTTGATACTAGTTGCCTAAGCCATGATAATTTTTCCCTGTTCCTCAGGAAGAAGGAAGTGAGCATAATTAAAAATTAAAAAAATTCTTTTTACAAATTTCCTGATGGGGGTGTTCATATGACTCAGTTCTGCCTAGAATGTAGAGATGATGCCTCAGTGTGTAGCAGCCATCCTATGACAATGAACAAGAACCTCAGCAACAAGACGTGGCCTGACAGGAAGCTAGAAGGATTCTGGGTCATTAGTGACTCCCTGGAGCATTTCTTTTTAGCCTCTAGAATTCATGTTATATTAAAAAATAGCATTATATGGTCACTTTAGTCAGGTTTCTGTTATATGCAGTTTTAGTGCATTCCTGGTGAATCACTAAGGATGAAAAGATTTTAAAAATGTCTGAAGAAAGAAGACAAACTTCAAAGGAAAAAGGCACAGGTTGCTTTCACACTTCTAATTGGTAATAACAAGTGTGAAAAGATAATGAAGTTTCTTCTAATTACTTAAGGTGAATTATTTTAGACCTAGAATTATATATTCAATCAACTACCAATTAAGAGTTAGGGCAAAATAAAAACATTTTCCATTTCCAAAGGACCTCGCTGAGGAATTTACTTAAGGATGTGTTCCAGTAAGTAAGGGGGGAAATAATAAAAGGAAGAATAAGATGTGTGATCTAGGAAATGGTTGATAGATTTAACCCAGACATTCCAGTGGATGACAAATATGAGTTAGGGTTAGGAGCCATTGGTTAAGAAAGGAACAAGGAGATGAAGGGTGTTGCGCAAGTTGCTGAAAAAAAAAGTGGATTACATCCAACTGAGCGTACCATGATTAAGATACCGAATTCTTTGAGTAGGTGGTAAGGAATATACTTATTTCTCTGGGAGGTGTGGAGGGTCAAAACAACATAAAGGAACACAACTGAGCAGGATTATCATAAATCCAAATTAAACTCTTACATGTTGTTGAGTAAATGATTGAGTGTAAGAAAATAAAATGCTTTTGAGTTTTTTAAGATTTTATTTATTCATAGAGACACAGAGAGAGAGAGAGAGAGAGAGAGAGGCAGAGACACAGGCAGATGGAGAAGCAGGCTCCAAGCAGGGAGCCCAACGTGGGACTCAATCCGGGGTCTCCAGGATCACACCCCCGGCTGCAGGCGGGACTAAACCGCTGCACCACCGGGGCTGCCCTGCTTTTGAGTTTTATACTGGAAACAGTCTCCTTTTACCTGAGTCTATGGACGGTGTCATTGAACTTAATGGAAAGCACTTTTTGGTCCTGAATCCAATAATAATTTTAATAACATGAGAAATGCTATTTATTGATTTTCTACATTTAAAATAAATTCATAGCTAAAGCACAGAAGACTGAACTATAGCTACAGAATAGCATATGGCAGTATAAAAGGAGCATGTTGCTTTCAGAAAGTTAGAAGGTGGAAAAGGGAGGGACACCTGGCTGGCTCAGTGCTTGAGCATCTGCCTTTGGCTCAGGTTATAATCCTGGAGTCAAAGGATCGAGTCCCACGTCCGGCTCCTCCAGGGAGCCTGCTTCTTTCTCTGCCTATGTCTCTGCCTCTCTCTGTGTGTCTCTCATGAATAAATAAATAAATAAAAGTCAGAAAGAAAGAAAGAAAGAAAGAAAGAAAGAAAGAAAGAAAGAAGGAAAGAAAGAAAGGAAAGAAAGAAAGGAGGAAAGAAAGGAGGAAGGAAAGAAAGGAGGAAAGAAAGAAAGGAGGAAAGAAAGAAAGGAGGAAAGAAAGAAAGGAGGAAAGAAAGAAAGGAGGAAAGAAAGAAAGGAGGAAAGAAAGAAGAGGAAAGAAAGAAAGGAGGAAGGAAGAAGGAAGGAAGGAAGGAAGGAAGGAAGGAAGGAAGGAAGGAAGGAAGGAAGGAAGGAGGAAAAGGGAGTAGTGGAAGGATAAGGAGCACCAACATACTCTTTTTATATAATGCAGAGTTGGTAGGCATTGACTGTAGATGGAGAACAAGACATTGAAATGTAGAATGATCGTTCAGTAATTTAACAGCAATGAGAGGGGGCAGCCCGGGTGGCTCAGCGGTTTAGCGCCACCTTCAGCCCAGGGCCTGATCCTGGAGACCTGGAATCGAGTCCCATGTCGGGTTCCCTGCAGGGAGCCTGCTTCTCCCTCTGCCTGTGTCTCTGCTGCGCTCTCTCTCTCTCTCTCTGTCTGTCTCTCATTAATAAATAAAAAATAAATAAAAGCAATGAAAGTAAGCTAAAATTAATGCAATTCTCAAAATTTGGGATAAAACAATGCATGTGTGTGCATGCATTCAGAGCTTTGAAGGTAGCCACCACAAAAACTAAAGCCATAAATGAATAGAATTGTTGCTTGTGAGAGGTGGAAATAAGGGTGAGGCAGGAGACTTATTTTCACAAAAGACTTTTTCAACATTTGTTTGTTTCTTGGCCAAAAGCTGGTATTATTTTGATAATAATAATAATAATAATAAAATAAAAATAAACTTGAAACAACTCTAGTTTCACTTCTGTAATCTTTGGGTGGAGATTTAGAAATAAGTAGTAAATATTATTTCTTTTGTAAGTAATGGCAATCTCATTTTTCTTTTTTTTTTTTTTTTAAGATTTTATTTATTTGAGAGAGAGAGAGAAAGCACAAGCAGCAGGGAGGGGGAGAGGGAGAGGAAGAAGCAGACACCCTGCTGAGCATGAAGCCAGATGTGGGGCTCCATCCCAGGATCCAAGATCCTAACCTCAGCCAAAGGCAGATGCTCAACCACTGAGCTACCAAGGGACCCTGACAATCTCATTTTTAAAAAGCCCCATGTGAGAATTGAGTTAAGATGCTTGGCATAGACAGCTTTGTAGAAATTGGGCTATTTTACAAGAAAATAAACCTCTACATTACCAGGAAATAGTGACAAAACAATTGTGCTGTGTGACATGTACTTCCTCAATGATCCATTACTCGGTTTTGGGGGAGCTGCTCAGTGAGCAATCATTTCCATCAATATTTTCTCATAGGTGATGGCTTTGATGCTCTTTATCCAGCTGCCCATGACTATGTTTTGATAATTGCTGGCTTAATGTCTTCAGCCCCTGAGAATGTTTACAAAACAGGTTTACCAGTTTTCTTAGCATCCAGTATATTATTCAGAATCCATTGTTAAGGTACAAGGAAACATGCCATCATTTTGAATACCAAATACTTTTTTTTTTTTAAACAACAAAATCCTTGATAGAGATCAAATGACAGACAGTGATGTATGTCTCACACCTGGAATAGTCCTATTCCTTTCTGGAAGACTTTCATGGTTTCAACAGCAAGTCATATTTACTTGCTGGTAGATTTTAAGGATGGCACATATGAGGACTACTGGCCAGCACGGTTATGTCTTTGGCCCAGTTAGGACTCCCCTGAAGTGTCTAGGTTTACAGATTGTCCTATAGACTGGTTATGAAACCAAGGAGGGTAGTTCACCCTTTCTTCTCTCAGGATGGTGGCCCTTTGCACTCCAGGTCATGAGGAACGATGCAGTATGAAGTCCAGGACCCGCCCTGAATAGACTCAAGTGGTCTGTAGCACCTCTTTCTGGGATTAAGCATTTCAAAATTTCAAGGGCTTTTTTTTTTTAATTTTGCTCTTTTGCCTTTATTTATCTTGTCTTAGAAGTCCATGGACATTAAAGTTCAGAAAATGAGAACTTTTAAGAAGAGTCTCTGCATCTTAAAAAAGAGACAGTGCCTCTATTTCAGGGGGAATTTAATCTAATTCTTTGCAGATAGGAAGAGAAAGTAGGATAACTTTTATTTGGTGAATTTATCATAGATTAGCTTCTGGAGATTGGTGGTTCAACATTAGTTGCTACCCCCAATGTTGCTCCATTTAATAATGAATATGGTCATCTTAGATGCAAAATATTGCAAAATGTAACTGGTACGTATCTATTTTCTTGTACTCAAGTATAAGATAAATTGCCCCAAGTAAAATTGCGAAATAAAAGTATATACTTCATAAGCATTACTAAACTGTACTTGAGGAAGCAGCAATTAATATTTCCATCAGTTCATGAGATTACCTGGTCCTCATAATCACACACAGTGTTACCAAACTTTTTGATCTTTGCTAATCTGATAGGTAAAAAATTATATCTCAAAATACTCTTAATTTTCCTCTTGTTATAAGCCAGTATGAGCATCTTAAAAATTTTTGTTTTAGGTTTTAGAAAACAATCACCTTGAGAACTTAAAAGAATTGTCTAAGTTCCAACGCTGAAAATTCTGACTTAATTGATCTAGGGTCAGACTTGGACATTGGTATTCTCAAAAATCTCTCCCAGAGATCCCAATGTGTAGAATCACTGCTTTAGATGGAGCAAGGGGAAGTAGAAATAGAAGGCTCAATAAATATTATGTCAAACATCCCTCTGATTGTACCCATGAAGCAAAAGAGAGAGACAAAGATCAGGCTTCTGTATATAAAAAAAAATTATCAGGTAAGAGGATCAGATCAGGCTTGGGGAAGAAAGGAGGTGGGAGGAGAGGGGTCTAGGTGAGAAAAAGGTTGGGCTATTCTGGTTTGGCTATTCTGGTATTCTGTGGATGTCAGTCATGGAGTCTGCTCTTTTAGGTAAAAATGAACTTGAGGCTGAAGCCGCTTCCAGGCTCTTCTCAACCCAGGGTTGTCCTGAATCAGCAGAATGGAGTGACCAGCAGGGTAGGCAGCCATGATGAATTTGCACAAAATATTCCAGGAGCTGTTGATATCAAAGATGTTGGACATATAGAGAAATAGAGCAACTGAATTGAAAATATAGAGAATGAGAAAGTAGCTGGTCGCTCTGATGGCCCCTATGTGAGCCTCCATGCTGGGGTCCCTGCAGCCAGTGGCATTGCTTTCCATGTGTAGTGTGTGTCTCTTGAGAGAGATGATCAGCAGGGTGGCCGAAAGGATGAACGTGATCAGAGGAATGAAGAGTCCCAGGTTATAGAGAAGAACCAGGTTGACCACATTGGTCTTAGTCAAGTATTTTTTCTTAGTGGAGTTGGAAGAGGGGATAGAAGAATTGTTACAATACACAGTGTAGATGTCATTGGAGAGTAGCATACTGTAGCCCAAGGAAATAAACACTGAAAACCACAGAAGCCAGGGCATCAATCTGGAAATTCTCCACTTCAGCTTGAGAAAAAGGGGGTGGGAGAAATCAGCAATCTTCACGAAGTAGAAGAAACTGAGCCAAGCAGCAAACCAGAGGCTACAATGATTTAAGAACATGAAACTTACTTTGAATGTGTCATACATAACATCTTCATTATAAAAACGTGGGGATGTTGAGCTGAAGGTAATTTCTAGCATCGTGAAGCTTTGGAGAGCTATTCTGGATGCACTCAAGAAAAACAGGACTCTGCCACTTGTGGAAACTGTCTTATTTTTAATCCATTCAGCCACATTTATAGCCATGATGAACCCATTTGCAATGATACCAACGATGCATTCAGTGCCTACAATTGTTAAAATCAAGAGGATGCCAAATGGTGACAATTCATTTTCTGGGGGATTGCAGGTTTCCATCATCCTGAGTTGTTATCCCTCTTTGGTGTCTGGAGGGAGATGTCTCTCTAGCATTTGTTAGGCAGATCCTTGATAGCTCCCACTCTTCATGTCATAGGAGGAAGTTTTTGATGCATCATTTCCAAATTTACTCCATTTGTTTATCTCAGAATTCTTAGCTCTAAATCTGGAGATGCAAATGATGGAAGAATTTGCTTTCTAATTCTCTTCCATGTCCGTTTGGATTTGTTGGTATTAGTTTAGTTATGGGACCCAGGGGAGGACTTGAGTAGATGCTCCTTTATAAACCACTAATATGGCCTTGAGAACTGTGGCCTTTACTGCACCAGTTAAGTTGAACATCTACCCACCAAATCACCATTTAACTTAGTTTCACTTGTGACCGCAGAGAACTGATTGAAAATAATAAAAAATAATAATAGTAGTAGCAATAATAAAAATTCTAGAGATAGAGATATATAGTTCTGATTATGTGCTAGGCACTTTTCAAACACTCTCTATATATTAACACATTTAAGCTTCACAGCAACCCAATGAAGAGTATACTTTTTTTTTGAGATTACTTTTATTGGGGTATTGAGGTCGCTCAGCAGTTCAGTGTCTACCTTTGGCTCAGGTCATGCATGGTCCTGGGGTTCTGGGACAGAGCCCTGTTTCAGGCTCCTCACAGGGAGCCAACTTCTCCCTCAGCTTATGTCTCTGCTTCTCTCCCTGTGTCTCTCATGAATTAATAAATAAAATTTTTAAAAAAGACTGTACTTTTATTATCTACATTTTGTAAATGAGACAACTAAGGCCAAAGTCATACACCTAGAGAGAGACAGAGTTGAGATTCTAACCCAAGTCACCTGGTCCCAGAGTCCATGTTCTTCCCCATTGTTTATACTTCCTGGACCTGTGGATATTTTAGTGTGTGCCAAAGACTAAATTCAGGGTTGACTTGACTGTAACATTTTTTTCCCCTGATAATCTTTTATGATGTCTTTGCTATTTAAAGGAAGAATAATTGAGTAAAAAAAAATAAATAACCCAGCTCTCTGTTTGTGAGATTTTCTTTACTATTACACAGAACACTTCACTTCTGACACTTCTGGTCACCACATGTGTGGGTTCTTTATTGTATTTTTCCACACCAAGCCATTCTGTGACACCAGCTGGGTGTCCTACATTCTAACTCAATTCAGACCTTAACTACCTGGAGATAATATCGGATCCCATGGATTAAGGGATCAATCCTGATATAGGAAAGATGCTAGGTTTCTAAGCCAATGGACCAAGGAAGAATTCTTGAGACATCTTTGATGCAAAAAGGTGGTTTTACTAAAGCACAGGAACAGGATCTGTGGGCAGAAAGAGTTCACTAGGGTTATGAGGAGTGGTCTATTATATACTTTCAAGTTGGGAGGAGGTTGGGGATAGCCTAAGTCTCTAAGAAATTTTGGAAACAAGGTTTCCAGGATCTTGAGGGGGCTAGCCATTTTAAGGAAAAGGTCATTTATAACTGTCAAAACCTTAGTTATGAGACTCTTCAGACGTATATAGGTGAGTGATATGATTGGGGGATGATTGCCAACACATATCTTGAGGGGTAGAGATAAAGGAATTTTCCAAAGGAATTTTTATATGTTAAAATAGACTTACAAGGTCCTGGGGGTAGGGCTAAGATTAACTTTTGCCCTTAGCAAAGTCTCAACGTCAAGGCACTTGAGTTCCTAGAGGAAGGTCACTCTGCCTGTTTCAAGGACTTGTCAATGGGCTGTAAGTAGTAAGAATATTTAAATTCATTTAGTAAACAGTTCTTTTTTTTTTTAAGGTTGTATTTATTTATTCATGATCGACACAAAGAGAGAGAGAGAGAGAGAGAGAGAGAGAGGCATAGACACAGGCAGAGGGAGAAGCAGGCTCTATGGAGGGAGCCTGATGTGGGACTCGATCCGGGTCTCCAGGATCATGCCCTAGGCTGCAGGCGGTGCCAAACCGCTGCGCCACTGGGGCTGCCCTAAACAGTTCTTTAAAGATTCAAACATATCTAAAGCATGACTAATGAGAAGAAACAATGGGAGATAGTGTATATTGCCATGCTGAAGTATTTTTTGGTATCCAGTATGAGGTTCATCATACAAATTTTGTAGGCCAATTACTCTGCTTATATAAAAATATTTGCAAATCTTGTTACCTACAGCTTCTATTTTGATTGGTAAAGTAGCTCCACTTGTTTGAATGCTATTTGAATTATGACTTGTACCACAAACAATTCCAATTCTCTTTCTGTTTCACAGATTTCTTATTTTTTTTCAGATTTCTTATTTTAATGAGAATATATTTTTAAAAGATTTATTTATTTGAGAGACAGAGAGAGGAAAAAAAAGAGAAAGAGAGTAAGGTGGGGAGGAGCAGAGAGAGAGAAAGAGAGAGAGAGAATCCAAAGCAGATTCCCTGCTGGCCAAGAAGCCTGATGTGGGGCTTGATCCCAGACCCTGAGATCATGACCTGAGCCTAAATCAAGAGTTGATACCCCAACTGACTGAGCCACCCAGGTGCCCCAAGAATATTTGTTTTTAATGCAACATGGTACTCCACTAAAATTTGTGTTCATATTATGAACTACCAATTTTTATTCCCAATGTTAACCTTTTAAAATAAGTTTCAGTAGTACACATCATAATGTCAGCTACTTCATCTTCAAACAGAAAGAACTTCCAAAAGCTTTGCTTATAATTCATGAATTGTGGGAACACAATCTAATATTTGGATTAACTGATTTTTCTATTTGAAAGACTGATAAATATGACATAAATCTAAGGTCATATTACTGGGAATTTTCTTCTGCTAAGGGGCCCAACATGAATGCTTTCAATTCCTTTTTGGTATATGTACAAAAAACTTGAAAATGTAAATGTTAGCATTTTACTTCTTCCTTTCTGATTTGGATGCCTATTATTTATTGCCTGATTCCTATGGCTAGGACTTCTAGTACTTTGCTGAACAGAAGTGGTGAGAGTGGAGAATCTTTGTATTATTCCTGATCTTAGAGGAAAAACGTTCTATTTTTTACTGCTAAGTATGATGTTAGCTGTGGTTTGTCATTTATGGCCTTTGTTACGCAGAGATACATTCCATTTATATATAGTTTGTTTCTATCATTAAAAAGCGTCGTACTTGGTTAATTGCTTTTCTCTATCTATTTGATGATCACATTATTTTTCCCCTTCATTCTGTTAATATGGTATATCACAGTGATTGATTTGCTTATGTTGAATTATCTTTGCATCCCAGGGATAAGTCCATTTGTTTACAGTGAATGATTCTTTTAATATGGTGTTGAATTTGGTTTGCTAGTATTTTGTTGAGGATTTTTGTATCTATGTTTATCAGAAATACTGACCTATAGTTTTCTTTTCTTATAGTGTCTTTGTCTGGCTTTCCTAGACTAATGCATAGCCCCATAGTGTACCCTCCTCTTCAGTTTTTTGAAGAGTTTGAGAAGGATTTAGCATCAGTTCTTCTTTAGAATTTAGCAGTGAAACCATCAGGTCCTGGACTTTGTTGGGAGGTTTTTGATTACTTATCCAGTCTCCTTACATGTTATTAATATTGTTCAGATTTTATATTTCTTTATGATTCAGTCTTGATAGATTATATGGTTCTAGGAATTTATCCATTTTCTTCCAGTTTATTCATTTTGTTGGCACATACTTGTTCATGATAGTCTCTTAGGATTCTTTTTATTTCTGTGGTAAGAGTTGCAATATTTCCTCATTTATTTCTGATTTTATTGGATCTTCTCTCTTTTTTCTTAATCTAGCTAAAGGTATTTGACCAAAATTAAAGGACATGCTCTACTGAGAGATAAAAATGAAATGCACCTTCTACAGATGTACATTAATGTCATCTTTAGGTCTAATCTTTTAAAGTAACAAGTAACTTTTGAAGTAGATGCTGCTGCTCCTATAGCAGATTTAGGTCGAGGGTTTTCATGTGGAGTAGTGATAATATCATAACCTGCATAATAGATGGTAAATGACAACAAGCATATTCATCATCAATTTCCTTTTTAAAAATATTTTATTCATTCATTCATTCATTCATTCGAGGCACAGAGAGATAGAGAGAGAGAGGCATAGGCACAGGCAAAGGGAGAAGCAGACTCCATGCAGGGAGCCTGATGTGGGTCTGGATCCCGGGATTGCAGGATCATGCCCTGGGCCAAAGGTAGGCGCTAAACCGCTGAACCACCCAGGGACCCCCGATCATCAATTTTCTTAAATGAAAATTTAGTACTTAATTTTTTATTGCCAAACACTTATTTTTTTAACTCATCTATGACAAAAGGTTTATCATGAAAAAGTCAAAAAATAAAACAAATAAGTAGTTGTAGATTTACACCACATACAAATAGCGACAAATTATCATCAGGAACATTCAGACCACTCTTTACATGCTCTATGGCAGGGCTGCTCAGTCTCTGTTTTTTATACACGTTTCACCTAAGCTATAATTTCTTGCTTTCTTCATTGTTTTCACCAACTGGCAGCGTACAGGCTTCATGAATATCTCATGAGCTGTGCACTGCTAATGTGTACAGCTGGCAAGAACAGCAGTATTTTTGCTTTTTTACTACCATCTAAGGCTAGATGTCCCAAACCACTCACTAATGAGGGCACTTTGTTTTTGCAGTAAGTTCCCTGGATACTGTCCTTCAAAAGAGGTTATTAGTCCTGTTATTTCTGGGAAATGTAGGGTAAAGCCAGTTGGGTTTTAGTGCAGCATCTCATACAATTAGAGAAGACCTGGGCAGAAGTTGAAGTACAAAGTGAAAGTACCAAACCCATCCTGGTATGTTTTATTTATTTATTTTTTTTCATCCTGGTATGCTTTAATGCAACTAATTAAAAATTTTAAATATGGGATGTGCCAGAAGTTGCTTTCTAAGGTAGTATATGGTCTTTTTCAGATTCCATTATGGTATGCCGTGGCCAGGGCCAAAAAGTGCAGGTGATTTTTCAGCCCATCAACCGCAGCTAGAGATACTTGCAAAATAGATCTTAGATTCAAGTATGGCTTAATGAGCAAGTGAACATGCAGATAGAGGGCTATATCATTGGTTTTGATGAGTACATTAACCTATTAGATGACGCTGAAGAGATTCATTTTAAAACAAAGTCAAGAAAACAACTGGGTCAGATCATGCTAAAAGGAGATACTCCATTACCCTACTCCAAAGTGTCTCCAACTAGAAATGATCAATAAAGTGAGGAATTCTTGAGAAGGCCATGTAGTTTGTTTTTTCAGATGTCCTTTGTTGGGAGTGTAGTTCTAAAACATTTGTTCGTATTGTTTTGATTGCTTTTATGTTATTACCAGAAGACAATAAATGCTGTGGGATTGCTTTTATTTTAAAAACTTAAGTATGGGACAAATGATAAATTGTACAGGGTGCTGGAGCAAAAGGCACAAACTAATAGGCTCATAGAGCTCTTCTCTGGCTCTATTACCTTTTAATTTACAAATATTTTATTTATTGGGTCCCTTTCACAGTTTGCTAATTTTCTTTGCATCTTTTTTTTAAATAGACTATTCATTTTTATCTTTGCATCTTAAAAAACTTCAGCAAGCATATTTTTCTTTTGCAAGTTTCCTAATTGGTTACTTTTCCTATTTATTTTTCATCGTTTCATTCCTGCCTCTAAAAAATTTTGCCTCTTTTAAAGACTGTTCTATTAGTTTAATATTAGATTGGCATTATATTTCTTTTAAAAATTCTTTTTCTTGTGGCAAGAACACTTACCATGAGACCAGACTCTTAATAGATTTTAATATCCACAGTGCAATATTGTTGTTGACCATAGGTTCAGGTTGAACCACAGCACTCTGGAGCTTATTCATCTTGCTTACCTGAAACATTGTGCCTAATCATTAGTTTCTAATCTGCCTTCTTACAATTTGGCTTTGGAGTTTCACCTTGGACCAAGGATTCTGTCCTCTTTCCATGGTCACCCCTCCCTGTTTAGCTATTCTACAGTATGTCAGTCACCTTTTCCTGGTCCTCTGGCTTCCCAATCCAGAACTAGAATTCCTGTCCAGTGCTGATGTTGTTGGTATTGGGGGTACATTGGTGCCAAAGGTCATGTGTGACCTTTTCCAATGCGTAGATTTTGGGTAACTATTTAGCTCTTTGTTTTATGCAGTTTTCCTACAAAAGGAATTAAATTTCACCCCATTTCTGACCCTATCACATGACTAAAATTTCAATACTTTCTTTTGATTTTGTTGTTAGAGCTTATTAAAATATGACCTTAGCAAAAATGGCTATACCAAAAGAGACACATCACAATGTTTTGGATCTATTTTATGCCCCTGCTATCTGATAGGATCAATAGTATTCTTTTTCTTCCTGTCCTTTCTGTGAGAGTTGCTGTTGGTACTCTGGGCACATGTCCTCAGCAATCACGATTCTTAAACATCCTGGAAACTTCATCTTAGTTTATGTTCCTCCAGGGGCTGACTTTCAGACAAAGATTTGAATGAAGGTGTTTGTTAGCTTTTTTGGAAAGTTTGGGGAATGCAGGGGAGAGTGTGTATTGATATACACAGAGGAATGTAATAAATAAAGGGTACATTATTAAGCCAGTTGTCAGGTGGAAGACAAGCTTAATCCTGAGGGGAATCTCTGGCAGATTGTTAAAACATGTGACTCATGAGTATTACACTCCAGAGACATAAGAGCTCAGGTATATCCATGCCAATTTCCCTGTCATTGATTGAGGGTTGCTCCCTAGGGTTGTGGCGTTCCCATCCCCACCGAGCCCTTCCAACCTGCTATGTGTGTAGGCAGAGTGGTCTTCCATATATTTTTAAAGAAGCCCACCAGTACAGAGATACAGATTATGACATTATAATTTATAAGAAACATACATTTGCTCATTTCGATGACCAAAATACATTTCTAATGTATATTTGGTCTTCGTCCATCCATATTTTCTGGCTCACAGTTCCAAAACCATTAGAATTTCTTGTGATGAGAGTTATAAAGGTGTCTTTTACTAGGTTAATGAGGTGACTTTAGGAAAATCCAACTAAAGATGGGGACTGATTGCCAGAACTGAAACTTTGTGGTTAGGAGGTTGGAGCTTTTAGTTTTCCTCTTCCCTAACATCTCTAGGGAAGGGTAAGACACTGGAAGTTGAATCAGTCACTAAAGGCCAGTGATTTTTTTTTTATTCATGAGAGATACACACAGAGAGAAGCAGAGACTTAAGCAGAGGGAGAAGCAGACTCTAGGATCACAACCTGAGCCAAAAGCAGACCCTCAACCACTGAGCCAGCCAGATAGATGCCCATTAATGGCCAGTGTAATGAACCATGCTTATGTATGAAGCCTCCATAAAACCCCACAAGGACAGAGTTCAGAGATCTTCCAGGTTGGTGAACATGTAGAGGTGCTAGGAAAGAGGCATTCCTGGAGAGGGTATGGAAGCTCTGTGCCTCTTCTCACATACCTTGCCTTCCACATCTCTTGTCTGGATGTTCATCTGCATGCTTTATTGTGTGCTTTTTTAAATATACTGGAAAATATAAACAAAGTGTTTTCCTGAGTTCTGTAAGATGATCTCGCAAATTAATTGAACCTGAGAAGGGGGTCATGGGAATCTCTGACTTATAGCCAATTGGTTGGAAGTATAGGTGACAACCTGAATTTGTAATTGGCATCTGAAATGGGGTGGACAGCCTTGGGACTGTCACCTTAACCTGTGGGATCTGATACTATTTCTGGGTAGATAGTGTCAGAACTAAGTTGAATTGTAAGGCATCCAGCTAGTGTTACAGAAAATTTCTTGGTGTGGGAAACCCCCTCAGCCACCAACACACACACACGCACACACGCACACACACACACACGCATTTGGCAGTAGTGTAAAAGTAAAGAAGACACACAGGAGTGAAACCATAGTAGGGAAAATCTGGGTTTTTCCATATATAGGTGAAAAACTGAGGCTTTCCAACACACAGATAAGGTCAGGTGGGATTCAGAGCACACAGATATAGTAGGGTTTGAGGGATAAGGACAAGAAACTGACAGTAAATCTAAGGCTTCTTGCTGCAGATGCCTGCAACTCCATCCTTGGAGGATCTCTTGAAATGGCTGGGAATTAATGCTCTGGGAAAACAGCTATCAAGTAATAATGTAGGGGAGCCAATGGAAGAATAGCCCAACTCTTTGTCCTTCAAGAGGGATAACTTCAGAGATTCCAGAATACTTGGATTCTAATTATCCACAGTGGAAACCTGTCATTAGCTCACCCTGTACTTTCTTCTTTCTCTTGTGTCATTTCCTCACTGAAAGTGTGATTCCAAATTTGAATCAATCAACATGCTATAGAGCAACAAAGACTCCACTACAGGTATTAAGTGGAGTGGGGATAACACATGGCATACTGTAGCATCAAAATATTTAGACTTTAACGTTTGATAAGTTGAGATGGTGTATAGGTAGTGTTCGAATAATATGTGGATAAGAGTAATTATAAGGGTTGTGGCATTATCCAATGCCACATAGCTATTGGCTGTAGAAACAAACCCAGAAGAAATGACAAGGTCAGGCAGGTCAATGATCAACTCGAGATTGGTGTCAACATCAGAACGTCTTCAGTGCAGTTTAGATATCCTCTTCTCTTGCAATTTTCAGTACACTTAATGAAAATTGATTGTACTAAGAATCAGGCCTGAGATTTCATTGTAGTGGTAGCAGATTTAAAAAAGACTGGATTCACAACCCTAGCAAGATTCTTCTTGTAAAGTCAGGACCCGCACAAGGAATAAACAGATGCTGAGACTTGGGATAGAGAGATTTGTATAGATGTAAGTAAAAACATTGACCTCAAGATAACTCTGAACCTCTGAAGATTAGTAGGATTAGAGTTAGAAAAGTATGGTCCTGAAGTAAGAACCAGATGCCAGGTATAGTTTCAATATAGAAACCCCCACATGAGTATGGGCCCGGAGTGAGAAGAGGGACACTTCGTGCAAGGGTTGATGGTTTCTTGAGACATGGTGATTAAGCCCTTATTGGACTAGGTGACGTGCAATCAAGTATTTCCCGATAGTAAATAAAAGTTAAGTAGAATAAACAATTTATGTCTACATGTAAGTATATAATAATATGTACATGCTTATATGCATGGGGAAAACCAGTAATGCACGACGTACATGGGGGGAGGAAAGAAAATTTTTGGACATACTGACATAGCACAGTAGAGTTGTTGCAATATATGAATAGAGGAGGCTTTTTATCAGGGAATAGTTTAAGAATAATTTCAGCTTTGGGTGCTGATGGTGGAGCTGGTGCTTCTTCCTTGAGTCTTAGGGAGGATAATTAGTCTCCATTTTTGGTTTACAAGACCAAGGTAATTAATATACTACAAAGACTCTTCATTTTAGGAGATTGTTTTCGATAATACTGATAGCTGGTAGCGGGACTAGGAGGATAGCAAAGTATAGAATGGAGGCGATTTGGCCGATAATAATGAAGGGGTATTCTACTGGTTGCCCTCCGATCCATGTTAGTGTGAGTAGATCAGCTGTTAGTAATCAAAATAGGCACTGACTGAGAGGTTGGAATATTATTCCGCACCGTTTGGATGTGTGGAGTGAGGGGATAATTGCTAGAATTAGGATAGAGAACACTAAGGCAAGCACCCCTCCTAGCTTATTAGGGATAGATCGTAGGAGGACATAGGCAAATAGGAAATACCATTCAGGTTTAATGTGTGGGGGAGTGTTGGGAGGATTTGCAGGGATATAGTTGTCTGGGTCTCCTAGTAGGTCTGGTGAAAATAAAACTAGTGACATTAGTACTAGAGCTAGGAGTAAGGCCCCTAGGATGTCTTTAATTGTATAGTAAGGGTGGAATGGGATTTTGTCTGAGTCAGATATGATTCCTGAGGGGTTGTTGGATCCAGTTTCGTGCAGGACCAGGAGATGGACTATTGCTAGGACTGCGATAATGAATGGGAGGATGAAGTGGAATGCGAAGAATCATGTTAGGGTTGCTTTGTCAACCGAGAAACCACCCCAGATTCGTTCGACCAGGTTGGTCCCGATGTAGGGGATTGCTGAGAGTAGGTTTGTGATGACTGTTGCCCCTCAAAAAGATATCTGCCCTCATGATAGGATGTAACCTATGAATGCTGTGGCTATGGTTGCAAATAAGAGAATAATTCCAGGGGATCCCTGGGTGGCTTAGCAGTTTGGCGGCTGCCTTTGGCCCAGGGCGCGATCCTGGAGTCCTGGGATCGAGTCCCACATCAGGTTCCTGGCATGGAGCCTGCTTCTCCCTCCTCCTGTGTCTTTGCCTCTCTCTGTCTATCATAAATAAATAAATAAATCTTTAAAAGAAAAGAATAATTCCAATATTTCATGTTTCTATGAATATGTAGGAGCCGTAGTATAATCCTCATTCTACGTGTATAAATAGGCAGATAAAGAACATGGAGGCTCCGTTTGCATGTATATAACGGATAATTCAGCCATAATTGACGTCTCGACAGATGTGACTGACTGATGAAAAGGCTGTTGTTGATGTATCTGATGTGTAGTGTATGGCTAAAAATAAACCTGTTAGAATCCGTAGAATGAGACACACTCCTAGCAGGGATCCGAAGTTTCATCAAGCTGAGATGTTTGATGGTGCGGGAAGATCAACGAATGAGTTGTTCACAATTTTAGCTAGTGGGTGAGTTTTTCGAATGTTGGTCATTAATCTTCTTATAGTTGAAATACAACGATGATTTTTCATGTCATTGGTAATGGTTAAATTCCATGTAGGAATAATGATAACACATTGTATTTATTTTAAGTATTGTTTTTGTAATGAGTTTTGTAGGTTTTACTACAAAGCCCTCTCCTATTTATGGTGGGCTTGTATTATTAGTGGTGGGATTGGTTGTGCAATTGTGTTGAATTTTGGGGGATCTTTTTTAGGGCTGATAGTCTTTTTAATTTATTTGCGAGGTATGCTTGTAGTTTTTGGTTATACTACTGCTATGGCTACTGAACAGTACCCTGAGGTCTGAGTTTCTAATAAGGCCATATTGGCCGCTTTCATTACTGGCTTACTGTCTGAGTTATTAACTGCTTGCTATATCTTAAAGGATGATGGGGTTGAGGTGGTGTTGAAATTTAATGGGATGGGGGATTGAGTTATTTATGATACCGGGTATTCAGGGTTCTTTAGAGAGGAAGCTATGGGGATTGCGGCGTTATATAGTGATGGGACTTGATTAGTAATTGTCACTGGTTGGTCATTGTTAACTGGTGTATTAGTAATTATGGAGGTTACCCGTAGTAATTAAGGATTAGTAGGCTGAGGGCTATGGTAATTATAAAGGAGAGGAAATATAATTTAATTAGGCCTTTTTGGTTAGAAACTGAGGTGGAATATTTTATTTGAAAGTATGAGATTGATTTAGGTAGAATGTTTTCTAGTCAAATGGAGTCTAAGAGTATTGATGCTGATTTTTGACTTAGAGATAGATTTATCTTAGGTGTAAGGCAATGTATAATGACTGGATAATAGCCAAGAAGATTGGAAAACTTGAAGATATGTGATGGGTAGTTAAACTTAAGTCCTTGTATTGTGAGGTTTAGTTCTAGTGCCAGGATGAAACTTAAAATGGTCACTGCAAGGGCAGATAATTTTAGATAATGAGGCATAGTTATCTGTGGGATGGTGGTAGGTGTAATGCTGTGGGAAATAATATATCCTGCAAATACACTTCCAAGAAGGAGATGTTTAATAGAGTTGATTAGGAGTGGATTGTTCTCGTTGATAAGAATTAAGGGATTAAAGCGGGGTTGACCAGTAGTGCAAAGAATAAAATTGGAGTGCTGTAGGCGGCTGTTAGGGATGTGGCAACGAGAGTTATTAAGGGGGCTCAGGCGTTGGTATTCGACATGTTGGTGGTCTCGATGGTTAGGTCTTTGGAGTAAAATCCTTTAAGGAAGGGTATACCTGTAAGTGCGAGGCTCCCAATAATAAGGGAAGTTGTGGTAAATGGAAGAATTTTGAATAGTCCTCCTATTTTCGAATGTCTTGTTCGTCATTTAGGCTGTGAATAATTGATCCTGAACATATAAATAATATGGCTTTAAAGAATGCGTGGGTACAGATATGTAGAAATACCGAATAGGGTTGATTAATACCAGTTGTTACAATTATTAACCCTAGTTGGCTTGAAGTGGAGAAGGCTACGGTTTTTTTGATGTCGTTTTGTGTAAGGGCGCAGATTGCGGTGAATAGTGTTGTAATAGCTCCTAAGCATAGGGTAAGTGTTTGGATAGTTTGATTGTGTTCTATCAGGGGGTGAAAGCAGATGAGTAGAAATACCCCTGCTACAACTATTGTGCTGGAGTGGAGTAGGGCTGATACGGGGGTTGGACCTTCTGTGGCTGAGGCGAGTCATGGATGTAAGCCAAATTGGGTGGATTTACTGGTGGCTGCTAATAGCAGGCTAAATAGTGGTAGTTGAGGTTATTGTCAGTTGTTATGAAGATTTGCTGGAAGTCCCATGTGTTTAGGTTTAGTAGGAATCATGCTATTGCTATAATGAACCCTACGTCTCCAATGTGATTATAGAGGATTGCTTGTAGGGCGGCTGTATTTGCATCTGTTCGGCCATATCATCATCCAATGAGTAGAAAAGATATAATACCGACTCCTTCTCAGCCAGTAAATAGTTGGAATATATTGTTTGCGGTAACTAGAATTATTATGGTGATAAGAAATATAAGGAGGTATTTAAAAAATCGGTTGATGTAGGGTCTGAGTGTGTGTATCATATAGAGAATTCTATGATGTATCATGTGATGAAGAGTGCTACAGGTATGAAAATTATTGAGAAGTAGTCTAATTTAAAGCTTAGGTCTCATTCATTTGGGGAATATAAATAATAGTGAAAGGGAATAGAGGGGAAGGGAGAAGAAATGGGTAGGAAATATCAGAAAGGGAGACAGAACATGAAGACTCCTAACTCTGGGAAACGAACTAGGGGTGGTGGAAGGGGAGGAGGGCAGGGGGTGGGGGTGAATGGGTGATGGGCACTGAGGGGGGCACTTGTATGTTGGCAAATTGAACACCAATAAAAATAAATTTATTATTTAAAAAAAATAAAGCTTAGGGATAGTTTTATGGTTTGGATAGTTATTCAGTGTCAGTTTGAGATAATTATCTCTTGTCCTGAGTGAATGAATATTATTGTAGGGATCATGCTGATTATGAATGCATAGGAGGTAATTTTTTTTACGTAGTATGGATAAAGTTTATTCTTGTAAAGTTTAGTAGTGGTTAGGAAGACTGGTAGAGTAAGTATGATTAAAGGTGTAATTATGCAGGAAGCAAATGTATTTATTGCTTTTATTTAGAGTTGCACCAATTTTTTGGTTCCTAAGACCAACGGATTACTTCTATCCTATGATAGTTGAAAAAGCCATGCTTTTATGCATGGGGGCATGAGTTAGCAGTTCTTGCAATACTTTTTCAGTAGACAAAAAGGCTTGAGCTTTTATTATTAGATTCACAATCTAATATTTTTATTAAACTATGTCTACAGTAGATGGGCCCTAGAATGACTTTAGGATTAAGGGATAGGAGTAGTAATGGTAGTAGGTGCAGGGTTATCAGGGCGTTTTCTCATGTGAAGGATGGTTTGATATTTTTGATATGGTGAGTGTACTTGCCGCATTGTGTGGTAATTAGTATGTAGAGGGAATATAGGGCAGTGATGGTGATATTTACTCCTATTAGGATAATAGTAAGGTTGGACCATGAAAATGAGGCTATTACTACAAATAGCTCTCTGTTTAATCGTAGGGGGTAGAGCTAGATTTGTGAGGCTTGCTAATAGTCATCACGCTGCTATTAGAGGAAGGAGAGTTTGAAGTCCTCGTGTGAGAATTATAGTTCGGCTATGGATTCATTCATAGTTTGAGTTGGCCAAGCAAAATAGTATGGACGATGTTAGGCTGTGAGCAATTATTAAGGCTGTTGCTCCTATGTAACTTCAAGTGCTATATGGCTGACTGAGGAGTATGCAATTAGGGATTTTAGGTCTGTTTGGCATAGGCAAATAGAGCTTGTTATGATATGCCTCATAATGGTAATAGTATAAAAGGGTACGCTATAAAGTTGGTTAGAGGATTTAGTAAAGTTGTGACTCGTATTATACCATACCCACCTAATTTTAGAAGTATGGCTGCAAGTACTATGGAGCCGGTGGTGGGGGCCTCTATGTGTGCTTTTGGTAATCATAAGTGGAGTCCGTATAAAGGTATTTTTACCATAAAAGCTATTATGCATGATAATCATAAAAAGATGTTAGATCAAGAGTTTGGTAGAGGTTGAATTCAGTATTGGATCATGAGGAAGTTTAGGGAGCCTATGGTGTTTTGGATGTAGAGTAGTGCTACTAAGAGGGGTAAGGATACTATTAAAGTATAAAATAGGAAGTATAGTCCTGCGTTTAGTCGTTTGGTCTGATTTCCCCATCAGGTAATAATAATAAGGGTTGGAATTAGTGTGGCTTCAAACAGGATGTAAAAGAGGATTAGTTCTGTAGCAGTGAATGTTATGACTAGGAATAATTGAAGTGTAATTAGTATCTAGATGTATAGTTTTTTTCGGGTTAAGGGTTATTTTGACAGATGAAATTGGCTTGCTATTAGTATGAAAGGTAAGAGTCTTGTTGTGAGTGCTAGTAGGGGTGCTGATAGGGAGTCAGAGAAAAGTAGTAATGAGGAATTAAGGGTATTATCATTAGGTTGATTTAGATAGGACAGGCTGATTAAACTGATTAATAGATTATATTGTTTTGTTAATTCAGATTATATTAGGTTTTGATATTCATGCTATAAGTATTGGAATATAAGTATAAGTCATGGAATAAGTATTGTGGTAGGGATGATAACTTTTAGCATTGTAGAAGGTTCAGATTTTGTACATAATCAGTGCCATAGGTATTAGATACTATAACTAGTAAAGATAATCCTAACGCTGCTTTGCAGGCAGTGAATACTAGTAATACAATTGGTATCATACTGACTGATGTGAGGTGATTATTTAGGATGGTTACTGATATTATTACGAATAGTGGTAGTATCATGCCCTCTAAGCATAGTAGGGATGATATTAGATGGGATTGATAAATGAGTATGCCTAGTAGGGAGAGAATAAATGCCAGGAAGATGTTAATGTATACTATGGACATATGATAATTATGAGTTAAATCATAATTTAATGAGTCAAAATCATTTGTTTTAGTTTAAACTAATTATCATATTCAGTTCATTCCAGTCCTTTTTCGGTTCATTCGTAAGCTAGGCTTGCAGCTAGTAAAGAGATCAGTAGAAGTGCCATGATGAGTATTGTTGTTAGTTTGTTGGTTTGTGATGCTCAGGGAAGCAGGAGGAGCAGTGCAATTTCTAGGTCGAAAAGTAAGAATGTCATGGCCACTAGGAAAAATTTTATGGAAAAGGGTAGGTGTGCGGATCTCATAGGGTCAAAGCCACATTCATAGGGAGTTGCCTTGTCTGCATAGATATTTAGTTGAGAGAGTCAGAATGCAATTATTACAAGTAGGGATGCTAAGGATACATTGATTATTAGAGTTATTATATTTTTTACTTCTTTTCAGGGTTATCTGAAACTAACTGACTGGAAGTCAATTGTACTGATTATACTAAAGAAGTAAGATCCTCATCAGTAAATAGAGACATACAGGAATAATCAGACTACATCGACAAAGTGTCAGTATCATGCGGCGGCTTCAAATCCGAAGTGATGATTTGATGTGAAGTGATAATATAATTGCCGGAGAAAGCAGACAATAAGAAATGTAGAGCCAAGGATTATATGCAGTCCGTGGAACCCAGTTGCTATAAAGAAAGTGGAGCCATAGACTCCGTCAGAAATTGTAAAGGATGTCTCATAGTATTCAGAAGCTTGAAGGAGTGTAAAGTATACACCTAGGGAGATTGTAATAAATAGAGCTTGGAGCACGTGTTTGCAATTCCCTTCTGTAAAGGTGTGATGAGCTCAGCTAATGGAGACTCCAGAGGCCAGGAGAACGGAGGTATTGAGTAATGGGACTTCTAGTGGATTTAGGGGGATAATACCTGTGGATGGCCAGCAACCCCCGAGTTCGGGGGTTGGGGCTAGACTGGAGTGATAGAAAGCTCAGAAGAACCCTGCGAAGAATACTTCTGATACAATAAATAGGATTATTCCATAGTGTAATCCTTTTTGAACAATGGGCGTGTGATGCCCTTGGAATGTACTTTCTCGGATGACATCTCGTCATCATTGGTACATAGTTAATATGTTGGTTGTAAGTCCTAATGTAGTAGGGATATTGAGTTATAGTGGAATCACATAATGAGGCCTGAAGTTATGAGGAGGGCAGAGAGAGCTCCTGTTAGTGGTCATGGGCTTGGCTTAACTATATGGTAAGCGTGGGTTTGGTGGGTCATTAGGTGTTGTCATGTAAATATAGACTCACTAGTAGGGTAAATACATAAGCTGGAATTAGAGCAACAGCAAATTCAAGAATGGTAAGACTAAAATAATAGAAGTAATAAGAGCTGTGGCGATGCTAATATTTATTAAGGCAAGGGTAGCTCCTCTAATTAGATGAATTAACAAGTAGCCTGCAGTAATGTTAGCTGTTAGTCATATGGCTAGGGCCATAGGTAGAATGAATAGGCTAATAGTTTCGATGATTACTAGTATTGGGAAAAGGGGAAGGGGTGTTCCTTGAGGTAGGAAATGTGCTAGAGATGCTTTGGTTTTGTACCAGAAGCCAGTAATTACTGTTCCTGCTCATAAGGGGATTGCTATTCCTAGATTTATAGATAGTTGTGTTGTAGGTGTGAATGAATGAGGTAATTAATAGTCCAAGTAAATTAGTTGAGCCAATAAATAGGATGAGTGAGATCAGTATGAGAGCTCAGGTTCATCCTTTTTGGTTATGAATAGATAATATTTGTTTGGATGTTAACTGAATTAATCATTGCTGGTTGGAAATTAGGCGATTGTTAACTAGGTGGTTAGGTGAGGGAAATAAGATGCATGGGAATATAACAATTAGTATTATGGTAGGGAGTCCTATTATTGAGGGGTAATGAAAGAGGCAAATAGATTTTTGTTCATCTATTTTCTCAAGGAGTGAGTTGGTTAGTTGGCTTTATTGTTTTTCATCCTGGATTTTCTGGGTAATAGTGTTTTGAAATTTTTAATTGGAATATAATGAATAGAGTTAAAATTATGGAGAGAATTGTAATAAATCAGGTAGATGTGTCTAGTTGTGGCATTTCATTAAGGAGAGATTTAAACTCAGTCTTTAACTTAAAAGGTTAATGCTTTATAGCTTCTTAATGATTTAGACTGGTTTATATTATACTATTAGTGCAGATTGGGTTTCGAAGTATGATAGTGGGACTATTTCAAGAACAATAAGTATGAAGCTATGGTTGGATCCGCAGATTTTGGAGCATTGGCCATAGTATAGCCCTGGTCATATGGCTATTAGGGTAGTTTGGTTTAGTTGTCCTGGGATAGCATCAGTTTTTAGGCCTAGTGATGGCACAGCTCATGAGTGTAATACGTCTTCTGATGAGATAAGTATTCGGATAGTTATTTCTATTGGGAGAACAACTCGGTTGTCGACTTCTAATAATTGTAGTTCTCCTGGTTTTAGTTCTTGCGTAGGGATCATGTAGGAATCAAAGTTTAATAGTCTTCATAGTCAGTATATTCATAGCTTCAGTATCATTGGTGGCCTATCGTTTTTACAGTTAGGGATGGGTTGTTAATTTCGTCTATTATATAGAGAATTCGTAGAGAGGGTAATGTGATTAAGATTAAGATAATGTCTGGTAGAATGGATCACACTGTTTCCACTTCTTGTGCATTTATTGTGCTTGTGTGAGTTAATTTAGTAGTATTAGTTAAATAATGTAGAGAACTAGAGAGCTGATTAGAAATACAATTATTAATGTGTGGTCATGGAAATGAAGTAACTCCCCTATAATAGGGGACGTTGCGTCCTGAAGTCCGAGTTGAAAAGGGTACGCCATAGAGATATATAGGGATTTCACCTATAATTTGACTTTGACAAAGTCATGTAATGTTTTACTAACATCTCCTAATTGAGAAAGACATAATGGTTATGACATTGGCTTGAAACCAGTTTTAGGGGGTTCGATTCCTTCCTTTCTTCTTTTTGGATAACATATGTGGGTTCTTCAAATGTATGATATGGAGGGGGACATCCATGTAATCACTCGATATTAGTTGTGGGAAGTTCTACTATTGCAACTCTTCTCACTTAGATGCAAAAGCCTCTCAAATCATGAAGATTATTAGTATTACTGCTGTGAGTGAGATGAATGAGACTATGGAGGGCACAGTGTTTCAAGTAATGTAAGCATCTGGATAATCGGAGTAACGATGAGGTATTCCAGATAGTCCGAGGAAGTATTGAGGAAAAAAGGTTATATTAACCCCTACAAATATAATTGTAAAGTGGATTTTGGCTCAAGTGTCATTAAGAGTATATCCTGAAAATAGGGGGAATCAGTGAGCAAATCCGCCCATAATAGCAAATACTGCTCCGTTTGAGAGTACTTAGTGGAAGTGGGCTACTACATAATATGTGTCATGAAGTACAATGTCTAGGGATGAGTTGGCTAGAACAATACCTGTTAACCCACCTACTGTGAACAGGAAGATAAATCCTAGAGTCCATAGTATGGCAGGAGATCATTTGATATTTCCTCCATGAAGTGTTGCTAATCAGCTAAGTACTTTAACCCCTGTTGGGATGGCAATAATTATAGTAGCAGATGTAAAATATGCTTGTGTGTCTACATCTATTCCCACAGTAAATAGATGATGTGTTCAGACAATAAAGCCTAGAAACCCAATGGATATCATTGCTCAGACCATACCCATGTAACCAAGGGGCTCTTTTTTCCCTGAATAATACATAACGATATGGGAAATTATTCCAAATCCAGATAAAATTAGAATATAAACTTCAGGGTGCCTGAAAAATCAGAATAAGTGTTGGTATAGAATGGGGTCTCCCCCTCAAGCAGGATCGAAAAATGTTGTGTTTAGATTTCGGTCTGTCAGAAGTATTGTAATTCCAGCAGCTAATACAGGCAATGATAATAGCAATAGGACTGCTGTAATTAGTATGGACCATACAAACAAGGGAGTTTGGTATTGGGACATGGCTGGGGGTTTTATATTAATAATAGTAGTGATAAAATTAATTGCCCCAAGAATGGAGGAGACCCCTGCTAAATGCAAGGAAAAATTTGTTAGGTCTACTGATGCCCCTGCGTGGGCCAGGTTGCTGGCTAGTGGGGGGTAATACAGTTCACCCAGTTCCTGCGCCTGCTTCTACCATAGAAGATGCTAGTTGGAGGAGGAAAGATGGGGGGAGCAACCAGAAACTTATGTTATTTATTCGAGGGAATGCCATGTCTGGGGCGCCAATTATTAGTGGAACTAGTCAGTTTCCGAAGCCCCCAATTATAATAGGTATAACTATAAAGAAAATTATTACGAATGCATGGGCAGTTACAGTTACATTGTAGATCTGGTCATCTCCTAATAGGGTACCAGGTTGACCTGGTTCAGCTCGAATTAGAAGACTTAAAGCAGTGCCTACTGTACCGGCTCATGCTCCAAACAGTAAATATAAAGTACCAATGTCTTTGTGGTTAGTGGAAAATAATCATCGGTTAATGAACATAGGTAAAATGGCTGATAAAAGCATTAGAATGTAAATCTAAAGATAGGGGTTTAAGTCTTCTTTTTGCCAAGTCCTCTGGTGAATTATTCATATTGAATTGCAAATTCAAAGAAGCAGCCTAGACGCTGCCAGGGCTTCTCCTGCCTTTTTTTTCTACGTGGCGGGAGAAGGTAGATTGAAGCCAGTTGTTAGGGTATTTAGCTGTTAACTAAAATTTCGTGGGGTGGAAGCCCACCAATCTGGTAAGGATTTAGCTTAATTAAAGTATTTGATTTGCATTCAATTGATGTTGGATAGATTCTTGCAGTCCTTAGTGTTGTTTTTCAGGGGTTAAGTAAATAATACTTGCTTAGAGCTTTGAAGGCTCTTGGTCTGATTTAACCTAAACCTCTAGTCCAAGATAGATAGAATAGGTGTTAGTGGGAGTAGTATAGTGGAGATAATGATTAGTGGAGGTAAGAAGATTATCTTTTTTTTGTACTTTCAAATTGTCATTTTATTTTTATGTTGTTTGTGGATGGGAATATGGTAAGTGCTGTGCATGCTGTGCATATTCCCATGTGGGAATATGGTATGTGAGTCGCATATAGAAGTATAGGTTGAGTAAGGTGGTGATGGCTATTAGTGTTGGGAGAATAATTATGTCATTTTTTGTTAGTTCTTGAATAATTATTCATTTAGGGATAAAACCAGAGAGTGGAGGAAGTCCTCCTAAAGATAGCATTAGGATAAGGATTATGGAGGTGATTAGGGGGAGTTTGTTTCATGTGTGAGACAGGGATAGCGTTGTGGTAGATGAGTTAAGTGTGAATAGTATGAATGTTGAGAGAGTCATTAGGATGTAGAGGGCTAGATTTAGAATTATTATTGTGGGGTTGTAGATAATAATTGTGGCTATTCATCCTATGTGGGCGATGGAAGAGTATGCCATGATTTTTCGTAGTTGGGTTTGGTTTAGTCCGCTTCATCCTCCTACTAATACGGACATAGGGGCTATTAGTATTAAGAGGTCAGTGTTAATGGATCATGAAATTTGATAGAGAATGGACAGGGCTGCAATTTTTTGTCATGTTAACAGGATTATGCCTGATGTGAATGAGATTCCTTGTGTTACTTCGGGAACTCAGAAGTGGAATGGAGATAGGCCTAGTTTTATTGTTAGAGCAGTGGTTATTATGATGGATGCGGCAGGGTTTGAGATTTTTGAAAGTATTCATTGGCCAGAGTATAGGTTAAGAGTGACACCTATTATTAAGAGCATGGAGGCGGTGGCTTGTGTGAGGAAGTACTTTGTGGATGCTTCTATGGCTCGTGGGTTAAATTTTTTTATGAGAATGGGGATAACGGCTAGTATGTTTGTTTCAAATCCAATTCAGATTAATAATCAGTGTGAGCTTAGTATGACAATTATAGTCCCGGTTATAACGGTTGTTAGGATAGCAATGAGAATGGTTTTTTTTTTTATTAGTACGGGAAGGATATGATCCAACATTTTCGGGGTATGGGCCTGATAGCTTAATTTAGCTGACCTTACTGTAGAATATGATGTAAGTTTGGTAGCGCTAAGATCTTTGAATTCTTAGGATTAGGTTCAAAACCTATTATTCTAGAAATAAGAGGGCTTGAACCTCTATTATTTACTCTATCAAAGTAACTCTTTTGTCAGACATATTTCTTATATTTGGGGTGGAATGCTAGCAGTGATAATAGGCAGGGCGACATGTCATATGCACAGGGCTAGAGTTAAGGGTAGGAAATTTTTTCATAAAAGATGTATTAGTTGATCATAGTGGAATCGAGGGTATGATGCTCGAATTCATAGGAAAGAAATGGTCAGGAGGAGTGTTTTGGTAGTGAAATTAATGGAGTAGAGCTCTGGTATGAGTGGGTTGTGGAATGCGCCGAAAAATAGAATTGTTGTAAGAATATTTATTATAATAATATTTGCATATTCTGCTAGGAAGAATAGGGCAAATGGGCCTGCTGCATACTCTAACGTTAAATCCTGAGACTAGTTCAGATTCTCCTTCGGTTAGGTCGAAGGGGCCTCGGTTAGTTTCTGCTAGGGTAGAGATAAATCATATTATGGCTAAGGGTCAGGCGGGGAAGATTAGTCATATATGTTCTTGAGTAATGATAAGCGTGGATAGTGTAAAAGATCTGTTTATTAGTAGTACAGAGAAGATAATTGCTAGTGTGACTTCATATGAGATTGAGCAACAGCTCAGAGGGCTCCAATTAGAGTGTATTTGGAGTTTGAAGCATCAGATTGAACTGCAAAAGAGCAAACATTTTTGTCTAGAGACCACGCCCCTGAAATGGATTTTTGTTTTGTCTTGAAATCTGCCCCTACATCTTCTCTTTATTGATTTTAGCCAGTAACCAGAGTCAAGTATCACCTTAGTGCAAGCACTGAAGACTGTCCTTGCTATGGGAAGGAAAAGATTGCTCATCAAGATACTGGCAATTTTTTTTTAAGAGGGTGAAGTATCTCTTTTTTTTAAAGTAATTATGACATAATTAGTATACAATGTTCTATTAGTTTCAGGTGTACGGTATAGTGATTCAAAAATTTAATACATTGGGGGGAGGGGCAAGATGGCGGCAGAGCAGGGTCTCCAGGTCACCTGTCCTCAACAAATTACCTAGAAAACCATCCAATCATCCTGAAAATCTACGAATTCAGCCTGAGATTTAAAGAGAGACCAGCTGGAACGCTACAGTGAGAAGAGTTTGCGCTTCTATCAAGGTAGGAAGACAGGGAAAAAGAAATAAAGACACAAAAGGCCTCCGAGGGGGAGGGGCCCCGCGAGGAGCCGGGCTGAGGCCGGGGCGAGTGTCCCCAGGGCAGGAGAGCCCCGTCCCGGAGGAGCAGGAGCTGCACCGACCTTCCCCACGGAAAGGGGCTCCCGGGGAATTGGAGCAGGATCCCCAGAAAGGCGGGGATGCCCTCGGGCTCCCTGGGACAGTAACAGAGGAACTGCGCCCCGGAGAGTGCCCCGAGCTCCCTAAGGGCTGCAGCGCTCGGCGGGACCCGGAGCAGCTCGGAGGGGCTCGGGCGGCGGCTCCGCGGAGGGGGCTGCGCGGCTCCGGGAACAGCTCGGAGGGGCTCGGGCGGCGGCTCCGCGGAGGGGGCTGCGGGGCGGGAGCGAATCCAACAGCGCAGGCCCCGGAGCACAGGGCGCCGGGTCACAGCCCAGGATCCGGCCTCCCCAGGGACAGGCAGAGGCCGGGAGGGCCCAGGACAGCAAGGACGCTCCTGCCTGGAACTGAGCAGATCAGCGGCCCCGCCCCGGAGCCCCCAGGCCCTGCAGAAGGAGAGCCCCGGAGCTACTGCGGGGGCTGACTCCAGGGTCCCAGAGCTGCCCCCGCCACTGTGGCTTCCTCCCGGGGCCTCACGGGGTGAACAACCCCCACCGAGCCCTGCACCAGGCAGGGGCAGAGCAGCTCCCCCAAGTGCTAACACCTGAGAATCAGCACAGCAGGCCCCTCCCCCAGAAGACCAGCGACACGGACCCGTTCCAAGGGAAGTCAAGGGACTTAAAGTACACAGAATCGGAAGATACTCCCCCGTGGTTTTTTTTTTCTTTTTTGTTTTTTTTGTTTTTGTTTTTGTTTTTTCGTTTTGTTTTGTTTTGTGCTTTTTTTTCTCTCTTTCTTCTTGATTTCTGATTGCTTCCCCCACCCCCCCTTTTTTTCTTTTTTCTCCTTTCTTTCTTTTTCTTTCTCTTTTTCTTCTCTTTTCCCCCTTTTTTTCTTCTTTCTCTTTTTTCTTTTTCTCTTTTCTTTCCTTCTCTCTCTCTTTCTCCTTTTCCCACTACAACTTGTTTTTGGCCACCCTGCACTGAGCAAAATGACTAGAAGGAAAACCTCACCTCAAAAAAAAGAATCAGAAACAGCCCTCTCTCCCACAGAGTTACAAAATATGGATTACAATTCAATGTCAGAAAGCCAATTCAGAAGCACTATTTTACAGCTACTAGTGGCTCTAGAAAAAACCATAAAGGACTCAAGAGACTTCATGACTGCAGAATTTAGATCCAATCAGGCAGAAATTAAAAATCAATTAAATGAGATGCAATCCAAGCTAGAAGTCCTAACGACGAGGCTTGACGAGGTGGAAGAATGAGTGAGTGACATAGAAGACAAGTTGATGGCAAAGAGGGAAACTGAGGAAAAAAGAGACAGGCAATTAAAAGACCATGAGGATAGATTAAGGGGAATAAATGATAGCCTGAGGAAGAAAAACCTACGTTTAATTGGGGTTCCCGAGGGCGCCGAAAGCGACAGAGGGCCAGAATATGTATTTGAACAAATCCTAGCTGAAAACTTTCCGAATCTGGGAAGGGAAACAGGCATTCAGATCCAGGAAATAGAGAGATCCCCCCCTAAAATCAACAAAAACCGTTCAACACCTCGACATTTAATAGTGAAGCTTGCAAATTCCAAAGATAAGGAGAAGATCCTTAAAGCAGCAAGAGAAAAAAAGTCCCTGACTTTTATGGGGAGGAATATTAAGGTAACAGCAGACCTCTCCACAGAGACCTGGCAGGCAGAAAGGGCTGGCAGGATATATTCAGGGTCCTAAATGAAAAGAACATGCAACCAAGAATACTTTACCCAGCAAGGCTTTCATTCAAAATGGAAGGAGAGATAAAGAGCTTCCAAGACAGGCAGGAACTGAAAGAATATGTAACCTCCAAACCAGCTCTGCAAGAAATTTTAAGGGGGACTCTTAAAATTCCCCTTTAAGAAGAAGTTCAGTGGAACAATCCACAAAAACAAGGACTGAATAGATATGATGACACTAAACTCATATCTGTCAATAGTAACTCTGAATGTGAACGGGCTTAATGACCCCATCAAAAGGCGCAGGGTTTCAGACTGGATAAAAAAGCAGGACCCATCTATTTGCTGTCTACAAGAGACTCATTTTAGACAGAAGGACACCTACAACCTGAAAATAAAAGGTTGGAGAACCATTTACCATTCAAATGGTCCTCAAAAGAAAGCAGGGGTTGCCATCCTTATATCAGATAAATTAAAATTTACCCCGAAGACTATAGTGAGAGATGAAGAGGGACACTATCTCATACTCAAAGGATCTATCCAACAAGAGGACTTAACAATCCTCAATATATATGCCCCGAATGTGGGAGCTGCCAAATATTTAAACCAATTAATAACCAAACTCAAGAAATACCTTGATAATAATACACTTATACTTGGTGACTTCAATCTAGCTCTTTCTACCCTGGATAGGTCTTCTAAGCACAACATCTCCAAAGAAACGAGAGCTTTAAATGATACACTGGACCAGATGGATTTCACAGATATCTACAGAACTTTACATCCAAACTCAACTGAATACACATTCTTCTCAAGTGCACATGGAACTTTCTCCAGAATAGACCACATACTGGGTCACAAATCGGGTCTGAACCGATACCAAAAGATCGGGATAGTCCCCTGTATATTCTCAGACCATAATGCCTTGAAATTAGAACTTAATCACAACAAGAAGTATGGAAGGACCACAAACACGTGGAGGTTAAGGACCATCCTGCTAAAAGATGAAAAGGTCAACCAGGAAATTAAGGAAGAATTAAAAAGATTCATGGAAACTAATGAGAATGAAGATACAACCGTTCAAAATCTTTGGGATGCAGCAAAAGCAGTCCTGAGGGGGAAATACATCGCAATACAAGCATCCATTCAAAAACTGGAAAGATCTCAAATTCAAAAGCTCACCTTACACATAAAGGAACTAGAGAAAAAGCAACAAATAGACCCCACCCCCAGCAGAAGAAGACAGTTAATTAAAATTCGAGCAGAACTCAATGATATCGAGACCAAAAGAACTGTGGAACAGATCAACAGAACCAGGAGTTGGTTCTTTGAAAGAATTAATAAGATAGATAAACCATTAGCCAACCTTATTAAAAAGAAGGGAGAGAAGACTCAAATTAATAAAATCATGAATGAGAAAGGGGACATCACTACCAACACCAAGGAAATACAAACGATTTTAAAAACATATTATGAACAGCTGTACGCCAATAAATTAGGAAATCTAGAAGAAATGGACGCATTCCTGGAAAGCCACAAACTACCAAAACTGGAGCAGGAAGAAATAGAAAACCTGAACAGGCCAATAACCAGGGAGGAAATTGAAGCAGTCATCAAAAACCTCCCAAGACACAAGAGTCCAGGGCCAGATGGCTTCCCAGGGGAATTCTATCAAACGTTTAAAGAAGAAATCATACCTATTCTACTAAAGCTGTTTGGAAAGATAGAAAGAGATGGAGTACTTCCAAATTCGTTCTATGAGGCCAGCATCACCTTAATTCCGAAACCAGACAAAGACCCCACCAAAAAGGAGAATTACAGACCAATATCCCTGATGAACATGGATGCAAAAATTCTCAACAAGATACTAGCCAATAGGATCCAACAACACATTAAGAAAATTATTCACCATGACCACGTTGGATTTATCCCTGGGACACAAGGCTGGTTCAACACTCGTAAAACCATCAATGTGATTCATCATATCAGCAAGAGGAAAACCAAGAACCATATGATACTCTCATTAGATGCAGAGAAAGCATTTGACAAAATACAGCATCCATTCCTGATCAAAACCCTTCAGAGTGTTGGGATAGAGGGAACTTTCCTCGACATCTTAAAAGCCATTTACGAAAAGCCCACAGCAAATATCATTCTCAATGGGGAAGCACTGGGAGCCTTTCCCCTAAGATCAGGAACAAGACAGGGATGTCCACTCTCACCACTGCTGTTCAACATAGTTCTGGAAGTCCTCGCCTCAGCAATCAGACAACAAAAAGACATTAAAGGCATTCAAATTGGCAAAGAAGAAGTCAAACTCTCCCTCTTCGCCGATGACATGATACTCTACATAGAAAACCCAAAAGCCTCCACCCCAAGATTGCTAGAACTCATACAGCAATTTGGTAGCGTGGCAGGATACAAAATCAATGCCCAGAAATCAATGGCATTTCTATACACTAACAATGAGACTGAAGAAAGAGAAATTAAGGAGTCAATCCCATTTACAATTGCACCCAAAAGAATAAGATACCTAGGAATAAACCTAACCAAAGAGGTAAAAGATCTATACCCTAAAAACTATAGAACACTTCTGAAAGAAATTGAGGAAGACACAAAGAGATGGAAAAATATTCCATGCTCATGGATTGGCAGAATTAATATTGTAAAAATGTCAATGTTACCCAGGGCAATTTATACGTTTAATGCAATCCCTATCAAAATACCATGGACTTTCTTCAGAGAGTTAGAACAAATTATTTTAAGATTTGTGTGGAATCAGAAAAGACCCCGAATAGCCAGGGGAATTTTAAAAAAGAAAACCATAGCTGGGGCATCACAATGCCAGATTTCAGGTTGTACTACAAAGCTGTGGTCATCAAGACAGTGTGGTACTGGCACAAAAACAGACACATAGATCAATGGAACAGAATAGAGAACCCAGAAGTGGACCCTGAAATGTACGGTCATCTAATATTCGATAAAGGAGGAAAGACTATCCATTGGAAGAAAGACAGTCTCTTTAATAAATGGTGTTGGGAAAATTGGACATCCACATGCAGAAGAATGAAACTGGACCACTCTCTTTCACCATACACAAAGATAAACTCAAAATGGATGAGAGATCTAAATGTGAGACAAGAGTCCATCAAAATCCTAGAGGAGAACACAGGCAACACCCTTTTTGAACTTGGCCACAGTAACTTCTTGCAAGATACATCCACGAAGGCAAAAGAAACAAAAGCAAAAATGAACTATTGGGACTTCATCAAGATAAGAAGCTTTTGCACAGCAAAGGATACAGTCAACAAAACTAAAAGACAACCTACAGAATGGGAGAAGATATTTGCAAATGACATATCAGATAAAGGGCTAGTTTCCAAAATCTATAAAGAACTTATTAAACTCAACACCAAAGAAACAAACAATCCAATCATGAAATGGGCAAAAGACATGAAGAGAAATCTCACAGAGGAAGACATGGACATGGCCAACAAGCACATGAGAAAATGCTCTGCATCACTTGCCATCAGGGAAATACAAATCAAAACCACAATGAGATACCACCTCACACCAGTGAGAATGGGGAAAATTAACAAGGCAGGAAACAACAAATGTTGGAGAGGATGCGGAGAAAAGGGAACCCTCTTACACTGTTGGTGGGAATGTGAACTGGTGCAGCCACTCTGGAAAACTGTGTGGAGGTTCCTCAAAGAGTTAAAAATAGACCTGCCCTACGACCCAGCAATTGCACTGTTGGGGATTTACCCCAAAGATTCAGATGCAATGAAACGTCGGGACACCTGCACCCCGATGTTTCTATCAGCAATGGCCACAATAGCCAAACTGTGGAAGGAGCCTCGGTGTCCATCGAAAGATGAATGGATAAAGAAGATGTGGTTTATGTATACAATGGAATATTACTCAGCCATTAGAAACGACAAATACCCACCATTTGCTTCAACGTGGATGGAACTGGAGGGTATTATGCTGAGTGAAATAAGTCAATCGGAGAAGGACAAACAGTGTATGTTCTCATTCATTTGGGGAATATGAATGATAGTGAAAGGGAATATAAAGGAAGGGAAAAGAAATGTTGGGAAATATCAGGAAGGGAGACAGAACATAAAGACTCCTAACTCGGGGAAACGAACTAGGGGTGGTGGAAGGGGAGGAGGATGGGTGTTGGAGGGGAATGGGTGACGGGCACTGAGGTGGACACTTGACGGGATGAGCACTGGGTGTTTTTCTGTATGTTGGTAAATTGAACACCAATAAAAGTTAATTAAAAAAAAATAAAAAAAAATAAAAGATCTTCTAAACATACTATTTACTTTACTTATGTCTTTACAACAAAGAGTATGCCTTATATACAGCATACTATTTTGGGGGCATCTGGGTGGCTCAGTTAGTAAGCATCCAACTTTTGATTTTGGCTCAGGTGATGATCTCAGGGTCTTGAGATAGAGCCCCACATTGGACCCCGCACTCCGTGGCAAGGTTGCCTGAGATTCTCTCCCTTCCCCTTCCCCCTTCTCCCCTATGGTGTCTCTCTCTTTCTCCCAAATAAATAAAATAAATCTCTGAAAAAAAATACTATTTTTATTTTCATCCCATCTGCATATGATGAAAATTTCACAAGCTTTGTATCATCAACTTGGCTTGGACTACAATATCCAGATATTTGGCCAGACATCATCCTGGATGTTTTTGTGAAGCTGTTATTTAGATAAGATCACATTTAAATTGGTAGACTTTAAGTGAAGTGAATTACTCTCTATAATATGGGTGGGCTTCATACAATCAGTCAAAAACAGGAGAACAAAAATTGATCTTTCCCAAGCAAGAAGGAGTTTGCCACAGACTGCCTGTGGGTTCAAACTGCAACTAAAACCATTCTGTTTTGCTGGAGAACTTTAAAAAAAATGTCTGTGAAGATAATTCTGTATCGTGTCTATTTTTGCTGGACAAATCAGGTTGCATTAATACTTGCAATACTTTTCTTGAAATTGTGTTTTTTCCTTAAAACTTATATCCATGAAAAAAAAAATTTAATACATTACTCAGTGCTCATCATGATAATAATACTCTTAATCTCTATCACCTGTTTTATCTATCGTCCCATCCACCTCCCCTCTGGTAACCACCACATTGTTCTCTATAGTTAAGAGTCTGGGCTTTTGGTCTGTTTTTATCTTTGTTCATTTATTTTATTTCTTACATTACACATATGAGTGAAATCATATAATATCTGTCTTTCTCTGACTTATTTCCCTTAGTATTATACTCTCTAGATCTATCCATGTTGTTGCAAATGGCAAGATTTCATTTTTTTCTATGCTTAATATTCCATATAGTGACATTGCATTGCATACATTGCATACATCTTTTTGAATTAGCATTTTCACATTTGGATAAATACCTAGTAGCAGAATTACCAGATCATATGGTAATTCTATCTTTAATTTTTTGAGGACCCTCCATACTATTTCCACAGTGGCTGCACCAGCTTGCATTCCCACCAACAATGCACAAGGATTTCTTTTTCTCCACTTCTTGTCAACACTTGTTTCTTGTGTTGTTTATTTTAGCCATTCTGACAAGTGTGAGGTGATATCTCATTTGGTTTGCATTTCCTTGATGATAAATGATACTGACCATCTTTTAACGTATCCGTTGGCCATCTGTATGTCTTCCTTGGAGAAATGTCTGTTCATGTCTTCTTTCCATTTTTAAATTGGATTTTTATTTATTTTTGGTGTCCAGTTTTATAAGTTCTTTATATATTTTAGATACAAACCCCTTATCAAGTATGTCATTTGCAAATGTTGTCTGCCATTCAGAAGGTTGCTTTTTCGTTTTGTCAATAGTTTCCTTTGCTGTGCAGAAGTATTTTATTTTGATGTAGAACCAGTAGTTTATTTTTATTTTGTTTCTCTTGCCTCAGGAGACATATCTAAAAAAATGTCACTACAGCTGATGTTGGAGAAATTACTGTCTGTGCTCTCTTCTAGGATTATTATAGTTTCGGGTCTCACATTTAGGTTTTAATCCATTCTGAGTTTATTTTATATATAGTGTAAGAGAGTGGTCCAGTGTCATTCTTTTGCATGTGACCGTCCAGTTTTCCAGACACCATTTGTTGAAAAGACTTTTTTTTCCCATTAAATATTCTTGCCTCCTTTATCAAAGAGTAATTAACCATTTAATCATGGGATTTTTTTCTGGTCTCTTTAGTCTGTTTTATTGATCTATGTATCTGTTTTTTTTTTTTTTTTATGTATCTGTTTTTATGCCAATGCCATACTGTTTTGATTACAACTTCATAATATATCTTGAAATCTGAAATTGTGATACTTCTAGTTTTATTTTTCTTTTTCATGATTGCCTTGGCTACTCAAGGGCTTTTGTGGTTCCATACAAATTTTAGAATTATTTGTCCTCGTTCTGTTAAAATGCTGTTGGTATTTCAATAAAGATTGCATTAAATCTGTAGATTGCTTTGGGTAGTATGGACATTTTAACAATATTGGTTTTCCTAGTCCATGAGCATGGAATACTTTCTATTTGTTTGTGTCATCTTCAATTTCTTTCATCAAGGCTTTATAATTTTCAGAGTACAAGTCTTTTACCTCCTTGGTCAAGTTTATTCCTAGGTATTTTATTATTTTTAGTGCACTCGTAAATGGGATTGTTAATTTCTCTTTCTGTTACTTCATTATTAATATATAAATGCAATAGATTTCTGCATATTGATTTTGTATCCTGGGACCTTATTGAATTCATTTTTCAATATTACTAGTTTTTTGGTGGAGTTTTTAGGGTATTCTATTTGTGGTGTCATGTCATCTGCCAATAGTGAAAGTTTTTACTTCTTTCTTCCCAATTTGGATGAACTTTGTTTCTTCTCTGATTGTTATGTCTACGAATTCCAGTACTGTGTTGAATAAAAAGATCTCAGTTTTTCACCATGGAGTGTGATATTAGCTGTGGGCTTTTCATATTATGTTGAAACATATTTCATTATATTGAAGCATATTCCCTCTAAACGTTCTTTGTTGAAGAGTTTTTATCATGAACCAACGTTGTAATTTGTCAAATGCTTTTTCTACATCTATTGAAATGATCATATGGTTTTTACTCTTTCATTTGTTGATGTGCTGTATCACATTGGTTGGTTGAACCACCCCTACATTCTGTGAATAAATCCTACTTGATTGTGGTGAATGATTTTTTTTTCATGTATTGTTGGATTCAATTTGCTAATATTTTGTTGAGGATTTTTGCATCTATGCTCATCAGAGATAATTTGGCTTGTAGTTTTTTCTCTCTCTTTTTGTAGTGTCCTTATCTGGTTTTGGTGTCAGGGTAATGCTCCTCATAGAATGTATTTGGAAGTTTTCCTTCCTCTTTTACTTTTTGGAATAGTTTGAGAGGCATAGGTATTAGCTTTCCTTCAAATGTTTGGTAGAATTCACCTGTGAAGCCATCTGGTCCTGGACTTTTGTTTGTTGGGAGTTTTTTTTTTTTTTAAGATTTTATTTATTTCAGAGAGAGAGAGAGAGAGAAAAAACACACAGTGGGGAGGGGCAGAGAGAGAAAGAGAGAGAGTGAGGGAGAGAGAGTGAGGGAGAAGCAGACTCCCCACTGAGCAGGAAACCCGATGTGGGGCTTTATTCCAGAACTAGAGATCATGACCCAGGCTGAAGGCAGATGCTTAACTGACTGAGCCACCCAGGTGCCCCTGTTGGGAGTTTTTTGATTACAGATTCAATTTCATTGCTGGTAGTTAATCTATTCAAAGTTTCTATTTCTTTCTGATTCAGTTTTGGAAATTTATATGCTTCCAGAAATTTATCCATTTCTTCTAAGTTGTCCAATTTGTTGGAATGTTATTTTTCATAATATTTTTCATAATATTCTGTTACAATCCTCTGTATTTCTGTGGTGTTGGTTCTTATTTCTGATTTTGTTTATTTGAGTTCTCTCTTTCTCTATCTCTCTTTTTTTTTGATGAGTAAGGCTAAAGGTTTACTAATTATGTTGATCTTTCTAAGAACCAGCTCTGATTTCATTGACCTGTTTTATTATTCTTTTTAGTTTCTGTTTCACTTATTTCTGCTCTCATTTTTATTATTTCCTTCCTTCTAGTAGTTTTGGGTTTTGTTCATTCTTCTCTCTACCTCCTTTAGGTGTAAGGTTAAGTTGTTTGAGACTTTTCTTGTTTCTTGAGGTAAGCCTATATTGCTAAAAACTTTCCTCTTAGTGCAGCTTTTGCTGCATCTCAAAGATTTTAGACTGTTGTGTTTTCATTTTAATTTGTCTCTGTGTATTTTTGTGTTTCCTCTGACTTCTTGTTGACTTGTTCATTGTTTAGTAGCATATTATTTAACCCCCATGTATTTGTGTTCTTTCCAGATGTTTCCTTGTGGTTGGTCTGTCGTTTCATAGTTTTGTGGTCAGAAAAGATGCATGGTATGACCTTGATCTTTTTGAATTTGTTAAGACTTGTTTTGTGATTTATTCTGGAGAATATTCTATGAGTACTTGAAAAGAATGTGCATTCTGCTTCTTTAGGATGGAATGTTCTGAATAAATCTGTTAAATTCATCTGGCCCAATGTCATTCACAGCCACTGTTTCCTTGTTTCTTTTTGTTTGGATGATGTAAGTGAAGTGTTAAAGTCCCCTATTAGTGTTGTATTACTATTTATTACTTCCTTTATGTTATTACCTGCTTTATGTATTTGGATATTCCTATGTTGGGTGCATAAATATTTACAACTGTTATATCTTATTGTTGGATTATTCTGTTTATGATTATGGAGTGTTCTTCTTTGACTCTTATTCCAGTATTTCTTTCAAGGTTTATTTTTGTCTGATATAACTGTTGATACCCCAGCTCTCCTTTTACTTCCACTTGCATGCTAAATTCTTTTCCATCTCTTCACTTTCAACATGCATGTGTCTTTAGGTCTGAAATAAATCTTTTGTAAGTAGCACATAGAAGTGTCTTGTTTTTTTATCAATTGCATCTCCCTGTTTCTTTTGATTGGGGTGTTTAGTCCATTTACATTCAAAGTAATTATTGATAGGCATGTATTTATTGCCATTTTGTTGCTTGTTTTATGATTGTTTTTGTAGTCCTACTCTGTTCTTTTCTTGTTGTCTTCTTTCATCGTTTGCTTGCTTTCTTTAATGGTATACTTAGATTCCTTTCTCTCTATTTTTTGCATATCTATTACCAGTTTTTGACTTGTGGTTACCTTAGATTTATATGTAACGTATTATGCATATCACAGTCTATATTAAGTTAATGTCCACTTAAGTTTGAACCCACTCTAGAAGCACTACAATTTCTGGGTTACTCAGTTGGTCATGACTCAGGTCATGATCTCAAGGTCAAGATGAAGCCTGCATCAGGCTCTCTGCTTAGGTGTTTTTCAGTCTCCCTCTGTGCTCTCTGAGGGAGCTCTCTCTCTCTCAAATGGATGGATAGAATCTTTTTAATCCATTTATATAAGAGAGAGAGAGAAAGAGAGAGAGTGTGTGTGCACAAGCAAGGTGATGAGCAGGGAACCTGACACAGGACTGGATTCCAGGACCTTGGAATCATGACTTGAGCCAAAGGCAGATGCTCAATGAACTGAGCCACCCAGGTGCCCCTAAATGGATAGAATCTTAAATAAAACCCACTAAAATTTCACTCCTCACTACCCCCCTTCATATTTTAGGTATATGGTATCATACTTTATATCCTTTTTTTGTGATTCCCTGGACTGATTTTTATAGATATACTTAATTTTTTTTCTTTCTATTTTTCTTACTCCTGATGGTCTTTTCTTTTCCACTTGAGTCCCCTTTAACATTTCTTATAGGGCTGGTTTAGTGGTCATGAATTCCCTCAGATTTTGTTTCTCTGGGAAACCCTTATCTCTCCTTCTATTCTGAAAGATAGCCTTGCTGGTTAGATTATTCTTGGCTGCAGATTTTTTCCTTTTAGCACTTTGAATATATCATGCCACTTCCTTCTGGCCTGCAAAGTGTCTGCTGAAAACTCAAACTGATAGACTTATGGGTTTTCCCTTGTATATAACTGTTTTATTTTCTCTTGCTGCTTTTAAACCTCTCTGTTTACCACTATTTTCTGTCATTTTAATTAGTGTGTGTCTTGGTGTGGACTTAATTAGGTTGATTTTTCTGGAGACTCTTTGTGCCTCCTGGATCTGGATTTTTGTTCCCTTATCCAGATCCAGGAAGTTTTCAGCTATTGTTTCTTCAAATAAATTTTCTACCCCCTTTCTCTTTCTTTTCCTTCCAGGAATCCTATGCTTGATGGTGTTGTTGAGCTCCCTTAATATACTTTCGGGTTTTTTCATTACTCTTTTTTCTTTCTGCTGTTCAGCTTGATTGCTTTCCATTACTCTGTCCTCCATATTGCTGCTTTGTTCTTCTGCTTCCTTTAGTCTATTTATTCCATCTGGTGTATTTTTAATTTTAGTTATTGTGTTTCTTGTTTCTAATTGCTTCTTTTTAATGTTTTCTATCTCTTTGTTGAGGGTCTAACTGAGGTCTTCCACCCTTTTCTTGAGTCCAGTGAGTATGTTCATGGCCATTCTTTTTTTTTTTTTTTTTAGATTTGTTTGTTTATTTATTTATTTGAGAGAGGGTGAGGGGCAGAAGGAAGGAGTCTTAAGCAGACTCCATGCTTAGTGTGGAGCCCAACGAGGGGCTCAGTCTCATGACCCTGAGATCACAACCTGAACAGAAACCAAGAGTCAGATGCTTAACTGACTATGCCACCAAGGCACTCCTATGACCATTACTTTAAATTCTCTATCAGGCATATTACTTATATCCATTTTATTGTGCTCTCTTGCTGTGATTTTGTCCTATTTTTTCATTTGGGACATACTCCTCTGTCTCATCTTGTCTAACTCTGTGTGTGTGTTTATATGTATTAATAAAGTCAGCTATGTCTTCTGCTCTGAAAAGTAGTGGCTTTATGAAGAAGAGGTCCTGTAGTGCCCCATGGTGCAATGTCCCCTATTCACCAGAAACTGGTACTTCAGGTTGTCTCCTCTGTGTACTGTTGTGCATAAACCACCTTTGCCTTTAGTCCAGTTGTCTGCAATGGCTTTCTTTGCCTGTTTGGGTAGTTTGGTCCCTTTGTTGTTAGTGGGCCAGTCTGGGGCTGCCTGGGGCTTGAGTTGTGTTAAGTCAGGTGTTTTCCAGAGCTTAAGTAGCACCAAAGTGCAGGTCGCTCTCCCTGTTTTGTCCCCTGTTAAGCTTTTGTTGATTGCCAGGGCCTGCAGTTAGACCAAATGTTTGCTTCCACCCCACTGTTGGGGCTATAGTTGAACTGGTATGTGGCCCCTCTACCCAAGGCAAGAATCATTTTGGGGTGTTGCTGACCCCTATCAGGGCTGCTTTCTCACTGCCATGCTTGTGATGCTGCTTTGGGTGGACTCCTGCCTAGGCTGGGCTTGGAGGGGGCAGATCCACAGAAGACTACAGGGGTGGGATCCACTATTAGCAAGGTAGGTGGAGAGTATTGGCACTGTGCTGGTTTCCACGGGTATCCATGTGTCTAGGCTGAAGGAAAATGGTGCATGCCAGCATCCCCCCACCCCTTGGAGAACTTTCCCAAAGATTCCTGCCCTCTTGCCCCCCATGGTGTTGACAGTATTTATCAACAGGAATGAGGAGATCATGTCTGGGAATCGATTTTGACTGTCTTTTACCATAAAAGACAAAATATAATATTACTCAAAAAACATTTATTGAGACTGAGCCTGTGTTATCTATTGCTGAGTAATGAATTATAATATATATAGTGGCTTTTGAAAACATACACATTTATGATTTCATAGTTTCTGTAGTTAAAAGTTCTAGACACACAAAAAAAAAAAGTTCTAGACACAGCACAGCTCTTCTCCAGGATGTTTCATAGGTTGCAATCAAGGTGTTAGCCAGGGTTAAGTTTTCATCTGAAGGCTCAATTATGGAAGAATCTGTTTCCAAGCATATGTGATTGTTGGCAAGATTCACCTCCTTGTGAATTGTTGGATTGAGGGCCTCAGTTCCTTGCAGCTTGTTGGTCAGAGGCCATCCTCAGTTGCTTGCCATGTAGTCCTTTCCAGAATGGCACCTTGTTTCATCAAAGCCAGCATTAGAAAGAGTCTATTAATAAGGTTCAAATCACTATCTTACATAACCTAAGTAGATAAGTAACATCTCATCACCTTTGTTATGTTCCACTGGTTAGGAGGAAGTCATTGCTCCTGCATGCTTTCAAGGGAAGGGAATTATACAAAGGCATGAATGTCACAGGGTAAGGATCATTGGGATTTTGGAAGGTGCTTACAGAGAGGCACTCTCCTGTGACTCAGTATTTAAGTTTAAATTTGATTTAACTAATTTGAGTTCCTGGCAAAGAATACCTGGAACCATTTTGAAATTCTGCTGGGGTGGTCCCTTAAAGTTTGAAATGTGGTGACCTAAAGAAAATGATGTGGATATGCTCAAACTTTCTGGTCAAAGTACTTAGGAAGGTTTCAAAAGATTTAAGGGGGAGAGGTGCCAGACTGGATATATTATACAAGGTCAGAGAATCAGTTAGATGACTTTGCTACTTGAGTTATCCCAGAAGACATACGCTTTGGAGATACAGTAAGGATTAATTGACCATGCAGTTGAGAGTCCATTTCTGGGTTCCTTGTTCTGTTCCACTGATCCATGTGTCTGTTTTTTGTGCCAGTACCATGCTGTCTTGATTGTTATGGCTTTGTAATACATCTTGATGTCCAGAATTGTAATGCCTCCAGCTTTGGATAATTAAATTGAATTTAAATTAAAAACAAATAAAAACAGTAAAGAATGTGCTAGTGGAGGGGGTGGAACACTGTAATTGTCAAGTTCATTGGTGACTGTCCTCTTTAGTTTGAGGTGGAATAGAAACTGCTGCTATAGATCTAGGTTCCCTTGTGTCAGTGGGGTTTATAAGATTCTGGACTAGCAGAGGCCTGGAATTAGCACTTCAGTATTGGAGACAAGGGAATCATAATTAAAGTAACTGACAGCAAGGTTAAAATTATAATGGGAACTTTGGCCAACAGGTATTATTTGGTGATGGCGAATAGATCATGGTGTTCTTAGGAGAAGAATGAAAGACAGTGGAGGATTGCTTAACTTAAAAGTTCAAGACTGAGTAAGTGGAAGGCTGATATTGGCTAACATAATGGCAAATCATAGTCCTTCATCTAGTTTCCAGATCAGAGTTGGCTCTCAGAGCCTATTGATTCAAAGAGAGACCGGGTCCCCTTGAGGAAGTAAGCTGCAACATCACAGCATGTATTTGTAAAATATATTACCTCAGTCAGTTTCACTGCATCTGTATCTTTGGGGTAAATCCCCAGCAGTGCAATTGCTGGGTCCTAGGGCAGGTCTATTTTTAACTCTTTGAGGAACCTCCACACAGTTTTCCAGAGTGGCTACACCAGTTCACATTCCCACCAACAGTGCAGGAGGGTTCCCCTTTCTCCACATCCTCTCCAACATTTGTGGTTTCCTGCCTTGTTAATGTTCCCCATTCTCACTGGTGTGAGGTGGGATCTCATTGTGGTTTTGATCTGTATTTCCCTGATGACCAGGGATGCGGAGCATTTTCTCATGTGCTTGTTGGCCATAGACATGGAATCTCATCTAATATCTCTTTATTATAAGGGAATCTTTCTTTTAAATGAAAGGGTTGCCACAATGGGCATGTGATCAAGGAATCTACCAGTTTGCCCTTAATGGCATCATCAGGAAACTACTGGATGCCTACAGCATGCTAGAAAAAACTCATAAATGAGCAGCAAAGGAGATAGTTTGGAGATCACACTGTTTAGGGTTGTAGGGATGTCCTTCAAGATGGGGAATATATTTTAGAACATTGGCTATTCAGTGGTGCTTTGTTTTCCATAGCTAGAACATACTGGTCTACAAGCCCAGGGTCTCTTACTGTAGCTTCTAGTTGTGCAGGTGCTGGGTCATATGGTAGGTGTAGAATTGATTTGGTTAAGTAATATCAGATGGTTTTCTCCAAAAGGCCATCAGCAGTGCTTAATTGCTCCCAGAGCCCCTCATTTTCCACTAACACCTGGCATTACCTAGCTTTCTGCGTTTTCCCCTGTAGTAGGGAAACACAGGTCATGGGTATAGGGAAAGGGCATCATATGTAGGAGCCCAGAGAATTTCCGTGAGTCTTCTTTATTTCTTCATTTCTCACTCTGCATACCAGTGGGCAATGAGAAACTCTCCTCAGTAACAGTTCTTTGAGAGAACAAAGTTCTAGAAATTCTGGGGGCTCTGAGGCTCCTTTGGAGTAGATTTGGAAGAGAAGACACAACAGAACACAGAGAAATTTGTGAGAAGTTTATTTCACAGACCACAACAGATACTCCAGCCAAGTTTTCTTTGTGGAACCACCCTGGGGAGCAGTTAGACAAGAGCTTCCACCAAGATCAAGATACTGTTATGTTCTTCACCATATAAAAATATTTTGGTCCATTGGGCACCACTGCTTTGTAAGGGCAGATATCTTCTTTATCAATAATGTGGGTCAATGCTATTATTGACATAGTTTCTGAAAGAGACAGGACAAAGATGTTCTCTGATAACAGTCTAACCCCATTTCTTGGCTTTTCTCCTAGCTTCAGGCACCTCCCCACTAGGGCCCAGTTTCCCCAAATCATTTGCAAATGTATCTCCCTTATTAGCTTTTCTCACACAACCTCTCACCTTTCACACCTGGGCATAGTCCCCATCTACTCTCCCCTCTTCCCTCCTTTGTCTCTACCCTTCTGCCCCAACACTCTGCTCATATCTGGAGTCACATTTCTTTTTATGTTTTCCCCCACCCTAGCGGATCGTTCCTCCCTTGAATGACCCCTGTACTTACTATTGACTTCAAAGTCCCAGTAGAAAGTTCTTGGATTACTGTCACAGAGACAGGCAGTGTAAACATAGTTAAAAGGCCCTTCCATTGGATTGCGACTTAGGAGGGAACATTGAATCTGAGGAGGAGGAGGTGGGAAGAGAGGACCTTGTGTTAGTCTGGGGAGTTGTAAAGGGAGAGAAAGATAAGGGAATCTGAAGAACGAGGAGGAGGAGGAGGAGGACAACATCCTTCGTGCACAAAGAACAGGTACAGATATAGACCAGAGGCACCGTGGAGTCCAATTTTGTAGTATCATTTTGGGAACTAAAGTCTGTGTGAGAAGATTTCCTGTCAACATGTCTTCAAATTCCTGCTTTAGCGCCACCATGGGGCTTCGCTCTGATGGGAAGAGTTAGTGAATTGACAAGACCAGGAGACCACATTCTGGGGCAGCCTTCATCTGGGGAGCATATTTACTTTGGTTCCCTGGCTAGGGCTTTCAGGAACCTGTCTGTGACTGCAGCTTGGCTTTTGTGTAGGGAGGCCAAAACCGGGAATTGTTGCCAGAATCGTGCTCCTCTTGATCTCTGTGACCTTTGATGGCTGAAGTGACAGCTCTCAGTCTCTCTTTCCTCAGCTGTGAGAGGGAAACAGTTACCTACCAAAGTTGTTGGTTAGATAAACAAACAAAATCTCGAAGGTAAATTTTCTTTTTCCTTTTTTTTTTATTTTGAGAGGGCTTTACAATTTGAGATATGTAAGCTTCAGCAGCATCAGGAAGCTTTTGTCTGATTAGTGTCCAGCAAGGGGGTGTTATCCTGGGGTGTATAGACCCTTAGGGGTCTGTATGTAGAATTCACTGAGTCTGTGAACTCGGATGGAAAGAAATTATATCTTTATTAAACCGTCACTAAAATTAAGTGTTCTGTTACATCATCAACAATCCTCAGTGGCATTAGCAGTATGCGTGATTTTATCATGGAGAGAAATGTAGATATGTTTGCATCACTTACAGGTTTATATATCTCAGAATATTGCCTGTTCTTTTTTTTTTAATAAATTAATTTTTATTGGTGTTCAATTTACCAACATACAGAGAAACACCCATTGCTCATCCCGTCAAGTGTCCCCCTCAGTGCCCGTCACCCATTCCCCCCCACCCCCCGCCCTCCTCCCTTCCACCACCCCTAGTTCGTTTCCCAGAGTTAGGAGTCTTTATGTTCTGTCTCCCTTCCTGATATTTCCCACACATTTCTTCTCCCTTCCCTTATATTCCCTTTCACTATTATTTATATTCCCCAAATGAGTGAGAACATACACTGTTTGTCCTTCTCTGATTGACTTCACTCAGCATAATACCCTCCAGTTCCATTCACGTTGAAGCAAATGGTGGGTATTTGTCATATCTAATGGCTGAGTAATATTCCATTGTATACATAAACCACATCTTCTTTATCCATCATCTGTCGATGGACACCGAGGCTCCTTCCACAGTGTGACTATTGTGGACATTGCTGCTAGAAACATCGGGGTGCAGGTGTCCCGGCGTTTCATTGCATCTGAATCTTTGGGGTAAATCCCCAACAGTGCAATTGCTGGGTCGTAGGGCAGATCTATCTTTAACTCTTTGAGGAACCTCCACACAGTTTTCCAGAGTGGCTGCTGCACCAGTTCACATTCCCACCAATGGTGTAAGAGGGTTCCATTTTCTCCGCATCCTCTCCAACATTTGTGGTTTCCTGCCTTGTTAATTTTCCCCATTCTCACTGGTGTGAGGTGGTATCTCATTGTGGTTTTGATGTGTATTTCCCTGATGCAAGTGATGCAGAGCATTTTCTCAGGTGCATATTGGCCATGTCCATGTCTTCCTCTGTGAGATTTCTCTTCATGTCTTTTGCCCATTTCATGATTGGATTGTTTGTTTCTTTGGTGTTGAGTTTAATAAGTTCTTTATAGATCTTGGAAACTAGCCCTTTATCTGATATGTCATTTGCAAATATCTTCTCCCATTCTGTAGGTTGTCTTTTAGTTTTGTTGACTGTATCCTTTGCTGTGCAAAAGCTTCTTATCTTGATGAAGTCCCAATAGTTCATTTTTGCTTTTGTTTCTTTTGCCTTTGTGGATGTATCTTGCAAGAAGTTACTGTGGCCAAGTTCAAATAGGGTGTTGCCTGTGTTCTCCTCTAGGATTTGGTCTAGTTTCATTCTTCTGCATGTGGATGTCCAATTTTCCCAACACCATTTATTGAAGAGACCGTATTTCTCCCAATGGATAGTCTTTCCTCCTTTATCGAATATTAGTTGACCATACAGTTCAGGGTCCACTTCTGGGTTCTCTATTCTGTTCCATTGATCTATGTGTCTGTTTTTGTGCCAGTACCACACTGTCTTGATGACCACAGCTTTGTAGTACAACCTGAAATCTGGCATTGTGATGCCCCCAGCTCTGGTTTTCTTTTTCAATATTCCCCTGGCTATTCGGGGTCTTTTCTGATTCCACACAAATCTTAAAATAATTTGTTCTAACTCTCTGAAGAAAGTCCATGGTATTTTGATAGGGATTGCATTAAATGTATAAATTGCCCTGGGTAACATTGACATTTTTACAATATTAATTCTGCCAATCCATGAGCATGGAGTATTTTTCCATCTCTTTGTGTTTTCCTCAATTTCTTTCAGAAGTGTTCTATAGTTTTTAGGGTATTGATCCTTTACCTCTTTGGTTAGGTTTATTCCTAGGTATCTTATTCTTTTGGGTGCAATTGTAAATGGGATTGACTCCTTAATTTCTCTTTCTTCAGTCTCATTGTTAGTGTATAGAAATGCCATTGATTTCTGGGCATTGATTTTGTATCCTGCCATGCTACCAAATTGCTGTATGAGTTCTAGCAATCTTGGGGAGGAGGCTTTTGGGTTTTCTATGTAGAGTATCATGTCATCGGCGAAAAGGGAGAGTTTGACTTCTTCTTTGCCAATTTGAGTGCCTTTAATGTCTTTTTGTTGTCTGATTGCTGAGGCGAGGACTTCCAGAACTATGTTGAATAGCAGTGGTGAGAGTGGACATCCGTGTCTTGTTCCTGATCTTAGGGGAAAGGCTCCCAGTGCTTCCCCATTGAGAATGATATTTGCTGTGGGCTTTTCGTAGATGGCTTTTAAGATGTTGAGGAAAGTTCCCTCTATCCCAACACTCTGAAGTGTTTTGATCAGGAATGGATGCTGTATTTTGTCAAATGCTTTCTCTGCATCTAATGAGAGGATCATATGGTTCTTGGTTTTTCTCTTGCTGATATGATCTATCACATTGATTGTTTTACGAGTGTTGAACCAGCCTTGTGTCCCGGGGATAAATCCTACTTGGTCATGGTGAATAGTTTTCCTAATGAGTTGTTGGATCCTATTGGCTAGTATCTCATTGAGAATTTTTGCATCCGTGTTCATCAGGGATATTGGTCTGTAATTCTCCTTTTTGGTGGGGTCTTTGTCTGGTTTCGGAATTAAGGTGATGCTGGCCTCATAGAACGAATTTGGAAGTACTCCATCTCTTTCTATCTTTCCAAACAGCTTTAGTAGAATAGGTATGATTTCTTCTTTAAACGTTTGATAGAATTCCCCTGGGAAGCCATCTGGCCCTGGACTCTTGTGTCTTGGGAGGTTTTTGATGACTGCTTCAATTTCCTCCCTGGTTATTGGCCTGTTCAGGTTTTCTATTTCTTCCTGCTCCAGTTTGGTAGTTTGTGGCTTTCCAGGAATGCATCCATTTCTTCTAGATTGCCTAATTTATTGGCGTATAGCTGTTCATAATATGTTTTTAAGATCGTTTGTATTTCCTTGGTGTTGGTAGTGATCTCGATCTCTCCTTTCTCATTCGTGATTTATTAATTTGAGTCTTCTCTCTCTTCTTTTTAATAAGGTTGGCTAATGGTTTATCTATCTTATTAATTCTTTCAAAGAACCAACTCCTGGTTCTGTTGATCTGTTCCACAGTTCTTTTGGTCTCGATTTCATTTAGTTCTGCTCAAATTTTAATTAACTGTCTTCTTCTGCTGGGAGTGGGGTCCATTTGCTGCTTTTTCTCTAGCTCCTTTATGTGTAAGGTGAGCTTTTATATTTGAGTTCTTTCCAGTTTTTGAATGGATGCTGTATTGCGATGCATTTCCCCATCAGGACTGCTTTTGCTGCATCCCAAAGATTTTGAACGGTTGTATCTTCATTCTCATTAGTTTCCATGAATCTTTTCAATTCTTCCTTAATTTCCTGGTTGACCTTTTCATCTTTTAGCAGGATGGTCCTTAACCTCCACGTGTTTGTGGTCCTTCCAAACTTCTTGTTGTGATTAAGTTCTAATTTCAAGGCATTATGGTCTGAGAATATACAGGGGACACTCCTGATCTTTTGGTATCGGTTCAGACCCGATTTGTGACCCAGTATGTGGTCTCTTCTGGAGAAAGTTCCACGTGCACTTGAGAAGAATGTGTATTCAGTTGAGTTTGGATGTAAAGTTCTGTAGATATCTGTGAAATCCATCTGGTCCAGTGTATCATTTAAAGCTCTCGTTTCTTTGGAGATGTTGTGCTTAGAAGACCTATCGAGGGTAGAAAGAGCTAGATTGAAGTCACCAAGTATAAGTGTATTATTATCTAAGTATTTCTTCACTTTGGTTATTAATTGGTTTAAATATTTGGCAGCTCCCACATTCGGGGCATATATATTGAGGATTGTTAAGTCCTCTTGTTGGATAGATCCTTTGAGTATGAGATAGTGTCCCTCTTCATCTCTCACTATAGTCTTCGGGGTAAATTTTAATTTATCTGATATGAGGATGGCTACCCCTGCTTTCTTTTGAGGACCATTTGAATGGTAAATGGTTCTCCAACCTTTTATTTTCAGGTTGTAGGTGTCCTTCTGTCTAAAATGAGGCTCTTGTAGACAGCAAATAGATGGGTCCTGCTTTTTTATCCAGTCTGAAACCCTGCGCCTTTTGATGGGGTCGTTAAGCCCGTTCACATTCAGAGTTACTATTGACAGATATGAGTTTAGTGTCACCATGATATCTATTCAGTTCTTGTTTTTGTGGATTGTTCCACTGAACTTCTTCTTAAAGGGGAATTTTAAGAGTCCCCCTTAAAATTTCTTGCAGAGCTGGTTTGGAGGTCACATATTCTTTCAGTTCCTGCTTGTCTTGGAAGCTCTTTATCTCTCCTTCCATTTTGAATGAGAGCCTTGCTGGATAAAGTATTCTTGGTTGCATGTTCTTCTCATTTAGGACCCTGAATATATCCTGCCAGCCCTTTCTGGCCTGCCAGGTCTCTGTGGAGAGGTCTGCTGTTCCCCTAATATTCCTCCCCATAAAAGTCAGGGACTTTTTTTCTCTTGCTGCTTTAAGGATCTTCTCTTTATCTTTGGAATTTGCAAGCTTCACAATTAAATTTCGAGGTGTTGAACGGTTTTTATTGATTTTAGGGGGGGATCTCTCTATTTCCTGGATCTGAATGCCTGTTTCCCTTCCCAGATTAGGAAAGTTTTCAGCTAGGATTTGTTCGAATACATATTCCTGCCCTCTGTCCCTTTGGGCGCCCTCGGGAACCCCAATTAAACGTAGGTGTTTCTTCCTCAGGCTGTCGTTAATTTCCCTTAACCTGTCTTCATGGTCTCTTAATTGTCTGTCTCTTTTTTCCTCAGTTTCCCTCTTTGCCATCAACTTGTGTTCTATGTCACTCACTCGTTCTTCCACCTCGTTAAGCCTCGTCATTAGGACTTCTAGCTTGGATTGCATCTCATTTAATTGATTTTTAATTTCTGCCTGATTGGATCTAAATTCTGCAGTCATGAAGTCTCTTGAGTCCTTTATGCTTTTTTCTAGGGCCACCAGTAGCTGTACAATAGTGCTTCTGAATTGGCTTTCTGACATTGAATTGTAATCCAGATTTTGTAACTATGTGGGAGAGAGAACTGTTTCTGATTCTTTTTTTTTGAGGTGAGGTTTTCCTTCAAGTCATTTTGCTCAGTGCAGAGTGGCCAAAAACAAGTTGTATTGGGAAAAGGAGGAAAAGAGAGAGAGAAGGAAATAAAAGAGAAAAAGAAAAAAGAGAAAGAAGAAAAAAAGGGAAAAAAGAGAAGAAAAAGAGAAAGAAAAAGAAAGAAAGGTGAAAAAAGGGGAGAATTCAATCAGAAATCAAAAGAAGCAATCAGAAATCAAAAAGAAAGAGAAAAAAAACACAAAACAAAAAAAAAACAAAAAACACGGAGTATCTTCTGATTCTGTATACTTTGAAAAGAAATCAAAAGAAGCAATCAGAAATACTTTGAAAAGAAATCAAAAGAAGCATTCAGAAATACTTTGAAAAGAAATCAAAAGAAGCAATCAGAAATCAAAAAGAAAGAAAAGAAAAGAAAACAAAACAAAACAAAAAACCACGTGAGAGTATCTTCTGATTCTGTATATTTTGAAAAGAAATCAAAAGAAGCAATAAGAAATACTTTGAAAAGAAATCAAAAGAAGCAATCAATCAAAAAAAAAAAAAAAAAAAAAAAAAACAAAAGAAGCAATCAGAAATACTTTGAAAAGAAATCAAAAGAAGCAATCAGAAATCAAAAAGAAAGAAAGAAAACAAAACACAAAACAATACAAAGAAAAACAAAAAACACGTGGGAGTATCTTCTGATATCTTTGAATCGGAAATCAAAAAGAAAGAAAGAAAAAAATACAAAAGAAGAGAAAAACAAAAAACACGGGGGCGTATCTTCTGATTCTGTATACTTTACGTCCCTTGACTTCCCCTGGAACTTCTCCCTCTAGCTGGTCTTCTGGGGGAGGGGCCTGCTGTGCTGATTTTCTGGTGTTAGCACTTGGGGGAGCTGCTCTGCCCCTGCCTGGTGCAGGGCTCAGTGGGGGTTGTTCACCCCGTGAGGCCCCAGGAGGAACAACCCCAGTGGCAGGGCCAGCTCTGCAGCCCTGGAGTCAGCTCCCGCAGTCACTCCGGGGCTCTCCCTCTGCAGGGCCTGGAGGCTCCAGGGCGAGGCCGCTGATCTGCTCAGCTCGGGGCCGGAGCGTCCTCGCTGTCCTGGGCCCTCCCGGCCTCTGCCTGTCCCAGGGGGAGGCCGGATCCTGGGCTGTGTCCCGGCGCCCTGTGCTCCGGGGCCTGCGCTGTTGGATTCGCTCCCGCCCCGCAGCCCCCTCCGTGGAGCCGCCGCCCGAGCCCTTCCGAGCTGCTCCGGGCCCCGCCGTGCGCTGCAGCCCTTAGGGAGCTCGGCGCATCTCCCGGGGCGCAGGTGCCTGTTAGTGTCCCAGGGGGCCCGAGGGCATCCCCGCCCTCCTGGGTCCTGCTCCACCTCCCTGCGGGCCCCTTTCCCCCGGGAAGGTTGGTGCAGCTCCTGCTCCTCCGGGACGGGGCTCTCCTGTCCTGGGGACACTCGCCCCGGCCTCAGCCCGGCTCCTCGCGGGGCCCCTCCCCCTCGGAGGCCTTTTGTGTCTTTATTTCTTTTTCCCCGTCTTCCTACCTTGATAGAAGCGCGAACTCTTCTCACTGTAGCATTCCAGCTGGTCTCTCTTTAAATCTCAGGCCGAATTCGTAGATTTTCAGGATGATTTGAAGGTAATCTAGGTAATTTGGTGGGGACAGGTGACTTGGGGACCCTACTCTTCCGCCCTCTTGCCCCTCCTCCAATATTGCCTGTTCTGATCGCTACCTTGAATCCAGGGACATTATCATGAGGTTGCATGGTCATGGCCAGGGCCGTCTGCCCATCTCCTGAAGCTTGCCCAGCTAACTGGCAACCGTGCACCGAATAGCCTGTCAGCTACAAACGGTGAATTCAAGCATTCTCACTGTTAGGATTTTACTTTGGAGATCCTGGCGTTTCTTTCAAGAAACCTACCATTGCCTGGTTTCCCTTTTTATTGGCATTTACAACCGTTTATCCCAATGGATTAGAATTTTCAGCACTTAAATACTCAAAACAAAAAAATCCAAATCCGTTGGAATCCACTTGTCAAAACCCAATACACAGTAGAAGCTACTTATTCAAGGTGAGCAGCAAGAGCAACAGGAGCCATTACATAGACAATCTTTATAAAATAAAATTTATTTTAATTATTTATTATTTAATTATTTATTTATTTAATTATTTAATTTATTTAATTATTTATTATTTAATAATTATAAATAATTATTTAATTATTTTCTTGTTTACATTTTAAATATATTGCCTTTTTAGCTAATGTACTGATAAAGAATGTAAATAGTACCAGCTTAAAAGTTATTTGTTTGTTTGTTTATTTATCTATAAGTGAGCTCCAACACAGGGCTTGAACTCAGGACCCTGATATCAAGACTTTAGGTGAGATCAATAGTTAGACACTTAGTCAAATGAACAACCAAGACACCCCTCAAAAGTTTGTTTTTAATAATCTGATCACTGTGTTTCATGATGGTATTTTCCCTGTATAATCCAATGGATTTCAGGTACACATTTAAAAGCAATTTTCTGATGTGTTCCCTAGACTTCACGAGACCAGAAAAATGCTCTACACCACAAATGTTTGAGTACTGTGATTTGCCATATATTCTCTTCAACCTTAAAAGATTTTACAATGTGGGCAGCCCGGATGGCTCAGCAGTTTAGCACTGCTTTCTCCCAGGGCATGATCCTGGAGACCTGGGATCGAGTCCCATGTCAGGCTCCCTGCGTGAATCCTGCTTCTCCCTCTGCCTGTGTCTTTGCCTCTCTCTCTCTCTCTCTCTGTGCCTCTCATTAATGAATAATTTAAAAATCTTAAAAAAAGATTATACAATCTTTATAATCCATTACACGATTGAGAGTATAATCTATTTTAAATTTGTGATCCTAATACCTCACTTTATCAAAAATTTGCTTGTAAAAACACAATTGTTTAAAAAATGAGGGTTCGGTACTAGAATCTTCACACAAAGAAGAATTATGTTTTCTTAACATTTAAAAATATGAAGATGTTTTTATAGGCAGATTTTTTTATATTGGAAGCTACAAATAAATATTGGTTAATCACAAGCACACCTGGATGGCTCACTTAGTTAAGTGGCTGCCTTTGGCTCAGGTCATAAGAGCCCCACTGGCTGCCTGCTCAGCCAGGAGTCTGTTTCTCCCTGCCACCCTCCTCCTTTCACTTGCTCTCTTTCTTTCAGATAAATGGATAAAATCTTTTTTTAAAAAGTCTAAAAAATTGGTTGACCAGACTAACAAAATTTCCCATAAATTCTAATTTGCGGTATCATTTATTTTATGAGATTCCTTGTACCTGGGTAAGTTTTTAAAGATTGCCTTTTTATTGTAATTAGCATTGTTCTTAAAATATAGTCCTATTAGCCACAGTAGCACAAAATTATTTTATGTGGGATGTTGTTGATTAAACACATTTTTTTTTTATACTCATCACTTTCTCAGAGGTAGAAACAGACTTTTATTATCATCACCAGAAACTACCATGACCACAGGACTTTTATGCACACATTCTCATTCCTTTTGTCACCCGTGGTTATGATAAATAAACAAAATTGAAACATTATGATGTGGCTCCCTTCCACCTCCAGTCAACATACGAGGTGCAAATTCTTGAGGAGTAAACAGACAAATCTGACAAAGCAGCTATGCTGTTCTTCACTCAGTGACCAGAGTCTTTCTCTTACAGGTATGGGGCCATGTCTAGGACATATTCTAATGAATAGCAATCCTCATACTCCCAATTTTGTTTTTGATTTAATCATCGTACTTGAATCTAATTTGAGTTAGGAAACTCCTGTAGCGAAACACTTGTGCTGCCTGAGAGAGTGCTATTCTAGAAAGAGGCAAGGGGAGACATCTGGGTCTTGGCCCTAGAACAGTGCCAGCTAACAAGGGGCAAATTGTGTGTGTGTGTGTGTGTGTGTGTGTGTGTGTGTGTGTGTGTGACAGCACATGAGAAGGCTGCTGGCAGGGGGGAGAAGGACCCAGTCTTCTCTGGGGAAGAGTCTCCGTGGACTAAACCGGCACAGGTCCCTTCTCATGGCCCAGACAGCCAGACAGGAGCGATAGTGCACAGGCGAGTCTCAACACACATTTCCATTTGAGAACCTCTGATCTAGTAAAAGGATTGGACCTCCCTCCCACAACTGCTGAATTAGAGAAAGTGGTGAGGAGAGTGTGGGCTCCTTGTTGAGCAGAGGAGGCTGGAACAAGAATGAACCTGTGATGATAGAGCAGAAGAGCAAAGAGAGGGGTGGTAAACACAGCCTCTGCTCAGAGCTTACTGTAGAGGAGGCAGTCGTATCCCAGGTGTTCTCGGCACCATACCTCTTCTGCCCACCTGCCTCAATCCACTGGATGAGGGTGCAGGTTTTTTTGTCAGAAAAAACACCCTTCATCTCAAACAATCATGCCCAGGACTTGGAGGAATTCTTACCTCTCCTCCCCCAGCCCTTATGCCTTTTCCTCTCTTCTCCCTCTTAGCTGGACTTTTCTCACTACTCATTCCTTCTTTCCTTCTCATCCTTCCTATACCTCTCTGGACCAGGTTCTTGTCTGTAAAACAAGACTAGTAATCTGCCCCAAGGTCTGATGATTGTTCTGAGGCTCGAGTAGCATAACATGTGTGAGAATTGGGAGCATAAGGTTTGTTATTCATCCTATTATTAAGTATAATATGCAACATTAAACTGAGAGATTAGTCTAATTGTATTCATAATTAAGGAGTCAGATTTTTCTTGAGTTCACTTCCCCAGGCCTCTAGTTACCACCATACATTCTCTCAATTCTGTTTCTATTCTAAGCTTCACAGCAATTTCTTCATTTGGTGCTGTTGTTCTGGGCATCTGCCAATCCACTGATAACACTTTTCGGCTAGTTATGGGAAGAAAGAAGCAGGACAGAGATCAAAGGTCTGCCCACAAGAGATCCGGGCACAATGAGCAGAGCAGAGGGAACAGGGAAGGTGCAAGGGGAAGGGAATGATGAGATCTGAATCAATTGCTGACCATCATAGCCCCTGGGAATCTTTGATCCTTGTTTGGTTCGATTGTTTTCTACAGACTTTGTTTTGTTTAATCAAGCAACTTTGATGCTTTATTTATTTATATTTAAATTCAATTTGCCAACATATAACACCCAGTGCTCATCTCATATGCCCTCTTTAGTGCCCATTGAGCATCGTCATTTTTTCCAAATAAAATCCTGCAGGTTCTATTGATTGTCCACTAAGTGGGAGGGTTCAAGTCATCATTAGAAGAATATTCCATAACAACAGAATCCTATTAAACTATAAACATCTTAATGCACTGGAGGAATTTTGAGTCTTCCTTGAGCTCTTCTTTGTTTCCTGGTGGGGCCTAAGAATTTGTATTTCTGTATGTCTGCAGTGAATTTGGACACATGACCATATTTGGGAGCTTTAGATGCCACCCTACTTTCAAGGCACATAACACAATCTGATGGGAAAAGGAAATGGAGGCAGAGAGAATTCAAAGATTCTTCTGTCACGGAGAACTGGTTTCAGGACCAGGAAAGTTACTTTCTGTCTCCCGGAAACTCCTGGCTGAGCTCCTTTGGTGTTGGGTGGGACAAGAGGGAATTCAGGTTTTTGGCTGCAATGCCTTATGGTCTCATTTTCCTAGAATAAAACATCTCTGATTCTGGAGATACTTCATTGCTTGTGCCAATTGCTCTAGGGCACAGTGCACAGGAAAGGCGTGTGAAGACTTAATTGTCTCTAAAATTCCTGTCATTTGTAAATGAATTTAGGATTGATAAGATGATCCACTGAGCTAGAATGTGTGATTGGATCAGTTTGCCCAGGAATGAGAAGCTTCCCAAAAGGAGGGCCTTTCAGTGCTAACACCAAGAAATTCCTGGGCAAACAGGGATGGCTGATCACCCTAATTAGCACAGCTTATTTCGACAACTTGCTGCCCCCTCAGGGCTACACGGGGTGACATCTATCTCTGAACCTGTCCCTACTCAAGTTTTTTTAGGACGCTGGCCTGCACTACAATGACCTGTCAAAAACTCTGAATGGTTTACTCCAGGACAGGGTATCTAGTTGTGTCACAGAGGGTACCATCAGAATCACAATCCAAAAACCCAGCATTTAAGACCATACTCCTATAGAGAAAACCCTCTAGAATTTCTTAATGTCCTTACTTCCCCCAGACCCTGGCTCCATTTCATACTTCATTTTGCCTAGTTTTCCTGCTTGCTTCAAATATGTACCTTCAATGATTTGGCTTCTGACATTGTGCTCCTGGGTCCTAGTGTGGGTAGTGGGGTGAGTGTGTACTTTCTTTTGTCTCTGGGCTTCAGAATAGGACAGAATGTCTAAGCTGCTGGGCTAGCTCAACCTTGGACTATGGTATCAAGGCTCAGTGATCAGGGCCTCTGATCCTTTAGTGAGTCCTGCCAAAACTGCTCAAAGCTATCATTGGAACTCATAGACCTGCTAAACCTTCTGTTCTAGGAGGCAAGGTATGAGAATGTAAAGTTCACTGAGCAGAAATCTAATAAAGGTAAAGACTATGGACAGGATGTGGACCAGAGCCACAGAGCAAGACTGATTGTTAACTACAGGCTTTATACACGCTGGGAGCCATGTTTCCCTGGACAACCTAAAAGCACCAAGTGAATATAGGAGGGAAGTTACTAGAGCTTCCTAAGAGGAGAGAAGTGGGACTTGACATGGGATTTATGAGATTCCCTAGGACTAAGTTTCAGGGATATCAGGAAGGGATAAACAGATTTCCAGGCTAGGTTAGGAGCCCTCCCTGAAGGGATTTTTGTGAGGGAGAGAAAGGCTTGTCTCACGTGTCTTCCTGAGCTTTGTTGGTCCTGAACTGCAGACAGAAAACCAGGAGCAGAATGGCAGGGCCGGCTCTGAACAGGAGCTGGAGAAGGTGCATGTTGGAGGAGACAGGATGTGATGTCCTAGAGAAGTACTGGCCCCGGTGCCCAGCATACTCCTTATATGCAGATTGAGGAAGTGGGAGAGTTGCCAAGAGGTTCCATGTGGTCAGTTACCCAATTATCCTTCCCACCCATGCTCTTTCCTTGTTGAGCTAAAGTTTGTTTTTCTATGGAAAAAGTCAACATTCAGCTATTGTTACAGATTGGGAGAGGAGTTAGAGTATCCCTCCTTCCTATTTACTTAATATACTTAGTATATATGAGGACATTGGTGCTATAAATATTGGGGTCCAGGTGTTCCGGCATTTCACTGTATCTGTATCTTTGGGGTAAATCTCCAGCAGTGCAATTGCTGGGTCGTAGGGCAGATCTATTTTTAACTCTTTGCAGAAACTCCACACACTTTTCCAGAGTGGCTGCACCAGTTCACATTCCCACCAACAGTGTAAGAGGGTTCCCTTTTCTCCACATCCTCTCCAACATTTGTTGTTTCCTGCCTTGTTAATTATCCCCATTCTCACTGATGTGAGGTGGTGTCTCATTGTAGTGTTGATTTTTATTTCCCTGATGGCCAGGGATGCAGAGCATTTTCTCATTGCTTGTTGGCCATGTCTATGTCTTCCTCTGTGAGATTTCTGTTCATGTCTTTTGCCCATTTCATGATTGGATGGTTTCTTTCTTTGCTATTGAGTTTAATAAGTTCTTTATAGATCTTGGAAACTAGCCCTTTATCTGATGCGTCATTTGCAAATATCTTCTCCCATTCTGTAGGTTGTCTTTTAGTTTTGTTGACTGTTGCTCTTGCTGTGCAGAATCTTCTATCTTGATCAAGTCCCAATAATTCATTTTTGCTTTTGTTTCTTTTGCCTTTGTGCTTGTATCTTGCAAGAAGTTACTGTGGCCAAGTTCAAAAAGGGTGTTGCCTGTGTTCTCCTCTAGGATTTTGATGGACTCTTGTCTCACATTTAGATCTTTCATCCATTTTGAGTTTATCTTGGTGTTTGGTGTAAGAGAATGGTCTAGTTTCATTCTTCTGCATGTGGCTGTCCAATGTTCCCAGCACCATTTATCGAAGAGACTGTCTTTTTTTCCAGTGGATGGTCTTTCCTGCTTTGTCGAGTATTGTTGACCCTAGAGTTGAGGGTCTACTTCTGGATTCTCTATTCTGTTCCATCGATCCATGTGTCTGTTTTTTTGCCAGTACCACGCTGTCTTGATGACCACAGCTTTGTAGTACAACCTGAAATTTGGCATTGTGATGCCCCCAGCTCTGGTTTTCTTTTTCAATATTCCCCTGGCTATTCAGGGTCTTTTCTGATTCCACACAAATTAGGATGATTTGTTTGAACTCTCTGAAGAAAGTCCATGGTATTTGATAGTGATTGCATTAAATGTGTACAGTGCCCTGGGTAGCATTGACATTTTCCCAATATAAATTTTTCCAATCCATGAACATTGAGTATTTTTCCGTCTCTGTGTCTTCCTCAATTTCTTTCAGAAGTGTTCTGTAGTTTTTACGGTATAGATCCTTTACCTCTTTGGTTAGGTTTATTCCTAGGTATCTTATGCTTTTGGGTGCAATTGTAAATGGGATTGAATCCTTAAATTCTTTCTTCAGTCTTATTGTTAGTGTGTAGAAATGCCACTGACTTCTGGGCATTGATTTTGTATCCTGCCAGACTGCTGAAGTGCTTTATGAGTTCTAGCAATCGTGGGGTTGAGTCTTTTGGGTTTTCTATGTAGAGTATCATGTCATCGGCGAAGAGGGAGAGTTTGACTTCTTTGCTAATTTGAATGCCTTTTGTTTCTTTCTGTTGCCTGGTTGCTGAGGCTAGGACTTCTAGTACTATGTTGAATAGCAGTGGTGCGAGTGGACATCCCTGTCTTGTTCCTGATCTTAGGGGAAAGGCTCCCAGTGTTTCCCCATTGACAATGATATTGGCTGTGGGCTTTTCATAGATGGCTTTTAAGATGCTGAGGAATGTTCCCTCTATTCCTACACTCTCAAGAGTTTTGATCAGGAATGGATGCTGTATTTTGTCAAATGCTTTCTCTGCATCTAATGCGAGGATCATATGGTTCTTATTTTTGTCTCTTGCTGATATGATCTATCACATTTATTGCTTTACAAGTGTTGAACCAGCCTTGCATCCCGGGGTTAAATCCCTCTTGGTCATGGTGAATAATCTTCTTAATGTACTGTTGGATCCTATTGGCTAGTATCCTGTTGAGAATTTCTGCATCTGTGTTCATCAGGGATAGTGGTCTATAATTCTCCTTTTTGGTGGGGTCTTTGTCTGGTTTTGGAATTAAGGTGATGCTGGCCTCAGAACGAGTTTGGAAGTATTCCATCTCTTTCTATCTTTCTGAACAGCATTAGTAGAATCGGTATGGTTTCTTCTTTAAACGTTTGATGGAATTCCCCTGGGAAGCCATCTGGCCCTGGACTTTTGTGTCTTGGGAGCTTTGATGATCGCTTCAATTTCCTCCCTGGTTATCAGCCTGGTCAGGTTTTCTAGTTCTTGCTGTTCCAGTTTTGGTAGTTTGTGGTTTTACAGAGATGTGTCCATTTCTTCTACATTGCCTAATTTATTGGCATATAGCTGCTCTTACATGTTTTTAAGATCATTGGTATTTCCTTGGTATTGGTGGTGATGTCTCCTTTCTCATTCATGATTTTATTAATTTGAGTCTTTTGTCTCTTCTTTTTACTAAGGTTGGCTAATGGTTTATCTATCTTATTAATTCTTTCAAAGAACCAACTCCTGGTTTTGTTAATCTGTTCCACAGTTCTTCTGGTCTCTATTTCATTGAGTTCTGCTCAAATCTTTATTAACCCTCTTCTTCTGCTGGGTGTAGGATATTTGCTGTTTTATCTCCAGCTCCTTTAGGTGCAAAGTTAGCTTTTGTATTTGAGTTCTTTCCAGTTTTTAGATGGATGCTTCTATTGCGATGTATTTCCCCCTCAGGGGAAATCTTTTGCTGTATCCCAAAGAATTTGAATGGTTGTATCTTCATTCTCCTTAGTTTCCATGAATCTTTTTTATTCTTCCCTAATTTCCTGTTTGACCCTTTCATCTTTTAGCAGGATGATCCTTAACCTCCACGTGTTTGAAATCCTTCCAAACTTCTTCTTGTGATTTAGTTCTAATTTCAAATCGTTATGGTCTGAAAATATGCAGGGGACGAGCCCAAACTTTTGTTATTAATTAAGACCTGTTTTATGACCCAGAATGTGGCCTCTTCTGGAGAAAGTCCCATGTGCACTTGAGAAGAATGTGTACTCAGTTGTGTTTGGAGGTAAAGTTCTGTAAATATCTGTGAAATCCATCTTGGTCCAGTGTATCATTTAAAGCTCTTGTTTCTTTGGGGATGTTGTACTTAGAAGATCTATCAATTTTAGAAAGCTCTATGGTCAAGTCACCAAGTATAAGTGTATTATTATCTAAGTGTGTCTTAACGTTGGTTATTCATTGATTGATATACTTGGCAGCTCCCACATTCGGGGCACAAATATTCATGATTGTTAGGTACTCTTGTTGGATAGACCCTTTAAGTGTGATATAGTGTCCCTCTTCATCTCTTACTACAGTCTTTGGGATTAACTTTACTTTATCTGATATAAAGATGGCTACCCCTGCTTTCTTTTGAGGACCATTTGAATGGTAAATGGTTCCCCAACATTTTATTTTCAGGCTGTGGGTGTCCTTATGTCTAAAATGAGTCTCCTCTAGACAGCAAATGGATGGGTCTTGCTTTTTTACCCAGTCTGAAACCCTATGCGTTTTGATGGGATCAGTTAGCCCATTCACGTTCAGAGTTACTATTGAAAGATATGAATTTAGTGCCATCATGATACCAATTCAGTCCCTGTTTTTGTGGATTATTTCCTTGGGCATCCTCTTTGTCTTACAGAGTCGCCCTTAATATTTCTTGCAGAGCTGCTTTGGTGGTCACATATTCTTTCAGTTCCTGCCTATCTTGGAGCTCTTTATCTCCCCTTCTATTCTGAATGAGAATCTTGCTGGATAAAGTATTCTTGGCTGCAGGTTCTTCTCATTTAGGACCCTGATTATATCCTGCCAGCCCTTTCTGGCCTGCCAGGTCTCTGTGGAGAGGTCTGTTGTTGTCCTAATGCTTCTCCCCATAAAAGTTGTTGATCTCTTGTCTCTTGCTGCTTTAAGGATTTTCTCTTTATCTTTGGAATTTGCAAGTTTCAGTATTAAATGTCCAGGTGTTGAGCGGTTTTTATTGATTTGGGGGCGGGGGGCGGAATCTCTCTATCTGCTGGATCTGAATGCCTATTTCCCTTCCCAGGTTAGGGAAGTTCTCAGCTATGATTTGTTCAAATACACTTTCTGGACCTCTGTCCCTTTTGGCGCCCTCGGGATCCCCAATTCAACGTAGATTTTTTTCTTCTGAGGTGTCATTTATTTCCCTTATCCTATCCTCATGATCTTTGGTTTTTCTTTTTTCCTCAGTTTCCCTCCTTGCCATCAATTTGTCTTCTAAGTCACTCACTCATTCTTCTACCTCATTAACTCTCGTCGTTAGGAACTCCAGTTTGGATTGCATCTCATTTAATTGATTTTTAATTTTGGCCTGATGAGATCTAAATTCTGCAGACATGAAGTCTCTTGAATCCTTAACACTTTTTTCTAGAGCCACCAGTAGCTTTATAATTGTGCTTCTGAATTGGCTTTCTGACACTGAATTGTAATGCAAATTTTGTACCTCTGTGAGAGACAGTACCATTTCAGATTCTTTCTTTTGAGTTTTTACTTGTAGTCATTTTGCTCAGTACAGAGTGGCCAAAACAAGTTGTACTGGAAAAAGGAGAAAGAGAAAGAAAAAGCAAAAGAAAGGGGTGGGGGGAAGAAACAGAAAACAAAAAACAAGGCGGGGGGTATCCTCTGATTGTATATACTGTAGATTCCTCGACTTCCCCTGGAACTTTCCAGTGCTGCTTGGTCAATAACTTGCTTTTCCCATCCTTCTAGCTCGTCTTCTGGGGGAGGGGCCTGCTGTGGTGTTTGTCAGGTGTGTGCACCTGGGGGAGCTGCCCCCCCCCGCAGGTGCTTGGCTCAGTAGGAGCTGTTCATCCTGTGAGGCTCCTGCTGAGTACCAGCTACAGGGTGACACCAGGAGGGACAACCACACTGGCAGCTGCCAGCTGTCCAGCCCTAGAGTCAGCTCCCGCAGTAACTACCGCAGCTCCCAGTTCGCAGGGGCTGGATGCTCTGGGGGCGGGGGCGCTGACCTGCATACCTCGGGGCCCCTGGAGGCAGGAGTGTCCTCCCTGTCCTGTGTCCTCCCAGCCTCCGCCTGTCCCAAGGGAAGCGCTGGATCCTGGACTGTGTCCCCTGGCGCCCTGGGCTCCGGGGCCTGCACCGCTGGGATCATGCTCCTGGGCCGCTCAGCCCCTTCCACGCATCCACTGCCCAGCCGCTTCTGGGGCTCGTGGGGCGCACGCTGCAGCCCTTTAGGGAGCTCAGCTGTGGGGTTTGGGGATCTCTCCCTGGGGTGCAGGTCCTCTGTTAGTGTCCCTGGGAGCCTGGGGGCGTCCCCGCCCTTTCTGGGGACCTGCCTGATCTGCCCTGCAAGCGCCTTTCCATCCAGGAAGATTGGTGAAGCTCCTGCTCCTCCAGGCCTTGGCTCTCCTGTCCTGGGGGCTCTCGCCCAGGCCTTAGCCTGGCTCCTCGCGGGGGGCCCCTCCCCCTTGGAGGCTTTTTATTTTTTATGTTTTTTTCCATCTTCCTACCTTGATAGAAGCACGAACTCTTCTCACTGCAGCATTCCAGCTGTTCTCTCTTTAAATCTCAGGCCGAATTCGTAGGTTTTCAGGATGATTTGAACGTTACCTAGCTAATTTGGTGGGGACAGGTGTCTTGGGGACCCTACTCTTTTGCCATCTTGCCCCGCCTCTTGACTTGATTTTTGATGGAAACCTCTGTAGGATGAAGCCTGGCTGCTTGGTCCCCACCCACACAGAGCCCGTCCCCCTGAGCAAGAGGGCAGTGCCCCGGTCCCTGGCAGCCCTTCCCCTGGTGCTCAGAGGTGTCCTCACCACCAGCCCTCTGTTCCATGGTACTTCTCTCTCTGCCGCACGGGGAGCCCCAAACTTCCTCTCTCTGAGGCTCTGTCTCCTCTACCTGGGGAGCTGCACCTCGTGGCAGAGAAGACACAGATTACTGACCCGGGGCTCTCCTGCAGCTTCATATCACGTGGACTCCCCTGAACCCGATGTTGTGGGAGGAGAGGGATCCGCGCTTCTCCTCCCTCGGTGTCATGAGCAGGAATCACAGCTGCCCCTCGCACACAACTGAAACTTGAGGGCTACCAAGGTTGGGGCCAGCTGGGAAGGAGGTCACTGCTGGGGGAGCCCGAGGGTCCTGGTGGGCATAGGCCTAGGATCCAGTTGCCCAGGATTGAGGGTCTGTCCATCCTGTCACATGCTTGAGCACCCAGTGCCCTCCTGGAGGACCAGGACCCGGTCGAGGGCCCTCCCCACCCATCATACCCGAGCACACACCCCCATGCCCGCACCCCCCGCTGCACACAGACGGAGAGCCCTGGAGGAGCCAACCGTGTGCCCCGGGAGATTGCTTCTTGGAAGAAGGTTAATGTCCTCTTTTCTTCCTGTTGGAATCCTTATTTTAGGAAGTAAATATTATCTGTCTGAAACCTTAAGGAACCTGAGACATTACACAGGGGGAACCTATCCTGGACAATGAAAATACATCATCTGGGGGCTTCACATGATCTTTGTTCACTCAGCAATATGGCTTTGAAGTAAAAATGACATGTTTCTTAACTACTGGGAAGATGATGATTCGCTCTCATGTCTGCGGCAGAGACTGGAGGCCACAGCCAGGATGCCAGGCACACGCACGTCCCAGAGGAGGAAAGGCCAGAGAGACAGGGAGAAAGGCAGTGGCTGCAGGGATGGCAGGAAGGGCGTGGGCATGATGGTCAGTAGTCGGCTGTCTCTGTGGTGGAAATGTGGCCCAGGAACCTTCTGGTCTCGTCTGTGTGACACTGTGAATGGACGAAAGGACCACAACGTATAATTTAAAAGCATCAGAGGAAATTTTGTACGAAGTTAACTTATCCTTTACTACAAATAAAATTCATGAAGCAATTATAGAGGTTTACGAAAAACAATGAATACAGAAACAGCGCAATGAGAGGGGAGGAGAAGCCTTCTCTCGTGTCTGCGGCAGAGACAGGAGGCCACAGCCAGGATGCCAGGCACACGCACGTCCCAGAGGAGGAAAAGCCAGAGAGACAGGGAGAAAGGCAGTGGCTGCAGGGATGGCAGGAAGGGCGTGGGCACGATGGTCAGTAGTCGGCTGTCTCTGTGGTGGAAATGTGGCCCAGGTACCTTCTGGTCTCGTCTGTGTGACACTGTGAATGGACGAAAGGACCACGATGTATAATTTAAAAGCATCAGAGGAAATTTTGTACGAAGTTAACTTATCCTTTATTACAAATAAAATTCATGAAGCAATTATAGAGGTTTATGAAAAACAAAGAATACAGAAACAGCGCAATGAGAGGGGAGGGGAAGCCTTCCGTTGGGCTGCAGCCATCACGAGCTACTGCTCAGGGGCTGAGGCTGGTGGCTCCAGTGAGGCAGGTGGCAGCTGCGGCCCTTCGATGACTCGAGCGCAGATGCCTGGGCATGCTATTCTGCGGGGTGGCCAAGGGTGCAGGTGGCTCCTCCAGGTCGGGACAGTGATTCAGAGGACTTACTACCATATACATTGGCTTGAACTCAGCAGCTGGCATCTCGGCTCAGGTCTAGCCCACAGCTCCATCAGCCGGGACCAGCTCCATCACCTCAGAACCTGAACGTGCAGCAGGCTCCAAAGTCGGAGCTTGGGCAGATACTTGAGGTGGTTCAGTGCTTGGGGTCCGAAACCGGTTGCGCCACTGTTTGAGGTGGCTGCTCCAGCACATCGATGAGCGTGATTGCCCGTGGTGGGGCCTGTTCAGCCTCCAGGGCTCCCAAGGGTGCAGGTGGCATCTCCAGGTAGTAACAGTAATTCAGAGGTGTGACCACCACGTACCTTGTCTTCAACTCAGCAGCCGGCATCTCGGCTCAAGCCAAGCCCTCAGGTCCAGCACCCGGGACCGTCTCCATCACATCAGGCCCTGAAGTTGCAGCAGGCCCCACAGTCGGAGCTGGGGCGGGCTCCTGAGGTGGTTCAGGATGTTACTCCGGGGCTCAAGCTGGTTGCTGTACTGAGACAGGTGGCTGCTCCGGCACTTCAGTGACCTTGATATCAGATGCCTGTGCATGCTCTTCCTGCGGGGTGGCGGAGGGTGCAGGTGGCTTTTCCAGGTCGGGACAGTGATTCAGAGATGTGACCACTACGTACGTTGTCTTGAACTCAGCAGCCGACATCTCAGCTCAAGCCAAGCCCTCAGCTCCAGTAGCCGGGATCGGCTCCATCACCTCAGTACCTCAAGGTGCAGCAGTCCCCACATTCTGACCTGGGGTGGGCTCCTGAGCTGGTTCAGGATGTTACGTGGGGCCGAAGCTGGTTGCTGCTCAGAGACAGGTGGCTGCTCCGGGACTTCAGTGACCTTGATAGCAGATGCCTGGCGTGAACATACTGCGAGCTGGCCGAGGGTGCCCGTGGCTGTTCCAGGTCGGGACAGTGATTCGGAGTCTGACCACCATGTACCCTGTCTTGGACTCAGCAGCTGAATCACCGCTCAGGCCAAGCCGTCAGCTCCAGCAGCCGGGACCGACTCCATCACCTCAGACCCTGAAAGTGCAGAAGGCCCCACAGAAGGAGCTCAGAGGGCGCTTAAGGTGGATCAGTGCCCAGGGTCCGAAGCTGGTTGCTCCACTGAGTGAGGTGGCTGCTCTAGCACATCGATGAACTCCATACCGGGTGGTGCGGCCTGGTCGGCCCCCAGAACTCTCAAGGGTGCAGGTGGCTCTTCCAGGTCGGGACAGTGATTCAGGTCTGACCACCACGTACCTTGTCTGGACTCAGCAGCCGGCATCACGCCTCAAGCCAAGCCCTCAACTCCAGCAGCCGGGATCGGCTCCATCACCTCAGGCCCTGAAGGTAGAGCAGGCCCCACAGTCGGAACTGGGGCGGGCTCCTGAGGTGGTCAGAATGTTACTCGGGGGCCGAAGTCGATTGTTGCACTGAAAGAGCTGGCTGCTCCGGCACTTAAGTGACCTTGATAGCAGACCCGTGGTTCTGCTCGTCCTGCGGGGAAGACGAGGGTGCAGGTGGCTCCGCCAGGTCGGGACAGTGAATCAGAAGTCTGAGCACTATGTACCTTGTCTGGACTCAAGAGCCGGCATCACGGCTAAGGCCAAATCCTAAGCTCCAGCATCCGGGACCGGCTCCATCACATCAGGCCTTGAAGGTGCAGCAGGCTCCACAGTCGGAGTTGGGGCGGGCTCCTGAGGTGGTTCAGGATGTTACGCGGGGGCTGGAGCCGATTGCTGCACTGAGACAGGTGGCTACTCTGGCACTTCAGTGACCTTGATAGCAGACACTTGGGCGTGCTCTTCCTGCGGGGTGGCCCAGGGTTCAGGTGGCTCTTCCAGGTTGGGACAGTGATTCAGGTTTGACTACCACGTACCTTGTCTGGACTCAGCAACCGGTCTCAAGGCTCAGGCCAAAACCTCAGCTCCAGCAGCTGCACCGGCTCCATCACCTCAGAACCTGAAGGTGCAGAAGGCCCCACAGTTGGAGCTCGGGCAGCTACTTGAGGTGGTTCAGTGATCGGGGTCCGAAGCCGGATGCTCCACTGAGTGAGGTGGCTGCTCCACCACATAGATGAGCGTGATAGCTGGTGCTGGGGCCTGTTCGGCCTCCAGTGCTCCCAAGGTGCAGGTGGCTCCTCTTGGTCGGGACAGTGATTCAGAGGTCTGACCACCAGGTACCTTGTGTGGACACAGCATCCGCATCACGGCTCATGCCAAGATCTCAGGTCCAGCAGGTGGGACCGTCTCCATCACCTCAGGCCCTGAGATTTCAGCAGGCCCTGCAGGTGGAGCAGGGGCGGGCTTCTGAGGTGGTTCAGGATGTTACACGGTGGCCGAAGCCGGTTGCTGCACTGAGACAGGAGGCTGTTCTGGCACTTCAGTGACCTTGATAGCAAATGCCTGGGCAGCTCTTCCTGCGGGGTGGCCGAGGGTGCAGGTGGCTCTTCCAGGTTGCGACAGTGATTCAGAGGTCTGACCACCATGTAACCTATCTTGGACTCAGCAGCCGGCATCACTGCTCAATCCAAGCCCTCAGCTCCAGCAGCCGGGACCGGCTTCATCACATCGGACCCTGAACTTGCAGCAGGCCCCACAGTCGGAGCTCGGGCAGATACTTGAGGTCGTTCAGTGTTTGGGGTCTGATGCTGGTTGCTCCACTGAGTGAGGTGGCTGCTCCAGCACAACGTTGAGCTCGATAGTCGGTGGTCGGGCCTGTTCGGCCTCCAGGGCTCTCAAGGGTGCAGGTGGCTCCTCCAGGTTGGACAGTGAATCAGAGGTCTGACCACCACGTACCTTGTCTGGACTCAGCAGCTAAATCACGGCTCAGGCCACGCCCTCAGGTCCAGCAGCTGGGAGCGTCTCCATCATCCCAGGCCCTGAAGTTGCTCCAGGTCCCGAGTCGGAGCAGGGGCGGGCATCTGAGGTGGTTTAGGATGTTACTCAGGGCCCGAGGAAGGTTGCTACACTGAAAAGGTGGCTCTTCCGGCACTTCAGTGACCTTGAGAGCAGATGCCTGGGCAGCTCTTCATGCGGGGTGGCCAAGGGTGCAGGTGGCTCTTCTAGGTCGGGACAGTGATTCAGAGATCTGACCACCATGTACCTTGTCTTGGACTCAGCAACTGGAATCTCCGCTCAGGCCAAGCCCGAAGCTCCTGCGGCTGGGTCCGGCTCCATCCCTCAAGGCCTGAAGGTGCAGCCGGCCGCACAGTCGGACCTCAAACAGATATTTGACGTGTTTCAGTGCTCGGGTCCGATGCCAATTGCTCCACTTAGTGAGGTGGCTGCTCCAGCACATCGATGTGCTCGATAGCTGGCTGTGTGGACTGTTCGCCGCCCGGTCTCCCAAGATGCATGTGGCTCCTCCAGATCAGGGCAGTGACTCATAGATCTCACCACATACCTTGTCTGTACTCACCAGCCACATCACAGCTCAGGCCAAGCCCTCAGCTCTAGCAGCCTGGACCGTCTCCCTCATCTCAGATCCTGAAAGTGCAGAAGGCCCCACAGAAGGAGCTCAGAGGGCGCTTAAGGTGGATCAGTGCCCAGGGTCCGAAGCTGGTTGCTCCACTGAGTGAGGTGGCTGCTCTAGCACATCGATGAACTCCATACCGGGTGGTGCGGCCTGGTCGGCCCCCAGAACTCTCAAGGGTGCAGGTGGCTCTTCCAGGTCGGGACAGTGATTCAGGTCTGACCACCACGTACCTTGTCTGGACTCAGCAGCCGGCATCACGCCTCAAGCCAAGCCCTCAACTCCAGCAGCCGGGATCGGCTCCATCACCTCAGGCCCTGAAGGTAGAGCAGGCCCCACAGTCGGAACTGGGGCGGGCTCCTGAGGTGGTCAGAATGTTACTCGGGGGCCGAAGTCGATTGTTGCACTGAAAGAGCTGGCTGCTCCGGCACTTAAGTGACCTTGATAGCAGACCCGTGGTTCTGCTCGTCCTGCGGGGAAGACGAGGGTGCAGGTGGCTCCGCCAGGTCGGGACAGTGAATCAGAAGTCTGAGCACTATGTACCTTGTCTGGACTCAAGAGCCGGCATCACGGCTAAGGCCAAATCCTAAGCTCCAGCATCCGGGACCGGCTCCATCACATCAGGCCTTGAAGGTGCAGCAGGCTCCACAGTCGGAGTTGGGGCGGGCTCCTGAGGTGGTTCAGGATGTTACGCGGGGGCTGGAGCCGATTGCTGCACTGAGACAGGTGGCTACTCTGGCACTTCAGTGACCTTGATAGCAGACACTTGGGCGTGCTCTTCCTGCGGGGTGGCCCAGGGTTCAGGTGGCTCTTCCAGGTTGGGACAGTGATTCAGGTTTGACTACCACGTACCTTGTCTGGACTCAGCAACCGGTCTCAAGGCTCAGGCCAAAACCTCAGCTCCAGCAGCTGCACCGGCTCCATCACCTCAGAACCTGAAGGTGCAGAAGGCCCCCACAGTTGGAGCTCGGGCAGCTACTTGAGGTGGTTCAGTGATCGGGGTCCGAAGCCGGATGCTCCACTGAGTGAGGTGGCTGCTCCACCACATAGATGAGCGTGATAGCTGGTGCTGGGGCCTGTTCGGCCTCCAGTGCTCCCAAGGTGCAGGTGGCTCCTCTTGGTCGGGACAGTGATTCAGAGGTCTGACCACCAGGTACCTTGTGTGGACACGCATCCGCAAGAGCTCGGGCAGCTACTTGAGGTGGTTCAGTGATCGGGGTCCGAAGCCAGTGGCTCCACCTAGTGAGGTTGCTGCTCCACCACATAGATGAGCGTGATAGCTGGTGCTGGGGCCTGTTCGGCCTCCAGTGCTCCCAAGGTGCAGGTGGCTCCTCTTGGTCGGGACAGTGATTCAGAGGTCTGACCACCAGGTACCTTGTGTGGACACAGCATCCGCATCACGGCTCATGCCAAGATCTCAGGTCCAGCAGGTGGGACCGTCTCCATCACCTCAGGCCCTGAGATTTCAGCAGGCCCTGCAGGTGGAGCAGGGGCGGGCTTCTGAGGTGGTTCAGGATGTTACACGGTGGCCGAAGCCGGTTGCTGCACTGAGACAGGAGGCTGTTCTGGCACTTCAGTGACCTTGATAGCAAATGCCTGGGCAGCTCTTCCTGCGGGGTGGCCGAGGGTGCAGGTGGCTCTTCCAGGTTGCGACAGTGATTCAGAGGTCTGACCACCATGTAACCTATCTTGGACTCAGCAGCCGGCATCACTGCTCAATCCAAGCCCTCAGCTCCAGCAGCCGGGACCGGCTTCATCACATCGGACCCTGAACTTGCAGCAGGCCCCACAGTCGGAGCTCGGGCAGATACTTGAGGTCGTTCAGTGTTTGGGGTCTGATGCTGGTTGCTCCACTGAGTGAGGTGGCTGCTCCAGCACAACGTTGAGCTCGATAGTCGGTGGTAGGGCCTGTTCGGCCTCCAGGGCTCTCAAGGGTGCAGGTGGCTCCTCCAGGTTGGACAGTGAATCAGAGGTCTGACCACCACGTACCTTGTCTGGACTCAGCAGCTAAATCACGGCTCAGGCCACGCCCTCAGGTCCAGCAGCTGGGAGCGTCTCCATCATCCCAGGCCCTGAAGTTGCTCCAGGTCCCGAGTCGGAGCAGGGGCGGGCATCTGAGGTGGTTTAGGATGTTACTCAGGGCCCGAGGAAGGTTGCTACACTGAAAAGGTGGCTCTTCCGGCACTTCAGTGACCTTGAGAGCAGATGCCTGGGCAGCTCTTCATGCGGGGTGGCCAAGGGTGCAGGTGGCTCTTCTAGGTCGGGACAGTGATTCAGAGATCTGACCACCATGTACCTTGTCTTGGACTCAGCAACTGGAATCTCCGCTCAGGCCAAGCCCGAAGCTCCTGCGGCTGGGTCCGGCTCCATCCCTCAAGGCCTGAAGGTGCAGCCGGCCGCACAGTCGGACCTCAAACAGATATTTGACGTGTTTCAGTGCTCGGGTCCGATGCCAATTGCTCCACTGAGTGAGGTGGCTGCTCCAACACATCGATGAGCTCGATAGCTGGCTGTGTGGACTGTTCGGCCGCCCGGTCTCCCAAGATGCATGTGGCTCCTCCAGGTCGGGGCAGTGACTCATAGGTCTCACCACATACCTTGTCTGTACTCATCAGGCACAGCACAGCTCAGCCCAATCCTCAGCTCCAGTCGCTTGGACTGGCTACATCAGCTCTGGCCCTGAAGTTAAAGCTCGGACGGGCGCTTAAGGTGGTTCAGTGCTCGGGGTCCGAAGCCGGTTGCTCCACTGAGTGAGGTGGCTACTAGAGAATATCGAAGAGCTTCATAGCCGGTGGTTGGGCCTGTTTGGTCTCCAGGGCTCCCAAGGGAGCAGGTGGCTCTTCCAGGTCGGCACAGTGAATCAGATGTCGGAGCACCAGGTATCTTGGCTTGAACTCAGCAGCCAGCATCTCGGCTCCGGTCTAGCACTACATTCCAGCAGCCGGGACCGGCTCCATCACCTCTGGCCCTGAGGGGAATCAGGCTCCACAGTCGGAGCTCAGGCTGGCACTTGAGGTGGTTCAGTGCTCGGGGTCCAAAGCCGGTTGCTCTACTGAGTGAGGTGGCTGCTCCAGGAAATAGATGAGCTCGATAGCCGGTGGTGTGGCCTGTTCGGCCGCGGGGCTCCAAAGGGTGCAGGTGGCTCGTCCAGGTCAGGACAGTGATTCAGAGGCCTGAACACCATGTACCTTGTCTTCGACCCAGCAGCTGGAATCACCGCTCAGACCAAGCCCTCAGCTCCTTCAGCCGGGACCGGTCCATCACCTCAGATCCTGATGGTGCAGCAGGGCCCATAGTTGGAGTTCGGGCTGGCGCTTGTTGTGGTTCTGTGCTTGGGTTCCGAAGCCAGTTGCTCCACTGAGTGAGGTGGCTTCTCCAGCACATCGATGAGCTCGATTGCCGGTGGTGGGGTCTGTTCTGCCTCCAGGGCTCCCCAGGGGTGCAGTTGGCTCCTCTATTTGGGACAGTGATTGAGAGGTTTGACCACCACGTAACTTGTCTTGGATTAAGCAGCTGGCCACACAGCTCAGGCCAAGCCCTCAGCTCCAACTTCCAGGACCGGCTCCATCACCTCAGACCCTGAAGGTGCAGTATGCTGCACAATCGGAGCTGGGGCGGTCTCCTGAGGTGGTCCAGGATGTTACACGGGGACCGAAGCGGGTTGGTGCACTGAGAGAGGTGGCTGCTCCCGCACTTCAGAGACCTTGATTGCAGATGCCTGTGCGTGCTCTTCCTGCCAGGTGGCTGAGGGTGCAGGTGGCTCTTCCAGGTCGGGACAGTGATTCAGTGGTCTGGCCACCATGTACCCTGTCTTGGACTCAGCAGCTGGAATCACCGCTCAGGCCAAACCTGAAGCTCCTTCCGCCGGGACCGGCTCCATCACCTCAGGGCCTGATGGTGCAGCAGGCCACACCGTCGAAGCTGTGGCAGCCGATGAGGTGGCTCAGTGCTCGGGGTCCAAAGCCGGTTGCTCCACTGAGTTAGGTGGCTTCTCCAGCACATCCTTGAGCGCAATATCCGGTGGTGGGGTCTGTTCAGCCTCCAGGGGTCCCACGGGTACAGTTGGCTCTTCCTGGTCAGGACAGTGACTCATAGTTCTCACCACGTACCTTGTCTCTACTCAGCAAGCACGTCACGCCTCAGGCTAAGTTTCATCTCCAGTTGCCAGGACTGGCTCCTTCAACTCAGGCCCTGGAGTTGAAGAAGGCCCCAAGTTGGATCTCGGGCGGGCACATGAGGTTGTTCAGTGCTTGGGCTCTGAAGCTGGATGCTCCAGTGAGTGAGGTGGCTGCTGAGGCAAATAGATGAGCTCAGGAGCCGGTTGTGTGGCCTGTTCGTCCTCTAGGGCTCCCAAGGGTACAGGTGGCTCCTCCAGGTCGTGACAGTGATTTAGGGATCTGACCTCCATGTACCTTGTCTTGGACTCAGCAGCTGGCATCACGGCTGAGGCAAAACCCTCAGCTCCAGCAGCCTGGATCGGGTCCATCACCTCAGACCCTGAAGGTGCATGAGGCCCCACATTTGGATCTGGGGCCGGCTCCTGAGTTGGTTCAGGATGTTACTCGGGGGCCGAAGCCGTTTGCTGCACTGAGACAGGTGGCTGCTCCGGCACTTCAGTGGCCTTGATAGCAGACGATTGGGCGTGCTCTTCCTGTGGGGTGGCCGAGGGTGTAAGTGGCTCTTCAAGTCCGGACAGTGATTCAGAGGTCTGACCACCATGTACCTTGTCTTGGACTCAGCAGCTGGCATCACGGCTCAGGCCAAGCCCTCTGCTTCAGGAGCCAGGACCGGCTCCATCACCTCAGGGCCTGAAGGCGCAGCAGGCTGCACAGTTGGAGCTTGGGTAGGCGGTTGAGGTGGTTTAATACTCGGGGTCCCAAGCCGGTTGCTTACTACGTGAGGTGGCTGCTCCAGTACATCGATGAACTCGTGAGCCGGTGGTGGGGAATGTTCAGCCTCCAGGGCTCCGAAGGGTCCGTGTGGCTCTTCCAGGTCGGGACAGTGTTTCAGAGGTCTGACAACCGTGTACCCTGTCTTGTACTCAGCAGCTGGCATCACGGCTCAGGCCAAGTCCTCAGCTCCGGCAGCTGGGACCAGCTCCATCACCTCAGGCCCTGAATGTGCAGGAGACTCACAGTTCGAGCTCGGGCTGTCCCTTGAGGTCGTTCATGCTCGGGGTCTGAAGCCGGCTGCTGCACTGAGTGAGGCGGCTGCCCCAGGACATCCATGAGCCCGATAGGCGGTGGTGGGGCCGGTTCGGTCTTCAGGGCTCTCAAGGCTGCAGGTGGCTCTTCCAGGGCGGGACAGTGATTCAGAGGTCTGACCACCATGTACCCTGTCTTGGACTCAGCAGCTGGCATCAATGCTCAGGCCGAGCCGTCAGCTCCAGCAGCCGGGACGGCTCCATCACCTCAGACCCTGAGGTTTAAGCAAGCCCCACAGTTGGAGAGCGGCCGGGTACTTGAGGTTGTTCAGTACTTGGGGTCCGAAGCCGGTTGCTCCACTAGGTGAGGTGGCTGCTCCAGCACATCGATGAGCTCGAAAGCCAGTGGTGGGTCCTGTTCGGCCACTATGGCTACCAAGATGCAAGTGGCTCCTCCAGGTCGGGATAGTGAATCAAAGGTCTGACCACGAGGACCCTTGGCTTGAACTCAGCAGCCGGCATCTGGGCTCAGGCCAAGCCCTCTCCTTCAGCAGAAGGGACCGGCTCCATCACCTTAGGCCCTGAAGGTGCAGCAGGCCCCACAGACGGAGCTCGGGCGGGTGGTTGAGGTGGTACAACGCTCGGGTCCGAAGCCTCTTGCTTACTAAGTGAGGTGGCTGCTCGAACACATCGATAAGCTCAATAGCCGGTGGTGTGGACTGGTCGTCCTCCAGGGCTCCCATGGGCACGGGTGGCTCTTCCAGGTCGGGACAGTGATTCAGAGGTCTGACCACCATGTACCCTGTCTTGGACTCAGCAGCCAGCATCTCAGCTGTGGCTTAGGCCTCAGCTCCAGTTTCCGTGACCGGCTCCATCACCTCAGGCCCTGAAGGTGCAGCAGGCCCCACAATCTGAGCTAGGGCGTGCTCCGGAGTTGGTTCCGTATGCTACTCAGGGGCGGATGCCGGTTGCTGCACTGAGACAGATGGCTGCTCTGGGACTTCAGTGACCTTGAGAGCAGACGCCTGGGCGTGCTCTTCCTGCGGGGTGCCTGAGGGTGCAGGTGGCCCTTCCAGGTCAGGACAGTGATTTAGAGGTCTGACCCCACTGTACCTTGGCTTGAACTCAGCAGACGGCATCTCGGCTGGGGCTTAGACCTCACCACCAGAAGCCGGGACAGGCTCAATCACCTCAGGCCCTGAAGGTGCACCAGGCCTCACAGACGGAGGTCAGGCAGGGACTTGAGGTTGTTCAGTGTTCGAGGTCCGAATCTGGTTGCTTCACTGAGTGAGGAGGCTGCTCCAGCACATTGATGAGCTCGATAGAAGGCGGTGGGGCCTGTTTGGCCTTCAGTGCTCCCATGGGTGCAGGTGGCTCATCCAGGTCAGAAGAGTGAATCAGATGTCGGACCACCATGTACCTTGGCTTGAACTCAGCAGCCGTCATCTCGGCTCAAGTTAGCCCTCAGCTCCTGCTGCCGGAACCGACTCCATCACCTTAGGCCCTGTAGGTGCGTCAGGACCCTCAGTCAGAGCTGGAGCGGGCTCCTAGGATGGTTCTGGATGTTACTCAGGGGCTGATGCCAGTTGCTGCCCTGAGACAGGAGGCTGCTCGGGCACTTCAGTGACCTTGATAGCAGACGCCTGGGCCTGCTCTTCCTATGGTGTAGATGAGGGTGCAGGTGGATCTTCCAGGACGGGACAGTGATACATGATCTGACCACCAAGTACCTTGGCTGGAACTCAGCTGCCTGCATCTCGGCTCAGGCCAAGCCGTCAGCTCTAGTAGCCGGGACTGGCTCCATCACCTCAGACCCTGAAGGTGCATAAGGCCGCACAGTAGGAGCTCAGGCGGGCGCTTGAGGTGGTTCAGTGCTCGTGGTCCGACGCCGGATGCTCCACTGAGTGATGTGGCTGCTCCAGCACATCTATGAGCTCGATGGGCGTTGGTGGCACCTATTCGGCCTCCAGCTCTTCCACGGGTGCAGGTGGCTCCTCCTGGTCAGGACAGTGCCTAATAGGTCTCACCACGTACCTTGTGTGTACTCAGCAGGCACATCTCAGCTCAGGCCAAGCTGTTAGCACCAGCAGCCTGGACCGCTCCATCACCTCAGACCCTGAAGGTACAGAAGGCCCCACAATAGGAGCTCAGGCGGGCACTTGAGGTGGTTCAGTGCTCGGGGTCTGAAGCCGGTTGCTCCACTCAGTGACGTGGCTGCTCCAGGAAATAGATGAGCTCGATAGCCGGTGTTGTGGCCTGTTCAGCCTCCAGGGCTCCCAAGGGTGGAGGTGGCTCCTCCCGGTCAGAACAGTGAATCATAGGTCTGACCACCACGTACCTTGTGTGGACTCAGCAGCCGGCATCACAGCTCAGGCAAAACCCTCAGCTCCAGCAGCGGGACCATCTCCATCAACTCAGGCCCTGAAGGTGCCTCAGGCCCCACAGTCGGAGTTGGTACAAGCTCCTGAGGTGGTTCAGGATGTTACTTGGGGGCCGAAGCCGGTTGCTGCATGGAGACAGGTGGCTGCTCTGGCACTTCAGTGACCTTGATAGCAAACGCCAGGATGTGTTCTTCCTGAGGGGTGGCCGAGGGTGCAGGTGGCTCTTCCAGGTCGGGACACTGATTCAGAGGTCTGATCATGATGTACCTTGTCTTGGAATGAGCAGGTGGAATTACCATTCAGGCCAATCCTGAAGCTCCTGCCACCGGGACGGGCTCCATCGCCTCAGGGCCTAAAGGTCACCAGGACACACCTTCGGAGCTGGGGCGGCTGATGAGTTGGATCAGTGTTTGTGGTCCAAAGCCAGTTGCTCCACTGAGTGAGGTGGCTCTTCCAGCACGTCGATGAGCTCAATTGCCGGTGGTGGGGCCTGTTCGGCCTCCAGCTCTCCCATGGGTGCAGGTGGCTCCTCCAGGTCGGGGCACTAAGTCAGAAGTCTGACCACCTCGTTCCTTGTCTGTACTCAGTAGCCGGCATCATGGCTCAGGGTAAGCCCTCAGATCCAGCAGCCCGTACAGGCTCCATCACCTCAGGCCCTGAAATTGCAGCAGACCCCACAGTTGGAGCTGGGGCCTGCTCCTGAGTTGGTTCAGGATGTTACTCGGGGCCGAAGCCCTTTGCTGCACTGAGACAGGTGGCTTCTCCAGCACTTCAATGACCTTGATACAGATGCCTCGGCGTCCTCTTCCTGCGGGGTCGCCAAGGGTGCAGGCGGCTCTTCCAAGTCGGGACAGTGATTCAGAGGCCTGATCACCATGTGCCTTGTCTTGGACACAGCACCTGGCATCCGCGTTCAGGCCAAGGCCTCAGCTCCTTCAGCTGGGACCGGCTCCATCCTCTCAGATCCTGATGGTGCAGCAGGACCCACAGTTGGAGCTCGGGCTGGCGCTTGACGTGGTTCTTTCCTGGATGTCCGAACCCGTTTGCTACACTGAGTGAGGTTGCTTCTCCAGCATTTCCTTGAGCTCAATAGCCACTGGTGGGTCTGTTCAGCCTCCAGGGCTCCCAAGGGTGCAGGTGGCTCTTCCAGGTCGACACAGTGAATCAGATGTCGGACCACCAGGTACCATGGCTTGGACTCAGTAGTTGGCATCACTGCTCAGGGCAAGCCCTCAGCTCCAGCAGCCGTGACCTGCTCCATCACCTCAGACCCTGAAGGTGCAGGAGAGCCACAGTTGGAGCTGGTGCAAGCTCCTGAGGTGGTTTAGGATGTTGCTCAAGGGCCAAAGCCGGTTGCTGCACTGAGACAGGTGGCTGCTCTGGCACATCAGTGACCTTGAGAGCAGACGCCTGGGCGTGCTTTTCCTGCGGGGTTGCTGAGGGTCCCGGTGGCTCATCCAGGTCGGGACAGTGATTCAGAGGTCTGACAACCATGTACTTTGTCTTGGACTCAGCAGCTGGAATCACTGCTCAGGCCAAGCCCGAATCTCCTGCCGCTGGGACTGGCTCCATCACCTCAGGGCCTGAAGGTGCAGCAGGCCACACCGTCGGAGCTGGGGCAGCCGATGAGGTGGATCAGTTCTCAGGGTCCGAAGCCGGTTGCTCCACTGAGTGAGGTGGCTTCTCCAGCACATCCTTGAGTGCAATAGCCGGTGGTGGGGTCTGTTCGGCCTCCAGGGATCCCACGGGTGCATGTGACTCTTCCAGGTCGGGACAATGATTCAGAGGTCTGACAACCATGTACCCTGTCTTGGACTCAGCAGCTGGCATCACGGCTCAGGCCAAGTCCTCAGCTCTAGCAGCTGGGACCAGCTCCATCACCTCAGGCCCTGAATGTGCAGGAGACCCACAGTTGGAGCTCGGGCTGTCCCTTGAGGTCGTTCATGCTCGGGGTCTGAAGCCGGCTGCTGCACTGAGTGAGGTGGCTTCCCCAGGACATCCATGAGCCCGATAGGCGGTGTTGGGGCCTGTTCGGTCTTCAGGGCTCTCAAGGCTGCTGGTGGCTCTTCCATGTCGGGACAGTGATTCAGAGGTCTGACCACCATGTACCCTGTCTTGGACTCAGCAGCTGGCATCACGGCTAAGGCCAAGCCCTCAGCTACAGCAGCCTGGACGGCTCCATCACCTCAGACCCTGAAGGTTCAGCAAGCCCCACAGTAGGAGCTCAGGCGGGCGCTTCAAGTGTTTCAGTGCTGGGGTCCGACCTCGGTTGCTCCACTGAGTGAGGTGGTTCTCCAGCACATCGATGACCTCGATAGCCCGTGGTGGGGCCTGTTCTGCGACCTCCAGGGCTCCCAAGGGTGCATGTGGCTCTTTCAGGTCGGGACAGTGATTAAAAGGTCTCACCACACCTCTTGTGTGTTTAGCAGGCACATCTCGGCTCAGGCGAAGCCGTCAGCTCCAGCAGCCCGGACCGCTCCATCACCTCAGACCCTGAAGGTGCAGAAGGCCCCACAATAGGAGCTCAGGCGGGCACTTGAGGTGGTTCAGTGCTCGGGGTCCGAAGCCGGTTGCTCCACTGAGTGATTGGCTGCTCCAGGAAATAGATGAGCTCGATAGCCTGTGTTGTGGTCAGTTCGGCCTCCAGGGCTCCCAAGGGTGCAGGTGGCTCCTCCAGGTCGAGACAGTGAATCAGAGGACTGACCACCACGTACCTTGTGTGGACTCAGCAGCCAGCATCACGGCTCAGGTTAAACCCTCAGCTCCATCAGCCGGGACCATCTTCATCACCGCAGGCCCTGGAGGTGCATCACGCCCCACAGTCGGAGCTGGTGCAATCTCCTGAGTTGGTTCAGGATGTTATTCCGGGGACGATGCCGGTTGCTGCACTGACTGGTGGCTGCTCCGGCACTTCAGTGACCTTGATAGCAGACGCTGGGGTGTGTTCTTCCTGCAGGGTGGCCGAGGGTGCAAGTGGCTCTTCCAGGTTGGGAGGGTGATTCAGATGCCTGACCACCATATACCTTGTCTTGGACACAGCAGCTGGCATCACCGCTCAGGCCCAGCCTTCACCTCCAGCAGCCGGGACCAGCACCATCACCTCAGCGACTGATGTGTAGTAGGCCCCACAGTCAGAGCTCTGGCGGGCGCTTGAGTTGGTTCACTGCTCGGGGTCTGAAGCCGGTTGTTCCAGTGAGTGAGGTGCAGCTCCAGCACGTTGATGAGCTTGATAGCCGCTGGTGGTGCATGTTCGGCCTCCAGGGTTCCCAACAGTGCAGGTGGCTCTTCCAGGTCGGGACATTGATTCAGAGGTCTGACCACCACGTACCTTGTCTGGACTCAGCTGCCCCATCACGGCTCACGCCAAAGCCTCAGACCAGCAGCCCGGACTGTCTCCATCACCTCAGTCCCTGAAGTTGCAGCAGGCCCCACAGCCAGAGCTCGGGCAGATTTTTTTTTTTTTTTTTTTTTTTTTTTTTTTTTTTTTTTTTTTTTTTTTTGCTTGAGGTGTTTCACTGCTTAGGGTCATGAAACCGGTTGCTACACTGAGACAGGTGGCTACTCCGGCACATCAGTGACCTTTATCGCAGACACCTTTGCGTGCTCTTCCAGCAGCTTGGCAGAGGGTGCAGGTTACTCTTCCAGGGCGGGACAGTGATTCAGAGGTCTGACCGCCATGTACCCTGTCTTGGACTCAGCAGCTGGCATCACCGCTCAGGCCAAGCCCTCACTCCAGCAGCCATGACAGGCTCCATCACCTCAGAACCTGAATGTGTAGCAGGTCCCACAGTTGGAGCTCGGGTGGGCGCTTGATTTGGTTCAGTGCTCGTGGTCCGAAGCCGTTTGCTCCCCTGAGTGAGGTGGCTGTTCCAGCACATCGATGAACTCGATAGCCGGTGGTAGGTCTTTTTCATCCTCCATGGCTCCCAAAGTTGCACGTGGCTCCTCCAGGTCGGGAGAGTGAATCAGATGTCTGACCAGCACGTTCCTTGCCTGCACTCAGCAGCTGGCATCTTGGCTCAGGTCTAGCCCATAGCTCCAGCAGCTGGGCCCGGCTCCCTCACCTCAGGCCCTGAAGTTGAAGCAGGCCCCACAGTCTGAGCTTGGGCGGGCGCTTGAGTTGGTTCAGTGCTTGAGGTCCGAAGCCAGTTGCTCCACTGAGTGAGGTGGCTACTCCAGAACTTCGAAGAGGTCCACAGCCCTGTGGTGTGGCCTGTTCGGTCTCCAGGGCTCCCAAGGGTGCAGGTGGCACTTCCAGGTCGGCACAGTGAATCAGATGTCGGACCACTAGGTACCTTGGCTTGAACTCAGCAGCCAGCATCTCGGCTCCGGTCTAGCCCTCCATTCCAGCAGCCGGGCCTGGCACCATCACCTCTGGCCCTGAGGGGAATCAGGTCCCACAGTCGGAGCTCATGCTGGCGCTTGAGGTGTTTCAGTGCTCAGGGTCCGAAGCCGGCTGCTCCATGGAGTGAGGTGGCTGTTCCAGCACTTCGATGAGCTCTACAGGCAGTGATGGGGCCTGTTCGGCCTCCAGGGTTCCCGGGTTGCAGGTGGCTCCTCCAGGTCGGGATAGTGAATCAAAGATCTGACCACCAGGTACGTTGGCTTGAACTCATCAGCCGGCATCTGGGCTCAGGCCAAGCGCTATCCTGCAGCAGCCAGGAGCGGCCTCATCACCTCAGGCCCTGAAGGTGCAGCAGGCCCCACAGTCGGAGCTCGGGCGGGTGATTGAGGTGGTTCAGTGCTCGGGGTCTGAAGCCGGTTGCTTACTAAGTGAGGTGGCTTCTCCAGCACTTCTATGACCTCCAGAGTCGGTGGTGGGTCCTGTTCGGCCTCTGGGGCTCCCAACGGTGCCGGTGGCTCTTCCAGGTCGGGACAGTGATTCAGAGGTTTGACCAACGTGTACCTTGTCTGGACTCAGAGGAGGGCATCACGGCTCAGGCGAAGCCTTCAAGTCCAGCAGCCGGGACCTTCTCCATCACCTCAGGCCCTCAAGGTGCAGGAGGCGAGCTCGGGCAGGTGCTTGAGGTGGTTCAGTGCTTGGGGTCCGATGCTGTTGCTCCAGAGTAAGGCTGCTGATCCAGCACATCGATGAGCTCCATAGCCGGTGGTGGGGCCTGTTCGGCCTCCATGGCTCCCAAGGGTGCAGGTGGCTTCTCCAGGTCGGGACAGTGATTCAAATTTCTGACCTCCACGTACCATGTCTGTACTCAGCAGCCCGCATTACGGCTCAAGCCCAACCCTCAGCTCCAGTATCCAGGATCGATTCCGTCTCCTTAGGCCCTGAAGGTGCTGCAGGCCCCACAGTCGAAGCTTGGGCTGGCGCTTGAGGTGGTCCAGTGCTCGGGGTCCGAAGCCGGTTGCTCCACTGAGTGAGGTGGCTGCTCTGGCACTTCAGTGACCTTGATAGCAGACTCCTGAGAGCGCACTTACTGCAGGGTGTACGAGGGTCCAGGTGGCTCTTCTAGGTCGGGACATTGATTCAGAGGTCTGACCTCTATGTACCCTGTCTTGGACTCATCAGCTGGCATCACCGCTCTTGCAAAGCCCTCAGCTCCAGCAGCTGGGACTGGCTCCGTCACCTCAAGCCCTGAAGGTGCAGCAGTGCCACAGGTGCCGAGCCCGGAGCTCAGGCGGGCACTTGATGTGGTTCAGTGCTTGGGGTCTGAAGCCGGTTGCTCCTGTGAATGAGGTGGCTACTCCAACACATCGATGAACTCGATAGCCGAGGTCGGGCCTATCGGCCTCCAGGGCTCCCAAGGGTGCATGTGGCTCTTCTAGGTCAGGAGAGTGACTCGTAGGTTTCACCAGGTACCTTGTCTGTACTCAGCAGCAGGCATCATGGCTCAGGCCAAGCCCTGAGCTCCAGCAGCCAGGAAGTCTCCATCACTTCAAGCCCTGAAGGTGCAGCAGGCCCCACAGTCCCAACCTGGGTGGGTCCTAAGGTGGTTCAGGATGTGACCAGGGGGCCGACGCCACTTGCTGCACAGAGACACGTGCCTGCTCTGGCACTTCAGTGACCTTGATAGCAGACGCCTCGGCGTGCTCTTCCTGCGGGGTGGACGAGGGTGCAGGTGGCTCTTTCAGGCCGGGACAGTGATTCAGAGGTCTGATCACCTCTGACCTAGTCTGGACTCAGCAGCCACATCACGGCTCTGGCCAAGCCCTCACCTCCAGCAGCTGGGACCTACTCCATCACCTCAGACTCTGAAGATGTGCAGTCCCCACACTCGGAGCTTCGGAGGTGGCTTGAGGTGGTTCAGTGCTCAGGGTCTGAAGCCGGTTGCTCCACTGAGTGAGGTGGCTGCCGCCGCACATGGATGAGCTCAATAGCCGTTGTTCATTCCTGTTTTGCCTACAGTGCTCCCAAGGGTACAGGTGGCTCCTCTAGGTCGGGCCTGTGTTTCAGTTCTGACCCCCACGTTCCTTGTCTTGAACCCTGCCCTTGGCTTGGTGGCTTGGGCCAGGCCCCCAGCTCCAACAGCTGGGACCAGCTCCATCCATTCAGACCCTGAAGGTGTAACAGGCCCCACAGTCGGAGCTGGGGCAGGCTCTTGAGGTCGTTCAGGGTGTTGATCGGGGATCAAAGCTGTAGCTCCAAGGAGACAAAGTATCATCCCCAGGACGGACTTTCCACGTCCCTCCCAAATCAAGGACACTCTTTCCACCGCTCAATGTGAGTGAGTGCAAGAGCTCTCGGACGTCTCCCCAGACTGCAGCCCGTGGGGATGGGGTGTGAGCCTACCCACTGCTCCTGACCCAGCTGCATGGAGGCTGGATCTGTGTGGCCCACCCTGTCCCCAGCTGGGCCACCTGCAGTCCTCCTCACCCCCAGCCTCTGAGTCCACTTGATAGAGGTTTCTGAAACGTTCTAGGTAATGCTGGGCATGGCTTTCCAGCACTGAGCCTGGCAAATACTACCCCGTAAATGCCACTAGCATCATCGGGGAGGGAAATTCTGGGGGTTCATGAAAATCCTCCCGATAGTACTTCAGCCAGATGGCCAGGAAGCAGGAGATGGCACTGGGGAGGGGCCGGTGGGCAGAGGTGCAGAAGACAGGGCTCCCTCACACAGAGGTGTCCCAGGGAAGCCCTACAGGAACCGGAGCCCCTGCCCTCCTGCTCGGGGCTGTTGGAGGCCAGTGCTGTTCCTTGTCCACCTGCCACCTGGTGGTCCTGCCTGCCTCAGGCCTGCTCACTGAGGAGGGGCTGCCACAAAGCCTCTGTGCATGGGAGCCCATGACCAGCAGTGTGACCATCACTGTCGTTCCTGGGGAAGCGGGACTCCCTCCTCAGCCTGGCTCCCTGCCCACTTGCCCCTTGAATCCAACTGGCGGCGGTCTGGTGGGGAGGGCGTCGGCCTGTCATTGCCCTCCTTGCAAACACTGTCGCTCTGGGAATGTCCAAGTGAGGAGGGAGCAAACGGGCTCTGTGTCTTGCCAGGCCTTGCCAGGAGCCACCCGGTACCACCACCTTCCCTCTCGTGGCTCTGGCCTGCCTCACTCACGAGGGGCCCCCAGGGGGTGTCCTTCCACTGATTCTAATCTCCCACGGGGCAGGAGCCATCTGGTCCGTGAGCCCTCACTGGCCCTCCAGAGCACCTGCAGTGCACCCGGGTCCAGGTGCCACCAGATTGGTGAGTGAGATGCTCCCCACACCCTCTGCTCTGGGTCCCAGGTGTGGGGCAGACAGGGGGTTGGGGGGCACGGGCATGGAGGAGGTCTCCCTTTGGGGTCCCAGTGCTCTCCCACAAAGCCCGCACCCCACCCATGGCTCTCCTTTGCTCTTTTCCTGAAGGGGCCTTAGACCTTTACCCTGTCATAGGAATTGCAGACGTGTGTGGTGAGGGGTCCAGCAGCCCCTCCGACCCACAGCCCCCTCGCTGCCCTCCTGGAGAGGGAAGGCCCTCCTGCATGAGTGAGTGAGCTCACTCACATTTCCCGCTGGTCCAGGATTCCTTCGTTCTTGCAGGAGTGACGATGCATCGATATCTAGAGGAGGGCGGGGGACATCACATGAATCGTCCTGTGGACTCGACCTCTCATCATAGCTGCTGTCACCCTCTGACCCCTGACTAGTCCGGAGCCCTGGGGGGCCCGTCAGCTCTGTGCGTGGGGCCACGAGCAGCTCCTGGAGAAGCGCCTGCACCTGCTGGGGCTTCCCTAAAATGCCGGGGAAAATGAAAGGGCTCCGGCCGGCCCGGCCAAAACCCCCCCCCGGGGGGGGGGGGCCCCACCCCCCGGTTCCCCCGGGGCCCCCCTTTCCCTTTAAAAAAAAAAAAAAAATTTTGGGGGAAGGGGGCCCCTTTTGGGGGGGGAAACCCAAAAAAACCCCCCCCTTAACCCCCAAATTTTCCCCCCCCCCTTCCCCCGGGGGGGGGGGAAAAATTCCCCCCCCCTTTTTTTTTTGGGGGGGGGGGGTTTTCCCCCGGGCCCCAAAGGGGGGGGGAAAAAAAAGACCAAACCGGCCCGGGCCGGGGGGGGGGTGGGGCCGGGGGGGGGGGGGAAAAGGGGGTTTTGGGGGGGTTTTTTTTTTGGGTGGTTTTTTTCTTGTGTTTTTTTTTTTTTTTTTTTTTTTGGGTTTTTTTTTTTTTTTTTTTTTTTTTTTTTTTTTTTTTTTTTTTTTTTTTTTTTTTTTTTTTTTTTTTTTTTTTTTTTTTTTTTTTTTTTTTTTTTTTTTTTTTTTTTTTTTTTTTTTTTTTTTTTTTTTTTTTTTTTTTTTTTTTTTTTTTTTTTTTTTTTTTTTTTTTTTTTTTTTTTTTTTTTTTTTTTTTTTTTTTTTTTTTTTTTTTTTTTTTTTTTTTTTTTTTTTTTTTTTTTTTTTTTTTTTTTTTTTTTTTTTTTTTTTTTTTTTTTTTTTTTTTTTTTTTTTTTTTTTTTTTTTTTTTTTTTTTTTTTTTTTTTTTTTTTTTTTTTTTTTTTTTTTTTTTTTTTTTTTTTTTTTTTTTTTTTTTTTTTTTTTTTTTTTTTTTTTTTTTTTTTTTTTTTTTTTTTTTTTTTTTTTTTTTTTTTTTTTTTTTTTTTTTTTTTTTTTTTTTTTTTTTTTTTTTTTTTTTTTTCCTTTTTTTTTTTTTAAAAACCCCTTTTTTGGTTTTTTTTTAAAATTTTTTCAAAAGGGGTTTTTTTGGGGGTTTTTTTTTTTTTGGGGGGGGGGGGGGTTTTTTTTTTGGTTTCAGACCCCGAAGGAGAAGCAGGCCCCACAGTCCGACCTCGGGCTGGCCCTTCTGGTGATTCAGTGCTCAGGGTCTGACACCGGATGCTCCATTGCGTGAGTGGCTACTCCAGCACATTGACCACCTTGATAGCCGGGTGTGGAGCCTGTTTGGTTCCAGGGCTCCAATGGTGCAGGTGGATCCTCTAGGTCGGGACAGTGATTCAGAGTTCTGACTACCGCGTACCTTGGCTTGAAACAGCAGCCGGCATCACTGGTCAGGCCAAGCCCTCTGCTCCAGGATCCAGGACTGGCTCCATCACCTCGGACCCTGAACGTGCAGCAGGCCCCACAGTAGGAGTTGGTGCAAGCTCCAGAGGTGGTTCAGAATGTTACCTAGGTGCTGAAGCTGGTTGCTACACTGAGACAGGTGGCTGCTGGGGCAAGTCAGTGACCTTCATAGCAGACGCCTGTGCGTGCTCTTCCTGCGGGGTGTCCGAGGGTGCAGGTGGCTCCTCCTGGTCGGGACAGTGATTCAGAGGTCTGACTACCATGTACCTTGGCTTGAACTCAGCACCTGACATCTCTGCTGGTGCCAAGGCCCAGGCTCAGCAGCCATTCCAGGCTCCAATATCGCAGGACCTGAAGGTGCAGCAGGCCCCACAGTCGGAGCTGGGGCTGACTCCTGAGGGGGGTCAGGATGTTACTTGGGGGCCTAAGCTGGTTGCTGCACTGAGACAGTTGGCTGCTCCGGCACTTCAGTGACCTTGATAGCAGACGCCTGGGCGTGCTCTTCCTCTGGTGTGGACGAGGGTACAGGTGGCCCATTCAGGTCAGGACAGTGATTCAGTGGTCTGACCACCATGTACGTTGTCTTGGACAGAGCAGCTGGCATCACCGCTCAGGCGAAGCCCTCAGCTCCAGCAGCCGGGACCGGGACCGGCTCCATCATCTCAGACAATGACGGTGCCGCAGGCTCCACAGTTGGTGCTCTGGTGGGAGCTTGAGATGGTTCAGGATGTTACTCGGGGGCCGAGGCCGTGTGGTGTACTGAGACAGGGAGCTGCTCCGGCACTTCAGTGACCTTGACAGCATATGCCTGGGCGTGCTCTTCCCCTGGAGTGGACTAGGTTACATGTGGCCCTTCTAGGTCGGGAGTGTGATTCAGAGGTCTCATCAGGTATGTTTTCTGGACTCAGCAGCCACAACACATCTCAGGCCAAGCCCACAGCTCCAACAGCCGGAACCGGTTCCAACAACTCAGGCTTGAAAGTGTAGCAATTCCCACTTTCAGAGCTGAGGTGGGCTTCTTAGGTGGTTCAGGATGTTAACGGGGGCCGAAGCTAGTTGCTGCACTGAGACAGGTGGCTGTTTGGCACTTCAGTGACCTTGATAGCAGACGCCTGAGCGTGCTCTTCCTGCGTGGTGGCGGAGGGTGCAGGTGGCTCTTTCAGGTCGGGACATTGATTCAAAAGTCTGACCACCATGCACCCTGTCTTGGACTCAGCAGGTGGCATCACGGCTCAAGCCAACCCCTCAGCTTCAGCAGTAGGACCAGCTCAATCAGCTTAGGGCATGAAAGTGCAGGAGGCTGAACAGTCTGAGCTGTGGAAGGCTCCTGAAGTGGTTCAGGATATTACTTGGGGTCCAAGCTGGTTGCTGAGGTGAGACAGGTGGCAGCTCCGGAACTTCAGTGACCTTGATAGCAGACGCCTGGGCATGCTCTTCCTACAAGGTGGCCATGGTTGCAGGTGGCCCCTCCAGGTCGGGAGAGTGATTCAGAGGTCTGACCACCATGTACATTGTCTTGAACTCAGCAGCTGGCATCACCGTCAGGCCAAGCCGTCAGCCCCATCAATCAGGACCGGCGCCATAACCACAGGCCCTGCAGGTGCAGCAGGCTCCACAGTCAGAGCTCGGGCAGGCGCTTCAGTTCGTTCAGTGCTCGGGTCCGAAGGTGGTTACTCCACTGAGGTTGGTGGCTGCTCCAGTACATCGATCACCTTGATAGCCGGGTGATGGCCTGTTCCGCCTGCAGGGTTCCCAAGGGTGCAGGTAGCTCTTCCAGGTCGGAACAGTGATTCAGAGGTCTGACCACCATGTACCCTGTCTTGGACTCAGCAGCTGGCACCACGGCTCAGGCCAAGCCTTCAGCTCCAACAGCCGGGGCCGGCTCCATCATCTCAGGCCCTGAAGTTGCTGCAGTCCCCAATCTCGGAGCTGCAGAGGGCTCCTGAAGTGGTTCAGGATATTACTTGGGGTTGAAGCTGGTTGCTGCACTGAGACAGGTGGCTGCTCCGGCACTTCATTGACCTTGAGAGCAGACGCCTGGGCGTGCTTTTCCTCTGGTGTGGACGAGGGTGCAGGTGGCCCTTCTAGGTCGGGACAGTGATTCAGAGGTCTGACCACCATGTACCTTGTCTTGGACACAGCAACTAGCATCACGGCTCAGGCCAAGCCCTCAGCTCCCGCAGCCGGGACCAGCTCCATCACCTTAGACAATGAAGGTGCAGCAGGCTCCACAGTTGGCTCATCCGTGGGCGCTTGAGTTGGTTCCGGATGTTACTCGGGGGCCCGAGGCCGGTTGGTGCACTGAGACAGGTGGCTGCTCCAGAACTTCAGTGACAGTGACAGCAGAAGCCTGGGTGTGCTCTTCCTGGGCAGTGGCCAAGGGTGCAGGTGGCTCATCCAGTTCAGTACAGTGATTCAGAGGTCTGACCACCATGTACCCTGTCTTGGTCTCAGCAACTGGCATCATCGCACAGGCCAGGCCCTGAGTTCTAGCAATTCAGACCGGCTCCATTACCAGAGGCCTTGAAGGTGCAACAGGACCCACAGTCGGATCTCGGGCAGGTGCTTGAAGTCTTTCAGTTCTCGGGTCCGAAGCCGGTTATTCTACTGAGTTTGGTGGCTGCTCTAGTACATCGATGACCTCGATAGCCAGGTGTGGGGCCTGTTCGGCCTCCAGGGTTCCCAAGGGTGCAGGTGGCTCTTCCAGGTCAAGACAGTGATTCAGAGGTCTCACCACCATGTACCCTGTCTTGGACTCAGCAGCTGGCATCACCGCTCCTGCCAAGCACTCAGCTCCAGCAGCCAGCACCGGCTCCATCACCTCAGACCCTAAAGGTGTAGCATGCCCCACAGTCGGTGTTCAAGAGGGCGCTGGACGTAGTTCAGTGCTCCGTGTCAGAAGGCATTGTCTCCACTAGTGAGATTGCTGCTCCAGCGCATCAATGAGCTCGATAGCCGGGGGTGGGGCCTGTTCAGCCTCCAGGGCTCCGAAAGGTGGAGGTGGCTTATCCAGGTAGGCACAGTGATTCAGAGTTATGTCTACCACATACCTTGGCTTGAACTCAGCAGCCACATCTCTGCTCAGGTCTAGCCCTCAGCTCCAGCAGTGGGACAGGCCCCATCACCTCAGGCCCTGAAGGTGCATCAGGCCCCACTGATGGAACGGGAGCGGGCTCCTGAGGTGGTTCAGGTTGTTAATCGGGGGCCAATGCTGGTTGCTTCACTGAGACAGAGGGCTGCTCTGGCACTTCAGTGATTTGATAGCTGAAGCCTGGGCGTGCTCTTCCTGGGCGGTGGCCAAGGGTGAAGGTGGTTCTTCCTGGTTGGGACAGTAATTCAGAGGTCTGATCACCATGTATCTTGTCTTGGACACAGCAGCTGGCATCACCACTCAGGCCAACCCCTCAGCTCCAGCAGCTGGGCTCGGCTTCATCACCTTAGGCCCTGAAGTTGCTGCAGGCCCCACAGTCAGATTTCAAGAGGGTGCTTGAGGTGGTTCACTGCTCAGGGTCAGAAGCCAGTGGCTCCACTGAGTGAGGTGCCTGCTCCAGGACATCAATGATCTCGATCACCGGTGGTGGGGTCTGTTCGGCCTGCAGGGTTCCCAAGGGTGCAGGTAGTCTTCCAGGTCGGGACAGTGATTCAGAGGTCTGACCACCATGTACCTTGCCTTGGACTCAGCAGCTGGCATCACCGTTCATGCCCAGCCCTCAGCTCAAGCAGGCGTGACCGGCTCCATCACTTCAGACCCTGAAGGTGCAGCATTCCCCACAGTAGCAGTTCAAGAGGGCGTTTGAGGTGGTTCGGTGCACGGGGTCGGGGACGACCGATGCTCCACTGAGTGAGGTGGCAGCTCCAGGACATTGATGAGCTCCATAGCCCATGGTGGGGTCTGTTCATCCTCCAGGACTCCAAAGGGTGCAGGTGGCTCCTCCAGGTTGGGAACGTGATTCAGAGGTCTGACCACCACGTACCTTGGCTTCAACTAAGCAGCCGGCATCTCTGCTCAGGTCTAGCCCTCAGCTCCTGCAGCTGGGATGGCTCTATCACCTCAGGCCCTGAAGAAGCAGCAGGCCCCACAGTGGGAGCTCGGGCGGGAGCTTCAGGTGGTTCAGTGCTCCGGGTCAACGCCTCATCCTCCTCTGAGTGAGGTGGCTGCTCCAGCACATCGATGAGCTCTACAGCCGGTGGTAGGGCCTGTTCGTCCTCCATGGCTCCCAAGGGTGCAGGTGGCTCCTCCAGGTCGAGACACTAAATCAGAAGTCTGACCACCACGTACCTTGTATGGACTCAGCAGACAGCATCACAGCTCAGGCAAAGTCCTCAGCTCCAGCAGCCGGGAAGGGTTCCATCACCTCAGACCCTGAAGGTGCAGTTTGCCTCACAATCGTAGCTGGGGCCATCTCCTGAGGTGGTTCAGGATGTTACTCGGGCCGAAGCAGGTTGCTGCACTGAGACAGGTGGCTGCTCCGGCAGTTCAGTGACCTTGATAGCAGACGCCTGGGCGTGCTCTTCCTCTGGAGTGGACCAGGGTGCAGGAGGCCCTTCCAGGTCGGGACAGTGATTCAGAGGTCTGACCACCATGTATCTTGTCTTGGACTCAGCAGCTGACAACACTGCTCAGGCCAAACCGTCAGCTCCAGCAGCCGGGACTGGCTCCATCACATCAGACCCTGAAGGTGCAACAGGCCCCACCGTTGGAGTTCCGGCAGGCTTTTGAGGTAGTTCACTGTTGGGTCTGATGCTGGTTGCTCCACTGTGTGAGGCGGCTGATCCAGCACATCGATGAGCTCTACAGCTGGTGGTGGGGCCTGTTCGCCCTCACGGTTCCTAAGGTGCAGTGGCTCCTCCAGATCGGGACAGTGATTCAGAGGTCTGACCACAATGTACCCTGTTTTTGACTCAGCAGCCGGCATCACAGCCTCGGCCAGGATTCAGCCTGAGCAGCCGGACCAGCTCCATCACGTCAGGCCCTGAAGGTGCAGCACCCCACAGTCGGAGCTGGGGCGGGCTCCTGAGGTGGTTCAGGATGTTTCTCGGGGCACTTGGCTGGTTGCTGCACTGACATAGGTGGCTTTTCCGGCACTTCAGTGACCTTGGTAGCAGACGCCTGGGCATGCTCTTCCTCTGGAGTGAACGAGGGTGCAGGTGGCCCTTCCAGGTCAGGACAGTGATTCAGAGGTCTCATGAGGTACCTTGTCTGGACTCAGCAGCCACATCACGGCTCAGGCCATGCCCTCAGGTCCAGCAGCCGGGAGCGTCTCCATCACCTCAGGCCCTGAAGTTGCTCCAGGTCCCACAGTCAAGCAGGGGCAGGCATCTGAGGTGGTTCAGGATGTTACTCGGCGGCTGAGGCTGGTTGCTACTGGCACTTCAGTGGCCTTGAGAGCAGATGCCTGGGCAGCTCTTCATGCAGGGTGGCCGAGGGTGCAGGTGGCTCCTCCAGGTCACGAGAGTATTCAGAGGTCTGACCACCATGTAGCTTGTCTTGGATTCAGCAGGTGGCATCACCGCTCAGGCCAAGCCCTCTGCTCCAGGAGCCGGACTGGCTCCATCACCTCGGATCCTGATCGTGCAGCAGGCCCCACAGTCGGACCTCGGGCAGATATTTTAGGTGTTTCAGTGCTCGGGTCGAAGCCGGTTGCTCCACTGAGTGAGGTGGCTGCTCCAGGACTTCAATGAGCTCGATAGCTGGTGGTCGGGCCTATTCAGCCTCCAGGGCGCTCAAGGGTGCAGGTGGCTCCTCCAGGTCGGGACAGTGAATCAGAGGTCTGACCACCACGTACCTTGTCTGGACTCCACAGCCGGCATCATGGCTAAGGCCAAATCCTCAGCTCCAGCAGCCGGGCCCGGCTCCATCACCTCAGACCATGAAGGTGCACCAGGCTCCCCAGTTTGTGCTCCGGCGGGCGCTTGAGGTGGTTCATGATGTTACTCTGGGGCTCGAGTCCGGTTGGTGCACTGAGACAGGTGGCTGCTCCAGAATTTCAGTGACAGTTCTAGCAGAAGCCTGGGCGTGCTCTTCCTGGGCGGTGGCCAGGGGTGCAGGTGGCTCTTCCAGGTTGGGACAGTGATTCAGAGGTCTGACCACGATGCATCCTGTCTTGGACTTATCAGGTGGCATTCGGCTCAGGCCAAACTCTCAGCTCTAGCATCTGGGACTGGCTCTGTCACCTCAGGCCCTGAAGGTGCAACAGGCCCCACAGGTGTAGCTCGGTCGGGCGATTGAGGTGGTTCAGTGCTTGAGGTCCGAAGCCGGATGCTTACTAAGTGAGTGGCTGTTCCAGCACATCAATGAGCTCGATGCCGGTGGTGGGGACTGCTCGGCCTCCAGGGCTCCCAAGGTTGTGGTGGCTGTTCCAGGTCGGGACATTGATTCAGAGGTCTGACAACCATGTACCCTGTCTTGGACTCAGCAGCTGGCATCACCGCTCAGGCCACGTCATCAGCTCCAGCAGCCAGGACCGCTCCATCACCTCAGACCCTGAAGGTGCAGAAGGCCCCACCGTAGGAGCTCAGTCGGGCGCTCACGAGTTTCTGTGCTGGGGTCCGACCTCAGTTGCTCCCCTGAGTGACGTGGCTGCTCCAGCACATCCATGAGCTCCATCGCCAGTGGTGGGTTCTGTTTGGCCTCCAGGGTTCCCAAGGATGCAGGTGGCTCTTCCAGGTCGGCACAGTGAATCAGATATCGGACCACTAGGTACCTTGGCTTGAACTCGGCAACTGGCATATTGGCTCCAGTCTGGCCCTCCATTCTGGCAGCCGGGACCGGCTCCATCACCTCAAGCCATGAAGGTGCATCGGCTGCCACAGTCGGATCTGGGGCGGGCTCCTGAGTTGGTTCACAATGTTACTCGGGGGCCGAAGCCAGTTGCTCCACTGAGTGAGGTGGCTGCTCCAGCACTTTGGTGAGCTCGATAGCCGGTGGTGTGGCCTGTTCGTCCTCCAGTGCTCCCACTGGAGCAGGTGGTTCCTCTAGTTCGGGACAGTGATTCAGAGGTCTGACCACCATGTACCTCTTCTTGGAATAAGCAGCCGGCATCACGCCTCGGGCCAAGCCCTCAGCTCCAGCAGCCGGGACCAGCTCCATCACCTCAGACCCTTAAGGTGCAACAGGCCCCATATCGGAGCTGCTGCAAGCTCCTGAGGTGGTTCAGGATGTTACTCGGGGGCTGAAGCAGGTTACTGCACTGACACAGGGGCAGCTCTGGCACTTCAGAGACCTTGATAGCAGACACCTGGGCGTGCTCTTCCTGGGGGGTGGATGAGGGTGCAGTTGGCTCCTCCAGGTCGGGACAGTGACTCAGAGGTCTCACCCCCATGTACCTTAGCTTGAACTCAGCGGCCGGCATCATGACTCAGGCCAAGCCCTCTGCTCAAGCAGCTGGGACCAGATGCATCACCTCAGGCCCTGAAGGTGCAGCAGACCCCACACTCAGAGCTCGGGCGGGCCTTTGAGGTGGTTCAGTGCTCGGGCACTGACGCCGGATGCTCCACTGAGTGAAGTTGCTGCTCCAGCACATCGATGAGCTTGATAACTCATGGAGGCCTGTTCAGCCTCCAGCGCTCTAAAAGGTGCAGGTGGCTGCTCCAGGTCGGGACAATGATTCAGAGTTTTGACTACCATGTACCTTGGCTTAAACTCAGCAGCAGGCGTCTTGGCTCAGGTGTAGCCCTGAGCTCCAACAACCAGGACTGGCTCCATCACCTTAGACCCTGAAGGTGCAGAGGGCCCCACAGAAGGAGTTCAGGTGGGCAATTAGGTGGTTCAGTGTTCGGGGACTGACGCCGGATGCTCCACTGATTGAGCTGGCTGCTCCAGCACATCGATGAGCTGGATAACCCATGGTGGGGCCTGTTCGGCCTCCAGCGCTCCAAAGGGTGCAGGTGGCTCCTCCAGGTCGGGACAGCGATTCAGAGTTCTGACTACCACGTTCCTTGGCTTGAACTCAGCATCCGGCATCTATGCTCAGGTCTAGCCCTGAGCTCAACAGCCGGAACCGGCTCCAGCACCTCAGGCTCTGAAGGTTTAGCAGGCCCCAAAGTCAGAAATGGGGGGTGGGCTCCAAGGATGTTACTTGGGGCCGAGGCCAGTTGCTGCACTGAGTCAGGTGCCTGCTCCGGCACTTCAGTGACTGATAGCTCACTTGCTCTTCCTGCTGGGAGGCCGAGGGTCTGGTGGCTCTTCCAGGTTGGGACAGTGATTCAGAAGTCTGACCACCAGGTACCTTGGCTTGAACTCAGCTTCCAGCATCATGGCTCAGGCCAAGCCTTCTGCTCCAGCAGCCGGGCCCGACTCAATCACCTCAGGCCCTGAAGGTTTAGCAGGCCGAACGTCGGAACTGGGGGGGCTCCAAGGTGGTTCAGGATGTTACTTGGGGCCGAGGCCGGTTGCTCCACTGACCAGGTGGCTGTTCCGGCAATTCAGTGACCTTGATAGCAGATGCCTGGGAGTGCGCTTTCTGCCGGGGGGCTGAGGGTGCTGTGGTTCTCAAGGACGGGGCAGTGATTCAGAGATCTGACAACTACGTACCATGTCTGTACTCAGCAGCCTGCATTACGGCTCAGGCCAAACCCTCAGCTCCTGCATCTGGGACCGGCTCCGTCACCTCAGGCCCTTAAGGTGCCACAGGCTTCACAGTCGGAGCTCGGACGGACGATAAAGTGGTTCAGCGCTCGGATTCCGAAGCCAGTTGCTCTTCTGTGTGAGGTGACTGGTCCAGAACATTGATGAGCGTGATAGGCGGTGGTGGAGTCTGTTCGGCCTCCCGGGCTCCGAAGGCTGCAAGTGGCTCCTCCAGGGAGGGAGAGTGATTCAGAGGTCTGACCCCCATGTACCTTGAATGGAACTCAGCAGCTGGCATCTTGGCTGGGGCTTAGGCCTCAGCTCCAGAAGCCGGGTCAGGCTCCATCACCTCATGCCCTGAAGGTGCAGCAGGTCCCACAGTCTGAGCTCAGGAGGCTTAGGCCTCAGCTCCAGAAGCCGGGACAGGCTCCATCACCTCATGCCCTGAAGGTGCAGCAGGTCCCACAGTCTGAGCTCAGGAGGGTGCTTGAGGAGGTTCAGTGATGGGGTTCAGAAGTCGGTGGCTCCACTGAGTGAGGTGGCTGTTCCAGCACTTCGATGCACTGAATAGCAGGTGGTGTGGCCTATTCGGCCTCCCCGGAACCCAAGGGTGCAGGTGGCTCTTTCAGGTCAGGACAGTGAATCAGATGCCAGACCACCAGGTTCCTTTGCTCGAACTCAGCAGCCGGCATATCGGCTTCGGTCTAGCCCTCCATTCCAGCAGCCGGGACCGGCTCCATCAACTGAGGCCCTGAAGGCGCATCCGGCCCCACAGTCGGATCTGGGGAGGGCTCCTGAGTTGGTTCACGATGTTACTCGGGGGCCGAACCGGTTGCTGCACTGAGACAGGTGGAAAACCGGCACTTCAGTGACCTGATAGCAGACGCCTGGGCGTGCTCTTCCTGCGGGGTAGCCGAGGGTGCAGGTTGCTCTTCCAGGTCGGGACAGTGATTCAGAGGTCTGACCACCATGTACCCCATCTTGGTCTCAGCAGCTGGCATCACGGCTCAGGCCAAGCCCTCTGCTTCAGCAGCCGGGACCAGTTCCATCACCTCAGACCCTGAAGGTGCAGAAATCCCCACCATAGGAGCTCGGGCAGGGGCTTGATCTGGTTCTTTGCTCGGGGTCCGAACCCGGTTGCTCCACTGAGTGAGGTGGCTGCTCCAGCACATCAATGATCTCGAAAGCCAGTGGTGTGTCCTGTTCGGTCTCCAGGGCTACCAAGGGTGCAGGTGGCTCCTCCAGGTCAGGATAGTGAATAAAGGTCTGACCACCAGGTACCTTGGCTTGAACTCAGCAACCGGCATCTGGGCTCACGCTAGGCCTCTCCTCCAGCAGCCGGGAGTGGCTCCATCACCTCAGGCCCTGAAGGTGCAGCAGACCGACAGTTAGAGCTCAGGCGGGCCATTGACGTAGTTCAGTGCTCGGGTTCCGAAGCCGGTTGCTCCACTGAGTGAGGTGGCAGCTCCAGCAAATAGATGAGCTTGATAGCTGGTGGTGGGGCCGGTTCGGCCTCCAGGGCTCCCAAGGTTGCATGTGGCTCTTCCAAGTCGAGACAGTGATTCAGAAGTCTGACCACAATGTTCCCTGTCTTGGACTCATCAGTTGGCATCACAGCTCAGGCCAAGCCCTCTGCTTCAGCAGCCGGGACCGGCACCCTCAGCTCAGGCCCTGAAGGTACAGCAGACCCCATCGTCGGAGCTGGGGCTGGCTCCTGAGGTGGTTCATGATGTTACTTGGGGGCAGAAGGTGGTTGCTGCACTGCGACAGGTGGCTGACCCAGCACATCAGTGACCTTGATCGTAGACACCTGGGGGTGCTCTTCCTGCAGGGTAGACGAGGGTGCATGTGGCTCTTCCAAGTCGGGACAGTGATTCAGAGATCTGACAACCATGTACCCTGTCTTGGACTCAGCAGCTGGCATCACGGCTCAGGCCAAACCTCTGCTCCAGCAGGCGGGACCAGCTCCATCAGCTCAGGCCCTGAAGGTGCAGCTGGCCCCACAGACGGAGATCAGGCGTGGGCTTGAGGTGGTTCAGTGCTCAGGGTCCGAAGATGGTTGCTTACTGAGTTGGCTGCTCCAGCACATCGATGAGCTCAATAGCCGGTGGTGAGGCCCGTTCAGCCTCCCGGGCTCCCAAGGGTGCGGGTGGCTCCTCCAGGTCGTGACAGTTATTCAGAGGTGTGACATACACGTACCTTGGCTTGAACTCAGCAGATGGCATCACGGCTCAGGACAAGCCCTCAAATCCAGCAGACTGGACCGACTCCATCACCTCAGACCCTGAAGGTACAGCAGGCCCCACAGTAGGAGTTCGGGCAGATACTTGAGGGGTTTCAGTGCACAGGGTCCGAAGCCGGTTGCTCCTTTGAGACACGTGGCTCCTCCAGGGCATCGATGAGCGTGATAGGCGGTTTTAGGGCCTGTTCAGCCTCCCGGGCTCCCAAGGGTGCAGGTGGCTCCTCCAAGTAGGGACAGTGATTCAGAGGTCTGACCACCAGGTACCTTGTCTTGAACTCAGCAGCCGACATCTGGGCTCAGGTCTAACCCTCACCTCCATCAGCCGGACCAGCTCCATCACCTCAGGCCCGGAAGGTGCAACAGGCCCCACAGTTATACCTGGTGCAAGCTCCAGAGGTGGTTCAGGATGTTACTCGGGGGCTGAAGCTGGTTGCTGCACTGGGACAGGAGGCTGCTCCGGCACTTCAGTGACCTTGATAGCAGACGTCAGAGCTTGCTCTTCCTGTGGTGAGGCTGAGGGTGCTGGTGGCTCTTTCAGGTCGGTACATTGATTCAGAGGTCTGACCACCATGCACCCTGTCTTGGACTCATCAGCTTTCCTCACCGCTCAGGCCAAGCACTCAGCTCCAGCAGCCGGGTCCTGCTCCATCACCTTAGACCCTGAAGGTGCAGAAGGCCCCATAGTAGGAGCTCAGGCGGCGCTTGAGGTGGTTCAGTGTTCGGGGTCTGATGCCGGCTGCTCCACTGAGTGAGGTGGCTGCTCCAGCACATTGATGAGCTCAATTGCCCATGGTGGGTACTGTTCAGGCTTCATGGCTCCCATGGGTACAGGTTGCTCCTCCTGGTTGGGAAAGAGATTCAGAGGTCTGACCACCACGTACCTTGGCTTGAACTCAGCAGCCGGCATCTCTGCTCTGGTCTAGCCCTCAGCTCACAGGCTGGAACCAGCTCCATCACCTCAGGCCCTGAAGGTGCATCGGGCCCCACAGTCGGAGCTGGAGCGGGCTCCTTAGGTGGATCAGGTTGTTACTCGGGGGTCAATGCCGGTTGCTGCACTGAGACAGTTGGCTGCTCCAGCACTTCAGTTACCTTGGTTGCAGACGCCTGGCCTTGTGCTTCTTTCGGGGAGGCCGAGGGTGCCACTGTCTCTTCCAGGTCGGGACAATGATTCAGATTTCTGACCACCAGGTACCTTGCCTTGATCTCAACAGCCGGCATCACAGCTCAGGCCAAGCCCTCAGCTCCAAGAGCCGGGCCCGGCTCAATCACCTCAGGCCCTGACGGTTTAGTAGGCCCCAAAGTCGGAACTGGGGGGGGGGGCTCCTAGGTGGTTCAGTATGTTACTTGGGCCCGATGCCGCTTGCTGCACTGTGACAGGAGGCTGCTCTGGTATTTCAGTGACCTTGATAGTAGACGCCTGGGCGTGCTCTTCCTGCGGGGTGGCCGAGGGTGCATGTAGCTCTTCCAGTTCGGGACAGTGATTCAGATGTTTGACCACCATGTACCCTGTCTTGGACTCAGCAGCTGGCATCACCGCACAGGCCAAGCTGTCTGCTCAAGCAGCCGGGACCGGCTCCATCACCTCAGACCCTGTAGGTTCAGCAGGCCCCACAGTCGGAGCTGGGTCGGGCTCCTGAGGTGGTTCAGGATGGTACTCTAGGCTGAAGCCTGTAGCTGCACTGAGACAGGTGGCTGCTCTGGCACTTCAGTGAACTTGATGGCAGACGCCTGGGCGTGCTCTTCCTGCGGGGTGTCCGAGGATGCAGTTGGATCTTCCAGTTCGGGACAGTGATTCAGAATTCTGACCACCATATACCCAGTCTTGGAATCAGTAGCTGGCATCACCGCACAGGCCAAGCACTCAGCTCCAACAGCCAGGACGGCTCCATCACCTCACGCCCTGAAGGAACAGCAGGCCCCACAGTCGGAGCTCGGGCCGGTGCGTCAGGTGGTTCAATGCTCGGGGTCCGATGTCAGATGCTCGACTGAGTGCGGTGCCTGCTCCAGCACATTGATGAGCTCTAGAGCCGGTGGTCGGGCCTGTTTGGCCTTGATGGCTCCCAAGGGTGCAGGTTGCTCCACCAGGTTGGGACAGTGACTCAGAGGTCTGACCATCATGCATCCTGTCTTGGACTCAGCAGGTGGCATCACGGCTCAGGCCAACTGCTCAGCTTCAGCAGCCAGATCAGCTCAATCTCTTTAGGCACTGAAGGTGCAGCAGGACCCAAGTGAGATCTGTGGAGGGCTCCTGAAGTGTTTCAGGATGTTACTTGGGGTCTAAGCTGGATGCTGAACTGAGACAGGTGGCTGCTCTGGCACTTCAGTGACCTTGATAGTAGACACCTGGGTGTGCTCTTCCTACGAGGTGGCCTTGGGTGCAGGTGGCTTTTCCAGGTCAGGACAGTGATTCAGAGGTCTGAACACCATGTACCTTGTCTTGGACTCAGCAGCTGGCATCACCGCTCAGTCCGAGCGGTCAGATCCTCCAGCCGGGACCAGCTCCATCACATCGACACTGAAGTTTCAGCAGGCCCCACGTTGGAGCTAGGGCGGTCTCCTGATGTGGTTCAGGATGTTATTCGGGGGCCGATGCGGGTTGCTGCACTGAGACAGGTGGCTGCTGCGGCACTTCAGGGACCTTGAGTGCAGACGCCTGGGTGTGCTCTTCCTCTGGAGTGGACGAGGGTGCAGGTGGCACTTCGAAGTTGGGACATTGATTCAGAGGTCTGACCACCAAGAACCTTGTCTTGGACTCAGCAGCTGGCATCACTGCTCAGGCCAAACCATCAGCTCCAGCAGCCGGGACCGGCTCCATCACCTCAGACCCTGAAGGTGCAGCAGGCCCCACTTCGGAGCTCAGGGAGATACTTGAGGTGGTTCAGTGCTCAGGGTCCGGGCCAGTTGCTCCACTGAGTGAGGTGGCTGCTCCAACACATCGATGAGCTAGATTGCACATGGTGGGGCCTGTTCGGCCTCCAAGGCTCCAAGGGGTGCAGGTGGCTCCTCCAAGTCGGGAGAGAGATTCAAGGGCTCACCACCACGTACCTTGGATTGAACTCAGCAGCCGGCATCTCTGCTCAGGTCTAGCCCTCAGCTCAGCAGCAGGAACGGGCTCCATCCTGTCAGGCACCGAAGGTGCATCAGGCCCCACAGTCGGAGCTGGTGCAAGCTCCTGAGGTGGTTGAGAATGTTACCCGGGGGCCGAAGCTGGTTGCTACACTGAAACAGGTGGCTGCTCCGCACTTCAGTGACCTTGATAGCAGACGCCTGTGCGAGCTCTTCCTGCGGGTTGGCGGAGGGTGCAGGTGGCTCTTTCAGGTCGGGTTAGTGATCCAGAAGTCTGACCACCACGTACCTTGTCTGGACTCAGCAGCCGCATCACGGCTCAGGCCAAGACCTCAGCTCTAGCAGCCGGGACCGGCTTCATCACCTCAGACCCTGAAGGTGCAGCAGGCCCCACATTCGGCGCTCCGGTGGGCGCTTGAGGTGGTTCACTGCTTGGGGTCCAAAGATGGTTGCTCCACTGATTGAGGTGGTTGCTCCAGCACATCGATGATCTCGATATCAGGTGGTGGGGCGTGCTCGGTCTCCAGGGATCCCAAGAATGCAGGTGGTTCTCCCAGGTCGTGACACTGATTTAGAAGTGTGACTACCACGTCCCTTGCCTATTGTAGAAGCCGCCATCACGGCTCAGGCCATGCCCTCAGCTACGGCAGCCAGGACCGGCTCCATCACCTCAGAAAATGAAGGTGCAGCAGGCCCCACATTCGGCACTCCCGTGGGCTCTTGAGTTGGTTCACTGCTTGGGGTCCAAAGACGGTTGCTCCACTGAGTGAGGTGGCTGCTCCAGCACATCGATGAGCTCTATAGCTGGTGGTGGTCCTGTTCACCCTCACGGCTCCCTAGGGTGCAGTGGCTCCTCCAGGTCGGGACAGTGATTCAGAGGTCTGACCACAATGTACCCTGTTTTCGACTCAGCCGCTGGCATCACAGGTCAGGCCATGACCTCAGCTCCAGCAGCTGGTCAAGCTCCATCACCTCAGGCCCTGAAGGTGCAGCAGGCCCCACAGTCATACTTCGGGCGGGCTCCTGAGGTGGTTCAGGATGTTACTCGGGAGCCTTAGCTGGTTGCTGCACGGAGACAGATGGCTGCTCCTTCACTTCAAAGACCTTGATTGTAGATGCCTGGGCATGCTCATCCTGCTGGATGTCCAAGTTGCAGGTGGCTCTTCAAGGTCGGGACAGTGCTTCAGAGGTCTGACCACCATGTCCCCTGTCTTGGACTCAGACGCTGGCATCACCGCTCAGGCCAAGCATTCAGGTCCAGCAGCCGGGACCGGCTCCATCGCCTCAGACCCTGAAGGTGCAGAAGGCTCACAGAATGAGCTCAGGGGGACGCTAAGTTGGTTCAGTGTTCGGGGCCTGACGCCGGATGCTCCACTGAGTGAGGTGACTGCTCAGGCACATCCATGAGCTCGATAGCCCATGGTGGGGCATGTTCGGCCTCCAGTGCTCCAATGGATGCAGGTGGCTCTTCCACAGAGGGACAGTGATTCAGAGTTCTGACTCCCAGGAACCTTGGCTTGATCTGAGCAGCCAGGATTTCTGCTCAGTTCTAGCCCTCAGCTCAGCAGCTGGAACCGGCTCCATCACCTCAGGCCCTGAAGGTGCAGCAGGCACCACAGTTGGAGCTTGGGCACGCACTTAAGGTCTTTCAGTGCTCAGGTCCGAATCGGTTACTCCACTGTGTTTGATAGCTGCGCCAGTACATCGATTAACTCAATAGCTGGGTGTGGGGCCTGTACGGCCTCCAGGGTTCCAAGGGTGTAGGTGTCTCTTCCAGGTCTGGACAGTGATTCAGAGGTCTGGCCACCATGCACCCTGTTTTGGACTCAGCAGGTGGCATCACGGCTCAGGCCAACCCCTCAGCTTCAGCAGCCGGACCAGCTCAATCACCATAGGCCCTGAAGTTGCAGCATGTCCCACAGTTGGAGCTGCGGAAGGCTCCTGAAGTGGTTCAGAATATTTCTTGGAGTCTAAGCTGGTTGCTGCACTAAGATAGGTGGCTGGTCCGGAACTTCAGTGACCTTGATAGCAGAAGCCTGGGCGTGCTCTTCCTGTGGGGTTGCGGATGGTACAGGTGGCTCTTCCAAGTCGGGACAGTGATTCCGGTGTCTGACCACCATGTACCTTGTCTTGGACACAGCAGCTGGCATCACTGCTCATGTGAAGCCCTCAGCTACAGCAGCCGGGACCGTCTCTGTCACCTCAGAAAATGAAGGTGCCGCAGGCTCCACAGTTGGTGCTCCAGTTGGCGCATGAGGTGGTTCAGGATGTTACTATGGGCCCGAGGCCACTTGGTGCACTGAGACAGGTGGCTGCTCCGTCACTTCAGTGACCTTGATTGTAGTCGCCTTGGCGTTCTCTTCCTGCTGGTTGGCCATGGTGCAAGTGGCTCTTCCAGGTCCGGATAGTGATTCAGAAGTCTGACCACAATGTACCCTGTCTAGGACTCAGCAGATGGCATCATCACTCAGGCCAAACCCTCAGCCTCAGCAGCCGGGACTGGCTCGATCTCCTCAGACCCTGAAGGTGCAGCAGGCCCCACAGTCGGAGATCAGGCGGGGGCTTGAGGTGGTTCAGTGCTCGGGTTTCAAAGGCGGTTGGTTACTGAGTTGGCTGCTCCAGCACATCGATGAGCTCGATACCGGTGGTGGGGACTGTTCGGCCTCTAGGGCTCCCAAGGGTGCAGGTGGCTCTTCCAGGTTGGGACAGTGATTCAGATGTGTGACCACCATGCACCCTGTCTTGGACTCAGCAGTTGGCATCACGGCTCAGGCTAACCCCTCAGCTTCTGTAGCCCGACCAGCTCAATCACCTTAGGCCATGAAGGTGCAGTAGGCCCCACAGATGGCGCTCCGGTGGGTGCTTGAGGTGGATCAGCATGTTCCTTGGGGCCCGCGGCCAGTTGGTGCACTGAGACAGGTGGCTGCTCCGGCACTTCAGTGACCTTGATAGCAGACGCCTGGGCGTGCTCTTCCTACGAGGTGGCCAATGGTGCAGGTGGCTGTTCCAGGTCGGGACAGTGATTCAGAGGTCTGACCAACATATATCCTGTCTTGGACTCAGCAGCTGGCATCACCGTTCAGGCCAAGCCCTCAGCTCCAGCAGCTGGGACCTGCTCCATCACCTCAGACTCTGAAGATGTGCAGTCCCCACACTCGGAACTTGGGAGGGCGCTTGAGGTGGTTCAGTGCTTGGGGTCTGAGGCCGGTTGCTCCACTGAGTCAGGTGGCTGCTGCAGCACATGGATGAGCTCAATAGCCGTTGTTCCTTCCTGTTCTGCCTACACGGCTCACAAGGGTACAGGTGGCTCCTCTAGGTCGGGCCTGTGTTTCAGTTCTGACCCCCACGTTCCTTGTCTTGAACCCTGCACTTGGCTTGGTGGCTTGGGCCAGGCCCTCAGCTCCAACAGCTGGGACCAGCTCCATCCATTCAGACCCTGAAGGTGTAACAGGCCCCACAGTCGGAGCTGGGGCAGGCTCTTGAGGTCGTTCAGGGTGTTGATTGGGGATCGAAGCTGTAGCTCCAAGGAGACAAAGTATCATCCCCAGGACGGACTTTCCACGTCCCTCCCAAATCAAGGACACTCTTCCCACTGCTCAATGTGTGTGAGTGCAAGAGCCCTCGGACGTCTCCCCAGACTGCAGCCCGTGGGGATGGGGTGTGAGCCTACCCACTGCTCCTGACCCAGCTGCATGGAGGCTGGATCTGTGTGGCCCAACCTGTCCCCAGCTCGGCCACGTGCAGTCCTCCTCACCCCCAGCTACTGAGTCCATTTGATGGAGGTTTCTGAAACATTCTAGGTAACGCTGGGCATGGCTTTCCAGCACTGAGCCTGGCAAATACTACCCCGTAAATGACCACTAGCATCATCGGGGAGGGAAATTCTGGGGGTTCATGAAAATCCTCCCGATAGTACTTCAGCCAGATGGCCAGGAAGCAGGAGATGGCACTGGGGAGGGGCCGGTGGGCAGAGGTGCAGAAGACAGGGCTCCCTCACACAGAGGTGTCCCAGGGAAGCCCTACAGGAACCAGAGCCCCTGCCCTCCTGCTCGGGGCTGTCGGAGGTCAGTGCTGTTCCTTGACCACCTGCCACCTGGTGGTCCTGCCTGCCTCAGGCCTGCTCACTGAGGAGGGGCCTCCACAAAGCCTCTGTGCATGGGAGCCCATGACCAGCAGTGTGACCATCACTGTCTTTCGTGGGGAAGCGGGACTCTCTCCTCAGCCTGGCTCCCTGCCCACTTGCCCCTTGAGTCCAACTGCAGGGGGTCTGGTGGGGAGGGCGTCGGCCTGTCATTGCCCTCCTTGCAAACACTGTCGTTCTGGGAATGTCCAAGCCAGGAGGGAGCAAACGGGCTCTGTGTCTTGCCAGGCCTTGCCAGGAGCCACCCGGTACCACCACCTTCCCTCTCGTGGCTCTGGCCTGCCTCACTCACGAGGGGCCCCCAGGGGGTGTCCTTCCACTGATTCTAATCTCCCACGGGGCAGGAGCCATCTGGTCCGTGAGCCCTCACTGGCCCTCCAGAGCACCTGCAGTGCACCTGGGTCCAGGTGCCACCAGATTGGTGAGTGAGATGCTCCCCACACCCTCTGCTCTGGGTCCCAGGTGTGGGGCAGACAGGGGGTTGGGGGGCACGGGCATGGAGGAGGTCTCCCTTTGGGGTCCCAGTGCTCTCCCACAAAGCCCGCACCCGACCCACGGCTCTCCTTTGCTCTTTTCCTGAAGGGGCCTTAGACCTTTACCCTGTCATAGGAATTGCAGATGTGTGTGGTGAGGGGTCCAGCAGCCCCTCCGACCCACAGCCCCCTCGCTGCCCTCCTGGAGAGGGAAGGCTCTCCTGCATGAGCCAGAGCTCACTCACATTTCCCGCTGGTCCAGGATTCCTTCGTTCTTGCAGGAGTGACGATGCATCAATATCTAGAGGAGGGCGGGGGACATCACATGAATCGTCCTGTGGACTCGACCTCTCATCATAGCTGCTGACACCCTCTGAGCCCTGACTAGTCCGGAGCCCTGGGGGGCCCGTCAGCTCTGTGCGTGGGGCCACGGGCAGCTCCTGGTGGAGCGCCTGCACCTGCTGGGGCTTCCTGAATGCTTGAGGAATGAAAGGGCTCTGGCCAGGCCCATGGCCAACATCCGAGTGGGCCTGGGCGCCCAGGTGTCCCCGGGGACCCCTACTCCGAATGCCCCAGGACACAGACCCCAGATGGACTCAACCATGACTTCAATGGCAAAACAGGGCAGCTCAAGACCCTGGTGACTGTGGGAGAGGCGGCACAGGCTTCGTCATTGGGAGAGAAGGACGACTGATGAGCACAAGCTCAGGCCCTCTAGCACCAGTTCTTCTACCTGCTGCTCCAGCAGCTCCCTCCGGCTGGGGGTGGTCGGGCAGATCCGATTCCTTCTCAGGGCTGAGGCCCTTTGAGCCTGAGGTGGGACAGAGGGGATGTGCAGCCCGTACTGTAGCCCCCAGGAGGCCTGGGAGTTGGAGCCCAGACCAAAGCCTGAGCTCTCAGTGGCTGCCTGGGGGGAGGGGGGGGGCAGGGGGTGGCAGGAGTGTCCACAGCAGGAACACGGGGCTTGACAACTGTGGCTCAGTCACTTAGCATCTGACTCTCGGTTGTGGCTCAGGTCATGGCCTCAGCATCCTGGGATCACGCCCCTGGCAGGCTCTGTGCTTGGGGCAGAGTGTGCTTGGGGAGCCTGTGTCTCCCTCTCCTGCTCTCTGATCTCTGTCTGTCTCTTAAACAAACAGACAAACTATCCAATAAGGAAATAATATTAGAGAATAAATTTTCAAAAAAAATTGGATCAATACAAGGATCTCAAGTGGGAGGGGTCAGTATCCCAGGGCCGCTTGTCAGCTGAGTTTTGACAGCACCTCCCTGCATTAATGGCTTCACCCCTTGAATTTGACCACACGTCCCTGTCTCCAGGTGCCCACACGGAGACCTTTCCTTGGGTGGGAGGGCCCAGGGCTTGAGGGCTGCAGGATGTTCAGCGCTGCCCTGTGATTTGGCAACAGAAGGGAATCGCATCGAAGTCCTGCATCAGTGAAGGGCTCAGTGGCTGTGGGAACCAACTGGCCTTCTGACATGTTGTGCAGCACGCGAGGCCCCTGTGCCTGACCCCGGGAGCGGGGGGCCGGGATGCGCTCCTTCAAAACCTAACTGCAGAGCGATAGACATAGTACAGTGAGCCCCATGTCCCTTTGGGGAAAAGTCTCCCAATTCACCAGGACCATGGTCAAGCCTTGGAGTAGATGGGGAAGGACGTCAGGCCAATGGGGCCTCCGGGGAGCACCAGTTAGGAGAAAGCATAGCACAGTGCAAACTATTGGAGACCGCGTGCGATGAGACATGGTGTGTCTCTTTTTCAAAAGTTTTTATGGGCAGCCCGGGTGGCTCAGGGTTTAGCACTGCCTTTCGCCCAGGGCATGATCCTGGGGACCCAGGATCCAGTCCCACATCAGGCTCCCTGCATGGAGCCTGCTTCTCCCCCTGTTTATGTCTCTGCCTCTCTCTCTCTGTCTCTCGTGAATAAATACATAAAATCATTAAAAAGATGTAATTATAAAAAAGTTGTTATTATTTATTCATGACACAGAGAGAAAGAGAGAGAGAGAGAGAGAGAGAGAGAGAGAGGCAGACACACAGACAGAGGTAGAAGCAGTCCCCATGCAGAGAGCCCGAGGCGGGACTACATCCCAGGTCTCCCGGATCAGAGCCTGGGCGGAAGGCAGGCGCTAAACCACTGGGCGACCAGGCATGCCCTGAAGGTTCTATTCTGATATTCCTACAAATCTGTGCACAGCGGTTCTGCATCTGGCCCAGTCAGGGGCAGTGCCATGGGGGCAAGTTTGGGGAGGAGGGGAATCCAGACTCCTGTAGCAGCAGGAGTCCAGCGGGGAGCTCAGGGGAGAAGCAGGCTGGCTTCTGGGACCTGGGGCCCTTCCTGCTGCATCGGGGCCCTGGGTGTCTGGCGGCCCCGGGCCCTGCACTCACTTTGAGCACTTGCAGGTCTCTGGTAGCTGTGCTGGCTCCTTCCTGATCGATCTCTGTAAAGACAGTGCGGGGCAGCCAGGCAGGAGGCCTCAGCGCCCGGTCTGACCGCCTTGGCCGGGCCGCACACCCAGCTGACTCCATGCAGACACACCACAGCACAGCCGGCACACACCTCCCCCAAGGAGAGCAAAGGGATGCGGCTGCAGGGCCTTTGGGTTAACTCCGGGTCGGGAAAGAGGCACCTCAGGAATCCTGTTTCCACCCTGCCCACCGTGACCTCAGGGTGACCCTAAGGGATCACCGGGGAACCTGCTGCCCTGCAAGGTCCTCCAGCCTGGATGCGACCTGCCCACACATCCCTGGTTCCCTGAAACTGAAGAGGAGGGGATGGGGCTGCCCAGGATGGCTGGCACAGGTGGCCTGGCCTGGCCTGGCCTGCTCCGTATTACCCTCCGGCGCCTCCTGAAAAACGCCCTGAGGCGTTGGTTTTGATGGTGGCACCAAAGTCTCCAGCATTAGAACCAGCGGCATCTGTGGGGTTGCTGGTTTTCCTGGGGGTCCTTGGAACTGGGCAAGCAGCAAGAGAACATCCTTCAGTAGCAGATGTCTCCAGCCAAGTGAGCCTGAGGTGGGGCTGCACTAGAATGTGGGGGCCCGGGTACAGGGGTTCCAAGTTCTGTTGACCTCTGTTGTGAAAGAAGTGACCTCACTGCCTGGGACCCCCTCCCTGAGTCCACTCCTGGAGCAGCGCTCGGGGCTGCTGACGGCTCCCCCCTCCCTGCAGGCAATGGCCTGTGTGCACACAGTGACACAACCGCACCCCTCTCCACAGGCCCCAGGGAAGGGCTGTGTGCAGCCAGGGCCCCAGCCTGGAAACACACCTGGGTTCAGACACAACTTTCCATTCTTCCCTAGTTTTGACCCTGGAGAGGCCATTGTGCCCATCAGGATGGTCTGCATCTTGCCTGTGGGACAGGGATTATCCTAGCAGGTGCTTCCTCCAGATGTCCCCAGGCCACTGTGGCATCATATCTATGACATTAGGGGCGGGTGTCAAGGCAGGAAATACCTCCCACCACTTGTTCTTCCTTGGTGTGTACATGTGTCCAGGCCCACAAGGTCCTGTGTCATTCTGGAGGCCCAGAAGATGACAGTCCCACCGGGTAGGGATGGGCCATAGCTTCCCACGATCCTAGGCTCCTGAATCCAAGGCAAACCCTATAGTAGGTGTCGGAGTCTTGGCCTAGAAGGTTTGAGGCCGTCCTTATCCTGAAACCCTGCCTGTCGTGTGTTATGGGCCCTTGCCTCGTTTCCACTGGGTGAGCTGTGGACAGCGGTGCACCCAGTGGGTCACCCTGACCTGGGCTCTTCCTCAGACTGGAACCTGCTGGAATGTCTTCCGTCTGGGCTGTCAATGCCCACTCCCTCCCCCGTCAGCCTTGCATCTGGGCCTCCTTGCGTTTCCAGTGTGTCACTGTATGGTGGTCACGATTGATGCTGGTGTCCTCCTATCCCAGTGCAGCTGATGTCCTGAGCTGGAATTGGCAATGGCCTGGGGACAAAATGGTGCTCCGTCATCAGCCTCCCCAGTGAAGGGCTCTGTCCTCTGCACAGAGCCGTTACCTAGCTCTGGTCCCCTGACAGCTTTCTTACTGTCGCCGGGAGCACATTTGTGCGTAATCAGCCTTTTCTGGTTGTTGGGATGGAGGCTGTGGCTTGCACCCTGTTTAAATCTTCTCAGGAAGTGGAAGTCCCCGATTTAATAAAAAGCTTAGAAATTGTGATTTGTTAATATCTTAAAGACGGTAGTGAGCAAGTTCTTGGTAACTGATGATGCACATAGCGAGTGCCCCATTACTGTTTTTTGAATTGGATGCAGAGTCCGTTCTTCAGTGTACACGAGAATGCGTGATTTCTTTCCTTTTTTTGTTAGATTTTATTTACATCCAAGTTAAGTAACATGTGCTGTAGTATTAGTTTCAGGGGTAGAATGTAGTGATTCATCAGTTGCATATAACACCTAGTGCTCATCCCCTCACATGCCCTCCTTGTGGTTTCCCGTCTTGTTAATGTTCCCCATTCTCACTGGTGTGAGGTGGGATCTCATTGTGGTTTTGAGTTGTATTTCCCTGATGGCCAGTGATGCGGAGCATTTTCTCATGTGCTTGTTGGCCATGTCTGTGTCTTCCTCTGTGAGATTTCTGTTCGTGTCTTTTGCCCATTTCATGATTGGGTGGTTTGTTTCTTTGGTGTTGAGTTTAAGAAGTTCTTTATAGATCTTGGATACTAGTCCTTTATCTGATGCGTCATTTGCAAATATCCTCTCCCATTCTCTAGGTTGTCTTTTTGTTTCGTTGACTGTTTTTTTGTTTTTTGTTTGTTTTTGTTTTTTTTTGCTGTGCAGAAGCTTCTCATCTTGATCAAGTCCCAATAATTCATTTTTCCTTTGTTTCTCTTGCCTTTGTGGATGTATCTTACAAGAAGTTGCTGTGGCCAAGTTCAAAAAGGGTGTTGCCTGTGTTCTCCTCTAGGATTTAATGGAATCTTGACTCACGTTTAGATCTTTCATCCATTTTGAGTTTATCTTGGTGTTTGGTGTAAGAGAATGGTCTAGTTTCATTCTTCTGCAAGTGGCTGTCCAATGTTCCCAGCACCATTTATCGAAGAGACTGTCTTTTTCCCAGTGGATAGTCTTTCCTTTTTTTGTCCAATATTAGTTGACCGTAGAGTTGAGGGTCCACTTCTGGATTCTCTATTCTGTTCCATTGATCTATGTGTCTGTTTTGGTGCCAGTACCACACTGTCTTGATGACCACAGCTTTGTAGTACAACCTGAAATCTGACATTGTGATGCCCCCAGCTATGGCTTTATTTTTTAATATCCCTCTGGCTATTTGGGGTCTTTTCTGATTCCACACAAATCTTAAGATGATTTGTTGCAACTCTCTGAAGAAACTCCATGGTATTTTTATAGGGATTGCATCGAACGTGTCAATTGCCCTGGGTCGTATAGACATTTTCACAATATAAATTCTTCCAATCCATGAGCATGGGATATTTTTCCATCTCTTTGTGTCTTCCTCAATTTCTTTCAGAAGTGTTCTGTAGGTTTTCGGGCATAGATCCTTTACCTCTTTGTTTAGGTATATTCCTAGGTATCTTATGCTTTTGGGTGCAATTGTAAATGGGATTGACTCGTTAATTTCTCTTTCTTCAGTCTCATTGTTAGTGTATAGAGAGGCCACTGACTTCTGGCCATTGATTTTGTATCCTGCCACACTGCCGAATTGCTGTATGAGTTCTAGCAATCTTGGGATGGAGTCTTTTAGGGTTTCCAGGTACAGTATCTTGTCATCTGCGAAGAGGGAGAGTTTGACTTCTTCTTTGCCCATTTGAATGACTTTTATTTCTTTCTGTTGCCTGATTGCTGAGGCTAGGACTTCTAGGACTATGTTGAATAGCAGTGGTGAGAGTGGACATCCCTGTCCTGTTCCTGATCTTAGGGGAAAGGCTCCCAGTGTTTCCACATTGAGAATGATATTGGCTGTGGGCTTTTCCTAGATGGCTTTTAAGATGCTGAGGAATGTTCACTCAGAAGAGCTTTGATCAGGAATGGATGCTGTATTTTGTCAAGTGCTTTCTCTGCATCTATTGAGAGGATCATATGGTTCTTATTTTTGTCTTTTGCTGATATGATCTATCACATTGATTGCTTTACAAGTGTTGAACCAGCCTTGCATCCCGGGGTTAAATCCCACTTGGTCATGGTGAATAATGTTCTTAATGTACTGTTGGATCCTCTTGGCTGGTATCTTGTTGAGAATTTCTGCATCTGTGTTCATCAGGGATATTGGTCTATAATTCTCCTTTTTGGTGGGGTCTTTGTCTGGTTTTGGAATTAAGGTGAAGCTGGCCTCAGAACGAGTTTGGAAGTATTCCATCTCTTTCTATCTTTCTGAACAGCTTTAGTAGAATAGATATGGTTTCTTCTTTATACGTTTGATGGAAGTCCCCTGGGAAGCCATCTGGCCCTGGACTTTGTGTCTTGGGAGGTTTTGATGACTACTTCAATTTCCTCTGTTTTTTTGCCCTCTTCAGGTTTTCTATTTCTTCCTTTTCCAGGTTTGGTAGTTTATGGTTTTCCAGAGATGCGTCCATTTCTTCTACATTGCCTAATTTATTGGCATATTGCTGCTCATAGTAAGTTTTTAAGATCATTTGTATCTCTTGATATTGATGGTGATGTCTCCTTTCTCATTCATGATTTTATTAATTTGAGTCTTTTGTCTCTTCTTTTTACTAAGGCTGGCTAATGGCTTATATATCTTATTAATTCTTTCAAAGAACCAACTCCTGGTTTTGTTAATCTGTTCCACAGTTCTTCTGGTCTCGATTTTGTTGAGTTCCTCTGGAATCTTTATTACCTCTTCTCCTGCTGGGTGTAGGATGTATTTGCTCTTCCTTCTCCAGCTCCTTGAGGGTCAAGGTTGGCTTTTGTATTTGAGTTCTTTCCAGTTTTTGGATGGATGCTTGTATTGCGATGTATTTCCCCCTCGGGACCTAAGAGTGGCCCCACCTTCCAGCCACCACAAATAATGTTAGGGGCAATAGCACCTCATACTGTGTGGGAAAGAAACTCCTCATACTTGTAGCACCAAGACCCTCAATGTAATTCTGCTTGGTCTGGATTTCCTCTAACAGAGTAGTGATTCTTAGGGGTGGGAAAGGATAAAATGAATTAATAAGAATTATCCAATTATTCAGGCCATTAAAATTTTTAATTCCAGTATATTTAAAATACAGTGTTAAATTAGTTTCACGTATACAATGTAGTAATTCAACATTGGGAGACGTTTTTCTCCCATCCCTTGTGATAACCACCAGTTTGTTCTCAAGAGTCTTTTTGTTGATCTCCCTTTTTTTTTTGGTTTGTCTCTTTTACCATATTGAGTGAAATCATATGGTAACCATCTTTCTCTGTCTGGCTTATTTTGCTTAGCATTATACTCTCTAGATCTACCCATGTTGTTGCAATAGGCAACATTTCATTTTTTATGCTCAATAATATTTAATGTGTATATAACAGATCTTTTTTTTAATCCAGTCATCTATCAATGGACACTTGAGCGGCTTCCATACTGTGACTACTGTCGATAGTGCTTCAATTAACATAGGGATGCATACATCCTTTTGAATTAGTGTTTTTTATTATAGCCATTCTGACAGGTGTAAGATTATATCACATTGTGGTTTTGATTTACATTTCCCTGATAATGAGTGATACTGATATTCATGTATCCCTTGGCCATCTGTATGTCTTCTTTGGAGAAATATCTCTTCATATCTTCTGTCAATTTTAATTGGATTATTTGTGGGTTTCTTGGTGTGGAGTTGTAGAAGTTCTTTAAATATTTTAAATACTAACCCCTTGCCAAACATGTTATTTGCAGATATTTTCTCCCATTCAGTAGGTTGCCTTTTTGTTTTGTAGTTTGTTTCTTTTCCTTTATTTCGAGGTAGCCCAAATAGTTTATTTTTGCTTTTGTTTCCCTTGCTTTAAGAGACTCATCTAGAAAAATATTGTATGGTCCTTTTCAGAGAAATTACTGCCTGTCTTCTCTTCTAGGATTATTATGGTTTCAGGTCTCACATTTAGATCTTACTCCATTTTGAGCTTATTTTTGCGAATGGTCCAAGAAAATGGTTCAGTGCCACTCTTTTGCGTGTAGTTGTCTAGTGCTCCCACCACCATTTGTTGAAGAGACTGTCTTTTCCTTATTGCATATTCTTGCTTCCTTTGTTGAAGATTAATTGACCCTATAATCATGGGTTTATTTCTGTGCTTTCTGTTCTATTCTATTGATCTATGTGTCTATTTGTGATTACCATTTTGATTACTACAGCTTTGTAGTATAATTTGAAATCTGGAATTGTGATACCTGTAGCTTTGTTTTTCTTTTTCAAGATTCCTTTGGCTATTAGGAGTTTTTTGTGGTTCCATACAAATTTTAGAATTGTTTGTTCTAGTTCTGAGAAAAATGCTGTTTATATTTCCATAGGGATTGCATTAAATCTGTAGATTGCTTTGGGTAGAATGGATATTTTAACAATATTTTTCCTCCCAGTTCATGAGCATGGAATATCCTTCCATTTATTTGTGTAGTCTTGGATTTCTTTCATCAGTGCTGTATAGCTTTGAGAGTATAGGTCTTTCACCAGAAATGAAAGTTAAGTTTATTCCCACATATTTTATTCTTTTGCAATTGAAAATGAGATTGTTTTCTTAATTTCTCTTTCTACTGTTTCATTATTAGTGTATGGAAATGCAATGATTTTCTGTACATTGATTTTGTATCCTGCAACCTTGCTGAATTCACTTATTGATTCCAGTAGTTTTTTGGTGGAGTCTTTATGGCTTTCTATATATAGTATCATATTATCTGCAAATAGTGAAGTTTTTACATCATCTTTACCAATCCGGATGCCTTTTAATCCTTTTTCTTCTTTGATTGCTGTAGCTAGACCTTGCAGTAAATGCAAGTTGAATAAAAGTGGTGAGAGTGGACATCCCTCTCTTGTTCCTTATAACAGGGGAAAAGCTCTTAGTTTTTTTTTTCCTTTTCTTTTTTTTCCTTTACCATTGAGTATGATATTAGCTTTGGGTTTTCATATATGGCCATTATTATATTGAGGTATGTTCCCTCTAAACCTACTTTGTTGAGGGTTTTTGTCATGAATGGATGTTGCACTTTGTCAAACACTTTTTCTGCATCTATTGAAATGATCATATGGTTTTTATCATTTCTCTTATAGATGTATCACATTGATTGATTTGCAAATATTGAACAACTCTTGCATCCTGGGAATAAATCTCACTCGATTGTAGTGAATAGTTTTTTTTACTGTATTGTTGGATTCAGTTTGCTACTATTTTTTGAGGCTTTTGCCACAGAGATATTGGCCTGTAGTTCTCTGGTTTGGGTAATGTCTTTATTTTATTTTGGTATCAGGGTAAAGCTGGCCTCATAGAATGAATTTGGAAGTTTTCCTTCTTTTTAGAATAGTTTCAGAGGAATAGGTATTAACAATTCTTTAAATGTTTGGTAGAATTCCACTGTGAAGCCTTCTAGTTCTGGACTTTGGTTGTTGGGAGTTTTTTTGATTACTTATTCAATTTCATTGCTGGTAGTTGGTCTGTTCAAATTATCTATTTCCTCCTGATTGAGTTTTGGGAAATTATGTGCTTCTAGGAATTCATTCATTTCTTCGAGTTTGATGGCATATACTTTTTCATAATATTCTCTTATAATCCTTTGTATTTCTGCAGTGTTGGTTGCCATTTCTTCTCTTTCATTTCTGATTTTGTTTATTCTCTCTCTCTTTCCATTTTGATGAGTTTGGCTAAAAATTTGTCATTTTATTGATCTTTTTAAAGAATCAGCTCCTGATGTCATTGATATGTTCTGTTGCTGTTGTTTTGGTTTTGGTTGTCTTTAGTTTCTATTTCATTTATTTCCGCTCTAATCTTTATTATTTCCTTCCTTCTATTGGTTTGGGGGTTTTTTTTTGTGGTTTTTCTTTTCCTACCTCCTTTAGGTGTAAGGTTATGTTGCTTATTTGAGATTTTTCTTCTTTCTCGAGGTAGGCCTGTATTGTTAAAAATCTTCCCTCTTAGAACAGCTTTGCTGCATCCCAAAGATTTTGGACTGTTGTGCTTTTATTTTCATTCGTCTCCATATATCTTTGTATTTCCTCTTTGATTTCCTGGTTGATCCATTCTTCCTTGAGTAGCATGTTATTTAACCTCCAATTTATTTGTGGTCTTTCCAGACTTGTTTTTCTTGTGGCTGATTTCTAGTTTCATAGCATTGTGGTTGAAAAAGATTCAGGGTATGACTTGGTCTTTTTAAACTTGTTGAGACTTGTTTGGGTGGCATAACAGTTGATATATTCTGGAGAACGTTCCATGTGCACTAGAAAATAATATATATTCTGTTGTTTTAGGACAGAATTTTCTGAATATCCGTTAGATATACCTGGTCCAATGTGTCATTCAAAGCCACTATTTCTGTCTGGATGATCTGCCCACTGATGTAAATGGGTTTCTGTGTGTGTGTTAAGATTTTATTTATTTGTTTATGAAAGACACATAGATGCAGAGATGTAGGCAGATGGAAAAGCAGGCTCCCTGTGGGGAGTCTGATGCAGGGCTCTATCCAGGACCTTGGGATAATGATCTGAGGCATATGCTCAACCACTGAGCCACCTAGGAGCCCCATGTAAGTGGGGTTTTAATGTCTCCTAATATTATGTATTATTATTGATTACTTACTTTATGTTTGTTATTAATTGTTTTATGTATTTGGATGCTCCCATGGTAGAAGCATAAAAATTTACAATTGTTACATCTTCTTGTTGGATTGTTCTGTTTATGATTATATAGTGTCCTTCTTTATCTCTCTTTACAGTCTTTATTTCAAAGTCTGTTTTGTCTGATGTAAGTATTGCTACCAGCTTTCTTTTCACTTCCATTTGCTGGCTAAAGTATTCTCCATTCCTTTACTTTCAATGTGCTTGTGTCTTTAGGTCTGACGTGAGCCTTTTATGTAGCCATATATCTTTTGATTGGAGCATATAGTACATTTATGTTCAAAGTAATTACTGATGAGTATGTACTTATTGTCATTTTGTTGCTTGTTTTTGGTTGTTTTTGTAGTTCATCTCTGTTCCTTTCTTCCTTTGCTTTTATTCTCTCAAGGTTAGTTGACTTTCTTTCAGGATATACTTGGATTACTTTCTCTTTATTTTTTGCATTTACTGGTTTTTGATTTGTGGTTACCATTAGGTTTGTTCTTCATATAAGAGTCTATATTAATTTGTTGGTCACTTGAGTTTGAACCCATTCTACTCCTCTCCCCCAATATTTTAGGTATATGATGTCATATTTTCATCCTTTTATTTTGTGAGTCTCTTGACTGATTTTTACAGATATAATTTTTTGCGTGTATATGTTTCCTACTTTTCTTACTTTTACTTTTGGTCTTTCTTTCCACTCAAAGAGTCCTCTTTAACATTTCTGTGGGGCTGGTTTAGTGGTCATGAATTCTTTTAACCTTTGTTTGTCTGGGAAACTCTTTTCTCTCTGCTTCTGTTATGAAGTATAGCCTTCCTGGATAGACTATTCTTGCCTGTAGATTCTTTTCCTTTTTAGTATTTTGAGAATATATCGTGCCACTCTCTTCGGACCTGCAAAGCTTCTGCTGAGAAATCAGTTGATAGACTCATGAGGTTTCCCTTGTATGTGACTGTTTTCTTTTCTTTTGCTTCTTTAAAATCCTCTTTCTTCACTACTTTACCATATTAATTACTGTGTGTCTTGGTGTGGACCTCCTTAGGTTGATTTTGTTGGGGGCTTTCTATGCCTCCTGGAGCTGAATTTCTATTCCCCTTCCCACATTTGGGAAAATTTCAGCTATTACTTCTTCAAATAAATTTTCTGACCCCTGTTCTCTTTCTTCTCTTTCTGAGATCCCTATAATGTGAATGTTATTGTGCTAGATGGTGTTGCCGAGTTCCCTGTCTCTTCTCACTTTGCACAATTTTTTTCTTTCACCTCCTCAGCTTCATTACTTTCCATTACCCTGTCCTCCAGGATGCATTACCCTGTCCCTGTTCTTCTGCTTCCTCTAATCTACTCTTTATTCCATTTAGAGTATACTTAATTTCACTTATTATATTCTTTCTGTCTGATTTTTTTCTCTTTGTCGAGGGTCTCACCGATGTTCTACACTCTTTTCTCAGGTCCAGTGAATACCTTTCTAATAATTACTTTAAATTCAAGCATATTACTTATCTCCATTTCACTTCCATCTCTTGCTGTGATTTTGTCCTGTTGTTTCATCTCAGACATATTCTTCTGTCTCTTCATTTTTTCTAACTCTTGGTGTGTGTTCCTCTTTGTTGGGAAAAGCAGTTGCAACTCCTGCTCTTGAATGTAGTGGTCTTATGTAGAAGAGGTCCTGTAGTTCCTGGCAGTTTGATGTCTTCTGTTCCCTGGAACCTAATGCTTCAGAGGTGTCTCCAGGTGTTGACATGTGCTGAGCCATTTTTTAATTTAGTTCAGTCATCTGCAGTGGCTTTTTTTGCCCATGTTTGGTCCTTATGGTGTTAGTTGGTCAGTCTGGGCCTACCTTGAGCTTTATTCAGGCAATTTTAATGGATTGTTGGAAAATTTAATGAAAGAGACAAAAAACATACCTGTGTATAGCTGTCACCAAAAAAAAAAATCATAAACAGGCCATAAAGACATTTTTAAGGTACCAACAACTAACATAAAAGAAAGAATTCTGCTCAACACATTCTCTAATCATAGCATATTTAAAAAAGAAGTAAAAGATGAAAATATTAATAAATTGCTGAATTTCTTGGGATATCAAAATACTTATTTAGGGGTGCTTGGGCAACTCAGTTGGTTAAATATTTGCCTTCAGCTCAGTTCATAATCCTGGGGTCCTGGGATCAAGCCTTGTGTCAGGCTCCCTGCTCTGTGGTGTTTGCTCCACCCTCTGCCCCTTCTCCCAACTCGTGCTTGCTCTGTCTCTCACTCTCAAATAAATAAATACAATTTAAAAAATATACACTTTTTAAGTAAAAATTAGCCTAGAAAAAAATTTAGAATGCAATAAAAATCTATTTTAAAATAATAATAATCACAAGTCTGCATAGCAAAATGTGTTGAGATGTGGCCAAAACAGTGTTTAGAAGAAAATGGAGTCATTTAAAGGTCTTAAAATAAGAAGAAAAAAGAAAGAGATATTAATGAAAAAACCAATATAGTGTAAAATTCCAGAATAGAACAAAGCACTAATCCAAAGCAAAATAGAAAGTTAATATAGAAGCATGAAGTAATTACATGGAAAATAACTGGTATAAATCATACATAAAATTAAGAGCTGGTTATTTGAAGAGAAGAAAATTGATAAATCTGAAAAATATAGTTTAATAACTGTAGAATAATTCTAGTGCATAAGGAGATCTGAATGGATGGATACTCATACAGCTTCCATATATCTTTTGTATATCTGCAGCATTTATCAATGAAAAAAACATTAAAGTACACACACATACACAAAATCCTAACATTCCCCAAATTAATCTCTTTCCTGGCTTCTTCTCTTTCTGGCTATCAAATGTTGGAAAGGCCTATGTTCTGATCTCTTAGATTCATCCCTACATGATCTCCTCTGGTCCTTTGGCTTTAAAGATAATCTACTTGAATTCAAATGTCCAATTTGCTATGTCTACCTTTGATCTTTCTGATGATCACTAGATGTTTATATTTAATTTCTTACTCAACACCTCTAATTCAGTGTTTTAAAAGCATCCTTCAATTTAAACACTTAAAGCATAACTCTCTACGTGCACCTATTCTCAATTTTCTTTCCCTTAGGAAATGGCACCAGAATTCACAGAGTTCCTCAGGTATCAAATCTAGGCATTATGCTTGCTACATCTCTCTCATCTCATCTCATCTCGCGTGGAATCCACCGAGTAATTCTATTGTTACTATTTTTGAATATACCTAGAATTCAGTTGCTTTTTACCACCTCCTTTGCAATTGCTTTAATTCATATGATCATCTCTTGGCTGGATTTTGCAGTAATTCCAAAAGGCTCCTAACCACCCTTTCTGCTTTTCAACACCGTCTCCCCAGGGGACTGGCTTATACTTTAAAAATATGTCCAGTGACTTCCCATCAGACATAAAGGAAAGTTCAAAGTCTCCCCTCACATCTCTTGGTTGACTCCTTCACTCCTTTGGCACAAATGTCAGATCACATTATGAAAAATGTTGCTACATTACCACTACCCTCCACTTCTCCCCACTTCTATTTCTGCTTCATTTTTTCTCACCACCTAAAATTGCAGTACTCTTTTGTATATGTGTTTGTATGTCTATGTCTCCTTCTGGATACCATATCAATTCATATGCCTTTGTCCTGTCCCCACCTTTATTACTTTTTTAAAAAAAATACTCAGAAACAGCAAGTATATCTACACAAGGGCAGTCCAGGTGGCTCAGCGGTTTAGCACCGCCTACAGCCCAGGGTCTGATTCTGGAGGCCCGGGATCGAGTCCCACGTCAGGCTCCCTGAATGAAGCCTGCTTCTCCCTCTGCCTGTGCCTCTGCTTCTCTCTCTCTCTCTCTTTCTCAAATAAATAAATAAAATCTTTAAAAAAAGAGTATCTAAACAAGAAGGTGAAGTGGATGGAAATCTGGAGAAGGTGGTGCTTTCTCTGAGGCTGTGGAAGGTCCTATGTATCATGCATGATCAGAGGCACGTACAGTGAATACAGTAGTTTGAATACATGCTAGGAATTAGGGCTTTCACACAAAATGAAGATGCTATGACCTCAGTAGTGAACAGCTATACTGAAAAATGCCTGCTAGAAGTACAGACAAGCCCTGGAAGTACTACCTGCCAACTATAAATAGGAGAATGAGAGTTGAAGTGTGCTTCACCCAGACTATCTTTCTAATTCCAGGTGGTGCCAGGATGAATTCTTTATTTTTCACGTGAGTCTCAATATATAAACAAAGCATGCTGGCTTTCATCCACCTCTCAGGGGAGAATCTTAAAGAAAGAATTAAAGAATTATCTTATGGCTTCTCACTACCCCAGGTACTGTGAGCATGGAAGTGCTGCAAGAGAAGTTGGGGGATCTCTTGACAGCCTACAAGCCTTCCAGGAAATTGGCTGCCCCCAGGTTTAGTTGGGGGAGGAACAGCACTTTAAGTGAATTTTAGTAAGCTCGGGAGGAACAGCCTGGACAGGGGTTCATGTCGTGTAGTTACAGACATTCACAGTCAGACAGCCTCTGGATCATCTCTTTTAGAGAACCACAAAGTGTGATTCTGACCCTTCCCAGGAGTGCTTAGGCATTGCAGCCTCAGTTAATCTACCAGTCTTTTAAACATAGATAGTACAAATCTAATAACATCCTTACATTTCAAACATAGCATTGGCACCCAAACTCAAACTGCTGTACTAAAATCAAGTGGCATTCGCCAGTTCTATATTTATGGATCAGGTTTTAGAAAATGTACAAGACAATCTGGAAGCACGGTTAAAAAATTTCATTTTAAAAATAGGATTTTCTTGGGAAACCCCAGGCTCCAAAAGAGAATTGTCCTGGAGACCCCTTATCAAGACAGCCACACAAGTAGATCTAGAGCAGTGATAGAGGGAAAATATACATTTTCTTAAATCTAGAAATTTCATCTTCTTCAATTAAGAAGAGACAACACCTGGGGACTAGACATAGGAGAATCTGATTTTAGGAACCAAATGATGGGATAGGACACAATTTCTCTTTCTCCATTGTTAATTCCATCTCCTGAATATAAGCTCTACTTTTACACAGGCTTCTAGCAGCTGTGGGGATGAATCTTTCTCCTTTATACTTGTCAAACCTGGATTAGGGTGGGCTTGGGAGCTTCTCCTAAGAGACAGGAATCTTGGACTTACTTTAACCCAGAGCGATGTAGGGCACGTGACCACTCTTGAATCAATCACTGTGGCCACGTGGATACTAGGCACTGATTGATTATAATGGAGGTAATTGCATTGGTGAGGCAGCGTGTGTGTGGTGTGTGTGTGCGTGTGTGTGTGTGTGTGAGTGAAATGACTCTGATTGCCTTAGGTCAAATGGGAACTGCCCCAAGTATGGTGGTGGAATCAATCCACCTAAACTGCATTTCCAATGGGATATGAGTGGAAATGGCCATCAGAGAGTTCATTGGAGTTATTCCTAAGGCCTGGATTTCAAATGATTTTTGTTTTATTTTTGGCATTTTTTGTATGTTTTTTATTGGAGTTCTATTTGCCAACATAGAGCATAACACCCAGTGCTCATCCCATCAAGTGTCCCCCTCTGTGCCCATCACCCAGTCAACCCACCCCCACCCACCTCTACTTCCACTACCCCTTGTTCGTTTCCCAGAGTTAGGTATCTCTCATGTTCTGTCTCCCTTTATGATATTTTCCACTCATTTTTTCTCTTTTCCCCTTTATTCCCTTTCACTATCTTTTATATTCCCCTAATGAATGAGACCATATAATGTTTGTCCTTCTCCGATTGCCTTCTTTCATTCAGCATAATACCCTCCAGTACCAACCATGTCGAAGCAAATGGTGGGTATTTGTCGTTTCTAATGGCTGAGTAATATTCCATTGTATACATAGACCACATCTTCTTTATCCATTCATCTTTCGATGGACACTGAGGCTCTTTCACAGTTTGGCTACTGTGGACATTAATGCTATAAACATCGGGGTGCAGGTGTCCCGGCGTTACACTACATCTGCATCTTTGGGGTAAATCCCCAATAGTGCAACTGCTGGGTCGTAGGTCAGATCTATTTTTAACTCTGAGGAACGTCCACATAGTTTACCAGAGTGGCTGCACCAGTTCACATTCCCACCAACAGGGCAGGAGGGTTCCCCTTTCTCCACATCCTCTGCAACATTTGTGGTTTCCTGCCTTGTTAATGTTCCCCATTCTCACTGGTGTGAGGTGGGATCTCATTGTGGTTTTGACCTGTATTTCCCTGATGACCAGGGATGCGGAGCATTTTCTCATGTGCTTGTTGGCCATAGACATGGAATCTCATCTAATATCTCTTCATTTCAAGGGAATATATATATAATTTTTTAATGAAAGTGTTGCCACAATGGGCATGTGATCAAGGAATGTACCAGTTTGCCCTTAATGGCATCATCAGGAAACTACTGGCTGCCTACAGCATGCTAGAAAAAACTCATAAATGAGCAGCAAAGGAGATAGCTTGGAGATCACACTGTTTAGGGTTGTAGGGATGTCCTTCAAGATGGGGAATATATTTTAGAACATTGGCTATTCAGTGGTGCTTTGTTTTCCATAGCTAGAACATAGTGGTCTACAAGCCCAGGGTCTCTTACTGTAGCTTCTAGTTGTGCAGGTGCTGGGTCATATCGTAGGTGTAGAATTGATTTGGTTAAGTAATATCAGATGGTTTTCTCCAAAAGGCCATCAGCAGTGCTTAATTGCTCCCAGAGCCCCTCATTTTCCACTAACACCTGGCATTACCTAGCTTTCTGTGTTTTCCCCTGTAGTAGGGAAACACAGGTCATGGATATAGGGAAAGGGCATCATATGTAGGAGCCCAGAGAATTTCCGTGAGTCTTCTTTATTTCTTCATTTCTCACTCTGCATACCAGTGGGCAATGAGAAACTCTCCTCAGTAACAGTTCTTTGAGAGAACAAAGTTCTAGAAATTCTGGGGGCTCTGAGGCCCCCAGATTTGGAAGAGAAGACACAACTGAACACAGAGGTAGATTTGGTGTAGATTTGGAAGAGAAGACACAACTGAACACAGAGAAGTTTGTGAGAAGTTTATTTCACAGACCACAACAGATATTCCAGCCAAGTTTTCTTTGTGGAACCACCCTGGGGGGCAGTTAGACCAAAGTTTCCAACAAGATCAAGATACTGTTATGTTCTTCACAATATAAAAATATTTTGGTCCATTGGGCACCACTGCTTTGTAAGGGCAGATATCTTCTTTATCAATAATGTGGGTCAATGCTATTATTGACATAGTTTCTGAAAGAGACAGGACAAAGATGTTCTCTGATAACAGTCTAACCCCATTTCTTGGCTTTTCTCCTAGCTTCAGGCACCTCCCCACTAGGGCCCAGTTTCCCCAAATCATTTGCAAATGTATCTCCCTTATTAGCTTTTCTCACACAACCTCTCACCTTTCACACCTGGGCATAGTCCCCATCTACTCTCCCCTCTTCCCTCCTTTGTCTCTACCCTTCTGCCCCAACACTCTGCTCCACAACTGGAGTCACATTTTTCTTTATGTTTCCCCCCACCCTAGCGGATCGTTCCTCCCTTGAATGACCCCTGTACTTACTATTGACTTCAAAGTCCCAGTAGAAAGTTCTTGGATTACTGTCACAGAGACAGGCAGTGTAAACATAATTAAAAGGCCCTTCCATTGGATTGCGACTTAGGAGGGAACATTGAATCTGAGGAGGAGGAGGTGGGAAGAGAGGACCTTGTGTTAGTCTGGGGAGTTGTAAAGGGAGAGAAAGATAAGGGAATCTGAAGAAAGAGGAGGAGGAGGAGGAGGACAACATCCTTCGTGCACAAAGAACAGGTACAGATATAGACCAGAGGCACCGTGGAGTCCAATTTTGTAGTATCATTTTGGGAACTAAAGTCTATGTGAGATTTCCTGTCAACATGTCTTCAAATTCCTGCTTTAGCACCACCATGGGGCTTGGCTCTGATGGGAAGAGTTAGTGAATTGACAAGACCAGGAGACCACATTCTGGGGCCGCCTTCATCTGGGGAGCATATTTACTTTGGTTCCCTGGCTAGGGCTTTCAGGAACCTGTCTGTGACCGCAGCTTGGCTTTTGTGTAGGGAGGCCAAAACCAGGACTTGTTGCCAGAATCGTGCTTTGATGACTGAAGTGACAGCTCTCAGTCTCTCTTTCCTCAGCTGTGAGAGGGAAACAGTTACCTACCAAACTGTTGGTTAGATTAACAAGCAAAATCTCGAAGGTAAATTTTCTTTTTCCTTTTTCACTTTGAGAGGGCTTTACAATTTGAGATATGTAAGCTTCAGCAGCATCAGGAAGCTTTTGTCTGATTAGTGTCCAGCAAGGGGGTGTTATCCTGGGGTGTATAGACCCTCAGGGGTCTGTAGATAGAATTCACTGAGTCTGTGAACTCGGATGGAAGGAAATTGTATCTTTATTAACCCATCACCAAAATCAAGTGTTCTGTTACGTCATCAACAATCCTCAGTGGCATTAGCAGTATGCGTGATTTTATCATGGAGAGAAACGTAGATATGTTTGCATCACTTATAGGTTTATAATTCTCAGAATATTGCCTGTTCTGATCGCTACCTTGAACCCAGGGACATTATCATGAGGTTGCATGGTCATGGCCAGGGCCGTCTGCCCATCTCCTGAAGCTTGCCCAGCTAACTGGCAACCGTGCACCGAATAGCCTGTCAGCTACAAACGGTGAATTCAAGCATTCTCACTGTTAGGATTTTACTTTGGAGATCCTGGCGTTTCTTTCAAGAAACCTACCATTGCCTGGTTTCCCTTTTTATTGGCATTTACAACAGTTTATCCCAATGGATTAGAATTTTCAGCACTTAAATACTCAAAACAAAAAAATCCAAATCCGTTGGAATCCACTTGTCAAAACCCAATACACAGTAGAAGCTACTTATTCAAGGTGAGCAGCAAGAGCAACAGGAGCCATTACATAGACAATCTTTATAAAATAAAATTTAACTTGTTTACATTTTAAATATATTGCCTTTTTAGCTAATGTACTGATAAAGAATGTAAATAGTACCAGCTTAAAAGTTATTTGTTTGTTTTTTTGTTTATTTATAAGTGAGCTCCAACACAGGGCTTGAACTCAGGACCCTGATATCAAGACTTTAGGTGAGATCAAGAGTTAGACACTTAGTCAAATGAACAACCAAGACACCCCTCAAAAGTTTGTTTTTAATAATCCAATCACTGTGTTTTATGATAGTAGTTTCCCTGTATAATCCAATGCATTTCAGGCACACATTTAAAGGCAATTTTCTGATGTGTTCCCTAGACTTCACGAGACCAGCAAAATGCTTTACACCACAAATGTTTAAGTGCTGTGGTTTGCCATAAATTCTCTTCAACCTTAAAAGATTATACAATGTGGGCAGCCCGGATGGCTCAGCAGTTTAGCGCCGCTTTCTGCCCAGGGCGTGATCCTGGAGACCTGGGATCGAGTCCCACGTCGGGCTCCCTGCGTGAAGCCTGCTTCTCCCTCTGCCTGTGTCTCTGCCTCTCTCTCTCTCTCTCTCTGTGCCTCTCATTAATGAATAAATAAAAAATCTTAAAAAAAGATTATACAATCTTTATAATCCATTACACGATTGAGAGTATAATCTATTTTAAATTTGTGATCCTAATACCTCACTTTATCAAAAATTTGCTTGTAAAAACACAATTGTTTAAAAAATGAGGGTTTGGTACTAGAATCTTCACACAAAGAAGAATTATGTTTTCTTAACATTTAAAAATATGAAGATGTTTTTATAGGCAGATTTTTTTATATTGGAAGCTACAAATAAATATTGGTTAATCACAAGCACACCTGGATGGCTCACTTAGTTAAGTGGCTGCCTTTGGCTCAGGTCATAAGAGCCCCACTGGCTGCCTGCTCAGCCAGGAGTCTGTTTCTCCCTGCCACCCTCCTCCTTTCACTTGCTCTCTTTCTTTCAGATAAATGGATAAAATCTTTTTTTAAAAAGTCTAAAAAATTGGTTGACCAGACTAACAAAATTTCCCATAAATTCTAATTTGCGGTATCATTTATTTTATGAGATTCCTTGTACCTGGGTAAGTTTTTAAAGATTGCCTTTTTATTGTAATTAGCATTGTTCTTAAAATATAGTCCTATTAGCCACAGTAGCACAAAATTATTTTATGTGGGATGTTGTTGATTAAACACATTTTTTTTTTACTCATCACTTTCTCAGAGGTAGAAACAGACTTTTATTATCATCACCAGAAACTACCATGACCACAGGACTTTTATGCACACATTCTCATTCCTTTTGTCACCCGTGGTTATGATAAATAAACAAAATTGAAACATTATGATGTGGCTCCCTTCCACCTCCAATCAACATACGAGGTGCAAATTCTTGAGGAGTAAACAGACAAATCTGACAAAGCAGCTATGCTGTTCTTTACTCAGTGACCAGAGTCTTTCTCTTACAGGTATGGGGCCATGTCTAGGACATATTCTAATGAATAGCAATCCTCATACTCCCAATTTTGTTTTTGATTTAATCATCGTACTTGAATCTAATTTGAGTTAGGAAACTCCTGTAGCGAAACACTTGTGCTGCCTGAGAGAGTGCTATTCTAGAAAGAGGCAAGGGGAGACATCTGGGTCTTGGCCCTAGAACAGTGCCAGCTAACAAGGGGCAAATTGTGTGTGTGTGTGTGTGTGTGTGTGTGTGTGTGTGTGACAGCACATGAGAAGGCTGCTGGCAGGGGGGAGAAGGACCCAGTCTTCTCTGGGGAAGAGTCTCCGTGGACTAAACCGGCACAGGTCCCTTCTCATGGCCCAGACAGCCAGACAGGAGCGATAGTGCACAGGCGAGTCTCAACACACATTTCCATTTGAGAACCTCTGATCTAGTAAAAGGATTGGACCTCCCTCCCACAACTGCTGAATTAGAGAAAGTGGTGAGGAGAGTGTGGGCTCCTTGTTGAGCAGAGGAGGCTGGAACAAGAATGAACCTGTGATGATAGAGCAGAAGAGCAAAGAGAGGGGTGGTAAACACAGCCTCTGCTCAGAGCTTACTGTAGAGGAGGCAGTCGTATCCCAGGTGTTCTCGGCACCATACCTCTTCTGCCCACCTGCCTCAATCCACTGGATGAGGGTGCAGGTTTTTTTGTCAGAAAAAACACCCTTCATCTCAAACAATCATGCCCAGGACTTGGAGGAATTCTTACCTCTCCTCCCCCAGCCCTTATGCCTTTTCCTCTCTTCTCCCTCTTAGCTGGACTTTTCTCACTACTCATTCCTTCTTTCCTTCTCATCCTTCCTATACCTCTCTGGACCAGGTTCTCGTCTGTAAAACAAGACTAGTAATCTGCCCCAAGGTCTGATGATTGTTCTGAGGCTCGAGTAGCATAACATGTGTGAGAATTGGGAGCATAAGGATTGTTATTCATCCTATTATTAAGTATAATATGCAACATTAAACTGAGAGATTAGTCTAATTGTATTCATAATTAAGGAGTCAGATTTTTCTTGAGTTCACTTCCCCAGGCCTCTACTTACCACCATACATTCTCTCAATTCTGTTTGGACTATAACTGTCACAGAGATTTCTTCATTTGGTGCTGTTTTTCTGGGCATCTGCACTTCCATTGATAACACTTTTCGGCTGGTTATGGGAAGAAAGAAGCAGGACAGAGATCAAAGGTCTGCCCACAAGAGATCGGGGCACAATGAGCAGAGCAGAGGGAACAGGGAAGGTGCAAGGGGAAGGGAATGATGAGATCTGAATCATTTGCTGAGCATCATAACCCCTGGGAATCTTTGATTCTTGTTTGGTTCGATTGTTTTCTATAGACTTTGTTTTGTTTAATCAAGCAACTTTGATGCTTTATTTATTTATTTATATTTAAATTCAACTTGCCAACATATAACGCCCAGTGCTCATCTCATATGCCCTCTTTAGTGCTCATTGAGCATCGTCATTTTTTCCAAATAAAATCCTGCAGGTTCTATTGATTGTCCACTAAGTGGGAGGGTTCAAGTCATCATTAGAAGAATATTCCGTAACAACAGAATCCTATTAAACTATAAACATCTTAATGCACTGGAGGAATTTTGAGTCATCCTTGAGCTCTTCCTTCTTTGGTTCCTAGTGGGGCCTAAGAATTTGTATTTCTTTATGTCTGCAGTGAATTTGGACACATGACCGTATTTGGGAGCTTTAGATGCCACCCTACTTTCAAGGCACATAACACAATCTGATGGGAAAAGGAAATGGAGGCAGAGAGAAGTCAAAGATTCTTCTGTCACGGAGAACTGGTTTCAGGACCAGGAAAGTTACTTTCTGTCTCCCGGACACTCCTGGCTGAGCTCCTTTGGTGTTGGGTGGGACAAGAGGGAATTCAGGTTTTTGGCTGCAATGCCTTATGGTCTCATTTTCCTAGAATAAAACATCTCTGATTCTGGAGATACTTCATTGCTTGTGCCAATTGCTCTAGGGCTCAGTGCACAGGAAAGGCGTGTGAAGACTTAAATGTCTTTAAAATTCCTCTCATTTGTAAATGAATTTAGGATTGATAAGATGATCCACTTAGCTAGAATGAGTGATTGGATCAGCTTGCCCAGGAATGAGAAGCTTCCTGAAATGAGGGCCTTTCAGTGCTAACACCAAGAAATTCCTGGGCAAACAGGGATGGCTGATCACCCTAATTAGCACAGCTTATTTCGACAACTTGCTGCCCCCTCAGGGCTACACGGGGTGACATCTATCTCTGAACCTGTCCCTACTCAAGGTTTTTTAGGACGCTGGCCTGCACTACACTGACCTGTCAAAAACTCTAAATGGTTTACTCCAGGACAGGGTATCTAGTTGTGTCACAGAGGGTACCATCAGAATCACAATCCAAAAACCCAGCATTTAAGACCATACTCCTATAGAGAAAACCCTCTAGAATTTCTAAGTGTCCTTACTTCCCCCAGACCCTGGCTCCATTTCCTACTTCATTTTGCCTAGTTTTCCTGGTTGCTTCAAATATGTATCTTCAATGATTTGGCTTCTAACATTGTGCTCCTGGGTCCTAGTGTGGGTAGTGGGGTGAGTGTGTACTTTCTTTTGTCTCTGGGCTTCAGAATAGGACAGAATGTCTAAGCTGCTGGGCTAGCTCAACCTTGGACTATGGTATCAAGGCTCAGTGATCAGGGCCTCTGATCCTTTAGTGAGTCCTGCCAAAACTGCTCAAAGCTATCATTGGAACTCATAGACCTGCTAAACCTTCTGTTCTAGGAGGCAAGGTATGAGAATGTAAAGTTCACTGAGCAGAAATCTAATAAAGGTAAAGACTATGGACAGGATGTGGACCAGAGCCACAGAGCAAGACTGATTGTTAACTACAGGTTTTATACACGCTGGGAGCCATGTTTCCCTGGACAACCTAAAAGCACCAAGTGAATATAGGAGGGAAGTTACTAGAGCTTCCTAAGAGGAGAGAAGTGGGACTTGACATGGGATTTATGAGATTCCCTAGGACTAAGTTTCAGGAACATTAGGAAGTTGAAAAGTTTTCAGGAAGGGATAAACAGATTTCCAGGCTAGGTTAGGAGCCCTCCCTGAAGGGATTTTTGTGAGGGAGAGAAAGGCTTGTCTCACGTGTCTTCCTGAGCTTTGTTGGTCCTGAACTGCAGACAGAAAACCAGGAGCAGAATGGCAGGGCCGGCTCTGAACAGGAGCTGGAGAAGGTGCATGTTGGAGGAGACAGGATGTGATGTCCTAGAGAAGTACTGGCCCCGGTGCCCAGCATACTCCTTATATGCAGATTGAGGAAGTGGGAGAGTTGCCAAGAGGTTCCATGTGGTCAGTTACCCAATTATCCTTCCCACCCACGCTCTTTCCTTGTTGAGCTAAAGTTTGTTTTTCTATGGAAAAAGTCAACATTCAGCTATTGTTACAGATTGGGAGAGGAGTTAGATTATCCTTCCTTATTTACTTAGCATCCAGAATTTCTCAGAATGTGCAGGACCTCAAAAGACAGAGAAGCTCTTTTCTAGGTTACAGAACTATTTTCTTTTCCCTGCCTGCTGTATGTAGCCTTAAAAACAGTGTGCTCTCCTAGTCTCTGAGGCAGAAAACCCAACCTGTGGTAGCAGATTTCAGATCACAGCTATAGGACATCTTTGCTTAATCCCCTTGTAATAAATTAAAGAGGAAATGTTCTTCAAAAAAATTTTATAGGGCTCCTAAGGTGATCAGGATTCTCCTAGGGGCCACCACCAATCATGAAAGGGGAGAAAACTAAAGGTGAGCTGCTCTAGATGATGGGGAATTAAGATCATAGAACTGGGTGACACGAATATGTCATGATTGTTGAGTCCTTAACATTAGGGGCTGTAACATACACACACTCAGACACACACACATTTTATTGGTTCTATTTGAGAATCCTAATACAGCTGGTGTTTGAGAAGGGATAATAAATGTTGAAAGGGTTGCAACAAATATTGGTTGGAAGTGTATTTGAATCTTTGGGGTGAAATCAGGTTCTAAACTCACAATATAGTAGGCATTCCAGATGGGAAGGGCAGATGGAGAGTAGAGAAGATAAGGCAGCTGGCCATGTGGTACTGGATTTTTGATGTCATTTTTGCTGGGCTTCAAGAAGCTTCAGTAGATGATAAATTCCTGGGATATAAGACAGATTATTGTCTATGGAACATAATTTTGAGAGGCACTGCATGATGATATTTATGTATATTTTAGTTTAAAAATCATTGTATTTTAAAAAGATTCTATTTATTTATTTGAGAGAGACAGAGTGAGAGCATGAAGAAGGGGAGAGGGAGAGGGCGAAGAAGAGGCAGTCTTCCTCACTGAGCATGGAGCCAGATATGGGGCTCAATCCGAGGACACCTGAGCCAAAGGCAGACACTTAACCAGCTGAGCCACCCAGACCCCCCAAAATCAGTATTTTTAAAATGATGGTCACATATTGGTCAAGGGTATCATGGAAATTGATACCAAAGAATAATGGAATATGGTGAAGATGCTTACAGGCTGTTTTTTATCTTTTATTCCATCATGTATTTTTGATTATAGGACTTCCCAGTATTTTAGTTTGATGTAAATGTTTGCAGATATTTGTTAAACAATTTTTACTAAATCAGCAATAACTATTTATGCTAGCAACTGATATCATTTGAAGGCCAATAGCCAATAAATCACTGCAACATAATTTCAACTGCTACCCACACTGCATTGAAGATCTGAATGGAGATGAACAGTATCAGGCAAGCCTTGGTTTTAGTTTGGTTTTAGGAACTACACAAGTCCACCAGCAAAAATCCATGTGTGCTGAGTCTGTTCCACAGTTGACTCAAAGGCATCACTATTCAAGGGGTTGAATATATCTGAAAAGATCAAAATTTCAGAGGGAAGATAGAATCTCAGCAAGTGGTGCAGTTCTATAGATGGTATGTTGGAAAGTTTTCAGAATGTTATTTATGACAAAAGTTTGAGGATAATATCCATCTTCTTTTCCTTGCTATTTTTTTCTCCTTGCTATTATTTAGAAAACTAATCTTTAGATGCCTCCTGGGGGAGAAAATTAAACCAAAATTTTCATGTCCTTTAAGTAATGAACAGGTCTGGTAGGTTTCAAAAAACAAATAGAAGTTGATAAAATCAGATTGTAAACAACTGAAGAGGCTCATGGAAGAGAATGTGCAGGTTCAAGGGGAAGGGATTAAGGTTTAAAGAGAATCTTGCCATAGGCTAAATTTGCAAAGAGAAAGGTGATCCTAAACCTGACAGAAGTCACAAAAAATGAAGATAAGAAATGACCAACAAAGGGAGTTAAAGAAGCCAATGCACAGTGAACACGCATACTATGTGTATGACACTGTGCTATAAACATTTTACATGTATTTATTCAACTCAAGACAATGCTATGGAATAGATTGACAGCTTTATTCTATTTTACAAATGGAGAAATGGAGACACATAGATAAATATGCTGAATCCAAGTCACATAGCCAGTAATTGGTGGAGCCAAGTTTGGATCCACGTTTAGTGGAATCCAAAAATTTTGTTTTACAATATTGGGAATCTCTTTCAGAAATAGAATGCAAATTTTCAAACATAAAATACAAATACAGGACTTTGGGAGAGGTTGTAAGGTGCCCTGAGACTTCACATCACTAACTTTATGGTGGATACATCTTTGGGTGAACGAGAATTTGAATGCAGGCTACTCCACTGCCTGCCATTGAGGACAAGGCCCCTGTGAGGAGGCCCAAACACTAACAGAGTCCCAAAGAAGGAAAATACAAGGCCTACTATAATAAGCAAACATTTATCTTCCAGGCTGACCATGATAAGGTGTTTCCCCATAAAATTGATGTGAACAATCTTAGCATCCATCCTTTTTTTTATGAATTAATCTTTCTACCCATCATCTACCTAGTTTTTTTCAGATAATCTATACTACGAATATTGATTGAGCACCTAACTTTACAGAGAGGTTTAAGGTGATGGGCATACAGAAATGAATAAGATAGAAAATAATGGGTGAGGCAGTCAAAATAACAAATTTAATAGGATGTGATAAGAATTGTAATATTACTTTCTGTTTAATTAGGACTATTAAGCATTTTACAGGTTTAACCTAAATGGAGTGGCCACTTGTACGACCTGCTTTTGTCCATCCATAGATTTTACAAAGCATCCAAGCAAACATACCTAAAAATGATAAAATAACAATTTGATTCAGAAGTTTTAAATAATACCAAAGTTCTTTACTATCGTTATACTTTCGGAGATATGGACAAGTTTTACACATTACATTCCACAGACATCTTTCTTAATGTCTTTCTCAATCTGCACATTTTCCTCTTAAAGGTAGCTGCTAGAGAGTTCTGTGTCTCTTGTCAGTGTGCTATACCCTCCACCATGGTGTTTCTCCCATTATCTCTTTTTTTTTAATAAATTAATTTTTTATTGGTGTTCAATTTACCAACATACAAAATAACACCCAGTGCTCAACCCGTCAAGTGTCCCCCTCAGTGCCCATCACCCATTCACCCCCACCCCCTACTCTCCTCCCCTTCCACCACCCCTAGTTCGTTTCCCAGAGTGAGGAGTCTTTATGTTCTGTCTTCCTTTCTGATATTTCCCACACATTTCTTCTCCCTTCCCTTATACTCCCTTTCACTATTATTTATATTCCCCAAATGAATGAGACCATATAATGTTTGTCCTTCTCCGATTGACTTATTTCACTCAGCATAATACCCTCCAGTTCCATCCATGTTGAAGGAAATGGTGGGTGTTTGTAGTTTCTAATGGCTGAGGAATATTCCATTGTATACATAAACCACATCTTCTTTATCCATCATCTTTCGATGGACACCGAGGCTCCTTCCACAGTTTGGCTATTGTGGACATTGCTGCTAGAAACATCGGGGTGCAGGTGCCCCGGCGTTTCACTGCATCTGAATCTTTGGGGTAAATCCCCAGCAGTGCAATTGCTGGGTCATAAGGAAGGTCTATTTTTAACTCTTTGAGGAACCTCCACACAGTTTTCCAGAGTGGCTGCACCAGGTCACATTCCCACCAACAGTGCAGGAGGGTTCCCCTTTCTCCACATCCTCTCCAACATTTGTGGTTTCCTGCCTTGTTAATTTTCCCCATTCTCCCTGGTGTGAGGTGGTATCTCATTGTGGTTTTGATTTGTATTTCCCTGATGGCAAGTGATGCAGAGCATTTTCTCATGTGCATGTTGGCCATGTCTATGTCTTCCTCTGTGAGATTTCTGTTCATGTCTTTTGCCCATTTCATGATTGGGTTGTTTGTTTCTTTGCTGTTGAGTTTAATAAGTTCTTTATAGATCTTGGAAACTAGCCCTTTATCTGATATGTCATTTGCAAATATCTTCTCCCATTCTGTAGGTTGTCTTTTAGTTTTGTTGACTGTATCCTTTGCTGTGCAAAAGCTTCTTATCTTGATGAAGTCCCAATAGTTCATTTTTGCTTTTGTTTCTTTTGCCTTCGTGGATGAATCTTGCAAGAAGTTACTGTGGCCAAGTTCAAAGAGGGTGTTGCCTGTGTTCTCCTCTAGGATTTTGATGGAATCTTGTCTCAAATTTAGATCTCTCATCCATTTTGAGTTGATCTTTGTGTATGGTGCAAGAGATTGGTCTAGTTTCATTCTTCTGCACGTGGATGTCCAATTTCCCCAGCACCATTTATTGAAGAGACTGTCTTTCTTCCAATGGATAGTCTTTCCTCCTTTATCGAATATTAGTTGACCATAAAGTTCAGGGTCCACTTCTGGGTTCTCTATTCTGTTCCATTGATCTATGTGTCTGTTTTTGTACCAGTACCACACTGTCTTGATGATCACAGCTTTGTAGTACAAACTGAAATCTGGCATTGTGATGCCCCCAGCTATGGTTTTCTTTTTTAAAATTCCCCTGGCTATTCGGGGTCTTTTCTGATTCCACACAAATCTTAAATAATTTGTTCTAACTCTCTGAAGAAAGTCCATGGTATTTTGATAGGGATTGCATTAAACGTGTAAATTGCCCTAGGTAACATTGACATTTTCACAATATTAATTCTGCCAATCCATGAGCATGGAATATTTTTCCATCTCTTTGTGTCTTCCTCAATTTCTTTCAGAAGTGTTCTATAGTTTTTAGGGTATAGATCCTTTACCTCTTTGGTTAGGTTAATCTTAGGTATCTTATGCTTTTGGGTGCAATTGTAAATGGGATTGACTCCTTAATTTCTCTTTCTTCAGTCTCACTGTTAGTGTGTAGAAATGCCACTGACTTCTGGGCATTGATTTTGTATCCTGCCACACTGCCGAAGCGCTGTATCAGTTCTAGCAATCTTGGGGTGGAGGCTTTTGGGTTTTCTATGTAGAGTATCATGTCATCAGCGAAGAGGGAGAGTTTGACTTCTTCTTTGCCAATTTGAATGCCTTTATTGTCTTTTTGTTGTCTGATTGCTGAGGCGAGGACTTCCAATACTATGTTGAATAGCAGTGGTGAGAGTGGACATCCCTGTCTTGTTCCTGATCTTAGGGGAAAGGCTCCCAGTGCTTCCCCACTGAGAATGATATTTGCTGTGGGCTTTTCGTAGATGGCTTTTAAGATGTCGAGGAAAGTTCCCTCTATCCCTGCACTCTGAAGAGTTTTGATCAGGAATGGATGCTGTATTTTGTCAAATGCTTTCTCTGCATCTAATGAGAGGATCATATGGTTCTTGGTTTTTCTCTTGCTGATATGATGAATCACATTGATTGTTTTACGAGTGTTGAACCAGACTTGTGTCCCGGGGATAAATCCAACGTGGTCATGGTGAATAATTTTCTTAATGTGTTGTTGGATCCTATTGACTGGTATCTTGTTGAGAATTTTTGCATCTGTATTCATCAGGGATATTGGTCTGTAATGCTCCTTTTTGGTGGGGTCTTTGTCTGGTTTTGGAATTAAGGTGATGCTGGCCTCATAGAACGAATTTGGAAGTACTCCATCTCTTTCTATCTTTCCAAACAGCTTTAGTAGAATAGGTATGATTTCTTCTTTAAATGTTTGATAGAATTCCCCTGGGAAGGCATCTGGCCCTGGACTCTTGTGTCTTGGGAGGTTTTTGATGACTGCTTCAATTTACTCCATGGTTATTGGTCTGTTCAGGTTTTCTATTTCTTCCTGTTCCAGTTTTGGTAGTTTGTGGCTTTCCAGGAATGCGTCCATTTCTTCTAGATTGCCTAATTTATTGGTGTACAGCTGTTCATAATATGTTTGTAAAATCATTTGTATTTCCTTGGTGTTGGTAGTGATGTCTCCTTTCTCAATCATGATTTTATTAATTTGAGTCTTCTCTCTCCTCTTTTTACTAAGGCTGGCTAATGGTTTATCTATCTTATTAATTCTTTCAAAAAACCAACTCCTGGTTCTGTTGATCTGTTCCACAATTCTTCTGGGGTCGATTTCGTTGAGTTCTGCTCGAAATTAATTAATTCTCTTCTTCTGCTGGGTGTAGGGTCCATCTGCTGTTTTTTCTCCAGCTCCTTTATGTGTAAGGTTAGCTTTTGTATTTGAGTTCTTACCAGTTTTTGGATGGATGCTTGTATTGCGATGTATTTTCCCCTCAGGACTGCTTTTGCTGCATCCCAAAGATTTTGAATGGTTGTATCTTCATTCTCATTAGTTTCCATGAATCTTTTTAATTCTTCCTTAATTTCCTGGTTGACCTTTTCATCTTTTAGCAGGATGGTCCTTAACCTCCACGTGTTTGAGGTCCTTCCAAACTTCTTGTTGTGATTTAGTTCTAATTTCAAGGCATTATGGTCTGAGAATATGCAGGGGACGATCCCAATCTTTTGGTATCGGTTCAGACTGGATTTGTGACCCAGTATGTGGTCTATTCTGGAGAAAGTTCCATGTGCACTTGAGAAGAATGTATATTCAGTTGAGTTTGGATGTAAAGTTCTGTAAATATCTGTGAAATCCATCTGGTCCAGTGTATCATTTAAAGCTCTCGTTTCTTTGGAGATGTTGTGCTTAGAAGACCTATCGAGGGTAGAAAGAGCTAGATTGAAGTCACCAAGCATAAGTGTATTATTATCTAAGTATTTCTTCACTTTGGTTATTAATTGGTTTAAATATTTGGCAGCTCCCACATTTGGGGCATATATATTGAGGATTGTTAAGTCCTCTTGTTGGATAGATCCTTTAAGTATGAGATAGTGTCCCTCTTCATCTCTCACTCCAGTCTTCAGGGTAAATTTTAGTTTATCTGATATAAGGATGGCTACCCCTGCTTTCTTTTGCGGACCATTTGAATGGTAAATGGTTCTCCAACCTTTTATTTTCAGGCTGTAGGTGTCCTTATGTCTAAAATGAGTCTCTTGTAGACAGCAAATAGATGGGTCCTGATTTTTTATCCAGTCTGAAACCCTGCGCCTTTTGATGGAGTCTTTTAGCCCGTTCATGTTCAGAGGTACTATTGACAGATATGAGTTAAGTGTCATCATGATATCTGTTCAGTCCTTGTTTTTGTGGATTGTTCCACTGAACTTCTTCTTAAAGGGGAGTTTAAAGAGTCCCCCTTAAAATTTCTTGCAAAGCTGGCTTGGAGGTCACATATTTTTTTAGTTCCTGCCTGTCTTCGAAGCTCTTTATCTCTCCTTCCATTTTGAATGAGAGCCTTGCTGGATAAAGTATTCTTGGTTGCATGTTCTTCTCATTTAGGACCCTGAATATATCGTGCCAGCCCTTTCTGGCCTGCCAGGTCTCTGTGGAGAGGTCTGCTGTTACCCTAATACTCCTCCTCATAAAAGTCAGGGATTTCTTGTCTCTTGCTGCTTTAAGGATCTTCTCTTTATCTTTGGAATTTGCAAGCTTCACTATTAAATGTCGAGGTGTTGAACGGTTTTTATTGATTTTAGGGGGGGATCTCTCTATTTCCTGGATCTGAATGCCTGTTTCCCTTCCCAGATTAGGAAAGTTTTCAGCTAGGATTTGTTCAAATACATATTCTGGCCCTCTGGCCCTTTCGGCACCCTCGGGAACCCCAATTAAATGTAGGTTTTTCTTCCTCAGGCTGACGTTTATTTCCGTTAATCTGTCTTCATGGTCTTTTGTCTGTCTCTTTTTTCCTCAGTTTCCCTCTTTGCCATCAACTTGTCTTCTATGTCACTCACTCGTTCTTCCACCTCGTTAAGCCTTGTCGTTAGGACTTCTAGTTTGGATTGCATCTCATTCAATTGATTTTTAATTTCTGCCTGATTGGATCTAAATTCTGCAGTCATGAAGTCTCTTGAGTCCTTTATGCTTTTTTCTAGAGCCACCAGGAGCTGTATAATAGTGCTTCTGAATTGGCTTTCTGACATTGAATTGTAATCCAGATTTTGTAACTCTGTGGGAGAGAGGACTGTTTCTGATTCTTTCTTTTGAGGTGAGGTTTTCCTTCTAGTCATTTCGCTCAGTGCAGATTGGCCAAAAACAAGTTGTATTGGGAAAAGGAGAAAGAGAGAGAGAAGGAAAGAAAAGAGAAAAAGAAAAAAGAGAAAGAAGAAAAAAAGGGAAAAAAGAGAAGAAAAAGAGAAAGAAAAAGAAAGAAAGGTGAAAAAAAGGGGTGGGGGAAGCAATTAGAAATCAAAAAGAAAAAAAACAAAAACAAAAAAACACGGGGGAGTATCTTCTGATTCTGTATACTTTAAGTCCCTTGACTTCCCCTGGAACTGGTCCGTGTCGCTGGTCTTCTGGGGGAGGGGCCTGTTGTGCTGATTTTCCGGTGTTAGCACTTGGGGGAGCTGCTCTGCCCCCTGCCTGGTGCAGGGCTTAGTGGGGGTTGTTTACCCCGTGGGGCCCCAGGAGGAACAACCCCAGTGGCAGGGCCAGCTCTGCAGCCGTGGAGTCAGCTCCTGCAGTAACTCCGGGGCTCTCCCTCTGCAGGGCCTGGGGGCTCCCGGGCGGGCCGCTGATCTGCTCAGCTCGGGGCAGGAGCGTCCTCGCTGTCCTGGGCCCTCCCGGCCTCTGCCTGTCCCGGGGGGAGGCCGGATCCTGGGCTGTGTCCCCGCGCCCTGTGCTCCGGGGCCTGCGCTGTTGGATTCGCTCCCACCCCGCAGCCCCCTCCGCGGAGCCGCCGCCCGAGCCCCTCCGAGCTGCTCCGGGTCCCGCCGAGCGCTGCAGCCCTTAGGGAGCTCGGCGCATCTCCCGGGGCGCAGGTGCCTGTTAGTGTCCCCGGGAGCCCGAGGGCATCCCCGCCCTCCCGGGTCCTGCTCCACCTCCCTGCGGGCCCCTTTCCGCCCGGGGAAGGTTGGTGCAGCTCCTGCTCCTCCGGGATGGGGCTCTCCTGTCCTGGGGACACTCGCCCCGGCCTCAGCCCGGCTCCTCGCGGGGCCCCTCCCCCTTGGAGGCCTTTTGTGTCTTTATTTCTTTTTCCCCGTCTTCCTACCTTGATAGAAGCGCGAACTCTTCTCCCTGTAGCATTCCAGCTGGTCTCTCTTTAAATCTCAGGCCGAATTCGTAGATTTTCAGGATGATTTGAAGGTTATCTAGGTACTTTGGTGGAGACAGGTGACTTGGGGACCCTACTCTTCTGCCTTCCTGCCCCTCCTTCCTCTGTTTCTCCCATTCTCAATACTTCTTATACACTGAGTACTTTTGACATCTGACCCTCCCTCCCACTGTACAAGACCTCAGGAGTAGGAACTGTTCTAATGGATATGCAGTGGAGCTTATTGTGATTTTACTACTTAGATTTTTTTTTTGTTTACCACATACTTTCTGGATATCATAAATTCCTTTTTGTAAGTGCCTATTCAAGGGTCTCAGCCATTTTTCAACTGAGTTGCTTGTCTCATTGATTCTAGGATTTCTGTATATACTTCTTTTTATTCTTTTAATGATGTCTTTTGATGAATAGATGCTCTTAATTTTAATGTTTACATGTATCCTTTTTTTCCTTTATGATTAATTTATGGTTAATTTTTTTCTCTGTTCCAAGTTCATGAAAATACTAATTTTATCTTCTAGAGGGTTATTTTTTTGTTTCATTAGACATTTAGATCCACTATCCTCTTATAGATGGCTTTTTGTGTTTGATGTGAGAAGGAAACTAAGATTATTTTTTTTCCATGTGGATATTCAATGATCTCTATGTTGTTGTTGAAAAACATATTTTTCTCATAGTTTTGCAACTTCATTGCAAATTAGATATCCATATTTTGGGTGGAGGGATAGAGAGAATGGGAGAGAGAATCCTAAGCATGCTATATTCCCAGTGCAGAGCCCAAAGTGGGGCTTGACCTCACAACCCTGAGATTATGACTGGAGCAAAAATCAAGAGTGAGATGCTCAGCCACCCAGGGACCCGAGTATTCATATTTTATCATTGTTCTATTTGTTTTCATCATGCCAATTTTACACTCTTTTAATGATTACAATGTTAAAAAAAATTACTCTGGCTGTCTCAGTTAGTAGAGTATATGACTCTTGATCTCAGGGTTGTGAGTTCAAGCCCCATGTTGGGCATGGAGACTACTTAAAAAATAGTGTTAAAAAAACCCAAAACAAACAAACAAAAAAGAATTACTCATGACATCCAGTATGATAATTCTTTCCAGTTGGTTCTTCTTCAAGATTTTCTTACCTTGCCCTTATTCTTGACTCTTTGCATTTCATATGTATTTAAAAATTAGCTTGTGGATTTCATGAGTATTGTAAAAGTCTACAAAAAAATCCATAAAGATAGCATGTCCTTTCACTTATCCCTGGGTGGCTCAGTGGTTTAGTGCCTGCCTTCAGCCTGGGGCATGATCCTGGAGTCCCAGGATTGAGTCCTGCATCAGGCTCCCTGCATGGAGCCTGTTTCTCCCTCTGTGTCTCTGCCTCTCTCTCTCTCATGAATAAATAAATTTTAAAAATCTTAAAAATTTTTCATATTCTAATTGTTACTGGTATATAGAAATACAATTATTTTTGTAAATTGATCTGGTATCCAGAAATCTTGTAAACAAATGATAATCCTTATCATTTCTCATTGATTCTTTTGGATCTTCAAATATATCACTTATTATTATAGCACGTTTTTCATTCCCTTATAGTTTTATATATTTCCTTGACTTACTAAACCACTTAGAATCTCCAGTACAGTGTTCAACAGAAGTGATCATTGAAGATATGCTGTGGCATTTCTGGTTGCAGAGTGAAAGCTGTTAATAGTGCAATATTAAATTTAATCCTAGGTGTGGATGTTTGTAGGTATTATTTATTAGATTACAGAAGTTCCCTTTTATTACTAGTTGTGGTAGGCAGAAAATGTCTCCCCCACCCCGCAAAGAAGTGCAAGTCTTCATCTACTGAACCTACAAATATGTTTACCTTGAATGGCAAACAGGACATTGCAGATGTGATTAATGTTGAAGATCTTGAGGTAGGAAAATTATCCAGATTTTCCAAGCAGGCCTAACTTAGTCACATGAATCCTTAAAATCAGAGAAACATTTTCAGCTTTGCTCAGTTAAAAAGATGTGAAGATGAAAGAAGAGTCAGAGAGATGCAACATTACTGGCTTTGAAGATGGAGAAAGGAGGCTATGAGCCCAAGAATTAGGACAGACTTACTTGGAAAAGGCAAGGAAATGGATTTTCCTTCTAAGCCTCCAGAAAAGAACATAGCCCATGGACACCTTGATTTTGTAGTCCAGTGAGACTTGTATTGAGCTTCTAATCTATAGTACTCCAAGATAATAAATTTGTGTTGGTTAAGACACTAAGTTTGTCACAATTTTTATGGCAGCAATAGAATACTAATTCACTGGTTTGATAAGTTTTAAGAAATCATAGGTAGATAATGATTTTTTTTTTAAATTTTGGAGAGAGAGAGAGTAAGAGCACACAAGCACAAGGGGGGCAGAGGGAGAGGGAGAGAGAATCCTAAGCAGACTCCCGGCTGAGCATGGAGCAACGTGGGTCTCAATCCAAAAAACCTGAGGTCATGACCTGAACTGAGACCAAGAATCAAACTTTTAACGGGCTGCATGCTTGCACCCCAAGAATGAATTTTATCAAAAAGTTTTTCGGTCCAATTGATATGATTACATGGTTCTCTCTTTTATTTTGTTAACATGGAGAATTTCATTGTTGAATTTTTAAAAAATACTTATTTATTTGACAGAGAGAGAGACACACACACACAGAGAGAGAGAGAACAAGCAGAGGGAGCACCAGGCAAAGGGAAAGAGAGGAACGGGCTCCCCATGGAGCAGGGAGCCCAAATTAAGGCTCAATCCTAGGACCCTGGGATCATGACCTGAACTGAAAGCAAATGTTTAACTGACTGAGCCACCTAGGTACCCCTGTTTTTTTGTTTGATGGTTGGCTATTTTATTTATTTATTTTTTTAGTAGCCCCTGTTTTTTGAATATCAAACCAACCTTTCACTACAGGAATAAACCCAAGTGGTTATAATGGTATTAAATGTATATACATATGTATTTATATACACCCACACACATATGTATTAACACACATACATACATAGATGTATGTAGGTGAATATATAGATATGTAGATAGGTAAATAAGGAGGTGGATTTAGTTTGATAGAATTTTCTTAGTATCTTTGATTATCTCTCCATGAGTGATATTGACCTGTAATTTTACTTCCTCATAATATATTTATAAAAATTTGTTATCAGGGTTAAGCTGGACTCATAAGTTGAGTTGAGAAGTGCTCTTCTCTATTCTCCTGAATAATTGTATGTAATTGTTGTTATTTATTTTTTAAATATTTGGCAGAAGTGATTGGTGAAGATAATAGGGCTAGGTGTTCTCATTGTGGGAGAAATTTAAGATATAATTTCAATGTCTTTAATAATTAATTATTGGATTATTCAGGCTGTTTTTTCTTTACTTTTTAAAGCTATGTTTTATTAAGCAATATTGACAAAGAGAAATTTGTCTATGTTTTATAGTTTTTCAAATTTATTGGCATAAACTTGTATATAATATTCTAGTTATATTGTTAATATCAGCAGGATCGGTAATTGCATCCTCCACCTACACATTTTTTACCCTTTTTAGAAGTTAGTCTTTGGGCACCTGAGTGGCAGTGGGTTAAGCGACTGACTCTTGGTTTCTGCTCAGGTTGTGATCTCAGGGTTGTGGGAACAAGCACCTTGTCAGGCTCTGCGCTCACTGTGAAGCCTGCTGACATTTCTCTCTCTCTCTCCTTCTGCCCCTCCCCTCTGTGCTTGCGCTCTCTCTCCTTAAAATAAAATAAATAAATCTTGAAAAAATTAGTCTTTACAGGTATTTATCAGCTTTATTAGTCTTTAAAAAACTCTTCACACTATAGATTATTTTTAGTTTATGTTTCTATCTATTTCATCTATTTCTTACTACTTTATGTCTAATTTGCTAGTTTTTCTAATTTCTTTGGATGTCTGCTTGATTGGTTTTCATTTTCTTTTTCTGTAATATATATATTTAAACTATAAATTTATTTCAAAGCTAGAATCTGAAAAAGAAAACAGATTCTCCTCTAGGGCCATCAAAAGGAACTTAGACCTGCTAATACCTTGATTTAGGACCTATGAGCTTTGGACCTGTAAGACAATATGTTTGTGTTGTTTTAATCCACTACATTTATGGTAATTTTAGCAGCAGCAGTTGGAAACTAATATATGCTGTATAATTTCCATCATTTTATCCATGTGGTTTTGCATATATCTTTTTTTGAATATCATGGTTTTAATGTATCTAATCGGTTAAGTTTTTAAAAATTGTGTTTAAATAGTTTATATTCTTACTAAATTTATGTTAGTGTTTCCTATAAATTATTGAGTGATGTGCTGAAATCCTTTTACAATTAAAAAATTTTTAAAGATTTTATTGATTTATTTGACAGAGAGAGAGCGAGAGAGCACAAGCAGGTGGAGCAGCAGAGGGAGAAGGAAAAGTAGGCTCTGGGCCTGATGCAGGGCTCAATCCCAGCCCTGGGAATAACCTGAGCTGAGGGAAGATGTTTAATCCACTGAGCCACCCAGGGGCCCCATACAATTAAAGATTTATAATTTCTCTCTTTTTTAAAAAATATTTTATTTATTTATTCATAGACACAGAGAGAGAGGCAGAGACACAGACAGAGGGAGAAACAGGCTCCATGCAGGGAGCCTGACGTGGGACTCAATCCGGGGTATCCAGCATCACACCCTGGGCTGCAGGCGGCGCCAAACTGCTGCGCCACAGGGGCTGCTCTGTAATTTCATTTATTCTTATTCTATAAAAGTTTGCTTTATAAATTTTGAGCCTAGGTTATTGGTATATATAAATTCAAGATTTTTATATTTCCTCACGAAATGAACTTTTGTCAATATAAACTTTGTCCCTTTGCCCTACTAATTTTTTGGTCGTAAAATCTATTCTAATATTAATATAATGACATCAGCTACATTTAGTTAGTTATCTGGTAAATCCTTTTGCATTTTTTATTTTCAGTCGTTTCATACTCTTAACTTGCAAACCATCTTTAATAAGCAGCATAAAAAATAAACAGCAGGGACACCTGGGAGGCTCAGTGGTTGAGCGTCTGCCTTAGGCTCAAGGCGTGATCCTGGAGTCCTGCATGGAGCCTGCTTCTTCCTCTATGTCTCTGCCTCTCTCTTTCTGTGTCTCTCATGAAAAAATAAATAAAATATTTTAAAAAATAAACAGCATATAACTGAGTTTTGGAATTTTTATATAGTCTGAAAATATGTGTTTTAATCTAGACGTTTAATTAATTATCATTGACATAATAATTGATATATTTGAATTTTAATTACTATCAAAGTATATAATTTATATTTTTCCTACCTCCATTGTTCCTTTTTCTATTCTTTTTTACTGCTTTAGAATCAGTAACACTTATTATTCAATTTCTCTTCTATATTAGCTTTTACATTATGCAATCTATTAGTATTTTTTGTGGTTAGGCTAGAAATTTTAGTATACATATATAATATGAGAGAATCTAATGTTAATTACATCATTTCTGGACAATACCAAGCCTTAGATCATTTAATTCCTTTACTCTTACCTCCAACTTTGTATGTCATTGTTACTGTGTATTTTAATTCTCTCTATATATTTTTCACATATTTTAAAATAATTTTTTTCTGTAAAAAATTTGAGGTTTAATATACATAAAATGACCAGATTTTAAGTAAAGCTTGATGGATTTTTACAATACCCTTCTGAAACCATCCCCCTAATTAAGATGCAGATTATTTCTTGTACACCAAAAACTTGTGCCCTCTTTCAAGTCAATTACCACCAATGTTAGGCCAAAATTTCTATTTCTATCACCAAAGACTATTTTTTTCTATTCCTGAACTTCATACAATAAAATAATTTACATATGATTTTAACACACACACACACACACACACACACACACACACACATACCTATACTAGTTGGGATCTGACTGCCTTCTCAACATAATTTCTGTGGGATTTATCTAGTTTGTTGCGCTTAGCAGTAATTAAATCTTCTCCATCATTTAAAAAATATTATCTAAATATACCTTTTTTCTCCATTCTACTGTAATGAACGTTAGGAAAACTGTTATGTTTGTTTATTTGTTTTTTGCACATGTTTTAAGTACAAATGCCCACTCATTTATTTTGGGTATATACAGTTCTGTTATAATGTATGTGTTCCAAAAAATCCAAGGAAAATGTCACAATAAAACCCATAAAATTATGAGAAAAATGGGAATAAGGGCAGAACACTAAAAAATATTGTCAATGATACCCTCCTCTTCAATTAAGTTTAAGATCACTACTAGAGAGATCCTTTTATAGCTTTCTCATCTGCACTTGTGGTTTCACTGGAGCGCTGAAGGCTTTGGAAATTATAGTGATGCTTGAAATCACTAAACCAGCAACTAATAGCACTAAAAAGCCACTTCTTCAGGATTTGTTCAAGGTACTCTCTCAATATAAATAGTATTGTCCTTTTTTGGTTTTAGTGCTTGGCAGTTTGAGCCAGCACACTCAGATATGTTTGGGATATTCAGTGTGTGTTTGCTTATATAGAAAAGTTTGTAATTACAGAGGGGTAATAAAATACAACCTTGTAGTATAACACACCCAGTGAACTGAGGTAGCTGGTAGATGTTTTAGGTAGGTGAGTGTGTTTTGTGTATTCCTTCATGGATTGGTTCAGCTGGGTATAGTTTCTACTTCATCTTGTATTTCTATCTTGTAAAACTATCTGTAAGGATAACTGAAATTCTTATTATGCTCTAATTGTTTTCCTAATAAATCAATCAAACTGAAACAAATTCAAGTTTACAAAACAAGTGTTACTGCAGAATTGACTGTATCTGGGAATGGCACTGACTAGTCATGAGGTATTCAGCATTTATAGGGTATCAAGTTGTTCGACTTCAGCTATTGCCAAAAAATATTTCCACTATTCATTTCACCAGCAATGTCTGTGAAGTCCAGTTGCTCCACATCCTCACCAACACTGTTTTTTGTGAGTTTTGTTGTTGTTAGTTAGTCTGGAATGTGTGTAATTGAATCTCATTATAGTTTTTATTTGTATATACCTAAGGACTAATGATAATGAGGTCATTATCATAAACTTATTTCCCATTTATATACAACCAATGTGAAATACCTAAATAAGTCTTTTCCATGATTATAAATTCTTACTCATTTGGAAGTAGGCAAAGTAGCAGAGTAGTCAAGAATACAGGTCTTAAAATCAGATAGACTTGAGTTTAAACTCTAGATCTGCCTTAACTAGCAGTGTGATTCTGTACTAATTTCTTTTCAAAAATGACACTTAGTATTATTTTTGATTGCAGAATGTAGTTTCATCAATATGGATGTGCCTTAACTTTCATGGAGAAATATATCAAAGTAAAGTTGGAACCAGATTAGTTATTACGGCAAAAGGTTTTTTGGAGCCTTTCTCAAATTTGGGTGTTTGCTCAAATATTTAATAGGGGTTGATGTTACAAAATCCCAACTGGGAAAGAGTTTTTAGGGCTAAATAATACAGTATTAATGTCCCTTGGTAACAAAATCAGAAGTATTTACTTGTCAGTAGAAATTTGTGCTCCTATGAATATTTTACAAGTATCTACAAAACAGTAAGCTGTCATTCTCAATGCACCTGACCCTCACAGACTGATACATTCCACCTGGTTATTAACTAAGTCCAGGCACTGGTTTGCTTCAAGGATTTGTATTTTCCTGATTATGACATTTACCTTTCAGGATTCCATTTCTGGTACTGTGTGAGAATAAGGTACTGTTGTCTTACTTCATGGTTTGAATATGTTACCTGTTCCTTCTTGAATTATCAAGAAGGAATTTAAACTGCCACATGTTGCATTTCAGTTCAGGATAATTTTAAATCTTGACTTGCCCTTGGAGTAATGATAGCTCCCATTCATGTACTATTGTTGTTGGATTAATGATGCTAGAGTCAGAAGGATTAACATAAGCTCTGTGCTGCTCCTTGCCAGAGATGCCATATTTTTTTTGGCTAGCTAACATTTCCCACTCTCTGGGCCATTATACTTAAATATATCATTGGCAATGTTCAAATTCCTCTCATATTATTGTTTGTTTGTTTTTTTACCATCTTCAAGACATATGGTACTTCAAAGTTAGTGTTACTAAAGATGTTCTTTTTTTTAAGATTTTATTTATTTATCCATGAGAGACACAGAGAGATACAGAGAGAGAGGCAGAGACACAGGCAGAGGGAGAAGCAGGCTCCATGCAGGGAGCCCGATGTGGGACTCGATCCCGGGTCTCCAGGATCACGCCTTGGGCCGAAGGCAGTGCTAAACCGCTGAGCCACCCGGGATGCCCCTAAGATGTTCTATAGCAACATTTTTAATCAGCCAGTTAGCAGAGATTTTAGTGCCCAAGTTGAGAAAGCTATATTCCTCACTTCAAGTTATACAAAGGTATCTTGTTCATTCCTTCATGAATGAACTTCAGAGCTACATTATCCATGGGGATGGGAACCTGGAGAGTACCTAGATGGGTGAGCCTGGAGCAGAAGGTTAAGGTATAAATAGGTCATAGTAGGAAAGAAGTCTGAATAGTTCAGGCTGAGAAGAAACTAAGTCTGTCAGATTCTTTGTAGACCAAAGGAGAAGCTGGTGAACTCTAGGGCCAGTAGGGAAGTGCTGGGCTAGCTGCATCCAAATCTCTGGTGTAGCTTTGAAAATAGAATAGATTATTGGGCTCCATACTAAAAGATTTTGATAAAATGATGTAGGAATTTGGTATTTTTATAAAGTCCTGTAGGAAATGCTGAGATTCCATCAATGATATAGAGATCCTAATGTATATAGATTAGGGCTAAAGGCCACATTCTTGAGGAATAGCAGTTTGAGTGAAACCCAAAGGCTAAAAAGACAGCCAGGAAGATGGACAGTTCACAACATGCTCTAAAATGAGCCTAAAGGTATTGTAACACTGCACTGAAGTGAGGTGCTTTTTTTTTTAAAGATTTTATTTATTTATTCATCAGAGACACAGAGAGTCAGAGACTTAGGCAGAGGGAGAAGCAGGCTCCCCACAGGAAACCTGATGTGGGACTCCATCCCAGGACCCTGGGATCATGACTCGAGCCAAAGGCAGATGCTCAAACACTGAGCCACCCAGGTGCCCCTGAAGTGAGTTTTAAAGAGTTTTTAGTTATGAATTTAAACTGAAGCTCTAATGAGGTTGGAGTTTTAGAATTTAGTAGATCATGGGTTCTCAAATCCCCCTGTAAAGAATTGCTTGAGCAGACAAAAGCAAAAACAGAAACAATGGACCCATCTTAGAAACAGCATCTCTGGGTATGCAGGGTTTGGCATTTTAAAATTTAAATGATTTTACTTATATTTCAAATAATATATTATTTATTAAGGAAATAGTTGAACATTACTATTGCATGATTTTGAAGGAAGGAAACCATATAGAAACAAGACTCTGAGAGATGTAGGGAGGGTAATGAGGGAAGCATTTTTACATGCTTTTTCCCTACTATCCTGCACATAGACCCCACCCTCAGGCAACAACCTTGGATGTTAGAAACAGTATGTGCCTGTGCCACATAGAGAATGTATGTTCCAACAAACCAAACTTCTGTAAGTTCCTGAACATGTCCCTGTGATCTACTGCATCTGTGAATGTGTTGCCTGCCCCTGTATTATTCACCCATCCCTATTTCTACCCCTAGAACTCTGATACTCAAATCCCATCTTCTCCAAAGCGTCTTCCCTGAGTATCTTAGCCAAAGTGATACGTCTTTCTTCTGAGGTTTCACTGTACTTGAAATACATTGCAAAATTATAAATGCTCACTGTAGGAAAAAATGTAACCAAAGAAAATAAAGATAAATCATAATTTTACCACTGTTATTCTAGTATAGCTTTCAACCATTTCTATTTCTTTATTCTTTATTGACCAAAATATAATTATAAATGTATAATTATGTAAACTATAAATTTATAAGACTTATATGTTTATAATTTTCATATAGATCTGAGAGAATTTTTTGTATTTGTCAAAATTAAATACATCTGGAACAGCCCTATCTACTGGACTTGGAAATCTTCCATTTTGGTCATGAACTTAGATTCCTATTAGGTAGCTCCTACCCTTACACCAGCCTCCTTTGGGCCTGTACACTCACTCTTATGCATTGATCTGTCAAATCCCAAGAGATAATGTAAATTGTAGAGCTCAAACTCAACACACCAACACATATTAAGATGGGGAGGAATAATATTTCCCACTTATTCCTATAGCAGCAACAGTAATAACAAAAACTCAAAATCCAGTAGTTCAGTGAATTTTCCTGGCACAAGTATGCTTATATATGTGTGCACACATATTGAAATATGATTTATAAATGAATCTATACAGTGTATCTTGTTCATAATATCATTATTTATTACACAGTAACTTATAAATATTTGGCATAATTAGATTTCTTCTCATATTTTAAGGGCTACTTAACATATATTATGTGAACAGAAATTATTTATTTAACCAAACCCTTCCTTAAATATTTAGTTATCTTCAATTTTAACTCAAAGAATACTGTAATAAGATCCTCACTTGAATATAAGCACAGGTGAGGATGTATGTGTGTGTGTGTGTGTGTGTGTGTGTGTGTGTGTGTATTTATTTCACTACTATATTCTCAGTGACTAGAACAGAGCTTGGCGTAAAGTCTCAATAAATAGTAAATGAATAAAAGAATAAGTAAATCACTATAAGTAAAGTCTCAATAAATAGTAAATGAATTAAAGAATAAGTAAATCACTATTTCTGGAAATGGAATTACTAAGTTAAGAAGTTCTGGTTCTAAACTGCTTTTTCCCAAATGATACCTTTTCAAGCAGTGTGTAGCATTGCCAGTTACCCTATATTCTTATCAACATTAAGAGTGATTAACTCGAACAACATCTTTTTTCCCATTATATTATACCGTGAATTGTGTTCTGTCTTTTATTCCTTGTTTGAGTGTAATAATCATGTCCCCTTTGAAAGGTCCTCCTGTCCTTAACCTCTAACTGTTGGATGACCCTCACTCTCTAGGATCATCTGTCATAGTGGTTTTTATATGATAATGACTCCTAAATTGTATCTCCAGCCCTGACTTTTCCCCTCAATTCCAGGTGCATTCATTTAACAGCCTACATACCAGCTTCATTGGATTTTATAAAGCATCACAGATTTAACACATCCAGGTCAAAAATTTGATTCTCCACATTCTCAAACTGCTCCTTCCACAGCATTCCACACATTTTAGTAAATGGCCTCTCCAAGTACCCAGATAATCAATCATGACTCCGGAGTCATCAATGATAATGTTCTTTCTCTTGCAATCCACATCTAATATCCCAGAAAATCCTGTGGTCTTACTGCAAAAGTATCTATAATGCCTTCTCATTGTGTATCCTCACTTCCACCCCCTTAGTAAAACCCCAAGCACCTGTCACCAGCAACATTTCCTAACTGTTCTTGATTCTGCTTGTGCCTTTTTATAATCTATTTTACAGATAGTAGCCAGAGTGATCCTTTAAAAAAAATAAAGCATATTTTGTACTGCCCCCTCCAAAAACAAAACAAAACCCTTCCTAATGGCTTTCCATGGTATGTAGAATAAATTCATTGCCCCTCCCCAGTCATGGTCTAGAAGGCTCTAGTAGGTCTGGTCACTACAGATTTTTCCAACTTAAGTTTCTATTATTGTTTTTCTCTCTATTCTACTTCATTTGCCTTGGCATTCTTGCTCTTCTTTAAACATATCAAAGCAAACTCTTGCCTCAGGAGTTATACTTGCACTTCCCTCTGCTTGGCAACCTCTATTGTACATACACAAGTGGCAGGTTCACTCTGCTCTACTATTTCCTTTTCAGGGAGCTCTTCCATCATAAACTTGTCTAAATGATCACCCTTAGACTCTTTTCATCCCCTTACTTTGCTTCATTTTTCTCCCTAGCACTTATAACCCAGCATTTTGCCATATATTTTTCTATGATTTGCCTTGAAACTTATAAGACATAAGTTTCAAGGGGCAAAGAATTCCAATACAGTAACTCTCAAATAGTAGGTGATCAAAAAATATTTGTTAAGAGAAAAAATGACTGAATAAACTCTTTTCAAAATTAAATGCTTGAAAACTTGGAAATAATTTTCTCAGTTTGGTAGAAAGAATGGATAAATTTTAAAATTTCAGTGTAACCTAGTGACTTTGGGTATCTCCTGGCAGTGTTTGCTGAAAACTCTGGACACTCTGCAGCTCAGATCCTTCTTTGCTGGGAAGCAGTCTTCCCTACGTGTATTCATGTTAAAGGAGGACAGCAGTGAGAAGGAATTGAGGCCTAAGGGAGATTGTCCAGTGCAAATGTGGAATACTCAGGAAAGTCTTAACTTAAATTTCCTTCCTTTCCAGACAGTCCAGCCCCAGAGAACAGAACCTTTCATTAATCTTTTTCAAGGGGATGGCTTGTCACTTTTGACAGAGGCCTTATTTATTTTATGACTACCCCTTCATCCCAGTTCCCTTCTAGAGACTGGCTCTTTTCAGGCATCTTGGGCCAGGAACTTTGGAACAAAGGTTTAACTCTAGAAACCAACAAAGCAGATGGTTTTGTATCAGATCTTATCCATTTCCCCTTCCTTAGCTACAAAGAGTCCAGAGGACCAGGAGAAATGAGAGGAAATGGAGAAATGAAGTTCTCTAATTCTAGACTTCTCCATTTTGGGAGGCCTGAGAATTCCTTACCTTTCATAGATTTATGCTGTAAGCTTACATTTTTAAAAGATTTCTTCGAGCATTTCCAGAAACGTGCTGGTCCTCTACTGTGGGTGTCTTTCCCTGGGGTCTTCCATGTTCCTATAAACTTACTGTGTATGGAACAAAGTGAAAAATAGAGGACAGATGTGAGGCTTGAGAGTTAGCTGGAAGCAACTGGAGGAAGGAGGGACCATGGCTCATTTTTGTTACAGGAACTGTGTCTCTGGGATTAGGGGAGGGGATCATTTCTGACTCAGTTATCCAATCCTGGCATATATAGGACTTTGGAGCAGAATATCTCAGAGGTAGAGATACCTAATGTTCCTCCAGAATTAGAAAAAGAAACAAGCTCCAGCCCTCTTTTTGCAATGAGATGGGAGCCACTGATGTGTTTTGAGCTCTGTGAGCAAAAGAAGACAAGCCTGTCTAGTTTTGGAATCAGAGCTGCAACATTTAGTTAAAATATGACTCCTGAGGAAGGATGAGGAAGAAAAGAGGGCTTCTATTCCTGGGTAATATTCTAAGCCAGAGGGTCACCTGAGGAGGTTGGCGAAGATGGTGGAGGAGTAGGGTCCCCAACTCACCTGTCCCCACCAACTTAGCTAGATTTCTCTCAAACCATCCTGAAAACCTATGAATTCGACCTGAGATTTAAAGAGAACAGCTGGAATGCTACAGAGAGAAGGGTTTTCGTTTCTAACAAGGTAGGAGGACAGAAAAAAATAAAAAAGAATGAAGTGGGGAATGAAGAAGCCAGACTAAAGCCAGGCGGCTAGAGCCTCTGGACAGGAAAGCACAGCCCCAGAGGAGCAGGAACTTAAAAAAATCCACCCCGGATTCTTCCCAGATGGAAAGGCACTTAACAGAAAACTCGGGCAGAACCGCAGGAGGGGCACTGGAGCCTCCAGGTTCCCGGGATTCACTATAGGAGGAGGGGAGCCCGGGGGAGAGCGGGCCAGACTGTGGGCCGAGCTGGGTAAAGGGCTGGAGCGCACCCCACGGGGTCTCGGGAGAAGCCGGTCGGTCAGGCGGGGGATCCGGCCGGAGGGGGCTGCGTGGCCCCGGGAGCGCAATTCCAGGCACAGGGCCCTGGAGCCCAGGGTGCGGGGACACAACCCAGAATCCTGCACTCCCCTCGGGACAGGTGGAGGCCGGAAGGGTCTAGGACAGCGAGGACACTCCTGCCCCTGGATGCCCCAGAGCTGGGCAGGTCAGTGCCCCGCGCCAGGAGCATCCAGGCCCTGCGGACAGGGAGCTGCGGTAGTTACTGCGGGAGCTGACTCCAGGGCTGGGGACCTGGCCGCTGCCACTGTTGTTGTTCCTGCTGGTGTCACCTGGTGCCCAGGAGGGGCAGGACCGCAAGGGAACAGGGGCCTCATGGGGTAAACAGCTCCCCCAGGCAGCGCCCCCAGGTGCACACACCTGAGAATCGGCACAGCAGGCTCCTCCCCCAGAAGACCAGCTAGACCGACAGGGGAAGAGCAAGTTCTGGACCGAGCAGCTCTGGGAAGCTCCAGGGGAAGGCGTGGGATTCACAATGTAGAGAAACAGAGGGGGACCCCTCCTATTTTTTTTCTTCCTTTTTCCAGTACAATTCGTTTTTATATCAGACTGTAAATTTCCATTTTTTTCTCTTTTCCCATCTTAACTACAACATCTTACCACCTCTTCATTTTTAAGATTCTTCCTTTTGACTTTCATATTTCTTTATTTTTATTTTTATTTTATTTATTTATTTTGTTGTTCTTGTCGACTTTCATATTTCTACAATTACAGGTCCTAGATATATTTTCAACTTCCAGATTCCCTTCAACATACTCAACTTAATTTTAGGAGATATATGTTTTTTCTGTATTGTGTCTTTTGTTTTCTCTGACTCATTTTGTTCTACAATGGCAGAAGTTAATACCTTCTAAAACATGACCAGCATGCACCCAGAACCAAGTGGTATGCCATGCTGGTTCATTCTCTGAGATTCCTCATTCCCATTCTGCCTCTTTTATGTCATTTATGTTTTGGTGGTTAATGTTAGGGCCTTCTACTAGTATTTCTGGTTTATATAAATTTGAGACTGAGCATCTTCTAACATACAGAACGTAATATACTCAGAACCAAGAGGATCGCCCTCTAGAACCCGTCAGGTAGACTACATTCTCCCTCCACCATCTCCCAATCTCCCCCCGTTTTTTTCTTCTCCTTCTTTGAGATTTGTGGCCTTTTATTTTTTATTACTTTGTTTTAAAATTTGTTTTTCACTTTAGTGGTCCTTTTGTTTTCTGACATTTGTTTTCAATTTCTGATCTATGACCTCAGCAGAATCATCTAGGGTGAAATTTACTTAGGTTGTGCTTGATATTCTTGACTCAGCTTTCTCATACAGCCATTCTGCACTGAGCAAAATGACTAGAAAGAAGTCATCACAAAAGAAAGAAGCAGAAACAGTATTCGCTGCCACAGAGTTACAGAATTTGGATTACAATTCAATGTCAGAAAGCCAATTCAGAAGCACAATTATAAATATTGGTGGCTCTGGAAAAAAAGCATAAAAGAATCAAGAAACTTCATGAATGCAGAATTTAGATCTAATCAGGCCAAAATTAAAAATCAATTAAATGAGATGCAATCCAAACTGGAGGTCCTAACGATGAGGGTTAATGAGGTAGAAGAACAAGTGAAGACATAGAAGACAAGTTGATGGCAAGGAAGAAAGCTGAGGAAAAAAGAGAAAAACAATTAAAAGACCATAGGAAAAGTTAAGAGAAATAAATGACAGCCTCAGAAGGAAAAATCTAAGTATAATTGGGGTTCCAGAGGGCGCCGAAAGGGACAGAGGACCAGAAAGTGTATTTGAACAAATCGTAGCTGAGACCTTCCCTAATTTGGGGAGGGAAACAGGCATTCAGATCCAGGAGATAGAGAAGTCCCCACCTAAAATCAATAAAAACCATTCAACACCTCAACATTTAATAATGAAACTTGCAAATTCCAAAGATAAAGAGAAGATCTTTAGAGCAGTAAGAGATAAGAGAGCCCTAACTTATATGGGGAGAAATATTAGGTTAACAGCAGACTTCTCCACAGAGACCTGGCAGGCCAGAAAGGGCTGGAAGGATATATTCAGGGTCCTAAATGAGAAGAACCTGTAGCCAAGAATACTTTATTCAGCAAGGCTCTCATTCAGAATAGAAGGAGAGAGAAAGAGTTTCCAAGCTAAGCATAAACTGAAAGAATATGTGACCACCAACCCAGCTCTCCAAGAAATATTAAGGGGGACTCTGTAAAAGAAAGAGGATGCCCAAAGAAATAATCCACAAAAAACAGGGACTGAATAGGTATCATGATGACACTAAATTCATATCTTTCAATAGTAACTCTGAATGTGAATGGGCTAAATGATCCCATCAAATGATGCAGGGTCTGAAGACTGGATAAAAAAACAAGACCCATCTATTTGCCGTCTACAAGAAACTCATTTTAGACATGAGGACACCCACAGCCTGAAAATAAAACGTTGGAGAACCATTTACCATTCAAATCGTCCTCAAAAGAAAGCTGGGATAGCAATCCTCACATCAGGTAAATTAAAGTTTATCCCAAAGACTGTAGTAAGAGTTGAAGAGGACATTATATCACACTTAAAAGGTCTATCCAACAAGAGGACCTAATAATCATGAATATTTATGCCCCAAATGTGGGAGCTGCCAAGTATATCAATCAATTAATAACCAAAGTAAAGACATACTTAGATAATAATACACTTATACTTGGTGACTTCAATCTAGCACTTTCTAAAATTGATAGATCTTCTAAGTACAACATCTCCAAAGAAACAAGAGCTTTCAATGATACACTGGCACAGATGGATCTCAGAGATATATACAGAACAACTGAATACACATTCTTCTCAAGTGCACATGGGACTTTCTCCAGAATAGACCACATACTGGGTCACAAATCAGGTCTCAACTGATACCAAAAGATTGGTATTGTCCCCTGCATATTTTCAGACCAAAATGCTTTGAAACTAGAACTCAAGCAGAATAAGAAATTTGGAAGAAACTCAAACATGTGGAGGTAAAAGAACATCCTGCTAAAAGATGAAAGGGTCAACTAGGAAGTTAGAGAAGAATTAAAAAGATTCATGGAAACTAATGAGAATGAAAATACAACTGTTCAAAATATTTGGGATATAGCAAAAGCAGTCCTAAGAGGGAAATACATTGCAATACAAGCATCCCTCAAAAAATTGGAAAAAACTCCAATAGACAAGCTAACCTCACACCTAAAGGAACTGGAGAAAGAACAGCAAATAAAACCTAAACCAAGCAGAAGAAGAGAGCTAATAAATATTCGAGCGGAACTCAATGAATGAAAAAGGAGAGATCAAAACCTAGACCAAGACAAACGATTTAAAAAAACAAATTATGAGCAGCTATACACCAATAAATTAGGCAGTCTAGAAGAAATGGATGCATTTCTGGAAAACCACAATTACCAAAACTGGAAAAGGAAGAAGTAGAAAACCTGAACAGGGCAAACAACCAGAGGAAATTGAAGTAGTCATCAAAAACCTCCCAAGACACAAAAGTCCAGGGCCAGATGGCTTCACAGGGGAATTCCATCAAACGTTTAAAGAAGAAACCATACCTATTTTACTAAAGCTGTTCAGAAAGAAAGAGATAGAATACTTCCAAACTCGTTCTATGAGGCCAGCATCACCTTAATTCCAAAACCAAAGACCCCACCAAAAAGGAGAATTATAGACCAACCTCCCTGATTAACACAGATGCAGAAATTCTCAACAAGATACTAGCCAATAGGATCCAACAGTTCATTAAGAAGATTATTCACCGTGACCAAGTGGGATTTATCCCCGGGATGCAAGGCTGGTTCAACACTTGTAAAGCAATCAATGTGATAGATCATATCAGCAAGAGAAAAAACAAGAACCATATGATCCTCTCAATAGATGCAGAGAAAATAATGACAAAATACAGCATCCATTCCTGATCAAAACTCTTGAGAGTGTAGGGGATAGAGGGAACATTCCTCAACATCTTAAAAGCCGTCTATGAAAAGCCCACAGCCAATATCGTTCTCAATGGGGAAACACTGGGAGCCTTTCCCCTAAGATCAGGAACAGGACAGGGATGTCCATTCTCACCACTGCTATTCGACGTAGTACTAGAAGTCCTAGCCTCAGCAATCAGGCAACAAAAAGAAATAAAAGACATTCAAATTGGCAAAGAAGAAGTCAAACTCTCCCTCTTTGCAGATGACATGATACTGTACCTAGAAAACCCAAAAGCCTCCACCCCAGGATTGCTAGAACTCCTACAGCACTTCAGCAGTGTGGCAGGATACAAAAGCAATGCCCAGAAACCAGTGGCATTTCTACACACGAACAATGAGACTGAAGAAAGAGAAATTAAGGAGTCAATCCCATTTACAATTGCACTCAGAGCATAAGACACCTAGGAATAAACCTAACCAAAGAGGTAAAGGTTCTATACCCTAAAAACTACAGAACACTTCTGAAAGAAATTGAGGAAGACACAAAGAGATGGAAAAATGTTCCATGCTCATGGATTGGAAGAATTAATATTGTGAAAATGTCAAAGCTACCCAGGACAATGTACACATTTAATGCAATCTCTATCAAAATAACATGGACTTTCTTCAGAGAGTTGGAACAAATCATCTTAAGATTTCTGTGGAATCAGAAAAGATCCTGAATAGCCAGGGGAATATTGAAAAAGAAAACCATAGCTGGGGGCATCACAATGCCAGATTTCAGGTTGTACTACAAAGCTGTGGTCATCAAGACAGTGTGGTACTGGCACAAAAACAGACACATAGATCCATGGAACAGAATAGAGAACCAGAAATGGGTCCTCAATTCTATGGTCAACTAGTAATATTTGACAAAGCAAGAAAGACTATCTACTGGAAAAAGGACAGTCTCTTTGATAAATGGTGCTGGGAAAATTGGACAGCCACGTGCAGAAGAATGAAACTAAATCACTCTTTTACACCATACACAAAGATAAACTCAAAATGGTTGAAAAATCTAAAAGTGAGAGAAGAATCCATCAAAATCCTAGAGGAGAACACAGGCATCACCCTTTTGGAACTCAGCTACAGTAACTTCTTGCAAGATACATCCACTAAGGCAAAAGAAACAAAAGCAAAAATGAACTATTGGGACTTCATCAAGATAAGAAGCTTTTGCACAGCAAAGGATACAGTCAACAAAACTAAAAGACAACCTACAGAATGGGAGAAGAGATTTGCAAATGACATATCAGATAAAGGGCTAGTTTCCAAAATATATAAAGAACTTATTAAACTCAACACCAAAGAAACAAACAATCCAATCATGAAATGGGCAAAAGACATGAAGAGAAATCTCACAGAGGAAGACATGGACATGGCCAACATGCACATGAGAAAATGCTCTGCATCACTTGCCATCAGGGAAATACAAATCAAAACCACAATGAGATACCACCTCACGCCAGTGAGAATGGGGAACATTAAGAAGACAGGAAACAACAAATGGAGAGGATGTGGGGTAAGGGGAACCCTCTTGCACTGTTGCTGGGAATGTGAACTGGTGCAGCAGCCACTCTGGAAAACTGTGTGGAGGTTCCTCAAAGAGTTAAAAATAGACCTGCCCTACAACCCAGCAATTGCACTGTTGGGGATTTACCCCAAAGATACAGATGCAGTGAAACACTGGGACACCTGCATCCCAATGTTTATAGCAGCAATGTCCACTGTAGCCAAACTTTGGTAGGGGCCTCGGTGTCCATCAACAGATGAATGGATAAAGATGTGGTCTATGTATACAATGGAATATTCCTCAGCCATTAGAAACGACAAATACCCACCATTTGCTTCAACGTGGATGGAACTGGAGGGTATTATGCTGAGTGAAGTAAGTCAATCGGAGAAGGACAAACATACGGTTTCAATCATAGAGGGAATATAAAAAATAGTGAAATGGATTAAAAGGGAAAGGAAAGAAAGGAGTGGGGAATATCAGAGAGGGTGACGGAACATGAGAGACAACTCTAGGAAATGAACAAGGGGTAGTGGAAGGGGAGGTGGGCGGGGTATGGAGTGACTGGGTGATGGGCACTGAGGGGGGCACTTGATGGGATGAGAGCTGGGTGTTATATGTTGACAAATCGAACTTTTAATAAGAAATATACAACAAAAAAGGAGGGTCACCTGAAGATACACATGCACGCACACACACACACATATTTACAAAATTACACATGCAGTCACACACACACACATACACACACAGAGTCACATACACAGTCACACAAATACATTCACACACACACACACACACAGGGAGTTGGATTCCTCTCTGGGAGGGTAGAAGAGAGGTTCCCTTTCTCATGTATTGGCAAATGCCAAGTGGCATTTTATTGTTTTTTGAGATTTTATTTATTTATCTCTCAGAGAGAGAGAGAGAGAGAGAGAGAGAGAGAGAGCACAAGCAGGGCTGTAGATAGAGGGAGAAGGAGAAGCAGTCTCTGTGCTGAGCAAGGAGCATGATGCAGGGCTCAATCCGAGGACCCTGGGATTATGACCTGAGCTGAAGGCAAATGCTTAACCAACTGAGCCACCTAGGTGCCCCTCAAGTGACATTTTCATCTGATTATGTCCCTGTCTCACAAAACCCCTTGTGTGATGCTCTCTATGAAACCAATGTTACAAGTTAATTCGCTAGGATGATGCAAATAATAAGTGGTCAGACTACATCAATGTCGAGGTTTCTCTACTTGCCAAAGCCATCCCCTTCTCATTCTATTGTGCTGCTCCTTGGAATTTAACATTGCAGTTTAATCCTTGTGGTCAACCTCTGCTCCTAGAATTTAGGACTAATATCTAAACTGGGAGCTCAGCCAAGCATAAGCAGCCTCAGCAATGAAGAAGCATTGCTCTCTGGGATTTCTGAAGGGATGGAAAGGAAGAAGGGTGTGTTTATGAGTCTCTATAGGCCACTTGACAGGGCTTCCAACACATCCTCTTAACCTTTTCAGGTATCCTTTTAGACAGTTTCTGCTTCTTCAGGAGAAGTCAACAGGATCTGCACAATGGCACATTGTCATGAATACATTGCCAGAACAGGAGATGGGCTGTTCTTCCTGGTTTATAGCGTAAGTAATGTCCTTGTACCAGAGGTCAACTTAATCCACCTGTATTCACTTGCTTGCCATATCAACCACTTCGATTATGTGAAATAATTGTTGCTGACTTTCCATTTGCCAGCCTAGCACTACCCTAATCAGGGTCCTGCCCTCTCTTATCCTCTATTTTGCCTTGTGATTTCTGCAGAGATTGGACCCCAGACACTTTACCTGGTTAGGTCTTGAGGCTCTGGTTCTATGGTGAATGATTGCTGATAGAAACACCTCCCACACCTACCCACCCCCACCCAGTGAACTAGGAGCTTCATCCATCTGAGTTGTACTCACTTTAAATATAAATTTTGCTTCCTAGCCCTGGACACATTTTGAGAGAACTTAGTGAAATAAACAAGTTGAGACCTATGGCATTTCTGCCCACTTTCTTCATTCCATCCCTTTGGGTGGGACCAGCTGCCCTGTTTTGCCTAGAACTTTCCATTTTAGCACTGAAAGTCTTGTGTACTGGGAAACCTCTCAGTTCTTGGCAAATCAGATGGTAACTACCCACTTTCCCCTTCTTCCAGTTCATCATGTCCTCAGGTCTCAGGATAATTTCCAGGGGTCTCAACTGGGCTGGGAATAGGGCAGTGCCAACCAAATATTTAAGTAATCCACTCCAGAATTACCCCCTTCCTTTCAGATACAATCCTTTAAATCTCCATTAGAATCTTTGCTATTATGAGTTTTCAGCTCAAGATGGCAAAATTGACCCACATGTTTGCTTTCTTCTGCGAAATAAATTAGTGAAACAAAAACAAACAACAACAAAAAATACAATAGCTAAAAGAGAGGGATCACTTTGTTATAAGATGCTTCTTCTCTTTGCAGTCTCTTTCTCCCACCCCCATAACCAAAGACCTTTAAAAGTTATTATTTGTAGAGATATTTTCTATTTATACCTCCCCCCTGCTTCAGGTATCATTTTGGTGCTGAAATATCTGAATGTCCCGTTCCTTACCCTCATTCCAGTGTTCTGTTATTCACTTCCACCTGGACATGCTACTAAAACTTCAACTCAGTGTATCCAAAACATAATACTCAAATCCCTTCCATTGCTACCACCATTTTCTTAGTCTGTCAGGTACAAAAAGTAGAGTCTTCTTTGTATGGAGCAAGATAGATAGCAAGATGGACCAACCAACCATCAAGTGACTTGGAGGTCTTCTTCTACCCCATTTCAACCCATCCTTCTTTATTTCCTTCTTGATGACAGTAGTTCATATCCTCAAAAATTTTTACTGCGATTACTAGAATTGCTTCTAACTGCTGTCTCTATATTCTATTTCCTCCAATTTAAATTATCTTAAAAACTACTGAAAAGTTATTTTTTTAAGATTTTGTTTATTCATGGCGGGGCGGGGGGGGGGGTTAGAGATATAGGCAGAGGAAGAAGCAGGTTCCCCGTGGGAAGCCTTATGTGTGACTCTATCCCAGGACCCTGGGATCACAACCTGAGCTGAAGGCAGGCGCTCAACCACTGAGCCACCCAAGTGCCCCTAAGTTAATCTTTATGAAGGAGCTCTCTGATCGGGCCACTTCATCTCTCAAAATCTACATAGTTATCTTACCTACTGGAGTAAGTAAAAATTCTACAACCTGACATTTGAGGCCTTCTACCATGTCACCAACTTGCATTTATAGATTCACTTCCTGCTACTCTCCAACATAGATCCATACTCTTAGCTGAAGTGGGCTTTTCATTGATCCCTTAAGATGCTCTGTTAATTGAACTTTGCTTATCCTTCCAACCTTCCACTGTGCCTTTGCAAAGTTCACATTTCCATTTGCATGTCACCTGCATTCCTTGAGGTGTGTTTCAATAACTCTCTGCTATATGAAATATATTCTAATTCTTCTAAATTGATGTCATGACACACATTTTAAACACTCAGTATTTTGAGTATATCTTTCTTATGGAATCTACTTAACTTTACCTTATATTATAGCTACCTGCCTTCTTGCATTCATGTTCTAATGAAACATAGAGCTCTTAGGGGACTAACTTCTGCAGTTCCTAGTGGTTCTTTGCATATCACATGTTTGTAATAAGAAGTCAAACTACTGAGTGTTGAAAGATGGGTAGCATTCAGAGAGGTGGAGAAAATGGCATAGATCTAGGTCATGGGATAGTTAAAGATGTAATCAAGGACTGTGGGGCAGAAAAAAATGACATACCTTGAATATAGTAAGAAGACCAACGTGGATAGAGCACAAGATTTCTGAATGAAAAAACTGGGAGCAAATGTTAAAAGGTAAACTGGAGCAAGATCATAACAGGTTGATTTGGGTTCACATCAGTCACCCAGAGTGCAGAAATCTACTGTGATGTGCTGCTGTACATATGTCAGATTCTTCTTTGAATTAGCCCAAACTGGGTTTTTGATATATTGAGTGAGGAACAGGGACATCTGTGGATGTCATTATTCTACTGTGAATCAATGTTTTTTGTTCTGTCATTTGCAGGAATAGTATAGAATTATCTGTCTTTTCCTTGATCTTGGATTCTTCAGTCAGGAACTAATGATTGGTTAAGATGCTTGAGATCAATACTATTGCTCAGTTTTTGATGCTTATAAGTACCCTGCATTTAGTAGCATGTTAGAGTTAAGCATAGTTAGAATAGTCTCCTGAAAGGTAAGGTAACAACAATAAAAAAACAACCCATTTTCTAAATCAAAGTAAAACACACACATGTTTTACAAAAGCAAATGATATTAAAAGGCTCATACTCAAAAACTGTAGGCTACTGCTCTTTTTATCCTATTTTATGGAGAAAACCACTTTAAACTTTTCTAGTAATTCTTTTCACACCTTTGAATGATAAGCTTATACTGCTAGTGATTGACTTATCAGTTTTAGATTTTTTTTCACTTTTTGTTATGATGGACATTGATTTAACTCTTTTAGATCCCACTTCTCTTTCTCATACTCCCCTGAATTAGTACTATTTTAATTAAATCAGTGATCAGTGACTATATTATTATTACAAAAACTTCATTCATTATGGAGTTAAGTATGATTTCATTCTTTTTTCTGATTTTGTATTTTACAAAATAAAAGCAATGTTTTTATATTTGCACAAACTTCTATATACCTATTTTAAATTCCTTTCACATATTTACATATTAGGTATCATATCATATTGTACATGGAAACGTTTTTTTCTGGAGGCTCCATCCTAAAGTCCTGCATCTTTTTTCTTCACTCTGAACTGGCTACTCTATCCAAATAGTGAATAAATTGATGTGTATGATTAACTACAAGAACAATTTTTTATATTAATGAAAAGTAGTTGATGAGATTAATATAATTAAGGAAAATGAATACTTATAATGAAAAATAATCCTAACCACATTTGTTACAATATGAGTCGAGAGTGTCACATTATTCTTTGAGATCCTTGAGGTCAAGTTCTGTGCTATATTTTCCTTTCTATCTCCTCTTTCTGGCACAGAACACAACTCAAAATTCTTTATGAAATAGATGAATATGAGCAGAGGATATGAGATAACAAAAGGAGCTCTAACATTGAAAACTTTGAGACCTGAATCATGGAAGATACAACTTCTTATACTTAAGACTTGTTGGGCCAAGTGTGAAGAGTTGTGCTGAATTCTAAGACATGATTTTCTCTCCCTCCAGTTTGGACCTCAGGTAAACTATAGGCAACCAGTTGTAAAAGGTGGAAAAAGAAGACACAAAGTGGGTTCAAACTTCAGGCAGCCTGTTTCTAACTATACAACTTACCTAGGCTCTGGGGAAAAAGAAAGGTTATCTTAGGATATTGTCCAAGTCCAAATCCTGGAATTATCTTGGCTATGTCCCAACTGTAGCATACAGGCATGGACATGTGACTGATGCCTGCTCAGGTAAACTTCCTTGATCTCTGGGAGACCTTGGAGAGGGGTAAAAGGAGAGGACATAGCATGCCTGTCATCACTGCAGCAAATACCAGTTCTTGGAAGCAGTGGGCTGAATGAGATGACTTTGGGCAAGTAGAATGATAAGTAGAGAAGGGTGAAAGGGAGAGAGGTGTCTTGTACTGGTATTCTCAGCCCTCATGGTGACCAGTGTTTCTGTGGCATCAGAGATGAGAATCTGAGAAAAAACTTTCTTATCATCAGAATGTCTGAGCCATACTTCCTGCCTTCACTGTGTGGGTTTACCTTCAGGCTTCTCCTATGTCAGGAGAGGAACTTCCCCTCTTCCACTAGGTAGGGAGAAGAGCAGTGCAATTGACTAGCTCATCTCCTAAAGGAAGTATAGGCTTCCTTCTCCACAGGCACAATCACCATCTCCCTGGATGTATAGGGTGATATCTAAGGAGGTGTGAAAGGAGAAGTAGATAGTTTAGCTGCTAACCATATTCTCCTTGGACCTAAATTTGTGCAATTATTAATAATGAATCATGGACATTGCATTGGGAATGATGTTTAAATTACATATACCTGTAACCTCACATGTTAGCCAAGAGCCTGATGATCACAGTCTGATGTGCTTGCACATGTGTCCTGGTATTTATAATGTATTTGGTATTTCTTAAATGATTCAGTATCTTTCTGGGGGTCTCTGAGTTCCAAAATATAGGTGCCAAACAGGTGCTTTCCCAGAACTGTGTGTCCACTGCTTTGCCTCATTTTCATATGATACCGTTGGCAGTCCAAGCCCAGGATAAATATCTAACTGCTAGCCCATGCCAGAAAAACCTTTGGCTAAATCACTTGACATTAGTCCTGCAGTGTTGCTTTTGGATGATTCAGGAAACATGAATCTTAGAGACAGAAAATTAACCTTGTGGCTGCAGGTCAGGAATAACCTGAGCAGGACTGAATCACCCCATTAGCTACTGAAGAAGAAACTATTTTTCTAAACTCTTGAGGGACACATCCCAGGAAACATACCCCATCTAGAATTTTTCCAACCAGGCATATGATTTAGATGGAGATATGAGTGTCTCTATAATCCTATAACCCTGTTAGGGGTCGGGACAAAGTGAGATAAGGAGATGGCCCTCACTGTATATTGGAGGAACTGACTCTGACCAAATGGGGAGAAATACACGTGGAGGTGAGGTGGTGTGGAGAATTTGCTATTTGCTATTTGTCAAAGTCAGCTGCCTCAGGATCACTGCATAAACCATATAGCTATTGTTATCGTCAGTTAATAGAATCTGGGAATCCCAGTGAGAATTTAGCTTATTATACATTTTCCTGCTTTTCTCCATTAGCTTATTCCCTATTCTGTTATATGGAATCCTACATTTCTGAAGGGAGAGATATAGGTATGTGAGAATAAGCTACTACTTCCTTCCTTTGAGGCAATACCATCTGTTTTTGGCAAAATATACCTACAATATGGAGGATTAGCTGAGTGTTGTCAGAGAGCATCCGTGTACGTGGCTGAGGCTGATGACCAAAACTGAAAAGATGCCATTAGTCACTGATTGAGGGAACCATGTATCAGTTCTCCCACAATGCACTAAAAGCAGGTGTTCATGGTTCTTGATATGTGTGCACAATGAAATCACATGCAGAGCCTCATCCCAGTCCAATCAATTATATCAGAATTTCTGAAGATGGTGTCTTGGCATCAGAATTTTAAACTATGTCTTAGAGGTAGTTTTAATATGCAGCTAAGATTGCAGAGTAGCTAAATTATAGAACTCTTCAGTTTGAAAACATGAATCCAGAATATTGAGCCAGGCACCTAACATTAAAAGAGGAATTGAGGGGTGCCTGGATGGCTCAGTTGGTTAAGCATCTGCCTTTGGCTCAAGTCATGATATCAGGGTCCCGGGATCAAACCCCACATTGGGCTCCTTGCTGAGCAGGGACCCTGTTTCTCCCTCTCTCCACCCTCCCCCATCCTGCTTGTTCTCTCTTTGTCTCTTTCTTAAATTAATTTTTTAAATTTAATTAGAAAGAGGAATCAAAAGACAGATTGTTTTCTTTGTCAATATGAGATGCTGGTTAACTGCTCACCAGGTGACACTTTTATGATGTTCAGTAGACATGAATGAAAACTGAGCTGGGCTGTTTAGATACTCTCTCTCAGGAATTTGAAGGGGGACACAAAAGCGGTGTGAATGCCCAACCTAGAAGTTCTGGGTAAGTGGGAGCATGGGGTCATTATTGTCACAGATTTCTCAGGTACTAGAGACTCAGAGCGAAGTTGGTCAGGAGAGGGAAAAGCATGAAAGAGCAGCTGGAGAAGCAAAAGGATGACCTGGTGGTCACAGACAGGGGAAGATGGCCAGTCCTTACTGACGCCTTGATCCTTTACCTTGTGGAGACATTTTCCTAGATTGCACTGCAACCAGAAGAACCCTAACTAGAACTCTGATTTAGAATCTTAAATGGGAAAGTTGCTGTTTCCTCTCCTGTCATCAAGTCTGGCATGTACCTATCTGTCTTGAATGCACTTCCTTTTTCTCTCTGTCACTCAAACACCTACCCTTTTTAAAGAACAGTGCAAATGCCTCTCCTACTTGGTGCCCCAGAACAAGCTACAACCCACATTTTCTCACTTTACTCACACAGGATTTTGCTCATATCTTTATTTCTTTCTTTCCATGTTGAGTTATAATTTTCTGTTTACTTGTCTCTTCTACTAAATTTTGAGCTCTTTGAGGATAGAGATTGTGTCTGACTTATATTTTCCACCAGTGTCTACTGCAGTTTTTGGCACATAGCAGTTGTGAGGAGAAGCTTGTTAATTGAATACATTCTTAAAGATCAGATGGCCTGAGTTTGTGGAACTTCCTGTTTCCTCAGACACTCAGAAAAGGGCTGATAAACATAAAAATCTTTCTTGGATTCCAGATTGGAAGCTTCCAAGCAGTTTTCCCAGTAATGTTGTGTTTAAAATATCTACTAAAAACCTTTTGCAGGAAATTCTCCTCTTTGTCTTTAAACATTGTGCATTCACAGAAAAGTTAAAAGAGAACTAAGACATAAGAATAATAAGATTAGAGACAAACTGCAAAGATGGCAGAATGGTAGGAGGACCCTGGGTTTGCCTCATGCCTCAAATACAGCTAGAGCAACATAAAATCATGTTGAACACCTAAGAAATGGGCCTGAGGATTAAGAGAACAATCTACACAATTACATAATTACAGAGAGAGAACATGGCAGGTATCGTGCAGAGACACCAACTTGGGAGAGAGAAGCCACAGACTGTGGAGGAGAGGGAGCACTTTCCACAGATAGAGAGCAGAGAGAGAAAGAAAGAGGGGGAGAGAGAGCAGCACCTCAGGTTTGTGAAGAAAAACATTCCCCCCAAACCATTGACTGGGGAATCAAGAAGAACTGACTATTGCAAGCTTTCACAAAGAGTGGAGCTCTAGGTAGCCCAGTGGCTAAGCGGCTTAGCGTCGCCTTCAACCCAGGGTGTGATCCTAGAGACCCAGGATCAAGTCCTATGTCAGGCTCCCTGCATGGAGCCTGCTTCTCCCTCTGCCTGTCTCTGCCTCTCATTCTCTCTATGTCTCTCATGAAAAACTAACTAAATAAATAAAAATCTAAAAAAAAATCAAACAGTGGAGCTCAAATTCTGAGTTTTTAGAAGTCCATGCAATGCTTGAATCCCAGCTGTATGCCAGAGATAAAACATAGGAGAAAGGTAATAGTGGGTGTGCCAATGGCCCAGACACAGACGGGTTGAGGGCAGGGATATGAAGGAAGCCTGGGACAAGAGAGGAGATTATTTACTTTTCTGTGAGGGCTTTCTGAACAGCAATGGGTGTGAGCTCCGCCCCCCCCCCCCCCGCCAATAAGAAGAGGGAGGTGACACTATCTTCTCCACACACACCAGCACACTCAGACTTCAGTGTACAACACAGCATCCCCAGTGGAGACTAAAGCCACTCACACTAAGCCCTGCCCCCTTGCATCCTGCAGGGGCATCTTTAGTAGGTCAGGTCTAACTGTGAGCTGGCACACAGGGCCTCTCTCCCAGAAGATGAGCACAGGCTCTCCTGCCTTTGGAATTGGGCTTATAGGGGGTTTTTTGCTTGCTTGTTTTTTTTTTTTTGTCCCCCTCCCATTTTTGATCAGGCTCCTTCTCTTCCCCCAGCTTATTTTAGCAAACAAATCAAAGCATACCTAGTTAAAGGCCTAAGTGCTCCCCACTGCAAGCAAAGAGGAACTCTACAGAGGGCTGACTTGTGGGAAATATCAGCCAAAACACAAGAGCAGAGTGCAGACAGCACACAACGGTACGTGACCCCTTCTTAATATAACATTACTCTCAGGAACAGGAGACAACAAGTTTTCATAATGCTCAGAAGACAGAAACCTAGACAAAATGATAAAATGGAATTCTTCCCAGAAGAAAGATCAAGAAGAAACCACAGCCAGGAATTTACTCGAAATAGATATAAGCAATATATTTGAACAAGAATTTAGAACAATAGTCATAAGAATAGTAGCTGGGCTTGAAAAAAAGAATAGAAGACACTGTGGAAACCCTTGCTGTAGAGAAAAAAGGCCTAAAAACTAGTTAGGCCAAAATTTTAAAAATGCTATATCCAAGATGCAAAACTGACTGGACATAATCACAATGAGGATGAAAGAAGCAAAGAAAGGAATAAGTGATGTAGAAGATAAAATGTAGGGCAGCCCCAGTGGCCCAGTGGTTTAGCGCCACCTTCAGCCCAGGGTGTGATCCTGGAGACCTGGGATCGAGTCCCACGTTGGAATCCCTGCATGGAGTCTGCTTCTCCCTCTGCCTGTCTCTCTCTCTCTTTCTCTCTCTGTCATGAATAAATAAATAAAATCTTAAAAAAAAAAAAGAAGATAAAATGGAAAATAATGAAGCTGAAAAGAAGAGGGAAAGAAAACTATTAGATCATGAATATACACTTAGGGAACTCCATGATTCTTTTTTTTTTTTTTTTATGATAGTCACAGAGAGAGAGAGAGAGGCAGAGACACAGGCTGAGGAAGAAGCAGGCTCCATGCACCGGGAGCCTGATGTGGGATTCGATCCCGGGTCTCCAGGATCGCGCCCTGGGCCAAAGGCAGGCGCCAAACCGTTGCGCCACCCAGGGATCCCCATGATTCTATAAAGTGAAATAATATCTGTACCATAGGAGTCCCAGAAGAGGAAGAGCAGAAAGAAGGAGCAGGTTTATTTGAAAAAAATTGTAGCTGAGAAAAACCCTAATCTGGGGAAGGAAATAGGCATTCAAGTCCAAGAGGCACAGAGAATTCCCCTCAAAATCAACAAAAACAGGTCAACTCCAAGACATATAGTGAAATTGGAAAATACAAAGATAAAGAGAGTTCTGAAAGCAGCTAGGGACAAAGGTCTTTAACCTACAAGGGTAGACACATAAGATTAGAAGCAGATCTGTCCACAGAAACTTAGCAGTCCAGAAGAAAGTGGAGTGATATATGTATGTGCTAAATGGGAAAAATATGCAGCCATGAATACTTTACCCAGAAACTCTGTCATTTAGAATTGAAGGAAAGATAGAGTTTCTAAGACAAGCAAAAACTAAAGGAGCTCATGAACACTAAGCTAGCTCTGCAAGAAATACGAAAGGGGATTCTGAGCAGGAAAGAGAGACCAAAAGCAGCAAATACTAGAAAGGAGCAGAGACAATCTACAGGAATACCAACTTTACAGGTAATATAATAGTGTTAAATAATATCTATCTATAATTTGAATTTAAATGGACTGTCAGAATGTATTTTTGAAAAGAAAGAAAAACAAGACCCATCAATATGTTACTTCCAAGAGACTCATTTTAGACTCAAAGTCACCTCCAGATTGAAAGTGAGGGTATGGAGAATAATGCTAATGGACATCGAAAGGAAGCTGGAGTAGCCATACTTATATCAGACAAACTAGATGTTAAGCCAAAGACTACAATAAGAGATGAAGCAGAGCACTATATCATAATAAAGAGGGTCTATCCAATAAGAAGATTTAATAATTGTAGTTATTTATGCCCCTATCTTGGGAGCAACCAAATATATAAATCAATTAATAACAAACTTTAAAATAATAATAATAATACAATGACAGTAGGGGACTTTAACACCCCAGCTACAGCAATGGACATATTACCTGAGCAGAAGATCAAGATCAAGATCAAGAAGGAAACAATGAAAAAAAATAATAAAAATAAAAATAAAAAGAAGGAAACTGATAATTTCAGATAAATTCACAGATAAATTCAGAGCACTTCATCTTAAAGCAGCAGAATACATGTTCTTTTTGAGTGCACATGGAACAGTCTCCAGAACAGATCACATACTGGGTTATAAATCAACCCTCAAGCAGTACAAAATGATTGAAATCATACCATGTATAGTTTTAGACCACAATGCTATGAAACTGGACGTTAACCACAAGAAAAAATTTGGAAAGACCACAAACACATGAAGGTTAAAGAACATCCTGCTAAATAATGAATGAGTTAGCCAGAGAATTAAAGGAGAGATTTTAAAAAATACATAGAAGCAAATGAAAATGAAAACATGACAGTCCAAAACCTTTGGGATGCAGCAGATGTGGTCCTAAGAGGGAAGTATATAGTAATACAGGCCTACCTCGAGAAGCAAGAAAAGTCTCGAATATACAACCTAACATTATATAAAGGAGCTGGAAAAAGAAGGGCAAATAAAGCCTAAACCTAGCAAAAGAAGGGAAATAATAGATTAGACTAGAAGTAAATGAGGTAGAAATTAAAAAAAAAAAAACAGAACAGGTCAATGAAACTAGGAGCTGGTTCTTTGAAAGAATTAACAAAATTCATAAACTCCTAGCCAGACTTATCAAAAAGAAAGGAAAAAAGATCCAAATAAATAAAATTGTGAATGAAAGAGGCGAGATCATAACACCACCACAGAAATACAAACAATTGTAAGAGAATATTATGAGCAATTACATGCCAACAAATTGGGCAATCTAGAAGAAATAGATTAATGCCTAGAAACCTATAAACTATCAAAACCGAAACAGGAAGAAATAGATAATTTGAACAGACCCAATAACCAGCAAAGAAATTGAATCAGTAATCAAAAATCTCCCAACAAACAAGAATCCAGGGCCAGATGGTCTCCCAGTAGAATTCTGCCAAACATTTAGAGTTAATACCTGTTCTTCTGAACTGTTCCATTCACCATGACCAAGTGAGATTTATTCCTGGGCTGCAATGATGACTCAATATCCACAAGTCAATCATCATGATACACCACATTAATAAAGAAAGGATAAGAACCAAATGGTCCTCCCAGTAGATGCAGAAAAAGCATTTGACAAAATATAGCATCCTTTCTTGATAACAACCCTCAAGAAAGTAGGGATATAAGGAACTTACCTCAATGTCATAAGGCCATATATGAAAGACTCACAGCTAATATCATCCTCAACAGGGAAAAACTGTGAGCTTTCCCCTAAGGTCAGGAACATAACAAGGATGTCCACTCTCACCACTGTTGTTGAACACAGTACTGGACATCCTAGCCTGAGCAATCAGAAAACAAAAGGAAACAAAAGGCATTCGGATCAGCAAGGAAGAAGTCAAACTTTCACTCTTTGCAGATAACATGATATTCTCTGTAGAAAACCTGCAAGACTCCACCAAAAATAATTGCTAGATCTGATACATGAATTCAGCAGAGTCACAGAATATAAAATAAACATATAGAAATCTGTTGCATTGGTATACAACAATAATGAATCAGAAGCAATATAATTTGAGGAATTATATTTCCCCAAAAACCCCATTTATAATTGGGGTTTTTGGGGAAAAAAAACACATGAGATACATAGGAATATACCTAACCAAAGATGTAAAAGGTCTGTACGCCAAAAACTATAGGACATTTATGAAAAAAATTGAAGAAGACACAAATAAATGGAAAAATTCCATGCTCATGGATTGGAAGAACAAATATTGTTAAGATGTTTATGCTACATAGACATATATAGCTACATAGAGCAATCTATACATTCAATGCAGTCCCTATCAAAATACCATCAGCATTTTTTCACAGAGCTGGAACAAGCAATCCTAAAATTAGTATGGAACCAGGAAAGACCCTGAATAGCCAAAGTACTGTTGAAAAAGAAAAACAAAGTGAGAGGCATCACAATTTCAGACTTCAAGCTGTACTACAAAGCTGCAGTCATCAAGACAGTATGGTACTAGCATAAAAACAGACACATAGATCAATGGAACAGAATAGAGAACCCAGAAGTGGACCCTTAACTCTATGGTCAACTAATATTTGACAAAGCAAAAAACAATATCCAATGGAAAAGAGACAGTTTCTTCCACAAAGGATGTTGGAAAAACTGGACAGCCACATGCAAAAGAATGAACCTGGACCATTTTCTTATACCATACAAAAAAAGAAACTCAAAATGGATGAAAGACCTAAATGTGAGACAGGAAACCATCAAAATACTAGAGGAGAACACAGGCAGTAACCTCTTTGACATCAGCCATAACAAATTCTTGCTAGATATGTCACCAGAGGCAAGAGAAACAAAAACAAAAATGAATTATTGGAATTTCATCAAGCTAGAAAGTTCTGCAGAGTGAAGGAAGCAGTCAGCAAACTAAAAGGCAGCCTATAGAAAGGGAGAAGATATTTTGCAAATGACATAATCTGATAAAGGATTAGTATCCAAAATCTATAATGAATCTATCAAATTCAACACCCCAAAAACAAGTTAAGAAATGGGAGGAGACATTAACAGATATTTTTCCAAAGAAGACATCTAGACAGCTAACCAACATATGAAAAGATGCTCAACATCCTTCAGCATCAGGAAAATATAAATCAAAACCAGATGAGATACCACCTCACACCTGTCAGAATGGCTAAAATTAACAATACAGGATATAACAGATGTTGGTGAGGATGTGGAGAAAGGGGAGCCCTCATGCACTGGTGGTGGGAATGCAAACTGGTGCAGTCACTCCAAAAATAGTCTGGAGGTTCCTCAAAAAGTTAAAAATAGAACTACCCTCTGACCCATCAATTGCACTATAAGGTATTTAATGGAAGGATACAAAAATACAGACTTGAAGGGGTACATGCACAATGTTTATAGCAGCATTATCAACAATAGCTAAACTATAGAAAGAACCCAATTGTCCATCAATTGATGAATGGATAAAGAAGATGTGGTATATATACACAAAGGGATATTACTCAGCCATTAAAAATAATGGAATCTTGCTATTTGCAACAACATAGATGAAACTAGAGTATATTATGCTAAGTGAAATAAGTCAGTCAGAGAAAGACAAATACCGTATGATTTCACTCATCTGTGGAATTTAAGAAACAAAACAGATGAACATAGGACAAGGGAAGGAAAAGTAAAATAAGATAAAAACACAGAGAGAGAGGCAAACCATAAAACACTTTTAACAATAAAGAACAAATGGAGGGTTGCTGGAGGGGATTTGCATGGGTGATGGTCTAAATGGGTGATGGACATTAAGGGGTACACTTGTGATTGATGAGCACTGGCTGTTGTATGTAAGTGATGAATCACTGATTTCTACTTCTAAAAACAATACTACAGTATCTGTTAACTAACTTGAATTTAAAGAAAAACTTAGAAGAAAAAAAGAATAAGATTAGTTGATTAAACTGAACCTATTTTATTATTTAATGGCAATATGCTATTTCAAATTAATTATCCAATTACAATAAGCCAATTAGCATATCTGTTCCCAAAATTGGATTTTAAAATTCAGAGTTAACTCTTGTTAAGGTTATAATCACTTGACTTGCATCAGCTGTTGTGTAGTTATTCAACACCTGGAATCAAAATGGAGCTATATTGTGCATCCCTTCCTGAGCCAATTATGTGTTGCTTGTGACTATATCTGGAGTTCTGTGGACATCCTATACACCTCATATTATAGAATTATTTCTTGGTCTGTGACCCTTGATCTATGATTTTTGGATGCACTCAATAGGAAGTAATGCATTCTGTGCTACAACCCGTTACTGGCTGATTAGATGGTCAGTAATGAGATAAGTACGCACCAACTGAAATGAAAGCATTAAAAAACTTATTTTGAACTTTTTGTGCTATGAGCAAAATAAGTTATCTCCATTCCCCAATCCCATCCTCACCTTCCCTACCAGCAAGCAGTCATTTTGATCTACTCAGTGTCTATTTTCTATATGTGTACTTGGAAAACACATAATGATGTGGGGGTTTTTAAATTATTTTTGTTTTTAGTGGTTTTTAACAAAGTATTTTTAAATTAATGTACACTGGGTTTTATTTTTACATTTTTAAATTTAAATTCAATTTGCCAATATATAGTATAACACCCAGTGCTCATCCCATCAAGTTCCCATCACCCAGTTACCCCATTCCCCCACTAACCTCCCTTCTGCAACCCTTTGTTTGTTTCCCAGAGTTAGGAGTCTCTCATGGATTCCCCTCCTTTCCCTTATAATCCCATAATGATGTTTTGTATGCAGATCCTTTATTTTTTTCTTTTAAAATTTTTATTTTGAGATAATAGTAGATTTACATGAATTTGTAGGAAATAGTACAGAACAATCCTATATACCCTTAATCCAGTTTCCCCCAATGATAACATCTTAAAAAACTGTAGTACAAATCACAACCAGAATATTCATAATTAAGATACAGAACATTTCCATTATATAATGCTGTATAATGTATAAGCTATATAAACACATGACACTGAAGTAAAAATGGAACTACACTTTGCATGTCTACCTAGTCAATCATGAGTTTCTTATGACTATATTTGCAACTCCATGGGCATTATAGGAAATTCAAATTGATGATCACATTAAAGTTCAACCAGGATCTTGATTTAGATAGTTAAGATACAGAACATTTCTATCACAAGGATCCCTCATGTTGCTTTTGTTCAGTCATACCTACTTCCATCCTCTCCCTCCCCTTCTTTTAACCCCTGGCAAGCCCCAATGTGTTCTCCATTTCTGTAATTTTGTCATTTCAAAAATGTTATAAAAGTGGACTTATGCAGCATATAGCCTTTGGGGATTAGCTTTTTTTTTGTCAATTTAGCATCATTCTCTGGAGATTCATGCAGATTCTGTGTTTAGTAGATATTTATTTATTTATTTATTTATTTATTTATTTATTTCAAGGCATACTTACTTGTTTATTTACTTACTTGCTTATTTACTTATTTATTTTATTGGAGTTCAATTGCACTGCTGGGATTTACCCCAAAGATCATTTCTTTTTTTAATTGCTGAGTAGTCTTCCATAGTATTGATGTATCACTATTTATTCAACAATTTATTCTGAAGAACATCATCTGGTTTCTTTTAGCTAGTTTAAATACAGTTACTGTAAACATTTGTGTACAAGCCTTTTTTAAAAGACTTTGTTTATTTAACAGAGGGAGAGAGAGTGAGCACAAGTAGGGGACAGAAGCAGAGGGAAAAGGAGAAGCAGACTCCTCACTGAACAGGGAGCCCGACACGGGGCTAGATCCCAGGACACTGGGAGCATGACCTGAACTGAAGGCAGATGATTGGCCAACTGAGCCACCCAGGTGCCCCTATGTACAGGCTTTTGTGTGAACATAAGAGTTTCTTTCTCTAGGATAAATACTTAGGAGTGTAACTGCTCAGTCACATAGTGATTGCATGTTTTGTTTTTTAAAGAAGCTGCTAAACCGATTTCCAAGTAACTACACCATTTTACTTTCCCACCAACATTGTATGAGTGATACATTTTCTCCACATCCTCCCAAGCATTTGATGTTGTTACTATTTTTTTAAAAGATTTTATTTCTTTAATTACTTATGAGAGAGAGAAAGAAAGAGAGAACACAAGTGAGCAAGGGTAGTGGCAGACGGAGAGGGAGAGGAAGAGAGAGAATATCAAGCAGACTCCGAGCTGAGGGCAGAGCCTGGTGCGGGACTCAATCTCATGACCCCGAGATCTCATAACCTGAGCCAAAATCAAGGAGTTGGATAATTAACCAACTGAGCCCTCCAGGTGCCCTTGGTGCTGTTTCTATTTGAACTTTTGGCAATCTGATAGGTAAATCTATGATAGGCTATATTACATTGTGATTTTATTTTCCCATTAGCTAATTTTGTTGAAAATCTTTTGTGTTTTTTTCTTTTGCCCTTTGTATGGCCTCTTTGATTAAGCAACCTTGTTATGTCTTTTGCCCATTTTCTAACAGTACTGTTTGTGCTTTTAATGTTGAGTTTAAATAATGTTTAAATATTTTAGATGAGGGATCCCTGGGTGGCGCAGTGGTTTAGCGCCTGCCCTTGGCCCAGGGCGCGATCCTGGAGACCCGGGATCGAATCCCACGTCTGGCTCCCGGGGCATGGAGCCTGCTTCTCCTCTGCCTGTGTCTCTGCCTCTCTCTCTGCCTCTCTCTCTCTCTCTGTGACTATCATAAATAAATAAAAAATAAATAAAAAAATATATTTTAGACAATAGTCTTTTCAAATATGTAGTTTGAAAATATTTTCTCCTTGTCTGTGTCTTGACTTTTCATCCTCTTAACAGTTCTGCAAAGTGTTTTGCATTTTGATGAATCAAATTTATCATTTTTCTTTTTATGGATTTTGATTTAGTGTCAAGTTTGCCTAGTCCTAGTTCTTAAAGATTTTCTCTTACTTGTTTTTCTATACACTTCATAGTTCTATGTTTTACATTTAAATCTATGGTCCATTTTGAGTGAATTTTTGTATAAGATGTGAGATTTAGGTCAAATTTGTTTATAACTTTTATCCAATTGCTTCCACACCAAATAGTTGAAAAAGCTATCTTTCCTTCATTAAATTGCCTTTGCATTTTTGTAAAATATCAGGTGGCCATATTTGTGTGGATCTATTTCTGGGTTCTCTTTTCTGTTTCACTGATCTGTGTGTCTACCTCAATGCCAATACCACATAGACTTGATTTTTTTTTTAAAGATTTTATTTACTTATTCATGAGAGACACACACACAGAAAGAGAGAGAGAGAGGCGGAGACACAGGCAGAGGGAGAAGCAGGCTTCATGAAGGGAGCCCTATGTGGGACTCAATCCTGGGACTCCAGGATGATACCTGGGGCTGAAGGGGGGCACTAAGCCACTGAGCCACCCAGGGATCCTGTACACATAGTCTTGATTACACTAACTATATAATAAGTCTTGAAATTGGGTAGTTCTATTTCTCTCACTTTATTCTTCTTTTCCAAAATTGTTTGAGCTATTCTAATTCCTTTGCTTTTTAGTGTAAAATTTAGTATAATATTGCTGATATCTATAAAAGATGTTGAAAATTTGGTAGGAGTTGTATTAAATCTGTTTATCAATTTAGAAAGAATTGACATCTTTGTTATGTGAAACTTCCTACCCATGAACATGTCATGTCTTTCTATTTTTTAAGATCTTTTTGATTCTTTTCTCTCTTTTTTTTTTAAAGACTTTATTTATTTATTCGTGAGAGACACAGAGAGAGGCAGAGACACAGGCAGAAGGAGAACCAGGCTCCATGCAGGGAGCCTGACATAGGACTCGATCCTGGGTCTCCAGGGTCACACCCTGGCCCAAAGGTGGTGCAAAACTGCTGAGCCTTTTTTTGAGCCATCCGGGCTGCCATTTTTTATTCTTTTCATCAGTGTTGTGTAGTTTTCAGCATACAAGTCCTATATATATTTTGTTAGGTTTACACTTACAAATTTTACTGTTTAAAGAAATTGTGCATGAATACTTTTTCATCAACTCTTTCCTGCTATATATGTCTTTTATTGCCTTTTTGTATTGGTTTATATCTTCTAGTGCTATGTTGAATACGTGATGAGAGCAGATATGCTTGCCTTGTTCCCGGTCCTAGGGGCAAAGCATTCAATCTTTCATCAGTAAATACATTAGCTGTAGGATTTTTAAAAAAGATTTTATTTATTTATCTGCCAGAGAGAGAAGGAGCCCACAGGCAAGGGGAGCAGCAGAGAGAGAGGCAGAAACAGGCTCCCCACTGAGCAGGAAGCCACAGACTGGACTTGATTTATAGGACCCTGAGATCACGACCTGAGCCGAAGGCAGACACTTAACTGAGTCACCCAGGCACTCTTGTAGGATTTTTTTTTTTTTTTGAAGCTACTTATCAAGTTGAAGCAGTTGTCCTCTATTTCTATTTTTCTAAGAGTTATAAATGAATGCTAAATTTGTCAAAATCTTTTTCTGCACTGATTGGTATGATCATGTGATTTTTCTTCTTTCACTTGCTAATGTGATGGTTTACACTAATTGATTTTTGAATATTGAATCAGCTTGGTATTGCTGGAATAATCCCCACCTAATGATGGTGATAATTCTTTTTACATATTGCTAAATTCTGTTTGTTAAATCTTGTTAAGGATTTCTGTGTTATATTCAAAGACATTGATTTATAGTTTTCTGTTTTGCACTGCCTTTATCATGTTGTGGTATGTTTTGGTATGTTTATCCAATCATATTTTCTCACCTATGCAAAGTCTACTATAAGCCTTAGTAATATTAGCTTCATAGAATGAATTGAAACAAATCCCTTTTTCATCTATTTGACATTAATTCTTCTCTAAATATTTGGTAGAATTATCCAGTTAAACTACCTGGGCCTGAAGAGTTATTTTCAGAGTTTTAAAATCATGATTTCACCTTTCTTCATAGTAAAGGGGTATTCAAATTACCTATTTAAGATTGGGTGAGTTGTGCTGGTTTGTGTCTTTTGAGGAAGTAGGCTTTTTTTTTTTAAGTTGTCAAATTTATGTGTAGAACTATATAGTTCCTACTATTTTCTTATTATCTTTTTACATGTTCATATCTATAGTAGTATCTCTTCTCTCATTCCTAAAGTTGGTAAATCATGTCTCTCTCTCTCTCATTCACACTGTTAGAACTTTGCCAATTTGTTGATGTTTTAAAAGAAAACAGATGTTTGTTTCATTGGTTTTTTTTATATTACTTTTCTGTTTTTAATTTTATCAATTTCTGCTTTTAATTTATTATTTTCTTTGAATTTATTTTACCTTTTTCTTTTCTGGGTTCTTGAGATGGGAACTTAGAATATTGATTTAAGACTTTTCCTCTTACCTAATGTATATAAAATTTCCTCTCAACACTGCTTTAGCTTTGTCTTATATCTGTTTATTTTTTCCCTGTCAATTTTTTTTTTATTGTTCTATCTTCAGCTCACTGCTCCTTTCCTCTGTCTCCTCCATTCTTACAATAATCTCATCTGCTGAGGTTTTTATTTTGGTTTCATTACCTTTATTATTTCTAAAAAACTATTTGTTAAATAAATAAAAATTAATTGCTTAAATAAAATATTATTTTTAATGAAATTAATATACCTATAATATTACTAAATTAATTAAGCAATATTGTTAATTAAAAATAATGAACTGAAATAGCATTTTATTTGGAGATAAAATTAGTTTATTTTTTATTTCTAAAATGTCCAGTGTTTTCTAGTTTTTTTGTTTGTTTGTTTGTTTTTGTCAAGGAGCTAGCACAAGTTCTTGTTCTTCCTTATAGAAAATGGAAACTAAATCTAGTTTGTTAATAGAACTGTATTCTATAATACTGTCCTGTTTCCATTAGCATCTCTGGAGATTTTTGAAAAAATAATATTATACTTGGAGATGTAGTTGACACTATATCCATCAACAGAAGACCCTTCTGATAGCTCTCTTCTAGTATTCATCCTGAAGCAGTAACACAGAATTATCTGCCCAGAAGGATATGTCTTCTTTATCAGAATGCAAAGTATGAAGATATACAAGGTATATAAGGTAGGTGATGCTATAGTAACAAACATCAAAAAATATGAGTCTATAAATATACCAAAAGTTTCTCATCTATGCAAAGTCCACTGTAAGCCCAGGGCAGCTATCATCTACCTCGCAATGGCTCAACAGTTTAGGCCCCTTTCACGTGCATCTCCATCCAGTTACATGCCTCCTTAGTCAATGTGGTGGAAGAGTAGAAGATGGAGTCTTTTAAATACTTCCATTATAATTGACTCATGACATTCATATGTGGCTGGTCAAAACTAGTCATACGTCCATGTCCAAATTCAAGGGTGAGAGAAGAGAGTGTCCATGTATGTGCATGTGAGAGAGAAAGAAGGTGAGTATGTGTGTGTGGATGTGTTTGTGTGTGTGTGTGTGTGTGTGTGTGTGTGTGTGTGAGATAGAGAGATAGAGAGAGAGAGAAAATTCTAATATGGACTTTGTTTGGCAATTGTACCATATTATAGTGGATATTACTTTTAATTTATAAAACATCTTTTGTAAGGTGTTTATTATCTTGAATTTGACAGGAGTGGAGGCTCAAAGAGTTTGAATAAATTATAAAGTCAGAACTTGAACTTAAGGCTCTCTGACTTCAACATTCATGGTTCTTTTTAACATATACAGTGATAAGAAGTGTATAATACTAAATCCAGCATTTCTATTAATTCTGACTTGTTTGAACATTTGGCATAGTTTAGGGTGATGAGAAAATAATCAAAATAAATCACATTGGGTGGAGGCAATAGAATCTAAGAGTTCAGTTGAACAAATTTTTAGTTGGCTTCTCTATGCACCAGGCACCAGGGAAGATCACAGTCTAAAAGAAATATAAACTAATAGATACCACTTGATATATGATACCATAGAAATTTGCACAGTGGCCAGAGAAACATTCCAGGATTCATTTAGTTACTATTGGAGGAAGAGTCAAGGCAGGCTTCTTGGAAAAGATGGTGTCTGAACTAAATCTTTTAGACATCAATGATCTCTGCTACTTTGGGGCTAGTATCGTTGATTGTATCTTGCTCTACCACTCCTTCTCCCTGTAACCAATTGCTTTCCTGAACAATCCCCTACACTCTTTGGAGAATTTGGCATCTAGCCAAGAATGATCTTTTTTCACCATAGCTTATGTTATCATTCCAGATAACTTCTATGTTTGTGTGGATAATCCATTAAGCACCTTGGCCTCTCTTGATCTCAACTCCATTTACTTCTACCTAAACTCCACTCCAAGGATTAGCTTCCTTTGTTGTCATTAAGTATTCAGTAAGGTGAGTATTCAACCTATAGTTTCAAGTCTATAGAACTTAAAATTCTAGTCCTGTGACTGATTAGCTGGGGCATTCAGATTATGTCCTCTTCTATCTTTTATTAACTGCCAACTTATTATTCTCAACAGGCGCCCGTGGAGCAGAAGGACAGCAGAGGTTGATGAGAAAGACTGAAGCTTGAGGATGTGGCCCTTGCAGATGCTTACTTTTATTTAGAGACAGCAGCAAGAAAGATGAGGGAATTGATGAGGAATTTAGTCTGTGAACTGTAGGGGCTATGGTAGAGTTTCAATTCTACTTCTTTATGCAAATGTCTTCCGAGTTGCTTACCTAGTCCAACTTCAAATGGTTTTTTCTCTGGCTAGGTAAAATGGCAAAAAAATGTGAAATACATTATCAAGGATTGAGGAATAATAAACAGGTGGTACAAATCATATGAAAGGAAAACATTTGCTGAAAAGTGCTCATTTGTTTTTAAATTTAGACCACATCTCCTGAGAGAGGAATGAGATGAAGTTTCCAAAACTGTCTCGCTGCTAGGTAAACCTAAAACTGAACTTAAAGCATGTTCTATTTTTAATACAACATTTATAATTAAACAAAACTGAAGAATAATAAATTGAATCTAGGAAAAAATTTTCTAACAAAACCGAAGAATAATAATTGAATCTAGGAAAAAGCTTCCTATGTTGAAAGTTGATGCTTCGGAAGAAGTAGATTAATAAAGAATGAAGACAGAGATGGGAAATTTCCTGAGAAATTTCTCTGCAGGGATCTTCTGCGCAATTCCAAGGGGCTAGGGGATGAGTCCTCAGATTCTTTGTCATTTCCAATTTGAATCAAAGCCTATGATTTTCCAAAATGGTAATTGTCATTTTTTTTGGGCATATGGATAACAGGTAATGGTTATTTCTATCTTCTAGTAATCAGAAAACACAAGTGGTTTCTAAAAAGAAATTTTCGGGATCCCTGGGTGGCGCAGCGGTTTGGCGCCTGTCTTTGGCCCAGGGCGCGATCCTGGAGACCCGGGATCGAATCCCACATTGGGCTCCCGGTGCATGGAGCCTGCTTCTCCCTCTGCCTGTGTCTCTGCCTCTCTCTCTCTCTGTGACTATCATAAATAAAAAAAAAAATTAAAAAAAATAAAATAAAAAGAAATTTTCTTTTTTCTTGTTAACACATTAATTACTACTACTTTGAGATATCTTGGTCTTGATTCGGGCAGTTTTAGACAAATAACAAGGGAGTAGAGAAAAGTAGTGCTATCAGAGTTTGGAAGTTTGGGGCAAAAGGCCTAGATGTGAGTGTGACAAAAAATGCCTAACGACTATAAGAGGTAAGAGAGAAGGTAGCAAGTTGGGAGGCAGTGATTTACATTTTGCTCCTCTGTGGAAGGAGGAAAAATAGGTGGCTAGAAAGGTAACTATCAGATAATCTTTGATTTCAGCTTTTACATGATGAGGGTGATGTATTAGGGAGGGACAAAATCCACAGGCCCTTTAGGTTTATAAGACATTTATGAATTTTGCTCACGGTCACAGTCTTCTTATCCTATAACTTGTACTTTCATTGTTTGAGCCAAAATTTCCTGAACTAAAAACGCTCAATTGCCTTAAATTTCTGAACTTTTCATTTATTTCTAAGTGTATTTCCTACATAATGTTCAATTATTTGCCAGGAAGCTACAGTCAGACACACATAATTTTGCTGTGATAAGTGTTTAGCACCCTTTTGGGAGAGCAGAGCTCCTCCACAGCAATTTCCCTGTACAGCTGTAATGTACAGTGATAATGATGTTTCGCTCCTTTGGAAATTGTACCAGGGGCTGATAACTGAGAGCTCAATGAGGAAATGCAGAGGCATACCTCTTTAAGAGTCCTGTGGATTGCTTGGGATGAGGAAATTCTTAATAAGCACTTTATTCTCATTACAGAGTAATATCTAAGAACAGCATACCAACTCCTTTATTAATTCTTATCAATTTATAATTTCCTGCTAATTGCATTTTCTTCTTTCCTCCTAATCTCTATAAGATATTAAAGTGGGTTTGAATCTTGGGAATCTAAGTCCTAAGTGCTAAATGGAAGATCAAAGTGAAATGACACTGGCAATTAGGATTTTATAGGAATGGAGAGAGAGACTGGTGAGTTGTTTTATGTGTAGTAGGATGTGAGGTGCAGGAGGACGAGGTACAGTATTCCTGGGGGAAGCAAATGAGTAAGCAGCTGATGCCAGGAGAGCGAAGCTGTTATGAAAAGGAAGGTAACTGATTTGCTTGAATAATAAATGAGATTCTGTTGATGTGTGGAATGGGAACAGAGGTAAAGGATGTTGTTGAATCAGGGGGTGTTCCGGGGGCAGATATAGCAGAGCTTGTGCTACTGTGAGGTTTGTGAATTTGATTGAGGACTAATAAGGAACTCAAGTCAGTTTTGAGATGGTGATGCTGCCATGTACTTGAGGTTACCTAGATGACAGTGGAGGAAGAATATCTGATATCTCAGTCTTGGGCTCAAACCAGCCATTGTAGGTGAAAGATCCACAGTCCTAGGGAGAAAGTGGTATCGTGTGTGTGTGTGTGTGTGTGTGTGTGTGTGTGTGTGCGCGCGCGCACGCACACAGATGCACAGATGGAAGAGAGGTCATTGAGTGGGGAGGACTATTATTTCAGAAGGAGAGACTATGTGAAGGTACATTCCATCTCAGAGAAGATCAGTTCTTCTAGCTATTTCTTTAGGTTCTAAGTTCTCAAGAATATAGAGTAATTAGCACCATGAGAATCAGAGCATAAAAACTGCACCCGGGGATCCCTGGGTGGCTCAGCGGTTTAGCACCTGCCTTTGGCCCGGGGCGTGATCCTGGAGTCCCGGTATCGAGTCCCACATTGGAGTCCTGGCATGGAGCCTGCTTCTCCCTCCTGTGTCTCTGCCTCTCTCTCTCTCTCTCTATCATAAATAAATAAATAAATAAATAAATAAATAAATAAATAAATCTTTAAAAAATGATTTAAAAAATAATAAAAAATAAATAAAAACTGCACCCATTCATGAGCCCATCTCCACCAGCCCCAGCTCTCTGAAATTCCCAAGATAACATTGCAATGACATTCCCCTACCAACTAAGTATTCCCCTTCAAGGAGGCCAGAAATTGACCAAACCATTCTAAGCAGACCCTAATCCAAGATTCTCTCCCAGGCAGAGTTTTCACCCCATTGACTTTGGGATATTTTCTATTGCCTATACAATACAAAAGGGGAAGACATCAGAAGGGTGATTTTCAGGGATCCCTGGGTGGCTCAGCGGTTTAGCCCCTGCCTTTGGCCCAGGGATTGAGGTTGCTCCCAGCGTAGAGCCTGCTCCGCTCCCCCGCCCCCGTCTCTGACTCTCTCCTCTCTCTGTGACTATCATGAATAAATAAATAAATGAATCTTTAAGAAAAAGAAAGGTGATTTTCTTTTCATGAAACAAGGTCCTTCAATTCTGTTTCTCTTATCTATAGTTCATCCAACCATTGACCAACCCCCAGGAAGGACAACAAGCTTAGAATCTGCTCTCAGGCAAAACAGCATAAGGAAAATGTAGCCAGAGTTTACATACAGTTGAGATAAATTACAGGTGCCTCTCTTTACTAAGTACAAGCTCGCTGAGGTAGACAATCACTGGAGGACTTCCTGAGTTCATTTTCCCTTTAGCAGCATTGGGGTCATTATTTTTTCTAGTTAGGACATCTCACCCTCACACTCAGGAAGAGCTCCTTTATCTGCTCATGTAGTTTCTCTCTATTGCTTTCACTCTCTTTTCCTGACCAGCTACTCCTCTGAAATCTATGAGAAAAATATGTGTTTCCTGCCAGAGCTGAAAATCCATCCATAGGCTCTGCCCTCAGATTTTCCCTCAGACTTTAGAGCGGTGTCTCATCAGATTCTGAGCACTCTGAGCAGTTATTTATGTTCTGTTTGCCAAACACCCTATCTTAGTCACCACACACTAGAATCTCTCTGCTGGTTTTTCTCCATTTCTTCTCCCATCCTTTCTTTGATGTTTTTCTTACAGGATGATTAGCACAGCACCTCTGCTTCCCTCAGCTCTTCTGGTGTTCTTTGTGATGACTTTGTAAATCCAGTTTCATAAATTAGTCCCCATGCCCCCAATTTCTCTGTTACCCTCAATGTCTCTACTGCCATTTCTTTAGTTTCAGATGGCTCACTCACAGCTTCTAAATGCGAGTAAAATATCTTACAAAACTGCTTACAAATGATTTGGAGGTTCAAAACCCCTCTCCATTTTTGTTACACTTCATAATTTGAATTATTAAAGTGACATTAGTTGAGACTGTCACCATATTTAACATGAACTTAACCAGATATTTGCAGCCCCATCACACACAAAAAACATTTTTCCCATAGACAAAGGAAAAGGATGAGAAGTCCAGAAAAAGAGAGTGACATATATCTCACAGCAATATGACTGTCATATCTCTTTTAAATTCCACCTTCATATCCTTTTTTTTAGAGAATAGACACGTGTTCATGGAACTCTATCCTGGGATCAGTCTTTGAGATTGATGTACTGTATTTTTTCCCCAAAAACTCTTATGTAAATTAATTATGCAAATAGAAGTTCACCAAGCTTGAGATATTTGCCTTACAGTTTATAGGGAACATACTCTATAAGGCAGATCTTTGGATGGGAAGATCTACTTTTTTAAAGATTTATTTATTTATTCGCTTGAAAGAGAGAGAGCATGAGCAAGAGGAGGGGCAGAGGGAGAGGAAGAGAGAGAATCTTAAGTAGACTCTGTACTGCAGAGTCCAGTGTAGGGCTTAATCTCATGACCCTGAGATCATGACCTGAGCTGAAACCAAGAGTTGAGAGCTTAACCAACTGAGTCATCCAGGCATCCATTGACGGGAAGGTCTAATCTATATCAGGTGATGGGAAGTTAAAAGAGCAAAAAGGATGATGAGGGCACCAAGAGTAGGGAAACCAAATGGAAAGCAGAAGAGTTTTGAATAGAGGATGGAGAATAAAGAAGAAAAGTCAAGGAGCATAGAAAGCCTGGCAGGGAATTCTGATTATCAACAGGGCTCAAAAGTAGGATTCCTAGTGAAAAATCAGCAAGGTTGTTATTACCTGCAATCAACACTATGTCAATGTATGTGCACAGGATGTGATATCCAGGTGCAACCACACTGTATCTTCTGGATATATGTTAAACTTAATAATGGAAAAAACGAGATTCCACTTGATTCTGGCAAGAAAGTTCAAGGAGTCCTGGAATAACAGAAGAATTATATCCACAGGGAAGAATTTAAGGAAAGTTGGAGAAAGAGAAAATGTTGAAGTCCAGTAGAAGCTAAATACCAGGATTGAACAATTACACTGGTTCAGTGGATAAGAGCATGCACATCTTGATCTCAGGATCATGAGTTTGAGCCCCATGTTGAGTATAGTGTTTACTTAAAAAAAAAAAAAAAACCTGTTCTTGTGATGAAATGGAGTGGGACATCCATAAATGACTTCTCAGTGGCTATACCCATATTGGGTATAAAGTTTACATTAAAAAAAAAAACTATTCTTGTGATGAAATGGAGTAAGACATCCATAAATGACTTCTCAGTGGCTATCCCCAATTCTCAGGGTAGAGCTGAGATCCCCTATTGTCTGATTGGGAAGTAGCAAGCATAGAGAAGCCTTCTCATAACCTGAACTTCACTCCGTACCATATATCTTCTTGTCATCGTGGTCTTAATAGCCGTCATGTTTATACATTTCCTCCTTAAAAATGTTATTACACTTCCCTTTCATTGCATAGGCTTGAGAAAGTGTACTCTCCTGCTTAATCTTTGGTTATGCTTCTGATTTCTAACACATGGGAAGGTAAGGAGCGGGTGGGGCATTCTTTTCAAAAATTGCAACCCTGGTCACATGTTTCTTCTTGGGCTCCATCTACATAGTAATTAACCAAACAATAGAAGTCAGTAAACTGGAAAACAGGATAACTTTAGCTGAATGTGAGGAAATCTAGGGAAAAAGAGTAAGCTTAGTTTAGCCTGAATCCAATTAGACTTGCCTCAGAGTTCAGGGGTTAAGCCTTTTGTGATTCCAGTCAGTCTCTCCCAACTTTCCAAGACTGAGGCTCTTCCTCTTTCAGCTCTCTCTGAGTCATCTTCTCCCTGACAATCTATGTCATTCTCTTTCCCCTTACTTGATTTTATTTTCCTTTCATTTCTTATCACTACCTTAAATTAAGTTATATATTTGGTTACTTATTATCTGTGACTTCATTAGATTGCTACCTCCATGCAGGGAGGAATTTGTCTTGTTCACTGCTCTATGTCGGGTACCCAAAATAGTACTTGGTAATGGCCAAGGTTTGATAACTCTTTGTTAAATGAAAAAAAAAATGCATCTAGTTGCCCTTTACTATGGTTTTGGAGAATCTTTTCTTATTTTTTGATTAATATGTCCTTTGATTTCAGATTTTAAAAAATACACATGCACACACAGTATAAAACATGTTTTTGGCTTTTCTTGTGTTCATCTCAGCACATCTTTTGTGCGATGTCTTCTTCCTTTTCTCCTTTCTATGACGAATTCACCTGAAAAAGATACTCTCTGCTCTCAAACTATTTCTAACTGATCTATCCCAGTTTAGATAATGCATGTCAGGATGTCAAAAATATTATTTAATGTTGTTCTTTTCTATTATATTTGAACATACAATCAACTACCTTGTGATCACTGAACTATGAATTGAGGCTAAAAGATGCCTCATTCTTCCTATGCCTAATGATAACCAACTTTATTTTGATTACATTTATGAGACTTATCTCTAAGAAAAACACAGATATCATTACTTTCCAGTTTTCCATTTTTGCTTTTTATTATTTTTCATTAAAACACCTTAAAGATAGTGCAGACAAAACTGAATTGTTAGATGGCAAGGGATGTTCTGTGATACTTGAAATCTTCATAGATGAGCAGATATATGAATTTGGCACTGTGAAAGTTTCACAATTAGGTATGTCAGCGTAGAACGTGCACAAGTTCCGGTGCTACAAAAGTCTAAAGTACACAAATCACAGATCACCTGTTCTCTGCAATTTGGAATTCAAACCCAGCTACCACTAACAAGGTGTATTTCCTAGAGTAAGGGCTTCCTCTGTACCATCAGCAGAGAAATGAAGACCCCAATAACAGCTACTCCCAGAGTTGTTGAAAAAATCAAATGATACAGTGCCTGTGAGATGCATATGATAAAGATGTTATTGCTATGAGAGAAAGAGCAAGGGACAAGGGAAGAGGACTATGTAATTTCCTGAGTCCTTAGGCACTGGAGGTGATCCATGTCCTTGGTTTGGTGAAGAAGTCAGGGAAGCTGGTCTTGCTGATAAAGAGGTACACAATCCCTTTGGCTTTGGTATTCACAACAATGGGATCATAACACTTTAATAAAGTGTTTCTTTGCCATATTTTTTCATAAAATTTTTGTAATATGCAAAAATACAAATAGTATGAGTGTATGCATATGTATAATTACCATTTCATAATTGTAAACAGGTCCTTGATTTATCATTTTGGTTTCAGTTACTATCTTTCTCTAGTAATCATGGCCAGGATTCCTTCTTCAATGATTTCCTCTTCTCCCATAACCAACTCAGGACCGTACATTTAGATTTTGAGTCTCCTGCTATCCATGGGCAGACTAAGGCCCTGAGAGAAGATGCTCTGAAGATCATTCTTAGGTGGGAGAATGAACCCCTATATACTGATGTTGTGCCCAAGATTGTGAATCCGAGAAACCACCAAGGAGCTGACACCGATGCAAGCACACGAGGGTTTATTTACAAGCTCGAGCTTGGGTCCAAGTATACCCGACAGAGCAGAGCAGGGACTTGGACCCCGAGGAGGTGGGTTTCAGCTTAGTTTTAAGGGCTGGTCTAGGGGACCTCCAGAAGGTGGGGAGGAGTTTTTCAAGTTCTGTTTACATTCTGATATGGGGCTTTCAAGGGCATTGAGCTCTGTTCTCATTCTAATAGGGGCTTCCTGCTCTTCGCTTGGCCTCTGTTCTTATCCTAATATGGGGCTTTCTAGGACGTTAAGCGGTAAGCTGTTTTATTCCTGTAACTGAAGTAATGTTTAAATTTTAGCTCTTATTCACAGGGGCTTGGGATGCCTGTCCCTGTGCTAACGCTGAACTTAAAGTGGAATGGCCTTAATTTTCTCGGCCTCCACACTGATACTCAGGTCCTGGAGAGTTCTATTTTATAAAAGAATTGTTTTTACTATGTCAGCCTCTCTCTGTTTGGGACTTGTTTTTCCCTCCAAGGTGACCAGAGATAAGGAGAACGCTTAGCTGTTTTTGGTTCAGCACTGCCTGTGTCTAAAGCAACTGATGCCCAACTCCTTGCCCTCACTTGTTCTTCTCCTCACCCCAGAGCCCAGATCCCAGGGCTGCTGGGGCACACTGAGCTTTGTGCGGAGGGAGGAGAGAGTAAGAGAGAGCAGTCAGGGTCCCCCAGGAAGCCCCTGTGGCTGATCTGACTCATCCCTGGAGCTCACTATTCCTGAACTTGATTATGGTGCTGGGATGTGTCCAAGTCCCCAGTGGAGTCAGTTGCCCTTTGGGAACCACTATCATGCTCCTAGTCAACCCTGCTGCAGCACACCATCAGTACTGAGAAGAACTGAAGGCTATTGGTTTCAGGTCTTCCACCAGTACCTAAAGAGCAGGAGGAAGGGGATACAAAGAGGGGCCTAGGTTGGATAGGGTGTTTCCATCCTGCATTGTGTTGTCTTTGTTTACTGTGGACTGCCTCAAAGATCCCAGGTTTGGAAACTGTGCCTGCAGGGAGTTTGAGAGAGACTTCTTGGTTCCATCAGCACATTACTCTTGCCTTGTTGTCTACTGGGTACCACCCACTCATCCTGAGTCCTGCATCTGAACCTGGGTGGTGGGATGGGATCTATCACTGGTAGTTTCTTTCATGCCTTCATAGCATTTGTCATGGTTTTTCATTTTATACTTATTTACTGTCTGTTTTTCCAACTTGTCTGTAAGGCATGAACTGTTTTGTTCACTACTGTATTCTTTGAACACCCATGGTATATGGCACTGTTAATCATATTTTTCTGAATGAATGAGTGAATGGATAAATGATTTGAGTTGCCTGTGTCCTATTGCTCACTATGCTATTGCTGATTTAGGTACAGCAATGAATCTCTTGACAGGACTCCACTCCCCGTATTGGTCTATTGTGTTATCTCTCTTGGGAAAGACCTAGGGGTCTTCTGTCCCACTTTACTCCTTCTGCCCTTCCCTAAGAGACCTAGGTTCAAGGAAATTTCTGTCTGGATTTCGTCTTGATGCATCTCTGTCTTCTTTTTGAGCCTTTAATTCTTGTTGCTCACTGCTCTGCTTGCCCCACTGTGCTGTTTACTCTGTCATCTGCCCTTACAAAAGCCTGTGGATAAGGGGATACTCCATTACTTTCTCTGCTTGCCTTTCTGTCCCATTCCTCACCTCTCCTCCTTCATTCACTTGAGAAGCTAGGCATATCTCAGAACACTGGTGACCAAACACTGCTACAAACAGTCATGGTGATGATACTGCTAACTCCAATGAATTCCCAATTATTAAAAACGAGAGTTATTCCAGGATGGGAAAGTTGTTTCAAAAGTCAAAAAGTGTAAGGATAATACAGTCAGAAGAATTGAGAGGGTTGATATGGTTAGACAATAAGATGCATAACAAGGGGACTTTCAAATGAGTTCCAAGTCTCTAGAGGGCTATTATACAGAGACAGGTGAGCTCTCTGCTAGTTGACACTGTACGGTGATCTGAACAATAGAACCTAGAGCACAAAGGATTTGGACTTGCCTTGGCCAGTCTACTTGTGATAGCTAAGGCTGCCCTTGGTCTGTTTTGATGGGGCACTGCATCGTCTCCTGATAGGAGGAGATGAGTTTTTCTCCACCAGTGGGACACAGGACCCCTGGACCTTAGAGAGGTTGTCTGAGGCAAGGGAGGAAGCAGAATGCTCCAAGGAGTACTATGGAGGCTGCCCTGAGGAAAATCTGCTCTGTGGAAGACCCAGATACAGTGGAAAGCTGGTTGGACATTCATGTTGAACTTTACCTGTTAATTTTTGCTTGTATTAACCAATCAGTTTTGATAAATCAAAACCTGAGATGTAAAATTATTCAATAAGTACATCAGGTTCTAAAACATACTCCTGTGGGCCTGTTCTGAGCTGTGGGCCAGATCACTGAGTTGGAATTCAAGTGGTAACCCAGAGTGTAGAAACAACATGAAGGGGATGAAAGTACATGATAGACATATAGGAGGGCACCAGACATGCAAGCTGAGGAGGGAGGCAAGATCTTGAATAGGAAGATAAAAGTCTAAGGTGAAATGTCTAATAGCCTGGAGAGAGTTTGGAAGAGGAAGGCAAAATGGGTTCAGTGGAGTGTGTAATAATGGGGGCTGTGCTGGAAGTCCATTTGCAAAGAATGTCAGCTAGCATGGGGTAGAGTAAAGCCTGCTGCACTGAATGGAATATTCCTGACCACAAAGTCATCCCTGAATCAAGTCTTTCACATCTGATTCTAGGACTTCAAGTGTTTTAGACTGTGGAACATCCGGATGCTATGTCACAGATGTCTGTCAGGTAAGAAATATACTGCTCTTCAGGTGATGGTGAATAAACCAGAATAGGCCCATGGGTTGAATTTATTATTCTTTTTCAGGCATTTATGACACCCACAGAATGTGATACATGTCAAGATGGGGCCACATAGGGAGAGATCACAATCAGGGAAGTGGTAGTGGAGGAGCAGCAGCCTCCTAGGGACCTGACCTCCCCGCTTCCCCCTTCCCTTAAAAGAGAAGGAGGATTGGGATCCCTGGGTGGCGCAGCGGTTTAGCGCCTGCCTTTGGCCCAGGGCGTGATCCTGGAGACCCAGGATCGAATCCCGCGTCAGGCTCCCTGCATGGAGCCTGCTTCTCCCTCTGCCTCTCTCTCTCTCTCTCTCTCTCTCTCTCTCTCTCTGACTATCATGAATAAATAAATAAAATCTTTAAAAAAAATAAATAAAAGAGAAGGAGGATTGAGGGCTGAACCTCTAACTGGTCCTGCAGTGTTAGAGACCCAGATTAGATCCTTTCTGCAAGAAAAGGGACACCCTCCCTGCTTCTTTCTCATGGCTGGTAATCAACAGCAGATCATGGAAATTTACTCTTTAATACATTTCTTAATTTGCCATTTACTCAATACTTTCTCTATTTGCAGACCTACACAATAGGCTTTGGATCCTGTGTCCAGAAATTGATATGGTGTTTGAGAATTTTGAAGATTCCGTATATTTGGCATTGCAGTCACTCTAAACAAATAGGTATTGGAGTTAGAAAATCTTGGGTTCAAATCCACATGTACATTTATGAATGGTATGACTCGGGATTGAGATCTTTAAACATCCTGAGCCTCAGTTTTTATTACCTGTGATGTGGAGGCAGTCACTGTCTCACAGCTTTGTCTCGGCACAGAAACCAGTGCGTGGTGGCACTCAGCGCATGAGGTCTCCCCATTCACCACTCCATAACCACAAGGCTGTATCAAAACTGTTTTGACAACTGAAATTTCTTTTTTTTTAAGATTTTATTTATTTATTCATGAGAGACACACACACAGAGAGAGAGAGAGAGAGAGAGAGAGAGAGAGACAGGCAGAGGGAGAAGCAGGCTCCATGCAGGGAGCCCGATGCGGGACTCGATCCAGGGTCTCCATGATCACACCCCGGGCTGCAGGCGATGCCAAACTGCTGCACCACCGGGGCTGCCCGACAACTGAAATTTCTTTTCTAATTTTGTGTTGAACTAATTAGACAGCTAAACCTGATCTGAACTTACTAATGTGAGGCTATTTATAGCCTCTATCTGTTCCATTAAATGTAAATATTCATGTAATTTGCTGCAGAAATAGTACTGTATTTGATTAGATGGTACTGCCCAGGCCCTCTGGGATTGGATTCTGAAACACACCTGGTTTCATCTTCCCTTTCTGATAAGAAATTTTCAGGTCATGATTGCCTCATTACTTTGTTAAAGCCCATAAGGCACACAGACAAATAATCATTTAAAGAACACGTGTTTCCATTTGGCAAACTTTTCTTCTCAGGACTAGGAATGAAAACTTAATAGATATACTTATTCATTTGTTTAACATTTACTAAGTACTTACATTGTGTAGGATGTTGCTAGGTATTGTGAGGGCTATAAAGATGGAAAGAGAGCCCTGCCACTAAAAAATAAATGTTTGAAATAAGGCTGGTATAAGAATAACTATAATGCAAGGCAGATATATAACTTTCCCAGTTGGGAATTCTAGGAAAAATGAGTTCACATCAGAATGGGGAATGAAGCTTCCTAAAGGAGAGACATTTGAGACAGTCCCTGAGGAGGTAGGTAAGAATTTGTCAGGCAAAGAAGGCAGGACAAGGTATTCTATGCATAGAGAACAATAAGGAAAAGTTTATGAAAACATGGTGGAATTAACATTTGGAGAATGGAAGTGGTCCAGCCTGGTGATTGCCCAAAGTGTGTGGTATGAAAGAGGTGAGGGTAAGGCTGGAGGGGTAGGTGGGTAAAGCTGTGCAAGACTGTCATTGCTAGTGGGAGTATGTGCTTGATTTAGCAGACAAGAGAAGGAATAGATGTTGCTGTTGGTTTTTAAAATTGTTTTTTTTTTCTCATCACTGAAGAAATATACATTTAAAGGAAAAGAATTCGGAAAACAAGATAAAGATATAGATATACATTGAATTGGCTATAACCCAAGATAGACACTGTTAATAATTTAAAATACATCCTTCTAGCCTTTTTCTGTATGGAGGTAGATGGCTAGCTAGTTTGATTAATCGATTTTGAGAGTAATGTATAAATGAAATCACTTTGTCTCAGATTATTGAAAAAAGAGCCTGTGGACATAATATTTTAGAAACATAAACATAACAGTAGTGTATGTATAGGTTAAATATAGAGAAAACTACAAATAAGAAAGTCATTAAGAATGCTGTTGCAGGGGTGCCTGAGTGGGTCAGTAGGTTAAGCTTCTGACCCTTGATTTCAGGCTAGGTCATGATCTCAGGGTTGTGAGATCAAGCTCCACATCAGGCCCTGTGTTGAGTGTGGAGCTTGCTTAAGATTGTCTCTCTCCCTCTGTACCTCCTCCCTAAAAAAGAATGTGGTTACAATGATTAAGAGAAAACAAATTCTTGAACTTGGGGGCTATGGAAAAAAAGAAAGAGGGCTGGGTTAAAAATATTTCTAAGGATGGTGGTTCAAGTGTTTTAGAAGAAGGAGGGAAAAACCCAGAGATCCCTTCCAGATGACAAGCCTGGATGACTGGGGATTGGGGAACCAACGACCATGATGTTGGTTTTGGGAGAGGGGAGGATTACATGTATATTTTTACACGCGGTGAGTACATTGTGGTGGTCAGCAGGCAATCAGAGACGTGGGTTGAGAACAAGAATGCAGATTAGAGATTTATTTACATTTTCAAGATTGCTCTAGTTAGGGAAGAAGCGAGCTTTCTGGAGGAGAGAATAGATAAAAGAAGAAGAAAAAAGACCAGGAGCCAGACAAGGAAAAGTCAGAACTGTTGGAGAACTTGGACTGGCCGGTCCTTGTAGTAAAGGGTGGAAGCAATTTCAAAAATGGGTTATTTGTAGCCTAAAATGTCACAGAGACCACAAAGAAGATGAGACTGAACACAAAAGATGAAGAGAAGTAATGGATGAGGTACCTAGCACAATTCTGGGCTCCTGGAAAGAACTCAGCTAACAGCAAGTATTATTTTTTTTTTTTTAACAGCAAGTATTATTAACGATGGAATGATCATTAAACATGGGAGCTAGAAAATGTTTACCAAACCCACCAAATATCTTATACAGAGTTGGAGCTTAACAAATGCACTGAATAGAATGATGAGCAATGGAATACAATAGAGAATGAATTAGAAGTGTTGATAACGTGGAAGTGTCCAACTCTTAGACCTGTCAATCAGAACCTGTCAGTTCTTGCCCTTTGGGAATACACCAGTTAGTACTCTTGGGGAGCCAGGCCAGCCATCAGGGAGCATAGTCAAGACAGGGATTGATGGAATATTCCCACTAAGATTTCCTGGCTTCTCACAGGTAGAATAGAGAACTGGCATCGAGTGTAATGAGTAACTTCAGTATCGTCAGGGAATTTGTGCTGTTGGGATTTTCACATCTCCATGAGTTCCAGATCCTCCTCTTTGCATTCATCCTATTGATATATGTGCTGACTGTGCTGGGGAACCTGGCCATTATCACCCTCACATGCCTTGACACCCGCCTCCACTCACCCATGTACTTCTTCCTCTGCAACTTCTCCCTCATGGAGATGCTGGTCACCTCCACTGTGGTTCCTAGGATGCTGGCAGACCTACTATCTACTCATAAGACCATTTCCCTGGCCAAGTGCCTGACCCAGTCTTTCTTTTACTTCTCTTTGGGTTCCACCAACTTCTTGATTCTTACAGTCATGGCCTTCGATCGCTACGTGGCTATCTGCCGCCCTCTGCACTACCCAACCATCATGAATGGTCCAGTGTGTGTGAAGCTGGTGGCGGTCTGCTGGGTGGTTGGCTTCGTCTCCATCATCTCCCCCACCCTGCAGAAAACACAACTCTGGTTCTGCGGCCCTAATATCATCGACCATTACTTTTGCGACTCTGCCCCACTTCTCAAGCTTTCCTGCTCTGATACCCACCACATTGAACGCATGGACTTCTTCTTGTCTTTTCTCTTTGTGCTGGCCACCATGATGCTGATCATAGTGTCCTATGTCCTCATTGTGGCTGCAGTGCTGCGAATCCCCTCCTTCTCTGGGCGCCAGAAGGCCTTCTCCACCTGTGCCTCCCACCTCACTGTGGTGGTTCGGGGCTATGGCAGCACCATATTCATCTATGTGAGGCCAGGCAAGGGCCACTGCACACACCTCAACAAGGTGGTGGCTCTGATGACTGCAGTGGTGACCCCTTTCCTCAATCCCTTCATCTTCACCTTCCGGAATGAGAAGTTCAAGGAGGTCATTGAAGATATGACCAAAAGACTCCGCTTCAGAGATGCAGCAGCTCACAGATGAGAAGACCCAGGACCAGTCAAGTCACAGGAGTAAGGACCCTCCACTGCAGGTGGGCATCCAGATGCCCACACTGGAGTGCCTCAGTTTCTCCCTGTTCTTTCACCCCCACAGAAGTCTGCTCACTCACTACAAAGAGCTAATGAGCTCACATCATCTGAATGTTTCAAAGGCGAGATTCTGTGAGCCTGAGAAAGGCAAGTATCTGTCAACCTTAGACAAGGAATAGATGATTTTGAAGGAGCTATGGAGTGAAAACAGTATGGTAATATCAACTAAAGAGATCATCCAAATAAAACTCAGTCCACGGCCTGGTACACAGTAAAAACTCAGTAAATGTTTCCATTATTGTAAAAATGTGCTATTAAAATCTCTCCTTCCCAGTCTGGCTGTTTAGTTTTGTTTATGTTCTTTTTTTTTTAAGATTTTATTTATTTATTCATGAGAGAGAGAGAGAGAGAGAGAGAGAGAGAGAGAGAGAGAGAGAGAGGCAGAGACACAGGCAGAGGGAGAAGCAGGCTCCATGCAGGGAGCCCGATGTGGGACTTGATCCTGGGTCTCCAGGATCACACTCTGGGCTGAAGGCGGCGCTAAACCGCTGAGCCACCCAGGTGCCCCTTTGTTTATGTTCTTGTCTGTAACTTTTTTGGAGATGTATTTCTTTCTCATGCTGGCTTCAGAATCTACAATAGGGTTATGAAAGTGGGAGGTTCTTTGAGAAGAGCCAAAAGGGCTGGGATCCCTCAAATAGAAGAAATTTTGGGCCTCGCATTGGGACCCCTTCTCTGGGATTGCTCCTGAAGTAGAAGCACTACTTACACACAAGCTGCCCACTTCTCCTGTCCAGCCCCTCAAAATTTCTTGCCTTTAAACAGAAATGACTCCTGGGGGCCACTTTCTCAGCCCCTTACACAGAGAGGCTATGAAAGCCCGAGGCCTAGACTCTCCTCATGCATTCAAGAAAGAAAGGAAAGCTAGATCATTGTTCCCAGACTGGCTGCCTTCCCCTTCACAAGCACTACTACCACTCTTCTCCTATAGAATCTTAAAGGATCCATTTCCCAGAGGAAGGGCCCTCTGAGGTTGGCTTTCCTGGAAGCAGCCTGAGGTTACCAGGGGCCCTGGTGGTAAAGCAAAGACAGTAGAAGCCAGCTAATAAGGAAGAAACAGACTGGAGTTGTGGAGGGAAGGCTTTCCCTGGCAATCTAGGAATGGTTAGGAAGTCAGGGGGAGATGGTGGGAGTGGGAGTAGCTCTAGTATCTGATTTCTTTTACCAGCTTGAATTTGGACTGGGCTGGGATTTGCAGAACAGGACAAAGAGTAAATGCAAACTTCTTACTTCTGAAGCTAGCTCTGCCCACAGGACATCTAGAGGAGAGGTCCTGGTCCTTATGTGCAGTGTGGATAGGCCACCCCATAGAGCCACAGCTGTGAAGAAAGGAATGGGGAGAGGGAAACATCCAGGGTGCACCACCCATGAGATCTGGTTATGATCAGGGAGTTTGACCTCCAATTATGCCTTTTTTTTTTTTTAAGCTACCGTTGGACACATTCTCATCTGTGGGCCTTTCCACAAAGGGGCAGATACTTTTAATTCTGCCAAAAGGCCGGCAGGGAAAACAGTTTTCATCCTGAGAACTTTCTCTCCTCCACCTCTCAAGGGACTAATTACTTACTCTCCTCACAAACTTTGTGAGAAACTAAAGAACTAAATGGGAAGCAATTATCTCCTTCTGATATGCAAACACTTTCCTTCAGCTTCTCCTTCTAAAATAATCAGCACATAAATCCACTCAGATTTTCCTCCTGAGAATCTCCTTCCTGCTGCTACTCTCATTTCTGCACATTCTCTTAAAAAATTAAAAATAATCAGCCTTCTGCAGCCGTCTATTGCCTCTTTTTCATAGCATTGTCTTAGCAATGAGATCTCTGGTCAGATTGGGAAGACATAGTTAGCTCAGGCCTCACGGTAATCACCCCATCCCACGGCATCCCACAGGCATGACATTCTCCATAAACTTGCCTGTGGTCCCCAGCTCCTCCAAGTGTGATCCTTGGCATAGCTTTGACATTTCCAGGAGTACAGAATGTAGGATCTCGGGCCCCACCCTGGACCTGCTGCATCAGAATCTGCATTTTAACAGAACACCTGGGTGATTCACATTCACACTGATATTTGAGGAGCACTGATGGTCTGTTGGTGGACATTTCAGCAGGAAATTGTATAAAAAAGCCCTTGGTCTACACTGTGAAGACCACTTGATGAGCCACCCTTCCTTGAGGACTTTCACCCCAGGGCCTATTTTTTGGAGATAGTAACCAGGATTTAGGCCCCAAGATTTTCATCCTTGTATGACTTTAAACTTCTGGAGAGACTTAGGCCAATGGTCCAGTCTCTGCTTTTCTGTTAGAATCCTGTGTGGACATAACCTGGAGATGTTTTGGTTCCATACATTTGTCTTAATGTGACAGGGACCCTCGGTGTGCACAATGTCAAATGAGACTCCTGAATAAGACATAATCCAGAAAATACTGATGGTAAGCCTTTCCATCTTCCTGGAAGGAATCCGAGGACACCAGTTCTAAGTCAAAGTGGATGTAGTTAAGTCTCCCCAGGTTTAGAATCATGATGTGATGAAATCATTGGCTTTTGGAAATGCAAGGGAGTGCACAGGCCACCCAGGCACACCTCCTCTGGATGCAGGCATCCCCTCTGTAGCACACTTCTCAGGTCAGCAGGGAGGCCTGCTGGGAAACAAGTCTAGGGATGGTGCACTCCCAGCTGTGAGGTGGCCCCTTTCTTTGCTGCGGTGGTCTGGAATTTTATTGCTTGTAGTTTTGAACATGAACTAAGTAAGTTCAAAAAGAGCTTAGGAAAAAAAGAGCTTAGGAAAAGTTCTGTTAAAGGATAATTCCATGACATTTGCTTTCATAGGACTTGGCACGTATCTGACTCAAGGGAAGAAGAATGACAAGAGATGCTGGTTGAATGGAAAACAGTATCGAAGGGAACACCCAGAGGCAGAACGCTACAGTGATGCTCTGGAGCCCTCTTGAGAACTGACTGTTAAGTTTCCAGGAATGTAACATAACATTATGAAAAATTAAATGGTAGAAACTTATAATCAAACAGATTATGTTAAAAAAAAGAATAAAAATTCAAAACTCCTAATTATTTCATTATATTTTACTTTTATTATCTATGCTACTGAAGTTGTTTGTGTCATGTTAGTACTTTGAAACTGGATTAGATGGGGTGAAAGTGACACCAGGGCAATAGGCCAGTGCTGGACAACAGTAGAGTCTCCAAGTAGAGATGGGGTTAAACGTCTACCAGCGGACCACTGGACCATTACCTCCTTTCTTCAGTATCAATGAGGCATTGTTGCAAGGAACAGACTTTACATTAAGAAATTGAAAGCTTAATGAATTGGTGAACTAGATTGATGTGAACATGGTTCTCTATAGACAACATCGAAATTTTTCTGACTTGGCCTTACAGGGTTTTACAACTTACCAAACTTCCAAAATTCTATGTATGCAGGGGCTTCACACTACCTACTGACCCCTGCAGGACCCAAGCCTGACTTTTATTTGAAAAGTGATTTAATTCCCTTATCTTCCCTCATCAAAACTTCCATACTCTTAATTTCTTGCTCCTTGTCCTGCCAAGTGGAAGAAATAAATGTGCATTTTGGCTTCCACTGGAATTTATATTTATGGCAACTGCTTCTTATGTTAGCCATTCGGAACCCGCTATTTCTAATAGTTGCTTACTAAAACACAATATCTCTGGGGCTGAAATGTCAGACAAATGGAGGGTTCCTTGGGGTAGGGCAGGCATTGTCATGGAATCTTGCCACTGTTTCTACCTATATTTAAATCAGTTCTAGGTGTTACAAACAATCTTGTCCTCCTACCCCCCCCTGCAATTATGTCCCATTGAAAGCTAAGTGGAGTGGGAAGGCTGCTGCCTTCTATCAAATGAATTTACTGGAATTATGTAGACAAACAACGAAATCAATGTTTCCCATCTCCTGAGTAACATGGTATTAAAAGTGTCCCCCTGCTTTTTGAAAGTTTTCATTGCACCACTTCGCCTTAACAAAAGACCTACATTAGTGCCTGTTTTCACTAACCTAAAGAAACTGTAAGAGGATTTTCACTTCTATGAGAAAAGGTAAAACGTGAAACTGGTGTTCAGCATTTGTTTTGCAGCAAGCTGCTGCAGGGGTAGTGCACACCCCAAGCAATGAGCGTGGCACCACCAAGCTCCTCGCCAGGAACCACACTTGGCAGCTCAGCATCAAGCTGCCAAAGACTTGAACTGAGTGAGCATCTGTGCTTTATCTCAATTTATTTTGTGCATCTGTTAGCAAGATGTGTCCTAAGATATCAGAAAAGCCTAAAAGATTATTTTTTGCATCTGGGAATGCTTAAAACATTTTCCATACAAATTAATGGTAATTGTTTCTTTGCTTTATGCCAGTTAAACTTAAGAAAGTTTTCATAGGAATGCTCTACATTTGGATAGCAAGCAAGTGGGGGTGGGGAGAACCTATGTAGCAAAGGAAGTGTGAATCTGCCAGGCAATTAACATTATGTATGGACTGAATAAAAATTTTTCTTGCATGTACAAGCATGATTTGGTATCTTTCAAATGTTTGTGATACTATTACGATAAATGAAACACAAATCTTTAAAAGTGACACTGAAGCTATAGTTGCTTTCTGACAGTATGTTTCTTTTTTTCTTTTTAAAGATTTTATTTATCCATTCATGACAGACACAGAGAGAGAGAGAGAGGCAGAGACACAGGGGGAGGGAGAGGGAGAGGCTGCATATAGGAAGCCTGATGTGGGACTCGATCCCGGGTCTCCAGGATCACACCCTGGGCCGAAGGCAGGCGCCAAACTGCTGGGTCACTGGGGCTGCCCACTATGTTTCTTTCAAGTGAAGGATATTAAACAAACAACTATTGTTATGAAGCAGTTACTAAAATTACTGCAATTACAAGTGTATACATTGGATGGGAACTGGATGGATTTACAGTGAATAAGAGGCTAGAGGAGTCTACATGGAATGGCTTCAGATCCTGGAGATTCCAACTTTTAGTTAATCCAACTTTTATCAGACTGGAAGAATTTCTGAAGATGGAGAGATGGAAAAGTTTGAAGAACCAGATTCTACTACTGTTAGTTCTGCCATGATTTTGATCAATTCTTTTTTTCCTCAACTAGATTTCCCCTATTCCTTAGTGACTCAGAACTACCGAGCTGCAGCCCAAGAATTATGAACCCCTCTGGGCTCTCATGGCACTTGTTAAAAGTAAGAGAATCCTTTATCAAGATATGTTAAAATTCATTATGGTTTTTCTTCTGTCTCACAGATGGAGATATCTTTGAAGTTAGAATTCACATTTCTTTGATCTTGAATGGCCAGTGGTAAGCAGAGTATATTGTTCATGGTGAGTGATCAGTGAATCTTTATTTAACTGAATTATGATGAGGGTAAAATCAAGTAGAAAACACATATAAAGTGGTTTGGAAAGTGTGAATAATATGTATATGTATATGTATATATGAGTAAATTATTATCAGTAAAATTATTTTTACTTTTTTCATCCTCCTTCCATTTATTCTGCAAATATTTTCTCTTTGGGGGTGGTGAGCAGAGGATAATTAGAGAAAATAAATCAATCAGAGCAACAGCAGCAGCAAGTCAGAGGAAGGGACACCTTTTTTAGGGGAAAGACATTAGCCTGAGATGATACCGAAAATACACAGTAAGAACCAACTACGGGAGCCATGGTTCCAGAGCTAGACACTCTGTATCCACCACATGAGCCCACAATTCCCTGCCTTGTTTATTTCCACATAGTAGACTTGTAAAAATCTTGACATTTTTGGTAAATTATAGTTTTTCCTCTTAAAATAAGTGGAGCTAGGAGTACTCTCATCGTAGTTTTCTGGGAAATGTAGTTTGGTAAATTAAAGTGTATTTGCAGAGACAATTTGGCAGAATATATATTTTTTAATATAAAAATATAAAATATATTTTTTAAGTAGGCTCCACGCCCAGAATGGAGCCTAACATGGGGCTTGGACTCACAACTCCAAGATCCAGATCTGAGCTGAGATTTTTTTTTTTTAATTATTGAACAGAACTCTATTTAGAAGAATTGAAGCACATAATATGAGAAACCAGACATTTGGAGTAAGGTCAGAGCCCATTCAACAGAAATTCAGCACTGTTGGGGTCCCATTTTTTTTAATAATAAATTTATTTTTATTGGTGTTCAATTTGTCAACATACAGAATAACACCCAGCGCTCATCCCGTCAAGTGCCCACCTCAGTGCCCGTCACCCAGTCACCCCAACCCCCCGCCCACCTCCCCTTCCACCACCCCTAGTTCGTTTCCCAGAGTTAGGAGTCTTTCATGTTCTGTCTCCCTTTCTGATATTTCCCACTCATTTTTTCTCCTTTCCCCTTTATTCTCTTTCACTATTTTTTATATTCCCCCAAAGAATGAGACCATAGAATGTTTGTCCTTCTTCAATTGACTTATTTCACTCAGCATAATACCCTCCAGTTCCGTCCACGTCGAAGCAAATGGTGGGTATTTGTCGTTTCTAATGGCTGAGTAATATTCCATTGTATACATAAACCACATCTTCTTTATCCATTCGTCTTTCGATGGACACCGAGGCTCTTTTCCACAGTTTGGCTGTTGTGGACATTGCTGATAGAAACATCGGGGTGCAGGTGTCCCGGCATTGAGCTGAGATTAAGAGTCAGACACTTAACAGACTGAGCCACACAGGTGCCCCCTGTCAGAATATTTTAATCTGGGGCTGTTTTAGAAAATCCAGGATAGGCGAAAGCTAAGAAAAAAACCATGAGTTGGGCAGCCCGGTTGGCTCAGGGGTTTAGCACCTCATTCAGCCCAGGGTGTGATCCTGGAGATCTGGGATGGAGTCCCACGTCCGGCTCCCTGCATGGAGCCTGCTTCTCCTTCTGCCTGTGTCTCTGCCTCTCTCTCTCTGTCTCTCATGAATAAATAAATAAAATCTTAGCAAACAAAGCCATGAGTCTGGGGTCAAAGTAACAAAGAGGGTTTTTTTTTTTTTTTTAGATTTGTTTGAGGGAGGGGAAGAGAGAGAGATAGAGAGAAATATGTCAGTGGGGAGGACCAGAAAGAACCTTGAAGCAGACTCCCTGCTAAGTGTGGAGCCCAAGATAGGGCTCAATCTCATGAACCATGAGATTGTGACCTAAACTAAAACCTAAAGTCAGCTGCTCAACTGACTAAGATACCCAGGTGCCCCAACTGGAGGGCTTTTAAAATTGCAGATTATAGTTAGGAACGAAGGGCAGTGGAGCTGAGGTTTCATCCCAAAGCTTTCAGGAATTTAACACACACACACACACACACACACACACTCTCTCTCTCTCTCCCCTGGGCTGGATAATATGTCTTGATCAGGGAATACTTCCTGCTGTTCTTCAATGGAAAACTCATGTATTTTCTGGTACTGAAAGTCTTACTTCTGGATCCCCAGGATCTGGGCTATTTTTAGAGTTCTTATAGCTGCCATTGGGTGTGGGGAGCACTTCCATGGTGGCCTGTGAGAGCCAGACACTGAGCACTGAATATTCCCTGTAGTTATCACACAGAAGCACAGAGGAAACAGCCTGAAGAGATTCAGCAGTGGTCTTCCCACCCAGCCTCGTGTTTTGCCTCCTATCCTCATAGACCTGCTGGACAGAAGTTGACCAGTTTCCTCAGGCTCATCATAGTCCCTTGTGGAGGCCTTTAAGCCTCTGCATCTGCCCCTGTAGCACTGCCTTGACTGTCTCATTGCGGAAGGTAAGGATAAAGGGATTGAGAAAGGGAGTGAGGACCGATGTCACCAAGGCTACAGTCTTGTTGACTTCCACAGAATGTGCTTTGCCAGGCCTGACATAAAGGAAGATGGTGCTGCTGTAGCCAATGAAGACAAGGGTGAGATGTGACCCACACGTAGAGAAAGCCTTATGGCGGCCACTAGCAGACGGGATCCTCAGCACAGTGGTCACAATATAACCATAGGAGATGAGGGTCACGAGGAAGGAACTGAGGACAAAGGCCAAGGCCATCACAAAGTCCCAGAATTCTAGCAGCCTGGTGTCTGAGCAGGACAGCTGCAGCAGAGGTGCATTGTCACAGAAGAAGTGGTTAATGATGTTGTTATGGCAATAATTGAGATAAGCCCGGGAGAGGACAGTGGGCACCATGGCCAGGAAAGGAGCTGCCCAGGCAACCCCTGCCAGCCGGACACACACAGCCCAGCTCATCAAAGTGCCATAGCGCAGTGGGTGGCAGATGGCCATAAAGCGGTCAAGGGCCATGTCTGACAGGATGAGGAAGGAGGTGGAACCCAGGGAAAAGTAGAAGTAGAACTGGACCATGCAGCCATTGAAGGAAATGACTTTGTGGGAGGTCAGCAGGTCTGAGAGCATCTTAGGCACTGCTGTCATGGTTACCAAGATCTCCAGCAGTGAAAAGTTACCCAGAAAGAAGTACATGGGCGTATGTAGGTGGGTGTTTGCTATGACCATGACTATGATCACTGTGTTTCCCACGAAGGCAAGAAGATAAAGCATGAGTAAGGGTCCATACAGCAGAACCTGAAGCTTGCCAAAGGAGGAGAAGCCCAAGAGGACAAATTCAGAAGGGTGGCTCAGATTTGCCATGATCCAGGAGCTGGGTAGCTGCATAGAAAGGAAACAAGAGACAGAGATAGTAAGACAGAGAGAAAGGTGTCATTGACCATAAAACAGAGAGAGAACAGGGAGAGCAAGACAAAGTCAGTGGTTAGTAATAGAAAGAGAGATGGCTACATGGAAACATGAGAGAATCAGAGACTTAGGGGGTCTTAAAACATGGAAAGCCATTAATAAGGAGAGAGACAGAAAGGAGTGGATTAAGGAAGACAATAAAGTGGTGGACATCAACATTTTAGGAGAAGGAAAGAAGGAAACAAAAGAGGAACACAGAATTAAAAGAGGAAGACCAAATGTGTGAGAAGGAGAAACAGAAAAAGATAAGGAAGGGAGGAAACATGGAAAGAGAGAATTCTTGTAAGTCACCCTGAAACCCTGGAGCATAGGTTGGTGCTGGAGGTGTCTGTGTCATGACTCAGAGACTATGCACCAAGATTCCTTTTGGAGGGTCTCCTCAAGTCTTTCTGGGCTGTCTCTCTATTGAAAAGCCTCATTCGTTCACATTTCTCTAGCTATGATCATGAAATTAGTGGAAAGTCAGAGTTTTGAATTAATAAATTAGCTTTCTTGGGGGGAGGGCTCTAGTATGTGCTTGCCAAGATGAAGAGTTGAAAAGATACAACAGGGTCATGGAGATAAGCCTCAGAACCAGGTGACTATCTTACCAGTGGCTAGAAAATCATTGGCATCTTGGGCAGCCCAGGTGGCTCAGCGGTTTAGCGCCGCCTTCAGCCCGGGGCGTGATCCTGGAGACCCGGGATCGAGTCCCACGTCAGACTCCCTGCGTGGAGCCTGCTTCTCCCTCTGCCTGTTTCTGCCTCTCTCTCTCTCCTCTCTGTGTTTCTCGTGAATAAATAAAAATAAAATCTTTTTTAAAAAAGAAAATCATTAGCATCCTACCTCATGGTGTCGCTTTGCTCCTGCAGCATCTCCCCTCCCCTCCTGACTCCATCATTCTTACATGGTGGTTTGGGGCACAAGCTATGACTTGTGTTTGAATTCTGAGCTGAAACTTATGTGTGGAACATAAACCTGCTCTTTATAACATGTTCTCTGAACTTCATTTTACTCAGCTATAAAATGAAGACCAATGATAGTACTGGCTTCGAGGGCTATTGCAAAGATTAAATGGGTCAACTACCTAGTAAGTGACTGGCACATACCAAGTGCTCCACAAACCACTGTTGTCATTGTTATTGTTATTGTATGACCTCACATTTTTCTGGCCCATCATCTCTCCACACTTCTTTAGGGCCAACATGTGGAGTGTGTAAATGTGTGTGTTTATGTGTATGTACATATTTCCACAACTTTAGGCTCCCTTAGAATTTAAGTTCAAGTTCGCTAAAAGGATGCTTTAAAAAACTTCTGATTAAGTTTATTTAATAAACACTATATGCAAACTGTCAGAAGTGGAACGAGCAAAGCTGTATATAGTTATACTCTGGCCCTACAAAAGTTTCGCCTGATGCTGTGACTTGGCCACTAGCAATGACATTCCAATTTAAAGAAGAGGCTTTGTCCCTCCGTTAGCTTCCATCCATTCTACTGATAAAGCCTAACAGTAGGTCTACAATGTATATCCAGCACTGATAAATTCAGACCCTATCTTATGCCTGTGCTGCACAGGAGCACATATGCAAGCCACTCACTTTAGCCTCTAAGTGTCTTACTGAGCTGCTCACATTAAGAAATTCATGTCTAGGATTTCTGTCTAATCAGGTCACTCCACCTAACTGGTTCACCGAGATATGTGGCTCGCTGCTCTTGGGTACTGTTTTACAGTTGGCAGGAGTGGAAAGGGACTTCTGTACAGCTGGAATGGCACTGCTAGGTGAGTGGCTCTACAAGCTACAATATCTCCAACCCTATGCTAATTTCCTAAATTAAAGGCTTACCCTGTGTCACCACAAAGCCCACGGCAGCAACATTGGTGAGAGGCAGGAACATGGAAAGGAAGTTCTTCTGGAGACCAGAGGGGAAAGGTGCTGTCTTTGCCCCTTTTCTCTCAAGGATGAGTGTTCTTGGTTCTCTCTACGCATCATGTCTCCAAGTTCCTAGATTCTTGATGTATTTAGAGGTGAGCTTATACTGGCTGGGAAACAGACTCCAGCAGGGTGTTCTTCAGGGGAATGATGAGAAAACAAAAAGTCCTCTGGGGATTATAAGCCACTGGTGTTATTCCTTAGAATAATGAGAAGTCTTGTGTTTTAAGGAAGTAACATTTGAGATAAAGATCTGATGAAGAAAGAGATAGAGACCTAGATACACCTAAGCAGCTGATGGCTTAAGTTGATTCCATGGCGGTGCCTGCTCTCTGACCCTTCCTGGACTGGAATTATGGCAGACTGGGTAGGCAGTCAGGGTTAGACAGATTTTTCATTTGGAGATTTTTCTCTCCCTCGCAGATCCAGGATTTTGAAATCAGGCGAAGTAGGAAATGTAAACACTAGATCACATGGCCCTCTTGTTGGAATTCTCTAGTGTCATTTGCAGAAGATGGAGAATCAACACAGTAAGATTAAGAAGAGATACCTTCCTCTTGGAGACAGAGGCCCTGATAGAAACATGTTGGGAACTGGGCAGCCTGAAGGGCCTGTCTCTAGCTTTTATGAGAAGATGTACACCTTCGGTATGAAGGTGAATGCAATATGATAGATGATCAAGCTCCCCAGTTAACTCTGAGTGACAATCCTTCGCCTCAGAGAAGTTCAGGCTTTGTGGATGTCACTTAGCCCCACCCACAGACAAGTAGTAACAAAGAGACATGAAGCAAAAATCTTCCCATGAAGATGATGCAAATGGGTCCCAAATGTTTAAGACCCAAAGGGCTGGACAGAGTTGGCCTGACAATCTTTCTGTAGGACCTGAGTCTGCAACTGAGTTTTCAGGACAGAGCTTTGATTGCAACGAAAATTTTAGATTATTCTGGACAGAAATAGGATATGATGATAGGAAGGAGCATTTTGTTCCTCCTTCAACACTAGTATATACTATTAAAATCAATTGAAGATACATGTTTGAGTCTGCCTGAATTCTCTGTTCCATTTCATTGGTGTATATGTCCACTGATCTACATGATATTATGTCGATAACACACTCTCAATTATTGTAGCTTTATAGTAAGTCTTTGAATAAGGTTTGTGAGGCTCCAAGCTTTCTTCTTTTTAAAAAATCATTTGTCTATTCTAATCCTTTATATTTGCATATAAATCTTAGAGTCAGTTTTTCAATGTTAAAAAAAGAGGCTCCTATGAATTTGAAATTTTGTTGAATCTTTAGACTAAGAAAGAATTGGCTTTCTAACAAAATTGGGCCTTCTGATTCATGAAAACAGAAAATTTTTTCATTTATTTAGGTCTTCTTTAATTTCTCTCAGTAATGCTATATGGCTTTAATTCTTGCACATAGTTTGTAAAATATATCCCTTAGTTTTTCAGTATAACAGATTTTTGTATGTTTAGCTTTTGTCCTGTGACCTTGATAATCACTTACTAGTTCTAGTACTTTTTTGTGGACTTCTTTTTTTTCTTTTAAGATTTTATTGGGATCCCTGGGTGGCGCAGTGGTTTGGCGCCTGCCTTTGGCCCAGGGCGCGATCCTGGAGACCCGGGATCGAATCCCATGTCGGGCTCCCTGCATGGAGCCTGTGTCTCTGCCTGTCTCTCTCTCTCTTTCTCTCTGTGACTATCATGAATAAATAAATAAAATCTTTAAAAAATATTTTATTTATTTATTCATGAGAGACACAGAAGGGGAGGCAGTGTTAGAGGGAGAAGCAGGCTCCCCATGGGGAGCCGAATGCAAGACTCCATCCCAGGACCCCAGGATCATGACCTGAGCCAAAGGCAGATAGTCAACCACTGAGCCACTCAGGCTCCTCCTCTTTGTGGACTTCTTAGGATTTTTTTACAGATAGGATTATGTAATATGAAAATACACAATTTATTTCTTTATTTTCTAACCACATGCTTTTAATTTCATTATCTTGCTTTATTGCATTAGCTAAAACTTCCAGTACAATATTGAACTGAAGTGAGAACAGATATCCTTGCCTTCCTCTCCATCTTCCCTAAAGGGAAAGTATTGAGCCCTTCATTATTAAATTTTATTGTTAGTGCTAGGTTTTATGTGATATGCTATTTATAGTTTGAGGACAAATTTCTTTTGTTTCCAGTTTTTTCAGGTTTTTAAATTAATGAATGTTAATTTTCATCAAATACTTTCTATGCTCCTATTGAAATGATCATGTGGTTTTCTCTTTATTTCCATTAACATGGGAAATTATATTGATTAATCCTAAAATGTTAAACAATATTTTCATTTCTGGAGAAAAGTCATGACTTTGTTATAGTATACTATTGTTTTTACATATTGCTGGGTTTGATTTTCTAATATTTTATTAAGGAGTTTTGCATCTATGTTCACTGGGAATATTGTTTTATAGATTTATTTTCTTGTGAAGTCTTTGGTATTAAGATAATTCTGGCCTAAAAAGATGAATTGGGCAGTGTTTTCTCTAATTTTCTAGAAGATTTTATGTAGAATTGGTATTATTTCCTTAAATATATATTTTTAAAGGTTTTGTTTAATCATTCATGAGAGACAGGGAGAGAGAGGCAGAGACACAGGCGAGGGAGAAGCAGGAATGCGCGGGGAGCCTGATGCAGGACTCGATCCCAGGACTCCCGTATCACGCCCTAAGCTGAAGGCAGATGCTCAACTGCTGAGCCACCCAGGCATCCCACTTACTTAAATATTTGATAGTGTGCACTAGCAAAGTAATCTGAACCTATAGTTTTCTGGGTGGGAAGATTTTTAATTATGCGTTTAATTTATTGAATGTATTTAGGAATTTTCAGTTGTTTAATGTCTTTTTGAGTCAGTTTTGGTCATTTTTATCTTCCAAAGATTTTCCATTTCCTCAGTTTTCCAATTGATTTCTCTCTTAAGATATCTTAATTTTGTCCTCTTCAATTTGAAAGTTAAATAAACTTTTGATTATAAATTTGGATGGTAGTGGATGAGGAAATCGAGTGCTCTCATCATGCAGTCTTAGAAGTTGTGCAAATCAATCCAAAACCTTTGAAGGATAGCTTGGTTTCAATAACAATAATAGGTAAAAATATCTACCTTTTGACTTGGAAATTCTAGTTCTAAGGATTTGTACCAGAAATAATACTATGTATGGACTCTAATAACATTTTTTTCATAGTAAAAGTGTAAACAGGAAAAACTGATCAAGAGGTCTAGCTAATAAAGAATGAGGCATTCATATAAACAAATACTATACAAAAAAAAGAAGGCAAAATGTATTGATATGAGAATTTATCTTTTAAAAATTTTTGTTTAATTGTATATTTTTGTTTTGTTTTATTGAGATAAAATTGATACACAATATTACAGAAGTTTCAGGGGTACAACATTGGATTTCAACTCTATGTTATGCTACCACAAGTGTAGCTATCATCTCTCACCATGCAACACTATTACAATACCATTGACTATGTTCCCTATGTTGTACCTTTCATCCCCACAACTTAGTCTATAACTGAAAGCCTGTACCTCCCACTCCCCATCACCCATTTTGTCCATTTTCCATCCTTCTCCCCTCTGACAACCACTGGTTATTCTCTGCATTTGTCTGTGTATTTATTTGTACTTTTCTGTTTATGTGTTTTGTTTTTTAATTCCACATAACAGTGAAATAATATGGAATTTGTCTTTCTCTGCCTGACTTACGTCACTTAGCCTAATAACCTCTGGATCCATCCATGTTATCACAAATGGCAGATCTCATTCTTTTTTATGGCTAATACTCCTCTGTGTGTGTGTGTGTGTGTGAGTGTGTGTGTGTGCTATTGCTGAAATGCTGCAATAAACATGGGGTGGATCATATATATATTTTTTGAATTAGTGTTTTTGTTTTCTTTGTTTGGATACCTACGATGGGATCACTGGATCATATGGTGTTTCTATTTTTTTTTGAGACACACAGAGAGGCAGAAACATAGGCAGAGGGAGAAGCAGGCTCCTCACAGGGAGCCTGATGTGGGACTCAGTCCCTGAACTGGGATCACGCCATGAGCCAAAGGCAGACGCTCAATCACTGAGCCACCCAGGCATCCCTGGTATTTCTATTTTTAATTTTTTGAGGAACATCCACATTGTTTTTCACAATGGCCATACCAATTTACATTCCCATCTACAGTACTCTGGGTTCTATTTTCTCCCCATGCTTGCCAGAACTTATCTCTTTCTCTTCTTTTTATACTAGCCACTCTGACAGGTGTGAGGTGTCATCTCATTGTAGTTTTGATTCGTATTTCCTGACAGCTAGTGATGCTGAGCATCTTTTCATTTGTCTTTTGACAATTTATATGTCTTCTTCTTTGAATGTCTCCTATTCAGGTCTTCTGCTCATTTTGAAAATGTATTATTTGGGAGCTTTGGTATTGACTTGTATAAGTACTTTACATATTTTGATATTAATCCTTTATCAGATATATCATTTGCAAATATCTTCTTCCATTGAGTAGAATACCTTATCATTTGGTAGATGGTTTCCTTCACCATACAAAAGCTTTTTATTTTGGTGTAGTCCTAATAGTTATTTTTGCTTTTGTTTCCCTTTCCTGAGGAAACATATCTGGAAAAAAGTTGCTAAGGCTGATGTCAGAGAGATTACTGGCTATATTTTCTTCTAGGAATTTTATGGTTTTGGGTCTCATATTTTGTGTTAAATACATTTTAAATTTATTTTTTGTGTGTGTATAGTGTAAGAAAGTAGTTCTGTTTCATTCTTTCAGAGGGGCTGTCCAGTTTTCCCAGCATCATTTATTGAAGAGACATCTTATTCCGTAATATATTCTTGCCACCTTTGTCATTGATTTACTGTATAACCATGGATTATTTTGAGAATATCATTTGTATATTGTTAAGTGAGAGAGAAAATGTCATAAAACACATTCCCACACCATTTTCTATAAAGAATGTGCAAATACTTTCTTAGGAAATTTTTAAATTATATGGCACTCTGGTTGAGCATGGCAATGTGAGGAAAGGGAAGGACGATTATTCCCAATTTATACCATTCTGTACCTATTGACATTCTCAGATTTAACAGGTATATTTCAAGTGAAATCCCAAATCCAGATAAATGTTTTGTAACTGTCACTTTTTCTGTCTCACTCTAGCATAAAGCAGACTTACAATTTACATTTGTCAGTTGTCTAGGTTGTAAATATAACTGCCTACATTAGCTGTCCTTATGCTGTCGCCACTTTGAAATGCCCAGCTGGCACAACATAGAAATAAATGGCTGGCGGAATCTTGCTTGAATGCATACAGATGCACATGTGTTCAGAAGAGTGGAAACCTGAGACAATAGCAGAGAATGGAGATTTGGAGGCAGAAACTCTCCCCTTCTGATGCCGAGTACATAGGGTGAGGAGCAGGAGCCTTTCTGTAAAATTAGTGAAGGAGGAAATGGGCTTTGTCGAGATTTCTGGTGAAGGTAAGGCTTTCACTGAGACCAATATGCCTGCTTTTTTGGCTATTGGTACATATTTTAGAGGTCAATTGTCATGTGTCTTATTGAGGGGTGGGGGAGGATGTTTTCTCTGAGTAGCTAAGAGAATCAGGGAAGAGTCTAGGATATAGAGCAGAAGGGCTGATCTGCTTAGTGCCTGAGATGTCTTTTTGAAACTTAGACTTGGGCCTTTGAGAAGACAGTCTTGTTGTTGAAAAGCCTCTGATTAGTGATATTTCCAGTATCCCCATTAAGCGAAAACTTTGGAAAGTTCTGACACTTAATTGGTCAAAATGGGAATAACTAAAATTTTGTTCTATTCTCCCCAGACTGATTGCTTAGAGATACCCTGAACCTGGGCTAATTAAGAACAGACACCTCAGTGACTAAGTCCCCCTTGGGATGGAGGGTAGTGGGAAAGAGAAACGTTCCCCACAACACTGTTACTTCTGGACTTTTTCCTAAGCTCCTCCTGAGCAAGTTGTTCTGGCCCCTGTGCATGGCTGAGCAGTAGGCAGACAGGAGTTAGCCTTGGCTGAGCTCAGGGGAGCCTGAGAAGTGGTGGAGGGTCCCCTCCATGGAGGTGAGTGTCTTCTCATGGTTTTCCACTAAGAAGAAAAGAGTCAAAGAAGACCAAGGTGGGAGTTCTGGGCTTGGCTGGGACCGACAACAAGGAGGCATAGAGTCTTAAGGGTTGACAAGGGGAGCAGCAGGGTGGACAAGTTCTTTTCTGATGTTTCCATACACAACTGAGAGCAGATTCAGTTCTTCTCTGTCCCAATACTAAGAACAGACATCACTGCCTGAGAACAACAAGATTCTTCTATTGTTTGTCACCTAGTGCTCATTATGCAGACATTGTAGAAATATAGATCTCTGAGCTGTCCCAACAATTCTGTCCTTGACCTGTTTCTCCATCATTAAATAGCCCACAGAGCCTTAGAGGAGGTTGTATGAGTAAGGGAAGTGAGGAGGGGAAAATGATAACATGAGCCATGAAGGGAAACCAAGAAGAGTAGGCTCTCGGGGTGTGGCCAGGCTATTCAGGTGAGGAACAAATACTATTGAATCATATATCACACATCCATACATCCACCATATACCAACAATTTACTAGCACTACTTTACAGCTCAACAATATAATATACATAAACATGTCCCTGCCCTCATAGAGTTTATATTCTAGTGTCATAGAGGAACATGAATAAATAAAATTAAATTTCCTGTCCATCTTCCTTGCTTTATAGTTATTCTGGCATGATCAATAAACTAACACCGTAATTTTAGTTACTTTTCTTGTGTATGGTCTAACATCCACCCTCCCCTTGAATATAAGCTCAACGGGGCAGGGATTTTTGTTTTTGTTTTTGATTTTTGTTTGCTTCATGTTACATGAAGGAAAGAAATAGGTACACATATCATATCAGGTAATAATAAGTGCTATGAAGAAATGCTAACGTCCAAAAATCCAAAAATGAGGAAATCATTCCTAATTGGGATGGGGTAACTGGCAAGAGTCCTCTGAGGAGACAACATGTGAGTAATGGGATGGATAAAGTGAGAGTGATCCAGACATCCTAAGTGTCTACTGGCCTCAGATCTATCATTGTCAGTGCCAGGTACCACTTTTCCTCCCTCCCAACACTTTGCAGGGCATGTGGAATTAGAGAAGAATGCTTCTTCCCCAGGAAATTATCTCAAGCTGCTGAGTTCTCATTTGTAGATGTTGCTGCTCTGTACTATGGAGGTTTACCATCTGGAGAAGGCAGGGGTGTTGGTCGTAGAACCCATGCCACCTTTTTACTGCCCCAAGATGGATCTAGACAGTACCAGTAGGGATGAGGCACAGGGTTCAACGTTCCATGTTTTGAACATCACCTGGACCACCATTTCGTCATCTGCTACAGCGAACATAAGAAGTGGACGATCCCAGGACTGGAGAGGCTGATCAACTCATAATCAGAACTGGCCAGTTAAACAGTCTTATCCTCTGTGCCCTGAGAGAAGGCACCTCCAGTGGCATAGAAAGACAGGGTATGTTTTCTTATCCCCAGTAGAGAGGAAGAAATCTCCCCCCAGTCCAGACAGGTAGCCTTGAGCTGGATGAGATGTGCCCACATTCAGGTGTGGCCTTGTGCAGAGTGTGACCAGTAGAGACATGTCACCTGATCTTCAGGTTGGAAATAGTTTGTCAACCTAACCTCTCTTCCTTCTCTTTTGAGAGCAGGACCATGTGGAGCTGTTGTGTCTTTGATCCTAGGTGGTACAAGGAGTAGAAACAAGGACTAAACAATGAACAACTTGTCTAGTGCCACTGAGTTCTACCTTCTAGGCTTCCCCGGGTCCCAAGAACTACACCACATTCTTTTTGCTATATTCTTTTTCTCCTACTCAGTGACATTAGTGGGAAACACAGTCATCATTGTGATTGTGTGTGTTGATAAACGTCTGCAGTCCCCCATGTATTTCTTCCTTGGTCACCTCTCTGCTTCGGAGATCTTGATTACAACTATTATCGTTCCTATGATGCTTTGGGGGTTGCTGCTCCCTGGGATGCAGACGATATCTTTGGCTGCATGTGCCACCCAGCTCTTCCTGTACCTTGCTGTGGCGACTACAGAGTTTGTATTACTGGGAGCGATGGCTGTGGACCGTTACGTGGCTGTCTGTAACCCTTTGAGGTACAATGTCATTATGAACAGCCGCACCTGCATCTGGGTGGTCATTGTGTCCTGGACATTTGGGTTTCTTTCTGAAATATGGCCTGTCTATGCCACATTTCAGTTTACCTTCTGCAAGTCTAATCTGTTAGACCATTTTTTCTGTGACCGAGGGCAACTGTTCAAACTATCCTGTGATGACACTCTTTTCACAGAGTTTGTTCTTTTCTTAATGGCTGTTGTCATTATCATTGGTTCTCTGGCCCCAACAGTTATCTCCTACACCTACATCATCTGCACCATCCTCAGGATGCCCACAGCCTCAGGCCAGAGGAAAGCCTTCTCTACATGTGCTTCTCATTTCACTGTTGTTGTTATTATGTATGGCAGCTGCTTGTTTATCCATGTGAAACCTAAGCTAACGCAGGCAGGGGAGTATAATAAAATAGTTTCCCTGTTGATTTCTGTGTTAACCCCTTTCCTGAATCCTTTCATCTTCACCCTCAGGAACGACAAAGTCAAAGAGGCCCTTTGGGATCTTATGAAACGCTGTAATCAACTCTTCAAAGGTTGAATTCTCTACCTCAGTTTTAGGTGGTAATATCCACACTATAGATTGTTTAGGAACCCAGAAAACCATAATTCCAATCTTACCATCATCATGTTTCAAAGGTTAATAGTGTACAATTCCCAAGGAGGTATGGAAGAAAAGAAGAGAAAAATGAAATCCATTCTCTGCCCGTTAGAATCTCAATTCTCAGTTTCTGATGATTCCAATATTTAACTATGAAAGCCCATCCTTGGGAAATGTGAGGATTAGAGAAAGGAAATACATATATTTTTGTAGCTTTCCATAGCTCAATTAATTTCTCTATAATCCATTGCTGAAGATATATTTCCTAGGAGGGAAGGAAGTGGGAAGAAGGTGAGGGGAGGCATCTGGCATAATCAGAGTACCAAGGGAGAGATGCTCACTTTGTTACTTTATCAACTATTGTTGGGTTTTTCATATATTTTTATATAATTTCTTTGTGTTACCACTGTATGCACTTTATTCTATGGTTCTCCTTTTCCCATGTTGCTTATCATGTTATCTTGGCACCATTGCTACCTCAAATTATAATGTTATATACATTTTGCCACAGAACTGATCTAGAGTGGTGATTAAGGGATTGGAATACTTTCCTTTTAGTAAGTCTCGGTGATGTCAAGATATGAAATATTTTGGCATATATGGGGATTGAGACAAATAAGAATTAAAGGACTTAATTCTAGAGAGAGCATCCTGTGTTTTATACCTGCTTAAACCAACTATGTCTGTTGAGACTGCTCCCAGACCCAGGCTTCAGGCTTCATGTTGCCTTTGGTTCTATGTCTTCCCGAATCCAAATGTCTCAGTAGTTTTCCTTAGATCTTCCCTGTGGGGAGCATTAGAAGAATGAAAAGCTACTCTCCTAACTCGTAGTTCTTTAGGAATTCCAGGGCATTTTTTTTTTTTGGCAATGCAGTTGTAGGAAGTTCATAATGTTTGAGGAAGGGGTTTGAAGGAAGGTGTTGATTAAATGGTAACACTCAACAGCACCTGCCAGCTCAGAATTGGGTGGAGATACTGAGTCAGCCAGCAGCGGGTGATGGCGTTCCATGGGATTGTACTGTGTGAGGATTCCTTTTGGCGAGGACAGGGAAGACCAGTAAGTGTGATCTAGTTGATTTCCCTGCATATGGCACCAGATGAGATGTTGAGAGCGGGGCCTTAATCCAGCTCATCCTCTCCCGGCCAACCAACGGGTTGTGATGGGACAGCACTGGAGAAAGGGTTGAAGACTGACATAAAGATATCTCCCACCCCAGGCTCATTTCCTGAGGTCTGCTGTCTCTAGAACAATACCACTTTTTCTCCTTCAGTACTCCAGAGAGGATGCCTTTTCTCATTTACACAAGGCTTTGCACAGCCTATGTTGTCTCTGGGCTGGTAGAGGCAAATTAGGAGGACAGAAGAGAGCCTCACTGTCCTCCTGTATGGTTTCTTTGGTTTTTCAACCTGTCATCCCCCATGCCTCTTGCACCCTGTCCAGATCACCCTTTGTTCACCTACCAGCTATCTTCTCTCTTCTCTCCCTTTCCCCTTGAGTTCTTCTGTTCTCTCTTTCTCCTTCTTTCCCTTTACCTCATTTCTCTTTCCCCTCAAATCAAGCTCTGACCACCCACTGGTAATGCATTCCTATCCTTCCCCTTCTGCTCCACCAACATTTCCATTCCTCTTCTGTATCTCAGATATGTAGTATTCTAGACTGCCTCTCTGAATGCCCTTGGCTTTGAGAAAAGGAGAGTCCCAGGTTGAGGAACTAGTGATGGGGCATTAAAGATCTCTTGTACTGAAGACGATGATCTTCCGTTTGTTCTCTGATTTTTGAATGAAGGAGTTACTATCTGTGTTAGCCTTTTTGGGTTACTGTAACAAAACCCTGTACATTTTGTGGTTTAAACAAGAGAAATTTCTTTCTCCTAGTCCTGGAGACAGGAAAGTCCACATTCAAGGTTCATACTAATTCAGTGTCTGCTGAGTATTCTCTTCCTGACCTGTAGATGGCCACCTTCTTTTTATGTTCTTAATTAGTATTTCCTTGTTATTTGTTTGGGAAGAGAAAGCAATTGCACTCCGGTTTGTTTGTTTGTTTTCTTTTGGGAACATAATCTCATGTAATCAAAGCCCTGCCTAATTACTTCATTTCAAATTATTTATGTCCTAAGAAGCCCCTTCCCCCAAATCAGCTTCAGTGGGTGTCTGGGTTTGAGTTTATGAGGACACAGACCTTCAGTCTATTGTGTCATTGTGCACCTGCCCTGCAAGCCAAGCTTATTTTCAAGCTGGATGTCTACTCCATATTGATACTAGAGACTAATTTCCCAAGCTGCAGGTATGACCTACACAATATAAATTTAGATGACTCACACTTCCCCTTCTGCTGTTTATACTATAAAACCTCAATAGCCTCTTGCTCTATTTATATTTTTGTCTCTACTCCTTACATCTGAGTATATATATATATATATATATATATATATATTTGTGTATATATGTGTATATATATGTAATCAGTATAGGTGCTCAAAAAAAATATTAATTATAGACATTCATTTGTGAACTTCTTGTGTACATTGAGTTACCATACTCAAAGTAAGTCTTATGTATACTTTGATATATGTCATATGTAATGTATTGCAGTTTTTTATTTGATTTACACTTTGGCCTCATAACATATGCTTTGTGTTGTTAGTTATATGTTCATAGTGAAAACAAAACAAAATTAGAGATGATGCTACTTTCAACCAAGAAAGTTTGTAATAGTCTCTCTTCTGAAAAAGTTCCTTGGTGACAATAAAATATTTATCCACTTAGTATCCATTATATATCTCTGAGAAGACTTTCAGCTTTTCTATTTTATGTCTTATGAGTATCTCCCTATGTTCAACATTAATGATGCATAAATAATTGCTTATATTATGTAAATTAAAATATGAAATTTATTTTATACTTATGCTTATTAGGAGATAAGGAAAAATAAGGGAGTTGTTTGTAATTAAAATATCTATTTATTTTGCATAGCCACCAGAATAATTTCTTTTTTTCCAAATTGGAATATCTCCAGTGTTTTATTAATATTGATAAAGAATTTTCGGGATCCCTGGGTGGCGCAGTGGTTTGGTGCTTGCCTTTGGCCCAGGGCACGATCCCGGAGACCCGGGATCGAATCCCACATCAGGCTCCCGGTGCATGGAGCCTGCTTCTCCCTCTGCCTATGTCTCTGCCCCTCTCTCTCTCTCTCTCTCTCTCTCTCTCTCTGTGACTATCATAAATAAATAAAAATTATTTAAAAAAAATAAAATAAAATAAAAATAATATAAAAAAAAAGAATTTTCAAAAAAGAACAGAAATGCAACTTGACACATTTGCTCTTAACTTCTTTGTTATTTTGTCAATGAACATGAGGAATTCTTTTAATATAGATACAGAATATAACTCCTATATCATTTGGCTGATTTTTCTATATTGACCATGTACTGTATAAGAATTTTGCTGAATGCCCTGGAATCATATATATTGAAAGAATGAAGTATTGATTGCATACTAAATACCTTGTAATTTCTGCATATTTTTATTCAATCCTGGCCATAACCTGTGAGGTTAGGAGTATTATGTTCACTTAACAGATGAGAAAATGAAGGCCTGAGGAGGTTAAGTTACTTGCCAAAATTTACTCAGCCATCAACCCATCACTTCCATCTGATTGCAAGAAAGTAAAACTCTAGAAATACTAAGTATTGACATTAATGCTTGAGGATAGGAACTTTTATATGTTTTTGGTGGGAATATAAAATACTATGGTCAAAGTAATTAGGTGGTGGCAAACTTAGGAAACTATGTTGTGTATATATGAGATGGCTTATTCTCAAGTCTGTTGATTTCTTTCTTCAGCTTTGTTGAGTCTTCCGATGAGCTTATGAAAGGAATTCCTTTACCCTCTTGCAATGTTTTTTAAAAATATATAATATCTTCATTTGATTCTTTCTTATAGTTTTTATTTCTCTGCTGAAATTCCTCCTTGTTTATCCATGTTGGTCATCTTTTCCACTACATCATTTCACATATTAATCATAGTTATATTATTTTTACATTAAATGAATATTTACTGGTATGACATTTTATTTATTTATTTGGATTATAATGTTTTATTTTTAAATTGAAGTATAATTAACATACAAATAATATATTAATTTCAGATGTACAGCATTTTGGTTTAACAACTCTATACATTATGCAGTGCTCACCACAATAAATATAGTCACCATAAATGTTATTACAATATTACTGACTGTATTCTCTGTCCTGTGCTTTTCACCTCTGTGACTTATTTATTTCATAACTGGAAGTTTGTGCTCTTTAATTCAGTTTATATATTTCACCCATCTCTCCACCCACCTCTCCTCTGGCAAACACCAGTTTGTTCTGTAGTAATGAATTGTTTTGTTTGTTTTTTCATTTGTTTTATTTTTTAGACTCCACATTTAAGTGATATCCTATGGTATTTGTCTTTGTCTGACTGACTTCACTTTTTCTCTAAGTCCATCAATTTTGTCTCAAATGGGAAGAGCTCATTTTTTATGACTGAGTAATATTCCATTATATATATATATATACACCACATCTTTATCCATTCATTTATTGATATATATAGTATATATCAATATATAGTATATTTAGTATATTTTTATTGGATTGCTTTCATATCTTGGCTATTGTAAATAATGATGCAATAAACATAAGGATGCATATATCTTTTCTAGTTGGTGTTTTTATTTTCTTTGGTAATTAGCCAGTAGTAGAATTACTGGATCATATGGTATTTCTATTTTTAATTTTTTGAGGAACCTCCATACTGTTTTCTACAGTGGCTGTACCAATTTATATTCTCACCAGTTGTGCACAAGCATTCCTTTTTTTTGACATCCTTGTCAACACTTTTTCTTTCTTTCTTCTTTCTTTTTTCTTTCTTTCTTTCTTTCTTTCTTTCTTTCTTTCTTTCTTTCTTTCTTTTTCTTTATTTTTTTTCAAAGATTTTACTTATTTATTTCAGAGAGAGAGCGAGCAAGAGAACACAAGCAGGGAGAGCAGCAGAGGGAGAAAGAGAAACAGACTCCTCTTTGAGCAGGGAGCCCAATGTGGGACCCTGGGATCAAGCTCAAAAAGGACGCTTAACTGACTGAGCCACTCAAGTACCCCAACACTTATTTCTAAATTTTAGCCATTCTGAGATGTGTGAAGTGATACATCATTGTATTTTGATTTGCATTTCCCTAATGTTTCGTGATGTGGAGCATCTTTTCACGTGTCTGTTGGCCATCTAAATGGCTTCTTTGGGAAAATGTCTATTCAGGTCCTTTGCTCATTTTCAAATTGGATTATTTGGGTTTTTTTTATGCTGAGTTGTATTATCTTTTTCATATATTTCAGATATTAACCTCCTGTCAGATAATCATTTGCAACTATCTTCTCCCATTCAGTAGGTTGCCTTTACAATTTTTTTGATGGTTTTCTTCACTTTGTAAAAGCTTTTTATTTTGATATCTTTATCTATTGTTTTTTTTAAAGTATCCAACTTTGTAAAATTCTTTTTTAGGTGATGCTCCATGGCTCACCATGTATATCTTAACTTAGAACTGACTTTAGATTTATACTAACAATGCCAGTTAGCTAGGGAAACATTACTCTTATGTAGCCTGTCCCTGTCCTCCTTTTCTTTTTTCTTTCTTTAAATTCAATTTGCCATCACATAGTACATCATTAGTTTCACATGTAGTTTTCAATAATTCATTAGTTGCATATAATACCCAGTGCTCATCATATCATTTTCCCTCCTTAGTACTCATTACCCATTTACCCAGTGCACCAACCTACCTCCACTTTCTCCTTTTCTTACTGTTATTATATGTGTCTATATAGTTACAAAGTTAGCAATACATTGTTACAGTTATTACTTTACATATTTTTATTTTTTTTTAATTTTTTTACTTTATTTATATTTTAAAGAAACTGGGAGATTCAAGTTGCCTCAGATTCAAGTTGCCATTTGATGTCATTTTCTTTCTCCAAAACAACTCTGCCTCTACTCATCTCCTTCATGCTATTACTGGCAAATATATTACATTTCTTTATGTTATCCACTCAACAATATGTACTTATTATTTTATATAGTTGCTTTTTAAATCAGTTAAAGATGGCAGGGGAAGAAATATGCATTTGTACTATCTTTTATCATTATAGAATTACCTTTACCAGTGCTATTTCTTTGCATATATATGAATTCTAATTACTGTCTGGAATCATTTTATTTTAATTGGAAGAGATTTCTTCAGTACTTCTTTTTAAAAAAGTTTTATTTTATTTATTTTAGAGAAAAAGAGAGAGAATATAGGGAGGAGGGGCAAAGGGAGAAGGGGAGAGAGAGTTCCAAGCAGACTTTCTGCTGAATATGGAACCCAACTTGGGGTTTGATCCCAAGGCCCCAAGATCACAACCTGAGCCAAAAATCACGATTTGGACACTCAACCGATTGAGCCACCAAGGTTCCCCTCTTTAGTATTTCTTTTAAGAGGAGAGTAATAGCCATAAAATCTCTGTTTTAGTTTATCTGGAAATGTCTCTTTTGCTTTCAGTTTTGAAAGATAGTTTTATGGATATAAGATTCTTGATTTACTATGTGTGTATGTATGTATGTATGTATGTATTTATTTAAGTATAGTTTACACACAATGCTATATTAATTTCCGGTGTACAATATAGTTATTGACCATGTTTTTTTTTTCTTTCTGCACTCTGAATATATAATCCCATTGCCTTCTGGTATTAAATGTTTCAATGAGAAGTCAGCAGTTGACCTTATTGGGGTTCTCTTATGCATGAAAAGTTTTTCTCTTGCTGCTTTGAATTTTTTTCTTTGGTTTTTAGAAAATGTACCATTGAAGTACATTTAGTACCTTAGTTTGTGGATTTCTTTAAATTTACTTTACTTGGATTTCATTCACCTTTTTGGATGTGTATATTATAGTATTAAAGTTTAGAAAATATTTAGCAGTCATTTCTTCAGGTATTTTTTTACTATTCTTTGTATCTCTTCTATGCTTCTAGTGCTCTCCTTACATATATGCTGGTGAACTTAATGGAGTACCATATTTCTCTGAAGCCTTGTTCATTTTTCTTCATTTTTTTTCTCTCTATTTTTTGTGTTGCATAATTCCTATTGATCTGTCTTCAGGTTTACTAATTTATTTTTCTATAAAAAATTCTACTGTTGAGCTCTTCTACTCAATTTTTAATTTCACTTTTCAACTCTTGCCTTTCCATCTGATGTTTTTAAAAAATTTTTTGATCTCTTTGTTTATCTTCTTTATGTGAAGAACCTTTGCCAACATATCTGCTTTTACTTCTTTAAGCATTTTTCATTTGGTTTTCTGAACATATTTATATCACTACTTTGAAGTCTATGAAACACTACGGATACTGATACCCCATCTCAGGGGCTTGGTGCTATAGTTTGTTTGCTTGCTGATTTATTTAGTGTCCTGGCTGGACTATTTTAGTGAGGTCCATTTCCCTGGCAAGGTGTACCCTCTAGTGTCACTCCTTAGAGGCCACAGTTTTAAGCATATATACATTCTCCCTGATGTAACACTGATTTTAACAGGATTCTTTGTCTGACTGTTTCCCTGATTATTATTATTACAGTTATTAGGCTCTACTGATTGCTGGCTAATTCTTTTATTATCTTTAACAATGTCCTGGGGCATAAATTGCTCCATAGTCTGATCCAATTAATTTCGGATTCCTTTACAGAGGTGATTTTTGAGGTCAGAGTTTGACATTTATTCTGACCCTAGGAATTAATTTCTTAGCTCTTTCTTTGTTTCCCTCTGTTAAACTAGTTTCCCTATACTTTTCTTTCTATCCCTTATGAAGTTACCAGATTCCTCCTTTGTTCACTATCAAAACCTTTATTGTTTTTGAAAGTGCCCTTAGGCTAGAACCTCCTCATCCTCTTTCAAATAGTCAGTTCCTTCAGACCTGGCTCTATATTTAGGAAAAATATATGAGCCATGACTTTGTAATTGGGATTAGGGACAGTGGCGCAATCCTTTCTAAGTGATACCCCTGCTTTAGTTGCAGGGTGCTGGACAATAGCAATAGTTTTTTAACTTCTTGACTTGCCTATCTTGTTTTGAAACTTCTGCCCTATGAGTTAGTTTGAGGAAGTGTGATTTGGGCCCTCATATTTTCAGTGTGCTGCTCCTGAGGTAGAGCCTCTGCTCTATAAATGGAGTAGAAGCAGGGAATCCTAAACCCACTTCCTCTGCTGTCCTGGAAATTAGCTTCTGCAACATGTAGTTGTGGGGGAGGAAGAGGGAGAAATACAGACCTCTGCTCCTTTTGGGAAAATACTGTAGCCCTTCACTTGGAGCTGGGGGTAAGGGAGCCCACTCTTCTTGGTTGTACCTGTCTGCAGTGGGGTTTCTATCATATTGAATTGGGAAGGGGAAGGAAGATGTTGGGTCATAGTTCAAGTGTCACAGATTCTTGCTATTCTTGCCAGATTCTCTTGAATAAACATTTCTTCATTTGCTATATGCCTTTAGAACAAATTCCAGGGACTTTAAATGGCCTTTAAAATTATAATTCCCACAAATTATGCTTGTTTAACTAGCCAGTCAGTTTGCAGAGTTCCCCTGTCAATCATAATTGTTTTAAAGTCTCTCACTGATAGTTCCAACATCTGGATCTGTTCTGAGTTTACTTACTTTACTTATTCTCTTAAAAATGGGTTGTTTTTCGTGTGTGTGTGTGTGTGTGTGTGTGTGTGTGTGTGATACACATGCTGTACACTGTATGTAGAACACTTGAGTCTGAGGTAAATACTCTTTATGCTTGGCAATAGGCAAACTCCTTCTTTGGTCCAGTTGTAAGTTTGAGGGGGTTCAGTTAATATGATGAGGAAGTTGAGCTGGGTTGGGGGTATTTTGTTGCCTTTCATGAACCAGATGTTTTCAATTCCTTTAGTGGTAGGCTGTTGTATCTTGATCTTAGAGTGTCTACACTAGATATATACATTATTGGATTTAACAGAAAACAATAATCACCTTGATCCTTTATATTTTTGAAGTGTTTTAAAATCTTACAACTGTTTTTTACATTGCTGACCTTTGGTCTTCTAGCCATACCATACCATATATTTGTATGAGGGATAATCCCCTATCTCCTGGCCATTGTTCTTAGCATGATGAGACAGTCCAGTCTTGGTGAAACATTTTTTCACTACCTTCTCTCCTAAATTTATTTTCTATAATCTCAAGGCTATGAATGTGCACAGTTTAAAACACATTTCCACAAAATCACCCATGGATACCAATGTTCTCTTTATTTCTCTAGACTTCCAGGCATTTTTTTCCATATGCTTAGCACTAAATACCATTTTTTTGAAAATTTACCAGTTTTTAAATCTGTTTTCTCTTCTTTACCACTAAATAGAGGCTTCTCTTTTCTAGAATTAAGAGAGTAGGATTAAACTTAAAAAAAAACTTTTACCTTCTATTCATTTTTTGAGAACAGGATGTTAACAACTGTGCTGAAGACAACAAAAACTGTTCTAATTTTATAAAGATTAATCTGGTTCTAACCCTATACACAGAAGCAGTTAAATAATTTATTTGTAGCTCCCTTGAAATTTGCTTATTGTTGGAATCTTCTCTCTAGTTACTTAGGACAATTCCATTTGTATATGAGATCTCTCTCTCACTAGATATAAAAAAAAGTATGTCTTCTCTTAAGTGACTTTTTGGAAGTTGTGGAAGTGGGAGTGTTGGAGCCCTACTCAGCATCTCCTCTACCAGCTGACTACAGCCACCCCCTTGCTACCATGAAAGCTGAGTGCAGCCAACTGCTCCTTTAGAAAATTGCCCATGGCTGGACAGGAGTCCCCTCATGCAGGAGTTTTATAGCTACCCTTCTCAGAGAAAGACTGACTGACACAGAGATACAAAAAGCCATTCAATTAGTCTCAATACAAGACCAACTGTATAGAGCAATTCTTTTTTCTTTTACAAGATTTGTTTATTATTCATGAGAGACCCACACAGAGACAGACAGAGACATAGGCAGAGGGAGAGGGAGAAGCAGGCTCCTCGCGGGGACCCCAACGTGGGACTCGATCCCGGATCCTGGGATCATGCCCTGAGCCAAAGGCAGACGTTCAACTCCTGAGCCACCCAGGCATCCCTATAGAGCAATTCTTTTGTCGAAAGTCCCAGGCTGAACTAGTCCCCAGTTGAGACCACATCTTTGATTAGCCTTCTTTCCTTGTACTGCTCTGCTTCCCTCATTTTTCCTTTCAGAGAGCACTCCCACCATAAATCATTTTCTCAGAAATCCTTGTCTTAGGTCATTTATTTTTTTCCCAAAGATTTTATTTATTTATTTATTAATGAGACAGAGAGAGAGAGAGAGAGAACGAGAGGCAGAGAGAGAGAGAGAGAGAAGCAGGTTCCATGCAGGGAGCCTGATGTGGGACTCGATCCTGGGTTTCTAGGATCAGGCCCTGGGCTGCAGACAGCGCTAAACTGCTGAGCCACTGGGCTTTTCTCTGTCATTTCTAAGGAATCCAGTCTAAAGCAGTTGGTATTGGAGGTAGTCTTGAAAGTAGACACAAATGAGGGGAGTCTGGAGGTGGATCACTTTTTGGTCAGATGTCAGTCACTGGCTGTTTAGATAGACCCTAGAATGATTACAATGATATATCAAACACAATTGTTAAGATTTTTCAGTCTGGTAGACTAAGTATCTGAGAGGTTCATGGAAAATAGTAGCTGTAAGGACTATAGAATTTGTGAAGTGCCATAGTTGAGGACAGAAAATGGCAGGCTCAGCTCTATTTAAAGCTAAGTGTGAGACTCCCAGGGCCCTTGTTGGCAACATTAAAGATATACTCACTCTCTGTAGTCAGAGGACTGACAGAGTGAAGAACAGATACAGAATTTAATTATAAAAGTAATGTAATTTCAAAGAAGGCTTGCAGCTCTCCTACTCCAAAGCCAGGGCCCTGATGGGGAATGAGTGGGACCCTCAGTCTCAGTATGATGATTTCTGGGTAGACATAGTTGAAAACTTTGAATACCCAGATTCCTCTGAGCTCTCTTGATCTACAGAAATGACACACTCCCCTTTTGGAAGATATGCTCCTTCCCTTTCTTTAGGACTGTCAGAGCTCTCAGTTAAGGCAAAGGCCTTATAAGACAATGCTATCTTCCTCAGGATCTGCATCTATCTTTTCTCCTTCCATCAGATTCATAAATTAGGTTTAATATTCACATACCTAGGGAAGAGTTTAACTGCTAACAGAAGAGTGATACCTATCAAATTTTCTGCAAGAACTGACTAGCAGGCACTAGCAGGCACTGGAAGAGCCTGTCCAGGAGTGAGTCTAGAGGGTGATGGATCAAAAGGGTGGTTGGAACTCAAATCTGATGAAAAGAGTGTTTGTTGATATGGAGCCATTCCCCCATCATGCAGAATTAAAACCTTGGCAAGAGTCCTGGGGAAAAGGTCTAATATATATTGTTTTCTGATCCACAGAATTTTGAAAAAAGTGATAGCCTTTATTAAATTAAGTAGAAATGCTAAAAATTACCTTCAAAGACTCAGAAGGTAGTGATTAAAAGGCTTGGAAATGTAGAAATGTGTAATGGGGCCACTAAATTAGACTGAGAAACCTACCAGTTGGCCATACTGCTTGGGAGGCAGGCCTGGAGGATACTCTGCTCAGCAAGATGATAAAAATAATATGGTTAGGGAGGACATCAGCTGAGGCTGTTGTTAGGAGATGCCATTACAGAACTGGACTTCCTAATGGTAACCAGAATAGGAGAGGGGAACCAGAATAGGAGAGGTTGCATGACAGCATTTAACTGATGCAAAGTGCACATACTTCCTCTATTAAATAGCAAGGTCAAAATGGCAAACAGGACTTTGAACTGCACCTTTGGATATGGAAAATAGAACACGGTGTTCACGGGGTAGGATATATAGGCAACCATTAAGAGTATTGCTTTGTGTATGTAATTGAGAGAAATCAAGAATGAAGGAGAAGGCTCAGATCAGCTACTCTAGTGGAGTCATGATCCCTTTGCCCCATCTCCAGATTTGAACCAGCTCTCAGCTCCAGTATCATCAAATAAAAGAGTGTGAAGCACCAGAAGTAGGACCCTGTGATACCACAGCAAGTATATTAAATATGCTTTCCCCAGACTTGCCCCTAAAGCCTACAGTCATTTACTTGGGTAACCATCCCTAGAGAAAGTGGACTCAGATAAGAGCTGTAGAATATAGTATGAATTGAAGCTTATACTAAGGGATGTAAAGCACTATCAATGCTTTCTTATTAGGGAAACATGTGAGAGGAAGGTAATTAATGGAGTTTGGATCCAAATATCTCACAGCAGTTTCACTGGATTCATCTATTTTTAGTTTTTGCTCCTCTGTTTGTTTCTCCATTTTTCTCTTTCTCCCTTATCCTTTCCTGTCCTCTTCCATCCTTCCAATTTCCAAACTCTCTCTGCTCCTCCATCTCTCCCTCCCTCTCTCCATCTTTCACACACACAAATTGCAAATGAACACTCATTCTACATCAGGCCATATGCTAGGCACTGAGAATTCAGAGATGAGGTCCAGGATCTTCCATCAAAGAGTTCACAGTATAAGGAGGGAAGGGTTGAGTCACGGAGCAGCACATTGTGATAGGGTCCTTCACAGAGTCATGCACAGGGGTGTGTGTCAGCATAGAGAACCTCCAACTCAGTCAGGAGGAAGTAAAATAAAGGAATGATTCTCAGAATCAATCATATTTGATTTCATGTTTGAAAAGAAAAGTGAGTATTATCAGGCAGAAAATGGGAAATCCCTTTTTTAATCCATGATTGATTTTAATTTTTATTTATTTTTAAAATTTATATTTAATTAACATATGGTGTATTATTAGCTTCAGAGGTAGAGTTCAGGGATTCATCAGTCTTACATAACACCCAGTGCTCATTACATCCATACCCTCCTTCATGTCTATCCCCTAGTTGCCCCATCCCCCTCCACCCCCTCCCTTCCAGCAACCCTCTGTTCCCGATGCTTAGGAGTCTCTTATGGTTTGTCTCTCTCTTTCTCTCTAATTTTGTCTTGTTTTATTTTTCTCTCCCCTTTGTTTTTATACTCTTTTTCAATTGGGCCTGACTACCTTCAAGGTTAATCTCCCGGCATGTATTCCTAGTTATGTTAACAGACGTTTCAGAGTAGATCCACTTGGTGTTCAATCAACTGTTAGGTGGTTCAAAAGGCCATCTTGTAAGCAGATACTTCCGCCTTAGGAGTTTGGATTCTAGAAAATAACTGGCTTCTGCCAGATTATATTATTTCTATTTTCTATTTCTATTTTCCTAGAGCTTTTTGGAACACTCCAAGATGTGAGCTGAAAATTGCTCCAGTTAGAGAAGCTATAAATGCAGAAGAAAAGCTTTCCCAGGAGCCTAGATTCTTTTCCTGATTCCTCTCTTGCTTTGGAAGATGATTAATGGAGAAACATGAAATTTATGACCATTATTAGGCTTAAGTCTCTGCTCTACCATTTCTGGTCAGATATCCAGCCTCTCTGATTATTACAGGGTTGACTGACCTCTGAGGAGACTGGAGAAAATTTAAAATATGATATTTAAAGGAACAGGTACATACCAAATCCTCAATCCATGCCAAAGATGGAACTGCGATTTTCTATGCCTTTCATAGATAGTCAGTCTTCATGCCAGAAATTAAACTTGGGTCTGACAAATTATAAGGCAGAAAGTGGACTGAGGAGCAAAAGGTACAAGGCAAAGTATAGGTTTCTGATAATATTCACTGAAAATTCTTTAGATTGCTTAGAAATCAGTGGAAATCAGGAAAGATTCATGGTCAAATCTTAGAAAGAATTCTCCAGGGAGCAGAAGTATAGCTAAAATACAAAAGAAAGAAAAACAGATGACGGTAGATGAAGGGGTCTGTTGAATGATCTATAGGCAGGAGTACGGACTCAGGTTAGGATGAACCATTTCTCAGAGAGCAGGCCAGATGTGATGGGCACAGGAGGCTGGGGGCCACGGTACAGAGATGACATCTACCTGACAAGCTTAGTGACTGCTGTTCTGTTCTTTCTAAGTGTATGAGCTTTTTCTTTATAAGTAAGACACTTGAGGGCCAGGCCACATTAAGAAAAAAGGAGACCAAAAATGTTGTGGTGGTGATTTGGGGCCTCTTAAGAGAGGAAGGTGGTGCTGATGAAGCCGTGCTTCTAGAATATTATGTGTGGAGACATCATGTAAGCTGTCTGGTAGACCTCACTGAACTATGGGGTGAATTATCCAAGTGAACTCATTGAAAAAAATTGGTGTGCACAAGTATGGTGTTAGAAGTTTAGGGAGACTGAAAAACAAAAAAGAATTAGGAAAAGATTGACCACATTTAGTGATATGATAAATTGGCCAATCTCTTACTTACTTGCGGGTTATAATGATGGTTCTTTCCTCTTGAGTTAAAAGTGTAATTTTGAATAGGAAATTGGAGAGATGAAGGAGATGGAGGATAGATGGTGAATAGATATCAAGATGACTTAAGATCATGAAACATGTAAAGGAAAAGAGGTACCAGGGGATTTGACTGTGTACAAAGGAACGTACTTGATGTTCAAAAAGATGACTCCATGTAGAAGCCAAGGGAAGATTCATGGAGGCAGGGCCTGGAACAGAGGCTGGGCTGGTCCAGCTGGGAAGAGTAAATGCAGGCAAAATCCTGAGACAACTAATTCAGTTGGCTGACAAATAGGACAGAAAACCTGGGGTCTGATAGGAAAGGATAAAAAATGTCTTTAAATATCACAGATAGAGCAAAACTGCATTAAGAGTGAAATTTACTGTTTGGTAACAAATACCACTGTTGCTGAGAACACAGCACCAGATCTCATGCTGATGACTCTGAATACATTGTTTGTCATCCTCACAACGGCCTTGCTAAGAAAAAGTTATTATCTTCACTTTACAGATGAAGAGTAGGAGGCCCACGTAGGTTAAGAAACACATCTTGAAAGGGACAGAGGTTGTATTTGAACTTGAGCCTATCTGGTGCCAAAGCACCACCCTGGTGCTTCCTTCCCGACCAGTGTTATTGCAGGGTGCTTGCAAATATGCATGCACACCAACCGTCACCAACACACTGCAGCAATAATAGAGCTAAATTTATTTTTTTAAATTTTTGTGTATTTTTTATTGGAGTTCGATTTGCCAACATATAGCACAACATAGGGCTAAGTTTAAATGTATGCAGTTGCTGCTCTGATAAAGGAAATGCTCACCCGTTGAGAAACATTGCTGATTTGGCAGTTTGGTATGAATTTTCTCAACTGAGGGATTTTAAAACAATCCATTTTTATAACTTTTAGTGTCAGGTAGAGGGTTTTCATAATTTGTTACCATTTAAGAGTCCTGCAACTGAAGTCCTGCGTGCTGCCTCTCTCGAGCTGGTCACATTGGTTTATGTTGTTTGTGACCTGTAGACCAATAACGCACACAAAGTATGCACCTTGAAGTCCTTCACAGTGTGCAAAAAGGCACCGTGCACTTTATAGAGACGTGTGAATATGAGGTGCACAGAGGAGCACATTATGGGATGACTGAAACGGAAAGGCAAATGTGCTGAGATTCGGGTCCTTATTAACTAAAATCTGAATGCTCTTGACTAGAGAGATCAGAGGTGATATGAGAAGCCTTTTGGTTGAGATAGTTTCTGCTTGATTATAGGTATCTTCATTCTATTTATCTCATTTTTTAAAATTTATTCATGATAGTCACACAGACAGAGAGAGAGAGAGAGAGAGGCAGAGACATAGGCAGAGGGAGAAGCAGGCTCCAGGCAGGGAGCCCGACGTGGGATTCGATCCTGGGTCTCCAGGATCACGCCCTGGGCCAAAGGCAGGCGCTAAACCGCTGCGCCACCCAGGGATCCCTATTTATCTCATTTTTTCAAGTAAATTAATATTAATAAATAACTACTGTTACCACCCACCTTTTCAAATCCAGAACCAGAACCTTCAGAGACCGCGATTAACCAAGCCTCACAGGTGTGCACCTTCTCAGTAATGTGTCTACACCTCCACCTAGTGGCGGCTCTGAATGATTCAGCGGTGATACCTGGGAGCTGTCAGGGATCCTAAGAAAAAGTGAGAACCAGAGAGTATGTTCATTTTCTGGAGTAGGGAAGGAAGAAAGAATGAAAGAATGGAGGGAGAGAGGGAGATAAGATAGAAAAGAAGAGAAAAAAGAAAAGGGAAAGAAAATGGGGGGGGATTTTTTTTTTTTTTGAAAACTTGAAAATAGACATTCCTGAAGCACAGATTTTCAAAAATTGAGGGAGGTCGACAGAGAGACTCACTACCTGAGAATGACAACAGTGTGTATTTCCATGAATAGGAAAACAGAACTGAACTAATTGTTCAAAGCTAGATTGAGGGACGCCTGGGTGGCTCAGCGGTTGGGCGTCCACCTTCGTCTCAGGGCATGATCCCGGGTCAGGGATCGAGTCCCGCATCGGGCTCCTTGCCTGGAGTCGACTTGTGTCTCTGCCTCTCTCTGTCTCTCTGTCTGTCATGAATAAATACATAAAATCTTTGAAAAATAAAGATAAAAAAAAGAGCTAGATTGAATTATGGCCTGAAGAAATTAGAATAAATGAAGAGGATTCAATGTTATATTGATTCCCTCCAGAAGACCTGAGGACCTAGGGACAAATACTGGGGTCATAGTTAGAACTATAAAACCCAGATTGTTATGCCTGAGAAAACCAAGTTCTCAGATACATATTTAACCAGGTTTATGGTCTCTGTGGGGATTATGGGTGGTAGAATTTAACCTGTTTTTATGGATATAATGAGTGCTATTAATTATGTAACCACAGCCTGTGAAGTCCACACCATGGAGCAGGTGTGTCATGGGGACTTTGCTGCCTCCATCTTCATCACTACCACGTAAATGAAGTGTTGTGCCCCAGGTTAAGGCTAAGGAAAAAGGAGAAGCAGAGATGCTGAAGAACTTGCCCATGCTGTCCTAAGTACCCAAAAGATAAGATGGGATTCAAATCCAGGACTGTAATTCTAGATCCTGTTCTTTCCAATACATATTCATATCGCTTTTCTTTGAACTACATGCATTTAAAATTTAATTTTAATGTTTATTTTAAATTGTATTTCTTTGTTGAATTATTAATAAATTCACGTGGTATAAAGTTCAAAAAGTACAGAATTGTAAGAGCAAGTAAAAATCAAATCAAAACAAAAAGTAAAAAATCAAATCAAAACAAAAAGAGCAAGTTGAAAGCAATCTCCCTCCCTTCCCAGCCATCCAGTTCCTCTGCCTTAAGGCATGCCTCTCTTGCCAGCATCTTCTATATCTTTTCAGGGTATATTATCCATGTGCATGATGACCAAATGTTAACATCAATTTATTACGCCTCCAACATTATAGGAAATTGTAATTGTATGGCTAATGCAGAAAGTCACAAAAGGCTAATTTAAACATCTTAATCACAACTACCTTGCTTGCTCCAATAGAATTTGCAATTCAGTCAAAAGTTAAGTATAGAGGATTTTCAAAATAAAACGTCTGTTAATTCACCATTCAGTCATTTGAATAGTTTTGAGTGACTGCTAATGTAAGCTTTAGAATGAATGCTTAAATTTTCTCCAGAGTTTGTATGGATTCCCAAAACCGACTTGAAAAGCTTCCAAATTATCCAGAGTCTGTTTTCCATCTCTTTCTTTTATTAAAAAAAAAATGTTGTTCTTATTCCCAGATCCTTTTCTTGGTTATTAGATTGACTCTTAGCCAGTCAGGTTAATGTTATCTGGAGATACCCTCATCAAAAGAGTCTGAGCCAAAAATGCCAGTCTGGATTTTATTTCTGGATGTATTATGGGAAAGCTAGCTGGTCATTTCTCCAACCAAATGCCTTAAAGTTTTTGAAAATGCTCTAAAACTCTTTCCCCACATGTTGTTTTGTCAGTATGAGTCCAGTTTTCACATGCAAAGTGAATCAGATTCACCGCACTCAGTTTTACAGTGCATTTTTGCAAGAGATCCCATTTTTAGCCAAGTCACAGCTGAGCTTTACTTTCAGCTAATTAGTACTTGTTCTCAAATTGGGCAGTTCTAACCCAAGCTAGGAGATGAGATGCAATTTACTTCCTCTCTACTCTCCTAAAATTAACTAAGCTGTAAAATGTGAGTGTTCCCTTGTTTTCCCCTTTGTCTGTCCCAGGGTTTGGTTCCATCATAAAGAATTCAACAGAACTCAGGATGTTTCCGCAAATCTTGCTGTTCTGATTTGAAGAGTAATGGAGTTCTTCCTTTCAAAATGGTTGCCAAGCAACCATTAATTTATCATAACTAGCTAATATTTAAAATTATACATGATAATTAAGTAGAACAGTATGCTTTTCATATTCCTAAATATATATAGCTTTGGCCAAATCAGAATGAATATGGTTGGTTTTGTGGTACCAGAAACAAGTCACAAAGAATGCTTCTGGAGATTGAAAGAAGAGGGAATCTGACTATTCCCTTGTCTGAGCCCTATGGCTTTAGAAATTACAGTGACCCATGAGGGCCACACAGTTAGACTGCCCACAAAATTAGAGGAATTCCTAGTACTAGAAGATCCTTCTCCCTAAAGAATGTCATGACTTAGGAATAATATACCTAGGGCTCCCTTGAAAGGGCCCAACTACACTTTGATTAACTTGGTTAAGCTGGTCCTTTTAATCCCTGCCTTTTTGTATAAAGACATCTCAACATGCGTGTAGCCAAATTATTAAAGGAGCTAAATTTAATAGGATAGAAATAAGAAATGGCTTTATTTTTCTCTCAACCTTTGCTTCTGACATGCTCCATCAGATCTCTCTTCCCTTCTTCTGTGTGACTTTTAGGGTAGATCCTACAATTTTCCAGTCACTTTTCTTACAAAAACAGCTTCATATTGTTCATGAAGACCTATTATTAGGTGCTAAACCATGCATCCTAGTCTATATTAGAACTTCAATGTTTCATCTCATTTAAAGTTTTTCTTCTCCCCTGGTCATGTCTGACCTGAACCTCAGAGACCTGCAGGTGGAGACAGGAATGGTTTGCTCTCTCACCCCTTCTTGCTGGTCTCCTCCAATTCTCCATCTCTGCCCTGAGTCTTCTGGTGTCAGGATAGGGAAGAAGAGGTTAGGGAAAGGGACTGCAGTCCTTATATCTTGCCTGGAGCTGATCATCCTTTTCTGTACCTACTGATCCCCTTTGTGGGGCAGGGGTTTTCATTGGGTACATTCTTATATATTCTTATATATTTCACATTGCTTAGTGACTCTCCCTCCAATTCCTCCTCTGCTTGTTCAACTTAGAGCCTCTCAGTGTCAGAGTGTCCTCAGGCAAGGAGGTAGCCCTCTTTGACCAGGAATCTTCAAGGTGGCTCATACCTTCTGTATCTATATGCCCCTTTTGCCGTATCAATGATAGGAATGCAGGCTTGTTATCATCCCCACCTGTGATGAGGCAAAGCTCTCTCTGTTCTCTCAAACTCTGAGGAGAGGTGTTCATTTCTTCCTAGAATTTTATCACCATGCTGCTCCTCTAGTGGCACTAGGGTGGGTCTGTGGGGTTTTGCATCCAATCAAGGAATAGAATAAATAACACACTACTCCTTCATTTCTTATCTCTATGGTGGTGTCACCTTGGAGAGTACCTTTACCTACCTAGGGTTTGTTGGGGTGGGCAGAGCAAGGACTACCAAACTCTACCCCTTTGAATGTCTTCCCACTAGAAACTACTTGTCTTTTGTTTTTATAGCCTGGCTTGGTGGTATAATGAAGGTCGTTCCATTTTTTAAAAAATGGATTTCATTTATTTATTTTAAAGAGAGAGAATGAGCAGGAGGAGGGGCAGAGGGAGAGAAAGAGAGAGGGAGAGAAGCAGACTCCCTGCTGAGTGTGGAGCCTGCTGTGGGGCTCGATCCCATGACCCTGAGACCATGACTTGAGCCAAAACCAGGAGTTGGACCCTTATCCAACTAAGCCTCCTAGGCACTCTAGGTCATTCCATTTTTAGTAAGTCTTGCAGAATGGTGTCTGGTATTTCTCCTTTCAATTTTGTGGTACATTAATACCTATTTCCTGAGTTTTGGCCTTTGAAGTTCTAGGACAAGAAAAAGGACCCTTTCAATATGTTATGAAAATGAGCAACATTTCTCCAACAGAAGCAAAACCATGGGAAGGTATGATGTTGCCCGCCTTGGAGTGCACCAATTTTACTTAGGTGACTTTGGTTTTCTTAGGTTGAAAGCTAGATGGAAAGTTCAGAGTTGGGACAAGGTCAGGGATCCCATAGAGAGAATGTAGTAGAGCTGTGATAAGGTAGCTGGACATATGGCTGGCAGATACACAAAAACTAGAAAGTCTGGAGCAGAATCTGCAGAAAAAATAAAGGGAAATCAAGTTTTCTTCTTCCATCCTTGTTCTTATTCTTCAAACCCGCTCAATGTCATTCCACTGTGTTGGACTGGGTCCTCCTAGAAGTAGACACAAAGCAGTATCCGAAGTCCAAGAAATTTCTTAGGGAAAATGTCTATGAGAAAGAAAAGAGAGGAATCCTGGGGCTGGGAAGTTAGGGAGAGCCATTAGATCGTCATGCAAGTATGAGCATTGTGAAGGAGAGAGGGCAGGTGAGAAGGTTGGGTGACAAAGTCTGACACAGTAGCACCATCCTAATAAAGTTCAACAAAGCGTTGGGTTATTCTTGAACCTAACTCACCCATTTGAGCTGTCCTAAATGTCCCAGGAACGGACCTGCTTTAGTACCCTGCCATCCACAATCATCAGTGGGGAGTAGCTATGTGATGCTACAACGCAGCATGAAAAGCTTTTCAGAGCACAGCAGCTGGGGCTGTTCATCAGTTACACACCCTGCTATTAGAGATACTAGAGGTGCATTTGCATGGCTACTTCACACTCTAGACAATGAATGAATGAATGAATGAATGAATGAATGAATATGCTTTTTTCTTCTTTCTTAACCATTAAATTACCATTCAATCTTATCTTTCCTCTGCAGCCAAGTTTCCTGAAATAGAATTACACACCCATTGTTATTACTTCCATACTTTCTATTCACTTATTCACCCACAGCAAGATGGATTCTTCTCCCCATTGTCCAGTGAAACTGCTCCAACCAAGGTGAGCATGGACTTCCCAATTGCCCTATTCCAAGGATTGAATGAGTTTGGAGTACAGAAATAGTCAGGGATAATATTTGTGGATACAGGGATGTGGAAACAGCCAAAAATCTGAAGGAGGAAAGGGGGAGCTAAAGATTTGGAAGTTTTATTAAAAAGACAAGAAAAGAAAGAGACAGGGAAATTAAGGAAAAGTATGGAATTTAAAAATAACTTCTGAGTGTGCCTAGCTGGCTCAGTCAGTTAAACTTCTTCCTTTGGCTCAGGTCAGAGCCCCATGTTAGGCTCTCTGCTCAGCGGGGAGTCTGCTTCTCCCTCTTCTCTTCTCCCCCTGCTCATGATCTGTCTCTGGCATTCTCTCTCAATTAAATAAATAAAATCTTTAAAAAAAATTTACTTTTGGGATATTGGAAAATCTTTTCAGACAGACAGTCCAGGAAAACTCTTAGGAAAAATTATCAAATCTGCCATCTTCTGACTGATTTCATATTAGCCAGAAGAGGTCAGCAAAGACATTAGTATCGGTTTTTGCACTTCCTAGAGGCAATGTGATTAATTGGGAAGGGATTGTTGCCTGTGGGCTCAGAGTTTATACAGGACTTCCTTGGTCCAGATTTTCCTTTTGCTCAGACCCTCTTTTTAGAGTTTCACCTTCTCTGTGCTCCTGGTGAAGAGATGGATCACAGATTACGTTTCATGAAATGGCATACCTTCAATTTAAATGTATATACTTCTCCAAGTCTGAGTAAATGAATTAAAACTTCTGGCATGTTAGCCAATGCAATTAGACAAGAGCCAAAAATGCAGGTGTAAAATATTAGAAGTGAAGATATGAAAAAATTAACCTTAATTTCAAATAACTTGATTGTATATTTGGAAAAGTCAAGAAGATAAACTAAGAAACAGTAAGGTAACTCAGTAACATGGCTGGCTATGAAATTTATACTCAGATATCAAAATCTTCACACATACCAAAGGTTCCAATTAAAAGAAGTGATGGATGAGAAGGAGCCCATTTACAAAAGCTTCAACAGCAAAGAAATATAATACATTACTAGGAATAAAGCTGAGAAGGTCAAGATTTACATAAAGAAAACTTCAAAATATTCCTAAGAAACATAAAAGAAATGTAAACAAATAGAAAGGTGGAATCAACAAACAAGGATATCAATTCTCTCCTAACATTATCCATAAGAATATATAGTTACAATTAAAAAATCAGTTGTAGGGATCCCTGGGTGGCGCAGCGGTTTGGCGCCTGTCTTTGGCCCAGGGCGCGATCCTGGAGACCCAGGATCAAATCCCACATCGGGCTCCCGGTGCATGGAGCCTGCTTCTCCCTCTGCCTATGTCTCTGCCTCTCTGTGTGTGTGTGTGTGTGTGTGTGTGACTATCATAAATAAATTTATAAAAATTTAAAAAATCAGTTGTATTCCTTTTTTAGTTAGACAAGCTGATTAAAGTTTGTATATAGAAAATAAGCAAGAAAAAATAGCTAAAAACCATCTGAAAGAGAAGGGTGAGGAGGAACTAACCCTGTAAAACAGAGTATGTAGCTATAATCAAAACACTGAAGTATTGCCATTTGGGAAAAGTGGATTATTTAACATAGTGGAGAGACAATTAGGTGACCATCTAGAGAAAAAATTAACTTGCATCCATTTCTGCCTATATCACATCAGGATAAATTTTAAGTTGGGCAGAGGTTTAATTGTAAAAATTAAACTGTAAATTGAAATAGGAAATAAAATAATATATAAAGGAATGGATAAGACCTTTCTAAGTATAACATAAGCATAGAAGTAAAAAAAAAAAAAAAGATTGACAAGTCTGACTTTATGAAGAACTTTTTGAAAACCAGTGTGGTTAATACCACCCAAAACAAAGTAAATAGACAAATCACAAACTGAGAAATATATCTGGGATGAAAGGTTGATTTGCCTAGTGTATACAGAGCTTCTACAAATCAATAAAAAGGAAAAGATGGGCAAAAGAGAAGAACATATCAGAATATCATCCTCTTTGCTTATAAGGAGATCGATGCAATTTAAAATGACATTAAAATACCATTCCCACTTATTAAATTGACAAATATCAAAACACACCATGGGAAAACAAGTAGTATACAATGAAATAACCTGCGTAAAGGCCAGTTTTGTAATATCTATCAAAGTTACAAGTGCTTTTGTACCCTTTTATCTTAGCAATTCTTCCTCTAGGAATTGTCATTCACATATTCTGCCACAGGGATATGTGTATGTATTTGGTTATTAAAATGCACCATTGGTTGTAAAAGCAACAGATTGAAAACAACTTAAATATTGATGAGTGAGGAAACAGTAAAATAAACAATGGCACATCCATACGGTAGAATAATCTAGACCAACTGAAAAAGGAAAAGCAAAAAGAGTGATCCCTTATGTATATATATAAAATGATGTGTGTGTATATATATATATGTGTATATATATATATATATATATATATATATATATATATATATAATGATGGGCAAGATATTTTGCCAGGTGTAGGACATGTGTTTAATACACAGCCATTTGTACAAAAGAGAAAAATGCATTTGTGAGAATTTGCACATATATGCTTAAAATATCTCTATAAACTATACTAGAACATTGATAACATTGGTTACCTGTTGGGGAGGGGAAGTCAGGTGGCTGGGGAACAGATGGGGAGAAAAATGTTTTAAAGTATTTTTAAAATTTTAAGCCATGTGAGTATATTATGTTTTCATGCTTTAATATTTGAGTATTGTTTTGTTTTTTCTTTGATATTCCGGCACTTAAAATAACTTTGTGTTTAGGATACTCTATAATCCAAATTCTTTATGTGTGATACACACATATATATATGTGGTAAGATCTTGTTATACACACACACACACACACACACACACACACATATATATATCTTACCACAGTAAGATCTTGTTCATCCAAAATTCAACTAGAGAATCACTTCACCTTTCCAGAATCTGGCTAGGATCAGGAAATAGCAAAAGAAGCCATCAAGCAAGCAACATAAATGTCCCAAAGTCCATGTACAAAATAAAACCTAGGCATTTTACTCAGCGGAAGTCCATTAGACTTCCTTTAATCTATTTATTTATTGGAGGCAATTTTATTAAGCTGGATAAAGTGGCAACTCATAGAAAGTAGACAGGGAAGCCCTACTAAAAGCACTCAACAGTGCTAGTTCACAATCTAAGAAGCATGTTGGGGAGAAGAAGCACACAGAACCAACACAAGGACCAAAGACAGCAGGATACGGATTCATTAGTCCAGACACATAGCTTCTCAGAGATTGTATCCCTATGACTGTGATGTCCTAACAGTGGTCTTGAGGAACCAGATTCACATTCAGGTATGCTAGGTAGGATCTGTTGAGATTGGGTTTTATCCTAACCTTTAAATGAAATAGGAAATATTTTGATGATAGAGTTTAAAACAGGCTCTCTGGAAAGTACAATGATGTATTTCAGTTAGATGGTGTTTTAGAGTATATTTTTAAAAACACTTAACTGGAGACATCATCAAAAATTGCAGAATTACTGGTCACAGATTCCTTTATCTAATGAACGCAGTAAAATCCCCACACAAAGCCTCAATGGGTAAAAGCATCAATATCTAAAACTGACAGTAGATATGAAAAAAATGAGGCAAGAAAAATATTCTAGCACAATAAGATAATTTCATAGACGTCTAGAAAAAGTTTCTAATTTCTCTGTAATGGAATGATTTCAAAAACCACGATCAAAATGTAAAGAATAGAAAATATCTATTAGCAAAAAAAAAAAAAATGAGAGGAATTGTAGCAGTTAGGACAGGTTAGAATGAAAAAGACAGTAACTTAATGATTAACCATAATAGAGTAATTAAGAATATTGTTGGCATACTCTTTGACCCAGCTATCCATTTCTAGGAATCATTTTTCTAGTTATACTCACACAAGGGTACAGAGATATATTCACAAGAATATGTGTACCCCTGTGGGAAATGTACACATATGCATCATTTGTTTTGGAATAACAAAGCTAGAAGACACTTTGATGCCTACTAAAAAGGGACTGATTAAACAAATTATGTATATCCACACAATGGAATATTATGCGTCCATTAAATAGAAGGGAATGCTTTGTATACTGATGTGTAAAACTGAGTACTTTAAAATAAATAAAGAAAAAAAAGAAAGTTGCAAAACATCATTATGTATTTTTTTTATTATTTTAAGTTTTAATTTAAATTCCAGTGAGTTAACATACAGTGTAATAGGCATTTCAGATATACAATACAGTGATTTGACATGTCCATACAATACCTAGTTCTCATCAGGACAAGTGTAATCTCCATCATCTATTTCACCACCCTGTCCCCCCACCTCATTATGTATTTTGAATCTGGGGAAATGGGCAAAGGCCAGAAATTCACATTTTACTTCACATTAGCTATCTTATTTGATGTTTTAAGAATTATTTGTTAATGCTTAAAAAGAAAAATATTGTTAACCTTGAAAATCCCAATTGAGGGATATATTAGTTAATGAAGCCCTATGTAGTCAAAGTATAATTGGACTAAAATGAAGTAATAAAACTGACTGGACTTGAGAATGGTGTATAATAATCTGCCTTGGGTTTAAAGAGAATCCCTGAATAGGTGATTTCAAATCAGCAAAAGTTATATAATGAATAGGGACTGTTTTGTTTGCCTAAAACTCCTTCCTCCCTTCCCTGGGGCAGCCCCCCCCCCCCTTCTCTTGGGAAAGGCTTCTTTCCTTTTTGCAAACATTTGGCTTAAAAAATATGCAATTTTCTTTTCAACTCTATGCTCCTGATCACAAATGATGGTCGTAAAGGAAGCACCTACCCCAAGCTAAGCCAATCACTTAAAGACCACCAACTTACCCCAATTGTAACTGGTGATGTAGATATCTCCCTGACCCAATCACAGGCCTTTCTTGGCATTTTTCATACTGAACATGAGGAGAAGGAGAGTCATTACTTCTTTGACGGTGGGAATTAAGGAACATGCATCCCCAGAGCCGTCACCACCTATGTGGAGGAGGCCAGTTGGCAGAAGAACATGAAGACAATATTAGAAAGAAGCTGTGATGAGAGATGGAGAGAACATGATCACAGTTATACTTCTGTCCTGCTTCCTTTCTTGCAGTCTCCTTTTCTGACTAAATTAGTTCAGGTTGGGTTTCTGTTCTTCACAACCAAAAACATACTGGCTAATAACAGAAAAAAAAAGGGGGGGACTATTTATTTGCTCCCACCTTTCATTTTGATGGCAGTATAATGATGATACATGAATCTAAAAAGGAGCTGACAATATTCAAAAGATTATAAATTAGGATGCCTACAACTTTTAGAACCTAAATTATAAAATCCTGGAGTAGGGAAGTATTTGTCACCTCTTAGAAATATCTATTCCCCCAAAGACCATTTTTTAAAAATAACTGATTGATCAATCTCTTGAGGGAAAAAAAAGTAGAATGATATTTTAGAGGTCCAAAGGTCAGAGACAGATTTTTTTTTTACCACATATTTTATCTCTAAGAATCATTTAAAAGTTATTTTTAGCAGCTTACTGCGTGGGAAACTCGTATTGAAAAGATTTAATTGAAAACTCTGACAGCTACTCTGGGGTGGATGTCATGGTCAATATAATGCTGGACTCAAAACCATATGTGAAGTCAAGAAACAGAATGAATAAAATATACATTCAGACATGAACAATTAGTGCGAAACTTTGTGTGGGAACAAGAAGTCCAAAGTTTCTATTTTGGATGTTTAATATAAATAAAGTTGAAAATGTTAGTTAACCTTGTAGAATTGAGTTAAATAAAGATATCTAACCCATTTTAGAAGAATGGTATATGTAAATGTAGTCTATGTATAAAAAGGCATAATTGTTAAAGCAAAATAGAATAACAAGTATAGGAAGGAGAAAATTCAGTAGAGTGGATTTCAGACATTCTTTTTTTTGTAATTTTTTAAAAATTTTTATTTATTTATGATAGTCATACAGAGAGAGAGAGAGAGAGAGAGAGAGGCAGAGACATAAGCAGAGAGAGAAGCAGGCCCCATGCAGGGAGCCCGATGTGGGATTCGATCCTGGGTCTCCAGGATCACGCCCTGGGGCAAAGGCAGGTGCTAAACCACTGCGCAATCCAGGGATCTCGATTTCAGACATTCTTAAAAAGATAAAATTCACCTCTCAAAGAAAAGGTCTCATTCTATGTTTATTTTTTAAAGATTTTATTTATTTATTCATGAGAGACAGAGAGAGAGATTGAGAGAGAGAGAGGCAGAGACACAGGCAGAGGGAGGAGAAGCAGGCTCAATGCAAGGAGCCTGATATGGGACTAGATCCTGGGACTTTGGGATCATGCCCTGAACCAAAGGCAGATGCTTAACCACTGAGCCATCCAGGCATCCCTCATTCTATGTTTAAAAGCAAAACCAACTTATAGTTTAAAAATAAAAGAAGAGCTAAGACACTACTAAATTATAGGGGAAGTATAAATGATATTCAACAGAATAGAAGACAATTCATAAGTTATTAATCATAATAGTCACTGGATAAGATAATGAAAAGGTACAATTGAAAAGAACACTTTAACAATTTTACATTCAATCAAACAATGTAGCACTAAAACATTTTAATGAAAACTTTGAAATGAAGGAGAGTGTGGCAGTCATCGGAACTCTCCTTGCAGACCTCCCAGTACAGTGAGGAGAGCTCCAGCTGCTGGGCTGTGGAATCCATCACTGTGGGAGGCTCTGGCACCCACGGGCTGCTCCCGCAGGCACACCCATTCTTGGAGACAAGGGATTCCTCTGATTGAAACTCCAGCTCGGAGACTCCTCAATGATTTTCCAAGCATCCTTAGACTACATGACAGTCTAAAGTGCTTCCACCCATGTTCTCTCCCTTGCTCTTCCAACTCCAGGCTGGACTTGCTTTACGAGTGTTGAACCAGCCTTGCATCCCGGGGAAAAATCCCACTTAGTCATGGTGAATAATCTTCTTAATGTGCTCTTGGATCCTATTGGCTAGTATTTTGTATCCATGTTCATCAGGGATATTGGTCTATAATTCTCCTTTTTGGGGGGGTCTTTGTCTGGTTTTCGAATTAAGGTGAAGCTGGCCTCAGAACGAGTTTGGAAGTATTCCATCTCTTTCTATCTTTCCGGACAGCTTTAGTAGAATAGGTATGGTTTCTTCTTTATACGTTTGATGGAATTCCCCTGGGAAGCCATCTGGCCCTGGATTTTGTGTCTTGGGAGGTTTTTGATGACTGCTTTAATTTCCTCCCAGGTCGGCCTGTTCAGGTTTTGTATTTGTTCCTGGTCCAGTTTTGGTAGTTTGTGGTTTTCCAGAGATGCATCCATTTCTTCTACATTGCCTAATTTATTGATGTATTGCTGCTCATAATAAGTTTTTAAGATCATTTGTATTTCCTTGGTATTGATGGTGATGTCTCCTTCTCATTCATGATTTTATTAATTTGAGTCTTTTCTCTTTTGTTTTTACTAAGGCTGGCTCATGGTTTATCAATCTTATTAATTCTTTCAAAGAACCAACTCCTAGTTTTGTTAATCTGTTCCACAGTTCTTCTGGTCTCTATTTCATTGAGTTCTGCTCGTATCATTATTAACTCTCTTCTCCTGCTGGGTGTAGGATCTATTTGCTGTTCCTTCTCCAGCTCCTTTAGGTGCAAGGTTGGCTTTTGTTTTTGAGTTCTTTCCGGTTTTTGGATGGATGCTTGTATTGCAATGTATTTCCCCCTCGGGATCTAAGAGTGGCCCCACCTTCCAGCCACCACAAATAATGTTAGGGGCAATAGCACCTCATACTGTGTGGGAAACAAACTCCTCATACATGTAGCACCAAGACCCTCAATGTAATTCTGCTTGGTCTGGATTTCCTCCAACAGAGTAGTGATTCTTAGGGGTGGGAAAGGATAAAATGAATTAATAAGAATTATCCAATTATTCAGGCCATTAAAAATTTTAATTCCAGTATATTTAAAATACAGTGTTAAATTAGTTTCACGTATACAATATAGTAATTTAACATTGGGAGACATTTTTCTCCCATCCCTTGTGATAATCACCAGTTTGTTCTCAAGAGTCTTTTTGTTGATCTCCCTTTTTTTTGGTTTGTCTCTTTTACCATATTGAGTGAAATCATATGGTATCCATCTTTCTCTGTCTGGCTTATTTTGCTTAGCATTATACTCTCTAGATCTACCCATGTTGTTGCAATAGGCAACATTTCATTTTTTATGCTCAATAATATTGCATGTGTATATACCACATCTTTTTTTTTATCCAGTCACCTATCAATGGACACTTGAGCGGCTTCCATAATGTGACTACTGTCGATAATCCTTCAATTAACATAGGGATGCATACATCCTTTTGAATTAGTGTCTTTTATTATAGCCATTCTGACAGGTGTAAGATTATATCACATTGTGGTTTTGATTTACATTTCCCTGATAATGAGTGATACTGATATTCATGTATCCCTTGGCCATCTGTATGTCTTCTTTGGAGAAATATCTCTTCATATCCTCTGTCAATTTTAGTTGGATTATTTGGGCTTTTTTTGGTATGGAGTTGTAGAAGTTCTTTACATATTTTAAATACTAACCCCTTGCCAAACATGTTATTTGCAGATATTTTCTCCCATTCAGTAGGTTGCCTTTTTGTTTTGTAGTTTGTTTCTTTTCCTTTATTTCGAGGTAGCCCAAATAGTTTATTTTTGCTTTTGTTTCCCTTGCCTCAAGAGACTCATCTAGAAAAATATTGTATGGTCCTTGTCAGAGAAATTACTGCCTGTCTTCTCTTCTAGGATTATTATGGTTTCAGGTCTCACATTTAGATCTTACTCCATTTTGAGCTTATTTTTGCGTATGGTCCAAGAAAATGGTTCAGTGCCACTCTTTTGCGTGTAGTTGTCTAGTGCTCCCACCACCATTTGTTGAAGAGACTGTCTTTTCCTTTTTTTAAAAAAATATATTTTATTATTATTATTATTTTTTAAAGATTTATTTTTTTAAAACTTTTTTTTTATTTTTTTATTTATTTATGATAGTCACAGAGAGAGAGAGAGAGAGGCAGAGACACAGGCAGAGGGAGAAGCAGGCTCCATGCACCGGGAGCCCGACGTGGGATTCGATCCCGGGTCTCCAGGATCGCGCCCTGGGCCAAAGGCAGGCGCCAAACCGCTGCGCCACCCAGGGATCCCGAGACTGTCTTTTCCTTATTGCATATTCTTGCTTCCTTTGTTGAAGATTAATTGACCCTATAATCATGGGTTTATTTCTGTGCTTTCTGTTCTATTCTATTGATCTATGTGTCTATTTGTGATTACCATTTTGATTACTACAGCTTTGTAGTATAATTTGAAATCGGGAATTGTGATACCTGTAGCTTTGTTTTTCTTTTTCAAGATTCCTTTGGCTATTAGGAGTTTTTTGTGGTTCCATACAAATTTTAGAATTGTTTGTTCTAGTTCTGAGAAAAATGCTGTTTATATTTCCATAGGGATTGCATTAAATCTGTAGATTGCTTTGGGTAGAATGGATATTTTAACAATATTTTTCCTCCCAATTCATGAGCATGGAAAATCCTTCCATTTATTTGTGTAGTCTTGGATTTCTTTCATCAGTGCTGTATAGCTTTGAGAGTATAGGTCTTTCACCTCCTTGGTTAAGTTTATTCCCACATATTTTATTCTTTTGCAATTGAAAATGAGATTGTTTTCTTAATTTCTCTTTCTACTGTTTCATTATTAGTGTATGGAAATGCAATGATTTTCTGTACATTGATTTTGTATCCTGCAACCTTACTGAATTCACTTATTGATTCCAGTAGTTTTTTTTGGTGGAGTCTTTATGGCTTTCTATATATAGTATCATATTATCTGCAAATAGTGAAGTTTTTACAACATTTTTACCATTCTGGATGCCTTTTAATCCTTTTTCTTCTTTGATTGCTGTAGCTAGACCTTGCAGTAAATGCAAGTTGAATAAAAGTGGTGAGAGTGGACATCCCTGTCTTGTTCCTTATAACAGGGGAAAAGCTCTTAGTTTTTTTTTTTTCCATTGAGTGTGATATTAGCTTTGGGTTTTCATATATGGCCATTATTATATTGAGGTATGTTCCCTCTAAACCTACTTTGTTGAGGGTTTTTGTCATGAATGGATGTTGCACTTTGTCAAACACTTTTTCTGCATCTATTGAAATGATCATATGGTTTTTATCCTTTCTCTTATTGATGTATGACATTGATTGATTTGCAAATATTAACAATCATCTTGCATCCTGGGAATAAATCTCACTTGATTGTAGTGAGTAGTTTTTTTTTAAGATTTATTTTTATTTATTTATGATAGACACAGAGAGAGAGAGAGAGAGAGGCAGAGACACAGGCAGAGGGAGAAGCAGGCTTCATGCCGGGAGCCGAAAAGGGACTCGATCCCGGGTCTCCAGGATCATGCCCTGGGCCAAAGGCAGGCGCAAAACCGCTGAGCCACCCAGGGATCCCCAGTGAATAGTTTTTTTACTGTATTGTTGGATTCAGTTTGCTAATATTTTTGGAGGCTTTTGCCACAGAGATATTGGCCTGTAGTTCTCTGGTTTGGGTAATATCTTTATTTGATTTTGGTATCAGGGTAAAGCTGTCCTCATAGAATGAATTTGGAAGTTTTCCTTTTTCTTTTTGGAATAGTTTCAGAGGAGTAGATATTAACAATTCTTTAAATGTTTGGTAAAATTCCGCTGTGAAGCCTTCTGGTTCTGGACTTTGGTTTGATGGGAGTTTTTTTGATTACTTATTCAATTTCATTGCTGGTGGTTGGTCTGTTCAAATTATCTATTTCCTCCTGATTCAGTTTTGGGAAATTATGTGCTTCTAGGAATTCATTCATTTCTTCCAGTTTGTTGGCATATAATTTTTCATAATATTCTCTTACAATCTTTTGTATTTCTGCAGTGTTGGTTGTCATTTCTTCTCTTTCATTTCTGATTTTGTTTATTCTCTTTCTCCATTTTGATGAGTTTGGCTAAAAATTTGTCATTTTATTGATCTTTTTAAAGAATCAGCTCCTGATTTCATTTTTTTATTTATTTATGATAGTCAAGAGAGAAAGAGAGAGAGGCAGAGACATAGGCAGAGGGAGAAGCAGGCTCCATGCACCGGGAGCCCGACGTGGGACTCAACCCCTGGTCTCCAGGATCGCGCCCTGGGCCAAAGGCAGGCGCCAAACCGCCCAACCGCTGCGCCACCCAGGTATCCCAGCTCCGGATTTCATTGATATGTTCTGTTGCTGTTGTTTTGGTTTTGGTTGTCTTTAGTTTCTATTTCATTTATTTCTGCTCTAATCCTTCTATTGGTTTTTTTGTTTGTTTGTTTGTTTTGTTTTGTTTTGTGGTTTTTCTTTTCCTACCTCCTTTAGGTGTAAGGTTAAGTTGCTTATTTGAGATTTTTCTTGTTTCTCGAGGTAGGCCTGTATTGTTAAAAATCTTCCCTCTTAGAACAGCTTTGCTGCATCCCAAAGATTTTGGACTGTTGTGCTTTTATTTTCATTCGTCTCCATATATTTTTGTATTTCCTCTTTGATTTCCTGGTTGATCCATTCATTCTTGAGTAGCATGTTATTTAATCTCCAATTTATTTGTGGTCTTTCCAGACTTGTTTTTCTTGTGGCTGATTTCTAGTTTCATAGCATTGTGGTTGAAAAAGATTCAGGGTATGACTTGGTAAACTTGTTGAGACTTCTTTGGGTGGCATAACAATTGATATATTCTGGAGAATGTTCCATTGCACTAGAAAATAATTTATATTCTGTTGTTTTAGGACAGAATTTTCTGAATATGTGTTAGATATACCTGGTCCAATGTGTCATTCAAAGCCACTATTTCTGTCTGGATGATCTACCCACTGATGTAAATGGGTTAACTGTGTTAAGTGTGTTAAGATTTTATTTATTTATTCATGAAAGACACACACAGAGAAGCAGAGACGTAGGCAGATGGAAAAGCAGGCTTCCTGTGGGGTGTCTGATGCAGGGCTCTATCCAGGACCTTGGGATAATGATCTGAGCCAAAAGCATATGCTCAACCACTGAGCCACCCAGGAGCCCCATGTAAGTGGAGTTTTAATGTCTCCTACTTATTGTATTATTATTGATTACTTCCTTTATGTTTGTTATTAATTGTTTTATGTATTTGGATGCTCCCATGGTAGAAGCATAAAATTTACATTTGTTACATCTTCTTGTTGGATTGTTCTGTTTATGATTATATAGTGTCCTTCTTTATCTCTCTTTACAGTCTTTATTTCAAAGTCTGTTTTGTCTGATGTAAGTATTGCTACCAGCTTTCTTTTCACTTCCATTTGCTGGCTAAAGTATTCTCCATTCCTTTACTTTCAATGTGCTTGTGTCTTTAGGTCTGACGTGAGTCTTTTATGTAGCCATATATCTTTTGATTGGAGCATATAGTACATTTATGTTTAAAGTAATTACTGATGAGTATGTACTTATTGTCATTTTGTTGCTTGTTTTTGGTTGTTTTTGTAGTTCATCTCTGTTCCTTTCTTCCTTTGCTTTTTTCTCTCAAGATTAGTTGGCTTTCTTTCATGATATACTTGGATTACTTTCTCTTTGTTTTTTGCATTTACTGGTTTTTGATTTGTGGTTACCATTAGGTTTGTATATAACACCTTCTTCATATCAGAGTCTATATTAATTTGGTGGTCACTTAAGTTTGAACCCATTCTACTCCTCTCCCCCAATATTTTAGGTATATGATGTCATATTTTCATCCTTTTATTTTGTGAGTCTCTTGACTGATTTTTATAGATATAATTTTTTGCGTGTGTATGTTTCCTACTTTTCTTACTTTTACTTTTGGTCTTTCTTTCCACTCAAAGAGTCCTCTAACATTTCTGTGGGGCTGGTTTAGTGGTCCTGAATTCTTTTAACTTTTGTTTGTCTGGGAAACTCTTTTATCTCTGCTTCTGTTATGAATTATAGTCTTGCTGGATAGACTATTCTTGCCTGTAGATTCTTTTTCTTTTTAGTATTTTAAGAATACATGCCACTTGCTTCGGGCCTGCAAAGCTTCTGCTGAGAAATCAATTGATAGACTCATGAGGTTTCCCTTGTATGTGACTGTTTTCTTTTCTTTTGCTTCTTTAAAATCCTCTTTCTTCACTTCTTTTTACCATATTAATTACTGTGTGTCTTGGTGTGGACCTCCTTAGGTTGATTTTGTTGGGGGCTTTCTATGCCTCCTGGAGCTGAATTTCTATTCCCCTTCCCACATTAGGGAAATTTTCAGCTATTACCTCTTCAAATGAATTTTCTGACCCCTGTTCTCTTTCTTCTCTTTCTGAGATCCCTATAATGTGAATGTTATTGTGCTAGATGGAGTTGCCGATTTCCCTGTCTCTTCTCATTTTGCACAATTTTTTTCTTTCACCTCCTCAGCTTCATTACTTTCCATTACCCTGTCCTCTAGGTTACATTACCCTGTTCCTGTTCTTCTGCTTCCTCTAATCTACTCTTTATTCCATTTAGAGTATACTTAATTTCACTTATTATATTCTTCATCTCTGATTTTTTTTCTCTTTGTTGAGAGTCTCACTGGTGTTCTACACTCTTTTCTCAAGTCCAGTGAATATCTTTCTAATCATTACTTTAAATTCAGGCATATTACTTATCTCCATTTCACTTCCATCTCTTGCTGTGATTTCGTCCTGTTCTTTCATCTCGGACATATTCTTCTGTCTCATCATTTTTTCTAACTCTCGGTGTCTGTTCCTCTTTGTTAGGAAAAGCAGTTGCAACTCCTGCTCTTGAATGTAGTGGCCTTATGTAGAAGAGGTCCTGTAGTTCCTGGCAGTGTAATGTCTTCTGTTCCCTGGAACCTTATGCTTCAGAGGTGTCTCCAGGCGTTGACATGTGCTGAGCCACTTTTTAATTCAGTTCACTCATCTGCAGTGGCTTTCTTTGCCACTGTTGGTCCTTATGGTGTTAGTTGGTAAGTCTGGGCCTACCTTGAGCTTTATTCAGGGAATTTTAATAGATTGTTGGGAAATTTAATGAAAGAGATAAAAAACATACCTTTGTATATCTGTCACCAAAAAATAAAAAATCATAAACAGGCCATAAAGACATTTTTAAAGTACCAACCACTAACATAATAGAAAGAATTCTGCTCAACACATTCTCTAATCATAACACATTTAAAAAAGAAGTAAATGATGGAAGTATTAAAAAATTGCTTAATTTCTTGGGATATCAAAATACTTATTTAGGGGTGCTTGAGTGACTCAGTTGGTTAAATATTTGCCTTCAGCTCAGTTCATAATCCTGGGGTCCTGGGATCAAGCCTTGTGTCAGGCTCCCTCCTCTGTGGGGTTTGCTCCACCCTCTGCCCCTTCCCCCAACTCGTGCTTGCTCTGTGTCTCACTCTCAAATAAATAAATACAATTAAAAAATAATTTTTATTTTTATGTTTATTTTATTTTATTTTATTAAAATACTTTTTAAAGTAAAAATTAGCTTGGAAAAAAATTTAGAATGCAATAAAAATCTATTTTAAAATAATAATAATCACAAGTCTGCACAGCAAAATGTGTTGAGATGTGGCCAAAACAGTGTTTAGAAGAAATTGGACTCATTTAAAGGTCTTTAATAAAAAGAAATAAGAAAGAGATATTAATGAAAAAACTAATATAGTGTAAAATTCCAGAATAGAACATAGTACTAATCCAAAGCAAAATAGGAAGATAATATAAAAGCATGAATTAATAACATGGAAAATAACTGGTATAAATCATACATAAAATTAAGAGCTGGTTATTTGAAGAGAAGAAAATTGATAAATCTGATAAATATAGTTTAATAGATGTGGAATAATTCTAGTGCATAAGGAGATCTGAATGGATGGATACTCATGCATCTTACATATGTCCCTTGGATATCTGCAGCATTTATCAATGAAAAAAAACATTAAAGTACATACACATACACAAAATCCTAACATTCCCCAAATTAATCTTTTTCCTGGATTCTTCTCTTTCTGGTTATCAAATGTTGGAAAGGCCTATGTTCTGATCTCTTAGATTCATCCCTACATGATCTCCTCTGGTCCTTTGGCTTTAAAGGTAATCTACTTAAATTCAAACGTCCAATTTGCTATGTCTACCTTGTTCTTTCTGATGATCTCTAGATGTTTATATTTAATTTCTTACTCAACACCTCTAATTCAGTGTTTTAAAAGCATCCTTCAATTTAAACACTTAAAGCATAACTCTCTACATGCACCTACTCTCAATTTTCTTTCCCTTAGGAAATGGCACCAGAATTCACAGAGCTCCTCAGGTATCAAATCTAGGCATTATGCTTGCTACATCTCTCTCATCTCATCTCATCTCATCTCATCTCATCTCATCTCATCTCATCTCACTCATCTCATCTCATCTCATCTCACGTGGAATCCATTGAGTAATTCTATTGTTACTATTTTTGAATATACCTAGAATTCAGTTGCTTTTTTCCACCTCCATTGCAATTGCTTTAATTCATATGATCATCTCTTGGCTGGATTTTGCAGTAATTCCAATAGGCTCCTAACCACCCTTTATGCTTTTCAGCACCACCTCCCCAGGGGACTGGCTAATACTTTAAAAATATGTCCAGTGACTTCCCATCAGACATAAAGGAAAGTTCAAAGTCTCCTCTCACATCTCTTGGTTGACTCCTTCACTCCTTTGGCACAAATGTCAGATCACATTATTAAAAATGATGCTACATTACCACTACCCTCCACTTCTCTCCACCTCCGTTTCTGCTTTATTTTTTCTCACCACCTAAAATTGCAGTATTCTTTTGTATATGTGTTTGTATGTCTATGTCTCCTTCTGGATCACACCAGATCAATTCATATACCTTTGTCCGGTCCCTACCTTTATTACTTTTTTTAAAATCTACTCAGAAACAGCAAGAATATCTACACAAGGGCAGTCCGGGTGGCTCAGCGGTTTAGCACCGCCTACAGCCCAGGGTCTGATCCTGGAGGCCTGGGATCGAGTCCCACGTCAGGCTCCCTGAATGAAGCCTGCTCCTCCCTCTGCCTGTGTCTCTGCCTCTCTCTCTCTCTCTCTCACGAATAAATAAATAAATACAATCTTTAAAAAAAGATATCTACACAACAAGTTGAAGTAGATGGAATCTGGAGAAGGTGGTGCATTCTCTGAGGCTGTGGAAGGTCCTATGTATCATGCATGATCAGAGGCAGGTACAGTGAACACAGTAGTTTGAATACATGCTAGGAATTAGAGCTTTCACACAAAATGAAGATGCTATGACCTCAGTAGAGAACAGCTATACTGATAAATGCCTGCTAGAAATACAGACAAGCCCTGGAAGTACTACCTGCCAACTATAAATAGGAGAATGAGAGTTGAAGTGTGCTTCACCCAGACTATCTTTCTAATTCCAGGTGGTTCCAGGATGAATTCTTTATTTTTCAGGTGAGTCTCAATATATAAACAAAGCATGCTGGCTTTCATCCACCTCTCAGGGGAGAATCTTAAAACAAAGAAAGAATTAAAGAATTATCTTATGGCTTCTCACCACCCCAGGTACTGTGAGCATGGAAGTGCTGCAAGAGAAGTTGGGGGATCTCTTGACAGCCTACAAGCCTTCCAGGAAATTGGCTGCCCCCAGGTTTAGTCGGGGGAGGAACAGCACTTTAAGTGAATTTCAGTAAGCTCGGGAGGAACAGTCTGGACAGGGGTTCATGTCGTGTGGTTACAGACATTCACAGTCAGACAGCCTCTGGATCATCTCTTTTAGAGAACCACAAAGTGTGATTCTGACCCTTCCCAGGAGTGCTTAGGCATTGCAGCCTCAGTTAACCTACCAGTCTTTTAATCATAGATAGTACAAATCTAATAACATCCTTACATTTCAAACATAGCACTGGCACCCAAACTCAAACTGCTGTACTAAAATCAAGTGGCATTCGCCAGTTCTATATTTATGGACCAGGTTTTAGAAAATGTACAAGAAAAAAAAAGAAAAGAAAATGTACAAGACAATCTGGAAAGCACAGTTAAAAAAATTTCATTTCAAAATAGGATTTTCTTGGGAAACCCCAGGCTCCAAAAGAAAATTGTCCTGGAGACCCCTTATCAAGACAGCCACACAAGTAGATCTAGAGCAGGGATAGAGGGAAAATATACATTTTCTTAAGTCTAGAAATTTCATCTTCTTCAATTAAGAAGAGATAACACCTGGAGACTAGACATAGGAGAATCTGATTTTAGGAACCAAATGATGGGATAGGACACAATTTCTCTTTCTCCATTGTTAGTTCCATCTCCTGAATATAAGCTCCTCTTTTACACAGGCTTCTAGCAGCTGCAGGGATGAATCTTTCTCCTTTACACTTGTCAAACCTGGGTTAGGGTGGGCTTGGGAGCTTCTCCTAACAGACAGGAATCTTGGACCTGTTTTAACCCAGACCGATGTAGGGCACGTGACCACTCTTGAATCAATCACTATAGCCAGGAGGATACCAGGCACTGATTGATTATAACGGAGGTAATTGCATTGGTGAGGCAGTGGGTGTGTGGTGTGTGTGTGCGTGTGTGCGTGTGCGTGTTTGTGTGTGAGAAAGGACTCTGACTGGCTTAGGTCAAATGGGACCCACCCCAAGTATGGTGGTGGAATCAATCCACCTAAACTGCATTTCCAATGGGATATGAGTGGAAATGGCCGTTAGAGAGTTCATTGGAGTTATTACTAAGTCCTGGATTTCAAATGATTTTTGTTTTCTCTTTTGCATTTTTTTGTATATTTTTTATTGGAGTTCGATTTGCCAACATAGAGCATAACACCCAGTGCTCATCCCGTCAAGTGTCCCCCTCAGTGCCCATCACCCAGTCACCCCAACCCCCCGCCCACCTCTCCTTCCACTACCCCTTGTTCGTTTCCCAGAGTTAGGAGTCTCTCATGTTCTGTCTCCCTTTATGATATTTCCCACTCATTTTCTCTCCCTTCCCATTTATTACCTTTCACTATTTTTTATATTCCTCAAATGAATGAGACCATATAATGTTTGTCCTTCTCCGATTGCCTTCTTTCACTCAGCATAATACCCTCCAGGTCCATCCACGTCGAAGCAAATTGTGGGTATTTGTTGTTTCTAATGGCTAAGGAATATTCCATTGTGTACATAAACCACATCTTCTTTACCCATTCATCTTTCGATGGGCACCGAGGCCCCTTCCAGAGTTTGGCTGCTGTGGACATTGCTGCTATAAACATCAGGGTGCAGGTGTCCCGGCGTTTCATTGCATCTGTATCTTTGGGGTAAATACCCAGCAGTGCAATTGCTGGGTCGTGGGGCAGGTCTATTTTTAACTCTTTGAGGAACCTCCACACAGTTTTCCAGAGTGGCTGCACCAGTTCACATTCCCACCAACAGTGCAGGAGGGTTCCCCTTTCTCCACATCCTCTCCAACATTTGTGGTTTCCTGCCTTGTTAATTTTCCCCATTCTCACTGTGTGAGAATGTGTGAGGTGGTATCTCATTGTGGTTTTGATTTGTATTTGTATTTTCCTGATGGCCAGTGATGTGGAGCATTTTCTTATGTGCTTGGTGGCCATGTCTGTGTCGTCTTTGGTGAAATTTCTGTTCATGTCTTTTGCCCATTTCATGATTGGATTGTTTGTTTCTTTACTGTTGAGGTTAATAAGTTCTTTATAGATCTTGGATACCAGCCCTTTATCTGATATGTCATTTGCAAATATCTTCTCCCATTCTGGAGGTTGTCTTTTAGCTTTGTTGACTGTTTCTTTTGCTGTGCAGAAGCTTTTTATCTTGATGAAGTCCCAATAATTCATTTTTGCCTTTGTTTCTCTTGCCTTCATGGATATATCTTGCAAGAAGTTGCTGTGGCCAAGTTCAAAAAGGATGTGGCCTGTGTTCTCCTCTAGGATTTTGATGGAATCTTGTCTCACATTTAGATCTATTTTGAGTTTATCTTTGTGTATGCTGTATGTGAATTTTCTAGCTTCATTCTTCTGCACATGGCTGTCCAATTTTCCCAGCACCATTTATTGAGGAGACACTTTTTTACATTTTTGTTTGTTTCTTGTTTTGATTTTCAAATTTGCTATAAGAAATATGTTTTTTTGTAATAAAAAAGAAAATAGAATGCAAAATAAAATAAAATTAGAAACAAAAATAATATACAGTAGTGAGAAATGTTAAAGCTAATTTAAAAATGTTAGGCACAGTTAATACAATAAAAAGATAACTATGAATTTTTAATAAAAATATATCAACATTGGATCAAGAAATAGAAAATTATAAGAACGGAGGGGGAAAATGGGTAAGTTATCAAAGAGGCATGCTTCCTTTCTGTACCTGCCCTATTCATCAGAATTTGAAGTGGTTTTTTTTTTGCATATTTTTTGAAGTGGTTTTTTTTATAAAGATTTTATCTATTTATTTTAGAGAGGGAGAGAGAGAGAGAGAGAGAGAGTGTGTGTGTGTGTGTGTGTGTGTGTGCATGCAAGTGGAGTGAGGGTAGGGGTATAGGGAGAGATATAATCCCAAGCAGGCTTGTGATGAGCATGGAACCTGTGTAGGGCTTGATCTCATGATCTTGAGATCATGACCCCAGTGGAAACCAAGAGTCAGAAGCTTAACTATGAACTTCGGGCACCTGGGTGGCTCAGTCCATTAGGCATCCAACTCTTGATTTTGTCTCAGGTCATGGTCTCAGGGTCATGAGACTGAGTACTGCCTGGGCTCCGTGTTCATCATGAGCCTAGCCTGTGTGGGATTCTCGCTCTCCCTCTGCTTCTCCACCCCCCTCGAAAAAAAGAAAGAAATGTTTCTTTAAATTTTCAAAAAGTAAATGGTCTCTTGTTTGCAAAACATGCCATTATACTTATGGTGGATATTCATCATGTTTGTGGATAACAAATATCTTTGAACACTTTTCTAGAATTGGGGAATTTCCCATTTTATAAATCCTACTTCTCTAGGACCAGAAGTCAGGCAGTGCTCTCTCAGATTCTCCTGTAATTAGGCACAGGCTATTACCAATCAGGTAATAATAATAATACCACAGGTTTTACCAATCAGAGATACCTGCACCAGACATCAGTTGCAAAGTAAAAAATCGGAGAAATAGTGTGGACAATCCTGGGGTAAGTGTAGTGCCAGAGCTTCTGTTGTCTGTTCCCCAGCATCACTAATGGGAGCCACAGGATCTGGGCAGCAGTGGCTGCAGGAGAGGTATGTTGGCCAGAACAGGGTGTGGTTCTGGGTTTTTTGCTGCATAGCCTTTGATTCTGTCTCTCTGCCCATCCCAGTGGAATTTGTGAAATTCCAAATATCATTGAACAGATTCCCTTACTGAGGAAATTATCCAGAATAAGTTCTGTTGCTTGCAATAAAGAATTAGACTTATCAGGTAATTATCCATTATTCAGATCATTCTATGAGACAATAATAGAATCTGTTTTGCAACTTAATAGGAGAGACCCTGTGTACCCTTTACTCAGTTTCCTCCAATGGTAACATCATGCAGAACTGTAGTACAATTTCACAACCAGGATTTTTTGGTAATATTTATTTATTTAAGTGATCTCTATACTCAACATAGGGCTTGAACTCATGACCCCAAGATCAAGAGTCACAGGAGCCAGGCAGGTGCCCCACAACCAGGATATTGACATTGATACGGTTAACATCCAGAACATTGCCACCACAAGAATCCTTCATGTTCCCCTTTTATAGCCATACCTACTTCCATCCTATCTCTACCCCTCCTTATCCCCTGGCAAACACTAATTTGCTGTCCATATCCATAATTTTGGCATGTAAACTTTGTTATATAAATGGAATCATTAAGTATGTAATCTTTGGGGTAACCACGCAGCATATGATTCATCCAAGTTGTCCCATGTATTGTTACTTTGTTCCTTTTTATTGCTGAGTAATATTCCATGGTATGGGTTACCATGGTTTAACTATCCACCCACTAAAGGGCATCTGAGTTGTTTCCAGTTTGTTCATTACAAATAAGGCTGCTACAGATATTTGTGTACAGCTTTTAGGTGAACATAACTCTTTATTTCTTTGGGATACTTGCTCAGGAGTATAGTTGGCCAATAATATCGTAGTACCTCTCTTAGTTTTTAAGAAACTGCCAAATTGTTTTCCAGAATGGTTGTGCCATTTTACATTCCCACAAACAATGTGTGAGTAATCCAGTTTCTCTGCATCCTCCCTAGCACTTCGTTGCCAATATTTATTTTACACATTCTGATACATGGTAGTGATATTTCATTAAAGTTTTAATTTGCATTTCTCTAATGGCTAATGATATTGAACATTTTTCAATGTGCTTATTTGCCACTTTTACATCCATTTTGGAGAAATGCCTCTTAATGTCCTACTGCCCATATTCTAATTGGATTCTTTGTCTTTTTGTTGTGGAGTTTTGAGAGGTTTTTAAAAATGTATGTCTTAGATACTAGTCCTTTGTTGGATATGTAGCTTGCAAATATTTTTTTTTTTCCTCAGTCTATAGTCTGCATTTTTATCCCCTTGACATGGTTTGGTGCACAGTAAAAAATTTTGATTTTGATGAAGTCCAATTTGTTAACTCTTCCTTCTAATGACTGTGTTTTTGGTCCAAAGGCCTGAGAACCAGGAGCACCAATGTCCAAGGGTAGGAGAAGATGGATATCTCAGCTCAAGCAAAGGCAGCAAATTTGTCCTTCCTCTTTTTGTTCTATGCAGGCATGTGGCAGATTGGATGATGTCCACTCACCGTGGTAAGGGTGACCTCCCCACCTTCCTTCCTCCCCCACAAGCTTCATTGAGATACAACTGGCATACAACATTGGGTGAGTTTAAGGTATACAATGTGATGACTTGCTACACATATATAAAGAAGTGAGTGGTGGCGTGGAAAAATACTAAAAAACAGGGATCCCTGGGTGGCGCAGCGGTTTGGCGCCTGCCTTTGGCCCAGGGCGCGATCCTGGAGACCCGGGATCGGGTCCCACGTCGGGCTCCCGGTGCATGGAGCCTGCTTCTCCCTCTGCCTGTGTCTCTGCCTCTCTCTCTCTCTCTCTCTGTGACTGTCATGGATGAATAAAATTTAAAAAAAAAATTAGCCTCAAATGTATTCTCCAACAAAGGAAATGACCTCTGCTTTGTTAAAGAAGAAACCTTTAAAAAAAAAAAATACTAAAAAACAAAGGACAAAGATCTTCCTTTTGAGACATTATTGACATGTACATATTTCAAACTTCAGTCTTTGGGGCATTACACTACCTTCAAGTTTTTGCCATGTTTAATACCAACCCAATTATTATATTTTAAATATATTTTTTAATTAATTTGCTAACTTAATTAAATAAGCTTATGTATTCTAGTCTTGTACCTATAAAAGAGAAAGTATTTATAGAAATTAAAAGCAGTCCATGTAGACTTGTCCCTAAATTGTTTCAAAAATCATACATTTTTCTTTCCCAGAGATGATCCCTAACTCTCAATATGGCTCCCTTTGAAAAAGCAATTAGAATGTCCCCAACCTTGACCCAGTGATCTATTTCTTCCTCCTCTGGTCAGCCTACCCAGTATTGCCTATGACATCAAGGCTTACTCGGGTTCACTCATGACAGGATTTATTGCTCCTTAGGAGGAAGCTTCTTAATTGTTATCACTAAAATCAAGTGATCTGAGAGGTAAATTGTCACTGATAGACATACCTGAGAGTGCTATGATATGTAGATAAATGTTCCATCCTTAATTTTGATGCTTTTAGCCCTGTCATTGTGAGCTGGTTATGGTCAACAATAAAGATATGATCTTTTTTTCCCTTTTAAAAAAACATTTAAATCCAATTAGCCAACATATAAGTATATCATTAATCTCAGATATAGTGTTCAACAATTCATCAGTTGCGTATAACACCCAGTGCTCATCATATCATGTGCCCTCCTTAATGCCTATCCCCCAATTACTCTATCCCTCCACCCACTTCTGATCCATCAACCTTCAGTTTGTTTCCTAGAGTTAAGAGTCTCTTATGGCTTGTCTCCCTCTCTGATGACTTCCCAAATAGTTTTCCCTCCCTTCTCCTATGATCCTCTGCACTGTTTCCTATATTTTACATATGAATGGAACCATATGATAATTGTCTTTCTCTGATTGATTTATTTCACTCAGCATAATGCCCTCCAGTTCCATCTGAGTCAATGCAAATGGTAAGTATTCATCCTTTCTGATGACTGAGTAGTATTCCATTATGTGTACACACACACACACACACACACACACACACACAAACACGGCATCTTCTTTATCCATTCATCTGTTGATGGACATCTTGACTCTTTCTACAGTTTAGCTATTGTGCACACTGCTGTTATGAACATTGGGGTGCAGCTGCCCCTGCAGATCTCAACATTTGTATCTTTGGAGTAAATACCTAGTGGTGCAGTTAGCAGGGTTGTAGAGTAGCTCTATTTTAACTTCTTGAGGAACCTCCATACTGTTTTCCAGAGTGTCTATATCAGCTTGCATTCCCATGAAGTGTGCAAGAGGGTTCCCTTTTCTCCACATCCTCCCCAACATTTGTTGTTTCCTGAAAGACATGACCTTCAAAAGGTGAAACGAATGTTTGAGAGTCTGGAGAATAATAGCTTCCAAGGCAGTCATAACAAGGTCAAGCCATGAAGAATAGGTGAAAGAGTTTAGACAGAAGAAGATTCTGATGAAGAAGAGCCTTCCAAAAATAGAAACTTAATGACTGAGGGTCTCAATAGTTCAGAGTTTGCTTCAGTCTAGGCTTTGATGATTGTTGATTTTATAACTTCGAGCAAGTGTACTGTACTTCCATGTATCTCAGTCTTCTCATCTGTAGAATGTGGAAAATAGCTCTCATCTCTCTCATAGAAGACTGAATGGAAAAAATATGCATGAGCAAAGTGTTTATTGGAGTCCCTGTCATATAAGCAGTGCTCAGCAAAAAGTAGATACTATTGTAATTATTATTATTTGATATTATTATGGTATCAAACAGAAGATCCTGGAATTCAAATAGACTGCACAGAACGCTAAAAGCAACCAGGAAGCAGTATCTGCCAAGATGAAGACGTGCCTGCTCCTGTGGTTGCTTGCCAGTCTCTCTGGATGCCTACAGCCAATTGTGACGGCTCTACTGGAGGTGTGTGGGGTGCTGGGGCCTGGTGGTGGCGGTGCTGGTGATGACTCACTGCACAGTAGGACGTGGGAGATAAGGGGGTTATTTTCCTGAGACAGGTTCCAGAACAGAAGCAACTTTGCCTCCAGGAGACACCAGGGTGGGGAGGGGCAGACTGGCAACCGTGTTGCTGTATCTCCATGGTTGGCTCAGCCTCTCTAGGAGAGAGAGAGAGAGAGAGAGAGAGAGAGAGAGAGAGAGAGAGACATGAAGCCCAGGCCACAGTGGCTATTCACAGAGCTCATGTGACAGCTCTCACCTAATCTGAATCGTCCCTCCTACCATTTTCCTAGAGAAGCATCAGCCCAGAGGAAAGAAACGTGGAGGGGAATAGGTGCGAGGGAGCTAGAAGTGCAAGGTTGATCATCTGGGAAAGGGGAGATAAAAGAGAAGGTACAATTGATTTATATCCAAAAAGACAGAAAACTTCTAAAATCCCGAGTCATCATTTCAGTCTCAAGGTGATTCCTATAGCAGCCCTTAACCATGATCCTCCTTTCTACCACAGGCATCACCATTCTCCTGGTCATCCAGAAACAAGCTATGATGGCCATCTGTGTCTGTTACACTAGCTCCCTCCTCCCCAACTCCATCAGCTTCTGTGACTTTATTTCCTCCCATAAAGTTTTTCTGTCCATGTATTTACATCCCCTGCACGGTCGCCCAGGGCCAAGCTGTCACTTCCTAATTCCTGTACCACCCAAGTATACCAATGTATTTCTCATCTCTCATCTTAATCAGTCCAGATCCCCAGTACCATACCAGCTTTCCACAGCTGCAATTTTCATCATGTTAAATTCTTCCTCAGAAGACTTGAATCTCTCCTTTTGTAACGCCCAAAGTCCTGACTTTTCTTCATGACTTTCATGATACTCCATATTATGGCCTCCATAGGCATGTTAGCTGTGTTCCACTTCACTAACCATGCCCGGGGCGGGGGGGTGCTTACCTCCATCCCAACACACACACCATCGCCCAGTGCTGATGTAGGCAGGAAATACTGCTGAGGTACCATGAGAGGGATTATCCTATTTTGCCTGGGATGGGAAAACAAGGGACAGAAGTGAAATACCTTCTCTCAGAAATATGCTCACTGTGACCACAGTGAGATCTCAGTAGGATGTGGGAAAGACAGTTTCTGACCTGGAATGCAGTTCATTCCTACACATATTTATAAAGCATCATGGGAAGATACGAAGGAAAAAGGGACACCATCCCTGCCACTAAAGATTTGCAATCACTAGGGAGATGAAGACTCAAGCCACCTGTGGAAGAGAACACAGAATCAAAGAGTCAGTAATGCCTCCTTCTTTTGTAGAAGGTACGAGACCCCGTGAAGTGGGCAAGGCAAATATTAGACTCATTTTCTAGAGGATAAAGCTTTCTTACCTGCTTGAGAATTTAAGTGGCTTGTTTATTGTCACAGGACTAATAATTTAGCAGATCAGGGTCTCCTGGCTGTGCAGTCCTCTGCCTGCAGACAGTGAAGTTATGACATACTCTGAGAGCCATCAAGCATTCCCAGGAGCTGTGAGAGCTCTTGGCTAAGGTGGCATTTACCTGCAAATTGAAGGATCCGGGAGATTTCAATCATAGGAGAAAGGAGTGAAGAAAGAATATTCCAGAAATAAAGAAACTCCATGAACAAGGGCACAGAGCAGGACAAGAGGAGCCACCCAAGGGCAAGATGGCTTGGGGAGTGAAGACTCCCTCCCTTTGCCTCCCCTGAGAAGCTGAGATAAAGGAGGAGGAGAGGCCTGAGTGTCTCTGCACTGATAAACAGACTCCACCCAGAGGCCAATAGCATGGGTATGGGGACAGGAGGGTCAAGTGGCAGAAGTGCCCCTTCTCCAGGACAAATGAACTGGGGTGGGGGTAGGAGGGAGGCCATTTCCTGAACCCCTGTTTCCAGACTCAGCACTTAGGGTGGAACCAGCAAGGCTTCCGGGAGCCAGAGGGAAGTGAGAGACGGCAAGTCCCCTGGCAAGTCCCCTGGCAAGTCCCCTGGAGAAAACCCTTCCCTTCTGGGGTCAGATGCCTAGGGTGGGGGAGGGGATGAATGGTCCCTTGCGCTAGTGCCCTGCCCCCCACTAGAGAGGAGGGAATGTGAGGGTTGGAGAGCAGAAATGGGAGAGAAGAGGAAGGTATCTGGAGAGGGAGGAAAGTAGGGGTGCATCCAGGGGAGGGGCCCCTTCTGAAGCCCTTCTGGGAACACTGCCCTGGATGATAGCGCCTGTGTGACGGGAAGTGTCAAAACGACCTGATATAACTCTCTTTAATGCACCCCCTTCCTGAACCAGCTTCTCTCCCCTCCCTCCTCCTCAGTTCAGGAGGGTGGAGACCAGAGTGGGGAAGAACCCAGGCTGGGGGAATGAGCCAGCCAAGTGGAATGGGACCTCCCTGGAACCAGGAGGTAAGTGCCGTCCTTGACCCTTGTGGGGCCGATGTATGACATCCCTTCCAGCCCTAGCATCCCACAAACTCTCACCCCTCATAGTCTGCTTGGTCCCTACCCAGAACAGGTGGCTTTCTTGTTTGCACATCCCTCCGGGTGGTCCGAATAGGGCTGGGTTTAGGGAGAAGGGGAATTTTCTCCCCACAAAGGGCCCCTGGCACTAACTTCTTCCTTCTCTCTCCTCTCCCCTTCTCTTCCTCACCCCTCTGTCCCAATCCCCTCCCTCTGTGGTTTCACTTCCTGGTTCCCTGCACAGAGATCCCCAGAAGGAAGGCTGCCCACTGAACCGGGCGGACGGTGGTCCACAGTCAGGGGGGTGCTGATCGCTGGGCTGCTCTTCAGTGTGCTCCTTGGCTTCTCTGTGCTTTTGGTCTACGTTTTTCGGAGCTGTGGCCCTAGTAAGCAAGATCCTGGAATCCTCCAACCCAGTCAGCCCTTCCTCCTCAGCCGGAGGCTTCATGTTCCCTGACGTACTCACCCCTGGTCCTGTCTGACCGTCTCTTTCCTTCCCCACTCTGGACTTCTTCCTCCCAGTCCTGATCCGGGGCAGTGTTAAGTCCTGTCCTTCTCATAGGGTCCCTCTGCCTTTTCCTCACCAGGCAGTCCTTTGCTGAGCCCCTTGGGGGAGCCCTGTCCCTTTCTCTCTCCCTCTCTCCCTCTCCCAGTTCTGAGCTTTTCCCCACAGGCCCCTGTAGGACGCCAGCATGTTGGGACCTCCTGGCTCGTTACTTGGCCTCTGGGAACACCAGTGTGGCCCCCTGCACCGATTTCTTCAGCTTTGCCTGTGGAAAGGCCAAAGGGACCGATTATTCTTTCCAGGCCCTTGCAAAGGAGAACAAGGATCGACTTCGGAAAATACTGGGTGAGGCATTCTGGGCAAGTGGGTGACCCTGAGCCTAGAACCGTCTTGCTGTCCCAAACCTGTGTGGTTGTGAGACCCCTGGTTTGCTTCTCTTGTCACTATGGCTTGCACCTCAGTACCTCCCCTCTTCTGGTCCCTCTCATCACCTCTCCTTGCCTGCTTACCCATGACTACTGCGTTCTCTTCAAGCTCTCCCTCTTTGTTATGGCTCCCACTGTGTCCCCTCACACCTGCTGCATGTAAGTTCATGTATCCATTACTCTCAGCCGCCAGCCCCCCACCCTGCTTGTCTCCCAGAGCCCCTGTCAGTGTCACCCTCTCCCTCTGGACACTTCTCCACTCCTCTCAGCATTATCTTCTATTCTCCATGGAAACCTTGGATCTTGGTGTGCAAACTCCACTGGAAGAAATGGGATACTTCAGGCTGGTTGGCTGGGGCGATGTGGCCAGTGGGGTGAGAAGTTGGGGAGACAGGGGTTATCTGGCTGTGTGCCAGGGAATAGATCCAGACAGGCACAGAGGGTGTGATGGAAGAAGAGAGGGCCCACCTGAAGCCCTGGGGTACAGAAGAGGCCTGTACAGGGTGGCTATGTGTGGAGAAAACAAAAGAACTGAGAGGAAAATCTGAGGACGGAGCTGCCACCATCTGGGAGGTTGGAAGTGGGTCCCAGGAAGTTGGAGGATGGTGGTGAAGATGGGGAATGAGACGGGGGTACTACCGGCATGTATTTCCAGCATAAGGGAACCCAGGGAGTGCAAGGCCTTATCCACTGGAATTTGGGACAAATTAATGTATTCCCCCACACACCTCCGCCCGCCCCCCCCACTGTCCTCCTTTTTATGAAGGAAGAGTAGAGGCAGACATTCCCTTGGTAGAGGGCAATGCTTCCAGTCAAGGCCCAGGGATAGAAAGAAAATGTATGCTGAGAATGAATGCTGTTCCCCACGAGAGAGGGAAGGGTTTCGGGGGCTAAGGGACAGGTGGAAGGTATTACAGGGGGACTGATTCCAAATGATATGCCTTTAGGTTATTGCCCTGTGTGTGTGTGTGTGTGTGTGTGTGTGTGTGTGCGCGCGCGCATTTCCTGGGGTCTCAAGCGAGGGTCTGGACCCTGTTTCTTCTCCTTGCTAAGCCTTTCTGGATGAGTTTTCCTCCCTCCAGTCCCTCAAAGTCCTCCGGTTTTCCAAATGCTTCTAATCTCTTCACTCACCTTCCCTCTACCTTCCACTGCACCCTTTCTCCTGTACCCACAGGTGCTCCTAGATGTTCCCATCTCCCTTCTCTCCCGTGTCTTTTCCTCCCTGATTCTCTTCCATGTCTCCTTTATTTTTCTCAATCTTTCCCACACTCCCTCTCCCTGCACTTGTTCTCCCATCAAGCTGATCCAGCCCTCCTGTCTTCCCCACCCCTGCATCCCTATGTTCCTCCCCTTCTTTCCATTTCCTGGGAGTCTTCCTTGTCCCACCTCCCTCCTCGGTTCTATTCTCCTCTAATTCTCTCATGATTCCTTTCTAGAAACCCCAGATTCTTGGAACCTGGGCTCTGGGGAAGAGAAAGCCTTCCAGTTCTACAAATCCTGCATGGACACGGGTGCCATCGAAGCTGCTGGGGCTGCCCCCCTGAAACACGTCATTGAGGAGGTGAGACCCTGGCCACTAACGTTTCTAGATACACAACACAAAGGGCCAATGTATGCTCAGGGCTGCCCTCCTTTTTTTCTAGAAAGGGAGGGGGTATCTCTTTCCTAGGGATCTCCAAGATCCAGGAGGGAGATGGAAATGGCAGCACCCTTTGGAAGCATGAGGACCCTGGGTGTGGTAGAGAAAGGACAGAGGTGGAGCCTCGAGGGCTCCAAGCACTCAGAGTAGAGGTCAGGAAGTAGCAGCTGTCTGAGGAAGGGGGGGACAGGTCTCCCAGGCCATCCTCCTGTGCTGAGCCCTGTCTCTCTGCTTCCCAGCTCGGAGGCTGGCGAATCTCCGGTAATTGGACTTCCTTAGACTTTAACCGAACTCTGAGCCTTCTGATGAGTCAGTATGGTTATTTTCCATTCTTCAGAGCCTATCTGCAACCTCGTCCCACCCCTCCGTACACGCCAATCATCCAGGTGAGGGATGCACTGGCAAAAATGCAGTAAGACCTGGGTCTGCCTTGAATTCTAGCCTAGCGTCTTCTAGTGGAAGGTTGTGGGCTGGAGAGAGAGGACAAATGTGCAATGTAGAAAAGATTCCTATCTTGAGGGAAAACTGATGCGGTATTCAGGGGCACTAGGCGAAATTAGGGAAAGGAGCAGTAGAGCCAGTCCAGAGAAGATAGAAGTAGTTCCTATCTTCCATACTGCTTATCTGGATTACCCCTATACCCTCTTAATTAGCCCCCTTATCTCCAGTATTGCTCTCCTCTTATCTACTCTTCATTTTTGCTAGAGGGACCTTTCTAAACCAAGAGCTAATTATGCTATTGTCTCTGTTTAAATGCCTCCAATGCCTCACCAGGTCATCGTGATCTAGTTCTTAATCCTTAGCAAAGCCTTGCAAGTCCTTTTGTGATCTGACCCTTACACACTTTTCCAACCTTATCTTCTGTCCCATTCCTTGTCCCCTTTAAACCTCAAGCCACACTCCCTGACTTACAGCTTCAAGAATATCCCTCAATTCTTTGCATATATTACTCCCTTTACCTATGACACCACAACCTCCCAAGCTCAGCCTGGAAAACGCTTACATATTTTTCAAATTTAGGGTTTATTATTATCTCTTCCAGGAAAGCATCACTGACATCATAGCTATGAGTTAGGTATATCCTTCTGTCCTCCCACTTTCCAAGTTCTCATCATTAAACACCATGTTAAAGACCTAAAGAACAGGACCACACCTTATTCACCTCTTGCTCAGGACCTAGTACAGGGCCAGGCATCTTGAGGCCCACAGCAGGTGTTTGCTGAACAAGTAAATAAATAAAATTTTGAGGGAGATCGGTATTGTAGTAGGCAATGCAGTGCCATCTACTTGGCCCCTGCTCTTAAAACTTCCACAAAATTATACGAGGATGAATATACCAGAAAAGCTGTTGTTAAGCAGTATGAGGCATTCTAAAATTCAGTTCTAAAGAGTATTCTCAGGAGCTTAACTGGTGTGGCCTTTAGGGAGTAGTTAAATATCTGAAATGGTTAAGAAATGGTTCAGAGAAGGGAGAATTTGAGCTGAGCCTTGAAACATGGTTGAATCATACAGCTGAAGGTGAAGCTAAGGGCATGGGGAGGGCTTTGGGAAAGTCCTGAGCTAAGGCAAGAGGTTAGAACAGTGTGACTCCTCTGTGGGGTCAGTGAGAAGTCTGGTTTGTTGAACAGAGGATTTGGGGGAGGGGTGAGGTGCAGTGGGAGATAGATAGGAGCAAGGCTGAAGAGGTCAGGTTGGGCCTGATTATTCCTGGCCTAAAAAGACAGATGGAGGTGATCACCTGGACTCAATAGAAAAAAAAGAACTATTGGGTCCCTTCAAATATGATGGCTATGCACTGCCCTTAGCAGAGGCAGCAATTTTGGAGGTCAGTCTGGAGGTGTTGAAGAGTCTAGATGAGCATTTTGGAGGTTCTGAACTAAGATGATTGGGGTAGAAATTGAAAAGGAAAGCCAGGCATGAAGATTTAGGCAACTTTATCCCTGTGGTGATGGTCCATGGTGATTCTAGAGGACTCACTGGCTGATTGAATGCAGCAAATGGAGAAGTTGAGAAATGACCCCACAGTCTTCATGTGCTGTGAATTGGAGGAGGGTGGTCACCATCAACTGGATACTGGATGGACTCTGAGGGGGAAAATAGGTGGACAAAATGGACTGCAAAGGGAGTACCTCCACAGGGGCCTGGGGGCCGGGAGGGAGCGTCAGACTAGCATGGTTGAGACACAGTGGACAAGGGAGGAGCATCTTAGGAAGCGGAGGGTTGTCATCGATTCCAGAGATTTCTGAGCTCAGAGAATAAGGAATGGGAAGACACCATTAGGAAGCTTCTAGAAGGGAGTATCAAAATGGTTTTGGAAATAGATTATACAGAGTTTAAGATGAAGGCAACAAAGTTGAAGCAGGCACACAGGTGATTTTTAGTTCTTCAAAATGTGAACATAGAATCCACATTTCTAAGGAACCAAGCGAAAGATTTTTCAAGGTAGGGGGAAGTATACAGCTCAAGGTGGGGATGGAATATTGAAGTCAGTGCAGAAAAAGGCAAAGTCTTCAGAACAGAATCAAGGACATGTCAGGACTAAGGTGGGGCAGGTGAGGTAAGTGGCTCACTTACCTGTGTGCAAAATCAAAGAACATATCCAAAACAGTAATCAAAATAAATATTCTAATAATATTTTTAAAAAATCAAAGCCAGTGCAAAAATTCATGATAAACAAAATATCAAATTTTTGTTCATTGTGGATTTTTTTTTGAAAAGATACCTTTGTCCCCAAAACGGGCCAAAATTTTACTGTAGACTTTTAAAAAAATCTTTATTTTTTCTTCAAAAATGGATACAAAATATACTTTTGATTTTCAGAAAAAAAATCCAGGATGTACAAAGTTTTGTTATTTTAGTCAGTGTGGATTTTAGCATTGATTTTTATTCTTAAAATACCAATTAGAATATTTATCTTGCACCTGAGATAGTTTCTCATTCCCTTAACTCTAGACCTGGCCTTAGCATAGGGGATGGCTCCCTTCAGGACATGGATTAGTACACTCCTCTCTTGCTGAGCACCCCAAACTGGTTGACATACCTACCGTGTCTTCATATTTCCATATCTAGACTCTTTTTCCCCCTGCCCCCTGGCCCCAATCCCTTACTTTCTTTGTCCTTCCTGCTCCTTCTCTTTGAGGCCATCTTTTGTGGTACATTCCCCTTCTCCCCACACCTGTCCTCTCCTTCCTCCATGCTCCCCACTTCTCTCCAGTATCTCTTGTGTCCAGATAGACCAGCCAGAGTTTGATGTTCCCCTCAAGCAAGAGCAGGAACAGAAGATCTATGCTCAGGTAAGATGGCTCTGTGGACAAAGGTCAGGTCCTGACCTCTGATGCTCAGAGAAAGGCAGGGGCCTCTGGTGGCTGTGACTGAGGTTGCCCCTCCCCCAGATTGTTCGGGAATACCTGGCTTATCTGTACCAGCTGGGAACCTTGCTGGGAGGAGACCCAACCAAGGTGCAAGAACATGCCTTCCTGTCCATCTCCATTACCTCGCAGCTGTTTCATTTTGTGAAGCCGCTGGAGCAGCGACGGGCACAGGGAAAACTCTTCCACATGGTCACTATTGATCAACTGCAGGTGCCTTGAACCAGGGACTGGAGGAGGATGGGCATGAGGGCTTCTCTCCCAAACTTTCTTGATCTGATTTCCTTTCTCCTCATCCCCTAATTCCTTTCCATCCCTAACATTCCTGGCTCTATCCCTTCCCCTAACGATCCCCTTCCCCATTCCTTGTCAAACCCTGAGGGAGGGGGAAACCCCTTCTTCTGCCTCCTTTCCTCAATCCCATCCCCCTCAGCCTTTGTGTCCCTCCTCTAAGGAAATGGCCCCTGCCATCGACTGGTTGTCCTGCTTGCAAGCGACATTCACACCAATGTCCCTGAGCCCCTCCCAGCTCCTCATGGTCCATGACCTAGAGTATTTGAAAAACATGTCTCAACTGGTGGAGGAGCAGCTGTCAAAACACAGGTTCGCCTCAGGTGGGATTGGGGAAGTATGAGGGCAATGGAAAGGGTCTCAGGACCTGGAGGCCTCAGGGACAAAGGAGATTATGAAAAAAATGCATGTTGGTAAGGTCCTCCCAGGAAGATGGAGGGTATCCTCAGACACACAAGGGCAGAGAAGGGCTGGGGTGCATGGTTCAAAAGGGAATGGAGGGAACAGGAAATATGAGAGGCTTGGGAGGCACAGGGAAGGGAAGATACACATGAAACAAGGAATATAGGTGCCCAGCAAGATACAGTGTTTGCTGGGAGTAGAACTCAGCCCATGAAGAGCCTCAAAGCTATAGGAGATGCTAGAAGGCCAGTCACGAGGGACAGTGAAGGCCTATGTGTCTTGTCAGCAGCTGGAAGGTACGGGCAGGAGGTGGAGGCACATGAGGCCAGTGGAAGGACGAAGTGAAAGCTGGGAGTTCTCTGCAGGAAGAGCTGGGGGAGAGGCCATTTCTCAGCTGTGGGAGGATTCTGAGGCCCTTGTCAGTGAGGCTCTGTGTTGAGCTGCCATCCCCAGTGCCTGTGCTGCCACTATCTAAAGACAGTAGCTTCTTCCCAGGGCCTTGGTCTCAAGGCCCTTCTTCATAGTAACTCAGTGGCAGCAACATCTAGAAATTCTTTGTGAAAGAAGCAAGAGCCGTTCTTGTGGATGTGAGCGGGTTTATGTAAGGCTACAGAATAGGCATAAGTTGAACTGAGATATCTTGCTCGTAGAAACAGATGAATCTGTTGGTTAAATTCTTTAAGTCCAGTCTTCCTCTAGCCCACACCCTTAACTCCCTGAAACTTGAGAAGTCACCTCTGTATCTAGTTCCTTCTACTAGTATTTTCCAGCTCACACCAAGAAGAGCTCTTTTTGACCTATTCCAAGGTCAAGCTCTTATTCTCTATAGATACAGAAGAGAAGGGCCTTCCCCTCGGAGTATCGAGGTGACTATACAAAGGGAGACTGTTCCTACGGCATCCCCAGAGCCCTGGGTATATGTGTCCATCTCTTTCCCTCCACAGAGACTTTTTGCAGAGCCACATGATCTTGGGCCTGGTAAGGACCCTTTCTCCAGCCCTAGACAGTAAATTCCAGGAGGCACACAGATCGCTGATCCAGAAACTGGGGGAGCTGACAGAACGACCAGCCATGGTGAGTAGAGGAGATGAATTTTCCCAGATTGGGGGCTAACAGAGAATTTGCCATTTTGAGGGATAAATGTTGGTGTATCTCTCTCAGGGAGAAGGCATGAAGGCAGTGCCCTTCAATGTCTGGGTTTCCCATAGAAGCAGACAGGTTGGGCATATGGTACGTACATTGAGGACTGAGATGCCAGGTACCAGACATTTAGGCACACATCTGCCTATTTTTATGGCCTTTTGCTGAGTATTAGGGTATAAATATAAGACTAAAATTACCAGCAATTGCTTTTCCTTTGTCACGACCTTTAAACTATTTGCCTAGTTATCCAGAGCTCTGTGATTTAAGGATGTGGACCTAAGGCTTAGGATTCACTGGGATGCAAGACATGAGTAGCAAGCAGTGATCTTTCCTCTGTATAGATGATTCCAGTGTTTGATGTTCAAATGTGTTTCACAAAGAGTTCATCTCTGACATCCAGTGTGATCTGCTGGGCCACAGCATGGGCTTCATGGTCCAGATCTTGATTTATCTGAGATAGCAGCTGTGTAGCAGACCCACTAACAAAGTCTACTATGTCACATAAGATGTGGAGAAACTCCTTTACCAAGACCTTTGAAACCCTAGGTCAGACACATCCAAATACAAGTGAAAGTATCTAGAATATTGGATATGCTTCAACCTCAGTAAAGGCCTCAGTGTAGTCTTGAAAATCACTGGTTTTCTTTTTTTCTTAGTAATTTCTGGACTGTTTCTGTGTCTTGGAGAAACTCACTGCTTTGGCAACCTGAAATCTCTGTGGAATTCGAGAGGGGAAATGTATGGACAGGGACTGGGAAGTAGTTATAGAGTACTGAGAGTAAGATATTTTTCCAAACCTCTTTAGCTATATATGAGTTGATTTAATCCTTGGACAGATTTCATGAGGTAGGCACATCATCTTGTTGTTTTATCATGGGGAAATTGAGGCACAAAGGCTATATAACTTGCTCAAGGTATTATAGCTAGTAAGTTGGTAAGAGCTAGGATTTGAACTCTGATAGTCTGGCTCCAGGCTTAATCATTGTGGTAAGAAACAAACAAATAAACAAAAACAAATGACAACAAAAACACTCCTTTTTGGGACTTTCACTCAGGTGGGAAGTCCCCAAGAAGCTTCTTCCCAGCCTTTCTCTTGACACAGATGAAGCAGACAGAGCTCCACCTCTTAGTTGGCATTGCTACAAAATCCTTGGCAACACACTGCTTCCTGTCAATCCCAGAACCATGGTCTGATGGCACTTCTTGAAGGATGTAAGTGTGCCAAAATTGAAATCACACTTTAAAGAACCTAGAAGACTTACAAATTGCTAAAGTTGCCATCCTTTATATACTTATATACATCCTTTATATCCATTATGTCCATCCTCATATATCCATTAGGATTATAGTTGTCCTTGGGCTTGAAAGATGAGTCAGGTTCTACCAACAAACAGAAAAAGAGTAATAACTAATGAACAGTGAATATTATTGTACGTCAGGCACTGCTTGGAATACTTAGCAGTAAAAAAAACTGGACGCTTTTATTTAACCATCCAGAAACACTCCAAGGTCCTCAGAAAGGGCAAGTAACTTTCCCCAGACCACACAGCTCATTAAGTGAAGAAACAGACTCCAAAACAGAGCTGCCTCATGAGGCTGTTTTAAATTATATACTACACAGGATTTGAGAAATAAGTGGGTAGGAAAACAGAAAATGGGTTGGAAAATTCTTTCTACAAAGGTCAAGATAGTAAATACTTTTGGTTTTGTGGCCTATACAGTCTGTGTTGCAACTGTCCGGCTCTGTCCTTGTAGCACAAAAGCAGCTGCACATGGAGTCAATGAAAGGGTGTAGCTGCGTTCCAGAAGGACTCTGGCTCATACAACAAACACTCAGAGTTCCCAAGAGGGAGGTATGAGGGAGTGTTTGAATGGCAGTGGGATCTCTGTTCAGGTAGTAGGACGGGGGCAGTTGTCTAGAGAGTTGAAGGGGTTTTCTGGCAAAGAAAGGGACATCATTTCATTGGGACAAGGCACAGAGCAGGCTGGCTAAACTTTGGGGGCCATATGGGGGTCCCCCACAGTAGCTCTGGCTGAGAAGAGATGATGAGGCATATGTGGAAGGTGGCACAGAGAGGCTGAAGGGAGGAAATCAGAGAGGATTGCAGGGGGCCCCCAAGGCCCAGTAGGCCATAGAGAGTGGGACTTGGGCTTTCTCAGTATGATATGGAGGCCTACAGAAACACTGATCTGTTTTATGTTTCAAAAGAATGTATTTTGAAGGGAAGTAACAGGCACTCTGATAGATGTGTGCTGTGAGAAAGAGAGGGGACTCAGATACCCCCGAGGCACCAGCCTTGATGTGACCGAAATTTGTGGTATAGCCCAATGGTCATTAATTGCAGATTTCTAACCATATTCTTTGGAATGAATTCTAATTTATAGTGTCCTAATCCAGAAAAACTAGGTCTCATTATCTGGCCATATTTTGTTGAATAGTTTTGAATATGTAGTCAATGAAATGGGTGTTAAACCAGGTCTTTCTCTTATTAAACTTGAAAAACTGAATTTGGGGAAGTAAAATCACCATGTCATATTCGTACCTGTTAAGTGAACCCTTTCTATTCAGCCCAACATCCTGCTTCGTTCAGATAATTTTAGCGTTGTTCCAGTCCTCTGCTCTATTACCTTTCCCTCCCCACTGTTGGTCATTTGCAGTTTTATTTAGAGTATCTTCCATCTGGACTATTATTAAAATCCCAAAGAAGGAAGAACAGCAGGTCAGGTCATTGAAGACCTAGCTATAAAGTCATCTGTTTAGTTATGCAACAGATTTTACTGAGCACCTACTATGCACCAGACACCTCTCTCAGCACTTGGAATACCACAGGAACAAAAGACAAAAGCCCCTGCCCTCAGACACTTAGATTCTGATAAAGGAAGACAATAAACTAAGTAAATAAAATATGTTCGGTGGTGATTAGTGTTACAGAGAAAGAAACCAGGAAAGGGAAAGATGGTGTGCTCGGTGGGTAGGGTGTCGCAGTTTTTGGGAGGATGGTCAGGGAAGCTTATGTGGACTTGGAATCATTGGTCACTGATGTTTTGTTATGACTCAGCCAGCTAAAAGGCCACACAAATGACATTATCTTCCAACACAGATTTCTGCATCTCATTCACACGGACTTAATTTGTGGTTTTACCAAATGCCTACACAAAACCAATGGCAACACAGTAAAGGAGTATATTTGCAAAGTGCTTTCAATGCGTTCTTTCACGTGGTCTCCCAAGCGACACAGCGAGGGAGGCAAGACAGGTGTCACTCTCCTGTGGACCGCTCGTGTAACCGAAATATAGGGAGTAAGTTAATAATCCACATGTAGTAAATGCTGAATTCTCTGTTCAGAGAATTCTGGTGGTTCCTTGAGGATGAATCTGGCCAATAGATGTGTTTTCTTAGTCTTTTTTTAAATATTTATTTATTTATTTATTTATGATAGAGAGAGAGAGAGAGAGAGAGAGAGAGAAAGAGAGGCAGAGACACAGGCAGAGGGAGAAGCAGGCTCCATGCAGGGAGCCCGACGTGGGACTTGATCCCGGGTCCCCAGGATCACGCCCTGGGCCAAAGGCAGGCGCTAAACCTCTGAGCCACCCAGGGAGCCTCTGTTTTCTTAGTCTTAAAGCTTTTGACAAATTTTCAGTTCATCACCAACAGTCAAAAGTTAGGAGATGGCATGCCGATAGTGACACTTCAAACATTTCTGTGTGCTTGTGTGATAAATGTGAAGCTTAAGCAGCACCGGGCTAGCGTTCTTCAAGAGTCACAAGTGACAGGGGCTGAGTGATAGTTTTCCTCAGCCAGGGTGTGCTCTCTCTACCCATTGACCCTTGTCCCTCCATGTCCCTTGGGTCTGATGCCAGCTGCTTCTCACTTATGCCACCATGTGGGCCCTATCTGAGTTCGTGACTCTTGGTCTCTGGTTATTCTAGTTTGGTGAAGCTTTTAGCCGGAAAAATTGTTATTATTTTGACATTATTTGCCCTCAGTGATCCTCAAGAATCCCTTAGTAGTTACATGCTGTTTCTCAAGTGTTCAAGAATGATGGGTTTAATGACTCATTTAGAATTTTGTGTAGAAATTAACGTTAAGGATTCCTGGCTGGCCTGTAATCTCTAAAATTTACTTCCCTCTATGGCAAATCAAGAAAATTTTTGCTTCCCTCCAGACTCCTAGAATTTTTTTTCCTGATTTCTATTATTTCTTCAATATTATTATTTGTGGTTCTAAGGTTATATCCGCAACTTATCTTCTGTTCCCTAAAATTAACCTACTGAGCTTTATTGTCTTGAGTTTAAAGTATTTCTTTCATCTTTTATATTTTGGCAATGATTTTTTTCCTCTATATTTCACTCTCCTTCTCTCTCTTTTTAGAGAGAGAGAGAGCACACGGGGCAGGGGAGGGGAGGACGGGCAGCAGCAGAGGGATAGGAAGAGAGAGAATCTTAAGTAGGCTCCATGTCTAGTGCAGATCCCATTGTGGGGTTCGATCTCATGAACCTGAGATCATGACCTGAATTGAAATCCAGAATCAGACACTTAACTAAGCCACCAAGATGCCCCTCTTTTTCTTTATTTGTAATATATATGGTATGCTCTATTATTCCATGTCTCGAGAGATAGTTCAGATACTTAGAACCCCCAGTAGATGAATATATAAGCTCCCACCCCAAGACCTACATTTATTTATAGGTTCTGGAAATTATTTTCCTGCTCATGGAAGATGTGTCCCAGCCCAACCATGACCAAAAGAATCCCAGAGTTTCACAAGCGTTTAGCAATGGGTAGTCTGAAGTGGCCTCTATGCTCTCCAGGAACCAGGTCAGAGCCTGCCGGGGCTCAGGCTATAGAGACAGTCATGGAGGAAACAAAAGCTGTTGGAAAAATAGGCAGATATTACCAAAAGAGATCAGGAAACAACTCAAGAATCAGGAGGTGTGTGGAATAGGCAGGCAGATCACAGTACCAAGCTCAAGGCTGATGTGTTTGCTGCTACCCAGGGGGTGGCCCCTACCTCCCCTCCACCAACAATTCCCCAAGGCAGTCTCAGATTCAGGCCCGTCATCAGGAGGCCTGTGGAAGACAGACAGACACTGTAAGTGGCCAGCAGAGCCTGCCATTGACCCAGTTATGGCTGTCAGAACCAGGTTCCCTTTCATCTTTACTGGCGCCTTTGTGTTTTAGAGCTGCAACTAATACATTATAGAAAGTGGCTGAGGGATCCCTGGGTGGCGCAGCGGTTTGGCGCCTGCCTTTGGCCCAGGGCGCGATCCTGAGAGACCCGGGATCGAATCCCACGTCGGGTTCCCGGTGCATGGAGCCTGCTTCTCCCTCTGCCTGTGTCTCTGCCTCTCTCTCTCTCTCTGTATGACTATCAAAAATAAATAATTAAAAAAAATGTTTAGAAAGTGGCTGAGTCCTTATCCTCACAAGAGGGGACAAGAACACACAGATGTGGGCAACTGGGTTTGGAGCAATGTCCAAAATGGTGAATGTCCGAACAGGCAGACCCGGGAGTGTCTTCTTCAATGATAACAATACTGGCCTTCCTAGTCTGTTTCCTCTCTTGTGGGAAGCCCCTTAATCTCTCTCTCCAATCTTGGCACCAGAAAGCACAGTGGCAGCCTAACTACTTTCCCTGTGAGGAGAGCTGTAGGATCTATAGGAATGAAGTCTTGAGGATTCATCCCACTTACCCCAAATTAGCGTATTAGCTATTTTCTCAAAATCCTAGCTTGGCCATCCCCTAGGCCAGCTCTCTCACCATTGGCACCTTGAATGTATTTCCCAGCTGGCCTTGTGTCATCCCTGGGCCGACTTCATGGCCGCCCCTCAGAGCCATCCGTGCCCACCGCAAACACCTCCTCAGCATCTCTCTCTTATGTTGCTTATTTTTTTCTGTCCCCATGCTAAGAACACCCCAGTTGCCAAGGCCCTACTGAGTTTTTGTCTAACCATCTGTCCACCTTTGAAGTTGACGATATGTCCCTCATCTCATCCTATTTTCCCTGTTTTGGCCAAAAGTTTTTTTAGCTCTCTGAATTCATGTTTAGTCGTTTCTTTTGTCCACTTCTCCTACCAAACAATATGGTGTCTAAAACCCATTTTCAGTCTGATCATCTTCTTTTTTATAAGACAAAGTCCTACTATGATCCACGATAATCTTTGGGAGAATGGGGAAGGGCAGCAGAAAGAAGAGAGGAATTACCTTCTCCAATTTCCATTTAAGCAAAGAAACACGGGAGGGTGGCAGCCGTTACTGGGCTACCAGCATGGTGCATGTGGTGGGTGGGGACTGGGTGGCCAACAGACCTGCTGAGGTGAAAGGTTTGGTGTGTAGTCCTCTCCTATCCGGGAGCCTCTCTGTTCCCCAGAGGGGTGCCCCTGAGATGACTTGCTTTCAAATTCAGTAGTCAATAAATAAGGATGATTTGCCTAATCCAAGCTCACAGGATAATCCTGGAGGACATAAGCCCCTTTTATTACCAAGTAGCAATAGCTCCATGTTTATCATTGAAGAGGATGGTAGAGATGAGACAAACCCAGAAAGACTGGGAAAGAGAGCCTCCTCTGGGGGTAAAGGTCTAGACAGGCCTGGGGAGCTGGATGAGGAATAACTCTTGACGGGGGCCATTCATTCCAGCTTTGTCTCCGTAGCCAGCCCGCCCTCGATGGATGAAGTGCGTGGAGGAGACAGGAGCCTTCTTCGAGCCTACCCTGGCTGCCTTGTTTGTCCGTGAGGCCTTCAGCCCAAGCACCCGAAGTGCTGTATGTGAGGGCTCTTCCCCAGCCCATGTCCCTCCACCCCTTCCCACTCGGTCATTCTCTCTAATTCTATTAACTGTGCCCTTCTCGATGGTCTGGATGGTCAGGGAGTCAGGCAGTCAGAGAGGGAGAGAGCACTGTGAGAGAGAAGCCAAAGGAGGCCATGCTGCATCCCTAGGGTTTGCATTGCTTCATTGCGGGACACAAGTTGTGCATAATATGCAGGGAATTTGGACAAGTTACCTAACTTTCCTGCCCTTGTGTTTCTCCAACCATAAAATGAGAAAATTGCACTCCATGGCCTCTAAGGCTACTCCCTGTTTATCTATGACTTTTTTTTAACAGCGCAGGAAACAACATGAAAATGGAATGATATAATCTTAAAAAGTGCAAGTAAATGAGTACTGAGTAGTCTTTGAGTGCCTACCATGTGGCTGATACCCTTGTAAACACTTTGCATGAAGTACCTTAATGCCTAGTATTATCCTAATTTTAGAGAAGACAGAACCGAAGCATAGAGAGGTTAAGTAATTTGCCCAAGGTCACACAGCTATGAAACAGTAGAGTCAGGATTTGAGTTCAGGCTTCTGATAACATCATCCATTTACCTCTATCGAGAATGGACACAAACAAGATGGTAGATGGCTGGGGAAGTAGTAACTACACAGTCCGTTATGAAGCTGGGAAGACTTCAGCTTGTTGGAAAGCTGAAATGCCCAGGAAGATGGAGAGAGGAGATGCAGGCCTTGATAAAGAGAGTGTGAGGACAAGAGCCCTTAAGGGCAGAGAAGGGAATGATGGTCCTCTTCCTCTTTCTGCTTTTTGAGTGGATTGGCTGGCCGAGGGTAAGGATGGCATCTCCCTCCCCCAGAAGGCTGACATCTCCCTGCAGAAAGGAACGGCCTCCCTGTTGACTCTCAGGAGTGACCAGCTCCACCTTCCCTTTCTGTGCTTGGCACCTCTTGCTTGGTCTCTGCAGATCTCTGTGCTCTGGGTTTCTGGTCTCCTAGTAAACATTACTTTCTACTCTCTTTCTCAGAGATCTTTCCTCTTCTCTGGTAACTTCTTGGGGCCAAGGCCCTTCCTAGTGGCCCAGCAGGCAGGACCCCAGACCAAGGCTGACCCTGATCCTGTTCCTCTCTCCTGGCCCCTTCACAGTCCATGGAACTATTCACTGCAATCAAGGATGCCCTCATCAGTCGCCTCAGAAGGATTCCCTGGATGGATGAGAAGACCCGGAAAGAGGCCCAGAACAGGGTAAGTACTGGAGTGAGAGACAGGAGTAAGCAGGGGTGGAACTGGGTATTGGATCCAGAGATCACACTGGTGGGAGGAGAGTGCAGAGGCCCAAGGACACATGGCAAGTGTAAGCACCCATATGCCACACACATACCCTGGTGAGGATATAAAAGGTGGGACCAGGGCAGTGAACATGAGAGATTTCCTCTGATAGACTTGGGGTAGCTAGGTTTCTTCTACCTTTTGTGTCTCTCCCCAGGTAACCCAACTGCAGGTGAAGATGGGGGCCCCAGAATGGGTCCTGGAGCCATCACTGGCCAGACAGGAATACAAGGATGTGGGTCCCTGCCCTTGCCAGCTCCTCATTAGTCCTCAGCTCCTTCTCAGCCCCCTGACCAGCCTGAGTGGCAGACAATCTGTTTACCTTGGGTGATTCTAACTGACCCCTTCCTTGCCTTGGTGTTGGCTGGGTTTTATGGGTGAATATCCACACTGCGGGTCTTACCAGCAGAAGAACAGAACCTTTCAGGTCACAATGAGTGTGTGTGTGTGTGTACACATGCATTCTTGTGACTTGCCTGAGTGTGTTTATCTGTGCGCTGATTCGTGTGAAGCCTGTCTACACCGACATATGGTGGTGTCATTGTGCTGCTTTCCACTTTACTATGGGCACCTGTATGTCGGGCTTATCCGTCGGTGTTCAGATGTACCCAGCAGGGTATGTCAGTGAGCATCCGTATTTGTCTCTGTGTGTCCGAGTCACCTCCTGCCTTCTCCCAGATACAGCTTGGACCCAACTACCTGCAGTCCTTCCTGAGCTGTGTCCGATCCCTCCGAGCCAGAATTGTCCAGAGCTTCTTGCCCTCTTTCCTCTACCACAGGTATAAGAGCAAGGGAGACACAGACTGCATCTCAGAGATGTCCATCCGTTCAAGATTAGCCGGGGAGAAAGCTGGAGGCTTGGGGAAGCAGGAACAGTGACAGTAGTTGAGAGGGACTTCATATCTCTGGTGGCCGGGACCATAAATGATGGAGCTGGTATTCATATGTGCTCTTCCCATAGGTGGCAGGTGTCCCCCTGGGGGGTCAATGCTTACTATTCAATATCTGACCATGTGGTGGTCTTCCCAGCTGGACTCCTCCAACCTCCATTCTTCCACCCTGGCTACCCCAGGTAGGGGCCATTCCCTGAGGGGTGGGGGGCAGGGGATTTCCCAAGTGTATGAGCAGATGTTATGATGGATGGGACCTGTGGTTGGAGAATTGGGGTCAAAAACGTTGAAGGACTCTGGGAGTAAGACAAACGTTTGTCTCCCTAGAGCCGTGAACTTTGGAGCTGCAGGCAGCATCATGGCCCACGAGCTGTTGCACATCTTCCACCAGCTCTGTGGGTAACAATGGGCCATTGGGAGGTGGGGCCATTGGGAACCCAGGGGAAGGCCCCAAAAGAGGCCAAGAGGAGGCGAAAGGGAGGGCTCCGGGTGGGAAGGTTCTGAATCCTTTGCAATGCTTCCGGGGGCAGTGCGGCCTGTGGTCGCCCCTTGTCCTCATCCCTACACCAGGACTCTGGCTGTTTCTTTACCTGACTCTGTTTTCAACAGTACTCCCTGGGGGCTGCCCAGCCTGTGACACCCGTGCCCTACAGGGGGCGCAGCTGTGCCTGAAACGCCACTATGCGGCCATTCCCTTACCCAGTGGAACCTCCTTCAATGAATCTCAGACGTTCCTGGAGAATGCGGCGGACGCTGGGGGGCTGGCCATTGCTCTGCAGGTGACTCCCATCCCAGGGGCCAGGGTCTGCCATTCCGCATGCAAACAGTTGGGGGTCTTTTCTCCCCCACAGATCCCTCTTTTCTAGGATATCCATAAATCTCACAAGTACATCTTTCCCTGGCTTAGCCCAGTGTGTCTGTGCAGAACTTGGGCAAAAGGGACACGAACAGGTTTTGGGTATTGCGTGGGGGGCATCAGACTTCCAAACGGCGGTGCGTCTGGAATCTGAGGGCCCCTCGCCATCCTGCCCCCATGTCCAGGCATACAGCAAGAGGCTGTTGTGGCACCGCGGGGAAACCGTCCTGCCCAACCTGGACCTCAGCCCTCAGCAACTCTTCTTCCGAAGCTACGCTCAGGTAGGCAGCCGCCACCTCTCCCCACGGCCTGCTTCACGTCAGATAAGCACCCTACTGATCATGCTTAAAGAATGGCTACTCCCGGAAACGCCTTCCCCCAAAGGGTCCCAGCCCTCTGCCACAGAAGTCCCCATTGTCATCTTTTCATACATGCCACTTGGGCCATCTTTTCATATTACTATACATTCTTCGACCAAATTCGACACCCTCCTCAAATAAAACTCCACTGCCAAATCCCTCTCTGGGATGAGCCCAGCTCAAGTGAGCCTTCACCAGACTGTCTATAGACCACATTCCTTGTCGGAGACCTTGCCCCAGTTGTCGTCCCCACCTGACATAGTGCCCTAAGTACCATGTGCTCCCTCAACAGACATTGCCCCCACTTCCTCAGGATGCTCAAAGGTCCCCTTACAGAGTTTGTTCAACAAACCCCACTTCTCAGTCACTTACAAATGGTCCGATCGCACAACCCCGGCCCTTCCTTGCACACCTCCTGCCAGAATAAGTGACCTACAAATGTGTTGTCCTACCCCTGCTCTCACCTCTGCCTGCTGTCTCTAGTCACCGTCTTGACACCAGATCTGCCTTGTGCCAAGGCACTGACCCCGATCTACCCTACGACTCTGCTCTTCTCCTTACCCTGTGTGTACCTCTCTTCCTCCACAGGTGATGTGTAGGGAGCCGGGCACCCAGGAGCCTCATAATCCTCACAGCCCTCCCACCCTTCGAGTCCACGGGCCCCTCAGCAACACCCCTGCCTTTGCCAGACATTTCCACTGTCCACGCGGTGCCCTCATGAACCCCTCCAGCCGCTGCCAACTCTGGTAATCTGGCTACCATAGAGACTTCACTTCGGATGTCACAACATCTCCCTGCTCCATCCATGGAATCAGGAGATAATCTCCTTTCCCCATCCCTTCCAAAAATAAAAGCTGGCACATGGCATAGGTCTGTCCATTAATGACTCTTTCCTGACATGTTCAATGCCTTGAAGTCAGAAAACATAAAAGAAAAGGCCAAGAGAGTTCTAGAGACACAGGAAGAGGAAAGGACTGATGACTGGTGAACTAGTGGGTCTAAAGGTCAGTGGGCCACAGGTCTGGCGGTCACAGGGACCAGTTAAGAGACAAAAGGGCTTTGGTTAGGTCTCAGAAAGCTGCCCCAAGTGTTTTCAGGATTTTATTGCTGTTACTCTTATTGTTGCTGCCCTCTTCCCCTAACATGCTGTCTGGAGCAGAGCCAGGAGAGGCTAGGGAGAGAGAAGGGTGTGGGGTCTGGTATCTCCAGCCCTGGGAGATGGCACTCAGAGGGTGGGGAGCCAGTCAGGCTGTGGCAATGGGCAGTTGAAAGGGTCTCTCCCTTTGCTGCATCCTGAGGTGAAGAGCTACTGGTCAGAGGCAGGAAGCCATATATATATATACCACTCTTGGGAGTAGTGGCGTGGAGTCTAGTGGGGAGAGAGGGTCAGTAAGCTATCATGAAGCGGAGGTAGATATCCAGGTCCTCATCTAGAAACCAGGCCACCACCTCAGCCTCAATGTCCCTCATAAAAAAACCATGATGCTGGCCAGATTGAAGCAGAAGGCAAGGTCAAATAGGTGGTCACGAAGAGCTGCTGTGTCTGACGTCTTGTCATCCTCTTGCTGGGCCATGTCCACAACCTGCCACATCTCACCCACTGAGGAGGCCACAAAGTGCTCTTCAAGGTGATCTTCGTCCTGGTCTGGAACAGGGGAGAGGGGAAGGTTCTGAGAAGGTTGATCCTAACGTGCTCCCCCCCTCCCCCCCACCAATCCGCACCTGTATCAGGAGGAGGACAGAGTTGGAGAATCTGGGAAGAAGTTACGGCCTGGGGCTTTTAGTCCACTTGCACCTACCCTGTCCTGTTACTCCCTTAGAGTCTCTTCTTATGTGTACTCAATCACAGCACACCCGTTCCCCACCATTTCCACCTCAAACTGCCTCCTCCAAAGCACTACACCATTTGGGGATGGAGGGACCGGCTTCGAGAAGGATGGAAACCAGAGTCTCTTCCCAGACAAATGCACCTGTGCCCATACACAAAGGACATGTGCACTTTCAGCTAGCCTGTGGTGTGCCCCTGAATATGGCCCTGGCTAAGAACCTTGCCCTAAACCCTTCACCTGACTCATTCACACTACGATAATAGGGGACTGGGCTTCTCTCCAACGACCCAAACCTATCTCAGGTTTCACACGGGCCTGATAAGTGGTGGGGGGCTGACTCCAGAGATCTGACCCCTCATTTCAGATGCTATCTTCTCTTCTCTACCTACCTGTAGAGGGTATCTCCTCAGTCTGACTCTTCTCGTTGGAGTCCAGGCTGCCTTTCTGAGGCTTCACCACCTTGACCCGCAGCAGCAGCAGGATGGCTGCCAGGAATGCTGCCCTGCAGAGCTGGGAGCCCAGGGAAGTCATGGGCCTGCCCATCTGCTGTCTTTGGCCCCCCCAAGTCCCCAGTACCCAGCTGGCTCCCCCACCTTCCTCCCCTGTCCCTGTCCCAACCCTTACCACTTCCCAGCACCGTTTTCTTCCCTTGCCTTCCATGGGACCTCTGACTTCATGTGCTTTGTGACATCATAACCATGGGCCTGCTCCTCGTTCAGGTCATTAGAGAGTTCCATTGCCAGGCAAGAAAGTGGTGATTAGCCAACAGTGGTTAGCAGAAGCTTCTAGAATGATCATAGTGGATCATCCTGTGGAGGGCAACCAAATGACTGAAGAGTTTCCAAAGTCCTTTCACATTGATTATGTCATGAGATCCACACAGTAACAGGGACTCAAAGTTGTAGGATCATCATACCTATTATATAGATGAGGAAACCGAGCTTCATAAAAGACACAACTCTTGTCCTTAACATCACCCAGACAATAAAGGGCAGAGCAGGACCCTTGACCAACTTTTTTGATTCTAGACATCACATCTTCTTCTCTTCCATGCGGCCTTTCTCTAAAGAAAAAGTGGCTTGTATAGGATGAGACCCAGAGCAGATATTCTTCTCTTTAGAGAAGAACCAGTGTTGCAGAGGGATGAGGAGCCCAAATAACAGATCTCGAGAAACCTGCTTCAGTGTCCCAAGGCCCACGATGCCCATGAACCTGATGAGCACAGACCTGTTGGCAGTAATAGGCTGTGGCTAATTATCTACTTCCTGGAGCAGAGATGGTTGGGATGGGATGGGATGACATGAGGTGGGGTGGGGGTGGGATGAAGACCTGCCTAGACAACCAGAAATCAGCGTATACCATGAGACACAGGAGGGGATCTGGGGAAGGTGGGAGGATATTGTGGGTACACCTGAGCTATCACAACCAGCTCACACCATTTCTGGAGCTCATGCATCCCATGCCTGAGTGAACTACCAAATGCAGGGGCAGGACCATGGACCCTTTCTGGAAGAGAGAATTGCAGACATGGAAGTGCAAGTGGAGACTCTTTCCCACAGATGGAGCCCTGCTAGCAGATGTGCACACCTGGAGGCTCCCCTCCGACAGTCATACTACCTCTTGTAAACTTCCTGCTGGTCCAGTCCAGGTGACGGGAGAGTGGTACAGGAGGTCACTTGATGGTGGGGGAAGAAAGATTCAAGTAAGCAAGTGACCCTGCTCACCCCTACCTTGCACTCATTGACCTTCAGGTCCAGGAAACAATGCTTGGGTGGAAAAAAAAAATCACTAATCTGGTTACTTTGGGGGAGGAGCCTCTTGGGTCCTAGCAAAAGAGAAGCCATCTCAGGCTCTGTGCACATGGCTGGGGAGGGCACCTGGGGATGGGGCAGGCTGATGTGGAAAGAACTGGGTTGTACTGACCACCATTCCTTGCATTTCATTTTTTTTTTTATTACAAAAGTATTTAAAAAGTATAAAAAGCAAAAAGGGATAATATTTCTACCATTCAGTGAAAATCATTATTAATGTTTTAAAGTGTAGTATTCAAAGCCTTTCCCGACATGGCTGTGGAGTGGGAGAGTATTTCCTAAAAAATAAGATCATAATAGGTTATGCTTTGGCACCAAGGGGACTTGACAGTGTAGTGAGGTGCTCCTGGGCCCCCGGGGCCATGATCACTACATGGATGCTGCTACCTGAGGGAGAGTGGTCCTAGGTGTTTGTGTCTGCGGAAGGCTGAGAGGGCATGAAAAAGGAGGAGGGAGAAATAGGGTTATGTGAAGGATATGCCAAGGGAGGAGGAGTGAGGGGAAGAAGCCACAAGAAAGCAGGAAATTCCTTAAAGATTATGCCCTAGAGTTGACCCTTAAGTGACATGGGGTTAGGAGCACTGACCCCCCTCACTCCCAACACAGTCAAAACTCCCAGTGAAACTTTTGACTCCCCCAAACGTAACTACTAATAGCCTACTGTTGACCACAAGCCTTACCAATAACATAAACTGTCAAATAACACAGATTTTGTGTGCTTTCTGCATTATATATTGTATTTTTATAGTAAAGTACACTAGAGAAAAATTTTAAGAAAATCATATGGAAGAGAAAATATGTTTACAGTACTGCAGCATATTCATCAAAAACTATCCCCATAGAAGCAGCCTGTGCAGTAGGCCTGGGCAGGTGAGCGGGTGGAGACCCAGAGGTGGGGACCTGTTCCTGGGCCCCCTCTCTCCCCCCACCCTGGACCCAAGGACAGAGCCCGTGGTGGAGAGCCCCTGCACACCTGCTCTGTGCGGCTCTGACCGGGCGAGCCCCTCCCTGCCCCCGTTGCCTCCAGGATTAGCTTTATGGGTTGAGTATTGCCTCGGCAGGCAGGTGCTCCTTCCTCTGCCAGCCCCCGCTTATCAGCGCATCTACAACCCCCACCTCAAGCTTATCGCTTCGTCCATCTCCTTAGACTGGAAGTCCCAAGGCTTCAGAGGCCATTACCACCCCACACTGCCCCAACCCCCAGCAAAGCAGAAAACTGCCCTACAAGGTGACCGCCTCCCCCTTCCTGGCTGGCACCGCCCCATTCCCTGGGTGAGAGCATGCTTCCCCCTTGTCTCTGGCATCTCCTCCTTTCCTTATTTGTCTTCTTTCCAATTCTCTTTCTTTAAAGGTCGTTTTGTCCATCCTTCAACCTTACATTAAAAGAAGGGGGAATCCTCTGCTCCTGAAGACCCCCCAAGGGGGAAGGTCCCTAGCCTGAGTCCTCCCAAGTCTCTCACATTTGTATAGGCAGAAGGTTCCCGAGAAACAAGTGGTGGCAGGTGATTTGGAGCTAAATTTCCAACTTTGATCCAGTTCTAGTTTTGCTAGAAGCCACAGGACATCACCCTCCGTCTCTATGCTCTGTCTCCTCATTAAAATATAAAGAGAGCCCCCAGCCTATTCCTGTGTACCTCGTTGGCCTCCTAAATGACTCCAATTCAATAACACGTATTTATCAGAAGAGAACTAGAACCCATCCTATCAGAAAACACGACAATGAGGTCATCTGTCCTCAGTCGTCCTGCCTACTCATTCCTGGAGAGAGTCCCAAGGTTTCTCTGTCCACCACCTTGGCTCAGCTCCTATTGTTCCCCCTCTGGGGCCTTCCCTGACCAGGGATCCACAAATCTGGGAGGGAAGACGAGTCTCTCAGCGGCGGGTGGACTGGAAGCCCCCGGGAGTCCGGCTGTAGGGTTGAGGACCGAGACAACCACAACACAGCGAAGCAGCTGGCCCTTCAGGGCTTGGGGCTTTTCTGTGGAAGGAGACCCAAGCTCAGCTCTTAGGGCCGTGCTTTTAAGGACACTTCCAGGAGACAGTACAACTATTGGCCCCATTCTACAGATTGGAAGACTGAGGCCCAGAAAGCTCACTTAACTTATCTGTAAGGGCCGAGAGCCAGAACTCAAAGCAGAACCTGTCGGATTGCTGAGCTGACGGGCTTCACTTTCCTACTTTCCAGTATCCCAGTAAGTGCTCACCTTGCTTGTGGGGCCCACCTTCTGGGCTCCATCCTTGTTCCCCCTCTATATTCTGGTGCCTCACTCTCCTGCACCTTCCCCTGTCTCAGCTGTGGCCCCAGCCCACTGCCAGGAATGAAGTTCCCTCCCCCGGCCCCTCCCAGCTCTAGGGCAGGTTCTGAGCCCCAGGGGCTCTCTGGAAAGAGCTCCTCCTCCTCTAGGTAAAGCTGCTTTCTCCTGGCAGGGCCCCTACTCCCCTCAGTGCCTGCAGGCGTGTGCATACTTGCACACACACACACACACACACACACACACACATCCCACGAGCTGCACGCTGCATACACAAGTCACAGGGCAGATAGACTCAATCTCACTCCCAACTCCACACAGACTCCGCCTCCTCCTGGATTGAGGAGTCCCAGACAGGCTCCTTTTACCACATTCCCTAACCTGCCAGCACCTGAAAGGAGAAGGTATGGGGGCTCCTCTACCTAAGGCAGAAGGACCCTGGGTCCAACTCCAGAAACTTCTGGCCTCCTGGCTGGTCAGAGAGCAAGACTGGGATCAGCACGTGGATGAGGCCCACATGCTGCAACAGAAGAGGTAGGCTGCCCCAGTCGTGCTGCATCCCACCCCTCACCGAGCTCCCAGCCCTCCGCGGATCCACCCAGGGTGGATCTCCCCCTTGGAGCCACCCAGCATTCAAGGCCAGGCACTTGGGTGTACCCAGCCCACCTGTTACAGACCCCAGCTGCCTTTTGTGTGGGCCGGAGGGGACTCCACGTAGATTCAGAGCCAGGGACAAAATGACACCGTGACCCTCACCTGCCTGCCTGGTGGTGGAGGGGTGTGGGGGACAGAATGGAAGCGGGGAGATAGGCAGGTGCAGGCTGATGGGCAACAAGTGACTGGGGGAAGGCATGAGATCCCGTAGGTTTTTGAAGACTTGATGCCTGGAGAAAGAGTGAGGAATTCCCATTAGTATGAATGAAAGTTGACTGTGCGCAAAAGGGGAGGAGAGCTGTTTTGTAGGCCACCTGGAGCAGACCGGCTGATAAGGGAGACTCGGTTTATCTAAACCTTTTATTGAGACACTAATGTGTATAGGCCTTATCCCAAGGATACGGAGATTGAAGGAGGCCCCTGCCTGCCCCCTGGGACACCTTCAGGTCAGGTGGGGCTGGTACCCCCGGGGACGGGTCATTTCATGGAAAAATGGCCACCTCAGGGGCCCATCCTGCAGGTGGGCCTCTGCCTCAGAGCATTTGGGGAGCTTGTCACCCATCAGAGCTGCCTAGGGATTGAGTGAGCAGACTTCAGCAGGTCTGGGGTCCAGCCAGGCCAGATTTGCAGGCAGGTGGCCTTCGGCAAAGCCCTGCACTTAGTTTAATGTGCTGCTGTTGTTGGCTTGAAATGCTTAATTTTTGAACAAGGAGTCCTGCATTTTCATTTTGCACTTTTCCTCACAGATTGTGCTGCCGACCTTGGGTACAATCTGAGCCCTCATTTGGGAAAGGCTCTCTGCTTGCTTACCTACCCCCAATCCCAGGCCCCGTGAGGGAACCTTTGGCCTCTCCACTTCCCTCCGAACTTCGGGATGAGAGTAAGGCAGTCTTCCAGAGAGAGCTGGGTTCTGGACCTCCCCCTCCGCCGAGGGCAGTGGGCTAAGAGGCCTGGGTGCTGAGACTGTGTGTACCCCCCCCCCCATAGGGTGTGAGTCTTAGCTCTGGTCGCCCTGAGCTAGGTGTACTCCTAGGAGGTGAGATGGGGAAAGGGCTGGCCCTTGCTCTGCTGGGGCCTCCAGAGAGCCCTTTTCTAATGGACAGACTCAAGCTCCACCTTGAGATAAAAAGCTTTCTTATTAAATAAAAAAGTTCTTCCCCCTGGCTCACAGGGCAATTGGGAGAGAGGGTCTGGGGGCTTGGGGACTGCACGGGTCAATTTGTTTGCCTTTCATTTCTCCCTCACAGCCCTCACCTGCCTTGTGTTCACCTTGGGGGCACGGGCTTCAGCTTTATCTCCTGGTTGGCTCATCGAGGCAGGGGAGAGACATTAATTGGAAGGAGGCGCCTTAGGTTGGCTGTCTCCACAGAGCTTCTCCGGCTCCCAGCTGCTCTGCTCTCAGAGAAGCCCGAGGCCATGGTCCTCCTCGGTCAGGAGCAGGCTAAAGCACAGAGGGACAAGATCCTCCGCACCCCACTCCAGAACTGTCCCACTCGGCCACGGTGGGGACATGTATCTGAGCAGCCCTGAGGGGTATTTGGAATTTGGGCAGCTTGTCAATCTCCCAACAGCTGGCCCGTCTGTGCCTCTGCCCCTCTAGTCTCTCAAAGATCCCTTCGCCTAAGGAGAGCCGGTTCAGCAGGCCTGGGAGCAGGGGTGAAAACATTTACTCAGCTTAGAGGATACAGCCTGGCCTGGTGGCCTCCTGTCAGGGTCGCAGGGCCAGACCTTCTGCCTCCCACAGAGTCCCCACCCACCTGAGATTCGAGTCCCAAGTCCCACCCCCCCCATCACCCCCAACTGGAGAAGAGCTTGACAACGATGCAACCACAGGGGAGCCTCTGCTAGAGTCCAGCAGACAACTCTTTGCGTCGCTGCGCACGTTGTGTGACTCGTGTCCATTCTACGTAGAGAACGTCTCTGACCCGCTCTCTCTGCCGTTGGCCTGTCTGTGATTCGTCCTCTAGCTGACTCGTGTTCGTCTTCTCCCAGGATCCAAGAGTCTCCGCTGCTTCAGGCAGCCAAGGAAAATGACCTGTGTGTCCTGAAGAAGCTTCTGCTGGACCGGAACTGTGACTTCCGACAGAGAGGTGGGATGAGGGTTGAGTGTGATGGGACAAGGGCCATGAGCACCTGCCCCACCTGGTCCCCAGAGGCTGAGGATTTCTGCGGGGGGTGGTGGGGAGTGCCCTGGGCTGCAGCCCCTTCCTCGAGAGGCTCTGGGAAGTGTGTGACCACCCCCTGTCTCGCTCCAGGAGCTTTGGGGGAGACAGCGCTGCATATAGCGGCCCTCTATGACAACCTGGAGGCCGCCATGGTGCTGATGGAGGCCGCCCCGGAGCTGGTCAAGGAGCCCACCCTGTGTGAGCCTTTTGTAGGTGAGGAGCCTGTGCAGTAATCCAAGGTGGAGACAGGTATGGGAGGATCTGAGGTCACCTCTTCACATGGGCCTCGGAAGTGTGGGCTGGGAAGCAGGACAGAGGCTTCAGGCCTAGAGCTGAAAGGAATGCAGATGTCCAGGCCTTGGCCTTAGGCATCCATGATGGTCTTTACCTGTTCCTTATCTCCTTTCAACTCCCCTCATGTTCCCTAAAGGACAAAACTCTTCTTTCATAGCAACAGCAGAGTGATGACATGTACACCCTACAGACAATAGTTAAGGGGAGGGGACAGTGAGGTAGAGCCAGCCCTCAGTCCCATGCCTCCGTGCTGAGCCAAGGGCACAGATCAATGCCAGGGCCAGTCAGGGACCTCTTGTCTACCTGTGGGATGTTTGTCCCAGAGAGAACTGAGGACAGGCCCCGTGACTGAGGGCTCTCTCCGGGCCAGGTCAGACCGCACTGCACATAGCCATCGTGAACCAGAACGTGAACCTGGTGCGTGCCCTGCTTGCCCGCGGGGCCAGCGTCTCTGCCAGAGCCACGGGCACCGCTTTCCGCCGCAGCCCCCGCAACCTCATCTACTTTGGTGGGAGCAGGCCCGGGCTGGGAGGAGGGGCGTGGGGAGGGCCCAGAGCAGGGGAGGGTGGGCTGAGGAGGGCTCCAGGCCTGGGGAAGCGGAGGCCCAGAGCCAGTCCTCCCCAGGGCGCTCGCTCCATCCCTGCCCCTGGTGGCGCTGATGAGTGTCACCAAGCCCAGAGCTGAGATGTGGCCGGTGCCCCTCCCACCGGGCACCTGTGCCAAGGAGCCCCGTGTGTCCACAGGGGAGCACCCCCTGTCCTTCGCCGCCTGCGTGGGCAGTGAGGAGATCGTGAGGCTGCTCATCGAGCACGGAGCTGACATCCGGGCCCAGGACTCCCTGGGTGAGAGCCAGGCTCGGGGGGAGCCGGGGTGCTGGGGGCTGGGGGGGCAGGGCAACGGCAGGGCCCGGGGTGCGGCGGCCCTGTGACCCCGCGTCCTCCCCCAGGAAACACCGTGCTGCACATCCTCATCCTCCAGCCCAACAAGACCTTCGCCTGCCAGATGTACAACCTGCTGCTGTCCTATGATGGGCGCAGGGACCACCTGCAGTCCCTGGACCTCGTGCCCAACCACCAGGGCCTCACCCCCTTCAAGCTGGCCGGCGTGGAGGGCAACACCGTGGTGAGGGACACTCGGTGGGCCCCGGGGGTCCTGCTTCTCCCCGGCTCCCCCGAGGGCGCCCTGCGCAGCCTCAGCCTCGGGCATCCCTGGCTGGGAGGCTCTGAGAAGGTCCCCCCGGGGTGTCGGCTCTGGTCACCCAAGTTCTGGTCCCTCTGCCTGTCCTTGTCCTCGTCCTTCAGATCTTTGTAGGGTTGGTGGGGAAGACGGGTGAGCAGAGACAGGGGGGCTCGGGCGACGGAGGTGGGGCCCGGGGTCGTTGGGGCCAGGGGTGGGGGGCAGCAGCCCTCCCAGCGGAGTGGCTCCCGCAGCCGCTCCTCACCCTGACCCCGGGCTCGCACCGTGTCCCCTCAGATGTTCCAGCACCTGATGCAGAAGCGGAAGCACATCCAGTGGACGTATGGGCCGCTGACCTCCACTCTCTACGACCTCACGGAGATCGACTCCTGGGGAGAGGATGTGTCCTTTCTAGAGCTCGTGGTTTCCTCCAAGAAACGAGAGGTACAGGTGCCACAGCGGACCTGGGGTGTCGGATATCTGAGCAAAGATGGTCTATTTGCTCAGACCCTGGTTTCCAGACACTTCCCTGCCTTTTCATAGTTGGAGATGAGAACAGCACCATGGGGCCTTTGGGAGAAAAGTCCAGTCTGACTGCATTTTTTCTTCTGCCCTGCTCTGGCCCCTGTGCTTGCCATTGTCATACGAACATTTCAGCTGAGGGACTCTCCTAATGGAAGTCATTTCCTATATTTTATTTATTCATTCATTCATTCCACCTTGAACACCTTCTGAGTCCCAGCTGCTGTCCAAGGAACTGAATACAGAAATAAATAAATCCCAGTTCCTGTCAGTCTGCCTCCCCACATTCCAGTCCCTGTCCTTCGTAATCACAATGGAGTATGACATATGCCATGGGAGGGGTCTTGCTATGCACAGTGACAGCAAAACTGAGGTCAAGAGACTTGTCCTGGATAAGAAGACGTCTCAGAGGAAGGGCTTGAGCTGGGTCTTCAAGGGAGATTTGGTAATTACCAAGAAGATGAACAGAAAAAGAGCTTTCCAGACGGTGGGGGGACCACTCATGCCATTCAAATGGCACTGAATGGAGTGTCGTGGTCAAAGGAGACTTCGTTGAAGACTCTAGCAGAGAGGAGAAAATGCTTCGAGCAGGAACCTCCAAAATAGTGGCAAGATATAATTTCCGTTGTTTATCTGCAACATGACAGTCCTAGGAACCCTTCTAGGACCGAAAAGCTTGAACACTGGTTAGTGCTGACAGATAGACGAAAGCTTGCAAGGCCAGTTCGTGTGATCTTGCTCAGAGAATATTCCTGGAACCAGATAAACTTCAAGCAGGATTTCTTAGGAATCAGAACCCCAGTCTCTCTGTGCGAATTGTGCCAACACAAATCCTGGGTCTCTGGTCCCTGCGACCTCTCAGTGTTCTCCCACAGGCTTTATTCTCGCCTTGCTCCCGCTACTTTAACATTCCCTCAAAATTCCTAGCAAAATTCCTAGTCCTTCTTACATCCTTCACAGATCTCCTGCTTAGTTCCATCAGAAGCCCAGACTCCCACACAGTTATGGCACAAACAGAGGCTCTCTGGCCGGAGCTCCTTCCACGTCTGCCCCGACCTGCCAAACACATCAGCAACTGCCCACCGCCTCTCCTTCCCTGGGGGTTCAGTGGAAAAGATACTGTTTTGGCTAATGGTTAGTTCCTCCAGCTGTGCTTTGAATTTGAATTTTCTCACTTTCTCAAATGCATCATCCCGTCCATCCCACCACGGTCTGATGTGTGCTTAACCCCTTCAATGTGTACTCATATCAGAGCCCCAGCCCACCCTGGGGGTTGAGATTATGGCCACATCTGACCCCCTGGGCCTCTATTGCTCCTCTCTTTCCAAAGCAAATGTGACTGCTTCCTGGCTTGAACCCCCCAATGCTCCCCATTGCCTTTGGAAAGACCATTCAAGCTCCCTCCTGTGGCATCTGCAATGTGCAATGGTCAGCTTCTTATCTATGTCACCCGTTATAACTCCTGCCTGCCTTCCCCATGGGTCCTCTCATGTCTCCAGACACACTTCATTTGGAGATGACCTCTCTCACCGCCCTGCCTTGGTAACTGCCGCTATTTCATGGAGAGATCTCCTCTAACTGCCCCCGCCTCGCTCCACTAATAACCGCTCATCCCTCATTGGTGCTATAGGGCCTTGTGTTTGCCTCTATAATAGATCATCCGCAGCACTAACAGGAGGCCCAACATTGACTAGTTGTCTGTGAATGAAATGGCTGTCTAACTGGAGGAAAGATGATGGCGCTGTTAGCTCCCTGCCCTCTGGGACCTGGTGGGAAATCCTGCACGCCCCACTATGTCAGTCACCCCATCAATGCTCTCCTTCCATGACAGGCTCGCCAGATCCTGGAACAGACCCCAGTGAAGCAACTGGTTAGCTTCAAGTGGAGGAAATATGGGCAGCGGTACTTCTACATTCTGGGTGCCTTGTACACGCTCTATATGATCTGCTTCACCACGTGCTGCATCTACCGCCCCCTCAAGTTCCGCATGGGCAACCGCACAGACCCCCGGGATAACACCGTCCTCCAGCAGAAACTACTGCAGGTGACACTTCTTGGAAAGGGCCGGAGGGGAGTGGTATCGTGGGGTGCTGGTGCAGGAGAGCAGAGGGTTACTACCCAGCAAAGGCACTACTCACTGGGCTCCAGCAGCTGCAGGCTCCTGATCACCCAGACACACATTCACCATGAGATAGGAGACCAAAAAAGGCGACCCAATGAGTAAAAGCGCACTTGCCCCGGGAGCTGTGGGTTTCCTCACTAACCCTGAGAGAACGCTTAGTATTATAAACATCATACATTTGTAAACTTCCTTACAATTTGCAAGGCCTCTTGTTCAAAAGGGAGGAAAATTGCATTCCAAGTCCATTTCTAAGTCCATTTCTGTTCTGTGAGGGCAACACAGACATCCCTCCTGGTCTGCAATCTCTTCTGTGGACTGTCGATACATGAGGGCATTGGTGATAATGTGTCAGGTGTCTGACCACCCGTGAGGTCTGCTGCAGAAGGATGCCCGGATTAAGTAGCAGGTTGATGTAAATGATTTTTGAGGTTCCTTTGATGCCTGCAGGCTTGCTATTCTACAGTGTCCTTCAGAGGCCCAGGGTGGTGAGGATGGCTCAGTAGAGGTAGAGAGTAGCTCTGAGAGTCTGCTGTCAAAGGGAGCAAATTCTCTCCTTTGTAGGGGACAAGACAAGTAGACTCTAATGAATGTTCCTGAACATATATGATCAAGTATGGCTGCATTCGGTTGGTTTACTGTTCGTGGGTAACCGAAGTTGTCGTCCTGGTGACCTGAAACAGTCAAGAGTGGGTGCAGGTATGTGAGCAGAAAGCAAAAGACAGAGGAAGAAGAATTTTGCCAGGCAAGTAAGAGTGAGGTGACTGGGGATCCATGTTCTCTGCAGGATGGGCCAGCCGCAGGTATGATGCAGCCTCGGCTAGGAAGGGAGAGAGTCTGGGTCTGAAAGAAAAGCTAAGCTGCTTGCCCAGTCAAGGAGCAAAAACCCTGAGTCAAGTCAGTGGAATACCCAGAGAGGCAATAGAGTAGAGCTTCACTGGACTCCAGAGTGGGTCAGGATACTCCATCTCTCTTGCTTCTGCAGCTGCCTCTCGGTATCTACTCAGTGTGCTCATGGATCCAGAGCTGGTGTCTGGCAAAGTCAGGTTTGCTGCCTGGAGAGGGCAATTCAGAGTGTGATGCGGCTGCCTGGTTAGAGTGAGCACCAGTGAGCTGGCGGGGAGGCTCTGTTCCATGCATCTCAAACTGGGCATGGAGGTTGGCCCTGGCACGGAAGCCACACAGGATGTTGAGGAGATGGCTCGTGGGGTGGGCGAGAGACTGAAAATGGGGGAAATGCCTACACATGAATGAGTTGAGGGCAGCTGGGCTTTTGCAACATTCCAGGCCCTGTTTCTCAGATGTGTTGCCTGAAAAGTCTTCCTTTGTCTCAAGCTTACCTGGGGGATTTTCTGGACTTAGAATGTAGATAGCATTCTGGCCTCAGAGTTGGGTGATGCTGAATAATCCATTATTCTGAGTCTCCTCTCTCCATGCCCATTGCTGTTTGGCACCGGGCTAACATGTTCCTTTGATCTGGATGGTCTCTATTTAGCAGATCCCCACTCCCTTGCCTCAGGACCAGGTGGAACAGAATCACATCTGAGAGCACCTCCCCTTCCTTCTTTTTTTCTTTCCTCCCCCACCCTTACCATTTTGATCCTTTTGTCTTCCACCTAGATGATAAATACTTTAGCCCAAATAGAAGACTCATAACTTTCCAATGGTCTTTTCTTGGTAGGGCTAAGAGATTGAGAATGCTTTTGTAAGGGGTTCAGGTAGCGAAGACCACCAGAGGAAGGTCCCTACGGTTTGGAGTTACTCCTTGAACTTTGTTCTGAGCTTCTGGAATCTCTGTGTCCTCTCACTCAGTAGTAAGTCCATCTGGATAACATCAGAGGCTCCTGAACTTATCACCATGACCTGATAGATCCTGCTTTCACGATATACTAGACTTCTTAAATAATAGGAAATTATCTCTTTTTTTTCTGCTTTTTATTACTCGAGAGTTTTGGAAAAATGAAAATGCACCGGTAGTGTCTCAACTTGATCAATATAACCATTGACATGTTGGTTAGCCCACGGAGCTTTATCTTAGACAAATGAGTACTTTATTCTCCAATTAGACTAATAAATCTGGATGCAGAGGGCTCTCTCTGTCACTGAAGGATTTCCTCTGTGGATCTCACGGGATCCAGAGAAGTCACTGGGCTCCATGAGAGCAGCCCAGAGTTACCTTCTCAGGACAGTTGAAACGAGAGGGAAAACTCAGCTACTTATCTGCGTGGCACAAATGACACAAAAGCAGACAGATAGATCTGAGGATGGAATGCAGTGTGTCTCCAAGTTCTGGAGATATATGAGGGGTGACTTCTCTCTAACTCCTCATTGTTTAGCCATAAAAGTTGTGCTTTTCCAGAGTTTTCTAAGAACTCTATTAATGAACTGAGTTGATTTCCTACCCCCATTCAATGTCTCCTTGGTTTGGGCAGAACGACATGTGGTGCAGTGTTAGTTCTCTGGGATTTCCAGGTGAGCAGAAAGCTCAATGTGTGGGAGTCTGGGTGGCTTGGGTTTTAGTTCTAACTCTGAAACCAAATATTTGTTTGACCTTGCACAGATCCTACCTCTTACTAGATCAGTGGCTTTTAACCAAGATGGGAAGCTGGTGACGATACTGGTTTCTAAGTTACACCACACCTAATAAATCAGAATATCTGAAGCTGAGCCCCACACCACCACACTCCCCGCCCCCACCCCATCAGTGGTATTTTTGAGAACTCTTTGAGCCATCATAATATTCAGCCAGGGCTGAAAACTACTGGCTTCCATTTCTGATGTCTATTTGTCTACAACTTTCCAATCTTAAGTCAATCACTCTGATCCTTTGGATTCCTCATGGGCTGTTCAGCAAGAAGGCATCACTCTCTTGTTGAAATTCCTCTGTCTCCTGAAGATTTCCTCAATCTCTCCCTTACCCTTTTCCCAAAAAAAAATTTCATTAATTTGTTCATTAAGGAAATAACCATAGAGAGCCTATGGAGCCTGGACATTGTTGTAGGCATTAGGAATTCAAATGATCTGAGCAAGACACGCATGATCTCTGCCCTTTTGGAGTCTATAGACTGATTTACATTAAGTAAATGAATCAACATGTCATCACAACCTGTGATTGTTACAATTCACATTATTGTTTCAGATGACAAGAAAAAGGAGAGGATACTATGAGAGCTTGTAACAGGGTCACAGGCATGCTGAAAAGCCAGAGAAGGCGTCCCTGAGGAATATACCTAAGCAGAAAGCTGGATACCAATTGGAGGTGGAAAGTTAGTCCTAGGCAGTAAGCATGCACACACAATAACCCTGTGGCAGGAAGAACTTTGCCAACATCTGGGGACTAAAAGAAGAGCTAGTGCTAGAGCACAGGAGCTCAGGGGAGTTGCCAGATGAGGTTGTCCAGGCAGACCCTTCTCAAACCATGAAGGGCCTTGGAGGCCGTCTTGAAGATTTTGCTTTCCATGCCAAAGGTCAGAAGGGCTTTCTATGGGAAGCTCAGAAGGATTTTAAATGGAGGAGGGGCTTGATGAGACTTTCGATTTAGCAAAATGTCTGTTTGTAAGGTGGAGAACAGGTTTGAGAGCACCAGGGTGGATGTGGGCAGACCAGTTAAGAGGCTGTTACAGTTCAGCAAGCAAGAGATAATGGTGGGATGGCCTAGAGATGTGCTGGGGGGTTGACATGACTATTGCACCATGGATTAGATGTAGAGGAGAACGGAGCAGACTATGGCAGGAATGACTCATAGTTTTCCATTCATTTATAAAAGAATGAAATCTTGCCATTTGCGATGGCATGAATGAGAATATAATGCTAGGTGAAATAAGTCAGTCAGAGAAAAACAAATACCATATGATTTTACTCATATGTGGAATTTAAGAAACAAAGCAAAGGGGAAAAAAAAGAGACAAACCAAAAAAAAAAAACAAACCCACATTTACCTATGGAGAACAGATAGTTATCAGAGGGGATGGGTGAAATAGGTGAAGAGGGTTAAGAGTCCACTTACTTATCTCAATGAACACTGGGTGATGTATGAAATTGTTGAATCACTGAAACTAATTTAACACTGTATATTAACTATAGTGGAATTAAAATTTAACAAAAGAAGAAGAGAAATAACACTGTCCTAAGAATAACTAAGAAATCAGCAAACAGATTGAATAATTCAGGAATCGTTTATTAAAAATTTGCTTTGTGCAAAATAATAATAATAATAATTGTCCTTTACCTGTCATGATCAGTGGGAGTGATTTGTCTACACATCATTATTCCTCACTAGGTCTGAACAACCCAAAGCACCACAGCTATTTGAAAATCCAATTGTCATCCAACTCTACACACTGTTGTTCAGGGACCCTAGCCACCTTTTTGTGGGACTAGCACAGCAAATTAGGGAGGAAAAGAGATAAACAGAAGTAGGAAGGCCAGGAGGTAAAAAATAACTCGTGCTGAGGGCTTGCTACATGTATTCATCAGTGCTTGGAGGAGCTGGTTAAAATGCAGATTCTGATAGACCTGGGATCTCTAACTAGCTGCTGGGGGGATGCTGATGTTGTGATTCTGTGGACCACATTTTGGATGACAATGCATTTTATCACTTAATCCACATAGATACTCTAATTATTAAGGAAAAGTATCACCATTTTAAAGACAATGAACCTGAGGCCAGGAGAGGTTAAGTACTTTGGCAAAGACACTCAGCAGCCCCTAAGGGCAGCACTGGTATCAGGTTTTGATCTGCTTTACCTTTAACTACCAAGTTAGGCCATTTGTCTCTCCAGAGTGATATGCTGGAACCCAGTCTTCTTTCTTAGAGGTCCCATTGCTTGAGAAACTCATGGCTCTGGTTTTGAGGAGCCCCCAGCACCTGCCACACTCTCAACTTTGTCCAGCTATTCCTAATCTCAGGATGAGGGACACCAAACTTGAGGAGCAGCCCTGGTTAGGAACCCCTGTGTACTCTAGAGGATAAGAGTAATTCCTCATTACGAGCCAGCAGGACGTTCTGGAAACTTCATTCCTTTGCCATCTAGGGTTTCGAGGAGGAGAAGAAGGTCTAGGACTAGAATTTGAGCACTGTTTCTGCTGTCTTCCCACTTCCTCTGGGTTGCTTGTGCTCCCTGCCCATCTCCGCCCTGGTACAGGTGACTCTGACTCTGCTATGCCCACCCCCTCTGGGCATTTCCTTCGAGGCGAGGCGATGAGCTCAGCCAGCTGGTAAATGAGAGCAAGGTCATTAGGCTCACTTCAATGAAGTATGAATGATCAGCCTCCTCGGGGGATTTGGCTGTTGACAACTCCTGAAATTCCAAGCCTTATGATGATGTAAAGAATTCCAGTCATTACTGAAAGACATCTATTTTTAGAGGAGCAGGCTAGAGTATTTTCTCAGTATATTATTAGCCAGGCCCACTTAGGTGACCTTGAGCTACAAATCTCAAAATCCCGGAAAAGCCCACTTCTTTGTAACCATTTCCCCATTCACCTCCAGGTGGGTTTCCCCAGCCCAGCTTCCTAATTCCTTCTTTATCTCCCTTCTGTAACTCTCCTATCATCCTTGGTGTGCACCTGGCTGCTTACCTACTCCGTTCTCTCCTTCCTTCTTTCAAATCAATGGAGCATCCACTACACTGTGCATTGTGGGTCAAAAGTAGTAAGATGCTCCTGCTCTCAGGGAGCTCTGAGATTACCGGTGAGGCATGGAATACCTGATGATTACAGTGTGCTGGGTAGGTCTATAAGCAGAGTGGTGCCATGTGACTCTGAGAGAGTCCCTGAGGTAGGTGTGGAGGGACAGGTACGGAGTCCCAGAAGGAAAATGCTGTTACTTGAGTCTTCAGGCTTAAGTAAAGGTCAGCCAGGAACCAGGATGGAGGAGGGCATTTTAAGAAAAGGGCACAGTCCACACAAAGGCCTGATATAACACTCAAGAACCCCAGTGATTCAATGTGGCTGGAGTGTCACATAGAACGTGAGGACACAGAGAAAGAGCAGGACCAGCAAGGGTTCTGTACATCATGTTTGGTAGTTCAGGCCTTATTTATTTATTTATTTATTTATTTATTTATTTATTTATTTAAATTTGCATCTCCCAGTGGCACTTCTAATTAAAAGAATACATGCACATGATTTAAAAATTAAAGAGCAAGCATAATGAAGAGCACCAGTGTTGGGGCCAGCCCCTCCCGACATAGGTCTTATTCTGTGAAGGCAACCAGGTTTTACCTCTTTAAGCTTTTCATTCCTTTTTTTTTTGGATTGATTGATTTGACAGAGAGAGAGAAAGAGAGTGCACAAGCAGGGGGAGCAGAAGGCAGAGGGAGAAGGAAAAAGCAGGCTCCCTGCAGAGCAAGGAGCCTGATGTGGGGCTCGATCCCAGGACCCTGAGATCATGACTTGAGCCAAAGGCAGACACTTAACTGACTGAGCCACTCAGGCACCCCTAAACTTTTCATTCCTATTGTTATCTCCACACTACTGAAAAATATGCTTCCATATCTTTATTCATTAATTAAATTTAGACATTATCAATGGAATTTCTGCTACAATAAAGACCTAGAGAGCACCCTCCATGCCCATCTTCCCTTCTTTTCTATTTTTTAAAGATTTTATTATTTACTTATTTATCTGAGAGAGAGAGAGAGAATGCAGGCAAGGGGAGGGGCAGAGGGAGAGAGAATCTCCTGCAGACTCCCTACTGAGCACAGAGCCAGTAGGGAGTCTGCGATCCTGACCCTGAGATCCTGACTGAGCTGAAACTCAGAGTCAGACAATTAACTGATGAACCATCCATACACCCCATTTCCTTTCACTTCTATTCTGAAGACTTCAGGGAGCCAGGAAAGGTAGTGAACAGAGAAGCCCTGTGATGACATTTGCATTTGGAAAGACCAGTCCAGAACCATGGAGGGGAGTGGGTCAAATGAGGAGAAATTGGCTTCATGGTAAACTGGACAACAGGGACCATGGGTTTGCATTAAGGAAGTAGCGCTGTGGATTGAGGGAAAGGATTGTGTTTGAGAGAGAACTGGGAGACTGAATGAACAGGACCCTGAGTATGAAGTGTGTCTTCTATTTTACTGTGCCAAACACAATCTTGGTCCCAAAGCCCTTTCACAAAGGCCACAAATCCCAAAAACCTTTTAATAGAGACAGAAAATCTTGAATGCAGTCTTCAGACAATAAAATTCTCGAAAATTCAAGGGAAAGTTCATTCCCTGCTTGAGTTTAAGATTTAATTCACAGAGATGATTAATGAAGGTGGAGTTCTTTTTTTTTTGTATTTTTTCTTTTATTGGAGTTAGATTTGCCAACATATAGTGTAACACCCGGTGCTCATCCCGTCCAGTGCCCAAGGGGGATTTCTTATTATCAGTTTAATAGATATAAATAAGTCATTCATCAAAATTCAATGCTCCTATCCATTTTAATTTTTTAAAATTAAAAAAAATTTTGTTATTCATTTATTCATGAAAGACACAGAGACAGAGAGAGGCAGAGACACAGGCAGAGGGAGAAGCAGGCTCCCTGCGGGGAGCCTGATGTGGGACTCAATCCTGGGACTCCAGGATCACACCCTGAGCCAAAGGCAGACTCTCAACCACTGAGCCACCAGCCACCCCCTCTTATCCATTTTTAAAATGTGAAAATCCGTCTTAACTTTGAAAAGAGTTATTTATTCTAAACCGAAAGGCAACCTTAAATACATTGGTGTGAAACATTAGATTTCTCCTTAAAACCAAAAGAAAAACAAAGTGGTTTAGAAGCCCAATAGTTCCATTACTTTTTCATCTTTATTGAGGTATAATTGACAAAGAAAATTGCAAGGTATCTAAAGTGTACATTGCAATGATTTGGAGTATGTATAGAGGGTGGAAGGGTTCCCACCATCTAGTTCATTAATACACTCATTACCTCACATATTTATCTTCTTTGTTAGTTTTTGGTGAGAGCAATTAAATTCCACTCCCTTAGCAAATTTTTTTTTTTTTTTTTTTTTTTAGCAAATTTTTTTCTTAAGATTTATGTATTTATTTTAGAAAGAGAGTACAAGTGGCAGGGGCAGAGAGAGAGAGAGAGAGAGAGAATCTCATTCAGGCTCCCCACTAAATGCAGAGCCCCATGCAGGGCTTGATCTTACGACTCTGAGATCACGACCTGAGTAGAAACTAAGAGTTGGACACTTAACTGACTGGACCACCCCGTGCCCCTCTCTTAGCAAATTTCATTTATATAATAAACTATAGTCATTAAAATGTAACCATTTTACATTAGGTTCTTAGGTCTTATTCATCTTAAAACTTTAAAAGTTTATACCTTTTTACCAACTTCTCCCTATTTCTTCCATCCAATAGGCCCTGGCAACCATTTTTCTACTCTGTTTCTAGGATTTTGTCTTTTTTTTTTTTTTTTGATTCCACATATAAGTGACACCATACAGTATTTGTCTTTCTCTGTTGAGCTTATTTTACTTAGCATAATGCTCTTAAGGTCCATCCATGTTGTCACAAATGGCAACGTTTCCTGCTTTCTTGTGGCTGAATAATATTTTATTGTCTATATACACCATATCTTCTGTATCCATTCATCCATTGATGAACACTTAGGCTGTTTCCATATCTTGACTAGTATGAGTAGTGCTACAATGAATATGGGAGTGCAGACGTCTCTTCAAGATCCTGTCTTTATTTCTTCTGGATATATGCCCAGAAGTGGGGTTGCTGGATCATATGGCAGCTATATTTTTAATTTTGTGAGGAACCTCCATACTGTCTTCCACAGTGGCTGCACCAATTTGCATTCCTACAGCACATAAGAGTTCCCTTTCTCTACATCTTCACCAATATTGTTATACCCTGTTTTTTTTTTTTTTTGATGATATTCATTCTCTCAGGTGTGAGGTGATATATCACTTTGGTTTTGATTAGCATTTCCCTAGTGATTGGTGATGTCGATCACCTTTATATGTCTTCTTTGGAAAAATACTTATTCAGTTCCTCTGACAAGTTTTTAATTAGATCATTTGTTATTTTTCACTATTGAGTTGTATAAATTGCCATTATTTTATTGTAACTTTTACACATATATATTACCTTTTATTTTCTAGAGAGAGCAATTAAAGATAAAACCTCTACATGAGGGTCTTGTATGGTAGTCTTGGACAGCAGCAAGGAAGGGGCCCTCAGGAGACTATGGCATTGTGTGGCTTGGTTTAGGGGAGAGGACTTTTGAGAACAGAGTTGTGGAGGCATCTACTTTACGGCAGTCAGATCCCAATGAAACTGTGACAAAGCTTGGGACACGTCTGTTACTCACTGGTGAACTTGTCCAGAATTCCTACTTGGTTTATTTTTGTTTTATTTGAGAGACAGAGTACAAGCCTGGGGCGGGGGAAGCAGAGGGAGAGGGAAAGAGAGAATTTCAAGCAAACTCCCCACTGAGTGCAGAACCCAGTGTGGGGTTTGACCACCCCACCCTGAGATCATGACCTGAGCTAAAATCAAGAGTTAGCCACTTAACTGACTGGGCCACCCAGGCACCCCAGAACTCCAACTTGTAAAGGAATGTGTTAAACAATCAGAGGGGTGGTGGTGAGGGGACGCCCCAGGAGACGGTGGTGACCAAAACTGTCCCCAACTATCTCCATCAGTTGGGGTTTCACCCTTTCATTTCCTGAGGGAATAGCTGATGCTACTCTCCCACTGTCCTCTAGGGGCCCCGTGATCCCCACAACCCTGGGCCGAAGGGTGGTGTTCCTTTTACTTAGTTGAGCCAATGAAAGAAAGGTTGGTGGCAGTTTTCCAGACATACTTAACCAAGATACAAACTTCTAAAAAAGAATTCAAAATTTTTGTACAAATATATATATATATATATATATATATATATATATATATATTACAGATGCAGTTATTTTATTTCTGCATTTAATGTTATTTTGTTTCCATAGTTAACGTACTTATTATGTATACTACTACTTACTCACTACCTGACTCTCAAAAGGAGTTGGAACGTTTTACAATTAGAGATGCTATAGGAACATGAGGGCAAAGAAGAAGAACGAGGCCCATGAACTGAACTTCAAGACAGAGGTGAGGGGATTCAGTTAGCACTGAGATAAAAAAAAAACAAAAAAACAAAAAAACAAAAAACAAAACCAAACCGAACCAAACCAAAATAAACAAACAACCTGGGAGCCGCCTTGGAAGCAAGGCAAAAGGGAAACTGCCCATTAGATGATAAAATAAAATTGACCAGTTTGTCAAGAGAGTATCAATTCTTTAAACAACAAACAACAACGAAGTCACTGAAGTCTAGCCACAGATTGTTAGATCACATAGTTTACCAGGCACATAGATACCAGCTCTTTTTCTGATCTTTCCTGGTCCCATAGGAATTACTTGAAATATTTCTACCCTCTGTTGGTAAGTCTGGTCCTACTCTTTGAAAAATGCTATATCCTTGACTTTTTCTGAGCTATCAGTTTCCCAGCAACCATTGGGGGTCCTGCTGGTGGTACCTTCTTTATCTCATAGATCATCTCCTACCACATAGCATCTCTTCCTATTTCAAAGCTATGCCTCGCACTGGACCAGTGACTACACACTTGAAGTAGCCTGCTGAGGGATGCTTAGAGGTTCCAATATATCAGCAGAGCAGAGATGATTAGCATTCCTTATGCCTAATGAGGGATGACATCCCTCCTAGCTTAGATCATCAACTTTCTCGCTGGCCCTAGGGACTCTCAATTCTTTTCTTGGGTGCAGTACTCAGAAAGGTAATCTTAGAGAAGAGAGTTCCACAAAATCTAAAGTGTACTTGAATGTGTTGAAATTATTTGTATGATTTCGTGTGGGGATTATATATATCTGAACATAGTTTTCTGGTAAGAGGATCTACAGTCTCAGTGATACTCTTCAATGCACTCATAACCCCCCAAATGTTAAGAATCATTATTGTAGAATTCTATCACTACACGTGTAATGTTGTAAGACTTTCTCTGTAAAATCACATGTACACAAGGAAGATGGTCTTCTTTTATCTTGACCTTAGGGCTATACCTTCTATATCCACTGCTGAGGATAAGGCAGGGAACTTCCTTAACTAAATTTAAGCTTTGGACCCGTCCAAAACTAAAATCCATTCAGTGTCTCTAACCTTTTGTCCTGACCTTTTCTATGTTGCCAAATCATAATAAAATCACAACGAAAAAATACATCTACAGTGCTTTCTGGTTTATAAACTACATCCAGATACATCATCTAGTATAATCTCCATAGTAACACTGGAAAGTAAAGCATTATAGTCTCCATTTTACAGATGAGAGAGCTCAGTCCCAAAGAGGTTTAGTGGCTTATTCAAGGTCTTGCTAAAGCTAGTTGGTTCTGGGTCCATTCTGGAATCTGAATTCTGTGATATGTTTATAGTCTAGTCTACCTTCCAAGGACCACAATAAGATTGGAAAAGCTGGACTTTCAGCATAGTTGAAACCATCCCAAACCACTAATATCTCTTCCTGTTGGTTTAGCCTTCTAAGTTGATGCTCTGAAATGTGATCTCAGCCCCTTGGTACACACATCATAAATTACTGCTCACAATATAATAGTGACATGCTAGGAGGCGTGGCTCATGTTATTAGCATGTACAACATATATTAAGCCATGGATACATAGACTAATACCCTGATCACTGAGTTAGCTACAATAATAAATACAATGGTGGGGGTGGGGGTGTGATGGTGGTGATAATGAGAGGTTTTCTTTATCTGGGATGGACTTCAGTTGCTTTAGACCACTTGCCCCCAAAAAGATTTGACTCTCAATCCATCAAAAAACTACTTCCTACCCTGAATTTATCCCTACAGGAAGCCTATGTGACTCAGCAGGATAAAATCCGTCTAGTGGGGGAATTGGTAACCATCACCGGGGCTGTGATCATCCTGCTCCTAGAGGTGAGGTACAATCAGGGTCCAAGCTGAGGTCATATAATGGGTTCCCAGGATGAACTGTAGTCCACATCATCTTTTTGTTTTACTGGTCTCTTCCCAGATCCCAGACATCTTTAGGGTTGGTGCTTCTCGCTATTTTGGACAGACTATCCTCGGGGGGCCATTCCATGTCATCATGTGAGTGTCCCTTCCTTTCAGTCCCCTGCCTTCCCTTGCCAGAACTACTCCAGATCTCCCATTTAGTCTCCAGAACTTGGACCTCAGTTGACTCTCACCTCCAGGGATTTCTCCCCAGTGGGTTCATATGCATGCTTTCAGTGTAAGAAGTAAGACTGAGTGGATGCCACCCAAGTTTTCACCATCCTTGAGGGGACCAAGAATATTACCTCTCTCACTCCTTGTTCCCTGCCTCCCCACCATGCCTGCAGCATCATCTATGCCTGCATGGTGCTAGTGACCATGGTGATGCGGCTCTCCAACATGAACGGAGAGATGGTGCCCATGTCCATTGCCCTGGTGCTGGGCTGGTGCAGTGTTATGTACTTCGCTCGAGGATTCCAGATGCTTGGTCCTTTCAGCATCATGATCCAGAAGGTCAGTGCTTTCCCCCACATCTTCCTCTGGCTTCAGCTGTAGGATCTTTCTAGACAGAGCAAGGAAATTGAAGCAAACAGGAAAACGCTGCTCTGAGTGAATCCTGGGGAACTAGGGGACCTCCAATCTAGCAGGCTGGCTGCACAGAGGCAGGTGGAGAAGGGTCACTCCACCCTGCCTCCCTTTCCTTTTCCTGTAGATGATTTTTGGAGACCTCATGCGTTTTTGCTGGCTGATGGCTGTGGTTATTCTGGGATTTGCCTCAGGTAAGAGCACTGTCCCCTCTTCTACTAGGTCATAGGGTCCAGTTCTCCTCAAAGTTCGTTCAGTCTTGCTCAGTTCTCATTTGTACTCTGTTTTGCTCCCTAGCCCCGGGACCTCTGTGGAAATTGAGTCAAAAAGCACACTCATATCCATAGGATCAGGGTCACTCAGGTTGGCTTAGACCATGTGCTCTGAATTTATGGGCCAATAACATTCATGTTGACTAATCCAATCACTCTGCAAGATCTTTAAAGAAGAGATAGAAGAAGAGCTTTCAAGAGGGAGAGCCATTAAACAGGAAAGACTGGCCAGTTGCGGATCTCAGAAAACTATGTGAACAAACAGAGACAGTGCAAATTACTGTGTTTACACTTCAGAAAAAGAAACATAGAGATTCAATAACATGGAACACACTTTTGTTTCTACGTGTGATTGAAGTTGGGAGAAAAGGAAAGAATTCAAAGAGGAGGTACTAAAAAAGATTTTGGAGAGTTTGAGAATGAGAGAGGAAAACAGACGAAAAATAGAGATATAAAGAGAGATTGGGGAAAGAGGGAGCCCGGGCTCAGTCTCAGCCTAAGCCACTGGTGGGGTGAGGGGAGCATCAGGGTAGAGAGGGGAGCACAGTCAGAAAATAACAACCAGAGAGAGATGGAGGGTGAGGGTAGTGAATGAGTAGGAGAAAGTTCTTAGGGAGAAGTGCTAGGGGATGGAAGAGCAGTAAGATTTGGCAACTTGAGTCCAGCCTTTAATGTCTGCAACCAAACATCCAAAAGACAGGGGGATGTCCTAGTCAGTATTTGAAGATCCCTCAACTCTAAAAGACCATGGCTTTTAGTACAGAGGACACTATTCTTATCTGAGGAATTCCCATTTAATAGGGATTCCTACCAAACAGTAGACTAAAAAAGTCCCAAGATCTGAGCTATGGATGGGTAAAACTGTGGTAATCCACCAATTTGGGAGATTCCTTATATATTCTTTCTCCCTCCCTCCCCCCATCTGCACACATCATAAATTACTGCTCATAGTGTGTGTGTAGTCATATAGTATGCATATGATGCATATGGTATATGTATAGTATATAGTATATGGTATTGTGACTTACCGATTACAAAATTAGATCATGGTGACAGAGTAGCCTTCTGTATATGTCCTATACCCAGAATCTCTTAAACCATCTCTTCTTGGTTGTTGCACTTGTTTTTTGCTTCAGTAAATAAAAAAGCAATGCTTTGTCAGAGACCCTATTTCCATTCTTGAGATTACTTTGTATTTCAGTTCCCCATACAGACAGGAGTCTTTTAAAGGTTCTAATTCTGTACTAAAGTATTGTCTAGTAGGCTCCACACTGAGCAGGAAAACCTTCTCCATAATGGTCCGAGTTCACCCAGGGAATCTCGGAGTGATGGGTGGTTATCTAGAGGCCACTGAGATTTTTTTTTTTTTTTAAGGTGCTTTTCTTTTAGCCATTTCATATATTGGTTCTTTGAAATTGTTGAAGATTCTATGCATTCTTGTAACAAATTGTCTTTTAAATATTCTATTTTCTAAATTGTAAAAGCAGTTAGGTCACTTATTTTGTGCATACATATATAAAAAATCATATATATATATTTATGTATATATATATATATATAATATACATACACACACACACTTTATATACACATTTTGCTAAATGGCTGAGTATTACCATTGTCCAGAGTGATGAACTTGGTCATTTGACATCTCAGGGTTAGCCAGGTCCAAATGTAGAATGGGACTTACATGTATACAGTCACATATGTACATATGTACATTGATGGGCGTATATGTGTGTCTGCAAGTGTGTAAGTATATGGAGCTATGACTAGGCCCATGCTTATTGTGATAACTCCCTGTTTCCCCAACTCCATGCCCACTCTTGGGCGGAGCAGCGTTCTATGTCATTTTCCAGACAGAGGACCCAGCCAATCTGGGGCAATTCTATGACTATCCTATGGCACTGTTCAGCACCTTTGAGCTTTTCCTCACCGTCATTGATGGGCCTGCCAACTACGAAGTGAACTTGCCCTTCATGTTTGGCATTGTCTACTTTGCCTTCACCATCATCGCCACACTGCTTATGCTCAACCTATTCATCGCCATGATGGGTGACACACACTGGCGGGTGGCCCATGAGCGGGACGAGCTCTGGAGGGCCCAGGTGAGTTTATTAGTGTTAGTTTTACTAAGGGGAAGAATATGAAGAGAAAAATCACAATGGAATATGTTATGGTAGACGACTCTTAGAAGAGTCACAGAATAATCCAGTAGGGTTGTCACCTCAACAAAGGAACATTTGGGTAGAGGAAGAGACAAAAGGAGGGTAAAATGGTATGATAGGGGTAGATTCAAGGGGAGGTATTGATGACAGGGGCAAAGTAGATCTGACTGACAGTCAACCTTGGGTCCAGTGAGAACTAGAAACTGTCTTAATCTTATATATTCTAGTTTTTATTTTTTAAATTTGTTTATTTTTAAAAAGATTTGTTATTTTTAAGTAATCTCTACACCCAACATGGGACTTGAACTCACAACCCTGAGATTAAGAGTCTCATGCTTTACCGATTAAGCCTGCCAGGTGCTCCTGCATATTCTACTTTTCAATGCAGACCTTATCTTCTATTTGCTTTTCCCTGTTTCTCTATGATTTTTTTCTTTATATCATTGAAGATAATACAATTTTAGAGTTGGAAGTACCTTTAGTGGTCCTCTAATTGAGCTCCTACCCAGCGATCAATTGTTCATTAGTCAAAGGGTCATTTAATATCTACTTTAATGCTCATTAGGACCTTATTATATGGATTTGGAGAGTGGCTGGGAGGAGGAGAGATTTTTCATATTCCAAAAGTTTTTGTTGCTACAAATGTCCATGTTGCTTTGAGCTGAAAGCCATCTTTCTACAATTCCATTCTTTAGCCCCAGTCTTTTCTTCTCATATAACACAGAAAACACTCTTCTGTATGAACACCATTCAGACTTTTGGACACAGCCATCATTTATCCCCTCAGACTTTCCATTCACTTAAAAATGATTACTTAGAGGCTGTAATGTGTCGGAAAATGTCTAGGAGCTGGGAACACTGGGATGAACACAACAGATGGCATCTGTGTCATCATGGAGCCTACAGTCTGTTTGGGAACTCTGCCATTAAACAGTGGACTTCCCGGAAGCCTGTACAGTGACAGTAGTAAAAGTATTACAGAGAAGTAGAAGATGCTAAGAATAGGAAACAACAGAGGAACATGATAGGAAAGTCAGAAAATGCTTTCCTTTTTTTTTTTTAAGATTTTATTTATTTATTCATTAGAGACGTACACAGAGAGGCAGAAACATAGGCAGAGGGAAAAGCAGGCTCCCTGCAGGGAGCCCGATGTGGGACTTGATTCCCAGGACCCCAGGATCACGACCTGAGCTGAAGGCAGATGCTCAACCGCTGGGCCACCCAGGCATCCCAGGAAATGCTTTCCTGATGGAGTGACATTTAAGATGAGTCCCTCAACATTGGTAAGAATTAACCAGGAAAGAAGAATCAGAGAAAGAGATGAAGGTTAGAGGTTGTATCAATCAAGACTCCTGGTTACAGGGACAGAAAACCAAACTCAGACAGACTTAAAAGAAAGGCACTGGGTGGAGGATATGTCAGTTCCCATAACTGGAAAGTTTAAAGAACTAAACTAGCTCTAGGCATATCTGGCCAGAGTCTGTAGCTCCATTCCCACGTGACATCAGTTTCTCTGTCCTGCTCTCCTATCCAGATTCTCCTAAGTCAGTCTCTCCCATCATGTTGGTGAGATGCCTTCTAGAAGCTCCGAATTCCCAAAGGAAGGAGCAAATGTACTGCACTGCACAATTCCAAGGGCCCCTTTCCTGTTGTATTCTGCATGCCTCCTAATGCTGTGCCATATGTACCCCCTCAGAGAGCATCTTTCTTCTGAGAATCCAGTCTAAGTTCCATCTCACTGCAACAGGTTTGAGCCATAAGTGCATCCCTGAATTTGAGGTTAAGGCCAAGGATGGAGAGGGGTGATGATGGTGGTGGAGTTTAGGGGAGATTAGGCTAATTAGCCAGGCCTGCGTGCAGTCCAGTCTTCCCTGACTGATGGACAGGGTGGTAAAGGGGTTATGCTCTAAGTGGAAGAGGTTCTGTTACCAGAACAAGGTGGAGGGGCTGACTGATGGCACAACAGGACACATAAATGTCCTTTCCAAAAAAATATTTTATTTATTTATTTGACAGAGAGCACATAAGCTGAGGGAGTAGCAGAAGGAGAGGGAGAAGCAGGCTGTCTGTTGAGCAGGGAGCCTGATGGGGGGCTCGATCCCAGGACCCTGGATCTGCATCCTGAGCTGGAGGCAGACACTTAACCTACTGAGCCACCCAGGAGCCCCTTAAATGTCCTCTTCAAGATAAAGAAGGAGAAGAGCTATATAGGGAAAGGGAACAAATGATTGAGCGCTCTGACATTGGCAGGAACTTGGTGCAACTAAGAAATCGAGAAGAAGAATATGACATGGGGAATGGGGCTACTTTAAGCATTACTAATGCCTCCAACTAACCAAGACCGTATATAGTCCTTTCAAAACTAGAATGGTCTTAATAGGATTGAGGAATCCAGTATAAATCATACCTTTCCTTGCTTTGGACACTACAGTATAAATGGTACCTCAAATTGAGTCAGGTGTCTTAGCAGACATACCATATACCCTTACCAAGGTCATGATCAACTAACCCCTGCATCTTTGTTATGCAACTTCATTCGTGAAGCCCCTTTGCTGTTTTCCTGTACTTACACAGGTACTTTGGGTTTAAACATAAACAGAGGACCTCACATTTGGTTCTCTTAAATTTCACATTATCGGTTTTTGACCAACATTCCAGTCTAGTGAGATCATTTTTATATTGCTTCTGTCGTCTCACATTTTATATATCCCTCCCCTTTTGTGTCACAGGCATATTTGATAAGCTTGTCTTCTATGTTTCATCTAAGTAATTAATGAGGGCTGGTCAAAGGACAGAACATGTGACGTGCCCCTGGAACTTTCCCTGCCAAGTTTACAGTCATTAACCTACTCTTTTTCTTTGTAGGATATGGGTATTTAATTTGCTGCAAATTCCCTGAACACTGGTAGCATCGCTTCATTCCCCATGATCATAGAGGTTCTGTTTAATCATTTTATTTAAATCAAGATAGCTAGTCTATGGCTTGACTTTAAAAAAGCAAATGAAATTAGTTTGGAGTGACTCATTTTCTATGAATGTGAATAGTAATGTAGGGGTCACAGTTTTATTGAAAACACTCATAAGATATTCTCTCTCCTTTTACGATGAATGATGAGTAAAGCACGTAGCAGGATGCCTGGCATGGGCTAGGGCATGGCTAAAGGACTGTCATCTTCCCAGTCTCTGGTGTCCTTATCTGACAGGTTTTTCTTTGTTCCTTATGTCGGCAGCCTCCAGTGTTCCCTGAAACCTCATGACTTTCTGAGTCTCCTCTACCTCTCACTCCTCCCAGGTGGTGGCCACCACGGTGATGCTGGAGCGGAAGCTGCCTCGCTGCCTGTGGCCTCGCTCTGGGATCTGCGGGTGCCAGTATGGGCTGGGGGACCGCTGGTTCCTGCGGTGAGTGACTGTGTGTACGTGTGAACTGCCAACAAGTGTGAGGTCATGGGAGTAGGGTGACCAGTTCCACATCTATTACACACCTTTTCATTCCTAAGATCCCCAGTTGGACCCAAAGAAGACATCACTCTATAAAGTGAGACTGCATTAACCTGTTAGGAAAGGTGGGTGGAGCCAACAAGGAGGATGACAAGGATGACAAGACCCCTGATAGCTGATGCCAGGCTCTGGGTACATCAGGGCAGTAACATCTGGGAGGCCATATGTGTGTCCGTGCTCAGATGTGGGCATGGGCAACCCAACTTGCTCTAGGTTTCTTACTACCTGACCCTCGTTTCTAGTATATTGTTGCCTTGAAGCTAACCTTCTCCATACTCTACCTTCAGCTCCTGACCTGGCTCTCCCCCCTCTCTCCATTTTCTCTTTCGTGTTCACTATCACACACACATACACACACACACACACACACACACACGCCCCACTACCCTCCAAATCCTGACTGCTTACCTCTTTGGTCTCTATCCCACGTTACCCTCCATTCTACTGAATTTCCCTCCATTTGATCCTGGGACTCTGGTCCCTTCCTTCCCCTGTCCTCTTGATTATGTTTCTTTCATGCATTCTTTCCACCTCTCCTTCCCATCACAGTCCTTTTCTCTTCACCTCAACTGAGTCCCTTCCTCTTTGCCCTCCTCAGAGTCGAGAACCACCATGATCAAAATCCTTTGCGAGTGCTTCGCTACGTGGAAGCTTTCAAGGGTTCAGACAAGGAGGATGGACAAGAGCAGCTTTCTGATAAACAGCCCTCTGTTTCTGTGACTGAAAGTGGGACCCTAGCCAGAGCCTCTCTGGCCCCCCCCACCCCTTCCCTGTCCCGGACCACATCTCACAGCAGCAGCCACCGGGGCTGGGAGATCCTTCGTCGCAACACCCTGGGACATGTGAATCTCGGGCTGGACCTTGGCGAGGGGGATGGAGAGGACAATATCTATCATTTATGATGAGGACCCGTGTTACTGTTGGCCTGGCAAACAGGTGGGCCTAGATGGGGGGCAGTATCTAATGTTCATGCCTCTTAATCATGGGGAGGGGCTCAACAGAATAATTCTTAAAGGCCATGTCTCACCCTCCACATCAGCATTTCTGGAGATGGGCAGTGGGCATCTGTTGCCCCACATATCTCCCTGGTTCCTGGAAGTCCCACATCTTGAGAAAAGAAGGTATCTCTTCAAGCAAAGTTGGACTTGGCCATCAAAGACAAGAGGTAGGGGTACTAGACTGTCATGTGAATCATCTCTCTCTCTCTGCCTCACACAGGCACTAGAACGTAGTAAGCTGTGAAGCCTGCCTGGTCCCACAAGCCTTACCGTGGGAAGAGCCAGGTGTGGCACTAAGGTCCGTGGCCCTTCCCTTTGCCTTATACCCGGTAGGACTCTCTCCTTACCTAGCAACCAAACCCCAACTAGAAAACTTCAAGAAGAAATGTTCTTTACCCTTGTCTTATTTTTAAAATAATTCTATTATGGGAAAATACAGATAACATAAAATTTACTATTTTAACCACTTCCAGGGATACAATTCAGTGACATTAAGTCCACTTATATTGTTGCATCACCATCACTACTCTTCATCTTCAGGACGAGTTCATCATCTGGAACCGGAACTCTTGTACTCCTTAAACATGAACTCCCCACTATCTTCTCCGCACAGCCCCTGAAAACCAATATGCTACTTTGTGTCTATGAATTTGCCTCCTCTAGGTGCCTCAGGGAAGTGGAATCATGCATTACTAGTCCTAGTGTGTCTGTTTTATTTTGCTTAGCATAATATTTTCAAAATCCATCCATGTTGCAGCAGGTATTAGAATTTTATTCCTTTTAAAGGCCAAATAATATTTCACTGTATGGATAGGCCGTATTTTATTTATCCATTCATCCCCTGATGTCGGGTTGTTTCCACCTTCTGGCTATTGTGAGTAATACTGCTATGAACATCGGTGTATAATTCTCTTCAAGTCCTTGCTTGCAGTTCCTTTGGGTATATCCCTAGATGTGGAATTGCTGGATCTTATGACAATTACTATTTAATTTTTTGAGGAATTGCCACACTGTTTTTTGTTTTTCTTTTCTTTCTCCGTCTTCTTCTCCTCCTCCCTACCCTCCTCCTCTTTCTTCTTCTTCTTTCGATAATAGCCATCCTAATGGATACGGAGTAGTATCTCATTGTGGTTTTGATTTGTATTTTCCCAATGACGAGTGACAATGAACATCTTTTCATACATTCGTTGGCCCTTTGTATATTTATTTTTGGAGAAATAGCTATTCGAGTGCCTCAGCTATGTTTGAATCGTGTTTTTTGTTGTTTTTGAGTTGTCTTATCCTTGCTTGTTGAGGTTCACAGTCTAAAGTGTTTGTATCTCATGTGTGTTCAGGTGTATGTTTAAATAAGTGTGGTAAATTATGCCTTTCTGTGCTTGAACAGCTCAATCATTTCTTTTATGGGACTGTCCTGGGTATGTCCCTCAGGTGGCTCATTAGCAGCTCATCATCCTTGTGCATGGAGTTAGCAGGCTCCTGGCTACGTCTCCTGCAGCAGCCAACCTGAATTGGCTCCCTCTGCCCCTGTGCTGAATTGTGGGGTCGCAGCAACAATGCAGGGTGGGCCATCCCTCTCCAGGGTGGAAACTGGGAGCCAGTGTCCAGGGCACCCAGTACCGGGCTTATGGCAGCCTCCCTCTTGTCTCCAGTCCTTTGCATCTCACCCCAGCCCTATCAACACCCTCACGCAAAAGCCATAATATCTTTTAGGAAGACCGTGGTTTGGAATAGCCAAGAGGTAAGTGGGATTTGTGAAACTGCCAGGTTCATCTAGGTACTCCTACAAAGCACAGATGAGTGTGGAACAATGAGGGATCACAGGAATGCACAGGCACAGGGTTCTACACGCTGGACCACAGGCAGGGTTTCTAAAAGTGCTCAGTCATCACGATTCCTCTTATTTTCCTTACAATAGAAGCGCTTCCTCTCTTGTGTAAAGCTAAATTTCCATCTGAGTTCCACATTCAGTTTTCTTCCTCTCTCTTCAGACGGCCATGTCCATCGCCATCCTCTTTTGTGTATCTTCTCATTTGTGTATCGCACCCCCTCCCTCTCTGCTAGCCCTGGGGGTCAGCAAATAACCATGCTCTATTCTTTCCCATCTTCAGAGGAAAGGCAAACACCCTCCCTCAACCCTTCTCCCTCCTTGCAGCCAGCTATTGCCCTATCTTTTCTACTCCCTCTTCAGGGCCAAGCTTCTTAGAGAAGCCTCCATTGTCTACTGACCTCACACTGAGTCCTCAACCCATTGTGATTTGACCTTGCCTCTCCATGCTGCTGACATCTCTCATGTTATCTACCTCTGGCTAAGCTCGCCAAACAGTTTCAATCTTGCCTGAACTCTCAGTGGCCTTCAGACTGTAGTCGGCCACTCACCACCGTGATCTCACCACCTTAGTGCCCCACGCTCCTACCACGCTGGCTGCTTCTCTTCCAAAATCCCTTAAATATTTTTGGTCCACAAGGCTCTCTGTTTTTCTCACCACCTGGGCAGTCTCATTTGCTTCTGCAGGTTGTATTAACATGCACATGTTCATGACTCCCCACTCCCTATCTTTGGTTCAGATCTGTCTCCTAAGCTCCAGGCATGAACAGCTTGGATGCCTATCTATTAGACAGCTGAACCTGGATATTTTACAAGCACCTCAAACTCAACATGTCCCAAACTGAACAGCTTTTTTTCCTCACCAAACCTGCTCCTCCACCAGAGTTCCCGACCAAATGGTAGGCAAAGTTGCCTAAGCCAGAATCCGGGCGTCATCTTCAGCACATTTCTTTCAACTCTCAGATCCAGTAAATCTCAAATCTTGTGGATTCTGTTCCCTAAAACATCGACCTTGAAAAGAATTCATTTTGATTAGATAATACAGGACATAGCACAGAATTCAAAGAGCACGTAAGATACATAGGCAAAAAAGGCTTTCCTACCTCTGTCTTGGCCCCTCTGGTATTATCTCCAGGGACATTCATCAATCAAAGTTTATCCTTCTAAAAAGACTCTGTGTATACCCAAGCACATGTATGTAGGTATCCCCCTTAAAAATGCATATAATGGTACAGTTTATTAGAAAACCAATTTTTGCTCTTTTTTTACTTAATACATTTTGAAGACTGTTCCATACCAATATAAAAATCTTCCATTTGTCTCTCTGCCTCTCAGAACCCTTCTGTGTTCCAAGAGTAGGTTTCTAACTGCTCTCTTTGCCTGCAGTCTCAGTTTTCTTTAATCCATTGTCCACACTACGCCAGGAGGGTTTTTTGTAAGAGGTGATTCCTGTCCCAAGTGTGGTCTTCTGGAAACCCTCCATAAGCCGACCCTGGGCAACCCTCCAGCCTCCCCACACCTCTCTTCTCTCAAGTTTTTATTTCACTGCCCAGGATTTCTGTTAGTTCCTGGATAGTGCCATGTTCTTCTTCTTCTTGGCCTTCACAATCTCTGGACCTTTCTACCTCCCTGCACCATTCTCCCTTCCATCTTGCTGACTTCCAGTCATCTTGTTGGTCTCAGCCTCATGGTCGTACATCGGTTGTGTGTGCTTGTGTGGGGGTGCTGGCCCGTAGGCTAGTTAGAGTCCATCTGCTTTACGTTTCCAGGCTACCCACATTTTCTTTTGTATATGCATCCTGCGTCTTATCTGTACTTATTTGTTTCAATGTCTGTTTTCTTTAGTAGACTGTAAGCTCCACAAAGACAAAGATGGTGTCTATCTTATTCATCACTGTGTTCCCAAAGTCTGGCATAATTCCTAGTACAATGTAGTGTGCAATAAATATTCATTAACTAGATCTATGAATGATTGACCGGTTTTTATTCTAAGCTCTCTCACTGGCCATGCTTGAGTTTTTTCCCATCTGTCAAAGGTGGTAAAAAAAAAAAAAACAAACCTGCCTTTTGAGTGGGGCTGTAATAATCAAGGTAAGTACATAATATGGTTAGAAACACTTTGAAAAAGATAAAAAAAACAATGCAAATGTGATTACTGGGGAAATTTTCAGGTTAAATATACTTCTGTGTGTGTGTGTGTGTGTGTGTGAGAGAGAGAGAGAGAGAGAGAGAGAGAGAGAGAGAGAGAAGAGAGTGGGAAGGAGGAGGAGGCTGAGGAAGAGATGTGGAATATCATAAGGAAGAGGGAAAGGAGGGAAGAACCCCAACAGCAAAGCCCTGGAACAGATCTTACTGAACCTCTGGTATGTGGCACCCTCTGAAAAAAGCATTCAAGGCAATAGACAAGATTCTGCACCTGCCTCTGGAGCCCAGGTGAGAAAGGGGAAGCAGCGTGCACAGACATCGATGTATTGCACAGCAGACGCAGCAAGCGAACTGTGTGCGTGTTAAAATAGTTGGCAGGTGTTTTGTGCTGCCAAGCGGATGCCAGGTTCATTTACAGGCTCCTGGGATGGGAGATGGGGAACAGGGCAAAAGAGATGCTCATGTTCCTGTCTCAGGAATTCTTTGGGTACCCCCAAACAGTTCGCATTCTCCTTCCTGTCTCCTCCCTCCCCGGATGCAGAAAACTCTAGCTCCTGGGCACCTTGGAGAGGAGGGGCAGGAAGGCACAGGAGGTTTTGCTGCCGAAGAAGGCATCACTGGACTTTACAAAAGGTCTTCTAGCTTGTTTGCAAAGCATTTTATTGACAGGTTTCTGGGTTCTGGTAGGAATGGCTGGGTAGCCCTTGAGGAATGGGCCGCCTGCAGCCTTGGAAGGAAGGGCAGAGGTCGGTTCCCTCCCGCCTGCTGGGCTGGAGGACTGCAAGATAAGGTGGGGCGCTGGGACACAGACGGGGCGGGGAGAGCCCAAGCACAGATGAGGAAGGTAAGGGCTGGCCCAGGGGTCCTGGAGGGCGGATGCTCCAGGTGGGCGGAGAAGGGGCACCGGAGGAGGGGCGGCCTGCGGCATCCTCTGGGCCCTGCCCCCCCCCCCCCAGATCACTCAGTGGGTAGCTGAGAAAATGCCTCCACGGGGTGTCAAGAAGCCTAATGAAGGCGAAAATGAGAAATGTGCAAGGAAAGGAATACTTGAACCCGTGTCACCCCAACAGGAGAGGCTGGCCCCCTGTCTCCGCTAGGGAGAGGGGGGTGCGGCCAGGTTGAAGCCACCTGGGGCAGGACCGGACACACCTGCCTTTGTTTGTGCCACTTCTCTGTTAACCCTGGCACTGAGGAGGCGGCGGTTATGGCCACGGGGCCCGAGGGAGGGAGGCTTGTGCAAGGCCTGGCTGCAGCTGGAGGGACAGAGCGTGGGTCCTCAGCTCTCCCAGGCTGCAGGGCTCCTGTGAGGGGGGATCTGAGCCTGCGCTCGTGCCCGGTGATGGGTGATGGTTGCGGCCCCGCAGGGCTTCGGCCCCTTCCCATCCTGCTGCTGGATGTGCTTCCAGAACAGCCTCCTGCCCGGGCTGTGGAGCCCTTTAGGGATGACAGGTGCAGGTAAAACCCAATTTCAGTTCCCGCACTCTGCTGCAGTATTAGCTGAGGCCTTCTGCGTCATCCACCTGCCGCGGTTGTGACAATAGTAGCGGCACACGCCTGAAAGCACGTGGGCCACCGAGGTCTTACTGATGTTACAAGTTGGCATGGCAGTTGTCTCTGCCTTGTGCGGGTTCACTTCTCTCATGCTCTCACTCCCTCTGCTGTTCCTCAACCCTCACCGAGCGCCTCCTCCTGCTTCAGACACAAGAAGGTAAGGGAGAGAGAGAAATTGGTGACTGTGGCTCCATTAGGTGACTGACCTCTGACCAAGTCCTCAGAGACTCCACCCGGGGTCAGAGAGCATCACTCCCAGATGGATGAGGGCTAGCCCCTCCTCCCAAGGACTCCCAGACTCCAGCCCTTCTCACCACGTAAACCAGGCCCAGAGAGGACAGTGGCAAATTGTTCCTCCTTTGCCCAGACATGAGGAACTGTCTGCCTCTTCACCTTCCCTGCCCCTCCTCGTGTGAACCTGGTGGACAAGAAGACAGATCCCAGGCCCCGTGGCCTCTGTCCCAGACCCTCTGGGTCTTAGGTCAGGGGTCACTGCCTCCCCCGGGGTCCTGGGCCAGCCAGGAAGGGGTCCTCAGGATAGGAGGGTGGGCTGGAGGGAGCGGGGACAGCCCTAGGTGCTTCAGTGTACATCCCCCGCCCCGAAGCTGCTCACTTCACCTTCCAAGGTGCTTCCAAGGTCATTCTCTCTGTAGTGTGCGCTGGGGATTGACAAATACCCCCTTTCCTCCAAGGGGACACACACACACATACACACACACACACACATACACGTGCAGGGTCCCCTGCCTCCTCCCGTTGTTCCCCTGTCACCTTCTGGGCCGCTCTCCTGCACACCGACCCACCTTTCCCTTTGGGGCCTAGGAAAGAAAATGTACCCACTAAATACCTTGCAGTTTCCTCGGCGCAGACCATTCTCCATAAAACACAATTCAACATACACTCTACACCAGGTGCTCTGATGGGGACAAAGAAGACACAATGTGCTTTGACCTCTTCCTGTGAGGCTCCGCCAATGGGGAGATAGGCAGGAAGGGGACAATGTTAATGCTGTACTCTTGCTTCGCACAAGGGCACGAAGAAGGGAGATCAGGCACAGAAGAGGCAGGACCAGGCCCCACAGAGTGACGGCGGGTACAAGGGGAAGACAAGAGACAATGGGATTTTGACTTCCGCTTCAAGGGATGAACTGGAGCCTGTGAGCCAGATAATCTGAGGCCTCTCCTGAACTGGGGCAGGATTGTCGTGGTCACGGGGCCTGGTGTGAGGGAAATGCCACAGACCCTATTTCCTCCCTACTCAGTTCAGTGGTGAGCCAGGCAGTTCAGTTTGATGAAACTGCCTCTTTGGAAGGGACAAGGGGTGGGTGAGGTCAATGGGATGAACCGTATGGAAACCCATCCTGTGCAGGCGGCAACAGGTCAGATCTGCTCTGGTCCCACGAGGGGTGGGACTGGCCCATGGGAGGGTAAGCTGGTTACTGAAAGGGCTCCAAGACACAAAAGCAGCAGCAGAAGAGAGGGACAAAGGACTAGAAACAGAGGCTCTGACTGTGCATTTGCTGTGGGCCAGGAGCCTCACGCGGGTCACCTCCTCACGAGGGAAGGGGAGCTCCTTGCCTGAGGTCACATGAGTATGACTCTGCTCATTTGGTGGGCAGGAAGCTGAAGCCCGAGCGGTGGCCTCCTTTGCCTGAGCTCAACTAGTAACCAGCAGCGTCTGACTTCAAACCCAAATGCATTTGGTCTCGAGGCACGTGCTCCTTTCCCTACAAGATTCGGGGTCCCTGAAGCAAGAGAGTCTAACATTTCTACCAGAAAGTGATTTCCTGGCTGTTTCAATTTCAAAGACTCCCACCCAAGCAACAACGATAAAGCAAATGACTTGTATTCATGCGACACTGTACATAGCGTCTTCTGAGTCCATTATCCTCTCTAAGCCAAAGAACCACCCTTTAGAGTAAATAGGGCAAGATTTCTATCCTCACTTTCCAGATAAGGAAGCCAATTCTTGGAGAGATTGTGTGATCGAGGTTGCTGATCTCTCCAATACAGGGCAGGACGATAATCCGGGCTTCCGGGCCCCTGGAGAGACCTGTCACCACAATAGCTCCCCCGATATCTGGTGTGGACAGATGGGCAAATCCAGACCCAGGTGGGAGGGCCGCCACCCTCTACACCCGGCCTGCAGAGGATGGAACTCAGAGGCCCCCAGGCGTGATGCTAGCTCACGGCACTTGCATACCTATGACCGTACATCCATGGCCCCTCCCACCCCTGGACAGCGTGCATTTTAACTTGAGTCACACACTAGCACCTTCCACATAGGCTCCGGTAGGCAGCCGTGTGCTCTGACGTCTCCTGTACTCTGGTCTGTGTGTAAGGCTTTTAGGCCCAGCCCTGACTGCGTCATGGTTCCTGGACTTCCCTGTAGCCTCCTGGACACATCAAAGTCAGCTCTTGGAGCTGGGAGCCTCAGCAAGGCCAGGAGAAGGGGGAGGGACCGGGGAGGGCAGCCAGGGGCCTGAGAACTGTCCCAGGGGCACAGCGTGTGGATGGCAGCGCTGGTTCCCTGGGGCCTGTGACCAGATCCCTAACAGGAAATTCCACCGCGTGCCCCCCTGCAGGTACCAGTACCAGCCACACGCCCCGTGTGCACCAGGTCCTCCACACGGAGGGCGCCGTGTTGGGGGAAGCCTATGCGTTGTGGGCTCAGGTGGCTGGGGAGGTGCCCGACGGCGAAGAGCTTTTTATTTCCAAGTGTCTCCTAACGACCTCAGGCTCTTGGGGCCTAGGAAGGTCCAGAATTGCCCAACAGCCTTCTGGAGAATGCTCCTCAGTCCCTCCCTTGTACCTGCTGGCCCCCTGGCCCCTGCCTCTCCACCTTGCTCTCAGCCTCCCACCACGCCCTGCTCAGGTTTCTGCCCCAGAGTCTGCTTGGCCACGTGGGGAGGCCTCCCCTTCTTGCTGGGGTCCATCCAAGCCCAGCTTTGGGAAGAGGAGTCCCAGCTCCTGCCCAGATCTGCCTCTCAGGGTCCTGGGCTCGAAGCCCAGCCCGTTTCTGCCCTCCCCGTTCAGCTCTGTACCCAGCTGCTCCTTGAGTCCTCACCCTGGGCTCCCAGACCAGCCCTCGGGAGGAGGCAGACCGTTTGCCCTCACCTTCCCTTCCCGGTCTGCACGTGCCCGTGTGTACGCATTCAACAATGGCCCTGCTTTGAGAACAAGTCTGGCATTTTGCTTGGTTTTTATGACGAAGTTGCTGGGGTGTCTGCGTGAGTGCTTGAGCTAAATAAATAGAATTTGAAAGAGTTCTTATCACGGCCCATTGCCCTTTCACTGAGTTTGTTCGGGTGGGGACAGAGAAAGAGTAAGAAGTGCAGGTGGGGTCAAATCTGGGGGAAGATCGCTGATAAAGGGCTGCCACTGAGGGCTGCTGCGGAGAAGGCTGTGGCCCCCAGTTTGAGCACATGCTTTTGATTGGGGGTTTTTAATAACAGTGATCCGATTTGGGATAATGGCTATGTAGACCCTTTCTCCTGAGCCCCAAACCAAGGCTGTTTACTCAAGGCCCAGCGGCCCCACGGCTCCTTCCTCGCACACCCTGAGCCCAGCATGGGGAACGCTGCCCAGAGTGAAACAGAGTGGAGTGGAGAGCCAGCCCCTTCCCACCCTGGCGGATGGCCGCAGCCTCGTCTCTGGGTGTCAGCGCTCTGGGAATTGTGGGGGGGGGGAGCTTTACCCTCTCTCCACTTACAATTTGGGGGGTCACGGGATCTTGCCATTTGTAAAGCTACAGGGTGATCAGAGCCATGTGGCCCCAAGTCCTGCCTGCTGACCTTCTCTTTCTCTTCTCTGCTTGGAAGAGCATCTGCCCCAGTGATACAGAGACAAAGAACACACAATCCCACCCCCCACCCCCCCGCCGGAGAGAGAGGAGGTTGCTCTGAGCTCCATCCTGTCCATGCTTAGGAGGTGAGAGGGGCTCCCTGGGGAAGCGGAGTGTGGAAGGGAACAGGAAAACTTGAGAACTGAAGAGTCCTTATATTTGCAGATCAGGAAACTCAAAGGTAAGTGACTTGGCCAAGGTCCCACAGTGATTTCTGGTCCAACTGGGATTGGAATGCTGCTGTTTTGGTTACACATCTTGCTCTCTTTCACCTCTTCCAGAAACCAGCCTCATGGCACATTTGGCATATTTGGGAAGGTCTTTGGGGGCTGCACACCCTCAGCCTCTTTCGCAGTTGGCTGCAGCACCCGCTGGAGAGGAACCTCTGTGTTCCAGGTATGGTGGGACGAGAGAGGGTAGGGCAGGCAGCTGAGCAGAGGGGTCTGGGTTTGGGAGGAAGAGACCTCAGGGTCTGGGGGAGGGGAGGAAGTGCAGGAGTCTGGGACTATGTGGCCAGCAGGAGGGCTGTGGACTTTGACACGCTCTTGCACACTGCCCTATCTCCAGAGGGGCTGGCCCAGGCCTTGGGCCATAGGACTCCAGTCTCTAGAGGCCTCAGGGGAGAATCAGAGGCAGCTCAGGCTCCTTCTAAAGCTTCACCTTCCAGATAGAGGGTTTAGGAGACAAGATGCTCTGAGAAGGTCATGGAGGGGCTACCAACTCAGGGAAACCCCGCAAGGCTGGCTCAGAAAATCTTTCATTCGAGGTGGGGTGGGGGGAGGGGAGAATCTGACAGTGGAGGGACACGGGCATGGGTCAAGAAGGATGTTCCTTCCCCTACATCCCATAGCCCATATGCCCACCTTTGAGCACATTCTGAAAGGGGGTCATGGTCCAGGAGAACCAATGGCTCCTACACCAGACACCGGAACACAGATGCACATGCACACACACACCACAACCGCTCTAAAATCTTGCTATGCAGGGATCCCTGGGTGGCTCAGCGGTTTAGCGCCTGCCTTCGGCCCAAGGCATGATCCTGGAGTCCCGGGATCCAGTCCCACATCGGGCTCCCTGCATGGAGCCTGCTTCTCCCTCTGCCTGTGTCTCTGCCTCTCTCTGTGTGTGTCTCTCATGAGTAAATAAATGAAATCTTAAAAAAAAAAAATTTCTCTCTCCCTCTGCCCCTCTCCCCTGATTCTCTCTCTATATATATAAAAAAATAAATAAACTCTTGCTATGACCTACTGCTTCATTTGACACCAGGATTCCTTGCATAAATACATGCCAGGTGCCATGTGCATGCCTAACTGAGGAGGTGGAGTTAGCAGCAAGCTGCTGTTGGTCGCAGCATCTCCCCTTTTTCCTGGCCCCGTTTCTGCCACCAGCTCTGCTCCCCGACCGTGTTCTCCTGGGCCCTGACCAGATGTCTTCAAGCCAGCAGAGGCTGGAGCTCCTGCACAGCATGCCCCATGGCAGGGGCGCTTAGGCCGGCCCAGGCTGGACGTGCAGGGCACGAGCGCAAAGGGATGAAGCCACAATCAGCAACGGGACAGAGGGGGCTGGGGACGAAGGCTGCATTTTGGCCAAAAGTATGTGACAGTCGGTAACAACATAGATCTCCTGACCTACGAAAGCTGAAGGAACTCAGGTAACTCCTCTTTGGTTAGAATCGCAGGATGAGGGGCACCAGGGCAGCTCAGTGGTTGAGCGCCTGCCTTCGGCTCAGGACATATTCCCAGGGTCCTGGGATCGAGTCCTGCATCGGGCTCCCTGCATGGGGCCTGCTTCTCCCTCTGCCTGTGTCTCTGCCTCTCTCTGTGTCTCTCATGAATAAATAAATAAATACAATCTTAAAAAAAAAAAAAGAATCGCAGGATGTTTGAGTTGAGAAGAAGCTTGGAGGGCTTCTAGCACAAACTGCCCCCCGGGTACCCCTGATCCAGCGCTAGAGCCCAGTGCATCTGGCTCCCAGTCCGGCTGCTCAGCAGACCACCATCTGCAGAGTCCCTGGGCGGCTCTGGGCGCCTGCCTGCGTGGGGGGGCAGGGGTGGGGAAAGGGCGTGTGTGTGCACTTGTTCACCTGCTGACCTGCCGCCCGCTCCCGTGCAGCCTTCATGAGCTGGCACACAGGGCTGTGAACCCAGTGACTGGAACAAACTCCAGGCTGAGTGAGCAGCGGCTTTGACCTCGCTGCCCTGTGCCGCCTCCATCCTCCCAGCCTCTCGCCTGCTTTTCCTTTGTAGCCAGGCCGGCATGCACCGCACACCCTCACAGCGAAGGAGACACCCTCCTGGAAGGTATGGGCAGCAGGCGTGGCGTGATGTGGCCAGCTGGACGAGGACACAGGGAGCAGAGATGAAAGAGGAAAAAGAACCAGGGGATCCAGAGAGGCCACTCAGAGTCGTGGACACACACAGCCCATGTCATAGACCACCGCTCACACACACATGCACACCCCCCATACCCATCATACAGCACAACCACACACATGCACACGCACACTCATACATAGACTGCACATGCACACAACCCACATCATAGACTGCTGCTCACACACCACATACACACCCGCTTCACATCATACTCCACAACCACACACAGACCACACACGCCACATCATAGGCCACCATTCACGTACCACACACACATGCACACACACACACAAAGCATATCATACGCTACAACCCCACACTTACCACATGCACACGCACCACATCATATACCACAGCACACACTTGCATGCACACCTGCACACCTGCACACCCAACATACACATGCACACGGACCCCACATGTGCTACTACACACTCAGACCAAGGGAGGAGATACAATTGCAAAGAGAGCCAACGAGAAAGGAAAAACAGAAACAGAGAGACATAGAATAAACAAAAAGGGACAAAAACCAGAAAAAGAGAAATAGATACACGTGTTTGCCTGAAATCAGTGGTTCTCAATGGAGAGTGATTTTGCCCCCCAGGAACATCTGGCAATGTCTGAAGGAAAGGGGATCCTCCTGTCACCCAGTGAGTGGCAGCTAAACATCCTGCAGTGTGTGGGATGGACGCACACTGAAGAATGATTTGTTTCAAAATAGCAGTGGTGCCCAGGGCAGCAGTCAGCCACAGGCAGCCCGGAGCCCCAGCCGGCTGTGCTCCTGTCCTGCATGCACTGATACACATGTCATCTTCATCTCCCCAGCCCCCTCCAGCCTTGCCGGTGCGGAGTGGGCTGGGGAACCCTGCGAGGCTCCGAAAGACAGAGGAGCTTCAGGGCATCCTCCCTGCCCCTCAGAGCCAGCAACTCCCGGGGGGACAGGGGATGGGGCTTTCAGATGTGAGAGGACCTGTGCAGGCAGGGTCACCCAACCCTAGGCCCACTTCCCCACCGTCCAAGGACATGACGTCAGGTCCAAGAACTGCGAGGGCGCTATTGACAGAAGTCTGAATCCAGCAACCTGCCCCCGCTCCTCCCAGCCCTCTATGCCCATTTTTTTAAAAAAGATTTTATTTATTTATTCATAAGAGACACAGAGAGAGGCAGAGACACAGGCAGAGGGAGAAGCAGTCTTCCCTCAAGGAGCCTGATGCAGGACTCGATCCCAGGACCCCGGGATCATGCCCTGAGCCAAAGGCAGATGCTCAACCCCTGAGCCACCCAGGCGCCCCCTCCATGCCCTTTTTGAACCTGTTCTCAATTTCCCAGAAGGAAGTCGTGGCATCCCACGCAAAGGCAGCAGCAGGTGGAAGAAGTGGAGGAAGGAATGACTGTCCTCGGCAGCCTCCCTCCTCCACAGGACAGATGCCTCGTTGCCTTATTCCCTTTGCCACCTGGGACTGACCTGGGGTCTTTGCCTGGGGCTGAGCAGTTGGAGAAGGTTGGGGGTCAGCGGGTGACACACGCTGGTTTAATGGGCACAAAGTTCCCAGTTGAAGGTTTGGGTCCCAGCGCCTCCCCCCGCCCCAACCTGAACCCACTGACCCCTGAGTGGGTGGGGAGAAGCTAATTGAACTGCAGTGTTTGCTCAGGGCTCTATGGCCTGGCCTTGGGCCCAAGAGCAGGGATGGGAGAGTGGCTTTCCCTTAGATTTGAGGGCGGCCCTTCTATACCCTGCCCACAGAGATACCTCACCCTGCACCCAAGCTTCCCCCTCTCTCCTACACATCCACACCCGTGTGCACACACACACACATACACACACACTCCTCACTGTGTCCTCCAGCTCTCTGAATCAGAGACAAGTAGAAAAAAAAAAAAAAAACAGACTCTGAAGCTAGGGAGTGACCCACACATACCAGTGACTCGAGATGCCCAGACACCCATGCCCCAGGCCATCAGGTCCCTGCTTTGCCATGGGACTTTGCATAATCCAAGGCTTTGGTCTCTCTCCAACCGGAAGGCCAGGCCGAACCAAGTGACCAGGATGGCTCCCAAGCTGTTCCTGTCCGAATTCCGTGCGGTGGGACCAGGACGGGCTGTGCTTTCTGTTACCATTCGTCCCAGAGTCTGTGCAAGCCACCTCACCTCCCTGGGCCTCCATCTACCCACCCACTGGGGATGTGGGAATGGGTATGAATCTGGCCGCTGCCGCTAAATTGGCTATGTGACCTTGGATGATTTACTTTACCACTTTGGACTTTGTTTTTGTTTTGTTTTGTTTTTAACCTGTAAGATGTGGACAATAATGCCCGCCTTGCAAGCTCAGTGTGAGTTTACAGGGGAGCATTTAGCTGGGCCCAGCAGGCTGGAGGGGGTGAACCCCTGGGGGAGGTTGCCAGAGAACATACTTGCAATACTGGGGGCATATTTATACTAAAAAAAAATTCTTCATTGTTTATCTGAAATTCAAATGGAATGGGACGTCCTGTATTTTATTTGGTAACTCAATACATATATGCCATGTTGGGGGAGTGTTCTAGAACTCGGGGGTGGGGGGGTCTATGAAGTCCAGGGGGCTAAATCCTGCCCATGGCTCCGCTTTATGCCCTGGCCCCTGAGCTAAGAATGGCTTATACATCTCTGAAGGGCTAACAAAACAAAACAAAATAAAGCCTGTGTGTCAGAGGCCATATGCCTGTAGGTGGTTTGCTAAACTTAACATATCTTCGCGTCCTATCTGGCCCTTTACGGAAAAGGTTTGCGGGGCACCCTGGGTTTTCTTTGTTTATACCACCTATTCTGGGCCAGGCTAGAGATTAAACCACAAGGGTGAAGGGAAGCTCAATCTCCAGGAGGGCCAGGCACAGAGAAGACCCCAGGGAGAGAGGTGAGCTCCACTCACTCCTCTATCCCCTAGGCCGGCCTGACTCCTCCTCTCCTCCTCTCCTCCCCTGCTCCCCTCCTCCCTCACCCCAGGCCCTCAGGCTAGTCTGACCTGTCCCAGGCCTTTCTATAAAAGGTCACCAGGTGTCCCAAAGTCCAAGGGAGGCCTCTCCCCTCTTTGAAGGCCTCCCCTTCCTGGACTGGCCTGGGGGCAGGGAGAGAGACCCAGGTGTGGAAGGAGTTGAAGCCAGGCCGCAGATGCAGGGCAGGTCAGCTGGCCTGTCTCTTTAAATCTCAGGTAATTTGGGAGGAGGGAGGGAGTGTCTGCGGGCTCCTGCTCACTCCCAGGAGGAGCTCCCGAGGAGGAGCCAGAGGAGGGAGCCCCAGCTCTGCGGAGGGTAAGAAACTCCGGAGCCCTCTGCAAGCCCTGCCCTGGCGCCGCACGGAGACTCTGCGGGGGACCCGGAAGGCAGGAGACGGGACCTCTACAGGGCGAGGGCAGGCCGGCCCTTGAGGGGGCTGATGTGGCCCCTAGGCTGAGTCCGTTTGGGGTCTGGCCTCGGCCTCAGCCCCCCAAGGAGCCGGCCCTGCGCTCTATGGGGTTGCCGCTGCCCAAGGAGAAGGGGCTCATTCTCTGCCTTTGGAGAAAATTCTGTAGATGGTTCCAGAGACAGGAGTCATGGGCTCAGAGCCGAGATGAGCAGAACCTGCAGCAGCAGAAGAGGTAAGCCTCAATCTGCTCCCTCTGCACCCCCCAGCGTGTCCCTCACCCCCTCCTAGCTCCTCCTTTCTCCCCCTTCCCCCTCCTCCCCTCCTCCCACCCCATTCCAGTCTTTGTCTGGCATCTCTATCTGAACAGATTGTGTTTCTAGGCCTGGCTCCTTGGGTCATTTTGTCTCAAAGGTGCTGGCCCTGTGGGGTTAGCACCCCAGGATGTCAGGGGTAGAGGGGAGGAGGCTGGCAGGGGGGCACAGGTGCTCACTATCTTTAAGATCCTATTCAATTATGCAAGCCTCTTGTACTTCCCTCTGGGCCTTGGAAAGATCATGGCATCATGAAACCACCACCCCAGAGGTGCTGGTGGGTCCGGACAAAGCCTGATATCTACTCCCTACCCCTAGAGCAGTGTTTCCTGCAGAAACATGTAACACATACATGTACGCATGTAGACCTGTGGGAGTGAATGAATGAGGCAGGAAGGGGCCGCAGACGCCAGTAACCACAGAAGACAAAAATGTGACCATGGTTGTCATTCCTGTGCACGATCACCATCACCAGCCATTGCCCAGGGCCCTGCTGAGTGCCAGGCACATGCGGGGCAGGGGGTGTTATGGAGCGCAACAAAGCTGGGACCCAGCCCTGGGGCTCAGGACACTCTACTGGGGAGGGGGGCATGGTGGGTGCCCGGGCGCAACACCAGAAGTGCTCACCCACTCTCTCATTCAAGCTGAGGAATTTGAGAGGCTCTAAAGTTTGAGCCCCAAGGAGATTGCACTTGTTGCTTCCAGCCCCTGAAAATGTCCCACCCCAGGAGGGAAAGGAGAGGAGAGGGAAAGCTTGAGGCCATCCCTGGGTACGATGCCCTCTCCAAAGACTCTCTGGGTCTCCCCACCAGATGCTGGCACGCTGGCAGGAAGGCCCCCCAGGGTCCCTAACTAAAGGCAGATAACCCATGTTGATTCGTAGAGGAAAGCGCAGGGTTTTTGTATCTGAGGGTCTTTCTCCATCTCTGAGAGCAGGGGCCCGCCCGAGCCTGACTGGGAGTGCCTGTGTTTCTTCTCCCTTCGCCCCAGGATTCTCACACCAGCCACCCACTTCTCTCCCCCCAGGCCTGGGAGAGCAGGGGCTGAGCGCATGTTTGGCTGATGACATCTTAAGGCACAGAATGGCGCTGTTGTTGGAGAAGAGGCCATCCCTGGTTCCACCTCTCCCTTCCCACTCAGGACCCCGGGGCTGGGGGAGCCAGACACAGAGCACAGAAAGGCTCGGGGCTTGGAAGGGGCAGCAGAGCTGCCCTGTGTGCCAACGAGGCCAAGGCAGAGTGAAGGACCGCAGCCTGGCTGCTTCCACTGTCCTTTCTGCCCCTAGTTTTCTCAAGACCATCGAGTGGGCCTCCTCTTGCAGCCTCGGTCCTGAAGGCCCGATGTTGCCACGTTGAGGGATTCTCCTCCCATCCTGATCTCCCTGCCTGTGTCCACAGTTTCTCGGGCCCCCTCCTTCCCACCCAGAGCCTGGAGTATTGATCTGCCTCTGAGTGGGCACTCCCAGGAAGGACACTGAGATGGCCGGAGCGGAAGTGTCCCAGGCTGCGCGGTGAACCTTAGGGAAGACTTGTAGGCAAGTAGGTAAATAGGGAACCATGCAAGTGAGGACAGTAGTGATGGGTGAGGAGGCGGGCTGATGGTGGAAAGCCGTGAACAATGTAAGGAGCACCTACCTTATCTTCTGTAACCCCAAACCTATGGGAGTCAGGGCCTGTTATCCCCCAAAAAACAAGGCAGGCCCGGAATAAGCAAGTGCTAAAGTCAGGATTCAGCCAACAGCTCAGAGAGGGCATCTGTGTGGAGTTGGGGGATTCCATGAGGGTAGAGAATGGTCCAGTGAGAGTGGAAGACTTTATAGGCTTGCCAAGATGGTCAGGAACCCAGCATCTCTCTCTCTCTCTCTAGCAGATGAGTCTTGGGTCTTCGCCTCTCTATGCTTAAATCCACATTGTCAGACCCAAACTGAACCACTACCTTTCTCCTATTTCTTCTTCCGCTCTCCCTGGACCTTGAATTGTCTTATTTCCTGAGATCCAATGTATCAACTACTTACCGAGCATAGAGCACTCTGCTAGATTTGCAGAAAATGAACGTGACATCCCTGCTCTCAAGCAGCTCACGGTGCTCATGGACAAAATGTACCAATGTGCACCTACTTGGGTGACAAGTGAGCTTGGGGAGTGTCCTCACCAAGAAGGGTATAAGCGAGTGTCGTGAGAGCACAGAGGAGGATGCTGTGGTATCTGCTTCTGCCTGGTGTGGGGTGTGATGTCCAGCTCCCAGAGGCCCACACCCGACCCTGTTGCTGCCACCTTCTCCCTCCCACCGGATGCTGGGAGGGCAGTGATCACTGGAGGTTTGGAGGATAGATACCTGTATAAGTACATGGGAAGTGATGTGTCTGGAAAAGTAAGCTCTGGGGCTCTCCGGTATACTGGGACCCCTGGCCTCAGTAAGTACAGTCAGACAGGCCTACTTGCAGGCACATGTGCTAGAGCTGCAGCAGAGAAGGCAGCCTGACTCCAAGTCTGCAAACAACCTCTACCCCCCACCCCCAGCTCTGGCTTCCTCCTCTGGTTGCCAAGAACCTGAGCTGGCGGGAAGTGGCCCACGCGTGGCCGGTGCATGCCTCCTCCCCACACATGACTGCTCTTTCCTTCATCTGTGATCGGTCTTCTGGGCTCCCCCTGAGAAGGACTGGAAAGAGCCATAAAACTAGAAGAACCACATAACTGAGTGGTAGGAGCCTGAGGCTACGTTCCTGGCCAAGCCTTCTGCTTGTAACTGCAGGATCTCCTCCCAGCGATTCGGTTGTGCTGCCTCAGTTTCCTTTTCTGAAAAATGAAAGGATCCTTTGGCCTGTGTCACAGGGTTGTAAGGAGCAAAAGGGATCGTAAGGGAGATGCTGCTTTGGAAGCTGAAAAGCACATTTAACAAATGGGATTACTGTGATGAAAACAGCCACGGTGGTCAAAAGGCTACGCCCGATGTTGGCGGGAGGTCAAGGGACTGGGCATCTCCTCCTGGCAGAGCCATTCGCACCCGGGAACCTGTACATGGTGTGAGCCCTCCCCTTCCCAAATGGCCCGCTTGTCTGAGGGGGTGCTTGTGGGGAGAAACCAGTGGCACCCATGCCCGTGGACACAGCCCCCCGTGTCTCTAAGCCCTCTCCAAAGCCTGATCAACACAGAGAACTGGGACAGAGAAACGGCCGAGGGGGTCCTGGTGCCAGCTCTGAGTCCGACTTGTTTGGCCAGGTCGCCTCGGGACTCTGGGCCTCTTTCTCCATCTGTAACAAGAACAGATAGACCAGATTTCTAGGAACTTTCCGGCTCTAAAATTCTGATTTGAATTCTCCTCCAAGGCACTCTGAAGTCCGTCTTGTTTCCAGCAACCAAATAGAACACTCTGCCCGTGCGCACACAGACATGTGCACATCCGTGTGCACATCCGTAAGGAGGAGGAGGAGAGGGGAGGACGGAGTGTAGGGAACCGGCAGAAGGAAATGAGACAACCTGGTGTGGTGGCCCAGGGGGAACTGCAGGGGGAAGATCAGGCCAGGGACTTGTTTACCCTATAAAAAAAAAAAAATGGGCTAGGGTTTGCAAGTACAGTTTTGACCAGTCTTACATTGCACTAAATCATGCAAGTTTATAATTAATTGTCCGGCGAAATAAAACATTCTGAATCCCGAAAACAGCTTCCACCCCGCTAGAGTTTCAGCTTTTCTCTGTAATTTCTTTTCGCGTCTCGATCCGTGAGTGTTTAAAAGGCTTTACTTTTTCGTTTTCCTCTTAAATATTTAATGATGTGTGAGCAAACACAGAGAGGGGACTTCTCATTGTTTTTAATGTGAAGAATCTTTTCTTTAAAAAGATGGTTGGTGAATAATTCTACCTGTAGGTCACTTTCCCCACCTTGGCAGGACGGAATAATTCTTCATTACAGGAGGCTGCCCTGCCTAAGATGCTTCTTCTTTAATTTTTTATTTTTTTGATTATTTATTTATTCATGAGAGACACAAAGAGAGGGACAGAGACACAGCAGGCTCCATGCAGGGAGCCCAACATGGGACTCGATCCTGGGTCTCCGGGATCATGCCCTGGGCTGAAGGTGGCACTAAACCCCTGAGCCACCCGGGGTCCCAAAAATGCTTCTTTTTTTTTCTAAGATTTTATTTATTTATTGATGATAGACACAGAGAGAGAGAGAGAGAGGCAGAGAAACAGGCAGAGGGAGAAGCAGGCTCCATGCAGGGAGCCCAATGCAGGACTCGATCCTGGGTCTCCAGGATCATGCCCTGGGACGAAGGCAGACACCCAACCGCTGAGCCACCCAGGGATCCCTAAGATGCATCTTAAGAGCATCCCTACCCTCTCCCCTCCGGATGCCAGTAGCACCCCTCCGCCCCCCACACCCAGTTGTGACAACCAAACATGTGTCCAGACATTGCCAAGTCCCCTGGGGAGGGGGAAGGGACTCCCCCCTGGTTGAGAGCCACCATTTATGAATTAGAGATTCCGGCCAAAATATTAAGTATTCTACTAAACAAAGTAAAATTTTCCCCTGGAAGGGAACGAGTAATATTTAACCGTTCAAACCAGGACATATTTTTATCAGTATCTCTTCTTCCTGGACGAAGGAGGTGTCTGGCTGAGACCTGGTGACGATGCGTAGATTTTGCTCCAGATCTAAACTTCTGGGCTGGGGTGCTATGGGAGGGCCTGCTTGTATCTCGGGCATGAGTCTGTGGACGAGTCAGCTCTTGTGCCTTTTTTTTTTCTTTTAATAAATTTATTTTTTATTGGTGTTCAATTTGCCAACATATAGAATGACACCCAGTGCTCATCCCGTCAAGTGCCCCCCTCAGTGCCCGTCACCCAGTCACCCCCACCCCTGCCCACCTCCCCTTCCCCCACCCCTAGTTCCTTTCCCAGAGTTACAAGTCTTTCATGTTCTGTCTCCCTTTCTGATATTTCCCACTCATTTTTCTCCTTTCCCCTCTATTCCTTTTCACTATTTTTTATATTCCCCAAATGAATGAGACCATATAATGTTTGTCCTTCTCTGATTGACTTATTTCACTCAGCATAATCTTGTGCCTTTTTTATGGGTCCCAAGAGTAGTCAGGTTTTGGGGGGTCAGCCCAACAGCCAAGAAGTTGACTGAGGGCTTCCTCTGCTGCTCCCTTGTGGCCCTAAGATGCCATTGCACGTAATGGCTCTGCTCCCCTGGGAACCTATTCATCTACCCTGCCCTCTTTTTGGCTAGATTCTGGAGTTTGCCACCCAGAAGGGACCAGTTCTCCACATACTTCGCTGGGCTGGGTCATGAGCTGATTCTTCACCCAGAATGTAGTCTGACTGGGGTTGCCAGACAAAGTACAGGACATGGAGTTACATTTGACTTTCATATACGTGATGAATAAGCTCTTAGGAGTCTGTCCCAAATATCATGTGGGCCATAGTTATATTAAAAACTATTGGCTGTACGTCTAAAATTAAAATCTAACGGAGCATCCTGTATTTTTATTTGGCAAGCCCAGACGGACAGTAACTCCATCCTTCCCAGGCCACGAGGGCAGTCGGCAAGGCAAGAAAAAGAACACATAGGAATGGAGGCTTGTGGGGGACATTTGTGGGCTTCAGAGATGTGTGGGGACCAAAAGGGGTGTCTGCAGGCCGGCCACCAGCTAGCCTCCCCACTCATCTTAGGAAGCAGGGGGCAGAACTCTGCACGTGGGTTAGAAGCCTCCTTGGATCCAGTTCTAACTTTGCCATTAACTTTAGTCAAAATAGGGCACCTGGGTGGCTCAGTGGTTGGGCGTCTGCCTTTTAGCTCGGGTCATGATCCAGGGTCCTGGGTTGAGTCCTGATGGCAAGCTTGCTTCTCCCTCTTCCTATGTCTCTGCCTCTCTCTGTGTGTCTCTCATGAACAAATAAATAAAATCTAAAAAAAAAAAATAATTAAAAAACCACAAAACTTTAGTCAAAATAGGGCATAAAGCTCATTGAAGGAGGGCAGAGAAAGGATATAAAGATGAGAAAGTGACTGACCCCTGCTCTAAGTACCCCTAATGCAGAGGAAGAGACAGTGTAATCACAACACGCAGTGACAGATGCAAAAATAAAGGACCAGAGGATAGTGTGGGAAACTGCCTGGGGAAGGTGTGTATGTGTGTGTGTGTGTGTGTGTGTGTGTGTGTGTGTGTGTGTGTTGGGGAACAGAGTGGGCTCTAGAATATTTATAGAGGAAGGGTTTGGGCATATTGTCAGAAAGGGCGGTGGTGGTGGTGAAGGGGGTGTAGAAAATTTGCTTTGCAGCTGCGTTTGTGTATCAAGCACACTGTTTTTTCCTTAGATTATGTTTGCCTGAGGTTGGCTTAGGGGGTGGCCGATGGAGATAATAAGGAGGGGCAGTAAAGCCAAACTACCTTCTGGCACTGCTACAAACTCATTCATTCTGCAGATAGTGGGAGAGTGTCTGCCCCACGCGGGGCACAACCCTAGGCACTGGGATCACGGAATGGACAATGACCAGGGCGAGGAGGAGGTGCTGGGTTCCAGGTGGGAGGAGCGTTCGGTGCAGGCTTGGGGAGAATGAGGTGTTCTGGGGGTGCTGAGGCCGGAGCATCAGGCATGAGGAGTGAATGGGAGGAGGAGAGAGTGGAAAGGCAGGTGCACAGAGGCTCGAAAGGACCTCCGTGTTCCTTTTATGTGGGCATTCAAGGGCCGACTTCTCTGAGCCAGGATGGTATTGCCATTTAGAGGGGGCACTTTGGCCGCATGCAGAAGGATGGACTGGGGGTAAGGAGCACATAGGGAAACTAGTTGGAGTATTTCGGTAATGAGGGGCAGAACAGAGAATGAAGAGCTGGACTGAGGAGTGTCAGGAGGGACGAGGCGGTAGGGACCGGGGGGTGGGGGAAGAACACTCAACGTTGAATTGGCAGGGCCTGGTGGCCGCCCATGTGGCATGGGGGTTGGGGAGCTGGGACCAATGTTTGGGGAGGTGTGAGTCTGGTGCTCATTCCTCCTCTCCTGATCACCCTCCCATCTCAGCTCCTGGAGTTGGTTTCCTGCCACCACCAGCACTTCAGTGCGCGAGTCCCATTCACATAGTTCCTAGCTGGCCGTCTATGGCTAAATGGTCTTAGTTCATTTAGCTCCCATTAAAAGACGATGGCTTGGGGCCAAGAGAGAAATGGAATAAAGGGGGCCCCATAGGTCTTAGACTCATAGGTCTTAGTTGGGCTAAATTTTGATTATAATTTAGGTTTTTAGTTCATTGTAGGAATAAAATTCAAGAAGGGATCTGGTGAGTCACAGAGGACGACTCCCCCCCTCCCCCAAAACAAGTGAGAAGCAGACAGGAAGTAGGAAGAGAGTATATACTCTGACTTAGGGTCAGAACAAAAAGGATCTGCTGTTGCTTTCCGATTGAGCTCCGAGGATGCTGTTGTCGGGAGGAGAGTGCCAGGATCAATGGGCTTTGCTGAGAAGGTCTAGAAAGGAGAGCATCGCTCCACCGGAGGACACCTGCTGGCCTCCACGTGTTGACTTGCTTCACAAATATGAGGGAGGAATTCCTTGTACCCTTAGTCCATGAAAACAAGGCTTATCTTGGGGGGTAATCACAGGGCACTTAGTGAAGCTAAGCAGGGTTGCTCCAGAGGTCAGCAGGTCAGGAGGTGAATGAGTACTTAAGTGAAACTCCTCCCCTCCATGCCCCATGTGCACAGATAACACCTTCACACACATTCTGGCCCCAGCCCCCAGGGGAGGGGAGGCCGGTCCTGGTGCTCCCCTACACACACAGAAAGGGGGGGACGTTGGCTTGGGTTAACTAACTGGAAGTGCTCGTGTTTGCATGGGGGGGGCCCTGCCATCACCCCCTCGCTGCACAACGGGGGGCATGCTCAACATCACCCCCTTTCTGATCCCATTCCCTTGTAGGATCTGGGAGTCTCCTCTCCTTCTGGCTGCCAAGGAGAACAATGTCCAGGCTCTCAGCAAGCTACTCAAGTACGAGGCCTGTGAGGTGCACGAGAGAGGTAAGAGGCAGAGCCCTCACACCGTCAGACCCCCGCCCCCACGGCTCCCAGCCCAGCCCAGGCCCTTCTGCTTTGGCCGCTAAGTCCCTATTGTCACCGGCCCGGCCCCAGAGAAGCCATATAACTCGGCTTTCTGTCAATGCCAGGAGGCATGGGGGAGACGGCCCTGCACATAGCAGCCCTCTACGACAACCTGGAGGCCGCCATGGTGCTGATGGACGCCGCCCCGGAGCTCGTCTTTGAGCCCATGACATCCGAGCTGTATGAGGGTGAGGGGCCACGGGGCCCAGGACGGAGGGAAGGGGCGCCCCGCTGCATATTTCCAGTCAGTCTGGGGTGGATGATTTGGGGAGGGAGTCTGAGACTCCTGCTTCTCATGCTTCTCTATCTCCCTTGCCTCCTGGCCCCCTCACTGCGCCCGGTTAGAGCACCAGGCCCCTGCGATGCAAGGGGTCTAGGATAGGGAGAGAAGGCAGCAGCTGGCCTCCCTGGGGACCTGCAGGCCAGGGGCTCCTCCCCCCCAACCCCCGGGCTCAGGCTGCCCCCGGGGAGGAGGACGGGTGTGGATAGGGGAGGGACCCCGGCAGGATCCTGGGGACAGGCCCCGTGACTGAGGGCTCTCTCCGGGCCAGGTCAGACCGCACTGCACATAGCCATCGTGAACCAGAACGTGAACCTGGTGCGCGCCCTGCTTGCCCGCGGGGCCAGCGTCTCTGCCAGAGCCACGGGCACCGCTTTCCGCCGCAGCCCCCGCAACCTCATCTACTTTGGTGGGAGCAGGCCCAGGCTGGGAGGAGGGGCGTGGGGAGGGCCCAGAGCAGGGGAGGGTGGGCTGAGGAGGGCTCCAGGCCTGGGGAAACAGCGGCCCAGAGCCAGTCCTCCCCAGGGCGCTCGCTCCATCCCTGCCCCTGGTGGCACTGATGAGTGTCACCAAGCCCAGAGCTGAGATGTGGCCGGTGCCCCTCCCACCGGGCACCTGTGCCAAGGAGCCCCGTGTGTCCACAGGGGAGCACCCCTTGTCCTTCGCCGCCTGCGTGGGCAGTGAGGAGATCGTGAGGCTGCTCATCGAGCACGGAGCTGACATCCGGGCCCAGGACTCCCTGGGTGAGAGCCAGGCTCGGGGGGAGCCGGGGTGCTGGGGGCCGGGGGGGCAGGGCAACGGCAGGGCCCGGGGTGCGGCGGCCCTGTGACCCCGCGTCCTCCCCCAGGAAACACCGTGCTGCACATCCTCATCCTCCAGCCCAACAAGACCTTCGCCTGCCAGATGTACAACCTGCTGCTGTCCTATGATGGGCGCAGGGACCACCTGCAGTCCCTGGACCTCGTGCCCAACCACCAGGGCCTCACCCCCTTCAAGCTGGCCGGCGTGGAGGGCAACACCGTGGTGAGGGACACTCGGCGGGCCCCGGGGGTCCTGCTTCTCCCCGGCTCCCCCGAGGGCGCCCTGCGCAGCCTCAGTCTCGGGCATCCCTGGCCGGGAGGCTCTGAGAAGGTCCCCCCGGGTGTCGGCTCTGGTCACCCAAGTTCTGGTCCCTCTGCCTGTCCTTGTCCTCGTCCTTCAGATCTTTGTAGGGTTGGTGGGGAAGACGGGTGAGCAGAGACGGGGGCTCGGGCGACGGAGGTGGGGCCCAGGGTCGTTGGGACCAGGGGTGGGGGGCAGCAGCCGTCCCAGCGGAGTGGCTCCCGCGGCCGCTCCTCACCGTGACCCCGGGCTCGCACCGTGTCCCCTCAGATGTTCCAGCACCTGATGCAGAAGCGGAAGCACATCCAGTGGACGTACGGGCCGCTGACCTCCACTCTCTACGACCTCACGGAGATCGACTCCTCGGGGGACGAGCAGTCTCTGCTGGAACTGATCGTCACCACCAAGAAGCGGGAGGTAGGGGCGGTCAGGTCAGAAAGCAGCCGGGGAGTGCGGGCCTGGTCCGGAGCCGGAATCCAGTTCCTGCCTCCCGCAGGCTCGCCAGATCCTGGACCAGACCCCAGTGAAAGAGCTGGTGAGCCTCAAGTGGAAGAGATACGGGCGGCCGTACTTCTGCGTGCTGGGGGCCCTGTACCTGCTGTACATCATCTGCTTCACCATGTGCTGCGTCTACCGCCCCCTCAAGCCCAGGACCAACAACCACACTGGTCCCCGGGACAACACCCTCCTACAGCAGAAGCTCCTCCAGGTGAAGCCCGAGGAGCCGCAGAGCTTCGGGGCCGGCTCGGCTCCCTGCCCTTCCACAGGCCCGCACCGTGGTCCTGTTCTACGGCCCGTGTTTCTCCCCTCACCCAGCTCCCGAATACCCAGGCATGAACCCAACAAACAGTCACACGGAAACACACGTGGGCTCCAAGAGCAGAGCCTGGGCCGGCCAGACCTAACACAGATGCCCTATGCGCGGGACGCTGACGGGTGCCCACGGGCGGGGGGCAGGTGCGCGGACGGCCTGCAGCCTCTGACCATGTTTCCCCCTCAGGAGGCCTATGTGACCCCAGAGGATGACATTCGCCTGGTGGGGGAGCTGGTGACCGTCATTGGAGCTGTGATCATTCTGCTTGCAGAGGTGAGAGGGGGGCAGGGTTGGGGACGAGGCTGCCTGCCCCAGGGATCCCACCAGAGCCCCAGGCTACAAGTGCCTTTGTGTCTTCCTGGCCCTGCACAGATTCCAGACATCTTCAGGGTGGGGGTCACTCGCTTCTTCGGACAGACCATCCTCGGGGGGCCGTTTCACGTCCTCATGTGAGTCTCCTTTCTCTCCCCCCCAATCCTTTCCCTCAACTCCCTGGATTCCTGACCCCTGGACAATCCCTGGAGAAAACTAACTCGAGGTCCTTCTCCAGTGGCGTGTGTGGCCTCGTGTACTGAACGTGCGAAGGCCAAATCTGAGTGTGTGGGTGTTGCGTCCCCCAGTCACTCCTGCTCTTGCGTGCCCAGGATAATCCCCGTCTCCTCTCACATCCCCGTCTGCTCCCCACCCCCAGCATCACCTACGCCTGCATGGTGCTGGTGACCATGGTGATGCGGCTCACGAACACCAATGGGGAGGTGGTGCCCATGTCCTTCGCCCTGGTGTTGGGCTGGTGCAATGTCATGTACTTCGCCCGAGGATTCCAGATGTTGGGCCCTTTCACCATCATGATCCAGAAGGTCTGTGCCTCCCCCCAAGCTTTCTAGAGCAAGGTGCTAGAGCAGGGGCTGCTGCAGACATTTCTGTAAAGGGCCAGATGACAGATTCGCAGGCTTTGCAAGACCACATGTAGTCTCTACTGCATATTTTTTTTCCTTTCCTCCTCCTTCCTTTGGTTTCCTCAAGCCTTTAAAAATGTAAAAGCCACTCTTAGTTCTGTAAGGGCTGTACTCGAACAGGCCAAGTAGACTCGGTGTGCACCATAGTTTCTAACCCCGGGAGGGAGGAGCTGCTGGACTTGACGGGGTTTGACGCAGGAGAGGCTGCAAGGGGCAGCCGCTCAGGGGACCCCTGAAGAAGTATTTTCCTTCCCTCCTCCCTTTAGATGATCTTTGGTGACCTGATGCGGTTCTGCTGGCTGATGGCGGTGGTCATCCTGGGCTTTGCCTCCGGTAAATCACGGGTCTGGGAGGGGGCCCTGGTGGGGAGAGGTTGGAGGAGTCTGGGGAGTCCAGAATGGCTGTAGAGAAACCCGGGGGAAGGTGGGAGCGAGGGCCAAGACACAGGGCTGTAGGGTCTGAGGATGGAACGTCCCTCGCAGGTGAGACAAAACGGGGAGTGTTGCGGAGACGTGGCTCTGGGGATCGGGATAAGCCACACTGAAAATAAGGGAATATCAGAACCCAAAGTATGGAGCCACGGGGGGCGGGCCTGAATTGGGCAGCGAAGGGCTGGCCGTGGTCCAGCCATGTATATGGTTGCCATGGTAACTCTCCCCCCCTTGGGTGGAGCAGCCTTCTATATCATCTTCCAGACAGAGGACCCCGACGAGCTGGGCCACTTCTACGACTACCCCATGGCACTGTTCAGCACCTTCGAGCTGTTCCTCACCGTCATCGACGGGCCTGCCAACTACGACGTGGACCTGCCTTTCATGTACAGCATCACCTACGCTGCCTTCGCCATCATCGCCACCCTGCTCATGCTCAACCTCCTCATCGCCATGATGGGTGACACTCACTGGCGGGTGGCCCATGAGCGGGATGAGCTCTGGAGGGCCCAGGTGAGCCCCTGGCGGCTGGGTGGGTTCATGCCGGGTATTCCCTCCCAGCCAGGGCCCCGGCTGAGCTCACACAGAAACAGGATATTTTGACCCGACATATGTTGACATGGTCACTGCACGGTACACCGGGTAACGCGGGGTGTACAGAAGCACGGGATCGGCAATCCAACGGAGCAGGACTTGAATGCCTGGAAAGAATTCCTCCCAGTTTTCTCAAAAATGAAAACCTCAGGCTTTTCTAGGAGAGTCAACAAGAAAGCAACCGACAAGAAATAAAGCCAATGGTGGCTAAAAGTGCATTTAGTAAATTAGTCTGTAAAAAAAACGTGACCCAGAAAAATCGGACAGGTTAAAAAAAAAAATGCTACAAAAACTTCCCAGAGTAGCAGCAGTCATCCTCAGTCAGATCGTCACGATGGAGACAGAAGGCCGTTCGATGAATCAAATCGTTTGAAAATATACTTAGAAAATAATTTCTCTCAACAGAATTAAAAATGAAAACCCCCCAAATTGAATGGCACTTAACTGTGCTGTGTAGAAAACAGAGTTAAAAGGCCCTAAATTGGCTAAAGGGGATTTGCTCGGGAAAATATGTTTTCCATGCAAATGTATTGATATTAGATTTCTCAGGAGGATGTTAGCATTTATAAATGGCCTTTATGTCTGTGGGGTCAAAATATCCTGTGGCCCCGAGGATCCCGTTCTGTTTGCTTTGCCCTCCTTCCTGTCTCCTTGGAGCGAGGTCTCTCAACCTCCTGCAGGAACGGCGTGGATGTCAAGTCATGGAGCAAAGAATTGCAGGACTTGTGTCCCACTGACTGTCTCCCGCAGAAGAGGGTCAGCCAAGAGGACACCACCACCCTCGCGCTCGCTCAGGGTGTTGTTGGTCCCTTCTTGGAGACCCCGAGCCCCTGCGTTTCCGACCTATTGCTACCCTGTCCTTCCTCTGCCCCGCACCTTCTCCTCTCCCCATCCTTCCCTCCATCTGTACCCGACCCCTGACGGCCCCTCCTGTCCCCACGCGCAGGTGGTGGCCACCACGGTGATGCTGGAACGGAAGTTGCCTCGCTGCCTGTGGCCTCGCTCGGGGATCTGCGGGCGCGAGTACGGGCTGGGGGACCGCTGGTTCCTGCGGTGAGTGACCTTGCGCCCCTTTGTTCAGACAGCCTCCAGTTGGGGGGGGCGTGCCCAGTGACCTGTGTTGACCTGAAGTCCCCACACTGGATCCCCACTGCTAAGGGAGCCCCCCCCCTTGCCAGGTGCTTGGGGCTGGAACCCGGCCCTTCCCTGTGCCCACACCAGCTAGCTGCACAGGAGCAACAAGGCCAGTACCCGTGGGAGGGGGTGCGCATAGGACAGAGGCAGGGTCCCCAGGACCAGCCTGTCCACCCTCGGCTGCCTCTCACGTCCTCCTTCTGCACAGGGTGGAGGACAGACAGGATCTCAACCGGCAGCGCGCGCGGCGCTACGCACAGGCCTTCCACAGCCAGGGCGCCGACGACCTGGACAAAGCCTCAGAAAAAGGGCAGCTGGGCCACCCCTTGGGCCTCCACCTGGCCCTCCCGACCCCCTCAGTGTCCCGAAGTACCTCCCGCAGCAGCACCAACTGGGAGAGGCTCCGACAGGGCACCCTGCGGAGGGAGGTGCGGGGCCTGGCCAACAGGGCTCTGGAGGACTGCGAAGGCTGGGAGTACCAGATCTGAGCGCTCGCACTCCACTGGGCCATCGGGCCCCTGCAGCTGCTCTCGGCTCCCTGGGGCCATCGGGGCGCAGAACCAAGACACCCAGAGGTCCAATCTCCCTCCCGGGTCCGGGGGTGGGTGGGAAGCAGAATGAACACCCAGGCACGCCGGTGGCAATAACTGCCCCGGGATCCACTGCTGGGTTCCGCTGCTCCCCCAGCTCTGGGGCGATGGGAAACCACGGAGGGCAGTGGCCCTGGCCTCACCCCGAGCACGGGGCCGGGGGCCACCCAAGCACTCTGCACTGTCAGAGCAAAGCACTTTAAGGACAGGCTTGCCGTCTCTACCCCAGTGTTACGGTGGGAAGGGGAGACCCCTTCCCAGGGTGCTCCAGACAGCTGGGAGGGAGGCTTGCGGACACGAGTGAGGGGGCGCAGGTACCGCTTTGGGGGTGGGGTGAAGCCGGTGGAGTCTTGCCACCTTCTACCTTCCAATAAAGTCACTCCCTGCTCTGCGCCCCGTGCATTCGGCTGGGTAGTGTCGCCTCTGGCAGTGGCCCCACGCTCCTTCCGTGGCCTCCTTCCCAGCCCTTCCTTGCAGACTGAGGTCTCACTACACCTCCGATTTGCAAAGTTTCTTCTTTCCCTTTAATGCGGGGGAGGGCGGAGGAGGGCGGAGGACTAGGGAGTGAAGCGTCCAGAGGGTTGGGTGTTGTGTGGCAGGCGTGCCTCTCTCGCTGAGGCCAAGACAGAGATGGTCTCTGGCGTTCCAGGTGTTGCTCCTGGACCCGAGTGCCAGGGCGGGGACAAAGGCCTCCCGAGCTCACAGCCGCTGGCCCAGGCCTCAGACCTCCACTGAGCCCAGCTCCCTCAAGTGCTGCCGCAGGAGCTGGACGTTGTGCAACAGCTTCTTCTGGTGGCCAGCCAGCGTGATGCCCAGGGCGGGCAGGTCTCTGGTGGGGAAGGAGTGGGTCAGGTCTGGGCCAGCTCCTCGGAGATCCCAGGTGGGACCCCTTAGCCTGGGGCCCAGAGGGACCCCCACCCCGGCCCTCCCTGCTTACTCCGAGCTGAGCTGAGCCACATCACTGAAGGTACAGAGACCAAACTTGGAGAAGTTGTCTTGGTAGCACTCTAGTCCGATAGCCAAAAGCCAGGCCTGGGGTGAGTCCAGAGAAGGAAAGTCCAGGGCCACAGGGTTCAGGAGGGCCTGGGAAGGTCTAAGTGGGGGAAGGGGGGTGTCAAAATCTCCCCTTCGTCTTAGCCCCCTCTCCTCAGTTCACTTTCCGGTTTGCATCTACCCTCCCTGGTTGTCCCGGGCTCCAGCCCCAATCTCCAGACCTGTCCCCAGGGCCCCCGTCAGCCTGCAGAGTGTCTGGCTTTCGGATCATCTTGTCAAATGCCGCCACCAGCTGGTCAAAATGAGGCCTCTGGGTACGGTCCTTCTGCCAAGTGTCTAGCATGAGCAGATGTAGTCCAGGAGGACAGCCTGGAGGTGGGGGAAGCCGGAATTCCTGCTCTATTGCATTTAGCACCTGGGGGTTAGTAGAAGAACATGGTGATGGGAAGAGATTGGTGGTGGAAAGGAGGGTTCCTTAGGTCAGTGGGTGGGCTGGGATTGGGTGGAGCATGCGGTTGGAGGGGGGGGGAAGGAAGCCAGAGAATTTAGAATCTGAGCGGATTAGAGAACTAAACTAAGAAGCTGAGCATGGACGAGCCTGTGAGGCTGGTGGGTTGGGAGGATGGGGTGGGGAGCCAGCAATGTCTGCGTCAAGAGCTCACCTCCTGGTCACTCATGTCCCAGTAGGGCCGCTCTCCGTAACTCATCACTTCCCACATCACTATCCCAAAGCTCCAGACGTCGCTGGAAGTCGTATGTTTTCCGTGTGCAATGACCTCTGGGGCGGCCCAGCGAAGCATACAACCTGGGCCCTGGGGGCGGGGGGGGCAGGGTGAGAAGCAACGATAGCAATCACTGCGGCCGCGGTCACACGTGTCGAGCCGGGATGTCTGCCCAGGGTGCCCTCCTGGATGGCGCACAGGCGGGTTCCACTCCGTCAGATGCCACGACACGCCAGCGGCGGTGGGCATCCCGGCCCCCAGCTCCGCCTCCAGCGCCCTCTGGAAAAGCCTGAGCCTGCGGGGCTGTGCTCTCACCTGAGGACTGCGGCCGAGACGGGCCACTTTGCACACCAGGTGGCTGTTCACCAGCACGCTGTGGGCAGAGAGCGCGCGGTGCACGAAGGCGAAGCTGGACAGGTACTGCATGGCCGCGGCCACTCCCCGCTGCATGGCCACCAGCTGCAGGCTGCTGAACTGGCCCTCCCGCTGCTGAGGGGCCGGGGGCAGAGGTCAGCCAGCAGCAGCCGGGGAGGGGGGGACCCCCAGCTACCGCATGCAGACCTCAGCACGGAAGGGCAGGGGCGTGGGGAATTAGAAGATGGCCTGGGAGTGAAGGAGACCAGGGGAGGTGGCAGCAAAGACAGAGGGCCCTGTCCCCTGTCTCTGGGACGGCTGAACGGCAAAGCTCCCCGGACCCAAGGCCCCCCGCCCGCCCGCCCGCTGCCCCCAGGCCAGACCGACCCTGAGGAAGCTGTCCAGGGGGCCCAGCTCCATGAGCTCCGTCAGCACCATGAGGGGCCGGCTCTTGGTGACCACGCCCTCCAGCCGCAGGATGTTGGGGTGCTGGAACTGGCCCAGCACTGCAGCCTGGCCTAGAAAGGTCATCTGGAGGCTCTCGGCGCCTCCAGCCCACAGGGCCTGGATGGCCACAGCCTGCTCCCGCCGTCCCCGGGGCTGCAGGCGGCCCCTGCGGACTTCTCCAAAGGAGCCTGGGAGGACAGGTGGAGGTCAGGGGGTATTGAGGAAGGACGTGGGCTCTCGGTGTCCTGCCATGTTTAGGAGCGATCCTAAACGCGGGGCTCCGGTCCCTCCCGTGCCCTTCCTCTGCCCCTGCACACCTGCCCCAATGACCTCCTCGATCTTGATATATGCAGGATCCACCTCCCGGGTAAATTCTCGGATGGCCTGGCAGGGGTCCTCGTATGTGGAGGGATCGATGTAATACTTCACCCCAAGCCCTGTAGGCAAATGGGGTGCCTTATGCGTGGGTGGTACAAGGCCAGGCTGCCCATACACCCCAGCATGCCCGCCCACTTACAAAGGCAGGGCTGAGGAGTTCCTCTCGACCTCAGGGGAACCCAGCCTTGCCCGCTGTGCTCAGCCCCATCCGAGAGCACCCCCTTTCCCGATCCCGATCCCACACCTGGGCTGCTGTACTGCTGCAGTTGCTCTGTGTAGCCTGTCCCACGCCGCTTCCTGAGGACAAACCAGAGTCCTGGAGTGACATTCCCACTTTCCCCCTTTCGGCCCCCATGTGCACCACTCTCCAGCCAGGCATTTGTGGGGTGAGGGCTGCTGGATCCCTCCTTCCCGCCTCCCACCGGCCCAGGGGCAAGGGCCTGGTGATGGGAAGTGGGCTCTGGGGGGCCGGGGTTTCTGCAGTGGGCTTCGGGGCTGCCACGATGTGGGGTTGTGCTGCGGGGTGAGTGGAGTGGGGACACGGCTGGGAGGGGCTCACCTCTGGAAGACCACGGCCAGCACGGTAATGGCTGCCAGCAGGAGGAAGGCCAAGGCCCCCAAGATGGACCCAATAACCAAGGAGAGTCTCTCCGGAAGCTGGGTGGACAGCTCACCTGAGGAACCAGCCACCCAGGATCACACGTGGGCAAGGCTTCACAAGCCTACACCCCTCCATGTACCCACTCACACCCACTTACACCCCCCATGCACCCACTCACACCCACCTGCACCCCAATGCACCCATGCACACCCACCTACACCCCCCATGCACCCACTCATGCCCACCTACACCCCCATGCATCTACCCACACCCACCTACACCCCCTTATGCACCCAATCACCCCCACCTACACTCCCCCACCCCCCATGCACCTACTCACACCCACCTACACCCCCATGCACTCACTCATGCCCACCTACATCTCCCATGCACCCACTTGCACCCACCTATACCCCACATGCACCTACTCACACCCACCTACACCCCCCATGCACCCACTCACGCCCACCTACACCCCCATGCACCCACTCACACCCACCTACACCCCCATGCACCCACTCACGCCCACCTACACCCCCATGCACCCACTCACACTCACCTACACCCCCCATGCACCTAGTCACATCCACCTACACCCCCATGCACCAACTCATGCCCACCTACACCCCCCATGCACCCACTCACGCCCACCTACACCCCCCATACACCCACTCATGCCCACCTACATCCCTCATGGACCCACTCACGCCCACCTACACCCCCATGCACCCACTCACGCCCACCAGTACCCCCCATGCAGTACTCATACCCACCTACACCCCCCATGCACCCACTCATGCCCACCTACACCTCCCATGCACCCATTCACACCCACCTACACCCCCATACACCCACTCACGCCCACCTACACCCCCCATGCACCCACTCATGCCCACCTACACCTCCTATGCACCCACTCACACACACCTACACCCCCATGCACCTACTCACACCCACCTACACCCCCATGCACCCACTCACGCCCACCAGTACCCCCATACACGTACTCGCACCCACCTACACGCCCCATGCACCCAATCACACCCACCTACACCCCCCATGCACCTACTCACGCCCTACACCCCCCATGCACCCACTAATGCCCACCTACACCCCCCATGCACCCACTCACGCCCAACTACACCCCCATGCACGTACTCGCACCCACCTATACCCCCATGCACCCACTCACACTCACCTACCCCCATGCACCCACTCATGCCCACCTACACCCCCATGCACCCACTCATGCCCACCAGTACCCCCCATGCATGTACTCATACCCACCTACACCCACCATGCACCCACTTATGCCCACGTACACCTCCCATGCACCCAGTCGCATCCACCTATACCCCCATGCACCCACTCACGCCCTACACCCCCCATGCACCCACTAATGCCCACCTACACCCCCCATGCACCTACTCATGCCCACCTACACCCCCATGCACCCACTCACACCCACCTACACCCCCCATGCACCTACTCATGCCCACCTACCCCCCTATGCACCCACTCATGCCCACCTACACCCCATGCACCCACTCATGCCCACTTACACCCCCATGCACCTAGTCACACCCACCTACACCCCCATACACCCACTCACGCCGACCTACACCCCCATGCACCCACTCACACCCATCTACACCCCCAAGCACCCACTCACGCCCACCTACACCCCCCATGCACCCACTCACGCCCACCTACAACCCCCATGTGCCTAGTCACACCCACCTACACCCCCCATGTACCCACTCACACCCACAGACCCAGAGGCCAGCTGTTTTGCATGAGAGTATTCCCTACAGCCGTCTGCCCCACATGGCCTCTGGTCTGGAGGGTGCTAGATGAGGGTTCAAGGCCTGAGGGCCCCTGGGCCTCTCCTCATGAGCCCCCCCACCCCCGGTGCTGCCTCTGCCCCATCCAGGCCTCCTCTCACCTTGAGGCAGCGTCTGGAAATAGACCTTGCCCCCATAGGGGCCGTGGCCTGCCGCTGTGCGCGCCCGCACCTGGAAGCCATAGATGTGGCCAGGGCTCAGCTGTGTCACGGTGGCCGTGTTGGTCTCGCTGGTCAGGGTGAAGGAGTGGGATTCATCTTCTGCCTGGGGGTGACAGCCACTCACTCAGTCCTGTTGCTCAGTCCCAGCCACCGACCCCTGCTCCCACCCTCCAGCGTCTGGCACCTCTCTGTCCTGGCCCTGGCCCACCTCCCGTCTCCCCCACCAGCCCTGCTGGGCACCCCCACCCCCCCACCTGGTCGTAGTAGCGGAGCTGATAGTCCAGGATGTTCCCGTTGGTCTGGTCGGGCTGCGGCCAGGACACCGTGATGCTGTTGGATGCCCGGCTCACCTGGTGCAACGCAGGGACTGCGGAGGGAACTGGGGTGGGGGAGGTTAGTGCGAGGGTTCCCAGGGGCCTTGTGGGTGGCCGGAGGAGGGGAGGGCTCCCAAGGAGGCAGAGCAAAAGGCTCACCTGCGTGGCTGGTGCTGACATTGATGGCAGCAGCCTGGGGAGGGTCGGGGCTGAGCTCTGACACCCCATTCACAGCCTGCACCTCCAAGATGTAGGGCACATGTGCCCGGAGCCCCCCAACCAACACTCGGCTCTCCGTCAGGCCCCTCTGGCGGGGGTCGAAGTGCACCTCGTCCCTGCAGCGGCGACAAGCGCCCCCGCTGCCCGGGGCCGGCTCCTGGTGGCCTCCACACTCCTTGCACACCACGTTGAAGAGCAGGTCCCCTCGCCCCCCCAGCTCCTGAGGCAGGCGCCAGTGCAGCATGAGCACTGAGCCCTGCACTTCGAACCAAAGCTCCCGGGGAGCCGATGGAGGTCCTGGGGAGGCCGGTGGGGACAGTGGGTCAGGCCAGGAGACGCAGGAGTGGTGGGGTGATGGGGGGAGGCGGGAGGCAGGCCAGCGTGGATGGGGTCCGGTGAGAAGGAGGTGAGTGGAGGGAGAAAATGAAAAGGAGAAAAGTCACTGCGAATGCAAACCAGCCCCACTGTAGTGCCCTCTGGCTCCCCTTCTCTGCCCAACCCTTGTCCTGTTTCCACCCCTGGGGCTGGTGGGGGACTCACCAGTGCACGGGGCCTCTGGGGGGTCTGAACTGGCCCTGTAGAAGCCCTCCAGGCAAGGGCAGATGGGGGCTGCAGGATCGGGGGCGTGGCTGCGGGCAGGGCACGGTAAGCAGGGGGTGTTCCCAGCCACGGCCTTGTAGGACCCCTCAGGGCAGGCTGGGGGTAGAATGGGGCAGAGACATTAGGCTCACCCCACCCTCCACCTCCTGAGCCCCACCACAGCCATCCCACAGACATGCCTCCAGCCTTCCATTCTCCAGGGCAATTTCTTCTGTCCCCCTGAGACCTATCGGCCACCCCCACGCCTACCCCTCCCCTTCCCTCTTTGCCTCTCTCAGGCAGAGATTACTTCCATGGCCCGCATTTCCACTGATGGAAAAAGTGAGGTGCAGTGGGGGCTATGAGCAGGCCAAGCACCCCTAGAGGTGTCTGGCTTGATTTTGTGACCTCCCTGTGCAGAGGCCTTCCTCAGCCTCCGCCCTGCAAGCCGAAGGATTCCCCTTAGCTGGTCTCCACCGCCTTCTCCTACCCGCATCCTGGTCACCTGGCCTGGTGATGACCCCTTCCTAACTAGACGGCAAATGGGGACAAAGGACCCATGGCAAGATAACCTAGGAGTTTAACTCCCTTTGACCTCTATCACTTCTCGGGCCTGCAGCCCTTGGATGCTCAGCAATGGCTGTGGAAGTCTCCAGAAGGCTATAGAAATTGGAGATGAGCACATGACACCAAACGTTTATGCTTTAAAAAGTAAATCTGGAGATAACAAGGGTCCTTTCCTAAATAGCTTATTCCTGACCTTCTGGGGGGACAAAAGGAGTCTGGAGCATTCAGGAGAGGCGTGCCCAGGTTGGGGGCCAGGTGGGCAGGTCTGGAGCGGAGCCTCACCTTGGCAGGCCTTGTCTCCGCGGGCCGGCTGGTGGCCCGGCTGGCAGCGGCAGCCCCCGACGGCTACCATCCACTTGCCTTCCCCGTTGCAGTGCAGCCTGGGGGGGCTCCCCCCTGCCTGGCCCCCGCCTCCATCCTCCTCCGGCTCCGCGTGGGCCACACAGGTGCCCACGGCCGCCACCAGGGAAGCGCCCCCGGCCCCGCTGGCCTGCGTCTCAGGGAAGGAGGCGAAGGCGCGGAGCACGGAGGGGCAGGTGTAGGAGAAGAGCTTGACGGCCACGAGGGCCAGGCAGGCCCCGGTGTCCTGGAAGGCCACGTAGAAGCCGCGCTGCGTGAGCGGCCCGAAGCTCCTCTCCTTGACGTTGAGCTGCAGCCCGGCCCGCTGCCCGGCGCCCCGGGGCCCCACCGCCCAGGCCGAGGAGCCGGGGAAGCTCTCGTCGGCCGCGATGGTGTCCACCTTGGTCCAGCGCTTGAGGTGCCAGGCGGGGACGCTGTCGGGGCCGTCGGGCTCCTCCGCCTGGCGGTAGTAAAGGGTGAAGGTCTCCCGGCAGGTGCCCCCGGCCGCGCCCAGACTGGCACAGGCGCGCACGGAGAAGTGCAGGCGGATGTGGGCTCTCTGCGCCCCGCGCCGCTCCACGAAGTGTGTCTGCAGCCAGTTGTCCTGCCCGGTGCCCGCGGGGGCCCCTGCCACGTGGCATGCCTCGAAGGTCCGGGTCAGGCGGCGCTGGTCGTCCAGGACGCTCACTTCATCCCACTGCAGGGAGGCGGGGTAAGGAGAGGGCGAGGTCCGGGCCTCTGGGGGGGCAGGAGCCTTATTCCGCTAGTCTCCACCCAGGGCTTCCTTCCCCAGGGCGCCCCCAACCCAGGAAGCAGGGTGGGGAGGAGCACGGGGAGGGGGATGAAAGAGTGACACTCACCCCACCTGGGGGGTAGGTGAGCCAGCCAATCTCAGATGTCTCTCCAGTGGTGTCCAGCAGGACCTCTGCCCGGAGACAAGAAGGGGCGCTCAGCGGCCAAGCCCCCCGCTAGCACTGCTCATCGTCACCCCATCCCTTGGGGAAACCAGAAAGATACCTCCCTTGTCCTTTTCATTCACCAGCAGGGGCACAGCTGTCTGTCAGGAGCCTTTCTCTGGAAGCTTCCCCATTCCTTTCCCCTGCTTGATGTCTTCAGGCTTCTCAGCCTTTTCGGAACCTTTCCCATCCCCACCTGTGCTGGCAGGTGGGGGTTCTCCAGTCTCCCCTTCCCTCTTACCTTCCAGAGCCAGAACTGAGGACACCAGCGCCAGGACCCAGAGACTGCACAGCATGCCCGCCGCTCTGCTCCCTGCCCGGGCAGCCCCCTCAGCAGCCATGGGGCATCTTCGGGGCTCCCACCATTGCCCTGGCCACCACCCTGCTCGCAGGCAGGGCTGCCGCTTTGTAAGCCTGGGGTCTGCAGCCAAGCTGGCTTCCTAGGGAGGCACACAGGACCAGAAGAGGCAGGTGGCAGGTAAGTACATTGCTACGTGGATGGCCCAGACTCCCAAACCTGACTCTCTGTCTCGTCCTATGGCTCTCAAACCACCCCAGCACCAACTACAGAGTAAGGGCCTGTCGGAAGCAGACTCTCTCCTGACCTGTGCCAAGTCCACCACCTTAGAGGGCCATGTAGTAGGTGAGTCTGTTCCTACATCCTGCAGGTGACCCATCTCTGGGCATCCCTTACAGCCCTCCCTCTTAGAGCATAGGATATAGTTCTAGGCCAATCTTACCCTTTTCTTCTGGAAGGAGCTATTTCAGTTCTTTCTTTTCATTAACTCTCCCGTCCTCTTCCTCCTTGAGCCACCCTGTATCGGAAGTCAGAAGATTCTTCTCATTAAAACAAGCAGAGTAGAAGCTACGCCTTCCCTTGGGACACACGATTCCCTCTCCCCAGCACCTCCTCCCTCACATCAGATCTGGACACTGAGAGGAGCCACAGACGAGAGCTGTGGGGTGTGATGGAAGGGAAGATAGGAAAACAGGAGCAAGAGGGACCTAGGTGTAGGTCCCTGCCACCCCATCTGATGAGTAAGCCAGCATAGAGTAGAGCCGCCTGGGTCTGGCATAACTACATTTTGTGAACAATGGTCCTCCCTCCACAAGGGCACATTTCTTCTACAGCTTACAGAAAGATAAAAGTGTGCCTTCTATCTGTATCTGGAAAAAACGCTCCTGGTTTGCTCACAACTAGAGGACAGCAGCAGTGGCAGGCCACCTTGTCCTATGGGATTAATAATGCACCGGGTTCAAGAAGGTATGTGGGATAGGCTCTCTATATCCACGGTGCTTACGAGTTCAAACTGGTGTGTCTTGTGGGAAGGACAGGTGGTGATGTCTACCTAGCAGCTGCCCTTCCGAGAGCTTGCCCTTCAGGTGCTGCATCCTTGGATCTGTTTGCCTGGATGTTCAAACGAGGATGGGTGTGGCCGAAGTGTTTGTAAGGGAAAAGACTGTAAAGTAGCCGTCCATCAATAGGAAGATATCCAATAAGCATGGTACAACCTTACGAAAGGGCAAGGGCAGGTGTTTTTTTGCACTGATTATGAACATACTTTCCAAGGGAAAGCAGTCCGTGCAGAACAGTGTAAAGTATGATCCCCACTGGTTAAGGTAAGAAGGCCATCCATATACAAGCACCCGCCTCCTCCAGCTCACAAGAGCATGACTGGGGGATAGGGGGCACAGTGAGGACCCAAATGGGTTCAGGCCTTCCTCTGTTCATTGGTCTAGAGGTTAGTGGTGACCCATCTGTCCCCTTGGGACTGAGTCTCAAAAGTCCGTGAGTTGCATGAACAAGAGCAAGTCCATTCCATTTATTTCTGTTGAGGAGAAAATAAGAGGCAGGTTGTTCAAAGACATGATGCTGAGAGGGAGAACAAAGACAGGAGTTGAGAAATGGAGCCTATTTCCTCCATGACAGGTGCGGCCAGGCGACCCACAGCCATCCTGAAAGTTGCATGTTTCACGATGCAGTCCAAGCCAAACCATTAAACCATTTAACTTCGATAAATCAGAAAATCCTAATTTGGTTCCTGCTAATCTAATTTTTCCCAGTAACACTGGCTCTGGTGCAAGCCAAAGCCTTCGGTGTCCCTCCGCATGGTCATCACAAAAAGGCGCTGCTTTTAGAGCTGGGTGGGCTGATCACATGATGGGCACTCGCCCACCAGCCACTGCAGTTCACCTTCCGTGCCCCTAGAACCCTGCTCGCGAGGTGGAGTTTAACTTAGAGCATGTGGAGGCAAGCAAGAAGCATTTCCGGATCACCAGGTTGTATACCTTAAACCTACACTATCTTATATCTTATACATCAGTTGTGCCTCAATAAAGCCAGAAAAAAGGGAAGCATTTCCCTATGGCAAATTATTCCTAAGAAACAGAGGTTCTTTGCAAATACACTCCCGAATGATGCTAGCATCATTCACAGATGAAATGTTTCAAAGAAGAACAAGGAGACTGTGAAGTAAAAAAAAAAAAACACGGCCCCATCACCAATGCTGTTTAATAAATATCCTGAGGTAACGTATGCTGTAGGCACATCCTCCAAACGCTCAGTGGCTTAATTTGGAGACACACTTGACACACCAGGGCAGACCAGACTGTCCAGAGCCAAAGGGTCTTTAGGAATGCTGTTATCAAGAACTGAAAATGCCAGCAAAATGTCTTTAAACAATAAAAGCTATTATAGCATTTGCTCAGCAGATACTCTCTAAAATAGCCTCTTTCAGTCAGAAGATGGATGGATCCTGGATTCTGTACAAAAAGAAAACTGTAAGCACTGTGTCTTCCTAAACTTATAACAAGACAAATAATCATGGAGAAGGCGTAATAAACACTTTGGATGCATCTCAATGAATTATTATTTTTTTTGAGAGAGAGAGAGACAGCAAAACAAGAGGGAAGAGATGTACTGCAGATCCTATCAGCTGTGCACTATGGAACATTCTAGAGGATGAGGAATGGCAAAGTATTTGCTTTGATGACCCACAACACAAGCAACACAGTCGCTTGTGGCTGCAGCAGGGCGTGTATGCATAGCCTCAGCATGCATCTTAATGACAACATGAAGCTGGCCTCTCTCCAGAGGATCCAGAAAAGAGCAAAAGCAATTAGGGAACATGTTAAAGCCACTCAGCAACTGTCCTCAAGAGGCATCAGAAAGAAAAGAATTAAATGGAGACATGGTGTGTGGACTGCCGCTCTCATAATCGTTCAAAATTTTTTACCAAGAACAAAGATGTTCATTAAAAAAAAAATGGTGGAGGATTCTCAAGTGCCCAGAAGTGCTCCTTGCTGTTTGAAGGGACCTCTTTTAGATTTGAATCCAGAAAACTGAAGGTTATAAACAAGTTTCTTCAGGAACAACAACAACAACAATAAAAAAAAAAAAAACCCAAAAACTGTGGTCGAGTGAGACTGGGAAGCGAGGTCAATCCCTGCTTATCAAACAAAACATAAATGCAAATCTTTTATTTTTTAATATATAAAAAGAACCTGGGTGTACCTCTACGGCAGGAATAAAAACAAGGAAGGACGAAACTTTAAGATACGGATGAAACTGCTGTCAGCTAATTCCTACCGCTGCAGATTCTTTTGAAACAAGTTTCAAAGGCAGAAATATAAGTGACAAGAACACGCAGCTCCATCCACATGCCTGGAATACTGAACAAGGGGACTTAGAACTTGGTTTTCAAAGGTGCCTTCAGTGGTTGAGGCCTAGGACATCTGCGTGCGCTTAGTCTAGGGGCGCATCCTGGAAGCTGCTGAGTGCGTCCCTTCTGCAACACAGAGGGGGGCAGGCCTGCTTCGGATCCCCCTCTACTCTCCAGCTCCTGAAAGGCATCGGTCAGTGCTTAGAAATCCTCTACCCCGTGAAAGAGCAGAAGACTTCTCTCAATCAGGAAAACATTCAAGTCTCAGATGTGTACATGGTTTTAAAAATATAACACACCAGAAGCAGCAGCAACGTGGATGGAAAATGGTAGCTCAGAAAATAAGACTCATTTCACAAAATTTCAGATGACAAAAATTGCATTCTATGACTTCACATTTTTTTTTTTCTCAGCTTCTTCTCTACATATATCACTTTACATCTTTTTGCTCCAGTAGAGACACTGCATCCGCAAGCCTGCTACATTTCTTTGGTTTATAAAAATATGACAGTCCGTAGGCATCAAAATTGTGTTTTGTTTCCAGAAACTGGCAAAGATTAAAGATGTGTAGACTCTTAGCTTATAAATTGTAGCTTCTGAGTTCTGTTATCTATAAAAATGAAAGATTTAAAAATAAATTAAATGAGTAGATCTGTAGGAATTTCAAAAATTAACTATCCTCAAATTGAAATGTTAAATGTGATAATTTTATCAACAGAGATGGTTAAAAATAGTTTATGCACCTCAGTCCACAAAATGAGTTTTTTTAAAAAATTAAGTAATATAAGCCAAATAAACTTGGAAGAAAGGATGGCAGAAAATGTACCGGACATTAAAATTGGTTACTGCAGGAGGGAGAAATGAAGGATGGTGGGGGGGGGGGGGTATTAATTTTGTCTTATGTATATTTGAACGGGTTTTCGTGTTACAATGAGCATATCTTTTTTTTCCAATTAAAACAAAATCTCATAATTATCATCTAAACAAAAAAGAAGGAAAAGATTTTTAAAACCTAGACTAGCATAGCATATGTTTACATTTTATCGTCCCCTCCCATTTCTCTCTAGGTTTCAAAACAATGTAGAAATTTCCACGTATAAGGAGAAAGCAGAGATAAAGAGGCAGTAGGAGTTGGGAATGAATGAGCAAAATAACTTTTATCTCTGGATTTTCCTTAGGCTGCTCTCCAAAGAAGTTCAAATTGCCCCCACTGATAATATCAGGCTTCTCTTGCTCTGTGTTAAGTGAAGGACTGTGGCTTTAAAGGGACCAGGGCTGTACACCGGGGACACATGACAAGGGCCTCGCTGCAAAGTGAGCCCAGGCAGGGACAGTCAGAGAGGCGAAGCAGGCTGCAGGGCCCGAGGGGGGACACGGGGGGGGGGGGGGCAAGGAAGGTCCCAAGGGCAAAGGGGCCAGTGGTTAATGTGCGGTGTGGCTGCTGAGCTGGTCCTCACACCTGTTAGCCACAGGGTCAGCGTGGGAGGGGTCAGCACCATAGGTCCTGTCCTCTGTCCTGTTCTGCAGCTGTTAAACGCCCAGGAAATTCCAGTATAATCCTTGCTCAGTTTAATGCTGCTACCCTTTAATCTCCACCTTGGATATGGTCTCAGTCTCAGAGCTCCATCCGCCTGCCTTGAAAGGGATCCCATCAGCCCTTACAGAGGCATCCAGAGCAGACAGTGAGGAGGTGGCTGCCCTCCCGTGCTTCTAGCCCCTGCTGCCCTGGTTCGAGAAGCCAATTTGTGGATTACCTAGCAGAGGAGAGTCCTGTGTCCCCCGAGGCCTCCAGCCTCCAAGAATGTCCCCCAGAGCACGCAGATGCAGATGAATGTGCCTCCCACTCCCAGGCTGTGGAGCTGGGGGAGGCTTTTAAGATGCAGGCAGTGTCTGGGAGTGGCAGACAGCCACTTAGAATGAGCCACTCTGGCTGTGCACTGACCGGGGACATGCGTGGCTTTGGAAAAGGGCACAAGGGAGGGTGTTGGGACAGTCAGTACGTGTCTGTGAGAGATGAGCAAATGGAAGACCGCAGAAGCCCCCAGGAGCCGTGAACAGTGCCTGCAGGAGCAGGTGTGAGAGTGTGTAAGGAAGTGTGTGTGAGGTGAGATGGATATGGAGCAGCACACATGCTGGGAGAGATGTGTGTGTGTGTGTGTGTGTGAGAGAGAGAGAGAGAGAGAGAGAGAGAGAGAGAGAGAGAGCATGTACATCAGAGCAGAGCCAGAGTGCTCCCCATACTGGAGACAGATGCCCATGAGCCCTTCTCACCCTGGGTCTGTCCCTGCCCTACCCTGAGTCAGCCCCAGGCATTGCTGCTGTAGAAACATCTGGGCTGGGAGAGGGAGCTGACCAGGGGAGCAGAGAAAGAGGAACCTGAGGCTCCCTGCCCCCCAAACCCCCCCATCCCCCTTCCCCCTAGTGGGCAGGCCAGTAGGGGGACACAGGACTCAGGGCCCAGCTCAGGAAATGGTGATGAGCTGGGAAAGCAGCTGGTCCCGAGGAGGAATGTTCTTGCCCTTTCCATGCTCAGACCACTGCTGCCTGTTGCTCCTAGGCACTCTGGTGACACAGTGGTCACTGCACCCTGAGTGAACCAACAGACTCCAAACGAGTCCTCCTCCCTTGGCCACTAGGTAGGTACACAGAAGCCCCTGCCCTAATCTCCCCGCAAGGAGAAAGGTCCACTGCCCTGCGAGAACCAAATGTCCCCTCTGCTAGCACCCTCCACGAGCGACGACTCTCAATCCTGCAATGCCCAGTACCTGGACGTTCCCCTGCATCGCCACCGACGCCAGAGCTCCTTCCCAGCCAACCAGCGTCTCCCCTTCTAGAACCTGAGTCAAGTTCTCCTGGCGGGGCGGAGGGCCTGGCCCTGGTTAACTTATTGGGAACAGGCCCAGCCGCTTCTCTCCATGGGCACTGCCAGGGACATTACAACATCGGCTATGCTGGCCCCGAGCCAGCTCCCCCAGGGATGGGAGGAGGGAGGATGCCAGACAGCCAAGATTGGTGGATGGGGGTGTAGGGCAGGTAGGGCCAAGCACCCAGATGTAAAGAGCAGGCGGGTGGAGCTGGGGCAGCAGCGCAGCCGACTTTGGTTGCAACTTGGGGGTTACGGCCGGGGAGCATGAACCAAGCCTTCTCTCCACTCCAAGGCTTGTGCGTGATAATGGGGGTTGGGGTGCGGGGGGGGGGCGCGGTGTGGGATCAACCTCCTTGCTCCTCCCAGCTCCGCGGGGATTGGAGAGATGCCACCGGAGTCATTAGGGTGGGCGATCCTCCTCGGAGCGCGGGGAGTCCGGCCTTGGCGAGGGACCCCGACATCGGGACCCCCGAGCCGAGCGCGCGCGGCGGGCGGAGACGCGGTGGGGGTCGCCGCGGCCGGGGTAACGGGGGTCGGGGCGCCGGGCACGAGCCAGGCACCCGCCAGGACCCACCGCCCCGGGAGGCCCCCGGGCATCCGCAGAGGCCCAGTCCGGGGCCCCCCTACTTTTGCGAGCCTTGGTGTCCGTCCCCGGGCGCGCCGCCCACGGCCCCCCGCCCCCGCCCCCGGCACCCCGGGCTCACCTTCCGCCGCCGCAGGCTCCGCGGGTCTGCGCCCCCCAGGCCCCGCGCCGCCCGCGTCTCCTCCCGCTGCGGGGACCCCGCTCCCCGCTCCCCGCTCCCCGCCGCCCGGTGCGCCGCCGCCGCGCGTCTCCGGGGCTCGGGGCCGGCCGGGGGCGGGGATGCTCTGCTCTGGAGGCGGGGCGCCCGGGGATGGCGCGGGGCCCGCCGCCCGCAGCTCGGCTCCGGCGCGGGCAGGGGCGAGCGAGCCCGGCCCGCCCCTCCGCGCCCCTCCCAGCCCGGCCCCTGCGCCCCCCGCCTCCCCCTTCCGGGGAGCCGAGCCCGCCCTCCCGGCCTGGGCGGCGCTGCGCGGCGCGGGGCTCGCCCTCGGGGGCCGCGGAGGACGCGCTGCCGGGCTGCGGGGCGGCGGGTTCGAGCCCCGGGCGGCGCGCGGGCTGCGGTCCCAGCAGCGAGGCGCCCGGGGCGGGCGGGGCGGGCGGGGCGGCCAGCTCGGGCCCAGCACCCGCGCCCTCTCCCCACCCCTGCTTCTCTGCTTCAACTCTGGGAACTAAACCCACTGTGTCAGCTCCTGCTCAGGTTTGCACTGAGGTGGGCGTGAGCTGGGAAGAAGAGAAAGAAGGAAAAGAAGGGGGTGGAGGGAAAGACAAACTGAGAAATCTCGGAGGGTCCGGGGGTGGGGTGGGGAAGAGGAAGCGGCTGGGACTGTGTGTGTGTGGGGGGGGCATCTGGGTTATGAAAGTGGCCCTGGTGTAGCCCTACACTCGTCCGCCTCCCGGTGGGTGCCCCCGGATCTGGTCAACGTGGGGGCTTGGGCTCGCACCCTCCGCAAAGGGCCGGGAAGCCTGGGGCTCAACGGGGAAGGCCAGATGCGGGGCGCCTGCCTGGCTGTGCACTGCCCGGGCAAGTCGTGCACCTCCGGGCGCCTCCTCCCCCTGCCCCGCTCCCCGGGATGAGGGAGGGGGCACCTGAGGCCCTGGGAAGTGCTCAGCAGGTGCCTGGAGGGCTTGAGGAGCCGAGGGGCGCCGCCGGGACAAAGGTTTCCGCCCGCCCCTAACCTCTCCTCCCTCCGAGGACGGGATCTGGGGTCTATTGTTCGGGTCCTGCGGCGCTGGGCTGGGGCCTTCCCACGAAGTGCTGCTACCACCTGCTGGTTCTTTCCAGGAGCACAGGCCGCTGCTGGAGCTCCCTCCGGCCTCCCCCCCCTTCCCCCCCCCCCCCCCCATACCTCCCGGCTGCATCTTACTCTCCCACTTACTTCGTTTGTCCAAGGCGAGGTAAAGCACTCCCTGCAAACGGGCTGATCAAAACTGGTACTTAAGGAGCACTCAGAAACCAAGGAAAATTGTGAAAGAGATCCGTGAGCCAACAAGCACAATAAGCAAAACAATGCAACTCATTAGGAGGCACCTGGGAGAAACAAACAGGCTTTAATGAATTGGCTGAATGAGTGATGGAAACCGGCGGCTGAGCTGGTCCCCGCTTGGCAGAGGGATTGTTCACTCTGGAGATCTGCAGTCAACTAATAAGCCTAATGATGTTCAATGATTCCGCATTTGGGCACCTTTAATAAATCCAGTAGCACTGGGGAGTCTAGCTGTATCTTTGTTTCTTCCCCTTGCCCTGAAATTCACTGATGGAGAGCTGCCTTCCTCCTTTCATTTCCAAACCAGTTCTCTCCGAGGCCTTGAAACAGTTCTGCGAAGAAACCTGAATTTACATTGTCTGCGATATTATATAACTCATCCTAGTTACAGTAACAACAGGACTGCCAGAAAGCTTTGGGTAAATTGCAAACCTTTTTTTTTTTTTTTAAAGCATCTGATGAAATTATGTTTAAAAAGTATCAGCAAAACAAAAACAGCAGTTACTTTATAAACCCCAGAAATTTCGGTGGTAATTTGCAATGCATCATCTATTGACATTATAGTAAAAGTATTTATTCCTTTTCCCTTGTCTGATAGAGCTCATTGTTTACACTGCCCGTAAAGTACCTATAATATGAAATTAAGTTCTTGTTGTTCCAGGCTTATGTAATGAGTATTTTTCTTTTGTTGATAACATTGGAGAGGCATCCAGTCTTCAAAGAAAGCTCCATTGTACTCAGGAAGCAAAGAGGTTTAAATATGTGATTACAATTGGCCCCGTATCATCATCTCCTATGTGTTAAACCAAGTTTTAAAGGTAGGTGGGTAGCACAGAATGCATTGTTAAGTTATGCTGCCATCTGCAGCTATTAAAAAGCAAAGTAATGAATCCCTTTTTAAAGCTGAACATAAATCTTTGCTATAATTTGTTCAGAGCCTGGCACGCATGGGGTACTTAGAAGTGTTTTAGAATAAGTGAATAAAAAATAATAGTATTTAAACTTGTTCTGTGCTGAGGGGCAGGACCTAATAAAGTCTGTGGCTCACAGAATTCATTATCCTGAGACACAACCATCGATAATGTGAATTTGGAGCCAAAAGAAGCTCCAGAGAGCACAACGCCAGGTGGCTTGGGATGGGCCTTTGATTCTGCCTCTTTGCCTTGTCTGTTTTTGCTCCTTCTCAGGCTTTTCCATTTCCGCATCTTTTAAATCCCCAAGGATGCTCAATTTCTTCCTTCTTCCTTATTTCCCTGTAGAACGACTAATGCAAGCCGATGTTATTATAAACAAAGAGCTTTATAAGTAATTTCCATGATTAGCATTCTAGTAAAAATCAGTAAAGGAATTTGCAAAACCCCCAGATCTCTTATCCCGAGACATTAGTTTTGGCTCCATATACACAACCTCCCAGGGACCCAGGCACCTCCGCGTACTGTCTCGAGGTCCTGTGGCCTCTAAGTACGGTTTTATTTCCCAAAAGCTGGTGTCTGATCTCCAAATATTTTGCCCAATAAAAATGTCAAGTGCCCATTTATCCAATTCAAACTCCCCCCCCCCCCCCCCCCCCCCGTCCAGAAACTTCTAGTGCATTCTAGGGTTTTCCTACAGGACAGGTTTGTTTGAAGGACAAACCTAGTCTGCAAGTCATTTTTATTTTATTTTTATTTTTTATTTTTTTGTTTTTTTAAAGATTTATTTATTTATTTATTTATTTATTTATTTATTTATTTATTAATGAGAGGCAGAGACACAGGCAGAAGGAGAAGCAGGCTCCATGCAGGAGCCTGATGTGGGACTCGATCCAGGGGCTCCAGGATCACACCCTGGGCTGAAGGTGGTGCTAAACCGCTGAGCCACCCGGGCTGCCCTGCAAGTGATTTTTAGACCAATGGTGATTGATATCCTGGATGCTCACTGAAAGTGAGTGATCCTTAAAGTTCCCCGATGCGAGCCTTACACTTTTGAGTGTAACCTTAACCATAACCTTAACCAACCTTAACCAAGCAGTAATCAAAAGGCATTCAGAAGCATTAGTGCACAGAAAGAAAAAGGAGGGCTCTTGTCTCATAACAGAATGTTTTCTCACTTAGAGATTGGCTTCAGCTGCTTGAGACAGGAGCAGAGTTGTACAGAACAAATGCAAAAAGTTGGACAGCCATGGTTTAAACAAATCGAGTGATCCAGGAATGCTATGCAAGTCCCCAGGTCAACAAGACTTAGGTTCTTCTAATTCCGTCTTCCAGGACGCCTGGTTCTCCGGTTCTCTACATGTGAGCAGAGCTCCAGCTGTAATGCCTGTTAGCTTCAGCTCAGAAAAAGAAGATGGACACAAAACCAAGAGCAGAGCTTTGGCTGAGCTAGCACCCTTTAAAGGACCTTTCTGGAATACCCACCCCCCTGCCCTCTCCTTGTATTGATTGGCCAGGACCCTGCTGCTTGACCACCCCTGCCTGAAAGGGACAGGGAAATGCATGCTGCACCAAATAAAATTCAAGTTCTGTTTGTGAGAGAGGAGACAGAATATTGGACAGGCGGCCAGCAGGCTCTGTCACAAATGAGCAAAGATGATCACAGTTATGTGTATCTTTGCCTGCAATCTAGAAAAACAGCAGCTTTTTGTAGGGCATCTTTGCTGGTTATTTTTCTCCTGGACCATCATATTTAATGCATCTTTTTAATGCTCGAAGGTGATTCCTAGGAAGTTTCTGTAGTGAATGGAAATGCTAAGAGCTTCCCATCACTAAAATAACTATGACATCATCTCAAAAGAAAAATAACAAATCCCCCGCAATTACTCTTATAAACACTCAGAGTTGGAAATATTCTACATTTTTTTTTTTAACATTCTACATTTTAATGGGAACCGGGGCAGTCCCCATGGGCAGGACAGGGTTGATAAGCGCTGCATGCCACTTCCTTTGTTTGCTGTATCTTCCTTCTTCACATCCAGACAGGAGATGTGATGATCCACAACATGGAGCAGATGATGCCCTTGTCTGCTTTTCTCACCACATGCAGTCTCGTCCTCTCACTCTGGTCCTGGATAGTGTTCTCTAAAAACACCTGCATCCCCCTAAATGGGAAAGGTGATCTGTGTGACTGCAAGATTTGCCTCCAGCCCTAGATGTGGCTGGAACATCTTCTGGTTGTTGGGCTGTGCGGGCGTTCCCTGTCTTAGATGGTAGTTCTCTATATATTTATACAGGATTCTGGAATCTCTCACATCGGACCTTGAAGCACCAACAAAGGAACAAGTCAATATCAAGAATGAGTAAACAACACCCCCAACAAAACTTGAGCCTTTTAAGAAATCTGAGGAAAAGTAGAAAAGGAGTAATGGTGTAAGAGTTTAAAGAACATGTTTTCACCTTATATTCTTGCTGAGTTAAAAGCAGACTCAAAAAACTATTTTAAAAGGTTGGAATAAAAAAGGAGTGGGAAAAAAAAAAGAGAAAAGCACAATAGCCAAAATAAAATCTTAGTCATGCAGAAAGAAAAAAATGACAAAACTCTGAACAAACCATGTTACATTACATGAACCTGGAAGGCTCAAGAAATGAGACATCAGTTGATTAGTTTTTAAATAACAGAGAAGGTAAAAGGTTTGTAAAATACAGTTGGGAATTCTAACCTTAAAATAACAATAATTCCAGAATGGGAGAGATCAAATACACAAAAAGGAAAAAAAAAAAAGAAAAAAATTAACAAAATTTATTTTAGCATCTGGCACATATTAAGAACTTAACAAGTATTTATTAAATAGTTGAATTAAGTAAAAAAAAATAATGAGACTGAAAATGTAGAGATTTTGCCATTTTTATGCAAAACTGAAAAGCAAAAATCAATGCCAACAAACATTCTGGGGAAAGTTTTCCAGTGAATACCTTATGTTTATCCACACACACACACAGTATTTATATTTAACAATAGTGAAAATCAAGATGCCTTCCTGTTTCTTCTCTGGAGCATTGATTAATGAGAAGGTAGTCAATAATACCTTCAGAGGTTTTAGAAGGAAAGTATAACACTATTGGTCCATTTCTCAAAAGCCATTCTCAGCTCTTCTTAGCTCCCCACAGGATTGAGGTGAGGGGCTAAATATCTGCCCTCCCGGCCTTTCTTAGTTAGGGGTGGATACCAAGCCTGACCCTGGTTCTTGAGAAGAAAACAGAATTCTGCTGACAGCACTTCTGAGAAAGCCTTTGGATTTCTATAAAGAGCTGGAGATTTGACCGATGTGGCTCTTTTGCCTCCGCCTCACTTTGAAACCCTCCCTTGGACATTGTATAGGGATATTGATGCCATAAAAAACTTAGTGGCTGAAAACAACACAAATATTACCTTACAGTTCTGGAGTTGGGTCAGAAGTTCAAAATGTGTCTAAATTGGGCTTAAAAAAATCAAGGTGAGGGGCACCTGGGTGGCCCAGTCTGTTAGGCGTCTGTCTTGGGCTCAGGTCATGATCTCAGGGTCCTGGGTCAAGCCCCATACCGGGCTCCCTGCTTAGCAAGGAGTCTGCTTCTCCCTCTCCTTCTCCCCACCCCCCTCCTTTCTCTCTCTCTGTCAAATAAATAAAATCTGTTTTAAAAAAAATCAAGGTGTAGTAGGGCTGTGTTCCTTGTCCAGGCTCTAGGGAGAATCTGTTTTCTTGCCTTTTCTTGTGTGACTTCTAGGGTCTACTGCATTCCTTAGCTGATGTTCTCTAAGCTCAAAAGCCAGTAACGTTGGGCTGAATCATTTTGCTGACTCTCTCCTGTCTCCTTCTCCCACTTCTAGTAATAGTGAGTCCACCCAGACAACCCAGGATAATCCCTCTACCACAAAATCAGGTGATAAGCAGCCCTAATTCTATCTGCAAACTTAATTCCCCATCACTATGTAAACCAGCATAACGTCCTAATTCCAGGGATTAGGATATGGATATTTTGGGGGATCCCCCCCTTATTCTGCCAACCACAGACATGATGCTGGAGCGTCAGTGTCCATACTGGCACCTGAGCCAAAGCCAGCAACGACATATACTTTTTATGTTACGTGAGAAAAAATAAACATCTGTAATTGTGAGATTTTTCTTTTCTTTTTTTTTTTTACCTGTAGCTTCATACAGCTGTATTGGGTTAGACTCAAACATTACATCCCCAGCTAAGGGCTTATTCTTTTTGAACATCAAGCTGGGGTCGTTCTCAGATCTGTAAATTTTTGGAAGATTTACCACTCAAGACTGTTTTCCAGCAAGACACACAACAAATGTACTCTGAATAATTAAGAGATGAATAAGCAATTGCATTCTTCATTAGGGAGGTTGTGATTGAGAAAAAGTGGCTATAATCACTGAAACTATCTAAAATTGTATGAAATTGTAGGATAAGTAAAATACAAAACAAAATATAAACTTGCAAAACACTAATAACAACAGGAAAATTCAGTAATTGAGGGTAATTATGGCAACCGAAGTAAAATACTCAATGTAAACATAAAAAGAAAGTCTTTTTTTCTTAAACGAGATTTTAACTCCAATTTAGCAGCCTGCAAAATATGAAAGGGAGATAGCAAAGATGAGGATATCATCGGTGTTAATTTCCTTGATGCCCATCAAAGGAAGTCAGTAGTTATTGTTGACATAATTAGGCAAAAAGAACTTTAATGTTTTAAGATAATCACATAAGATTATCTTTTAAAAAGAGTGTTAACCTTACAAATCAGAGATAAAAGCTAAAAACCAATGGATATATTTCATTCATCCAAGGAAAAACAGATAAAAAATCACAAGGAAGCATTAAAACATAGAAAGGATAATTAAAGTGACAGATGTCAAGCCTAGTACAATGTCCTAATAAGCATAATATTCTAGAACAATTTCTATGGTAAGTCAGTGGAATAAGTACGCTGTGAAATTTCCTCATGCAGCAAGTAACAGAGTCTCTTCCACATTTTATAATACACTGAAATGAACTATTGTCTCTTGCATGCCTAAAAATATTTATATAAATGAGACAGTATTTGGAGAAACTTGACCCTTTTTTCTCAGATGAAAGTGGAACTATTGGTGATAGTACAAAATAATACTGTTAAAATTAAATATATAATTTTGAAATATTTAAACCAAGGAATTAAAATACACACACACACACCAGGAAGGAGAAAATTGCCATTTTTCTGTTTCCCACCCTCCCTCTGATTTCATCCTTGCAACCTCATAACCCAAAGAGAGATGGGAAGATGATGTTGACTTGTCTACAGAATTGATATTTTTTGTTTTGTTTTGTTTTGTTTTTAGGATTTTACGTATTTATTTGAAAGAGAGAGAGCTCACAAGTGAGGTGAGGAACAGAGGGACAAGTAGACTTCCTGCTGAGAAGAGCACCAGCTGCAGGGCTTGATCTCAGGACCTGGAGATCATGACCTTAGCTGAAGACAGATGCTTAACCCACTGAGCCACCCAGGTGCCACTGATTAGGTTCTTATAAGCAATAACTTCCAAGCTCATTCCAGTCTTTGTGTAGCTAAAGTAGCAATCATGAAAAGAGATAAAACTTAGAAATGAGCTTCCTTTTTATTATAATATACCCAAGAGGATGCAGTGTGAAGGTGAGAAATGATTTTTTTTTAAATCGTAGTATAGTCACATTCAAATTCAAACAAAATATAGACTTAAAGACTTTAATCACTTTATTTTTTTTAAGATTTTATTTATTTGACAGAGAGAGAGAACGCGCAAGTAGGCAGAGTGGCAGGCAGAGGGAGAGGGAGAAGCAGGGACCTTGATGTCCGCGGGGCTCGATCCCAGGACTCTGGGATCAGGACCTGAGCCAAAGGCAGGTGCTTAACTGACTGAACCACCCAGGTAGATGCCCCAAACTTTAATCACTTTAAATTAAAACATGGAATTATTTCTGTATTGGAAGATAGAGTTCACTCCTTAACTGGATTATATTCGTTCATTCCATTGAAAGTAAATTAATGAAATAAAGACATTTGACGTGTAAAATGTTAAATAAAACTAATAAAAATTACAGAAATTTCCCATATTAACTCTCATTAAATCTCTACTGACAATAGCAACTTCGCTCTTCCTCTCTCCCGCAGTCTTATTGCCCAGAAGCAGCTTTGCTAACACTGCTCTTCATAATAGTGTAATTACTCATTTTATTACAGGCAAGGTGGGCTTCACTAATTGTTAGATAATGAGGTTTTTCCTCCTTATAATTTTGTTCTGTACTATCTATGAGAATTAATGTTTGGCCTTGTGAGTTGCGCTTTTCTGAATCACTGCTACCTGTTGGATACTAGAAGGAAAAAAAAGTGGCATAGTAATGATTCATGTTGGTTATAAGATGAAGAAGGAAAAATGGATTTAGTGTCACCTTCTTTATTGTTCTCTTAGAGGCCCCAGAGTAGGGTAAATAATTCAGGATTCCCCCCAAAGGAGATTTTTAAATGCCAGATTAATTTAGTGTAGTATATGAAAGAGGAATAGAAAAATAATACATTCATGCATGCATTTCTTAAAAAGAAAATCATACTTTTGCTCAAACTAATGGTTCTACCTAGGGAGACTTTCTCTCTTTGGTCAGCTAGTTACCTCCTGTTTATTCTTAAAAATCTCAGCTCACAGACCAGAAATAAATCCTCACAAACATGGTCAACTGGATGTATATATGCAAAAGACTAGAGTTGGACCTTTATATTATAGCAGATACAAAAATTAACTCAAAATGCAGCAAAGACCTACACTTAAGAGCTAAGACTATAAAAATCTTGGAAGAAAACAATTGGGAAAATCTTCATGCCATTGTATCTGGCAATGATTCCATAGACATGATACCAAGAGCAGAGGCATCAAAACAAAAAGCAGAGGAATTGGACTTCATCAAAATTAAGAACTTTTGTTCTCCAAAGAACACATGCAGATTACCAATAGGCACATAGAGAAGATGCTCAACCTCGTTCATCAGTCAGGGAAATGCAAATCAAAACCGTAATACGATATCACTTCACCCTTACTAGGATGGCTAGAATTTAAAAACTGGACAATTACCAGTCAATACTGAGGATGTGGAAAAATTGGAACCCTCATGTATCACTGATGGGATTGCTAAATAATGCAGCACCCGTGGAAAACAATCAGTCGGTTTTCTAAAAAGCTAACGTGGAACTACCACATGAGCCAGCGACTTCACTCCTAGGTATAGATCCAAGAGTCCGAAGCAGGCACTAGAATAGATGTTTGTATGCCCATGTTCATAACAGCGTTCTTCACAATAGCCAAAAGGTGGGAACAATCTAAGCATCTGTTGATGAATGGATAAACAAAAATTGGTATAAACACATGATGGAATATTATTCAACCAGAAATAGGAACCATATTTTGAGGTATGCTACAAAGATGGACCTTGAAAATATTATGTGTAGTGAAATAAACCAGATCCAGGACACATACTGTATAATTCTAGCTTTATAGGGTATCTAGAGTAGACAAATTCATAGAGACAGAAAAATAGAATAGAGGCTACCAGGGGTTGGGATGGGGAGGGGTTATTGTTTAATAGGACAGAGTTTTTGTTGGGGAAGATGAAAAAATGTTTGGATACACATAGTGGTGCTAATCACATAACATTGTAAATGTATTTAATGCCACTGAATTGTGATTAAAATGATGAATATTGAGTTACATATATTTTTACTACAATTAAAAAACCCACCTCAGCTCACAGATTGCTATTTCAGGAAAACCTTCTGAAATCCTATTACACTCACAGGGTCTGTGTTTTTTTCTTTCATCATATTTACTCTTGTGGGTAAATATGTATTTATTTGTGTCATTTTTGAGAATGTCTTTCTCTTCCCGAGACCATGGGCTCCATAATGATTTCCATCTCAGGCTTAGTTACTTATCTCCGGACAGTGTCTAGCCCATTGAAATAATTTGGTATAAAAGCTTGTATTGGATGAATGCTCCTAGTATTAGAGGACACTACACTACAATCTTGAGTATCACACACATTGCAATTATCTAAATCTTTCTTAGCCATGACATTTGTAAAGTTGACTAAGTTTAATAGGTCATATAAAAAATATCATTTAGCAAACGTGGCGTGACGAGGCCACACACAAACACAGGGCAACAAGTCTAATTATTCTATTGTTACATCACGTAATTATCCATGATCAAATTATAGATTGTAGAAGGGATAATTATTCCTAATGGTGTCCAAAAGCCATCATTTTCTTTCACTCGAATTTAGTAGGAACTGAGTGAGGTAGCTAACTAGCAAAAGGCACAGCAACACATTCTGATTTTTGGTAATTCATTCTGAAGACGAATAATCATGGCACATGAAGTTTCCTATGAGAATCTATGTGCCTTGTGATGGATTTCAGATAAACTAGCAGAGCAGGACGTATTATAGAATTCTATACCCAATAGCCTGCAATAGCTTTTCACACAATTGCTAATAGTTTAAGAGTTGAACGATAACAAAAAAGAGTGAGATTTGCTCTTCTTTTTCTTTTCCTTTTCTTGTTTGACTCAAAAATTTAAGATTTTAGGATAGCTTCTTTGGTGAATGCCTTAGATTCTGAATACCCTGAAGAAGACTGACTTCTGAGAACACCCAGGAGAAGAGTGACAAAAGTTTATCCTATCAGCGTATTTACAAAGCAACTCTCCTTCTACTTTTTCTTTTTTTCCCTTTCTTTTTCCTTTCTTTTCTTTCTTTCTTTTTTTTTTTTTAGTAGTGATAGTAGAAAGGATGGTGGATTCAGTGCTACTTAAAATGGGGAATTACTCTAGTTTACATTAATTATATTGACATTATTTTACTGTGTGTCCGTTCCTATGTGATCTGCTTTGTTACTGATAAGCATATTCTTCACTTACATCACTTAGTCTATTTTTCCAAAGGAAAACATTTTCATGTCTTTGTAAATAAATGATTAAGGCCTTTAAGACTGTTTTTGTTGAGACTGGTAAGTTTGTGTATGATTATGATGTGTGCCTTTCTCTATGATCTATGGTTTTTCCATCTGCTAAATGCCATTGAATAATTTTTTTTAAAAAGACTGCTAAGAAACTGGTTGGCAGAGAGACAACATTCAAGCAATAGCAGTTAGTGTCATAAGATAGAGAGTGTTTTTGGTTTTTTCCTCTGAGCAGCTGCTTGAATACTCTCCTTGAGGAAAGTTGTTTTGTTTTGTTTGGAGGAAATGTGTTGTTGGTTAGCTCTGGGGGGTTAGCGTGTACTCGGGTACCGTAGGATGCTTCCACCTGCCGCTCGTCAGGTTGACTGTCATACCCTCAATTTTTTAAATAAATTTATTTTTATTGGTGTTCAATTTGCCAACATATAGAATAACACCGAGTACTCATCCCGTCAAGTGCCCCCCTCAGTGCCCGTCACCCAGTCACCCCCACCCCCCACCCACCTCCCCTTCTACCACCCCTAGTTCGTTTCCCTGAGTTAGGAGTCTCTCATGTTCTGTCTCCCTTTCTGATATTTCCCACTCATTTTTTTCTCCTTTCCCCTTTATTCCTTTTCACTATTTTTTATATTCCCCAAATGAATGAGACCATAAAATGTTTGTCCTTCCCCAATTGACTTATTTCACTCAGCAGAATACCCTCCAGTTCCGTCCACGTCAAAGCAAATGGTGGGTATTTGTCGTTTCTAATGGCTGAGGAATATTCCATTGTATACATAGACCACATCTTCTTTATCCATCATCTTTCGATGGACACCGAGGCTCCTTCCACAGTGTGGCCACTGTGGACATTGCTGCTATAAACATCGGGGTGCAGGTGTCTCGGTCTCACTGCATCTGAATCTTTGGGGTAAATCCTCAACAGTGCAATTGCTGGGTCGTAGGGCAGGTCTATTTTAACTCTTTGAGGAGCCTCCACACAGTTTTCCAGAGTGGCTGCACCAGTTCACATTCCCACCAACAGTGCAGGAGGGTTCCTCTTCCTCCACATCCTCTCCAACATTTGTTTCCTGCCTTGTTAATGTTCCCCATTCTCACTGGTATGAGGTGGGATCTCATTGTGGTTTTGATCTGTATTTCCCTGATGGCAAGTGATGCGGAGCATTTTCTCATGTGCTTGTTGGCCATGTCCATGTCTTCCTCTGTGATATTTCTATTCATGACTTTTGCCCATTTCAGGATTGGATTGTTGGTTTCTTTGCTCTTGAGTTTATTAAGTTCTTTGTAGATCTTGGAATCTAGCCCTTTATCTGATATGTCATTTGCAAATATCCTCTCCCATTCTGTAGGTTGTCTTTTAGTTTTGTTGACTGTTTCTTTTGCTGTGCAAAAGCTTCTTATCTTGATGAAGTCCCAATAGTTCATTTTTGCTTTTGTTTCTCTTGCCTTCGTGGATGTATCTTGCAAGAAGTTGCTGTGGCCAAGTTCAAGAAGGGTGTTGCCTGTGTTCTCCTCTAGGATTTTGATGGACTCTTGTCTCACATTTAGATCTCTCATCCATTTTGAGTTTATCTTTGTGTATGGTGCAAGAGATTGGTCTAGTTTCATTCTTCTGCATGTGGATGTCCAATTTTCCCAGCACCATTTCCCTCAATTTTTTTTAGCTGAATATTGTATGCATATGTAAACTTGGATATAGGGGTGGGAGCAGGGCTGAGCTGCTTTACACAATAAAGGGATGAGTGTTTAGGGGTTTGTGTTTAATTCTTTTTCAAACAGCAATTGGATGGAGATTTCAGAACACCAATGAAAAAAGGGTGGTCAAGGGGCTCGAACTTCCTTTCTTCTAAATTAAATGTACTGGTAGAAGGAGATGCAGTTGTCAGCTCCACTAGTTCAGTGCTGGGCTTCCTCAGTGACTGGTGGGTGACAACACAAAGGCATCGGTGGCCCATCGGTGGCCATCTGAGGTTGGGTCCTCCAAAGGCTTTAAAGCTACCACAGAAGAGAAAGTGTATCATGGTCATAATTATTACTCATAATTATTACTCCTGCCCAGGGCAGGACCTTATGTGTACTTTCCAAGTGTATTGTGGGAAAATCCATGAACAACGATTTCTGTCTTTTTGAGATATTAAAGAGTGACTTTCTTTCTAACCTGCTAACTGAAGCAGATGTGTAAGCAAACAAGGTTCCCAAAGAAAGTATCGGTAGGATTTTTAGGAAAAGGTTGCAGTGACCCTGAGTTACTTTTCTGTAGATAATGATTGTCATCTCTTCATTAAGGGCTCTGTTCCTTTTCCCAAAAATGTAAAAAATCACCATATACCTTTGCCTGGAGAGGTGTGGAGATTTTCACGTGGAATCTCAGCTAAGAAGGAAGAGGACCCGGAAATAGAAAAGACACAGTGAAGCTGGACCATTTGAGGAGTGGGAGGGTGGAGGGAGACAGGGACAGAGACAGATAGAGGGAGATCCCAAGGCAAGCCATGTGAGTGTGTCTCCACCTGCAGATAACCTGTGGTCACCTCCAGGTCAAGAAGCTCAGTAGACAGGTAGGCTTATCTCTCTCTTTACTTTTTACCAATTTGATATAGATGAGTAGAAGGATCTTGGAAGTTATGTTTTTAAAAAGGCAGATGGGAAAAAACAGCCACTCTTGAGTCTTTGAATTACTCCTTGGAGTAGTGGAGAGGTAACCGTCACCCAGAAACAACCAGTGAGGACTTTACATAAGCAAGAAATAAATTTCTACCATGCCTGTGCCACCGTGAAGTTTGGAGTTTTGCTTGTGACAACAGCTAATGTGTCCCTAATGTCCTGTGCTGGTACACGGAGAAAACAGATCGTGCTTGTGGGTGCTGAAGTCATAGGATCAGAGAAAGCACTTATCTAGGTTGTATTAAGAGGCCAGGAGATTGAACAGAAATTTGAATTGGAGACACTCAAAACCTCCAATGTCATCCACTGTCGCGGGGCTCCTCCTGTAACGTCTATGTTTCAGAGAAGGAAGGTAAAGAAAGCGTTAGAGAACGCAAAACACATCTACCTCGGTCCTGGCTTCTGTAGCTGGTCACAAGGTTTAAATTCATAGTCATCGTGACCTTCTTTCACCTGCCAGTCCACTTTCCCTCTACCCTCTACTGGCACCTCAGCACGGCTGAGTTCTCTCTTGGGATGCATCACGTCTTCATTCCCAGAGGCAGAGGGCTGAGTCTATGGGGCCCCAGCTTCATTGGGTTGCTGCAGTTTTTGTTACCTAGAAATACTGGACAGAGGAACATATCCTAGGGAATTCTCTGCGTTCTGGGCTTTGTCCAGCTTGTCACTATTATGCAGTAGCCACCAAATTTCCCTTGGGTCGTGGGGATCATTCATTGAAACTGAGATCACGACCACTGAGATAATGATGAAAATATGTCAAAAGCATTTACCCACTATTGCTTACCGTTCCCCCTCATGTTACGCACCTGTTTAGGGGTGTTTGCTTGTTTGGGGTCTATATTTTTCCAGTTTTTCTCTGGAAATTTTCATGTAAGCAATACTTTTTAATGTATGTGAACTCTTTCTTCTTCTTTGATGTTTGTTTGTTTTTACTTCATCCTTTCTCTAATCAATGAGCGCAATATGTCCTCAGATTTTTCTGAAAAGAAAAAAGACACTTGGAATTAAATAAATGTCCTTGTCTGGGATTTATCTCTGTTCCCTGAAATCTGTATTTCGTTCGATTACCTTGGTCTTTCCCTTTAATGTTACCACATAAGTAAGAGTAGTTAATGAACCAATCCTCCAGTTTTTAATACCTCAATCCAGTAGAAATCATTTTGTTTTGTTTTCTGTTCACATGAAGGCCATTGCATATCTTCCTGGTCAGGAAGCTCACTGGGGCAGCTCTCCTACAGAGGTGACTCAGATCCAGGAGGTCAGTGCCCAAGGCTCCCCACGGCTGACACAAAAGGTGGAAGAGAGGAGGATCATATGTTGGAAATTAGGAGTTTGGGACCAAACCTGCAAGCGTCATACACTTCTGCTCACATTCCACTCTTCAGAACTAGTCATCTGGTCTCCTTGAGACCCTAGGGAATTGGGAAATACCATTTTTCCAGAATCCCAAGAGGATAATTAAATGGTTTGTTAAATCCATAACATTCTCCTTACCACAGCTGTTTTCTTTTTAAAACCAAATGTCTGCTGATACTGTTATCCAACCACGTTTATGAAAAAAAAAAAGTTGATTATTACCTATCACTGACTCACGTTTTCTGCGAAGTGCTGGCCAGTTCCCTGCATGAGAAGACGACCGCATGTTCTCTGTTTTTGGGTGTGGTGGGTGGACTGGCAGCCTTTGCTCTCAGATAAGCAAGCTGGCAACCCTTTCTCTGAAAGCCACTGCCCCTCTTAGGTTCACAGTTGAATTCTTTGGAAGCTGTGTTTTCTGGCTTCACGTTTTAGACATGTTGTCTACACCTAGTCATACACATATGGAGGTCAGAAGGAGACTCTGACCCAGCAGCCCTTGAACACACAGTTCTTCAACCAACTGGGCTAAGTTCTCTCTCATGCCCTGATCATGTCCCTGTGGATTGAGGGAACCCTGAAAATGGCCCTCACTCTCTGCTTTCTCTGCTACCTGTCTAAGCTGCGTTTCGGCTCTGATTTCTGTATCACGTTGGCCATAGCTGGTTTTGATCTCTCAGAAAGGCATAAAGTCTTGTTTTGTTATTTCCTTTTAAGCATTCAGCAATAATATTAATTTCTTTTCTTTTGTGCATCTTTACCAAAACCTATACTTTGATAGTTCGTGGCTTTTTTTTTTTTTAATAAGGAGAGGTCAATGATTTTTTTCAATCTGTTGTCTTAAATTAAAAGCTATATGTTTTTCACATAGCAATAAATGGTTTTCCATGTGAATACAATTATTTTCTGTAACACTAAATGATGTCCTAAGACAAGTTTTGAATTATGAAAATTAGTCCATTTTGTGGGCCATAATGTGTCTTCTGACTTCCTCTGGTTGAATGTTTAGCTTATTTTGGTATTGCTACTGACAATTATAAGCAGCTCTGCAGGGGCGCCGGGGCGGCTCAGTGGTTGGGCGTCTGCCTTTGGCTCAGGTCATGATCCTGGGGTCCTGGGATCGAATCCCTCATCGGGCTCCCTGCAGGGATCCTGCTTCTCCCTCTGCCTATGTCTCTGCCTCTGTGTCTCTCATGAATAAATAATAAAATATTAAAAAAAAACAGTTTTGCAATGGACATTCTTGCACCTTGGGATGTAAAATATCTGAAGATTTTCTTAGATCACATTCCTTGAAGTGGAATTGCTGACTCAAGGGTATTTGCTTTTTTAGGACTTTATATATATATAACGAATTGCCCTCCAGAAATAGCATACTGTTGTATAAGCTCATCAGCTGTTCATATTATCATTTAAAAATATTTATCAATGTATTTATACTAATAGCAGTTACTATTGGGCATATTGGTTTCCTCAACTGTGAAGTATAGTCTAGGTATTGGGAATCTTGTAAAGATTAAACGTGCACCTCAGGCATGCCCACCACACACTGAATATATGATACATTTTATTTTAAAAATGATAAATTATTGGGAGCTCCTGGGTGGCTCAGTGGTTGAGTGTCTGCCTTTGGCTCAGGTCGTGTTCCCAGGGGGTCCTGGGATGGAGTCCTGCATTGGGCTCCCTGCAGGGATCCTGCTTCACCCTCTGCCTCTTTCTCTGTCTCTCATGAATAGGTAAATAAAAATCTTTTAAAAAATGAAAAAACAAAAATGATGAATTATTAAAAAAAAAAGAACCAGCTGGCTGTCTTTCAGGGTCATTATGAGGATTAAGTGAGATAATATGTGTGAAAATACATAGAAGGGGCATATATGTAGTATGCAAGTGCTAAGTTCCCTGTCCTTCTAATCCAGGCTTCTTGAATGTGACAGTAATTGAAATCCCAAAGCCCTAGTTCAGGCACAGAAAAGCAAGCAAATCATGTGGATAGCATCTGAGCTTGGGGGTGGGTGGCAGGACCGACCCATCACTGAAGAAGATCAAAGACACCAACAAAGGATCGACTTCAGGCAATTTACTTCCCCTTGGCCAAGCATTCAGATTTCCTTTTGATTACAGATTTATCTGAGCATCTGTGTGTGAGCAATTTATCCACCAGACTGCCATTGTCTCCTCCCTCTGCTCCATCCCTGTGGCTAAGTGATTTTCTGCTCTCCCCCACTCCCACTGAGTCTTTCTATGAACATGACCCAGGGATGGGGAGAGGACACATTTCCGGTTCACTCCAGAACACTGGGGGTCTTGATAACAGTTGGCAGGAAGGGAAGGACAGAGTTTTGAAAAGAATAAAGAGGAGAGAACCAGCCAAATAAACTGGGTATTGAAAGGGACTACTTGGGTATGGAAAGATGAATATAAAATTGTTAGAAAGTTAGGTCCAGAAATGATAGAACAAAGAGAATTTGGGTGGAACAGAAGAACGGTTGACCAGGTGTGCTTCTGCCTTGAACTTTTCTGTAAATTCCGGGTCTTGGCTACACGGAACATTTTGGGTTAAAAGCCTTATTTTCTTCTTCCTCTTTTCTTCCTTTTCCCTCTGCTTTTCCTGTCCTGGAGGTAAACCCTAGTCAGTTACGTAAATCCATTGTTTTACATCGACAGTTCAAATAAAATACGTTTGATTAGGAATAAATGTCACCAAACCCATTGACATGGTCATTGTGTCCTGCTTTGTTTCCTATGTGTGTGCCCTGAAATCAACTGGCACCTTCTATGTTGTTGCCTTGTGAAGTAAAGGAGCCAGGCAAGCGTGGAAAACAAAAGCGTCCTTTCTGAGTTTATATCAATTAGGTTATGCATTCTTCTGCAGGTAAGAGATGCGAAGTAAACATGATTTAAACAAACACAACATTGTTGCTTTCATTTACATAAAAGATGCCCAGAGTGAGGCAGCAGAGAGCTAGTAAGTGGTTTGACTGCAGAGTGGTTTGGGCGAGATCAATGTTTCTTCTCTTTTGCATAAAAGTCTGAATGTCAGTAGTTCAAGGCAGCTGTAGAAGCTGTAGAAGCTGTAGAAGTCCTAGGTGACTAGGACCTAGAATAATTTTCTGCTTTGCACACCCCAGAGCACTAAAGGTCCAAACATGAGTGAGGGCGTCCCACTCAGGCACAAAGGAGCAGGATAGGGGAAGGCAGCCAGAATGAATGTATCCACTTCCTTTTAGGACTTTTAGTGACAGTTGCAGACCACACTGGAGCTTACATCCCTAGTCCCATGGCTATGCCTCGCTATAAGCAAATCTGGAAAATCTGCTTCTTTAATTCCAAATCTCCATATGCTCACCTAACTTTTTTTTTAAGTAGGTCCCATGCCCAGTGTGGAGCCCAATGCAGGGCTTGAACTCACAACCCTGAGATCAAGACCTGAGCTGAGGTTATGGGTTGGTTGCTTAACCGACTGAGCCACTCAGGCACCCCCATATGCCCAACTAAATTTAATTTGGGTTTCTTAGAGTAGAAGAATGGAGAACAGATATTGGGGGACAACTAGTAGTCACATAATTTACTTGGAAGACAGCATGGAAAAATAAACTGAAAATATGATAATTTATCAACTTATTTAAAAAATACCCAGAATTCTAATTCCAGTAAAACCAATAAGGTGATACAAGAGAGTAACTGTACTGATACCTGTATGACTTTGCAGAAAATAATTACTTCTGAGGTCATGATAACATAAACACTGTTTTAACTTTTCAGCTTTTAGAGTTGACTTTATAGAAGAAGCACATAATACTCAGTTGTGCTACAGAATAGAATGTAAATTGTGTCAACCTCGATTAATGTATAAGTAAAATTACAGATGACAAATTTGGTGCATGGAAGGAAGGTTAAAGAAACAGATGAAATTTAGGACACCAATGACATCACATTATGAAGTAAGGAGTCAACAGAGAGTATGGATTTTTACAGGATAAAAGAAATAAAGATGTAAGGATGTGTCGATTGTGAACATGTTTTGGAGGTACAAAAGTAATCAATAGAGAATTTATATAAATAATAATATGTGGGAGTATTGGCTTGGTGAAGAGAAGGGATAAGCAAACTAAATATTCATCTGTGAAGACAATAGCATCACACCCTGGTTAGGTCCTCCTTCCCAAATGATGATATCAATTGGTTGATATGACCGCAGCGGAACCCCTCTATGGACTCTGGAGTAGACAAGAGGATGTCACTGTGATCTGAGTGGATGATATAAAAGTTATATGCTGGATGAATGGATGAAGGAACAAATGAGTGGTTCTGAATTCAGAATTCCTCTCGTTCAAGTAGATGGCTCAAGAGCATGTCTCCAGAACCTGTGATGATTTTTCATTATCGAATTTTAAATTTGTAAACTGGCATTCTAGTTTATCAAGCAACCTTTGAATGTGGGTAGACCATGATAGATTCATCCACCTTTTCTGAGCTGGTACAAATTTACGAGCTTAGAAAGCTTGGGATTGCAGCTTGGGACTTGATGACTTCCATGAGGGGTACGATGCCACAGAGAAATCGTTTGGTGGCCAACAAGGCAGAGGTCCTGGAGACGTCATCCCTCTGTTACTTCCTTCTCATTATCTAGGCAGTGGTTTTTGTGGTTTTTTTTTGTTTGTTTTGTTTTTGTTTGTTTGTTTTTTAAGGAGTTAAACCTTCACTCTCCTAAAACTGGGCAAAGCTGGTTTCTTTAAAGTTGTCTTCTACCATTGACCAACTGATCTTCCTCTCTGTACTTGGACATTTTGTGAGTCCTTTCATATTCCTCTTTGTAGCCAAAGCTTCATTTCAGGAAAGAATATTTTTCTTTCCTTGCTAACATCTACTCCTGTCCCAACTATGCCTTATCTTAGATTCTCAGGTCCTAGTTTCTCAGTCCGTGAATGCTTGGGTTCAAGTCCTAGCTCCACCACTACCAAGCTATGGGTGTCAAATGATGCAAATTACTTAACAACTTTAGGACTCCTTATTTTCATCCATAAATATAATGGACTCACCTTGGTAAGCTAGGAGGCCCTCTCATTGTTAGAATTAATGAATCTGTAGGCTCATAGGTGGGCTTCCCTAGAACTGACAGTTCCCAATATAATCAACTAAAGAGATGATTTTATTATTTTATTTTTACATATGAATTTTAAATTTATGATTTAATTTTTTAAAAATACTTTTAAAGTATAATCATTTAATATTTTTTACTTATAATTATATTTATATAATTCAAGGGTTCAAAGTGACAATAATTGTTTTGTTTATTTATCTTAGAGACAATGGTTAATACTATGCGATAATTTCCCAAGTTAGGAGCCAAGTGTCCCCCCTCTTAAAAGCCCTGTTGACCAGTGCCACTCCTTTAATGAGATCCTTATAATCACTCACATTCCCCAGACCTTCACCTGTGTTTGCTGTCCTGCCTTACCTGGAAACTGCTCCTAAAAAGGCCTGGCCTTCTGCCCTCTGCTGGCGTGGTCAGTCTTGCACCAGCTACTTTCTTGCTTCCTTTCTCTCCTCACCCTATCCCTTCCTCCCTCCCTCCCTCCCTCCCTTCCTTCCTTCCTTCCTTCCTTCCTTCCTTCCTTCCTTCCTTCCCTTTCTTCCTTCCTGCCTTCCTGCCTACCTTCCCATTCCCCTCCATCCCTTTCTATCTGTATTTGACACACTCAGGCTACATTTTATCTAGTCATATGTGTGTCAGAAGTCACTAACTTATTTATCTATATTGAGCACATCTTCAGAATCCTGCCAACATCTCACAAGCTCCTTACCTCTACATTCACTTTCTTTACCTTCTTTATTTGCCTTCTGGTCTCTCTAACAGATTCTAATGCTCTCATAACACTGGATATGAAACATACAGAAATGTTAGATATGTGCCATTTATAAGTAGTACAGCACCTGCGCAATACCTTGCAATTCCTTCCTGCTTGGTTTTTCCTTCCAGTGAAATCTTTGAAGTCTAGCTAGGCCAGTTGTTCTCATACCAGCTTCTTCTTTTCTTTTCTTTTCTTTTCTTTTCTTTTCTTTTCTTTTCTTTTCTTTTCTTTTCTTTTCTTTTCTTTTCTTCTTTTCTTTCTTTTTTTTTTTTTTATCTTTGTCTTCTTTTCCTTTACTCTCCCTGGACATGGAGATGTCTTTTGGAAGAAATATGGGAGTTCACTTGACCTAGAGGAGCCTCCGCTCTTAGTGAAAATACCACAATAGGGGCTTCTTCTGCTTCATGTTTCACTCTTCCTTAATTATAGCTTCATTAGGCTTAAAGGTAATGGCCACACCTAAGGCTCTTATGAAATGTGCAGAAGCCAGCTTGCTCTCTCCCAGGGTGTGTGTGCGTGTGTGTGCGTGTGTGTGTGCGTGTGTGTGTGTGTCCCACAGAGTGGCAGAGCTTGCTTCAACTACTTCACCAAGGACCTGAGGGGTGGTGCAGAGGAGTGCTGGAGGAGGGACAGCTCATCCCTAACAATGACCTTATACACCCATTAGGGGTCCTCACTTCACCTTGACTCTCTGTACCTTTCAACTCCTTAAGGAAGGAATATTAAACTTCCAAACACCGCACCCTCACCATGCAGGAGCTCCTAGGTTATTCATTGTTCATCTTGCTTCCATCAGTCATGGGTCATATTAAATGTAATATTTGTATCCTTATGGGTAGAGAGCTATTTGAAATTTAAGCAAATATGTTATGTTAATGAGTAAGGCTCTGTAGACATACTTAGCGACTATGTTCGTTGTTTTTTACTACTGTGATCAAATGAAATTATGGTGTCTTTAGGAGACTTCCAGCTTACGAGAAAAAGGTAGAGGAAGGTTCTTTGTCAAAGTGCATATCCCTAGGCCTACCTGAGCTCTGAGTATATCTATATATACTATATAGTATATATATATACTAGTAGCTATATCTTCTAGCTACACCTAGCTACACCTAAATCAGTGGTGTTCCTTGGACAATATTCCTAGAAGTCTTGTTTTCTCACCTTCGCGTAATCCTCATAGTATGCTTCTTCCTAGCTCCTACATTTTACATAAACCTGTCATGGGTTTAAGTCATCTTCTAGCTTGGGGAGGGGGGGTGTTTGCTTGTTTTGTTTTACTATAATCAACTCTTCAAGCAGGTTGTCTCTGTGGCTATATCCTTAGAATCTTATTTTGCATCTGGAATCATAGAATCTAGAATCATTCAAAGACTAGGCCTTATTGACTTAATATTTTAAAATGAATTTCAGTTAAAAAGATATTATTGCTCATGTAATCAAATCTATCCATTGCTTGTTGACTCCATGTTCTTGAGGAGGTTCTGAGTGTGTTTGCTGATCATTCTAACCCAGGGAACGTGCTGTCTATAACCGTGGCTGCTACATAGTAAGTATTCAATAAATGTTTACAGCAGTAGTAGTAGTAGTATTTTTGTAGTCTGATTCGACTCACTTTGGATTTTTTTTTCTTTCTCATATTCCCTGACCTCTTCACAACACTCTTCCTTTGAGCATATTTGGATTCACTTCGAGACCCATTTCCTGAAATTCCCGATTTTTGTGAAATCCCCCTTGCCTTTCAAATATCTGAAATTCCTAACACTGCAAATGTATTTGCTAACAGAAAACTCAATCTTGTTGTTTTGCCTTTTGCCTGTTTTCCTCCTATGAAGAGGAAAATTAATTCATCTCTTGCCTCCCATCCGAGCCTTTTCTTGTTTCTGTGTCCCCCCGGGGAAGCGAAAGCGAGCATTTACCCTGATAACGGGGCACACCACCACCATCATTGGAGATTTGGAGTCAGACTACCTTGGGTTGACCTCTTGGCTCAACCACCCGCTAATCTTGCAACTGTGGGCAGGATTATGTAACTAATCTGTGCCTCATCTTTCTTATCTGTGGAGTGCTGTTGATAATAAAAGCCCTTGGAACCAGGGTCTTTATCAGGATAGAGTTGTTAAACATTTCCATAGGAAGGACAGGAGCCAAGGAAGCACCAACATGAATAGATGGTCGGGGTGAAGGGCAAGCCTCTGTGCAGCATCAGTGTGAAGCTCTGCTGTTCCCACTCTCTGGTGACCAATAATGAAGTGTAGCAGCTTAAACACAGGTGCTTTGTAGTCGGTCAGCATTAGACAGAACCCAGATGATGCCGGTGTTGTGTGACCTTGGGCAAGTGATTTCGTCTCTCCAAGCCTCAATGCCCTTGTCAGTTGCATGGAACAGGATGATGCAGCTTGAAGGGCGATGAAGAAGGAGACAACTCGATTGCACCTGAACACAGCAAGGGCCCATCCTGTGCTCTCTGTTAGAAAAAAGAAATTGCCCATGCCTTCAACCTCATTAATCCACTAATTTTAAAACTCGTTTTGGGATTTGCTTTGTCATTTCTTTTCAATTTGCATATGCAGCTTATCATTTTTTTTCCCTTAAGGTGCTTTCTTTAGTAACTCTTCTACTTCCCTGAAAATTTCCCAACCTGCTCTGTCTCAACTTGCTCCAGTAAGAGAAACTCCATTATCACGGAGCACCCACTTTCCAACAGAGCTCTGTAAGTTTCTGAGCGGAGCTGTGAGGCTTGGTCACATCGTCACTGTGCTCTTAGTAATGCAGTCATGAGTAAACACCCCTGCCAGGTCAAACAATTGTTGCTATTGACGTGACTCATCACAAGGCTTGCTTTGGGATCTTAGGGTGTGTGTAGGAGAGAAAGGGTGCAAGGGTGTGCGCATGTGCACTGGCCTCTCCCAGCCTGAGTCTGATGGTTGGTCTTTGGGACACCTTGCTCTGGGAGTGACAGCAACCGGACGCCCTGGTTCTCCTGACTTTCCCCTGAATGGCTGTCCTTTTTGCCTCCTGCCAAGGTTTCCGTGATCCCAGGAAGCCACACCCGGAGCTCGAGGCGCCTGCTTCTCCCGCCTCTGCAACTGGGTCCCCACCCTCCATCCTCTTGGTAGCACCCGGGCTCATCCCCGTTGCTGTTGACTTTATGCAGCTAGTGTCTGCTCTGCTGTGCATATTTTCCCTTTTGTCTAGTTGTCCTCTTCTGCTACTGCTCCTCTGACTTTTCTCTCCTCCCGGAGAGTTCTCCAAGGTGGGCCCCGCGGGAGGGCCCAGGAGGGGGTGGCTGGAGCAAGTGCACTGGGGTACTTCTCCCGCCCTCCCTCTAGGCCGCATTATTTCAAGTCCACACTCCTCTTGAAACGGATCTCTACTGACCCATTTCACATGCTAGAAAGATTCAGGAGCAGATCTATGTTCTTTTTTTCTGGCCCCACATCCAGGTAGGAGCTTCCTCTCTCAATCCGTAGAACCCCTCCAGATCTTCAATCTCACACCGCTTGGGCCAAGCACTGAATATGCCTTTACCTTACAAGACAGGTGGTTCTCAGCATCTTTTCTTTCAGCTTTTGCAGTCCACACATTCATTCTCCCAGTCTTGGACCATTGGCTTGTGCGTTCCTTGTTCCTTTCACTGATACAGCAGCAGATGGACCTCCCGACTTCCTGTGGGTCTGAACTCTTCTGGCACTTTTTTTAGATGCTTTTCTCAATAAAATATTTACTATTGAGAAATAGTAAATGGAGTTCGAGCCTAATGCCCTTAATTCCTTTAGTTACCTGCTCAAAATAAGGGGAGTGACTTGGGCTCAGTCGATGGTACTCAACAGTGTTACAGAAATACATCTAGCTCCAAAAATAAAAACACTGCAAATCAAACAAAGGCTCTCTTGACAATTTTTGTTGCTTTGTTTTTCAGAAATAACTATTAGGGCCAGTCTGGTGTGCATTTTTCCAGCCCTTTCTTTCTCTTTATTTGCATCCCTTACTAAAATAAGCCACGTGGGGAATGTATAGCAGGCGCTCAGTGACTACTGGTTGAGTGAATGAGTGTGCACAGGCACACATAGGTATACATAGAAACTGCTTTGTGTGTGTTTTTGTGAATGTGCTTTGATATAAATCATATTGCTTTATACATATTATTTGGCAACTTGTTTTTTTCTACTTAACAGCGTATCTTGGGAATCTTTCCATGGTACCACAAACTGCCTTATTTCATTCAACAATACCGCTGCCTAGTATGGCATGTTATGGATAGTTACTTTCCATCCATTTACTGATGGGTAAATGTGTTTCCTACATGTTGCCATTTATAAAAAATGCTATAGCATAAATTTTAGCAAAACTGCCTGCATGTACATGTATTTTTATGGAATTGTTTCTTTGAAATGAATTGTTCAGTAAATACTATGCACATTTTTAATAAACATTGCCAACCGCCCTCGACAAAGATTATTGCCGTTTCCATTCTAGCTGTGTAAACTGAGTACGTATTTTCCCATACATTGGGGAATAATATCTGACGTCGGTATGCTCACCAACGTCAGATATTATTAATTCTCTTAATTTTGCCAAACTGCTGAGTGAAATGGTGTTTATTTGTTTGTTTTTTTAAATTTACCTTTCACCGATAATGAGTTAGATTTGGCATCTTTCAATATGTCTAGTGGCTGTCCTTGTTGCAAGTCTATCTTTCAGACATTCTTTTAAAAATTTCTTTTCTCCTATATCAGAGGAAGCACTGTCCCTCTCTTAGTGCCCAAGAATTAATTTCTTCCTGCTTTCCTTGTTTCCTAATTACCTTCTCTCTTTGGCATCTTTCATTTTTCCGGTCCTTTGGTTTTTGCAGATTTCCTCCTCTACCTTACGAACACAACCAGATTGCAATTTCCCTGGGAAAAAAAAAAGACTTACATTAATGCCACTGTCCCCTTTATCTCCCCTCTAGTCTCTCCACCCACCTGCCCTTTGTCTCAGGAGTGCTCCTCATCTGCTGCTCTCACCGCCTCTCATCAATAATCCCAGTGATTTCACTCCAGATTTTATTGACCTTTTTATGGCCTTTAAATATTCTCCTCCTCTCTTTTTGGTTACCCTCTCCTCTGAGCTGCTAGGGGCCATCCTACTTCTCTTATTACATCTAGGACTACTTTCTTTCTATCTCAAGGTTTCTTTCCTTCCTTTGCCAACAAATGTGTGGATTTTCAGGGATTCTTGCTTTTGGACTTTTGTTCTTTTCCTTCACTTTGGAGATCTCACCCATTCCAAACATTTCAACTATTATTTCTGCCAAGGACTCCCACATCAGGACTGATATCTCATTAAAGCTCCAGTCTTTTACTTGGACTTCCCCCCCCCCCTCCACTGAATTGGGACACAGTAACTACAAGATCCGAGCCCTAAATTACACTTATCACCGCCCCCCCCTTCTCAACAATCCATGTAATTTTACCAATTTTTGTGGTAAACAACAGAGGGAAAAATCTTATTTTCTAACTAGCAGAATTCTCCATAGATAGAAACTTACTTTGTCTATGAAATACTTTGATGAATCACTTTCAGTGAAGGTGGTGGGGAGATATCAGAAACAATGAAGCTTACGTAAAACAAAGTCATGTTGGAACTGCTTTGCCAGTGGGGCTGACCCACTGGTCCACTTTGGTTTTGCTAGCTATGCTTTTCAAGAGCTGAACTGTCTGGGACAGTAATGAGGATGGGAGCCGCTGTGGAAAGAGGAAGAGAAAGGTAGTTGGCATGCTGAATGGAAGTTTGGCTAAAGAATAAGCGTGTTGAAGAAAGATTTTTTTTTTTTGTTAACTTTTATTTATTTATGATAGTCACAGAGATAGAGAGAGGCAGAGACACAGGCAGAGGGAGAAGCAGGCTCCATGCACCGGGAGCCCGACGTGGGATTCGATCCCGGGTCTCCAGGATCACGCCCTGGGCCAAAGGCAGGCGCCAAACCGCTGCGCCACCCAGGGATCCTGAAGAAAGATTTTATAAAGCTTTTCGCCTGGTATGGAATTATAGATTGGCACCATTTTTTGATTGTTACTCTTCTATCTTTCCTCTTGCTTTGTGTTCATCAAGAAAACTTCTGCTTCCTTATCTTGTTCTGCTGTGCAAAACATGTCTTTATTCTCCCTCTGCTTTTAAGATGTCTCTAACAATAGTCTTGAGCAATTTGATTGTGGTATTCTTTGGAGTGTGTGCGTGTATGTGTGTGTGTGTAAGTGTTGTGCTTGGGTTTTGTCAGGCTTCTTGGATCTGTAGGTTTAGAGTTTTATCAAATTGAACATTTTTCCAGTCATGCTTTCTTCGAATTTTTTTCCCTTCTTTCCATCCCCCTCCTTCTCTTTTGCGATTCCATTTATATTAGGTGACTTGAAGTTGTCCTAGTCTGTTTATTTTTCAAAAATTCCTTTTCCTTGTGGATTTTATTCTGGTTTATTTTTAATACCATGCTTTTTGAGTTCATGAATAGTTTTTTTTTTTTTTCTGCAGTTCTGATCTAATCCAGTATTTTTTTTCCAGACATTGTAATCTTCCCCTCTAAAAGTTCGATTTGGGGCTTTTAAAAAATATCTTCTATGTCTGTATTTAACATCTTTCCTCTATGCTCTTCAACATATGGGATACACATAATAAATAACCTTGCTAAGGTCTTTGTCTTGTAATTCTCGTATCTATGTCAGTTCTGCGTTACTTTTGATGGATTCATTTTTCTCCACATTATGAATTATATTTTTCAGCTTCTTTGCAAGCTGGGTAATTTTTTTATGGCATGCCACGTATTGAGCTTTACTTTTGTGTTGGGATTTTTATATTCCTATAAATATTCTCGGGTCTCTATTTTAGAACAGTTAACTTCCTTGGAAACAATCTGATCCTTTTGTGTCTGGCTTTAAATATTTGTTAGGTAGGACTAGACCAGCATTTAGGCTAGGGATAATTATGCTCTACCCCTGAGGCAAAGCACTTCTGAGTACTCTACACAATACTCTGTGAATTTTAAGGTTTTCTAGTCTGGCTGGTGAGAATATGCACTATTTCTGGCCCTGTGTGAAACCCAGTGTTCTCTTTAATCCTTTTGGGTGATGGTTTTTCCAGTCTCAGATAGTTTCCTCACATCCGTGCTCTGATCAGCACTCTGCTAAATACTAAAGATCTAAAGATTTCTAAAATTCTCTTTTTTGGGCAGCTGGCTCCTCTCTCAGCTCAAGGGGTTTGCTGGTCTCCACCTGGGTTTCCTCTCTGTGTGCCACAGCTTGGAAATTCTCTCAAATGAGCAGCTCGGGCAATTATAAAACTCACCTGACTTTTCTGGTCTTGTCTTGCTCGATGTATAACATCTTAACAACTATTGTTTTAGATATTTTGTTCCATACTTCATCTTGGCTCGAAGTAGAAAATCAGCTATTTACAAAAGTATTTTAAAAAATAAAAAATGTTGGGGTACCTGGATGGCTCAGATGGTTAAGTGTCTGCCTTCAGCTCAGGTCATGAGCTCCAGGTCCTGGAATCAAGCCCCACGATGGGCTCTCTGACCAGCAGGGGGGCTACTTCTCCCTCTCCCTCTGCCTCTCACCCTGCTTGTGTTCTATCTCTCTCTCAAATGAATAAATAAAATCCTTAAAGAAAATTAAAATGTTTTAATATTTATCACATATGTGTATTATTGATATTCCATCAGTAATATTCTATAACTGGCTTATAGCCTCTCAGGAGAACTGTTAGATATTCAGAACTATCATGACCTAGTTGCTAAACTGTTGATAGCTTGAATTGGCTATCATGAAGGAAATGGAAAAAAGATTTTTATTCATGATATTGGTCAGTGCTATATATCCAAGCATTTCTTCTCCTTTTATATTATAGCTCCCCACCTCTCCCCAACAGCTACCTTACCAATCTATCTGGACCTTTTCTTTTTAAAAATTTTGCCTGAAATGTATCCTTAACATTTCTTGTAGTGTATGTCTCCTGGTGATGAATTATTATAGCTTTTGCAGGGTTTTTTTGAAAGACCTTTTCACTGGATGTAGAGTCATTGCTGATGTAATTAGTTGGGTTAGGATGAGGTCCTATTGGAGTATTGTGGGCTCCTAATCTAATACAATTGGTATTCTTGTAAGAAGACAGCCAGTGAAGAGAGACACACATGGAGAGAGCATCACATAACAATAGAAGCAGAGCTGGGGATCCCTGGGTGGCTCAGAGGCTTAGGGCCACCTTCATGGTCCTGGAGACCCGGGATGGAGTCCCACATTGGGCTTCCTGCATGGAGCTTGCTTCTCCCTCTGCCTGTGTCTCTGCCTCTCTCTCTCTCTGTGTGTGTCTCTCATGAATAAATAAATAAATCTTAAAAAAAAAAAAAAAAAAAAGAAGAAGAAGAAGAAGAAGCAGAGCTGCAGTTCCATAGCTACAAATCAAGGAGTGCCAAACATTGCCAGCAAGTCAACAAACAGGAACAGGCGAGAAAAGATTCCCCTCCAGATTTCAGAGGATGCATGGCCTTGCCATCATCTTGATTTTGGACTTTTACAATCTAGAACTGTGAGACAATGAATTTCTGTTGTTTTAAGCCACACAGAGTGTGGTACTTCATTACAGCAGCTCAAGGGAATGAATATCAAGGACTCATTGGATACCAGTTTCTTCATCATGGCGGGAAGCAGAAGTCCCCAAACTCCTTTAGCATTTGTTATCTGAATGACTTTCCCACCTTCCTAGATGGATAATAAATTATTGGGAGGCAAGTATCATGTCTTATTTATTTTTTGTGTTTTCCATACCACTTATTTACCATTGAATTTAACATGCATAAGGTAGATATGATATTTGTGACTTCAAATATTGGGTAGGCAAAATAATTTTATTTTCTAAAATGAATATCATTTTAAGTTCCCATCCCATTGGGGTACATGTATTTATTAAGGGGTTTCTCAGTCAGATCATGCTTTTCTCCTTATCTTTCTTCCTGGTGGAAGCTAAGTTCTGGGGAGTTTACAAAGTGTCAAGGCATTGTCAGGGAGGGTACTTGGTCTTTGGTCACTGATTATGTTTTCTTCAGAATTCTCATTCATCCTGGTTTTCAGCATCTTTCCCCAATTATATCTGCTGCCTCACTGGTGTGTCTGTCCTTCAGTCCCCGTTGATCCATGCAAGATGCTCTATGTCTTCCACATTTCAAGCAGGAGATCTTTCTGGGCTCAATGGCTTCTCTCACTTCATCTGTTTTCATGCGAATGAGAGCATGGCTATTCCTAATCTATCCTGAGTGCCTTGGGGGTCCTTCGAGACTATTTTGGGTCTCTCTGTCAAGAAGCATCACAGAGCCATGCATTTGCTCTCCATTGCTGCTATAATAAATTACTGCAACTTTAGTGGAATAAAACAACTTACAATTAATAGCTTATAGTTCTATAATTCAGATGTTTGACATAAGTTTTGCTAAGCTAAGGTCAAGGTGTCAGCTGGGCTGTCTTCCCTTCTGGAGGTCCTGGGAGAGAATCCATCTCCCTGCCTTTTGCAGCTTCTAGAGATCATCTGCACCCCTTCTACCTTCAAAGCTAGAGATACAACAGCTCTCTGACTGTTTCTATTACCACATCTCTCTCTCTCTCTCTTTTATATTTTCCCCTTCTATGTTTACAGATTCTTGTGCTTATGTTGAGCACACCTAGATAATCCAAGATATTGTCCCTATTTTAAACAAAGCTGATTAGAAACCTTAATCCAATCTTTAACTCTAATTCTCCTTTCTTATGTAACCCAACATACTCACAGGTTCTGGGAATTAGGATGTTGACAACTTGGCAGGGGCATTACTCTGCTTACCACTCTACTTACCAGTCTGGTGTGGGTGATACGTAGGAACCCAGGGCCTGGTTCTTCTCACCCTGGAAATTGGCATAACTCTCCTCTGCAAGAAATTTTGAGCTCCTGATTCTATACCTGTCTCTCTTTTGTTTTCCAGATCAGAATGTGGAGGCTGGGACACAGAGAAAGAGAGAGATTAGGGAAATGCAGGAATCCCTCTTTGGCTGACTCTCCTCCCTTTCCTTTAGCCAAAGTAATTTTAGCTTTTTCATAGAAGAACAAATAGACCCTGCAAGTATCTTCCAAATCCATCATTTAGGGATAGATTTCAGTTTTTAAATTAAAAAAAGAAGAGTTAAATTTATCATTCTCTTCACGTACAAAGCTTTATCCTGTCAGTAGCGATTCATTAAGAACCTAGCATGGAGAGAGAAACCCAACACGGTAACAAAAGAATTTGAGGGAAGGCTTGCCAGAGAGGCGGCACTCACCTGAGAAAGTGCCCAGAAGGGCAAGGAGACAGCAGAGCATAGTTCAATCTAGCCTTCATTTCAGCCTGTCTGGTCAACACCTCCTCATCTGGGATGAGATATGGCTAGTTCCTCTCTTGGAGATCAGCTGTAACAGAGCAGAGGAATCATATTCTCAACCACATTTCAATGTATGAATGACTTGAATGACTTGAATGAATAAGTGATATTACAGATGGGGATGAAGAGTGAGGAGAAATTTTTCTAAGGCATGAGCCATATGGAAGTTGCTCCAAGCTACTGAGTTGTGACAATCATCAGAGAGTCAGGAGCCAGCTGGCTCCCCTGATCTGGCTGACATGTCTCTTCACCCTCCAGTCTGTTGTGCCATCTCTAGGGAGGAAGACCACATTGCTCTCTATGCGTAATGATGACACTGAGCCAATGCAGGCGACCGGTTACGTCAGCTGTCATGGGCTGTGCAGGACCCACACAGCCTTAGCTGGTGTGAAAGCCTGCCAGCTAAATGGAGGGATGACGTGGTCTCATCAAGAGCAGGAACGGTCCCTTCTCCCTGTATCTGCAGCCACCCTCTGTCTCCCTCCCTTCACTGGCTCAATAAAAATTCCAGGAGCAGACATGAAGGCCAGAAGGGAAAGAAAAGGAGAAAAGACGCTGCATGTGTGCCTATGGGCACGGGTCCATCCTGGGCTCACTCTCTCTGATCCCGACATGCATACATGTTTTTTTAAGATTTATTTATTTATTTATTTATTTATTTATTTATTTATTTATTTATTTATTCATGATAGACACAGAGAGAGAGAGAGAGAGAGAGAGAGAGGCAGAGACACAGGCAGAGGGAGAAGCAGGCTCCATGCAGGGAGCCCGACGTGGGACTCGATCCCGGGACTCCAGGATCACGCCCTGGGCCAAAGGCAGGCACTAAACCGCTGAGCCACCCAGGTGTCCCCGACATGCATACATATTATATTGAATCCTATCAATGGACTTCTTTTTTTTTTTTCTATCAATGGACTTCTAAAAAAGAAAATTGAACAACTCATTAGCGATAGCAATTTTCTGCATGTTCCAAATGCTCACAGAAAGCACACTCTGCTTACCACTTGATTTTTACCATTATCTGGATATTATTAAAGAATACATTAGATGAAGAAAGGATAAGAAACAAAAACCCAAAATACTCTCCCACAAATATAGTGCTGCCACTCACACCCTGTTAGGAGTGAGAACCCTAACACTAACTTTTGTTGTGTTACTGTGGCATCGGCAATAAAAACAAAGATAATACATCACTAGGGCCCTGATGAAATGATGATGGGTCATGAATGACTGATTTGCTTCAGGCTCCTTCTCCCTGTTAGACCACTTCTACCGTTTCCTTTCCTAGGTACTCACCTTAAAGCACCCCATCACATCCAACCCAAAGTGAATAATCAGTTTGAAAATGAATCCTTCAGAGGACCTCGCATAGCAAAGGAAAAGGGAAGAGGAGGTTGGCTGGGACACACTGGCTGTCCTCCAGGCATCTTGGGGTCTTATGTCTCATTTCAATCAAATGGGGTTCCACCAGCTGCCTAGCCCATTCTCATCCTTATCTATTATGGATCCATGGCCTGGCAAGGATTCTTGGGTGTCATTCTCTCAGTCCCCACCTTCCAGCCCATCCCACTGGAAATCTCCCAGTCTGCTGCAGGCACAGGTTTTCCCTCAAGTCCAAAAAACAGCCAGCCAATACTTGTAAGAGTTGCCCACAGCAGGCAACATGGATCTTTCAACCATTTGGAAATATTCTAATCCTTCTTTTATTTCTATAGGTGAGGAAATTGAAGATGAGAATTTTCTAAGGGTTCCTAAACCAGCACAGTGCAGAGCTGCGATTTGAACCCAGATCTATTTGATTCCAAGGCTCCCTGATGTTTCCTCTACTTCATGTTGCATTTGGAGCGTAAATGAGATCTAGTGAGGTCATTAGCGGCACATGGAACATAGAGTCCAGCTTTGATCAGTTCAGCAGTTGACTCCGCCTGTCCAGGTCTCAGATCCCATGTGCGGGGATGAAGAGGATACAGATCCCTTGGCTGGCTGTCAGAAGGGTTCCTTTCCTCAGAGCTGAGCTTCTTTTGCTTTGAATATCCTGGAGACCTAAATCTCCTGAGCTCTGATCCACTTTTATCTCCTTTCTTTTCAGCTACCCAGGTGACATGTCCTCTAACAGGTTTCTAGCTTCAGAGACTGAAATCCCTTTTCATCATCCTGCCAATGTCACATTTTCTCTGATGGTTATTAAAGACTCAATGGTCTCTTGGGGGAGCCAGAGAGTCATCTCTTGTTTACAGGTAAATAATAACCCTTTAAATATATTTACATACTAGAACTTCAGCAGGATTTCAGTAAAGATAACGTACAGGGTAAAGCTGGTTCCCAGGGAGGATGGGGTGATTCATCACGTACTTAAGAAAGGACCAGCCTCATTTCCTCCCCAGCTTGAGGGGAAATGATCACTCAGTTCTGTGGCAGCAGATCTGTAAGAGGGAGGAGCCCTGTCACCACTCTGGCCCAGATGAGGTGTCAACCGTCCTAGCTGAGCTGAAGCTGGCTTGAACTATGCCCTGCTATCTCCTTGCCCTTCTCCTGGGCACTTTCTTAGGTGGGTGCTGTTCTCTCTGGCAGGCGTCCTCTCAAGTCCTCACCCTCAACGCTAACCCTATGAATCTAGAGTCTCAGCTGTTGGATTGACTCCCTTTAGTACATTCCTTCCGTTTTCTCGAATGGCTACTGGGCTTTAATCCTAGTGGTTGGTATGCTGAGTCTTGGTTTTCTCTATCCTCTGGGAAGGAGTTCGCTCTATTTGTCTCTCTTTGACCAGGGCCCTTCTACACCCTTGGCCTTCCCAGTCTACTCCCTGCGGTGGATCCCATATGCCTGGGCCATGGGAGGACTTGAGCCACCCCTGGGTCAAGGAGGAAGGCAAGTTCAGTTGAGGTTCTTCACTCTAAATGGCCTTTTACACTTCCCTCAGGTGTCAGAGCTCAGACCATCCACCAAAGGCCGCTTGCCAGGGTGCAGCTTGTGGGCAGCCTGTTCTCCCTGGAATGTACCGTGCAGGGGGCATCGAGCCCTTATCTCTACTGGTACCGGCAGTCCCTGGGAGGGGCCCCCCAGCTACTCTTCTCCTCAGTAAGTGTTACCCAGGTAGTCCCTGAGACACCGCACAACTTCACAGCCTCCAGGCCCCAGGACGGCCTGTTCATCCTGAGTTCTAAGAAGCTCCTTCTCAGTGACTCTGGCTTCTACCTCTGCGCCTGGAGTCTCACACTGAGTGGGTGGGGGGAGACATCTGTGCAAAAACCCCACCCTCCCCCAGAGCCCTCCCTCTGGGGCTGGGTGGAGGATATCTGGGTTTCTGATTGTCAGGCACTATGAGAACAACGGAATCAAGTCTGATTCTCCCAAAGAAGTTGACTGAGTTCTCAGGGAGAACAAAATGTATTTGCGTGTAGGGCCTGTGGATTGCACGCATGTCCTCGAGCTCACGGGGCACGGATGCGGCATCCCAGGCTGTTAACCTCCAGCCCTCAGAGTGAGCTGGGCCTTGCCTCACGCTCTCCTCTCCCCCCATTCCTGTCTGTCCACACTGGGGAGGGAAGCAGGTGGGAAGCACCAGTAGCGGGTTGCGGCGTGGTGGCAGGCAGGTGGCCGAGTGAGAGGAGGCCCACTCGGGTGACTTCAGTGGTTAATTCTCATCACCTGGAGAGTCTCCTTCTGTTGTCCTTTCTGCAGAGAGTAGACGTCTTGGGGGAAGCTTTGATGAGGCCCTGTGGCCGGGAAGGGGCGAGGCGTTCTGGAGACTGTCCTCTGGCGGGCTGGCAGTGTGCTCCTGTTAGTATCAGAAACCACACTCAGGGACTTTGATTATTGTTTTGGATTTTAGGCTTTTTAATTCGTATCCTACTGTGTCTCATCCCTTCCCTTGTAGCAAAAGGGAGCAGAGAAGCGGATGGTGACCAAAGACACACCAGAGATGAGGGAAAAGCTGAGGACACGCGTATATTATGGTAATACCCTAAAAAAGAGAAATTATTTGGATGAGAATGAAGGAGAGGAAAAGGCTTCTGGGGGTGGCTGGGAAGAGATGCTACGGTTGCCTTGGCAACCGAGCTTCCTTCCTCATCCCTGGGTCCCTCATCCCTCCCTCGTCCTCCTTATTCTTAACAAGCTTTTCTTTTCTACTGTCCCTTGTGCTCCACGAGGGGGCACACGAATCTTAAAATACTCTGTTCCTGGCATCACTTTGTCTAGGACAGTTCAGATGGTTGTTTCGTTTCAGCGCCATTGAATCTGCAGAGGAAAATCTGAGACGGCCACGCATGGTGATCCAGACAGTATTTAGGAATTCCTGGGGACTCTCACCGCCTGCTTCTGCATTAAGCAGCTCTCCCGTGCTGGGAACTCTGAGCCATCAGAGGGATCAGAAAGAAAAATGAAGTGCACTCAGGATGGTGCTGGGTGGAGTCACAGCATGGCTTAATCAAGGCACTTGGTTTACTTCCCCCCCCCCACCTTTATGGAAATACTCAGTTACTAAGGCAAGGGGTAGTGCCACGACAGTAAAAGTAAAGACGGGTTTACAACTCAAATTTGGTTCACACCTAAAAGTAAACAACGTTTCAAGCTATTGCTTGCTTGTTAGCTGGTTATTTAGAATTGGATCTCTCTCTGGATCTCTCCCGGTCCTGCCAGATTACTTTCAGTTACTAGACTTCAGGATTTGGAACGGGCTTAGAGAAACATAAACACTAGCAGATAATTTTTTTTAAGATTTTATTTATTCATGAGAGAGAGAGAGAGAGAGAGGCAGAGGGAGAAGCAGGCTCCATGCAGGGAGCCCAGTGTGGAACCTGATCCCTGGACTCCAGGATCATGCCCTGGGCCAAAGGCAGGCACTAAACCGCTGAGCCACCCAGGTGTCCCAACACTAGCAGATGATTGAGTGAATTCTAGTATTTGTCCCTCTACTCCCCTGGTTTCCCGTTATTAATATCTGGCACATTTGTTATTTTTTATGTGGTACCTGTCTATGGCTTTTGACAAAGGGTCCTGCAGGAAGTTTTACTAGCCCAGAGCTCCTGTGCTTCACCCACTGACTTCTCTCCTCGTTCCCTGATCTTGTCCCAGTCTCTGTATTTGTAAGGCACCTCGGTTTTTCAGTCAAAATTTACCAATTGCTTTAAGTTGGGCTCGTGATCTCATCTCTCTTTTTCCTCACCTATCAAACTTCCCTCATTGGACTCAGTGTAGTGAATGAGATGTTCTAAAGCCTCATCACAGGGTCCGATTTTCAATAGATATGATTTTCCTCTTTTAGTTTACAAGATATTTTGATCCCGACTTACCCGAAAGAAAGACTTACTTAAAATAAAATATTAAATGTTAGGCTATGTAATAAATATTTTAAAATGCCAAATATACTCAGATGGCAAGCCAGTGAAACTTGTCCCATGTGTGGTACCCATTCAGATACAGGTGGTTTCTGGTGGGGTTTTATGCAGCCTCAGAATCCTTCCTAACACAGAGCTGGTCCAGGTAATCACTACTACTAGGCAAGTGATGGGAGAGTGAAGATGGATTTTCAATTTTTTTTTAAAGATTTTATTTATTCATGAGACACAGAGAGAGAGAGAGAGAGAGAGAGAGAGGCAGAGACACAGGCAGAGGGAGAAGCAGGCTCCCTTGGGGAGCCTAATGTGGGACTCAATCCCAGGACCCTGGGATCACGCCCTGAGCCAAAGGCAGGCAGTCGCTCAACCGTTGAGCCACCCCGGTGCCCCCAGATTTTCATTTTTGTAAGATATTCAGAAGTTCTGCAAAATTTCACAAAGGAGATAGACATTTAGTGAAGGTTAGGTTTTTAGGAGGCTCGGATTTAGATAAGCAAAATGACATTCTCAGCAGGAGAGTCTGTTTGAATAGAAATGTGGAAGTGCCAGTGAATACTGTGATCTCTAGAAAAGCGGTGAGTGAACAACACTGATCCTTGCACAGAGTGACAGAGACAGGAGGACATTACTAGGAAAGGGGAGGCTGGTGAGGGAGAGGCTTGAAAACCTTCCAAAGTTCATCAAAACAAATTAATATCCTCCATGTTACCTGCCCTATTCATGAGTAAGACTCCTCGTCCCTAATGGTTTCCCTAAGTCTAAGGACTCAGGAATCTACAATTACCTTAGTTTCTGGGGGACAAAGCAAACCAGCTCAGGATGGCAGATGCTGCTCAGATACACTCTTCCCTGCCAGGAATTCATCAATCTCACTTGTGCCTGGGGCAGATGAGGCTGCCTCCTTTCTAGGAGAGCTTCCAGGACCCCTTCCTTGGCTGACTTTGTAGGCGTGCCAGGATGGCAATTCCCAGGCATGTCATTCCTGGGCCACTGGCACGTGGGGGGCACCGAGCCACATGCTGTTGGCCAAAGAAACTCCTCTCAAGTGGTTTTGCCTGGATGTCTGGCACTCATGGGATTGATATGGAGTGAGCTGGGGGCCTCTCAGCAGCTGAGGAAGGCAGGGAAGGCCCAGGGTGGGAGAGCTGGTGATACTGAAATCAGGCTGCTTCGTATTTTTGTCCAGGATCATATGCTTTGCGTTGAGAATGTTATAGCCCCGTGAGCTGCTACAAGCACGCGTGGCCTGTGACACAGCCTATCATTTACCCACTCCCTCCTCCGGAGGCTTCTCTCTGTCTGGTCCTCTGTTCTCTCTGCATTACCTTCTCCTCCTCCTCTTACCCAGCTGAGATAGAAACTGTCCATCACACAGACCTCACAGGCCTCAGCAGGAGGGGATGAGGCTTTAGAGAGGCCTGGTGAGTCCAGCACACAGACACCAGCTCAGATATCCAGGGACTGCCCATGTTCTGTCTGTTGATTATCTGGGGCTCTTTTCCTGTGACTCATTAGCAACTCTCATTAGATGAATGGAAGGAAGCGGGAGGTTGCAAAGGAGGGGGGGAGTGCATGAAGGGAACAGGTGGGAGGAGGGAGTTGCCGGAGTGATGTGGGGCCGGGAGGGACCCCAACTGGGTCAGAGCGGTTTGCAGCTGTTTTTAGTCTTCACTATCTGCTCTCTGATCTCAGGGGTCACCTCCAGCAGGTGTAGAGGTTGTGTTGGGGGTGGGGTGGTCTGCACGGGGAGCTGAGGTGCCCAGATCCCCCTCTAGAGGGCCTTTCTTCTCCCTGCTGTAGTTCTATTTCCACTGCCAGGGTGCTCACCAGAGGCCCAGTAGAAAGAGTGGCAGGGAAGGGGTTGGGGCAGGATGTGGGGAGTGTGGTTCTCATGATGCTCAGAAAGGGGGGGGGCTTTCACAGGCCCCCAGATGCAGGACCTGGTAAATGTCAAACCACATCCTGTTGTGAGTCCCTGAGATGAGCTAGGGGCAGGTGGGTGGCTGTTGTGATGTTGCTCAGAGATAAACAGCTCAGCAGCCAGCCCTGGGCTCAGACATCCCCAAACCTCCCCCAGTTGTCTCCTAAAAGACCCCAATCTGCATCTCTTTACTTCCTGCCTTTGATTCAAGGCCACTCTCCTTTAAACTCTATGTTCTTCTCCTCATTCACCACCTAACCAGGTCTCCTTCTGGAGGAGAGCCAGCGAACAGGTGTCAGGGTGCCAGGTGCCTCTTGTTAACTGCGGGCTTCCAGGGTTGGCACCCCGCCTCCCCACCAGAGACAGCTGCTGAGGCCATGTCACTGTGTGAATGATTTGCATCTGGGAAGAATTAGATCCCCAAAGCTCTCTTCCTCATGGTGACTTGGGGCCTGCAGACTGTGAATCACTGAATCTAAAGAGCAGAGTTTGAAGATTCTTTAGACATCACTTTACCTAATCTCCTCACTTCACAGACGAAGTGTCAGAAGCCCCACAAAGCAAAATGAGTTATCCAGAGCCATGCAGCTGTGGACAGAGGAGAATCAGAAGCTAATTATCTATGTTTGAGCAGCTCCAGGATCTCAGACAAAGCTTAGAGGAACGTGGACTCTGTATTGAACTATGATCTTGCTGTGGGTTTTATGAGCCACTTCTGTAGAAACACATAAGGTGCAACCATCAGGCCTGAGTGGCATGAGGATGGAGGGGTCCATACAATGACCCACAAAATTAGATCCCTCAGAAATCAGACAGGTTGAAGAGATGAGCTGAAGAAATGCGATACAATTCAACAAATCCCCCCCATCTCCCCTCATCTTCCCCTGAAAAGAGAAAAGCAACTGTCGGCAAATAGCAAGTCTCATAGCAGGACCTGTGAAAAAGACTCAGGGTCTGAGTCAAAAGTGAATTCTGTGAGTGGGTACAGGATGTTGAAAATTGCCCTAACAGACCCAGTATAGGCAATATCGAGACTCAGGGGGTAAGCGCTCTGTCTCCCTGATATAGGTCAGAACCCACCTGGCACGGTCTTCCGTTCCGAACACCACACTTCTAGAAAACTGAAGGGCAAAAACACACAAAAATGTTTTCAGAAGAGGGTGGCTGGGCTGTGGGGAGTTGGAAGTGCTCAAAACTGGGCCGTATGCGAAAGACATTGAGAGAACTGGAAATGTCTAGCCAGAAAATAGACTTTAGGCTCCTAACAATTTTTATGATGGTGGCTAAAATTTATTGAGGCTGTGATGGCAGCTTTGCCTGTTGTGTGCATTAATAAGATGAAACCACCTCATGGAGTCGGGATTGTAATTCAGCCCATTTTATAGGAAGGGAGGCTGAGTCTCAGAGGTGGTCCTAAGGTGGTGAGACCTAAGGCTTCGGTCTAGGCCTCTTTGGATTAGAAGTCCATATCTTTGTCATCCTAATGTTCTCTCTCTGCTGAGTCCTTTTCCTCCTCTGCAAACTCAAATTCAAGCTTTTAAAAGTTGTGCTTATTCTATCTCTCTTAGATTTGTGGTCTCGACTGGGGTGGGCTTGCTGGCTTTCATGGGACTATCTCAGTGGTCAATGAGGGTATGACAATGAGTTTGATGGATATGGAAATAGGAGAGAATTCTTCACAAGAGCCATCGGGGGATGAAATGGCTGCTCAGGTGGATGGAGAGCTCGCTGTTCCCAGGACAGGTCAAGCATAAATGGGGGGATACAAGAACCCTTATCAGTGAGGGCATGTATAGTTCCCAGACCCAGTCCAGTTAAAGTCTCACCGTGGGAGTGAGGGTGCAGAGGACTCAGCTGTGATTGCTGGAGTGGCCCAGGACTTGGGCAGGAGGGCTCATCCCAGCAGGACCACCCTCAAGTCGCTATTTTAAAAAACCACTTCTTACATTAGTAAGCCCTAGAGTGCAGTCTCCTGTGAGGACCACCCCTCAGACTCCCAGAGGACAGCTGAGATACTTCCAGCTGGCTGATGACTCTCCTGGGGGAGATAGTCAGAGCTGTGGGCTCTGGTGGACCTACAGATCTGACCTACAGATCCACTCCCTTATCACCAGGACTCCATCCTCCCCAAGGAGGGGAGCCTGTTAGGAGTCCAAGTGCAGCAAAAGTAAAGGCAATGGGTAGAAATGGAGGAGGAACACCATGTAGTGGGGACTGTGGGTGTGTGCTGAGCAGAGACTAGGTCCTCTGTTGGAGGGACATGATTCAGGATATGGCCAAGTGCTGTCACAGTAAGTCCTAAGGAATGATGGAGAGGTGTGGTGTGTTAAGGAACCCAGAGACCTCAGATCCATAAACACAGCTTGAGAGCAGAAAGTTTCCAAGAGGGGAAAGGAGATATCTAGCCCAAGACTGAGGCAGAAAATTCTTTTTGTGTTTGGGGCCCAGATGGGGTGGATAACATCTCAGATTATGGGGTACCAAGCTTCAGAAATCACTATTCTGGGGACTACAGGAGTCTGCCACAGACAATGGGAGTGAACTGTCATCATTGTTGTCCAGGCTTGGTGGCCTTCCATACTCTGATTCTTCTTATATGGGCATAGGGTAATTTCCATGGACAGGGTAAAAGTGAACTTGGTCATGAAAGAGAGGAAGTCAATGGGCGAGCAGAAGAGCAATTCACCCATAGGTCAGTAGTAGTGCTAAGAATTGATGTGGGGTTTTAGCCATTCCTGATCTCCATCAGCAGTTCCTGGCACCCTAGATGAAAATACATGTAGGCATGAGTGTGTCTTTGGTCTCAAGTACCAAACCCCCATTCTCACATCCATCCCTAAGCAGTGACCTCATGAAACTCCTCCTACACAGGGACATTTAGGGCTGTGTGTCTCTCTGACTGTAAGGGGCTGGGGTCAGCCAGGCTGCCCTTTCCTGGGTCCCTATGGAAGAAGAAAAATAGGGAAATGTTTCAGGGCAGGAAATGGAGATATTGTTATCTATCAGGATCCATTGCTCCTTTTCCAGCCTCTCTTGTTCTAAAATCTTTTTTTTTGTCTCTTTTCTTCCTCCCTCCCTCTTCCCCTACCACTTACTTAAGAGAGAAGAAGTCTTTGTCTCTTGGAAGGTCCCAGCACCCTCGGCTCCCATCCCCACCACCCAGCCTGGGTATCCGGGCCATGAGCCCTGCGGTAGGAGGGCATGCGGGTCTTTCATGGATACTAGTGCTGACAGGAACATTTTTCTGGGCAAGTGACAGGGGCTTGAGCAGCCCTTCCCTACAGGAACCTACCCCCCCACCAGGATGTTCTCATGATTCCATGACCAGTTGGATGCTCCCATTTCCCTCCTAATTTCTAAATAAACCTCTACAGATCACAGGGTTGAGGTTGCTCTCCTGGTTCACTCTCCCAACGTGAGTCCAGCTGTGCCCTGGGGAAAGGTGAGAACCTGGGGACCCCCGGCATTCCCTTAGAGATGCTTGGCTTCTAAGTCTTTTCAATCAATAAGCACGCTTTGTTTGCCCCGTATTGGGCTCACTTCTGGAGTTTGTCCCTGGACTACCTTCTGCCCTCAGGTCTCTTCAACAGGATGCTGTTTAGATGAGCCCTGAGATTGGAATAGGCTGATAGGCCCAGGCCACTGAGGAATTGCTTCAGGGCTTCCCATTCATTCTCTGGGCTCAGAAACTCTTTGGGAGCCCTTTTAATTGGAATGGCCATGTATCCTAGTTTGCAGGGACAATCTTGATTTCCTTCTTTTGAAGACTTTATTATTTTATTTGAGAGAGAGAGCACAAGTAGGGGTAAGGCAGAGGAAGAGAGAGAAGCAGACTCCTGGCTGAGCAGAGCATTAGATGTGGGGCTCTATCCCAGGACCCCAGGATCATGACCTGAGCTGAAGGCAGATGCTCAACCGATGGAGCCACCCAGGTGCCCCTTGATTCACTTCTCTTGTCCCAGAATCTTACCTCTCACCCTCGGCAGGGTCCCTGATCATGCAATAAATAAATCACATGGTCACCTGGCATCTAACATGTCTTTGCTCAGTTTCACCTGAGGAAGGATGGATGGGATGCCCAGAACTGGTCCAGAAGGACCTACTTGGATTCTACAGAGAGAGGCCGAGGCAGAAGAGGTTAACTTCCTAGTGCTGTGAGTCGAATATTGAGGAGGTGGGGGGGTGTTGTCTGAGGGGGCAAGGAAACAGCTGTAAGAATTGGGTCGAGCAGGGTGCGGTGTGGGTGTGGGGACTAGGTGATGTTTGTAATTCTCTCCAGCTCTATTATGTCTCCCGGAGTGGAAGGGTGGAGGGTGGTTTGTTCTCCGGAGGACATTCTTTCAGTCCTCACATTGGCAAACCCCAGGTGCCCACGGGCTCCTCTGCCCGCATCCTCCCCAGCTGCTCGTGCCCTGCTCAGCGAGCCCCGTTTCCCTTCTGTGTGGGGTTACCCTCTCTCCACCTGCTCCTCCATCTCTGTCCTGCTTCTGCTCAGCATTCTCCACCCCCGCCACTGCTCTGTGCCCACAAACACCCGTCCTCCACACCCTGTCCCAGGGAAGCCCCTCTGGTCCCCACAATGCCCTCTTCTCTCTGAAAAGCTTAGTAGTCCCTTAAGCTTCTCCTTTCCCTGTTCTGTCCTGTCCCTTCCTGGCCTGTGTCAGCTGTGTCTGGGGAACCCCTCACCTCCCATTCCTGGACACACAGTGCAGTGGGGTAAATAGCATCGCCTCAAACTTCATGCCCACCCTGAACCTCAGAACAAAAAGTGGCCTAATTTGTAAATGAGGTCTTTGCAGAGGTACATGCTAAGGATCTCAGGACAAAATCCTTCTGACTTCAGGGTATGTCTTAAATCCAATGACTCCGGTCTTGGTAAGAAAAATAAGGGAGAAATTCAGGCATAGGGACACAGGGGGAAGGTGAGGTGGAGACAGGCAAAAGGTCGGAGCGATGTTGCCACAAGCCAAGGACCACCAAGTGTGCCAGAGGTAGGGAGAAGCGGAAAAGATTCTCCCCTAGAGCTTTTCAAGGGGGTGTGACCTTGCTCGCACCTGATTTTGGACTTCTGGCCTCCAGAACTGGGAGAGAATAAATGTCTACTGCTTTAAACCATCAAGTCTGTGGTTCTTTGTTACTGCAATGCTAAGAAATGAATACTCAGGAGGAGTCAAAGTCTCTCTATAGTCTGTGCCTGTAGGTCCTGCACCGGAAGTTGGGGGCAGCTACTCCATGTCAGCCTGTGACAGTCACACCATTCTGGCCACTATTCAGAACAGGCTTCCTGAATTTCCATCTTCATGAGAACGTGCCACGGTTTCGCAGCTTACAGGTCCATGTGACCCATGAACTGTGGCTTCCTCATCCGTGGCCGAGGGAGAGTAACACCTGCTTCCAGGGGCGCGATGGGGATGAGCCGGGACACCTGTGCCAGCGCCCAGCCCCAAGCCTGGAACAAGCAGGCTACCAGCAAGGGACTCCACCTTCCCCATCCTTTCTTGACTTTCGGACTCCCTGCTCACCTCTGCCTAAAGGAGCTCACATCTCCTCTCTCAGTGGTCTGGGGGTCTGTGTCCTTCTTTCCCCTGTTTGTGTCCCTTCCCTCCCCTGCTGTGTGTTCCACCACAGCAACTGTGACTTCCTTGGAGGATTTCCCCCAGTAAGATAAGTAACTGTCTCTGCCCGAGTGGATGTGCTTGACACGCTGCGCTTGGGGTGGCCGGCTGTCTACCGCATCAAGTGAGGGGCTCCTCATGTGTAACATCTCACCACGCCCCACCCTGGAGCATGATCCCCTCGCGCCCCGTTTCCGTGAAATCTCTGGGCTTCATTCATCAGTAGTTGCAACTCTGTGCCTCCTTTAGGATTCTAACCCAGACATGCAGAAGAGAGTTAGATCTTCTGCCGAAATCTCAAAACAAGATGAGATGGAGGCATTAAGAACAGATCCAGAGAAGACCTAAATGGATAATAAATGAAACCTGAGTCTGGAATTGACAGCTGACCAAGCATTCCAGACCATAGGCTACCCTGACCTGGGTCCCATGTGAGGTGAGCTTAGGGCTCATCTCTGCTCATCCTTATGCAGGTTTTCCCCTCTCTGTGCCCTTTGGGCCAACCCTACACCCAAGGAACCCGGAACACCTGGGTATGGACCACGGAGGCCATCCTCCAGCAGGATGGACAGGAGAAAGCAGCCTTGCTCAGAAAGAAGGGTCAGTCATGGATGGTGCCTTCCTGAATCTTTAAAGGACAGAACTTCATAGATACTCCCGAGACACCACACGGCCTGGCAGGACACTTTTATTGTTTTAGTCTATTTCAGTATCAGGCCTGAGGAGCTCAGTCTGCAGGGAAGCAGAGAGAGGGGACAGATATCCCAGCAGGAAGGTGATAAGAGGTAGAGAGAGAATAACTCTTTTAGAAACGCAGACTGGAAGCGTGCGAAGGAGAATCGAGGGTGAGGCTCATGATCATCTCAGGATGCACTTTTGGAGCCGGTCTCAGGAACCTTTTCTCTTGACCTGAAGGAGAGAGAGTATTGTCAAGGTCCCAGGAGCCATGAACAATAGGAGGGGGCTGGGGAGCCTGACGCTGGGCCTGATTTTGGGTATGGCTGGTTGACTCTCCCCATCCTCGGATGCGACGTCCTGTAACGATCCCCATACATTCTCCCCAGTCTGACAGTCCCATTATAATTTCCTTGAGACAGAGGATATATCAGGGCTGAGTCAGGCTCTGAGATCCCCTCGTGTTCCACGCCTGATGTTCTATTCTATCCTTTCCCTCCAGGCTGCCCGCCCCGTCCGCCTCCCCTACCTTGGCCATCAGCACCAGGGCGCTGACCAGCAGAGCATACAGCGTGGCCTTCCCCAGTAGGATCTCATAGAGGATGGTGGCAGACAGGACGCCCTGATGGTAGGACACTGCGGGCGGGAAGGGAGGGCACACGGGGACCCGTGAGCAGCAGGTGGCTCTGGCCTCTCCACCCCCACCCCAGGGCCCATGGGGTCCCCGTGCTCTGGGTCCAGGGCAAAGCCACGGGAGGCAGAGAGTGAGCAGCAGACAGGGGCACTTACCCGAGGTGAAGCCACAGTCTGAAAGAGAAAAAAGGGGGAGGGAACGGATGAGACACCCCATCTTCTAAAGCAGGCGGGGAGCTGCCCAGGTAGGTGCACCTGAAGCTAATGCAATATGACTTGTCAGCTGGGCTTCAATCAAGAACAAAACAAACACGAACACAGGAAGTGAGCCTTCTGGGGAGCAGGGACCCCAGGCCGGACCGGCCTTCTCGAAGGCTCCTGGACTGTCTTTCTGGGCCTGTGTTGATGGAGCCACACCACCCTGGAACCCCGTGGAGCGTGGTGGGGCTGGGGGCACCCCTCGGTGCGGAGCCCTACAGGCTAGGACAGTGAGGGCCCCCGCTGCAAGGCTCTGCTGGGCTGAGGATCTGGGGGAGGAATGAGCCCGAGGCGCCCCGTCCCCCTCATGCTGGCCTTTAGTCCCTTGCTCTGTCCTGGGTTCTCTGCACGTGGTTTTTCTTTCTTCCTGTTTTTCATGGGGAATGTTTTATTTCTATCTCGCTGCCTTCCACAAAAGGCTTGGGGTGCTTATTCTTTTTTTGCAGTTTAAGTTGGATTAATGAATGTATAAGACTGATGATGAATCTCTGAACTCTACCTCTGCATGTGGCCTGCCTGGTCTTCTGCCTGGAACCACCCCCCACCCCCCGTGCCCCCTTGCTGGGCTCTGACTCATTTCCCCCCCTCCCCCGGGTCCTCCCTCACCTGCTCTGCCCCAGGCCTCAGCACTGATGTTCTGGGTGACAGGTTTGACTCTATCGTGTTCCCACTCATCGTCGTCCCCGAGCCCATAGAACTGGACTTGGCAGCGGAAGTGGTTGCGCGGGTTGTGCCAGAAGGAGGCAGAGACCCTCAGCCGGCTGCTCAGACAGTAGCTGGAGTCATTCTCGCTGGGCCTCTCCTTGTAGGGCTGGGGGTCGGTGCTGAACCCACTCGTGACCTCCTTCCCGTTCACCCACCAGCTCAGCTCCACGTGGTCGGGGTAGAAGCCCGTGGCCAGGCACACGAGTGTGGCCTTCTGGGTCCGCGAGATCTCTGCTTCTGATGGTTCAAACACTGTGACCGTGGGAGGGGTGACCTTCTGCAGATCCTCTGCAAGGGAAGAGAGGTTGGGACCAGGGCTGGGCTGACAGCTGTCTGGGTTTGCTCTGTGTGTGTGTGTGTGTGTGTGTGTGTGTGTGAGAGAGAGAGAGAGAGAGAGAGAGAGAGAGAGAGAGAGAGAGAACAGAGACAGAAACAGAGAGAAATAGGGAGACAGAGAGAGAATGAGCTGGAAATGGAGTCATCATAAAGCAAAATTATGTAGTAGCAGGTCCTGTGTGTTTGGGGTCTCCATCATGTTCGTCTGTATTTGTTCTCCTGCCCTGCGTGTCCTTTGTAGTCACCCTGTAGGCATTCTGAGTAATGTCCCCTCACCGATGTTATTTGATTTCTTCTCCAGCAGTGAAACCTTATCTGTCTACATTTCTCCATATCAGGTGGTAGTTATTTGAGGGGATCGAGCACACGATGGGAATCAGAATAATAGGATCCAGATCTTAAAGCTGACTTTGCCCACCAGTGTGACGTCGGGACAACATCTTAAATTCTAGGCATCATTTTCCCTGCTCGTGAAGGGAAAATCATGACACCGACTTTCCAGAGTGGCTATGGAGGCTAAGTGACGTTAGTATTCAGAAAGGCCCTGTCCTCAGCCCGTAGGTTACTTCTAAATCGAAGTGGCCAAGGAGTAAAGAGGAACTGGAGGTTAGGGGGTCATTTGGGAGCTGGGGGTCTTCTTCAGATGATAGTCTACAGAGGGCATATTTTTGTGCACTCAGGGGAGGGTACCCTTTGGTGTTATGCTGTGCTCCTGAGAATGTGGGAGCTTTGGACTTTCTGGCAGTTCCCGAGGCCACCCTAGCCATTGCTCTGCCTTCAGGTGCCCCCCGAGCTTCCTAGCTCACATAGAGAACAATCGCTCCTTATGTCAAGTTCAGGGGCTCATCGACCTTCTTCACTCCTTTCTCAGTCTTATACTTTTTTCTACCCATCAGCTTCCTAAATAAGCATCTGAGACCATCAGGGCAGCTTCTTGCTAGTTTTGATACAATTTTTGTCCAAAGTCTCTCCTTTGCAGAGTCTTGGGTGAAGGCCCGGACCACCCTCTGATTTGGCTGGCTCACTTCTTCTGGGTCTGCTCTCCATTCATTGTATCCTACTCCTTTGCTTTTCACTGATTTTTTTTTTATTCATTTCTTAGCAATTCCATTAAAATGAAAAATCTTCTTGTAAGAAGAATCCAGTTTAGCCCGGAAGATGGAGAAAATGTCCTTCTGACACTTCACATTCCTACGGATGTGACCTAACCTCCAGGGCCAGCTTCTAGGGTATATGGGACCCCACCCTTACAAAGTCCACCCCCACCCCTTGGCTTAATGGCTGCTGTCGCCATCTTGAAATTCTAAATTATTTTTAATGAGAACCTGGCATTTTCATTTTGAGCTGATCAGGCCTCCTTTCCTATCAGCTTCCCCTCCCTGCAACTCCTGTTTGCTAACTGTGAAACTATGTCTCTAGGTCTTTACTGGCTGACCCACCAGAAGGGGTAACAGCCTATCTCCACTGCCCGGTTCCATCAATGTCTCTGCTCAACTTGGTGTCTTCACTCTCCTCTCAAAGACCTGGCTCTGAAGTTGTACCAGCCCTCCTGGCGCACTACCGAATGTACTTCTCTGACCCTCCCTCTCCGGTAAACACTCTGTCCTTCCCCCAGAATTAATGATGTGTGATGCTCTGCACAATGTGTGATGCTCTCTGCACAATGCTTATTGATGCAACGGGCAGGACAAACAGGATGCCATGTCTACACAGCTCTGGATGAGGGCAGGGTCAGTTTATCCTTCCGTGTTTGTGAGTCCCTGCGGGGTGTGGGTGAGCGTGCCTACGTGGGTGTGTGTACTAGTGAGAGTCTGTTTGTATATGCTCTGTTTGTGGCTTGGACTGGCTTTAGGCAGAATTGTGAAGTTTATCTTTTCCTGTTCCCACCCATGGCTCACGCCCACCCAGCCCTCCCCTCTATTATCCATATGCCAAACTGGGTCCCTCCTCAGGTACTGGGCTCACCCTCTCCCCTCACTCCCCACTGACCACCTAGGGGAAGGGTGGAGAGGAGAAGCACTGAATTATAACAATCCACCTTCCCTGCACACTCTACACCCTCACAGCAATGGTAAGGGGTAGGTATTGATGATGACCCTATACCGTAGAGGGGATAAAGCTTCACATAGATTCATTTGCCCAAGACCACCCAATCCTTAGCCAGCCAGGGATTGGGACCTAGATCTATCTGGCTCTAAAGTCTGGTCTTTCCCCACCCCGGCTGATCACAGGACTCTGGCATTTCCTCTGGACAAAGCTTAGCTGAGCCCCATTGGCTCCAGCTTAATGCCTGTCTAACTATAACTGGAGCCTGTTGTTATCAAACAACCCAGGTTAACGTACCAGTATCCTGAGTGACCCTCCTGCACCACCTGGTCTGTTGAAACTGGGATACTTAGTGTGAGGCCCAAGATTGCAGGCTGGGGGGCAGAGGGAGACAACTGGAGGGGGAGGGGTGAATGCACCCCAGTGGCCAAGGTTCCAGTGCTGCCCTGGGCAGGCAACGGGTGCTGTGGACACACCTCAGGGGGCTCGGGCTTAGGAGAGAAGGGCAGGGGTTTTAACTCTAATTTTACATGCTAAAGACTAAATCAACTCACCTTGCTTGTTTTGAGTCTTTTCTCCCCTGACTCAACATTGATCTGCCTTTCTCTCTGGCCTCCCTTGTCTCTCATTCCTTTTCTCCTCTGGTCAGCGGCCTCCCTTGCATCTACCTGTCCCAGGAGCCGGCAGGGCTGGGTGCCCCCCACCCATCCCGAGCTCGGCGCTGCTTTTTCCTGCCCCTCAGGCTCGGTGCCCCTCTCTGTAGCAGCTACACCCCTGCTATGCTCCCCCAGCCCCAGTTTTCCCTCCTCAGCCCCGTGCCCCAAATCCAGCGGCTTGGAGTCCTCATCAACGCTCTCGTCCCCCACTCGCCCTGCCCCTAAATGCCCCAGACGGGAAAAGAGCCCCACGGCGCCCTGGCCCTCCGCCCTGGTCCCCGGCCTGCGAGGAAGGACTGGCCCCCGCCCCTCCCCGGACGGTTAGCGCCCCACGCGCCCCGGCCCGGCCCCCACCCGCGCCTTCTCCGGGTCCCAGGGGCTGGGCGGGGTGGGGGGTGACGCCCGCATCTCACCGAGGACCGTGAGCCTGGTGCCGGCGCCAAAATACTGCTCGTAGCGCACAGAGGCCCAGCCCCGCGCGCAAACCCCAACGCGCCCCCGCCGCGCCCCAGCCCCCAGCGCGGGAGCCCACCCGGGGCGGGGGTGGCCCTGGGGTCGCCCACCCCGCGGCGCTGCCCGCTCACCCACGACCGTCAGGGCGGGGCTGCAGAGCACGGCCCTGGGCCCCCAGCCAAGACCCCCCCCCCCCCGGGGGCCGCGCTCACCCGGCACTGGCACGGTCAGCCGGTGCCGCCCCCCAGAAGTACTGGGCGTCCAGGCTCACAGCCCCCCCAGGCGCAGCACAGAAACAGGCCCGCCGTCCCCTGCCCCCTGCGCCCCCCAGCGCTCCCGGGGCATCCCCCCTCACCTGGCACGGGCAGCTGGGTGCCTGCCCCAAGCACTGGGCGTCCAGGCTCACAGCCCCCACCCCCGGAGCAGCACAGAAACAGCCCGTCCCCTGCCCCTCGCGCTCCCCGCCGTCCCCCGCCCCCGGGGCACCCCCGCTTACCTAGCACGGTCAGCCGGGTGCCCGCCCCGAAGTACTGGGTGTCCAGGTTCACAGCCCGCCCGCGCAGCCAGGAACTGCCCCGTCCCCTGCCCCCCCCCCGCGCTCCCCGGCGCCCCCCCCAGCCCTCCTCCCGCACCCCCCCTTACCGAGCACGGTCAGCCGGGTGCCTCCGCCGAAATACTGAGTTTCTGTGCTCACAGCCCGGAGCCCCAGCACAAAAAAATCCTGCGCTGTCCGCTGCGGCCAGCCGCGCTCCCTTGCGCACCCCATCCCGAACCCCGAGTCCCGCGGGGCCCAGGGAGCCCCGCCTCTGAGCGCAGCCCCAGACGGAGCTGGGCACTTGCCCGCCTGCCTCGTGCCACCCCGCGAGCGCCCGGCACCCCGCTCCACTCCTTACCCAGCACGGTCAGCTTGGAACCGGCCCCGAAGTACAGCTGCCCCGTGTTGGCACAGCTCAGGGGGCCCAGGCGCAAACCCGCCTTCCCCGACCAGGCGCCCGCTCCTTGCGGGCCAGGGTCCTGGGATGCTGCGGGCTGGGCAACCCCTTCCGTGCTTGCACCCAGGAGCGCCTTTCTTACCTAGGACGGTGAGCCGGGTCCCTGGCCCAAAGTGCTGCTCCCCGTATTAGCACAGTGGGCAGGGGCTGCCAAGAATTTCTCTCCTCCCTACTTCCCTTGGCACAAGCTGAGGGGTGCTCTCCTCCCCCCTCCTGGGCCTCTCCCTCCCCACCTCCAGAGCTAGCTGGACATAGCAATCTGGAAGCTACATGAGGTCACCTCCAATTTGCAGGGAAGAATCAACTTGGTTTGGGGACAGTACAGTGGAGGTGGAAAGTGAACGAGGACTGGCGATGGTGCTTTGGGCTGGAGTTGGGAAGTGTTCCGGGGGACACTGTCTCTCACTCCCTATAGGACCTGCAACCTCTCTGGCCTCTCAGCTCTTTCATCCCAAGAATGGGGTGGTATCTTTCGCACAGTGTCATGAGTTCTCAAGAAATAGCTCCTGTGTAAGTACTTTTGTCAAGGGCAAGTGTTCTGAAAAGTGCTGGATGACAATCCCACTTCGATGCATTGCCTTTTGTGTTCCTGGGAGGCTGTCTGGAGCCCAGAGACACAGAGGTATCCCCTGAGTCCAGCACTTTAGGGACCAGCTAGAGAGACACCTCCCAGCCACTCCCCATCCAGGACCTGTGTTCCCCCTAGGCTGGCTGGAGAGATTTCCAGAGGCAGAGCTTTTTGTAAAAGGACCCCCTCCACCTGAATCATGGTGAGTCCCCCAGTTCCCACAATGTTACAGCAGGATACAAAAATGTTTCTTTCTCTCTGGTCTCCTCCCCCAACCCTTGCGCAGAGACAGGAAGTGCGGGTGACAGAGGTTGTATTGACTTGGGGCTATGAGCAAACTCCCAGTACATTGAAAGTGGGGAGGGGTTGAGGAAGGTCTTGGAGCTCGTGGGGGCGGGCAGAGAGGCTCCTTTGTGGAACACGTACCACTCTGAGGGGACCTCCTATGTCACCAGGTCTCCCCTCTGGGACTCACTGTGCCCCCCTGCACAGACTGGCATTTATAGTGAGGCAGGGTGGGAGGAGCAAGGGGTGCAACCCACAGAGCAGGTGATGGCAGTTTGTGGCATGGGGACAAGCGGGTGGGAAACCCCTCTAATTCCCCATTGCTCCCTAAACAGAGTCCAAGCTCCTTCCCCTTCGTGTATTCCACAAGCTCCATGAACATCTGCTGTGCACCAGGCCTCCTGCCGGGGAGTCCACCTTCGGAGGAGCATGTACCAGCTCTGCCCAATGCCTCAAGCCTCCTACCTCTGAGCCGTGGCCCTGGCTAAGCACCCAGGAGTACCCGACCCTGTTGTTCGGCTCTGGCTCACGCCTCTGACTGTCACCACCACCCTCTCCCATGGATAATTGTACCAACTCTTGCTTTGAAGAGTTTGCCAACTTCTCAGACTCTTCCCGGAGGATCCCAGTTGGAAATCAAGTGCTAGCCTCTGACTGCATTGGAGTTGACAGCTGGCAGTGCTATGTGAAAGGGCCACTTTGCATTTCAACTTTCTATTGAATTTCTATTTGTGTTTCAAAATTTCTATTCATGAACGACCCCCTCGTGAACGGGCAGGCTCCTTGGGGACTATGACTTGGATGTCTTTATTTTCTTGAAGGTTAATGGCAGAGCACTGCAATGATGTGTGCTTGATGAGTGTGGTAGTGCCCATGTGCAAGTATGTAAATACGTATATACACACACGTGTGTGTGTTGTACAAGTGAGCACACACATCTGAATGCCTCGTGTGTGGCGATGGAGAGAGGAGGCCACGTGCTACAGTCCCGCGAGTGAGGGAGTAGATGGCTGGTTCAGGCAGGCCTGGTGGCGATATCTGCTCTTGCACTGGGTCACACTGGATTCACTCATTTCTCCATTCACTTACTCAAAGATAATTGATTATGCACGTCCACGGAACCAAGGTCCTCTGCTGTGTCCCAGGGAGACTATAATAAAACATATCCCTGTCATCAAGGACTGCCTGCCAAATGGGGTGTCAGACAAGTGAAGAGATTGTTCCCATCAAGTGTGGCATGGGTTCTGACGGAGGTGTGCACGGGGCACTGTGACAGCAAAGTATAGGGTGCATCTAAGCCAACTGCAGGGGAGTAGGGGGCAAAGAAATGCCTGAGAAGGTTTCTTGGAGGATGTTGGGGCTGAAATTCAAGCATAAGTAGGGGTTGGAGTACGATGTCCCTCCAGGTAAAGGAGTGCAAAACATTCTGAGAGCAGGTGGCCTGGGGACACAGGGTGAGAGGAGCGGGGTATGCACGGAGCAAGGGAGCAGAGGACCACTGCCATGTCCTAGATGCCATCCTCAGGACTGTGCACTGCATCCCCTCCGTGGCAATGGGACATTGAAGAGCCCTCAGAGGATTTCTAGAAATAGCACCACGGCTGATTCTGGATTTGGGGGACCCTTATTTCCTATCCCTCCAGCAGTGGTCAGGGCACATTTTCACACCCATTTAATTCACTAGAGAGAAATTCATAAACAGACTTGTGACTTAAACTGGGAGACACACGTGCTACTTGAGAAGTCAGCACCTTGTCTTCTTGGCCGGGAAGCCCACTTGGTGAAAAATGGAGCACAGTGGCCCCAGGGACACAGCTGAAGGGAATGTGGGTGAGGGGTATGAAAGCAAGCTTTGTTAGCCAAGCACGTATGACCTGTGAGAGACACACCTGTGTAGGCGGTAGGCGGACTCTTCCTCAGAGCACCTTCGTTCAGGTAGGACGCAAAGTTCTTATAGGAAATGGCACCATTTTTTCTGGGCTGTTCCTAAGTAAGTCTCTTCAATCCCATCATCTCCCATTACCAGTTACTCAGGTTCCCCTGACGGGAGGGGCAGTGCCAGCCACAGGCGGGGTCCCTCAGCCCTGGTACCGGAAGGGCCTGCCCTTTCCTTGATCCCTCCTGTTTCTGTCCTGTCTGGAGTCACACTGGAGGTCTGAGAAGATGTACCCAGATACTCACAAGGCAGTCAAACCAGGTCAGGCCATGTTTATTGATTCGGTCAATGTGGTCACACTAGGGTCCCCCGGGGTTAGGGAGATTTGGGTCATGAGCATTCAGGTGTGCACAAACATAGGGGGTAGGTGTTGGGGGTGAGCAGAGAGATGAAGACAGCTCTTGAGAAGCACTGGCTAGAAGTGGAAAGAGGAGAATCCGTCCTGGGGCAACAGCAGGCTGGAAGCTGCTGGCTCTGCCTCCGAACTAGTTTCAGGAACCCTTTCTCTTGACCTGAAGAAGAGAAGGTTTCAGGGAGTTACTGGGAGTCAGGAGTGGTAGGAATTGAGAGGAAGTAGGAGGGTCCACCGACAAGGTGAACAGTAGGGCTCTTTACAATGTCTGTTGGGTTTTCAGGTGACCCCAGCCTCTCCTTCCTTGCATGGCTCTCCCCACTGTGATCCCAGAGGCACAATGTGTCTTCTGAGGCACACGGGTGTACCTCCGTGTTCCTCTACTGCCACCGCTGGCTCTAGCAGGGTCCCTTGCTACTCACTGCTCTGAGTTGTTGTGTTTCAAGAGTGACCCCCCGCCCCCCAGTGCCCCATCCGCACCCCCTACCTTGGCCATCAGCACCAGGGCGCTGACCAGCAGAGCATACAGCGTGGCCTTCCCCAGTAGGATCTCATAGAGGATGGTGGCAGACAGGACGCCCTGATGGTAGGACACTGCGGGCGGGAAGGGAGGGCACACGGGGACCCGTGAGCAGCAGGTGGCTCTGGCCTCTCCACCCCCACCCCAGGGCCCATGGGGTCCCCGTGCTCTGGGTCCAGGGCAAAGCCACGGGAGGCAGAGAGTGAGCAGCAGACAGGGGCACTTACCCGAGGTGAAGCCACAGTCTGAAAGAGAAAAAAGGGGGAGGGAACGGATGAGACACCCCATCTTCTAAAGCAGGCGGGGAGCTGCCCAGGTAGGTGCACCTGAAGCTAACGCAATATGACTTGTCAGCTGGGCTTCAATCAAGAACAAAACAAACACGAACACAGGAAGTGAGCCTTCTGGGGAGCAGGGACCCCAGGCCGGACTGGCCTTCTCGCAGGCTCCTGGACTGTCTTTCTGGGCCTGTGTTGATGGAGCCACACCACCCTGGAACCCCGTGGAGCGTGGTGGGGCTGGGGGCACCCCTCGGTGCGGAGCCCTACAGGCTAGGACAGTGAGGGCCCCTGCTGCAAGGCTCTGCTGGGCTGAGGATCTGGGGGAGGAATGAGCCCGAGGCGCCCCGTCCCCCTCATGCTGGCCTTTAGTCCCTTGCTCTGTCCTGGGTTCTCTGCACGTGGTTTTTCTTTCTTCCTGTTTTTCATGGGGAATGTTTTATTTCTATCTCGCTGCCTTCCACAAAAGGCTTGGGGTGCTTATTCTTTTTTTGCAGTTTAAGTTGGATTAATGAACGTATAAGACTGATGATGAATCTCTGAACTCTACCTCTGCATGTGGCCTGCCTGGTCTTCTGCCTGGAACCCCGGCCCCCCCCCTCCCCACCCCCCGCGCCCCCTTGCTGGGCTCTGACTCACTCCCCGCCCATCCCCCAGGGCCCCCCTCACCTGCTCTGCCCCAGGCCTCAGCACTGATGTTCTGGGTGACAGGTTTGACTCTATCGTGTTCCCACTCATCGTCGTCCCCGAGCCCATAGAACTGGACTTGGCAGCGGAAATGGTTGCGCGGGTTGTGCCAGAAGGAGGCAGAGACCCTCAGCCGGCTGCTCAGACAGTAGCTGGAGTCATTCTCGCTGGGCCTCTCCTTGTAGGGCTGGGGGTCGGTGCTGAACCCACTCGTGACCTCCTTCCCGTTCACCCACCAGCTCAGCTCCACGTGGTCGGGGTAGAAGCCCGTGGCCAGGCACACGAGTGTGGCCTTCTGGGTCCGCGAGATCTCTGCTTCTGATGGTTCAAACACTGTGACCGTGGGAGGGGTGACCTTCTGCAGATCCTCTGCAAGGGAAGAGAGGTTGGGACCAGGGCTGGGCTGACAGCTGTCTGGGTTTGCTCTCTCTCTGTGTGTGTGTGTGTGTGTGAGAGAGAGAGAGAGAGAGAGAACAGAGACAGAAACAGAGAGAAATAGGGAGACAGAGAATGAGCTGAAAATGGAGTCATCATAAAGCAAAATTATGCAGCAGTAGGTCCTGTGTGTTTGGGGGTCTCTGTCGTGTTCTAGTCTCCCTCAGCTTTGCCACTTTTCTCGCTTACCCCATGGGTGCATACTGCCAACTACCTCTTCCATCTCCCTAAGGCAGCAGGGTGTCCTGATTTCCTTGGCTTGCTTGACAGTCTCTTTCTCAAGGCCTTGGCCCATATCTATCAAGAGTCTATCTGTTTTTTTCTTCCTCATTCAAAGCCCTCTTCGGTGCATGACTATCTAGTCCCTCAAACTTAGAAGCAGCTATGATAGAATTGAATGGGCCCAGGATTTGAGGCTGAGGGTTCTCACATGATCCCGGGAACCAAGTCAACTCTTTCTAATGATCATTCTCATGTGGCGGTCTGTGTGGGTGATAGCACATGTGAGAGTTAGCCTTTGTTGCCTGGAGGAGACCCTGTCCTCTTGCATCTGACTCTACTTTTTTCTAAATGCTTTTCCCAAGTCACTTTCCCCCCCTTTTCTTGTGTGTGTGTGTGTGTGTGTGTGTGTGTGAAATGTGTAATCTACTTTGAGGAGCCAAGAATCCTCTGGCTATCATGTTATCAGACACTCCACATTTACTTCATTTGCACTGGGGCGCACGGGGTATGTGGTAGCTTGCCCGGGATGGCTGTAATCCTATGAAAGATACTACTCCTGGGTTGAATCTGTTTTCTTTCCAGCACCCAGCAAGCCTCCCTGCCAGCTTTGGAAATACTAGTTCACGGCCAATCTTGATGGGTATGAGCAAATTCCAAAGTCCAAGGGCCATGTCATCAGAGTGTTCATGTTGCAAAGTCCTGGGCCTTTTTTTCGTGCCTGACGCATAGAGAATTTCTGGAGTTGTTGGAAGGCAGGGCCTCATGTGCAGACACAGAGGGATGAGAGAAGGCATATCCATGCCCCCACATTCCCATCTTTTTGCTGGAATGGGCTGTGCCCTCTGCTTGGCTCTATACTGACTAGAGGAGTGGTTTGGGGGAGCAGAAATGTGGGCAACCCAAATGTCTCCACTTTATCCACATTTGAGATGCAGTTTGGGAAAAAGGCCAAAGTCTGTGACACAGTGATGATGCACAACAGGAATGGAAAGGATGGCCACAGGAAGGAGAGCCTCTTACAAGGATTTCAATATAAGTTAGTCCCTGATAATTTAATACCCCAAGAGGCTGGCGCTATCATCCCCATTTTATACATCTCAGAGATTCTGAGATTTCCACTTTTCAGTTGTTCTAGCAACCCCATCCTCTCCGGTGAGCCCAAGTATTTGGAACCCAGTAATTGTACTTTCTAATTCTTAATCCACTTGCTGGCATAGGCACCCATCTGTTGGACAAAGTCTGCTCCAGCCAACCAGTCTGGTAGGCCCAAGTGTCACATTCCTCGGGCCTTGTCTCTATGGCCCAGCACAGACCCATCCCTCCACGGCCTGTCCTCCACCTGCCCCTTCCTCCCAAGCATGCTAATGGTGTGTTTGTGTTTCTTGATGGGCTCCTTACCCTATCAGCCCAGCAAAGATCCCGAGGTTTGGGAAAATGGGGCCTCCTGTCTATTTTCTCTTCTTTACAACCTATGTCTTACTAAGATGGCACAATTTTCCTTGTTGTATCTCCTCTGATCCTGCCAAGCAGGGTATCCCTCAGACACCCATACTGTGACATGTACTTCTGCCCTTGGGGCTCAGAAACACCCCTCAAACCAGCCCAGTCTCATCAGTCTGCCCCCCCCCCCAACTACCTTCTGAGCCCTAGATCACTTCAGGAAGGCACGCAGGGATCTTTGGAAGTTAGTTGAGACAGAGAAGGAGGACAATGAAGGCAAGCACAGAGTTCTGAGTGCGGGGTAGATTCTAGAAGGTCTTCAACATAGAAGCCAGACCCATTCACCAAAATGAAGTCAACGGTGAACGACTGGAGGTGGAATAGGAGGCAAAGTGGAGAAGATCCGAATCAGGAAAGAAGAAAAGGGAGAGTAAAACAACACAGCCCTAAAAAAGAAGAGATGAGAGGAGTCCCAGAGAACAATGAGAAGCAGAGCAAGGAAATACCAAGTCTGAAGACTAAACCGGAGCCCCCTACCCGAGGATCCACGACAAGCACGGCAGAGCAACCCCAGAAGCCCCAGGAGGGAGAGGACAGCTCTGACCCCCATCCTTACACCCCTGACCCCACCTCGGGCTGATCGGTCATGCACAGGCACCCCAGCCAGGAGGGCAGCCCCATACCTGTCACGGTGAGCCTGGTGCCTGTTCCAAAGTAGAGGGGCGAGTTATAGAAACACAGCTGCAGGCAGCCGTGGTAAAACCCGTAGAGGTCTCCTGCCAGAGGGCGAGTCCTCACTCCGGGACAGGGCTCAGCCACCCTCCCTGCCTGGATGCCTGGCTCTGGACCAGGGGGGTCCCATTAGGAGCAAGGTCCCCATAATATGCTGGCTTAAGCGGGGGAACACAGGAGAAAGATGAACCAAGGAAAGAGTAAGGAGGAAATATGAAGGGCTGAAGACTCAGGGAAGAGAAATAGAGGACCCACCAAGCCACACCACGAGGAATGGCAGCCCCAGCTCCTTGGAAGCTCCCCAGGGATGAGAGAGCTTACTTGACCCCCGACAGCCAGGGCTGGGAGGAGAGACGGGGACCCTCTGAGTCCAAGCGACCATGGCCCTGTACCACCCCGGTCCTGCTCCTTATCCAGGACAGAGAGTCAAGTCCCATCTCCAAAGTGCTGTGCCTGGTTGTTCCACAGCACAGCAAGAGTGTGACAAACCCCAGAGGTGCTCTCTGGGGCCTTTGTTTCCAGAAGCTTCCTTCCACCCAATGTCCAGGGACTCGGGCACCTCCTCTGCTTACCAGCACTCTCTGAGCCTTTCCCCTGCTGTGTCTAAGGAGTCATCCTGGGACCGCACTCTCCCAACACACTACCCCCAGGGAAGCCCCTTACTTACCCAAGACAGAGAGCTTGGTTCCACTTGCAAAATACAATTTTTCATTGTTACACAACCCTGCAGGCTGGTAGGAAAACTGTCCTGACTGCATCCTATTCCTGTCCTCCTAAGTGTTCCTGCCCTCTCTCCCTTTCCTTAGCAGAATTTTGTCACCAGAACGTGGGAGCCGGGGGGGGCGGGGGGACAAGTGTGCCGTGTGAAGTGCCGTGGTCAGAGGATCGATTTGGCCATGTGGCTTCCACCCCCTTTCTCCCGTGTCCCTCTCCTTTCTGAGCAGGGGTTTAGGCAGCTCTGAGGCCAGAGGCTTCTCATCTACGTGGCCATGGTGGGGTACCCTCCAAGGAGACAGGAGATGGACAAGGTGACCCCAAGAGGAGACTACCTGCCTCCCAACAGAGGAACCCAGACTTAGCATCGCCCGTCCATGAAATCATGGAGATGGAAGGCCATCCCCGCCTGTCCTCATCAAGACAAGAATCCAGATCTTTTTTATAAAAATGTGCTTTAACCCAAGCCCTCAAGACAGAGGTTCCACCTGGACCCCTGCCCCAACCTGGGTGGGGGTTCCCAGCCCTCCATCCCTGATGTACTTACCTACAACAGTGAGCCGGCTCCCGTCCCCAAAGTGCAAGGTGTTTCAAAAGCACAGCCTCCCAGATCCACTTCAGAACCTCCCCCTGTCTGCTGAGCTCAGCTGGGATTCAGGGACAGATGTCTCCCCTCACAGAGCTCCCAGCCCTGCTTCACATATTCCCCACTCCCTTCCAGAGCTCATGCAGGCCCCTGGACAGTCATAAAAAAGGAGCCGCAGTGTGGCCTCCTGTGAAATCCAGGGCAAGGAAAGATATGAAGCCCCTGCCCAGAGCCCGAGTCAGTGAGGAAGATGGACCAGCGTCGGGGCTCATGAGTTGCCTTCCAGGCTTTCTCGAGGCTTCCCTCTGTCAGATAACTACTCAGAGGGGCAGCACCATCTCCTTTCCCTCCTCTGCCTTACACACCGAGGTTCAGCTCTGAGTTTACAGAGGACCCTCCCCCCCACCCATAGCTGAACGGATTTGCCCTGACCGGGACCTTCCTACAGTTCCCAGAATTAGGGACGACCTCTCCTTAACCAGGACCCAAGACCTGGGTGATCCCCTCCTCCCGCATTTCCCAGGTTAGAATCCTCCCCTTAGGACCCTGCCGGAGACCCCCCTCCGCCTTACCTACAACTGTCAGCTTGGTCCCTGGGCCAAAGTTAAGATCATAACACATCAGAATATGGCCACTCTAAAATGGACACTTGGGATCTGCTTTCACCTACAAGGGCTCTGGGAAGACCCAGAGTACGTCTTACCTATAACTGTGAGCCTGGTGCCTTTTCCGAAGAACACTTCAGTGTTCACACAGTGACATGGGGCAAGGAGGCAAACAAATTTGAGGCCTGGAAAGAAGAGGGGTCCCTGGTTGGTGTCTGGAGGACTCTGTGGATCCCCTTCTGTGGATTAGAGATACTGCATGGAACAACGTTTTCAACTTTTAACTCTTGGGGCCACAGAGCACGGCCAGAGTCTATCCAGAGGGCCCTACACTACTTTCTTGATTCTTTCTGAGGGTTCATCAAAAAAAAAAAAATGGTCTGGAGAGGAGGGCAGGGCCCTGGAGCTACTGACCATGTCCATGGAGAGTGGGGCTATTTCTGGCTCCTTCCTCTACAGAATGGGTCCCCTCCCATTCACCTTTACACTGACCTTGCCCTGGGTTCTGCGGGGCTTAGGATGAAGGGGTCTCCCTGAGTCCTTCACCTGAGGGGCCACTGAGGCATTCTTCTTACATCTGGACTCTCTGTAAGCTTCCGTCCCGATCCAAGCCCGTTCTTATCCATGGTCTTGGCTTGACAGGTGAACAGGGGTGAGGTGAAGGCATCCTGAATCACACTGCCCTCGGGTCCATGACCCAGGACAAAAGTGGAGAAACTGTGGTTTGGGACAGGCAGAAAGGTTTTTGTAAAGCTTTCCCATTGAGTTGAATCACCGTGGCCCCCTGTACCCACAATGTTACAGCTTTGTACAAAAAACGACCCCTCCCATGGTTCTGCCCATCAGAGCCTGGAAGAAACCACCAGAGCAGCTGCTTCTTCCAGGGCATTGGAGGGCAGGCCGGTGACATCACTCCCCATGTTGCAAGGTTGTGGCCAGGAACAGACGAAGCCAGGCAGGGGGGCCCTCCTCACCCCCATGCCCATTCTTCAGGACACTCTTGGCTCCCCAGAGCTGGGTGTCTTTGCAGGCCATCTGTCCCAGGGGCTGCTTTTCACTGGTATCCGCCCCTCTGCAGACTGTCGTCATTCATCGTCATTCATCGTGGGAAGCTATCCCCCAAGAAACAGCACCCCCCCTTTCTACCCAGGGCCTGCCCCTGGGACTGTGTCACTCAGAAGCCACACCTTTCATCTGGGAATAGGATCTTTCAATGCTCAGACCATCCATTTGGCCTAACTCTGAATCTCTAGGGTGATCTGGAAGGGAACTGACAGGAGCTGCTCAGCGGTAGGGCTCCCTGTGTAGAGACAAAACAACAGCCGAGAGCTCAAGTGTTTCCAAAAGGGTGCTGGTGTGGGAGGACTGGGTGTGTTGTTAGCCTGCCTCCCTTCTCCGTGGATTTCAGACTTCAGGGTTAGGAAAAGGGAGTTGGGGAAGTGGATATGGAGAGCTGCATCCATAAAGTCATAGGAACACTCAAATGTAATCAATGTCACTTTTCCCCTGAGGGACAGACCCATTTAAGTTGCTGGTAGGTGTTTTATTTTCCTGTGTCAGATAACCCTGAAATGTAACCTCCAGTTGAGTGGCCTAGGTCTCATTTCACTCGACGGTACATCATTTTATTGCCTTTCAAACTATTACTTAAAATCTAGAAGAAAGAAGAAGAGGAAGAAGAAAAGAAGAAGAGGAAGAAGAAGAAGAAGAAGAAGAAGAAGAAGAAGAAGAAGAAGAAGAAGAAGAAGAAGAAAAAGAAGAAGAAAAAGAAGAAGAAAAAGAAGAAGAAAAAGAAGAAAAAAGACAAACTTCACTACATAATGATGACACACTTTCACAGAAAAATATACAGAATCAAAAGTGAAATGACAATATGGAAAGAACATCTGCAATCCTCATCGCAAGGGCCGATCTCCCCAGTATATGATGAACTCCTAGAAATCAGTAAGGAAATAATCCAGCAGCACAAGGAAAGTGGCAAAGAACAGATGGTTCAGAGAAAAAGAAATGCAAATGGTGCTTCACCACGGGGGGGGGGGGGGGGGGGGGGAATCTTGCAAAAAAAAAAAACTGCATCAAAATATCTCTGTTCACCAATGTGATTGACATTGAACTAGGGAAGACCGTTCTGTTAGCTGGTGTGTCATGGAACATGCACTTCACATAAAATGATACCACCTAGGTGGACACCGGTTTGGAAATATCTATGAAAATTACAAATGCGTTTACCTTTTTACCTGGAACTCCCTCATCTGGGTGTTTATCCTATAATTATTCTTGCATACAAATAAAAATGTGTGTAAAATATTTGCATTATCTGGGGTAGCAAAAAGATCAGGAAAGCTCAAGTGCCCATCAGGAAGGGACTGGACAAATAACCTGGGATACATCCAAAAAACAGAATACTATTCAATGTTAAAAAAGAATACAAATGTTTCACTGCTGTGGAAAGCTAAGATAAACTGTTAACTGGGGGGAAAAAAAGGAAGAAAGCTGCAGATCAGCATTTCTGTACACCACTTTTTGTCCAGCAAAGGGGAAATATACGAATTAAATATTTGTTTGCCCGGGGTCCTGCACAGAGGCACACTGGAAAGTCACAAAAGATACTCATCAAAAGCATTGCTTACTAAGAATGAGTAGAGGAGGGGGTGTCTGGGGGGCTCAGTGGTTGAGCATCTGTCTTTGGCTCAGGTCATGATCCTGGGGTCCTGGGATCGAGTCCTGCATCAGGCTCCCAGCAGGGATCCTGCTTATGTTTCTGCCTCTCTTTCTGTGTCTCTCGTGAATAAATAAATAAAATCTTAAAAAAAAAATGAGTGGAGGAGACAGAAACAAGGTGGAAGTAAACGCAAAGTTTACTTGCGTTTTACTTGAAATTACTCAAGATTTTTAAATCTCAACTTTATTGTTTCAGTTTTTGAGCCATATGGCTATATTATCTATTTAAAATCAAACTTAATAAAAATTTTCAGGAAAATACCAGCAAATTATTGCATTAAGTAACATTTTGAAATGTGCCACTTAAAAAAAAAACCCTACTTGTTTAATTTACAAAGTCATTATTTTTCCAAAGATCAATTTATGTAAGAAGATGTGTTATGGTCCTGACTTTTCTTATGGGGTCTCTAATCACTCAGGAAGCTTGTGAAAAATGCGTATTTCTGAGGAGTCCTCAGGATCTTTAGTATTAAAGATCTCCGGGAGTGGGTTTATTGTTATATTTAAATAAACAATCAGGCACAAAATTATCCTAGATATTTCCATTTCAGCATGGGGCTTGGGACCCAGTGCCTGCCCCCTGAGCAGGTGTCAGCTGTGGTGAATGCCAGAGTGCTATCTGGTGGTGCCTCTTAGAATTTAGGGAAAAGAGAAAAAGAGAGACAATCTGTGCATTTTATTCAGGAATAGTGATGGATCTCACAGCACTCTGCCTTTGTCCGGATAAAAGGTCCTCGACTGCTTTCACCAAGTGGAACTTCCTGTCCTATTTACCCCTTTTGTTTATCAGTAATTTACTCTCTAAGTAAATTTCCTTTTGACCATCTGGCTGGGGACCCTCAACCCAACTGGCCTTACAAAGACTGCCACTCTGTCTTGGTGTCGCAGCTGCTTTCAGTCCCGATGGAGTTTGTCCCATTTTGCTACTCAGTCACACCGGTGCAATGCCCAAGCAGCGCATGCAGTTTTTCTTTTTTACCCCCTGTGACCCGAGTTTAGAAGTTTAGGCGAGTCCAGGGAGCTCATTCAACATCTTGGGCAGAAGGGGGCAGCCTTTCCTTATTTATTTTAGACCTAAATCCTTGCCCGCTCAGGGTGACCACTTGAGGGCGTGAAAAGAATGTGTTTGGTGCTGGAGGGGACCCCCCCCCCCCCACCACCACTATCACCCCACACCCCGCAGGGGGAAACTGGGTTACGTGCCTGCCTTTCCCAAGGCTGAGATGTGGGAAGGAGAAACACAAATTGCATCTCTCACATGTGTAATTCTGGAAACTTTTTTTTTTTTTTTTAAGGTTTATTTATTTATTTTAGAATGAGAGTGAAAATATGCATGGGGGTGGAGGATCAGAGGGGAAGCAGACTCTCCTCTGAGCGTGCCCCCACCCCCCACACCTGCACTGTGGGGCTCCAGCTCCGGACCCTGAGATCATGCATGACCTGAGCCAAAGAAACTGAGAATCAGAGGCTTAACCAACTGAGCCACTCAGGTGCCCCTTCTTGAAACTTTTGGAGCATGTTCATAGATTCATTTGAATCCCAAATTTGGGATGCCTGGGTGGCTGAGCCGTTGAGCTTCTGCCTTTGGCTCAGGGTGTGATCCCGGTCTGGGGATCTCGTCCTGCATTGGGCTCCCCTCAGTGAGCCTATTTCTCTGTCTCTGCCTCTCTCTGTGTCTCTCATGAATAAATAAATAAAATCTTAAAAAAAAAAAAAAGCCAATTTGTCTCCGAATTTCCTCAGATGACACTGAAGCCCAAAGAGGCTAAGTGAGTTGCTGCAGTCATGCCTGATGATGTCATGCGTTGGCTGGAACCAATGCTCGGGATTCATATTTAAGTTCTGAGGCCCCAGTGGGGCCACTGAGGAAGGAAGGGCCACTGCGCTTCCCTCAGCCAGGCTGCCTGGCCCTCCTGGCCGATGGGTGAGGCCTGGGGGGTGCTGCTAAGCCCCTTTAACAATAAAACCACCTACCTTATGGAGTTACTGAGAGATCTAAGTCAGATAGTGCACACCAAGCCTCACTGTGGTGCCTGAAAATAGTGAAAATGTGAGTGGCTGCTGCTTTCGCAGGGACCACCGGCCTAGGAACACCTGGACCGCATTGGCTTTCAAGCTTCAGCATGCATCAGAATGAAGTAGAAGTCTTGTAAAATGCAAGTGGCTGGGCTCCACCTCAACTTTCTGAATCAGTAGGTCTGGGAGGGGCCCTGGAACTGGCACTTCTCCTAAATTCCCAGGTGATTCTGGTGCCACCGGGCCAGAGTCCTCATGGGAGAACCAGTGTTCTGGAAGGCAATTTTTTCCTTCCATATATTTCCCTCTGGTCCCAGCTCATACTTTTGTCATTCAATTATTCAACTTATTATATTGTAGGCATTGTTTATTTTTTATTTTTAGTTAATAAAGGTTTTATTTATTTGACAGAGAGAGAGAGAGAGAGAGCAAAGTGAGGGGCAGGAAGTGGCAGAGGGAGAGGGAGAAGCAGGCTCCCCTCTGAGCAGGAAGCCCAACTTGAGGCTGGATCCTAGGACCCTAAGATCATGACCTGAGCCAAAGGCAGACGCTTAACCAACTGGGCCACTCAGGTGCCCCGGTAGGTATTGTTTAATCACTAGATATGCCAGGATGAGCAAGATGAGATTTCTTGCCTAAGGAGTTCACAGTTGAATGCCAGGTAGATGCATCCAGAGTTACTAGGCAGCAGGAGCAGGATTGTGACAGCAGTAAACATCCACAGCAGGAGGACCCCTCGCTGGGCCCACTAGGCCAACAGCCAGCACAGGGGTGGGGGTGGGGGGGATCCCAGATCCAAAGGAGTCAGAAAGAACTTTTCTAAAGAGGGTGAAGGGGCAAGTGGGAAGGGTGTCAAGCCAGATGGACCAGTAATGCCCAGAGCCAGAGGTACCAGATCCGTGGCTTGTTGGAGGAGCCACCTGGATTTCTGAGCACTGGAGCAGAGTCAGGGAGGGGAGGAGGGGAGAGACAAGAGATTGGAAATGTAGGCAGTGGCAGAGAAGGAAGGACCTTCCCTCTGCAGGATAAGGAGCTCAGGTCAGGAGGGGTTTTAATCAGGAATCAGTGTAACATGCAGAATCGGAGCTCAGTGCTGGGAGGTGGCCAGGGGCCAGAGCCCCGATGAAGTGCAGGGAGGCAGAGAGAGGCCTGGAGGAGAGAGAGCCTTGGAGGAGCAGAGCTGAAGGCCGAGCAGCATCTCAGACCACGGCTGCAGCAGGTGGGCAGAGAGAACTCGCGCTACGGGGCCAGGCTAGCAGGGAGCCAAACCCCAGGTTTCCTGTGTGCTGGCCGAGGAGGCTGGTAAGATAACCAGGAACTTCCTTAATGCAGCCTTCTGAGATGTCTTTTTCTTTAGAAAATAGCCCCCCATGATCTCCTGCTTATTAGTTTTTGGATTCTTTCTCTTTACGTGCTCCACCGATATTCCAAGGAACGCATTTTGGGAAATGGGGCACTCTGTTCATCTTTAAGGGGGAGCCCTGTCGGACCGATGCGGCCGGAGAAGGAGGGGGCACAGACACAGACAGCTGACAGACAGTTACACTTTATTAGCATGGTGATGGTAGAGGGATGGAGGTGGGGGTGGGGCTTTAGCTGTTGGCAGCTATGGTCGAATGAATCCAGTCTACGAAGTTGCACACCTTGGTGTAGACTCCAGGTTTGTTCTTCTGGGCACAGCCGTAGCCCCAGGAGACGATTCCCTGGAGCTCTCCATTGCAGACCACAGGGCCACCAGAGTCACCCTGGGGAGGAAGAAGGTGGGACAGGTTTTATCGAGAAGGTGGAAAGGGCACCTATATAATCGGAACCTTTAAAGATTGCATTCTGGTCAGCTCTGTGGCTCTGCATGTCTCCCATGGTGGTCCCTTCTCTGTCCTGACTAAGGCGGTGACTGTCATACAGCCTGGCCTGCCTCGCCCTGTAGAAGCCTCCCTTCTGCACGGAGCCCTCCTGCCCCAGCTCCACAGTCCTGTGTGTCCAGTCCTGCTCCCCGGTAGAGCAGGTGGATGGGCAAGGGTCTTGGCATGGGAAGGGTCAGGTCACCTGGCAGGAGTCCTTGCCTCCCTCGAGGAAGCCGGCGCAAATCATGTTCTCCGTGATCTGGCCGGGGTAGGAGGCTTCGCACTGGGCCTGAGTCAGGATCGGGGCGTCCAGGCACTGCAGCAGCTCGGGGTAGTTGGCTTTGAGGAGAAGGGAGAGATCAAGGCAAGGAGAAAGGTGAGTCAGGCCAGCATGGGGTCAGGGATCCAGTGCTGAACACTGAGGGCAGCCCACAGAGAATGCCAAGAATGTAAGCCCCGCGGAGGAACAATGGGTTTTGGTTTCCAGGCTGAACCCTGCCAAGCCCCTCCCTTGATGGGACAATAGTAGGTGCTCTATTTGTCCTATATTTTGATTCTAGGGGGTCAACTCCTTAAAGCTTTGCCTCTTTCTAGGACCCAGGACAAAGTCCTGTGTGTAGTGGTACTCAAGTTCCAGGGCATGGCTGGTTCGGGAAATTGGGGACATTGGAGGATGAAGTAGTGAAGGTCCCACTCACTGCCAGAGCTCAGAGTGTTGCCCCAGCCGGAGATGAGGCACTGGGTGCCAGGGGCTGCGCAGGCCTTGGGCAGAGATATGGTGGCCACCCGGGCATTGAGGACCGCAGGTGAGGAGAGCTTGATGAGCATGATGTCATTGTCCAGGAGCCAGCTGTTATAGTCGGGATGGCGGATGACCTTGGCGGAGTTGATGAACTGCTCATTCCCCTCCAGGACATCGATGTTGTACTCTCCAAGTCTCACTTGGATGCGGCTGTTGGGGAGACAAGCACAGGGAAACCCTTTTCTCCATTATGTTCGCTTTTCTCCAGGGTTCTCGAGCTCTCTGCTCATGAGTGGGAGTGTGGCAATATCACCTGGCAGGAGAGGGGTGGTGGGTCCGTGCAGATGTGAGACCAAGAACTTTCTCCCCGAGAGGTAGGTGGTCATAGAGTGGGGTGACATAAAGGGATCCAGTGGGGACTGCTCCTCAGCCTGCTTTTCCAGCTGCCTTCCCCACCCCACCCCTTCCCTGGCACCTGGAGCCATAGGCATACATGACTGACTTGAAGTTCCCCATGTATTCCTTATCCTCTGTAATTTGCTGACTACAGGCAGTGACTTCTACTCCCTCCCTTCTAGGGCTGGTCCGTGCCATCATCCTGTATGATCTACTCCAGTGGTTCTCAGTGTTGCCCTGGGATGTGCAGCCTCAGCATCCCCTGGGAACTTGTTAGCAGCACGAGGTCTTGGTTCCCACCCCAGACCCGCTGAATTAGAAGCTCTGGGGTGGGACCCAGTGGTCCATATTTTTGCAAGAAGCCTTGTAAGTCATTCTGATGCTCACTCAGGTTTGAGAACCTTTGGTCTAGGCAGTGACCTTCAGCTCTGCTGCAGAATAGAGTCACTAGAGGTAGAAAGCATTAAAAAATCACCAACATTCAGACTCGTCTTCCTGAAAATTCTGAGTTAAGTGCCCTGGGATAGGAGCTGCACATCAGTATTGTTTGAACATAGCTTAGGTCAGTGGGTGGGGCAGCTGGGGACAATTTCTTGTCCCCACCCGCCCCTCTTCCTTAACCTCCACACTCCTGGGCTGACCCCACCTCTCCACGAGGGTTCTGGGCATGGAGAACAAGGTGGGAGACAGAGCACTTACGACTTGTAGCAGTGAGCTGCAGACACCACCCACTGGTCACTGATGAGGGAGCCCCCGCAGAAGTGGTAGCCTGAGTTCAGGGACACCTGGTAGGGGACGGAATTCTCCTCACAGGTGTAGCCCCCGACGATCTTGTCATCGTCGTCTGTGGGGGTAGCAACTTGAATGGAGACAGGAACAGAGAAGCCAATTCAGCAGATGTAGGCGGGTGGAGCCCAGAGCCCGTGTGGCTGGATCATGCTGATTAGAAGCCCTCAGCAAGCACAAAGATGATAGATGGGCCAGTGGGGAGCATTACATCCCTGATAGGTATCATAGTGCGAAGCTCTGCTGAGACTCTTAGCGTGTCTACAGGGCACATGGCCAGGTGCCTGCTGGGGCTCCGGCCCAGACCTCTTCTGGGGGTGCCAGGGCGAGGACACAGTGCACGCAATGTAACACGGGTCCGAATGTGGTTTTCTCATCCACTGAATGCTTCTCTTCCTCATCATTGGTCTACGCCTCATGGCTGTTTGAGCCCCAGATTGTCAGGATGGGTTGGCCTAGCTAGGAAAATCTGGCTAAGTAGCCCTGGCTGTACCTAGCTTTTCCCATAGCTAAAAAATCTGCACCATGAGGTCCGGGAGAGGAGGCCCCAGGCCAACTGAATCAGAATTTCTAGGGCTAGGACTCTGACATGAATGTTCTTTCAGCTTTCCTAGGCATATCTGGGATTGAGAACAGCTCCAGGGGAGCTATCCCAGAGCTGATGGAACTAAGCCTCAAGCCCCCTGGTTCATTTCATGGCCTACCTGCACCTGATCTCCCTTTCCAGGCTCTGCCAACAAAGTCCCAAAATGGATGAATGACAGGGTCTGGAGTGGGGTCAGTGCAAGGTGGGAGAGGTGGGGCTTACAGAGAGCCCAGGAATGAGAAAGAGGGCTGCCGGGCAGGGGAGATAGACTCTCAGAGCCCAGGCAAATACAGAAGAGCAGCAAGAGTGGAGCAGGATTCCTGCCAGGAAGGAGGCGAGTGGGGTCCAAAGCCATGTATGGAACTCACCAGCAGCTCCAAGAAAAGCAAGGATCAGGAGTGGATTCATGATGGCAGAAGTATAACTGAATGGGTGGTGGAGAGCCTTTATACCTCCCAAGGTGAGGGAGGGGGTGTACGCCAGGGTTGAGGGTCACCACTCCTCCCAGGACAAACACACCTGTAGCTTTCCCTTCCCTTGGCCTTGTATCACCTCTGCTGTGTTTGGCTGTCTGGGGATTTGTGACCCTCAGGTGATAAGAAAACCTACCTTGTGAGAGTAGAGAGGAAGACACAACTGACTCCTGGGAGGATTCTGGGGTGTGGGAAAGAAGCCAAGTCCCCATATGTCACAGCTGGACCTTCTGAAGCTGAGATGAGAAGAGGAGGAAGAATGGCCTGGGCCCTCTGACATGGAGGTTCATTTAAGTTGCTCTGAGCAAGGCCTAATACTGGAAGGAAATCTGGCTGCTAGTGACCTGGAGCCCCTACGAGGGGAGTAAAGTCTTGCATCTGTAAGCATGAAGACCCTTCTCCCAAGTTTAAACCACTGGGCAGGAAGGTCACATCCAAGGTTTTAGGGAACCAGGATCCCAATGTCAAGAGGCGATGGATGAGAAGGGAGACGGGAGATGGGAGTCTGGGCTTTCAGCTGGCTTTCCTTCCCATCAAGGCTTGTGGACAGGAGCACTTGGAAGGAGAAGTTCAGTGGGCATTTACCTGATATGTTTGGAGGATGGAAGCTCAAGATCATATCCTTCCTCTTTCTCACCATTAGGACATTGGTCTTTCTCATCACTCACACTGCCATGGGTTCACTTTATGTAGTCTCCTGGTTGCCCTGAGAATCGGCACCGGTGGTGATGAAAATTGCTCCCACCTGCTAGGGGCGGACAGCCTGAGCTCTGATTGTATGCTCCAGATCAGACATTAGACAGGCTCTGGGTGATGGTAAATGTAGGTTCCAATCAGAGAATCAGCAGTAGGTAGCACATAGTGAAGGGGTGGAGTATTTGGTGATCATTCACTACAGTGGAACGGGGGAAATTCTAGAATTTTCTATTGTAGATGCAGTGAGATTATTGTGCTGGACTCAGCACAGAGGTAATCTTCCCAGAAATGGCCTCAGTTTGGGACCTTCCATGAGACCAAAACACAACCCCATAATTTACTGAGGCACAACCTGGCCAGAGGGGAATGGAGGTGGAGAGAGTGTGTTGAGTGTAATTCCATGGGCCAGGTGAAGGAACCCTCTTGCAAAGACAGTTCTCCTTCCCAGCTCCTCTGAGCTCTGAGGTGATGAAGGGCAGAGCTGGACACAGTTCACTTTTGAATTTTTTGAAAAGTGGAAATGAGTAAATGTTCTGGGACAAAGTGAAAAAGGCTCAGACATCCGGCAATAAAACAGGAAGTGGGCTGGGGGAATGGAGTCAATGGAAACTAGCAGAAGTTGGCCTTTGTGGGTTCCCATAGCCGGGAGGGGCCCATAGGAAGTCTTCCAGTCCATTGCCTGGCATGGCTGGAGGCTGGTCTCCCCATGACGGGAGCACTGCCCTCAGAGCTCTGGCCTCTCTGATAGCACCCCCTCTCATCCTGATGGGCTCACACCTCTGTGGGAAGGTGCTATATTTGTACAGTGTCGGACAGCCTTCTATAAGGCTTCACATACCCCAACAACAGCAGTATGCCGGTCTTCATTGGCATTGAGTTTTGAACTTGTCTTTTCACAAATATTTTAATTGTGAAGCATACAAAATGAAATTATTTCCATTTGTAGAAGAAGAGACTGAGAACAGCACGGTTCTGTATTACCCACAAATACAGATCTAAAAATAGCAGAGCTGGCTTTAAGGCTACCAGAAGACGTGGACAGCACTGGAAGTTTGGGAATTGGGGCAGGTGCCACATGAGAAGGTTTATTTGGGATCAAGCCAGAGGTTCCTAGAGGACAAAATGTACCTTCAGCTCCTTCCTGGTGCTTGGCTCCCTGGCAGAAATAGGGATTGAATGAATATTCCACCTCGCACCTGGTCTCAGAGCATTACCTTGCCATGGCCCTGGTCTACTCTAAACCACATTTAAGACACGGATGACATGTCTCTGTGCTCATGGGTAGCTGAACCAGGCTGTAGAGCTTTATAATAGAGGCTTTCCCTATAATGTCACCAAATATGCTATTTAGTTTTGTCCCTTTGTCGTGGGGTTTTTCTAGGAAGTCCTGCTGTAGCAGAGAAGGAGAAGAACACATACCAGTGTTCCTGGACAGGTATCCTACCAGGAGGTGCCCCTTGGGAGAAGACAGGAAATTGAGGAATAGGGAGAAAATGTTTGTGGCCTTGACTCTGTCTAAAAGGGAACACCCAAGAGCTCAAGGAATTTCTGTGTCTAAAGCCTTAAGACTAGCTTTTTCCTGATATTTTGTGCTCCTCCTCAGAATAAACTATTATACCCACAACATAGTATGAAGTCAGTTTTTGTTGAATGTAGAAGGAATCACTTTATAGGCGTAGAAAATAGCTCTAAGTGAGACTATGACCTCATGCTTTAGGCTCAGACAGGTAGGGTGGATTCAGGTCCAGCTTTGCCCAACTTTGGTTTGGTTAAGTCTATGCAACTCTTATAATCTTCCTTCTGAACTATTTCTCTAAGGCATTCTCATAGTTCATAGTTAATCATTAGCCTATCAAATCACTGAGTTTTTTTTTTAAAGATTTATTTATTTATTTGAGAGAAAGAGAGAGACTGTATGAAGGGGCAGAGGGAGAGGGAGCAGACTCCCCACTGAGCACAGAGCCAGATGCAGGGCTTGATCCCAGGACTCAGATCATGACCTGAGCCAAAATCAAGAGTCAGTCGCTTAAATCACTGAACCACCCAGGTGCCCCATTCCTGGTTTTTAATTATAATAGTGAATAGTTTCTTCGTGCTGACTATATCAGACATTGTCAAAGTCTTTTATGGACCTTTTTTCACTTTATTATAACAACCAACTATGAGGTTACCCATTTCATAGATGACAAAACAAGCCTTATAGAGATGGAGTAGCTTGCTTAAGGTCACACAGCCAGTAGGTTGTAGAGATGGGATTTTAGCATGATAGTTGACTCTAGAGCCTGCCCGCTCTACCAGAGACCATTCAGCTTCCTGTCTTCTTGTCTGATCCCGAGGGCAGCCCCATGAGGGAAGCAGCAGACACCACTTTCTCGGGCACTTATAATGAATACCTGGAGTTATATGGAAGTGATGAATCACTAAATTCTACTCCTGAAACCAATATTACCCTATATGTTAACTAACTAGAATATAAATAAAAACGTGAAACAAGCAACCTAAAGCTCAGAAGTTAAGTGACTTCTGCTGGGTCACCTGGACGATTAATATGGAGTTGACACCCGGGCCTTCCCCTACTTGGGGTAGTTCATTTCCTATTGTGTTGCTACACACTGGGGGCTGTTGGACCTCTCAGTGGTCTGAAAAGTAGATTTTGGTCAGATTCCAAATTCCAGCCTTTTTTTTTTTTTTTTTTTTAACACTTTCTTCCTAAGCCCTTCCCCCTGACTCAGGTATTTTTCCTCCACTCATAGTCAACTCCGCCTTGGGCCCCATATCCTTCACCGCTCTTCAACCATGTTGTCAAATTCTGAGCTGTCTTCTCTCCAACCTTCCAGCTCCTTTCCTGCATTATTTTTTTCTAAACTACATATTTTCTCCATGGCACAATTTCTTTTTTTTTTTTTTTAATTTTTATTTATTTATGATAGTCACAGAGAGATAGAGAGGCAGAGACACAGGCAGAGGGAGAAGCAGGCTCCATGCACCGGGAGCCCGACGTGGGATTCGATCCCGGGTCTCCAGGATCGCGCCCTGGGCCAAAGGCAGGCGCCAAACCGCTGCGCCACCCAGGGATCCCATGGCACAATTTCTTCTTGTCCAGTAAGAACTGCTTTCTTGAATATTGGAGCCTGGGAGTTGCTGACTCTGAATAGTGAAGGGGGGGTTTTGTGTGGTCCCGAGAAACAGAAACATTGAGACAGAGGTGTGGATGTGTAGACGGGCCATGCTAGTTGGCTAAATGGGGGTATCCATCCTTTCTCGCCCCTTCATCCTGCTCCCCACCTCGAAGCCAAAGAAGACAAGTGAGTTTCAGGCCCAGAGCAAAGTTCCATTTGCATATTTTATCTATTGTTCAGGCTTGAGGGGTAAGTGGGCAGTGTCTAGCAATTGAGGTTTTAACACTAACGAAAGACCGTTTCCCGTAATGTAATGGTCATTCTGTTCACATTTCCATCCCTCCTGGGCCTATTAGATCTTCTTAAGTCGCTCCAGCATCTTCTGGAAGGTAGTAGCAGAAGAAAGGCAGGAGAGAGTCCAAGAGGAATACCCATGTGGGCTGTTATTATTGTAGCAGCCGTGAATTATTCCATGATACTCAAAGTTTAATAAATAACATGTGTTTTTATTTTTCTAAATCGTGTTAGGTCCAGATTGAGCTCCACAAGCCAAGTTCAATAATAAGTCCAATCAGTCAATTGGGCTCTCTCCACTCATTTGGCTTATAAAAACTCTAGAATGTGTTGTCCATTTGGAAGGCAGCTGCTGGTGACTCCAATTCCTATTGACCAAACTGTCCAGAAAGATCTCCAAATGGCTTCCAAGGCTCAGCATTGAGTACTTAGTCCACATAGGCACCAAGACAGTTCCAATTTGAGGACCATCTACTTCAGGGCCACTGGGTTTGAGCACGTTCTGGGCTTTGGTCTCTAGAACCCATAACATCTACTCCCTTTCCCAGCCGTGGGAATGCAGCAGAGGGAGCTGGCGATAGTTGGGCCACCTTTCTATTCAAACGTAAGCTGAAGCATCTGTTCTGTCCCCATTAGAACAATTCATTTGCTTGTGGGCTTACATTGTCTAAACTCAAATACTTTTGTAGACTTTTTCTCCAGGAAAATCCACACTGCTTGTCAAATTTTCCTTTTTTTTTTTTGAATCATATTTATTTAGTCAATGTGTTAGTTTGCTGGGGCCACCATAACAAAAGAACATAGACATAGGTGTCTTAAACAACAGAAATCTTCTTTCTCCTAGTTCTGAGAGCTAGAGGTCTCAGATCTAGGTGTCAGCAGAGTTGATTTCTCCTGAGGCCTCTCTCCTTGGCTGGCAATGTGTCCTCATGTGGCCTTTCTTCTGTGGGTACAACCCTGGTGTCTCTCCTAGGATGTCCTCATCTCTTCTCATAAGGATACTGGCCAGTTTGGATTAGGGTCACTCTAATAGCCTCTTTAAAGGCCAGATCTGTAAGGGCCAAATCTCCAAATACAGTCACATTCTAAAATAGTGGGGCTCAGGGCTGTAATTGTGTGAATTTTGGAGGAGTCGAATTCAGTCTGTAACTCTCAGTAAATACTGGCTGAATTTCTGTAGCATTCCTGCAGTTTTCTTAAGATGAAAGGAAATAGCACTGAAGAAGATAGAAGTGTCCTTGCTTTCACAGCAGTTATGTGTATTTGTGTGTGTATGTGTTCACACATCTGTGAGAAGGTATAGTGACAGGAAACAGACAATAAGGGATGTATATATGTCGTGTATATAGAGTGTATATATTTATACCGGACTACGGTGGTTAGGTATTGTTAAAATAGGATAAAGTGGTAATAGGTGTGAGTGAATGCCAGGTTGGCAAATGCTCTGTTAGCTAAGGTGGTCAGGAAAAATCTCTTTGGGGGAGGGGGTGGTATTTGAGCTGAGACCTAACTAAGAAGGGCCAGTTGTAGAAAGGTGGAACAGGGAGAGCTTCCATTATTCCCTGCCGAGACTGCAATAGAAATAAATCAGTACACATGCCGTTGCTTTTAAATTAAACCTTGTCATCTAGCATATGATATTTACCTTGCCATTGGTTTTGATTGTAAAAATCGAAATATAAAGGACAGTCATCAATATATTGAAATAGTCTTATAAAAGCCAATGCAGGGTACATTTTTTGACATGAAAGGGTATTTATGAAATATTCTTGGGTTGAGAGAATAAATGGTAAAACAGTATGTATCATATGATCTAGCTTTATTTAAATGAGTGACTTCAGGGGTGTGCGGGTGGCTCAGTCGGTTAAGCATCTGCCTTTGGCTCGAGTCATGATCTCAGGGCCCTGGGATCAAGCCCCGCGTCGGGCTCCCCGTTCAGCAGGGAATCTGATTCTCTCTCTGCCTTCACCCTGCTTGTTCTCTGTCTCCCTGTCTCTCCTCTCTCAAGTAAATAAAATTCTGAAAAGAAATCATGGCTTGTAATGGCAAACCTCTATTAACTTCACAGGCTTTTCCTATCATCTTACAACAGCCCTTAGATTATTTGTATTAAGGATTGGGTTATACTGTGATCTCCAGGTACATTCTTAAAGGATTTGTAAGCCCCAAATGCCCATTATCCATCATGATGTAATTTGGTGAAGACAAACTGTGGAATTGTTTTCAGCAAACAATAAACAATGAATTGTGGACTTAAAAAAAAAAAGAAAAAAAAAGAAATAAATGAGCAATTTCAATGTTTACAATAATGTGCATTGATTTTGCAATGCAAATAGCTAAAAGAAAGAGAAATGATGGCAATAATAAATGAAATTTTCCCAGAGAAGATGATACCTAGCCTTGAAGAAGGAGTGGCTACTGGTAAAATTTCATATGTTACAGTGAGCTCATCAATGTGGCAGGTCTCTGAACTTCTGCGGATCTTACATTGGTCTGGCGTGCATATGTCATGCTGAGGCATCGCGAGCGCTTTCTAATTCCTACTCACTGAGAACATCCTGAATGATGCCATTGGTCTAATGGACCTGTATGATATCAAGGTGACTAAGAGCCTTCTGGACTGTATTGATGGAAAACAAGCTACATAGAGCTTTGAGATAAAATAGTTAAAGGTTCATTCTGACCCTGCCCCTGGAAGGCAAACTATCCGATGGTCTCTACTAAGTACTTCTTAACACTGTCGTGGAAGGAATTTTATCCTCAGCCTCTTGGTAGCCACCTTCCCTGTATTTCATCCTGCAGTTCGTCCTGCAGATTGTGTCCCTGTGGCTAGTTGGCCTATTCACACCCAGATCCACCAACAAGCACACAATGAGCAGCTCAAGCTGTGGTCTTCCCCTCCCATCTGCCTTGACTGGGGCCTTGAGTTCATCAGGCTGGAAGCTGGGTGGGAGGGAGCCAGCTGAGGTTCTTGTTCAGATCTTTGATCTGTCCTGGGCGCTGTGTCTCTAGCGCTGCAGAAGTAAGAGCTGCTGTCTTCGAGGCTCAGGTTGCTCACAGTCAGAGTGGAGAACTTTAGGGTTCGGCGGCTGATGGGAAACTTCTCCCTGGTAAATCCACTTTCGTAGGTGGCCTCTGCACCCTGGTTTGCGGTTGCGATCAGTGTCAAGCTCTGTCCTGGGAGCTGACGGTACCAGAACATTAAGGTGACTTGGGTATCGACCTCACAGTTGATGGTCATGGAGGTCCCGCGTTGACAGATGTCCCTGTGTGGCTTTTGAGAGACAAGAGCTCCGAACACAGAGCCTAGTTTCAGAGAGAGTGAGAGAGTGAGAGAGAGCTGACAGGCCTGTCCCCAGGCAGGAAGGTCTTTTTACCATTAGCTTCAGTGTCACTTTGGATTCCAAAGAACCCTTGGCACTGCCTCCGTTTTGTTCTTCCAACTGTTATTGGGTCAGAATCCACTAATCACCTAACCCATTTCCCTCATCCTCCAAAGGGTGGCCTCAGGCCCTCTGCACCTCTACTCGGCATCAACATTAACCCCAAACTTCCCCATGGGATTAGCCTCATACCTTGTCCCAGGAGAAGTAGCAGGCAAGTCAGCATCTTTAGGTGCTAGCCTCTCACCGTCCCTGAAAAAAGGCAAACTCTAGGGCCTCTTTCTTCCCCAGTGGGTTCTTCCTTCCCTACTGCATTTCTGTTCCCCTCTTATAGTAGGAGGGTGAGCTTCTGCAGAAGCTTTGTTTGCCCCCCAGTGGAGCTATGTGGCTCTTCACTTTGGATGGATCTTCATTCACAAGGAATCACAAGTGAGCCACTGTCAGGTGTCCACCGTGTATCCACCCCTCCCCATCCATCACCGAGTACCACGGTGTGCCACCCTTCGGGTCTTAAATATTTGGGTTGTTTTTACCTTCTTTTAAATGCAAGTTTTAAAATTTAATTATCCTGGGATGCCTGGATGGCTTACTGGTTGTGCATCTGCCTTTCTTTGGCTTAGGGTGTGATCCCAGGGTTCTGGGATTGAGTCCCACATTGTGCTCCCCACAGGGAGTCTGCTTCTCCCTTTGCCTATATCTCTGCCTCTCTCTCTGTGTCTCTTATGAGTAAATAAACAAAATCTTTAAAAATAAATAAAATTTAACTATCCAATTGTTTGCCATAGTATATGAAATGCAATTGATTTTTGCATGTTAATATTGTAAGACAAGCCCTTTAGAAATTCACTTATTAATTTTATAATTTTATAGGTTTCTTTTGATATTTAAATATAAATGGCGATTTCATCTCTTAAAAGGTTCTACTTTATCATTTACTCTTCAGCCCTTTCATCTTTTTTCTTGTCTTAACGTGCTGCCTAGCACCTTTAGTAATGTGGAGTACAAGTGGTGTTAGTGAAATTACTGACTTGTTTATTAGCTTAGCGCTAAAATGTTGAATATTTCTACCATCAAGTATGCTCTTAGTTGTGGGCTTCTTGTAGATGTCCTTCATTAAATTGATGAAGTTCTATTCTGCTCCCAATTCTGAGTGTTGCCATCATCAATGGATATGGAATTTTGCTAAGTGTTTTTTCTATCTGTAATAATAACTGTGTAGTCTTTATACATGTATTAATAAGGTAAATTACAATGACTGATTTTGAATGTCAGAGCAAACATATTCCTAGGATAGACAGACCCTATTTAATTATTTGAAAAAAAAATTTAATGCTATTTTAATTTGTTAACTACTGGCATTTTAGGTATACTTCTTTAATTTTTTCAATGATTGCTCTAATAATTATCATACTCATTTTAAACTTTTTACAGCTTACTTACAATTAATATGGTAAAGATTCACTTAAAATATAGAACTTTGCAACTAAATGTGCATGTTTTCTTCATCCTTATCTTTTACATTATTATTGTCATTTTTACTGTGTGTATCCACTACATGTCTCAATGCTGAAATGTTTGCTTTCACTAATCGTACATATTACAAAGAATTTAAGAAAAATCTTTAATATCTATCCACATTTCATCATTTCCTGCGCTCTTCATTTCCACCTCAAAATCGAAGTTTCTTTCTTTTTTCTAAAGATTTATTTATTTATGAAAGAAAGAGAGAAATAAAGAGAGAAAGAAAGAAAGAAAGGAAAGAAAAAAGAGAGAGTGTGTGTGCAGGTGAGTGTGTGGCGGAGGGGCAGAGGGAGAGGAGAGAGAACTTGAGTAGGCTCCCCACCCAGCGTGGAGCCCAGCACAGAGCTCCATCCCATGATACTGAGATCAGGACCTGAGCCGAAACGAACTCAAATGCTTAACCAACTGAGCCACCTAGGTGCCCCTCAAAATTGAAGTTTCTTTTTTTAAGATTTTATTTAGTTGAGAGAGAGAGAACATGAGCAGAAGGGAAGGGCATAGGGAGAGGGAGAAGCAGACTCCTCAATGAGCCGGAGCCCCACGTAGGGCTTGATCCCAGGACGTAGGGATCATGACCTGAACTGAAGGCAGATGCTTAAACAACTGAGCCACCCAGGTGCCTCAAAAACTGACTTTTCATCCAAGTGTTGACTTCCCTGTAAATATTGCCTTCTTTTTATTGCTTTCCAGTGTTAAGGGAGGCTTTTTAAAATTTTTTGTCTGGAGAGTATATTTGCTATTTGAGGATGAGTCTTACAGGAGTTCCCATATCATCAGAAGACCTACCTCATTCTTTTAAATGGGTATCTAGTGGGACACCTGGGTGGCTCAGTGGTTGAGAATCTGCCTTCAGCTCGGGGAATGATCCTGGGGTCCCGGGGTCGGGTCCCGCATCGGGGCTCCCCGCATAGAGCCTGCTTCTCCATCTGCCTGTGTCTCTGCCTCTCTCTCTCTCTGTGTGTCTCTCATGAGTAAATAAATAAAATCTTTTGAAATAAATAAATAAATAAATGGCTATCTAGTAATCAGCAGACTTTGTAGTTTAGTTGCCACCTATATCTGAAACCTCTGAATAATCTAGATTCTTTTTAGTGGAGTCATCTTCTCCAGACTGGATCTGGGTTTCTGCACATGTTAACTCATGCTAGATTATGTTATGGATGAGTTTCTCATTTCGTGTATCACAGTCTATGTTTTGGCAATATTTGAAAATGTACCCTGGAGCCTCCCTGCTTCTGTCTGGATGGGTTGCTAACCAGTTCTACTGCACAATTCCTATCCTAGGGCTTTTTTTTGTTGTTATTCTGAGTTGGATTCCCTAGTTCCTGAATCCTATGATTTCTTCTCTTTTTGATTTTCTCCCACAGATTGCTGATACACATTATCCAAGAAGCTTCTAAGGAAGAATAAAATAAGAATTTATTTAGGTTTGAGGTCCTGGCAGAAACAAAAATCACATTTTTATGGATAGCTTGGGTTAGTTGAGAAATGCAGGCTGAAAATTATTTTCTATCGGAATTTCATAGTTATTTTTTACACCGTTGTTTTCTAGCATTCAGTGTTGCTGCTGAGAAATGTGAACCATTGTGTTTCTCGTTCCTTCATTTATACATTGTTTTGGTTTTTAACACTTTTCCTTGTCTTGCATCACTTTAAGATCATTTTATCCACCTCATTCTGAAATTGATTGAAGATATGCCTTAGTTTCAGTTGCTTTATATTCATCAAACACACCTGGCTTTTTTTTTTTTTTTTATGGCTGTCTCCACTTGTCCATCACTAGGATGATACCATTTCTTCCCTTAACACTTCATCATTCCATTTCAAGATGGAAGTGTTGGAAGTTTACGCTATATCATGAAAAGTGTCTTTGGTGCTGGCTATGCTGCTGGTACAGAGATAGGGGGTCCAGTTCTTTGGCTGTGTGAATCATATCTTTGCATTAATGGTTGGATTCGAGACCCATTTGGCTGAAGCAAGGATATTTACCCACCTTGGACTTGAGTTTACCTCAGCTTGAGTTTACCAGCTGTGTGGCTTTGGGCAAATTATTTAAATTTAGGTTCTTCATTTGTAATGAGTAGAAAATAGTCCTTGTATGTCACAAGTGTATGTTCAGATAAACTAGTTGGGATATCTCACTCTTGTCTAGAAAGAAGGAGAAGTGCTTTCTTCTGTAGCATCACCCTTGTTTGATATTTCAGTTCTTTTCTAGAAAAAAGGAAACATTTTTTCCTTCCCTTTCATTGCCCCTGTTTCTTAAGAAGCCATCTCCTCTTCCCCATCATGTCCTAGTAAACCCTGCTTTTATTTTCATTTAATACAGAAGAATTTGTTATATTTACCCATGTCACAGAATTTTAAACCTTTGATTCATAGAAGGAAAATAGCATTTTTCCTTCTATGAATTTTTCAGGATGTTAATGTGACGACTCTTTATCTAAAATCATGGTTTACATTTTCTGAATTCTTCCTTGTATTCTTATGGTAAACATTAGTTAACATTTTATGTGCTTTTGAGAGTGTATTTTGTGAGTTCTCCTTAGAACACTTCGATTTATCTCGAAACTCAAGCCTCCTACCCCAATCTATAATCCTTTCAACCTCTTGAGACATCTTGTGTGATTCATGAGATGTGTGATATTCAGTCTCTGCACTTAATTCATGTATTCTACATCTCTGCTTGGGTGACAGTTCCTTAGTGAGATGAGATGCATCAGAAGAAACAGGTGGCACCTTGTTGAGACAGCAGCTGGGCCTGGGGTGGTGCTCTTCCTATAAGGGTCTCAGTTGCGGTGAGGATGGTCCCCGAAAGCACTGGGAGTGAAACCACAGTGCCTGTAACTGTTCCCCTCTCTCAAGGTTGATCTTCTGAGTCAGTACAATGCTTCTGGTGGGAAAGAAATAATTTATTGGACATCACAGGACTCCCAGACACCCTGAAAGCCCCCTGAAAATAAATGTTTGTAGATGTGTCTTGTCATTTAACAATATTCTGTGAAGGTGTGTTTTCTCTGTTCTAGGCATTGGCCTCTGTTGGGAGACCTCTGATCCCTGCCTTTTCTCAGAGAAAAAAATTCACTTTTTCATTCTGGCAGGATCTCTCACAAAAACATTGCAGGATATTTCTTTCTTTTGATAGTTCCTTTTGCCTTTATTTTGATCTAAAATCAGCTCAAGTCCTATCACTCATGTGAACTTGATCCTGAATAGTGTAATACACACTGATTTTTTCTTTTCTCTGAATTCTACAACATAAAGAATTAGCACTGAATCAAAACTTCTTATATGTCTGTTTTGTCTCATTAATACTTTGGTAAATTCCCCAACATTTGGGATTTCCAACACCCTTTATATTTGTTTTGCATTCCCAAAGCAGAATAGGCTCGATTAATATTTCCTGGCAGGATCGTGTATGTCTTATTCCTAAACTAAACAAACGGATACTTTCTCCTGATGATTGTGATTACGGGTATGGCCTGACTCATTCTTACCACCTTCTGTGTCACAGGGTACTCCTCTGATCAGAAGTTTCCAACACAACAGTATTGGCCATTTAGGGAACCTCAGAAAGATTTATTTTTTATCAGTATTTTTCTCTTTTTCAATTGAATGAACAGAATCCAAGCTCCACCAACTTTCTCTTGAATCAGCACACAGATACTAAAATTTATCTAAAGAAAGGGTTTAGAATGTGTGAATGACCTCTAGCGAAATATCAGTCAAGAGCAAAGACATGGGGCAAAGTAGCAGAGTAGGGAGCAGGATAGGAAGGGGAGGAAAGACCGATGAACAGTCATAGAGCAGGGCCTCTCTGGTGTGAATATGTGAGATACGACTCCTCTAGCTGGGGTGGGGTCTCATGGTTTTAGGCTGGGGATGACACATAAGGTTGGGTTGGTTGGGTTTGGAAGGCCCTCTGAGGTTTTTTTTATTATTATTATTTATGATAGTCACAGAGAGAGAGAGAGAGGCAGAGACACAGGCAGAGGGAGAAGCAGGCTCCATGCACCGGGAGCCCGATGTGGGATTCGATCCCGGGTCTCCAGGATCGCGCCCTGGGCCAAACGCAGGCGCTAAACCACTGCACCATCCAGGGATCCCCGGCCCCCTGAGTTTTAAAGGGCTGGTGAATGAGGCCTGAGAAACATTGCTCCCCTGGCCCAGGTGTGCGCCTGTGGCCTGGGTTCCTCTTTAGAGGCTGCCTTTCTTCTAATTGGCACAAATGTGCCATAGGAGCTAACGCAGCTCAGCCCCGAGTTAGGGTTACTGCCCCATGATCTCCGAGCTTCTTGTGCAGAGAGGATGTGGCTGTGGAGCACTGTGGCTAACTGCTGGCGCAGAAGTACACAGATGTCTGGTTGATGCCAGCAGACTCCAGAATCAGGGGGAAGGCATCCTTCTTCTTCCTAGAGACACTGTACCCGTAAGGGATGTCTCCTGTCTCAATACCGTCAGTATTATATGACCAGTGGAGTAGCCGCAACCCCAGACCTGGGTCTTGTCGATACCAGAACATTCCTTCATGGTCCATATTCTGTGAACATTTCAACAAAACTTTCGCTCCCACTTTTTTGATGAGATGTCTCGGGGTTTGAGTCACTTGTGCGTTCAAAAGGCCTATGAGAGAAGAGCAGAGGATGTGACTCCAGAGGCCAGGAAGCCTAAGGAAAAAAAAGGCTCATACCAGGGCCTGGAAATAACAGCACAGGGGTTTTCCCCTAACATCCCACACTCACCTACTCCCAGGAAACAAAAGGCCACACCACAGAGGAGCCCGATCCCCATGGCAGACTTGAGGCAGGACTGGCTCCTCTCAGGCTCAGGCTGGAGGTTGGTTGTCTGTGATGTCACTGTCCCTGCCCACACTCACCGTCCGTTAGTCATCTTCTAGATTTAAGAGAGTTTAGAGTTGCCAAAGTGAAAGCCATCTCTGTCTCACGTGGCAGTGTGGGTGCGTGTGTGTGTGTGTGCGCGTGCCTTTGTGTCTGTGTGTGTATGTGTGTGTGCAGAAAACAGCTAACACAGTAGGCCTGAAGAGTCTCCCCTTAGAAGGACCGGCTCTTGCAATGTAGGCCCCAGGCTGGTGTCTGGGAACTTGGATTTCAGGAGTGTTCCTACCATTGAGTAACTGGTAAGTGTTGTTCATTTTGCCCGGACTGCTTGCACAAACAATGTAGTGTATGCCAAACACCCACTTTGTCTCTTCAAGTCTGCAATTTGGGAGTGTGTTAGGCAGAGAGTGCCTGTGTGATCAGCTGTGTTACTTTTCCAGGGCTGCCCCGATGTACTACAAACCGGGTGACTAATCCAATGGAAACTGCTTTTCTCACTGTTCTGGAGGCTAGAAGTCCAAGATCAAGGTGTTGGCAGGACTGGTTTCCCAGCGACCTTGCTTCTCGGCTTGCAGCTGGCCTCGTCCCTCTGCCTTCACACAGTGTTGCCTCTCTCTGTGTCTGTGTCCTAATTACCTCTCCTTATAAGGACACTGGTCATATTGGGAAAGGGCCACCCCCACGACCTCATTTAACATTAGCTACCCCTTTAAAGAACTTATCTACACATACAGTCACATTCTGAAGTACTGGGTGTTAGGACTTCAATATAGGAATTTTGAGGGGACCTACTTCAGCCCATAACTCTGGCTTCCAAAAGTGTCTAGGATGCTGAGCCTGCATATTCCTTGCTGGGGAAGGAGTGCATCCTCCGGGGAGGGCAAGAACATAAGGAAATCTCCATGGATTCACCCAAACTCTGGCTGGTTTCTTTCCCTTCCAATCTGCCTGTGTATCCTAGCGAGGTCTGGGTAGTAAGTCTTAACCACATGGCCTGAAATGCTGGTCCTCTAAAGTCCTTCTAGTGAGTCTCAGGAAGTGAATCTCCACCAGCAAGGATTTTTTTTTTCCTGATCAATTCCAATTAGGAAAGCATTACTGTCCTCTGTCTCTATTTCTCTCCCTCCCTCCTTCCCTCCCTCCCTCTCCAAATATTTTTCCTTCACAGCATTTTTAGTTTTTCATACAATCTTATTAAAGAACAAGAATTATCACAAGTAATGTGTTGGTTACAAGGCAGGCTTTGGAGCTACACTGTCTGGGTTTGAAATTCAATTCTGTTGTTAATTGGCCGTGACCAGAGGCAAATTCTGGGTCTCAGTGCTCTTATATGGAAAATTGGACTAATAAAATTATCAACTATTAATAAAAGTACCAACCACTGTAAGAACGCAACAGATTGGTACATATGAACTGGTTATATCATCGCAGACCTCAATAAATCCAGCCTTTAAACCCATGAAGTCTTACTACTGCTACTGTCATTTACTGAATACTAATTTTGTGTCAGACAGTGTGTTAAAATTCTCCACTGATATGATTTCTTGTACTCATCCTTATGTTACCGTTTTGGGGTAAATCTTCATCTTTTTATTTTTCTTACATTTTTTAAAAGATTTATTTGAGAGAGAGAGCATGCAGATGAGTGAGGGGGAGGGACAGAGGGAGAGGGAGAGAGAATCCCCAGGCAGACTCCCCACTGAGCACAGAGCCCCATGCAGAGCTCAATCCCATGACCCTGAGATCATGACCTGAGCTGAAACCAAGAGTCAGACATTCGGCTGACTGAGGAAGCCAGGCCCCCCAAATCTTTTGCCTTCCAAAATGTTTCTGCAGGAATTGTTTTTCAATGAATTCAAAACAACAAAACTGAAAGCACACTTGCTATGCCCTTTTAGGCCACCATGGATATTAAACTGTGGCTCGTTACCAAGTGTCCTACAGCTTTCCTACCGTCTCTGAGCTTCATGGTACTTGTGTAATAGGGTAGTGACCTCACTCAGACAGCATCGGATCCTACTCACTCACTAGGAAGGAAAAGCTACAAAGCCCAACATAATTCTGACTTAGCCATCAATTTATTTTCTCTGAATTCCTGGTGAAGTTCATAACCAGAAGTGACCAGAAGAAATATGCCTAACTCTGGGTTCTGGCTCAAATTCTATCTTCATGTTTTGCTATTCTCTGCTTTTGAAATGATTAGCTTTAGCACTTAGGGGATTTTTATCAGATGCCTTAGTAGCCCCTATACTAAGTGCCATCCCGAGCACATCCTCGTATCCAGGTGGCATCTCATATTGCAAAAATTTACCAATTCCTCAGTCCGCATTTCTTATCTGTCTGTCCTAAGGTACACATTTAGTGTGCTGAAAGTATTTAGTGTAGATATTTCTGTTCTAATTGTTACTGATTTGCTTTCATAGATATAGGTACATCGAGGTGTGAGTCTTCCCATAAGCAAAAGGCTCATTCCTTTTATAAAACACTTGCCTTTTCTGTCCATTGTGTTGGTGGTGGAGACACAATGGAGACATAATGGAGACATGATGGTGCCCATATGTGCAGGCTCCCCCTGGTGATGTAGTGGAGACAGTGGGGGTACCAATGATGGGGTGCAGTCACTAGAGGTGCAATGTCTGCGAAGAGGAAGAAGAAGAAGAAGAAGAAGAAGAAGAAGAAGAAGAAGAAGAAGAAGAAGAAGAAGAAGAAGAAGAAGAAGAAGGAGAAGAAGAAGGAGAAGAAGAAGAGGAGGAGGAGGAGGAGAAGAAGGAAGAGGAAGAGAAAGAAGAAGGGGAGGGGAGCAGGAGGGAGGGGAGAAGATGAGACATCACAATCAAATGCAAAAGCAAAGATTTAAAAGGGCATTTTCAAGGTAATAGGAGAAGTTTAAATATGATTCTGGCTATGCATAATATGAAGGAATTGCAAATAATTTTGTTAGGTTGGCAATATGACTGTATAAAAATATTATTTTTTAGAGCTTACTAAAATCTGGAATAAAATATTATGATGTCTGGGAAATTGCCTCAAAAGATATCAACCAAAAATGCTGGAGGAATGGAAGATGAAAGTGTGGCAGGTGTTAATTATTGAATCCGGGCGATAGGGCTCGTTGTATTACTCTCTCTGCTTTCATGATTGACAATTTTCTTAATAAAATGCTTGAAAATGTTATATCAAGAGGAACATGGAAAGTACGAATTATTTTCATCTAATGCTTCACCTTCAACATGCTTTACCATGGTATTATATTAAGTACGAGGCTCTACAAAGCAACTGGTTTATACTCTTCAAAAGTATTGAATTACAAAGGACAGATGGAGGGGCATTCCAGAGTAAAGAGAAATAACAACTAAATGTAAAATGTAATTCTGGATTGGATTATAGACCAGAATCTGTTTTCCTTTTTTGTTACAAAGGACACTATTTGGACAATTGCCAAATATGAAAAAAGTAATAGATACTGATATAAAAATATAATAATAAAATCCGATTAAAAGTCATTCTGTTTGTGTTATCACCATGTGCCAGAAATCCTAAACAATTATGGTGATGAAAGACTCCTTCCTTCTGTGTAATATCTGCCCTTCTGGGACTGCCTTTGTTCACTTAGCACAGGGACAAATACCTGGAAGCAGAGAGAATGGCAGTTGCCAGGGGCTGGGGAAGGGGAAATGGGAGTAGCTGTTCAAGAGATACCAAGTTCCAGTCTTGCAAGATGATGACATCTGAACAACATTGTGTCTAAAGTTAAGGAAGCTGGAGTGTACATTTAAACACTTGTTAAAAGGGACCTCATGCGAAGCGTCCTTGTCACACACGTGCACACACACAATTTTTAAAAACAGCAAAAAAGGGGATCCCTGGGTGGCTCAGCGGTTTAGCGCCTGCCTTTGGCCCACGGAGCGATCCTGGAGTCCCAGGATCGAGTCCCACGTCAGGCTCCCGGCATGGAGCCTGCTTCTTCCTCTGCCTGTGTCTCTGCCTCTCTCTCTCTCTCTCTATGTCTATCATGAATAAATAAATAAATCTTAAAAAAAAAAACAGCAAAAAAAAAAAAAAGCCCAAAACAAGCCCTCAGTGGGTGATTTTGGTGCACATGGAGATTTGTAATTACGTACATGACTATTAATGAAAATAATATCGTTGCATACAGGAGGGGATGCTAAAATATTATTTGTTCTGGCAGCCAGGTAGGCATGATACGCCATGGGTAGGAGGCAGAGGATTATGGCCCTTTCTGTTATTTGTTATGATGAAGAGGAATTCGAAACTAACAGATACTCGGGTGAAGCTTACTTCTTTTTATTTTATTTTATTTTATTTTTTTTTGAAGCTTACTTCTACAGGATCCCTTGGTCACAGTCTTCTTCTTGTCCTCCGAAGAGCAATCTGGTGGCAGAGGGCCCGCTTGCCCGCTCTGAACTCTGTGACGTGGGCAGTTCACATGAGGGGCCTCTCCCCAGGAGAACTCACCTCCCTCATCCCCAGTCACCACAGCTCCTCTCTGGGCCTGGAGCTGATTTTAGTCTGTGTCTGGAAAAGTTTGTCCCTGCAGCTGTGATGGTGAGCGTGTAACAGAAATGGGGCATGTCTAGAGCAGAAATTGGTAGCCTCTGTGTTCAATAATAGCATTATCCAAGTGAAAAGCTTGTCTCTTAGAGAATTTATTCATAAGCTTTGTTATTTAAGCTGCTTATTAAAAGGGCTCATAGCTAGAAAAGAGAGATAAGGAAGACAAATCCTGATTAAAATTCTTGAAGGCATCTTAGAATCCTTGCATTGATATTTCTTGAACACTTGCTATGTGCTGGTCACCGGGAACGCAGTCACAGACCATGGACGCACGCTCCGTGCCTCGCAGAGCGTCCATTCCATTCCGGAGCCAGTGGACCAGGCATAATGATGGTTTGGTGATGCAAACATGGGAGGACACATTACCCTAAATCAAAGAACAGATGGCCTCAAAGGGAGATTTATAGCAAACAATAACAACGACACAGTGAAGCTGTTGCAGAACTGAACTGAGATGTATAGAAAGGGTGTGTGTTCGGGAAATGACCAGAGACATTCTGGGGAACATGTGAAGCAATCATGAGATCGGGAGAGTAAGAATGAGTTTGCTGGGTGGGCTTGGCAGAGCAAATGACAGCATGATCAGAGCCAGTGACAGCTGACATGAAAATAATGCTAATTATTAGTAATTATAAATAATTATTAAAATATTAATTTTAATATTAATTTTAATTAATATTAATAATTAATTAATATTAATTATTAAAATATTATTAAAAATAATAAGAAGTTGAGCCCCAGAGTAATGAAATCCAGAAGCCAACACCTGAAATTAGAAAGGCGATTTGTCTAGAGGTGGAGTGCAAGTGTTAGATGGAATGTGGGTGATGGGGAACAGGGCACCGCCCAGGGCTGGTGGCCCACGGCCCTGGAGACAGTCCCCTAAGACCAGTGCATCTGGGTGGAACGACGCTCCCTCTTGCAGGTGGTGCCAGGGAAGCTGAACTGGTACCAGGTGAGCTCTCTTAGGTGGCCTGGTCTGCGCAAGCCCCATGCAAGTCCGGAAGGGAAGTGAGGACTCTGGCATCTCATTCATAGGTGCTGTCCCTACCACTGTCTCCTGTGGGTGGCACCTTCCCCCCTGTGACAACCCTGTCAGTGCAGAGAGGAAGTGGCCGTACAACGCTGTGGGTTCACTGCTGGCAGAAGTGTCTGAAAAGGGCTGGACGTCTGGAGGCTGGGAGGAATGCTTAGGCTTATTTAAAAACACACCATATCTCTTAGGGACTTCTCATCTGTTGGGGTTCTTGGCATTGAGTAAAACACTAACTGTAGCCTCATTCTTGGCTCTTGTCTGAATCAGCACATACTGGTCATGGTACATGTTTTGGCCACAACACAGTCACCCTTTTTTCTGACACTGAGATTTCAGTGACACTAGCATCCATGGACACTTGTGGATAAAGTGAGATGGTAAGTCAAGGGAAAGAGCTTCAGAGGGATGCCAGTGTATAAACCACCAGACAAAGCCTTAATGCAGCAGTCAAGAAACCAAGTTCAAGGACATAGACCTGTGCCCATGAACTACCTATCCCAAGGAGGATGTCACAGCAGGTGAGTCCATGGTGGGGTGTCTGCATTAGCTCTGGTGTTAGTGAAACAATACCTCGTGAGCCCACTTGTAAGGGAAGAGTATATATGGAAAGAGTAGGGTACCAAGGACATTGACAATGGGTGAACCAAAAATTAATACTTAAAAATAAACTGTGACTAGTGTCCAAATCTGAAAATTCACTAAATCTTGTAGGTATTTCTTTAGCATGAGTGAGTTTGGTTGAGGTATGAGTAATCAAGAGTAGATCCCATAAAGTAGCTGAGGATACATGCCTCTTCGGAACTCTGTGAACCTGAGCCCTGCTGGTCCTGGGAAATAAGAGTAACAAGCAGGGTAACCTGGTGTCTAAAGCAGGTCCATGTTAAGAATCAGGGCATCGTAGCTATCATCTCTAGGTCCTGTGACAGAGGGCTCTAGGTGTGTGGGATTCTACAGAAGTAGGAAGGCGTCTGTCTACATCATGGTCCCATGGGCTCCCATGGGATACAGGGTCACCCAAGAAGACTTCCAGGAAATAAGACTAAGTCATTAGATGGTAGATCCCCATTCCAGGAGGAACAATCTTTGATTTTATAATCTCCACTTCCTTCTCTGATTTAATTAGTATAATTCTATTTATATTGAGGATGTGATAAAAGTAGTAATGGAAACTCAACGTAGACGTGAGAAGCAACAATTTTTGTAGTTCAGAAATATCTGAGCCAATCTTTCAAAAAGGAGAGATACGTCCACTGGAAGCCCCTGTGTGTAACAACATAAGGTGCCTCCTAGAGGGAGCTCATCCTGAGATTAGGGCAAGGGGCCGACGGGGTGGAAGACCTAGTAATACAGCCAGTTCTTGGAGGGATGAGTGGATTTGGAGTTCAGCAGGGTTTTCTGCTGGATTTTGCATCCTGGATGAGGCTCTCTGCATTTCCTTATCCCAGGATATAACTACTATTTTGGTGGTTGGTGAGGAATGTATGTAATTGAGTGAGCCTTCATGCCAAAGTCTGGATAAGATATTTGGGATCAAGATGCGGAGCTGTAGTTTTGCCCTTCCAAAACAAAGAAGGAAAAGGAAAAGCTTGAGCAAATTTTTCTTCTTGTGCTTCATTAATAGAGGTGCCACTCTGCAGGAGGCTCTACCTGGGAGGGATGTTGGAGCCCGTGGGCAGCAACAATGAAGTCTGCTGTATTGTACTGCATGGCAAATCAAATGGTACAGAGCCGAAGCATCAGCAGTGGCTGGCAGGTATTTTAGGGCCCACCCGAAAAAGAAAAAGATCCCATGGGAACAGTGGTACCCAGAGAGGCAACATCGTCATCAGGGGGACATAGAGCTCAGGGGCTGGAGTAGAAGAATAGATCTCTATTAGAGCACACGATCTGACTTGCTTGGATACACGTATGAAAAACCCTGGAATCTCCCCAGACTATGTGTAGGAGAGGACTTCGCGGGGCACCTAGATACTGGACTAGTCAGAGGGGTGTTGGGAAGAGGATCTCGAGACAAGACTGATTCACTCATTCATTTAACACTACTACTGCCTTCAGGGACTCTGGTAAGTACGGACATAAGTAAGCAATAGAGGCATGATCCTTCTTCTCTTTAACCTGGATATTTATGACTGTAAATGTTAAACAATAAACAGTTGAGTGTGTTGACTGCATCAGGCTGGAAGTTCAGGCTGTCATAAGAGGGCAGAGCAGAGGAACTGACCCAGCCAGGGATTCAAGGAAATCTTTCTGGAGGAGGATGTGACTTCCGAATTAGCATCCAGAGGAGCCATCAGTCAGGTGACCCGGTAGGTAGGGAGAGGAAGGGCGCTCTAGGGAGAGTGAACCTTGGTGGTGAACACCCAGCAGTGAGTCAGCAGAGGGCATACGTGGTAGTTGTGGTCACTGAGGGAAAGAGGACATTCACGTCAAGAAGGCAGGTAGGTACACAAAGACCTCGTCAAGGAGGAGCTTGTAAAGTCTTGAGCTTATACTTTATACTGGCGGTGGGGGCGCCTGCGTGGAAGGCGGTTAAGGAATCCAGGTGAGAGACGTTGGCTGGGCCACAGCGTTGTCATTGAGGTTAGAAACATTAGTAAAAATTGCAAGGGATGTAACATCTGCACGTACGCAGGGTAGGAGACGCGGGACTAGGTGTCTCTGAGAGATGGCGAGGATGACCCCTCCGTTCCCAGCTTGGACATTTGGCCAGAGGGCGGGACCATTTGCTGAGATGAGGAAGAAAGAGGGACGTCAGATTTTGTGAATAACTCAGAGCGTGCTCTTCCCCCCGGGGCAAGCAACCGGGAATAGGACGAGGAATATGGGACAAGGTTTTGTGGAGTGATTGGACTGAAAATGCGGCGTTTGGTTTGGGCAATAGTGAAGCCCAGCAAGGAGTACTGGGGGTGATAGTAGTAGTAGTAGTAGTAGTAGGGAGACAGGATCACAGTGTGCAATCCTGTTCTTTTTTTTTTTTTAATTTTTATTTATTTATGATAGTCACAGAGAGATAGAGAGAGAGAGGCAGAGGCACAGGCAGAGGGAGAAGCAGGCTCCATGCACCGGGAGCCCGACGTGGGATTCGATCCCGGGTCTCCAGGATCGCGCCCTGGGCCAAAGGCAGGCGCCAAACCGCTGCGCCACCCAGGGATCCCGTGCAATCCTGTTCTATCCTGTTCTAGGAAGAGAGTCCCTTGCCCCTGGCAGTAGACCTACCGCGGCCAGCGTGTCCTACCTTGACTTGGACAAGCACCTCAGTGGTGAGAAGCCCCAGGAGAGCAGCACCCTGCAGGGGAGCTGCCCTGACAGCGTCTGCGGAGCTGGGGAGCCGGGGAAGGACAACTATGGGGCGGATGGTGGAGGGAGTTCTCCTCGTGGTTGGGGTGGGGCTACCCAGGAAGGCACCTCCTTGTTCTCCAGGTGCCCTTTCTGTGCAGCGAGCACCTGGCTGAGCGGCGCTGTGGATAAACTGCTGGCGCAGAGGTACAGCGAGGTGTGGTTGGTGCCTGCCGACTCCAGGGTCAGGGCCAGGGGGAAATTACTCTTCTCTTTCCGAGAGACCCAGTACCCATCAGGGACATCTCCCTTTTCAGTAAACTGAACGTTCCTTGAAGAGTAGATCAGCTTTAGACCCAGCCCTGGTCTTGTCGGTACCAGTACATAGCGTCGCGGTTCATATCCTGAGAACAAAGCAGTGTCAACTGCCTCCCGGTCCCTGTGATGAGGTGTCTCGGGGTCTGGGTCACTCCGGCTTCCATGGGGCCTGTGAGGGAAGGAAACAGAGCTAGAGTCAGCCGAGAAGGGCACGGCCTCTAGAGAAAGTCTCGAGATGAGACCTGCAAGGTGCAGCCACCTTGCCCAGGTGTCCTGAAACTCACCTGCTCCCAGGAGACACAGCACCACCCAGCCCAGCAGCCCGAAAGCCATGGGTGTCCTCCAGCCCCGGGGACTCCAGTCGACTTCTGTGGCATCTTTGCAGTTACTTGGCCCTCATTTTCGGGAGTGAAGCCACTTCCCTTTCTCACGGGGCTGAAGGGAAACACAAGCTACTGGTGGTGGCCGCTGTGGGCTGGCGAGGCTTGTGGTCACCAACATTTATTAGCCTCCCTCTCCTTTGAGGCTGCTCGGTGCGGTGCCCTGGACAGTGCTCTAGCAGGACACTTGTCAAACTTGGAGGGTATCTGTGTATTCTGAATCTTTATGATGAAAACTGATAGAGCACGTTTATCACTTAGAACTGCGAGAGCATGAAACTTCCACTGCCGTCACAATTGCACTTTGGTATTTTAGATGCCTCACGTCCACCCTGCAGAGGCACGTCCAAGCATATTCCTACCCTTGCTTCTCCACCGGCATGGGGTTTTTAGCCGTTACCTTTTCCAAGAGGCTCGTCTGTAAAACCTCGGTCAGGCCCCCAGCGTGGATTAGTTCACGGGTCTGTACCCAGTTCACACTGTTCGGCGCAGGGCTCTACCCTCGTTAGCCGACTACACACCCCGTAGTTGCGGGAGCTGGTGGCTGCTTTCCTCAAGGTTGGGGTTTGCTATATCTTTCTTCTTTCTCCTCTCTTCTCTGAAGCAGGCAGGGATGACAGCTGCTAACTTCAGTCACCTCACATTTTTACCAGCCAACGTGGTTTCTTCGTCGGCTGTGGGCATGCAACCTCTTTCTGGCTTTCTGGTCTCCACCTGCTGCTCCACGCAGCAGCACGGCTGTGCCCCCGGGTGCTGAGAGTCCTGGGGGAATCCCGGCCGTGGCTGGGGGGCATCAAGGTGTCTCTTCTGCAGTCCAGCTGCAACATACTGCTCCCTTTTCTGGGTCACGTGTCCTTCCTGCGTTGGGGTGACGTTTGTGGGGATTGCACAGTGTTTTCCCTCTTGGATACCTTCAAGTTTGTTTTGTGCTTTGTTGGAGCCAGAATATTCTTGGCTGGGGTGGGAGTGGGGGATGGAGGAGGAGGAGAGAGCAGAGACTGCCCTCCCCCCTCCAATTGCTTCCAACCACAGCCAGGGCTTCACGAGTCCTTCTCTATTTTGCCAAATCATTGTCATCTCCAGGCAAGAGGTGGGTCCCCAGTTTGGGGGCAGCACTCACACCTCAGAGATGGCTTTCCTGCTTGCAATCCCCTTCATGCTGGGGGCGCATCTCTGACCTTCCCCATTCCCGGCCAGTGAGGCGCATCTGCTCTCAGGACAGCAACTCTGCCCTACAGAGGCGTGTTTTCTTTTCCTACGTTGCTACCGGTGTGGTTCCTTTCAGGAAAAGCATGGCAGGGAACAGGCTTGGCTTCACGTCAGCTCTTGGTGTTTTTCTGTTGTCCTGGGAGTTTTCCACATTCTAGCTGTGGGGCAGGTGTTCTCTGTGGGAAAGCAAGCAGCTTTCATTCTCAAGAACCCTCTTCAAGCCAACAATTTCCTTATTACTTAGTAAAGCTTGGCATCCCGAATTTCGTCTTTAGAAATCTTTCACAGTTGACCTGCATCTACAAAGCTAAACACGACTCTATTTACGTGTCCAGTGGATTTTCCCAGGTTCTATGGTGCTTCCAACACCATAGAAGTGGATAATTACAGCTCAAAGATTTATAGTTCATCCCAAGCATTCTCCATATCAGATTAACCCAAGAGTCAGGAGGCACCTGATTTTATATTCCCAAACTCCCCCCAACCCAGCAGCAAACTCACTCTCCTCAACAGGCTGCTTCCCTCCTCTGCACCCCATTGACAGGGAGGCTGCTCTGGTCTCTCCTTTCTTTCTCTACATCAAAAGCGATGTTGTTGACCTGAGTCCCTAATAGCCTTAGATCGTGAGCCAATGGCTGTACCTTCCCACTCTTCCATCCTAGAACCTTCCTTCTGATCTCTCCTTCTTCAGGCCACCACCTTCAAGACTTTGGAAACTTTTCCCCAATATGGGGCAGGCGTCTAAGTCTGGGAATCCTGGAGATGGCCAGGAGCCCTGAAACATCTCCCTCCGTCTTTTGTACTTTAATGTAATGTGTTCGTTGTGTGCTGTCCATCTGTCCATGTCTCTCCCAGGGACTACTTCGGTGTCTGCTCTCGGCCTCCCTCCTCGGAGGCACTACTTAGCAAATCTGTTGCGTCTCCCAGCCGTCCTACTGGGCTAACAGTCTCTGGACAACAATATCTATGCCTGCCTCTACTCCACTAAGGAGCCATTTCTGAAAAACCCCTTTAGGAGAACATTAAGTGCCCTTTAAGTGCACAGCAAAATGTATCCTATGGCTGATCCAGAGCCCAGTTATAGACTCTAGAATGTTCACTACACCTCAAATCCTATTTTACTTATGCTCAGGCCCTTGGAGTTGTGAGGAAGTTGCTCTGCCCTCTATATCTTCATGTTATATGATTGACCTTTGAAATATCTCATGAGAGACTTTTATGTAGTGAGTTCTCTTTTAATTGGTGACATGGTGCTCAATTTTATCAAATGTTCCCCTTTATCAGGATCCTAAGTGAAACATTCATAATAAGGAATGCGTTAGTGCCCTCTAGTGGAATTTTACTGAAATCGGCAGGGAAAAAATGGTCTTAAAGAGGTTCATGTTTCATTATTTTTAAAAGATCATTAATTAATTAATTAATTAATTAATTAATTAATTAATTTGAGATAGCGAGAGAGATCACAGAGAGAAGAGGGAGAAGCAGACTCGCCACTCAGCAGGGAGCTCAAACCCAGGTCACTGAGATCATGACCTGACCCAAAATCAAGCGTTAGTTACTTAACCCACTGAGCCACCCAGATGCCCTGAAGATGTTCACATTATATTTTAAAGATTTTATTTATTCATGAGAGACACACAGAGAGAGGCAGAGACATAGACAGAGGGAGAAACAGGCTCCCTGCAGGGAGTCTGATGTGGGATTCATCCCCAACCCCGGGGATCATGCCCTGGGCTGAAGGCAGACACTCAACTGCTGAGCCACCCAGGTGCCCCTGCCGTTTACATTTTAATCTCCACAAACTGTGAGTGTTTGGATTCAATTAAAAAGGGAACCAAGGTTAGAAGTGAGGGATCCCTGGGTGGCGCAGCGGTTTGGCGCCTGCCTTTGGACCAGGGCGCGATCCTGGAGACCCAGGATCGAGTCCCACATCGGGCTCCCGGTGCATGGAGCCTGCTTCTCCCTCCGCCTGTGTCTCTGCCTCTCTCTCTCTCTCTCTGTGACTATCATAAATAAAAATTAAAAAAAAAAAAGGGAACCAAGGTGGTGGATACAATTAAGGTTACTAATCAGCTGGCCTTGATCTAGGGAAGCCCAGTCTAATCACATGGGTCTTTAAAAGAAGGGAACCTTTCCCAGCTGTGTTTGGAGGGAGACCTGGGTATGGAACAGGGTCTGGGAAATGGAACATCGCTGGTTGTGAAGGTAGAGGTAGCAGGTCATAAGGCAAGGGCATTTGATTCTTTTCTAGAGCTTTCAGAAAGAAACATAGAGCCCTGACAAAACATTGATTTTACCTGAATGAGACCGGTATTGGACTTCTGATCTCCAGAACTGTAAGATAATAAATTTGTGCTATTTCAAGCCATTGAGTATGTGTTAACTTGTTCTAGCGTGCAATCACCGAGACTATAAATTCATAGCGAGATGTGGTAAGAAAGCGATTCAGGAGCAGCCCCGGTGGCCCAGCAGTTTAGCGCCACCATCGCTGGGTTTGTGATCCTGGAGACCTGGGATCGAGTCCCACGTCAGGCTCCCTGCGTGGAGCCTGCTTCTTCCTCTACCTGTGTCTCTGCCTCTCTCTCTCTCTCTGTGTCTCTATGAATAAATAAATAAATAAAATCTTTAAAAAAAAGTGATTCAGATGGGGAAAAGCGAAGGAAAGGCTAATAACTGGGTGGTGATGAGCATCCGGGCCGTCTTGTGGGTGGGGGTCAGGCCATGCAGGCAGAGGCTGTGTGCCTCTTGGGTTCGCCATCTATGTGCAGAGGATGTGGCTGCACTGATAAACCGTTGGTGCAGAGGGACTCAGGTATCAGGTTCCTGCTGGACTGTTCAAGGGTCAAGGGGAGACCATTCTTCTTTCTCTCTCTCTCCCTCCCTCTTTTTCCTTCTGCATGCTTGAGTGCGTTTGTGTGGTCATCTTGCAGGGGGATGGAAGCTGCAAAATGTATGGGCTTCTGTGGATATGCACAAAGACAACAAATTCTACTTTCCTGCCATTTGGAAAGTGACATCCTCCCTGCCGGCCTCAGCCACCGCACCTCACTGGTTCTGCGCCGCTTAGCAGAGGCCACAGGGTGCACTGAGCCAGCCACGGATGGTCCCACCAAAGGCAAAATTCTTCCCAAGAGAATAGGCCCTCAGAGGCTGGCAGTAACACCTGCTGGAACATTCTGATCCAAAGCCTGTGCAGAGGAGGCATTTGCAGAAATGGAGCATGCCAAGAGCAGAAACTGGTAGCATCCGCCTTTAAAAACGGCATCATCTGATTCAAACTCCTGTCCTTAATATCCCTTTTCTTCTTCAGCTTCTCCCAGAGTGGCTTTCTTCAGCAGCAGCCTTCTTTCAGGGGCTCAGAAGTAGGGCCCCATGTTAGTTTTCTACTGCTGCTGTAACACAGGATTACAAACCTAGTGGCTTAAAAGAACATAAATTTATTATCTTGCTGTAGGTTAGAGGTTTGACAGGAGTCTCATTGGGTTGAAATCAAGGTGTGGCAGGGCCATGTGCTCTTCTGGAGGCTCTGGGGAGAATCTGTTTCTTTGCCTTTTCCAAGTCCTGGAGGCCACCTCCGGTCTGTCTGGGGCCCCTTCTTCCATCTTTGAAGAGAGCCACAGCAGGTGGCATTCTTCCCACATCACTCTGTAAGGACCCATGTGTTTAATTGGGCCCACCCGGATAATCCAGAACAATCTCCCCGTCTGTCTCAACGTCAACTGATTAGCAAACTTAACTGTATCTACAAACTTGATTCTCTTTTACCATGTTGTAAGGCAATATATTCACAGATTCTGAGGATTAGCAAATGAATATTTGGGGTGGGGCATTACTTGGCTTATTAGGAACCCTTAGCTAGAAAAGGAAGGTAAGACTGGGAACTGTTGAAATGTAAGAAATATAATTTTTAGGGGGAGGAGAGGAGGCAAGCCCAGGGCCCAGTCCTCTTAGACATTGCTGAGCCATTCTATTGTTTCCTTTAATGGACATATAATGAATATTAATTATGTGGCAGGTACGGTTTTAGACTATGGAAATACACGAACAAGAAGATGACATGCCTGTCTCCAAGACGCTGATGATTTTTCATATTGATCATTGAACTTTGTGTGCCACGCACGAAGGAAGATTCTGGGAAAGGAATGCTGGAAACACATATCTTCTTACCATAAAGATTTTGTAATCACTTTAATTTGGCATCTGCAGAAAGGAAGAATTGTGGAAGGTGTAGTGGGAGTACAGAGGAAGGAGCCCACGATCTTGGGAAAACAGAGCACATTTTAGATAGTGCTATTTCAAGTAATATTTTGAAGAACAAAATGATTTTGTCAGATGGGCCATTCAAGGGAAATATTATGTGCTAGAGTTCAACGTTGCTAGAGTAGAGCATGCGAGAACGTGAGTGCTAGAAGGCGTGGTGGGATTTTCTAGTAGAGTTGTCATTTTACCCTATATATGCAGGAAGTTTGTCCACCACCAGACACCTCTGTCCTGGATAGTTTACTTATGTCTCTTCCCAAACTCACCACCATCCGCAGGGCCCTGCTGGCCTGTATCAAGCTTGGGAGCAGAGTATACACATGCTTTAAATGCTGGTAAGCATTTGGAGACAGAGGGGCAATTACTTTGTGTGTCGGAGGCTAGATCTGGTCAGGTCATTTGGTTTCCTCCTTCTCTGAGAAGGCCTGAAGAGTCTGAAGCACTGGCCCATTCCAGCTACGTCCAGCTCACGGGTCCGTCCTCCCCAGTGCCCGACTGTGATGGACTTAATGGGGAAAGGGATCTGTAACTCAAGAAGGAAAATAAAGAGCTCTTTATCCCAGACTCTCATGAGAACTTGACATTCTAATACAAAGATGTCTTTTTGGCAAGGGATTTAATTTCTTTCCTTTCCAAATACTAAAGGAATCATCATATGTTTCTTTGCATGATAATCAGTTTAGATTTCATATCTGTTAGACGACAGAGGGCCACGGAAAGACAAAGGGGAAGGGAGTGACATGGCCAGAGTTTTGCAATCAGGAAGGTTGCACTTGGTACTGGGATGCTGATGCTTCATTAGTTGGGTGAGGCTGGAGCCTGAGACATGGATGAAGAGGCTACTGAACTTACCTGTGGAGCTGATAAGAGCATAAATGTGACAGTGTTGCACTGAGAGAATGGATGAAAAGAAAAGTTATGTGGGAGTTAGAAATCAAAGCTCTTGGAGAAAGAGTGGGTGTCCGGGGTAAAGGAGGAAGAGAAATGTAGCACAGCTTCAATCTCATGCAAGTAAATGACTCATACTTCAATTCACCAAACCAGGAAACCAGAGAATAGCTTGCAGGGCCAAGATGACATATATCCAAACTCCAGGGGGAGGTGTTCAGTTGGTCTCCTAAATGGACTTAAGTTCAAATTAGGAATCAGGGTGAAGAGGGTGGATCTAGGATTCATTTATTATGAAGTAAGGTTCTTGTGCTCCCAACCCCAATCTTGGGACGGCAGACAGCAGCCAGCTTGTAGAGAAAGACAGGAGACTGATGCCATCTCAGAAAGTACCTTTTCCCTCTAAGAAATTAACTTTTCTTTCCTCTTCTAGTTATCAGTCTCTCCAATTATGGCAGCACGTGGCAATTCAGTCCTGCTTAACTCATTAATACTTAGGCTACCCCAAAGAGAGTTCTATTGTCTAATCATGGAAGGGGTAGGTCAATTCATGAGAAAGACAGCTTGCCACCCAAGACACTGATGAGTATTCAGATGATCCCCAATTTTTCCAGGAAACTTTCACAAATTGGCTGATAAAAAAAACTAAAATCACACTAGATATTGTCTTGTTAATTGGATCCTGATATTTGTTGTTTTCCCTAAGGTCTTGCCTTGAGGTTGCTAGTCTTCTGACTCATTGGAATTTCAAAGGATTGTGCTCCCCAAATAATCAATCAACTGAAAAGTTACCTCTATGTTACCTCAAAGTTCACAGGAACAAAGCTCGTTGTAGATTGCATTCCCTTTGCCAAACAATTTTATTCTCTTCTAAAAAATTCTCTCAACCTTCATTCCATCCCTTTCCCTGGCAGCTGTTCTGGTCTCATTTCTCATCCTTTTTCTCAACCCATGGAGTAAAACAATTTGGTTTCTTACCCTGAGGCTTTGGTGTCCTTGCAGTAGGAGCTAGATCTTTCCTCTTTATCTTTCCTTTGTATAATTTCCCTTTGCTCCCTTTACCAAACTCCAGGCCACTCTACTTTTATACTGTGTCCTTGATAAAACAGTGGGAGGAAAACTTGATCTATTGTGTCCAGGACTCAGAAATCTCTCTCAAGTAGTTTTGATTTCTAATTCAATGTATTTGATTGCATCTAATTCTCTGCATTTCTTGTCCCGATAATCTTGGCATTTGTTCTCCTTTGGTGTGGTAGACAAGATTCTAAGAACAACCTGCAGTGCCCCTTGCCTGTGGGTAATCCCCTCCCCCTTTGAGTGTAGGAGGTACCAGTAAATATAATAAAACCTCGCTCCTGTGATTGAGTTACATTGTTTGGCAAAAGGGATATTATCCACATGAACCTATCCGAACCTAATCACATGAATGTTCAAGGCACAATTTTCTCCAGCTGGTAGCAGAAGGGGAGGTCACAAAGCTTTCAGACCATCAGCAGGATTTGATGTGCATTTCTGTCTCTGAAGGTGGAGAGAACAAGGGAGACTGCAAGGAACTGTGGGCAACCCCTAGTGACCACAGGCAAGGAAACAGGTGATCGTCATACTCACTCCTACCACCACAAGCAACTGAATTCGGCTGATAATAAGAATGAATGGGGAGAGGAGCGGGCTCCAGAAGAAATTGCAGCCTGATGACACCATGGTCTCAGCAGACCTTAGAGACCCACCACCCTGGTCTTCCGACATGCAGCACTGTGGGATGATAAATCAGTGTTGTTGTAACCTGCCTAATTTGCACCATTTGTTATGCAGCAACAGAACATAAATACAGCTGGTTATCACCCAACATTTTCCTTTGGGGACCTGCACAGTGACCCTGTTGCATCTCTGTCTACTCAGCACCATAGGTTTTGATTTTAAAAATTACACTTGCATCTACCCAGGTGAGGTTCTGCTCCCTAATAATCCCTGTGAAAAAACACATTTCTTTTGTCTTATTATCAACCCACCTCCCCTCCATTAACTTTTCCCTCCTTCTCCGTAATTCTGAGCCCATGGGTTGTCTGAAAACTTGTCTTGACCCTCTGTTACTCACGCTCGGGATTCCACATCTGAGGAAGCCCCTCGGTCCTACTGAATTTCCTGTATGACTCCATCAGTCATCGAGAGACACCATCGTAGAATCTTTGAAGGATCTTTGTTAATCTGAGGATTTTGTTCTTTACTTGATCAGAATTCAGTTTTATCAAAATTTTCCCTGCATCTGTATCTGAAAATTGAAGTTTACCATAGGAAATAGGACACTTTAGGTTAATGCTCTCTAGTCTAGCACAATATCATCAGCCAGGGGTAAAGACTTGGATTACAACAGGAAAGATGTCTTGGAGGGGAAAAAAGAAGTAAGGAATATTATAGTCAAGACAGGGCTTCGGTTCAGTTTTTGTGAGAAAACTCCTAATTTGGGTCAGGAATCTTGAGGGCAAAAAAAAAAAAAAAAGGAATCTTGAGGGCAGTGTTCCTTCACTCCTTGGTTGGCTCCTTTCTTGTGCAGAGAGGATGTGGCTGTGCAGCGCTGTGGCTAACTGCTGGCACAGAGGTACACAGATGTCTGGTTGGTGCTGGCAGAGACCAGGGTCAGGGGAAAAGATTTCAGCTCATTTCGAGAGACATCATACCCCTCAGGGGCATCTCCTTTTTCAAAGTTGTTGGTACCAGTTGAGTAGTAGATCAGCTGTAGCCCAAATCCTGGGTCTTGGCGATACCAGAACATTGAAACATGATTCATATCTTGCAAACACTGTAGGGTTAATTTCTCTCCTGTCCCCAAGATCCTATGTCTTGGGAACTGATTGACCAGAGCATCCTTGAGATCTGTGGCATTAAAAAAAAAAAAAAAAGTGGTCAAATAAAGACAGAGCCCTGGGAGAGGGGTCTGATGCTACCATCCTGAAGAAACTCCTCTAGTTGGAGCCCTGGAAGCCTAGTGGCAGGTGCCGGGGACTCACCTACTTTGACAAGACAAATGACAACACAGCAGAGCAACCTGTTGCTCATGGCAGCGTCAGATGAAGAATGCTGTCCAGCGCTGTGATGAATTTAGTCTCTGAGGCCAACGCTCTTCGTTTGCTTCCTGGCCAGAGACCACACCCTCCTTCCTCACTGCTTCAGAAAAGAATCAAAAGTCTCTTAGACTGAACAGAATGTGGCTGGTTTCATTTGTCTCGGTCACATGATTGTTTATGATGTTCTTTTAAGGAATGAGCACTTTTTACCCCTATGAACTCTAATCTCCTTTATATGATATATCCTTAGTAATGTGGTGGGTTTGTGTCTTTTGAATTTTTGCTAGACTCTTATGGTACGTTGAGGATTGTTGCATGGACCCTTGAGGCTTCCCTCCAAACACTTCTCTGGAAACTCTTTCCCATTTCATCCTTCGACCCAACTTGAGATTTTACCATAAAAGCCCTCTAATCTTCAGCCAGCCTTATGTTATTCATTTCCATGAGTTTCTGCTCATTAATCTCGGCTTGGTTTTCCTATAATGCCTGTGCCCTTTCTCTCTCTGTGGGCTGCCTCGTAAGGGAGTGAGCGGTATGGTGGAGGGAATGGGGCAACTAAGTGTATACACACAGGACATCTGGTGGGTGCCTAGAACTCGCTCTGAGGTGATTCGGATCTGGTGTACGATCTCTTAACTGGAGCTTCCTCCAGGCAGAACTGGGTGCAGACATACAGTATGCACCCCCTTGTAGCTACTGATCCCTATGAGTGGTCTAGTAACTGCTCTCAACACCACTTGCTTGGTTGGGGGGAGGGAGCATTCTTGGGAGATTGTGAGTTGTGAGTCGCCACAGATGAACTGAAGTTCAAATGTTGTAGATGTGGCTTTTTGCTATTTAACATTCTTTCTAGGAAGATTTTTCCCCCTCAAATTCTAGGCCCCCTGAGGGTGTGGCTGTAGATTTCTGTAGATAAGCTGCTAGCAAAGAAGCATGAAGATTTCTCTAGAGCCTGAAGAAACCCTCCTTCTTCTTCCAGGAGACACTGTGTGCATCAGGGGATCATCTTCAATGTTGCCAGCAACAAGTGAGCAGTGGATCAGCTGTCACCCCAACGTTGGGACTTGGTCATACCGGGACATTCTGTTATGAACAAAGTCCTAAAGACTTTCCACCCCCACTGCATTCTGTTTTATATCTAGATTCTGGATCACTCTAATATCCAAGTGACTAGTGGGAGAAGGATACACAAGTTATAAGCAGTGGCAGGTGCCGGGGACTCACCTACTTTGACAAGACAAATGACAACACAGCAGAGCAACCTGTTGCTCATGGCAGCGTCAGATGAAGAATGCTGTCCAGCGCTGTGATGAATTTAGTCTCTGAGGCCAACGCTCTTCGTTTGCTTCCTGGCCAGAGACCACACCCTCCAAGGAAGGCCAAAATTTTGGCCATGAAAAAAAAAAGCCTGGTGCTAGAGCCTAGAAATCCCAGTTTATGATTGTTCCTAATGTGCCATGATCTTATCTGCTGCCAGGAAACAAAAAGCTTAGTGCCCAGAGGAGCCTGATCCTCAGGGCAGGGTAGGAGGAGCACGTCTTCTTCTAGCTCTCGTCAGCCTGTGGGTGGTTTGCCTCTGATGTCACTGTGTCTGCCCACACCCATAGTCCTGAGTCCCGCAGAGATGGAGTCTTTCTTCCCCCTCACAGAGCATTACTCAGCTAAGCTCAACTTTCCTGGGCAATTCAGAAACAATTGTTCTTTTGGGTCTATACATGCTATTCCTTTGCATTCTTTCTGAATCAGGCTTAGTTTTTCATCTACAACATTCCTTAATAACCACTATTGCCACAGGTTACCAATTAATCTGGAAACTTCTAGAGGGAAACTTTTTGGATCTGAACACCGGTTCTGTCTCTTTTAACTATCATCTTAGGCAAGTGAGTGGACTGTCTCATGCCTTGATTGTACTATCACTGATTTGTGCCAATAAAAGTGTGTATCTGACAGAGTTGTGAAGAGCGAGTGAGTTAAAGTGTTAAGTGGTATAACAATGCCTCCTATATAGTAACCACTGATTAAGATTTAGCTCTCAAAATAGTTAACTAATAGTACTGCTACTAACGTCATTATTGACTATTGAGTCAAAAAAAAATTTTTTTTTTGAGTCAAATTTCTATGCTGGGGATCTTGTTAGGCAATCCACATACATTTTCTGGACCAAATAAAACCTCTGGGAGCCAGATATTACTGATTGCATTTTACAGACTAGGAAACTATCTTTAGAGAGATTCGGTAATGTGGCAAAACTAGAAAGTGACCAGATAAGTCTAATCCCAAAACTGGTAGTATTTTCAACAATTAGTAATGAATTTCTCAAAGATTCTCTATTTCTCTTCCTTTCTCTTTTAAGGGTTTGACGAAAGCCTCATTCCTGCAGGAGTTATTTTTCAATTTACCCTGACTTCTGAATCTAAAACCACATGTGGTATACCATCCCCTATCTGCCTGAAATGCAAAATATCCTTTACTCTCAGGGGTCCTAGGCTAGCTCTGTCTTTTCTGGTTGAAAACCTTGAGCACTTCACTCAGCATAATAAGCCAATCAGAGAAGGACAAACATTATATGGTCTCATTCATTTGGGGAATATAAAAAATAGTGAAAGGGAATAAAGGGGAAGGGAGAGAAAATGAGTGGGAAATATCAGAGAGGGAGAAAGAACATGAGAGACTCCTGACTCTGGGAAACGAACAAGGGGTGGTGGAAGGGGAGGTGGGCAGGGGGTGGGGGTAACTGGGTGACGGGCACTGAGGGGGGCACTTGATGGGATGAGCACTGGGTGTTATGCTATATGTTGGCAAATTGAACTCCAATAAAAAAATAAAAATAAATAAAAAAGAACAAAAAGAAAATGCAAAACAAAACAAAACAAAATTCTATTAACCAAAAAAAAAAAAATGAAAAGAAAAAAATAGAGACTTAAGAGATATTTCAGACATATACATTTACTCATTTATGCCACAAATATTTTTGAATGCCTGTGATTTCAGGAATGAGGAAGGCTGAGATGAACAAGATAGGTTTTTTGTTGTTGTTGTTGTTTGTTTATTTTGGGAGCAGCTCACTCTTTATTGATGGAAGGCCCTGGGTCACTTGGAGCTGGTGTATGTGGTGACGGCCTTGGTGCCCTCAGATATGGCATGCTTGGCCAGCTCCCCAGGCAGCAACCGACGCACCGCCGTCTGGACCTCTCAGGATGTCAGTGTGGCCCAGCCCGAGTACCGGGCCAGCGGGGCAGCCTCGCCAGCCAGCCGTTCAAACACATCGTTCACAAACGAGTTCATGATGCTCATGGCCTTGGAAAAGATGCCGATGTCAGGGTGCACCTGCTTTAGCACCTTGTAGATATACATTGAGTAGGTTTCCTTGCACCGGCTATGCTTTTTGGACTTTATCACCAGAACCATGGTCTCTGAGGCCTCCGGACTGCGGCTGCTGCCCATGCTCGGCGCCCATCCTCCTGCTTGTCCTCTTGGCATGCACAGTCTAAGGGGGAGATGGACATGAATTAAATAATCATATACATAAGGTCACTGTGGAAATGTGGAAAATGTGCCAAAGGAGTAGTAGTGGGTGTGTGTAGGGGAGAGTTGACCAAGTATGAAAGCCAGGGAAGGCTTCCCTAAGGAGGGGTATTTAGATGAGGAGCGTTAATCAGATGGAAGTGGATTCTAAGAGTGTTCTAGACAGAAGAAAGAGCACATGAAAAGGCCCTGTGGCAAGAGAAGGAAGGAACAGGGTTCTGGAATGGAAAGGAGGCCAGTGCCACTGGTGTAGTATTGTTTACCTTCCAAAATATATAAAATAATCTAAATGTTTAGTACGAAGAGAGTTATTAACTGAATTATGATGCTGCTGTAGAAGGGGACACTGTGTAGTTACCGAAATGGTGTATAAGTCTATGTATGTGGGAAATACTCATAATATTGATGAGTAATAAAAACAAGTTGTTAAACTGATTACTGATATTGATAACTAATAAAAACACACTGAAACAGTGTAAAAAAAAGAAAAAAGAAAAAAAGAAAACCTTGAGCATGTTTTTGTCAGGTAGCTGATTCAAGTTCTTTTTTTTTTTTTTTTTTTTTTTCTCAGTTCTTGGTAGATTTCTTTTCTAACCGTCCATTGCTGGCCATTTCTGGGTTCTGCCTTTAGTTGTTTAGTATTACTTACTTCTGAACAAGTTTCCTTTAGCATTTAGCAAGTCTTAAGTGATTCCAAACACTTTTTTATCACACGGAATCACCCTTGTAACCAGGTTGGTCTCTTATTATAAGAATTAGGAGAGAATTCTGAAGAATCTTGTCTTCCTATAAATATTTCTGTTTGTAGTAAATATTTCATCCAACCGAAGGTATTTTTGTTCTAGCTGTTTCTGCTCCTTTGGCTACCAGTTTGCTTCCAATAGAGGAGATAATTTCAAGGAATGTGATTCTGGGAATGCACATACTGCTAAATGCACCATAAACTCTCCTCCCATCTTTCATTTTCATCGTTGCTGCTTTGTTGCTGGGATGGTGACAGTACATGACTTTCTCTTATAGCCATGAGCTATTGTTCTGCTTAGACTTTCTATCTGCATTAGAGTCAGTTTTGTGAAACTGTATTTTCCTAAAATATGATCCATTTAGGCTTTGGAGTCATTTATAAAGAAATGTACAAAATACTGTTTTAAAAAATGTACTCTGTTGTGATAATTTCCCTTTGTCTTTTTTTATTTGGTATATTTGTTCTTTCTGTCTTCTAGTTGGCAAGACATTTTCTATTTTTCCCAAGAAATTAGCTTATTTATTTCTTAGTTCTATTGTTTCAAAATTTGCTACCTCATTTACTTCTGCTTTTATGTTTATCTATTTATTTATCTATCTATCATCTATCTATCATTCTTTTATATTTACTCTTTCAAGTGCTTTTTATTTCTTCCTGTGGATTTGAGATACTGTCAATGTCATATTCTTTCAGCTGGATGACTTTAATATTTTTCTGTAAGGCAAGTCTGCTAACTGAAATCTTATTTTTTGCTTATCAGGGAATGTCTTTATTTCACCTTTATTCTCTAAGGCTAGCTTTGTTGGGTATAGAAATCTTGGTGCCTTTTGTTTGTTGCTATAACTCACACTATCTTCTGACCTCCATTATTTCTTCTGAAATGTCAGGAGTCAGCCATATTGCCAGTATCCTGCACATGAGGAGTCATTTTTCTCATTTTCTTGTTGATTTAAACATTTTCTCTGTGTATTTTGGCTTTCCAAGGTTTGACTATACTATCTAGATAAGGATCTCTGTGTTTATTGTACCTGGGAGTCATTAAGCTTGTAGGTTCTATTGATTAATGTTTTCCATAATTGATTGGATAATTTTTGGGCTATGATTTGTCCTTCCTCTCTCTCTTGCTCCTCTCTTCCCAAGCCTCCTATTTTTCATAAATTGGTAAACCTAGTGGTATCCCACAAATCTCTAGATTCAGTTCATTTTTGTGTAGAGAGCATTTGCCTGGGCTGCACCGTGCATGGATCTCCTGACATATATATCAATACAGTTCCAAAATACATGAAGTAAAAACCAACAGAAATGACAATAAATGAGCATATCAAAACTTTGGTTGGTGGTTCCAATACCTCACCTTCAAAAATTGATCATACCAACTATACAGAGGACAAATGAGGGTAAAGAGACTTAAAAAAAAAAAAAAAACAGTATCAACCAAGTTGACCTAACTGATGGTTTTAGAATACTCAAAACCACAAAATATGCATTGCTTTCAAGAATATATAGAATATTTTCTAGTATAGACCACATATTATGCCATAAAACTATCTCAGCATATATAGAAGTATTGAGAAAACAGTTCTGATCAAACTATTTAGAAATAAACAACAGAAAGAAATTTGGGAAATGCCCAAATACTTGCAAATTTGACAACATACTCTTAAATGAATCATGGATTACATAGATTACTGAAGAAATCTCAAGGATAGTTATATTTTTAATTGAATGAAGGCTGAAATATATTAAATCATGGAATGCAGTAGGAACTACAGGGATACTTATAGCTTTAAATGACTACTTTAGAGAAAAAAACAAAGGCCTGCGTTATAATCTACATTTCTACCTTAAGAAACTGTAAAGAGAAGCTGAAAGTAAACAAAAAAAGAAGAAAGAAGGAATCATAAAGATCAAATTTGGAGTCAACCAAATAGAAAACAGAAAAACAATGAGAAAATCCATGGAACTAAAAGTTGGTTACTTGAAACAATCCACAGAATTGATGAACCCCTAGTTAGACTCAACAAAGATGCAGGAGAGAAGTCAGTTTCTGATTGTGGACTGGGCCATTTCCCAGCTTGGTAGAGACTGACCCAGGGTCAACTCTCCACCCAGATGGTTGGGCAGATCACACTGCCTTCTCAGGGCTGAGGAGTCTGGGAAGATTTTCAGTGGCTTTTGTAGTTTCAGATGACATTGGGTGGGGCTTCCTCACCTTTGTGACTATCCTTTTTATGCAGGCTGTAGGTGCCTGTGTAGCACTGTGTATTCACTGCTGGCACAGAGGTACAGAGATGTCTGTGAGAGGCTGGTAGACTCTAGGGTTAGGGAGAAAAGCTCTTTCCTTAATCTGGAGACAGTTGATCCAGAGGAGAGCTCTCCTTTCTCTGTGGTATTAACACCATATGAATAATGGAGCAGCTGTAGTGCCTTTCCTGGGTCTTGTCGATACCAGTACATGTTCTCATAGCCCATAGTTTGAGAACATTCCAGGGTAATCTTCTTTCCTGTCCCTGAAATACAGTGTCTTGGGGTCTGGGAGACACTACCATCCATGAGGCCTGAGAAAAGGAGACAAAAGTTAGCAACAGAGACCTTGATGCTGGAACCAGGTACAAAACCAGAACAAGGGAAAATATTCCTTTTTAATTTTAGAGAAATCAATGTCTATGACTTACCTGTCTCCAGAAGGAAAAGGGAAACATAGGAGAAGAGTCTGAAAGCCATGGCACAGTTGAGTCAGAAAGGTATCTCCCAGTTCTGGGGAAGTGGGCTGGGCTCTTGATGTAGTCATTGTGTGACAACACAGTCCCTGCAAACTATCTGGGCCCCACAGCCATCCTAGTATAGAGCAGTGTCATCTAGATCCCTCTACCCATCAAAGGACTAATATTTTTGTTTACTTCTCTCATCCAAAGTAGGCTACATGCTTTGCTTACTTGTCTTAACTCAAGTCTCTAACATTTTTGCAAAACATTAAATTGCAGCTGTTTTACAAGCTATGAAAGTGATGGCTGCAGAGGTTTGAAAGGCTGTAATAGGAAGTTTGACCTACTTGGGAAAGTCAGGAATGGAAGTGATGTTGGATGTGATGTTCTGAAGGATGAATCAGAATTAATTCCTCTGCAAAACTGCAAAAGAAGAGCTCAGAAAGGAGGTCCCAGTGAACAGGGTGGCTCAATCAGATAGGCACAAGAGACCACATTGGGAGGTTTACAAAGAAGGAACCCATTTAGGTAACACTTGTGAAGGGCTTAGGGCAGTAACTGACATTTGCTGAGTTCTCAGAAATTTATTGTTCTAATTGTATAATTACACCACTTTCTCAGTCTGATTTCTCATCCACTCAGGGTTCGGATTTCACTAATCTTATGAATTGAGGCTCCTTTATATTAAGTTTATTTTCTCTTAACTGCACCATGTATCACGACATAATAGAAAATTCAGACCTATAATTTTTTCCAATACATGCTTTGGTAACGTTGACTAAAATATTTTGGGTGATGCTACAGTAAATAACCTCCAAGCCAAGCACCATCCTCTCTCCTCTCTTCTCCTCAACAGAAAAGTCTTTAGCTTTAGTCACGAGTTACAAAGATAAATCCTGAGATCCCTTCCCCCTCCATCAGCTCCCTTTGCCCTAGTTCAGTGGGATCCACGGTTGACATTCGGTCAAATTCTTGCTGAGCCACTGCTGACCTGGGGGTTTGGATTTGACTATTTTGGCTTCACTATTTAAAGATCACCTTTATGTATTTTATATATGACAACTAGAGGCTGCGGCTCACTCTTGCTCTCTTATATGTTCTAAAAGAATATAACAATTTTGACTTACATTACCCTGAAATATTCTCCTCTCGTTAAAGACTTAAGACAAGGCAAATCAAGAAAATTGAATGACATTCATTCCTTGCTCTTACTTTGAAAGCTGGTCTTACCTTAATAGGTAGCATCCAGGAAGAAAAAAAAATAATGAAATTTTACTGCCCCCTGCTGAAAAAAAAATTGTGAAAAGGATGACTAGACAGACATTTGGGAAGGGTTTTTCTGTTGAAGTTTAAAGAAATAGGAAGGGGAGAGGCCCCAATTGTTGTAGGTGTGAGAATATTCAAGGATCATGGATGAGCTGATGAAAGTCCTCAGCAGTAACTGGGTGTATAATCTGATTCCTATGGTAGAAGTGATTAAAGAAAGAGAGAAGAACCCAAGGGGTGGATCTTGGGTTGGGAGGAGGTATGAGAGGCTCAGGTCCCACTTGGACAAAGGGTTCCTTGAAGGCAGGAGTGGCTCTCCAGCCCTCGTTGCCAGGGCAGGAATGACTCATGCTACCTACCTGCCTACCTACCTACATGACTCATTTCTACCTACCTACCTTTCTAATATAGCTAGGGAAGTGTTTGGAGCAGCTGCTGAGGATTTCTCAGTGTCAACAATGAAGGACACAGCAATTATCAAAAATAATTGTTACATGTGTCTCCACACTTTTGATCCAGTAAAACATCGTCTCTCATTTTCCAATGTTCTTAGTCTTCTTATAGAATCATGCTTCACCAAACATATTTTATTTCTTTTAAAAGGATTTGTAGGTGGGGGCTGTGGAGGACTTAAATAAACATGCACCAGAACTCAGAAAACATGTTACTTGGAAGAAAATCCTGAGGAAGTACTCGAAAGACATATTTTTCCTTTCCTCCCTCCTTCCTTTCTTCCATCTTTCCTTTACTAAGTCAGATGTTATACTTAGTTCCAGGGATGTAAAATTGGAGGGCATCACTCTTAAACTAAGGAACATATAGTCTCAAGAAGAGTCAGAAAAGAATACAATAACTATAGTCTTTGGAATGAATAAGAACTGAGTCTTCTGTCTGTGGGAGTCAGAAGAGCCTTTATTAATTTTATTTATTTATTTTTAGACTTTATTTATTTGAAAGAGCAAGAGAGAGCATGAGAGGTGAGGAGGGAAAGGGAAAGGGTATGGGGAGGAGCAGACTCTCTGATTCCAGGACTCCAGGTTCACAGCCTGAGCCAAAGGCAGATGTTTAACTGACTCAGCCACAGAGGCACCCCACAAAACCCTTTGTAGATAAGCTAATCTCTTAGCTAAGAATTAAAGTCTGTGCAAGAGTAAGCTGGGTAGTGAAGAAGTAAGTGCCCATTTAGAATGAGAAAGAACACTTGCACTTAAGGATCACCTTTATGTATTTTATATATGACAACTAGAGGTATAGTCGTAAAACTTGGCTTGGCCTCTTCAGGGAAATATAAAGCGTTCAGCTGAGCTAGAGTCTAAAGGGCTGAAGGGAACATGGAAACTTGGCTGTATTTGTAGATAGAGATTCGTTCATGAAGGGCCTTGCATGCCATGTGAAGAACGCCAGATGCATTCCGGCTAGTGATGATGTTGAAGACCGAGTAAAGCCGATGAAGGAAGAGGCTAGTAGGCCAGTGAGAAGGGATTGCATTTTTGTCTAGAGAATGGATGCTGAGGGTCTTGTGCTGAAGTAGAAGCAACAAGGAAGGAAAGCAGTAGCTGAATCAGATGAACACATGTATTAGCTATGTGTACCCTGTGATGTGTCCTATCTCCCTTCAGCCCTGAAGGACAGTTTCTTTCTGCTACGAGTGCTGCTGACTAACAGCCCTCTTTGTGGATTGCCTTGGCCAGAGAGACACCTCCCTGCCCTCCCCACCACCTAAAGGCATGCCCTTTCTTAGGACGACCCATGCACACTGACACTGTTGCAGGGAAAGTGGGTACAAGACCTGGCCCCCTCGCCTCAACTTCAGGAGTTTCTAATGGCCATCAAGGCTTCAAGGCTCCTTGTGGCTCAGCTAAGACTTTTGTCAAGGCTGCAGGACAGCCCAGCTTTATCCTCAGCCTATCCTCCTTCTTTCTTTCCACAATAACACTTTCTAATGGCCCACAGAACATTAACCTCCCCTGCAAAGTCTGCTTTCTAGAAAACCAAATCCATGATAATATGGATTATAGAAATCACTGATTTGTAAATGGACTTAATGTGAGGGCTTATGGAAAGAGGAATATAGAATGATGGTTCCAGTCACTGAGAAGCAATGTAGTGTATGAAGCCGGAATTGGTGCCTACAATGTTAGGGGATGAGAAATCCAGCAATAAACTACTTGAGTTTGAACTGTGGAGCATCCAGCTGGAGGTGTCCAGGAGACTGGTAAGTTCACTAGTTTGGAGCTTATGAAAGAAATTGTCATGATCGCAAATGGGAAGGTTAAGGAAGAATATTTATACTAAGGGAAAAAAGAAGGCAGAAGGAAAGTCCTACGAAAATCTACTGGAAATGGCTAGAAAATAATTAAAGGGAATAGTTAATAGCGTATGAGAGAATTATTATTATAGATGAGATTTTGGTGAAGTGCATATAGAAAGCAGGGAACAAAATTCTAGAAAACTGACTTAATTTTTTTAATTTTTTTTTTTAATTTTGAAAACTGACTTTTTAAAGGGAAAGCAGATGAGATAGAACTCATACAGGAGATTTTAAAAAAAAAGCATGACATTCTTTTCAGATCAGAACAGGTAGAAAATGAAATAAGTTGCATTCTCTGGGTGAACTGTCACCGAGTCAGGGATTCTTTTGTTGAAATAATTGAGGCTCATGGGGTATGAAGACAAAGCACATCAGAAAGTCTTCAATTTATTTCTTAGGCAGGTTTTACATCAGGCTATAGCAGCCCTTGATTGAGTATTTTTGTGCCTGGAGTTCACTGGCTCCCAGGAGGGTCCCCTCTGCAGGGGAGCAGGGGGCTTATTCCAATACCTTGAGAGAAAAGGAATCTCCAAGCTCTGAGCTTTGGCTCCATGCTGGGGAGCAGGCAATTTTTTTTGGAATCCAGTACATCTAGATAATGACATAGTCTCTCTGCTCCCACAGGTTAAGATTATTCTCAGCAGAGATCCGAGTGTGGGGCAGTAGATGAAAGATATCTTTTATAGATCACAGTCTCTAGTACTTGACACACTTCACTTTCTGAGTCAGATTTAAATAGTAATTAAATTTACTTAGCGTGAAGTTTTAGAAAACAAGGTGGTCAGTTTGTGCCTGGTATAAAAGCACCCAAATACAGAGTTGAACATTGCCCAGCGCTTGGAGGAACCAGGACTGAGAAGGGGGCAGCAGGATAAAGGGTCCATCAGAAGGAACAGAATGGAGTGGAACATGTTGCAAAGTGGGCAAAGAAGAGGCAAAAGAACGATGACAAGCCACATCCTGTTGGAGCTCATAAGAAATGCTCTTACTGAAAACCATGGTGGTCTTGGCAAATGTCAGGTTCATTCTCCTAGAAGGACACTACTGAGCTAGCCCCACTAGAATAGAGAAGGAGGGTCAGTCGGCAGGGGAGATAGGTTCAGTCCAGCCTGTGGTTTCCATCACTGTATGGCTTGGGGACATTGACCCAACATGGCCACAGCTCAGATTGAGGCTCACACGGTGTAGAACTACTCAGACTCCTCTAGGTCCCCATGTCCCACATGGAGGAAGCCTTCTGTGTGGTCCGAGCAAATGTACCTGCTTTCTGTATGGGGAGCAGGTGACCAATAAGCACTGTGTGAATCACTGCTGGCACAGAAGTAGAGAGCTGTCTGGTTGGGAATGGCAGTCCCTACAGACAGGGAGAATTTCTCCAGGTCTGTTCGAGAGGCACTGTACCCATTGGAGACCTCTCCTTCATTAATATAATTGACACCAAAGGAGTAGGAGATCAGCCGTAGCCCCATTCCCGGGTCTTGTTGATACCAGTACATATAGTTATGACCCTTAGTCTGAGAACACTCCAGTGAAATGTTCTTTCCTTTCTTTATAATCCCATTCCGGGGGGTCTGGGTAATGCCAGCATCCATGGAACCTGTGGGGGAAACAAGACAGAAACTGGAGACAGACCCCAGGAAGGGTCCTCCAGCTACAGGCTGAGGAGAGAAGCTTCAGCCAAGAGCTGGAAAATGTAAGGCAGGGTTTCCCCACACTTCCCAAACTCACCTGTTCCCAAGAGACAAAAGGCCACACAGCAGAGGAGCAAGAAGCCCATGATAGGGAGAGGCAGGATGGAGGCGTTTCCAACTCTGAGTGTTGGGGAAACAGGGCATGGATATAGGAAATGGGAAAAATTCAGTCAGCGATGTCCCTCACAGCTTTCTTGGCCTCTGAGAAAGATACACCCACACCTCTGTCCCCCCAGAACCTAACCTTCACTCACTTATTACTCAGGAAGGTGGTGCCTTGGTTTACTATGCGTCCTACCAAATGGGCAGAAACTCTTTAACTTGCTCGTCTTCTCTTCCTGGTTCTTCTCTGCCACCCACTGGGTGGTAGTCTCTCTTCCCCTTCCCACACCTCACCTATTACAGGTGCTCCAGGGCACACCCCCACCCCAGATGAATAAGCTATGGAGTAAATTCAGAATCATCTCAAAGAAAGGGAAGCTAGTCCCAGTGGCATGTTGTGACTATAACATTTCTTTCTTTTTTTTCCTGCATTTATTCATTTTTGTCTAATCCGGGTTTAGGTAAGCTACGCTATTTGAATATATTCACCATAAAGTTTGAAAGTTTTGTTTTGTTTTGTCTTTTCCTGGGGACCAGCACGGCTACCTTTGTTCCAAATTTCCACTGTTCTTTGATGGATGCTGCTTTTCTGGTCAATGTTTCCTGGGCACGTACCTTTACTGAAAATATGGGCTAATTGTAGGAAGGTATTCTCTTAATGCGGGCGTGTATTTCAAAGAAATACTTAATATCTTCTCTTTTATTTTGAATGAACTGAAAATAGTTCATAAAAGAGGTGATTTTAGCATAACACAGATTGTTGCTGACTTTAGGAGGAAAATCTTCAGTATTTCAATGCAACAAAGTATAAATACAGCACAACAGCAAAGACAGTGAGAAACATTGGTGTCATAAGTCAGTCTTCTTTGCCCTCCAGGTCTGTGCTTTTCCTGACTTTTCCTCATCCATGAATATTCCATAGCCTCCTACACTAATCAATCTGGCCATATATCTCATTGGGAAAGTCTTCTTCTTCATAATTTCTAAGTCAATCGGAGAAGGACAAACAGTGTATGTTCTCATTCATTTGGGGAATATAAATAATAGTGAAAGGGAATATAAAGGAAGGGAAAAGAAATGTTGGGAAATATCAGGAAGGGAGACAGAACATAAAGACTCCTAACTCGGGGAAACGAACTAGGGGTGGTGGAAGGGGAGGAGGGCGGGTGTTGGAGGGGAATGGGTGACGGGCACTGAGGCGGACACTTGACGGGATGAGCACTGGGTGTTTTTCTGTATGTTGGTAAATTGAACACCAATAAAAATTAATTTAAAAAATTTTCTCTTTCGATTGGGGAAATTTCCAGCATATATAAAGAAGATATATAATAATATAATGAGCTTCCATGTCCCTATATAACCTGGCTTCAGTAATTACCAACTCATGGCTTCTCTTGTTCATTTCTCACTATTTTCTCTCTCTCCTCTTATTTTGCACACTCATTACTTTGTTCCGGCACATTTTTATAGCCAGTGTACACCTTCTATATGACATTCCAGTGTTCCCTCCCTTTTTTCTCTTTCTGGACAGAATTGTTCATTAGTCCTACCAGTAGGGACTTGGATTTAAATTGCTTATCCAGGAGCTTGATTAATACAAACAGGATAATTTTAAGAAAGATTGTCATCTCTGAGTTTGTCCTTAATTGGAAAAACATCGCCCTACTTTGCAGTTCTTAAAGAAAACATGCTGTTTTGCTGCCCCCTGCTGTAGGAAGTCACTGGAGTGGAAGAGAGATTTGGGAGGTATCAACTATTACCAGGGTCTGTCTGTTGAGGTCTGGTGGAGGCCTACAGTATAAGTCTGTAGATGCCTGGCAAGGACAGGAGAAGCATACCTTGTCCTAGGAGCAGAATCTATGCCCAAGGAGGAGTGAGCGACCATTATCAGAGGAAGGAACGGAGGAGACACATAATTGGATGGGCATAGAATTGAAAAAGATGCTCCCATTTCTGGACAACCCAGAAAGACCTTGATGGCATGAACCAGTACTCCTCCTCCAGGATGACTCATATGGCTCTCAAATTTTTATTTTGTTTAAATTCAATTGATTAACATATAGTGTATTATTAGTTTCAGAGGTAGAATTTAGTGATTCATCAGTTGCATATAACACCCAGTGCGCATTTCCATCACATGACCTCCTTAATGCCCATCACCCAGTTACTTTATCCCCCCTCCATTTCTCCTCCAGAAACCTCAGTTTATTTCCTAGAGTTAAGGGTCTCTTATGGTTTGTCTCTGATTTTATCTTATTTTATTTTTCCCAAATCTTATTTACAACCTACTTCTTTGACCCATCCCCCACCACAGGCAGAGCACGGACTGCCCAGTCTCCACCCCCGCCCCCCAATCCTGCTTTTTACCGTGTATTGTGTGTTCGTGGGTGTGATCCTAGGGATATAGAAAGCTCTCTTCTCATTTGTGAATTATTGAACTGTATGACACATATCCTCAGGCACAAAAGATGTTTATTGCTGGTTAGTGCTTTCTGGGTCATAAGAAAAATCTCACAAAGATGTTTTTATGTTTTCCTCTAGAAGATTTCTAATTATAGCTTTTATACTTAGGTCTATGACCCATCTCAAGTTGACCTTTGTTTCTGGTATGAGGTATTAGTAAAGTACGTTTCTTTTTACATGATCATCCAGTTGTTCCAACATTATTTGTTGAGAAAACAGCTATCTTGATGCATTGAAATTTCCAACCCATAAACATGATTATTAATCTTTCCATTTTCAGTATTTTCTTTAATTTCCCTTTGTGATGTTTTGTAGTTCTTCACTGACCATCTTTTGCTGAATCTATTCCTGTTATCGATAGTATTGTATATGATACTGTCTCCTGAAGTTTATTTTTCCATTGTTTGCAACTAGGATGAAAACACTTGGTTTTAAAAAAATAAAAATACTTTATTTATTTGCTTAAGAGCAAGAGAGAGAGCATGAGCAGGGGGGCAGGGACAGAGAGAGAGAGAGAAGCAGGTTCCCTGCTGAGCTGAGAGCCCATCATAGGGCTTGACCCCAGAACCCTGGAATCATGACCTGGGCCAAAGGCAGACAGATAATTCACGGACTGAGCAACCCAAGTACCCCTTGGTTTGTTTTATATTGACCATGCATATCGTCTTACTAACTTCACTAATTAGTTCTAGTTGTTGTTCTTTGATTCCTTAATGTTTTTAATATAAATAACCATGTCATCTGAAAATAGTCATAATTTTATGTCTTCCTTTACAATATTTAGGATTTTTCTCTTTTTCTTTTTCTTTTCTTTTTTTGGCTTGTCTCACACTGGTTGAGACCTCCAATCCAATGCTGAAGGAAAGTGGTGACAGAAAACATTATTATTGCCTTATTCTCAACCTTAGGAGGAAAGTGTTCAGTATTAACCATTAAACATGATGTTTGTTGCATTCTTTGTTGATAGCCTCCAGCAGGTTGAGAAGCCTCTCCTCTTATCAGTTTGATAAAAGGAAGACTCATTTTGAACAAGTAGTGGATTTTGTCAAAAATTTTCTCAGCATCTATTTATATGGTCAAATGATTATTCTTCATTATTCTGCTAATAATTCTCCTGTGAGAAACCTACTTGGTCATAATGCGTTACCACTACACATGGATATACACATACACACACACACACACATAGCTATGCAGATATATCTGGATTTGATTTGTTAATATTTTGAAAAGGAGTTTTTCCATCTATGGTCATAAAAATATTGTTTTGTCATTCTTTGTCAGAATTTGGTGTCAGGTTTTTGCTAGCTTCACATAATGAGTTGAGTTTAGAAAATGAGTCCCTCTTATTTTCTAAAAAAGTTTCTGTAAAGTTGGCACTATTTTTTTTTTCTCCTTAGATGTTTGACAGAGTTCACCAGGAAAGGAATCTGGGTCTAGAGTTTTTTTGGAGGGAATGTTTTTGATAAGTGATTCAATTTCTTCGCATTTCTAATTTCATCTTGAACCAGTTTGGTAAGTTTGTATTTTTCAAATAATTTCATCTGCTTGTAGAATTTATTGGCTTGTACTTATTGATGATATTGTATTATTTTAATGTCTATTGTATTTATAGAGATATTCTCTTTTTCATCATTGATATGATAATTTGTGCCTTTCCCCCTTTTGTCTTGACTGCAGTGAGTTAATCACTTCTGTCAATTGATCAAATTATAAACACGTTTTCCTCTAATATTTTTAATAATCACCTAAAATTCCTTGTTTTGGGATGCCCGGGTGGCTCAGCGGTTGGGCACCTGCCTCAGGTCGTGATCCCGGGATTCGGGATCGAGTCCCTCATCAGGCTCACTTCGAAGAGCTGCTTCTCCCTCTGCTTGTGTCTCTGTCTCTCTTTCTCAGTCTCTGTCTCTCATGAATAAATAAATAAATCTTCAAAATTTCCTTGTCTGAAATTTCCAGCATCTATGTTACTTCAAGGATTCCATTGCCCACTTCTTTGCTACATGTTGGGTGATATTTTCCCATTCTCTCTGCATCTAGTACTTTAGGTGTGACCCCTCCCCCCTTGGGGTGCCAAGTGTATTTCCAGGGGGCTTAGGAAGGTGTCCCCACTCTGGTTGGTCAGGATTCATATGTCCCCCCAAGACTTTGTGACTGCAAGGACCTCCATTCCTGCTCTCTGTCAGGCTTCATGGAGGCTCTATATGTATCTGCTGTTCAGTGTTTGACCCCCGTGCAATATTGGGAGCAATTTTTCTGCAAAGCATCCTTTTCTACAGTGGCTCTGTCCTACAAACATCAACCACTTCCACAGCCCTGAACTCTGCTCTCTGCCTCCCCACCGCATTGAGACCACTTGCTCTGTTTGGGTGGGCTCCATGCTCTTATGCTACAGTGTAGAAGCCGTTCCAAGGCAGAGACCTGGGACAAACCCCCCTTTCCTCTTCCCTCTTCTCTGTGATGGCAACCCTCTATTGCCTGCTGCCTAATGTTGGAACTGTCGCCTTAAAAACTTCCATCCAGATTTATAGAAGCTTATTGATGTAGGCAAGTATAATAACAACTATCCGTTATGACTTGAAGCCAAATTCCTGTTATTCTTATTATAATTATATAATTATGATGATGTTTATTGCACTTTTAAGGTTCTGATCTTCATTGTCAAGCTGACACAATTGGAAGTAATTTATAAGAGTAACCTTCTGACAGGGCTTTTGATCAAATTGGATAACATAATTTGTTTTTTAACTGTTCTTAAACACCTTTTCACAAGTATTATTTCTTTATAAATTTACATGAAATTTTTCCTACTCATAATTTCTCATTCTCTGTTAAATTGTTGGTTTGATTCTCTTCTTAAGTTAGTCTCTCCATCTTTATAGCAAATGGTTATTGGTTTTCTGGGTATTATTGAAATTTGTTTCCCTAAATTATTCCCCAGGAATTTGTTTTAATTTGTCTAGTGAAATATCTCTCCCTACCGAGCATATAACATTCTCATATTTTTTTTTGCAAAAATACAATCTATTTGCCATAACTATACACACTCTTTGAATATAATTTTCATGGCTCTCTTTTTCACTCTTCTCTTTCCCCAGAGACTAAAATTCCATGTAATGCAATGAAAAATTTCCCAATCCTTTTATGTCTGTCCCAATCCTTTAATGAATTAAAATGTTGGAATTAATATGAATCAGCTGTCATATCAAGAGCTCAATGAAGGGACATCTGGGTGGCTCAGTGGTTGGGCATCTTCTTTTGGTTCAGGTCCTGGGATCGAGTTCCACATCGGGATCCCCACAGGGAGCCTGCTCCTCCCCCTGCCTGTGTCTCTGTCTCTGTCTCTCTCTTTCTGTGTCTCTCATGAATAAATAAATAAAACATTTATAAAAAAAAAAGAAACTCAAAAAAAAAAAAGAGCTCAATGAAATTGGTGATTGTCTGGGATGGCATTTGGCCCTAAAATAGATAATATGAGGACAAATGATAATTCTTGAAGAAAAATGTGTGAATTTTTACTATTCCTTGCTATAATCAGTCAGCAGAATTCAGTTAGAAAAAAAGAAGAAGGAAAATTAATTTGGTTTACTCCAGGGACCAAAAAGCATAGTTGAATGGAGTGAAGAATTTTCTCAGTATTTCTGGATGAAAGAAGGTTATTAATGGGTGGTAAGTAGTCTGGGGTACAGTGGTGGTTGGAAACATTTCTTCACTAGACAAGGATATGAGTGATAATGAGGAAGACAACACTCTGGATGCCTAGGGAGCTGGAATTGGGAGAATGGAGATGTCATTCATGTCATGGACATAACAGGCACCTGCTCAGAAGAGAGACCAACTGTTTCTCTTCACATCTACTGTTTCTTTGACGTTTGGGATGGGGATACACTGTATAGGGACTTCAACTTTATTCTAAAATTTAAAAAGGACTGATATCTAGCAAGGAGCTCCTATAAACATTGAGGAAAATACAGAACTTTCACTAGAGAAGTGGCCTAAGAATACCAGTAGACTATTTTGAGAACAGAAATCGAAGGTCAATATCTAATGAAGAGGTAGTCAAACTCGTTAGCGATCAGAAAAAAAAAAATGCAAATGAGAGAGGGAAGGAGAGATCATCTTCCAGCTTTCTAGATCGTTGCCAATTGATAGTATAGGAGTGTAAAGTAACCTCTTTGTCTCTTTCTTTTAAGTTATTGCTTTTATTAATTTTTCTTAAATTATCATCTGCATTGTTAGGGTAAACACTGATGGTCTTCTAAGAGAAACGGGGTGGAAGAGACTGGAATTCTCTTTCCACTTCCAGACTTGCAACATCTGGAAAATGGATAACATCATATGAGGGTAAGGGGATATAGGAAGCTTTATGCCCTTTTAAGTGATTATTTGAGACTCATACAGCAATTCTGAGGGGCCCTCTGGTGGTACCTAGATGCATAAAATAGCATATACAAATGGTACTCCATGTCTCAGGAGTCATGATTCTGGGCATGTAATCCTATAAAATGATTATACAGGTCCAGGAAGGGATATGTGCAAGCATACTCAAAGTTGTAATGAAATGGGAGGAAAATTCGGTATATTCCTGGAGAAGTGGGCATGGAGCATTGTGCATCACTTAGAAATGACCGACCACATGCACATACAGAAAAAGGAAGCATTTCACTGACTTGAGCTAAGTGGGAAAATTTGGAAGGCAGGATTGTATGCATAATAAAGTAAGATTTGTATGATTTGAAATACATACATGCATATGTACATGGTAAGGGTTGAATGTTCCAGGAAAAACTTCATGGCTGGATCGTAAACAGGCTATTGTTTCCTTTGGATTTAACCCCAGGTTTAGAAAGAGCTGAGCTGTATTGACTTAATATAATTTTCATAATCATCATCTTTCCCTATCAATGTATTTTTCTTTTTTTAAGATTTTATTCATTTATGAGAGAGAGAGTGTATGTGTGAGTGAGAGAGCATGAGCAGAGGGAGAGGGAAAAGCAGGCTCTCCACTGAGCAGGAGCCCGATGTGGGCCTCGATCCCAGGACCCTGAGATCATGACCTGAGCTGAAGGCAGACGCTTAGCTGACTGAGCCAACCAGGTGCTCCTATCAATGCATTTTTCATTTTATCTACTACTACCCAGTTTTTATTCAACGTTTAACAGCTTTTTGAGAAAGATCCTTTAATATGGATTCAAACTCAATTTCTAACTCGGGACTGGGCATTGCTTTTGATGATTCATTATCTAATTATCTTTTCATATAACAACAGGTCCCTTTTGTCATGGTTGTTTTTTGATTCTGAGACTAGTTACTGCTTTGCAGAATATTTCACCTTCTTGATATTTCTGATATAATTTAGCTAGTTCATTTATCATGAGGTAATCTCTCATTTTCTTCTCTGATTTTTCTATCAACTCATATTTTAAGTGGTTCTTTTTCATTATCTATTTTTAGCTTACTTTCTTCTTCCTTCCTCCCACCCCATTCCAGGGAAGTCATGTTAACAGCTCAGTGTGTATCTTTCCATAAGTTTCTCTTTCTTCCTTCAGTTCTTCAATGAAGTTAAACGACACCGATACTGATTATATAATTGGATAACACACCGATAAAATGAGCACTTGAACAAATAGTCCAACTCAGGAAATAAAATATTGCCAGAGTCTTTGAAATCTCTTGTTTTTTTTCTCCAGATCTCATGATCCCTCTATTCTATCTAATCTAATTACTCCCTTACTAGACCATTAGCTTCTTGGAGAAAGGTTCTGTTTCTCTTCAATTTTATATCTTTTGCATTTGGAAAGGTGGCCGGACACAGTAACATCTCAAGAAAAGATACAGATAAATGTAAAAGGATTAAAAGAATGGAAGTCCAAGAAATAAAGTGCATCCCCTGGGTCTGTCCTCCTGAGTGCTTTATCAAGAATCCAGAGAGTGCAGGGAAGGATATTTAGCAGAGGGGCCTTAAAAAAAAATTAAAACAGAAGTTGTAGTGAAGGCTGCAGGGCTGGAGCAAGTTTGTGTGCAGGTGGCCGGTGGAGCGCTACCAGAACAGAGGTAGGCACCTGTCTGGTTGGTGTGCACCAACCTCACAGTGAGAGGAAACAGCCCCTTCTCCTCTCGGGAAGCATTGTAGCCTTCAGTTATATGTCCTCTCTGAACATCTTTTTCAAAAGTTGAGAGGTAAATCAGCCGCAGACCTTGTCCTGGGTCCTGCCGGTACCAGTACGTGGCATGGTATTTCAAGTTCTGTTTGCACTCCAGGGACTCCTGTCCAGCCTTAGTGAGCAGGAATGCTGGCCTCTGGCAGATTTCAGCATATGTGGGTCCTGGGGGTGATGGTAAGGATACAAAGGCTGGGGATCACATCCAGAGGGGAGCCCACTGCTGTTGTAAGAAGTTATCACAGGGGGGGGGGGTCTGCACGCCTGAGTCAGTAATTTGCTCACTATGTGTTGAACTCACCTGTTCCCAGGAGACAAAAGGCCACATAGCAGAGGGCCCAGCTGCCCATGGCGGGGTCAGAGCTTTTCTGAAGGTCTAGACACAGATTCTGAGAGAGGCCAAGGGAGGGGAGTAGGATGTAGGGCTCCCCCGCCTCAGTCTGTAGAAGTTGCCACTGTTATAAGATGACTGTTGCAGCTCGTTTTGCAGATGGGGATACTCAGGCTCAGAGAGATCAAGTCACCTGTGTCTTCTCTTCTGCTCTTTGTATCCCTTCCAAATGGACAAGTCCCCACATGGTGAGGAGACCAGATTCTCCATCTCCTGGTCAGAGTCACAGTATGCCGTGTGTCTGTGCACTCAGCATGATAAGAGAGAGGAAGAGAAATGCCTACAATTTGCAGAATCTATTGCATATCCATCAACTGCGCTGTTCCCACCAATACTGCTCCAAATACAGGAACATGTCCAAAAGTTTTGTTGTTATAAAATGGAGTCAGTTCTCTCCGTCTTCTGAATTTATTGTAGTTGATACAGTAGAGATTGGGCATAGGCTTCTCGAGTGATTTTGGCAACAGCAAAGGGTTCTAAGCCCACCCTTTCCTAGTGCCATGGATTAGAGCCTGGCCTTGAGTCCTGGTCCTGCCATGTAGCAGCGGCATAAACATGGACAATTCTCTTAACTTCCCTTTGACTTTATTTTCTCATAGGTAAAATGGGTATAATGAATATCTACTTCAAAAGTTGTTACCTTTATATAAATAAGGAATTTAGAACCGTTCTTCATACAGAAGAAGTACCATATGTGTGTTTTCTGAATTATTATTTTCTAGACCTGGTATTCTAATCCATGGGATTTGTGGAGGTAATACTATGTCAAAGAAAATCAGACATTTGCTGACACAGAATTGTGTTGGCTTACTAACATGTCATTTTCCAGCACTGAGTTGAAATTTATACAGTGAATTTTAAATCTGTTGCATAATATAGTTTCTTCTTGAGAGTTTTAAAAATAAATAATTATAGGTTAGCTATTTAACAAATGTTATTTTGGTAGATAAATGTTTGCTTTATTTTTATGTTCTGAGGTCATCTGTAATAAAAGACAATTTTTTATGATGAAACTTGTGGTTGGAATGGGGTGGTTTAGGACCTGTTTTGCTGCTTTAGAAGAGATATGCTTCATACTGCAGTACATGGAAGGAAATGGTATGACGTTCACATATTCCCAGAAATAGTTGGCCTACATGTGCAATCTTGGATTTGTCAGAAGTGTTCTCATTAAAAAAAAAAAAAAAAACAGAAAAAATGTGAACCCCTTCTTTAGACTGATTTGCAGATCTAAGTTTGACGATAACAGATACTTAACTATGATTGCATTCTAGTCCTGGGAACATGATACAGTTTCTATAATCTATCTTTCTATAAGATATCTTCAATATCGGTTATGTTGATCCTCTTTCTCTTCCTCTTCATTTTTATGTTTTCTTCTTCTTCTTCTTCTTCTTCTTCTTCTTCTTCTTCTTCTTCTCCTTCTTTCTTTTTCTTCTTCTTTTTTAATAGGCTCCACACCCAGCATGGAGCCCAACACGGGGCTTGAACTCATGACCCTGAGATCAAGACCTGAGCTGAGATCATGAGTCCACGCTTAACCAATGGAGCCACCAGACATTCCCATGTATACGTGGTTCTTGAAAGGCATTAGTGGAATAGAAAATGACAGGGACACAGCATGATAGAGATATCCTTTCTTGCATGAAAAACTTGAGGCTTAATGCTCAGGAATTTTGCAACCAGAAATAAGATCTCCAAAATGGAAGAGCAGAAAGATCTCCACAGTATATACTTTTAAATAACCTCTTACAATAGCAAGGGTTATGAATTCAGAGATCCTAGTGAATGATATGAATGATAATATGTATTCTCTTCTTGTAGACGGAATTTAGATCATTCTAGTGGGCTCAAGATACTTGGTGCATGCCTTGTTATGCAGTGTCTTGTTTCAAAGGTAGCTCTAAGGAGTCAGCAATGAGAAAGTTTATATTGTTAAACATCTTTTCCCATATTGGGAAATATTCCACAGTCTGTTCCCATTCCATGCCTCTAATGAGGTAATGCTTCATCTGGGATGCTTACATATTTTTTTTTAAGATTTTATTTATTCATGAGAGACACACAGAGAGAGAGAGAGAGAGAGAGAGAGAGAGGCAGAGACATGGGCAGAGGGAGAATCAGGCTCCCTGCAGGGAGCCGGATGCAGGACTCTATCCCAGGACCCTGAGATCACAACCTGAGCCAAAGGCAAACGCTCAACAGCTGAGCCACCCAGGTGCTCCCTCCATATTTTCAAAACAGGCACTAAAAGTATAAACCAAGAAAATAACAAAAATGTTTACCTAGAAGGGGAAAGAGGAAATAGGGTAAAGCAAAGAAATAGGGAACAAGAAAAGATGTGGCATTTTTGCCTAAATATTATTTATTTATATTACTTATTTTAATTATATTAACTATTATCATATTTTATATATTATATATGAAATAAAATTATTAAATTATAACTATCATTTAATTATATATAATAGCATATTATATATTATATTAAATAATATTATTTAAGTGTAATGAGCTATTTAATTATTTTAATTACATTAAAAGTAAGCAGTCTAAGCAATCCACTCAAAAGGAAGAGATGGCTGCTCTGGATACCGAAAGCTAAGAACACCAAATCAATTAGGCAGGAGGATGAGGAGAAAGGTAACTCTGTGTTGCAGGACCAAGGACCCCACGAAATGGCCCAGGGGAGGAGCAAGAAAAAGCTCCCTGCCCCAACCCGCACTCCAAGGCACGTGCTGCGGGTCAAACACTTCACTCCTTGCTTATTCCCATCAGCAAAAAGTACCTGGTCTCCCAGGGACCTCTGCAGAATTTTCACAGCTTTTACCAATATGTTCGGTTTAGTGTATTTTCACCGAGAGCAGAGCAGGACTGACCTTGGCTGGTTCACTAGGAGGTGAGGTCGACATCGTGAGCTCACAGGCACTTGCTGGAGAAGGCTGTCTGTGGGTGAGGGTAGTTCCACGTGATGCACTCACCCTGAGACATCAGTTGAGAGATGTGAAGACTGAATTGATTGGGCCCGTGTGTGGGGGGAAGACACAGAGACTGCAGAAAAGCCTAGGAGGCAGCCTGAGATTGCGGCCACAGGACCAAGTTCTGAAACTAGAACCCACCACCACGTTCACAGCAGGAGCTTTCCTGCTCCCCTGAAAAAAAGGGCCACAAGGCAGAGAAGTCTGAAGCACACGGTTGGCTTGGGGGGAAAAGAAGTGGCAAGTGGCCTTGCCTGTAAGGCTCCCCTGTCCCCATCAGCCACCTCCGTGTGATGTGATCGCTTGCCATTGCCTTCACAGTCACTGTGGGTGTAAGAGAAGGTTTCATAGCATGTGGGAGCCAGGGGAGTGGGGGTGAGCAGGGAGAGCTGGTGAAGGCCACCAGGGTGCGTTTCAACATGCTCTTATTTTCTTTTTCCCAGACTCTGCTCTTGTGCTATTTTTTATGAAGTCACTTACACATTATTCATTTCTTGACTTCTTTAACTTGTCAATTTGCCTTCTCCCCCTCTCCCTTTCCTCTCAGGCCATGAATCATATAGCCTGGAGTTTATCAATCCATAGTTTTACCGCACTTATGAAATCACAAAGCAGTTATTTTATGTTAAAAAAATGTTGAGCTATTCAAAACAGTATCTGTGACAAATGCACAATGCATCTAGGGAAACAGTAGAATGACCATTCTGCCGGAAGCAATCAGCTTAGGAGATGGGTTATGACTGGGGATTTAAGCCTCCGTGTTATTCTTTCAAGTACCATTGTTCTTTACCACATCCAGGTATCCATCGCCCTGAGGTTTATATTTTTATTCTCCTGCTTTTCATTATATTTGTAGTACTTACGTAAGATCTATACGTTATAGATTATTTAATGTTGTACATCTTCGCAATTTATCTAAAGGGGATCGTTTTGTTCATATTTATGTTCTGTGAAACGTGCTCTTTTTCCATTTAGTGTTACGTCTGTGATATTAATTCATGTCGATGCACATGATTTTAGAGAATTCATTTTCACTAACATGTAGCATTCTATGTACTCACTCTAATTTATTATCCATTCTCGAATTAGTGTTTTTTCTCTAGGTTCTTATGCCACTACAAGCAGTACTGCCTTCTTGTACATTTTTCTGCATATCTAAGTGCAAGATTTCCTCTATACCTGGGAGTGTGGAGATTGAGCGGAAGGGTGTTTCATGTCAACTGTACATAATGTGGCCAGATGCTTTCTGGATTAGTTCAGCCAAATAAATTGTCCCATCAACAAGTTTGTGTTTTCAAATGCTCCACATCTAAGACCTAAAAAATCGTTCATATCCTTTTAATTTTGTCAGGTTAAAATGTGTCTCACTGTAGTTTCAGTTTGCATTTTCCCGATTGCTAAGGAGGGTAAATGTATTTTTCACATTTAGAGGCTAATAGTGTTTTCTGTAAGTGGCCCTTTGCCCGTATTTCTTTTAGCGTGGCTAATTATTATTTATTTGTAACAGTTCTTTGTATATTCCAGAAACCAAACCTTTGTCAGCTATATGTGTTGTTTTTTATTTATTTATTTTTTTTATATGTGTTGTTAATATCTCTCCAATCTGTGGCTTATGTTTTTATTCTTTTTGTGATTTCTTTTTGTTGTTGAATTTCTTAACTTAGTGGAGTTCATCATTCTTTTATTTTGGGTGTGCATTTTTAAATTTTTTTAATAGAAAATGCTCCCATAGCTTAAGCTCATAAAGATATACTTCCATGTTATTGAATATTTAGAATTTTTCATTTAAGTGTTTAATGCCTTTACTTAAGATTTTATTTATTTATAAATAAGATGTCCAAGGGAGCATGAGAAGGGGGAAGGGAGAGGGAGAAGCAGACTCTCCACTGAGCAGGGAGCCTGATGTAAAGCTCGATCCCCAACCCCTGGATCCTGACCTGAGCTGAAGGCAGACACTTAACTGACTGAGCCACCCACGTGCCCCAAAGATTTAATCCATTTAGAATTTATTTTTACTTATTCTTTGAGGAAGGTTTCAATTTGCCTTGCCTTCTATGGACAACCACATACAGCAGAATAACTTACTGAACTACTGTGTATTACATCATTCCCTTATACATCCAGTGATGGTTGTCATATATTAGACGCCTTAGATGCATGGCACTATTTCTAACCTTAGCATTATTTTCCATTTGTCTCTTTGTTTATGCCTTTTTCCATTATCCTAAGTTATAAAATAATTGCACGATTGGTAGGGTGCTCTTTTGTGATTTTAATTAGTGCTGCATTGAATACAGAGGAAATTGCACAAACTGGAATATTTGTACTTTTGGGTTTACTTATTCATTTTCATGGCATGCTTTTACACTTATCAGATTTTTAAGAAATTGTCTATTTCTTAAATTTTAATAATTTTTTGTTTCAAGGTGTTGCTTGTATTTTAATAGATTTGCTCTTAACTGTTTTATAATTTATGTTACTATTTATAAATGGTCTCTCTCTTTAAAAAATATAGCTTTTAACTCACTAGTTTATGGAAAAAACTGACTTTTTATGATAATTTTGAATTCAGAAAACTTAAAATTTACTAGATTTTGTGATTAATAATACAATGATTCTTTAGATTCCTTTGGGTTTATATGTATGTATCTATCTTTTAGAGAGAGAGAGAGAGTACCAGTGGGGTACGGAGGGAGAGAGAGACTCTTAAGCAGACCCCATGTGCCCAGCATGGAGCCTGACAAGGGGCTGATCTCACCTCCCAGAGATCATGACATGAACTGAAATCAAGAGTTGGATGCTTAACCCACTGAGCCACCCAGGGACCCCTCGCTCTTCTTTTAAACTGATCATCTGTGGATATCACATTTTCCTCTTCCTTTCTCATTATCATCCAATTTTTCTTGTTCCACTGGCTGGAGATTCAGCATAATATTGCCTAGAAACGATGATGGCATTTATTTGCTTATTTACCAATTGTGTATGCATTGGACAACTATAGAAACCAAATATGTGGTAAATGCTGTTGGGTTCCACTATTTCAAGGATCTATGAGCATCCCAAGAAATGCTCCAAAAATGCTGCAATTCATTCTCCCAACCAGCACCTAAAATATTTCACCTGAGGAACCCAAAGTATCCAACAACTCAGAACATGGAAGATCTGTGCTTGCTCTTTATGTGCCAGAGGTGTTTTACAGAAAGAGCCGCATCACCTCTTAGTGGTCAAAGGGAACAAATTCACCAGATGCCCTCTGATACTGCCGCCATCTGCCCTGTGGTGAGTGAGAGGGTTGCCAGTTCCATGTTGCGATGGAGCAGCCAGGAACCTCAAGTATCAGAGCCCGACTAGGAAACAAGCAGCCCTCCTGTGGTATGTGCCTCCATACTACATAGACGCGTTATTAGTAGTATAATTTCCTTCTCAACCATTTCTAGCCACCATTCAAGGTGAGCATGCTCCTTAAATTTCTGCCCTAGGTTCTCTACAATTCTCTTCGTATATTCCATCATCAAGGGATCATGCTTTTTCATTCTTCTTGTTGAATGTCCTGAATTTTCAGCTCTCTCCAATCTCACCTTGTACTCACCCCCTTCTTTCCTCTTTGCTCATGCCACCTTACTACCGACACCTTTCACTGAACACACCAATTTCTTTCCTGCCTGAAAAATGTTGCACTGGATCTTCCAGCCATGCCAGTCAGTTCATTATCCTCAGTCCCACTTAATTAACTCCAGGTCATCTTTAGGATGTCATCTTAAACATGACTTCCTCTAGGAACTTGCTCTGGCACCTTATTAGGTCTTCTTGTGTCATAGGCAGAGGCAGCTCGGTCCACACAATATGCTCCTCCGCCTGACTGATACAAGGGCAGAGACACCAGACCTCAACAAATATTTTTTTCAAAAAAAAAAAAAAAACAAATATTTTTTTCCCATGACTTTGAAACTTTAAGAGACCTAGAGACAGAAGGTAGTGGTTTCTGAGGCTTTTTATGCCTTTCTTTCAGAAAGAATATGTATGAGCTCCTGTTGCTTAGGAACACAGGGCTAGAGTTTCTGTTCTCATTAAACTGTGGTCAATTGTCTCTTTTCTCATCCCTCTGAGCTCATCTGGCATCCAGGCAACCAATTCCCTTTAATATGTAAGTTAGTGTTTTAGAGGCCCTTTCCCCCAGTATCAGATTTACTTTCCTCTTACTTATTTTTAACAGCTTTATTGAGATAAAATTGCAGAATATGTGCAGAAAAACTGCACATATTTGGTGAATAGAGTTCGGTGAATTTAGAGATAGGTGTGCCTCCATGAAATCATTCCCACAAACCAACAGACATATCTGTCACCTCCAAAAGTTTCCTTGTGTCCCTTGTTATGTCTTTGTGGCAAGAGCACTTAACATGAGACTTATCCTCTAAACCAAATTTGAAGAGCACAACACAGTATTGTTAACTGTAGGCACTACGGTGTACCGCTATGTTGTAGAGCAGATCTCAAGCAAGTCTTCATCTTGCATAACTGAATTTTTTTACCAATCCAACAAATCCCATTTCCTTCCCATAGATCTTGGCAATCACCATTCTACTTTCTGCTTCTATGACTTTGACTCTTTTGGCTACTTCATCTAAGTGGAATCATACTTTATTCATGTCTCTGTGACTGGCTTATTTCACCTAGCACATTCTCCAGCTTCATCCATGTTGTTGCAAATGGCAGAATTTTCTTCTTTCTTAAGCTCAAAGATGTTCTATTATATGTATATATCACATTTTCTTTATCCATTTATCTACTGATGGACATTTGAGTTGCTTCCATATTTTGGCTGTTGTGAATAATGTAACGAACATGGGAGTCCAGACACCTCTTAAGGTCCTGCCTTCAATTATTTTAGGTATATATCCAGAAGTGGGATTGCTGGTAGTTCTATGTTTTTTTTAAATTTTTGTGGAGCCTCCATATTGCTTTCCATAGCAGCTATACCACCAGTTATGTACAAGGGTTCCAATTTCTTCGCATCCTCATCAATATTTATCTTTTGTTCTTTAATAATAGTCATGTGAAATTATAGCTCATTTTGGTTTTGATTTGCATTTCCCTGATGATGAGTGGTCTTGAGCACCTTTCTATATAACTTGTCAATTTACATGTCTTCTTTCCATGAAATGTTTATTCAAGTCCTTTGGCAATTTTTAAATCATGTTATTATTTTTTTATTTGCTACTGAGTCGTAGGAGTTTCTTATATATTTTTAGATATTAACATCTTATCAGATATGTGGTTCACAATCATTTTCTCCAATTCCATACAATAATTAAAGAGTAAGGTACTGGCATAAAGACAGATACGTAGACCAGTGTAACAGAATAGAGAGGCCAGCAATAAACCCACTCATACATGGTCAACTGGCCAACTGGTGCCATAATGGGAAAGGACAGTCTCTTCAATAAATGGTGTCGGGAAAACTGGATATCCATGTGCAAATGATTGAAAATGGATCCCTATCTTGTACCATGCATAAAAATAAACTCAAAATTAATCAAAGATTTATCTTTTTTTTAAATTATTTATTTATTTATGATAGTCACAGAGAGAAAGAGAGGCAGAGACATAGGCAGAGGGCGAAGCAGGCTCCATGCACCGGGAGCCTGATGTGGGATTCGATCCCGGGTCTCCAGGATCGTGCCCTGGGCCAAAGGCAGGCGCCAAACCGCTGCGCCACCCAGGGATCCCTAATCAAAGATTTAAACATAAGACCTGAAACTATAAAACTTCTAAAAAGAAAACACAGGAGAAACACTTGTCTGTGATGGTCCTGGCTATGATTTTTTTATCACCCTAAAAGCACTGACAACAAAAGCAAAAATAGACAAGGGGGAAACATTAGAATAAAATGTTTGTTTTCCTTTTAAACAGTGAATTGGAGGTTTTATACCACTGAGAAACTTAAAACTAAGATTTTCTACTGGCCTTTCCGTTTCTATCCAAGACATGGTAACATTCCCTTGTTGCCTTTCCTGGTTTCAGCTCTCTGCTTGTAAGGGGGAGTATTTGAAAGGTCTGAGCCATCCCTACCCCCTTTGGGGACAGTGAACCCAGAGGGTTTACTCACAATCAAGTAAATTTTTAAAAGGTGGATGTTATTTTGATTGTTTTCATGAACATTTTGGGAGCAAGGAAAAAATGATAAAGACATCAACTAATCATAATTTCATTAGTTATTTGAAGTGTTGTTTTTAAAAAGGATTGTGTTTATTTATTCATGAGAGACACACAGAGAGGCAGAGACATAGGCAGAGGGAGAAGCAGGCGCCCTGTGGGAAACCCGATAAGAGATTTGATCCCAGTACCCCGGGATCCCGACCCGAGCCAAAGGCAGATAGACGCTCAACCACTGAGACGCTCAACCAGCTGCCCCTAGAGAGTATTTTTAATTGACTGTTGGTCAGTCAGAAGTAGTCAGAGGGCTTTCCATATTCCAGAATGGAAAAAACAGCCAAAGGGGTAGGAGGTTGCGATAGAGCCCATCAAATGCTTACTGTGGATGCCTGAGTTAGGGTATATACTGGAGCAGCCGGAATGGGACTCCCATAAACTACTCCTGGAAATTCTTTTTGTGCCATGTTGCATTGCAGTGCCAGCTGACTCACAACCTTGCAGATCTCTCATGTGTGAGGTAAAAAGTAGACACACAGAATAGGAGTATCCAAGGATAAGAGAGACATAAATTAGGACCCTGACTTCCTAGAAACCTGTGGAATTCCTCCCTTGATGTGTGTTGGGCGGTCAGGAAAAAACCTAGGTCTTACAATTTTTAGCTCAGGGCAGTGGGCCACTTTTTAGGACCCAGCTCATTCCCACATGAGCTTTCTTCATGGAAAGAAGACATGTAAATAGACAACAGTTATACAGGAAGGTGCTCAAGACCACTGGGTGTAGTTCTCAAACACCCAACCTTCTCCACACTCTGTGCTCAGATGTTTTCTCTCTCTCCTTCCCTCCCTCTCTACCTCCCTCCCTTTCTCACTCCCTCTCTCCAACCCTCTCTCTCTGTCTCTGACACACACAGATGTATCAAACAGGGAAGCTGTGGTTTCCTCTCCCCAGCCTCACTCCCCAGCGCCTCCAGGGTTCAGGTTCAGGGTGGTGGGAACCAAGGGGCTGGGACTGGGGTTCTTGTCTGGGTCTCTCATCTCTGCTCCAGGCTGTGTGACTAGCACCACAGAAGTAGAGGCCGCTGTCTCCAGGACCTGAGCTCGTCACCATCAGGGAGGAAAACTTGAGGTTTGGGTGGCTAACAGGGAACTTGGCTGCAGGGAACCCCTGCTCATGTGTGGTACTGCTGCCCATGTTAGAGGTCACCATAAGGGTAAGGCCCTGCTTCGGGAACTGGCGATACCAAAACATGGTTGTGGCTTGAAGGTCCACTGTTTGGCACTGGATCTGCACGGTGGCTCCGCTCTTACAGATCATTGTGCTGGGCGACTGGAAGACGAGGGCACCGAGTCCAGAGCCTGTCCAAACAGAGGTCAAAGAGGTGACAGATGCCAAGAGAACTGTCACATGAGACCACAGCATGAAACTCACAGCCACACTCCCTCTTCCTTCTCCCAGCTCTCAGAGATTCCTGCCTTTCGGTGAAATCTTCCTGCTAGACGCCCCAGGACCATGATCACCCATCTCCCCTGCCTGGTGACTTCTCACCTGACCCTTCATCCCTCCAGAGAGTGGGGATGTCCCCTCTCGTTTTGCTCTGCATAAAAAAAAAAAAAAATCCACTTCACTCATGCCAATACACACACACACACACACACACTTGCCAAACGACTCAGATAATAAGGTTCTCACTGGGCCCCAGGAGCAGCAGAAGCATCAGCATCTTCAGGTGATGGCCTCATACCATACCTCTCTCAAGATAGATATGACCACGCTCTTCCTTCTCCCTTTCTCCACCCCTAGAAGGATGGACCACGGTTTACATAATCCTGAAGATGCTTCAGTCCACCCCCTGGTGGTGACTTTTTTTTTTTTTTTTGCCCCAGGTACAGGATCTGTGCTCTATGAAAGAGCCACACAGACGTGGTTGAAAGAGGCCTCAGATGTTCTAATTCTACTCCTAACTTTATAAAACACTAAGACCCAGATCACTGAAATGACTTAAACAAGTTCCTTGGCTTTATTCAAGAAAAAGGACTATATGTTTGCGTAGCAAATGGAATAACAGGCAGTCCTTTATGTCTGTAACGTATCCTCAAAGTAATGGAAACAACTCATGATTGTTAATCACTAGGACTGTGAGTGAGCCTCAGAAATCCTGGACTCTAAGCTCAATGTTTCTCATACTGATAACAAGGACAAGTTCTCATCTTCTAAATGAAGTATTTGGGATCCCTGGGTGGCGCAGCGGTTTAGCGCCTGCCTTTGGCCCAGGGCGCGATCCTGGAGACCTGGGATCGAATCCCACATCGGGCTCCCGGGCATGGAGCCTGCTTCTCCCTCTGCCTGTGTCTCTGCCTCTCTCTCTCTCTCTGTCTATCATGAATAAATAAATAAAACCTTAAAAAAAATAAATGAAGTATTTATTTCACAACTGTCTCATGCCGGTCTCCCTCATGTTGACAGACCTAATACCACACATGGCTATTTATCATAGTCTGTAAGTCTCAGTGTACATTACTGTGGAGGCGAGGAGGATAATTTGTTTACGGCTCTTTCACCATGATATAGGTCATATGCTAAGTATTGGCCAGTGGCAGTAGGTTCTAGGAGATTTAGGGAATTATCTCTGCTTTGAACATGCTGGAATTTTTATTTAAATGGCTCATGCTCAGAAAAGTATAGTAATTTCAAAGGCTAAAGATTTTTTTCCAAAGCATTATACTTTCACTTTTATAACAACCTCTCAGTTGTGCTTCATTAGTATTTAGTTCTTTATATCTGGAGTGAATAACTCAGCAAGGTGGACTAGGACTTGATCCATCAAATTCTGTTGTACTGTATTGATGCAGATTTTTATCATAACAAATATAATATTGTGTAGTAAATATTACTATACGTATTATATGGATACATGTATTAAAAGGCATCTGATATGCTTCTGTGGCTGTATTTTTTTCATGATGGAGAAAGACCACATCCTGGTGGGTCACTTCCCACCATAACTGTACATTTTCCCTGCAAAGAGTAGGTGAATGTACCTGCAATGTATTATTTCTCCACAACATTATGACACATATATGGGATGAAGTCTCTGGAAGCCCCTGGAGCAAAAGAAAATCTTTCTACTCCTTTGAGGACCATTAGCCATCTAGTATACATATATCTATGGTGTTTTAAATTCAGAGTCAACTAAGGAAGAAATACATTTCCTAGAACTTTCTTTGTGGTATAGCTCTTGATTAGAGTTGACCTCAAGAAAAATATTTGCAAATGAAGCAGCTGTTGCCATGCTCCAAAGTCATCATCGGTCTAAGATAGTGAGGAATGAGATCAGTAGTACCATTTTATTATATTATGGTAGCTACTCCTCAAAGATGGCACTCAGATGAACCACCATACTCACCAGCATTCACATTCCTCTCAGGATCAGGGCTGACTTGCATGTGATGGAAGGGGCACTGTATGATTTTCATACATACTCTTATAGATTCCACCTGGGTCTCTTGAACGCTTACTCTTGGGGAAGCCAGCCAGTATGCAATAATTTGAACTACCCTGAGGCCACCATGTTGTCAGGAAACCCACCTAACTGTGTTGAAGGGCTATGTGGAGAAAGAGAGATATGCAGGCCTGGTCTAGACCTGTCCTGGTCACCCCAGGTGAGGTATCAGATATGTGTATAAAGAAGCCATCTTGGATATCCAACCCAGGGGAGCCTTCAGGTATCTTCAGCCTTGGTGACTATCTGTTTGTCACTTCATGAGAGACCCCAAGTGGAAACTGCCTAACAGAGCCCATTCAAACCACAGAACCATGGCAGAGAATAAATTTTTTTATTGTTAGCCATTAGGGATGATGGTGTTTCTAAGCTTTTAAAGGGAGACTTAAAATACATATAATAGACTGCACAAATCTTAAGTGTAAAGTTTAGTGAATTTTCAGAAATGAATGCGCCTAGATCAAGATAGATGACATTTTCAGAACCCCAGACTCCTACCTCATGCTTCTCTCCCAGTAAATTAAAAATACCTCCACATGCATCCACTGCTCTAACTTCATACAGTATGTACCTTTGTGTCTGGCTTCTTTGTTCAACATCATGTCTATGAGGTTCACCCATGATTTGCAAATAATATTTGATTTTTTTTTGCTATATTTTATTCTACTCTACAAATGTAACACTATTTGTCTATTGCATTGTTGATGGACATTTGAGTGTCTTTCCATTTGGGGTCATCATGAATAAAGTTGTTGTGATATTATTTTTCTCACATATCTTTTCCTATTTCCTTAGAATCCTGAAATATCCCCTGAGTTTGCATACAACTAGCAAATTGGTTTTCTGGTTTGTCTAATTTACTACTGATTGCTTCCAGTGTAATCTAAAATTCAGAAATTATTTTTACTGTAGCTAAGAAATATGATAGATAGCTCTTTGACTATATTTTTCTATAAATTATTCTTCTTCATTAATAGATACAATGACTCCTCAAAGCTTGCTAAGGAACAATTTAGTGATATTTTGACTTTTTGGATTTTCATTTCATACAATGACTCTTAACAACTTGGTCACTGGAATGGGGGTTATTATGAAACTTGACAGCTGGGACACCTGGGTGGCTCAGTGGTTGAGCGTCTGCCTTTGGCTCAGGATGTGATCCCGGGATCCAGTATTGAGTCCCACATCAGGCTCCTTGTATGGAGCCTGCTTCTCCCTCTGCCTAGGTCTCTCCCTCTCTCTCATTCTCTCTCTCTGTCTCTCTCTTTCTGTGTCTCTCATTAATAAATAAAGTCTTAAAAAAAAAAAAAGAAACCACAGCTAAAAGGTTCTTTCTAGAATCAGGACCACTCTGAAAAGGAAAGTAAATGGTTCAATCGTTTTAGAACAGAGGCTTAAAAATCATGTAAAGTCTATATTCTTTGTTTCATAAGTTCATCAACCAACAGGAGGAAGTCTGTACCCTTTAAGTTATGTCTAAGATAATAAAAATGAAATTGTCTGTCTCCTACTGTGCTCTCCTTCATTTCTTCTCTCTCACTGGACAGATAGCCTCACCCCATCCCATAACCTCTGGAATATGGCTTGTACCAGGTAGCAGAGAACTCTAGGGACTGTGTTTCCCACTGGTCCATGACTGCAGCAGCTGGCTCAGGAAATGATTGATCTGGAGGTATCAATGAACATGCTCTGGACAAAGTAAAGCATCTTAGATCCATCCCATTTCTGATGGTTTCTTTACTATATCAGAGGACATTAATTGCAATGAGGTCTAGTGCTCATCATACTACATTTAAGCGTTGTAATTCCTATTCATAAGCTAGTGTCTCTTTCCTATTTCTGTTTTTCAGTACTTTGGTCTCTGTGTGAGTCAAGCTTCCATAGAATATATGGGAGAAGAAATCCAAAGCTAACAATTCAGAAAAGAATCCAAATAAAATGCACAAAGCCCAGACTTATATGTAATGGTCAGGGACTCCTCGTGTTTTCCCAGAAATTATTTGTCCTGGAAGACACAGAGCCATGCAGGAGAACAGGCTGAGGTTCTTAAATGTTTCCAAGAATATTTAAAAAATATATTTAATCCAGCATTTTTGTTGTATGCAATGGGAGGGATAATCTGAATAATATAGACTGTCATTCATTTCTGCAAGCAGAATTATGTGCCCAAATAAATATTTTTAAACAAATGAAGTCCCAAGAATTAACATCACTTGCCTTAATTTGATAGATAGGTGTCAGACCACAAAGGGAGAAACCACACAGAAAAATAAGCATTTGTAAAATAATGCTGATCCTCTGTCTGCTGATTAATCATGCAAATGTTTCTCTCAAGCCCAACTCTCCCCCCTAAGCACCAAGCCAGCCTACTGGGTATTTATTTTTCTTTTTTGTTTTCCCAGTTTTTGGTTATTTTTAGTAATCTCTATACCAAATATAGGGCTTGAATTTACACCCGAAGATCAAGAGTCTCATGTTCTTCCAACTGACTGAGCCAGCCAGGTGCCCCCCACCCCACTAGGTATTTCAGTGTAAGTATCCAAGGAAGTTTCCCTAGAACTAGAAACTCAGTTGTGTTCAATACCCTCACTCTACTCATTTTTCTAAATCATCTTCTGTTGCCATATTCTGGGGGTGGAGGTGACCATCTTCTTTCATAATTTTATTTCATCACTCCCTCCTTAAGGCTGTATCGCTGTGGGTTCTTGTCCTCTTGGTGAAATCTGATTCATCATTTGAGTTTCATTGTGTGGTTTTGCCTTCTTTTGAAGCCCTTCCTGATGTCACCAGACAAAACCAGCCACGTTATCTCCTAAAGCCCACTGATGACTCCGATTAAGCATATATTATATGAAACTTCATCACAATATTTGTCTCCTACACATTTTTGTCCCTGCTTGGCTTTTAGTATTCTGAAGGAAGGGACCATTTTCTGTTCATTTTAGTTTTCCAGTATTTGGTAAGAAGAGCTAGGATGTAAAATTAATATTTTTTTCTTTTGTCTATTCTTTTTCCTCCTCCTCCTCCTCCTCCTCCACCCTCTCCTCCTCCTCCTCCTCTACCCTCTCCTCTTCCGCCATTCTCTCCTCCTCCTTCACCCCTCCTTCTGCTTCATTCACTCCCCACCTCCTCCTGCTTCCTCCTCTACCCTTTCCTCCTCCTCCCCCTTCCTCTTCTCCTCTTTCTGTATCTATCTCTCTCTGATGTAGATATAGATGTAATTCTTAAAACTAACTTAGTGGATGGCCGAGGTGTAATGCCATTCCACAAAGCACATTGATGGTAGCGGCTGCTTTGGGTGTCTGGTTGAGGTAGAGGAAAAGTCCTGCCACCTGGTGGGAACTCAGGGCTTGAGACCCATTTCTGCATAGAGAGGAGGTGGCTGGGCTTCACTGTGTCTCTACCACTGGCACAGAGATATAGAGCTGCCTGGTTCTTTTGCACCGATGTCATGGTGAGAGAGAAGAATGCCTTCTTCATCCGAGAGGCACTGTAGCCTTCAGGTATGTCTCCTTTCTGAGCATCATTTTCTACCAGCGAGTAGTAGATCAGTCTCAGCCCTTGCCCTGGATCTTGTCGGTACCAGTACATAGAGTCATGATTAAAATCCTGTTCACATTCCAGAGTCACGCCTCGTCCTTCCTCTCTGAACAAATATTTGGGGGTCTGAGTGATTCCACCACTTGCTGTTCCTATGGAAGAAAGAGAGGCTCTAGAAACACAGCCTGGGAAGGTGCTTACTGCTGCTGTCATGGGAGAAAAAGCTTAGGTTTGGAGCTTCACACCCTTGGGACAGGAATTTGTTCCACAACCCCAGGACTCACCTGCTCCGAGGAGACAAAGGGCCACACAGCAGATCACCTGGTTACCCATAATGGGAAGGGTGGGTTCCTTGCAGCTCTAAGCACCTCCTGGAAGATAAATAAGGAAAGAAAATTAGCTCTGGGGATCCCCTGGCTTAATATGCAGAATTTGTCAGAAGGCTGGAATGGATAGTTGGAAAGGACCCCAGAGATATTCCAGACAGGCTCCCTCACTTTGCAGAGAAAGAGACGGACAGGGGAGCTGAAGCTCCTGCTCCTCTGTGGGCCTCCCTCCCCAAACTGCCTCCACCTGGGCTGAGTGGGCAGGTGGCCCCAGGGCTGCAGGCCACAGTCTCTCTCTGATTGGCCCCTGCTTTTACCATCCCAGTTACTGTATGCTTCCATTACTCTGGGAGATCTGTAGACACTGGTCAGACAAGAACCTAGAATTCATTTTTCATCCCACAGCTGGGGCACATAGCACCCCACTCTCATCCATCCTGCATGCATGGCAAGCTCTGGCTTTCATTGGACCCCTTCTCCCTGGCTGGTTAGACTTCTGTCTGTCATTTTCGTTTGCTTGCATGTCCCCATGCCTTTCTTCAATTCCCACACTCATTTACCATTTGAGTTTTTCTAACTTGGGTATCTTTTCACATATTCTCTAGTTCTTAGATAATTTTGTCCTTTTCTTTCATTTCTTCTCTGAGTTTAATAAGCTTTTTCTTTCATTTGTCTCCAAACTTCTGGTTACAGGTGGGTTATCCTATCTTAAGCTGCTTGCTTGAGTGTATTGAGTTCTGTTTGGAGTGTAGACTCACATTTTCTCCTGACTCATGATCATTTTGGGGGAGAGTGTGAAAAATGTGTGTGTGTGTGTGTGTGTGTGTGTGTGTGTAGTTTTCTCTATTCTACAGATTTTACTTTCTTCTTACTCATTTTCAGGATGCTGGGGTGTTTTACACTATGCCCAGCTTAATGGCATCTGTTTTCACTGTTCTGGCAAAGCCCAGGTTGGTTTGGTTGGTTTGGTTGGTTTGATGGTCTGGTTGGTTGGCATTCATGATGGGGGTGGGGTAGGTCCCCTTAGTTTGTGACTCTCTTGTTTTGGGGAAAAACTGCAGGTTCTCTTAGACACTTTTTCTTCTTTTTCCCCCTTCAGTACCAAATTGCACAACGACCCTTTTTCCTTTCTTTTTTTTTTTCCTCCCTCAGAAGTTATACTCTTGGAAGACTACATTGCTGGTCCTTCACATGGAGTGTGCTGTGGAAGTTTCCTGAAGTCCTGCTCGGGGATATTCTTCTAAGGGTGTCTCCCTACCTCCCAACTGGCACCCAGCCACTGCTCTCCTCCATCCTAGCAGGGAGGGGAGGGCCAGAACATGTGAAATAATTTCAAAATATCAAAAGGCAGAAACAGAAAACATAGTAAAGTGACATGATTTCTATCCCATCCTGGTGAGGGCTGACTTCCTTGGCACATATACATTTGAAGTGACTTTGCATTCACTTGCCTTTTGATTTTCTGAAATTGTCCCATCAAAGCAAGTGATAATAAACACTTTTCTGTAAGTTGCCAATGTTTGTTGACTGATGAGAATTTTTAAAAAATCACTGAGATAACAAAAAGTTGAGCTTTCTTTCTTTCTTTCTTTCTTTCTTTCTTTCTTTCTTTTCTTTTTCTTTCTTTCTTTTTCTTTCTCTCTAGTAGGCTTCATGCCCAGCCTGGAGCACAATGCAGGGCTTGAACTCAGGGCCTTGAGATCAAGACCTGAGCTGAGATCAAGAGTCTGATGCTTAACCAACTGAGCCACCCAGACACCCCCAGGTGATATGTTTCCAATTAAAAATGCTTGGGGACCACATCTTTCTCCTAAATTCCAGACAAATCTATCCAACTTTATTTCCACCACCTCTGGGGATCTTGTAGCAGGAGTTCTTAATCCTGGCATCCATACATGCCTGTACAAGCACTAAGCGAGACACAAAGCCAGGATTGTTCCAGAAAGAATAAGAGGCAGCACAAGGTGATATAAAAAGCACAGCTATATGAGCCAGACACACCTGGGTTTGTACTCTTCCTCTCATTCTCTTTCTCTCTCTTTCTTTGAGTCTGAGAAAAGAAAATGAATTTCCAGAACCGTATTTGCTTTTGCTCACATTGAAAATGAAGAAAATATTTCCTTTGCTTGATTGTCTTCGATGACTAAATGAAACTCTACATTTAAAGCATGCCAGAGAGCTCCCTGCTAGGAGCCTGCTTCTCCCTCTGCCTATGTCTCTGCCCCTCTCTCTCTGTGTGTCTTTCATAAATAAATAAAAAAAATAAATCTTTAAAGCATGCCATAGAAAACTTGAAATAGAGTATGAAGTGAAGAAAAGAGGACCTTTCTTCAATAAATATTTTACCTGACAAATTGTATCTAATTTATTTTAAAAGATTTTATTTACTTATTCATGAGAGACACACAGAGAGAGGCAGAGACACAGGCAGAGGGAGAAGTAGGCTCTCTGAAGGGAGCCTGATGTGGGACACGATCCCTGGACCCTGGGATCATGACCTCAGCCAAAGGCAGATGCTCAACAACTGAGCCACCCAGGTGCCCCAAATTATGTCCAGTTTTTTACAAAAAAAAAAAAAAATTTACCTTTTTCTGCTGACAGTGTTAGTTACTGAGGCTGGGTTGGGATACTCCTTGATATATTTGCACAGCCCTCCCCTTTTTCCATGCTCACCCTGCCAAATTCTTTCTAGCTTAATTTGCTCGCTAATCAAACGATGTGCCCCCCTCCCTTTCCCAGCCCACGGCTGTTTCTGAGGTGGGGCATGGAGGACGTTTGTGCATTGACAGGATGGGACTCTGCATTGATGTGGGTTAGGAGCTGGCACAGAAGTACACTGCAGAGTCTCCCAACTCTGCCGGCTGGATCTTTAAGATGCTAAATCCGTCTTTGGAAAATTCAGTAGAAAAGCGTTTCTTTGGCATTCCTGACTGGTCTAAGATAGTTTCTTTCTGGAGGTAAATCATGAATTTCAGACCTTCCCCCAGGAACTGCTGATACCAATAAAAATAACTGTGTCCTTTCTCGGGGCTGCATGTCAGTATTGCCTCTTGTCCTGTCCTTCTCACCAGGTGTCTCGGATTCTGGGTGACGCCAGCATTTGTGGAACCTCAGAGGAGAAGAGATCACATGAGACAGAGTCATAGTGTAGCAACCCAAGGTGAGCTCAAATAACTTTCAAGTCTCCTGTGTTCGTGTAAAAATTCACATGAATGTTGCCCTTCACTCCATGATGTGATCATTTGTTTTCATTTAAATGACAATACCTTTTGGAAAATCTTTGGGCAACATGAAGGTCCAGGGCCACAGACAAAGCCTGGTGATGCTGATCTGTTAGCCGGGAACTCACCTGTCCCCAGGATCCAGATGACCACCCAGCAAAGGAGACTGGTGCCCATGGCAGAGATGACATGAAGAGGACCCATAGGTAGAGCCCAAGAGAGGTGCTCACTAGACCTCAAAGCCACCTCCTCTGAGGCGGGTCTTCCTGTGAGGTCAACATTTCAGGGGATTCTGTTGTCTCTAGGTTCTTCTTATACATCAGTTGAATGACGCATCTCTTTTTCTTTCCTGTAAACACACTCTGGCTCCTATGTGTTACTACACGAACAGTGTCGTGCAGGTATGTAGAGTGACAAGTACCTTCACGATTGGTCTTAGCTTTCTGAGACATTTGTTTTTTCCACTCCCCTCTCTACTCTTTGTTTTTTTTTTTTATTTTCTTTTTATTGGTTCATATCATCTTCCCATTTTCTCTTGTTGAGTAGAGGCAGTGACAAGGTGTAAGGTCTAGGTATACACACCGAGAAACGGGGAAGTCGGAACCAGGGTTGCTGGTGAAAAAATTAGAGACAGGATATGATTCGATTCTGTTTCCTTGTTTCTTCCTCCTCCTCAGCTAAGCAATGATTTCAAGCTTCTTGAGGGAAACTTATTTTGTGCTTTATAACTCACTTGTCTCATCTTTTGTTATTATACATGAATTTTGGATATGAGTAATTCAAAGAAGAGATAATAATATTATCTCTTAGTAATTATTATTATTCTTTGAATAATAATTCAAAGAAGAGCCATTAGAAAAACTGCAAACTCTCCCTCTCACCTTGTGTCCACAATTTTATTTGTCTGTCTGCATTAGTCTATTTGTTTTCTCATATATTTTTAGAGGTAGAAAGAGCATGCATACTTGAGTGGGGAGGGGCAGAAGGAGAGGGAAAGAGAGAATCTCAAGCAGGCTCCATGCTCAGTGTAGGGCTTGATCTCATGACCCGAGATGATGACCTGAGCTGATATCAAGAGTCAGAATATTTATCTGAGCCATCCTACACTGTTCTCTTTAATCATGGGTGGGGTACCTATATTTGAGAGATCTTCCTTCTACTCTTCTGTCTTTCTTTCCTAACCTATAGCATTGAATAAAAATTATGTGAGAGCCTCCTTTGTTCTAGTTATAGCGAAAGGAAGATACAAGGAAGACTAAGGCACGGTCCCACTCTACTAGAAATTATAGGTTCCCTGGGAGATATAATCTAAATACCTAGGATACTTCAGGCTTTGAGTAATAACTAAGATCATGTTAATTTTTATTATCCAAATAACAGTGGCTCATGGCCTTCTCTTATTCATAGCAGGATCCTAAGGCCTGTCTGAAAGAGTCTCTATTATTTTGGGAGGTATTTAGCAGGCTCCCGGAGTGTACATTTTAATCAAAATGCAGCTGCCATTACCATTTAGAATCATCTCAGTTATTTCTCCTAGAGATACTCTAGTTGTTCACCAATGTTAGGGATGAAGATGCCCATCACGGAGCACTCAGGCCCGGCCAGAATGGACTCTTCCCAGATGCTGTTAGACACACGAATCCACTAGGGCAGTGCTGGAGTTTACACAGATGTGGGGAATGAGTTGTCTCCTCCTCATCACTGAGGTGTCCTTGTTACTTAGCACCCAAAACAACTTCTCCTTATGTGCAGAATCTCACCAAGGAATTTGTGAATGGTTCCATCAGCTCAGATCACCAGTCTTCCCTCTCTCTCTGGGCTCAAACCCAATAGAAGGGGTTAGATACAGGGTAGGTACCTTACTGTTCCTTTTGTTCTCTCCTGTTCATTACTACATGTTCCAAATCAAACCTCTTCCCTCTGGTCTTAACTGCTGATTAATCAGGGTGACTGGGTGACGGGCATGGAGAGGGGCACTTGACGGGATGTCATTGGGTGTTATACTAGGTGTTGGCAAATCGAACTCCATTAAAAAAATATACAAAAAAAAAATCAGCATGACGAATGTCAATAGGTGGAAGCAAAGAATTGTGTGTTTGAATGGGAGGAGTTAAAATGTAGTGATCCTGGCATCCTGAAGGCTGATGGTGAGGATATGGTCTACACTGACAGTGCTAACATCCCAACTCGGCTGCTCAAAAGGCTGTGGGACGATTCCTACAATGTACATAACTGCCTTTGCTACCTGGAACTTACCCGGCCAAGTTTCCACTTTCAGACATTCAAACTAGCTCTTCTGACAAAACTAGAGGTATGTATCTTCCCTGCATTTTGAGCATGCAAAGGCTAAAGATTCATCCCAATGGCTCAAGCCTTAGGATATAGCCTTACCTTCCCCTCATTCCCTCTAAATTAAAGCCCTCATAATGTGTGCCCACCCTTCAACTGAAAGAACACTTCTCAACAGGGTAAAAATTGGCTAAACTACAGTCAGATCAATAACACAATTTAATCTGAGAAATATTGAGTAAATTTAGGAGATAAGCAGAATAGAAAATATTTAGTTTCACTTCTCTGTCTCCAAGCAAGTAAATTATTGGCTTAGACACTATGTCAAACACTTTTGGATTTCCATTTCTACTGTTATTAGCATTATAAACTTCAGAGTGGCTAAGACACTAGATATTAAATGTTTTCACCCCACAGAAAGAAATAATAATTACGTGATGTGACAGAAGTATTAAATAATACAATAGCAGTAACCATATTGTGATATACGAATGTATCAAATCAACACAATGTACATCTTAAGCTTATGTAATGTTATATGTCAATTATATCCCAATTTAAAACCTGTTTTATTGAGGGGATCCCTAGGTGGCTCAGTGGTTTGGCTCCTGCCTTTGGCTCAGGGCCTGATCCTAGAGTCTTGGGATGGAGTCCCACATCTGGCTCCCTGCAGGGAGCCTGCTTCTCCCTCTGCCTGTGTCTCTGCCCCTCTCTATGTGTCTCTCATAAATAAATAAATAAAATCTTAAAATAAAAAAATAAAAACAGTTTTATTGAGGTTTAATTGACATAAAAATAGACTGCATACATTTAAAGAATTTTGATGTGTGTATGCAGGTAGGGAACCATCCCCACAGTCAAGATAGCGAACACATCCATCACCCATAAAGTTTCTTTCTGTCATGTTGTAAAGCCTTCCCTCCCAACACTTTCCACACCTATCCCACCCCTAGGCAACCACTGATTTTCTTTCTGTCAAAATAGATCAGCTTGCATTTTCTAGATTTTCCTATAAATAGAATAAATTTGTATGCATTTGTTTGTGCCTGGCTTATTTCCATTACTGTAATTATTTTGAGGCTTGTTATGTTATAATGCACATCAACATTAAGTTAACTTCTTAGGCCACTTAAGGAGTGTATTTTCCTGAGAAGTTTATAAAATGTTTTATATTTTTAGATGATTGACAAGTTCGTCAATAAAATTGATACACAATACAAATTATACGACCCATTCCTCTATTCACAAGGGTATCTCTTGAAAATAGGCTGGGGGCTCCTGGGTGACTCAGATGGTTAAGCCTCTCTGCCTTCTGCTCAGGTCATGATCCCAGGCTTCTGGGATGGAGCCCCACATAGCGCTCCTGGCTCAGCGGGGACTCTGCTTCTCCCTTTCTCTCTGCCTCTCCCTCTGCTCATGCTCTCTCTCTCTCTCTGTCTCTCTCTGCGTCACATGAATAAATACGAATATTACAAAGAAAATAGGCTCAATTTTTCTGAAATTCAAGCTACAATATTTGAATCTTTTTAAGTTAAGCTTCCAGATCCCTTTTTAAAATTGAGATAATAATTTATGTACATAAAATTCGCCATTTCAAAGTGTACATTTCAGTGGGTTTTAGTATTTATAAACAGGTGCAAAAAAAATACCATATAGTTCTAGAGCATTGTCATCATCCCAAAAGAAAGTCTGTACCAGTTAGAAGTCACTCTGCATTCACTCCTTCTGCAGCCCTTGGCAACCATTACTCTATGTTTTATCCCTGATGTTTGCCTCTTCTGGATTTTCATATAAATGGAATCATATACTATGTGCCTTTTTGTGCCTGGCTTCTTTTGCTTAGCATATTTTTCTCAAGCTTCTTCTATTTTATAGCATGTATCAGAATCTCATTCCCTTTTATGACTGAATAATATTCCATTGTATGAATACACTACACCTTGTTAATTCACCAGTTGATGAACATTTTAATTCTTTCCGTTTTTTTTTTTTTGGCTATTATGAATAACATCCAAATAAGGGACTTGTATTGAGAATATTTGGAGAATTTTCAAGTTTTTCTATAAATATATTCTGGACGCAAGTCCCTTGTGAGGTATATGACTTGCAAACATTTATATTATTTTGGGGAGTGACTTTACCTTTCTTGAGAGTGTCCTTTGAAGCTCAAATACTTTTTAAGTTTGGAGAAGTCCAGTTGATCTTTGTTGCCCATGTTTTGATGTAATATTTAAGAAATCATTGACTATCTTCCGTGGTCGTAAAGATTTACACCGGTGTTTTCTTCCAAGAATTTTATACTTTTAGCTCTTACATTTAGGTCTTTAATCAATGTTGAGTTAATTTTTGTATATGGTATGAGAAGGCCTGCAAATTCATTCTTCTGCACATGAGTATCCAGTTTTCTCAGCACCATTGGTTAAAAAGTCTGTTCTTCCGCAATTTAATGGTTCTGGCACTCTTATCTAAAATCAGTTCCCCATAAAGGTATGGGTTTATCTGAGGACTCTCAACTTTGTTCCATTGATCTATTTGTGTATTCTCTTCCAGTACAAAACTGTCTCCATTTCTTAGTTTCATAGTAAGTTTCGAAATGGGAAAGTATGATTTGTCTAATATTTTTCTTCCTTTTAAAAATGTTTTGGCTAATTTTGGTGACCTAGACTTTCATATGAATTTTAGCATTGACTTGTTAATTTCTGAGGGAGGAAAGATAGCTGGAATTTTAGAATTTGATAGGAATTTAGTTGAATCTGTGGATCAATTTGGGGAGTTTTGCCATCTCAGAAGTATTAAGTCTTTCAATCCATGATCATAGGATATATTTCCATTTATTTAGGTCTCTAATTTCTTTCAAGCCATGTTTTGCACTTTTCAGTGTACAACTTTTTCATTTCTTTTGTTAAATTTATGCCTAGATATTTTATTATTTTGATGCATTGTCTCCTTGAGAAACTCTAATTGGCATTATATGCCCCTTCATAGTAAAAGTGGAAATACAGATTAGCTTTTACTCCTCCAGGACAGTATTCTTGCTATACATAACAAGATTTAGGTCAGCAGGGGCAGTTAATAAGGCAAAACTGTTAGTGAAAATAAAGTAGATTAGATTGGTTTTTAAATCTGATAGCGCCCTCTGCTGGGGAGGAAAAAGCTGATGTGTGCCTCGCTTGGCTGTCTTAGTAGGTGTGCGCATGCATTTGCACAGGCGTGTGTGTGTGCGTGTGTGTGTGTGTGTGTGAGTGTGTGAGCGCGCCTTGGAGTGTGGGGTGGCAGGGAGTGAGGCCACTGGCCATGGAAAGAGGAGAAAGGAGTTTCTTTTAGTTATAAGAATATCCATGTGGATGCCTCAAGGGTTCCTCAATTTCAAATTGACCTTTTGTTGAAGATTCTCTTTCATCTTCCATCCCTGGATATGTTGGCCATCTTGGTATTCTTGAAATCCAAGGGTATCTTCATGGCTTTCACCTCCCTCACCACTCACAAGAGATAAGTGTTAAAATTCTGTCCGTTTTCTATCTCAGGAGTCCAGTTAGATCCCATTCTTGGGCAGTCGTCAAGAGTCCAATGTTGGTAAGAATCCTGCTGAGATACTTAGCCAGAATTTCCTACCCTCAATATCTGAATATTCTTGATAAAGGACCACATCCCTGTCTCTGACAGCTCTCCTGCTGGGGCGAGGTCTGATCATCCTGGCGTGCCTTCAGCAAGAGTCTTGCTAGGTCGGTGTAGCCAGAATCACCCTTCACCCTGCTGTCTCCTCTTGGTAATTATCCATCCACTTCCACCTCTCTGCTTCTTGGCTATGAACTCCCACTTTTCCTGTTTAGAGTTGGAGTTGAGCCCAATCTGTCTCCCTACCGGGGAGTACTCCACTGCTGCAGTTCCCCTGGGTGAAGTCCGCCTTAACAAGTGTCTGAATAAGATTTTCTTTGACAAAATTCACTACAATAGTAATAAACAATTTACTTTGAACAGAGAGATGCTATGGTTTATGTCATAATCTACAATGGCTTTCTTAGTTTATTGCCTGAACCGGGACCCTTTAATGTATGAAAGAGTGTTATTAATAATTTTCCCAGGACAACAGTCCTAAACCAGGGCTGCCACGGTAAAAAGAGCATTTGACTGCTCTATGTGGTTAACTCTGATGCACTCCTTTAATTACTGCCATCTGGCAGCACTGGGGGAGATTGCAGGAAATATATACCATTTTCTTTGACATGACCGCATTTCAAGTCTGCGCCAATGCTAAGGCACACAGGAATGATCTAGAATGTCCCTGCCAACCAGATCTTCCCTGGATCTGTGTTATCTACATTTACAGTTTGCTCAATTATTGCCAGATGGTAGCGACGTGTCTTCCATTGCAATCTCTGGTGGTCACACGTGTGGGAAAAATGGAGATGTATCCTGAGTCATCCTCATGTCAAATCTTAGAGAACAAATTGTGCAAATTTCTAATTTTAAAGAGGAGAATATTGAGTCATAGAGGGTGAGGGCACTTGCCAACCTCCTACAGCTAAAAAAAAAAAAAAAAAGCCAGAGTTTGGATTAGGAAGCAGGTGTCTTGACTCCAATTCCACTATTTATGGGTCTTACATCTCAAGAGAGAGAAGAGAACCATGGAGTTTGTGAAATCATAGAGTCAAACTCCATGCTGCCCTGGATTTGAGACTTGAATTTCCTGAAAGTTTCTGAATGGGGAATACTACTCAGTGTTTCTCCTGCTTCTTTCCCCTTGAGACAGTTGTGGTTGCTGTTCCCTCACAGTTATTCCCATTGAATCACTGCTCTTGAGAGATGGTCAGTCTTGTGAAGGTGGCAGATCTGTGATAAAAGGACTATAATAAACCTGTAGTGGTCAACATCCCGTTGTTTCACAAACATGGAAGTCATTGGCCTCTGTGGAGGGAAAGAGTCCACAGAGGGGTCTTGTTTGGGATAAAATCAGTAGGAATTTCTTACAGTTTTGGTAAGATAATATCAATATCAGATCTCTGTAGTCAGAAAATCCGGGGCGGGGGCGGGTGCTTTCTTTCTAAACTTGGAGTCCATAGACTACCCAATTCTACTCCATCTTTTAGGAGTCTCAGAAGCCCATGTCCCAAAGCACACCCACCCTATAATTTAAGAGCTAATTTATAGTCTTGCCCTCTCCTGCTTGCAGCTGGAGCCACAATTATCAATCCACTTCTCTCTTTCTTCTGAGGCAGAAAACTGGGAAGTGGCCTTTTCAAATGTCTCCCTAGAGCTCAGGAGAAAGGAGAGGAGCCAGTGAGTTTGCACACCGGAAGAAACTAGCTCAGTTGCATTGTGCCAATGCCACCAGTATGGAGCTCACAACTGAGTCTCCCAGCTCTGCAGGATGCGTCTTAGAGTAGAATATATTCCATTAGGCCTTTCATCTAAGAGTGTGAGGCCACAGTCTCTGGGAATACCCAAAGCCTCAGGACACCTTCCACAGGAATGGGGGATCCTTGGTCCAAACGCATGACCTCATGTTCATCTTGTCATATAGATGATGTAAAAGGGCTCCAAACCCACTGAGCATTCTTAGGAAATGTGAAGTTTAAGGAAAACACAAGAGGATGTGGAAAAAGGGAAAAGAGTGAGGATAACAGGAGCAAGAAGATGGTGAGACACTGTACTAGAGTGCTATTTTACCAATCTCAGAGAAATTGGCAGAAGTTCTCAAACTTTAGCATGACAAGGTTAGGTGTATTCCTGTAACCCATTTCCAGAAATTCTAACTCTGAAATTCTGATCCTGTCCTAGAATATATCTTTTTATCCTGTCCCTCAGGTGATACTGAGGAAGGAAGTTATTTCAGACAACAGTTTAAATCTCTTCCAAGTGGAGATCTTTAAGAGGCCAAACTAACAAAAAAGAAGACCATTGAGTGCAATACATTAGAACATTAAAATTTAAGGAACACGAAGAATGTCCCTAGGAATGGGAATAACTAGTAGATAGATTTAAGTTCTGGAAACTACATTTACAAAAAAGAATAGATGGGAAATAAGAAACCTAATTGAAAATGGGTGAGTGAAGCCCAGGGAAGAGAAGTTCCAGCATTTGGGGTATAGTCAATATTGTCAAATGCTTTGAAGAGATCAAGGAAGCAGAGAAAAGAACAGCCTTTGGCCCACCAAGTTCATAATCTTAAGATTTAGGAGAATAGTTTCATAAGAATGGAAATATTCCATGAAAAAAGCTGAAGATGGCACCCAAAGGAATAATTCCTCTGTGATGAAAATGAAAGTGTGGGCCACTAATTGTGCTTTATTACTCGTAGAGGAACAGAAATGGACACTAAGGAGGGTCTCACTTTTGAATGCCGGAAACGGAACCTGAAATAAGAAGCCATAACATTGGGTAGACCAGGAACGTGAGAGCCTCTGTTTCAAGTGGTGACAATGAAATTTTGCCTGGGAAATGAAGTAAATTTGGATTTCTGGGGGTAAGACAACCAGGTTCAGCTTATATTGAAATAAGAGCAGAAGTGACTTAAGAGAATATATGAACTTCTCTAAAGCTGAATGGTGGGTGGTGTAGAATTGAACAGGGTTCTTTTAAAGTATTTTTTTTAAGATTTATTTATTCATCTTAGAGAGAGAGAAGGGGGATGGACAGAGGGAAGGGGAGAGAGAGATAATCCTGGTGAGCACAAGCCTGACATGGGGCTTGATCTCACGACCCAGAGATCATGACCCAAGCTGAAAATCAAGAATCAGACACTCAACCGACTGAGCCACTCAGGTGCCCCAAAATAAGCAGTTTTATAAACAGGATGGATCATCACATTTTAACCAAGGTATTTTGAATTCTGTATCTGTTCTATGTGATTGCGGTGACCTCCCTGGGTAGAGCTAATGCAGCAATACCTCCTTTACCTCTGCTGATGTTGAATGCATTGTCCCCCATTATAATTTGGATCACATACCAGAGGATTTTTCAATTGTCTGCACATCAGTTTTCAACCATCTACATATCAAGTATTTTTCCACCGAGGACACATTAATCTGTCTCCTCCCTCAGCTCCATAGAAACTAATTAGTGACTTAGTGGAGTGTGAAGTTGTCACACTGGAAATTAACATGCTTTCCGTATTACCTGGATTTAACTCCTTGAAAAGAAATTACCCAGAGTCTTCATTTGGTCTGACATTGTACTGAAAACTAAGGATCTCGATCCCCTTTTTAATTCCTTCCTTTTTCCTATGTTTTCTGTATCTGGTACTCCTCCCCTCTGAGAGATACTATTGGGTGTCCTGGCCCCCTAACTAGAGAATTCCTGTCTGAAATTCGTGATCTGTAAGGTCAAAGTGACAGGCGTCCAGTTGCCACGCTGTTTGAAATAACCTGATGCCCTTGGCTAAAGTTGAATTTGCCAAGAGTATGTGCTTGAATAAAATAGGATTGCACTGTTTCCCGTTTTCTGGATTTGTGATCTTACACGAGAAAATGTCATGTTGGCCCTTCGCAACATGGCTGGAGGACCAACATTTGGATGTATAATCTTTGGCTTGCTATGAGATCCAAAAACTGGAAAATACAATTTATAGTAATGGGAAGAACAATGAAGCCTACAAGGTGGAAAGAGACATAAGAGCTGTCAAATCAGTCATGTCACGGTTCCAGGACATTCCACTTTGTTCCTGAGAAATTCCTGCCTTCTGGTTTTGGGGTTCTATGGGACATACCCTGAGCCTTGCAATATATTCCCATTTGGCTTAAGCTAACTCTAGTTAGTTTCTGTTATTTCCTTCCCACCTAGTATGCCAGCTGCTTCCTGAGCCAGGCCCAGGATGTTTGTGTATTAAGATTTACTAATATTTAACACTGTGGATTCACTGCTGGCACAAAAATACACGGCTGAATCCTGCAGCTCTGTACGCTCGATCTCTAGGCTACAGGGTGAGTTTTTTGGACACATGGCTAAAAATCTCTGCGTGGGCATCCCTGTTTTATCAAAGACAGCGTCATTCTGGAAAGAAATCAAGAACTTGAACTCTTTTGCTGGGATCTGCTGATACCAGAAAACGTAACTATGTCCTTTTATTGGGACACATTCCATTTTTGCTTTTTGTCCTTTCCCTTTGACCAGATGTCCTGGAGTCTGCATGACTTTTGCATTGAGGGTGCCTGGGGAGAAAGCAGACAGAAGTTAGAGGCTTAGCCCCTGAAGGAGTCTGGTGACAGGGACAAAAGGCTCAGAGTTGGGAGCTGACAATTCCAGAATGGGAGCTTACCTGTACTCAGGAGCCAGAGGACCAAGGAGCAGATGAACACTGGGCACATGGCAGCATTACAGAAAGAATAGGGTCAGGTGGCTTTCTCTGAGGCTTTTTCACCCCCTGTAACCAGCTACTCTGTGACGTCGTCACTTCCCCAAACCCAGTAGTCTTTGGTGTGCTGCTCTGTACAAGTAAAAAACCAAAAAATTAGAATATATGAAACAACTTGTACTCAATCATTAGAAAACAGGCAATGCAGGACTGTGATTATTCTAAAGTAAGAAAAAAAGAATGTCCACACATGATGAGGGGAAGACACAGAGGCTGGCACGTTTTCCTAGTTGGGAAGACAGAGGTTATAAGTGAGAGGGAACACAGAAGCTGGAATCTGTGAGGGAGACCACCAGGGAGGTGGAACCTACACACAGAACCCCAGAAATATTCAGAGCGATCATGATGAAGTTTTGTCTGAACAGGAATTTGTGTCTGTGTGGGATGAAGCTTTAAAATACACTAGAGACAAACCACAGAAAAAAGATTCACCCACATGCCCAGAGTAGCTGTGGGCTACTCAATGAGACAAAATGACCCTAGAGCAAGTGATGGTAAATGACAGCCCAGGGCTGGCACCTGTTTGCGTACAGTTTTACTGGGGTGAAAAGCCCTCTGGAATGGCAACACAAGGAGATCAGAGGGGGAAAAAACCTAACTGCTGGACATTTAGAAACAACCATTTCAAGTCTCTGAAAGTTGCCCCCCAAAATATACAGCAAATGAAGAAACACTTATTCAAGAAAATCTAAATCTCAGTAAGAGCAGTAAGGCTCTGGGGCATTTGAGTCATGCCTCCCTGCCTCTTGCATCACCTCTAAGCTCAGTGAGATGGAAGCTCTACTCCTTGTGGATGTGGTTGAGGACTCAGCTAAATGCCCTGCATGACTGACCCAAGCTTGGCATCTACTTCTTGGAGGGCCTGAAATAATGCTTCTTCCTTAGGTGAGTTCAGGGCCTCGGTAGGGGTCAGTCAGTAGTAAGCTCTAGTGAAGGAACCGTCAATTCCAGAAAATAGCTGGTGCCTGTAAGCCTGTTTGATGGTCCTGGATTGTCACAGAGGTGCTTCTCTTACAAGATGTCTTCATTTGGCTGCTGGGAAGTGAAAGCCCCGAGCATAAATGGGAGAGAGCAGCGGAGGTTGCAGTTGCAATGAGAAACAAGCCACTCCTTCCTGTACAAATGGGATCGTGTGGCACTCTTCCTTCTGTGACTGGATCAGGTCCCTCAGCACAATGCCCTTGAGGTCATCCATGTCATCACATGTGGCAGGACTTCCTTCTTTTTCAAGGCTAAATAACGTACCTGTGGAGGTGTACACCATATTACACAAAATTTTAACAGGGTAGATCTCATGTTAGGTGTTCTGGCCACAATAAAGTAAAACAAAATAAAATAAAACAAAGACACTGCTCACTCTCGCTCCCCAACTCTCTTCAAACTCCCAGAGCATCCAACACTGTGGTCTTCTGTTTGTTTTCCAACTTTTTCCATCAGATGCTCCTGAGATTTTAATTTCCTCCTTCCCTAGGTGTGTCCTCACACTCTGCGTGACCCTACCTGCTAGAGAACGAGGCAGTTCTCTACTGCTCTGCGTAGCTACAGCCAATCACACTCCCTTCCACATCTTCCTCCCTCTCTGAGGATGAGGATCAGATCAGTCACATGAATCAGCAGAGCATCTCTATCTTCAGCCCCGGGGCCTCATGTTTCTTCTGGGCCTGAAATGAAGTGAGTCTTTGCTCTTAATTTCTCTCCTCCCTTTATTCAAGAGGATGTTGGGTGTTTTACATCATCTGACAAGGCCCTAATCTGCCCCCCCTGGTTGAATTCTTTTGCCATTTGTCTCAAGGTGCATCAATTTCCTAAACATGGTCATGGAGTTGTGGCCCCATGATCCACAAGAAAGGAGGGGAGGGGAGGGGCCCCAGAGACATCTAGCCCCAATATCTCATTTTACAGTAGAAGATTTTGAAACATAGGTGGAAGCATAGAGACACTGCTTTCATCATTTGTGAGGAAAAGGGTATGGGCGTGTGGTGAGCAAAAGATAGAAAGAGCAGACCAGTGTAGTGATGGTGGGTGGCCCAGATGACAGCGTTTAGCTTCTCTGAACTTTACTTAATTACCAAATCAGATCTTGGGTAGTACTTCTCGGCCTCTTGATTAAAGAGTTGGACTCATGTGATGTTGTTGATCACTATACAAGGAGAAGTGATGAACCACTGCTTAGTAGGAACATCTACGTGTTCTTCAGAATTAAAATGAAGACACAGTTCCATCCTCTGAAGCAGGCACCCCACAGCCAGCAGATGCCGGTCCTTTCCTGAACTGATGATACCTGTGTTTATTCAATTGGCCATCATAAATATTTCAGTCTCTTAAAGGCCATAAGATAAAAACTTCCTTTTAGAAAGCTGTTCTAATACATTCCAGAAACTCTTTTTGTTTCAAACAAGCGGCAGTACTTGATTTTTTTTATTAATATTAAAAATGTGGGGCAAACTCTAGTAATTTTAATATATCTTTTAAAGCACCACATCTAGTTTGGGATATGTACCCTATCTGTGTGCCACTTAAATGGTTCACAGGCAAATGTATATCATGCAATATAGTTAAATACACTGTGAATAATGCATGTGCCAGGCAGTTCATTCATCTTCACATGTGGCACACATTTTTGGCAGCTCTAATTTTCCCTACTTGACAAGAAAACTGTGAAACCTCAGTAAGGCCTCTGAGAGCACTTTCCTCCCCTTAGAGCAAGGATTCATGAGAGCGGGCCCACCTCTGGTCTGGGTGGGCTGGCCCTTTATCATATTTTCAGGTCTCCAACTTACATTAAAACAAAAACCGACTAAAAGGAACTTCCTATTTCTGTTCTGAAGAGAATAGAATGGGTGACTAAGGCGATCCTGGGAAAATACCACAAACTGAACGGCAGGTGAGTGTGACCACTTTTCCGCTCTTGGCGGTTTTTGTAGGTTTTTGCCCAACTTCTGTCTAAATGATGTGATGACAGCCGTAAACCCTCTATTGTTGGGTTTCTACTACTGTTGTAACATCAGAGCTGGGGGATGGTCTAGAGAAGGATCTTGGATCTGGGAAATGCAGAAGTTTATGCGCAGGGGAGACATAACACTGTAGCTCTGTGTCTTTACTGCTGGCACAGAGGTACACTGCTGAGTCCCCCAAGCCTGGTGAGCGGATGCTAAGAGAACAGAGAGAATTGTTGAGCCGGCTGGGTTGGAAGTTATCAGAGGTGTCTGTTTCTTTGGTAAGCTCTGTATCATAGTAGTAGAGCAGCAGCTTCGGTGCTTGTCTCAGCTTCTGTTGGTACCAGTACATGGCATCATGATTCAGAGTCTGAGAACAGTTCAGAGTCACTGGTTTTCCCACCTTAGTAACCTGGTATCGTGGGCTCTGGATGACCATGGCACCCATGTGACCTGTGGAGAGAGAAAGAAAATTTAGAAGCAAAGTCAAGGAGCCTCTTATTGCTGCCATAAAAGAAAGGTACAAAACTGAAGACAATATCGTTTTACTCAAAGATTTCCTTTCTGACCAAAACTCACCTGCTCCGAGGAGACAGAAGGCCACGCAGTGGAGGAGCCCGGGACCCATGGCAGAGCCACAATAGGAACGGGGCATCTGTCTGTTCCAGATGCTGATCTCTGGGTGGAGAGATGGGGGCTCAGGGTCCCCGGTCCCTGATAGGTAGATCTGCCGTGATGACAATCTGCTGTTGGCTTCACCAAGGCAAGGGTCATTCTTTGTTGGGTATTACCCCCAGCTTCCGGCTTGGCAGCAGAACCTGGGCTTTGCCGATCACGTGAGCGGCAGAGGTGGTGTCACCTCATGTTGCCTCTCTTCCTATATCTGCCCCCTGTTCATCCAGGCCTCTTTATCTCACTCCTCATTTCTTATACCCTATATGGCAGGTCAGAGGTTCCTCAACACAGGAAGAGCTTTTGCTAAACTAACATTTACAAACCTGTTAAGATAGTGTCTTTGTGTCTTGCTCTCTACATCACAGATGAGTGATGATGGCTGCAAACTATCCCCACCTTAATACAGAAGTCAAGCCTGAAGTCCCTCTATTTATACCCACACTTCAGAGGATCAAGGACACTGTCTACAACTTCCAGCTATCAGTGACACCACAATGCCTCCTTGTGGCCAGTAGAAACATGTGTAGAAGCATCCTTCCTGCGGTCCTTGTATTTCCAATTCAGACTTTGGAACTCAGGGTACTCACCAGGCTCTGCCTGGGTTTCCTTCCTGGGCCCCATCATGTCCCCACCCCCCACCTCCAAGTAGCAAGGTGGATGCTCAGCCTGGTTGTTTCCAATCTCTTGCAGATTGCCATCGTTTGTTGCCTGATTCATAATGTTTTGAAAACTGTTGTTTCATGTACTATGTCTGTTTGTTTTAGCTGTTTCAAGCAGGAAGTTAAATCAGGTTCCTGTCTTGGTTGGAAGCATAAGTCCACTCCAGGGCCATATTGAATTTCTTACTGTTGGGTCCCTAAGAGTTTCAATGGTTATAGACCTTTTGGTCAGTTTCTTTGCATGTGGTTTCCATTTCATACAAGAAGGCTAACATTTTATTCCACAAGCATATGAGGCACAGTCCAGAATTTCCATTTCTCTCTGTTAACTTTTCCCTTTTATCTAATACATAAAGGCCTGACCAAACACCCGATTTTCTGACTGCATTTCAGGGTCTTCGTATTGTAGTAACTTTTAGTCTGTAAAGTCTGTGACCATTTGGAGGCTCCAGGATGAATGCAGATGTCATTATAGGTCCTGTGTCATCTCTATCATATGGGCACTGAAAAGCCAGCCGCAGTTGTGAGGCCTAGGTCAGGCTTGAAACCTGGGAGGTCCCTATAGCGTTGGCTCTTCCTTGCTCCACCTGTAAATACTCTTTTTAAAATTCTAACTACTAAATTTCTTTTTCTTTTTTGATTATCTATACATTGTGTAGGAGGTGAGGGGTATTTCAAATTTAGAAAAAAATAGACAACCTTCTTCCTGTTCTTCCTCTGTAGCTTCATCCCAAATAATCAGGGGTACATTTTACAACTTCCTCCTTCCTTGTACAAACACGTACAAGTGTATATAAACTTAAATAAGGACTTTTACTGATTTAATTTTTCTTTTTTTTTTTTTAAAGATTTATTTATCTATTTGAGAGAGAGCAAGCATGAGTGGGGAAAGTGGCAGAGAGAGAGAGAATCCTAAGCAGACTCCTCGCTGAATGGGGAGCCGACACGGGGCACCATCTCATGACCCTGAGATCATGACCTAAGCCAGAATCAAGAGCCAGACGCTTAACTGACCAGGGGCCCCTACTGATTTAATTTTTCTTAAAAAAACCTTATATACTATACATTATTATGTAAATTATGTTCCTCTTGACAGTTTTTCTTAATCATCCCTGCAAAATAAAAGATGAATATACCTGTTTGGTTTTCTTTTAACCTCCTTGTGCCTGTGAAGTGAAGTGTAATACACATAAATGAGATCAGATCATACATTCTAGGAACATATAAGTTTTTTTGATGCTTTTGTAGTCATCATCAAAAGCTTAACTGTGGTTGGGGGCACCTGTGTGGCTCAGTTGGTTAAGCATCCGGCCCTTGATCTCAGCTCAGGTCTTGATCTCAGGGCCATGAGTTCAAGCCCTGCATTGGGCTCCACACCCAGGGTGGAGTTTAACTTAAAAAAAAAAAAAAGTTTAACTATGATTGATGGATGAAACTAACAAGCAATAAAAAACACCAATTCTTTTAATAAAAGAAAAGTTTATAGGCCTCCTATGTTCAGATGCTTTACAGACCTCAAGACACAGTCTGTAATTGTAATGTTCCTTGGTGAGAGTAAGGAAGCTTTTAGAATCTCTGTGCCACTCAAAGAGGCAGAGAGCAGACATCATTCCCACACCCCCTTCCCCAGGTATGAAAAGTATTAATACAGTAGAAGGAGGAGAAGAAAAGTAAAGTATAAAGTATTACAGTTCCTAATGGTGTTGAAGAGTTGCTGTAGGGTAGCACCAGGGATGAAGGACAGGAGGTTGTAGAAGAGAATAGTATGCTTGAGAGAGTGATTCTGGAGGTGGTTCAAACTATTTGTGATTATGAGTCTAGAATATAAAGAGTGGATGTGAGTATCTGAGATTGGAGGAAATGATCATTGAAGTGAACAAATGGAGAAACTGAGAAGCCCAGTATCATCTAGGTGTTGCAAGCCATCCAAGATGTTAGGAGTTTTAAGGTAAGAGAGACAAGAAATGCTTGAGAACCAACAATGAAAAGCAAAAGGGACGTGAGTGCAATAAAGGTCACTCACAGAAACCAAAAATACCAGTAAGAGGAACTAAATTCCCTACCACTTAATTTCCACTGGGGAGTCAAGATCTGGGAATGGAAAATATAGCATTATGACAGATTTGTGGTTATAGGGCAGTATTCACGTGATCTTGAATTTCCAGTGAAACTTAAAACACAGACCTCTTAGAGCCAAATGCCACTGAAGCCTTCTGACTGTATTATAATCTTATAGGCATGTGGGCTGCCATTGGAATGGCGTGAAAAATAAAACTATGGAATTTGAGAACTATCACAACCAGAATGAATTGCAAGTTAATGTCTATGAATTTCAGGCAAAATCCAGAGAAGAGTATGTGGTCCTGAATCCGAGAAGGATATGTCCAGAGAAGCCAGGATGTACATTTGGGAAGTACTTTGAGGGGAGGCATCATTTAGGAACTCTATGTTTTTATGATTCAGGCAGATGGCAGTGGATCCACAGCTTGTGAACAGCTGACATAGCATCAGACAGCAGTAACTATGATGTGTTACTGAAGAGGCAGGCCCCTAGTTGGATGAGGACAGAACAAAACTCAAGTATTTCTAAAGGGTTCAGAAACATCCAAAGAAAATATTATGTGGATCTACCATATTGCTTTCCTACTCTTATGGTTCTTTGCATGTGTGCTGTGGAAATAATAAAGTGGAATGTTGCCTGTAAGTTGATATTACTTATATTAAAAATGAATCTTGGGGCACTTGTGTGTCTCAGTTGGTCAAGTGTCTTCCTTAAGCTCAGGTCATGATCTCAGGGTCTTGGGATGGAGCCTTGTGTCGGGCTTCCCACTCACTGGGGAGTCTGCTTCTCCCTCTCCTTTTACCCTCCCCCAATTCATGCTTGCTTGCTCTCTCTCTCAAACAAATGAATGAATGAATGAATGAATGAATGAATAAATAAATAGGAGTGTTAAATGGTGCAGCCACTCTGAAAAGTAATTTGGCTGTGTCTTTAAAAAGTAAGAAAATACTCACCAGATAACCCAGAAGTCTCACTCCTAGGCATAAATGTATCCCAGAGGAATAAGAACTTAGGTCCAGCAAGAATCCTGTGCACAAATATTTACATGGAGGATCTTTGTCATAGTCAAAAACTAAAAACAACTAAAATATCCTGCCATAGGTGAATAGCTAAACAAACTCTTATGTCCATGCCATAGAACACAACGCGGTGATAAAATAAATGAATTATGGATAAATGCAGCATCTTGGATAAACTGCAAAGGCAATATGCTGAGGAGAAAAAAACTCAGGAGGTCACCTACTATATGATTCCATTTATAAAACAGTCTCAAAATGAAAACATTATAGATATAAAGAATAGACCAGTGGTTCCTAAGGGTGTGGAGTGTGTGTGTGTATGTGTGTGTGTGACATCATAAAGGGAGACTTTGTGGTGTGTAACAGGCCTGTATCTTGACAGTGATGGTGGTCATATGAACCTACACATGTGGCAGAAATGACTTAGAACTGCTTCCCCACTCAGGGCCAATGTAACTTCACAGTCTTGGTCTTGATAACTTGAGTATGATTATGTAAGATGTAACTATTGGTAGAAACTGGATAATGGGTAACCAGACCCCTTTGTTCTACTGTGCAACTTCTTAAGAACCTATAATGACTTTTTTAAATGAAAATTTTTAAAAATAAGATGTGGAAAATAATTTTGCTACAATTAAGGAAGACTATTATAGAAAACTGACAAGAAGAAGGGTTGGAAGAAATGGGAAGGGCTGAGTGGGTCTGTAGAGACAATTACACCCACTGAGTAACCATTTTTATGAAGGTGAGAGAAAGCACTGACCACTAACGGAAGAGAACCAAGGCTACATGACAGCACAGTTTTGAGTTTCCTTAATTACCTAAAAGGCCAGTGGGTGACATTCACCTTCAGTCTTGGACTTAATCACCCTGTGTGAGAATATGTGAGAAATGCTAGAAACCATCCCCTTATTGTCTTCCTACCAAAAATTTTCTACTGTGATATTTGAGAAATATCTATTCGTGCCTTCCCTAGAGACAAGGAGAACACCAGACCCACGTCCTTTTGCTGGCGGAGGAAAAGCTATGAAAGACTGCTGAGGACAGCTGGGGGCTGGAGGGAGAAGGGGAGGCTTCCGGGTTTCTGCACAGGGAAGGGGTGTCTCTGCAGTACTGTGTCTGCACTGCTTGCACACAGGTACGTGGCTGAGTCCCCAGGTTCTATTGACTGGATCTTCAGGATGGAGAATAATTCATCAGGCATCTCTGCTGAGAACCGTTCCTTGGGCATCCCCGAGTCATCCACAGGAGATTGATTGTTGAAGTAAATCAGCAGCTTCCATCCCTGCCCTGAAGTCTGTCTGTGCCAGAAGAGGACCGCATGACCAGCAATAGGCTCGCATCCCAGAGTTACTCCTTGTCCCATCGTTGTCACCTTGTGCATGGGTATCTGGATGACTCCAGCGTCTGTGAACTCTGTGGAAGGGGACAGAATTTGAGGATGGAATAAAGAACATAACTGGAATCATAACTGGAAATATCTAAAAATGCAGATTGGTTATTTCTGGGGACTCACCTCTTCCCAGGAGACAAAGGGTCACACAGCAGAGGAGCCTGGTGGCCATGGCAGAGCTGCCAGGAGGAGACTTCACCTGGATGAGGCCTTTCTGGGCATGAACAGAGGGGAGGGGTGATTAGACCAGTTCCAAAGGTGGAGAGTGACCCAACAGTGATAGCGCTCTCTGTCGCTGCTCAGGGGACCTCCTTCCAAAGGCGAACATTAATTCTCTACAGAAGATTGACTACACTAGATCGTAACTACTCCAGGATGTGGTTGGCTCATTCAGAACACTTTCCTCAGCTGTACCTGTCGCAGTCCTGGGCCTCCAGCACTCTGCCCTCCTGATGCATCACGGATCCACTGGCTGCTGGACATTTCCACTTGGGTGTGCCCACAGCACCACAAATTCTGACATCAATAAATTACTTTAAAATCCCAAGACTTTTGTTATTCCTCTCACAGGCAATCTCTATCTCCCAGACACAAAATCAAAATAATTCCTTGCTTAGTTACGGCTTTGCCTCAGATGCCTCCCAGAAACATTTTGACTTGGCCACTGGTGCTCTTTGGGAAGGGACTTGAATGGAAGCCCTGGGAAGAGAGGATTGTTGAAGATGTTATTCCTAGCAAAGGAGAGACCAAAGCCCTAGTGCTGCATGACCCCCTGCTAGCCCACAGCACAGCACTTCCGCATTTCTACACATTGGGGTCCCATTTCACTCCCCTGTTGTTAAGCTCAAAATGGCATTCATCCTTCAGGCACTGGTATGGGTTGTTTATGGTAAATGAGAGCTTTAGCTCTCCTTGAAGATCCACAATAAAGTGCTCCCCAGTTAATCTTAATTTTCTCAAGCCTAGCAAAGTTCTAAAAGGTTCTCCAATGATCAACACCTGAATCGCTTCCTCTACTAAGGCAACTCATACTCACAGGCTCTTGCTGGAGGCAGGGCTTGGAATCTAGGAAGCAACCCGGTTCTTGGGGTATGAATAGTAATAAGATTTCTGTCCATAGAGAAGACGGAACACATTAGTGCCAGGTCTCCATAGTTGGTGCAGAGCTACGCTCCTCCGACTTCCCTAAACGAGAGTCTGTGAAGGTTACAGAGCGAGGTATGATTAGCCACTTGGAAGTGATGATAGTAATGCTTTAACAGTAGAGAATCAGCAATGCTCACTCCCTGGTCCTGTGTTTACCTGTTTCAGGGCAGCATCTTGCAGCCGGTGGGTAAAGAAGGCAGGGCTGCATACAGGGCTGCATACAGGGCTGCATACAGGGCTGAAGAGGCCCAATATTAACAGAAATGCATGGAAGGCACCCTGAGATCAGGGCATAGCGTTCCAGCAGGGATCTCCTTACCTCTGTCAAGGATCTATCTCCTCTAGGATATACAAGGCCATAAAATAGGGAAGCTGTGAGCTTGTAACAAGTTCAGAAGGTGAGTGGGCTAACTCCTTAGTGCTCTGATCTTTAGCAGAGAGAAAAGTCAGACTTAAAGTCACTCTAGGCCCTGGTGCTGTTAATGTATTTATGGACTTCTGAAGATTCAGAGCCGCTCAGACTTAGAACACAGTCTGGCTGTTCTCAGGACACTGCCTTAACCCCCTGCCCAACCTCATCCCCCTCAGGAGGATGGGGCCAGGTTGGGATTCCAACAGCTTCTCTGATGGTCCTGGCATGGTAGCTATTTTGTTTTGCTTCTTTTTTTTTTAAGGGCCATAAATTCTTGTTTTATTTTTTTAATTTTTTTATAAATTTATTTTTTATTGGTGTTCAATTTGCCAACATATAGAATAACACTCAGTGCTCATCCCGTCAAGTGCCCACCTCAGTGCCCACCACCCAGTCACCCCCACCCCCCATCCACCTCCCCTTCCACCACCCCTAGTTCGTTTCTCAGAGTTAGGAGTCTTTCATGTTCTGTCTCCCTTTCTGATATTTCCCACATTTTTTTCATTTTTCTGATATTTCCCACTCATTTTTTCTCCTTTCCCCTTTTTGTTTTGCTTCTATCAGGACACACAATTTTATCCAAGCAGCCCCTCATCCCCACATCCTGTGTTGGCTCAGAAGTGCCCACAGAGCATAAACAGATGGCCTTGGGGGCTGATTTCCTAAATTTTCTCAGTAACTTAGCAGAAAGCTGGCTCAGTGATGTCTATTAATTTAGAGAACAAAAGATCCTGTTTTCTATCAAGGCAACTTCTTCTATCAGGAAGGGGCTTCCATTATTATGTAGAAATGTGCCCTGCCCTGCCCTCCTCTTCCAGTGCGGGGCAGGGCCCCATTCCGTAGAAAATTGGCCACAATCTTTGCAGTCTACCTTTGACTCACTTAAACACACACCTCTGTGGGTTCATGACACTTAGGTTGGGGGACAGAAGGGATGGGAATCGTGTGTGTTTGTTTCCTTCTCAATGTGTCCGTTTTTCCCACGAATCAAATACACAAAACTGTTTTAGTTTGGACTATATGGTGCTACTGTGCTGTGTATATGCAGCCTCTTTGCCTGGCAACCATTCTGGGCTTGCCCGCAGTTCCATTCTCCCTATTGGTCTTAATCCATTTGCACAAGAATAGAAGTCTTTGGGTGCTTCCCTTCTCTCTCTAACACTCAGTGTCTGCAAATCAGGGTCACAATTCAGCCACTAAGCTAGACCAACTCTCCCAGCCCTTCCCCAGAGCCACTGAATGGAGGTGGAATCACAATGCCTCCTAGTGGCCAGCAGGACAGGGTCACTAGAAATGAGCCTCTCTTGTCAGGACCCAAAGCACCCTATACATGGATACCAGGGCAGAGGGGAATTATAGCTATTGGTACTTCAGGGGTTCAAAAATAATAACCCCTATTTCTAATATTGAAAACATTTGAGGGAGAAAGATTGAAGTCAGAGAAACTAAAAGCCAAATGGCAGCTTTGGTGCTGGTAAAGGTGTTGCTGAAAGGTGCAGCTCCGTGGGCTCACTAGCATTCCTCTGAACTGAATGGCCAACCCCTCTGACTTCCCTACTGAGTAGAGTCTGCCTACTAATTTTATTGTAATTTTGAGGCAGGAGAACAGAAAGTGTCTTCCCCACAGGCAGACAAAGACAAAGCTATGGACTGGAGGGTGGAATCTGAGCTGTAATAATGACTGGAACTGAATTTTTAAATTTCATGTTTGCATCCTGATCCAAGTCATTAATCTTTCTAATACAGTCTTGATGTTATCTCTGTGATCCTCCCTAGCAAGAGATGTAAGATTAACAACATCTGGGTCTTCTAAGACAAGCACTATTAAACAAACATTATATATCTTCAATTTCTTCTGCTGAGTAATCCCATCTACAAGATATTCTCATTGTCTGCTTCCCCTATAATATGCCCCATTTTTCCTAAGCTGTTCCTAAGATTCATAATTGTATAAATATATTTATATATTGGAGCTGTTATAGGCACACTCCTTTACAGCACAGGCTATAGCTGACACTCAGAATAATTTAAGTATTTTCCATGGATCTTTCCAGGCATTCCCTTGTCAAAACTGTTCAGATCGTATGTAGCCATTCTTACAGGTGTGGTTCTGAAGGCTATTCTCATCTTTTGGGGCAGTGTTCCAAAAGGAATGAGTCCTCTGAGATCCTGCACGATTTCCTCTATTAGGCTTCTTTGGATCCAGTTATCGGAACTGCCTTAGTACCAAGAAAACATCTCTCTTCTCTAATAACTCCTTTGGGAGCAGCTGAAACCAAATGCCCTTCCTTTTCCCTTTCAACCTGTCTTTCCTGGCCCTCAGGATCCCCTTGTCCTCTCACATGAGAATACAAAATCTCCTAAGATTTTAGCACTTCTTCCAAGGAAATCTCTTTCTTCCTCCAGTTGAGTCAATCTGTATTTTTGATTTTGTAAGTGGTTAAAAAGAATCTGGTCCCAAATTTCTTGTATTTGAATCCCCTTTCCATCATGTCTCAGCTGTATGATTTTGGAAAATTACATACATTTCTTATTCAATTTCCTTGTCTGTAGCATGGACTACTAGTTGGATAGCTTTGGCTTGTAGCAGAATGCTGAACATATAGCTTACTATAACCTATAAGAACTTTCTACTGTAAATAGTCTTTGTTCCTATCCTGATGGCAAAGAGGAAGGACACATGTAATGTTCCATCCATGCTCTTAGCACCTGAAACTCACTGTGACATTTTGTTTCAGCCACAAGAGCTCTTTTATTTGTCCTCTAAGCTTTTGCAATAATTACGTTGATTGATTTTGGGTCTTCGTGTATACATGATCTAACTTCTTTCTCCCTGAGAGTCTTCCTAATTACTTTTTCTTCAAGGGACAGGGTCTGGCCAGTTCATGCTTGCTATCACATACAATAAATTATTTCGTTCAGGGAGTTCACCCATACTGATAGGTCACACTCTCTGGCTTTCAAGAAGAGTCTTGGAAATATAAATTCTCCCATGACAAGCCACGTAATTAGACTATTTCAATAGGTATGTTCTTGCTGTCTGAAAGACTTGGTATTAGACTTGACCTTGTATTTTTAATCTCTTAACAGTAAATGGAAAGTTTTTCAGCAACCAGGATCTCAGAAAATATCTGGACAAGAGTAGCTACCATTTTATAGCTTTCTGTATAATGGAGAGCCCAAGCCTGCAGCTGTGTCATCCAAAATATATATTCTGGCCTTGAATTGAGGAGTAGAGATGGGAAGAAGTCTATTACTAAACCTAAATAAATCTGTTAGATGTTATAAATGAATAATTCAAATAATCTGCATGGCAGATTAAAGTGACTTATCCTTTCTACATGTGAAGCCAAGTAGATCTCTATATTACATTTTTGGGAAAGAACTGTTGTTGAATTTATAATTACATGTGCAAGAATTTCCAAGGATAGGTGAATTGGTCTCAGTGAAAGCCAATGATCACAGTTGGGTATGACTCAGAGACACTAGAAACAGTTCATAAGATTTGAAATACAAGCAGGAACTGCAGAGATCATGATTTGTTCAACTCTTAATGAGGCATAACTCTGATCACTGACATTGAACACAGTGTAACATTTGGCCACTTAGTTTTAGACTATTTAAATAGAGATAAATTATGGCAAATAAAGTTAAGTTTCTCTTTACCACCCTCTTTGGTTCTTTCTTTCCCTCTGTGATATAGCCATTATTTTGGGATCAATGAATCTCTCTTTTGATTTTATACTTTTTTTTTTTTTTGCATATAGGTTTTATTCAAAACCACAGTCAAAATACACGGCTGTAGGTACTGAAAGATTTTATGTATTTTTCATGGATTAATTGATCTCTAAAAAAAAAAAAAAAAAAAAAAAAGCCAAGAAAGAGTAGGCACTTCTAATGATGATTCCTGCTTAAAGATGAGAAAATTGAAATGATGAGAGATGAAGTAATTGTGCCCCCAGTGACATACTTAATAAATGTATAAACTGTCTGTGTGATGACTAAGTCACCGAGCCTGATGATAGGATGCATGGTGGGGAGAAGTGAATGGCAAGGAAGAAGTAAGTGCAACTCTGAAGGGTCATATTTTGACTCCATATGTGTCAAGGAGCCAGGTTTTAGAGCAGGTGACGGAAATGGTCTGGAAGCAGCAAGAAAGAGCCAGAAGGTCAAAGAACACACTGAAATCAGACATGAAAGCAGATTCTGTCTCAGTGTAAACATGATAGAAACTGAATTCAATCTTTCACTGTTTCCATCTTGAAAGTGAGGACCCCAGAATGGCCAAAGGTAGGATGATGACAAGTGGAATTTGGAGGTATGGCACAACTCATTTAACGTGAATTTCCTTGGGCAGTCAGCATGGAGGTGTCTCTGCGCCAGTTGCCAGAGATGCCCTAATAAGGACTGAGAAGGGATCAGTATATAAGTTTGTAGAAGAGAGTCATTATAAACATTCAGAATGGATTACAGAATGGAAAGGAAGTTCCTAGCATAAATCGAAAATTTATGAAAAATAGGAAAATATAGGTTCAGGACATATGATCAAGAGGAAAGAGGGCAAAATAAGTGTGTCTAGGTCTGCACACTTCTAGATATTCAGTGTGTAGTCTGTATTTATTGTTCAAGAGCAGGCAACTGAGGTGGCCCCATCAGCACTCCGGCTGGCACTCAGCTGTCTACCCTCAGTGAGACCAGGGCTCTCCTTGGGCAGGACAGAGACTAATAATAAACCCCAAGATTCCAGGAGCAGGAGCTTGTATTAAACTGCCTGCTTCAGGGATGCCTGGGTGGCTCGGTGGTTGAGCCAGGGCATGATCCCGGGGTACTGGGATCGACTCCCGCATCGGGTTCCCCTGGGGGGCCTGATTCTCCCTCTGCCTGTGTCTCTGCCTCTCTCTGTGTGTCTCTCATGAATAAATAAACACAATATTTAAAAATTAAACTGTCTGCTTCATCCGAATTTGAGATGCTTTTTGGACGTAATGAAAAGGCCCCACATAAATGTTACGTTATATTAATATTAGAAAAGAATGTCCACCATCACAGTGAAGAGGCTTCTGTTACATTCAGGAAAATTTGTGGTGGGCAGGGAAATTCTGTTAACACCTAGTGTTGGAAGAGGATGAAGAGTTCTGAAGACACCCGTTATCAGGAGAGCGTACCATTCAGATGGGGATGGCAAATGCAGGAAGGCAAGAAGATCTACAGGGTAGATCAATAAAGTTTCTCTACATGTGTGGTGAGTTCTGAGCTCACAACTTGTCAAGAATCCCTGAAACCCATTTCCTATGTCATTTCCTACATAAGATTTTCTATGTTGGGACCTTAGCATTTTCTGTCCTGTCAGACCCCCAGAGCCACTCATTTCTCTTGGTGAAGTAGCAGGAAAGACCTTTACTCAGGACAGTTGGGGGCTGGAGGGAGAAGGGGAAGCTTCAGGGTTTCTGCACAGGGAAAGGGTTGTTCTGCAGTGCTGTGTCTACACTGCTGGCACATAGGTACGTGGCTGAGTCCCTGGGTTCTGTTGGCTGGATCTCCAGGATGGAGAATGAATCATCAGGCATCTCTGCTGAGAACCGTTCCTTGGGCATCCCCGAGTCATCCATAAGAGCTTTATTGCTGAAGTAAATCAGCAGCTTTGGTTCCTGCCCTGAGGTCTGTCTGTACCAGAAAAGGGTATGATGGCCAGAAGTAGGCTCTCATCTCAGAGTTACTTCTTGTCCCATCATTGTCACCTTGCTCCTGGGTGTCTGGATGACTCCAGTATTTATGGACACTGTGGAGGGGGACAGAATTTGAGGACAGAATTAAAAAAATATTGGAGTCACAACAGGGAAACCCAGAATGAGAATGCTAAATATTCCGGGGACTCATCTACCCCTAGGAGACAAAAGACTCCTAGAAGACAGAGGGCTGGGGTGCCCATGGTAGATATAGAGCAGCTGAGACCAGGGCCCTTGTGAGCATGAGCAGAGGTGTGAGTTTGGAGACAATTTATCTCCATTAGATGTATTCTCAGTGACATCACCAAATGGGCAACCACCCCCAACTCAAGAGCTCCCTTCAGAAGAGGCTGCATCTCTGAGACATGAATCAGGCACAACTGAACCCAATTACAGTTGACCCGAGTTACATATTTATACATCCAGAGTTTCCTCTCAAGTTTATTTTGATATTATCAATCCATAATGCTTTCTCTATACAATCTCTTATCCAGAGTCTGCTAACTGTTCCACGTAAACCTAAACTCCAAGTATTTAGAGATAACTTCATTGTCTCCCTTCAAGCCAGCTTCTTTGCAAGTTCTGGTACTCCCCACAGTGGTGACTACAAGCTCCTGGTCATTGACACATGCTCAAAACCATGCATTCGTTAGGAATTGGGCTCTGAGCTCTCCAGGAAAAACAAGAATACCAACTGTATTGTTAGGGCTCCAGGGGCTGAGCTTATGCCCTGAGAACTGATTCAGCTTGAAAGCTCTTACTTGCAGTGAAAAACCTTTCTGAGGTTATTTATCTGTGAGTTCTAGTAAATCCTCAAAGCCCGTAGGATAAAAATCTCCCACATTTCTCTATCTCCACCATGAAATAAGTGGGGGATTTTTTTTAAAAGATTATTTATTTATTTATTCATGAGAGACACAGAGAGAGAGGCAGAGAGACAAGGCAGAGGGAGAAGTAGGCTCCATGCAGGGAGCCTGATGTGGGACTTGATCCTGGGACCCCGGGACTACACTCTGAGCTGAAGGCAGACACTCAACCACCAAGCCAACCAGGCATCCCCAGTGGGGGATTTTTTTGTTCTTAAAGACTCGCAAATAAAATTCTCTAGAGTTGATTTAAATATTATTCTTACTCCTAGAAAAACTCATTGTTTTTAAATCAATAGCCCTGAGCCTTTCTTTCTAAAATTAGGGGTCTGATGTCACAAACCCACTTCCACTCATGGTAGGGGTTATGGAGAACAGAGAGAAGCCTGTATTTTGGGTTGGTCAATTAAGTTGTTATTCAAGAAGAAGGACCAGTTCAAGTCCATATTTTGTTATTATCATAGAGACATACTGCTGAGTCCTCTGAACCTAAGAACCAAATGCTAATTTTATTTTTTAAGACTTTATTTATTTATTTCAGAGAGAGAAAGAGAGAGCATGAGCAGGAGGAGGGGTAGAGGGAGAAGCAGGGAGCCCCTACTCGGGGCTCCATCCCAGGACCTTGCGATGATAGCCTGAGCCAAAGGCAGATGCTTAACTGACTGAGCCACCCAGGCACCTTGACACATGGTAATTTTAAAGAGCAGATACTTTACAGACTGAATTATGTTACCTGAAATACCTGTTTCCTTGTGGGGTCTTTTGGTTTCTACTGGATCCAGAGTGTAAAACTCTGGCCCTTATTCTGTTTTCAGAACGATCATTGTTTATTCCCTCCTTGTTACCATGTACTTAGGTGTGCTAGACAGAATGATGGCTCCCCAAATATGTTCATTTCTCATCCCTGGAAATGCATGTATTATATTACATAACAAGGGGGAATGAAAGTTCCAAATGCAATTAAGGCTGTGGATCAGCTTACCTTAATATAGGGAGTGTATACTGAAATTTTCAGGTGGGCCCAATATAATCCCAAGGGTCCTAACTTGTGGAAGAAGGAAGGAAGAAGAATCAGAGTCAGAGTGATACAGCAGAACAGGCTCGACCAGTCATTGCTTGCTTGGAAGATGGAAGGAGGCTATGAGCCAAGGAATGGTGGTGGCCTAGAGGCTGAAAAAGGCAAGAAAACGGAGTGTCACTATAGCCTCTAGAACCTTGCTGACACCTTGATTTTTAACCCAGTTAGATCCATTTTGGGCTTCTGACTTTCAAAACCATGAGATAACAAATCTGTATTCTTTTAAGCCACAAAACATGTGGTAATTTGTCAGAGCAGCAATAGGAACTGAATATATTACGGTATCCATGGGACTCGGGCAGAAGAGGCAGTAGCTGGACTCAAGAGAAGGTGGCAGTGGGGAGACTGATACACAATCACATAGAAAGAACTTGAAGTCAGGCCAAGGGAACTCCAGGCAAAACCTTCTTATCTCTTATCCCCAGCCATCATCTGCTTCCTGGGGGTACATGGGAGTCTGGAGCAAATGGCAACATGAAAAAAGTACATTGCGGCATCTTCTTGGTAAGAAAAAAAAAAAAAAGATGGTGGGGAGAAATTCTGTTGTTCTGGTCCCCCCAGTCCCTGCTTGGAAAGTGGATTTGCCTCTGGTGTCCCTATGATTGCCAGCTCCGTGGGGCCAGGGTGCCTCTGATGTGGTCCAGGGTAGCATCTGCAAGTCTCTCCGCTTGACCCTCTGTAGAACCACAGAGCAGATGGGCTGGCAGGGGACTGGTTTGGGTCAGACTTGCTAAGACTTCTCTGACACTCAGCTTTTCCCAGCCCAGAACGTGCAAGCCTCACCATCCCCAGCTCCGTGAGCCCTCACACCTCAGCCAACCACTGCAAGCATACCTGCCATTCAGAGTTCGATTCAGAGCAAAAGCATCTCCACAAAGCAGAGGAAGAAGTCTTGGTCCTTAATTCTTTCCTTCTCAGCCAACATTCAAGGCATCTGCAGCTCCCTGAATCTAAACCCAGTGTCATGGTCTAACCCTCAAGCCCTCCTTCCAGGGAGCTTGTTCAGCCCCTCTGGACTCTAGATGACAGCCAAGCCATAGCGCTCCCTCGTGGTCAATGGGAAGAAACAGCGTCTATGTGCTCTGGTCAGGACGTTAATGGGAGTTGTGCTTTGTTTTATTGAGTACAAGGGGGTACAGGTTTGTGATTTGTTAGTATTAGAAGGTCAACAACTAATGTTGTCTTACTGTGGCCTAAGATGGAACGGAGAGGTAGACGTTGGAGCCAGGCCATAGGACATGATAATGTCCTTTTTGATATTGGTAAATAATGGGGCTTAGATGTGAAACCCAATGGGCTGGCTGACACTATACTGAGTCAGAACTTAACTCATTTTCTCTCTCCTCAAAACTGCAGTCCACCTCACATGAAAAGGAAAGTTCTCCCCTAATCGTACTGCATGTTGAGAAAACACCAAGGGATCAATCTCTCCTCTAGGTACCTGGAGGAAGGCACGAAGATGAAAAGAGATTAAAGAAAGGTGGAGAAATTAAATGAGAAATTTCCCTTCCCATAGAGAAAATTACGTAAGGAATAGGAAGGTTGAAATAGGAGTATTACCCTAGGGAAGTCTCCCAAAATGGGGAATGTGGAATAAATGTCGTCCCAGGAGGCTGGGTTTACATGGGGAAGACGGAGCCACTTGTCAGTGATTCTCTCCATTCCAACGACTGCTCCTTGGGTGCACTCACGAAAAACAGCTCAAATGTGTCACGACAGTACAGCAATTAAATGAATTCCAAGTCCATTCTGTGCTCTCTGGTCAAGTATAAATATTCCTTCCATATTTTATTTCCCATCCTGTCATATGGTACAATGCATGCCAGAAGGTATGAGATCAAAGTAAAAAAGAACATAAAAATACTCCAGTAATACTCCAATAATAAATATTCCGATAATAAAATGACAACAAATGTTTCCATTTGATTATAAATATCCTTTACATTCAAAAAAAATTCTCCAGTTGAAATTAAAGTTTAAGTATAATATCTCTATGCCATTTAAGTTAAATACAAAAAAAAATTATAGACTAAGAATCTACCATTAATAAATTTTGATTTAAAATTCCAAATAGGGTGGCTTGGGTGGCTCAGTCAGTTAAGTGTCTGTCTTTGGCTCAGGTCATGACCTCAAGGTCCTGGGATGGAGCCGCATGTCGGGTTCCCTGCTCAATGGAGAGCCTGCTTCTTTCTCTGCTCCCACCCCCACTCATACTCTCTTTTTCAAATAACTAAATAAAAATCTTTGAAAAAAAAATTCCAACTAAAATTCCTTGACCTCAATCCCTGTAATTACAAATAAGAGGACTCAAATCAATCTTTCTGTTGTTATCCAAATAGTTGAGTACGATAACAACATCAACAACCTCAGTTCATTAATGTCCCAAAAATGTGGTGTAAGACATAAGGCTGGAATCTCAGAGAAGGTGAGTAGTTGGAGAGGAGAGCGTAACAGTCTCTTTGCCTTTGAGGGCATTTGTCTACTGTAACTCAGGACTCATGAGGCTGACTCACCGACCAGGGGGACAAAAATCAAAGTCCAGAATGTACCAAATGTGGAACATGAACAGACTCAATATGAAGATGAGCTAGAGATAAATGTGTTCTCTAAGTGATCTAGGCCACCACAAGCCTTGAATCCTGATGCAGGTAGCCCCAGGTTGTTTATGCCCCCATACACTTGGCAGAAGCAAAATGAAATTCTCTCTGGAGGAAGAACCATCCATCCTAGACAAAAATTTATTTCTACAAACCTAGTGTCAGGCACAAAGCCAAAGATAATCAGATTCATAGGGAAAAATGCAAACGCCACAAAAATACAAACACCATGACTGGGAAGCAGCAGAAAAAGAAAATCGACAAAAATAGCCCCACAAAGATGTCAGATGTGAAAATTTTCAGACAGACTCTGAAACAACTCTATTTCCTATCTATGAAGAGACAAAAGACAATCTTGGAAAATGTTGTTAGGGTAATAGTAACTATAAAGTATAGCAAACGAACAAAGAAAAAGATAAACAAACAAACAAAAAAAACAGATCCTTAAATACAGAGAAAAAACCAATGGTCATCAGAGTGGAGGTGGGTGAGGGGACGGGGGAAGAGGTGATGGGGATCAAGAGCATACTTATGGTGATGAGCACTGAGTAATGTATAGAATTCTTGAATCACTCACTATATTATATACCGGAAAGTAATATGACCCTGTATGTTAATTTTACTGGAGATCTATACCCATATCTATATAACAAAAGATTAGAAAAGATATCTGTATCTATATAGATATTTTGGCACAGAGATGGTGGAGAGTTGGATTCATCAATGACTGAGATGTCATCCAATAAACTGGATGAAGATACGGGCAGAGCAGTTGAGGAGCTATGCAATAGATAAGTGGACATAAATTCTGACTTGCTTCTTGGTTGGATAAAGAAGGAAGTAAAGCCACAGGGGCTGAAAGGCAGTGACAGTGTTTTCAGGCAAATCTCAGCAAGCTGCTAACAAATAGTTCAGAAGGATAGTCACTCTTATCTCACGGAATCCAGCAGAATTTATAGTGGAGGATACGGATCCCAACACAAAGGGTGTTAATCGGAGAGTTAATTGGAGGGCGTAAGTGGATTGGGGGCAACTGATTGTTCCAGAAGTTCTTACTAAGGAATATTTAATGCAAGAGGGAGCTATTTTGCTCTACTAAGGCAGCCAGCTGGAGATGCCCTCGAAGTCTCTGAGCTGGCTACAATGCTGAACTGTGTTGGTTACTTTGAAGAGTTAGACCACTCTGGAGAAAGAATTCATTTTGTTTTGTTTTGTTTAAAATTTTATTTATTTATTTGAGAGGGAGAAGGGTGAGGGGGAGAGAGTGCATGTGTAGAGCAGGGGGAGGGGCAAAGGGAAAAGGAGCAGCAGGCTCCCGGCTGAGCAGGGAGCCCAACATGGGACTCAATCCCAGGACCTTGAGATCATGACCTGAGCCCAAGGCAGATGCTGAACCACCCAGGTGCCCCAGAAAGAATTCATTTTGAGCTAAGATTTGGGACTGGATGCCAGCCCCCATTTGTGTGTATTCCTTTGAAGTCGGAAAAGGACTGAATAAAACAGCAGAAATGATCACCAGCATCATCATTAACAACATCAGGAGAAGGAGGGGGGGAAATGTTCCCCAAGCACATACTGTGTGGAGACATTGATGCAGAAAACTTCCTCCAGCAGAGGAGAAGCTGGAGAGCAATTCAAATCATTTAGATGGTGATAAGAACCACAGAGGGATAGTCTGCTGTGAGCTGCTCTTGAAGAACTGCCATCTGTATTATTAAAGTTTATTGTAGATGTTTTGTGATCACATATTTTTATAGGGGAACAGCCATCACTGACCCCTGGGGCCTGAGTGTGTGACTAGTCTCTTCTGGTTTGGGATCCTTGAGTTATCACCAAGAAGTGCTTCTAAACACTGAGTCATAATTATTTTCCAACAACATTTTCAAGAAATACGCCATGTCTTCCCTTTATATGAATCATAGCTTATCTCTGCAGACGCACTTCTATCCCCTTGTATAATGAGGGAGAAAATAAGGCCTCTGGTTAGAGCTTCTGTGAGCTGAACAGAGAGGAGAATCATGTTTTATGTGAGGAAAGGAAGTGCCTCTGTGACGCGATGGTTAAGTTACTGGCACAGAAGCCCACAACCGAGTCCCCCAGCTCAGCAGGCTGGATCTTGAGAGTAGAGTCTACTCCTTTGGGCCTCTCTGCAGAAAATCAATTCTTAAGCAATTGTGAATCATCTAATGTGGCCTCATTCTCAAACTGAATCGGGAGATCCAGGCCCTGTCCTGGGTCTGTCGATACCAGCAAAGGGTTCTGTGGCCAGAAATAAGATGACACCACAGAGCCATGGCCTGTTCTTTTTATGTGATCCTATATCTGGGAACCTGGGTGATTCCACCTTCTATGAGTTCTGTGGGGAGAAAAGACAGAATTTGAAAATGGAAAAAAGGAAAAAGGAATAATCACTGGAAAGATAAAATGCAGAGATCTGAGTGTTCTAAGGAGCCACCTACCTCCAGAAGACAGAAGGCCACCCAAGCAGAAGAGCCAGGTGCCCATGGCAGGTTCAGGAGAGGGATGGGAGGTTCAGGTTGGAGTCCTTGTGAGCATGTCCCCACCAGGCAGTTCCTGTCATGACGTCGCTGTCTCTGCAAATGCCCACAGACTTAGAAACCAAGGTTATAAACTAAACCGTATCTAGAAGTTTATTTAACATATCTGTAGACTGTGTGTATGTTCATCTCAGTGCCTTCACTCGTTGTGCCAGGGTGCGAGCGATGCAATTGACCACCACGTCTTTGCTTCCCACCATCTTCTGATTCCTCTGGATGTTTCTACTTGGATGTGTCAAAGACAACTCAAATGTGAACTATAAACTAAGGACGTCTCTGTGTTTTCTGTAATCGTCCTTCTCTTTGAACACTTCTCTTTCATCAGGCTCTCCATTCTCCCAGTCACATGAGTTCTGACAAGATGGAGGCCAGGGAAATTGCCACAGCATTATCCTAGAAGCACGTGGAACTAACTGATGCATTCAAAAGTAAAGGGATAAAATGATCCCTGGGTACAGATTTAAGTTGGGAGCTTTTATTCTATCTGAAGATCAAATACTAGCTTTTTCCTTGCTTGCCCCAATCTCCATGGTTGCTTTATGTACCAAGGTCTTCATCATGGGGCTTCCTGTACTTCTAGGACATTAGTTAATATCTTGAATCTTAACTGGAAAGCCTGGAGAACTCTCTTATCCCTGAAAATACCAGGGTGGATACAATAACAATAAATATAAAATAGGACAAGCCTTCTGGAATCTTAAAAAGCTTCTTCTAGTTTAACTTACAATTGAATTCAGTGGTTCACATCTGGCTTTCTTCTTCTTTTTTTTTTTTTTTTTAAATGGGGCAACATTAGGTATAAACACACTTCCTTCGCACGTCTGAGTGGTGGCCTAGGAAGAACTAAAGGATCGGAGAAAGTCCTGCTAGTTGGTATGAAAGAACAAAGGAGAAAACGTGTGTCCAGAGAAGTGAAAACAGTATAGTCATGTGCTCAGATATATCCTGCTGAGTCTCAGAAACTTAGGCCTTACGTATCAGGGTTATCCAGTAAAGACCCAGAGATGAGAATTACCAGAACCACCTGTGTGCCTCATCAATTGTCTCTTGTCTCTCATTGAGTAAAAAAGCAATTGGCCTAACCTAAATTTATGTGGGCACCAATTAATAACTCCAATATGGAAAGTTTCTTCATATCAAGATGTAGCTACTTATTCCAACCTATGACCAAGGGTTAAAAGTACCGAGTGACAACACCATTCAGGTGGATGGAGACTGAGAAGCTGCAGAAGAAACCTATTGCACTGCATACAGCCTGCCTGGAATTGAGGCCTGCCAGTTTCAGGAAAGGCACTCCCCGTGTGTTTCCAGGCCTCACCTGCCTTGTGGGCAGCCCAAATGATGAAATCCATGACCACGAGAAAATCCATGTTAGGGCAGCAGTGGGGCGTCGTGCTACTCAAGGAGGTGGGTGCTGCAGTTCTAGAAAATCTGATCCTTGTTAAGGATATTTGCAGTGTTACTATCAGCCATTTGAGACAAGCCTTGACAAGGTCTAGAATTATCTACCCTCCTTCCCTATATTCCCCTTACATCACCCTGTGCGATGTCTAGGACACACAACTAGAATGGGTTGGATTTTGGGCACAAGGCGTAACTAAAGCTTCTCTGATGCTCTCCCAAAGCAGCTCCTCTCCATTTGCATGGGCCTCTGAGTATACTGGCTGGCTCATGCCTCTTTGCTGTCTATACCGCATGCAGGCTCAGTGATTTGCTATGGTTCAGTGTCCATTGCTGAACAGAAGCCACTTGTACCAATGAAGGAAGAAAAGTCTCTGTTTAATACCTCACATGCCACTGGCCACTCACATCTGCAAACCAGCAAGCTGTTGGATGAAGCCATATTTTTCCTTTCTCAACCTCTCAGCAGCATTAAGCCCCACTTCAAAAGTTTCTGCTTCTCCATCCAACCCTTGGTGTGCCTTCTGATGGCCAAAGGTTCAGGGTCACTGGGCTGAGGCCCTTCATCTGTGGCTCAGGGAGGCTAGTGGAACTTCTACACCACATGCATTAGAATCAAGCTAGTATTGGACAGAGCTCGTGATGGACAGTGCTCATGAAGGATGGTACTCATGGGGGTAAATCCTCTCAGCTCCATCTGATCCTCTTGCCCCCTCCTCATTAGGCAGATGTACGCTGTTCAACCACAACTTGGGGAGACACTTCTTTTCCTCTGTTCAGTCAAGTCAGCTTCCCGCTTTGTGAGTTTTTTACTAATCTTTAGGGAAACGTTCCATCTCTCTTGACGCAGAGAAAATGGTCCTATTTGCTGAAAGACCTCTTGGTATTCACTGCCGGTTAAATTTTGTACTCATCTTCAGAAATACAGAGCTATTTTGTCCTCAAACTATGAACTGTCTTTTCAATTTTAGCCTGCCTCCTGTGGGGAAAATCCACTATAAGGCAAGAAGAGGTCTTTTCATATACACTTGTTTTATGGTAACTATGGGATATCTGAGAAATTAAAAATAAACATATAAATACCACCATCACACTGAAACAATGCCAACATTATGGGATTTTAAGATTTTTCTTTCTACTTTTCACCCATGAGAAAGCTGAAAGAATAGTGAAAAAGAACAGAATAATAAATGCCACATCTGTACACCAATTGCTGACATTTTATAATATTTGCTTTATCTCTTTGTATACATTTTACCTTTAACTTCTGGAACATTTTATCCTTAACAATTCAATTGGTCTTTTCTATAGAAGAGGGCATTCTCCTACATAATCACAAATGCCAGCATTACAATCAAAACAATATTATTATCTAACATATACTTCACTTTCAACTTCCTTCAGCTGTCCTAAACATGTCTTTTATAGATTTTGACTTTTTCTCCGGGAAAGAATCAAAGGTCATGCATTTCACTTGGTTGTCAGGTCTCTTTAGTCACTTTAAAAATAGGCATCTCTGCCATTAATGTATCTCTTTAACGGTTTTCATGATCTTGATTTTTTGAAGAGCCTGGGTCCCCTGACAGGTAAAACAGCTCGCAATCTGAATTCCTACACTACTACAAGTTCAATATCTTGGCAAGTATACGCTATAGGTGATGTGTAGATGATGCTCCTAGGACTTTCCCTGCCCTGGATCTGGAAGAGGCAATTTCTGCCCTGTTCCTTCTACTGAGGAATAACATTTAGAAATCAAATACTCTGCAACAGCTTTGCTCATTGGTACTGAAGCACAACCTGTAAGGAAAATAAAACAATTAGTTGGCTTTTGAATGGTTTCCTAAACCCTTCCATGAATAGAATTAAGAACTACATCATCTTTAAAATCATAAGTTCATACTGATATCTCCAAATCAGAACAGATTTCTTCCTCATCTTTCCTTGTTTTTTTTTTTAATTTTATTTATTTATTCATGAGAGACAGAGAGAGGCAGAGACATAAGCAGAGGGAGAAGCAGGTTCCTCACAGGGAGCCTGTTACGGGACTCAATCCCAAAACCCCCAGGATCATGACCTGAGCCAAAGGCAGATGCGCAATTACTGAGCCACCTAGGCACCCCCTGTTTGTTTATATTATTATTATTATTATTATTATTATTATTATTATCTCCCTTCTCTTAGTAAGAATCCTGGTTCTCTAGAATATCAGGGACATGAGTACATTTACTCATTTGTCTCTTCTACAGTATATTATAAACGTTTCAAAAGTACTACACACACTCAAAACATTATTGGCAACAAATCTCCCACATGAACTTCATTCCTCAATCTCATTACAGTGTAACACTACTAAAATATAAAGACAAAGAGAAACCCTGAAAGGTGACCAGACAAAAAAAGATATTCCTTCCAAAGAAGACTTACAAGTGGCCAATAAGTGCATGAAAAGATGCTTATCACCACTAGCCATTAGGGAAATGCAAATCAAAACCACAGTGAGATTCTACTTCACACTCACTAGGATGATTATATAGGGAGAAAGAGAAGGAGGAGGAGGAGGGAGAGAAAATGAGTGTTGGTGAGGATGTAGGGAAGCTGGAACCTTTATACATTGCAGATGAGAATGTAAGATGGTGCAGCTTCTGAGAAAAACTGGTTGACAGTTCCTCAAAAAGATAAACATAGAATTACCATATGACCCAGCTATTCCACCTCTGGGCATATGCCCCAGGGAATTGAAAACAGGAACTCAAACAAATATTGTAGACCAATGTTCATCACAGATTTATTTGCCACGGCCAAAAGGTGGAAACATCCCAGATGTCCATCAACCGCTGAATGCATGTACAAATGTGATCTATCCACACAATAGGATATTATTTGGTGGTAAAAAGGAATGTTCTGATCCACACTACCACATGGATGAACCTTGAAAGCATTATGCTCAGTTAAAAAACCCAGACACCGAAGGAAGAATATGGTATTTTTATGGGGCAAATTCATGAAGGCAGAAACTGGACTACAGATTACAAGGGCCTAGTAATGGGGAGAGGTGAATGGGGAATTATTGCTGAATGAGTACAGAGTTTCTGTTTGAGGTGATAAAAATGTTTTGGGAATAGATAGTGCTAGCCACTGCACAATATTGCAAATGGACTTAGTGTAGTGTAAGACAGTTTTCACTATTCTATATTTTTTCTTAAATTTAAGGCAGTTATTCTTTTGAAAATTTCCCCATCTGCTAAGTTTGAGATCATAACTTATTTCAGTTTGCAATACTTTGATTCTAAATGAGTTTGAGAATCTATCCCTGTGTAGGGGTAATTCATGCTTGCTCTTCTGTGAATTACCTAGATTACGTATTGCCATTTTTTAGGTTTTCTTTCTCATTAAGTAACGAGAATTCTTTATTCCTTCTAGGTTCCAGTAGACCCAGGTCAGCTATGTACCAGAAAATAGGCTAGATCTTAGAATCTCAGTGGCTTAACCCTATGAAGTTCAATTTCCCATGACTACAGAGCCCAGTGTGGCATGAACAGCTTTCTTTAGCAGTTGTCCCCCAAATTATGATCCACTGAGCCAGGTTGCTCCCCTATTATACTTAGGTAATCTATAACTTGTACTTTCCAAGTTCACCACAGCATGGGCAAGAGAGTTGAAGGTTATCTGTGCAGAAAGCAGCTAACACAGCCTGAGACTGCTGTGCTCAGAAAGGCTGCTTGCAAGATGGGCCATTGGCTGGCATCTGGGCACTTGGCTGGTAAAGTTATCTGTGCCCATCCCAACTTTTCCCAACTAAGAAGGATGATTCACTTTGTCTAGACTGTGAGTGCAAACACATAGTTCATGCTGAACCCCAGATTTCCTTCTGGAAAACTACATTTTTAGTATGTGGTGGGCCGTAGTATGAAGAGCCCAATAAAGACTTGGCTAGTAAGTCCCTAAGGGGTTCCTGTGGTAGAAACACTACCCATGTTGCTGCCTCGTCTTGTTGGGGGGAAGTGTGAGCTCTGTGTGACCCCTCCAAGGAGGAAGAGAGCATCGGGAAGTGTGTCTGTGGATTCCTTCAGACTCCACCTGTGTCTTTCCTCCTTGTGATCTGCAACTGAATATTTACTGTGGCACTAATAACTCTTAGCCTTGGCTACAACTATATGCATCTCCAAACATGGGTGTATACTTGGGGACCCCCAACACAGTGCCACAGGATGTTTTAGAAGTCAAGGCTTGGAACTGACTTAGATAATTTTTATACACATCCCATTGTTCAGAACTCAGCCATAGGTCCCAAATCCTGTAACTGCAAGTAAGGCTGGGAATTGCGGAGGAGCCACGGGGACTTGTTAGAGCAGGAATGGTGTCTGTCACGCTGATTCTTTATCATTTGTTTGCACTTGTCAAATCTTTTCCCAGTCTGTGGTTTACCTTTTCATTTTTATGGTGTGTTTTGATGTAGAAGAGTTTCATGCAACTGAAACATATACTTTTCTTTGTGGTTTATGTTCTTCTGTATCTCTACTTTGAAAAAAAATCCTTCCTCAAATAAATACCTAAAAATATTTTTCTTAATTTCTTCTAGTAAAATTTAAGTTTTACTTTTCACAATTAAAAGTAGACCTGAAATAGATTTTCATATGGGGGATGAAGTAGAGATCCAGAAATAAGAGGGAGGGGCATATGTTTAGTGAAGAAATAGCCTGTAAGAAAAGATTCCAAGGGAGGAAAAGAACATGATACATATAAGGAAATAAGTGAACACGTGTGAGTGTGGCTGAGGCAGAGAGAGCCAGAGGAGACTGTGCAGGGTGATGGTGGAGAGACAGGGGGAGGGCAAACATTATAGGACCTTGTAGGGCTATTGCCTCACAGAAGAAAGGCAGCCAGGAGCAGAGACCATATGAATGAAGGTCTATGAGTTGTAAGTTGAAGGGTAGAAGAGGGTGCAGAAAGGAATAAAGAAGTCACTGAAATCCAGCCGGGAGAGAAGAATGTGGGGGCTTTGAGATTATCAAGGGAATCTTCAGATATCTCAACTAAAGGTGCATTTTTCCTTTCTGCGAGCAGGATGAGAGGCTGGCAAATGAGGGAACTAGTGAGCTGAAGATATTGGGGTGATGCCCAGTCAGGCTGAGACTGGTGTGGAGATGGACGTCAACCCTGAGGGTCACATTGCCCACTGCTGTAAGGCTCCCATGCTGGCAAGAGCTCTGTGACTCCTCTGGAGGCAGGGGCTTCTTGGGGCTAGGCTGGACCTCGTGAGTGCAAGGCAGCTCAGTCTACCTACCCTTTATGTATGAAGAGGAGGCAGCTGTGCAGTGCTGTGGAGTAACTGTCGGCACAGAAGTACACAGATGTCTGGGAGGAGGTAACAGAGTCCAGTAGGAGGGGGAAATCCATCTTGTTTGATCTAGAGACTGCGTACCCATTGGAGAGGTCTCCTTTTTCAGTGCTGTTAATACCATTTGAATAATAGATCAGCCTCGGCCCATGTCCCAGGTCATGTCGATACCAGTACATATAGTCATAGTTGTCTGTCTGGTGACATCTCAGAGTCACCCTCTTTCCTGTCCCCGTGACCTTGTATCTTGGGCTCTGGATAATTCCAGCATCCATGTATCCTGTAATAGAGAGTGACACAGACTAGTGTTGTCATCTCAAGAGGAAGGCTTGTGTTGAGGTGTTGGGAATTGCAGGGAAGGAAGCCCGCCTGTACCCACCTGCCCACAGGAGACAAAGAGCCATGCCAAAGAAGACGCCGGTGGCCATTTCAGGTGATGGGCTGAATGTCATGTGTTCTAGTTTTGTTTGGAGGAAATAGAACTTAGGCTCTCAGGCACTCAGTGACATCACTGTCCTTGACAAATGCTTGAGCTGCAGAGCTAACCTGCCACACCCCTCCCCAGAGGAATGAATCCTTCATCTATACAAAACTGAATGTCTCAGAATGGGGAGAATTTGTTAGTCTGCTTTTTGAAGGAGCCTAAGAGGTGTATTGCTTCTCCTCTACTTTTTAGTAAGGAAACTTGTTCCTCTATGATTTTTGTTTGCATAGTATTAACAATTTTTCATAATATTTCTGTAGACTAAGAAATATTGTTATGATGTTCCTGGTACTTTTGTGACTTCTCTGCTCAAAATTTGCTTTCAAATACCTTTTAGTTTTTCTCTTTGCCTTAACTCCTGATAATTGGATGTCAGCCTACGGTCATTCTTGTTTAAAATAACCATGTCCAGAAAGTTTTCAAAGTCTCGAGGTCAGGGTCATTGGACTTTGAAGAATGATTTTATGTTGTCTCACAATGCATTCAGTTATGGGAGCCCTGCCATCTATGTCCAGGCCTTTATGCTCTCATGAGGAAGATTCTGTCCTTTGTTTCAGATGAGGCCATGGAGCACTGGGCCCCTTTAGTTCCCTGACTCTGCTCTCCGTAAAAAAAGGAGGAAGCTCATTAGCAACATGGATGAGATTTTCATCCATGAGTACGTATGTCTGATGCCTCCAGGGTCACAGGGTAATGTTTTGTCTCCATTCAGAAGGTCTTGCACCCACCAAATGGGTGAATACTGGTTGAATCATACATTTGCTATAGCATAAAACTTACAGTTGGTCAATATCAGTACATACTGTTATTTCCTATGTAGGTCATAAATCAGTGGGAAGCTTCTCTATTTCTGTGGCTGCATTCTACTCTTCATGGGTAATTCCTACAGTCACACAACAGTGAGAAAAGACATGGAATCAGAAATTGGACACAAGGAGTACCACACAGAAAGGTTTGTGGCTGGCCCCTGGCAAACCCAGGAAGGACTTTCCCCTTACACCCAGGACTCAGTCCCAGGAAACTAAGAACCACAGAGCAAAGAAGCCTACTTCCCATGGCTGTGTCAGTACAAGAACAAAGGGGAGGAGGGTTTAGCTAGGACTCACATTCTTTGGGGTAGGGTACACGGGATCCCATAGATCTGAGGATTGTTCTCATAATAAAGTATGATCTACTCAGTGTATCAGTATTCTCACTGATACCTAATTTCTTTAGGGAGATAAGCATTTGCTGGGAATGTTTCTTTTTTAAACTTCTTTTTAAGTTAATTATTGAGTCACAAATTTATCACAAAATTTCCTAAAAACATAGACCTCATCTTGAAGCTTTGTCTGTTTTTGGTTGTTTTGTTGCACTTGTGTTTCCCAAACACGTAGAACACTTCCTACACGTGGTGAACAGTGAAGGGTGGGTTGGCCATAAAGTCAATGAAGAATAACTTCAGGCCTTTCTCATTTGCACAGGACTTTTCCAATACTTAAAAAAAATTTTTTATCTATTACTTTTTTCAAAAAACCCCCTAAAATTATATAAGGATTAGTCTCCATAAAACCCTGGATCTGCTCCGCACATGTCTTCAAAAAGTGTTTGTTGAATTAATGAAGAAAGTCCAGGCAAACTCCACGTTTGTAAACATAACCGTAGTCTGTTCAGTTACAAATAGGTTTGGGGCATTAAGGGAACAGAGAGCCACATGAGTCTGTCGGGAATTCAAAATAAATCAAAATGAACTGGGAAAAGGTTCATTCATATATGTTATTATAAGACCTTGAAAGGATGGATGGTAAAACGAATGAAAGAAAAATGGTGATGTCTTCCAAAGAGAAGCGCCTTCGGATGGTCACTTCATTCCATCACTGTCAGAGAGCAGGGAGGATGAAACAGAGAAGGAGAAAACCAGGATAAAGGAGCAATATTGAGGACGTGCTGGGGCAACAGGAGAGGGTTCCACTGGGATCTTCTGAGAAGCCCATGAAATGCCTCCTTGAATGGTCCCCCTGAATGCAGACACTGGAGGTTTCGTGTCTTGGCCCCTGTTCCTCCGAGAGCACTAGCACCCCTGCAGCTCTGGCCATAGGGCTCCTATGATGTCACAGATGGCCCTGGGGCAGAAAGCCCAGGGATGTGGGCCTGCATATGAGGGGTGCTGTCAACATGAGGTGAACGGCGGTGGACTTGCATGAACATTACTGGCCACAGCAGTGGAGGCTGAAATCAGAGGTGGGACAGAAGACACTTTCTAGAAACTCTGTCATGATGGACTCTCATGAATGAAACTGTCCTGTCTTTTATCAGATCTTTTGTGTGATCACCAATTGCACCCAAGCCACACTGTTCTGGAAGCACCCACTTTCTTGCATATCAGACTTAATATCAAACAGAAAGTGCTGCCATAGGCCTCATTTTCACCTTCCCTTAAGAGGCAACTCTTTGCAATTAACTTCACATAATGAATTAGCAGATGACTGTAATTACACTTCAGATGACTTTGTGTCGGGAATGTAGGCGAGTCGGGCAAAAGTAATCCATGCCTGCCTTTGATCCCAGAATTGCACCCAGTAAATAATTGTGCTAGACCAGAGACTTATCAAAGTTAACAGGGGAACTAAGACTTCTTGGGCCTATACTTTGTGTCAGGCAGTTTGTTTTATTTTTCTTGCATAATATTTCTGCAAGACACATGTTATCGGCCTTAGTTTACAAGTGGGAAAACCAAGCCAGATATTTTCCAGGTCACTGGTCCAAGGCAGGTCAGAATATGAATAGATGGAAACCTTGGAAGTCCTCTTCAGTAGGTAGCAACCCTGTGCAAATGACTGTATCAGGGCCAGTGTTTCTGGAAGGCACTTTTGGGTCAGTATTCCAGTTGTGCAGATGTCTCCCTCTACCAAAATGCAGGAGCGTAGCAATTAAGTCAGTGTGGCCTAGGTTTGAGTGCCAGTCCAATATCTGTGAGCTGGGCCCCCTTCAGCAAATGACCTACACTCTAGCCACTGGTATTTTCACCTGCAGTGTGGATAAATTGTCCTGTCTCATGTGGGTCTCAAGAAAATTAACTGAAATAATGCACTTAAGTACGTGCCACAGAGAAAAACGAGCAATAAATAAGTGAATTTTCTATAACTTCAAATAAAAGGAATAGGATTAAAACAGTGTGTGTTCGCCAATAGACTTGTACCTGCCACCTGTAAATGGCTATGCCACACATTTATGAGCTGTGGCTCTCTGCTGTTTTCTGCAGGGACTGGCCTGGGCAAGAAGTAGCAATTGCAGCTTTTCTGATAGAAAGTGCTAGACGTGTGAGCGAGCTGCAGCCTCCAAGGACCCTTCCTCCTCTAGAATTTCTTCTGGTTTAGAAGCACGATTCCCTGTATTAACTCCCATTCTGCTTGAGATTCCTGGAGGGCTCCTGTTTCCTTGGCTGAATCCTTTGATAGACTAGAAACCCCCTAATCACTTAGCTCCTGTATTGGGGGCTACACTGGCCCCATCCTAGTGGAACTATGATGGGACAAACACATTTTCTGGCTTGAAGCTAGTCCTAGGAGTGGGCAGGCAGTAGCTATAGAAACCCAACTCCACTGGGGTGCCTGGGTGGCTCAGGGGTTGAGCATTTGCCTTCTGCTCAAGGCATGATCCTAATCCAGGGATCCAAGTCCCATTGGGAGCCTGCTTCTCCCTCTGTCTGTCGCTGTCTCTCTCTGTGTATCTCATGAATAAATAAAATTTTAAAAAAAGGAAAGAAAAGAAACCCCCACACCATGATGTGAGCCCTCCCCACCACAGCCAGTACTGAAATGGAAGACAGTGGTCTGCTACATCTTACGGCCCAAGGCCCAGAAAACACCATGCAATTTTAAGGAAATGTTGGTTTCGGAGGCATGGAGACTTGGATTCGACTCCTGCCTCTGAGACTTTAAATATGAAATCTTTGGAAAGTCCATGAGCTACTGTTTCTTATCTGTAACATGGCATACTGAGAGCTTCCTCATCTGTAAAATGGACATGCTATGTCTATCTTGCATTACAGCTACACTTACACTCTAGCACAGCACAGGAGCTCTTGCCATCAGCTAGGGATTTCGAGAATATTCAGTGAATCTGGGGCCCACATGTTCAGGGGTGCTCTGGCTGAGCTCAGCAAGGCAGAGGGTTAGAAAAGAAACTAGATGCATCCCTGGAACTTGGCTAAGAACACCCCTTCCCCTCCCTCTTATATCCTCTGCTGGGACAGGAAAGTTTGAGTACAGAAAGCCAGTCACACCGCAGGGCTGTGCCAAGCTGCTGGCACAGAGATACAGGGCTGAGTCTCCCGCCTCCAGGGGGTTCATCTCCAGCAGGGAGCTGGCGTCACTGAACTGCTGTGCTGAGAATCGTGCGGGGACATCTCCTTTGTCTCTCTGCTCCTGTCTATAATACTCAAAGAGGAACTGGGGGCCCTGTCCCGGGGCCTGCTTGTACCAGCGCACAGTGTTGTGTCCAGAGACGAGATGGCATTCCAGAAGAGCCTTCCCCCCGCTGCCTTTGATTAGGTGTCTGGGGGTCTGGATGACTCCAGCACCCACTGGACCTGTGGAAGAAGGAGACAGCAGCTCATGACCTGGTCTAGGGAGGAATTTGAGATTCCAGCAGCATTTCAAGCGATGTCCCACCTGAGCTCAGGACTCACCTGTCCAGAGGAGACAGAGGGCCACACAGCAGAGCAGCTGGGTGCCCCAGGCAGACTCAGGCAGGACAGGGCCCGGCATCTTCCTACTCCGGGCTCTGGTCTCCTCTCTTATCTCTGTTTGGAGGGCTTGCCTGTGATGTCAGTGTTCTGACATCACTGTCCTTTTAGGCTCTTGCAGGCACCTTGCACTCCCTGAATAGGCTCAGCTGCTGCAGGCTGTCCTCCGTTCTGTCCAGCTGTCTGCTGGGCAGGTGTGGCTGGCCATGCCAGCTAGGCCAGGTAGGGTTGGGCCAGGGTCCCCCACAGCTTCTCTATTTTCCTCTGTGTTCCTCTCTCTGCCCCTGGCTGAAGCCTCCTCACACTTCAGGCTGCCCCACTGAAGCCTCCTCACACTGTTCCAAGAAAGGCCTTTGCAGCAAGAAAGGTGGAGTTCATGGCAAACACACCTGAGCATCAGTTAATGTGAGACTGTGATCGGCCCTTCATGGGCCAGCGCTGATTGATGGACAATCTCCTTGATGCCAGGACCAAGGAAGGCAAGCCTGCTTCTCCTTCACCCTCCCTGTCGCCCAGATGCTCGTCAACGGCCGCTCGGTGGACCCAAAGCGCCCTCAGGTGGCCCAAGCAGGCCAAGTACTGTCTACCTTGGGCACAAGGATCCACCAGGGCAGCACAGCTCTGGGTGACCTGATGTCCACCTGTGCCAAGCTCACTCTGTGCATGAACTCAGGTTCATGAGGGAACCATGAAGCAAACATTTTTCCAATAAAAGAATACATATTCTGAATCCCATTGATTAGTGTTCTAGGAAAGGGGATACCAGCCAGTCATTAGATGCCAGCTGCCACAGGGAGGGATAGGACTTTGGGCAAAGTGCTCCTTCCACCCTGAGGGATTGAATGCTGACCGTTCACCTCCCTCTGTGTGCTCCTATTTCGACCTCAGCTCAGCGTTTGCCTGGTCACATCTGTGCTTTGGGCACAGGACCCGTGGGGTGCGGGGTGAGGCAGTCACATTTATGTCCCCAAAGCTGTTTGAATTCACAGTTCAGAGCTACAAGGGATGAAACGGTGCCTCTGGTGGGTACTGATCTAAGCTGGGATCTTCTATTAATTCTGCGGCTGAAAAACAGAATTTCTTCTATCACTTCATTAATCTCCCTACTGCTTTTTGTCCCCGGCTCCTTATCTTGGTGCCTCTGGTGTTTCTAAGTGACTTCTAAAATAAATAAATGCTCCAAACCTCCCTTTGAGAAGGAGTCAGACCATGTCACCCTTATCATCCTGGTGGAAGGTGTACAGTAGAGATGGAGGTGGGGTGGGAACTGACCCTTGGGGCCCCTAAAAGGCTGCATTGAGACTAGACTGCTCCTTTGCATTCCTGGCATAACTTTCAAAGCCTTATCAGCCACACCCTCCTATAAGGAAAAATACTCCAATCCTCCCAAACCAAGATAAAATGCCCCCGAGCTGTGATGCAGGACAACTGGCCTGCTGCTGGCCCCTGGGAATCTCCCTGAGTGCTGAGTGATCCATCAGGGTGTCCCACCAAACATCCACTGTGGCCTTCATCGGCACCTCCAGCTTTCTCTCTTCCTCATCAAACATCACAAGGAAAAGGATAGTGAAGACGCTGACTTCACCTTCAATATAAATGTTCCCATTTTCCAACCATTTAAAAGGCAAACAGATCAGAATGAGCCTGGATTTTAATTAACATTGTTCTCCTCTACATCTTACATGCTTGAAGGGACCATTTCCTTGCCTTTCCCCCTTCCCTCATTTTAACAATCGCTTCTCACAGATTCCCCTTCCTCAGTTTATTCACATCTGTGTCTCTGCTGCCTCTTGTCAAAATGATTTTCTCAAAGGTCAGCTCTCTGGGGCCAGGCCACCAACCAACTGCCTTCTAGGATGTCTCTATGGCCAGTGTCATACTACCTTTACCTCCAGTGGTTACAGGACACACATAGACCCTTCTAGCTCTGGCGTCTGGTCTGACAACCTCTTCCTCCCAGTGACCTTCTGCTTCCTGCACCTTCCACACAGACATGAACAAACTGGCATTTATAGTCTGGCTCCACCATATATTAGTTCTGAGTCCATGCACAAGGCCATCAACCCTTCTGAAACTGAGCCTCCTTACCTGTACAGTGGTACATTGTATACTTCACAATGTGCTATGAGGAGTAACTGAGAGATTGCATAGTCCTAAGTGGGTGTAGGGAGTGCCCATCCCTTCCTCCTTCCCCATCAGGTCATGTAAAGGGGCATGGCTGGAGCTCCCAGACCTCCAAGACTGTGAGTGATGGAAGTGCCCTACTCATCCCCCAAGGAGCTGGAGTCTGGAGAATGTAGGAACACAAAGAGGCTGTCCAGTCATTTTGGGGAAGACCAGTCAGGAAAGGAATAACATAGTGATGATGGAGTATCAACGCACCTGTCACCACATTGTGCAATATGAAGCATCAAATAGGAGCAAGTGAGGTCTGCATCTACCAACCTGGACAAATAAAATGCAAAGCAGATTAAGTGGGAGAAGTATGTGTGCGGCAGTTAATGTGCACAGGGCATCCCAGTTTTTGCAGGTGTATTTGGGTGGACAGGTGTGCGTGAGTCCGGGGAAGAGAGCTGGTAGAAAATACACAAGAGTGTTAATATTGATAACCTACCTGAGACAGGGACGGACAGAAGTGTGTTTGGAGAGGGGAGAGGATTATTAATGTTTAACATGTTTTTTTTTTAAAGATTTTATTTATTTATTTGAGAGAGAGAGAGAGAGAGTACAGAGGGAGAGGGAGAATCAGACTGCCCGCTGAGCAGGGAGCCAACTCAGGGCTCGATCCCAAGACCCTGGGATCATGACCTGAGCCCAAGGCAGACAGTCAACCCATTAAGCCACCCAATCCTAACATGTTCTTTTATACATTATTGATTTTTTTTTTTTTTTACTACAAAACATAGCTTAACCACATGACAGCTTTAGGTTCAGACTCTTGATCAAATTGCAGGATGTGTGGCATCTTAAATGGGCAATGTCCAGAGAGGTGCAAGTCAAGGAACAATTATAAATGCCCCCCTTTTTCTTTAGTATGCCAAGAGGAAACGGTCACATAAAAGAGCACAAGCTCCCGGTGCACCTGACAGACCTCTCCCTGGTGAGGCGGGTGAGCAGTGAGGTCTGCACCTTTGATGTTGCTTTTACCTGGTGCTGTGAATTAACAGGGCTCTGTTCCTGACACTTTGGGGCAAGGGGAGTTCCTGCCTGACTCCTCAGTACAGAATGTGCTTTGAGTCCGCCCCTCATTTGAAAAGGAAGGAACACCTCTAGTGCCTGTATTTCCAAACTCAGCAAAAATAAGTTAATTTTCACAGGCTGGAGATGCCTTTTGTTTCTCATTCAAGCAGCCGCATGATTACAACGCAGCCCCACCGATTGTGAGGTTACCCCAAGGTTCGTCAACAGGTCACAGCCTGTTCTCCAATAAGTTCTTGGCCTATGAGTGGGAAGCGCCGCTGTCCCTAGGGAAGATGTTCTGACTTCTAGTCTTTGTAAGGTTTGACTCTTTGAAATAAGTAGTCTATTTCTGGTCTTCACTGCCTCAGGAGATGAAACTGCATTAGACTTTAAAGCATTGATGTGAATCATTCAGGCGAAACTTGGGTTTCGATCTGTCCTTGGGCCATTCTAGGCACACGTTTGTTTGATTATTTCCATCCTGAAGGACTCTCACCATCCTTCAAGGACTAAGACATGGCCTCTTTCTGTAAATGGAGCCCCTGATGTGGCCTCACCAGGTACCTGGGTGGTCTTCCTTCTGCTGTTGGCAGATGGGGATGGAAGACTCAACACCCCCCGCAGGACCGTTCTTTACAGTCTGGAGACTGACTGGGAGGCTTTCTAGTAAAGAGTCACACGGGGTTGTGCATGATGACAGCTGAATACTGTGAGCTTTGAGCACTTGGGGGTAAGGGGGTTGACCAGTAACCCTGCAAGCAGTGCTTCCCTGACGGGGTGCTGGTGAAGGGGAGATCTATGTTTTGTTGGGGAGGAGGAGGACACTCGTGGGGAATGAGAGGAGTGGAGGCCGGTGTGGCTGAGGCAGAAATGAGGGCACAGAAATGCAGAAGGACAGCCAGGAGCAGACAGGACAGGACAAAGGCTCGTGGCTGAGACAAAGGTGGCTTGGGGTAGAGGGACTCATCCAAGGCTAATGGGACTGGGAATCTAGACCTGTGGTGTCAGATCAGAGTGTCTCCTTTCAAACGGTCCTCCCTTTCTGAAAGCAGCCGGGTGAGCAGAATTGCTCTGCAAATCCAGAGCTGTGATAGCTCCCATGGCAGAGCCATGGGAGGGGCCTGAAGAGAAGGTTGGACTCCCATGCCCCATGCTGGGAAGTCTAGGAGAGGCCACTCTGGGGCAATGTCCTTCCTGCCTGGGGACAAGCCCACCTGTGTCTACTGTGGGTCTCTCTGTGCATCTACTGTGGGCCTCTCTGTGCAGGGGAGGTGACTATGGGGTACCGGCTGGAGCCAGAGGACACAGAGGTCAGGGACACAGTGTCAGACCAGAGGACAACATCTTTGGCTGTGACAGAAAGTCACAGGCCCATCAGGGATTTCTCCTTTGTGTGTGAGGTATTACATCAGCTTAGCCGGGTTTGGGGTCCTATCGACACCTATACATATGGCCATGGACAGCAGTCATGAGCATTTCAGTGTCCCCTTATGTCCTGTTCTTATTATCTTGGGATCTGGAGAGTTCCAGCATCCATGGCATCTGTGATCAAGAGAAGCCAAAGCTGGAGATAAGGTCCAAGAGGGAATCCGTCAAGGTTGACATAAAGTAAAGGCTTAGGATAGGGCTTGGTGTGCCCAGAAAAGGGCTTTGGAGGGTTCCCCTGCCTCAGGAGACAAAGGGTGGCACAGCAGAGGAGCCTGCTGGCCATGCAGAGTCAGGACAGAACAGGACATAGAGGGAGTGCTTCTCCAGCTTGGGTGTTGGGGAAGTAGGTCTTACCCTTGACTACGCTCCAAATCCAGTCATAGACCTTCACTCATATGGTGTCTGCTCCTGGCTGTCTTTTTTCTGTGAGGCAATAGCCCTACAAGGCCCTATAATGTTTGCCCTCCCTCTGTCTCTCCACCATCACCCTGCACAGTCTCCCCCGGCTCTCTCTGCCGCAGCCACACTCACGCACGTTCACTCATTTCCTTGTGCGTGCCGTGTTCTTTTCCTTGCTTGGAATCTTTTTTTATTCTGCCCCAAACATATGTCCCTTCTTCTTATTCCTAGATCTCTACTCCATTCCTCCCATGGAAAGATATTCCAGGTACATTTATTCTTTCTCGTGCAAAGGAAAATTTTAATTTTACTGGGATAAATTCAGGAAAATATTTTTAGGCATTCATCGAAGGGAGAGTTTTTTAGTTGAGACACAAAGAAAACTATCATTTCAGTTGCATTACATTAAACCCTCATATGGCAAAGCACACCGTAAAAATGAAAACGTAAGTCACAGACTGGGAAGAGACGTGAGGAATGTGTACAGATGACGATGAATCAGTGTGGAATTATATGTTCCTCACAGTTGCCATGGATGGTGCACGAACTTTCCACTGCCACCCAGCTGGACCGCAGGAGGGCCTGTGGTGCCCGGGGCCTCCGGCTACTGACCCCGACACCCAGGCTACTGGTGGGTGAAGGGCACATGGGGGAAGCCCAGACTTGAGAAACACAGACAAATTTGCTTCCCAGGTCTGCTTCTTCTAGACCACGAGACACGGGGGAAATGACCTGGTGTCTCTACGCCCTTTCAATCAACAAAGAGGATATAGGACTATTTGACCCGGCTGACTGTTGCAAAGCGTTAAAACATGCAATATATACAAAGAATCTAGCACACATGGAGGGCCAGTTGCCACTCCTGGTGTCACCCAGGACTTGACAGGCACAGGGTGATGCAGGCACAGACCTGGGAACACCCAGTGTGGGGACAGATGTGGAAACACCCACATCTGTGTGCCTGTGAGCCTGGCTTTTGCTAGCGGGTGGTGCTCTGAGCTCAGCAGGACAGGACATGTCTTTGAGACAACTGAAAACCTCCCCTTGCAGGAGAGAAACCTCCGTGGAAGCCTGCCCGCTCTCTCACTGTTAGAGCAAAGCAGGGAGGCTTGTGCACAGAACGCTGGTGGCCCTGCAGGGCTGTGCCAAGCTGCTGGCGCAGATAGGCAGCTGAGTCCGACGGCTCCAAGGAGATCACACGCAGCTCAGAGTCATAGTCACCGAACTGTTGCCCTGAGAATCGATCCGAGATGTTTCCTTTTGTTCTTTGTGTATGTTCATAAGAGGGCCTGACCCAGGGCCTGTTGACACCAAGATACACTGAAGTTCCCAGAGACCAGGGAACATCTGTGTTACTCGTTGTCCTCTTGCTTTGATCAGGTGTTGTGGAGTTTGGGTGACTCCAGCCTCCACTGGGCCTGGGGAATGCAGACATAAAATGAGCGTGGGAGAGAGCCTGAAGGCTGACCCAGAAGGTAAAGTGAAGGAGTCAGGAGTCAGCAGGCTCAGAAGATCCATGTTGTCCTTGCCCACAGGACTCACCTGCTCCCAGGAGACAAAGCAACAGCCAGCAGAGGAGCCCGGAGCCCCTGGCACGGCAGGGGTGGGCAGCACCGTGACTCTTGCACTCAGGGTTCTAGGTTCTAGTCCTCTTGGGTAAGAAATGAGCTCTCAGGTTCCCCTTTCCAGGCTGGAAGATTATTCTGCGGGGGCGCTGCCCTGTTGGCATCACCACACAGAGAGCGCCGCCCTGCACACCAGACTCCCCTCCCGGTCTGCAGTCAGAAGGGCTGGCTTGGGGCGAGGTCCAGGCCCACGCAGCTGCACTGATGTTTCCCTGAGGTCAGCCACCTCTGCTTCACCTGCACCCACCTCAACCAGGCTGCTCACTTACCTCCCCTGCTTGGGCTGGAGCTCGCCCACCAGTGCATCCCTGTTCCCCCTCCGCTTGCGTGTCCTCCAGTCCCCTCTCAGATGTTAGGTTCACACCAAATTTTGTCTTTACGTTTTCCTTTTCCCAGCAGCATTCCCCAGCCCCCGTCCTGAGTGGCTGGTGCTGTAGAGTTACCAAGATTCAATCCACCTGATGGGATCCAAAGGGGCCTGGGTTGCCTATAAATTACTACAGGCGCAGATTCCCCAGAAACTGTTCCAGGACTTTATTGGCCTACAGCACAGGCTTGGCCAGCTCAGGGTTTCCTGTCCTCAAGCCCAGCCCGGGTAAAATGTTCTGGAGAGTTTATGTCTACCCCTCCAGACCCACCCTGTCCTGAGAGGCTGACCTCACTGGGGGATATTAACTGGGGTCCTTTTTCCTCTATCTTGCAGTTGAATGTAGCTCATAGGAGAAATCACAGGAGAGAAGAGGCAAGGTTAGCAACTCTTCTGGTTTGCAAGATCTATTCCCTCGGTTCCCTTCTCGGGGCTACATTTCATAGTCCCTACTTTTCCCTGCCAAAGGCCACAGGACCAACGGGCAGCAGTGTCCCGTAGCTACAGCACCCAAGTGCCCAGGGACCCACACTTCTCATCCACCCAGGCCAGTTGTCTCAGGGAATAAGAGCCACTCACTTACGCCAGCCCTAGGATGCTTCTTCCTTTCCTGGCTTCCTGGCTTCCCTTACCCTGCACACCTGTGTGCTATAGACATAGCAAGGGAAAATGAGGCACAGGGACTGTATTTTGACTTAAAAAAAGGAACAAAAGCCCAAACATTCTGCAATTAGTGGTAACAGAAGTTCGAACATTCTGCAATTAGCAGTAACAAAAGCCCTAACAGTCTGCAATTAGCATTGCTGAGATAGTCAGCAGAAGTGTTGAGAAATATGAACGTGAAAATAAACAGTGTGACTTGGGGACAGAGAATGCAAAGAAGATACAGGAAGCACGACGGTACTCCTCACCTCCTGTCACCTAGTGAAGTTCAAGGCAGGGCAGTTTTTCACCTGCATGCTGGGCCACACAATGCTCCCTGCGGATCCTTCCTCGGGACCCTCACTCCGACTTCCCCAGTGGCCGTGTCCCTCACTGCCCGGGCAGCCACAATCTCCTTTGATTTCAGCGGCAAGAAGGGAAGCAGGCAAATGTTAAGGTGAGTGAGCAAAGTTTTAAATATTAGAAAGAATGTAAGTATTGGAAAACTAGCAGGAGCACTGACATCTCAAGGCAGGGATATAAAGGCAGGTGAGGTTAGCAACCACGGATTTACCATGATACCAGTTGGTGCAGGTGTATGGCTCATTCGGATGGCGCTCAGCTGTTGCCGTGAACAAGAGACGTCCATGCACTCCGTCTGGCTTGGTTTCTGTGATGTAAGGGCAACCTACAAAGATCGTGGTGGAAGAGTGAGGAAGGTTTGTAAAGTTGTGTCAAAAGGATGTAACATCATTGACTCTACCCTAGCGTGAGGTAATGACAGTTTGGAAGGACCCTGGGGAATAGGAAGAAAGGATCCTTACCAATGGAAAAGGTCAAGGAACGGGTGTAGTAGGATAAAAAGCTACTATCCTACTACTATCCTAGTTTTTCATCCTGCAGATGAAAAACTGCCCTGCCCCTACTATCTGGGGAGATAGTAGGATGATTAATTTGTGATTTTGGAGGTGGGACATTTTCAGCTAATGCCAAAGAGCAAGGAATGGGGCAGCCACAGGAGAGCAGAGCAAGAAATAGAAAGGAAAGACTCGTCTTGGGGGTAGGCAAACATGCTTTAGACAGGACGCAAAAGGCACAAGATGTAAAAGAATAAAGTGATAAATGAGACTTTGCAAACATGTGCAACTCTAGCTCATCCAAAGGCCACATAAGGAAAGCACAAGGGCAAGCCACCAAGGGAGGACAGACTCTGCATATTTAATGGTCCAAACACTCCTCCCTAGGCATAAAAATGTGTCCTACAAATCAATGGCATAAAGACAACCCATTTTTTTTTTTTTTAATGAACGGATTTAAAAGCAGGGCTTTTGCAAGAGAAAACAGGAAGATAGAAATGGCCAACAACAAACGTCGCCATCACGCAATAGTGAAATGCAAAGGAGAGCCCACTGCAGTCTCCACAGAATGGCTAACAATAATAAGACGGAGGTCACCAAATGTTGGTGAGAATGGGGAGCCAGGGGGACCCCGTCTCTCAGTATTGTAAATTGGCCACTTTGGAAAACTGTTCAACTGTTTCTAATGAAGTCAAACATGCATCTACCCTACGAATCAGCAATTTCACTTTTCTGCCTACATCTGAGGGAAATAAATGTCTTTACTCATGATTACTTGTACAAGAATGTCCCGAGATTACTTGTACAAGAATGTTCCGAGCAGCTTTATCCGTAATGGTTGAAAACTGGTACAACCCCAATATCCACCCGTGGGAGAATGGATAAATAAATCCCGATATATTTGTGCAGTGGAATATCACGCAGTCATCAGAAAGAATAAGCTACTGATAAACACAACAACTTGAGTACATTTCAAAAATATTCATTTTTGAGAGAAAGAAGTCAATTGAAAAAGAGCATTTACTATATGGTTTCATTTATATGAATGCCGAGCTCAGAACTGTCAAAAAGAAGAGTTTTTGGAAACCGTAGGGGTAGTGCACTTGAGGACGCAGACAGTAGCAAGGATGAAGACAGGGGAGAGCTCGGTGAGGTCTGTGAAAATTGAATACAAAAGGAGACCAGCTTTGAAAATCCAGACAAAACCCATCCGGTCAGACAAACGAAGCTTAATTTAGCTTATTTTGCAAGACCATCACAACCTCAGCCATTTCTTGTTTATTCCTCTGGAAATCATAAGCAAAAATTTCCCTGGAGTGATCTGAGGTAACCCTAGACCAACTAACTCCCTATTATTTAAGAAAATTCCAACATTCTCAGTTTTCTATAACTCAGGCATTTATGGGAAATCAGTCTCTCAGTCTTCACATATTGTTTCTCTGAGGGCACTTGCATGAGATTTTCCATTTTATGTCCTCCTGGTTCCATTTTAGATTGAAATCCTTTCACAACATGTTCAAGTATAGACAAAACTATGGTGATAAAAATCAAAAAAAGTGGTTAGCTCTGGGAAAGAAATTGATTGGAAATGCGCACAAGGAAACCTTCTTAGGTGATGGAAATGTTATTAATCTTGATTTTGGTCATGGCTGCACCAGTGTAGACATCTGTGAAAGTTTACCAAGCTGTACGTGTATCATGCATTTGAGTTATTTTACTATTAACTGTACTTTAATAAGGTGCTACTAAAACATATATAAGTGAATTCCCTAAAAGATGGAAAGCATACACAATTTTACGTTTGCATTCCACACAGTCCAATCTGGAAATGAATCACAAACAAATAAGAGAAGACAAGGACACTCACAGAGGTGAGATGCTGAGGATGTGAGGTGGTCCCTAAGACTGAAACATAAGCATCCAGGTTTGGCACCCAAATAAACTGAACTAAGAAGTTTACTAAAAAACAGCTGAGGATTAATGGCTGAGTTTTGTAGGTCAAATGATTTTTTAAAAAATCCTCCAATGCTTTCGACGTCATTACATGAATCCTGAACTCCTGTAAACTCCATGGTTTGGCAAAATGGTCATTTATCAGTTTTACAATTCAGCATCTCATTAGGCTTTCAGCAGATTGGCCAATCCATGAATTGATTTTTTTTTTTTTTTTGCCGGGCGAGCAGTCTGCGCCCCTCTCTGTGAGCAGGCCCTGGATGAGCCAGCAGCACCCTTGCAGGCTCAGGTGTGTACAAGGGCAGCACATGATCTCATAGGCTGTGTGGCTCATGGGGTTCGCACATCCTGTAAAACCCAACTATGGACGCCCAGTCTTGGAACGAATGGATCCCAAGCTGGGCAATGTTGCTTTTGGGTTCGGACTTCTATTTATAAGGAGCCAAGGAAGGAAATGGGCTGTGGGGCGATTAAAATTATCGCCTAATATCATTTTGTAGTTTTTTATAAGAAAAAAGCTGAGGAGCTCACAGATTTCAATCCAAGCCAAAGGGATGGTAAGAAATTGGTCCTTGATTTAATCTACCCTCCCTATCCTCAGAAGACTCAAAACATGGCCCTACAACCATTGGTAAAGACTTCGTTTGTAGTCTTTTTGGCTATAATGCTGCTATTTGATGCATCTACTAACATTTCCCTTAACTGGCTTGTTTACTTGTGTGCTTTATAACTTGTTATTAAAAGGTTTTTCCTTCAGAGAATTTTTTGCAGGGTGTGCAGTGGTTTTGACCCCAAGGCAACTTTATGTAATAGTTTTAGATCTGAAGAATCCCAGACCATTCAGGGAGTTAAAAGCTGCTTAGCTGCTTTTCTGCTTTGTTCCTCTCCATTGAAAAGAAAGTGAAATACAGGGTGCCTGGGTGGCTCAGTCAGTTAAACGTCTACCTTCATCTCAGGGTCCTGGGATTGAGCCTGCTGAGCGGGGAGCCTGCTGCTCCGCCTGCTTGTGCTCTCTGTCAAATAAATTAATAAAATCTTTAAAAATAAAGATAAAGAAAGGGAAATAGAAATTTCATGTTAGATGCTACTTGTTCCTCTGCTTTACTCAATTACCAGAATATCCCAGAGTGAGTGCAATAACATTAGGTGCTATTTGCGTGTACTTTCACACCCCTTTGCACAATCATAGCACACGGTTCACACTGAGGATCACCCTGTACAAGGCCCTTCAACCTGAGAACCCATTGCCAGCAAGTCAGGTGGAAGCCTCAGTAAGAGCAGGTTCTTCCCCCTCCTGAGCAGGGGCTTAAGAACGAAGATCTTTCATGCTTGTGGCTGAGCTTTCGGTGCAGAGCGCAGCTGGCTGAGCAGGGCTGTGGGTAAACTGCTGGCGCAGAGGTGCAGCGAGGTCTGGTTGGTGCCGGCTGACTCTAGGGTCAGGGGAAATCCTCCTTCACATTTCGGGAGACATTGTACCCTTCTGCGACATCCCCTTTGGCAATGCTTCTGACATCACTTGAATAATGGATCAGCCTCAGCCCCTGTCCTGGATCCTGTTGAAACCAGAACATTGCAAAATGGTTCATATCCTGAGAACATTCCAGGATCATCTTGGTTCCTCTTTGTTTAATACGGTGTCTTGGCATTTGGGTGATCACAGCATCGATGGGGCCTGTTGGAGAGGCAGACAGAGGGTAAAGGCAAGACTTAAGGAGTAACCTGAATCTGCAAAAGAACGGAAAAGGCTTGGAGCTGTGACTTTGCAAAACCTTGGCACAGGTGTCCAGCTGAGTCCAGCACTCACCTGCTCCCAGGAGACAGACACACAGAAGAGGTTAAGGCTCATGGCAGAGGCAGGCGAGAAGGGGCCTGTCCCAGCTAAATGCTTTCATCCACAGGACCCAGAGAGGGAGTTTGGAAGCCCTTCTCCAAGGGATTGGTGAGTCTCCCTGGAAGGTCGCTGCCTCCCGCCCCTGCAGACTCCCTGGCCCAGGGTCCCTTCCCACTCTGCTCAGGCAGGGTCAGCTACTCCTCTCTCAGACATTGCTTAACAGGCCTTCAGGGGAGATGGGGTGTGGCTGCAGTGCACTGAGTTCAGGGTGCACCCCACCCTTTTAGTTTCCCATATTCCTCTGAGACAGTTGCTCCTCTGTCTGCACCTGCCCCTGGCATCAAGGCTGCCTTGCCCCAATCCTTCAACTGTGGAGCTCATTGCTGTTTAGAGGGACCTCCCACCTCTTCCATAGCTGTAGGTAGCCTAGCAATAGCTGAAAACCTCTTCCACATCTGCCAGATACTGGATCCCCGCCTGTTTTTCTTAACCCTTTCCCTCCCTTGGCTGCTCTCCCGGACTTCCCTCAGAGCCCGTTTGATGTCAGTGGCATCACAGTGCCATCTCGTGGCCAATGACTGCAGTTTCACAACTGTTTCTTCTGCAGTGGCCCCAGGGATGCTGAGAAGTGTCTGCAGACCCAGTAGGGAGAATATTCCAGAAGCAGCATCCTACAAATTTTATGCTCAACCTCCTGAAACCCGAATCCCAACACCAACACCCAATCCTAAATCTATTCCTTTGAGTTCCCATGCTTACTCCCCCACTCTCCTTCTACCACATATCTGGCAGTTAAATCTAATTGGAATCTTCTCCCTTAAATCTATCTCCTGAAAGGGAGAGGGACAGAATGGGAGGAATGGAGGAAAATAGTATTTAGTCTAAAAATCGGGAAAAAATTACAGAAGACTGAAGTGTAAGGAGGTTCTTTTATCTCTGTTACTGGAGGTAAACAAAAATGCCCCCTTTTGCCACCAATGGGTAATCAATAGTACCTCCAAAATACAGATCCACAGAAGACGAGTATAATAAGATTACCTTCAGGATGTGGTCGGGTCCGGGATGTCTCAATAAAAAGTAAAATTGGAATACCAGAAAAATACAGGACATCTTATAAGACAATAAGCAATCATGGAAGATGCAATATCTAATAGGAAAAACAAGGATGGATGGAATTAAGACGAGCAAGGGACAGTTTACATTAAATGGAGTTTGTACAATGTGCATCTGCTCATTTAGGCAGCAGGGAGGGAAGGTAGCATTATCAGGAAGCTGGATTTGCCGGGGTCACGTGGAGAAAAGAGGCAAAATTGGAAACAAGGTCTAGGAAAGAAGTCCCCAGAATGGCATTCCAAGGATAAGGAACTCCCAACTGTAACCGAGACTTTCTCACTTTCACAGTAACAGGGAAGCAGAGCAAGCAGTGCTGTGCTGATGCCACAATCAAAGTAAGACCAGGGGTACCTGGATGGCTCAGTTGGCTAAGTGTCCAATTTTTTATTTTGGCTCAGGTCATGATCTCAGGGTTGTGAGACTGAGCACCGCATCGGGCTCTTCACTAGGAGTACAGCCTGCTTAAGATTCTCTTTCCCCCTCTCCCTCTTTAAAAAAATAATAAAATAATAAATAAATTAGAAAAAAAATAAGACCAGGAAAACTCCCTTCCAAAGACACTCATTCTCTGGGAAAAAGAGATTTGGTGCCCTGAGCCCACCACAATTTCCGAGAACTAGAGTTGGGATGACTATAACCCGCTTACCAGCTAGGCAAGGCTCAGAGCATCTCCATCGTTGCTAAGTCCGTGACTTCTGTCCCAGTCTTGGACCCCTGGGCTGCCTCTCAGGACACCCAGAAACCCGTGATCCAAGATCCCGTGAGCTCTGAGCATGGCTTTAGGGTTCATAGATCCAAACCACAGCTTCACCCACAGGCGAGTGGAAGATGGTATTACTGCATTATTATTTATATTTATGACAAGTAACATATAACAATATATAATGTAGCAAATAAAACAAAGAAAAAGGAATAGGGGCATTATTATAAAGAAAATATCCTGTCTTCTTGAATCAATTCAAGGAAATGATTTCAACTCAAGAGGCTAGCGCATCAAAGAGAAAAACACACCGTTTCTAGAAATTGGATTCACTCTGGGCATCAGGCTGAAGCTGGGGAAGCCGTTCAAGTGTGCTGCAGGCTCACTACCAGGACCATGGTGCTGGGAAAATGGCAACAAATAGTGACAATGAGCCACCCAAAAGGGGCAGAGGAAATGAGGTCTTATCTTTGGTAGGGAGCTCGTCCCCTCACCACCACCAATGTAGTAAAGGCCTGAACTTCAAACAGCAAGACGGGCTTGCTGCTACGTGGCCGAAAGGACAGAAGAGGCTCTAGAGGGAAAAATATGCCTGAACTGGCTCTGGGACTCCTGAAACCCAAGGAGCCAGAAGGGTTTCATCCACCGACATTTATTTTCATTGAGTGAGTTTATCTTGTGTCTCTTTCTACCCACAGGACAGCTGATGTCCCACTTCTTTCCACTGGGGACTAGAGAGCCTGTTTAGGGGCGCCAGCCACAGCAAAGAGAGGGGAGTCTGAGGTTTGTGAAGAGGAAGGAGGTGACTGTGCCCCACTGTGGTGGGACTGCTGGCACAGAGGTACACAGCCGAGTCCCTCTGCTCTGCACGCTGGATCTGCAGAGTGGAGCTGGTCCCCTCGGGCCTCTTGGCAGAGAACCGAGTCTTGTCCAGCCCTGACTTGTCCACTGCGTCGTCGTTTTGGAAGTAAACCAGAAACTCCGGGCCCTGCCCCATGGTCTGTCGGTACCAGTAAAGGGCAACATGCCCAGAAATGGGATCACAGGTGAAAGATACATCCTGGCCCCTCTTCGTGACCCTGTGCCTGGGGGATTGGGAGACTCCGGGTTCTGCGTGACCTGTGGGGACAGAAGCTGAACACAGTGAGGAGGAAACAGATTGTACTCATTGCACAGAACCACGGCTCACAGTCACAGGCCCGCATTCCCTGAGACTGCTTGGCGTTCTGAGGACTCACCTGCCCCCAAGAGACAGAGGGTCACACAGCAGAGGAGCCTGGGGCCCATGGTGGAGCCAGGGCTGGCCTGGGAGGTTTGCCGGGTTGAGGTTCTCGTGAGCATGAGCAGAGGAGGAGGGAGGTCCCTCATCCCTACCAGGTGGTTCTCATAGTGACGTCACCACCTCTATCAATCCCCATGACTTCAAAGAACACAATTTACATTATAACATATTTGGAGGACTAACTTAAATATTTATAAGCTCCTTTCTTAAGAGATTCAACACCTAGGTTGTCCCTTTCAGCTCCAGTGCCGTCTGGATGCAGTGGTCTCACACAGCGTGTGAAGTTTATCTTCTCCTTCACCCATCCTCACCTCGGTCTGCTGGGCGTTGTCACCGAGATGTGTCCACAGCACCTGTAATTCAAGGGATCAAAGGGGGAATTCATTGTTTCATCTGCAAGTCAGGATCTCAATTATTTTGTCACCATCCCCTCCATTCTCCAAGTGACACACGCCCAATATTATCCATTTCTTAGGCAAGAGTAGGCCCTGGGATGGGTGGGTGGGTGGGTGGTGGCTCAATTTCGCCCTAGAAGTCTCTTGAGTGCACTGCCATATTGAGGGATGCAGGGATGAAGCGATGCCCTGAGAAACTATTTGAGTTGGCAGCTCCTCTTCCTTCTGTAGTTGGCAAGGACCTGTGTCCCCTCAATATTATGTCCCCACAGCCCAGAGCAAAGCCTCAGGCCAGAATAAGTCACCAGGCATTAAAAATTAGATTCCTGGGACACCTGGGTGGCTCAGTGGTTGAGCGTCTGCCTTCGGCTCAGGGCATGATCCCGGAGTTCTGGGATCAAGTCCCACATCAGGCTCCCTGTGAGGACCCTGGTGCTCCCTCTGCCTATGTTTCTGATTTCTCCCTGTGTCTCTCATGAATAAATAAATAAAATCTTTAAAAAATAAAAAAATAATAAAAATTAGATTCTTTCTCGCTGATTTACGGAAGACGACTCAACCTTATTGACTTTTAAAACAGTGATGTGTAACGTGGAATAATAAACTTAACTGTCCTTGAAACCTAAGGAGTTGTGTTGTAGTTCATTTATTTCTCCCTTTGACTGCGAGCAGAGCTTCTAGTTGTTCTATAGCCATCAATGTCTGGCCACTTTTATCAGTAGGTCAACTGGAGTTGCATGGATCCTTTCCATCAGGGAGAGAACAGGAGCAGAGAGGACTGGGTGAGTGGGAGCAAGGTGCTGGGGTCAAAGAGGATCCTTGTGGCTCGGTGGCTCTGCTTCTTGCTCAAGAAATCAGCAGAGTGCCCTCCTAACGGGGGGGGGGGGCATTCATAGGTACGCAGTAAGTACCTGCTTCACAACTTCACCACTCTCACCCAAGTGCTATAATTGCTCATCTCATTCTTGTGACTGAATGTCAGGGGTCTGGGTGACTGTCCAAGGAGCCTGCAGGTGAAGGGGACATTCCTAAATCTACCTGGGAAATGATAGTCAAAGCAAAGCAGACTCAGGGATAAAATATCTTTCCATGTTCCTGGAATTGTTTCTGAGATAAAAAGAATAAGTGTGTACAAAATTACGGAAGCCACAGTAGGATTGGGCCAGCACTGGCCATCCCCACCTCCTTGACTTGGGGCCTGGTCCTAGGACACTGAGCTCTGCTCAAGGTGAAAATGGGAATATATAGCTCATAAAATGTGTTGGAGAGCTTCCTTTCTCGATTCTCTAGAATAATTCATATAACACTGAAATTGTCGATTATTTGACCGGTTGGTAAAATTCAACTGTGAAACTACCTGTGCCTGATGTTTCAGGAGGTGAGTAGACGTTAGCTATTGATGAGATTACACTAATATTTCATACATCCTCATTTCTTTCTTTCTTTCTATTTATTTATTTATTTATTTATTTATTTATTTATTTATTTTTCTTTCTGATTTAATGGCAATTTTCACAGTGTTCTTTTACAGTTTGGGCTTTGTTCTATTTTTAGCTATCCTTTCTTTTTGATGTTTAATGTTATTTTCACCACCCATCTTTCCTCGTCAGTCCTGCCTAAAGTATTTATTTTATTAGTTTCCAAAATAGTGGAAATTTCCAAGATCCTTTGTTGGATCTTATGAAGATATTTTGCTTTTGGTTTCACCCATTTTTCTTCTTTATGATTTTACTTCCTTTAGAGGAAGAGTATTCTATACTCATCCTAAGTCCTCAGCTTGACATTTAGATTATTACTTTTTGAACTTGTAAGTCCTTTGCATCTATAAATTTCCCTCTAAGTATAGCCTTTGTATTCTCCATGTCTCTTGTTTCTAAACATTTTAAAATTCCTATTTAGATTTCTGGTAAAAATCTCAGCATTTATTTAGAATTATATTTTTACAAAAAAATAAAAATAAAAATAAAAGAATTACATTTTTATATTTGTAAACATGAGTTGTTGTTGTTTTATGAAGGCTACCTTTTTTTTTTTTTCTTTTCATCTTCAATGTATTATTGTCAGAGAAGGTGGTCTTTTTGATGTCAGTACTTTAAAACTGATTGAGAGAAAAGTGTGCAGTCGGGCCTGGAAAATCTAGAACAGAGACGTGCCAACTGTGTCTGCCACCTACCTGGGAAACAGGTGTACCCAGAAGTGGCCAGCCACTCAGGGGGACCTGGAACAGGAGCGAGAGTGGGAATCGGCCATTACAAAAAGGAAGAATCCAAGCCCAGTTCAAGGAAATAGCCTTGGACTTCCCTGAGATGGGAAGGCGGAGATGAGATCCTAGCATCTTGACTGGAACAGAGAGGACCGGCAAGCTATCAATATGGGTTCAGAGGTGAGGAGAGGACAGACCCATCAGGGCCTTGTAGGGGGACTGACCCCATGGGATAGGCTGGCAGGGGCAGAGTCCTTACCAGGGCATTAGAGGGAGATGCAGCTGAGGTCCCAGGGAGAGACAGGGGGTCTAGATGTATCTGATATAACAATACATTGTTAGTAATACATTGCATTGTTCATACAACACAAATAATTTCCATCCTGGAGGCTCAGACTCACGCCATTGACTAGAACAGTCAGAGCTGGAGAGGCACCCGCCCAGCTAGAACCACAGCCGCAGAGCACGGACAGAGCAAAGGTGGAGACATAGCTACCTGATGCCTGGGCAGGTCTGGGCCAGGCTGAGAGTGCCCTGGAGATAGGTCTCAGCAAACACAGAGGTTCACACGGAGTGCATGGGCCACTCACGGCTCCTGGGCTCCTAGGCTCTTGGACCTGGGAGTGTGCAGGGGGCTCCACTGACTTCCAGGGTGTGGGGCCTCCCCTTCCATTTTTTGTGTGGAGAGGAGGCAGCTGTGCAGCGCTGTGACCACACTGCCAGCACAGAAGGACACAGATGTCTGGGAGCGGGTTGTAGACTCCAGCTTGAGAAGGAAGCTCCTTGGATTTGACCTAGAGACACTTTATCCATCAGGGACGTCTCCTTTTGCAGAGGTACCAGCACTCACTGAGTAATGGATCAGCTTCAGCCCATGTCCATGGTCTTGTCGATACCAGTACATAATGTTGTGGTTCATATCCTGGTCACATTCCAGGGTCACGCTCTGTCCTGTCACCAGGATCTGAAATTTGAGGGTCAGCATTCAGCAGGCCCTGTAGAGAAGGAGATCAAGCTGATATCACACATACAACGGAAAGGCTTAGGGCTGGGCCTTGAGATTTTCACCTAGGAAAGGGATCCTGCCCAGGACTTGCCTGCCTGCAGACGACAAAAACCCACATAGCACAGGGGACTGACACTCATGACAGGAGCAGGGCAGACAGAGGGGTCTTCTGGACCTGTGTGCTGATGAGCAGGGAAGGCGGCGCTCCAGGAAGTTGTTCTGAGATGTCATTCTTCCTGCCTGGACCCGGAGCCAACCCTCGCAAGGGGCCACACCCCTTCCCCAGAAGGTACAATAGAAAAATCAAGGCACAAGTGAACAGCTTAGGATGGGAAGAAAGGACTTGTCTGAATTGACACAACTCTTACAAGTCAATCTTCACCTTTTCCTAAAACAATCTGTAACCTTATGTACATTTTATTTCTGTGACATAATTCTTCATCAACACACTGGTTTTGTGTATCTCTATAGTTCGGAATTGGGGGAAAAAATCCTTAGGGCTTCCTGATGCCTTTTATGACTTGTAAATCCCAAATATTCCTTCAAGTATCTGTTTCCATTTTGCTTCACTAACCACCATCCTGTTAAAATCTTTCCAGCTACAGTTCTCCTGGTATCTGGTTTCTAAACCTCAAGAGCAAGCTCAATTCTTGAGGACCTGTTTTGCTTTGCTTTTTATCAATTCACTAATAGGACACCTGCCAAATACAGCCAGAGCGACTTCATGCTCACAAGAGCTCTTGCTTCCCACGTTTGGGGTGAGATAGCAGCAAGCAGAAGCACCTCACACCCGTGATTGACCTTTCTCTATGGCAAGATGATGTCTGCCCCGCGGTGCAGAGGATACATTGAGAGGACACATTGACACGCATTCAGATGCGTCAGGGACTGTGGAAAGGTAGCAGCCTCCAGGGTAAGTGCACAGTGGTCTGTTTGTGTTTGTTTTTGTTTTTGAGACATCCATTCCATGGGGAATACCTTCTTGTGAAGAGTGGCTGTTATTCCTTAAGTAATAAAGACAAGGAAGCTCAGAAACCGTATCCTGTTGCCCATAGTCCCACGCTTAGAAGGAAGCCCACACCGACTTCCATGCTCTGCTGTTGTGATCTTCAAATTCTTAATAACATTTGAACCAGGGGCTCTGTAAACCATGTAGCTGGTGCTGGGTACGTGATTTTGTGTTTCGTATCTGATGCCACCTCCAGGTGTGCTGGTTTCCCTTTAGCACGACCATATGTCTGGGCCCTGTGTGAATCAGCTTCTTTGGGGCCCAGGAGAGGACACAGAACCCAAAGCTGGAACTCAAGGGGAGCCTGATGTTATAGCCACAATGTCAAGCCTTGAGTTGGGGCCTGGCAGGCCCAGAAGTGGGCTTCACATCTGTGCCTCGGACTTTGCTGGTCCAGGAGACAGAAGACCATACCATCCAGGGCAATGGTGGTAGGTGAGGTCAGAACAAAAGGGGGATTTTCCAGTTCAAGGCTCATGTTCTGAGGGCTTGACACTGGGTCCAGGGAACCCTTCTCCCAACATGGAATGATTGCTCAGTGATGTCACCATTGCCTATGGTCTGCTCAGCTTCAGCACACAGTGTGTGAACATGAAGCCCAACTTTGTATGCATCTGATCGGAACACAAAATAATTTCCTTGGAGATGATGACTTTTTGTCAAAACTTCATTATAAAATAATTTGAATGAATGGGTTCAGGAGAAAATAAGTGAAATAAAATGAGTAAATAAATTTCGTTTTAAGATTTTATTTAAAATAAATAAATTATATATGTGTGTGTGTGTGTCTGTGTGTGTGTAATCTGTTTTGCTTCTCCGGTGTACTCCAAGCGATACCGATGGATATGAGCGTAAGCTCATTTTATATGTGAAAATTCTTAGCCCATCATGTCAAGTAACTGATCTCAGGTCTTGACTAACAGGTTGTGTTGGAACTGGAGCCAGAGCCAGATCTACACAGTACCTAGTTGGGAGTCTTTCTCCACACCACTTTCTCCCAGGTAAACTGATCTCTGCAACGATTTCATTAGGGCTAGGCAGGCTAGGACGTGGAGCAACATTCAGGTTTTGAGGGTGGGCGTCTCCATGGACATGCACGATAGCATAGAGATGTAAACACAGCACTCAAGAGTCCGTTAGACCGGCTTTGAACCCCGTTTCTGCATCCGACCAGCTATTTGATTTGGTTAAGTTCTCTAACTTCAGAGCAAATCCCCTCATCTTTAAAATGAGAGCAGAAACCATATTTGTGTCTTAGACTTTTTTTTTCTTCTGATAATTAATGGAAATTTTGCCAGTAAAGGACTTTTATTTGGCCTATGGTAAGTTGTCAATACATGATAGTGTTATTTTCTTCCGTGAGCTAAATATTATACGTTTACTACAGCAGATCTTAAAACTCTCAAAGACAAGAACTGTACTGAATTGCATTTTCTATTTTATGCGATACAGTATTGTATACAGAGGAAGGGAGCCAAAACCAGAGAGTAAAAGAGACTAGGAAATAATGAGTATCCACGGTTCTTTCCCTCACCATAGATTGCAGCATATGCAGGAACCCAGAATTTTTTCCTTGGAAACATCCCATTCCCTTTGCCATACAGCTGAAAGAACAAAGCTCGAAGAACACTGCCCTTTTCTATTTATTTATTTATTTATTTATTTATTTATTTATTTATTCATTCATTCATTCATTTATTTATTTTTGTTGTTGTTGTTGTTGTTGTTACAGTGGAGGATCAATGGCTATTCTTCACCTTGAAGTCATATTCCTTGAAGCTGTCAGGGAAGAGGTTATGATAATCACATATGGTGCGTGATCTTTCCTGCCTTGCTAATCTGGACTGGAGAAGGGAAACCAGATGAGGGGATGACAGTTCGATGTGGGGGGGGCGGGGAGCACAGGTGTCGTGGGACAGAACTGTTCCTTGCTCTGCTGGTTATGAAATATGAGACCAGGGAAAGCTGCTTCCCCTCATGTATGTAAACAGGTAAAATAATACTTCTCTTGCGTGATTTCTGTGAGCATTAGGACGTGCCACACACGAAGGCTGCAGGAGGAGCATCTGGGAGAGGCCCGTCTGCTTTACCTGGGCCCGGGCCACTGTGGTTGGCACCGCCACCCTCGCCATCGCTTCCTGAGCTGGAGGGGTGGAAGGTTTTTGTACAGAAGCCTGCCGATCGTGCAGGGCTGTGCCAAGCTGCTGGCACAGAGATATAGGGCTGAGTCTCCTGGCTCCAGGGAGTTCATCTCCAGCTGGGAGCTGTAGTTACTGAACTGCTGCACTGAGAATCTTGCCGGGATGTCTCCTTTGCTTCTCTCTTCCCTATTGTAATACTGAATGAGAAACCGGGGGCCCTGGCCCAGGGCCTGTTGGTACCAGTACACAGATAGGTGTCCAGAGATAAGGGAACATCCCAGGGTCACTGTCTGTCCTCTTGCTTTGATCATGTGTCTTGGAGTTTGGATGACCTCAGACTCCACGGGGCCTGCTGGGGAGGAGAGAGAAAGGAGCTGAGGGTAGAGCATGGGAGGAAGCCTCCTGCAGCAGCCATCACCAGAAAGCCTGTATCACAGGGGTGGCAAATGCATATCAGGCTTTCTCACCACGCCTGCAACTCACCGGCTCCCAGGAGACAAAGGGCCACACAGCAGAGAAGCCTGGAGCCCATGACAGCCCTGGGAAGCTGATAGCCTCCCCGCTCGGGGCTGGGGTCTGCTGGGGCGAGCAGTCTCAGGTGCTGAACCTCCCATTTCCCTGATAGGACTACTTGCCTATGATGTCACCGCTGTGTCTGCGGGCTACCTTCTGGTCTAGTACCAAAGGCTACTTTGCTAGGACTCAGGATCCGCTACTCTCCGCGCTATTCCTTGTCCTGCCCAGTGCCTCCACAAGGGGTGAGTGCAAGGTGAGCATGTCCTAATATTCACCTAATATTTCCCTCTGCCTGCCCCCGCCTGACTCTAATTACCTGGCCCTTGGGGCTCCACTTCCAGGCACAGAGAGTATCTCCTTGGTGCATTCTGAGGTTCAAGGTGTGTCCTCTTCTTGGCCAGCGAGGAGCCCGTGTTAGCTCCATGTGTCCCAGGACCCACTCAGTGAACTCAAACCGCCTGATGCAAGCAGGGAGCCAAGAATTCCTTTCCAATGTTCTCTCCTGGGCCATGTCTCAAACCCTCTGTGGGGACACCTTGCCCTAATGTGGGGGCACAGTTCCTCCATGTGACTGATGGCTCGCAGTCTCACGGATGCACACCTTCTATCTAAATCAAGGACAAACCCGCCGCCCCTCCCACATGCTTTCTCCTGCTTCCCCAGCCCGGCTGATTAAGGAGTAATCTTCAAATCCACCCTTAGCCTGCGAAGGCAAAAGATTATCTGAACCAACATTTTGATTATGAAGGAAATAATTGCTTCCCCGTTGCAATTAGTATGCTGTAATGAAAGAGGCAAGTCAGAATAATATGAGCCATAAAAATAAACACTCTGATGATCTCATGTGGATCCAGCCTGGAAACACTATATTCCATACGTCCCCCTGATTAACCAGATCCACACGTTTCCAGATTTTGTACATAAATTAATAATTACCAAATTTTAAATAGCACATCTTATAAATAGGGTTTCTCTATTTTACCTATTTACTTTTGAACTTACAAAACCATAAGTAAACCCTGTCAGCTATAGTCACTGTAGGTCCAGTTGGGCCTGACGTTCACAATCGTTACACAGACGTACTGTGAGTCCTATGCTGTGACCCAATGCCTCTTCATAAATTCCACCCAGAGAGAAGCTATTCCTATTTTGTGTGTCTCCACAAGAAAAACACACTCACATGCATACACATGCATACACACGTGCACACACATGTAAGCACACAATTACCCTTTAATTGGCAAGGATGTCAAGGTTTTATTACCAAGCACAGCAATTTTTCTTTATCTCTTTCTCAGATTCATTTCCAAGAAGCACCCTTGATGATGGCAAGAGATGTTTCTAAGGATGTAGTAGTGGTAGCTGGTGAAGGAAAATTCTTTACCAGATCATGATACCAGTAACTGTGACTGTAACGTAATTTTCTCTGTTCCAAAAACAACATTAGCATATTTCGGCTGTAGATTCAATTAGGCTACTTTACAGTACTGGTCGTCAGTCCTGGCTATGAAAACAAAACTGCTCAGAATATTGCAGAAGTCGGAGGGAGAGCCAAGATTACCTTACATCCCAGGTAAGAGGAGATCCCTGTGAAGGAAAACATTCCGTGATTAATAATATTCCAAGGTTCTATGTGGGTGGTCATTCATTCATTCATTTCACAATGTCAAAGAATATCAAGTATACACTTGGCTTTTCCTATGGAAATACAGAGAGCAGCATTGCTATTATGAACTTAATTGTGCCTCCCCCTCCCAAATTCATACGTTGAATGTGACTATAACCCGCAATGTGAGGGTATCTGGAGGTAGGGTTTTAGGGAGGCAGTTAGGCTAAATGAGGTAGTGAGTGTGGGACCAAGAGGACTGATGTCCTAATGAAGAGGAAGAGACACCAGAGAACCCGTTCTCTGTCCTCACACAAGCACATAGCGAGAAAGCAATTGCCTGTAAGCCAGGAATAACAGAGCACTCCCCCAGATTAACCCGACGGCCCCTTGATCTTGGCCTTCCAACCTGCAGGACTGTGAGAAAATACATATCTATTGTTTGAGCATTCCCAGTCTGTGGTATTTTGTTAGAGCAGCCTGAGCAGACTATTAGTGTCATGGAATGTCTGGGTGAGAAGCAATGTATGAGCCAGTCCCTGAAAGATGACTACTATCAGGCCATATTTGGGCAGCAGAGAAGGGCCTTCTAGACCCGGAGAATAGCAAATGCAGATGCAGAGGATTTAAAAGAGCGATTTGGTCACAGAGAACGAGGCATCCAGAGACTGCCAAGGAGTGACGTTCTGAAGCTAATAGCAGCTGGGCGATGACGTGTGGAAAGATATTCCAGGGAAGCAGAACTGATCTCGGGGGGAACTGGAGAGCCTTTGCCTGTTTGTGATCAGGGGAGGCCTGCCCGCCTCTGCGGGGGGGCGGCAAGCCAGGGATGAGAAGTCCAGAAGGCAGGTCAGAATCAGCTCCAGGGTTCTCAGGGGACGTCCTGGTTCCCACGAGCCTGTCCTTGCCTGGGGCCCACACAGGGTGATGTGGTTGCTGTAAGGCCTCGCTTTGTATTTTCCGGGTATTGGAGACTCAGAGGAGTGAGAAAAGAGATTACATGACGAATAACATATATATATTTTTTTAAGATTTTATTTATTTATTCATGAGAGACACAGAGAGACACAGGCAGAGGGAGAAGCAGGCTCCATGCAGGGAGCCCAACACGGGACTGGATCCCGGGTCTCTGGGATCACGCCCTGGGCTGAAGGCGGCGCCAAACCGCTGAGCCACCCGGGCTGCCCAGTAACATAGTTTTTCATAATTTTGTAGCTCTATCTCTATTCTCAACCATCCATAATCGTATTTTCTCATCTACTTTCCCTAAAATCTCAATTTTTTTTTTCTCCCTGTATTCTATAAAACAAATCTCTGGAACTCTACCTTTTAGCTACATATTTATCAAGCAATTCTGATCCCCAAATGAATTCTCCCTCCTGAAAACAGGGTGCCAGCTATGAAATTGCAAATTGCTCCTTTAGGCTTGCAGTATAGAGTGGCAGGCCAAGAAGGTAATTTTTTTTTTTTTTCAGGAAGGTAATTTTGAAGTGAGCCTCTGGATGCAGCAGCAGCAGCAGTAGCCTCTGAAGGGAGCCTGCTGTCCTGTTGACCTTGAGTGGGAGAGGAGCCAGAGGCTGCGCTTGGCAGGACCCGAAACCCCTTCTCTTTCCCGCCTCCCAGGTCTGCAGCCCTGAGGCTGCTCCACGCTGGGGCAGGAAGGTGTGCGCACGGAGCGCTGGTGACCCTGCAGGGCTGCGCCCGGCTGTGGGCACAGAGACCACGGCCGAGTCCAGTGTCCAAGAAGGTCAGAGTAATAGTCACTGAAATACTGCATTGAGGATTAATCCAAGGAAGTGGCCTTTTGCTCTCTGTAACTCATGGAAATAAGCTGGGGGCCCTGCCCCAGGGCCTGTTGGTATCAAGACACACTGGGCTGCCCAGAGATAGGGGAATGTCTCGGTGTCGCTTGCTGTCCTCCTGCTTAGATCAGGTGTCTTGGTGTTTGGGTGACTCCAGCCTTCACTGTGACTGGGAGAGAAGAACACAGGGGTTGGGGAAAGAACATGAGACAGATCCCGACAGTGCCACGGATTCGGGTGCCATCAGGCTTAGAACAGAGATGTCCCCACCTGTTTCAAGGACATACTTGCTCCCAGGAGACAGAGGTCCACACAGCAGGGGAGACTGTAGCCCAGGTAGGGGAGCACTGGCCAAGTTCCTTCCTGCTCAGAGGTCTGGTCCTGTGAGAGCTGAAGACCTGGGCATCCCTTCTCTGGAGCTGAGGCAAAAATGTCACTGCTCTGCTGTCACTGTCTTTCCTGGTTCCCATGAACCTGGCCTCTCTTGCCAGCTCCCTGGCTAGCCTGATGCAGGAGCCCTGCTTTGTCCTGCAAAACCTCTTATGTAACTGCAGGGAGCAGGGCTGGATGGACGGTCCAGGCTGCCTAGGTTTAGGCCACATGCCTGTGCGCACAGCTCCTGTGCGTTTCCTTTTAGGTGTTCCTCTCCCTGTCCCTGCCCGGAGCATGCTGTGTGCCCCCTCCCAGGACCACCCCTCATTTCCCCTTGCAAGCTCTGAAAGACTCCCTAATCCCAGACCTGAAGTTCTAGCACCCTAATGGGACAGCACCACTGCAAATTAGTGTTTACAGCTTTAAGCCTTGGAGTGCATAAAAGCACCAAACAAGGCTATTCTTTAACCCTCCAGGTCCCCGGTGGCTGGCTCTGGCCCTTTGCTCTGTCCTAGCAACTTTTGGAACTCAGCAGTTCCACAATGCCCCCATGTGACATATTGGGCAGTAATCGAGATACTGCCTTTGCTGTGATCCAAAAGTCTTAGGGTGTATTTGAATTAGGGACTCTTTACCCTTTGCCTACTGCACTATTTTTGCTTTCTTCCTCCACCCCCAGCAGATTAAAAAAAAAAAAAAGACAAAAGGCAGCCCTAGCTGCATAGAAATAAAAATAAAGGTGACTGGAGGGATGGTTGTGCTTTGGAAAAAATTCTGAGTCAGCTTAGCCTGGGTTAGGGGGTATTGCTTAAGGAGGGACCGTGACAGAGATTACAGGGAGAGGCAGCCTTTCTTATCGCAAATGGACTCCCAGGGAACTTTGGATGACTAATAATTAATTAACGGAAGTTGGTTTTGCTATGATGACTCCAAACAGTTTGCTCAGGACAGATCAATCAGACAGGTCTATTTGCAAGGTGCCTGCTAATCAGCTCACCCCAAATAAGGAAAATAATAGTTACCTTACTGCTAGAGAATATCTTTCTTTCTTTCTTTCTTTTTTTAAAGATTTTATTTTTAAGTAGTCTCTACACCCAATGTGAGACTGGAACTCACACCCTGAAGGTCAAGAGTCTCTCACTCCACCAACTCAGCCAGCCAGTTGCCCCTAGAGAACTTGTTTCTTTCTCTTCTAACTTTTTAGAAACCTTCTTTTTGCTTCCATTCACTGATAATAGAATGCCCACTCCCCATATAGGAGAAGATGTGTGTATGTGATTAAATTGATCTAAGCTTTCTTCATGGTCCACCTAGGAAATAAAATATTCTTACCCTCTGTACAGAATGCTAGGAAGGAGAAGCCAGTCTGGATTAATGTGAAGTTTAAAAATAAATAAATAAACAGAGGAATTTGGGAAAACAGAATCTGAAGATTTGAATTCCTAAATCAGTTAACTTCCACCCAGTTGCTACTTCTGACTTTGTTTACTTCCAATGTAAATTTTTAAAAATATTTACATTTGACTTAAGAGCTATTAAATTTCGAATAGCACTATTTATAGGGTGAATATAGATATTCTAATATAATGTATCTCTTGACTTTCTAAATCCAAAGGCAAACAATCTCATCAAATACCACTGAGAAGAGAGCCCTGGTATATTTGCATCTGACATTGACGGTCACCAGCTCTGGTGCCAATGAACTATGATCAGTGACCCCTTTTAAAGATGCCACCCAGAGGAAGAAAATGCTACTCAGAGTGAATCTTCGTGGATATAAACCAGATAAAATTATCTCAAGCCCAGATGGCAATGTTCTTTAACTGAATAGTTTTTATGAATTTTGTGCATATGTAACTCATTAAAACCTTTTATAACAGCAGCTGATGTGTCTCATGGAGTTTCTGACGGTAGATAAGGAGAAACTTCTACAGAAATACATAGAAATACAAACAGTATAAGTCACACTAGGAAAATATAATTTTTTTGCTTTAAGGAATTCCTGGCATTTTTTTATTCAATTAGATAAAATTTCTGGATTGCCAATCAATCCTTAATTATAAATACAACCAGAATATGTAAGATTGCTTTAGAAGTACCTGAGAACCTATGATAAATAGCCATTCTATTTCAGACAAGAGGACCCCAGCTGGTACTATAAAGATTGGCTCCTCTATACTTTTAACATTGCAAAGCAGCAGCATCTCCTGTCTTTACCCCGGAGGAACCTTATGAGGCTAGAAGCAAATATGAATACTAGAGATTAACCAAAAACTAAGAGAATATCCTGGAAGGACTGAGCTATTTTGGGTTGGACTCCAAAAGAAAGATATCCAACTGGCCAATGTACGTCCCCAGAATGGGAGTTGTTGGACCGTATGAACCAAGAATTTAAAACAAGTGTGACAAATAATGAAGATCTGCCATATAAACAAGAAAGTAAAAGATGTCAAGCACATAAGAATGCATAGGGCCAATTTATTGGAGATCTTAACAGTAACATACCTAGCATATTTTACATTGGCATTTCCAACTGTTTTATTATGGGGAAGAATATTCATGTCATCTGACCCTCTAAGAGAAGCCAACGCCTCATATAAACACTAGGAGTTTTCATCCAGTAGGAACTAATAAGAATTATTACTTTCCTAAAATAATGACTTATCCTCAGGGGCTTTTTTTCCTGCTTTCCTAAAAACAAGACTTCAGCTAATAAATAACTTACAGCTATTAGCTGTAAGACCTGGGAGATTCTCTCTTCTGTAAAAACTAGGTGGAATTTCCTAGAGCTTTCAAAATTGTGGAAATCCCAAGTCCTTCCCAAGATTTCTGATCACTCCCATGGACGATTGTCTTCTCCTGGCCCTCTCTAACCCTGACACCCCAACTGGCCATGAAGCAGAGACTTTTTTTTACTCCTACAATAAGATCATGCACATCAGGGGATCCCTGGGTGGCTCAGCAGTTTAGTGCTTGCCTTTGGCCCAGGGTGTGATCCTGGAGACCCAGGATCGAGTCCCATGTTAGGCTCCCTGCATGGAGCCTGCTTCTCCCTCTGCCTGTGTCTTTGCCTCTCTCTCTCTCTATGTCTATCATGAATAAATTTTTAAAAAAATCTTTAAGAAAATCATGCACATCAATAATTACAAAGTTTCGTAGAATCCACTGAAGATTTGAGAAAGTGCTGCAGAGGATTCATACAGTACAGAATGCAGATCTTCACCATTTCCCTCCCACCTTTAATCATGACAGCCCCTTCCAAGACTTTCCAGGGTCTCAGATTCTTCTGCCTTCATTATATAGAACCATGCCCTGGGGGTTTCCTTCTATTTCTAGCAGTTACATTAAAATAATCCCATCACGGGGTGCCTGAGTGGCTCGGTCAGCTCAGGTTGTGATCTCAGGGTCCTGGGATAGAGCTCCTGTGCTCCTGGTCTCCCTGCTCAGTGGGGAGTCTGCTTCTCCCTCTCCCTCTGCCTCTCCTCTGCTCATGCTCTCTCACTCTCTCTTTCTCATAAATAAATAAATAAATAAATAAATAAATAAATAAAATATTTTTTAGAATATTCCCATCGACAGTATTCTCCTCCCTAAGAAATGGGGTGCAAGCTATTAGGACACTAAAATCTTAGTTTTTCTACATTCAAAATTATGGCTAACCAACCTTTCTTTCTTGAATGGAACTCATCTTTATTCAAAGATCGTCTTTTCTAAGTTTTAATTTACAGTGTTTTTTATTTTTATTGTGATTCAACGTGTATAACATAAAACTTAGCACTTTCAAGTCTATGGTGCAGGGGCATTAATTACATTCACATTCTGGTGACACCATCACCACCATCCCTGTCTAGAACCCTCTCTTCTTCCCCATCCGGAACTCTATATCCATCAAACACTACTTCTTCCCCCTCCCCCATCCAAGCCCAGGAACCACCCTTCTGCCTGCCCATACTATTTTCCGCAGTGGCTGTACTATTTTATGGTCCTCTCAGCAGTGCAAATAGAGTCCCATATCTTCACCGCCTCATCAACACTTCTTTTGTTCTCCCCTTCAATGTTTTACCCATGCTACGTGGCATGATACTCTTGAATGTTTGAAGTGAATGGGAAGGCAGAGTGAGGTCCTCTTTTATTTTTACTGTGGTTGCTATTTTAAAAGTGCTACTTTTCAAAACTCAAATCTCAAGTCAACATTGGTCTCCAAAATGTTGGCAAGTAGTTACCATCTGTAAAATCTACTCGTTGAGAAACCGCTGTACTTGAAGACTAGACAGTCTTCCTCACATGGACTGGATATTAGAAAACAAAATTCTAACCTCAGTATCACTAGAGGTGGTAAGGACCAGGTGAATCGGATGATGACATGGAGGCAAGTCTTTATGAAGTGAGCACAGGGCGTGCACTAACCCCTGACAACCTCACGGCTCGCCTGGAGGGTGGTTCCACAAGGGGTAAAGAGCACCAACTGAATTTCAACAAGAGGCCTGTTTAAAACTCACAGCTGGTGGGTGAGAGGGGGCCAGAAAGGACTCTTGCACTTTGTTCTGGTTAGAGCAGGGACCTCAGGCATGGGAGGCCACCTGTTCTTTCCGAGCTGAGTGGCTGTGGTGGTGAGGTATTGTGGAATCACAGACTGGCACAGAAGTACAGAGAGGACTGGTTGGTGCTGGTTGACTTCAAAGTCAAGGGGGAATTTCTCTATATGTTTTTGAGATATGTACACTTCAAGCACATCTTTTTTGGCCAGAAGTTCAGAACTGACTAATGAATCAGGCTCAGAGTTCAGGGTATGGTCTCATTGACACCAGTACTTTGCAAAAATGGTTCATTTTCTAAGAATGTTCAAAGAGCAGCTTCTTTTTCATTTTTATGTTAAGGATCTTGGTATCTGAGCATCGGTGGGTCCATCAGAGAGGCAAATGTAAGCTAAGATAGATACAGGGAAACAACAGTTGTCTTAATGAAGGAATGGCTAGGATCTGGAATTGAGAAGCCCATATCAGGAGTTTCCTTCTGTTTCCTGGACTCATCCACTCCCAAGAGACAAAAGGCCACTAAACTGAGAAACCTGGTAGCCATGGCAGATCAGGGAGTGAGGGAGATCCCCCAGGGGAATACTCTGGTGTTCTTAGGGAAGAGCCGGTACTCTGAGACTCTTCATCAGCCAATAGCTAGGTTTTCCTAGGATGCCAATCTTCCTACAGGTTTTTAAAGCCCAGAATCCCCTCTTATTTGGCTCAAAATCTGTCATTTTTCCTTTCTTTATTTTCTCTACAATAGGGTATTGCTTGGTGGAACTGAGTCCAGGGAATAGGCTAAGACTCTCACCTCTCTGATCTTTCTTTGAGAGTAATACTCCTCTGCATACGCTTCTGCTGGGTATCCAGTATGCTCAAACTCCCTCTCTGTCTACATTTCTTTTCAGTTTTTAGGGACTTCCCACCTCCTATAGAAAACCATATTAGTGCTAAAAAGACTCCAAATGGAGTCATATATCCCCAGACAGCAAACCAAGACTTAACTAAAGTTAAGTGCCCATTTACAGTCTGAAATGTCCTGGTCCCCATGAGGGAAGTCATCTGCATGGTAAAAACCCTGCCATCCCTTGCCTCCCTCCCCTACTCCCGAACTCCCCCACTCCCGGCCCCCCCCCCACAAAGAAGATGTCGGATCTTCTGCCCATGTTTTAACTGGATTATTTGTGGCTCAGTGTGAGTTGTATAAGTTCTTTATATATTTTGGATACTAACCCTTCATTAGGTATGTCATTTGCAAATATCTTCTTTCATTCAGTAGATAGCCTTTTAGTTTTGTTGGTTGTTTATTTCATGGTGCAAAACACCAACACTAATTCAAAGGGATGCATGCACCCCTGTGATTATTTGCATGTTCTCTCCATGGTGTTTCTGTCTTACCCACCCCAGCACACTCTAGAGGACCTGGCCACTTTCTGGCATGAAGGAGAGTTCTCAGAATCAGGCTGAGCTTTGATTCTTAAATGACCTTGCAACTGATTCTTCCTCTGACACCCATAGGGTCCCTGTGGTGCACCAACCATACTTTCCATCTCTTGAGGTAGAATATTGTCTGTCCAAAGAATAGGTGAGTCAGTTAGTCAATGAATGAATAAGAAGATGTATAACCAATATGATATACTCAACTAGCCTCAAACATTAATACTAATTGATCTTTCTAATTGAACAATTGAAGTCTACCTGCCTTATTAATAGGAAATAGTGTCTTCCTCATAAAGCTTTCCCTACATCATCCCTTCAGCTGATTGTTGAAGAACCCTTTGGCCTTGGCTCCCCAAAAGTCAGTCCTTTACAGGTTCCTTGGTAGCCTCATCTGGTCATTCATTTGGCCATACGTGTCCCATTCATGGGGGCCACAACTATATTCTGTGGTGCCCAACAATATTTCCTCAATACCATAGCCCCAGATACCTCTTCCTGTGCAACATTTCCTATTCTGAAAATTAAAGTTAACTTCTGGGTCACCTGGGAGGCGCAGTCAGTTGAGCATCAGACTCTTGATCTCAGCTCAGGTCTTTTTTGTTTTTTTTTTTAAGATTTTATTTATTTATGTGAGAGAGAGAGGGAGAGAGAGAGAGAATCTCAGGCAAGCCAACTCCCCGCTGAGCAGGAAGCCTGACGTGGGACTTGATCTCAGGATGGTGAGTTCAAGTCCTGCATTGAGCTCTACACTGGGAGTGGAGTCTGTTTCAAAAAAAAGAAACGTTAACTTCTGACCTAAGTTTCTGGGAAGGTGCTGTGGCCCCGCCCCGTTGGGCAGGAAGGGCTGCTGCAAGGCTGGGAGCAGAGAAGCCTCAAGCTTGTGCAAGGGGAAGAAGCTCCTCTGCAAGGCTGTGACTGAGCTGTTGGCACAGGGGTGTACTGCTGAGTCCCCCAGCGGTGCAGCTTGGGGCCTCAGAGTATGGTCTGTCAGGCAACTGAGCTGAGAATGGACTCTCCAAAAAGTCAGCCTTCTCTGAGGGAAGGTTGTTATCGATGGAAATCACTAATTCCACTGCCCTTTCTGGGGTGTGTCAGTAGTACCAGAAGTACAAGTGACCAGAAATGGAGTCAGGCCTCAGAGCCATGCTCTGCCCCCATCTCTGTGATATGGTAGCTATATTGTTGGGCTATACTGTTGGGCTGACTGCAGGTTCCATGCGTCCTGTGGGAGGAGATGGAGGCCAGAAAGAGAATAAGGTGGAAGTTCAGAACTTGTTTTAGACAAACAGGGTAGGACAGGAAGGTCCCACTCTCTCAGGACTCATCTGCTCCCAGGAGACCAAAGACCTCCCAGGAAAAGAGTCTGCTGTCCGGGGCAGGGACAGGGGCATGGGGAGGGGAGGGCTCTCCCAATGGGGCATCTGGTCACAGTCCTGGGAGGTACCTGCAGATTCAAGAGCACCCCCACAGGCCTGAGTGGGAAGCCTTAGAACCACCATACACACGTGATGCCCAGGGCTCAACCCATTGCCTGCATTGGAGTGGGCAGGCCCGCAGGCCCCAAGGCAAATACTGCAGCTGTAGAAGCACCCTTGGAGAAGAAGAGCTTCAGGCCAGCGAGGCCAAGGATGATGATCTGAGCAGACTGGCAGGATCCGATCTCTTTCACAGCCACATGGAGCTACAGCCCAGAGGCACTGACTCTCTGACTTACAGTTTTGAGCCTGAAGATTTAACACTCGGACCCAGAGAAGAGTGATATGAATCTGAGGAGGAAACTATTGTCCTCAGTGGACAGAACTGATGGAGCCACAGGGTGAGGGAAGGAGGTGTTCTGGAAAAAGACTGAGCCTGTTCGGAGCTGGGACAAGGGCTGAAATCCAGGGTCTCACTGGGGTGGAAGGAAAAATCAGAGGAAAGTCCCTGTGGGCAAGGGTCATGGCAGCACTGCTGTGGCCAGAGTGTAAAGTGGCCCCTGAAACATTCCCCAGGGCCATGTGCCTCCTGGAGGCTGCTTGGAGCAACTGGAGCCGGACCCTCTGGCTTGCATGCAGCTGGGCACAGACTGGAAGAAGGCTGAGCCAGGCCCCAGGCTGTGGGTGTCTGTGCTGGGCACTCAGCACTGCTGCAGCCACTGAGTGGGCAACATAATGTTCTGGGATCTCTGCCTGGGGATGAGAGCTAGTCAGGAGGTGTTGAGCTAGTCTTCGTTGTCCCCAGGGCCCCCTGGCTAGACCCAGGAGGTTTGTGCACAGGGAGAGGTTGGCTGTGTGGGGCTGTGTTTCTTTGCTAGCACAGAGATACAAGGCAGAGTCATTGGACTCCAGGGCATCCACGTGAAGGTAGAACCTGGAGCTGTCTGGGCACTCAGGTGAGAAGCGACCAGAAGAAGTCTCATTCTCAACAAGTACCTTGTAACTGTAGGCAAACATGAGCTTCGGTGGCTTCTGAGCGCTCTGCTGATACCAGTACACAGCATTATGTCCCAGATGTTGTTCACACTTGAGGGTCACTCTCCTCCCTGTCTCTGTTAACAGGTGTTTTGGGATCTGGGTAATTCCAGTGTCCATGGGAACTGTTGAAAGAAAGGTCAAAATCAGACAAAGTCCAGAAAGAACAGTGTTGCTGTGGCCACAAGGACTCTGCTTTAGTCCAGGGCAGCCCCTGGAACGTGAGACTCACCTGCTCCCAGTAGACAGAGAGCCACAGAGCACAGCAGCCTGCAGCCCATGGTGCAGTCAGAGAGGTTGTGGGCATCATCTACCTAGGGTGTCCTGTGGAAGGGGCTGGGCTCTGGTCTCCTGGGCTTTGGTTGGTGATTTGCCTGTGATGTCACTGTCCCTGTCATTTTCACCAGCTCCAGAGGATATTTCTTCTTCCCCTTTCACACCTTTTGTAGATTCTGATAGAAGGTGAATTCAAAGTGACTGTGTTGAGCTGTCCGTCTACCAGTTGCTCTCACGCTATTAGTTTCTCTCCTCCTTATCCAGACTCTCTCTCCATCCCTGTTCCTTCTAAGGCCCTGCTCAAAGGGCACTGTTCAAGGGAGAGACCATATCTGTGTCAAGGGAACTCCTTCCTTCCATTTCAGCTGTGTAGACATCACCTAAAAAGTCGTTTTCTTCAGGATCTAAGCCCCATTGAGCCCTTTTGTCCATATCTGTGGAAAGGGGACTTCGAAGAGAGTGCTTCCATCTGGAGCCAGTGCCCTCCATTAAAATAGGCAGGACTGTGCTGCCCGTGAAGAGCCAGGCACTGGGAAGGGTGGTTGAGGGGACAAGAGATCAGCCAACCTCCACCCCAGTACTGAGGGTAAAATGCATGACTGGGCTTAGAGCAAACAGGATGCTCAAGGAGAGCAACACAAGTCATCCGTGTAAAACAAAGGAAAATCAATTTATTTAATTTAATTTAATTTTTTAATAAATTTATTTTTTATTGGTGTTCAATTTGTCAACATATAGAATAACACCGAGTGCTCATCCCGTCAAGTGCCCACCTCAGTGCCCGTCACCCAGTCACCCTCACCCCCCCCCCCGCCCACCTTTCCTCCCACCACCCCTAGTTCCTAGTGAAAGGGAGTAAAGGGGAAAGGAGAAAAAATAAGTGGGAAATATCAGAAAAGGAGACAGAACATGAAAGACTCCTAACTCTGGGAAACGAACTAGGAAAATCAATTTAAAAATGATTTACATTTACTATCTTTGAGGAATCTGCAATCAATGCTCCCACTGGACCTAAGGATGGAGCTCCAATGCCCTGCTTCCCTCAACAATCCTTCTACTATTCACTCTTCCCACCACTCACCACAGCCTTAGAGTTTCAAAAGAGCCCCAGCGCCTCCTTTTGGGCAAAGCAGCGTTATCCCAGTTTGCAGACTTCTTACCAGCCCAATGGTATCAGTTTAGAGGATGCCTATTCCTCATTCAACAGAAGAGAGGACAGGGGATGAGGGTCAGTGGCTTTGTGAGGGGTACAAGATGTATGCAGGTGTGAAGAGGAAGGAAGCATCTGAAACAAAAAAAAGAGGCAGCAACATGGCCTTTCATCCATTTACCTAGGACATTAGGTTTCTACTCATTTTTCTAATGTAATAAAGTTTAAGTATTTTCAGGGTGGCCACTAAAACAAAAAAAGTAAAGGTATAGAAATTAGAATTTAAGCAAAGGAATTGATATTCTTCTCCTGAACGAGTTAGGTATCTAATGGACCTCCAATTCACTAAATCTGGAGATAATCCCATTCATAGACAAGAATCCAATATTAACTGTGGTGGAAAGGCTAGGATTGTTACTAATATGCTAGACATCCATTGTAGCAAAGAGTCACTGATCAGCTGTTCTACAAGGAAAGAGCAGAATATGAATAAATAAAAAAATTTTTGCATGGTTTGGCTTCCAAAATTAGAGTTCTAAGGATTGCAAATAACAATTTAATATAAAAAAATAAAAATAAATTAAAAAAAAATTAATATAAACCGATATCTGGAACACTAAGGGGAAGTGAAAGGCTCAGTTGCCCTAAGAACGATAACTAACATAAGCCTTTCCCAAAGCAAGGGGTAGAGGTGAAAGGCTGAAAGGTGAGTTTAAGTGACCTGAATTAGGGATGTGCCCATGGAAGGAAAATGATGTAAGGACAACCCGAATCAGGGGAGAACACTGAAGAGGTACAGTGGGACACAGGTAAGGAAATTGATATAAACAATGTCTGTCTATAATAATAATAATGGCAAATGTGGCTTGAAGATCCCAAGAAAGCTTGGGTTTGGGGCACAGAGTCCTGAAAAGGAAACCTTAGAGTGAGTGTAAGGAAATCCTCTCTTCTTGGCCACATCCTGATGGACATGCACAGCGTGGGAGTCCAGAAGCTGAGAGAAGGCAGGTTCTACTAGGCTGGAGAGCAGAGCAGAGACTTCAGAAGACGTGGAGCTGGAAGCCACTGGCATTCAGACCCAGCTAGGATGAGAAACAGTGGTGAACGTGCTGTGGTTCCCCACTGAGACCCTAAAAGGCCATGCATTAGTAATAATGACACATGCCAGGGCTCCCTAAAGAATCTTTTAGGTGTCTCCTCATTGACTATTCCATCCCCACACTCTCACTCTTCTGATCCATACTGTACCGTGCTGCTGTACCAGATTCCAATGTGCTCATGCTACCTGGCTTCAGGTAGGACCCATGACTAGCTACTGCCTTGAGATTCATGTCCAAAGTCCTTTGAAGGTCTATAATATCCTCCATCACCTGGGTACTGCATGATCTGCAGGAATCTTCAAGATGCCACTGGATCTGAATTGAGAAAAATGGCCCTGGTCATCCTTCTGGAAAGGAGGGAGTCTGCAGAGCACAAGCCTACCCCTCCTGGGGCTTATCCTCAACATTTTCTTTCCAGTTCACCTGTTGCCAGAACTTTCATGCTTCTCCAAAGAGATTTCTATCCAGCAAACTCGGTGATGATCTGAATATTCTGACAATCTTAGATATTTTTATCTAGATATTTTTTCCTCTTTAGGCTGATAAGTAGAATTATGTAAGGCTTCTTAGAGCATAACTGTAGATCTGCCCCATCAAGGATGTTGGCAGCCTGTACTAGAGATAAGAAACTCCAGTCAGGGAGCTCACTGGGAGTGAAAGGGGCCTCAGGGTCAGGTGAACATGTAGTCCTGGTGTACAGTTGCCTGGCTGAGCCAGGGGGGTTTGTGCACAGGGGTGTAGTGACTTTGCAGGGCTGTGTCTTGGCTGCTGGCACAGAAATACACAGCAGAGTCACCTGTCTCCAGAGAGTTGACATGAAGGTTTAAATGAGTTTTTTTAGATGTCTCAGGTGAGAAACGACCTGGAACTGATTCATTTAGAATGAGTTCCTTATTGTTGTAGATAAACATAACGTTCAGCAGTTGCTTGAGGTCTTGCTTATACCAGTACATAGCATTATGGCCCAGATTTTGTTCACATTTTAGTAACTTCTTAGATCCCACGTGCGCGATGAGGTATCTTGGAGTCTGGGAAACTGTTGTATCCAGGGGTGCTGAGAAGGAAAGGAGAAGAATTCAGACCAGTCCCAGATGGCAGGCTCTTGCTGGCCACATGATGAACAGGCCTAGAGACTTAATTTTGCAGCACGCCAGCTGGACCAAGGACTCACCTGCTCCCAGGAGGCAGAGGACCATACAGCAGAGGAGCCCGGAGCCCATGGTGGAGACAGGCACTGTCTGGTCCTCAGTGGTAAGAAGGAGGCAGCAGTTCTCCACTGCCCTGACAGGTGCGCTGCCTGTGATGTCACAGCCCAGAATGACTTCCCCATGCTGGGCCTCTCCTCTTCCTTCATTTCCTGCCCTTGTGCCTTTCAAGACATGCTAATTTCTCCTCTTTTCAAAGGAATTTGGAATTTCTGGGGATAGTTTGAATGGGGCAGCCTGTTGACTGAAGGATTTTTTTTTTTCCTCCCTGGCTTTTGGCTCTCCCAGATCTGGCCACCTCCTCCCCATTTAGGCTTGGCTCTTAAGAGTTGGGCAAGTTTCTCTTATCTGGATCCACTTCTTCTCCACAGCAATGCAGGGTGATCCCATTCAAATCTCCACTCCTTTGAATATCTCTGTATCCTCAGCAGCCCCCTGGTTACTTCAGTTGTGGACAAGAAAACCACCGTGGGGTCTCACACAGGCATCAGCTGTAGACCATTAAAATGCATGAAGAAATATTAGGAGCAAATTCTGCTGATGATTCTCCTTGAGGAAGAACATACTGCAACCCCATTCCCTGTGAAGGTGTTATCTATCTGAGGGGCAGAGCCATGTAGAGCAGGAGGCAGCTAGGCAATGAGAAGCCCCTTTGGGACAGGACTAAACAGCTGGAGAGGTGAATGACAACATGGAAGTGGAGTAAAACCTGGACTTAATGACTTTACTGTCCTTGGCCTGTCTATAGGTCACTTTCTTTTGTGGTCCCAATGTTGCAACTTAACGCTTAGCCTAAGGTTTCCCAACCTCAGAGATATTGCCATATTACAGTACTGGATGTCAGTGTTGTGGGCACTGCCTAGCAACAGCACTGGTGTCTATCCACTACGTGCCAGTAGCACACCCTACCCCAGCTGGAGTAACAAGAAGTCTCCAACATCACTAAATTGCTCCTGTTGACAACGACTGCCCCCTTTATTCATTCCAGCCACCCCCAGCCCCACTCCGTCACCTCTTTCAGGGGTTCTGGAAGAGCAACAGCTCCTCCTAATGGTCACCAAGGCACACTTCTCAGATCTCAGTTCCCTCCTGGGCAGAGTCCAGCGCTTATTAAACCCAAGTAGGGAGGAGCTAGGCATGAGAGCAAGACACTATGACTGCCACCGAGGCAGCAGGCACACACACATACACTCACATCCACATCCACCACACACATGGCTTGGCAACACTAACTGTCAACTACTGGTCAACTTCGTCAAACACAAATCTTTGCCTTTCCTTTTCATATTTTTTTCTTAATTGAACACAGAACAGGTGCTTGGGACACAGTAGCGAACCAACCACTCTAACACACTTTCTTTATTTGCTGTCATTGAATAGCTATTTAGTGCAAAGCACAGGTAAGACAGTATTCTCATGTTCGTGAGGCTTGCATTCTGATAGGAACAAAAAGAAATTCACAGACTACTCTAGACATATTAAATATAAACTTTATAGAAATGAGGCTATAATCAGTAGTAACGCAGTTAAAAACTACTCTTTATATGACTTCTCACTTGTTCATCTCTAAAACAATGGGCTGAAACAAATAATCTCCAAGTCTTTTTTCAGCTTTAGATTGTAAGATGCTATCCAGGGGGACCCCTAGATGATTGCCGGATTAGTGGGACTTATGCATGCAGTTCCCAGGTACCTACCTCAATGTCCCACTCAGCTTACATGGGAAGCTTTACAAAGAAAGAAGGTGAGGAGGAAAGTAAGAGATTATACTCTAGTGACAAAGGATATTTCTGAGAAACAACTTTTCCCTGAGAGTTACTGCCAATTTGTTAGCAAGAGAAGACTGAGGTGTAAGAAGCTTGGAGGATCTCACAGGGACTGACTGGTCTGGGTAATAGCATTTGGGTTCAGGGACTGCCACCTCGGAGAGAGTTCCAGTAAGACCTAAGCACTGAGGCTCAAGTAGGAGCGGGGATTGACTGAAAATGCCACAAAAGGACTTTTTTGGGGGAGGGTATGGAAATGTTTCAGAACTGGACTGTGGTGGTAGTTGAGTAGTGTAAAAGTATATTTAAACTCACTGAGTTGTACATTTGAAACGGGTAAGTATTATGTCATGCAAATCACACTTTAGTAAAGTAAAAATACTCTGCAAGTTTCATTTGGTACCTAAATGATCACATACTAGGAGGAAAGTTGAACAGACATCAACAAACCTGAAGTTTAGTTTAAATTCAACTCACTTACCAACCAGATTCAGAACACTTGCCCCTACCAAGATATCATAGTGTAAGCAAAAAGGAATCGTCTCTATAAAAGAATACATGATCCATAATCTTCATCTCCTCTCTAAAATTTTTCATATAAAATATCCAGCATTCAAACACATATCATCTGTTGTTGAGGAGACAGGATGACATGGCCAAAACCAAAAGAGAACCATAAGAAACAGACCTAAAATGATTCAGATGGAGTTTTCAGACACTGACATGGAAATAACTGTTATTAATATGTTCTACAAAGTGGCCAACAAAATGGAGAATTTTAGTAAACAACTGAAAACCATAGTAAATACTTAAGTGGAGATTGTAGAACCAAAACACACAAAACACCTACTATTAAGGTAAATCTGTATGGTTTTAAAAGCAGAACCTATAGAGTTGAAATGAGTAGGTAAGTGGAAGGTAAGTCAGATGGAAATATCTAGGCCAAATCATGTACAGAAAGAAAAAGTGTGGAACATGTGAAAAATTAGAATGTTAATTGGGACATTTTTATAGATAAGTGGTTGCTCCTCAATCTACAATTTTCAAGGGAATTTGAGACAACTACAAAAGCTTCATCCATCAGGTCTCATCCTCCTGATTCAGAATTGTCTCATAGAACAATAACTTCCTGATGTTTCTGGCTGTGCATGTCTAAGTTTCAAACGGCCTATTTGAGGGTCTCAATCATGGCCACAGAGTATACAGGAAGGAAGCTAAACACATGGACCATATTTAAGAGGAGGTTCTATCTTTATTGAATGGGTCATTGTCTGCTTGGAGGAGGTGCACGAATTAGTTGTGGCTGGAATCAGTGTAGGGCCAAGATGATAGGAGCGATACAAAAGAGGCACTGGATACAGTCCACTCCTTGCTTCGCTTCAAGTCCAAATACTAAGGTCTTCAGGTGGTGGCCAGCTGCAATCCCTCCAAGCACAGGTTTAGGGCTGTGGGGGTGCTATACTCAAAGCGATAACTGATATTTATTATCTCCTTCATCACCAATTATATAATTTCTCCAACTTTGCTTAGCACTTTAGTGTTCTAAGTCATTTGCTTGTTGAGATGATCTAGACATTCATCTCTGTGGGTTTCAGTCCCCTTAGGTGCCTCTTTTGTCAGACCAGGATGGTTGCAACTGCAAAATTGTCATTATCACCAGGAATTTAGGCACCAAATGATGCTTGAATTAGTTCCCTGAATTCCAGGTAGAACTTTCTCCACTTCCACCGTGTAGCAGAAACTCTATTGCCTCATGATAATAAGATCAATACCTCCAGCCTTACAACTGGATCGGAGCAGAAGGAGCCCCAATGACCAGGTATTCTCATACTTCAGGTTCACTGGGATCTTTACCATGTCCCATGGTGGAAGCATCCACCATGCGCCTCCCTCTACTGAGGAACCACAACCTCTTATCTAGGGACTTTTACTACAGGAAAATGATGTTTGAAATTAAAACTGGGTCACTGGGAGCTGTGAGGAGGATACCCATCCTAATCCCACCAATGGCTTCTGGACTCATGGATTGTGACCATAGTCCCATATTTTAGCTGTTTGTTCAGTCATGGCACATCCTAGAGCATATGACCCAGCTCCACAGGTGTTAGTTCTGAGCAGCCCCTTAGCCAAAATTATAGTACATTCTTTTTTCTTTCATAAAGACAGATGCATCTGAGAGATCCATATGTGTAAAGAAATTGGACCTCATGGATATAAACCCATGATTTCATTTCCTTAGCACTAAAATGGGATCCTTTAGTCTGAAAATTTCTATGAGACCTCAAATCAGTGAGTCATTCTCTATCCCTTGATGGTGGTGCTGCCGTGGATGTAATGGAGTAAATGAATATTTCCTGTGTCTGTGTGATAAGCTCTGCTCACGACTTTTCCCCTCCGATCAATGCTTGATCTCATTCTGACTTATTATAAGGAAATCCATTCTTTTGTTTCGAAGACTTCCCTCTACCTTTCTTGTTCCAACTCATCAAAAACACCGGGGTTTTATTCAAATCGAGACCGTGAATCTGATGGCCCCATGTCAAGTTTGGGGGACTGATTCATTCCTGCTCCCTTCTAGATGCTGTTTGGATTTTGCTGCTAAATTCTGATCCTGCAATCCCAGCCTTATTCTGATGATTCTCTTACTGGTCTAGACCTCTGTTAGCCTGAAGTGGGGTCCCAATAATGGACTTCATCTTTGCTGTTCCCTTAACATTCTCACGTCAAGTAATGCATAAGGGACTTACTGGGAAGACATCACTGACAATTCAGGCCCTTGTGTTGACTTGCATATCCTCCTTAAGATTTATCTTGGAAGTACTCTACACCTTCATGCAAATATCAAAGTCATTCCTTGGTAATCACTTCTCCATTCTATGAATTAAAATGATTTATTTCTAAGCTACCCAAACAACGCAAAACAAAATCCAAGATACAGAAGGAGGTAAAGAGAGAACCTAGGTCATTTGATGGAGGCTTCCTGGGAAGCAACTCTCCCAACTTTGGAGCCCACAATAACCCTATAGTATATATAAAGATACTGCAAAACACGTGCCCTGGCCAGTCATGCCAGAGATATCCTCTTTTGGTAATTTAAATTCAGACATGTGTATTTAGAGACGGCTGAAAAATCAAGTCCAGTCAGAAAGGGATCTGGGAGCTAAAAAGAGGCAGAAGTATGAGGGTTTGTGTGCAGGCTGCAGGTGTCTTGGCAAGGCTGTGGCTACACTGCTGGCCCAGAGGTACGTGGCTGAGTCTCCCAGCTCTGTGGCTGGATCTCCACAGTGGGCAGTGATGCATCAGGATTTCCAGCTGAGAATCGATTCTTGAATATTTAGGACTTCTCCAAGAGAGGATCCTTGTAGAATAAAATTAGAAACTCCACTTTCTGCCCCAGCATCTGCCTCTACCAATGGAGGTATAAGTGACCAGAGATGGGGTCACACGTCAGGATTACTCTCATTCACCTCTCTGTGACCAGGTGGCTGGGAGTCTGTTTGACTTCAGGTCCTGTGTGTCCTGTGGGAGGAAAAAGAAGCCAGAGATTGAATAAGGAAATGGTTTAGAAGAGGCTCAGGTAAGTCCAAGATGAGAAATTCCCAAGGATTCACCTGCTTGCAAGAGACTAAAAATTTCCCAACACAAAAGCCAGATATCCATGGCAGAGTCAGGGCAGGAATGAGTCTTCTCCTAGCTCAGGCCTCTGCACCCCATGGATTCCTGCTACACCCCCTGGGGTGCCCCCTGCAGGAGAGAGGAGGGAGCCTCTGTGTCAGTGCAGGCATCTGACTCCCCAGGACACAGGGGTCAGCTCACCCCATGCTGTCTGCTAGCCTGTGCAGGATGGAGGACCATGGCAAGGGGCAATGCCAGGAATCATGGGGTTCGGCAAGGACAGCCCCGAGGATGCAGTCCTGCTCTGAAATGTCAGGGGGCCTTCCAGTCTTATTGCCCGTTGTGAGCAACAATCCTGGGGCAGAGGACTCTGTGGCTGATAAGGCAGGATGTGAAGACCTGAAGAAATAGGATGAGAGTGACAGAAGGAAAGAGAATTAGGCCTGAAAGCGTCACAGCTGAGAGGAAGAGAGGCTCTTGGGGAGCTCAGTCCCGGGACATGTAGCAGACAATGACCTGGAAAGAATGATCCAAATCTGGGGAGGAAACTATTGTCCTCAGAGGTAGGAACTGACTGAGCTGGGTGGTGAGCGGAGGAGGTGTTCTGGAAAAGGGCTCAGCCTGTTTGGAGCTGGGACAGGGGCTGAGATCCAGGGTCTCACTGGGGTGGAAGGAATAGTCAGAGGAAGGTGCCTGTGGGCAGGGGTCATGGCAGCACTGCTGTGGCCAGAGTGTAAAGTGGCCCCTGAAACATTCCCCAGGGCCATGTGCCTCCTGGAGGCTGCTTGGAGCAACTGGAGCCGGACCCTCTGGCTTGCATGCAGCTGGGCACAGACTGGAAGAAGGCTGAGCCAGGCCCCAGGCTGTGCGTGTCTGCGCTGGGCACTCAGCACTGCAGCGACCCCTGAGTGCACAAGCTGCATGAGGTTCTGGGATCTCTGTCTGGGGCCCTACAGGAGATGTTGAGCTAGTTTTGATTGCCCCAGGGTCCCCCTGCTAGACCCAGGATGTTTGTGCACAGGGAGAGGTTGGCTGTGTGGGGCTGTGTCTCTGCTGCTAGCACAGAGATACAAGGCAGAGTCATCGGGCTCCAGGGCGTCCACGTGAAGGTAGAGCCTGGAGCTGTCTGGGCACTCAGGTGAGAAGCGACCCGAGGCAGTCTCATTCACAAGGAGCTCCTTATAACTGTAGGCAAACATGAGCTTCGGTGGCTTCTGAGCGCTCTGCTGATACCAGTACACAGCATCATGGCCCAGATGTTGTTCACACTTGAGGGTCACTCTCCTCCCAGGCCCTGTTACCAGGTGTTTGGGGGTCTGGGTAATCCCAGTGTCCATGGGGACTGTTGAAAGAAAGGGACAAAATCAGACAAAACCCAGAAAGAAGAGTGTTGCTGCGGCCACGGGGACACTGCTTGAGGTCCCAGGGCAACACCTGGCAACTGAGACTCACCTGCTCCCAGTAGACAGAGAGCCACAGAGCACAGAAGCCTGCAGCCCATGGTGCAGTCAGAGATGTTGTGGGCATCATCTAGCTAGGGTGTCCTGGGGAAGGGGCTGGGCTCTGGTCTCCTGGGCTTTGGTTGGTGATTTGCCTGTGATGTCACTGTCCCTGTCATTTTCACCAGCCCCAGAGGATATTTCTTCTTCCCTCTTCCATACCTTTTGCAGATTCTAATCGAAGGTGAATTCAAAATGACTGTGTTGAGCTGTCCGTCTACCAGTTGCTCTCATGCTATTAGCTGCTGTCCTGATTACAGGACCCCGTCTCCATTCCCCATCATTCCAAGATCCACATCAAAGGACACTGTTCAAGGGAGAGACCTTTATTCTTTAATCAGCCTCCTTTCTTCCCTTTCAGTTGTGTAGTCATTATCTAAAAGGTTGTTTCCCTCAGGGTCTAAGCTCCATGGAGCTATTTTGCCCATATCTGTGGAGTGGGGAATTGGAAGGGAGTGCTTCCATTTGGGGCCCGTGCCCTCCATTCAAAAAACTTGAGTGTGCTGCCATCCCGGAGCCAGGCACTGGGAAGGGTGGCTGAGGGGACAAGGGATCAGCCAACCTCAACCCCAGTGCTGAGGGTAAAGTGCTTGGCTGGGCTTAGACCAAACAGGATTTTCAAGGGGAGCAATACAAGTCATCTGTGTGGGACCAAACGGAAACAATATGAAAATGATTTTTATTTAGTATATTTGATGAATCTGCAACCTATGCTCCCACTTGACCCAAGGATGGAGCCCCTGATGCCCAGCTTTCCTCCTCAGTTCTTCCACTATTAGCTCCCATTCCCTCCCATCACCCCCACCTCAGTTTTCAAAGGAGCCACATCGCCTCCTTGTGACCAAGGCACCATATTTCCCAGATTGCAGCCCTATGGTAGCAATTTAGAGGATGCCTGTTCTCATTCACCAGAGGAAAGGACAGGTGGGGATTGGTGGGGGTCAGTGGCTCCGTGAGGAGTACAAGATGTGCGCAGCTCCGAATAGGAAAGAAGCATCTAAATTAACAACAACAACAACAAAAAAGTCAGCAATATTACCATTCATGCATATACCTAGGACAATCGGTCTCTATTCATTTTTCGAATGTAATAAAGTTTATCAGGATTTCAATGTAGCCCCTGAAACAAAAAAAAGGGAGGGTGTACTGGTTGGAATTTAAACAAAGCAGTTGGTTTCTCCTCCTGACCACGTAAGGTATATAATGAACCCCAAAATCACTAAAGCTGGAGATATTCAATTCTTACACAGGTGCCTAAAAGGAATCCTAGTGGAAAAGCTAGGATTATGCCTATTATGCAGGACACCATGTAGCAAAGAGACACTTTCTGGCCCTTACACAAAGAAAGAGCAGAAACTTGAGTAAATAAAATTTTATTGTATTGTTTGGCTCCCGAAAAGCAAAATTCCAACAATTGCAATATATATATATATATATATATATATATATATATATATATATTATATTATATTATATTATATTATATTATATTATATAAACTGATATCTTGAACAAGAAGAGGAAGTGAAGGCTCAGTTGCACTGAGAATAATACTGAACATAAGCCTTTCCCAAGGCAAGGGGTAGAGGTGGAAGGCTGAAAGGTGAGTCTGAGTTATCTGAATTAGGGATGTGCCCGTGGAAGGAAAATGATGTAAGGTCAACCTGAATCACAGGAAGAAACAGCGAAGAGGTACAATGGGAAACAGGTAAGGAAATTGATATAAACAATGTATGTATATAATAATGATAAATGTTGCCTAAAGTGCCAAAGAAGGCTTGGATTTAGGCACAGGGTCCTGAAAAGGAACTCTAAAAATGATTGTAAGGAAATCCTCTTTCTTCTTGGCTACATCCTGATGTTCACGCACAGCCTGGGAGTCCAAAGCTGAGAGAGGACAGGTTCTACTAGGCTGAGGAGCTGAGCAGAGATTTCAGAAGATGCGCAGCTGGAAGCCACTGGCATTCAGACCCAGGGAGGTTGAGAGAATGTGCTGTGACTCCACACTGAGACCCTAAAACTGCCATGCACTAGTAATAATGACCACATGCCACGGCTCCCTAACGGGGAGGGAAACACTGAAATAGAATCTAGCAAATCCTACAATAAAACTGCGAGATTGAACTAAATGCTCTTCAAAGAAGAACAAAGACTCCAGGTGTCACTTGTATATTGTCCACAAGCCCCCCAGAAACCTTTTATCATCTATCCTGAAGAATATTTTAGACGCCTCCTCAACGATTATTCCATCCCCACACTCTCACTCTTCTGATCCATACTGTACCACCATTGTATCAAAAACCAACGTGCTCATGCTACCTGGCTTCGGGTAGGACCCATGACTAGCTACTGCCTTGAGATTCGTGTCCAGAGTCCTTTGAAGGTCTATTATATCCTCCATCACCTGGGTACTGCATGAGCGGCAGGAATCTTCAAGATGCCACAGGATCTGAATTGGAAAGAGTGGCCCTGGTCATCCTTCTGGAAAGGAGGGAGTCTGCAGAGCACAAGCCTACCCCTCCTGGGGCTTATCCCCAACACAGTCTTTCTAGTTCACCTGTTGCCAGAACTTTCATGCTTCTCCAAGAATATTTTATTCAGCAAACTCAGTGATGATCTGAATTTCCTTACATTCTTAGATAGTTTCATCATTACCTCGTTTCCTCCCTAGGATTTTGCTCATCAACTATTTTTAGTGAATTGCGTGTATTCGGTCACAATGTTTGTACCATTGGCACCCAAATGTACAGCAGAGAAATTCAAGGAATGGCTCCTTCCACCATGTAAGATCTTCAGCACATGGGACAAAGTCTTTTCTTGTTTCTGAAATCCTGAGTACTTCAGTGAATTTATTTGCTCCAGCTGATAATTGGAATTCTGGACACTTGTGTGACAATAATGGTAGAACTGTCCAATCAGGCATATGAGCAGCCTGTACTACAGACTGGAAATTCCAATACGGGATCCCCTGGGGGGTGAATGGAGCCTCAGGATCTGGTGAACATGTAGCCCCACAGCTTCCTGGCTGGGCTAGAGGGTTTGTGCACAGGGAGGTAGTGACTTTGCAGGGCTGTGTCTTGGCTGCTGGCACAGAAATACACAGCAGAGTCACCTGTCTCCAGGGAGTTGACATGAAGGTTTAAATGAGCTTTTTTAGATGTCTCAGGTGAGAAACGACCTGGAACTGATTCATTTAGATTGAGTTCCTGATTAAAGTAGATAAACATGATCTTCAGCAGTTGCTTGAGGTCTTGCTTATACCAGTACATAGCATTATGGCCCAGATTTTGCTCACATTTTAGTAACTTCTTAGATCCCACGTGGGCGATGAGGTATCTTGGAGTCTGGGAAACTGTTGTGTCTAGGGGTGCTGAGAAGGAAAGGAGAATTCAGACCAGTCCCAGATGGCAGGCTCTTGCCGGCCACATGATGAACAGGCTTAGGGACGCATCATAGCATCACGCCAGCTGGACCAAGGACTCACCTGCTCCCAGGAGGCAGAGGACCATACAGCAGAGGAACCCGGAGCCCATGGTGGAGACAGGCACAGTCTGGTCCTCAGTGGTAAGAAGGAGGTGGCAGTTCTCTACTGCCCTGACAGGTGCGCTGCCTGTGATGTCACAGCCCAGAATGACTTCCCCATGGTGGGCCTCTCCTCTTCCTTCATTTCCTGCCCTTAGCCTTTCAAGACATGCTAATTTCTCCTCTTTTTCAAAGGAATCTGGAATATCTAGGGATAGTTTGAATGGGACATCTCTTGCCTCAGGAATATATCTCTGCCTCCCTGGGTTTTGGCTGGCCCACATCTGGCCACCTCCTCCCTCCTCCTGGTTCTGGCTCCACTCAGATTTGGGCAAGTTTCTCTTTTCTGTATCTTCTCGTCTTTCTCCACAGTAATGCAGGGAGATCCCTCTCAAATCTTGGTTCCACTGAATCTCTGATGTGTGCTCCGCCGCCCCCCTGGCTACTTCAGTTGTGGACAAAAGAACCACTGTGGGGTCTCCCACAGGCACCAGCTGCAGACAACTAAAATGCATGAAGGAATGTTAGGAGCAAGCTGTGATGATAAGTCCCTTTGAGGGGGACCATACTGCAACCCCATTCCCTGTGAAGGTCTTCTCTGTCTGAGGGGCAGATCAATGTAGTGAGCAGGAGGCAGCTAGGCAATGAGCAGTCCCTGTGGGACAGGAGCAAACAGTTGGAGAGGTGAGTGACAGCAAGAGAGTGGGGGAAAACCTGGGCTCAATGACTTTACTGTCCTTGACCTGTCCTCAGGTCATCTTCTTTTTTGGTACCAAATTTACAACTAAATGTTTAGCCTAAGGCATCTCAACCTCAGAGATATTGCAGTAGTGTTCCGGGTAATTCTGTGTTGTGGACACTGCTTAGCAGCATTTGTGGTCTCTATCCACTACCTGCCAGTAGCTCTCCCACCCCAGCTGGGACAACAAGATGTCTCTACCATCAGCAAACTGCCCCTGTTGACAACCACTGTCCCCTTTATTCATTGGAGCCCTGTAGCCCCAGGCCACCACCTCTTTCAGGGGTTCTGCTGGTGCCATGGCTCCTCCTCGTGGTCGTCAAGGCGCACTTCCCAGATTCCCGTGTCCTGGGCAGGCTCCAGCGCTTACTAAGGCCAAGCCAGGAGGAGCTATAGGCATGAGAACAAGACACTATTACTGCCACAGAGACAGCAGGCCCATATGCTAATACCCACACCCACACCCACACCCACACCCACCACACACACTGTTTGGCAACACTAACCGTCAAGTACTGGTCAACTTCTTCAAACACAGGTGTTTTGCTTTCCTTTTTATTTTTTTCTTAGTTGAACACAGAACAGGTGCTCGAGACACAGTAGTGAACCAAACAGAAACAACCACCCTCCTTCCAGGAACTCCAGCACGCTTTACTTATTTGCTCTCATTGAATAGTTATTTAGTGCAAAGCACAGGGAAGGCAATATTCTCATGCTCATGACGCTTGTATTCTGATTGGAACAAAAAGAATATCACAGACTGCTCTAGGCATATTAAATATAAGATATAGAAGTGAGGATATAGTCAGTAGTAACACGGTTTAAAAACTACCCTATATGACTTCCCACTTGTTCATCTAAAACAATGGGCTGAAATAAAAAATTTCCAAGTCTCTCTCCATGTTTAGATTGTATGATGCTAACCAGGGAGACCCCGAGATGATTGCTGGATTAGTGGGGCTTATGCATGCAGTTTCCAAGTACTTACCTCAAGGTCCCTCTCAGCTTACAAGGGAACCTTTACAAAGAAAACTGGATCGTGGTGATAGTTGAGTAGCACCTAAGTATATTTAAACTCCAAGAGTTGTACACTTGAAATGGGTATTATTTCATGCAAATTACACTTCCGTAAAGTAAAAATACTCCAGACATTTCATTTGGAACCTAAGTGATCACATACTAGGAGCAAAGGTGAACAGCCATCCACAAACCTGAAGCTTGGTTGAAATCCAACTCACTTTTCAACCAGATTCAGAAGACTTGCCCCCACCAAGATGTCGTAGTGTAGCAAAAAGGAATTATCTCTATAAGATAATACATCATCCAGAGCCGTCATCTTACCTCTAACATTTTTCACTTACAATATCTAGCATTCAAACACAGATCATCTGTGGGCTGGCTCTACAGAGTGGAGAATGATCCATCAGACCTTCCAGCTGAGAACTGATCTCTGAGTGTTTAGGCTTCTCAAGAGAGTATCCTTGTAGAATAAAATAAGGAACTCCATTTTCTGCCCCAGCATCTGCCTCTACCAATGGAGGTATAAGTGACCAGAGATGGGGTCACACGTCAGGATAACTCTCAACCCCCAATCTGTGACCAGGTGGCTGGGAGTCTGTTTGACTTCAGGTTCTGTGTGTCCTGTAGGAGGATAAAGAAGCCAGAGATTGAATAAGGAAATGGTATAGAAGAGCCTCAGGTAAGTCCAAGATGAGAAATTCCTAAGATTTCAACTGTTTACCAAAGACTAAAAATCTCCCAAGAGCCTGGAATCCATGGCAGAGTCAGGGCAGGAATGAGTCTTCTCCTAGCTCAGGCCTCTGCACCCCATGGAGGGATTCCTGCTACACCCACTGGGATGCCCCCTGCAGGAGAGAGGAGGGAGCCTCTGTGTCAGTGCAGGCATCTGACTCCCCAGGACACAGGGGTCAGCTCACCCCATGCTGTCTGCTAGCCTGTGCAGGATGGAGGACCATGGCAAGGGGCAATGCCAGGAATCATGGGGTTCGGCAAGGACAGCCCCGAGGATGCAGTCCTGCTCTGAAATGTCAGGGGGCCTCCAGTCTTATTGCCCGTTGTGAGCAACAATCCTGGGGCAGAGGACTCTGTGGCTGATAAGGCAGGATGTGAAGACCTGAAGAATTAGGATGAGAGTGACAGAAGGAAAGAGAATTAGGCCTGAAAGCGTCACAGCTGAGAGGAAGAGAGGCTCTTGGGGAGCTCAGTACCGGGACATGTAGCAGACAATGACCTGGAAAGAATGATCCAAATCTGGGGAGGAAACTATTGTCCTCAGAGGTAGGAACTGACTGAGCTGGGTGGTGAGCAGAGGAGGTGTTCTGGAAAAGGGCTCAGCCTGTTTGGAGCTGGGACAGGGGCTGAGGTCCAGGGTCTCACTGGGGTGGAAGGAATAGTCAGAGGAAGCTGCCTGTGGGCAGGGGTCATGGCAGCACTGCTGTGGCCCCTGAAACATTCCCCAGGGCCATGTGCCTCCTGGAGGCTGCTTGGAGCAACTGGAGCCGGACCCTCTGGCTTGCATGCAGCTGGGCACAGACTGGAAGAAGGCTGGGCCAGGCCCCAGGCTGTGGGTGTCTGCGCTGGGCACTCAGCACTGCAGCGACCCCTGAGTGCACAAGCTGCATGAGGTTCTGGGATCTCTGTCTGGGGCCCTACAGGAGATGTTGAGCTAGTTTTGGTTGCCCCAGGGCCCCCCTGCTAGACCCAGGATGTTTGTGCACAGGGAGAGGTTGGCTGTGTGGGGCTGTGTCTCTACTGCTAGCACAGAGATACAAGGCAGAGTCATCGGGCTCCAGGGCGTCCACGTGAAGGTAGAGCCTGGAGCTGTCTGGGCACTCAGGTGAGAAGCGACCCGAGGCAGTCTCATTCTCAAGCAGCTCCTTATAACTGTAGGCAAACATGAGCTTCGGTGGCTTCTGAGCGCTCTGCTGATACCAGTACACAGCATCATGGCCCAGATGTTGTTCACACTTGAGGGTCACTCTCCTCCCAGGCCCTGTTACCAGGTGTTTGGGGGTCTGGGTAATCCCAGTGTCCATGGGGACTGTGGGAGCAAGAAACCACAGTTAGAGTGTTTAGGAAGCAGTACCATGAAAAAAGCCAGAAGCCTGAGGACAGAGATGTCCCAGGAGTTCTCAGGACTCACCTGCCCCCAGGAGACAAAGGACCACCCAGTAGAGGAGCCTGCAGCCCATGGCAGCACCTGACTGGAAGGGACTGGATGTCTCTCTGCTCAGATTCCTGTACTGGCACCTGGTGAGGATTTGCTGGTGAAGTCCGTGCCCTGTTTACTTCCACAGCTCACATTTCCTCTCTCACTTATGCCCTGTACCAGCGTCACCAGAGCTGGTCTTGGTCTGGCGTGGCAGGACCAAATGTACCGGGGCAGGTGTGGAGGATTTCCCACGCCCAGCTGCCTCAAGGAGGTTTCTCAGTCAGTTGCTTGCTTTCTTTCTTTCTTTCTTTCTTTCTTTCTTTCTTTCTTTTTTTTTTTCTAGTAGCTTCCTCCCCCAACTGAGCATTTCCTTTCTCTTTCTACTTGACCGCACCTCCTCAGCTCAGACATGCATTCCTTCCCTTGGGGTAGATGTCCCCCCACACTGTGTCTCATGGAACCAGGACAATCCCACTCAAGCCTCATCTTGATTTAACTCAGAGATACCACCTTGCTTGGTTTGTGGAGTCTCTCCCTATCTCCAGCTGTGCTTCATTTTATTTTATTTTTTAAAAAGATTTTATGTATTTATTCATGAGAGACACAGAGAGAGAGAGAGAAGCAGAGACACAGACAGAGGGAGAAGCAGGCTTCATGCAGGGAGCTCGATGTGGGACTTGATCCCGGGACCCCAGGATCACACCCTGAGCCGAAGGCAGATGCCCAACCACCAAGCCACCCCGTTGTCCCAACTGTGCTTAATTTTAAGACATAAGAATTTAATGCCAAGTGGGTAAGAAGCACCCTCAGTGGGTACTGATGAGTTTACAAAGTAATATGCTGCAACCTATACCCCTAGAGAGCATCTCCCTAACCTGGGGTGCAGAGCCTGATCATGGATGGGTCACATACAGAGGAAGCACAGGAGAGTAACGAAAGATCCTAAGGGATGTGAACCCCGGGGGCTGCAGACATAATGCTGTAGAGGCTGGGGAGGTACACCGTGGACTGGGTTTTAGTGTCCAGGTTGTGCACATACCATCTCCCAAGCCGACCCGGGAGCAAACCCAATGCTAAAGTGTTCTCTTCCTTCTTAGGCACCCTGCTTCCCCTTGCCTTCCCTTTTCCCAGACTAGCTCCAGGGATTTCAGTAAAGTCACAGCTCCTCCTTAGGTTCAAAGAGGGACACATTAACCTCCTCTGCACCATCTGTCTGGGGGATGGGAGGGGTGGAGGGTGGTGGTGGTGGTGGTGGAAGGGAGCATGGAGTTCAAGGGCTCTCTTAGTTTGTTCACCAAGCATTGGTGAGTAAGGCGATGTTCTCGTCCTTGAAATTCTTCTAGACTCCTAAGAACAAAGGGACTCATTTTTAGATAACATGGAGTTTGGAGAGCTTTAGTGTCTTTTTTAAGAAAGTTAAAACATAATTGGTTTTTATTCGGCTAAAGCATTTCATCTCCTTGCCTTCTCCTTTCCTCATCCCCGAAACCTGGATCAAGGGAGAGTCTGAAATACTGATCTCCAACCCCCCGTTTAACTCTGAAACAGCATGAGCTGTCAGGATAAGCTTCCACCCAGATGTTTACTGGATGGCCGGGCTAGGACCTTCCAGAGTTCCCCACCCTTATCAGAATACGGAACACTTTGCAGGTACTTGACCCATAATTGTCGAATGGACACAATGGAAAGTAGTAAAAGGCCACACGTGAGTCTAACCAACAAAAAAATTATCTCCAAATGTGCTATGATTGGCACTGGTGTATTCGTACTAGTGACTTAAGGAAATTGAGGGCCTGGTGTCAGGACACAAGGCAGAAATTTGAATGATAAATAAGTTTGTTTGGCATGAAGTGAACATTTGGTACTAATTTGTATTTTATTTTAAAGATTTTACTTATTTATTCGTGAGAGACACAGAGAGAGAGGCAGAGACACAGGCAGAGGGAGAAGCAGGCTCCCTGCAGGAAGCCCGATGCGGGACTCGATCCCAAGACTCCGGGATCACAACCTGAGCCAAAGGCAGATGCTCAACCACTGAGCCACCCAGGTGTCCTGATACTAACTTGTACTTTGAAGGATAGGTATAATAATTTTCCAATATGCATCAAGCATCCTCCAAAGGAGATTCAGAAGTCGAAAAATCATTTCTCTTCGTAAACCATCCTTGTTGTCAGGGCCCCCATAGTGATGGGTATTTGAGTATTTCCTTACAATACGGCACAAGAATATATTCTAGGCTTATCTTGTTCTTTCCCTGCCTTCATCATGATATCAGCTGTTTCTCCATAGAGCCCTGGTTCTGTTTATTATCCAAAGAGCCCTGGATAGTGGTATTTAGAAAACAAGAGATGGGCACTAGATCTGGGCTTTGGGGGTGCTAGCACTCCCAAGTCATCAGTGGACAGATCCTAGGGGATACACATATGTAGACAGGCACACAAATGCACACATATTAACACGCATCTTTAATTCTATATCTATCTATGCGTATTGAAAAACCAAGAGTTTACACGAATAATTCCAGTTCCAATTCCCATATGATAAGGCCCCTTCTAGCGTTCTGGCGTCATCCCTTTCTATATTTGCAATTCCCTTGCAATACGGAGAAACTTGGCTCCTGTTATCCTTAATAGGTTTACACATTTGATCCACCTCTTCGCATGTGCCCAATTGCCCGTGGCAATGGCAACCTTCTCCCCCCTGCATGTGTCTGCCTCACCCTGCTTGGGATCTGAGAGCCTGGGCCAGAGAGTCTTCTCCATGTTGGATATCCCCTCACCTCAGTTCAGTTTCTGATACCTGACATGGGGCATGCCCTGCCCGGTATGGATAACCTTCTCAGTGTGCTGGAGCTTCAACGGCCTATACCAGGCCACTCTACTCACCCTACTTGGGTGCCAACGCGCTCTTTCTTGGGAATACCCTCCTCACTTGGTAGAGTCTCTGTCACCTTGTATCAGGCCTCTTCCTGTGTAGATACAAAGCAATGTGCCAGCTTAGTCCTCAGCTAACAAAGACATTTCACTTCACAGGGTGCCTTATAAAATACTATGAGGCACTTCAGATTGGTGGTGGGTAAGGGGGAGGCCTCAGGCCTTGTCTGTCTCCCATATACTCTATATATATGTCTAGATCTAGACAGGGTGATGGATACATAATGCACATGTACTTAACTTGCGTGGGCTTTTCTGAACCTTTTTCCCCCCCTCACTCTGTTCCCCAGGAAGCAATGCCAATTTCTTGGCTCTAAAAGGCCTAGACTTTTCTTTTCTTCTCTCCTATACCAATATGTTATTGTCATGTATGTACCTGTTTTCCTAATGAATTTGCTCTTTTTAAGGCCACAGACTGTATCTTTTTAAAATTTGTTTTTAAAATATTTCTGCATATTGTTCTCTATAATTTTATTCATTTTTATTTTTTTAAAGATTTATTTATTTATTTATGATAGACAGAGAGAGAGAGAGAGAGAGAGAGAGGCAGAGACACAGGAGGAGGGAGAAGCAGGCTCCATGCCGGGAGCCTGACGTAGGGCTCGATCCCAGGACTCCAGGATCGCGCCCTGGGCCAAAGGCAGGCACCAAGCCTCTGAGCCACCCAAGGATTCCCAATTTTATTTATTTTTAACAGCTTCTTTGGGGTATAATTGATAGACAAAGACCCATACATATTTAATGTGTATAATTTGATAAATGAGGGATATGGAAACACTCATAATAACCATTACCGTGTCAAGATAGTACATATCTGTTAATCAGTTTCTTTTTCTTCATTCCCGGGAAAACCTCTTCTTATCCTCCAGTGTTTGCAAAACATGGTAAAGGTGCATTCCTCTGGCCTGAGAAAATCGGAGTACCTGAAAGCCCACCGCATGCTTCTCTTGCTAGTTCCTCTCTTGAAGGGGAAGTGGGAGGGCCTTTTGATCATGTGTAGGTGAGCACACGCTCCAATCACCACCCATTCATCTCTCCAGGACCCCAGGCTGCTGAACCACAACCAGATGCTTTCCCTCAGCCTTCAAGAGTGCCTGAAGCCTCAGCTTCCTTAAAGGCTGGCCATCTGCTATGCTCTGGTCACCAAACAGCCATTGACTATGACTCTATAGAAGAGCCTGGTCGCAATGGGTTCTGTGATGATAGGGGAAATAAAGTAATAAAAACCAAAAACACAGGGTATACATCTTTGGTTTTGTGTGTGTGGATATTCTAGATGATGAGACAGAGTCAATATTGAGATGACACTAACAATATTACTATACAATAGTTCACTGATCATAAAATAATAGCATAGAAGCTGTATTCATCAGCACTGGAAGAATTTGTAGAAAAACATTTATCCTTTGGAGACTGCCATAGTTGGAGAAGGTATTTTGAAGGAGAGAAGTTTAACCCAAATCTTTAAGCAACATAGTCTTGCGCCAAGTTTTGTTTTGTTTTGTAAGAAGATGTGGCATATATATATATACACACACACATGAAAACCCATATATATATATATATAGTATATATGGTGTGTGTGTGTATATATATATACCATATGAGGCACTTAAGATTGGTGTATATGCCATATATATATGGTCCTTATCTTACCATTTGCAAAGATGTGGACGGAACTAGAGGGTATTATGCTAAGTGAAATAAATCAGCTGGAGAAAGACAAATACATTGTGGTCGGGGTTAGTAAGGGCTGGACTGACACTTTGGCACGGACGGTGTACTAACAAGGGAGAAAGATGATCCTAAATCATTGTAAACCAACTGGGAGTGGGGAGGGCAATATCAGGACATGAATGGGGATGCGAGCCTTCTGAAGGCCTTGGGGCTAGAATGTACTGTGTGGTTGGCGAGGAGGTGGGAATGAGTGGGAAGGGCCACAGGGGGCTGTACCATGCAATGAAGGGACTCAAGGAAGACCCACGACTTGGCCGGAATACACATCTTCTGCTTCTGTGATACAACTTAATTCTTCTTTTATGAGGTGTGCTTCTCCACCTGCTCTGGTGAGATAGAAACAGGATCTGGCTGGAAAAGGGAAGACAGAGCAGCGTGGAGAGAATTCTAAGAGACAGGATTTAGTCACATTAACACTTTAACAAAAACCCTTCTAATGTGGATCAAAGATTGTGTTAACTTCTCCTATTTGCCCATGGCTTTCTGTGGGCGTTCATGTTATACATGAGGATATTAACGTGCAAAGCCCCCCAAAATAGAAGCTAGCGACCGAATGAAGGTCAGAACTCTGGTTACTAGATCGAAATGTTCTTTCTCAGAATTTTATTGTGTCTCATGCTTTGGTACAAGTTTCTGTCTCTATGATTCTCTTTTTTGTTCTACCTTGTTCTCTATCATTCCAAAATCCCAGCCCTAAATCCCCAAACTCCCACTTACTTTCTCTCTAAAACATTATGTGAAGCAAAGGCCATAATAAGCTAGTTCTCTTGAGATTACTAGTTTTATTTCAAACCACACCTGATCATTGCAACTGAACCACCATACAATGTTACGTGTGGATATGGGGCATTTAAATAGGTCCTTCCTTATGTTCTCAAGCAGGGTCAAGGACAATCTGACCTACAGCCTGTTTTAGCAAATGAAGGTTTCCTGGGACTTAGCTGCCCCCACACATGCATGCGCTGCTTTCATGCTGCAAAAGCAGGGCAGTTATGACAGAGGCTGCTTTGCCTGCAGAGCCTGAAACATTTACTCGTGGGCCTTTTGCAGAAAAAGCTAGCTGAGTCCTGCACACAATTTTATGGAGAGAATCATGTGAAGCTAGAATAGAAATGTCCTCAAGCCAATGCCATCCTTCATCAGCGTCAAGGAAACCTGTTTCCAGGGTTCAGTTTACCAAGAAAGCACATTTTATTTGTCGACACTGATTTCCTGCCTAATGGCAATGATTAGGAATTCAGGTTAGTATAGACTTGCCAGGCTACCATCAGGGTTATTATACAAGCACATACTTTGTAACTTGTTCCTTTTTGTAGTCCAACTGCCCTGATTGCTTATCTCAGTGACTTATTATATCTTTTTTCAGAGAGAGGAGTTCTTCTTTAAAAATTTCCCTTCTGGACGCCTGAGTGGCTCAGTTGGTTAAGCATCTGTCTTCCATTCAGGTTGTGATCTTGGGATCGTGGGATCATGTCCCATGTCAGGCTCCCTATTCAGTGGGGAGTCTGACTCTCCCTCTGCCTCTCCCCCTGCATGTGCTCTCTCGCTCTCTCTCTATCTAATAAACAAAAAATCTTTAAAGATTTATCTTCCTGTAGGAATGGTAAAAAGCCAGTAATGGCCTCAGTTACTGGTATTGTATTAGCCAGGAAAGTCGCTGGAGGAGCTAAGGAAAAAGAAAAACACATTCCATTAAAGAAAAGATCATAAAATTGCCTTCAGAGGCCGTTGACTCTTGCTTCTGCCAATATAAATGTCAATATATTTGCTGGAACCCAACCAGCTCCCAGTTCAGGAACAAGTTTAAATAGTCCTCCAAGGCCACTAAGCCATGTGCATGAGAAAGAGAGGTGACAAATACAGATTCATTAAATATAGACACGTGCTTCAGGGCCACCATGTGTTTGAAGTTAGGAAAGGAAGAATCAGTACCAACTCATTCTGCTGGGCAAAAGGAATGTGGCCATTCCCACACCTAGTACGTGGCTCTTTTCACGGATGTGACAGAGAACGGAGAATTCCTCCTCCCTCCCCCACACACTGTGGCCTGTCCAGTGTTGATTATAAATAAGAATTCCTCGATGTTATTGAGGATAGAAGTTTTGCACGCATAAAGTATGCCTCTTGAAGTGGGAAATTTCAACCCCATTCTCCAGGGGCCAACTTCACAGAACGATTCACAGTATCTCATAAGTAAAAGGTATCTTGTAGGTCCAAGTTCACACATGATCATGCAAGGGTTTTCTTCTTCGGGTTTGTTCACTCACTTTACCTAAATGATGGACATGATGCTTACGTACAGAGACACCTCATGCTGATCCCATATTCCCCTGGCCTCTTCAACATGTTCTCTTAGTCTCTTCCGCTTGGTGTATGTTTCTTTTTTACTTAAAACCCAGATCTCCTCCAGATGCCTGGGTGACTCAGTGGTTGAACATCTGTCTTTGGCTCAGGTCGTAATTCCGGGGTCCTGGGATCGAGTCCTACGTCAGGGTCCCCGCGGGGAGCCTGCTTCTCCCTCTGCCTATGGCTCTGCTTCTCTCTGTGTGTCTTTCATGAATAAATACATAAAATCTTTTAAAAGTATCCAGATCTACTCTGCTCCATAGCTCTTTCAACCCCCAGCAGCCACCACAGCCCCCACCATCAGCAATCCTTAGGGTTCCCCACTCATTTTGTCCAGCCCTCTGCCTAATACTAGGGGATGTGTATCTCCAGCCGTTTTCAGTATGAACTTGCTTTGGTGGCACCACATACTAAAACGACTAGTCTTCAACCTCATTTCAGATAGTGCACAAACGACCATTGTTATTTAAAGAGCTATATTATTAAATAGCATATGTTCATTCTAATGCATATTAGGTAAAAATTCACCAGCCAATGAGAAATCTTTGCTTGAGAAGAGGCTCAGGAAAAAAGTCAATTTAAATATCAAAGCGTCAGTTACTTTATAGTCACCGTGTTCAGTGGTTTCCATGCAACATGTAGGAGAGTTATGTGGAAATAAATGAAGTCCAGAAACTATCACTTGCTATTTTCCCCATACCTTTCCCCATATCTCAGGCTGCTGCCTTATATGACTGAAGAATCATCACACTTCCTCCAGAGGGGTCCATGTTCCTTTGTTGCAGGTGTCTATTTGGGAATTTGTAATTGACCCTAGATAATTCTCCTTATCTAGTGACCCTCACAGGAAGAAGGGGTCTAAGTGATTAAGCCTAGAATTCAGCTGGGAGAGCTCCCTAAAACATACAGCAGCACATGAGCCAATAATTGTGGAAATCTTGCTCTAAGATGTGTTTTTCGTATGGGCTAAGATTTCTGATGAGGCTCAGAAGTTCTAGGATGACACAGAATCATACATCTTCTAACACCTCATCAGGGAGGAGTCAGGATGGAGTATAGTTGGACAGGTTGGGAAGGCTTTCCTTTCTTCATTCTGGGCCTGGTTCTTTCCTCAGTTTCCCTGATTTTTAGGAATCAGTAAAGAGCAGCCCCCTGCCTTATGTGCCATTCATTCGGTGGTTAATGAATGCCCTAACATTTAAGGCACTTTCCCATGGCTATGGCTTTAGAAGCTTCTTTGCTAATCTTTTCTCCTTAGATCAGTTGTTCCCAGCTGGGAAGGATTTTGCCCCCAAGGGAATATTTAGCAATGTCTCCAGACATTTTGGTTGTCACAAGTGGGAGGAGGGGCTATAGTGATATTTGTAACTAAGGCCCGGAATGCTGATAAATATCCTACAGAGTGTAGGGCAGTTCCCCACAACACAGAATTAATTACCTGGTCCAAGTGTCAATTCTGCCTTCAAGTTAATCATCTTTTTATCAACAAAATTTTGAATGTAAAAGCAACAAACTACTTCAGGAGGGATGATTTGCTAAAGCAGCAGTAATATCCTGGTTGGCCAGTCAGGTGTTTGGGAGTAGAATCTGGTTCTATGTAGCTACACGTTAGTTCTTCCCGACATTCACTTATTCTGGATACGTCTACCATACCTCATTAATTATGACAACTTCTGGTCAGGAACACATTTCTTAGATCTTTCCAAGAATTCTATCTGTTCCCAAGAGTTATCCTTGAATTTTGTAGAGTTCCGGCTGTTCCCCTTAATTATGTTTATGGTACCACAGTGGAGGACACGCCCCCTGAAATAAGGCTGCTTAAGTCTGAACCTTGTGTTGGTCACTGAAGAGTATAAAACATTGAGCAAAGCATGTAATTTCTCTAAGCTTCACCCTCCCCATCTATAAAATGGTAAAAATTAGAATAATACTTATAAAGCAGTTGGTAAGGATTGACCTGAATTGATGTACATAAATCCCATCCACAGTGCCTGACACAGAGGAGGCCTCCATAACTTCACTTGTATTGTCATTGGCTAAGATTTCCGCATTAGTGTGGTGTTCAGAATGTGGTGAGCTTATTGAGGGAAGTGTTGTACAGTGGTTAAGTGCACAGACTCTAACGCCAGATTTCTTGGGCTGGAATCCTGACCCCGTCGTGTCCTTGCTATGTGATTTTTGGTCAAGTCTCCTGCAATTTTGTGTGCCTCCATTTTCTCATATGTAAAGTAGGGATAGTAATAGGTACCCCTAAGGGTTGTAATGAGGATTACTAAATTGATATATGCCAAGTTTTATATATGTAATATATATAGTAATTTCTAGTAAATGTAAATTGTTCTTTCACTCTTCTGTCTAGATTGATCCTAGCTTCAATTCAGAACAGTTTTTCTTTTCTCAAGGAAACAAGTGATACCTATTAATAATGAAAAGCTAACATGGTTATACAAGACCAAAGATACTACAGAAAAATTATATATTTGTGAGAGAGCTAATTTTAATTAAACTTCAAGGGGGTAAGGGTCCCTTGGTGGCTAAGTGGTTGAGCATCTGCCTCTGATTCGGGTACTGGGATCGAGTCCTGAATCAGGCTCCTTTCAGGGAGCCTCCTTCTCCCTCTGCCTATGTCTCTCTCTCTCTCTCTCTCTGTGTCTTTTATAAATAAATAAATAAATAAATAAATAAATAAATAAATAAATAAATAAAATCTTTAAAAAAAAAAAACTTCAAGGGGGTAGTGTTCAAGATGGTCCTCAAGATAGAAGTTAATAGTTGAGATGATCAAGTACCTAAGATTTTTGTCTGGGAAACAGGACACCCGTAGCCTTGTTCCATGACTTTACTCCAACTTACTTTTCTATTATTGGAAACAGATAGCACCAGGTGGGTTTATTACTTCCATTCCCATAACCTTCTGGAAAAATAGATAAAAGCTAATGTTTAAATCTGATTCTGAATTATCTTCAATTTGGCACAGAATTGAATTCTAAATTTGGATTAGTTAAACATTTTTCTGGCACTCATGGCCTTGAGTGTCAATGTCAAACCTGGAGATATAAATAGCTGTGAATAAGGAGGTTCACTGCACACCCCAGACCAGATCCAGGGAGCAACCATGAAGACCTTTATCTTCCTCGCTCTACTGGGAGCCACTGGTGAGTCTATGATAATAAGTGAATCAGTTGGTGTCCGTGATGTACTTATTTGCACTTTGTACTCTGAAAGACAACAGTGAATGTTGAATGTAATCTCTGGGCTCAAGAAGTTTAAAATATTGAAACAACAGTGTATATAGTAGTCTCATCTTTTCTGTGGCGGATACATCCTCCCTCGGTGGGTGCCTGAAGCCACAGCCAGTACTGAACCCTATATATATTGTATAGGAAACCTATATATAACTTATATATATACATGTTTAATTTATAAATTAGGAATAGCAAGGGATTAACAACAAAACTAATAATAAAATAGAACAATTATAACAATATACTGGAATAAAAGTTATGTGACTATGCTCTTTTCTCTCTCTCAAAATATCTTATTGTACTATACTCATCTTTCTTTCTTTTTAAAGATTTTATTTATTTATTTGAAGGACAGAGAAAGAGAGCATGAGCAGGGGGGAGGGGCAGAGGAGGAGGGAGAAGCAGATGAGCAAGGAGCCCGATGTGGGACTTGAGCCCAGGACCCTGGGATCATGACCTGAGCCCCCAAGCCAAAGGCAGACACTTAACCAACTGAGCCACACAGGTGCTCCTGTACTCACCTTTCTTGTAATAATGTGAGATGATAAAATGCCTGGATGATGAGAAGAAGGGAAGTTAATGACATAGGCATTGTGACTTAGTGTTAGGCTAGTAATAAACTTCAGAGGATACATCAGAAAATGGATCATCTGCTTTCCTGATCTGGTTAACCAAGGGTAGCCAAAACCATAGATAAGGGGGGCACCTACTGCTGTATAAATTCCTATACATAATTAAGTCTCACTAGTTGGGGAAAGATTATAGTGAGCAGGAGTAATTAGTGTAGAAAATATAAAGAGGCAGAAATTGCCCTGAACTTCAAAGTAAAATCTATGGAGGAAGAGAGAAAAGGAAAAGATAGTTAACATTATGGAAATGTTGTTTTGACCTTTCTAAGCATTTGGAGTTAATAATCAGGAGTTATAATTGGGACTAGTAACTAGTCCTGGGCTCATTGAAGAGGCTATGAGGATCAGAGCCCAAGGCTCTTCTACACCAAAGGGCATTGTCACAGGGATCTTAACAGGTGAAGGTACTTTATTTCTCATGAATAAAACCTAAGGGCTGGATTTTACAACATCTTTGCTAATGAAATTTCTCTGTGTAAAATACCCTATTATTTAATCATCAAAAGAAAGAACAATTTCTATTTTTTTGTACTACCAAACTTTATAAAAATCTTACTATTAAACTTTCCCAAATTGGATGGGTATACATTCAATACATTAGTAGATACATCTAGAAATGTCTTTTCCAAAATTACTTTAAAATACTTGAACAATAGGGTGCCTATAATACAATCATAGACTTTGAAGCCATAGAAATCTTAATAAATCAGTAGGAAGACTTCAGAACGCTGAATAAATTGAAAAATGTTGGAAAGATGATTGAGATAAAGGGAAAGGTTGGAAAGGGAAAACCATACAAATGTTCTATGAAATTACATCCTGAAAATTTTAGGCGAGAACCAAAAAGAGAAATTAAGGAACAAAAGTCCAAAACTCCAATTCCTTCCAGGCTAGAACATTCTTAGGTAGCTTCTAAAAGCTCCCTTTCTGTTACTTTATGGGGTTATCTATCCTATGCCAAACACCATAAATAAACATAAGCATGATTACTGTAAAGCTTTGTTGAACACGTTTGCATGTCTGCTGAGCAAAATTTTATACAAAAAGGATTATACCCTTAGATAGAAATGTTCAGGGAATTTACTACATAGAGAGTCTCTGATTGAGGTGTGTGTGTGTGTGTGTGTGTGTGTGTGTGCATACATTAAAAAGTGTATTTATCAAATTTAAGGCATAAATTAAGGATTAGATACTTAGAATAGTACAAGCAGGGTATGTGTTAAAGGTATAGAATAATAAGATTTTGGAAAATATTCTGTAAAAATTATGTTATCATCTCCTGATTATGTGTGACCGGAAAGCATTATCTTTCCTAGTTAATCTGCAAAAACTCAGTGGTAAGTAGACATTCCACGATGGATCTGTTTAACAGATTGTTTCTTTTTCTGGTCAGTTGCTTTCCCCATTGACGATGATGACAAGATCGTCGGGGGCTACACTTGTTCCAGGAATTCCGTCCCCTACCAGGTGTCCTTGAACTCTGGCTACCACTTCTGTGGCGGCTCCCTCATCAACTCCCAGTGGGTGGTGTCCGCGGCTCACTGCTACAAGTCGTAAGTCACCAACATTCACATCCCTGTCCTCACAGATCAACTCATGCCCCAGCCCTGCCAAAGCACAAAGGGGATAAACAGCGCAGTTAGGCTTCAGGGGTGAGCATTCAGATTCTAGGAGCCTCTTCATTTCCTCCAGGCACTGAATGATGCATTGAAGAAATTTTACATGGAAATGTACCTATGTGTGGAAACACTTGAAGGGGATGGTGTTCGTGCTTGTGCTCCTGATTGGGGTGAACTGGGAAAGGGGCAAAGCTCAAGCTGGTCCTCACAGAATTGTGCATCCTTTAATCCAGCCGAATCCAGGTGCGTCTGGGAGAGTACAACATCGCAGTCTCTGAGGGTGGAGAACAATTCATCAATGCAGCCAAGATCATCCGCCACCCCAGATACAACGCAAACACTATCGATAACGACATCATGCTGATTAAACTGAGCTCTCCTGCCACCCTCAACTCTCGAGTGTCTGCTATCGCTCTGCCAAAATCCTGTCCAGCTGTTGGTACCCAGTGCCTCATCTCTGGCTGGGGAAACACCCAGAGCATCGGGCGTAAGTGTCACCTGGAACAAAAGCGCCAAATCTGAAAATCCGAGAAGTGAAAGACATGTTGAGGGTCAGCAAGTCCAAATTGTCCAAATTGTCAAGCAAGGCAAGGTTTCTTGAGGATAGTTTGGGGCTATATGGAGTCTTAGAAAGATTCCTTTGCCGGAAAACACAACAGAAATGAGCTATGATAAAGATGGCAGATATCCAGTTGAAGTGTGATTAGTGATTTGCAAAGAAGTAGAAGCTGAGGAGGAGAACAGAACAGAGGCTGAGGGATTTGGTACTGCCTAAAGGGTACCCCTGCCTGAGAAATAGTCTCTAGATTTGAGACCTGCAGTGCCTGATGCTGGCTGGCATCAGAGAGAATAACGTGTTGATTAAAACTGTTTGGAAGACTTCGCAAGTAAAAGTTGCTCTTCCAAAGATTCCAGAAGTAACTTCCAGAAGTTACTGGCAATCTGAGAGAGTGGGTAAGGGGTTGGGGGTCAGGGTGGGGGGCGGAATATTGGGAAGGAAATCTCCAGGAATGCTGTGGGTAATATTCTCCCACTTTTACTCTTGCAACCAACAGAAAACTATCCTGACGTCCTGCAGTGTCTGAAGGCTCCCATCCTTTCTGACAGCGTTTGCCGTAATGCATACCCTGGCCAGATCTCCAGCAACATGATGTGTTTGGGCTACCTGGAGGGTGGAAAGGACTCTTGCCAGGTTAATTTCTTTGTACTCCTTTTTCTAGCTGAGATTCATGCATTTCCACCATAGTTTCCCTTTCCCAAAACACAGAAAATTGAAAAGCCGTCTCTGGGATGGATTAGAAGTAGGATTTGGGATAAGTGATAAATTTTCTTTTTGAGATATGAATGGCGAGGGTTAAGGGTAAAAAGATAAACAGAAGATGGTGTGCAAACAGAACACCCAGGTGCCCTCCTGAGGAGGTATATTGTAGAAGGAACCTTTCTGAAAAAAGCAGGGCTAGCTGGGCAGCATTGCACTCACCAGTCCTCCCTTCCTGGCCCTGCATGCCTGTAACTAAGAAAAGAGCAGACATTTGGAGGTGGGAGGAGAAAGGAGAGGGATGCAGTCAGAGGATGAGGATTGGATTTCCAGGGGAAGGGAAGGTGCTTCCTGGAGAATCAACAACCTGGGGAAATGGACTCAGGGAAATGGAGAAACCACTTTGAGCTTCTCTCCCATCTTGGCGTAGTTGAGAGTTCTTAACTGTCTCTTTCTTCTTGTGCAGGGTGACTCTGGTGGCCCTGTGGTCTGCAGCGGAGAGCTCCAGGGCATTGTCTCCTGGGGTGCCGGCTGTGCTCAAAAAGGCAAACCTGGTGTCTACACCAAGGTCTGCAGATACGTGAGCTGGATTCAGCAGACCATCGCTGCCAACTAAGCATGCGACCTTGTGTACCACTCTATGCGCCATCCCGTTGGCCAATTGCATCTTCCAACTATGCTTGAGAACAGTATCTAAATAAAACCATTTTGTTCCACAGCACATGTATCCAAGACCTGTCCTTATTTAGTATTTATGAACTTTCTCTTCAAACCTGCTGCTGAGTAAGAGGGTGGACATAGAACTGAACAATTACAGGAGAATAGAATTGGAGAGGTTATGTGGTTCTTCATTCAGCCTGACCAAAATGAATTTACTGATCCCTTTCTATCTGCTAGGCTCTGTGTGGTCCCCTGAGGATATAAGCATGGATAAGCTTAGAGGTCACTATTACCATCACATTTTTTTTTTTTTGGATGAGACCTCATGTTTTATTCAGTTTATGCTGTTTGTTCAGACACTTTAAAATAATTTCAGAGAACAAAATGTAGTGTTCTAATTGGAAACTAATTGGTTATTCTTTTAAACTCTGCATTGTACCTAAACCCCTGGATGTTTTGCTTTGTTTTGTTTAATTTTTTTTATTGGAGTTCAGTTTGCCAACATATAGCATAACACCCAGTGCTCATCCTGCCAAGTGCCCCCCTCAGTGCCCATCACCCAGTCACCCCAACACTGCCCACCTCCCCTTCCACTACCCTTTGTTCATTTCCCAGAGTTAGGAGTATCTCATTCTTTGTCACCCTCACTGATATTTTCACTCATTTTCTCTGTATCTCAAGCCCAAAAAGATGAGTTAATTCTTGAAGGAAATGACATTGAACTTGTTTCAAACTCAGCTGCTTTGATCCAGCAAGTGACAACTGTTAAAAACAGGATATCAGAAAATTTTTGGATGGCATCTATGTTTCTGAAAAAGGAACAGTTCAGCAGGCTGATGAATAAGCTCTGAGTTGTCCAGCAACAGAAACAGCAAGATGCCAGATGATTTTTCAGACTTATTTGTGATACCTTAAGAATGCAATAAAAACTACACTGATAAAAAAATTTTTCTCTTTATTCCCTTTCACTATTTTTTACATTCCCCAAATGAATGAGACCATATAAGGTTTGTCCTTTTCCAATTGACTTACTTCACACAGCATAATACCCTCCAGTTCCATCCACGTCGAAGCAAATGGTGGGTATTTGTCGTTTCTAATGGCTGAGGAATATACCATTGTACACATAAACCACATCTTCTTTATCCATTCATCTTTCGATGGACACCGAGGCTCCTTCCACAGTTTGGCTATTGTGGCCATTGCTGCTAGAAACATTGGGGTGCAGGTGTCCCGGAGTTTCACTGCTTCTGTATCTTTGAGGTAAATCCTCAGCTGTGCAATTGCTGGGTCATAGGGCAGGTCTATTTTTAACTCTTTGAGGAACCTCCACACAGTTTTCCAGAGTGGCCGCACCAGTTCACATTCCCACCAACAGTGCAGGAGGGTTCCCTTTTCTCCGCATCCTCTCCAACATTTGTTGTTTCCTGCCTTGTTAATGTTCCCCATTCTCACTGGTGTGAGGTGGTATCTCATTGGGGTTTTGATTTGTATTTCTCTGATGGCCAGTGATGCAGAGCATTTTCTCATGTGCTTGTTGGCCACGTCTATGTCTCCCTCTGTGAGATTTCTTCATGTCTTTTGCCCATTTCATGATTGGATTGTTTCTTTGCTATTGAGTTGAAGAAGTTCTTTATAGATCTTGGATACCAGCCCTTTATCTGATACGTCATTTGCACATATCTTCTCCCATTCTGTAGGTTGTCTTTTAGTTTTGTTGACTGTTTCTTTGGCTGCGCAGAAGCTTCTTATCTTGATGAAGTCCCAATAGTTCATTTTTGCTTTTGTTTCTCTTGCCTTCATGGGTGTATTTTGCAAGAAGTTGCTGTGGCCAAGTTCAAGAAGGGTGTTGCCTGTGTTCTCCTCTAGGATTTTGATGGACTCTTGTCTCACATTTAGATCTTTCATCCATTTTGAGTTTATCTTTGTGTATGGTGCAAGAGATTAGTCTAGTTTCATTCTTCTGTATGTGGATGTCCAATTTTTCCAGCACCATTTATTGAAGAACCATCATATTTTTGAACAGATGATGACACCAAGGTGCAGAAAGTGGAAATCAACTGCCCGAAGTCATTTGGCTAGCTCATAGTTGGGCAGAGACGAAGCTCCAGCTGTCCTTATTCTTGATGCTTTGCTACTGCTGTAATGACATGGTCTCCCTCTGCAGTCTAATTTATCTGAAACTCTGTGAGGCTAGAAAAAGGAAACCACCAGATGGAGAAATTTTTACAAATCACTGATTTTGTGCATCCTTCAAGGTTTTCCTTACCTATATGTTCCAGTTCCCTGAGATCTCTCTTGTTTTCCCACTGAGATTTTATTGCTATAGCAGGCATGGTGTCTGCAAGCAATCTGTGCCCCTCTTCCACCACCTATACCCTAAATCCCAGACCAAATAATATACTATTTTGAACTCTAAGAAAAAGAAAGTGCAAATGCAGATAAGTTTGCAGAAAATCAATCTATTACACTAAGGTCCTAAAAGACCTGGCTATAGAGTTGGAGTACAAGTCCTGACACATGATTCCTATGCATATCTGGTATGGATCCAGGAAAAAGATATAATGAGCATGAAAACACAGCAGCAGGTGGAGGAGGTTTGAAAGGGGGAAATGTTCGCAGCTTTAGTAATAAGGTGAGGAATTGTTTTAGTCAGTATAAGCTGCTATAACAAAAAAGCCGTAGACCAGGTGGCTTAAACCACAAACCGATTTCTCATGGTTCTGGAGGCTGGGAAGTCCAAAATCTGGGTGCCATTGAAATAGTGGGGGCCTACTCCCTGGCTTGTAGACAGTGTCCTTTTCACTGTGTCCTCACACGGAAGGGCTCTAGTCTCCTCTTATAAGGACACTAATCCCATCACAGGGGCTCCACCTTTAAGACCTTATCTAAACCTTGCAAAGGCCCCACCTCCTAATATCATCCCATTTATGGATTAGAGTTTGAGTACATAAATTTGGTGGTGGGACACAAACATGTAGGCCATACCAGGTATCTTGAAAGAGGAAGGTATGGGAAGATATACATCCCATTACCAAATTCCTATTCCTCTGTAACTTTGGATGGCACATGCATAGGGAACAGTCCTGAGCCCTTAATATCATCTTGTCAGTGCCACCAGGATGGAACCCAAATTCCTTAGCCTTGTATTCAAGGCTCTTAAATATTTGGTCATAACTAAGCTGTTCTGTCTTATTTCCATGGTTCTCATCAAATTGCTTTTACGTTTTCATACAGCCTAAATTAATTTCATATTTAACTCCTGTTTATTAAAATGGGTAGCTTTAGATCTATCTTAATTAAACATCTCAGGCTTCTCACCAGAAACAAATGAGTTTAAAGATTCTCCTATTTCCTCTGAAATGCTTTTTATTCTACTCCATCACCATCATCAATATACACCTACCCACCTTACCACAAGTAGAGGGCAGATTCAGAGAAGCCACAGGCTCAGTGAGATACACAAAAGATGAGAGATCAGGGCAGGCCCAAAGAAAAGTATGAAGAAAAACAAACAAGTCCTATTTCTTGATACCATTCAATAGTCCCTTTTCAGCCTCTCGTCACTTTCTACCTGTCTTTTTAAAATCTAACTCTTTGTAATTTGTAACTGTATATTAAAATGTAAAATCTGTATGCTCTTTGACCCAACAAAATCATGTCTAGGACTCTATCCTATTAAAATATGCTTATAAAAAACAAAAACAAAATATAAATGGGAATGTAGCATTCTGAAGTTATTCATTGCAAGGAATACAATATCCAACTCACGTGGTCTTTAAAACTATACTAATAGAAGCTTAGAAATGGGAAAGGCTTCATGGATGTTTTGATTCGGCAATTCAAAAATGTCAAGGACCAATTTATTCCTGGCTTTGCCCTGTGCATTACTGTCATTTACTGTCATTACTGCCAGTTTTTCCTAGGGATAAAGCCTTGTGATCAAAATGGCCATTGGAGCCCTGCTCTCCTTTGTCTGTATCCAGGGAAAGAGATAAAGTTGTTCCCAGCAGATCTAGAAAGCTTCTTTCCCAGATGCCCCTGGCAGACATCATATTGTGTGTCTTTAACTGAATTTGGTCACTTGCACAAACCTGAGCCAATAATCTAATGGGATTATGTTGATTAATTTACAATTAAGTGACAAGGCATACCATCAGAGCAAAGTGTGGACTTTTTATTCTGCAAGATATTTGGCCTATTTGATATATGTTTGATTAACTGAGCAGTTATAAAGAGAGTTACCAAGAAAAGGGGGATTGGATGTTAAGGAGGTAGACACAATCCCCACCAGAATAATCTAGCGTATTTACCAATAGAGTATCCACATAATCCTGAAAATCCAGAAACAACTCAAATATCCATTAATAGAGGATTGATTAAACAAATCTGGTGTGTCCCTCAGTAGAGACAATGTAACTATTCTATTCATTTATCCAGCCACTTACTCAACAAATACTTATTGGAGACCTGCAATGTACTGGCCTTGCTTTATGTGCTAAAGATACAGCAGAAGAAAACAGTCAAAATCCTACCTTCATGGTATATATATATATATATTCTCACTGGGTAAAAAGAAAACAAATAGAGACTGTAGAATGTAATGCTGATTAATGCAAATGCTACAGTAAAAACAAACTGGATAAAAGTAAAAGGGTGGGTGACTAGAAAGCACAGACTGGCTTCTTTTTTTTTTTTTTTTTTTAATTAACTTTTATTGGTGTTTAATTTACCAACATACAGAAAAACACCCAGTGCTCATCCCGTCAAGTGTCCACCTCAGTGCCCGTCACCCATTCCCCTCCAACACCCGCCCTCCTCCCCTTCCACCACCCCTAGTTCGTTTCCCCGAGTTAGGAGTCTTTATGTTCTGTCTCCCTTCCTGATATTTCCCAACATTTCTTTTCCCTTCCTTTATATTCCCTTTCACTATTATTCATATTCCCCAAATGAATGAGAACATACACTGTTTGTCCTTCTCCGATTGACTTATTTCACTCAGCATAATACCCTCCAGTTCCATCCACGTTGAAGCAAATGGTGGGTATTTGTCGTTTCTAATTGCTGAGTAATATTCCATTGTATACATAGACCACATCTTCTTTATCCATTCATCTTTCGATGGACACCGAGGCTCCTTCCACAGTTTGGCTATTGTGGCCATTGCTGATAGAAACATCGGGGTGCAGGTGTCCCGACGTTTCATTGCATCTGAATCTTTGGGGTAAATCCCCAACAGTGCAATTGCTGGGTCGTAGGGCAGGTCTATTTTTAACTCTTTGAGGAACCTCCACACAGTTTTCCAGAGTGGCTGCACCAGTTCACATTCCCACCAACAGTGTAAGAGGGTTCCCTTTTCTCCGCATCCTCTCCAACATTTGTTGTTTCCTGCCTTGTTAATTTTCCCCATTCTCACTGGTGTGAGGTGGTATCTCATTGTGGTTTTGATTTGTATTTCCCTGATGGCAAGTGATGCAGAGCATTTTCTCATGTGCATGTTGGCCATGTCCATGTCTTCCTCTGTGAGATTTCTCTTCATGTCTTTTGCCCATTTCATGATTGGATTGTTTGTTTCTTTGGTGTTGAGTTTAATAAGTTCTTTATAGATTTTGGAAACTAGCCCTTTATCTGATATGTCATTTGCAAATATCTTCTCCCATTCTGTAGGTTGTCTTTTAGTTTTGTTGACTGTATCCTTTGCTGTGCAAAAGCTTCTTATCTTGATGAAGTCCCAATAGTTCATTTTTGCTTTTGTTTCTTTTGCCTTCGTGGATGTATCTTGCAAGAAGTTACTGTGGCCAAGTTCAAAAAGGGTGTTGCCTGTGTTCTCCTCTAGGATTTTGATGGAATCTTGTCTCACATTTAGATCTCTCATCCATTTTGAGTTTATCTTTGTGTATGGTGAAAGAGAGTGGTCCAGTTTCATTCTTCTGCATGTGGATGTCCAATTTTCCCAGCACCATTTATTGAAGAGACTGTCTTTCTTCCAATGGATAGTCTTTCCTCCTTTATCGAATATTAGATGACCGTACATTTCAGGGTCCACTTCTGGGTTCTCTATTCTGTTCCATTGATCTATGTGTCTGTTTTTGTGCCAGTACCACACTGTCTTGATGACCACAGCTTTGTAATACAACCTGAAATCTGGCATTGTGATGCCCCCAGCTATGGTTTTCTTTTTTAAAATTCCCCTGGCTATTCGGGGTCTTTTCTGATTCCACACAAATCTTAAAATAATTTGTTCTAACTCTCTGAAGAAAGTCCATGGTATTTTGATAGGGATTGCATTAAACGTATAGATTGCCCTGGGTAACATTGACATTTTTACAATATTAATTCTGCCAATCCATGAGCATGGAATATTTTTCCATCTCTTTGTGTCTTCCTCAATTTCTTTCAGAAGTGTTCTATAGTTTTTAGGGTATAGATCTTTTACCTCTTTGGTTAGGTTTATTCCTAGGTATCTTATGCTTTTGGGTGCAATTGTAAATGGGATTGACTCCTTAATTTCTCTTTCTTCACACAGACTGGCTTCTAAAGTACAGTTGACCTTTGAATAATATGAAGGTTGGAGCATCAACACTCAGCATAATAAAAAATCCTTGCATAACTTATGACTCCCACAAAACTTAACTACTAATAGCCTACTGTTGGCCAGAAGCCTTAGTGGTAACATAACAGTTGATTAACACTTATTTGGTATGTTATATGTACCACATACTATACAGTAAAGTAAAGCAGAGAAAATGTTATTAAGAAAATCATGAGGAAGAGAAATACATTTGCACTTCTGTACTATAAGGTGTCCACATGTAAGTGGACCCATGCAGCTCAAACTCATGTTGTTCAAGGGTCAAAAATACTATCAGAGAAACACATAAAATGACCTATGAAAACAGGGGTGCCAAGGTGGCTCAGTTGGTTAAGCAACCAACTCTTGATTTCAGTTCAGGTCATGATCTCAGGGTTCTGGGATTAAGCCCTGAGTAGGGCTTAGCAGAGAGTCTGCTTGATGATTCTCTCTCTTCTCTCTCCCCCTCCTCCCTCTCATGTTCTCTCTCTCTTTCTCTCAAATAAATAAATAAATAAACAAATAAATAAATAAGTCTTTTTTTCTTTAAAAAAAAAGACCTGTGAAAATAAGTTACAATTTAAAATAAAAAGCCGGGATCCCTGGGTGGCGCAGCGGTTTGGCGCTTGCCTTTGGCCCAGGGCGCGATCCTGGCAACCCGGGATCGAGTCCCACGTCGGGCTCCCGGTGCATGGAGCCTGCTTCTCCCTCTGCCTGTGTCTCTGCCTCTCTCTCTCTCTCTCTCTGTGACTATCATAAAAAAATAAAAAAATAAAAAATAAAATAAAAAGCCCCTTTGTAGAGTCAGAAGAGATATCTCTCACCAAAATATATTTACTACAAATAAATACCTAATTCATAATTCAGTAAGATCCAGGAAGACATGGTATATTTGGAGCAAAAATAAGGAAATATATAAAGTGATAACAATCTGAGATTAGGAACAACAGCATAGAGGCAAAAGTGTTTTTTTCTTGCTATGTCTAATCATAGTAATAGATGAATTTACTTATCTTTTGCTCCTGAAAAGTCTGAGATGGCTCTCAACTGTCAACCTCATGGTTAAGACCTTTTGTAACTATATAAAATAAAGCAATATCTGCACATAGAAACTTAGCTCCTTGAGTAAATGTTTTTTTTATATAGGACAGATAGGCTTGGTGGAAGTTTACTTCATATTGGTACACTTCATAATCCACTTGTTGTTAGTTTTTCCTTGACAAGAAAAGAATTTCAGCATATGCTCAAGATGAATTTATCTGTGAAACTTTTCTTTAATAAGACAAAAAGAAGCTTCTTTTACCCTAGAAATCTCATTAAATTCATTATTTAAATGTGAACTATTCTCATCATTCATCTTTTATGGCAAGTGATTTTAGTACTTGAAATCAAATTTTCAAAGGCCTTTTTTTAAAAAAAGATATTTACTTACTATCTTGGTATTATTTTAGTCTTACTTTTAAGGGTCAATTAAGAGATCCGTCTCATTTGAATGGATACAAACAAAAGTATTTAATCTTAGAGTATTAATTTATTCTGAGTAGCTCAGTCTAATCATCGTCTATTTGTACTTCTCAGCTATGGGATCAGCTTAAACATAGTCTTATCATATGATCCAACAATCAAGATAAAAACTTATCTCCACACACAGACCTTCATATGGATATTTATAGCAACTTTATTTGTAGTTGTCAAAACTTGGAAGCAACAGAGATGTTCTTCCGTAGGTGTATTGATTAATAAACTGTGGGACATCCCACTAGCTGGAATATTATTCAGTGCTAAAAAGAAATGATCTATCAAGCAACAAAAGTTGCTATAAATATCCATATGAAGGTCTGTGTGTGGAGATAAGTTTTTATCTTGATTGTTGGATCATATGATAAGACTATGTTTAAGCTGATCCCATAGCTGAGAAGAGGTACGGGTGACAGGCACTGAGGGGGGGCATTTGACTGGATGAGCACTGGGTGTTATTCTGTATGTTGGCAAATTGAACACCAATAAAAAATAAATTTATTATTAAAAAAAAAGACATGGAGGAAACTTAAATGCATATCTATGGGACAGAAGCCAAACCGAAAAGGCTATATATTGCATGATTCCAATGATAGGACAATTTGTAAAAGGTACAACCATGGTGTCCATAAAAAGAATAGTAGTTTCCAAGGGTCAGAAGTCAGGGAAAGGATACATATAAATAGGCAGAGCCCAGAAGATTTTTAGGCAGTGAAAATACTCTGTATGATACTCTCATGATACATGTCATTTATTATACATTTGTCCAAACCCATGGAATGTACAACACCAAGAGTGAACCCTGTGGTAAACTATGGACTATGAGTGCTAATAGCGTGTCAGTGTAAGTTTATCGATTGTAACAAATAGACCACTCTGGTGGGGATGTAGGTAATGGAGGAGGCTATGCACTTGTGAGGGTAGGGGGTATATGAGAAATCTCCATTCCTTCTTCTCAATTTTGCTGTGAACGTAAAACTGCTCTTAAAAAAAAGTCAAAAAATTATTTACTTTTTTTTGTTGAGGGCAGATTATAGAGAATGGGCAAAACAAAAAGGTATTGCAAATGCTGGATGTACTAATAGTGGATAACTCTAAGTGGAGTTATAATTAGTGAGTTTTTATTGTTGTTTCATGTTTCTGTTTTTTTCCCCATATTTTTCTCAATAAACATGTAATCGATTTTACAGAGCAGAAATATTATTTGTTTTTAGTGAAATTCCCAGGCTGATTACTTCACAAAGCTAGTCGTAGCCCTTACTACCTTACAAAAGTCTCTTCATGCACACTCATGTCCAAGGAGGAAGGCAGCTAAGAAGGAGTGCAGTGCAGGGCAGGCTGGGACTACTGAGAGGCTCCACCCTCATCCTCCCACATCTGTTCAGAGTCTCACATTTGTCACCAGGTGTCAAAAGCAAAATATGGTTACAACTGGAAGGGATAGTCATTTATTTTGGTAGAGAGTTGTATTAGACTGGGGACCCTTGAAACCCATGGCACTCAATGATCTCAAATCCCTGACTTTAGGAACAGCATGTTCCAGGGCAGTGCTGACCCAAAATACACAGTTCTGTGAACCAGAGACATACTGAAGGTTTGCTATTTCTCAGTATTCAGGATGCATTTCTCATTGTTCCAGAGGTTAAAAAAAAAGTAATCAATATAATCATCACAACTAGTATTTATTAAGTTTTTTCAATGTGTCACACATTCTTACATGCCTTTATGTAATATTCAGTACTCACAACTATCCTATGAAATAGGTACTAATATTCCTCCCTACAGGAGGCTTAAGAGGTCAACTGTTTTTCTCAGGATAAGACAGCTAGTAAGTCCTGAGCCAGGAATCAAATCCTAGAAGCTGGACTCCAGAGCCCATGCTCTTCACCATTAGGTAGGACTTCACAACAATATTTGAATATTGGGAAAGAAAGCTATCCTCTGAAGCTTGGAAAATACGGAAATACTATACGCAACTCACTTTTACTTCATTTAATAAGCATTTACATAGTACTTCCTATTTGCCATTAGAACTCACTGTCGTAAGCTTTGTAATTAGAATATTTGAACATATCAGTGAGGAGTTGAGATTGAATCAGTAATCCAAAACTCCCAACATTGAAAACCATAGGGCCAGCTGGGTCACTGGCAAATTCTACTGAACATCTTTTTTTTTTTTTTTAAGATTTTATTTATTTATTTGACACACAGAGAGAAAAAGAATGAGTACAAGCAAGGGGAGCAGGAGGGAGAGAGGGAGAAGCAGGCTCCCTACTGAGCAGGGAGCCCAATGTGGGGCACAGTCCCAGGACCCTGAGATCATAACCTGGGCTGAAGGCAGATGCTTAACTGATTGAACCACCCACGCACCCCTTCTACCGAACATTTAACACCCATCCTTCTCAGATTCTTCGAAAAAGTTGAAGAGGAGGGAGCACTTCCAAACTCATTCTATGAGGCCAACATGAGCCTGATACCAAAGCTGGAGAAGGAAGGACACTATAAGAAAACTATAACCAATATCCCTGATTGAAACCACTATTTGTTTTGTATTTCTGGAAGGGGGGGCAGCCAGGAAGTTGTCATGTAAGGGTAACTTATAAACAGGAGTGCAGTGCATTGAAAAGAGTAATAAATGTCAAAGACAAAAACTGAAGAAGATTGATTTTATTCAGACTATTGTAGTAAGAGCACCCCAGATCAAAGAAGATGTATACACACACACACAACACACTCACACACATATAGATACACACACACACACACACACACACACACAAAATGGAATATACTCAGTCATCAGAAAGGATGAATACCTACCATTTACATCAGTGTGGATGGAACTGGAGGATATTACGCTAAGTGAAATAAGTCAATCAGAGAAAAACAATTATCATATAGTTTCGGAATATAAGAAACAGTGCAGAAGACCATAAGGGAAGAAGGGGAAACTGAATGGGAAAAATCAAAGAGGGAGATAAACCATGAGAGATTCTGAACTCTGGGAAACAAACTAAGGGTTGTTGAAGGGGAGGTGGGAGGGGATGGGTTAACTGGGTGATGTGCATTAAGGAGGGCACGTGACATGATAAGCACTGGGTGTTATACACAACTGGCGAATTACTGAAAACTACATCAGAAAATAATGGCGTACTATATGTTGGAGAATTGGATTTAAATTAAAAAAATAAAGATGCTTTCTACACACACACACAAGAAAAAACAAAACAAAACAAAGCCAGAGATCAGAGTGTCTCAGCAGGATGGTTTTGCCTTAAGACTTCTATAAACAAGTTATAGGTGGAGAGATTTGCAGTTGAAAAACTATTGTTTTGCAGTCAGGGGACTTCTCAGTCAGCTGAACAAAAAAATGTTTCTCTGTCTTTAGCCAGTTTCAGGGGAAAAAAGAATTCTAAGCTTAGCTAATCATTCATGAGACAAAGAATGGGGAGTTGGAGGCTCTGTTCTGGTCACCTCAGCGGGTGCAAGTAAAAGGGGAAAGGTCTGTGTTTGGGGGCATCTGAATGGCTCAGTGGTTGAGCATCGCCTTCAACTCAGGTTATGATCCCAGAATCCTGGGATCGAATCCCACATCAGGCTCCCCGCATGGAGCCTGCTCCTCTCTCTGTCTCTGTCTCTGCCTCTCTCTCTGTGTCTCTCATGAATAAATAAATAAAATCTTAAAAAAAAAAAAAAAAAGGTCTGTGTTTGGTCTTGTCACAGGTAAACCAGGGAGCCATCTAGAGTTTTATGGGAGCCATGAGAAAGAGTGGACAGAGTCTTTAGTAACTTCTGTGTGGAAGGGTAATTCTTTGTGGTAAGCCATTTCCCTGAACACAGAATTCCCAGAGGCTTTTTAACAAGTGAGGGCAGAGAGAGGGGGAACACAGTCACAAAGGGAGGAGGGGACCAACAAAGAAAGGCCATGTCACAGAGAGGGGAGGAAAAATGTCAGCATATCATCAGGACTCCTGAGATATTTTGGATCAGAAAAGAGGCACCGGGGCCTTGACCTGGTCTGCTCCTTCCTCTTCTGCCCTGCATCAGAGACAGTGCACAGCTGGGCCTTATATAACTGGGTTTTGAGCAGCACTAGTCTCAAGACTGCTATAAGATCCTGGCTTCTCCCTCTAAGCCCCAATTAACATTTCTGCCCAGCTGTCCTGACCTAAAGCTGGACTAAGGATTGGGACGGTTTACAGCTTGATCTAACTACTGTGCTCCCTGCAAGATTGCTGCCTACCATGAAGCCCTGTCTCATCTTCACTCTCCTGAGCACAGCTGGTGAGCGGTTGGCCTTGGCCTCCTGGAGAGGGATGGGGTGGTGCACAGGAGAATGGTGGGGGTCGGTCAGAAGGGGAAGCAGGCAGCCACAACTGAAGGGACCAGAAGGGGCAGACATTTCCTTCAATTAGCTGTTGAAGGAAACAAAAGGATCTGCTCCCTCTGCTGGCCTATCCCATCAGGGTGCTCTAACAGTCCCTCTGAGGCCTGTGAACCTATTGGGATGAATTGCTGTCATGCCCCACTCTCTCCTGAGACACAAGTTTGTGACTCCTTAGACTGCCACGTTTCCTGGCCAGCCATGCTGCCCTCTGGCAAGGCAGCTGGACCCAGAGGAGTGGTCAGGGAAGACAGGTGGGCTGGATGGACTGGAAGCCATATGGCCCTGCCCCTAGCCTTTCCATCCCTCTCATTGCCAAAGTCAGGTGGTATGTAAATGTGACTTCCATGCTTCGTTGGCAAAAGTTAATTAAAAATAATGTTTTGGAAAAAAAAAAAGGTTTGAAAGCAATAATTCATGCCCCCCCCCCATTTTTGTAATACACCACACTGCCAATCAGGGTTTCTGATCAGCCCATAAGCTAGTTTCACAGAATTTTAATATATTTCCATCTCAAGCAAAGACATGTCAGTGTCCCTACTGTGTATAGCTTGGGTGACATGTGTGATTTCCTCTGACTTTTAAAAAGATCTTCAAAATAATTTGAAGTCCCTGGCATTTGAAAACATTAGGTCAGAAAAAAACTACCGTAGCCAACTCTTGCCTTTCATCCTGTTTGACTCTTTCCACCTGTGATCCCCATCAATTCCTTAGGAGTCGTTCTGGCCAGAGATTCTAAAGATGATGACCTAAACTTACCAGAAGATTTTACTATTCCTTACATGGTCTACCTGCAGTCCAGCCCAGAGCCCTGTGTGGGGTCTCTCATTCACCCTGAGTGGGTACTGACAGCTGCCCACTGCTCCTCACCGTAAGTATCCCTTTATTCTTGGGAGCTGGCAGGGACCTATTTAAACAAAAGCAGGCCTGGTGGGGCATAGCATCCTAGCAAGTCTTAATGACATCTGAAGGGAACTAGAAGACTCGAGAAGAGAGAAGATCTCCTTCCTAATAGGAAAAATATATCCATTTGGGTGGCTTAAGAGGAGATCAATAGGAATGTGTCAGGAGACTCTCTCAAGGAGTATAAATAATATTCATTCATTCAACATATTATTGGGCATTTACTATATTCTAGGAACTGTTTAATGCACTGAGAAAAGAGTAAGGGAACAAGATGGAAATAAGTTTTCTCTCATGAAGCTTGCATTCCAGTAGAGGATATAAGCCAAAACAAAAAGCACCCAAAAATAAAACACAAAAAGAGTGGCAAGCTGCAATGAATAGGAATGAAACCAGGGTTCTGCTTTAGTTAGGGTGGTCATGTCAGGCCTCTTTGAGGAGATGAGACCAACAGGAAAGGAAGAAGGCAGCTGAGTGTATAAAGCCTGGGGAACATTCCAGGCAGAGGGGACAGTGTACATAGGGTCCCTAAAGTAGTAGGGATATTTGGGTATTTAGCAAGCTCAAAGAGCAGTGTGGACTGTAGTGAGTAGGCGAATATTCCGAGGATGAGTTGAAGAGTCAAGCAGAAGCCACAGGATGGAGGTAGTAAGAGAAGGACAAGGAAGTACTGCATAAAATCCTGCTCTCCCTTGTAAACCTGTGTCCCTGCTGTGACTGCCTGAGAACGTGCTGTGTGATTGGGACCTATTTAGGAGTCTACAAGGCTCATTTCAAACTCAGAGCTCTCAACCACCTGGTCACTCAAGACCATTTATTCAAACAGCCTGCTCTGCCCATGATAAGAAATACAAAGGACAGACAGCTCGTCCTCTTCAAGAATGGGAATTGGAAAATTTGATGTTCATTTCTCAGCCAGATCTAATGCATGAACTGATTTGGGTAGGAAATGGCACTTATATCTGTGTCATGACTAGACTCCTGGTGATGGAAGTAGATATGTTTGAATGTGTCCAGGAGATAGAATGGAAAATCAAAAATGGGAGTCCTAATAGACTACAAGCCTTGGGGATCAATGATAAAGAAGCCAGCACATCGTAAATGTAGTGACATGGGCTTGAGAGAAGCTAGGAGGGATCTAAAAATATCCAGAAACGAAGGGTACAATGCACTTGCTCAAGAGCTGCCAGAGACAACGTAGTGCAGGCCCATCTCTATTACCTGTCCGTTCAGATCTTCCAAGTCTTAATAACAATAATAAAACTAGACTGTATCGAGTATGTTCTAGGTTGCAGATACATGTCAGGTTTTATACATACACTGACTCTAGCCCCTAATACAACAACCCCAGAAACTATTAGGACTTTTTGACAAACCAAAGCAGATCACTTCAGTTCTCAGGTCTGAGAGAAAAAAATTAAGATTATTGGGAAGGTAACTCCTGACATTTGTTGCCATTCTGACCTTTTGTGACCCTGCTCTTCCCCACCTCTCTATCTTTCTTCCAAAGCGTTAAAATCCGCCTGGGAGTTTATCAACCTAGCATCAGAAATAAGAAAGAGCAGATACGGAACTACTCATTGATTATCCCTGCCCCTGAGTTCAAAGCACAGTCTCTGGAGAATGACCTGATGCTGATAAAACTGTCCAAGGCCGCTGTACTCAACAACTACGTGGGGACCATAGCCATATCTATGGAGCCCTTAACATTTAATGATTCCTGCTTTATCCCAACCTGGACTTGGAATCAATTCAAAAATCGTAAGTGTGTGGCTCTGTGTTCTTCATCTTGAGGAACGTTTCGGAGCTGGGAAAATGTAAAGGGATACACTTGAAGGGAACAGTTGCCATGAGGTAATGTTCTTGATCCTACTGGGATTATTGCCAGGACCTTATCCTTCCAAGATTAGAAAGCAAGAGATATAACTCAAAGAGACGGATACAGGGCAGCCAATCTGATATCAATGAGTGGAGCAGTCAGTAACTGTTATACCTCTAGGACATTCAAGACACAAGTCCAGGGAACTGAATTCAGATAATGGTGGGGGAACTAGGAGTTCTCACTCTAAAAACAGTATCAAGGCATCCTTTGGGATGGTGGTTTACTGTCTCACTGACAGCTGCTGGAAGTCCACCAAGCAATTCATCCAACAGCAGCAGGAAAACCAAAAACAGAACATATGTTGAAGGTGACAGAGGACATTTCCCACCCCCTGCCACAGACAACCCAACATATGTTGATGGTGATTCATTCAAGTGGACCCCGAGAGATGAGGGTAGCTGAGGGAGTTCTTCTACCCAAGAATGCAACTCTTACACCTACTACTTTGCCCGAGAGTCCCCCCTCAGAGGTGGACACCAGAGCATGCCCAGGGGGGTGATTATGACATGCTGTTGGTGTCTCTCTGACCTGACCTACCTCTGAGATAAATTGCCATGGCCCCTGTTGCAGGCACACCTGCCTCCAGCCTCTGAGCTCTGATTGGCATGGGCAGAGAAACTGGTCTTTGCAAGAGCATGTCTTACCGAGGGCACTGATGAAAAAAAGTTGCTTTCTTATGCAGTTGTTGGTCGTTGGTGGGTCTTGACTTAATGTGGCTGCTAATAATCCATCATGCTCTCTTTAGGGATTATCAGAGGATGATGGGGCCACCTCGCAATATCTGAAATGAAATGATAAAGCTAAATTTATTGCTGGTTATAGTAGGGAAAAGCAATGCTGAACAGACACCAGTCTCACTGAGCAGAGTGGAGTACTGGCCCTTAACAGGATTTGGGGGGAAGCTTTTTTTTTTTTTAATAGAGATTGGAGGACTTTCAGAGGCTTAAGGGGGTCGACATCTGTAGAGGCATGGCTGTTGTTCATTGCTTGGCACTTTGAGGTATGTTTATTGCAAGAGGTCTGATTGGCTGACTTTAAAAAGTGACATTTATGGTCTTGATGAAGCTGTGTTCACTGAGGCAATTGTCACGACATTAATCAGGTTTCGACTGTGCACTGATGGCCACAGAACAATCCATCTGTCCTGTAAAAACAAATAAAAAGTGGGAACTTTTATATTCTCAGTATTTGGCAACTTCATTTTTAACTCAGAAGCAACATTCCTGGAAATCTAAATGAATATATTTTCCGAACAAATAGAAATTTATGATGTTTATCCTTGACTTTCAAGTCTTATTCATAGTAATTACAAAAGTAATTTATTACATCTTGCTTGAAAACAAAATAAAATCATACAAAGGTTTTATCACATGGGTTTTGCGTGTCAGAATCACAGTAACAAACTAATTTTGTAAGCTCTTTGGTGCAAGACTTTGAATATTTATTAGGAATTCAATATTTCAAGGGCTTGGTTACTTTCACCTAGCTTATTCTACATATTTCAATTCAACTCCCATAAAAACTTAAAACTGAATATAACTCACCTCTCTTTTTTTCTAACTTGTCACTTTCTGTTTTAGGACATTAGGTTGGATATACTTCAGAAAAATTCTGCTCTGTAAGCAACACTAGGCTTAATTTGAGCTACCTCTAGTCACTTTTTGGTTCCTTCTTCCTTGCCACTCCCCACTAGAGACTAGAATTATATAACCCCTTGATTAGAAACTTTGCATCCCGAGGTTAACAGTAGAGTAACAATTGCAGAGGGAGATAAACACTATGACTTGTAAGGGGGAAATATATATGCATACTTATACACACACACACACACATACATTTTTTAAACAATCTGTTTCATTAAAAAAGCAGCTTTAGACACATTAAAATAGTTTTTCTCCCTTTATGATTAAATATAAAGAGGTTGAAGTAGACGCCAAAAATAAAGGGTTTTTTAGAGACACTGGTTTTGTGTCTGTGTGTTTTCATGGTCCTTTATAATCTTCTTGTGGATTTTCAAAGGGTTTCTAAATTAGGAATAAGAAAGGAAGAAGGACAGATCTGATGTCTGATGTAAGGAGAACGTCATGCTCTAAATCTGCTGCTCTGACATAGATAGAGTTAAGAAACCCTAAGAAGGTTGGAATGTGTTTACAAAGAGGAAGTGATCACAAGAGTGTGATAAACAGGGAAACTGTGGACTTCATTTGTCTTTTTTTCCCCCCATAGTTAGTGACCCTGACATCCTGACTTGGATAAACCAACATTCTCATCCCTTCAGTGACTGCAGGAATATGATAGGAGAGAGAATGGCAGTAAACATCATGTGTGTGGGACAACCTTTAAGCATCATATCTAAAACCAAGGTATCTTTCTTTTCTTGAGACAGAACGATAGCAAGAGGTCAGTGAAAAGGAGAGGTGATTGTAGAAAATCAAATGGTGCTTATCCAAAAGGCCAAGAGTCCCTCTTTTCTCCCCCCAGGTCTTTGGATTGGTCATTAATTCCCCTTCCCTCATTTTACAGTTCTGAGTAGAACTGTTTGTCTTTTCTCCCCCTGCTTGCACTCAGCTTGGGCTCAAGCTCGAACAAGAGAGGTGAGATCTAAAAAATATATAAAAATAAATGTAATAAAAAGAGAGAGGTGAGATCTAGGTGGATGTGAAGACAGGATTGTTACCTTTCAAGAAAAATGAGTCTAGTCCTTTAGATGCCCCTGTGACTATAATAATGCCATATCTTAGGATTTATTCTTTTTCCATGAGGGCCAATTAACATTGACCTCCTGTTCCCTCTCTCTAGCCAGAAGTTTCAGCTGCTCCAGCTATCTGTGGTGGGAGGCTACATGGAATCTTATCCTGGGACAAAGGAAGTGTCACCCTGGGAAGTGAAGGGTTTTTCACAGAAGTTCATCCCTATGCAAGATGGATCATGAAAACCATTACTACCCACTGAGGGTATCCGCTTCTTTGTCCCTCAGTGCAACATCTTCATGATTTCTATACTGAATTCACAACTCTCTCAATCTTTCTTGTTCTTGGACAGAATCCAAATAAGAAAACATTCAGTAAAAAAAAGTGGCACTAAGAATTCAAACTGTGACCCTGATCTTTTTATATGTAAACTGCAAGCATGATGAGAAATGTAGCAGCAAACCGGCCATGTGTTCATTCCTTCAAAAAGTATTGAACTATCAGCTGCTTAGCAGACATTGCATATGTGAGGGATACCTGAGAAAATATGACCTGCACTTGGCCATCAAGCAGCCAATTATATAACACTTTATGACTACTGTTACAGTGGAGGTGAGCAATAAATTTCAGGAGAGAAGAGAAAAAAACATTCCGGGTGTCAGAGCCCGGGGATACTTCACCAAATAGGCAGACAAATTAAGGGAGAATATCGTAAAGCTGAGGAGACAGTTAAGTAAAAGTCAGAAAAGCACAACAATGTGGCATATTCTGGAGAAAATATATATGCAATAAATAATACTGGAAGGTAGAAAGTAAATGGTCAGTAGAGGAGGAGGCCAGGCGTGATAAAAGATAGCAAAGGACCTGATCTGTTGGGTGAAGAAATTTAGATTTTTAATCTTGTTGGAATCAGAGGGGTGTCATTAAAACCTCTGCAGTAGAACATCATCAAATTCTTGAATTGGGAGATACCAAAGAAGCAGAACCTATACAGTTTACATGTATTGACTATGAGTAGAAAGAGAAAGAGAAGTGTCTGGAATAATGCCCAAGTCAGAAACTAGGGTAGATTGGGTAGATGGTCGTTCACAAACATAATACGCAGAGAACCTATGTTTTCATGTGTAAAGGATCAGAGCACGGTCATGGGTAGGAGAGATGCAGTGTGTTATATTTGAGATCCTTGAAGGACACAGAGGTGGTCATGTCTAGCAGACAGCTGGAGACAAAGATTTGGGTCTTAGGTAATGTCTGGGCAGTGACAACAGAGGGGTTGTATGGTTATGAGTGGTAGCCACAGACTTCAGGAGAGTTCTGTGCTACTGGGAAGAGCTCTGAGCAATGCTCAGTCCTTCTCTTGCATTGGCCTAGAGTGGGGAGATACAGAGCATTTTAGACCCATTGACCAAGACACCTAAAAATACAGAATTGAGAGGATTCCAAGTCACCCAAAAGCAGGAATCCAGAGTAAGAGGCCATGGAGTTACAAACAGAGGAGGAACAGTGTGATATGACATCATCTGTTAAAAAGGGAAGGAGGAACAGAGGGGGTCAGTGAGATGAGAGAGAACAATGGCACGGAAGGAAAAGACTCTACAAAGAGTGAAGTGGTTTGGCATTCACTGCATCACATGAGAGAGGTGGCGAATCCATGCATCTGTAGAGATTGCAGGGGAGGAGAGGAGGGTTGATTCTGGGGCATTGATATACTCTGCTTTTCCTCCTCTACCAAAGCCAAAAAAAAAAAAAAAAAGAAAAAAAGCTGGGTATGACTAAGTCCATAGCTTATCCTGACACATAAAAAAAGAATCGAATCCTCAAATTTGGATACTAAGGCCATTTAATTCAAATATGCTTCTTTTTTCTTATAATCCTTGGCCATCCAAAGCACAAGCCCCTCTGTTTGCCTGTCTTCTCCAGCAGCCCGGGTCCTAGTTTCTCCCTGCTTCCTGTGTGTGATTCACTGCCCAACATCCCCTACCCCCTTTACTGAATCACATTTAGATCATTCCAGAGTTTTGGGTTTTTTTTAAGATTTTATTTATTTATTAATGAGAGACACACAGAGAGAGGCAGAGACACAGGCAGAGGGAGAAGTAGGCCCCATGCAGGGAGCCTGACGTGGGACTTGATCCTGGGTCTCCAGGATCACGCCCTGGGCCAAAGGCAGGCGCTCAACCGCTGAGCCACCCAGGGATCCTCATTCCAGAGTTTTTAATAAAACACTCATCTGATCATTTCTTATAACTCTTAAATTATGTCTTCAACACGTCCTAGAAATCCTACATGTCCCAAGTCACTGTCTGTACAGTTCTCCATAAAGGCCACCTCAAGCATTCCCCTCTCTCCTCTGGCCTTCAGGGCTTCGTCTGCAGTGGATGACATCTGGTCCGCGAGTACCTGGAGGTTGAAACCGTCAGCTATAACTTCATTAATTCCCACCTCCCTCCCTGCAAACATACTTAGTGCTTTTCTTCCTCTTTCTTTTCCTGGGAGCAGGACCCTGCTATCTACAGCTTCTATCTCCACTGTGATGTGGATCACCGCTCCTCTGACTTCCTCATTGACCTGCTTTTTGAGCTTCTCTACTACTTTACATTTTTCCACTTCCCCTGTCGACTTCTTCCTGTCACCACTGAAGCAGGATAAAGCCTGTTCCGCCTAACATTGGAGCCCAAGGATATGCTTCCTGGATCTGCTCTCTGGTTGCCTCCTGGGTCTTCTTTGTAGGCACCTCCTACTTAACAATTCCCGAATGATCTGTTCTGTAGGATTCTCCTCAGTCTGTCTTAAAATTCTTTTGCTCTCTCTTTTGAGTCCTCATTCATCCTTCCAGAAGCTTTCCCCCTATCTCTTCATTTGGTTAACTTTTACTCATGCTTTAAGCTTCAAACGTCACTTCCTCAAGGAGGTCTTCTTCTGTCCCTTACATTAGGGTCCTGACTATGCATGTTTCTACCTCCCTTTCCTTCTCCTGTTTTGACATTCCTGATGGCAAGTCTTCTTACACCTATTTCCCCTGCTGGTCTTTATAATCTGTGAGGGCAAGATTTTCATCTCCCTTACCACAAAATCATCAATATCTAATAAAGTGCTAGCACACGGTATGCATTTGTATTGGTTTTCCACTGCTGCATAAAACATTGCCACAAATTGAACAGCTTAAAACAACACGTATTATTTCACACTTCCTGTGAATCAGGAGTCCAATCATGACCTATGCGGGTCCTCTGCTCAGGGTCTAGCAAGGCTTTAAGGTAAGAATTTGCTTCTAAGCGTATTCAAGTTGTGGGCACAATTCATTTCCTTCTGATACCAGATGCTCGCTTTTTGCTGGCTCCCCGCTGAAAGCTGCCCTCGGGTCCTCGAGGCTATCCCTAGTGCAGTGTGGTCATCCATACATGGTTCTTTGCCACATAGGCTTCCTCAGTGTGGCTGCCTACATCCCCAAGCCAGTGGGAAGAATCTGTCTTGTGCATGTTAGCAAGGTGGATGTGTGTGTGTGTGTGTGTGTGTGTGTGTGTGTGTGTGTACGCGATGTTCAAGCTATGTATTAACATGATTATAAGAATGACATCCCATAATTTTGCCATATTCTATAAGTTCAAAGTTCAAAGGAAGTCAGGGTATGTCTTGGGCTTAGGGTCTGTCCAAAATCTTCAATAGAATTTCATTAAATAATACATTTAATGGATCCTTATCTCCCACACAATAAAGACTTATGCAAGTCTTATATGTGCAAGGCTTATATAATAAGGCTTTTCATTATATAATTTCTGTTTATCTTTCTACCTGGTTCTTAACACTTCCACTGTAATACGTGGTTGCTGTTCTACAAACACACCATGTTGTTTCATATATTTATGCATTTACAGAAGCCTTTCTCTCTTTTTGAATTATTTTTTTCTCTTTTTCTCTCTTTTTTTATGCCAGACAACCTCTTTCCCCTTCTCTAAGACCAAGGTAAAGTATAACTTTTTGGATGTGCCTTCCTTACACACAATATAGACTGAAGTATTTTTAACCTTGTGTTCTAAGGCACATCCCTCAATTTTAATAAATTTTTCTCCCACATTAAGAAACAAAACAAATGAGCATAGGAAAAAAGGAGAGAGAGAGAGAGAGAGAGAGAGAGAGAGAGAGGCAAACCAAGAAGCAGACTCAACTACAGAAAACAAACCGGTGGTTGCAGAGGGGAAGGGATGGGGGAATGGGTGAAATAGGTGATGGGGATTAAGGAGGGCACTTGGTGTGATGAGCACCAGTGGTGTGTGGAGGTATTGAATCAGTATATTGTACTCCTGAAACTAATATTATACTGTATAGTAACTAACTAAAAATTTAAAATGTTCTCCCACATGTTAGTATGAAAAATTTTAAACGTGCAACAAGGCTGAAAGAATTTTACAGTGTACACCTGTAGCTCCATTACCTGGATTCCATCACCGAGTAATCTATTTTTTAAATTCATATCTTGCATTGATGTGGTATATTTGTTATAGCTGATGAATCAATACTGTTAGTAACTAAAGTCCATAGTTTATGTTAGGGTTTGCTCTTTATGTTATGTAGTATTAGGGATTTGGACAAAGGCATAATGTCATGTATCCGTGACATTGACATGATAATTATAGTATCATGAATAATTTCACTTCTCTAAAATTGACCTGTTCTAACCTGTTCATCCCTGTCCCCACTCCCCAAACTCTGACACCACTCATCTTCTTATTGTCTCTATAGGTTGCTTTTTGAGCATCTCTACTACTTTATATTGTCATTCTAGGTCTATGTCTATATTGTCTAGGTATGTCTGTGTCTATATATGTCTATATTGTCTGCCTCCTTATATTGCCTCGTCTACTACTTTAAAATGTCATTCATTGGCACCATACAGTAATTGATATTTTTCGGCTTCAATGCTTAGTCATATGTATTTAAGGATTCTCTATGTCAGGGAATCCTTGGATGGCTCAGCGGTTTAGTGCCGCCTTCATCCCAGGGCGTGATCCTGGAGTCCCGGGATCGAATCCCACGTCGGGCTCCCTGCATGGAGCCTGCTTCTCCCTCTGCCTGTATCTCTGCCTCTCTCTCTCGCTCTCGCTCTCTCTCTCATGAATAAATAAATAAAATCTTAAGAAAAAGGATTCTCTATGTCTTTCATCTTTTTTTCCTTTCATCTCTTGATAGCTTAATTTTTAAAAAATCATTGAATAATACCTATTCCAGTGTGAATGTACCACACTTTGTTTACTATTTATTTATTTAAGGACATCTTGGTTGCTGCCAAAGTTTGGTAGTTATGACTAAAGCTGTTGTAATTATTCATCTGTAAGATTTTGTGGACATAAATTTTCAATTCATTCAGGTCATACCCAGGAGCGCGATTGCTGCCTCATATGGTAAGATTATGTTTAGCTTTGTAAGAAATCACCAAACCATCTCGCAAAGTGGCTGCACATTTTGTATCCCTATCAGCAACAAATGAAAATTCTTGTTATTTTACAACCTCACCAACATTTGGTGTCCTGTGCCTCAAACTTTAGCCATTCCACTAGGTGTGTAGTGGTATCTCATTTTTGCTTTAATTTGTCATCCCCTATTGTATGTTGATAATCTTTTCATATGCTATTTGCCATCTGTACACCCTCGTGTTGTTATGGACTGAACTGTGTCCTCCCAAAATTCATATGTTGAAGCCCCAAGCCCCAAAGTGACTGTATTTGGAGATAGGTCCTATAAGGAAATAGTTTTGGGGAAATGAGGCCATTAGGGTGGGGTGCTATTTTGATAGGATTAGTGTCCTTATAAAAAGAGACACCAGAGAGCTGGCTCTTTTTCTCTGTACACATAAATACAGAGGAAGGGCCACATAAGGACACAGTGGTCTACAAGCCAGGAAGAAAGCTCTCACCAGAAACTGAATTTTCTGGCACCTTAATCATGGACTTCTAGCTTCCAGAACTGTGAGAAAATAAATGTCTGTTGTTTAAGCCCTGGAGTCTGTGGTATTTTGTTATGGCAGCCTGAGCAGATGGATGCATTTGGGAAGGTACCTGCTCAGAACCCACTTCTTAATTGGGTTGTCATGTTCTTGTTGTTGAGTTTAAAGATTTCCTTATATATTTTGGATCCAGATCAGTTAATGGACAATGTGTTTTGCAAATATTTCCACAGAGACAGTGATAGAGGTAGAATTTTAGCTCTGACTACCTTGTTTTAAAATCGCCTACTTAGGAACCTATCATCCCCCCTAGTCTATGGACTCTCTGAAGGCAGAGCAGTGTGTTCACATTTAGGCGTCCTCCATAGTGAGCACAGAGCCTTGCACAAGTCAGGCATATAATATAGATCATAAGCTGGCTGGTTGAATAAATGAGTGGGTAAATAGTGACATGAAAGGAAAAGCTGATATAACTCAAGGAGGAGGTCAGGGTCAGGCAGAAGGGTCAGGCCAGCACCAGAAGGCTGGGTTATGGTGGCTGGAGACAAATGTCTGTGTCACACAATCAGGGGATAGCATCACACAGATGGGAGGGGTCCCTGTCCTGAAGGTAGTAGTATAGAAAAGGGCCTGATTTCAGAGTTTGACAAAAGGTAGACCAGAGAGGAGGGGGCTGTGGAAACACTGTGAGCTCCAACATCTCTCAGATTAGGTATGTTTTTCCCCTGAAAAAGGAAAGCAAAATGCTGAATTCCAGATCCATTCTCTACTGTGTCAGGGGCCAAATCACCTGATCTCCATTCTTGTCCTTCTGATACCTGACACCATCCTCTCTTCTGACCTATAGATACCTCTCCTGGAACTGAATCCTGCCACTGAAAGAATTCAGATATTTTTGTTTTCAACTCTAGAACCCTTTCTTGCTATATATTACTCAGTCTTTTTCTAACCTTCCTCTCCATACTTTCTAGAGACCCTGAACTGAACTTCATCCTTTGAAAAGGCTTTTGATATCAATATGAAGTTTATCCTCTTCTGGGCTGTTTTGAACCTATCTGGTGAGTATCTTCACATTTTTCTCTTTCCTTGCCAACGAGAAATCCTGGAGGAATCTTGAAAGACATACAGACACAGACAGGAGGCACATTCCGGACTACAAGTGTAGAACTGGCTCTCCCTCACCACTGTCATGATCTCCACCAGCTTTCCACCTGTGACACTGCCTGCCTGCCCCGTCTCAGCTTGATTGCTTGTATGGTCTTTGAGGAGGCATGTACACTGAAACCCTAATACCAGACCCACTCCTGAGAAAGACTGTGACCCGACTCTGGGCCCTTCTAGAAGAGGACTGTTGTGGGCACAAGGGAATGAGAAGTGGAGGCAGGTGTTGAAAGCAGAGGTTCAACTAATGGACACAGCAAAGCATTCAATGGTTTTTGGTCTTGTCCTGGCAGGTTTCAGTTACTCAAGCAAAAACCTTAGAGGCATTCATGAAATCTCTTTCTCTCACACCCCACATTCAATCTGTTTGGAAAATTTTTTTGGTTCTATCTTCTAAATATATCCCAAATCCAATCACATCTCACCACCTCCACTGCTCACGATGGCCAAGCCATCATCTTTTGCTTGGATTACCACATGAATCCTCTAACAGGTCTCTCTGCTTTCTACTCCTACACTCAGTATTTCTCCACAAGGAAATGACCATCAGTGCCTTACACAAAACCCTAATATGGCTTCACAGTCCTTCAGAAGAAAGTCCATAACCTTATGATGCTCTACAAAGCCCTGCATCACTGCTTTGACCTCCATCCTTTCCTGCTCTTCTCCCTCTCACCTGCCACCTCAGCCACACTGGCCTTTGTGATGCTCCTAAACAAGTCTTAGGACTCTTGCTTCAGCTATTTCCTCCACCTGAAACCCAGTTCCCCAGATATCTGATGGTCTAACTCTCCTATCTTCATTTAAGTTGTCATCTCTCATTCTATCTACATGGTCTACCTATACTAAGGTGTAATATTGCAGAATTCCCCACCACACACACACACACACACACATCCATCCGGTACTGTCTTTTCCTCTTTCCCTGTTCTACTGTTTTTCCCACAGTACCAATTATCATCTAATACACTAGATTATTTACTTATGTATTGTGTCTACTGTTATGGAATGTCTTCTCTCATCAGAATGTATGAGAGCAGGGCTATTTCTCTGCGTAGTTCCCTATATAGCCCAAGCCACCTATAACAAAGCCTGGCACATATGAAGTGCTCATACTTACTTGTCAAATGAATAAATTATCTCCCTCTCCTCAGATTCCGTGAGCAGGTAGTCTGTTATTTAAATCACTCTTATATTGTTTTTCCCTGCATTGCTGTAGAGAATAAGGAGTGAGACTAGTAAAAGCAGTCTTAAAAAGGTAAAAGCATTAAGTTCCTCATGAGTAGATTTAACATATGTTCCCTGAATTGTAGAAGGTATTTAAGAACATTTGTATTTTAATCTGAAAAATATTTAGTGACAACAAAATGAAAAACACCTTTATCTGTTGAAATTGAGATGTTTCTATCATTTTCTTCATGTTTTTAGAACAAACTAAGCCAGTTTGCAAATTCAGCTTACAGATAAAGGTATTAGAGAGAAAGGTAGGGGAACTTGAGCATATTAAATAATTTTCCTTGTTTTTTTCTAGTGATCCCTGCAAAAATCTCAGAATTTCCTGTCTATGTTTCTCTTTCCAGTTGCTCTGGCCTATGATCCAGATTACCAACATGGCACTGCTCCCCCCTACCTGGTCTACTTGAAATCTGATTACTTGCCCTGTGTTGGGGCTCTGGTCCACCCCCTTTGGGTGATCACAGCTGCACATTGCAACTTACCGTGAGTAATAAGCCCCCAGTGCTACTTTGCACTTTAGGTTCTCAGATTGGGCATAGACTCAGATCCCTGCCTGGCTCCATTCTCTAATGAAGTGGGACTAGGGAGGCCTTCTGAGGGTGTTCATTGGTAGAGAAAAAGGCCTATAGGAAGGGGCTAAAAGAGGCCCATGGGAATGGATACATTATCTCTGTCAAGTCTTCTCTCAAACAACTACATTGTTCCAGAAAACTTCGGGTGATGTTAGGGATTACAAATCCATCAAATCCTGATGAAAAGGATGTACAAGTTGTTGGCTATGAGAGGATGATCCATCATCCACGCTTCTCAGTTACTGCTATTGAGAATGACCTCATGTTAATCAAGCTGAGAGAAAATATTGAACTCAATGACTATGTGAAAGTGGTCAGTCTGCCTGAAGAACCTGTCCGTGAGGAAGCCATGTGCATGGTCTCCACGTGGGCCTACAATCTATGTGATGACTGTGAGTCACCTCATGATAATCTTTTCTCTCAGAGTATGACACACTCTGTCCCTTCTCTACTCTTACCTTCTGCAATTGTTTCCAAAAAAGACTTCTTTCCAACCTCTTAATTCATCCTTATTATCTCTTCCTCCTTTCCCTGTACTTCCCTGAAGGAGTCACAGATGTAGTTAGTTAAGCATTTACATTTCTAGAAAATTTTAAAGTAATTCATTTCATTTAATGCAGAGATGTCTCATATTTACATATAAATTCCAGGAATTTAATCTCTTTTATAAAAAGATAGACACTTGTATCATGAGAAATGGTTAGTCTGCCCATTTCCTGTTGTCCAAGCAGCCATAGTTGTGATTTCTCTCAGTGTTTGATCTCTTTTTCTTTTTAAAATTTTTTAAGAGAGTAGATCTCTCTCTCTCTCTCTTTAAAGATTTTGTTTATTTATTCATTCATAAGAAGCACAGAGATAGAAGCAGAGGCATAAGCAGAGGGAAAAGCAGGCTCTCTGTGCAGATCCTGATGTGGGACTAGATCCCAGGACCCTGGGATCATGCCCTGAGTTGAAGACAGATGCTCAACCACTGAGCCACCTGGCACCCTCTTTCTTTCTTTCTAGATTATTTATTTATCTATTTGACAGAGAAAGAGAGCAAGCACGAGCATGGGGAGCAGCAAAGGGAGAGGGAGAAGCAGACTCCCCACTGAGCAGAGAGCCCAATGTGGGGCTGGATCCCAGGACCCTGGGATCAAGATCTGAACTGAAGGCAAATGTTTAACTGACTGAGCCACCCAGGCACCCCTCTCTTTTCCTTCCTTCCAGAAGAAGAAATATATTGAAAAAGAAGGCAACAAAAAGAAGGAGGTTTGTTAGATACTAACTCTTAAGGAAGTTGTACATCTTTTTTCCCCTAGCCAAGGAGCCCGACTCACCACAGAGCGTGAACATATCTGTAATCTACAGGGATGAGTGCCTCGATGCCTATAAAACCCAAAGGATCCAAGAAAATATGCTGTGTCTGGGCATTGTGCCAGGAAGGAGGCTGCCCTGCAAGGTAATGTACTCTTGATGCCTAGTTTTCCCATTTTATTTCTTGTGTCTTTTGCTAGAAAGATAAGATAACCCTATTTCCCTTTTTATTCTGGCAGGAAGTCACAGCCGCCCCAGCAGTCTGCAATGGGGTACTTCAAGGAATATTGACTTTTTTAGATGGATGTGTTTTGAGAGCTGATGTTGGAATCTACACCAACATCTTTAAATACGTGTCCTGGATTAGAAATACAATCAGAGACAACTGAGCTGCCATGGCAGGAATTCTAGATCATGTGACACAACCTGTGCCTATGTCCAGCCTCACAATTAAACCTAAATAGATGCCCTGGGTTGCATCAGGCATGCCTGTCTCACTTCTACCCAACAGAGTGGGCGATTGGTACCTTCCCATACCATGACTATACATGATAATCTTCTTCCCCTTTTGATGAAGATGACAAACTCCACACCCCTTAGGCAGTTGAAGTTTATGAGGTGGGGATTGTGTTCTAACAGAGATCACAGGCTATGGGGAAAAGGCCCACTCAGCCATTTTGGGTAATAAAACCCCTATTACTTGCACTGAATTAACATGTGCTTTTGGCAAGTTACCCATGCTAGAAGGGAAAAGGAAGCCTGACAAAGAGTGAGCTAACTAGAAGCATAGGTGAGGGAAAGAAAAGGTTCTAGGAAGGAGCCTCTAAGAGGTATTGCATAGTTTCCCCTTGCCTATGTAACTATCAAGAACAGCCATAGATCTTGCTCATTCGTTTTGCGGGATTCTGGGTAGGGACTTGAGCTATGAGGGGTTAATACAAAAGTGAACTAGGGCATAGGACAAAGCAGATGAAACAGGGAGTCCGGGTCAGATTTTGCCAGCACATGCTTGCCCTTTCTCTTATGCCAGCTGCCACAGAGACTCCATTCTCTCCAACTATTACTCTTACATTTTTCTTCCTTCCTCCCTCTCTTTTCACCTCACCCCTGCAGTTCCAGTTACCACGTGAGAGTTTTAATTGATAGTTACTGAGGATCAAAAGCACAGAAACCAAAATGATTTTTAGAGGGTTTTGCCTGTGGCCACTTTGGGTGGACTGTTGAAAACTTACAGTCCAGCGAGGGGACACGGGAGCTCCTCTCAGGAAGCAGAGTTTGCAGCTTGCAGAGTTAAAATGCAACATGTTGTGTTTGGTTTATTAAGGCAATTGTGAGAGCTTCACCTTCATGTGTGTTATTAACTGACATTTTAGCTATGGGATAAACAGATGGTTTTTGCAGGAGAGTACCTCACCCTCTGGGGATGTTTCCCACCTTAAAAATGGTGCTACAATTTCAATAGTTCATCCTGGTATCTTATAAGGCTAGCTGATTCTAGGTGATGAAGCATATGTCAAGGACACCGAATTCCATGGTCATCAGCCTACTGACTCATGACTGTCACTGTACAGTGACTTCCTTGGTTGGAAAATACATTCCTTTGTTGTCGGGTACATAAGGGTTTCAGTTAATTCAAGGATGGTGGTGCTAGAAAGGTGACAAGGGATAGAAAAATCCAAATCTAGACTATATCCTTTTTGGTGAGGAGAATAGCTATTCTCTATGTGTTGAAAAGGGCTGCCGGGGGTACCTGGGGCACATACAGTACTACATCAAGACTATATCAAGGCTGAGATTGGTCATTGACACTGTCACAGTGGATCTGAAGCAATGGTGGTAACAATGGTGAGACTTGCAGGGAGCCTGAATATGCTCCATCTGGACCCACTATATGTTTATGGAGCCACTAAAAATCACGAGAGGGAATGAAGAAAGACTTCAGAATAGATCTGCTTATCTATCTGATTATTAAAGTCTACCGAATCAAAGGCACTTTAGTGAGAGTTCTCATGGGATACAATATTCTCCTTCTCTAAACTCACCCTGAAAAATCCTACTACATAATTTTCCCCTAAATAGCTAATCTCCATTCCCTCCACCTTCCCCCTTCTGAATACCTGTCAGGGCAGACCACAAGCCATTCCCAAGAAATTCAACCTCAGGGAAGAAAATAATAATTGAATTTCTGTCTCCTGAGAAGAATGAGATTCTTCAGGGCATCCCTCTGAGGGGTTTTATTATCATAATAGTAGACATGCAATCAGTACCAATGTATCAACCAGTGAAGTCTCTCCACCCTCAAGAAACTGTTTATGAAGAAGTCTCTTTGAGGTCACTGTATGGCTTAAGGGAAGATTCACTGGAGCAATTGCTTGGGCAATTTATTTGGACTTTTGGGGTCTAATTTACCCCTCTGGTCCACTTATACTCTGAGTTGGGGCTGGAATCTTGCTGAGCATATCCCAGTCACTGACAGAGTCAGGTGGCCCCACCTAGAGCAAGTTTCATGGCCAATTGGTGATCTGTAGTCAGGCATTTAGTTTCTACTAGACCCCAGTGGCAAACCAGAAGCTATTTCCCAAAAAGAGAAAAGGAGCATGACTTTGCCACCATCTTTTGGGACCCCATCTTGATTTCATTAGGTTTTGCTGTGTCATTTAGTACACTAAAAATAATACTTCTAGAACCATTGAATCTACAGAGTTTTAAACCGAAGAAACAGAGCCAATTGTGCTTCAACCTGTGCTGGAGGCAAAGTCTTTTCTGAATTAGTCTCTTTCTAACCTATCAACTTTCTAGATCACTCATGAAATGGTTCAGAGGAGGATACCCTGATGAGATATATGTTGCTTATAAAATTTAGAGGTCTTCAGATATCATTCTTCATAGTAGGGAGCACAAGTATAACAATGTGTTCATTTCAATAGAGGAATCCAACATATACCCACAAGGTTCACTAGTTATATCACCTACCCACTACCACACACCTGTCTTTCCAAGACACCCAGGAACCTTGCTACTTCCTGTCATCTCATCCTACCAACATGACATCATCAATACAACAGATCAGTGTGGTGCGCTTGGAGATTTTCAAGTTCCTTAAATACTATATTCAGGTTCAGGAGCAGAGCAATGATGACTGCCTGAGTATGGAGGTAAAAATATACTGTTGTCCCTGACAAATGAAAGCTAATTAAATTCTGAGCTTCCCAATGCAATGTATAAAAATACATTTTCCAGACGGATAGTTGCATACTGAGTGTGAAAGACTGCATTTATTTGCTCTAGGAAGGTCCCACATACGAAACAACCACTATAATTGGACTTACCATGTGATACTCAAACACTATCATTCCCCACCACTCTTTTATGACATGGCCAACTGAAGAACTGAATGACATTATAATACAAATTATCACCCAGCCTATTTCAAGTCTGTATAGTCTGGTGGTACTGACCTTTCCAATGTGCTGATGTTTTAGATTTACTAAGGGGAAGTTCCATCAACTTTCTCTTAGCCCTTTCTATAACAAAAGCTCACTTCACAGCCCTGAGGGATATTGTACGGACTCTAACCAGTTGTAGAAAAAAAAATTTACCCCTTGTAACTCTGCCAGTGCACATAGTAACTATGGAAATAAATTATAGATGGTTTCAGAGCCCCATTGAATTACTCTAGGGAAGACTTAAGTAAAAAAAAATCCATTTATCCCTCAATTTTCATAAGCTCCACTCTGATCAGAGGATAGCACTGATTATAAGTCTTCCCCACCACCACAAACAACACAAATTGGTACCAATTCAGAACCAGAATCTCAAAAAATTTAGCTATGTTCTCGTCCCTAGAACACAAGTCACCAAGTAAGTTGATCCAGGTCATCTTGTATGGGCTGGAAGGAAGACTCAATGTTAGAACAAGTTTCATTCGTTAGGATATCAGGTTCCCCTGCATTCAGTTGAACATTGGATCGATTAAGGTAACTAGCTGAGGCTTGTGACCTAGGAAGAAGCCCCTAATCAGCCCATTATTATCAAATCTGTCAAGTGTTTTTTTGTTTGTTTGTTTGTTTGTTTGTTTGTTTGTTTGTTATATAAGTCAAATAAGAACTTGAACTTCCTGTCAGGTTCATTCCTGAGGATCCCATTTTTGTGGAGAACCCTCGAAAGAATCCTCTAAAGGGCTCCAAAACACACTAGCTAATATTATTTGTTTCCATTTTAAGAGTAAAAGAGGCAAATGAACATAATAACATGATGTTTTGTCTATTTTCCTTAAACAAGTTAAACTAAAATCTGAGATGCCCTTTAGCAGTGGACAAAGGCCACTGTAAGGGGAAAACATGACATCTGTAAACTTCTTCTGCACAGCCTCTTTGTTTATTTGAACTTTATGTCTTTAGTAGAAAATATGGTAGGCTCCATCACTCAATATATCCTGAGTCTTTCTAATTTTCTAATCTTTCTAATCTACATCTTTCTAATTTTAAGTTGCAGCCTTGGGAATCCCATGTTGTCATGTATCTAAGTCATATTCTCCATCAGCTCTATAAGTAACATGGCCAGAAATTTCCCATCCCAGCTGCCTTACTCCTTTGTCTCTCTCAAGTTGTCAGAATTTAAGTGGAGAAAATAGGGGGACTCATTCAAAAGTTTCCTCCAGTCATAATAACATGTTAGGATTTGGACAGCACATTGTTCCATTGAGTAAGGGGGGGGGGTATCGCCTATAACCACTGTTCTCAAGGCTGCAAAGCTATGATTCCAAAAGCTACCTAAGGATGGAGGATGAAGATGGCCAGAGTCTTACAAAAACAAGGTGAAAATTAGGCTAGAGCCTACACTTGTGCACAGAAATTAATGCCAGCTACTATATTGATGAGACTTTCAAGACTTCATACAATTTGTAATTTTTCTCTTACGCATTCATTTCAAGGACAGGAGGATTTCAGAAACCATAAAATGAGCTCTGTTCAATAGGGAATCAGGGTGGAAAAAGGCCTTGAGTTGAAGTCACTGGCTATAACAATTGGAGTAGAATCAACGTGCCCACTGGAAGCTAAAGATGGGAATTAGAGAAGCTGGCCTAGGGTCTGACACTGGCAAGGAAGGAACTCCAAGATCATCACTCCAAGGCCCTTTGAAGACTCAGAAGTCCTAGGTATCTTCATTATTCCACTCTGAGGTTTCCGGCAGCTATTTTGACTAAAATCAAACCAATGTTTCTTGTCTCTCTCTCCCAGTCTATGATTTGTTGTTTGGTGGTGGTGGTGGTGGTTCCTTTTAAAGAGATTATGATGTGTTAGTAAATCACATGTAGGATTTGCTTCAACTATAAAATGTGCATCCAAATTTGCTTTTGCCTTGCTCTCTGTAGCTCCAAACCCCTACCTTGAGGCATTTAGTTGGCACATCTATAACCTCAAGAGCCCCATCTACAATAGCAGCCCAAGACATGGGTCCAGGACCATTCTTGGTTAAAAGAAGTTTAGCTCATCACCAAACCAAACTTGCTGGTATGCTCTTCTACCCAAGCAGCTCAGCTTTAGTAACTGGGCTTCTGTTCTGTTCCTGCAGTGAAGCCCCCTTCCCACCTTCCCCTACCTTTTTAAAATCCCAGTTCCATTAATGCTGTCTTTGTCTTGACAACCTTGTCTTCCCCAGTTCCTCTAAGCCTAGGGCTCTGCCCAACGCTCCCCAGATGTTGCTGGAAACCCATACGAGGCCAGCTTCTTGCTGTTAACAACTTCATGCTGCCAATTACCTGCCATATAGCCAGTTTTCCTGGCCTGCCGCCCTCTACTGGCCACCTGCCTGACTTCCCTTCCACCTTCACTCCAGGATGCTTTGCGGTCTGGATTCTGATAGCCTAGAATCTGACTCTTCCCTGTGATTGTTATCCCCTCACTCTGATTTCTACCATCTGCCCTTTAGTATGAGTTTATCTCATTTCTAGATCCTCAAAAGGATGATCTTGGGCTTAGCGCAGCTGAAAGAGCATGGGTTTGGGATCCAATTTGGTTTTTAATCCCAACTCCCATAGCTGGTAGCTAGGCAAGGAATTAAGAAATTTAGGCAAGGAATTAAGAAATTTAACCTGTCTTATTTTAGTTTATCTCTAAAATGGGACCAATAATACTTTTCTGGATTGTTGGGAGTAAATAAGATAACTTACGTAAGACATGAAGCATAATATTTAGCACATAACATGGTAGGCACTTAAATCTTTGCCAAGGGATTACTGGTAATCTGTCACCACTTCTTTACATCTGTGTTTATCTTTCTTCAATTAGGATAGAAACTATTTTCACGTCCATGCACACAATCAATCAGGTTGTATCAGAGCACGAAAGAACATTCTAACAAAATTTGCCAATATACCTTTCCTCAGGGGTCAGGCCCCTGTGCCTTTCCCAGCCTGTGTGGGAGAAGTCTTAGGCATAAAGGACAGCGAGGCAGTTTTACAGTGTTATTGTATTTCTTTGTGTAGAGATCTAAAATTATAAGTGCAGTGTAAGTCCATTATAATATCATTTAGACAGGTGATTGCCAGGTAGGGTTGCTCTGTTTTTGAAGTGTTTCCATGATCTCAGACAGCCTAAACACTGATTGCATATAATGAGGAGAACCCACAAAAGTAGAAAAATAAATTTAAATTCACAATCCTATTATGTTATTTTGTGAAGTTTTCAAGTGTGCTGTACTTTCCCCTCAGTTTAGTGAACTGCTAATCCACGTCCGGACTGTCTACCAAACGGTCTATGAGGTTTATCACAGTTTACCCTTAACAAGCTCCACCAGCGTGTAAAGACAGACATGTGCCTAAACTCAAAGGACTTGCATGGATCCTGAAGCTCTAATAGTTATTAACCCACTATCAACTCCCTCTTCCCAAGTCCCCCTGTATCTAAGCCCTTACCTTCACATTAAGCCCACGCTTGCTCTCCTGCTCAGGGGCCCTGAAATGATGGCATAGGGGCCATAAACAGGGGCTATGTTTCTGTTTGGAATCTGAATTATAGCAAAAATGTTCATCTTCCTTCCTCTGCCTCTCGGAGAGGCAAGTGAAACTTTGAGCTCATGCTTTCTGCTCTCCAAGGACCTTCTTAATGAGGGAATAAAGCAAGTAAGAAGAGGGGTAAAATTTGGAGAAGACAAAGACGAAACATGCATCATATTTCTTGAAAATTCACACCACATCTGGTAAAATACTGAAAATGGAGTGGGTATTCTCTGCATGTCGATTAACTGAGAAGATGCCTAGGAGAAAGGAGAACAGAGAGACGGCTGCCTTAGGTGAGTATATGCACCTGCCAGTCCTGCAGTTCCATGATCTTAAGACTCACCCAAACTATGGACATACTACAGAGCAGGATTTAATTTACACAATCATAAAATATATTACTTTCCCCTCCAAATGATTAGATGTGATTAGTGTAATTCCATCTGTTCCTATCTGGACCTATTGAGCCCCAGGACAAGTCTGCAGGGTACTTAGTGTCTTTTCAGGACACTTATCTGACCTGCTGCCATGTCGTGTATGGACTTCTCTGTGCTCTCTGACCATGTCTGTAATGTGATGGAAGCTGCCTTTCTGGAAGGGGCAGAGATGCCTGCCATGTCACACTTCCCTAATTAGGGTGACAATGTATTCAATTCAAAAAAAGGCAGCATCACAAGGTGTTGAGTGTCATAGATCTGACTCAGAATTCCTGTACCTGAGTCCTGGCTGTACTACTATTAGTTACGTGACATCAGGCAAGGTGTCCAAAGTGTCCCAGGCGTCAACTATCCATTTCCCTATTAAAATAAAAACAACCAGGGACCTCTGGGTGGCTCAGCAGTTGGGTGGCTGCCTTCGGCTCAGGTTGTGATTCTGGGATCTGGGACTGAGTCCTGCATCGGGCTCCTGCAAAGAGCCTGCTTCTCCCTCTGCCTGTGTCTCGGCCTCTCTCTCTCTCTATGTCTCTCATGAATAAATAAATCTTAAAAATAAAATAAAATGAAAACAACAATAAAAAGCAAGAAATGGTGGTCCTTGCCTAATTGGGCATTTGAAAATATTGACCGAGAAAATGAAGTTAAATATATTTCTGAAAGACATGGTCAAATCACTCACAGCAGCCTGCAGACTGGAGGCTACACCACATAGACTGGTATTTCCTAACTGAATAATGACAGGTGAATAGCATGATCTAATCAAAAAGCATTGTTTGGACCCTTACCACCTGCCAATCCAGGAGGGCTAGTTTGATCATCAAGGAATCAATGGTTCTGGCAGTGGTCTTAAGGCATAGTCATGGTCCAGGGGAGCAGCGTTGCATCTGGGAAGTCTCCAGGGAGCTCCCAGGGACAGAGGTTGAAGGGATTCCATCAGAGCATTGGCACCTTCGGTCACTACAGAGGTGACTTGGTTGTAGTTATTTCAAGAGCTGCTAGTGGAGGCCTCAGCTTTCCTTGAGAGCAGGTGGTCCAGGGACGCCTGGGTGGCTCCGTCCATTAAATGTTTGCCTTCAGCTCAGGCCATGATCTCAGGGTCCTGGGATCAAGCCCCTGGTGGGCTCCGTGCTCAGCGGGGAACCTGCTTCTCCCTTTCCCCCCTCCCACTTGCTCTCATGCCCACATGTTCTTTCTCAAATATATATTATATATGTATATATCTAAATTAAATATTATATATATATATTATTTTTTTTAAAAGAGTAGGTGGTCCAGGCCTCTCTGCCCTGCCATCTCTGTATTTAACAGCCTCTTGGTGATCTCTAGACCGAGGATCTTTAAGGATCTCCCGATGAAGGCCTTTTCAACAGAGGTACCCTTCCTGGAGGGAGGAGAGAACACAGGTATCCAAATGTCTCCGGATGCTGCGCCAGGCTCTAGACCTACTCCCCATCACTCTTGTCCTCTGGAGCTGGGCAGGCGGTCACCGAAACAGCTGAGTGGGGGTGCCAAGAGAAGACTCAACACCTTTGAGTCAGGCCAGACCCAGGCAGAGCAGAGCATGGAAAACTATGGGCAGATGGTTCCCCCTGGTGGACAAAACTCCTCCCTCTCCACAAGCCGAGAGGAAAGTGCTTGCCTGCAGCTCTGGGCCACAGCCACCCAGATGGCCACCAGAGACCCAGCATTGAAATGTCTTCTCGTTCTCTCCCACCTTGCACCCCAGTTACCTGCTCATCTGCTTTGAGATAGAGATGCTCCTACCTGGCAGCTCCTACCTGCTTTGAGATAGAGATGCTCCTCCTACTGCTACAGCCACCTGCCACCTCCCATCTCTGTAGGGCTCTTACCCTCAGTGCTCCTGCCTGCAGCTTCTGGGATCTGCGTCTCCTTGTTCCACCCCTCACTCTGTGTATGGCCTTGATCAGGTGGCAGGCCCACTTTTTTAAGATTTTATTTATTTATTCATAGAGACACAGAGAAAGAGAGGCAGAGACACAGGCAGAGGGAGAAGCAGGATCCCTGCGGGGAGCCCAATGCGGTACTTGATCCCAGGACCCCAGGATCATGACCTGAGCTGAAGGCAAGACCCAGTTCTGAGCCATGGCTTTATGGTCAATGTTTGGTGAGCCCTCACCATGGACCCAGACCGTGGTCCTTTCTAGGTCAGGCTCCCTCTGTGAGGATGTTACTTTTATTTTTTTTTTTTAAAGATTTTATTTATTTATTCATGGCAGTCACACAGAGAGAGACAGAGAGGCAGAGACACAGGCAGAGGGAGAAGCAGGCTCCATGCAGGGAGCCTGACATGGGATTCGACCCCGGGTCTCCAGGATCGCGCCCCGGGCCAAAGGCAGGCACCAAACCACTGCGCCACCCAGGGATCCCAGGATCTTACTTTTAAAAAGATCAACTTGAGATTAGTGAGTGAGACGTCTAGGTGGGGGTGAGCACTGAGTATGGGGATCTATTGGAAAAGTGGGTGTTTAGGGGTGTGAGTGAGGGGCTACACACTGAGATACTCCTTCTTCCTTCTTTCTGAGCTTCCAGAATTTCTCCAGGTTTCTTTCCAGCACCCCTGGGGGCGTTGATACTGGTATTAAACCCCAAATGCTTGTTACCTAGGCCAACTGTGGAGAATCATGCCCTTTGATCCTCACAGCAAGCCTCTGAGCTGGGTAGAGTTACCGCCTGTACTTTACAGGCACAGAAACCAAGATTCAGGGAGATAAAGTCTTTCCCAAAGCTCTCAAGTGGCAGAGCCAGGTCCGGAAGGAGCCCCACAGAGCCTGGGGTTAAATCTCTGAGTTAGGCAGCCAGGGCGTTCCCCAAAAGGGCCATGGGCAAGCAGTAGGAAGTGTCTGCTTGTAGAGGAGAGGCAACAGGAAGGAGGTGGGGGAGCGGAGGAGGAGTCAGGTCAGAGGAGGAGGAGGTTGGGTCTGTGGCTGGCAACCCAGGATGGTTTGTACTCACTTGTCCAAGGGGAGTTTCTCACCGTGTCTTTACTGCAGGTGCAGTACAGCGTTCTGCTCTGGGTCACATTGGCCACGTGCAGCCTCAGCTCCGTGCTGTCGACCCTCGTGGCCCGGTAATCTGCTCCAGGACGGGATACGAGCTCCTCGTCCCCAGGGCTCCGCAGAGTGGCCAGCACCTGCAGTTGCCCCTGGAGATCCTGTTGGTACCAGCTCATCCAAGGGTACTGGGAGTCTCTCAGGATGCAGTGCAGGGTTTCAGCCTGCCCACGAGCTACCAGGACCCAGCGGGGCCTTTGCTCCACCAGGCTTGCAGTGGCATCTGAAAAACACAGGCCAGGGTAAAGGTCCCCAGGGTAGCAGTAACTCCTCAAATAACCAGCCAAATCCCAAAGAGGGGGGCCCATGAGCAATGCTAATAGGAGACTCCTGGAAACGGAAGGAATACTTTGTCGCAGGGGTGCTATGCCGGGGAGGGCTTCAGCAAGCCTGGAATCAGAGAGCAAAACCTTCTGTGCCTACTAGTCCTTGCCCTCCCTCAACCCGTGGAGTGGCTTTTTCTGCCTGGCATCTGACCTGTACTCACGGTAGCCATGAGCACCCAGCCCCACAGGATGGAAAACAGTCCCATTCCCTGGCCCACACTTTCGCCAGCGGCATCGGGCAGCAGCCCGGAGAGCCGGATCCAGGTCTATGAGGTGGCCGTGAGCAGCTGACACTCTAGGCCTGAAACTCAAGAGGGAGTGGCTTTTCCAGGAAATAGTTTGTCTCATTTTCTCACTGAGGTTCAAGCCCCCTGACGTTCCCTGCTTTCTGCCTGCCAACAGCCCTCACACAGGCAGGCACACACTCCCCATATTCACTGAGCGCCTCAGTGAGGTTGTGTGGCCCTGCACCCTCTCCACCACCGTGTCCCAGAGATTCTGAACACGGACACTAGTGGTTCTGAATCTGTGCCTCAAACCTTTTCGAGGGGTTCCAACATCTCAATGCAAGTGAGCAGGCCGGCAGATTGAGCAAAGACCTCTCTCCCCCCCATACATTTCACACATAGAGGCTGGCAGTAGGCAATGGGCTTTAGAGAGTCGCCTCTCTAAGGGCCACTAATACACTAAACATTAGAGACTTAATTTTTCCTTGTTGAAAATAAGGGAAGAGACTTACCTCCTACCCATTTCTTTAGAGGATTTACTGTAGAAAACTTGTAATTTCAAGTTCTCTCTCTTTGAAATATATGTAAATCACCCAGAAATGTTTTTCTCCAGGACCTGCAATCATCTCTTTGAAATGAACTGCAAACATCAAATGAACCTCACTTAATGTAGAGTTAAGCTGCAAAATGATGCCCTGTTGTAAAGACGTGGCAAGATTGCTTGTCCTTTGGGTAAAGCAAATTAGCAAACCCAGATGGACACCCCCCAGCCCCCCAGTAAGCAAGTCACTCCAGGATGTCCTGTCCAGTCCTCTTATTTGAGGACTGGTTATCACTCTATCTCAAGAACGTGTATGTAATGGGTTGTGTCTGGTGGCCCATATGAAAGGCTGGGATTTCTGCTTTTGCAGTATCCCCATGGAATGCCTGGGATGTGAATCATATTCTGGTTAATGCGTATTCAATGATAAGACTGCTTTCTTTCTCTTCTACTTCTGGGGAGAGAGTTCCTGACAACGCCCAGTGCTGGCACTACCTAGCACTGAGGCCTTAGGACTCAGTTTCCCCATCTATAAGATGGAGATAATAATGATTTCATAAGAGTAAATAGATTCACACAAGAAAAATTCTTGGAATAGAGTTTGGCACAGGCTGAGCGCTTAGTGAGAGTTGGCTTCCATCACTGCAGTGGTAAATTGCCAATTCAATTTACATATGACAATATTAATGGCAGCATTTATCTTCCTTTCTTTATCTCTCCCTTAGTCATCAGCTGAGATGAAAATCACAAGCTCACATAATTTTCCAACATCGCTAAGAGGCCTCGTTTTTCAGAAAGTTTGGAAACCAGTGATCTGGGAAATTAGATTTAAAAAGACCCTCTCTTTACCTTCAGCCTTTCACAGACAAAAATATGGGGACATATAGGAGTCTAGCAACCAAACTACTATTTCAAGACCTCGGATCGCAATGTATTCAGGTCGGTGCTCCAGTGAGGTGTCTGTGCTTTCAGGGACCCTTGAGGAAGAAGAAGGGAGATGGAGCCAGGCGAGACTGCAGACCCCTCACCCTGGGGAGCCTGCACAGCGGGAAACAGCTGGGACCTGGTGTCCTGGGGCTTTGCGCCTCCCAGATTCACTATTTTTGTTAATCTGCGAAATTATAATTACTTCCAACAATATGGTTCACATGATTGTGGGGAAGGATAACAGGTATTGATGCCATGTGGTGATGGCATAATAGTTTATAATCCAGTTGGCTTGATAACTTTGAAGTCCTGTTGTTCTGGATTTTTTTTTTTTTTTTTTTAGAAAAGACACTCTTTTTCTGGGGTGCCTTGATGGCTCAGTCTTTAAGCATCTACTTCAGCTCAGGTTAAGACCTCAGGGTCTTGGGATCAAGCCCGCTTCGGGCTCTCCGCTCAGTGGGGAGTCTTGTCCCCCCCGCCCCGCCCCTCTGCCTCTCCCCCTGCTTGTGTGCTTTCTCTCTCTGTGTCAGATAAATAAATGAAATCTTTTAAAAATAGACACTCATTTTCATTATGTACAATTTTGTGTATAAAGTGAGTTAATATTTTCAATAGCAGATGATTTCAAATTTGCATCATCTAATTGTGCACGAAATGTCAATTGGCGGGCATTCTAAATCACATGCGCTGGTCCCCTTCTGCCGTGAGCTCTCTTACCTATTCCCAATCTCTTCTCTCCAGAGAGGGTGGGAGGGTGATGCTCTGGGAAGCATTGCCCAAACCACACATCTTGAACACCAGAAATATGTACATGCCAACCCAGAGGCGTCCTCACCTGGCAAGCCATGTGCATTGCATTCTGAGTTTACCGTGGAGAGAGTGGCTCTGGGGATCAGAGGATGGAAGGGAAGAAGGCCGGGCAAGGGGAACAAACCATAACTAGGGGAAAAGGTCAACAGACAGAGAAAAATCCTCCTAGTGGGCAGAGGGAGCCCAGGAGCAGATACTCTGAGGCTGCAGGCACTGGCTCCCTGTCCCTCCCTCAGGCAGGTAGATAGATTGCACGATAAGGGATCTGGCCCCATCTTGGCTTACAGGGCTGGCTCACCTGTCTCCCTGTCACCTCCTCCCTTAGCCTTAATCCCCAAATGCGATTGGGATCAGAGTGTCTCTGACACTCCTGTTATCTCCTCCCTGGATTCCTGCTCCTCAAGGTCAGGCTCCTCCTCTGGTCTTGGCCCTACTCCCAACCTGGGCCAAGGTAAGCCTCTTCCTTCCAGATGGCTGCCTAGCAACCTCCCTGCTCCCATGCCCAGAGTTGGGCATTATGGTTGCTGCCTTGGGAAATGGATTTTTTCTCCTACTGCACCATAACTCCTACCCAGGTGCTCACAGCAGCTGCCAACAACCTCAGCTGGGTCCTTACCAGCTTTGATGACCTCAATAGATACTGAAAAGAGTGTGCAGGCCGTGACTAGAGGCATAAACAGATGCTCCAGCTCCTGTCCACCCGCCCCCAACCCCACCCCCCTTTGAGATGAATTCCCGTGTGATGTGTGGTCCAGTTTCTGTGCTGGGAGACGATACCTCCTGGGCACAAGTCCTTGTTAATTTTCGGTGCTCCTCCATTGTCTGATGGAGAAAGGACACTGGGGGAAAATGAGGCAATTCCAGCTCTGGCTCAGCTGTGTCAGAACCTGGACAGAGAAACCTCCAGGCATCGAGTGAGTCCCTTCCCTAAGAAGCAGTCAGCAGATGACAACTCCCTCCATCAGGGCAAACCTCAGTGGGAAGGCATGGCGGGTGGCCAGGTGCCCCGTGGGTGTCTGTAACCTAAGAAAATAATGGAAAGAGCACTGGCTGGGGGGGCAGGACCCCCGTGTTCTGGTACTAGCTCTGCCTCCAACCAGATAGGGGTTCAGGCACTACTCGTGTTACCTCTGGGTATTTAATTTCCCTTTCCTCATCTAAAAATTAAGTGGATCTAAAATTCCTTTTCACTCTGGTGTTCTAATATTCTAACATTCCTTCTGTGCTTTTATGGTTTGAATATCGAGGCACTTGCCAGTGAAGACCCTGGGCCAAGCCCCCAGTGGAGCGAGAGTCACTAAATGCCCTGGCAGGCAATTCATGTAACAAGGGTAGAGCACCAAGCCTCCCAAGGGCCAGTTTTTACTTATCCCCCAATCTCTCCCTCTTCCCCCCTCCCCTCCTCCTGCTGCTCCCCAGGAATGTGCAGAAACTCAAGGCCACCTCAGACTTGCCCATCTGGAAAGCTGATTATGGCTCCTTCACCTCTATGTGTCCTTCCAGGGATTAGTAGCTAAGACTCCTCCGAGAGATGGAAATCATCACCTTCCCTGAACGCCTCCTCCAAAACTTCTCTCCTTCCTCTGCTGCGTGTAATCACTCTCGCCCCCACTCTCTGCTCTGCCCCAGTTCCAGATATAGAAGATGCCCATAAAAGCTGGGGGGGGGGCAGGTGCCAGAGGGCAGAGTGTTCACTAAGGACATCCAAGGACACAGGGATGGGGGTTGCAGAAAGGGAGAAAGACAAGGAAGGAGAGGCAGGGAAAAACCACCCCCCCCCGATTCTGCAGGGTCCCCATTGGCAGGACACTGGCATGGGGTTGGGGTGCAAGAGTCTAAATGATCTATTCCCGAGAATTTTGCGTCAGGACCCCACTCCAGGGCAAGGGCTATCTTCTCTGTACCCTCTCTGGACACTCATACCTCCAGAGTTATGTAAGTGGCACCACTCTGAATCCAGAGGATAATCATATCAGAAGAGCCCCAGTCTGTCCCTCCCCCATGGCACGGTGCCTGGCACAGGTAGGGGCACATATAAACCCATACTTCCTGCGTGTCCATCTGTAGGAGAGATGCTCCAGACCCCAGGAGCCATGACCTGTGCCCTTCTCTTCAGGCTTCTCCTACTTACGGCCTTGGTAGTCCCCTCCCCAGGCAAAGGCCTCGGTCCCACATCTCGCCTGCGTTATTCCAGGTTCCTAGATCCGTCCAACGTCATTTTCCTGCGCTGGGACTTTGACCTTGAGGCTGAGATCATCACTTTTGAGCTGCAGGTCCGGACAGCTGGCTGGGTGGGCTTGGGTGTCACAAATCGTAACACCAGAACGGGGAGCGATCTGGTTGTTGGAGGAGTCCTGCCCGACGGCAACGTCTATTTCTCGGTAAGTCTGAGGGTGGCCCCCTTCCATGGATGAAGGTCCCTTGCTGAGTTGAGGATGGCTCTGAGTCCAGGAAGGATCCACATTTTCCAAACATATCCAGGCCCATGCCCAGAACACCAGCTGACTGCTGACCTCTCCCTACAGAAATGGTCCTTTGGAGAGTTTCCAAACTAGGCCTTCCAGGCTCCATGGTCCTAAGGTGCTAAGAAATGGAATCACCGGACTGAGGGAGTCCTGAACCACTAAATGCAAGGCAATGGGGGAGAGTCCATGTTATTGATGACCCAGTCTCCAGCCCTAATTCCCATTAGGCTCAGTCAGGTGGGCCGCAGCATAAAATGGTCTAATAACCACAGAAGCAGCTACAATAATAATAGCTTAAAATTGTCACATACTTTTGATCAACCAAGCGTTGCTCCCAAATCTCTGCATGTTAAACCTAGCAACCTCACTACGAGGTGGATGATTATTACCCCATTCTACGGATGAAGAAGCAGCTTGCCCATCTCCCAATCTCACCCATCGGATCTGCATTTATAGGGGGAAGTATCAATGTCATGAGCCACAACAGAGGACAAATAGCATAGAGAGTTCAGAGGGTGAGTGAACTTTCAAGGCTGGAGATGCAGGAACGCTAGGATTTATGGACTTGAAATCTGGAACAGGAGCAGTGAAGCAAGGTCAAGGGGTGAAACCCTATCAGACACTCTCCACCTCTCTGCCGCAGGGATCCACCCTGACATCATGCTCTGTCCCAGGAGCAAAGTACAAAATAAAGAAGACCTGGGTCCTGCTAACTTAGTAGCTTGGGTTGCTAAAGGGAACAGCTGCTCTGAAGTCATGACCACAGGGGTTTCCTGTTCTTTCTCTTTGATCTTCACTGGACCCCAGGATCAGCACCTGGTAGATGAAGACACCCTGGAGGAGGACGGGAGCCAGGATGCTGAGCTGCAGGGGCTGACGGAGGATGCTGTCTACACCACCATGCGCTTCTCCAGGCCCTTCCGCTCCTGTGACCCTCACGACCAAGACATTACGGTAAAACAGTAAGGGGAGAAAGCACCCAATCCTAAGCAGCTTTTCCTTCTGGGGAGGTTCAGTCACCACCAATCTGGTATATGCATGTGTCTCAGGCAGCAGTCACAGTTCCCAGGGGTCCTGTCCCTCTCTGCCTTTCCATTGTGCTCCCTTCCAAATCCACAAGCCCACTGATTAAGCACCCACCTCAACCTCCCCTGGGTTCCCCTCTCCAAGAACCTTGCCTCATTTCCCTGAACGTTAGGGTGTCATTTCCCAGATGTGGACACAGGCATCGAGAAGGGATGTCCTTGCTCAAAGTTTCCAGCAAGTTGGCCTCTGGGGTAGAACTAGAACCCAACTAGTTCTGACCTCCAGTTGGAAGCTCTTTCTGTTCCACTGTGTAGATGTGAGCAAGTGGCTTGTGTCAGTTCTTGGGTGTGGATATGTGCAAAGTGCTGCTCATGGGCAGCACCTCAATGCCGCTGACATCCCTAGAGTGACACCATGAGGGTGCTGGCCACTTATGGCCTGGATGACACTCTGAAGCTGGACCGGGACCGTACTTTTGTCAAGTCAATCTTCCTGCTACAAATAGTCCACCCTGATGACCTTGACATTCCTGAAGATACCATCATCCATGACCTGGAGATCACTGATGTAAGAGGCCCCCACCCCACCCAGCCACCTCAAAGCCTCCTTCCCATGTTCCCACTCAATCCAGACCCTACTCTGGCACCCAATACCCAGTATGTTCCTTGAATCGAGGTAAATGTGACTTCCCCCAGCCCCCTGAGTATGCCAAGTGGGCCTGTCCCTTCCCCGGCTTCTCGGAGAGCTCATTTCCAACCCAGCTCAGTCTGTGTGTCCTTCTCCAGTTCCTCATTCCAGAGGATGACACCACGTATGCCTGCACCTTCCTCCCTCTCCCCATCGTTAGCAAGAAGCATCACATCTTCAAGGTATGGGGAACCAGACATGGACAAGGTAGTGAGCACAGCCAACTGAGAAGGGATGGTGTTCAGGAAATTTTGAGAGGAAGCTGGAGAGAAGTAGCCAGGAGAATATGGAGGCCAAGTCAGATTTGGTGGGGGAGGGGGGGCTCATGCTTTCCTGAGCCCAGAACTGTAGCTCCCAACACTTTTCTAACCAAGCCCCACAATGCGGCAGAGATTTCGATGGAGGTCATCAATTAGTGTTTCCAAAGAGCAAAGTCTTGAGCCCTACCTTGGACCCAGAATCGTACTCATGGCCTAGGAGGAAGTTCAGGCTTGGAGGACAGGGCCAAAGGCTGTCAGGTCAGTGAATTTTGGCTAGAGGGAACTCCAACTTGATCGCCTGATTTCACAGTTGAGGGATTTCAAATTTGGATCTTACAATAACTAGCAAATGTGTGGGAGTCATTTTTTTTTCTTTAGAGCAGGATCCAATGAGGCCTGTGCTCAGATACAGTGAACTGGTGAGGTTATTAAGGGAAATTCAGAAGTCTGGGGGATTGTCTCAGCTAGATTCGGTATGTCACACACTCAGGGAAGGAGTTTAAAAGGGTAGGGGCTGAGAGAGAAGTCAGACAGAACTGGGGGTAAGTGATGGTTTGGGGAAGAAAAACAGAACAAATGGAGAAGGAAGAGAAACAGAAATGGGGAATGGGTGTAGTTTTATTTGGGGCAAAGGAGTGGGGGGATAGGACTTGACATAGATCTTGACCATGCTCTGCCCTCCTTCTCTCACCCAGTTTGAGCCCAAGATGGTGGAGCATGATGAGACAATGGTGCATCACATCCTGGTGTATGCCTGTGGCAATGCCAGCGTTCTACCCACCGGCATCAGTGACTGCTATGGAGCTGACCCTGCCTTCTCCCTCTGCTCACAGGTCATCGTAGGCTGGGCTGTCGGGGGCACAGTGAGTCCTGAGATGAGGGAAATAGGTGGCTAAGGGGGTGCATGGTGTCAGGAGACTGGGATTGCTGGACTGATGGAGAACCAGGAGGCAGGGGAGGTCTGGGATGAGGGCCAGAAAACATAGGCAGGTCCTGGCCCCTGCACCTAGCACCTGGCCCTCCTTGCTGCCAAACCTTCCTCCATCCAACAGAGTTACCAGTTTCCAGATGATGTGGGTGTCTCTCTTGGGACCCCCTTGGACCCCCAGTGGATCCGACTGGAGATTCACTACAGCAATTTTCACAACCTTCCTGGTGAGCATCTAGAACATTTTTGGAGGAAGAGCTGGTGCGGCTGGCTGATGCTTTTAGGTGTTGGGAAGGTGCTGTGGGAAGCACACAGGCTCGTCTTGGTCACAGCCCTGTCTCAGCTTTCCTGGGTCTCTCGCTCCCACATTGTGATCAGCTCTCTTGCCTTCTGTCACTGTTCCATTCTGCACCAGGTGTGTATGACTCCTCGGGGATCCGATTATACTACACCGCACAGCTGCGCAAATACGACATGGGAGTCCTCCAGCTGGGCTTCTTCACTTTCCCCATCCACTTCATACCCCCGGGCGCAGAGTCCTTCCTGTCCTATGGGCTGTGCAAGACGGAGAAGTTTGAGGAGGTGAGGCTGGGGGCGGGGGGCACATCCTTCCTGAAGTTTCTTGTTTCCCATCACAGATCTGGGCTGGTCCATAAGCACACACAGCCTGAGCCTGGGACTTGGCGAATGGCCAACAGCCTAGCCTGGTGCTCGGGAAAACTGCTAACCTGGATCGTGCAAGGGAAGGAAGGAGTTGGGCTTTGGGAGTTGGAGGGTGGGGCAGGAGGAGGGTCTGGGAGGGCTCAGTAAGAATGAAAGAGGCTTGTGTCGGTCATAAGAGGAAGCTATTCCATATTAAGGGGGCAAATCAAGGAGCAGGGCAAGACGAGAGTTCCTAACAAACCAGATGGGTCTCCTCCCTATCACAGATGAATGGGGCCCCAGTGCCTGACATACAGGTGTACGGCTACCTGCTCCACACCCACCTGGCTGGCCGCGCTCTGCAGGCTGTGCAATACAGGTAAGGGAAGGCGTGGACTTGAAGCTTTCCCATCGGCATGTGGGAACAAATCTGAGGATAGTTATTTATTCTGCAGCATAGGGTTATGCTTGGTTGGGAGTAAGGAAGAACTAGAACTATCCCTAGAGTAGAGGTGACCAGAATAAGACTGTGGAAGGAGGAGCTTTTTTTGTTTTATGGGCAACCTGTGCCCCCAGCATGAGCTCATACACTGCTTCGTTCCCTCTAGAAATGGGACACAGCTCCAAACAATCTGCAAAGATGATTCCTATGACTTCAATCTGCAGGAGACTCGGGATTTACCAAATCGAGTGGAGATCAAACCGGTGGGAGCCTGCTGGGAGGCAGGACTGGAGTCGGGGTGGGGAGGCAGGATGGGAGCTCATCACTGTTAGCCAAGGGAGCTCTAAGGCTGTCACCAGTCCTTCCGTGTCTTACTGTCAGCCTTCGTGTTTCACTCTCAATAGGGAGACGAGCTGCTGGTAGAGTGTCACTACCAGACGCTGGACCGGGACTCCTTGACTTTTGTAAGTACCTCCCTTCCCGTCACAGTCAAGGACGAAGCCTCAGAATAGAGCCCATCCCTGGCTTTGGCTATCGAGTGACTCTGATTATTCCAGATGAAGCCCTTTTCTTCCTCCAATGGTGTTACCCATTCACATGGGGATTTCATATTCTCACACCCCGGTGGTTGTAAGATGGGTGCAAGGATCCCCTACTTTCTCTGTTGATGACCCACTAAGACCCCGGACAGACAGCATGTCAGAGTGACACAGAGCATGGACTTTTGGTCTCCTTGCCTGTTTTTTTTTTTTTTTAAGATTTTATTTATTTATTCATGAGAGAGGCAGAGACACAGGCTGAGGGAGAAGCAGGTTCCTTGCAGTGAGCCTGATGTGGAACCCGATTCCAGGACTCCGGGATCACGACCCCAGCCAAAGGCAGGCACTCAACCACTGAGCCACCCTGGAGTCCCTTCTTGCCTGGCTTTGAATGTCAACATAATCATTGGTAGCTTTCTAACCTTAGACAAGTTATTCAATCTCTTTATGCCTCAGTTTTCTAATTCATACAAGAACTAATAACAGTATCTCATAAGATTGTTGTGAGAGTTGATTAACCTACGTAAAGCATCTAGATCATTGCCTGACTTGTAGTGAATTCTCAATTAGAGTTAACCACTGTTGTGATGGTCTACAAGGAACACCACCCCTTTGGAGTGCCAGGAGTGGTTCAGTGCTCATAGGATTCCAAAGGGGTTGCATGCTGTCGAGGAAGAAACTACAGCCATATATGCTATTATCGTGTGAGGTAGAAAGTGATACATACCGTAAGAGACAAATGGGGATAATGCAGGAGGGGAGTCACAGGGGAAAAACCATAAGGTCCCACTGCGGTGAACTGAACATGTGACATATTTGAGTAGGTCATGCTTTAGGACATGTGGAGATGGGGAATCCTGGAGAAACTCAAAAGGGAGTGGCTTTTTCAGGAAACTCAATATCTTCTCTCATCTCCTCAACCATTTTATCTTCTCAAACCAGAGCAAAGGCCGTGGCAATGTAGGGGACAGGACAGATATATGGGATATTGCTTAGGAAATAATATCAATGATTATCTACCAATTGGAGGGAGAGGAAGGGAGAGGAAAGAGTGGGTAAGAAGTGGAAGTAACCATCAGGCAGCTGGTTGTAGGTTCAGGGAAAAGGAAAATGGCATCATTGGCACAACGACCACCTGCCCTATTTTCTGCCTGCCTTCTTCCCAACTCTCTGCTTGCCTTAGTAACTTTGTGTTCCATCTCTTTCTCCCTCTTCTTCCCCAGGGGGGTCCCAGCACCATTAATGAGATGTGCCTCATCTTCCTCTTCTACTATCCCCGAAACAACATCTCCAGCTGCATGGGGTACCCTGACATCATCCATGTGGCCCATGAGCTGGGGGAGGAGGTATCAGAGTGAGTCATCCTGGAAGATGAGACCTTCAAGTGTGTGTGGGAGGGGTCTTGGGGAAGATCGGGGAAGGAAGAAAAGGAAGACCACCTACTCCCCCCTACACTAGTGAGTCAGGATTCGTTGGTGGGCTGCCTTGTTGGCGCCAACCATCCTAACCCTGGCTTCTGTCGATGTCTGACTCTCAAAGCCCTGACATAAGACAAAATAGCATCCCTCCCATACCACTAAGGTCATTCAGAAAAGCAGATAAGAACAGATCTCTAAAAGTTAGATCACTTATGTATAGATTCCTCGTCTGCCTTTTTCTCATGTGCTCTCTGACTCAGTCAAAACTGTTTACTTTCAAGTAATAACCCTTAATTATTTAGAGGTGAAGGTTGTCTCTGAGATTCGATGAAAGCCCTGAAACTCCTTTCCAAGGAAAAGGCACTTTTGTGCAGACACACCCATTTCACACACAATTTCAGGGCCTTTACAAGTTCCCTGAAGTCATTCCATCCAGGACTTTATGACCTCCAGGTTAAGAACTACGTCTTTAAAGAGTCAGGACTTGCTCTTTTTCACTTTAGAAAAATTCTCATCTTTGAGTTTTGCTATTTCTCTTTCTGCCAGAATCATGGTTGTCTTCTTGAGTTGTGAGGCATTCCTTTTGGCTCTTGTTGACACGGAAATATTGTTAACAAACATGAGGGCATTTTGTCAAAGATTTGAGTGGATCCTAGCCTATCATGTGTTCCCCTGCCCACGGCAGCTCCATGGAGGGCATGATGGCCATGAACAATGTTGAGTGGACTCCAGAGAACATTAAGAAGGCTGAGAAAGCCTGCAAGGACGCCCAGCAGATGGTGATAATAAAGACCATCGATGTGAGTGTCCCAGGAGCCAGCACCCTCTCAGGGCTGGGGATGGAGGGGTTTGGGATGGTGTAGGGCCAGGCCAGGAAAAGAAAGGAGGAGGCTGATGAACTACAAAGGTGGGAATACTGGGTCAGGGAAGGAGTGGCTGGGGAGTAGAAAGATCGACTGATGCTGTTCTGGAGTGGGGTGGCTGGAGTCTCCCAGCTAGTTTGTGAGGCTGCAGGGACTGGGGATCACCAAGTAGGTGTGGAAGAAAGGAAATGAGTGGGGGAGGCTTCTGCCTTTACCCATTTTCTCCCATTTCCCTTGTCCTGCAGGAGGTGGTGGAAAATACGACAGGCTGGATTCCAGAAATCATCCCTACTACTCGGGGACCCTGCTTGGAGTCCTCTGGAGGCAAAGCGGAACCCCAGGACAAAACCCCTGCAGGTTTCAGGGCTGCACCAGTGGGCCTCTCAAGCTCCAGCACTGCTACCCTGAGGTGCCTCCCTCTGGCTGCCCTCTTGTTTGGGCAGGGGGCTCTTTCTTGGCTTCTTGCCACCCTGAAGGTTGGAGTCTGATACTGTATCCTCATGTCAAATACTCAGGTTCCACTCTGCTCAGCCTTCCCCTTAATATCAAATACAGAAACTCCCCTCTGCTTGGGCTCACCAAAGACCCTGACTGTCCCCCTTCCCACAATCAGGCCACAGCATTGTAGGCCTGGGTGATTGCACTTGTTCCATAAAGGCTCTTCCTTCCATGCTCAGGGATGCAATTCATCTTTTGAAGCTTTAGAAACAATAATGAGACCACATGTTTTCTGACAAAATCTGGATTCAAGGCTGGCTCACTCTCTGAGAAGCCTGATGCTACAGCTTACCTAAGGGGATGCCACCTGGGGAGATGGGGGCTGCAAGCCCTCCTTTGCCCATGCTGACCCTAAAGGGGGCTCCTGTTTCTTTTTTCTTATGGCATTTTTTTGTCCAGCCTTCCCTATGAGGCAGAGGCAGCAAGCCACATGTGTGATTTGTAGTAAAGAGAGAGGCTCTGTTTATAGGGGACAAAGTTCAAGACAACAGATTAAATAGAATTCAAACCGCTTCCTGTTGCCATCTCCTTCCTTTGAGCCTTTGGCCCAGGGAGGCAGCTGGGAGGTCTCTTGAATGGCTCAGTATAAGGCATCCAGAGGGCATTTGAGGACCCGGTTGCCAAAAGGCAACATTGAAAGCAGTCCTTGGTCTCCTCACCTGTGCCTCTACCATCAGATGATTTTCACTTATCCCACCAAGTGTGACATTCTCAACAATCAAGTCATGAGGGGTCAAGAGGCTAATTGGCAGGGCAAGCTGAATTGGGCTCTGAAAAAGTCAAGACCAAGGTGGAGAGGGGCAATCCATAACTCTGCAGGGGATGTCAAGAAGGTTCACATGGACAGAGTAGGGAATAGACCCAAATGGTTTGTGGAGTCAGGTTGCAATTTGCAACCACAATCGACAAGAAAGGGGTATTGGTCATGGCTGTTCTGGGCTTCTGGGGGGCACTTCTGTTTTCTAAGATTGAGAACCTGTGTGGTGCCTTTGAGACTTAAAGTCACCATGCTACTTTATGAATTGCCTTGCTCATTGTTCATGTGCAAGGGACCCCTACTCTGGCTATCCCAAGGTGTTTAGAGGAATCATAATCATAATTATAACCCCTTGAAACCAGGGATCTGGCCTCTGTAAATTGTTAACCACTGCTTGAGGGGACAGGCCTTGATTGAACATCATAGCCCTGCTTCCTAGCAGAATAAGCTCTGGGCTTGGTGAGGTATGTGCCAGATACTGAGCCCATTACATGTGCTGAAACTTCTGGAGAATTCTGGAGGCTCCGTTCAAAGATTATGCAACATCTTCAGTGTTCACATTCAGCTCCTGCAGTCCTAGTCTTGGATATTTTTAATGCTTGGGGCCACTTCTGGGCCTTGTAATGTGTGAGCAGAGGGACTTGCTATCCTTAAATCAAAGAGGTTTTTCAAAGTTTATGATTATGGAAAGATCTAGTTTCACCTGAAGCCAGAGGACTGTGTGTGCTCGCAGTTGAGTATCTCTGTGGTCCCACCATTCAAGGAAAATGGAGGGTTTCCTTTGGATCCTCAAACATGCTTGATGCCGTTTGGCAGCTGTGTGAAGTACGCAAATTACTCTACAGCATGAGGAAACACGCAGATAAAGATGAGATGCAGATAGAAGCATAAAACAACGAGCACAGACCACTTTTGTCTTTGCCTTGTCAAGTCTGACATTTCTATTCCAATATTCTGTATTACTCCAAGGCCCCCAAGCAAATTCTTTCAACTTCAACCTCCCAGGTTAAAACAAAAACCAAACACCCTTTCTGGCTGGGTTTCAGAAGCCAACCCTCAGTGTACACAGCAGCCTTACCGTCCCGTCTACCCTGGCAGGTTCGGTTCAAGCTACCGAGGCAGCCGCCCCCAGGTTCTGTGCCAGAATTTCCCAAGTCTCCCTTTGCCCAGCTCACAGCCCAGTGTGGGACCTAAGCACCTCTGATTTCCTTTGTGTTCCCTTGAATTTCTTGTTCTTATTTAGCCTTCCTTCTTTCATTTTACTTTTCTTTCCATCTCCTGACTTCAGCATGTAGTGATCATGCACATATTTGCTGAGCACCATCTGTGTGCTTGACATTAGGTTAGAACAGGAACCACTGAAACGAATAAAAACTGGGACAAGCACCCCTTGTGGGGCTATGGTCAAGTTTCTACAAACCCCTCAATGGTCATTTTTTCCCTTCCCACATGATCCACCTCTGAGGGTTTCCCAGTGCCACTGAGCATTTCCTCCCCAACTACCTAGAGAGAGGAACTCTCTATCAACCTATACAGAATGATATTTCTATAGGTAAAAGGGATGCATTTACATCATACATATACCAGACAGAGAGCTCAGACCAGTACTTCTGGGGAAATGTTTTAAAACATTCATACTTAGGGGCAGCCTGGGTAGCTCGGCAGTTGGGCTTCTGCCTTTGGCCCTGGGCATGATCCAGGAGTCCCAGGATCGAGTCCTGTATTGGGCTCCCTGCATGGAGCCCACTTCTCTCTCTGCCTAGACTCTGCCTCTCTGTGTGTCTCTCATGAATAAATAAATAAAACTTAAAAAAAATCGTACTTAGGGTAGGAGACTTGATGAGATACCTTCAGGCTTTTTGCAACTCACAAGCTGTGACTGCAGTTTCTTAGTGGCCTAATGACACACTGCAGGAGGAAGGGGCTCAACGTTGAGGTGGGAAGAGATGGACCTCAACTTCCTGAACATTCTGTCCTTGGGGCTGCCACCCCTTAGCCCTGAGAGGTCGACTCTAAGTGACTGAGAATATAGTTCCTTCTTCATCTCACCTCCTCTACTAGAAACCCCATGTAAATAGGAGGGTAAATAAAGGATTTATTCCCTCATTATTTTTTGTCTGTGGTTGTGTGAAAACAAGAGGAACCATGGGTTCATGTTTCCACTAACTCTGGTCTTTCTTGTTGAATATTTTCTTAAAGATGTTATTTATTTATTTATTTATTTATTTATTTATTTATTTATTTATTTAATTTTTATTCATTTAAGAGAAAGCATGGGAGTGAGGGGAGGGCAGTGGGAAACAGTCACCAGCGGACTCCCTGCTGAGTGCAGAGACTGATGTGGGGTTCCATCTCACAATCCCAAGATTAAGACCTGAGCTGAAATCAAGAGTCAGATGCTTAACCAACTGAGCCACCCAGATGTCCCTCTTGTTTAATATTTTGGTACAATTTCTAATTTATAGAAAAGTTGCAAGAATTCTTATATATCCTTTATTGACCTTTATCCATTGTCTATATTTTGTCATATTCCTATCTCCCTCTCTCTCTTCCTCTTCACTCCTTCTTCCCCTCCCTCCTTTTTCCTTCTTTTCCCCCATCTCTGTCTCTCTCTCTTTCGGGAAACTGAGAACTTAGTTTCTTTCCCCTGTTACCTAGAATCCCCATCAATGTTTAAATTCCTACTACCATCAAGTCAGCAGAAACTGAGCAGGAAAGCTCCCTGCCTCACTATTCCAGTAACATGGTGGCTCCCAACCTTGATTCCATATTGCAATTACCTGGGTGGTGGGCATAGAGTCCAGGCATTAGTGAATTATGAAACTCTCCAAGTGCTTCCCATATGTACCCAAGACCAAGTATCTCGGAGCTAGAAGTTCAATTGCTCCTGACTAATCCATTTCCTGCACAGGCAGGAATCCCGTTCTGGCTTCACACATTGAAGGTATTACATAGGCACTCACCAGTTAGAGTGGCCCCAGAAAAGAAGAGCCTGTAAGCCCCCTGGATTGCTAGGAGTTAGAATTTTAGTTGTTGGATTGTGAGGCTATGTGGGGACCTCAGAGAAGGGGCATATTTAGGGTACTCAGGGAAGTGGCTATTTACCAAGAATTACTAAAAAAATAAATGGTAAAGAACAAACAACCACTATAATGCCGAATAATGAGTGAAGGAGGAATGTGAAGTTATAAAACCATTTGAAAAATTCATAGTAATAATTGATTCAGGCAAGACTCATCAATGCATGACAAAACAGACAGGAGGGGAATCATAGAGCTACCTAGCCTCAAAGTATTCCTCATGATGTATTTGTTACTAACTATGAGAAAAAAGAGTAATTTTCCTGTGGAGAAACCTGGAAGACAGCATCTCAATCAAGGTAGTGTCACCAAAAGTGGACAAATAGATGTCACATATGTGCTGCTGTGGTGCACAAGAGCGACAGAGCATCACTTCATGGTATTTCTGCCCAAAATATACAACATCAATGCAACCATTAGGAAATATTAGACAAAAAAAGGAAATATTAGACAAACCCCAAATGAGGAATATTCTACAAATACCTGGTTTATAATACTTAAAACGCAAAATCATGAGGGAAAAAGAGGGACTGAAGAATATAAAGGCAACTAAGTAGCAAACAATCCAATCAAATAATCCAATGCAATATGTAATGCATGCTTCTGGACCAAATTCTTTGTTGTTACTGTTGTCATTGTTGTTGTTTTGTGTTTTCCATAAAGAACACTACTGGCTTTACTGGAAGTTTGGTGTCTACGCATTAGGTGCTAGTATTGTATGTACTTTGAAGTCCAGGTTTCCTTTTATCTACTTTGTTTGGTTTTTGTTATGGTTGTTTCTATTGCTCTTTTTGTTTTTAGGAGTACTTACCTTTTCAAGATGCCAAATTTTCAATTATGATTGATTTATATACACAAAGGGAATGAATTTCAGTAACTACAGAACTGTGGTTGTTTGAACAAATTAATCCCTAGTTTTCCAAATCCCAAGTGCTTTAAACAAAGCCTTTAGCCAACTAATCTGTCTTGGTGAGGTGGCCTGGCTGCAGGACTCCATGTGCCCTAGGACACGGAACACTTTGTATTATATCAGGGTTTGTGGTACCAACAAAATAAGGGCACTGGAGCTCCCTCGGTTAAGACAAGTGAGGGAGTCTATGACTAAGGTAATTGATACAGTTTGGAATTACGAGTTTTGTTTTGTTTGAGTTGGAAGGTCAAGTTAAGAGGCATATAGGCCCTAGTATAAGGTCTATCAACTTTATTCAGAAGAGTGCAGTTTGTGGGAAGATTCGAAAAGGCAAATGAAACTAACTGATAAATCTTTGTCCCTCATGTGGAACCCTGTCAGGCCAGCCACACAACAGTACAGGTGTGGTGTTAGGTCAGGCCATGCAGATGTGTTCATAGTAGGGGGTAGACATTCTTGTGTAGTTAGAACCTTAAACCACAGATGCTGGAGTTCCTGAGCGCTGGAGAAGTTCATAATGTATTTGACTATAGAAGTGATCCTCAAACTACTTGGTCTCAAAATTGCTTTCTTTACAGGTGCATCTAGGTGGCTCAGTTGGTTAAGCATCTGACTCTTCATTTCTGCTCAAGTCATGATCTCAGGGTTGTGGGACTGAGTCCCCCATTGGGCTCCACGTTCAGTTTGGTATCTGCTTGTCTCTCTCCCTCTGCTCCTCCCTCCACAGATGCATTCTCTCTCTCAAATAAGAAAATAAAATCTTAAAAAAAAAACTTTACTTTTAAATTTAGTGAAGATTCTGCTTTGGATTTGTTTAGGTGGCTTATATCTGCTAATATGTACTGCATTCCAAATTAAACTTGAGGCATTTGTAAACTACTTTGTAAAATATTTATTTCTTTATTCATTAAAAATAACAATATATCAACTACATGTTTACATAAATAATACATTTTTATGAAAAACAACTATATTTTCAAAGCATAAAATAGTGAAAAGAATGATATTTTATATTTTGTAAATCTGGTGAATGTCTATCTTAGAAACAGCTAGATCCTTGTATCTGTTTTTATATTCATCTATTGTGACACCATACAGCATAAAGTCTCTGGAAAATGCCACTGTCTACAAATAGAGAATGAGAAAAAAAAGGAATACAAGAACATAGTATTATGAAAATATATTTGACCTTGTGAACCCCAGAAAGAGTTCCGTGGCCTTCCACGAGTCTCCAAACTACATTTAGAGAATACTGTTCTAGGGTTAAGCCTTCAATACCATTCAGCTGGCTATATTTGGTTATGACCATGAGTCTACTTATGGGGTCTGGATGATCTATGAAAGTAACAGACCAAGGATAAATAGTAAATTTGGATATGAAAGACCAAGAACATGCTCAAAGTCCTAACACAGGAGAGTTCACAGTGAAGTAATAATGGAAAAACTGGCAGATAAGAAAAAAGTAAACAAGATTATAAGTCAATTAAAAGTAAATAAGAACTCTGATCCCAGGGTAGAGACTATCTCTTCTAAGCCATATCTTTAGATATTCATCGCCATCTGGGTGATATCTGGTCTAGAGAAGAGTTAGAGATTTGTAAATGAATCCAGGCTTTCAGGGTAACAGCAAGGGCCTAAGATTATCTCTTAAGTAAAATTAACTGTAATTTCCTGGAAGTGCTTTTAATGTCTGTAAATAAAAGAACTTATCAAATTTATATTAAGAGTATCAGTAATATCTATGGAAGTAGTGGTTGCGAAGTTTAGGAAGTTAGGTTTTTAACATCTATAATCACATTTTTATTTCCTATGATAATAAAGGTAACATCTAATATTTTTAATTTAATTGTTTTAGTTCCTGGCATCCAAGTATGTACAAAATCTACAATAGTAGCACTTTCCATATCTATAGTTACAGCTAGGATTGCTTTAGAAGCAATAATACTTTCAGGATATGTGATAGTGAATTGCTATACTGGTAGACATGGCATGTGGAAAAGTCATAGAAAAATAAAGCATGATTTTAACATTACTAGTTAAATAATTTACTATAATATTAATAATTGTTGCTACAGGGGCCATGTGAGTGCCACATATCATCAGTATTCCAGGGACAATATCATGTCCTGTAACCCAAGAATAAGTTAGGTTACTTCAATAACTATATCTAAAGCAATAGTATTTATGGAGCCTCATATGGTATTGTCTGAGATACCAAACACATCTGTGAAATCTCTAGCAAGGATACATAAAATATCTAGTTTAATTGATAGGGCTATAGGGGTTATCATTTTTAAAATAAGAGTATATATTCTGGCTGCAAAATAAGTATTCACATCTTCTTTAATTACATTTAGAAATGTAGTCATGGATACATCTTTAGACCTATCTGCCACACCGATAGTGCTTGGAGTAGCCATATCTATAAAAGCTAGTGTTAATATCTGTGAAGATTTATGTAGCATAAGATCATGTATCTGCTAATTGATTTTTTATATCTGTTGTTTTAAAGAGATGTCTGTAGTAATTTTCCTGCTTTGAGTATTAATCACGGAACTAGAGTAGCATTTGTGACATTTGCAATATAAGTAGATACAGTAGCAGGAGCATTCATTGTTGTTCTACCAAGAATGGTAGTATTTAAAGCAGATGTGGTGATATTTGTAATATCTGTGGTAGCATTAGTTGCAGTAATAGGTAAATAACTAACTGTAGAGTTTGTTGTTACCTGATGGTGAGCTACTGCATCTAGAAGATCAGTCATTAATGCTCTTCTATCTAAGGTTATTGTGGTGTTTGAAATAGAAACGTAGGTAGTGTTACCTGGAACACTGCTAGACTTATCTGTATCAGTAATATTTACTGCATGCCCTGTACCATTTAGAGAACTGGTGGTGGGGATAGCTGTGGTATTAGTGCTAGTAGTGTAAATATCTGTAGAAGGAGTGGACACTGTGGGAATAGTATTACTAGTACTATTACCACCAGAAATTGTAGGGGAAGGAGAACTGGTAATAGAAGTATGGTTGCCAGTGCCAGCAACATCAGTACTTCTAGGAGAAGTGGTTACCATAGAAATGGTAGTATCCATAGTATAAGTACGTGCAGAAAAAGTAGTCATAATAGTTAAACTATTGCTGGTACTATCAGCATCACTATTTGTAGAAGGAATAGTTGTAATTGGAACAGTACTTTTGGTACTAGTTATATCAATACTTGTTGGAGAAAGAGCAGTGGTCATTAGAACAGTAGTATTGGTGCTAGCATTAGTATTAGTTGTTGGGAAAGGAGTGGTTATGATAGGAAGAGTAGTATTAGTGTTAGCAGTAGTATTAGTGTTAGCAGTAGTATTTATAGGCGAAAGCATAGTGGTATTAGTAACAGCAGTACTAGTTGTAACTTCAGTAGTGTTTGCTGGAAAGGGAGTGCTTGTGATAGGAAGGATAGTACTAGTGCTAGCAATAGCGGTACTTGCAGGAGAAGGTGTACTGGTATCAGGAAGAGTAGGACTAGTTGTCAGTGAAGAAGCACTAGTTGGGAAAGGAGTGTCTGTTACAGGAAGAGTACTTTTACTCTCAGTAGTGCCTGTAGGGGAAGGCATAGTGGTATTAGGAACAGCGGGACTGCTTGTAACTTCAGTAGTACTGATTGGGAAAGATGTAGTGGTATTAGGAACAGTAGGACTAGTTGTAAACTCAGTAGTACTTATTGGGAAAACAGTGGTTGTGATAGGAAAAGCAGTACTAGTATTAGCAGTACTAGTGGTAGTAGTAGTGGTATTAGGAACAGTAGGACTGGTTGTAACTTCAGCAGTACTGATTGGGAAAGATGTGGTGGTATTAGGAACAGTAGGACTGGTTGTAACTTCAGCAGTACTGATTGGGAAAGATGTGGTGGTATTAGGAACAGTAGGACTAGTAGTAAACTCAGTAGTACTTATTGGGAAAACAGTGGTGGTGATGGGAAAAGCAGTACTAGTATTAGCAGTACTAGTGGTAGTAGTAGTGGTATTAGGAACAGTAGGACTGGTTGTAACTTCAGCAGTACTGATTGGGAAAGATGTGGTAGTATTAGGAACAGTAGGACTAGTAGTAAACTCAGTAGTACTTATTGGGAAAACAGTGGTGGTGATGGGAAAAGCAGTACTAGTATTAGCAGTACTAGTGGTAGTAGTAGTGGTATTAGGAACAGTAGGACTGGTTGTAACTTCAGCAGTACTGATTGGGAAAGATGTGGTAGTATTAGGAACAGTAGGACTAGTAGTAAACTCAGTAGTACTTATTGGGAAAACAGTGGTGGTGATGGGAAAAGCAGTACTAGTATTAGCAGTACTAGTGGTAGTAGTAGTGGTATTAGGAACAGTAGGACTGGTTGTAACTTCAGCAGTACTGATTGGGAAAGATGTGGTGGTATTAGGAACAGTAGGACTAGTAGTAAACTCAGTAGTACTTATTGGGAAAACAGTGGTGGTGATGGGAAAAGCAGTACTAGTATTAGCAGTACTAGTGGTAGTAGTAGTGGTATTAGGAACAGTAGGACTGGTTGTAACTTCAGCAGTACTGATTGGGAAAGATGTGGTGGTATTAGGAACAGTAGGACTAGTAGTAAACTCAGTAGTACTTATTGGGAAAACAGTGGTGGTGATGGGAAAAGCAGTACTAGTATTAGCAGTACTAGTGGTAGTAGTAGTGGTATTAGGAACAGTAGGACTGGTTGTAACTTCAGCAGTACTGATTGGGAAAGATGTGGTAGTATTAGGAACAGTAGGACTAGTAGTAAACTCAGTAGTACTTATTGGGAAAACAGTGGTGGTGATGGGAAAAGCAGTACTAGTATTAGCAGTACTAGTGGTAGTAGACTCAAAAGTCGTATTCTTAGTAGTAACTGTAGAAGGATGTAGAGAACTTGTTGGGAAAGTACTTGTCATAGGTGTAGTAGAAGCTACTGGGCCACCGTATATCCAGGTAACCTCAGTTAGCTTTTCTAGGCTGATAATCTTGTCAGTCAATTGAATAATCAGCGTCTGCCAGAAAAGAAGAGATAAAATTGGTATTTGAGAACTTCTTACATAACTCTTTTAAGTCATTTTTCAAATTAGAATTTAACAAGAAGCAATGTATTCATTTTTTTTTTCCAGAGTGCAATAAAAAGATATAAAGATTCCTTTTCAGGTCACTGATACCAGACAGATAAATGGGGGGATGTGTTGTGTGTGTGATCCCTGTGTTGGGAATCTGTGTCTCTCCACTTCATCAGGGCACACCACACTGTTTGCTAATATTTTCAGCTTTAAAACCAATGCTTATAAAAATCTCTTTGCCTTGCCTCTAGATTTTAACCTTTCTAAGGGCAGTCCAGTTTCATGTTTTCACCATCCCCATATGCTACAGTTTCCTACAAAGAAGGTCTGCATCAGTAATTACTGGAAGTAATTACTTGCAGTGGGTTGTCTTGAGCTCAACCATCTAGGAAAAACGTGTTAAAGTAGAGAACTAGAAAGGACTAGAGAGAGTGAAGCCATCTGAGTGTTCAGAGGGTCATTTTCCAAAATCCAATTATCAGCAGGGAGGTAACTCTTTCACTGGGTGGAGGGTAGGAACTATACTTAACCCATTTTCACTTGGCTAAATGACCACTACAGTTCGTTGGAGCATACTTAGGACCAGTCTAGTCTTCTAAAGTGGGATACTTTTCCTTCTGTGTTTACTTCTTGGTAATTCTACTGGTAATTTGTCTTCCATGTAGGCGGCTCTGAAAACAGACTCTGCTATAGGGTCTACTAGGGTCTGCTATCTTTGTCGTTCTGTTTTGTTAACCAAATAATTTCATCTCACATCACAAGTGAGAATATTCATTTTGATGATTCCCACAGTAGACTGCCAATTTTCACCAACCTATAAGACCTATCAATTTGACCAGGAACACGAATAATTCCAGGAAGGAGGGAGAAAAATCTCCAATAATTTTAGAGGATTACACTTTCATTTTAGCCTCTGCTGCAGAAACCAATTAAGTTTTGTGACACTAGCCTGAGAGACTAACTTTACTTGACACATGGCACCACTTCTGGGAAGCACATGGAAAGGATTTCACCAGACCATTGATCCTGATCCCTGGACCGCTTTGGGAGGGCCATCGATGCTACACATTTTACAATAGGCTTTAACACTTGCAACTTTTCAGGAAAATACTATTGCACATATCCATAAAATCTTTCAAATATAAGCAAATAAAAGAATGATGATAAAATTAATTCATAACATTCCTTTGAGACATACCTGATAGTCACTCTTGAAATTCATTTCCATGAATTGCTGGTTGTCATAGGTGAAAGTAACTTGTGTCACATTAGTAGAGGTTACCCCCCAGATTTTAATATATCCAACTTTCAGCGGGTTTGAGTCACTCAAATACTTATTGTGTATGGTCTGGATTCTCAATAGATTCTATAAAAAACATGTAAAGAGAAAAATACATTATCCATCTGTTGAGAGACTCTACTTCACATTAAAATATTAAGAAACCTCATATTACTCTTGTGGTGTTAGTTTGCTGTTTTTATTCTTAAATACTTTATGAAGATACACTTCCTGAGTACCTGCTACGATAAACTTGGTAACACCAACATAATGAAAGTTAATTTACCTATATTATTACTAATTCTTGCAAGGATTTTGAAAAGCAAACATCATTATCTCTCTATGGATGAGGAAATTGAGGCTCGGGGTGAAAAGTGAGTAGCTAAATGATACAGATACGGTTGGAATCATGATGTACCTATGTGCATAGCACTGTTAATACAGCGTGAACAAAGAATCACAGCAAACAGTCCCTAGACTAAGAACAGTTTGCAACAAATATAGGGATTTGACTAAATCATCAACTATTTAAGTACCAACACAAGGGTTAAAGTAACGTGAGGTAAGTAGTACTTTGCGACCAACTGAAAATCATAGTGAATATTTGTTATGGGTTGTAAGAGAAAGGAGAAATCTCTACGGAATAGTACGATCAAGGAAGGACTTAGGAAAGACATGGGAATTCAGGAAGCCTGGAAGGGTAGATGGATTTAGAAAGGTGAAATGAATGAGGAAGGGGATGGGGGCAGGGACATGTTGAAGAAAAAGAAACGCTTGTTGAGTGCAAGAGCTCCAGGAGCTGGTGCTGAGCAAATGAAGTAAGACTGGTTAAGATGTAAGAGAGGATGAGGAATACCAGGACTACTGCATGCAATGCATCAAGGAGACAAACTCCTTGACTCTCATGGCAACAGTAGAAAGAAAAAGAAATCTCTTCAATTGGAGAATTAATTAGCTTTGAGACTGACTGCATAAACAGAATCTCAAGGGAAAATGAAGACCAAGGGACATAACTTGAAATAATTGGGTGTCTGAGGCCAGTGCTTACTGATTTGGGAGAGCCTACTGTTAAATTGCCTGGAATCTTCCAAGCCAGTTGATTGTCTGAAATTGGTAAAATGGTGAAGATTTACATCACAGGAATTAGCAAATGCTACAAATCAGCTCCAAGCCTCCAAGTCCCCATCCTATCCCTCACACCATTGATAATTTCCCCCAGAGAAAGTTAGAAGCTTTCTTTCATGTCAAGCCTCTGATCTTTAGGGAGAAAAATGCCATCAAATATCATGTGGAAACAAGAATTCATTTATCACATCTTTGGAGAATAACAGATGAATAGATGAATGGAGTTTTAGAGTTTGAGACTAAGGGAAATGTAATGCTTTATAATAAAGAAACAGATTACACAGGGGAGGTGTCTTCCCTTGGTTCAGCAATTGGTTAACAGTACAAATATAACTAAAATCCAGGACTTCTAAATCAATAGTTTCATTTAAAAAACAACATCTTGAGAGGAAAAATATGTAGTCTTCAACTTTTCTTAAGTTAGGAACAGAATTTATGCATTTAATTAGTATACAAAGTCTTGCATTTAGTTTCAAAAAAGGCAACTGCAAGATGGAGAGAGCATGACCTGACAATCATGTATATGAAGACAATTTGAAAGTTTTAGCTGACCATGAGATTTATAACATCTAATACATGTGTTTAAAAAATTAACACAATGTGTGGCAATAACAGTAAGAAAATAGAGTATAGCTAAAAAGAGGTAATAGTTGGGCAATGAACTATTTATTGTTTCATATCACTGATGTTTTGAGGTTGCCTGTTTTGCAGTATTAAGTTCATGCCATCCTACAGAAATATAAGGCAAACCATATATGTAATTTTAAATGTTCTCATAGCCACATTTTTTAAAAAAATAAAAGGAAACAGGAGAAATTGATTTGAAAATACATTTTATTTAACACAATATATCCAAAACATTATTTTTACATGTATTCAATATAAAAATACTAATGAGGTATTTTACAATCTTTCCAATTAGGCTAGTCACATTTCCAGTGCTCAAAAGTCACGTGGGGCACCTGGGTGGCTCAGTTGATTAAATGTCCAACTCTTAGTTTCTGCTCAGGTCATGATCTCAGAGTCATGAGATAGAGCCCCACATCACCCTCCACAGAGGGTACTGAGTCTGCTTAAGATTCTCTCTCTCCTTTTCTTCCTGCCCAACTCTTCTTGTGTATACCCATGCAGGTGCCCGTGAACATGCTCCCCTCTCTCTCTCTCCCAAGAAAAAAGTCACATGTGGCTAGTAGCTATCATACTGGTTAATGCAGCTCTAAGATATTCTTTCAATCCTGGGTATCAGGTTTTAAGAGGAATCTAGACTAACTGTGGTCCAAACAGAATAATCAGGTCTGGAAACTCACATAAGCACAAAGCAGAAGAAGTGAAAAGTTAGCCTGCAGATGTATAATTCCAAAATAAGACAGAAAGTATATATGACAGACATCCTCAAATACCTCAAATAACTGAAGCACTCTTATGCAGAAAAGAAACCCAATAGATTTGTGTTATATATTCCTTAAATGCAAATCAATAGGTAAAAATTATAGAGAAGCAAATTCTAGATTTGACAGAGTGATCCTCCTAGTCTGAGAATGAATATCAGTTATCTGTGGGGTCATTTAACATGACTTGTAGTTGGGTTGTATAATTTTCTCCAATTATTCACTCCTGCTATTCATACCCTTTTCCTTGTAATTTTGGCAATGCCCTCCCTTTCTGGATGGGGTTTTCTATCCCACCTTTGCCTTTGGGCTTGGCCATCTGCCTTTCCCTTCCTAATAGGATGTTAGTCAACTTACTGCCAATTGGAGATTTTAAAAAGTGCTCAAGCATTTCCACTTCTGATTTTGCCCTCTACCTCATAAAAAAGGTCCTGCCCATACCTGCCCATAAGGCCATCTTAGATCATTTTAATATAAGGACTGGCTTGCAAAATTCCAGGCAATTTAATGGTAGAGTCTCCTGAATCAATAAGAGCTAGCTTCAGCACATCCATTTACTTCAAGTTATTTCCTCTTTTCTTCATTTTCCCCTGATTCTGCTTGCAATCAATCTCAAAGTCTTGTTAATTCTCCACAATACCAAGTGAATATTTCTTTTTCTTAGATCATCAAGGAGCCAGCTGCCAGGTATGTGAGTGAGTACAGTAAAGATCATCCAAGCAGCCAAACAGTCAAGTGATTGCAAGCTAGCCAAGATCAGCCAAGTGCAGACAAGATCATCTGAACACTATAAACTCATGGACTAAATAAGAATTTATTGTTACAAGCTGTTGAAGTTTTGAGGTTGTTTATTATACACCATTATTGTGCAATAGATAAGTGATCTAGCATTTATCCTACAAAATATTGTCAGCCAGAAAATGCTGTCTCATCCCCAGAAAACATGTCATACATTTAAAGACTCATTTTTTCACTGGCACTATATGAATTATAAATTTTCTTTTTATAAGACTGATAGATACCAGATAATTGTCAAAATAAGGACTGTTCCTCCCTTATATTAACGTCAAAAGACCCAATTTATAAATGTAAAGGTAGGAAGTTCCTCCTACTAAGATGTGGGATTTTATTTTGATACAGTTAAGTGATAATGTTTAACCTGTAGCTAACTGGGAATGGATTTATAAAATTCAATATATTTTATTGAATAAATTAAGACTATTTGTCTTACCTGAGTTGCTGTAAAGTTTGCCAAGAAATAGTTTCCATTTTCATAGGTATCTGCAAACAAGAAAAAAGAATGAGCAACTACTCATTGCTTCAATGGTAGCAGATAATCTTGTATACAGTAAAGGGGTCACAGTTACTGATTAGGATAATCATGATCTCTCTGAGGAACACTAAGGATAGTAGTCAAGTCAAGGATAGTAGTCACTAAGGATAGTACTCTTTCACTCCAGGGTAGTGTGGGGGTGTGCATATGGAAGACAGTTTCAGGCCACAATCAAGATGTTGTAAAACCAGAAAATCTTAGTTGAACTAAGAATAGATACTCCAGATGAGGAAATGTGGAGGCTACTGACTGGTTTTTCCTTTGCCGATGTAGCAAGCGCATAGCCATGAGAGTTGACACAGCTGTGATGATAAAGGCTCAAAGCAGGGGAGAGTGGTTAGGAAGTCAGGCTCTCAAGTCAGATTGACATGGATTCAACTCCCTGCTCCTACCCTTAGTGGCTGTGCAATCTCTGGCAAGTAGCTTAACATTTTATCATCTGTAAAATGAAAATAGTAGCACCTAGCTCATGGCGTGCTTCAGGAGCAGAATAAGTGCTCAAAATGTATCCTTCACTATCATTAGCAAAGTCATCATCATCTTCATTTTCATTATTCTTCTCTCCCTACTCTTAGATCACCCCACCACAGTGCCATAGTTCCCAAGCCCTCCTGCCTATACACAACTTACTCCATCAATTCTTCCTGAGACCCTCTCCATTCCTCCAGGCTCCAATCATGCTCCAGAACACTCCATTCCGACAAACCCTCTACCTGACTCTCTATATCAAGCAACCACCAAATTTCTTTTTTTGTGTGTGTGCCATACTGTCTAAAAAAAGTATCCTCTGCTTGTTATGTCTGTATACTCAACTCGAAATTCAATCCTACATCTCCTGTGTTTCAGTTCCTGTGTTTTTTTAAACACTGAACTCAATCTTTTCAAAGTCACCAGGTGACAGAGTACATTAAACCTAACTATCTCTTCACAATATTCAGGTTTTTCAGACCTCTTTCCCCAAACATCTCCTCCTTGAAATAATCCTTCATAGATATCTACTTTATTCATTCTTCTCATGTGGCTTCTATAACTCCTATTTCTTTCCATCTTTCTTTCCTTTTTCCTTCCTTCCTTCCTTCCTTCCTTCCTTCCTTCCTCCCTCCCTTCCTTCCTTCCTTCTTTCCTTCTTCCTCCCTTCCTCCTTCTTTCCTTCTTTCCCTCCTTCCTTCTCCACACTCAGCATGGACCCAATATGGGGCTTGAACCCATGACCCTGAGATCAAGACCTGAGCTGAGATCAAGAGTTGGATGCTTAACCAACTGAGACACTCAGGTGCGCCTATAACTCCTATTTCTTAAAAGTCAGTTTCATTTCATGCTATGTTCTTGCCCTTATCAACATTCCATCTCTTACCAATATTCCAACATATTCCCTCCATGAACCAATCCTCTTCTTTGCTTTCTATAAATCACCTCCACACTTGCAGAAACAGTATGAAACTCATATTTTGAAATTTAGTCTTGGCTAGAAAATGTAACCTAAGCAAATAGAGACTTTTTTAGCAATTTTAATGAAGAATTTTTAAAGAATGGAATTTTGTTAAATTGGGTAATCTAGGATTATCCTTGAACTAGCTATTAAATCTCCTTATGTAAGGAAAAAATTCACAAATAGTTAGAAACCTATTAACAGAAAATTTAAGTTAAAATTATACTTACACTGTATATTGGTGTTTCAAATTTTGAATTTCTAAGTCTGGTGAAAAGGAGCAGAGAGCCTCTCTATAGAAGCTAAAAATCAGGGACTATTGATTTTTTAACCTTGAGAGTACATTTGTTGAAGTAAACTAGAACTTTACAGAAAATTGTTTTCCCCCTACATTTTTGAAATACATTGTTCATGGGAGCTGATTTTTAAGACTACACTAACTGTGGTGTTATTAACCCACTATGGCATGAATCATCTAGTCTTAATTAGCTCAAGCTGTATAAAAGGACTCTAGATTCCCTTAAATCAGTGATTTTCAACCAGTAGTGATTTTGCTTATGGGACACCTGGCAATAGCTAGAAACACATTTTACTGTTACATCTTAGGATTAGAGAGAGTGCTTTTGGCATTTGAGGGATATTGCTAAACATCTGGTAATTAACAGCCAGCCAGCACAAGTAAAAAAAATTATCGAGCCCAAAATGTGAGTACTATCAATCACATGTCTGATAAGGGACTCGTATCTAGAACATCTGAAAACACAATTCAATAATAAAAAAGAAAATCTTTTTTTTAATAAATTGATTTTTTATTGGTGTTCAATTTACCAACATACAGAATAACACCCAGTGAAAAAAGACAATCTGATGTAAAAATTGGCACAGAATGTGAACGGACATTTCTCCAAAGACGTATGAATGGTCAGTAAGTACATGAAAAGATGTTCAATGGGATTAGTTATCCAAAAAAATGGGATTAGTTATCACAGAAATGCAAATCAGGTGAAGCCACAATGACATATTACTTGACACCCACTAGAATGACTATAATCAAAAAGACAATAAAAATGTTGATAAGGATGTGGAGCAACTGGATCCCACATGCACTACTGAAGGAATGTAAAATAGTACAGCCTCTTTGTAAAAGAAGCTGGGAGTTCCCAAAAAGGAAACAGAGTTACTATATAAAGTGGAAATTTCACTCTTAGGTATGCACCCCAGAGAAGTAAGGAAGTATGTGATTACAAAAACTTGTACATAGATGTTCATAGCAGCATTTTTCCTAATAGCCAAAAAGTGGAAACAACCCAAATGTCACAGCTGATAAATGGATAAACAAAAGGTGGTATGTTCATACAATGCCATACTATTCAGTCACATAAAAGAAATGAAGTATAGATACATGCTACAACATGATGGGACCTTAAAAATGTAATGCTAATCCATTCCTGATCAAAACTCTTCAGAGTCTAGGGATAGAGGGAACTTTCCTTGACATCTTAAAAGCCATCTACGAAAAGCCCACAGCAAATATCATTCTCAATGGGGAAGCACTGGGAGCCTTTCCCCTAAGATCAGGAACAAGACAGGGATGTCCACTCTCACCACTGCTGTTCAACAGAGTTCTGGAAGTCCTCGCCTCAGCAATCAGACAACAAAAAGACACTAAAGGCATTCAAGTTGGCAAAGAAGAAGTCAAACTCTCCCTCTTCGCCGATGACATGATACTCTACATAGAAAACCCAAAAGCCTCCACCCCAAGATTGCTAGAACTCATACAGCAATTTGGTAGCGTGGCAGGATACCAAATCAATGCCCAGAAATCAATGGCATTTCTATACACTAACAATGAGACTAAAGAAAGAGAAATTAAGGAGTCAATCCCATTTACAATTGCACCCAGAGCATATGACACCTAGGAATAAACCTAACCAAAGAGGTAAAGGATCTATACCCTAAAAACTATAGAACACTTCTGAAAGAAATTGAGGAAGACACAAAGAGAAGGAAAAATATTCCATGCTCATGGATTGGCAGAATTAATATTGTGAAAATGTCAATGTTACCCAGGGCAATTTACACGTTTAATGCAATCCCTAACAAAATACCATGGACTTTCTTCAGAGAGTTAGAACAAATTATTTTAAGATTTGTGTGGAATCAGAAAAGACCCCGAATAGCCAGGGGAATTTTAAAAAAGAAAACCATAGCTGGGGGCACCACAATGCCAGCTTTCAGGTTGTACTACAAAGCTGTGGTCATCAAGACAGTCTGGTACTGGCACAAAAACAGACACATAGATCAATGGAACAGAATAGAGAACCCAGAAGTGGACCCTGAACTTTATGGTCAACTAATATTCGATAAAGGAGGAAAGACTATCTATTGGAAGAAAGACGGTCTCTTCAATAAATGGTGTTGGGAAAATTGGACATCCACATGCAGAAGAATGAAACTAGACCATTCTCTTACACCAGACACAAAGATAAACTCAAAATGGATGAAAGATCTAAATGTGAGACAAGAGTCCATCAAAATCCTAGAGGAGAACACAGGCAACACCCTTTTTGAACTTGGCCACAGTAACTTCTTGCAAGATACATCCACGAAGGCAAAAGAAACAAAAGCAAAAATGAACTATTGGGACTTCATCAAGATAAGAAGCTTTTGCACAGCAAAGGATACAGTCAACAAAACTAAAAGACAACCTACAGAATGGGAGAAGAGATTTGCAAATGACATATCAGATAAAGGGCTAGTATCCAAGATCTATAAAGAACTTATTAAACTCAACACCAAAGAAACAAACAACCCAATCATGAAATGGGCAAAAGACATGAACAGAAATCTCACAGAGGAAGACATAGACATGGCCAACATGCACATGAGAAAATGCTCTGCAGTCACTTGCCATCAGGGAAATACAAATCAAAAACACAATGAGATCCCACCTCACACCAGTGAGAATGAGGAAAATTAACAAGGCAGAAAACAACAAATGTTGGAGAGGATGCGGAGAAAAGGGAACCCTCCTGCACTGTTGGTGGGAATGTGAACTGGTGCAGCCACTCTGGAAAACTGTGTGGAGGTTCCTCAAAGAGTTAAAAATAGACCTGCCCTACGACCCAGCAATTGCACTGTTGGGGATTTACCCCAAAGATACAGATGCAGTAAGACCGAGACACCTGCACCCCGATGTTTCTAGCAGCAATGTCCACAATAGCCAAACTGTGGAAGGGGCCTCGGTGTCCATCGAAAGATGATGGATAAAGAAGATGTGGTCTATGTACAGAATGGAATATTTTCAGCCATTAGAAACGACAAATACCCACCATTTGCTTCGACGTGGATGGAACTGGAGGGTATTATGCTGAGTGAAGTAAGTCAATCGGAGAAGGACAAACAGTGTATGTTCTCATTCATTTGGGGAATATAAATAATAGTGAAAGGGAATATAAGGGAAGGGAGAAGAACTGTGTGGGAAATATCAGAAAGGGAGACAGAACATAAAGACTCCTAACTCTGGGAAATGAACTAGGGGTGGTGGAAGGGGAGGAGGGCGGGCGGTTGGGGTGAATGGGTGACGAGCACTGAGGGGGACACTTGACAGGATGAGCACTGGGTGTTATTCTGTATGTTGGTAAATTGAACACCAATAAAAAATTAATTTATAAAAATAAAAATAAATAAAACCTCCATTAATGCACTTGACAAAACTAAAATCTATTTCTTGATATCTTGTAATACCCAGTCTGAATTTGGATTTCTTGATTCACTCAAAAATATCTTTTTATTGTTGATTTACTTGAATTAGGATCTAGAAAAGACCATATCTTACACTGCACTGGTGCTTTTAAATCTATAACCAGTTCCCCTCCTCATTCCTCTTTTGGGCTAACATTAAATTGTGTTCCCTCAAAACTCATATTTGAAGCTCTCATCCTCTGTATCTCAGAATGTGACTGTATTTGGAGAAAGAACCTTAAAAAGGTAGTTATGTTAAAATGAGGTCATTAGAGTGAACCCTAGTGTAATCTGACTAATGTCCTTAGAAGAAGAGGAGATTAGAATGCAGGCACCCAGAAGAAAGACCATGTGAGCACACGGGGAAAAGGTGGCCACCCACAAGCCAAGGAGAGGGGGCTGAGGAGACCCACACCTGCCACAACTTGATCTCTGACTTCCAGCCTCCAGAAGTGTAAGAAAATAAAATTCTGTTGTTTAAACAAACAAACAAAAAAAAAAAGTTATGCTAAGTGAAAGAAGCCAGTAATAAAAGGCCACATTTACTCCATTTATGTGATTCCATATGATTCCATTCATATGAAATGCTTAGCATATATAGATGTATAGTCACAGAGTAGTAAATGCCTAGGGCTACATTTCCTGGGGGCTGGAGAGAATGAGGGCAGGGCAAGGGAGGATTGAGGGATGATATCTAAAAGATAGAGGACTTAGGGACACCTGGGCTGCTCAGTGGTTTAGCATCTTCCTTTGGCTCAGGGCGTGATCCTGGAGTCCTGGGATCAAGTCTCACATTGGGCTCCCTGCATGGAACCTGATTCTCCCTCTGCCTGTGTCCCTGCCTCTCTCTGTGTGTCTCTCATGAATAAGTAAATAAAATATTTTTTAAAAAAAAAGGTGGAGGGCTTATTTTGGTGGTAAAGAAAATGTTCCAGAATTGTCTTTGTAATGATTGCACAAATTGGTGAACATACTAAAACCACTGAATTGAAAAAATAAAATAAAATAATAAATAAAATAATAAAATAAAATAAAATACTGAATCGCACACTTAAAAACAGTAAATTATGTGATGTGTGAATAATATCTCAATAAACCTGTTACCAAAAAAGTTAAAGTCAGGCCGAAGAACTAACAAAAATAAAGGGCATTTCTTTTTTATAAAAAAATATATATATATTTTAAAAACCTACCCGATTAATCTCAAACATTAATCCAGTGTGATTTCTACTTGCTATAATACTCTCAGGCTTCTCACTCCACTTGTCATCAGACTTTCTGTCATCACACCCATATTTACAAAGTGTGAGCCCCACCAGGAGACTCCATTAGGCATCTCTGATTCCAAGTGTGCAAATTAATCTCCATATCTCTCATCATTCTTTAACCTGACTTTATTGCTCGTATTCCATATCATGAAAATGAAATTGTTTCCTGCCTAATCACCCTAATTGTATAGCTGGCATGATCCAACAATGCATTGTCCACAGTCACCTTGGCAAGATGTCACTGATGTGATGCAGTGTTGAATCCCTCAGCACAGCCACTAACTCCTTTTGCTACAATTTCTTGCTCACCAAACAAATCCTTGATTAAAATTTTAGCCTTCACATAACTTTAAGGAAAAATATGTACTTCCCAATAAATGGGAACATTCTAGCTCATTAATAAGTATAGTTCTAAAATTTAAAAATTGGCATTGTAGCTTATTATTCTCTTACAAGGTTTAAGTCTGTGACTCTCTTAAAATCTAATTTGGGTGGCCAGTTAACCTCCCTTCTCTGATTTTTGGACTTTCTATTGTCATATTAACCACACTTCTTTGAATGTAATATATCTTGACTAATATATCTTATCTTAAAGGTTTATACTGGAATTTTATTTACCTTACCATATTAATGATATATTCTACTCAACATCCACGTGCCAGGAATTCTTTCTCTATACGAATTAATTTTGTCTACATGAAAGGCTCTATGTGGTAAGTAGGTTTTTGTAGATGTTAAGGATGAGAAAATGCTGGCAAAGAGATGTTAAGCATCCTTCCAAAAGACATATAACCAGTAAATGGCTGAAATGATATCTGAATCCAGAGCTATGGGATGCCACATGCCACATGCCTATCCATGGAGCTTACTTATCAGACTGAACTTTACAGAAACAATCAAGGACTAAGTAAGTTGAACTTTGAAAAAAGTAATATAATTCTTTCATGTCCCACCTGTTAGCCAGGTTCCTCCTCTAAATAAGCAACCAAATCACTTGAAAAATAGCTCTTTTAGATACCATATTAAATGAGTATGGGGTTATAAAGCATTATCCATACACTGAGAAGGAAAATTTAAAGTCCCATCTGTAATATTATTTATTAGGATGCATTTAACAAAATATGTGTATACTGAATGCACTGAAAATTACAAAATGCTCTGAAATAAAGAAGACCTAAGCAATTAAAGATGATAGACAGATGTCCCCAAATTGATTTGCAGAATCAATGCAATTGCACTCAAAATTCTAGCAAGTTTTTTGTTAATTATTATTTGTTAAAACAATTTTGAATCTACCTTCATTAACACAGTGTGATATTGCATAAGTATGGACACAGAGATCCATGCAACAGAACAAATAATCCATGGGATGCCTCGGTTGCTCAGTGGTTGAGCATCTGCCTTTGGCTCAGGGCATGATCCCAGGGTCCTGGGATCCAGTCCCACATCAGGCTCCCTGGAGGGAGCCTATTTCTCCCTCTGCCTTTGTCTCTGCCTCTCTCATGAATAAATAAATAAAAATCTTTCTTAAAAAAAGAACAAATAATCCAAAAATAGACTCTCAGCCATACAAGATCTATTCATAGCTAACAGAAGTGTTAAGGTAACATAACAGGGGAAAAGATTCTGTTTTCAAAAAAGGTGCTGGATCAGTTGGATAAACATATGGGGGAACAAATGAACCTTGACCATAATGTACATAGAGAATTTAATACAAAATAGGTGATAGTGACAGAACATGAGAGACTCCTAACTCTGGGAAATGAACAAGGGGTAGTGGAAGGGGAGGAGGGATGGGGGATGGGGTGAGTGGGTGACGGGCACTGAGGGGGGCATTTGACGGGTTAAGCACTGGGTGTTATACTATATGTTGGCAAATCGAACTCCAATAAAAAATATACAAAAAAAAATAGGTGATAGTCCTAAATGTAAAAGCTAAAACTGTAAAGTTTCCAAAAATAAAGGAGAAAAAATTTTGTAACCTTGGGTTAAGCCATGTGATTGTTGTGATTTCAATATGTCTTTGGTCTTCACCCCATTTCTGGCACAGAGTTCTTAAAACGCTTGGAATTTCCTAAGTGATGAGTGTCTTTTGTTATGTTAATGAGGACCTTTGAAAGGGGATTGGAGCTGGAGATTGAATCAATCGCCAATGGCCAATAATGTAGCTAATGATGCCAATGTAATGAAGCCGCCTTAAAAACCCAAAAGGACGTGGCTCAGAGTTTCCAGATTGGCGAGCATGCAGAGGTTCAGGAGAAGTAATGCCCCTGGAGAGGGCACAGAAGCTCTGAGTCCCTTCCCACATACCTTCCCCTATGCCCTACACATTTTTTCCACCTGGCTGTTCCTGGGTTATATAAATATATATTTAATAATAATAAATATATTATTATTAAAGTATATTATTAAAATAAATTTTAATCAAAATTAAAGTTCGTTTCTTGCAAGATACTTATAAAAGAATTGTACGGGAAAGTTACAGACACGGAGATGCAAATCATATCTGATAAAATACTGGTATACATAACTCCTACAGGTCAATAATGAAAAGACAACATAATAAAAAATAGGCAAAGGACTCAAACCAATACCTCAATAAGAAGACATACAAATAACCAATAAACGTGCTCAACATCAAGGAAATGAGAATTAAATCCATAAGGAGATGCACTATGTGCTACTAAAATAGTTAAAGCTTTAAAAACTACCAACTCCGAGTGTTAGTGAAGATGTGGGAAATGGGAACTCTGAATTATTGCTGTTGGGAAGGAAAAACAGTATAGTCATTTTAGAAAATAATTGGGCAGTTTCTTCAAAAGTTAAACATACACTTATCATCTGACCCAGCCTGGCAATTTCACTTCTAGGTTTTTACCCAAGGGAAGTGAAAATGTATGATCTTGAAATGACTTATACTCAGATAATCATGGCAGGTTTACACATAACGGTAAAAAACATAAAACAACTAAAATATTGATCAATAAGTAAGTTGGATAAACAAATTATGGCATATCCATACAATAGAATGGTAATAAGATACTTTTATATGCCACTGTATGGCAAAACATTTTGCTATAAAAATTGTTTTGCTAAGTGAAAGAAGCTAAACACAAAAGGATACACACTGTATGATTCTATTCACATCAAACCTAGAAAAGACAAACCTCAACTATAGTGACAGAGAACAGACCAGTGGTCGCAAAGGCCTGGGAGTGGAGGGCAGGTCAATGGAAATATGTAAAAGGGGAATTTTGGGTTATGAAAATATTCTTGATTTTGATTATGATGGTGGTGATACAACTGTATATATTTGTCAAACCTTATTGAACTATATATTAAGGATGGATACATTTTATTTGTGTAAATAATTATTTGTGTAAATAAAATAAATTGTATAACTCTAACAAGTTGATTAAAAAAGCAATAATTTCACTTCTAAGAATGTACCCCATAGAAATCATCTGAAACACAAACAATGGTTAATATTTGATGGTGTTTATAACTGTGAAAACTGAAAATATCCTGTGTCCTAGATAGTAATTACAGAAAGTTAGATAAATTATGGCATATCCTCTCAGTGGGATGTAGTAACCATAATTGTGTTTATAAGGAGTATATGATAACATGTCGACATATTTCTATCATTGTTAAGTGCAAAAAAACAGGATTCAGAAATTAAATATGCAGTATGTTTTCATAGATATAAAAATTAAGCATTTTCTTAAGCAACATAAAAGCAAAAGAATACAGCAAAAATATTATTACTTTTTTTCTAGTTTTCTATCTTTCAGATATTTTCTTTAATGACAGCATATTACCCTCATAATGAAGAAAATGAAAAGGAAGATATTACCAGTAAAAAACAGGTTATAATTTCAGAAACTGTGACATGTTATAAGATTAGAATGTTCTCATCCACAGTAATAAGTACTGGAAAATGGGCATCGGTTGGTCGGGACATGTCAGTATTTCTATAGAAATATTTAAGGAAGAGGATGTTCTGACTAAAGTGACAAACCCCAATTATCTAAGGTAGCACTATCATGCCCCTAGATTGGGGAAAGAAAGCATACAAAGTAATATTTCATTGATACAAGCATCTTGTTGACAATGCTTAATTCTATACTTCTGAGACTAAGAAATTTTCTGAGCTCTAATCTGTCTCCTGTGTGGGCCTACTTAGGAGGAACAGGGTACCTGGTTATAGATGGCTGGCCCAAATAACAGAGCCAGGTCTGTCAACCACTGAGAATGAATGAATGGTCAACCCAATAGCTGCACCCACACTTTTACCAGAGCAAGGCAGTTAATTACACAGACATAGGTCACCCCTGGCTGAATCCATAACATCATGTTGCTGAACGTACAAAGCTGGAACCATATACTCTTCTATAGTAATTGCAATGTAAAATCAAGTGCAGGCAAAAATTGCAAAAATTCTTTCAATATCATCACTTTATAACAGTAGCAGAAACAGGTTTAGAAAGAGATTTTTAGGTCATGCCAATTACATCCTGAGCTATGGTTTTTCTGCAAGTTCTATGGAGATCCTAGAATGCTACTCACCAATACTTTGTCCATCATCCCAGAATAGTTGGCCTTCAGCTTCCCCATTGTCATCCAGTGCAACAATCAATCCCATAAATTTTTGTCGGCTATGAAAAAAAGAAGGAGTTATTTTTATCTCGATTAGAGGTTGTAATAATGAAGGATGGTTTCTGTTGAAGGTATTACTCACCCAAAACAACAAAAAAATTAATGCATTAAAATGCACATAAAAATGCACATAGAGTTCTAAAAATAGGTAAGTTAAAAGGCATCTTCTTTACAAAAGAGCTTATTGCACATATTAAAGTTTCCTACATGGTTTAAAACAATTTTATTTTAAAAACTATACACATGAATGTCTACTATATAACACATCGAAGCATGAATACCATTAAACTGAGATGTACTTAGATATTTGTCTGTGAAAATATATTTTGCAAATAGCAATGGATTCCATCTCAAAGGATATATGTGCAAACCAATTTTTATTAAAGAGTCCTATTTAAATTATTTTATGCAATGAAAGAAAATATTTGTTTGAAATTTTGAGGTGGTTTCTTTATTCTTATTGTTTTTTTTAAAGATTGTATTTATTCATTCATGAGAGACACAGAGAGAGAGGCACAGACATAGGCAGAGGGAGAAGCAGGCTCCCTGCAGGGAGCCTGATGTGGGACTCGATCCCGGGACTCCAGGATCATGCCCTGAGCCAAAGGCAGATGCTTAACTGCTGAGCCACCCAGGCGTCCCTGAAGTGGTTTCTTTATAGTAGAAGCTTATAAATAATTATGATAAATAAACACCAAATATGTATAATTGATGTCCTTTGATTTGAATACATCTCAAAAAACTTAATTTTTAAAAGATTTAATTTTTAATAATTACACAAATTTTTTAGACATGGTTTTCTTGTGATTTAAAAAAAATAGATACCTAAACAAATACACATATAAGATATGAATTCCTTAGGAAGAAAACCACCAAACAACTCTTCAGTAGCTTCCAGATTGCTACAGAATAAAATGCAATTTCTGTCTTGGCATTTACAACCTTCCATGACCTGATCCTACCACGCTTGAATTGCATTTATTTTGTATTTCATCCCTCTCCCTATCTGCACTCCAGTTAAACTGAGCCGTCTACTACTCCCCAAACCAGACTCATTTTTCACCTTTAGCTCTTTAATACTCCCAGAATATTTCTTTCCTTGTCTTCATATATTCAAATCCTATTTATTATTCAAGACTCAGCTCAAAGCCCTCTTTCATATGAAATCATGCTTTATACCACAAGGCTAAGTTAACATCTCTCCTTTTAAATGGTTATAGTTTTTTTATGTGTGTCTCTCTTGACATAACATATTCCCTTTAATTTAGTAAATGTACACAGATATATGAACATAAATAAAATATATAAATAAAAATAAACTATACTGAGCTGACCAAAGCAGACTTCGAAATAAGCACTAAATCATCCTTGGACAGCCATCACAAATCAAAGAATTCATTAATATTCCCAGCTTTTTTTAATAATGTGGAAAGAGGTAAATGCTACCGTCCTCAAGAAAATTTTTGCCCAGGGGTGACTGAGTAGCTCAGTTGGTTAAGCATTGGATTCTTGATTTTGGCTCAGGTAACGATCTCAGGATCATGAGATGGAGCCCTCCAACTTGGTGCTCAGCATGGAGTCTGCTTACGATTCTTTTCAACTCCCTTGTCCGTCTCCCCCTTCCCACCCCCATGTGCACTGTCTCTCTCTCTCTCTCACACACACACAGAAAAGAAAAGAAAAGAGAAAAGAAAAGAAAAGAAAAGAAAAGAAAAGAAAAGAAAAGAAAAGAAAAGAAAAGAGAAAAGAAAAGGGAAGGGAAGGGAAGGAAAGGAAAGGAAAGGAAAGGAAAGGAAAGGAAAGGAAAGGAAAGGAAAGGAAAGGAAAGGAAAGGAAAGGAAAGAAATTAAAAAATAATTTCGTCCTAGGCTTTGGACACAGAGCTACAGATAAAAGATCTCCCCAAGACTGACTTCATGAACGCAACCTCCCCCAAGTCACTCAGAAGGTACTTACAGAATTGAATCAATGAGACCATCTGTAAGTGGGTTTATTTATCCCCTGAGCCCTGGTTAAGGCAAGCAGCTCCATTCAAGGTGACCTCATTACCAAGGTGAGGCCAAGGACAAAGTGAGGCCTTTGGAACCATTGGCCCCCTTACCTGGCGTGAGTGTTCATCGCAGGCTCTTGCCAAGGCAGGATGTAGCCTCCTCTGATGTGAAGGTTGATGTGGTCAAGGGGAGCGTTCAGGATTTTCCACTGCCCTGTTGATACACTGCCAGATTCCTAGAAGAGAGAATACAGGCAGGGAAGGATGAAGATAAAGAGATGGAATGAATGCTGCAAGCTTTAATACAACAAGTCTTTCCAAGCCTGCTGGAAAGTCAGCAAGAAACGGCAAGTCAAAGGAGAAAAATCGCTGATTTCAGCTTTGTTGAGAACTCTGGAAATCTAGTCTTTTCTCTGTATCCTTCAGGAAAGATGGGGGTGGAAGAAAAGTCACTGTGATATGGGAGGCAGGTTTTACCTAATTATGCTTTTGTGTATACTTTTACATAAGCAAATCTTGCTTGGCTGTAAGGTTGAAAACTCCTGCCTTGGAAATGAGGTGCCTCAAAGTCAAGAGAACGCGCTGGCCACCCTTCTAGCCAGCATGGGCCAGTCTGATTCTTCACAAAATGTAGGTTCTTACCGTGCTGTAGTCATACCAACGAGCTCTGGGAAAATAAGCGCTGACCTGAAACTTGTTCTGAAACATAAAATCGACATGTCATTATGCATATTCCAATAACTTAATTATTAAAATTATTATTAAAATAATCATTAAAATTCTTTCTGTAGAACAAAACTACAAATGAGAATTTTATTAATGATTTTAAGAGTTTGGGAAGTTTGAAATGGAAAAGATCTGAGAAAATTCTTCAAACATAGAAAAATTCATTTATAAACAAGATACACTTTATGAAGATATGGGGTAATGAGACACTAAAATGAGAAATCAGTTGGGGTTGTGAAGTTTTCATTAATGGAGATTTTGAAAAAAGAAAAAGATCTCCCTTAAATATTCTAGAAAGATATTTACTAGAAAATAGCTAGTGGGACAAGATGACCTTTAAAACGCCCTTCTTGTACTTTATTTATTTTTATTTACTTTTTATCTAATTTTTTTTCCTTCTTGTACTTTAGATTGTGTAACTGAGGGTTTCTGATCTCTGATGGAAAACTCACATTTTCCAGCACAGGGCTGATTAAGATGGCAGGGCCCAACATGAACTGGCAGTCGATGACCCATGTTTTACGGTCATTCGTAAACCTTCAAAAGAAAAAATACGAGAATACCCAGCAGCCTGTGAGGACTGTGGCAGAGGACTATCCCCAAGACCCAGCCAGAACCTCTGCTTGGGGAGACAGGCCGTACTCACTCATGGAGCAGGGGCCGCACAACGGTGCTGCCCTCCACGTGGGCTTTATGCATCAGAGTGTAGAGGTAGGGCAGCAGGGTGTATCTGGTCTCAAGGACTTTTCTTGAGAACATCTCGAAGGTTGAATTCCAGGCCACAGGATCTTGTCTCTAAAAAGGTAAAAGAACATGTGGCAGATATTTCTTTACATCATCCTAATGGTATCAGAAAAGGGTCAGCAGGCACGTACATGTCCCACATACCAGTTACTGGGATCTCACCCTTCATTTCTACCCTTTCTCTTCCCCTTGCTATCCTGCTAATCCATGCTACTTGCTTCTCACTGTTTATCACTGACTCCTAAGTCCGCTATACAGCCCTGGAGAGACAGGTCTCTATGCAGCATTGACAGAGCGTGGATGGATTTGAATAAAATAAAAATTCTCCAAAGAAAGGGAGCTGCTCTTGTTTTAGCCCCATAGGGAGCTCTAAACCCCTCTGTCCTCATAGGCATACATCCCCCAAGACATGAACAGAGGTCTATTCTTGAGAATTGCTTATAATTCTGGGGTTTTGAACTCTGTGGGTTTTATAAGAAGTGGAGGTTCTGATTTTTATGATTTTTTGTCCTCATCCTACTCAGAAATATGATACTTTTGAGGGTAAAAATGAAGTTGTGATTCAAGAGCGCAAAACATGGTGGCACCAAGCTGCTGCCTCACCCTTGTCCCCATGGTGTTGTGGTTTCTGGAAAATGGATAAAAGGCCCCCAGTTGCATCCAGCGAATACACATCTCGTATTCGGCATTTCCAAAGAAGCCACAAATATCTGCTCCTGTCTGAGAAGATGCAAAATCAGAGCATGAGGTGGGACATTTTGTAGGTTGCGGGCGCTCTGGGGTCTGACTGGTTAGCGACGGCCCCAGTATAACTTACATACGGTATTCCAAAGAGACTGAACTCCATCATGCCTGCAATGAGAAGACACAGCTGTGTTGGACGAAGCAGCCCTTTCAGAGGGTAGGTTTGCCCTTTCTCTTCCATACCCTATTTGGAAGCCCTGGGCCACCTATGATGAAAATATCGAAAGATGGGTATAGACTATAAACTAAAATTCACACCCACAGAGAAGTCAGCTGCTGCTGCTTCTGCTGCCCATGTGGATGGTACCTGGACATAACCAATGCGGCTGCCAGCACACAACCCAGTCCCCTCCCAGCCAGCAGAGGCCCCTGGGAGTAGGCCCACACACCAATGACAGACTTCTTCAGCTGGTCCCACGCGGCCGTGTTGTCACCCAGCCAGTGGCCTCCCCAGCGGCCAGAAGAGGGGAATGTGGAGCGGGTGATGACGACCCCTCGCTGTCCCGTCACCTCCTGCACAGCTCTGATCGGAGGGGAACAAGGAGGTGAATTGAGGGCGAATTTGAGGGTGGACAGCTATGGAACAACATTACAGAGAGCAGCCCCAGTCTGGAGTGTGAGGCGGCAATGGCACTCCATTCTGAGCCAGAAAGCATCTTCCCCAGAAGCATCTGGTGTTTAAAAGTGATGCTAAGTGTCATGGCAGGACTACTGGAGATCTATCATCACTTAAATGTGGATTTCCTTTTTTAAAAAAAATTAAATTGACTAGTTGTCTACATAGAGGTGGGAAGAAGGAGCAGAGGGAGGTATGCGACAGGTGTTTACTCTAACCCAGGTAATATCCTGGTCACTCCCATGTACATGGTCTAAAAACCATGATAGACATGTCATGGAAGGTTTCTAGACATATCATGAGGAAGGTTTCCTTGGCCTCCTTTTACTGTTACAAAACTGAGACTCAGAGAAGTTAGACAATGTGTCAGAGGACATTTAAAGAGTAAGGAGACAGATCTGGGATCCAAATGAGAGTATGTATGACTATAGCTCTTCGGCAATATTCTCTCTCTGTATTTGTGGCTACTCCTCACAAAGTGGGATAAATTTGGCACACGAGGACAAATACACACAAAAGATGTTCAGATATGTCCATATGGATGGTGGATCTTTTGCCTGCAGCCTCAGTAAGAAAATAAAAACAATTGTCTGAGAGAAAAATCAATGGAACAAAAGAGAAAGTCTATTAACAGAACCGAGTACGTAATTCAATCCACACATTTGCTGAAGGAAGCATTATAAATCAATAGACACAGATGAATTATTCAATAAAGGATGTCAGGAAATGGGGCTAGCTACTCTGGTGGAGATTAATCCATTAGGTCAGTTCCAATATTTCACACCAACATAAATCCCCACGTGGATGGACACACACACACACACACACATACACACACACACACACTCACTCCTACACACAAATCTGAATGAGAGATAATGAAGGCCTGAAATAAAGCAGGAATAGACAGGAAGGGTGGATGTGAGCGATGCAAAGAGCTCTGTCACTGGCCATTGCAGAACTCTAGAAATTAACCAGCTCTAAAGAAATGAAAATTCTCTATCCAAGGGAAACTACTAAATCTTGGCAAGACAGTGAGGCCTGTGGGATTTGAACTTGGGGCTGTTCCTAGCTGACCCCATCCCTAGTGCAGTGGCTCCAAAAGCCAGCAGCCCCGGCAGCAGCCTCAGAGGTCTGACCTCTTTGGAGGCTCTGTTAAAAGCACCAGCCCCAGAGCATAATTAATACTTTGCTTTTAGCTTCCAGACCCCTGGAGAAATCTCCATTCCCACGGTGTTGTGGCCATTTGATTGGACTCACAGCGCAACTCAGCAGGGGAAAAAAAATAATTCTCAAGCTAGGGAATTACCAAAACAATAACAATCCTCTGGCACCATCACAGGTATTCGGGCTGGGGTTCAGTTGGGACAAACAAAGCTTGGCTGGTCTTAGAGTACATCCCGGAGAAGTAGAACCACGGAGCACTTTATAAAGCACCTACATATTCCTGGGGATTGACAGGACAGCACATGCACAAGGCTCTGGGCATGCCTGGGAAAGAGCCACGAAAGGAGAAAATTCCAGTGACTCACTGGCTGGACCTGAGATCCTGAGTCAGCGGGAAGTGAAAGGTAGTGCTGTCCTACAAATTGCCTCAAGTTGAAGGCATGGCTTTTCATACTTACCCCTTGGCCAAGGGTAAAAGACATAGAAGAAGCAAGGCATCCAGGGGACCAGGGAGGCCTTAACTTTCCCTTCAGCTTGACTACACTTTAGGCAGGCTTCTTCCTTTTTTTTTTTTTTTTTTAAGTTTTTTATTTATTTGTTTAAGTAATCTCAACACCCAGTGTGGGACTTGAACTCATGACCCCGCGATCAAGACTTGCAGGCTCTTAGGACTGAGCCAGCCACTCTAGGAATACACTCACTCGTAGGTGGGTCTGGTCTGGGCCCATCCGTACAGGCTGTGAACGTCATAGTGCCGCACCCGTGAGCCATCTGGCAGGATCTGCTCACTCTCCATGCACAAGGTCTTGATGCTCAGGCCCTTGTCCCTGGACTCCAAATCTGAGTGGAAATGCCGAGTTAACTTCCCAAAATAACCTGCTTTGTGCATTCACCAGAAATGCTCATTGCCTTGCTTTTTCTCTATTTCAATCAACAACTTTGTTACCAGTGACAGTTGGGATTTCAAGAACTCTTTTGTCTAGAGAATCAACATCCTGTGACTTTATAACTAATGAAGGGTCAGGACACAGTGAGGAGCTGGGGAAGGCCCACTTCATTTTCTTCTGGTATTTGTAGAATGCAATCAGAGCCCACTCAACAGCACAATAAATTCCTTTGTTATTAAGACTGTTTTTTCCACTAGATGGTACCATTCTCAAGGGAATGGATCTCGTTTCAACCAACAGTATTAAGGTCTCCATTTTCTGTTTTTGGTGGATGTGTGTGTGTGTGTGTGTGTGTGTGTGTGTGTTTAAAGATTATATTTATTTATTCATGAGAGACACAGAGAAAGAAGCAGAGACATAAGACATAAGACATAAGACATAGAGGTAGAAGCAGGCTCTCTGTGGGCAGTCTAATGCGGGACTTGATCCCAGGATCCTGGGATCAGGACCTGAGCAGAAGGCAATGCGCAGCCACTGAGCCACCCAGACATTCTGCATTGCGTGGCTTCTTTCATAATACATCATGTCATTATTTCTCTGCCTGATTAGTAATTTACTCTTGTTCAGGGTAATCTATATTGTATTTGGGATTTTGTGTCATGTGTACAAGTACTTTCTTTTTCCAAAATTAGGGTTCACTTTGACAGGAAGAGGGAAACTTTCAGAGTTTTTGAGTAGGGAAGTAATTTGAGGAAGGAATCATTTACATACATGGCATATAGGGTGGATTATTAAGAATTTCATCACTGCAGCCTTTGACAGATCCATCCACAAAGTTTGAGGGCTCATTCATATCCTGCAAAGAGTCAACAAACATTCTGTGATGTCAGAGGCAGTGGGGCCTTTTCTTTGGAGGACACTGACCTCACAGAGATAAACACACCCTAGGTAAGCCCTCAGCTAGTCATTTCATTGACTTTGTTTACTCTGAGGCATTGACCCAAATGGAATCTAAGAATCTATGTACATCTAAGTAGAGTTTTAAACTCCCAGTTTACCTGGCATTTTTAAACTTGGGAGGATCATTTCATAGTAGCACAGATATGGAGATTATGCTGGATCCATGACCTAAGGAGATTTCTTGATACATCTCCCAACACAAGAAGGCCACCTTTGTTTTCTTGTGTGTGAATTATACACTTTTTTTATCTGTGGCCAATGGTTGCCATTACCTTCCTTTACTCTTTCTCAGTCTAATTCTGACATCAGCAGAGACCAAATACAGGAGGAGTGTCTCGCTTTCTGTGGTAGATGCAGTCCTGAAGAGTTGTAGGTGACTCAGAAACAAATATGGAGATCAAATCATTCTCGGGGCTTATTACTTAAAGGCAAGAAGTAGCTGTTCCCAAGGTGAATGTTCACTGCCTACTTTATTCGCAGAAAAGTTAAGATTTTGTAAATCGGACTACCTTAAACCAGACATACTAAGGGCAAAGGCAAGTATTTGGGGGAACTGTTTACTATTTTGAGTTTTTCAGTTGCATCTTCTTTCCAGCAGAACAAATATCCCAGAGTGATCATCTCCCTATTCCTCAGAGCTACCCATACCTCTTCACTACCTGCTTTGCCTGTTCAGGCTAATATTTCATATGTCTGCTTTGGGCCTATCTACCCCAAGAATAGTGGCCAGAGAAGCCCCAGGGCTGATAGTGGGCTTATAGGTTTGTCTCTGGGTGAATTATGAGCTTCTTTCAGCCTAGTCCAGACCTATGAAGCTCTTGAGAGCTAGCCTAGAATATGCTCAGGATTTCAGGCCACTGGACAGTGAGGAAGAAAGTTAGAACACTGATATGCCTCCCATCCCTAGGAGAACACAAATAGAACAACCTTTGGGCACATATCCCACAGACATCTCTAGAAGCCCTACTCTTAAGCCCAGTTGACAGGTGTGACAAATATCTGAACAGGCCTTTGAAGATGAGTCTGTACCCTCACTATGGTAAATATCTATTGTCTCTTGAATTCATGCCTTGCCCTCACTAGCTCTACCTGTATCATAAGATACAGGACTGTCAAGCTCCTGTAGTGTTAGCTTCTGGGTAATTTGACCAATGGGAGGCACTGGCCAACGACTGGAGGGTGGGAGATAAGAGAAGCTGGGGTATTTGTCCCTCTCCCTCTTTCTCTGGCAGCATCTCCAGCAGTGGCACATCTCTTCCACTGGCTCCAGTCACAAGCATGTTCCTGGGCAGACCCACAATCATCTCTGTCTCTGGGGATCCAGCACCTCAATTGTACAAGAGTATCCCTCTCTCTTACTCCTTCAGCCTTAGTTCCCTCTTTTGCTAGTCTCTGAATTCCCTCTCCATGGTTTGACTGCCAACATTTCCAAAGAAAAAACAAGGGTACACTTACAATCCACAGTCCATCAAACTTCAAGCTCTTTGTTGAGTCTCGAGGGTTTACATAGAGCTCTTTTATTTCCGTCTTCCACCACGCAACTGTGCTATTACGTAAGAAGTCAGGAAAAGCAACGTGGGCTCTGTAAAGCTGTAAGAGTAACACATCCTCTCACACTGGGTCTTTGCCTATCCAGGAAGGGGAGTCTGGGGACCAGGAAGGGGCGATGAACAGGTCTTTGTGCAAGGGTCTAAAACTAGCCTCAGCTCTGCTATTGCTTCTACTGAGTTTACTGGGAACACAAAGAGATCAGAGAAGGCTGATTGCCTTCTTTATTCTCCTAGAAGGAGGTTATATAGTCTTAAATCTCCTTTAAACATGAGATTCATTTTATTACTGGGCCTTTAATCATATGAACTGGAAAATTAACTGTCTGTGTCTAAATGATCGAACTTGAGATATACAAGTGATTTTTCTACACTGGCCAAATAAAGGAGACCAGTCATCCAGAGAAAAGTGAGCTGCAGGGTGAAGGGGATGCTACATGCCCAGAATGATGTGACATCAAGTGCTGAGGTCAAAAATATTACTCCTTTTAACTGGCTGGCATATTTTTTTTATATGGAGACAATTCATTAAAAAGGCTGTTCATAACCTCTCCAGTGAAAATATTTTGGACTTCATTATTTTTCAAGCAACATTGGATTTAAATAAAATATAACCTATTAAAGGCACGCATGTGGAGACATTTCACTTGATTTCCTTCTACACATATCCAGTTTAGTTGCTTGTTGTGTTTTCTGTTTGAGGATCTCTTTCTCCCAAGAAATTACCAGTTGATAAGCATGCTCAGAGAGCTGCTTAACCAAGTTCTGGGATAAAACTTATAAGTATCCAGATGTTTAGGGCAATGTGGACAAAAATCTGCATGTAACTATACCTTAACCTGAGTTTCATGGTCAAGGGATGTATCCACATTCACATTGGGTAGATCTGGCCAAACCTAGAGCAAAAGAAGAAAAATTAAGGCCTCTAAAAGGCATTGCATATGGATCATGAGATGATTCACATGTTAGACTCTATTGACTTGCATCTCCATAAAATTCTTGAAGATCTTTGCCATTAATTAAATTATAAAATCTGAATATGTGAAATTCTCTTAGGGGAAAATAGGTTGGGTTTCCTTGACTCATTTCATAAATTTTCAAAATGATTAAGTTCAAAAATGAAATGAACTAAATCTTTTTTAAACATATCCTCTAAACAATCACCTTTCAAATGATTGCTCTGTGTCTGTCATAGACATATACAAAATTCTTTTTTTTTATTATTTATGATAGTCATACACAGAGAGAGAGAGAGAGAGAGAGAGGCAGAGACACAGGCAGAGGGAGAAGCAGGCTCCATGCACTGGGAGCCCAATGTGGGATTCGATCCTGGGTCTCCAGGATCGCGCCCTGGGCCAAAGGCAGGCACCAAACTGCTGTGCCACCCAGGGATCCCCATATACAAAATTCTCTTCATAAATTACAAATTTAAAGCATGACTCTAAAAAACTAAGATTGAATTCACTCACAACCCATAAACTTCGGTTCAATATGCTTAAGCAGCATTATCACTTATTGGGGACCCCAAATATACATAGCATTAAAAAATCCAGAGTTTCAACCAATCTCATCTATAACTAGAAGGACATTAACTATATACATTCATTCATTCATCAGCAAACATTTACAGAGCACTTACTATATATGATAGGCACTGTACTATAATCTGTATTTACTGAGATTTAAGTAAGATGGTCCTTTTTTTTTTTTCAAAAAAAAAAAAGATGGTCCTTGTTTTCTTTTTTTCTAAAAAGGATGTATTTATTTATTTTAGCGAGAGAATGAGCAGGGGTAGAGGCAGAGGGAGAGAATCTTCAAGCAGACTTCACTGAGCCTAGAGTCTGACACAAGGCTCTATCCCAGAACCCCAAGATTATGACCTGAACCAAAACAAAGAGTTAGACTCTCAACCCACTGATTCACCCAGGTGCCCTGATCATCCTTGTTTTCAAGGAGTTCACAGATAAAATGTGCATGCTAAGTGACATGCTATCCTCTTGAGGATACTAATATAGAAAAAGGAAGAAACAGGGAGAGCTAAACTGGTCATTGAATGCTTCATAGGAGACATTTGAGTTGGTCTTGAAGGGCAGATATTATCTGCCTAAGCTGAGAAGGCAACATTCAAAGGCATGGTAAGCATGGCATGTATCTAGAACAACAGGAAGTAGCATAATACAGTAATGGAGCAGAGTCTGAATGCTGGCTAGGAGCTTCTATCATCTGGGGTCAGGAAGTTCGCCCACAATCCTATTGCTATAAATCAAACAGATGAAGAACCGAGGTCACAAAAAGGAACTAAAGGAGACAAAAGGAGGAGAATCTACAGGACTTCATGGTTTATTCAGGAATGAAGGATGCAAGCATCATAGGTAAAAGATGAATGCAAGCTTTGAGTGGGGGTGCCTGGCAGACACAGACTTCAGAGCTATTCTTAAAGGAATTCTTTAGGTTGTTACATGACCAGCTGACATGCATAAGGGGTAGAGCACCAGAATATTTCCAGACAATAAAACAAAGCTTACTGATATTTTAGAGAATTAGACCTGTAACCTTGGTCTTATTAATCAGCATCAGGCAAATTTCTACTCATTCATAATTTATTAATTACCCAATATATTTTGCCAAGATTTATAGACACTCTCTTTTAATCAAGACATTCTGTTGCTGATTAATGATAGACACCTTCTCCCAAGGCTTACCTTTCCCCAGACAATGTCATTCTTGCCAGGCCATTTGATGAATACATTGTTCTCCTGCCCTCTGGTGAATGGGAGATACTGAGTCTCATTGCCAGAAATGGCTGGGTCCTGCAAAGCAAGGGTTTAAAACAAAGAACATGAGAAGAATATCTCCAAGACAAAAAAAAAAAAAAAAAAAGAAAACCATAGATAATTTGCCTCACATCTATAAAGTTCTCGAGGAATTAAGTACACTGTTTGAAAACATTCCTGGAGATAACCAAGTTGATAAGACATTTCCCTCCCACGAAGAAGGCCAATTTTATTGTGCTTCCACTCCTGAAGAACATGAAGCTTCTTTCTTCTGTGGCCCAACTTATGTATCCAAAGTGGCTTCCCTGTTCACCCCATTCCATACAGGCCTCAGTTACTCTATATAGTATCCTATTTCATAATTGTCACTATCTGAAGTACAAATCGCCACTATCTGAAATGATCTTTTTTAATGTTTATTTAATGGCTGTCTCCGTTTGATAGAATAAAATCCTTGTAAGAAAAAGAACAATGTCTTATTCATTAATTTAGATTACACACACACACACACACACACACACACACAATTTTTAGAACAGTGATTTTCAAAACCCACTATTTAATTAATACTTGAATGAATGAATAAAAGTCAGCAAATAATGTTTCATTTTTTGGAAGCTAGAAGGGAAGACCATTTGCAGGTAACTACTTCTGTGTTTATCAAAGTATAGCTTCCAATGCAAAGTAACGAATTGGGGTTCTGGATCTTAGGTCAGTTGTTTGTGAGTTTAATTAGGAAGAAATAAGTCCCCTGAGCCTCACCATTGCTGGGTAATGATACAACTGGAGTGGGTTTTGAATGCCTTAAGGTAAAGATTAGACTAGGATATAGCTATTCCTCCAAGGCACAGCCTGAAACAGTCAGGCTTTTTGGATGTTGTTGCTATAGTCAGTGTTTCAGTCCACAGTTCTAACCCTAACCAAGGGAATCCTAATAATAAATTACATCCCAGTGACAGTTGTAAAAAATCAATATTGCAAAACATAACCTTTTGAAAGCCAATTTTCATTTGCTCTGTCCTCCTTTGTTTATTTGCTTTTTAAAACTTAAAAAAAAAACAATTATAATGTCACAGGAAGTTGAAAAAAAATGTACAGAGAAATCTTATGTACCCTTAATTTAGTTTCCCTCAATGGTACTATTTTAAAGCCATGAACACAGAAACAGAAAATGGGCTCTAATCTTCTAAGTACTTACCAGAATGAGAATGAATCTCATGCCATCTTTCTTCATTTCATCAATCAGGAGACTGAGGTTTTGGAAGTTGGGGCTGAGAGTGAAGTCCAGCTTCCGGTCCATGTAATCGATGTCTACATGCTGGACATCCTACAGGAAGGAGCAGCAAGATGCTGGGGATCCTACAGCAGGACCCATCAGGGCACACAAACAGCTCTGCTAACCCTAGCCCAGGTCCCTCCTAATTTGTCCCATACCACCCCCACTTCCCACCCCCCACCCCCCATCACTGACTTTTCAATTCTGCTGATTGAAATTATTTTCTGATTCCTGCATACAGATCACCTGTCCCCATCCTTTTCCTTCTGTTTCTCTAACTGGAATTCTCTTTCCTTTCCCTCCCTTAATTCATGTCTTTTCCACTCTTCAAACTTGGTGAGCCTATCAAAGTGCTAGTTGAATGTTCAAGGGTAGAAAGCAGGACTTCTCTGAGAAGCAGAAAAGACTATATATCTATTCCCCCCACCCCTAGTAAACCTTATTGGATTTATTCACATTTAGAAGTATATTATTGTATAGCTTTCTAGACTGTATATTTCTGCCATTCCATTCGGCTGGATGGTCCTTGAGATTAGAATATTGTCTTCCTTTTTCTCTAAACAGTACCAACCTAGGCTTCTGCATGTGAAAGTCCCTCAATCCAAGATTGGTGACTGATGGCTAGCATGGTCAATATCCAGTTTTAAAAAAAGAGATGCTGCTTTTTAGCCTGAAGAGGATAATCACTTGTATGGCCTTAAGACTCTAGGTAAAACTTGTTTGGGGAGCAGAGACTTGTACAAAAATCAAAGCATGGAAAAGAACAAACTGTCATGTTATTAACACTGATCACTCTGGTGAGGTAGATTTCTGGATTTTTTCATCTTTTAATTTTCCTATCTTTTCTAATTTGCATTTAATAAGTATATGGTAGAGCAGCATATAAAAATAAAATACTTGAAGCCTGGATGAATGCTTCAAATTATCTTTGATGAGAATATCATTACATTTTATTTTCATCCAGTCATTAATTGTCCTCTAAACTCTCAGAAGGTGGACTGAAAGCACAGAAAGAGCATGAGTGATGAGAAACTGATGATTATGGAGAAGGAAGGGTATGCTATCTTGGAATTCTGCTTGCTGACAGCAGTGGACTGCACTTCTCGGGGCTTATGAAGGGGACTACATTGCCATTGTATGATATGCACATATGTGCTTTAGAGAGGGTAAACACTTGATTTTTACTGCTTTCTTTCATATTGTCATTTTTTTATTAATCCTTTCTAAGGACAATCACAGTATAATCTAGAATTGTCATCCTCTTGATGTGATTCTCACTTAGAACTCCCTAGCGTCATGGCTTAAGACCAGTTGTGCCTAGAGAGGGATATTCCCAGCAAAAGGCAGTGAGTAACAATATCCTTCAATCACACTGTTAATCACTGAAGAATTAATGCAACTTTCAATTTTGAACCCTTGATATAAAAAGGAGGCATGAAATTCAAAAAGCAATGTATTCCACACAAGACTAGCTCCACAACTATATTTTCCTATACTGAAGTAGTCATCAATAATTTCCCCAAAGACATTTTCAATCTGTAATTAGGTGCAAATTCCATAACTAATTAAACTACAGACTGAGTGGGGGATTCATACATAGGGAATCTGGGCCGCCATCATTGCGTCATACAATTGGGAGATCTCAATGTCATTCTGGTATCCATAGCGACTTAGTTGGAATCCCAAGGCCCAGTATGGAGTCATTGCTGGCCGACCAATCAACTAGAAAAAAAAAGAGAGAGAGAGAAATGAATCCAGGAAGACTTTTTGGGGAAGGGAAGAAAAGGCTTATACTTGAAGCAACTTGAGCACTTCTACTGAGCCCTCTCCAGTCTAAGAGGCCTCTTCCAAGAAAAATAAGGAAGTCAAATAAATATGGAAAAACCATCAGCATGCAGAATGACAGAATGATAGAAAGTCTCCCGTGTGGTGGAGCTTCCACTCTGGGGATGTTGAGAACTCAGGAGTTATTACCGATTAGAGATTCTTAGGTTACTTAGCACATAATTAAGAGACATGTGGGGTATCTTTATGCCTTTATACCAGTAAGACTAAAACCTAACTTCAGGAAAGACAGCAATAATATAGTAGGAATACCCAAGGGTGATAAAAACAAAAAATTAACCTATCTCAGTGCTAAGAACATGGTAATACCCAATAAACATTTGATGGTTTATCAATGCATAAAATGAATTCCAACCTCAGTGTATTGTTGAGTTACAAGCTCAGGGGTTGGCCCCAAAACAATATAAAAGTCCAAAATCCCTCCTGTGGTGCGGTATGTCAGGGCAGGAGTGGGCTGGAATGACACATCTGTTAAAAAAAAAAAAAAAAGAAAAAGAAAGAAAGATAGATAGATAGAAAACAAGGAGTCCTTGGAGTGTATATCACCCAGATAAGAAATTTGCCCTAAAATGTACTCTTCTCTCTCTCTCTTTCCCTAATACCCTCCTCCTCTGGAAAGTCTTCTCTCATGTGGTGGAATAGATGGGTTTGCAGGTATAAGAAACATAATCTTAATCTCAACATCTCGTATCATGCTGTGAAAGGAAGTTAAACTGTCACAGTAAAATAAGGTCATGCAATTTGGTCAAATTTTTAGCATAACACCTGGCCTATAGCTCCTCATAAATCTAGAAGGAATGAATGAAGAAATGAATAGAAAGTCAGTTTATCTGTCCCATTTCCCTTGCCCTTGAATTTCTCTACTTCTATTGATATTCCAGACCCCAGGAAAATGGTCACAGCTAGTTATGGTGATACCCAAGGAACATGCCTCTGTCTTACCCATGGCATTGCTGTTTAGCAGGAGCACTCCATGGGCACTGCCATCTTCCTCCAGTGCCATGTAGTACGGGTGGACACCATAGGAATTCTTCTTGTACTGGGAGAGTCATAGGGGAAAGAAGGCAGTAAACACACACACACAAAATCCAAAAAGTTGTTTCTATGTCATAACCCAAACAGCAAGTTTCTACTCAATATTAAAGATTCAGCACAATGTCACATCCTTTATAAAATCTTCCTTAATCTTCCCTTCCACCCAAGTAAAAAAATTCGGTGACATCCCCCTCCAAGCCCTCCTCATTTATTATTACATACTTCTAATATATTCCTGATTATTCTGGATTATCATTACTTCTGCATCTCTCTCTCTCTTACTAGCTCGTAAGCCTCTGGAGAACAGACAGCATTTTATTAATTAAGACATGTACCTGACACATAGAATATACTAAATAAAAGTTTTGAAGTAAAATAGTCCACGGGGGAAAAATATGTCTGTCTTCTAGGAACAGAAGAGTATAACCTGTGGCTTATTTCATCTGAGAACAGAATTTATCAATATAAGGTGAAGCTGATTAATAGGGTGCTATATATGTACATACAGATTAAGATAAATTTACACAGGGAGAAAATGATTGAGAATCTTATTTTTCTGTGCTTACCGCTGGTGGCTCATCACGAGCAAACATTCCCCACATGGTCCAGTTCATATCTCTTCTGAAAGCTGTGTGCTCCGTCTCCCCAAAGCCATATATGTACTGAGAGGGGAGGCGAGTAGAAATGGAGAGGAACATGTCGTTGAAGGTGAAGCCAGGGAGCTGAGAATCCCAACTGCAACACAAAGGCATATCTCCGCACTACACTGATCATTGGCCAGAGCAAGCACAGGGCACAGAGGGGAATTCTACTTGATTCTGAAGCCTCTGGATCCAGGTTCAAATACTGTGAGAGGACACAGCTTGTACCAATGGCCATGACTCACTGCCAATGTGTTGTCTTTGCATTTTTATTCTGTGGTCTGCAAGGCTGAGATCTCATTTTCTGGGTCATGGGCTCCTTGTAGGCAAGGACTATGTCTCACTCATCTCTTTAGTTATCATTGCCTGGAGTATTAGTTTGAATACGTGCATGAATAAGTGAACAAGGTCTAAGCAAATTTCCCAACAGAAAAGTGCGAAGTTCTCAGAATGGCTTTTCTGGATGGGCCAAAGGAATTCTTAGCAAAGAAGGCAACTGAACAAAGTCAAACACACAGTCAAAGAGAGCCAAAAGCTGTCCATAGGTGCAGGTACAGGTGATGGTTTTTACATGTATGGGGAACTGCAGCCCCAAGCAAAATCCAGACCTTCCCTTCATTCCATTAGGCAGCAGGACAAGGGATGAGAAATGACAACTCTTTTCACATTTAACATTGTGAAAAGGCTTTAAGTCTACAGCACTGATAGAAGCAACGATTGTAAGAAGCTGTTTCTCTTTGCTTAGTAAAGTTTTCCCTCTCTCTGAATCTTCTGTTATTTTGTAATGAGAGTATATAGAGCTGATTTCTATCCTAGGTTATCTATCACACTTATTAAAAAGAGTTTTCTTCTGCTCTACTTAACAAGAGCAATGAGTAGAACATGCATTTTTCTTTTTCTGAAATCAAGCAACACTTATTTTAAGCCTCTGATTAATTTTTCTTGTTGAGTTAGTGACTAGTAGAAAATGGAGCAATAGATCTGCTCCCTGTTAAACACGTGCGCGCACACACACACACACACACACACACACTTATATTGTCTCTAAGATTAATATTTCATGCACATTAATTAGAATCACCATAATTAGATCTAGAACCACTTTAATGAGAACTAAGTAAATAATACTTACATTACAGTGCTGGAGTTTTTTCGTAGAATCTGGATCCCAAAAGGATTGTTCTGAATCCTGACATCATACAGACGGTTTTCAGGAGAGCCAGATGGAGAAGGAGGGGTGTTCAGAGGCACTGGGACCTCGTACCTTTTGTTTGTGGGATCAAAGATCTAACAAAGAGAGAGAAGGAGACTTTCTGATGGAACAATATTAGACCCAAAATGCCTCCTGCCAGCTCAAATAATTCAGTTCCCATGTTTTCTGGCCAGTTTGAATCATATTGGGAGGCATCAAATATCCCATAACATATAGATATGAAGCCGCTGCCACCTACAGTGCCCAGTATAGATCCTGAACTCCAAAATGCCTCAGAAATACCTATTCAAAGGCAGGGAGGGCACTTCCTCTAAATAATTTATGAATTATGTGTAAAGAATTTCATGGATAGAATAACTGCATGTATGTTTATGTGTATGTTTATGAATATGTACATGCAATTAAATATGTAATGTTATGTTTGAGCATGTATGTATATATCAGAAATTAGAGAATTGAGTTTTTATATGGACTCAGTTCTTACTGGTTGAGCCTCCAGATGCTTAAGACAAGTTTTGTCCATAGCCTTGCTTCTCAAAATTGTGTTTCTCAGACCAAAAGCAGCAGTATAACCTGGAGGCTTGTGAGGAATGCAGAATCTCAGGCTCCCCCACCCCTCCACCTCCTGAATCTGAATCTTCATTTTCACAAGAGCCCGGGTGATTCCTCCAACATTACAGTGTGAAAAGCAATGTTTAGGGCTGAGTTGTCCAAGGTGGTATTGTCACTGGTGAGGCCCTGTAACCTCCTGAACTCAAGATTGATGCCCTGAACTCAGGAGACTCCTAGAAGCTTCTGCCTGTCAGTTTCGATTTTTAGAAACTTAACTAAGGAATTTCTAGAACAGGAAAAGAAACACTTGAGGAGAGGCCTTCGTAGATGAATCAGAAAGTGTGGCACAGTTACCTCAGCTTCATTATGATATTAAAACCCCCTTCTGCTAGTCATCCCAAGCCCTAACAAGAGAAGCCTGCTTGTCCCTGTTGGGGAGTGACTGGCTTTGGAAATCATTCCCTGAGATCTCCTTATTTGGACACATAAAGATGACCTGGTGAGGCAGCTCCACCTGGCGTAGTCTCTGTCTATAATTCACCCAGCATCGGACCCACCAGCCACTTGTGGCCATTAAAGACTTGAAAGGTGCTAATCTGAATTGAGACTCACAATAAGTGCAAACTACACACCAAAATTTAAACAGTTTGTATGAATAAAAGATTCTAAAATATCTCAAAAATTGTGTTTGGATTACATGGTGAGGTAATATTTCAGCATCTCGGTTAAATAAAATGCTATTAACGTGAATTGCACTTGATTTTTTTTTCAAATACATTCTTAGGAGTGTGGCTATTAGAAAATCTATGTGGCTCACGTTGTACTTCCCTCAGAGCAGAGCTGTGGGTCTCAAAGTATGGCCCCTTGACCTGTAGCATCAGCGTCACATGGAAGCAGGTTAGGATTGTGGACTCTCAGGCTGGAAACTCTGGGGCTGAGACCTAGAAATCTGAGCTTTACCAAGACTTGTGGGTGATTCTGATGCTCTCTGAAGTTTAAGAACCACTGCTAGAGAAATAACTCTAACATCAGAAGTGAATTAATGCCACTTGTGTGAGTTTTCCACGTAGCAGACACATTTTTCACAGGGCTAAGAAGGGGTTCTTTGAGGACACTGCTGACTGAGCAACTTGATAGTGCAGGCCATCCACAACCCTGGTGGGTCCAAGGTCACATCCTGGCTCTACCATGCTCCTAAGTCTCTGATCTTGACCTCTCTGGGCTGTGTTGCCTTTATCTATAAAATGAGGGATTGGACACAACGGTGTTTCAATGACTTTCATCCATCCACCCGGAGCTGTAAGAATTCCATGTTGAGGATCAGAACCTACAGCACCTTGGCAATTACCTTGAACTGCAGCATGTTTTCTGTGTGGTAGATCACGCTCAACTGGAGGAAGCTGACCGTTGCAGAGAGAGAGCCAGATGCCGAGGCTGCTCGGGCTGAGTTGGGGGCTCCCAAGTAGGCAAGCTCTGTGGTGATGCCCATAGGCAGGTACTGAATGTTACTGGCGGCGTAGCTGGGGATGGTATCGTAGTAACAGGTGGGCACACCAGGAAGAGTTGTGGACTGGAACAAGAGGAGAAACTCTCCATCAGCCTCTAACACTGCACTTCAAGGGTCTGATTCCTAAAGAAATTGGTTCACACAGACTAAGTCTCTTACACCATGCCTGTTATCACGGCTTGAATTATGTTCCCCAAAAGATGTGAAGTGCCACCCTGGAATCCGTTCAGAGCTGAGTTGGAAAGTGACCTTATTTGGAAATAGGGTCTTAACAGATGATCAGGTTAAATGAGATCATTGGGATCAGCCTAACCCAATATGACCGGTGTCCTTATTAAAAGGGGAAATTTGGGCACAGAGATAGACTTGCACCCCATGAGAACCCCATGTGAAGATGAAGGTGGAGATCAGGTGATATTTTTATAAGCCAAGGAAGACCAAAGAGTGCCAGAGAACCACCAGAATCTAGGAGAAAAGTCTGGGACAGATTCTCTCTCCCTTTTCTTAGAAGAAACCAACTCTGCTGATGCCTTGATCTCAGACTCCTAGCTCCCAGAACACTGAGATAATAAATTTCTGTTGTTCTAAGTCACCTACTTTGTGGTACTTTGCTATGACAGTGCCAACAAAATGAATACATCCATTTAAAAAACACATGCTCATTGGCCTCCTCCACTGGGTGGCAGGGAAGGGTCAACAGGAAGCCTGCTCTGGAGACTGGAATCTTCAGGCAGGCTTCTGCTCCCAGTATAGTGGCCTCACTGCCCCCACTGGACCTTGAGGTAATTACTTATTTTCTCTGGCTTTCATTCTATTTTTCAAATAAAAGAAATAGTTCTAGCTTACCTTCCACAAGGGCTGTCTAATATATGAAAGAAAAAATGACTTCAAATACTCAATGTACAACACATACCCAATGCATTATTGCTGTGTTAAAAATAAAAGTGGGTTTTTAAATGCTGTGGTTGGAGGAAAGAGAGAGCCAGAGTGGCAGTAAGTGTCTTCTGATTCAGGATATCTGAGGAAAACACTGACACCTATCATACGGAGTTAGCAAAATAACTCATCAGTTATTAATAAATTGATAACTTATCAGTTGATAAGCGTCATTTTCTTCCTGAAGGATGATTACTCTTCAACCCATCAACATCTGGGAAGTGTTTCTAGGTGTCTAATTACTCATGGGACACTTCCCGTTCACTGTGGTAATGTGCGCCCGATCATTACCTCCCAAAGGCACCCCCGCTGCCTGCAATTCTCCTCAGAGACAGCAGGGTCCTCAGGGTAGCAGTTGAATTTCTCCAGGTCACTGACTGGAAGTTTCCATCCAATGGAGAATTCTCGACCAAGTACCAGTCCCTTGAGATCACTGATCTTCACCACCTGAGGAAGAAGAAAAGAAGCCACATGACAAACAGAACGAGGTTGAACCACCTGGATAATGTCCTTCCCCGATGATCTGGAAGGTGAGCTAGCCCTTCATCCAATACCACTTTGTCATGGGTTACTTGAAATATTATTTTTTATCCTTTGGGGCTTTTGACCTCCCTGTCGGGAAAATGAACTTGGCTTATTCTTGACCTTTCTCACCTCATGAAGTCACTGTGGAATACTGAATGGGAAGGGCTTCCATCAAGTTAAGGAGTAAGGATCACAGGTAGGGCTGTCTTTGTCAGAGTTATCGCCCTCTGGGTGTGGTGCTCACACATTGTAATAATGATGGCAGTAATAACAATAGTTAAACTTTACTGAGCATTTATACGGGCCAAGCACTGTGATAATCACTTCATATGCATTATCTCCATCGATCCTAGAAGGTAATCCTATGCTGCAAATTATATGGAAATTTCATTTTACAAAACAGAAAACTGAGGTTTAGAGAGATTTAATGCTTTGCCCAAGATCTCATAGAGGTGACGGCAGAGCTAAGATTGGCAACCAGGCTCTTAATTTTTTGCTCTCTGTACCTTCAAAAATGAAAGGGACCTGCCCTAAGAAATGGTGAATTTCCCAGTGCTTGAAATATTCAACTAACAATTGGAACCTTTTGTTAAAGATTAGCATGCAAGGGACTCATTCGATGAGAGCAGAACTGGATTACTCCTCGAGTCCTATTCAACTCTCCTTTTCTGTAATGGTATCAAAGTAGTGTGTCAATTGTGTCTCAGACAAAGAGAGTCTTTAGCTTAAATGAGAGGACAAACATGTAAATACTCTCCTGAACTAGGCCAATGTACTGAATCATATTTACACTCTATCACATCTGGGATCAGTAGGTCTAGTTTTAAATCTACCCAGAGAACTGCCTTCCCTCCCTCGGGGTCTCAACTCCCACTGTCCCCTTCAGCGTTTTGATGCAAGCAAAGCTTCAGAGTCCATGCTTAGCACGCGTGATTCTCCTGCTGCAACGGCCCTGTAGTATGGTAGATTTTGCAGCAAGCCAGCTATCTCTGTAACTGCCCAAAGTCAAAAGAGCAAGAGAGAGCTGGCTGTCAGAATCTTAGGCCAGGGCTTTTGACAAGGGCTCTGCAAGGATGGAACAGTCTCCTACCTTTGATGAAACATTGTAGTTAACATTTGAAACGGGGGTAGGAGAATTACTAAGTGAGACAGTAAAATTAGTAGGCTCCTTGTCCATTCCCAAGATTATGATATCTGTAAACATGAGGTTGTCAGGGTCCATATATGTATTATTTATAATTTTTGCCTGTAGCCGGTTCTAGGAAAAAAAACACACACACATACACAAAAGCATCTGTTTAGAAACTGGGTACATCACCAAATACCATCAAGATCTTTCTTTCTGACATCCAAGGTATGTCCTTTATCTCTGAAGCACTAATTGGTATGTGGTGATCGTCCCCAGGGAATTTGTTCATCCAGACTTTTAATGGTCTTCAATCTTACAGTAACATTTCATGTTTGCTTGATTCACTGGTTATTTATTTATTCTATTGCTCAGGAAGTACATTCCTGACATCACAGAATTTCCAAGTGAGCAAGATGGGTGCTCATAAAACGAACAAAAAGACACCAGCACCCACATTAGCCTATTGGCAGAAAAAGATGAAGACAGACAGACAGACACACACACACACACACACACAGAGAATGGCCCAAATACTGTTTTTCCTTTTTATTTTAATGATAATAAGAATAGGAACTAAAATTTATGAACGTTTGCTCTGTGCCAGGCACAGTGCTCAGCATCTCACTCCATTCTGACAGCAAGCTATGAGGCTGAAGCTACAATGAGCCCATTCTTCAGATGAGAAGACTGAAGCCCAGGGGAAGCAGACAACCTTCCCAGGGAACCACAGTTCAAAGGTGATGAAGTTGAGCTCTGGCCAAGGTGGAACTGAAGACTGAAGAAAAAAAGGGGGGGGGGGACATTTTGATGTTTAAAAAGATTAGGTGACCCACAAGTGTGCCCAAATGATTTTTTGCAAAGGTGCAAAAGTACTGTAGTGGAGAAAAGAGAATCTTTTCAACAAATGGTGCTGGGATAGTCGGCCATGCTGAAGCCAAAAGTCGAATCTGTACCCAAATGTCACACTGTGTGTAAAAGTTAACTCAAAGCAGATCACAGACTTAAATGCAAAAGGTAAAACTAAAATTTTTAGGGAAAAAATAGGGGAAAATATTCAAGTTCTATCGATAGAAAGAGTTTTACAGTGGACACCAAAAAGCACAATCCACAAAAGAAAAAAAAAAGTTAAATTAGACCCATCAAAATGTAAAACCTCTGCTCTGTGGAAGACTCTGTTGAAAGAATGAAAAGACATGTCTACAGGCGGATAGGAAATCTTTACAAACCATGGATCCAACAAAGAACTCCTCTCTAGAATGTATAAAGAATTCTGAAAACTGAACAGAGAAATCAGCCAAAAATAGTCAATGAAAAAATGGCCAAAAGAACTAGAGAGACATTTCACCTAAGAGAATATACATGGAGGCAAATGAAAAGATGGTCAACATCATTAGATATCAGAGAAATACTAACTGAAACCACAATAATATGTCATTATACCCTTATCAGAATGGCTAAGATTTTAAAAATGTGACAACATAAATGCTGATTATGATGCAGAGAAACTGGGTGGGAATGCAAAATGGTCTGGCCACTCTGAAAACCAGCTTGGCAGTTCCTCACAAAATGAAACATGCAACTCCTGTAAGACCCAGCAACTGGCTCTTGGGTGTCTACCTCAGACAAATGACAACCTGTCCATAAATGTTCAAAGTAGCTTTATTTGTAATAGCTACGACTGGAAAAAACCCAGATACTCTTTATTAAGTGACTGATTAAACAAACATCTATATCTTGGAATGCTCCTCAGCAACAAGAAGGAATAGGCTTTTCATATGCCACAACTTGGATGAATTTTGAGAGAATTTTGCTGAGTGAAAGAGAAGCCAGTTCCAAGCTTACATGCTGTATGATTCTATCCACATAACATTCTTGAAAGGACAAGATGTTTCCATGAGGAGAAACGGGGTGAAGGGGACAACGGGGCTCTCAGTATTATTTCTTACAACTACATGAAGCTCTAGAATTATCTCAAAATAAAAAGGATAATTAAAAAAACATGCTTTCTTATTTTTTATTCTTTCTAAAAAGAAAGGCAGAATAAAGGAAAGAGATCCCCCACAAAAGAAATCTTCGCTCACACATAATCAGACTTCCAAGAAAATCAGATTAGAATTCTCACATCCGCTGCTAGCATTACTGCTTTCCTTCCGGTTGGTCCCTTTGGGAGACAGAGACGAGGCAAGTGATGATCTATAGTTTTTGGTATCTCCCAACCTCTCAACACCACCACTTAATACCTGTGTCCAAGGCCAAGTTTGGGGGCTGGAAAAGAAGGCCGTTATGGGAGAACCTCCGAAAGGCCCCATACCACTCATCACCCCTACCCACATCCCACATATACTTGCGTGGGAACACACACACACACACACACACACACACACACACACACACCATCCTCCCAGGACACATCCCAGAAGCCAGGACTCATATCAAACTCAGAGACAATGAATTTTTTTTCCAAAGAGCCCCCCAATTTCTTCACTGAAGTCATACTGATTTTTGATAGGCTTAGATATCTAACATAGATTAAAAACTCTCATATTTTCTGGGACCATCACGGCCACAAGACCATGATGAGTGGTCCTGTTCCAAATGACCAAGCATCATAGCAAACCAAAAACTCAAAAAGGCATCACAGAAAAGAATGTACACTGTGTGTTCCTCAAAAATAGTACTTACCGAGGTGACAGAAAAATTATACAGAATATACTTTTCAGCTACAGTATCTAAAAGAGGAAAATAGAGGAGGACTCATTATTATAGGAAGTTGAGGAGCCTTGAGGTCATGCTTTTCCCTTCTCTATCTCTGCTTATCCAGGTTCTGCCCATTTTTGTCAAATCTCCCAACAAGTTTCCTGGACTGCTTCAGCCAAACCTAACTGCTTCACCCTCTGATCTCCTGTGGCACTTCGTGGCACCATTTTGCTGGCACTTAAAACATCATGACTTGTACGTATAGTCATCCACATGCACATTGTATCTATCCTGCTGGATCAAGAGTTCCTCAGGGGCAATGCCTACATCTTACTCAATTTATATCCCCTGCGCAATAATATGTATTGCATACAGCACAATAATAAGTAGCCAACAAATATTAATAAATGCTAATTCTACACAGGGCAGGATTTTTATATAATCACAGATCACAAACTTATGGCAGTTACTTCCATGAGAATCTTATAGTGGAAAAGCACACGATACCAATTAGGTGCTTCCTCTTCAATAGTAACCAAAGCAGTATTTTACAAATCGATTAACAAAAGGTATTATTTGGTATTGGTAGAGAGACCCAAAAAAGAGAGTAATTAAACTAAACCCAATAATGTGGGTCGCTTTGGTAGTCAATAATATATGAGTTGCTCATCTGAAGTCGATTTTAATGCATCATACTTGGCTAACCGAACCTTTAGGATGAATTGATTCTAAACTTAAAGAAATAAGCATCGATGATAACAGAGTTAGTGCCATACTGGACAGCTTGTAATGATTACTTTTCACTGAGAACTCCAGGGAGGGCACCACAGGGAATCCTACCTTTAGATACACCATCATCCCAGTACAGCTCTCCCTGTGCTTCTCTCTTATAGTCCAAGGCAACAATGAGTCCCAGGGAATTCTTCCGACTGTAAAACAGCATCTCTCAATTTCAGAGAATGAAGAAGACATAGAACTTTGTTCAACCAGCCCCTTTCATGCCTCAGGGACAAACTATTGTCATCCCCAGCTTGCTAGTGATAAGCAGCAACACAGAGAGTACATTGCCCATGACAACACATCTGGTAGTAATAGTGCTGGGGTCTGCACCTGAACTTCCTGGCTCTTGACCTTAGAAGCTATGTTTGCTTCCATGTGATAACTCTCACCTCCTATTTAACTCAAGGGAATCTCCTTGAAGACAGTTTCTGGCCATAGGGAAATCCTCACAAATGATTGTCTTAGCTGTTCTTAAAGTCTGATTCAATTTCCAAATGAAAGACTCTAGACATGTGAAGGAACTGAGGCTACCTTACCCGCTAAATGAACATGAAGGCGCCACTTTGGGGCTGACCTTGAAAGGAAGGGAGAGTGATTATTGACTAGAGATGTTTTTCCTTGATCTGTCCACTTTTAGTGTCCATTTGTCTGTCCCTTAACATGCCCCCCTTGAAGCATCAGAATAGTCACACCTTAGAAGAGTGTGAAATCACTTACCTGATTTCTGTGGTTGTGCTGGGTTGCTGGGTGGGAAATATGAAGCCTCCTCGGAGGTGAAGTCCTATCCTATCAAGTGGCAGCTGCATCTCCACTGATTGTTTCCTCCACTGCATGGCTACCCCCTAACCAACAGAAGGACAACAGAGCAGATAATGGACTGTTAGAGTAGGAGGGACCATGCAGATCCTCTAGTTCAGTTGCCTCATTTGAAATAAGTCAGTGAGAGAAAGACTGTATGATTTCACTCACATGTGGAATTTAAGAAACAAACAGATGAACTGAGGAGGGTGGGGGGAAAGAGAGAGGCAAACCAGAAAATAGACTCTTAACCATAGAGAATACACAGAAGGTTGCTGGAGGGGAGGTAGGTGAGGGATGGCTTAAAAGGGTAATGGACATGAAGGAGGGCACCTGTTTGTGATGAGCACCGGGTGTTATATGTAAGTGATGAATCACTAAATTTTACTCCTGAAACTAACATTACACTGTATTCCAACTAACTGGAATTTAAATAAAAACTTGAAAAAGAAAAAGAAAGAGAGAAAGAAAAAGAAAGAAAGAAAGAAAGAAAGAAAGAAAGAAAGAAAGAAGAAAGAAAGAAGAAGAAAGAAAGAAAGAAAGAAAGAAAGAAAGAAAGAAAGAAAGAAAGAAAGAAAGAAAGAGGAAAGGAAAGAAGGAAAAGCAGAGACTCCCCAAAACAAAGGGTTTCCCAAGGCATAATTGAAATAGGTAGCAGATCTGAGACTCAGTGGTTTGTATTATTTGGGTTACACAGTGCAGTGATTCTTTCACAACTGAGCTTTCATTCACTAGGGTATCAGAGCTTCACAGTACCCAGGTTGATACAGTGAAAAGTGCCCTAAACCTACCCCAGTTATTCAAATTATTTCATAGTACATCTAGAAGGGCCTTCCTCATAGAAAATTGCCCTCTATCAACCAAATGTAAAATCTTGTGCTATCATCCTACCCCAAGATCCCAGGACTCCTGCCTTAGAATTGCCCTCTGCCAGGGGCTGGTCTCTGATCCAAGCAGGCTGCCTTACTTACGGTCTCGTAGTCGTACCAGATGGCGTCCGGTATGTATGCTTTCACTAGGTCCACACCCTAGGGAAATACCGATAATGAGCAACATCAGCATGCCCCTTAGAGTTTACATACCTCATGTGTGGTTGCACATGCTCATCTGCACAATCCTGAGATGGTTGGGACCATCCCATTCTACAGGTACAAATACGGGTACCCAAAGCATAGCTGTGCCTAGAAATTAAATTTGTTTTGTTTTGAGGGTCCTGAACTTTCTAAGAGAAGTAGAGAAAGTTGATTCACTGTGTAATCTAACAAGTTAGATTACTTGTGTTACATGTGTAATCTAACAAGTGGGAGGAGACTGAGACAGCCAGGTCTCCTGGAGAGCCTTCTAGCAGGACCTCTGCTGGTCACAGCACCTGCCAAGAGATGGGCCTTTGACATGAGAACATTGGCGATCTCTCATGTTTATAAAGTGAGCAGCATAACCCTGATCCCTCCCCCACACTTCCCCACTCGCACTTTAGGAGAGTATGTGTGGTCCTTCATATCTGAAGGGAAGAGAGTAACACCCTTCCCTTGCCCAGACCTCTCTCCCTTGCCCAGACCTCTCTCCCACATCTTCTCTTTTCCCAGCCCAACCTCAAGAACACATGTCCTCTGGTTAAAAGGAAGCACAGGGCAGCCCCGGTGGCACAGCGGTTTAGTGCCGCCTGCAGCTCAGGGCGTGATCCTGGAGACCCTGGACTGAGTCCCACGTCAGGCTCTCTGTATGATGCCTGCTTCTTTCTCTGCCTCTCTCTCTGTCTCTATGAATAAATAAATAAAATCTTAAAAAAAAAAAAAAAAGAAGCACAGACAGATGGCCAGCCCAGACTTACAAGGCATTTAAAGTCTGTCAGTCCATGGTCATATGCTTAAGAAAGCAAGCCTTAAGGTAATTTTGCAAAATATAAATTGTTTTGCTTGGTGAGGCGGGAGGACCAAGTATTAATTTTTCTAATTTCCAAACTTTCATGATCGATCTCTCTCTTTCTCTCTCTCTCTCTCATTCATTTATTTATATTTAAATGCAGTCATAGATACTCCAGACTTAGCTTACTCAGCTATAGAGCCACGGGGACAAGTGTGATATTCCAACCCCATTGTTTGGATTATAAACACACCTCATATAAAACAGGGGTGATGAGGAGTCCAGGCCCCCATAAGAACTGCTCATGCACATCCCATGTAGCTGGGTCCTGATAGAATCTGGAAAACAGAAAAGGGAGATGAAGCCCCCAGTACAGGGCAACAGCACACTAGGTGGACTAACCTTGTTACCACTAACAAGGCAAGTGAAATTAATGATCTGAAAGAGATTCTTTGTGGGTCAAGAAACTCACTCATGGACCAGTGGCCTTGCTACAGTATCCCCCCGGGTGTGAGCTCGGTAGAAAAGGGTGTAGAGGTAGGGCAGCAGGGTGTAGCGGATGTTCAGGTAATGTCTGGAGGATTCCAGCAGCAGAGAGTGTTCACCAAAGGCAGCGGGATCCTGGTCCTAGAAGAAAATGAAACAAATATTAGAGATTTCCATCATGTTTTAAAAGTTTGTTCCCTTATGAAAGAAGCTTTCCCAGATGAAAGTAGCCATGTTCTTCAACTTGGATGATATCAGAACATTTCCAAAGCTAAAAGGACCTTGGTACTGTTTCTTTATTTTATAGATGAAACATAGGACAAAAGATTCCATGATTCTCCCAAGGTAAAAGCAGAGGGGGGAGTTTATATTTGACATGTGTCTTCTGATCTCGGTCTGTGGTAGCCTCAAGGGGGATACATACAGAAGTTCATAGAGAGGGCCACCCCGGTGGTGCAGTCAGTTAAGCATCAGACTCTTGGTTTCAGCTCAGGTCAAGATCCCAGGGGCTCAGAACTCAGCACGGAGTCCATTTGGGACTCTCTCCCGCTCCCTCTGCCCCTCACATGCACACTTTCTCTCTCTCTCTCTCTCTCTCTCAAAATAAATAAATACTTAAAAAAAAAAGTTAGGAGGTTGTCATGGAGATAAAGGGGTTATAGAGGCCCTGTTCCCTTCTTAGCTGATCTAAATTATTGTTATGTATTATGTTTCTCCATTGCCTACCACCATGATCTATAATCCATCTTTTCCTTTCCATGCAATTTTATGAATCTGCAATATTAAAATTTACATCTAGTTCTGTCTGTAACGTTTTCACCACCAATATTTGTTTTCCTTTCTCTACCCCAAAGACAGTGACTTCTATTTTTTTCTTCAAAACACATTGTGCAAAGAAATCATGACTTTATCCAAGAGCAAAGACAGAACCCTTTAGAAGGTAAATCTAATTTTCTTAGGACCCACAAACAGAAATTTTCCATTAATGAGGAGACTTATTTAGTTCATTTTCCTTGCAATTTCTAAGATATGAAAGATAATGTATGTCATATTGAGATCCGTCATCCTTTACTGTATTACTGAGACTGAATTTTAGAGAAAATTACCTAAATTTATTCCTTTCTTTTGTTCCTAAAGATGCTCATTTCCTCCCTTCAAGGGGATTAGAAAGTAGAGCAGTCTATTGCAGGAGACCACTCCACACCCCCAGTGTGGGGCTCATGAAAACCCTGAGGCCAAACACCAATGAAAAATAATACTCCAAAGCCTCCATCACTCTGGTCTCCAACCAAGAAGGTATAGAGCTGCACTGTCCACCATGGTGGCCACATGCCACATGGAGCTTTTGAACACCTGAGATGTAGTTAGGAAGACTGAGGAACTGAACTTTAATTTTACTTGACTTTAGTGAATTTAAAAATAATCCTAAAAACTGAATATTTTTAAATAAATATTTTTAAATAAAATAAAGAATAAAAATAAATAAAATATTTTAAAATATGTTCCCATTAACTATAACTTTATTGTTTTGGTTCATTGCACTCCAACTGTTGAAAACTTAGCACTTAAACTGAGATGTACAATGAGTGTAAAATGCTCTTGAGGGGATCCCTGGGTGGCTCAGGAGTTTAACACCTGCCTTCGGCCCAGGGCGTGATCCTGGAGTCCTGGATCGAGTCCCACATCAAGCTCCCTGCATGCAGCCTGCTTCTCCCTCTGCCTGTGTCTCTGTCTCTCCCTCTCTCTGTGTATCTCATGAAAAAATAAATAAAATCTTTTTTAAAAATGCTCTTGAATTTTGAAGACTTAATAGAGAGAAAAGAATATAAAATATCTATTTGACAATATTTTATATTCAACACAGGTTGAGGAGATCCCTGGGTGGCTCAGCAGTTTAGTGCCTGCCTTTGGCCCAGGGCGTGATCCTGGAGTCCCGGGATCGAGTCCTGCATCAGGTTCCCTGCATGGAGCCTGCTTCTCCCTCTGTGTCTCTGCTTCTCTCTATATATCTCTCATAAATAAATAAATAAATAAATAAATATCTTTAAAAAATAAACTCAGGTTGAAATGATAATGTTATGGACATATTGAGTTACATAAAATATACTTCACATGATTGCTTCTGTTTCTTTTTTTTTTAAGATTTTATTTATTTATTCGTGGGAGACAGAGAGAGAGAGAGAGGCAGAAACATAGGCAGAGGGAGAAGCAGTCTCCATGCAGGGAGCCTGATGTGGGACTCGATCCCGGGACTCCAGGATCATGCCCTGGGCCAAAGGCAGGTGCTAAACCACTGAGCCACCCAGGTGTCCCTGTTTCTTTTTACTTTTTAAATTTACATTTAAACTTAATGTGTGACACTCATTATCATTCTATTGCATAGGACTAAAGGAAGGACAGGAAAACAAGCACTATGGCTTAGTAGACTAAGTGATCTGAGCACTTTTATTTATCTTCTTCCAAGCCATCTCATGAGGAAGGCAACCTGCCTTCCTCCCAGCCAGCTGCTTCGAAGTTCAGAAATAACTCCTCTCTAGATCGCAAACAGATTTTATCCTGGGATAAAATTCTTTGATGATTTGGCCATGAATCTTTTCCCAGGTTAGAGACATATCATCAGACAAGTCAAGAATGGGTCCTAAAATGATCATCAGTAAGTTATTCTGTTGATCCTAGTAAGAACTAACCTACTCAATTTTGAAATACTCCAAGTGCAGATTACATTAAAATAAAGGGCATTCCACCTTACTTGCTCTTGCCATCGTCCTAAACATCTCCTTAACAGGGGCTCTGAGCTCACTTCTATGTATTCACCCATCAAAAACATGATTTTTGGATAGAAAAGGACAAAAGGGTGAAAAGTAGTGAGTGGGGGACAGGGTCTCCCAAATTATTCATAGAAAGATAGGATGAATTTTTCACCTTGTAACAAGGTGAAAAAAAATCTTCAGATCACTGGCCTGCCACTCCCTAAACTATCCCTCCTTGCTCCTCCAAATCTAGAATTGGCTTCCCTTGTATTGTTTGAGATAAAATACCAGTGGACTCCAATTGTCCCATCTTATATAAGGAGGTAACAGAAGTAATGGATAGCAGCACCACAGAAACTCTAACAACCTTCTCACCTTCATTGGTGAGTTTTAAAAAAATCAATATCAATCACAATAAAATCATCCAATATGTATGAACTTCCCATGCACCTTTATCCCAATACTTTTGCTCTTTAGGTATATGACCAAAAAATTATCTATTTTTTTTCTACACTAATAGCCAAACTATAGGAATTTTTTTTAATTCTTTTTGAGAACAAGTAAATAAGACAACCCAAGAAATTTCTGTTGCCTCTCTTGGGGACCTTACCCTGAACTCAGGTCCATTGTGATTCCTCGAGAGTGGATAAAATGCTCCAAGCTGCATCCATCTTGTGCAGAGCTCCTCTGTGACGTTTTTTGTATAACCGCAGATGTTGGCACCTACCTGGAGAATTAGCACATATACAGAGTGGTAAGTGATAGTGGAGAAAGCACTGACTCTATACCTATGTGGTAAGGGGGAAAATACCTAATTTCCGTCATTCCATGCTTACAGAGGTCCCAGGCTTTCAAAGCCGGCCTCAGCCAAATGGAAGAAAGCAGCAAATGTGCATCATGAATCAGCTTCCAAGAACTAATCTCAGCGTTCAGTTCCCCATTTCTACTTTCCTATTCACTGATGCTTCGCTAATGGAAATTTTCTGTGATGCTAACATATTTTACTTATGGTGTTTCCATGCTGACTTCAGAGATTCCATGGATGACTACCCAATGATAAAGTTTTACCTTTCTATCTTCAAAATACAGTTCATGCCACATATAAAAATGGATTCTCTAATACATACCGCAAGGAGACATATACTTCTTGGTCGTCAGACATCTCAAAGACTAACAAAGGAAAGAATGCCAAAGGACAAAAGGTTAAGGTTCTTTGGTTGAAAGTAAAACTCACCATGGGGATACCAAATAGGTTGAACTCAAGGATACTTGGGATGGACCATCGGAGATCATCCCATGTGGCGGCATTATCCCCCAACCAATGTCCAGCAAATTTGCCAGATCCAGCAAAAGTAGAGCGGGATAAGATGAAGTTATTTTTTCCGGGGAAGATATTCTCCATGGCCCTGAAAAGGAATACAATCGATTGAAGATGAAGTGAGCTCTGAATGTCCAGGACTCACTTGTACCCAAGGAGACAATAGGCCTTCTAGCCAAACAGAAAAAACATCAGGGCATCAATAAACTAGGTGAGCAAACTAGTCTAGCACTTTTAAGAGCTTCTTTCCTACTTCTGAATAAGGCATCAGACTTCATATAAGACTTATAGTCCAACCCCCAAGGAGATGTCTCTGGGTTCCTGTCCTTTTGATTATGGTCTCTTTATCTCGCTGGATCTGGTTGTGCTTTGGTTCTTTTGGTTGATAATACTGGAGCTGTGTCTTGAGTTATTGACCCCATCTTCTCCCTCCAGACAAATCTTTTCCAGTGTCCCTTGTGTCCATGTCTTGCTGCCCCTTTATAATCCTGTTTAGCTCTATACCAGCTCACGTTGGAGCTCTGTGACCCCTGCTGGCTTATGAGGACAGTTTGTATACCAGCTGGGCTCTAGGCAGGTGGGTTCCTCTAAAGCTTTAGAACTTAGTATTAGCCATTCTCAATATTAGGAAATCTTAATCTACACAAAATAATAATAATTTTAAATGAGTGAGTCTGAAAAGATGACATATGATACTCTTTATAAAGTTAAATGCAATTAAAATATAAAATATTATTTTCATTGTACAACATATAAAAATCACATATCAAATAAAACTATAAAAGAGAAAGCAAAGGGATGGAAAACATGGGATTCAGAAAGATAATTACTCTGGGATGGAGGATCTCATGAGGTGGGATAACACAGTTAGATGTAAGAGATTTTCCTAGCTTTTATTCTGAACACTCTTTTGCATAGGCATTTTCCTGAAATGCCTCTCCCTCCCTTCTGCTTCCATGCTAAATAGTTCATACGTTCCTTTAGCAATCTGAAATTAAACAAAATCATAACTCTGGGATGGTGTTACCTGGCCACAATCACTTTGAGCCCTTCTATCTTTCCTTTCAGTCCATGGTCTGAGATAAGCATATCACCAGGCCCTGGGCAATTCTACACAGACAGTCACAGCCACCAATGCTCCCCCACTTCATATTCCTGAGGACTACCTTATGGGGAGTCTATAAATGCACAATGATGTATAGTGACAAATGGGAGAAAATTCTGAAATAGAAGATGGACTTGAAAGAGTGAAATCCTCTATTCTAACAACTTAACAGCCAAAAAATAAAGGTAACATAAAGGCGAACACTCATTCTTCAACTCCTACCCTCATGTCTACTTTGATCTTGACAAGCAGGTACTTTGCTTTTATTACCACTGGCTAGAGGGCTTCTGGCACTCTTCAATTATCGATCATGAAAGAAACACATTCAGGTTATACAGAGTGAAACCGAAACAGGGATAAAGTTATCTGAGGTTACAGGTTATCTAAAGGCCAACCTTGGATTAGATTAGATACCTCTGTGTTTTCCAGCCCTGAGGAACAATCTTTTTCAGAGATCCTCAAGTCTCTCTTTTCCGTCCATCAGAATTGGCTGGCTTATCCTAAGTCCTGATATCTGAGGGGATCTGGTCTTTCTACTTCCAGCTGAGAGGGAGGAGAAGCTCCTTCTTGGGGTAGACCAGTAACCACTGTCCCCAAACGATACTTCCAGGAAGACTGAGCCAAATATTCATCAGATCTACGGCTTAAATGTCGCTGATGTTCAGATCCCCCTGAACAAAAGCATCCTGTTTTGTTTTGTTTTGTTTTGTTTTCACCACTCTGCCTCCTATCCAAAGGCCAAGTTCACTTATCGCCACCGTTCTCCAGGAACTTAGGTCATTTGGCCTGACCCAGAGAACTCAGAAGGGCACTTAATCTTCTCCATCATAGTTATCTTTTAACTACTAATCATAGCCATTACAATATATTAACCAACCTCATCACAATCTTAAGCACTTTTATTGCATGGAGACACTGGCAATAAAGCAATGTGCAACTCTCTTCTCTCCCCCTGCTCATTCTTTCTCACTGCAGGCATGTAGCCACTCTCCCGCCTACCTCCCATTCTTTGATAGAAGCATCTTAGGGTCAAAATAGATTGGAACAAGAAGGAACTGTGGGAAACAGCAATCCAAGCCTCTCATTTCAAAGATGAGGAAATTGAGTCCTATTCTTCTAGTTTATTTCCCAAGAAAAGTAGAGGGAGAGAGTCAGAGGTCAGAAAAGAGAGGCTTAACAGCACCAGAAATGCGTGTGCTTCATACTGAAGCTTTTCTTTCATTGAGATTCAAACTTTTGCATTTATCAGACAAGGATTTTTCTCTCACCTGGATAATCCCACATAATACAAAGTCAGGAGGACAAAACGGTGCTGGAGAACAAAACAGGGGCAGTCCCTGCCTCAAACTCACCAGGCCTCCAGCAGGCCCTTCCTGACTTCTCTCCCTCGGGCCAGGCAGGGAAGCAACACACACTTTAGTACACATGCTATTCCTCAGGTAAAGTTACAGAGATGACTTTGCCCTCAAAATCTTGCAGTCCAGCAAGAAAAAAAAAAGGGAAGGTGGATTATCTGGAAGTTATCATACAGGATTTTTGCATATTGAGCCTATTGTAATACAATAAGGAGCACAAAAAAGGTACGTAATCTTTTCCTAGAACCAATAGGAAGGTTTCCAGAAAGAACATCTGAAGAGGCTTTAACCTAAGCGTATATTTGCAGGCAGCAGAACTGCAGGCAGTGGGGAGAGAAGCCATATAGCACTGCCAGGTAAACATATGGGACCCTCAGGCAAACTTGAATTTCGTTTAAACAATGGATAATCTTTAGTATAAGTCTGTCCAGCACAAATCTAACAGGGTCCTATATTTTTATTTGCCCAATCAAGCAACCCTAGTGTAGGAACCACGACAACATTTGGTAATAGGACTTACACACAGGATGGCTTCTGACTTGCACATAACCACCTACTAGGATCTAAGGAAGTCCCTTAGTCAAAAGCCAATCAAAACTAACTTCACAAAGGAATCAAAGGGCCCTATGAGAAGAGCTCTTAAGTAGCCCATAAGATCTGAGTTGTAGGTCCTTATAACCATAAAACATATTTGAAAAACATACTTATGGAAGATAGGCAACACCGTCTGCCTCCCGCCTCCCCCACACTGAAATTCGTGGGAAAACCAAATGCTTACGAGTGTGTAGCTTTTGCCATGGAGTAGCCATACAAGCTGTGGACATCATAGTGAAGACCCCAGGAAAGTTCTGCATCCATGCAGAGGGTTCCGGCAAAAAGCGAGCGGTCCAGAATTTCTGTGAGGGAAATAACCACCCATGAGGCACTTCACCATCAATCAGCTCTAACGCAATAACCACCCAATTGTTTGCTTCCTGGTTATTGTACCTTCCCACCCAATCGCCACCTGACAAAATCCTCTCCAGATTTTAAATTCTATCCTAAGTGCTACATCCTAGCAGCACACTAAGCCCCTCTCTCTGAGGTAGATGGTCTAAACTAATGTGTGTTCCCTCAATGCTCACAGAACGTGGGGCCATGTAGAGGCAGCTGAGAAATGAGCTCAGAGCAACGGGAAGTTGGCCTGAGATGAAATATAAATAAAGCACACACATTTCTCTACATATACTTGATTGAGAAGAATTGAGTGTATAAGGGACAGATATGAGAGGCAGTGAGAAGGAAATACTCTTACTCTTCCATGGTAGGCATTCGATCCCAGTTAGGCCTTTTTTTTTTCTTTTTTTTTTTAAGAAATGAGATACGCACTCACCATAGCTGCATGTTCTGGTAATTATGTGTTCTTACTATGGCATATATTCTCAGTACAAGTCTATATTTGCACTACAAGTGTGTGTGTTTCATCATGGATGAATGCTCTCCTTCAGCATGCATTCTTTTTTTTTTTTTTTTTTGCATTCTTGTGTAGATATACTCTCCTCATGACTGAGTCTTTTTCATTATAGTTTGATAGTCATATCTGATCAGATTTGTCCAGGGGTTAAGAGCAAAAAAAGATTTTCACTGTTCTACATTCTCACTCCTATTTTACATTTGTATCTGATCATATGTATGTCTTAAACTGAGTATTGTTTACTCCTTCTCTTGGAGTTATTCTCAAGTGTGGATCAAGACTCATCACTTGGAAGGGGAGGAGGGCGGGGGGTGGGGGTGAATGGGTGACGGGCACTGAGGGGGGCACTTGGCGGGATGAGCACTGGGTGTTATTCTGTATGTTGGCAAATCGAACACCAATAAAAAATAAATTTATTATTAAAAAAAAGAAATGAGATACGACATTTATATGGTTTCATGAATAAGAATAAGAATAGAATCCACCACAGTATGACTATTATTTTCCCTTCCTCAGGCCTAAAATGCTTAACATTTTCTGCTTTGTAGCCTAGAATCTCATTCTTCCCTCTTTTCCTTGCAGGACCAACAACTGGAGGCCATAGCAGCTCTCCTTCGGGAAGCCTTGCAATATGCCTCGATATGAAGCATAGTTTCAGAAAAGAGTGGAACCATGAACCCTTGTTGGGTTTTTCCCACCAGCCCAACTTAATCAGAAATTAAGCTGAATGACAAAACATTAGGAAATTTATATTTTTGGCACAGCTCAGTTTGTGGAATGAGTGAGACTCACATCCACTTCAGTGGCAAGAAAAGACACTAAAGTTGTCCCAGGGTCAAAGATAATTTATGTACGTCGTCATTGTGCTACCGTGTACTGTCCAATCTTGAAAAGGTGAGAAGCGGAGCAGCTATGAATGAGGTAGTGGCTAGTCATAGGTAGGTCGACAAAATGCTGGCAGCTAGGGAGTGAGGTGCTTGCCAGAAGCAGACAGGAGATGAGATTGCAATTTTCTATAGAAAAACAAAAACAAAAACTTAGTTTTGGCTAAGAAGAAGCTTAAGAGATTAAAAGGGAAACTTGATAAACTGATCCGCTATGGAAAAAAAAATGGGAGGGGGGAACGTAGCCTGAGCAGAGAAGATTAAGGAATAAACAGACAAGCAAACAGATTTTGCAAGAAGTTAAGTTGTCTGAAGCTAGGATTCCTCCTAAAAAAAGTTATCCACTCCTTCGGTGACCAAAAGGGGCTATCAAAACAGGTCAACCTGTGGTCCAGGGTGCAAGTGAAGTGGACAAACCAGAATCAACTGGCAGAGACTGGCCAGATGCTCACCAAGCCTGTGTTCTCTTCCTGGGAGTGTAAAGATTATATTTCACATTTTCGCTCAAGGTTAAACTGAGAATACGTGATTGGATTCTGGGGAAAGAAATGCGAGCAAACTGAATACACCCCACTTCTAGGCCTGCCAATAAAACTCCCTCTACCGTCTCTCTCCTTCAGCCCGGAAGCTGGAAACAAATGACCCTGGGATGGGAGAACCAAGCAATGGAAGTAAGTAGATCCCTGAGCCACTGCTTGCATGAGAGCCACACATCTCACCCTGGAGTATTACAGGAGCAAAAAATAAACTTTTATTATGTTAATCCACTGAGATGCTGGGGTCCATTTGTTTCCACAGCATAATCCATTCGATACTGTTTTACACATATATACACTTTGGAAATCAGGACTGGAAAATCTAAGAACAAGACTCAAAAATAAAAGGAACCACTGGTGCTTTAAATTGTGGCTAATGAGCTAAAAAAAATAATAAACAAAATTACAGATTTACTTTAGTGGAATAGATAAGTTTCTGAACTGGAAAGCCCCCTTCACACCTGGGACCTCTTACTGACTTTGGCATCTTGAGGTAGTTTGCACCTTAAAGTATGCTGGTATTCCCCAAAAGTTGAAAACAGAATCATTTGCCTAGGGGTTTGGAGACCATGAAGAGGATGGGAGACAGCGGAGGCCGGTGGGGAGGAGCGCAGCCAGCAGGTGGCCAGAGCCCAGGGGCGCAGCAAGGCCTCCAGCCGCGGAGGGGACAGGTGTCCACAGGCCCCTTGCCCTGGGACCTGAGACTGTGCTCGGGCACGCAGAGCGCTGCTGAGCTTGCTCAAGCACATCTTCTCACAACTTACGGGGAACGAAAGGAGGAAAGTTCAGGCTGTTCCGCTCACACTCGGGATCGGAATCTTGGGGAAAGCTGGAGACTTCATCCATTTCCTTTAAAGACACACAAGACACACACCGGGAAGTGTTACCAATGTAGGGTTGGTTGTCCGGGGAGGAGGAGGCTTCCTGACCTAGAAAGCCCCCTCCACACCTGGGGCCTCTTACTGACTTTGGCACCTTGAGTAGTCTTCCTAAGTTTTCTTGACCTCTGTTTCATCTTTTGCCTGTCCTCCAACTCGAAATGCTGTCAGGCACACTTTATTTTTTATACACTGATTTCAGTGAGCTAATTAAGCGATACCATCCCAAAGGCTGATTCTTACCTTATGCATAATGTGAATTTTATTGTTGCTGTTACTGATTCAGTGCTGTTCGAAAGAACCTAAGACAGAGGAGTATTTCTGTTTTATAGTTTCCCCCCGTCTTTTATTCCACTCAGTGAAGGACAAGAAGATGTAACTGAGATCAAATCTGTCTCTTACAAGTGGATTAAAAATTGGTGATGCCTAATCTTGCTAACAGAGATAATTTTCCAAATTTCAAAGAAATATCTCCACCTGCTATCCCCACCTAAAAAAATAAAAAGTATTCATTAAATCATGCTCTGATTAACTTTAAATTTTAATGAATCAATGCAATAAATAATGTTGGGAGCAATGATAGCCTCTCATAAAACAGTAATACTGATTTTTAAGTTGAAAGACAGTTAAGGGAGGAAGAAGCTGAAGCCCTGGGAACTAAAAAGAAATGATCACAAAAAGAAATAATCAGCTGGTGGCAGAGCCAGAATTAAAAATCTAGGGTTTTCAGGGGTCTTTTTTACTGCATATAAGCTCAGCATTAAGTAAAAAAGGATTTTAAATACCACTATATCAAGAAAACGATTTTATTACAGATCAGGGTCAAAGCTCCTTCTTATATCTTAGAATATCCATTTCCAAAAGAAGTTTGATCCTAGAATAACAACTTACAATCCACACTCCATCGAACTGGAGAATTTTATTAAATGCACTGAACTGCTCTCTCCACCACTCAACGCAAGTCGGATTACTATAATCAGGAAACACTGTCCATCCTGGGTACCCCTAGAGAACAGAGAAGAAGGCAGTGGGTGAGCCACAGGGCCACAGACACATTCATTCCTGCTACTGCTTCTTCCACCAGGAGCTCCCGGCATCTTATCATTTCAGAATCAAAATTTTCCCCCAAACTAAATAGTAAACTATAAGCATAGAACCAAAAGAAGAAAAAAAAGAAAAGAAAAGAAGAAAAAACAGTCAATTAAAAACACAACAGGCCATCAGATGTCTTTTTTCTATGAAAACACAAAAATAAAATTTCATGACGCCAGACCACCTGGGAGAGCAGTCTATGAAATATCCATTCATCTAACTAGATAATATTTTAGGAGAGAATGACTGGATTCATTTAAAGTGTTAATTAAAGGTTATATAAACCTGCTTTGAATAATGATGTTTATAAACGATATGTTACCTTTGGTAGAGAAACAATCTGTTTTGAATGACGAAATGGATTTTGTGCTTCTTACTTGGGTCTGATATTTCTTATCCTCTCTTTTCTTCCTCATCTAGTCTTATCAATGTAGCTTTTAACATTTTCCAGAAATAGCACAAAGGTAGAACTTATAGCTAAATTATTGAAAACTCTGAATTGATAGAATATATGCTTTTGTGCTTACATTCTGATTTATTTTCCCAACAAATGTATAAGTTGTCACATTAAGGACCATATGTTCAGGCAATATAATTAATATATATGAATATATATTGTGTGTTCTATATAGCATATTATTATTACATAATATATATTAGTATTATATATTATAAATATATAAATATATAATGTAAATACATATACATTATATATAATGTAAATACAAATACAAGAAAAATTCAGAGACATCTTAAAACCTAAGATGTGAGCTTAAAATTCTCAGTTTAACTGGATTAAAATCCTGGTTCTTGTTTTAGGTGACAGAGCATCAAGTAATAGCTAGAGGTAATTTTGGTCTTCAGGAAATAGGCAGTGTGGTAAAGAAGTCACCTATAGCACCACTCTATCTAGAGCAGATCCAGCAAACCTCATTCTAACCAAATATCTTTATTTTTATTTTATTTATTTATTTTAGAGAGAGGGAGAATGTGCATGGAGGGGGTAGGAGGGGCAGAGAGAGATAGAGAGAATCTTAAGCAGATTTCACCCTCAGCCCAGAGCCCAATATGGGCTTGTTCTCATGACCCTGAGATCATGACCTGAGCCTAAATTAAGAATCAGATGCTTAACCCACTAGGCTACCCAGGCACCCCCCCCAAATATCTTTATAATAATCCTCCATTCACCCACCCCCATGACAATGACCTCTGCGAACATCTCAGATCAAATAATTTATTTATTGATCAGTGGAGGTAACTAATTAAATTATTGTAATTATATACAAATTATTAATTGTATACCACTCAAATATGAGTACTACTGAGATGACCCACAGGTCTGGATACTCTGCTTTTCAGATAATCAAAACCATGTTTATGTGACCATGGTCTCTGATTTTGTACTTATATATGAATATTGGTCTGATATTTTAGAAATTCACTTCAAACAAAATAAAAGCAAAGCATTGGTTTAAGGAAGGAAGGAAACTACTGTTTCATAAAAGGTTAGGCTCAATGAAAAAGAAAGTAAATAGAATTAAGTATTGTAAACAAAGTCAATGATAGGAATTAAGTGAGCAATTAGATTAAGGGGCATTGATAACCCTGAAAAGACAGTTTGGGAAAGTAAACTGCCTAGGAGCAACACAATTTACAGCCACATAAACTTTTCAGATTAAACATTAGTTTTAGTAAATCTCATATAATCCATCAGCTAGAGCTGACCCTATAAGCAAATGGAATAAAAAGCTGCCTCAATGATTTGATATAAAATATTCTGAAGATAGGCTTCTTCTTTTTTATTTTTTTTAAGATTTTATTTATTTATTCATGAGAGACACAGAAAGAGAAGCAGAGACACAGGCAGAGGGAGAAGCAGGCTCCTCGAGGAGAACCCGATGTGGGACTTGATCCCAGAACCCCGTGGGGCACGACCTGAACCTAAGGCAGACACTCAACCACTGAGTCACCCAGGGCACCCTAAAATTAGGCTTCTAATCAGCCTACTCCAATGTCTGAATAAAAGCTTGGCTCTATCTTTATAGATATGATACTTATGTATCATATAAAATAAAAATACATTAGCCAAGACATGTTTCACATTATTAGACTGTGAGCATCTTGCTGCATTATTGTAGCTGAATGCATTGTCTTAGGAAAGAGAAAGAAGTTGGAGGCAGAAAGACCTTAAGAATAAATGAGTTTTCTTCTAATAATACATTGCTTCTCAAGTATCTATAATATAGGAGAAGGTCAGGGGATAGTTTTTTAGAATCTAGATATTAATCCTTCCCACCAACACAAAAAAGAAATGATAATTATGTGACGTGGTCAAAGCGCTCTTGCCACAATGACAATCATATTGCAATACACAAATGTATCAAATCAACATGTTGTACACCTTAAATTTATACAATGTGATATGTCAAATATATTTCAATTTTTAAAAACCCCTGAGAATTTTAATTATTTTACTATTACATCTACTATTATTTAAAAATAATAATGAAGGGAGCCTCTAAAGGCATGGAAACAGCGATAATACAACAACTTGCCTTCTACTCCCTTTCATAACAAAACTACAAGCTTCCCCAAGTTACTATAATTTATTGACTTTCTTGCAAAATTACCTTCCCAAGAACAAAGCCATTGTCCCCCAAGATCCATACTCTCTTTGTACTTCCATTCACATAGGGCTGGTAGCCAGGGTTATTTGAGATGCCAGGATTCTAATAAATAAAGATGATAACAAATATTATTTTTGTCAATTTCTCTTGCACTTTGAAAGGAAAAAAATGAGGCAACAGACTTGTTTGAACATACCATAATGATTACATATTTCATTCCTTGGTTATGTAACTCGTTGACAAAATTTGAGAGATTAGAGAAAGCCACTTCATCAATAGTGAAATCCTTATTTCCATCCATGTAGTCTATGTCAGAGTACTGGACATCCTGAAAGATAGTGCCAGTCAGTTAGAACATAGAAAATAATCACAGTGCTGACGAAAGGTATCATAGCTCTGGTTCTTGCTCACTAAAACTAAAGCCATATTTCTTTTTTTTTAAAGTCTATTCATTTACTTGAGAGAGAGAGAAAGAAAGAGTGAGTAGGGGGAGAGGCAGAGAGAGAAACAGATTTCCCGCCGGGCACAGAGCTCAACACAGGGATGGATCCCAGGACCTGAGCTGAAGGTAGATGCTTAACCGACTGAGCCACTGAGGTGTCTCTGAAGCTATATTTCTTAATGATCCTTGAACTTCCAGGACTTGGCTACCTCCTAGAAATAAATAAGCCCATTCTGAAAGACGCAGGTGCTCCTAGGTTGCACTTTTATCTCTTTGTCTTGACAGATGCAAGTCATAGGTATTGGGAGGAACTTGAGGGTAGGGATGATGTCTTGTTCATCCCTGCAAGTTGAGAGCTCGGTTGCTTGACATGAAATAGGTGCTCTTTACATGTCTCTTTGGGTGAGTAACAATAGTAGTGTTGTAAGAACGTGCTAACTTGGACCCTAAAAATTAAGCTAGAATGTATCATTAGAGTAGAAAACAGTCTTCTTGCCCTATAAAACTGATAGAACAACTAACAAAGGTAAACGACAAAGGGGCAGAGCTTTAATTAACTGAAGTCTCACACATACATTATTTTAGTGTTTATATACCAATCTGCGAAGAGCAGGTGTTATTCTTAGTGAGAAGACTGCAGTGTGAAGGGGTTGAGTGACATTTCCCAAAGTCATGTGCATGGGTGAGTGAGGTAGACTGGGACTTTTGTGATAGGCCCTTTGAGTCCAGCTGCTCTTTCTTTCCAATATGCCACAACTTCAAAGACATTTGAAGGTCTTCTAAGAAAGTGTTCCTCTCGTAGTAAGTGTTCCTCATGTGTCTTAGAAGCCTACAGGAAAATGTGGCTGGTGGCCTGTTGCCAATGCAGCACAACTGTTCTAACACTGGGCAGATGCTCAATACTCAGGTGCCTCCACTACCACATGGTCAGAAAGAACCAATCCGTGGGAAAAAAAGCTCATTTGTTCCTGAATTAGCAGCACCTCAGAAAAGCCCTTCCCATCAGATGTTCAGCGATACATTGAAACCAATACCACATGTAATATTTTTGAATCACAGTCTTGCCATTTATTAGTGCTAGTGACCTTAGAAAAGTTATTAACTGTGCAATGTGTCTCCATTATCTCATTTACAAAATACCAATAAATGACAGTTAACCATGATTGTGAAAGCACCTTGTAAAATAATAACCACATGGAGAGATTTGGCCTGATTTTTGCTGGAATTGAGTGCTTGCAGGTATAAGACTTGGGAGCATTAAAATGAAACACGTGATCAATTATCCCTAACACCAAACAAAACAGCAGACATGTTTTCTCACAGGAAAAAACTCATTTCCCTTCCTACTCCCCTTGCTACCCTGAGAGGGGATTGGAAGCTCCCGAGATTAGGCCAAAGTCATTCCCACCTGCATGCTCTTCCTTCACACGCTAACCACATTTCCAAAGATCTCACCCCAAATAAACTATTTTGATAAGTTCATTAAAGGTGTTATGAATCTCCTGGATGAATTTATCAAATAGTATATGCTTAATAATTATCTATTTACTAGTGGAGATTGAACATCATAAAAACTTTGCAACCAGAGAGCTTTCAAAATTAGAATCTGCTAGATCTGGAAGGAGTGTGCAAGGTCACTATAAGAAAGTTACTCTAGGTAATATTTATAATCATCAGCTCCTGTTAACCATATCACCCCAGATGCTGCTTTCTTTTATAAAATAACAGCTAGTTTTGATGGAGCTCATCCTCTGTGCTGCCTGCCTATGCATAGTGTAAGGCATTCCTCACTACCAGTCCATCAAAGGAAGTCTTCCATGCTCATTTATAAAGAGAGAAACTAAGACTCAGAGATGCTACTTAACTAGCCCAACACTGATAGAGCTAGGAAGAAGTAAAGCTAAAATTCAAAACCATATCTATCCAATTCCATAAACTGCTGTTTCTATGATGACATAGGTAATTTAGCACGCAAATTTCTGTTTGTTTATCTCTGTCCACTTATCTCTCTCTGTATTTCTTCTTAATAAATTGATTTTGTTTCAAAAACTAAAAGATAGGACATGGTGCCTTACACACAATGAGAGAAGGTCCAACTTACATAAGGGATCTGAGCTAGACGATTTCGGTTCACAACCTCCTTCAATCCATTGATGCCACCATAGTTCCTGCGACTGAGCTGGAAACCAAGACTCCAATAGGGAGGCAAGAATGGTCGTCCAATGAGCTGAAAAAAATACATACAGACATGTTTGAGCATCTAAAAACTATTGTTTTGAGCACCATGTCTAACACAGAAAACAGTTTCCATTTCACATTCTATAAAGTCCCCGGATCTAAAAATGTCAGAGGCAAGACTAATCTTGGGTAATTTGCAAAATTCTATAGCTCACATTTTTGTTTCCTATGTACCTAAATGCATCCCCAGCAACCTCAACATCAGAAAATAATGGGATTTGCAAAAACTGGTAGAATAATAGTGTTAAACTGGGAGGGAAAAAAGTATTAATTCACTCAGTAAATATTTTCTGAGTGTTTACAATGTGGTAAGGGTTGATGTAGGCACATGGGATATAGTAGCATAAAGTGAACATCGTTCCCGCTCTCACAAAGATGAAAGGAAATACATAAATGCCCAATAGAATTTCAGATAGTGGCATGGGCTAATGAAAAAGGAATAAGGACCAATAGCATTTATTACAAGCGGGGTAGGCAAAGAATTACTGGACTATGTTTAAATCCAAGTCTACGTGTTGTTCATGCCAACACTCTGAGAAAATCCCACACAAACCCTTGTTAAACATTATTCCCTAGAAGCTCCTGTCCTCCCATGTGACAGTTCCCTCAGCGGGGCACTTTCTCTCATGCCTCTGAATTCCCATACAGTTTCTTTGCACTTGACTAATGGCATTTATTAAGGTGTTTCCTGTTATTATTCTAGGCAGTGTCCTACTTCTCCTATTAGATTATAAATCAACTGGCATCCAGGACCATATTTCAAATGCCTTTTTGTATGTCATCTCGAACAAGTCAATTCATCTTTCTCTATCTAAGCTTTTCATCTATACAACAGGAAGTTTAGGCTAACTGGTATCTAAAGTTCTTTCCTGTTCTATATTTTGAATAAAAAAATTAAAAAGCGCAGGGGCCCCTGGGTGGCTTAGCTGGTTTAGCACCTGACTCTTAATTTCAGCTCAGGTCATGATCTCAGGTTATGAGATCGAGCCCTGCATCAGGCTCCACACTCTGCATAGAGATTCTCTCTCTCCCTCTGCCCTGACCCTTCATAAATAAATAAATAATGCAGTTCCTTTTAGATAGTTTCTTTTCATTAAATTTTAATTATAACTCTCTTCAAGCAAAGCACATACCTCCAGGTATTCCTGAATCACTTGTTCTGGAGTATTTCCCAGGAATACATAAAAGTCAAGGATGCCTCCAGTTGTGCGGTAAGTGATTGCAGGAGCAGGCTGGAGGGTGACCTCTGAAAGGATTAAAATGAGAGTTTTTATAATTTTGTGGTTGCAAATATACTTTTCTCTAGAATATGAATACATGAGCTATTCAAAACAATCTCCGTCTCATTTTGCCGGAGATGAAAATTACACATTTCTTTTTTTTTTTTTTTAGATTGCTGAAATTTAACATAGTATTGAGTAAAACACTAATGAAGAATTGATTTTTTTAAGAGAAAGCAGAACCAATTCTATTTCAATATGGCTACGAAACAATACAAATGTCTGGAATTTGTGAGTGACTTAATGTAGTGGAAAGGTTCTAAAAACCTTATTAGATGACTCTAAATATAATGTATAAATAAAAATAAAAACAAACCCTTATTAGGATGCTGTTAGTCCAGAAGCTGGAGGGAGAAGATTCTGGAATGGGGAAGGGATGAGCTATGGGAAATAGGCTATAGAACACAGCTTGTTGCCTACAAACAGACAACCTGATTTACATAGTGAAATCTACAGCTATCTTTGGGACCTATCTGCCAATGCATCTTATTATCTGCAGAATATTATGGAAAACAGTGCATCAAAAGAGGTCCCCAAAGAAGTTTCCAATGGAAATAGCTTTCAGCAGATTTATAGCAGGTTACCCCACGTTTGGGTTCCCATTTGGAGCTTTGTAGGTTAAATACACCTCCTGTTCAACAGTGATCTCAACACAAAAGTTATTTTTATAAAAGCCAATCCCAAAAGCATATTCCTGCTGAGATAAAAATATGCTTCCTACCCATGGCATTACTGTTCAACAGAAAAACCCCAAAAGAGAAGCCACTGATGTCTTCAAGGCACAGGAAGAATGTATGAGCTCCATACAGATTAATCATGCCCTGTCAAGAAAAAATAATAACACATAGTAGTAGTACATGTTTTTAAAAAAATGCTTTATTTACCCCAAAATAAAACCAAAACCCATGTACACCATGCACTTGGTCAACACTTGATGTAATCTAGTATTATATCAAAAAGGTACTGAAATGGTAACATCAAGTGATAAACAGATAAACAAAATATGGTCTATTCTTGCCGTGGAATACTATTAGCAATAAGAAGTGAAAAACCGATCCATGCTACACACGAATAAACCTCATAACTGTGATGCTGAGTGAAAGAAACAGACACAAAAGAAACCATGTATTGCATGATTATATATATATAATCCAGAAAAAATGAAATCTATCCCGACTGAAAGTAGACTAGTGATTCCCCGGAGATGAAGTAGGTACTGGGGTGGGAATGGGGATTATGTCTAAAAATGTATGAGGGATCCTAATGGGGTGACAAAAATGTTCCAAAACTAGATTATGACAACTGTGCAAGTTGGTAGTGTGCTCCACAATCACTGAATTGTATGCTTAAAACAGGTGAATTTTAGTATATAAATTGTATCTTAGTTATTTTTTTTAAAAGATTTATTTATTTATCCATTCAGAGAGAGCGAAGAGAGAGGCAGAGACACAGGCAGAGGGAGAAGCAGGCTCCATGCAGGGAGCCCGATGTGGGACTAGATCCCAGGACTCCAGGATCACACCCCGGGCTGCAGGCGGCGCTAAACCACTGAGCCACCGGGGCTGCCCTGTATCTTAGTTATTTTTAAAATTTGGAAAACATCTGCAAAGACATACAACAAAATGTTAGCAGAAGATTGTTATTATGATAATTTTTGTATTTCTTCTTGATGCCTAAAATTTTCTAATTTTTTCTATAATTAATATATAATACTTAGGTAGTAAATAAGTTTAAAGAAGATACTGAACCCGTCACAGGGCTGTGATGAGCACTGATATTAAAAGATATAATATGTATTACTGTGAGTGAAAAAGTTGGGGGAGGAGAGGGTAAAAAGGAAGAAGGGAGGGTGGAAGGGAGGAAGGAAGGAAGATAGGCAAGACTAATCTAATCTGTGACTACATAATTCAAGGATTTTTCAGCTACAGAAAGCCAAGTTTAGGATGATACTAGGCTTCCATGTTTGTCAGAGGCCTTGAGCAAGCACTTTAGTGAATGTTCTGGCTATTGCTTTACTTCATTTGGTTCAGTAAGTGTGCTCCCTTCATCTCAGATGAAGGTGGGTGGAGCAGTTAATGTGCTACTTGATTTGTTCATCTCCCGTGGAATACGAATTGCAAAACATCAGTCCCATCCCTCCCTTGCGATGTACTTCAACCTTCATGTCTTGCACAAATCAGGGAAATATCACCAGCACAATGGAGACTTCAAAACCTGCTCTACAAAGCAATGCTATTCAAAGGGTTGTCCATGGGCCAGGACCTCCCCACGCCCTTTGCTGTAAATCAGCAAAGAAAGTACCAAAAAAAAAACAAAAAAAAAAAACAAAAAGAAAAACAAAAAAAAATTAAACAAGAGAAATAGCTTAGAAACTTTTATAGCAACTTAAAAGAATAATTTTATATCTGTTCAATTTAAAATTTGAGTTTATGTTTTATGTTTTTGAGTAATTTTATTTCATTTTTCCAGAATTAAAAAAAATAAAAAGCAAACAGAAAGCAAGGAAACGATCCTTCACTACAGATAAATTGAGAGGCACTGCTCTAGACCAGCTCTTTGCCCACTTTACTATGCATGAGGCTCACTTGCAGATCTTGTTAAAATGCACATTCTGGTTCAGTAGGTCTGGGCTTTGACCTGGGATTCTGCATTTCTAACAACCGCCCAAGTGATGCCAACACTGCTGTCTCTGGAACATACTTCAACTAGCAGAGACCTGGAAAATATTAAAGCTGCCAAAAGAGGTATTTCTTTTTTTAGTTCACAAAGTTCTACTGAGGATAGTTCCTGCTGAAGCTCTCCCCAAGATACTACTCAATTATTAAAGGCAAATATAGTTATTTTGCAGAAGGATTTTCCAATATATATTAGGCCATCATATAATCATTAAATTATATTTTCCTTTAAAAGTGGGATGTTTTCAAAAATTGATCTATTACTGATGAATCACTGACCTCTACCTCTAAAACTAATAATATGTTATATGTTAATTAATTGAATTTAAAAAAGTTCTCATCACAAAGAAAAAAAATCTGTACCTTAACATGGTGACGAATGTTAACTAGACTTATTGTGGTGATCATTTACTAATATAGAGAAATATCGAATCGTTATGTTGTCCACTTGAAACTAACGTAAGGTTGTATGTCAGCTACACCTCAATAAAAAATAATAATAAAATGAAATAAAACAAAATTGATATATTACTAATTGTGAGTTTATAAACCTCAAGAAGTATTCTCTGGCACAAACGTATCTAACTTGGGCAAAATAATATATGGATGTAACTCGTAGGCTACTTGACTCTAGGTCACTTTCTGGAAAGGAGAGAGGGATTCCTCACTGGGAACCATAAGTTAGAGGAAGGGAAGCTCACCTCGGTGGGGGCAGCATCTCGAGTGAAGATGGGCCAGGTCTTCCAGGTCATGTTGTGGCGGTACTGCTGATGTACATGCTCTCCCAGCCCATACACAGTGGCACTGGGCAGCCGGAAGGACAGCTGCAGGTACTGCTGGGCAAACTGCAAGGGCCCGATGCTTGTGTCCAATCTGGACGATGGGGTAAGAGTGAGAGTCACCAATCAGCTCTCTGCCAGGAAACTGTCTGCTACACTCCCTGTTCTCTTTGAGAACAGTTGTTTCAGGTGTTCTCATTCACTTTCATACTACCTTTGAAGGTCTTTCTAGGGTCTCTCTGATTCTTTCATTCTAGAGAAGACTTGACACCAGAAACTCAAGTTGGATGATTGGGGGGAAAAGAGCAGATGGGACTTTATACTTGCCGGGCATCTACTTCATGCCAGGAACTACTCTGGATGCTTCATGAATATATCTCAGTTCATATAGCAACAGTGGCGATCCTCATTCCCTTTCTATGGACCTGGGAACTGAGGTTGATGTGAGACCAGTGGTGACTTACTGGTGCAAGAACTTGAACATAGGTTTTACCAATATTAATCTCTGTATTTTCTCTAGTATAATTTATGGTTTAAGCTCAGGCTGTTGTTAGATTCTTTGTGGCAAGTTTCTCAGGAAATAAAAATTTGGAATGATAATGAAGTTGAGTTCCAAAGTGAATGCTAATCCAAAATAATACAATTTCCTATTTTATAACATACATGAACTACAAGTGCATTAACTTAGCACACCAGCACATTACATTTTAGCATGCTGTATTCTGCAATCACGACAGATAAGCAGTGTTAGTGATTTACGGTAAAAACTTTGACATTTTTCTGAAATTCAAACAATTTCCCAAGTCATACGTATCTCATCATCCACCCCTAGTAAGACAGATGGAATGATACGGAGACTATATACTCAATGATATATAGAGTATTGAAAAGCTCACAAGACTCTTCCGTTGCTCCTCCTTATTATTTTGATGCTGAAGGGTTTATGAATGACCTCTAGGTAATAGTTGAAATTGATGGCTCTATTAGTCCTATTAAACAGGTTAATATTTTCATGCTGGACTTCATAATGTATGTTGTTGGTATCATTGATCTGTCAGAAGAAAAAGAGAAAAAACAAAAGTGATGAGACCACTTCCTTATAAAGTTACAAAGGATTTTCACTCTTAGCACCCAGTGAAAATAGCTTCTAACTCTTTTTAAAAAACATTATCTTATTTGATAGAGACAGAGAGCAAAAGCAGGAGGAGGGGCAGAGGCAGAAAGAGAGAGAGAGAATCCCAAGCAGACTCTACACCGAATGCAGAGTCCCATACGAGGCTCCATCCCATGACCCCGAGATCATGACTGGAGCTGAAACCAAGCATCAGATACTTAACCGATTGAGCCACCCAGGTGCCCCAATAGCTTCTAATTCCTAATCCCATGTTTCTTGAATTGTGAGAAAAAAATCACCCAATCGTGTGTCCCCCACAAAATTCAAAACAACCCACGCATCCCATTGGGAGAATCCTGCAGAGGGGAACAGGGGTGCCTTCTGCCTGCACAGCTCTATGTCATGCTAAAAAGAGAATGATGTGAACCCAGTGTGAGGTCCCTGCTTTCCTCAGAGATGTGCTCAGTGATAACTTCTTAACCAACCTTAAAATGGAAACGATTGGATGTCTGATACTCAGCTGTGAAGAAGGCTTCGTCGACATCATATCCAAACAGAGATGGGAATGACAACTTTCTCAAGTGGGCTGTAAACTCTAGGGCTGGAGGGGAGGCAGCTTTTAGACTTTATTTTTCAGTTAGCTTATGAGTCATAAATAGTTGTTCCCTGGGACCTCATTAGGGCAGTGCTCACCTGTCCTTGTATTATTCTGGCTACGAATGACTTCGTAGCCCCAATTCCTGGGGAAGAAGCACTTAGGGACATTAATATCTGACACAGGCTTCCAGCAGCACCTATGTTGCTGGCGGCAGACATCCTGTAACAATGGCACAGAGTTAGCATTATATGGAATGAAGGAAGAAAGTTCTATCTGTGTATTTATAACTAACTTTATTCCAAGAAGACTTTAAGATAGGTCATATTTACATGCAGTCATTTATTTCCTCTTCTTTTATTACACACTTATCCAAACTCCAGTATGCATTTATTACCTACCTGACAAGAAATGCATAACACAGATAAATAAGACACAGTTCTTGCCTCTGGGAAACTTCCATTACAGTCTAGTAGTACATGCAGACAATTTCAGCATGAGAGGAGTACCAGACAGAGAGTGCCCAGGGGCTGAAGGAACACACACACCAGCCATGGCATACGGCCTAGAAGGCTGTGAGCAGGGTGAGGTGGGTTTCCAGGTAGGCAAAAGGTAATCCCACTCCTAGCGCACCAGAAAAGGTTAGCTAAGTGAACAGTAGAGCAGTATTCCAAGTAGAGAATGCAGCAATGCATGATAGAATCATAAAAACCACAAGTTCATTCTGCCAAGAACACTGAGTAAGAGAACCATGTTGGGGGGATACAATATTCACACCAGGAGTAAGCTGGATGTCAGACCAACCAGTTTAGACTTTCTTATGAGGAAAGGACATGGAAATGACTAACAATATGGCACAAAGAAATGCATTTCTATAATGTAAGAAAAGAAAAGGAAAATGGGAAAAAAATTAAGATAGACCTGGGATAGAAGGTGACATAAAGAAATTCACAATGTCCACAAGGTAAAAATAAACCATATCTGGTTTCTCAGAGTGGCTTGATTATGGATTTTTTTAAATTATTATTATTTGGGGTACTTGGGTGGCTCAGTTGGTTAAGCATCTGCCTTCGGCTCAGGTCATGATTCCAGGGTCCTTGGATCAAGCCCTGCAAAGAGCTCCTCGCTCAGTGGGGAACGTGCTTCTCCCTCTCCCTCTGCCACTCTCCCTATTTGTTCTCTCTCTGTCAAATAAATAAATACAATATTTTTAAAAATGATTATTATTGGGCAGCCCGGTGGCTCAGCGGTTTAGCGCTGCCTTCAGCCCAGGGCGTGATCCTAGAGTCCCAGGATCGAGTCCCATGTCGGGCTCCCTGCATGGAGCCTGCTTCTCCCTCTACCTGTGTCTCTGCCTCTCTCTCTCTCTCTGTGTCTCTCATGAATGAATAAATAAAATCTTTAAAAAATCATTATTATTTGGTGAGATGTATTTTCTATAGGTTCTACAACTTTAAGATTCACTTGTATAAAAACTGTTTTGTTATAATAAAGAAATAAGACAGATGGCAAATTGAATCAAACTGTTGAAATAGGTATCCACCTGTCCATCCAACTAAACTTACATGAAGTGACAGAAATATCATTAAGAAAAAAAAAAATTTGGGATCCCTAGGTGGCGCAGCGGTTTGGCGCCTGCCTTTGGCCCAGGGCGCGATCCGGGAGACCCTGGATCGAATCCCACATCGGGCTCCCGGTGCATAGAGCCTGCTTCTCCCTCTGCCTGTGTCTCTGCCTCTCTCTCTCTCTCTCTCTCTGTAACTATCATAAAAGAAAGAAAGAAAGAAAGAAAGAAAGAAAGAAAGAAAGAAAGAAAGAAAGAAAGAAAGAAAGAAGGAAAGAAAGAAAGAAAGAAAGAAAGAAAGAAAGAAAGAAAGAAAGAAAGAAAGAAAGAAAGAAAGAAAATTTAAAAAACAGCCAGCTAAAATGCAATATGGCAGAAATGGCATGAAATTACTGACACATGGGACATAGACTTTACCAAGTCTAGGGGAAAATATATTCATAGCCTAAAACACAAGAGGAGACCACGTCAACATGGAGAAGTTGAAGAGAACCTGGGCATGGTTGAGACCACGTCAACATGGAGAAGTTGAAGAGAACCTGGGCATAGTTTTGGATCCTTAATTGGGAAGCTCCTGTATGAACATTTAGCTGCCTAATCTGACATTCCTTACAGCTACTGTAAGTTCTGGCTAATTGGTGGGTATCCTGAAGTATTTATTCATAGGGTAAAGGGGGTTAGGAAAGATGTTAGGATTCAGAATGCATAGCAATACACTAGATAATAAGCCAGTGTCCCTAACTCCCAAACAAATACCCACATTCTCTCCAGCAGTCCTTTCCTTCCTTCCTAAATACCTAGAGCAAGCCAAGGTAAATAGGACAGGCAGTTATAGATAATTAAATACAAAGATGACAGTCAACAACCACCAAACAGGAAAGAAACCAACACTATGATAGGCACCAAACTTAATAAACAGAAGAAACAAATTGCAGGCAACAATTAATAGAAAACATTGCGAATCTTTTAAATAAATACAATTATTATCTTTATAGAGAGGCCCATAGCTGTTGCTTCCATTAGAAAAAAAAAGCAACAAAGAATATTGAAAGTTAAGATATTAATATTTGGACAAGTAACAAAAAGGAAAGAGAACAATGTCAAGACAAGAAGAAATTTTATTTAAGTCAAATTTAGGATTACCTCAGAACACAAGGACAAAGACACGGAAAGTATGAAAGAAAGGGTAGGCAAAGTGCCCCATGGGGTCAGATAGCAATATTCAACTAGAAGATTCCAGAAGGGGTGAAAAGAGGATACAGGTTAGGGAAGTGGGAATTAAAGAGAGTAAGTATTGTTCTACATGATGAACAACTCAATGTATAACCCAAGTAACTGGAAAAAAAACCTAAATAAACCCAGAAAATCCACATGGAAGATTAATGAATAAAAGCAGTAATTAATGTAAAAGAATCAAGTATCTAGTTATCATTTTAAAACATGAAATGAGCCTCTCCTCTGTTTCAGGTATTCATATAAGTTCACGTGATACAGTGATGCCAGCAAGTGTAGTAGGTGAAACAGACACCACCATTAATTTAACAGATCTTGTTTCCACCACTGATTTGAAATGCCATGCTCAGGACAAGCTAAATTTAAGTGCACATATATGAAGCTATGAATATGCATTTTGGAACTTCCTATTTTATAGGTATGATGTATGTGTCAATTCCTGCTACAATTCCACACTGATAATTACTACAGTGCAAGGATATGTTTTGATATTAGTTTGGCAGATCAATACATCTAACAAAGACTCTTTGAGAAGATCAAAGAAATATGAATACCTTATGAAATCCTGTTTTGACATAAAGAAGGACAAACAAGATTAGAAACAAAAATTATGAATGACAACAGATACATAGGATCTTTTTGAGAGAGAGAGAGAGGGAGAGAGAGAGAGAGCACATGAGCAAGGTAAGGGAGAGAGAGAGAATGTCATGAGATCATGACCTAAGCCAAAATCAAGAGTCTGAGGCACAACCAACTGAGCCAGCCAGGTGCTCCAGAGGTATAGGATTTTTAATATAACTATGGATTGTGAGAAAACTATTTGTACAAATATTTGCCAATGAATTTTAAACTATAATTTGAATCTTTAAATGGTAAAATATTAAATAATTAAAATAAGAAGAGATAGAAAACCTGAAACAACCAATTGCCATGAGAAATTATAAGTAGTCAAGGAACCTTCCCTAAACAAACAAACAAACAAACAAACAAAAAACAAAGACTTTGCCTAGATGACTTGGAGAATAGAATATTCTCATATTATACATTTTTTTCAGAACTTAGGAAAAGATGGATAGTTTCTTGTTTCATTTTATTAAACTATAATAATTCTGGCAGCAAACTAGACAAGGAAAAGTTAAGATAAACAAAAATATATAAGCCAATTTCACTTAAAAAACATAGTTGTTTTTATAAACACCTATTTTAGTGTATTATAAACCGTTTTAGTGTATTTTAGTGTATTAAAAGAATTAATGCATAATAGTCAACTAAGGGTTATCAAGCATAAAAATGGTTCATAATTAAGAAATGTTTTAACATAATTTGCATTGTCAAAAGAAAACCACATGATCATCTCAACAGAAGCAAACTTTTTTAATCTTTAATTTATTTTGATAGAGCAAGAGAGAGTACGTGTGAGTAGGGGGAGGGGCAGAGAGAGAGAGAGAGAGAGAGAGAGAGAATCTCAACGGGACTCTGCACTTAGCATGAAGCCTGACACAGGGCTTGATACCATGACCCTGAGATTATGACCTGATCCAAAATCCAGAGTTAAATGCTTAACCAACTGAGCCACCCAAGCATCCCCAGAAGAAAACTATTTTTAAGATATAATAATGTGGTAAATTTAAATGCCCTACATTTAAAAAGTAAATTATGATATAATACATATAGTATAATCTGTTAAAATAAAATAAATATATATTAATATATGTGCAAAATATATAGATATTTGCAAAAGCATAGAAAAATCAAGAGAAGGACATACACCAAGCTATTGACTTAATTCTGGGAAGGGGATCTGAAGGTAGAGAGAAAGCATTATGAACAAGGAAAGATTTTTCCACTTTACTCTGTACATAAATATAATGTCTCAATCTTCCTTATTAAAGGAATGTGATTAAAAAAAAGAAAAGAATAGAAAAAAGAATATGTCACAACACTGCTCATTTGGAAAAGGAATAGTACTGACAAGTATTTCAGATGCTAACATCTGATGTAATTACATTGAAAAATGACAATATGAATATAACTTAAGTCAGTGTTTCATGTCTATTATAAACAAAGCAATCACAGTATAACCATAAAATATTCTTAAATGTACATATTAATTCTCTGTATATACAGCTGATCCTGCCTCATCTTCTCCAGATAACAACAACAACAAAAAAAGCTGGAGGGGATCAGTGGAGAAAGAGTTTGCAGGTTCTGGATAACCTCTAGATAACTGATATTACTGATATTGATAAGCTCGAGGCAAACATTCATTAGCTCTGTTACTTCTGAAACTGAGATTGGTAAAGTCCAAAAGGTTAGTTTCATTGCCATAAATTGTTCCAAAGTCTGTAGACCTCTGTAAACAGCAGTAAGACAAAAGATCTAATATATTCAGGTAAATACAATATATTTAAATGCAGTCTGCCATAACATCCCTAGTTCAGTTTTAAGCCATTCTCAGTATTGCAGACACAAAAGGTCAAACCTTTGATGTACATTTCCTTCTTCTTTTCCATTTCCACTTCCACCACAGACAATAACAGAGATTCTCATAAACTCTTACTTAGACAACAGTGGTTGACTCATGACAAGTCTCCCTATCTTTATTCTTTCCTCTAACACCAAACTTTCCCAAAGAGTATTCTCCGGTTATCTTTTAAATAGACTTTTATGCTATTTTCCACTCAAATAACAATTTGATCAGTAGAATTTGAGAATTGTTTGGAAATTTATCTAATCTAACTTCCATTTGATATAGGGATTTTTTCAGTAGTGCCTCTGAAAGATGCTTAAGTTCTGTAAATGATGTGTAGCCAACTTCTTCCAAAATCCAATATTTCACCTTCATAGTTAATATTTTACTGCAAGGTTATTTCTTATGTTTAGTTAAAAATCATTCTCCAGGGGACACCTGGGTGGCTCAGCGTTGAGCGTCTGCCTTTGGCTCAGGTCGTGATCCTGGGGTCTGGGGATTAATTCCTGCATCAGGCTTCCCACGAGGAGTCTGTTTCTCCCTCTGTCTGTGTCTCTGCCTCTCTCTCTGTGTCTCTCATAAATGAATAAAAAATCTTAAAAAAAAATTATCCAGAAAGTTCTGTTCTCTGAAACTTCATATAGCCTTTTAGATAAAATATTTCAAACAATATTAAAAAATTAGAAGGAAAAACAATCCTTGGTGTTATAAGACAAAGAAGAAGAAATGCATATTGGAAAAAAAAATTAAATGGTCATTAGTTGCAGTATCATTATGTTCAAGAAAAATCCAAAAGTTCCTATAAACAAACTAAGATAATTAATAAGCAAATTTAAGATTTCTGGCTATAAGATCAATATTCAAAAAATCAATTTTAAACCCATATGCCAACAATAGCTTAAATGGAAAATTAAAATGTAAAAATATTTATATAAAATCAAATATCAAATAGTTAGAAAAACCTGGAAAAATTTTTCAGGCCTCTACACCAAAAACTTCAAAATTAAAAATCTCAATAAATGAAAAAATATATCATGACCATAGATTAAAATATTCACTCTTGTAAATATGGAACTTCTTACAGATTTATTCATTTTATGTGTACAGAATAAATTTCTGGTAGAGTTTTTTGAGAAAACTGAGAGACCAATTCTAAAATGTATTTATAAGTCTAAAGCATTGACAATAGGCTAGGCAATCTTGAAGAAAAATAGGAATGATAAGGAGGACTTACACAACCACATATCATGACCTTTATAAAACTATACTAATCAACACAATGTGATACTGGCAAAAGAACAGACTGATAATGGAACAAAATAGATGTTCCAGAAACAGGTCCTCACATATAAAGACATAATTTACAATAAATGTGTCACTACAATGCAGAGGGGAAAAGATGGTAATTTCAATAAGTCATGATGGATCTATTAAGGATTCATGAAAAAAAAATGTTCTGGACTTCTACTTGATACCATACACAAAAACAAATTTTAGTTTGATTAAAAGTCTAAATTTGAAAAATAAAACAATGCTTTCAGAGGAATGTATAGGAATATATTTTTCTAACTTTGGAGTAGGTGAGAATTTTTAAATAGAATACAAAATGCATGTTAGACCTCTTAAAGTGTATTTTAGTAAAATTAAGAACTACTTTTCACCACAAGTGACCATTGGGTTAAAAGTCAAATCACAGAATAAGAGAAGATAAAAGATTTGTATCCAGAATATATAAATTACTACTACATAGCAATAAGAATAAATGAAGGGCCCAGCAGAAAAAAACTGGTTACAAAATTAAAAAGACACCTCATAAATATGATTATCCATGTAGCCAAGAAGTATAGGAAAAGGTGTTTAACTTCATTAGTCATGTGGAATGTACACAGCATAGGGAATATAGTCAATATTATTGTAACAACGTATGGTAACATATGGTAACTATACTTATCATGATGAGTTTTGTGTAATATATAGAAATGTTGAATCACTATGTTGTATACCTGAAACTAATAAAACATAATGTAAACCATACTTCCATATTCAAAATTTTTAAGTGAAAATTACATTAAAGAAAACAAAGAAAAAGGAAAAAACACCAAGAGAAGGTTAGGATGCAGAGTAATTGTTCTTATACTGCTACCAGGAGTGTAAATTGGTACAAATATTTTGAAAAACTATTTTGCAAGATCACCGAAAGATAAACATGTATATTTCCTGTGAACTGAAAATTCCATTTTTTAAGATCTTATTTATTCATTCATGAGAGACACAGAGAAAGGCAGAGACATAGGCAGAGGGAGAAGCAGGCTCCCTGTGGGGAACCTGATATGGGACTTGATCCCAGTACCCCAGGATCATGACCTGAGCCAAAAGCAGACACAACAACTGAGCCACCCAGGTGCCCCTAAAAATTCCATTCTTATGTATCATTATTTGCCTAGAACATAACTGTATACTTAATAATTCAAGAAGAAGAACTACAGAAACCACTTAGAAATAATAGAAAATTTCAGCTGGCCAATTATATAATTAACATGTTATGTTTTAATAGAACACAAATGTATAAATATAATATAAAATAAATATAATAAATACAAAATAATCATTAGTAATAAAAGGAGCACCAATTAGAAAATATAATGGATTGTATATGCAATAGAAACTAAGTACAGGAAAGATCTAGGGGGAAAAACCCCTCATGATGCATAGGTAATAAAATGCATATCAAGAGAAACATAAAACCTGATTGAGGAATATACATACATTAAAAAGAGTTGATATGGTAAGACTTCCTGTTTTTAGAATGGGAAGATTCAAAATTATGGAGTTATCAATATTTCCTAAATTAAACCAAAAAATCAATGCAGTCCTAATTAATATCCCAGTAGGATATTATGGGATATAGAATGTAGAATATGGGGGAAAGAAATAAAATCTAAATACATATTTCCTTTCTGATAAAGTCACAAATTACAATTAAACAGAGTTTAAAGAGTTGATATTCTTGTGGTCACTACCCAGGGAGAAAATCTAAATTCTTTAGCATATGTTCATTTGGAAGATCTGTTGCCAATACACCATTTTATTTTTGGTTTCTTGGGTTTTTTGTTTGTTTGTTTCAAGTTTTTATTTAAATTCTAGTTAGTTTACATATAGGTAAGATTGGTTTGAGGAGTAGGATTCAGTGATCCACTTAACACCAATTTTAGAAGGCTCTTATATAACAAGTCACTGAGTTCTACAAATTACTGACTCAATCATCCATATGTGTTTGATGGCCTCTATTCTCAAGCAATACATGGTCTAGCCCACAAATGTTTAACCTTCCCATAGCTATCCTTGGAATCACACTTATGACACATTATGAACTCCCTCTCTACTCTGGACTTGAGACCCCATGAGCCAACATTCTTAGTTCCTTCCAACCTATCCTGCTTCCACAGTGTTGCTGTTTATTTTAATAAGGTGAAAGAGTTGACTCCAAACAAATCAGAGGTCCATAATCCCCTCCACCACCACCCTTGTCCCACTTCATATACTCATTTCTGTAAATAAAACCCAGCAGACCAACATCAGGGAGCCCATTTCTCTGACCTCTGTCACCACCTGGCCAGGAGCACAGTCTATCCTCTCTGATTCAGGGATCTCTGGGCACTCTGGAGCAAATGCAGTCGCTGTATAGGAATTAAAGGAAAAATATTGAACATCTGTATGGTAATCACAATTCCAAGAAGGATGCAGGTGAAGTTATAGACTTTCAGCCAATTCTCCTGTATTGACCACTACATTGATCCCTAGTAGCTAGTACCTATATGTACATACAAGTGCTAAACACATTTGCCTTTTGTTTGGTTTTTATTGAGATATAATTTATATGCCATCAAATTCACCCTCTTAAAGTGTACAATTCGATGTCTTTCAGTATTTTACAAAGTTGCACAACCAATCACCACTATCTAATTCCAGAACATTTTCACCATCCTGAAAAGAAATCACATACCCATTAGTGGTCATTCCCCATCCCTCCCTTCTCCCAGTCTCTGGCAAATGCTAATCTGCCTTCTGCCTCTATGGATTTGCCTATTCTGAATATTTCATATAAATGGAATCATAAAGTATGTGGTCTTTAATGTCTGGCTTCTTTCATTTGGCATAATGTTTTCAAGGCTCATCCATGTTGCAGCATGTAACAAGCATTTCATTTCTTTTTATGGGTGAACCATAACCATAGTATGGATATAACACTAAAAAATCCCCTCCAAAGTTGATGCACATTTGAGTTACTTCCACTTTTTGACTATTACACAGAATTCTACAATGAACATTTCCATACAGGTTTTTGTGTGAACAGATGTTTTGAATTCTCTTGGTTATATATCTGGAAATGGAATTGCTAATTAGTACGGTTAACTCTAAGTTTTTGAGGAACTGCTAAACTCTTTTCCAAAGGGACTGCACAATTTTCCATTCCAATTTATGTAATGGTTGTACAATTTATGTAATGGTGTAATGGTTCCAATTTCTCCACATCCTCAACAATTGTTATTGTCTTTTTCATGACAGATATTTCAGTGGGTATGAGGAGTATTTGATTTTGACTAGCATTTCCCCAAAACTAATAATATTGAACATCTTTTCATGACATATTGGCTATCTGTGAATCTTTTATGAAGAAATGTGTTCAAATCCTTTGCTCATTTTAAAAACTGGACTGTTTTTCCTTTTAGGTTTGAATTGTAATATTTCTTTATATATTCTGGATGCAAGAATAAGATATGTCACTTGCAAATATGTGTTTCCATCCAGTGAGCTTCTTCACTTCCTTGATGGTGTTTTTTGAAGCACAATTTTTTTAAAAATAAAACTTACCTATCTTTTCTTTGGTTATGTTTTGGAGCATTATACCTAAGACACTGTTGCCTAACTCGAGGTCAAAATATTTGTGTTTTCTTCTTAGAATTTAATGGGTTTGGCTTTTACATTTCAAGTCTTGATCCATTTTGAGTTAATTTTCCTATGTGATGTCAGGTGGGGATCCAGTATTATTATTTTTTTACATGCTGATACCCTATTGTCCCACACATTTGTTTTTTGTTTATTTTTTGCCTTTTTTTCCCCACTCATTTTCAGCCACCTGTGAGGTAAACTAGGTAGATAAATATTATTGTTCTCATTTGGCCAAAGATCTTCACTCAACATTGGCTATTTTTACTTTAGCCTTTGTCGCTTCTATGAACTCCCACCCCACTCCCGCCACCTGCCAATGTAACATCAGAAGTAGGATCTGGTTCAGTAGGCTCCATGAGCCAGTCAAAACCCAGAATTCCATTTGAAGCTTGAGTCAACAGTTATTGTAGGCATAATAGGTCTCCTTTAGTATCTTTGTTTCTATTCAAGAAAAGACATCAAAACAACTCTCCTACCTTTATGGCTCTATACTTATTTGTATATATATTTAAATAAAAATTTATTTTAAAATTGGATTAAAGACTTAAATGTAAGACCCTTGAAACTGAAATTCTTAGAAGAAAACATGTGAGAAACACTTCATGAGATTGGTCTTGGCAAGGATTTCATGGATATGACACCAAAAGCACATGCAACAAAAGTAAAATTGGACAAGTGGGACTAAAAAGATTCTGCACAGCAAAGGAAACCATCAACAGAATGAAAAGGTAACATAAAGGATGGGAGAAAATATTTGCAAACCATCTATCTGAAAATGGCCAAATTTCTAAAATATATAAGGAATGCCTACAACACAATAGTAAAAACAAAATAAACAAAATGAATCTGATTAAAAAATGGGCTAAAGACTTCCATAAGCATTTCTCCAGAGACACACAAATGGCCAACAGAAAAGAAGCTCAATGTCACTAATCATCAGGGAAATTTAAATCAAAACCACAACTAGATATCACCTCACATCTGAGGATGGATATTATAGGGAAAAAAAGAAGAAGAAAGATTGGTGAGAATGTGGAACGATTGGATCCTTGTATGCTAATGGTGAAGTTGATGCAAATTGGTGCAGCCATTATGGAAAACAATATGGAAATTCCTCAAAAAATTAAAAATAGAAGCACTATATGATCCAGCAATCCCACTTCTGGATATTTATTCAAAGAATTCAAAGAATTGAAATCAAAACTTCAGACAGATACTAGCATCCTCATGCTAATTGCAGTGCTATCCACAATAACCAATATGTGAAAATGACCCAGGTGTCCATCAATCAATGAATGAAGAAAACGTGATGTGCGTACATATAACAGAATATTATTCAGCCATAAAATAAGGAAGGCACTCTTGTCATTTGCAATAACATGAATGAACCTGGAAGACATTATGCCAGTGAAATGAACTGGTTACAGAAGGACAGATGCTACATGATTCCATTTATATGAAGGATTTAAAATAGTCAAAATCACAGATACAAAGGCTAGAATGATAGTTTCCATGGCCAGAGGGGAGGGAGAAATGGGATGTTGCTAATTAACATGTATGAAGTTTCAGTTACACAAGATGAATAATAAGTTCTACATATCTGATGTACAACATCATGCCTACGAATGATGGTACTGTCTTGTACACTTAAGAATCTATTAAGAGGGTAGACCTCATGTTGTGTTCTTATCACAATAAAAAAATTTAAAAATTTCCTTTTCAACTCATGGAAGAATATCTTCAAGAAGCATCTCTAAAGAAGCCCAACATATAGAACAGGTGAAAGTGGTATTTTATTACTCTGCATGAATTAGAGTGTGATTTAGGGTAAATGCCTTCACACCTTCAGGTGTGAAGATCTAGTTTTATGTTAACTAAAATAAACTACTTATTCATGTACGTTGGATAGTAATCTCATAGGATTTGTTACCCCAAAAAAATTCAATAGGGGAAAAATGCTAATAGACTAAAAATAGTTTATATCAATAGTTTTCAAATCATCTTTCAAAGACATAATTGTTCCTAGAATGCGCCCTAATGTTTATTGTGGAGAGTGCTGAAGAGAGATTGAGTAGCGTTTCTATTCAATGCTCGCTTAAAATACATGTCTGAAGTGAGTTTTAGCAAGCAAAATAAACTTCAAATTCTGTTTTAATTAAGGATAGATTTTTTTTGTATTACACATTATTTTATTATTTAGAGTATTGTGTACATAGAGGAGAAAGTGTTCTGTTAGATGCTTTTATGTGAGAGAAAACAGATTCAAAGGTATTGATGAAGAAATCACAGCTATTTCAATCAGAATATGGGCTGGAAGCTAATTGTAATTAATATATTTAAGCCAAGTTAATCAGCCCCCAACTTGCCTATAATCTAATTTCCTTTTTCATAATGTAATGGGATTAGGTCCTGTTGCCCCAACTGTTCTTTCTTTTTAAAGGTTCTATTACTTTATGACTGGACACCTGATGAGCCTAATTTTGCATCTTGTTAAACTTCATCAAATGGGATTTGGGACCCTGAATGTCACTAGCATTCAAGGTTTTGTTGTGGAAAAAGAACACTTGTCTTTTGACAAGTTTTAGTTGTGGATGTGGGTTGTGGATCATGCAATATGCTGCCATACTGAAGAGCAAAAGAATGAAAGGACGTCCTTGGCATCCAGAGGGGACTTTCTTTACCAATCCTTCCAACCCCAAAGCCACAAGCATCCTCCTTACCTTCAATATTCAACACAAAAAACATCAAGAAGATATCTAAGGCCAGTACAGTTAGGAAGAAGATGATCAGAAGGACTTCCAATATAGTGAGTTTCCTTGCCATCTAGATGGACACAGATAATGAGAGTTAAGCAAACCGCAAACCCCATCAATCCAAAAGGACAGGCATCATGGTTAGAATGTGAACTCATCTGCAAGATGACTTGATTACAAGCATTCCTCCTTACATAATCCAGAGACTATTGGTTTCCACTCATCACAATGTTTACAATTAACTCTAGTCTGTGTACCCAACATCTCTAGAAAAAGAGCCCTTGCCTTTTTTTTGTCTGTGGAGGGATTGAATACTGTCCAAGGAGAGGATATATCAGACATAAAGAACTAGAGGTAGAGAGTGAGGAGTGGAATGGAGTACAGGAGGGAGACAAGGGGTTAAGGTGCCTCACAAAGCCCTTTTATTTTATTTATTTATTTATTTATTTATTTTTTACAAAGCCCTTTTAGATGCCACTTTGATCCTCACATCCACCCTACACAGTAGAGTGGAGGGCACTCTCAGGGAAGGAAAAAGTAACAAAACCTGAATCCTAGTCTTCTTATTCCAATTCCATGCCACGATGGTAAGGTGTTTAGTTATTTAGAAGAGACTAATCCTGTTAAAACTCTGGCAAGAAAAATGAACCGAATCCTGATCTCCAGCACAACGCTTTCTTGCGTGGTCACAGTACACAAACTCACGTAAATTTGGAGGCTCACCCTGGCCCTGCCAATCATGCATCCATAGACTCAGGCTTTAAAATATTTGGTGGATTGGAGTGTGTAGTGATCAGGGAACCCAAGAGCTTTGATGCTCGTCCTGGCTTGCATACAAACAGGTGGAGGCGTTAGCTATTTGGGTGTGCATTTCTTCACCTCCAGAAGTCAGGTTCTGGAGGTGCTCTCATTCTTCTGCTCTAGTTATAGTAAATCTCACATGCTTCGCAATCCCATGACCGCACCACCATGTCATTCCTTGACCAACTCTCCACCATCTTCAGTACTTTTCCCACTGCCCCTACACACTGGCTATTCCTTGGAATTTATCACTCCCCAGAACTGTTCCACTTGTGAAACTCCCAGCCTCTACTTCCTATTTACTGGGCAGAAGCTCATTCCCTTTTAGCCTCTCATTGCACTGTTTCTTTATTCTTCGATCACATTGAGGCTTCTGTTCTGTTCCACTCCCTCTTAATCTTAGTCTGTTCTGGCTATTATCCTTCCTTGACGTAGTCCTCAATAGCTATTATTTCTCTCATCTTCCTTGCTCCCCTATATGCTAAGTGAATCCATACAATGAAACCATTGATCCAAACTTCTGCCTTCCGGGTTTATGCACTCAGCGCAATGTAGATGGCCTTGGGTTCATAATCTGACAAATACACGGGGCCTTCAAACTGACTGACAATCTTGCCACCTTCTTTCATTCTTCACAGGAGAAATTTCCAACATTAATCCTTGTTTTCAAGGTGTCACCTATGGTGTTACTCTCAGCCAAAATCATCCCCAACATCACAAATAAAACAACTATTTTTGCAGAAACTATTTCATCTCCCTGCTTCTCAACCCAAACTTCTTTATAAAAATTATCCATATCTAGGTAAATTCTTATCTTTCCCCCTTTTCTTAAAGGAAGAGTTTTCCCTCCTCTTGTCTAAGCATAACCCTTGTACCTTTTCTGTAGATCCCACACACTTTGAATTTCTCAAAAATCTTGTTCCACCAATTATCCTTCCTCTTTCTTGCATTAAAACCTCTCCCTCCGAATGTGCTCTTTCTCCTTAAAAGTACATCCCAAATCATCCTAAACTCTGGTGACGATTCTGTGTCCTTCTCCACGTACCATTATAACTTTCTTTTTCCTTTTATAGCTAACTTTCCAAAAAGATAATGGAATGCTATCTGCATTACCTTCCTCCTATATTGTTGGCATGGCTTCTGTTTCTTGCATTCCACTGAAATTCCTCCTGCCAAGGTCACTGGTGATTGAGCTGCTAAATACAATGGGCGCTCTCTTAATCATCCAGCACTATCAACCACTCCTTCCTCTCCAAATTTCTCCATGTTTGGATTCCTTGATTATCATTTAATCTTGGTTTTCACCCACTTTTCTGGCTTTTCTTCAATTTTCTTTTAGTCCTCTGTTTCATCTAGTATTGATATTCCCTATATTTTCAACATAGTTCTGCCATCCCCTCTTTTAGCAAGCTCCACCATGCATACGATTTCATATAACACCCAAGGACAGTGCAATCTATATTTCTAGCCCAGAGATTTATATTTATATGTGCAACTGCCTATTAGACATCTCACCTGGATGTCCCACACACTTAACCAAATTCAACATGTTTGAACAATGTGTTCATCTCTCCCCATACCCCAGTCCCAACTTCCACCAATTCTGCCCAATTGGCCTCTCCTCAAATAATATCTTGAGGAACAGAATCACAATTTCATTAAAAAGTCTGCGTAACTTTTTTGACTCCTCTCTTTCTTGTAGTTCTCAGAGCCAGTCACCAGTCAGACTCCTCTCCCAATATCTTTCAAATCCGTTTCTTCCCCTGCATCACTACTAGAAATGCTTTAGTCGGGCCATCATTTCTGAACTTGACCTGAACTGTGACCACAGCTTCCCCACTGGCTCCTTGCTTCCATTCTGCAGATGGATTCATCTTTCTACTGCACAAACAGGGTTATTTGGGTTTCCTATATTCAAGTCCTCAGTGGTTCTTCAAATAATATATAAACTCTTTAGCTTTGTAATCAAAGGTCTTTATGACATTTCCTATGCCCACCTCCCCTGCCTCTTCTCTCCTCTACGTTCTAGCCACACCAAACCAACAACTGTGTAATGATAACCTTTAAATCCATGTGAACAAAGAATTTTCTTTCTTTCTTTTTTTTTTACTTCACCTCTCCTTTAACTGCATTTCCCTGCACCCCTGTTCTTCTCAGCCCTGGCCCAATGCCATGACCATTTCTATTAGTTTTTCCATATGCATCTAGTTTCACTTTTTAATTGAGGCAGGATTTTGGTTAATGTGTAATGAGCCAAGTAAAAAAGCACCTTAGTTCTGAAATGGAGGTAAGGAGCAAGGATCTACAGATAATTTGCCAAGGGAGGGGGGAGTTAGGTTTGAGGTTTGGGATTGAAGTTAGAGTGTATTAAATATTTTTTCCTGTTAGCCTAAATCTATCAGGTTTGTCTCCTCTAAGTTATTCAAAAGTTTAATCTCCATATTATATATATATTATTATATTATTATATTGCCATGATACCCATACATCAAAGTTCACCAGGCAGGCATTATGATTCCCATTTCATGTAAATGTTAAGGAACTTTGTTTGCCTAGCCATGGTTAGTGGTATAACTGAGGCAAACACTAAGGCTCTGCCTCTTACACTAGTCTTTGAGTATTCTTGCTGTCTCCACAATGTTTCCTACACTTCAGAGTTTACAGATCTAGAGGCTGGACCTTCAGTGGTGGAATTTCAGGCAGTGAAAGAAGTCTGATGGATCCACCCCACATGCTCTCAATACCTGACTTTGTTTCTTATACATAGAGGCCACGACTCACTACCACAGCAAACAATTTTCACTCAGCTTCCCTTCTCCAAGCATTGTGTCTCTCCATGAGGAGACTTTCCTTTCCAGCCTCTACAAACCCTTTCCAGCCAAGACAGCCACCTCTTCCACAATTCCTGAATCCTTGGGAGAGCAATTTTAACACCTGTGGCTCAGGAAGTTCAGGATACCCTGGGGACAACCTCAGGCATTTTCCTGCCACAAGAACTATTACCATCTTGGCAGATTGCAGGTAGATGGGGATTCCTAAAGGTACAAAGTCTCTGCTACTTAGACACTCTTCCTACCTACAGCCACATTATCAACCACAATTTTAGAAAAATTAAAATCCAGGTTATTATTAAAAACCTTAATGATTGTATACCATTTCCCTCTCTGCCCAAAGAGATGCATCCACTCTCTTCTCAATCCATGTCATTTTCAGCTAGCTTCCAGGAGGGAATACTATTTTTTTATTCTTTCCTGTTTTATCCCAGTGAGAGAGGAACATCATGCATCTGATTTTCTCCGTCTGTTACACACACACTCACACACACACACACACACACACACACACACACACATATCCCTCTCCTGTCCAGTAGGTCTGTGACTCCATGTGCTATCTCATCCCCCCCCACTCCTTATAGTTTCTGGAAAAGGAAGAAAACATCAGGTTCAGAAGAAAAGTGCGAGTTGTCCAGATCATGTAGCAGAGAAGATAGGGGCATTTATAAGAAAAAAAGAACACTACTTATTCAAAGCACCACATGCACAGGGAAAAGTACTCACCTCATAGCCGTATCCCTTTATTTGTTGTGTCTATTCCTCACTGGTTCTTGAGGAGCACTGAGCAAAGGTGAGAAGGCTGGTGTTGCCAGCTTCTGCCAGGATTGATTTATTGCCCTGTAAATTTGAAGGCGATTGGAGGAGAGGAGTGCATTTTCCAACTGACCATAAAAGGGCCCTTGCTTTCCCGGTGACTTGGAGAAAGCTCCATTTGTTAGTAAAAGAGGAAGGTGGGGTTTTATCCTAATAGTATGCTTCTTCTGTGTTCCTGTTCATATCCAATTACTTTGCTTGTCATACTACATTATACCTGCTTGTCTGTCCCTGTGGCCTAAACTGCCCAGGAGCTGGTCATCTTCAGTCCTACATGCAGGTGCTGCCCAACATCTACAGTTTTAAATATATAGCTATTTGTTAAATAAGTAAATGAAAGAATGAATGTCTCATGCTTGGTTCACCCACATTGTTCCTTTTTCCATTTTGTCTCCCAAAGGTCTCTTGAATAACTAAGCTTTCCATTAATTTAAATAAGCCTTCCCATCAGTTATTCTCAATAAAAAAAAAAAAAAGCACCATCAAAGTAGACATTATATAATCTCAAAGGGGGAAGACATCTCCACTGGAAATTTGTCATGCTCTTTGATCGGCACCTATAAAAAATTTCTAATATTTAAGGAACTTTCCACCTTGAGAATTCTGACTTTCCAAGTAAGGGGCTAGAAATTCTCTTTCACAATCTCCCTTTCAGCCAAAGTAGAGGCAAGTGACCTGTGCTCGGCCAATGAGATGTGACCCGGGAAGAAAGTGGAGAGAAGGAGGTACCATGCAGAATCTAGCATGGTGAAGAGACATTGTTTCAGAGGCAGCAGGGACTGGGAACCTAGTGGCATCCTATGCTCGGTATTGGGGGTACAGGCTGCCGGACATGTACTAAAGACAGTGGCAGTGGAACCTCCCACAAGGCAATCAGGCTGTTGTACCTAGCCACATAGTCCACACCAAACCCGACACCCTAGACTTCCTGGAGTTTCGGTGAGTCATTAATATCTTTCAAAATTCCTTTCTGTTCTTAAGCAAGCTAAAGTGGGTTACTTTTATAATGAAATATAATTCACATGCCATGACATTCATCCTTTCAAAGTATACAATTCAGTGGGTTTTGGTATATTCATAGAGTTTTGCAACCATCACCACTATCCAATTCCAGGACATTTTCATCATTTCCAAAGAAAGCCATCACTCATTCGTGATCACTTCCCATTTTTCTCTCCCCCATTCCTGCAGCCACTAATCTGCTTTCTGTTTATACTTTTTTAAAGATTTTATTTATTTATTTGAGAGAGAGAGAGAGAGAGAGAGAGAGAGAGGAATAGCAAGAGGAGAGCACAAGCAAAAGGGAGGAGCAGGCTCCCTGCTCAGCAGGGAAGGGGCTCCACCCCAGGTCTCTGGGATCATACCTGAGCTGAAGGTAAATGCTTAACCAACTGAGCCACCCAGGCACCCTCTACTATCTATCTTTATGGATTTGCCTATTCTGAACATTTCTTATAAATAGATTCATACAATATGCAGCCATTTGTGTCTGGTTTCTCCACTTGGCATAATGTTTTCAAAATTCAACCATATTGTTGTAGGTATTAAGTGCCTTCAGGTACTTTATACCATTTTATGGCTGGATAATATTCATTACATTGATATATTACAGTTTGTTTATATATTCACCAGTTGATGTACCTTTCACTTGTTTCTCCTTCTTTTGGATATTATGAGCAATGCTGCTATAAACAGGCACATACAAGTTTTGTGTGGACATACATTTTCAATTCTTTTGGGGATACACTTTGGAGTGAAATTTCTGGATCATATGACAACTCTATCCTTACTTTATGAAGAATTGCATTTTCCAACATGGTGGCAGGTGACATATTACATTCCCACTAGCAATATATGAGGGTATATAGTCATATATCCTATATATATAACAATATATGAGGGTATGCCATCTTTCAATGGCATCTAAGATCCATAAATAATGTAGTAGCAATAGTAGTCCATGTTTGCTTCAAATGTTGTGTATGGCAAGTTTACACACACACACACACACACAGAGAGAGAGAGAAAGAGAGAGAGAGAGAGAGAGAGAGAGAGAGAAACTTGGTTTCTACCTTTATGAACTTCAGGAATGACATAAGCACCTTATCTTTAACTCTAGTAAAAGAGAGCCTTTGTCAGAGGGAAAATGTCCCTGGATCTCATTTCAAATTGGGATGGTATCTTGGCAAAAGATCAAGAAAGGAGATTTATTGCTACATAAGATCATTCTATTCTCTGTGTGATAGTTTACTCTTAGCTCCCCACATCCCAGGCTCATTTATGACATCATTCACATTTCAGTGCTGACCATCCCAGCTATTATCTGTTTCCTAAAGTGCAGAAATTAGCTAACTTTGCCATCCCTTCTTGCTCACTAGCAACTGGAAGATACTGGGTCACATACTTGTGTTGATCAATGAAAAAGAGACATATTGAAGAGAAGAAACAAGCATGCCACTTAATTTTCTTCCAGTTGCTTATTAGTAAAAAGGATGGTAAAGTTAGCTCTTGACAGAACTTATGAAGTGATCAAAGCAAGCAGATGATTGAATCAAGTAGGAAACCAACAATATGCATGGCCCTTAACTTTCAAAGTACCTTCCTCTAAGGCAAGACTCAAAAATCTCAATGATATTGCTGTAATGACAAGAAAGGAATGTTGCCAACACTTGGACCACATCTGCCAAGGTCAACACAAACCTTGTCTTTGTAGGTAACTATGATGATTAATATTATAACAAGGATGGTTTTAGTTTTAATAAGAAAAGGAATGAATTTCTTCCTCTTTAAGTGAAAGGGTTTCAGATTGGTTTTTGTTTGTTTGTTTTTTTGTTTGTTTTTTAGCATACCTAAAGACTTTAAAGAGTTAAAGAGTTAACTCTTTAAAGAGTTAAAGTGAAATTATGTGGCCTTGGAGAGAGAGATTGTCTCAAAAAGACTCCAACCTTTCCCCAATAGCTTGCCAGGAGTTACAGGTGTAGGTCCATGTTACAGGTCTGCTTCAAGGCAGCCACAAGTGTATATGGCTCCATGTGTATTGATTCTTATTTTTTTTCCCAAGTTTTAATTTAAATTCCAGTATAATATTAGTTTTAGGTGTACAATTAATCATTTTAACTTTTAATATAATAAATACTGATAGATAGAACCCTATGAACAAAAGCTTTGGAATTCTCAATATTTTTTCAGATTATAAAGAGGTGCTGGGACCAAAATGTTTATGGAACTGGTGACTTGGTGTACTGATTTTCAAACTTTTTACATAAATATGATACATGAAATGTATATGAGGCTATATATATATATATATATATATATTCCACTTGAATAAAAAATTTAAGTGTATGTATTATATAGACTTTTGTATATTAATATCTATGTATATGTATTTAAAATTCTTTATTCAAATAGAATTCCAGTATGTAACTGAGTGATTGAAGACAGGATGGGGAGCTCAGATCCTTGCCAATCTGCCTTCTACACCCACTCCCAGAGAGCAAGGCAAAGCCCCTTTCTAGTGTTTGGAAATTTCAGCTTTGACACCAGCAGTTTGCAGATGAGGAGGCATGATCCCCAAGAGACAGAGTGACTTCACCAAGTCCCTGACCCAAAAGAGTGCTTCTGTTTTTTGTTTTGTTTTTTGTGTTTTTTTTTTGCTTCTGAGTTTTTGTCACTCAAATGAAAGCCCCAGAAAATGCTCAACCGGTGGATCAAACACCTGTGATTGGGGCCAGGCAGGATGTAACCTTATATGTAAGAAGGACAACTCTGTTCAGAGAGAGAAATTAAGGGAGCCACAGAGCCAGCTCCCTCACTGACCCCCCTCCCAGAGCTACTATGAATCATTTCAGTCCTATAGTGAAAGTCTTCACATCCATAAGGAACTGGCTGTTTAAAAGCCAAAATAGGGACACCTGGGTGTCTTGATTGTTGAGGGTCGCCTTTGGCTCAGGTCGTGATTCGGAGTCCTGGGATCAAATCCTGCATTGAGCTCCCCACAGGGAGCCTGCTTCTCCCTCTGCCTATGTGTCTGCCTCTCTCTGTGTATGTCTCTCATGAATAAATAAATAAAATCTTTTAAAAAATAGAAAAAGGATGAATGAATTCAAGAAACAAGTGACCAGCTGAGGCTTAGGGACTCTTAAAATGCTAGAGCCACATAGAGACCCAGCCACTAATCTGAAGTCTGAGAAGCAGACATGCTTTAATCTAGAAATTCTTGAACCGAGGTCCCCAGAAATCCAAGGTGTATAAGTATAACTTAGGGAATGTGCAAGTATTGACGGGAAAAATACATCTTTGTTTACTAATTACTAACTGAAATTTAGCATTTTCTTAGATTATAAATGTAAAGAGCAGAGCACAGCAGTCTTAGCAGTACACATGAGTCTTTCAAAAATAGAAGCACAGATATTTTCATATCACACTAGGAAACAGTAGTAGATATCTCAAAATATTGTCTATGCTGATCATCACGAGGAAATTAGGACATTATGAAGTCCACTGCTAGATCTTGTTATTTAAAGTGATCATTAAAAATGTCTTATGTGTTACTATATTAAATTTTTTAAATATTCATTTAATGTATTTTAATTTAACAGGATTTCTTTAAAATAGTATGCATTCCTGGTGTTTTAAAAAAAGAAAAAAGGGCAGCCCCGGTGGCTCAGCGGTTTAGCGCCGCCTTCAGCCCGGGGTGTGATCCTGGAGACCTGGAATCGAGTCCCACGTCAGGCTCCCTGCGTGGAGCCTGCTTTTCCCTCTGCCTGTGTCTCTGCCTCTCTCTCTCTCTGTGCCTCTCATGAATAAATAAATAAAATCTTTTTTTAAAAAAAAAGGCTTAGGGAAGTATACATATTTATTTTCAACACACTCATTTTCAAGGAATATTTCAAGTAAATATTCCTGTTGAACACAAATATGTCATTTCTTTATCCCAAATTTTAACCATCTCAAATTTTAACTAATAATGTTGCAAATTCTGTTTTTATCAGTAGACATTTTACCAGATATATCAGTTGTTATAGTTGCTATGATGATTAAAACAACAACAACCACCTAAGTACATGCTTCTGCAAACATGAATCCTAAGAAAAACCCATCTGGTGGTGTGAGGGAAAGAGTGGATAATCATAAATCTGATCATTCCGTCAGTGGGTTAGACTGTAGGAACTCTGATGCCACAGAGAACAAGACCAACTTACAAGGGTTTGCTAAGCAAGAAGCCTTAACCCCAAAGGGTGGTTAACCAGGGTAAAAATACCACAAAATCCAAAATCTCTTGTAAATTTGCTTGTTTTATTTTTCTCTGGCATTCAAGTTGTACACATTTGTGTAAACGGTGGTTATATATGTTAGACACAGAGCAAAGAAATACGATTTACATATCTCGAAGCACACCACTGCAAAAATAAGTTACATTTTTTACATTCAAACTCCTTCCTTCAGTTTTGCCTGCTTAAATATCATCCTTACCCCTATTCCCATATGCTAAGCATTGCCCTACCCATCTTCTTGCTTCCATGTGAGTTGGCCCTTCTTGTCTCTTCCCCTGGAGTCTACTATTCTGAGACTTCTTCTTATTGTGGTGATGGCTTCTTATCACCATCTTCTGTTTCCTCTCATCTTTCCTGCTAACTCTTCCTGTGTTTCCTTGCTTTCCCCTCATATCATGCTCTCAGCCTATTGCTCCCCTTGCCCTATAACCAACTAGCCGATGTTCTTTCTGGATACTTTCTTGAGGCATTAGTCAACTCCAGGACCTGGACTGTTCTGGCAAGCTTTTACTTATGTATTCAGCAAGAGTGGAGCCCATTCAATGATTACACACACACACACACACACACACACACACACACACACACAACTTCATCATGGACCCAGTTCATCTTCAGTAGATACTGTATGATGAGCCAGCAGTACCATGTTAATCGCATAGAGACAGAAAAACAACCCATAGATTTCCCACACTTCCCTATGGCCTACACCACAGGGCCAAGACACAGACAAAAATATGTGACAAAATTAATAAAATACTTTACCCACACTGAGCATGAACCAATTAACTACTCAACAACTTTATAAGCATGAAGTAGAAGTAGTTTCAAAGCTATTCATAATTAAAATCTTGCTCTAAAAATTCACAGAGTGCTTCTCCACGTCAGTGAAATGAAATTATGGAGGCTGATATCTCTGCCGGTCACATCAATGCTTAACACCTGTTGGGAACCAAAGGAAAAGGAGTGGGCATCTGGCAATTGAAATTTCCTGCACTCAAGTGAATCAGACACAAGCCAATGGTTCACATGCACTCTGCTACTTTCACAAATCATTGTCTAGCTGTCAGGCAGCCCCCAAATTTTCAGGTGAAGAGGATGTTTCTTGATTCCTTAGAGTACAAATTTATTCAGTGATAGGGAAATGACAATGGGCCCTAAATAATGCAACTACCCTAAAACAACTGCACAGAAAATTGGAGATGTCTTCATTTCCATTCCTTGGAACCCTCCTTTCTTTTTCTCCTTTTCCTGTTCCCCCCATAGCGACTTGGTGATTCCCCAGTGAAAGTCCAACAGTTCAGCTTTTTTCTAGGCAAATGGCTTCCATAAAGTGTCATTGTGAGTGCCGTCAGCAGCTAGTATGACAGTCCAGGAGTGGGTCAGCAACAAGATTGGGCAAAGTCTTTTATGAGCTCTTGGTAGAGTTGGGGAAGTTGGTTGAGAAGAAAGCCACAAGTATGAGGAAACAAGTAAAAAATACAAAACTGAAGGGAAAACTTTTGTTTCAGGCCTTGTAATCAGGAAGGATTATGAAAGAAAAAGTCCAGAAAAAAGCAAGAAGCAAACACACACAGAAAGATCCATTTACCATGAGGACAAGTGTTGGAAACACCACACTGCATTGATGCTAAGGGGCAAATTTTCTACATATTTAACATTCATGAAATCAGAATGTGTCTTGCAGTCAACAGCTTTAGAATTACTGTGAGCTAAGTAGTATTCATGACAATTGTTACTGTCTGTACATGCATGAACTTCATTGCTATTGTTGGTATTATGAATGGATGGACTATGAACCACTTAAGGATTATTTTAGGAAAAAATAGGAAACCTGACTGGTAGTAAGATCAAGAAAGTGTGAGGATGAAAACTTGTATAATGCATTTGCTAGCTTTGGAGAAAATCCCATAGAGAGGTTGGTGGAAGAATGTTTTTGAAATGATGTATCACCAATGCTTCTGATAGCACAGAGAAATACCTTAACCTATTCATGCCACATATTCTTCTTTTAAATAATAATAAGATGGTAATTTGCCAAATTTACATACAAATTGTAATATTAAAAGAAAAATCTGTGATACAAATTGGCTAAGGCATTTCTTTTTCTTTTTTTTTAAGATTTTATTTATTTATTCATGAGACACACACACAGAGACACACAGAGAGAGGCAGAGACACAGGCAGAGAGAGAAGTAGGCTCTATGCAGGGACCCCAATGTGGGACTCAATCGCCAGGGGTCCAGAATCACACCCTGGGCTGCAGGCAGACGCTCAACCGCCAAGCCACCGAGGCATCCCCATTTCTTTATCTAAAAAAATAATTTATTTATTTATTTATTTATTTATTTATTTGATAGAGAGATTACAAGCATGGGGAGGGGGAAGGGTGGAGGCAGAGGGAGAAGCCAACTCCCTGCTCAGTAGGGAGCCCAACAGGGGGCTCAATCCCAGAACCCTGGGATCATGACCTGAGCCAAAGGCAGGTGCTTAACCCGCATAACTGACTGAGCCACCCAGGCATAGCAAGGCATTTCTAATATTTCTTCACATTCAGAGTTTACCTCGTCTAAATTACTTTATTGCAAATTTATCAATGTCCATGTGTCCCTAACCAATATTTTCCTCTGTATTGTCACTAACATTAAAATGATAAAAATCTTTGTTTAAAGAAAATTTGCAGAGCTCTCTGTGCGTTTAGAGATTTTAAATGATACGAAAGCATTCTATCATACTTTTGTAATTTTTTTTTCCTTCTTCATGCCACATGAAATAATGGGACAACTCTAACTATGGTGTCATATTTGATGGAATAAGGTAGTTCGAGCTGTCTGGGAAGTAGCTCTAAGGCAAGGTGAAGGAGTAAAGACAGTTTTATATAAATTTGCAGGGAAGAAAACACATGTGGAAAGAAAGGATCCAGACCCACAATTCCGAATGATAATAAATCAGGAATTTCCCCTTCATCTCCATGCTGTCCACTGCTGGTGCCCTGAACACAGCTTCCCAAAGGGCTCTGCAGGAAAGGCTGTCTTTTGGAAAGGAAGTAGGCAGGGACTGCCCTAGGATTAGCCCAGGAAATACCATAGGGACTTTTCACTGGTCACAAACCTGTGTCGCAGGGTTGTAAGTGAAGGTGGGCGTTATCACCATGCCACTCACAGAGATGCTGACACTGGAGATGGAAACACTGCCCACTCCCCAGATCTCAACGTAGCCCAGTTTCAAAGGGTTTGCATCGGTGATGTATTTGTTGAAAACTATATGACTCTGCATCATATTCTGTCCATTGGAGATAAAAGGAAACCAGAGGGGATAAAACAAAATCCATTTAAATTTTTCCCAACCTTTTTTTAGGCACAAATATAGGTCATTAAGTTAAGACAATGTGAGAGTCCCCATCTTGTGCCCTTGGATAATGCCGAGTATGATTTCAGCCCTGTATCTCCTGCTTCCAGCTATCATCCAGCTTTGCATTGGCTAAGCACCTGTCTCTAGATTCACTCTGAACTCTAGGGAGACAAAAAGTCTCAGCTATCAGGAACTGTATCCTCTACAAGTAGAGGAGTCACAAAATGTGCAGACCATCCCAAGGCAACACGGGAGCAGATAACATAGAAACAATCTGTCCGTCTGTGCCTTGGTGAACTGGAATAAGTTACTGATGAAATATGAATGGGTTTAATCACAGAGAACTTCCTGAGAGCATACTAAATGTCCATTTGAAGTCTAGAGGAAGGGAAAGATGCAAATTAAGAAGACAAGCAGGGAAGGGATTCTAGGCGGTACGTAATGCTCTATGATATCCAGCATTCAACTAAGCCAACAGAACTCTGTTCTCTCTTCACAGTACCAGTTACACTCACCTGACCGGCAGAAAAGTTGGCCAGGTAATAGAGTCCTTTTCCATAGGTGTCTGCAAATGAGCAACAAAGTAAGTGCGATCTGGAGCTGTGCTCTTGGATTCCAATTGCTTACTTGTTGAGAAAGTAGGGATGATTTTTGTTCCTCATTTTACTTTTCTTCTTTACAGAGTTCTATTTTGTGAGCTCAGATGTTCCCCCAAACTCCGCTTACACAGTGTTTGAAATGAGTGTGTATAGATGCACCTGGCTAATAGAATCCCTCATAGAATGCAGTTTCCTGACACCACTCTTTACTCTGCTTCTCTTTCTCATGATCTACCATTCCCCACACCTTCCTTGTCACCTCAGAATTCCCAGATCCCTTCTGCTAGAGGCACACAGATGTGTGCACAGGTGCATGTACACACGCATCACAAACATCACTGGTATCTTGGTCAGCTTGCTAGGTATGAGGCAATTTTTTAATGCAGTCTCCAGAGACCAAGAAAAGACTTTTTTTGTCATTTATCCTTCATGTATGCCACAGGTTCATGGAGAATATGAAGCTCAGCATGTCTAGCATAGGCATCCCCATCCTATCTCCAACTTCTGGGGCTTGCTCACTCTTCCCCCATATTCTAGCTTCTTTCTAATTTGCTTACCACTCAATCAGAGGGCATTGGCTACACTCTAGAGCTATGCCATCCAAGATGGCAGCCACTAATAGTATATACCTATTTAAATTAAGGTTAATTAAAATTAAATAAATAAATTCAATTCCTCTGATGCACTTGTCACATTTCAAATGTGCAATAGTCACCTATGCCAATGGCTACCATATTGGGCAACACAGATACAGTCTATTTCCATCATTGCACTGGACAGAAATGGCTCAGATAGAGCTAACGGAGTATAAGCCTCCTCCCAAGAGTTTGCCAGTTCCTGTAAACTCCTAATGGAAATCCCCCCAAATAAATAGCATGGCTGCTAGAGGCATTGTCTTTCTTACTGGGACAGTAAACCATGTAATTAGGAAATGCACCCTTGAATGTAAACCATATGGAAGTATATCTCACTTGACTACTAAGAAACTCCCTATGGCTTCCATACTGCTATCTCACACAGTGAATTAGGACAGTTGGGTAATGCTGAGAGATTCAGAGCTATACTTCACTTACATGAGGCATACAGATCATATACAATAGCTACCATGCACTTAAAATGACAAATGGCTATGTTTAGGAATGCAGAATTGTTTTAACATGGACAGCAGGCCTGTCCCCTAGTCAGTGGTATTGACACAAATCCAAGGCAATCCTACTCACCAATGCTTTGCCCATCATCCCAGAAGAGCCAGCCTTTAGCAGCCCCCTCATCATCCAAAGCAACCTTGAAGCCTATGAATTTCTGACGGCTGCAATGAGGTAGGAAAGAGCCATTAGCTAAAAACAAAACCACAGCCATAAACCAAGAGTTTTCATAGAGACATAATGGAAGTGCTTCATAGTATAAAGACTGGGTACTAGGATTCAAGAGACTTATGATCTAGCTCTAGTTCTATCTCCAGTGGCTATATGATTTCAGGTCAGGAATGAATGAATGAGTGAAGTAGGGGAATTTTCCTTTAAGGTTTTATAAAGCCTACATGTGCTGTAAAAGTACTACAAGAAACTACAAGCAAATTCAGTGGTTCTGTAAGAAAAATCCTGATGTGATCTTTCTTTTTTCATGACATAATTTCCTAAGGACGTGTACAGTGAGCTCTGTTTATAAATGTCCTAAGCTCTTTGGTTTTTAACTGAATTTTTTAATCAAATGAGTATGGCTCTAAGATTTTAGTTTGGCATCAGACATTCATGGATTTTAGTCTGTGCTCAACTACCTAAAAACTGTGTGACCACTTGAAGCCTCTCTTTGCTCATCTGTGAAATAGGGATAATAGCATTTACATCACAGAGTTTGTTTTTTCCTTTTGTTAAGAAAAATAGATTTTCAAATAGAAAACTCCATATTAGTATTGTTCTAGGCACAGAGCAAACATTCACTTGATGTTAGCTATTATTAATTATTGTGTAGACTTAGGTCCAGAATTCTAAAATCCTATATGTGAGGAATCTCAGCCTCAGCCATCAATTGCAATGTGGCTTACACAATTTTTTAGCAATAGTTTTCTTAGCAGAGTCCATTAAGACTCAGATAGTCTTCTAAAACTAGTATGAATTGGGTTGCTCCTTGTTTGACTTCCATTTCAAGTGTTATCAGTTAGACCTATTATCTCACCCACTGGAATCTAAAATAGTTGTTAATAATTGTTCAAAGAGTGCAGAGTCTAGGAAAAGTTAAAACACAAATAAGCCAACAACAAAAAAGTCTTTAGTAAAATTCCTTTGGGGTCTGAGGGTGCTGCTTACAGATTGGCGGGCTTCAGCAGGATCTAAGCTAACTGGCAGGTAAAGGAGAAGCCTTGTCCCATCATTCACCTTAAGTGGGTGTTCTGCGCAGGCTCTTGCCAGGGCAGGATGTAGCCCCCACGGACATGAAGATTAATGTGGTCAAGAGGGGCTGGCAAGGACTTCCACTCTGCCCTTGCTCCAATGTCCACACCCTGTGGGCCAGAAGAAGGTAAGACAGGATGAGGGTAAGAGAACACACCTCACTGAACAACGCATTTACCAGACACCTTGTCTACTGTTCTGGACTTGCTGCCTGTCCATGACCTTCCAGCACACAGCTGGTATTACCCGTCTCCACTTTCACTCAGCTACTGGGTGGACTCTTACCCTGATGCTCCAACATCACGTCAGCACCCGTTGTCTTCTGGGATTTCTACCGTACGTACTACAGGAGATTGTAGTGTGGATCTCAGCCTACCCTCATTCCACATCCTGTTTCTGTGTCAGAGAGCAGTGCTAGAGGAAGTTGAGGAATTCTTTTGCTTATTTCTTGTTGGCTTTTGATACCTGCCCTGCAATGGCATTTCTAGACCTTCTCTTTCAGCTCCTTTTACTGCCCCCACTTCTCCACCCTGACCAACTTTACTAAAGCTTTGATTCCTACTTGACAGAGAGAATTAAAATGAACTGACTTACTCTACAAATCCTTATCTTTAATTCACTAAACTTCCTTTATGTTTAACATCTTTATCTTGCCTCCCCTGTGACAGGGAGAAGTGCTCTCTCACCCAGAGCCATGAAGCTCAGTTTCTAAGAAACCAGCCTTCCACATTTCTTCAGCCTAAGGCAGGGCTTTCCAGCTCCAGCACTGTAGACATCTGGGGCCAGATAATTCTTTGTCATGGGGACTGTCCTGTAATTTTGGGATGCTTAACCCATGTCCATGCCCTAGATGCCAGTAGCACCTCTCCCAGCCCACCTCAACCACAAATGACACCCAAAAGGTCTCCAGACATTGCCAAATGTCCCCTGGTAGGCAAAAAAAATCCCCCCATTTGATAATTGCTACCTTAAAGGTAAGGAGGAAAGCTACCATAACACTCCTCCACTTTGGTCCCTTTTGTTCATTTTAGCCATATTCGCCTGTGTGAACCATAGGGGTAAGTGGTCAGAAGGAAGTATGGTGACTGATGCCATACTCCCTGAGGCCTGCCTCAGGACTCCGGAGTCTACAGGATTTAATAAAAACTTCAGTCCTACATCTCTAGGCTTCTTCAGTTTTCTCACTGATAACATGAGAAAATCCGATTATATGATCTCTAATGACATTTCACTCTGGTATCTTATGAACATTGGACATTTCCTCCATTGATTATCCTGCCTACTAGTGAAACTCGACACATATAAAAATGTCAAAGTTATCTCCCTACCAAATTCTTTATTTCTCTCAATAATATTTCTATTCTACTACACATTATGTAAATGTGATGTGAGTTTAATCTCATGATTTCATTTCTAATACTTGATTTATCAGAAGCTTATTTACTTTCCATTATGTAGTTTCTGACCAGTGTAGTCTAACAAATTCCTGTTTAAATATCCATTAAAATATGACTGTACGTTAAAAATCTAAAAGCACACTACTAAAATAAGAATAGACAACCCAAGTGCCTTTGTAGGGGGAATTTGCATCAACTGCACAGTTGTTGATTAAGTATCTTTGCTTGGCACTTTTATAAACACTCAGTGGGATTGAGTGCTGATAAAACCTTTTCAGAAAGCAACCTACCAATATCTGTCAAATTTTTAAATCCCAGAAATTCTACTGACAAAACTTATATGGAGATACACATACATTGGTGTTACCTGTTACCTTGTACCACTACTTATAAAAAGAAAGCAGGCAAACCTAAATCCAAAATGTCCATCCACAAAAGTGATTTGCTAAATGATTCCATACAATGGAATATAATATATTTGCTAAAAAAAAATAGGGAAGAGCTTCAAATTCAAATAGTTCAAGTTCAAAGTTCTTTAATAAACAAAAGCTTCAAGATATATTATTAAGTGAATTAATTAAGGAGCCTTTTAGTATGTACAGTAAGATACTATTTGTGTAAATAAAAAAGAATACACATATGCTAGTCTACGCACAAACTTTTATCAGCAAAGGTGTATAACTGTTAAAAGGGGTTAGCTCTAGAAGGGGGACCAGCAGTTGGGAGATACAGAACATGGTGAATTTTACTTTCCATTTTACCATGTTTGCCCTTCTCCAATGTTTGTATTTATACCAGGGGAGGTATCTCTACTCTTCTAACGTATTTTTGGAACCCTATATATCTTTCATGGTACCCTTCCAATCTTATCTTCCCCCTGGTGACTTTTATCCTTTAACTAGTACATCTGCAGCTCTTCTTCCTTTAACTTTTGACACTATGTTTTAATATTCCACTGTATTCCTTATACTGAATAATGAATTTGTTCCTTTTCACATGATCAGATGGTGGACTAGGTCTCATACTGCATGTATATCTGCTAGAACTAGAATTGGTAAACTTTATCTATAAAGGACCGAATACTAAGTATTTTAGGCTTTGCAGGTCAGACAACTTCTGGTGAAACTACTCCACTCTGCTGGTGTGAGTACAGATGTTGTTGACAATAAATAAACAAATGCTCATGCCTGTGTTCCAATAAAACATTATTTATAAAAACAGGTATGAATCAGATGTAGCTGTGGGTGGTAGTTTGCCAACCTCTGCTCTTGTACAAAAATAGGTACCCAACCATGTAAAGATTAATCAAGGAGACACTTCTTCATTAATTCCAACCACAGAATCTCCATTTTAATTTAACAGCAAAATTTAATTTTTTTCTAAATGGTTTGCTCCATCAACTTGAGCCTTCCTAAGTGATTTTTTCCCCCTTTCCTTCCTCAACCAAAGCTCTTCTGTTTAAAAGCCATGTATAAAATCAACAATTTCCAGGATACTTTTCTTTCCTAGCCCTCACACTTCCCTTTCTTTCATGTAGTGCCTATGATTATGTACATAAGTATTAGTGTTGACCACATGCAAATATCAGCTCCAGGTTCCAGGGTGCACTCAATGGGAAGCTGTCACAGTATTCTAACACCTGAAGCTCAAAAGGTGGCCTGCACCTGGGCCAGGCTGGGACTAGAGTGGAATTAAATGAGATGCCTAGGGGGCCCAGTTTAAGGCAGTGCTCACTGTCAGGGTCATACAAACACTGGCTCAGCCCTAGGAAGGAGTACCTCTTTAAACTGTATGCCCAGGCAACTCATGTATTCCACTGTTCCAGCGAACCTCCGGGTACTCAAAATCTCTGTGAGTGAATGGAGCAGTGAACATGCAAATTCAGGACCTAGGCTAGGTGACTTAAAATCAGTTGGCTGCTCCCCCGCTGAAGGCCCTGGCTGGGGAAGCACACAGCAGAGTCCTAACGCAGGGCCATCTAGAGGACAGATCCAACCCACGAGGGAAAAAAAAAAAAAAGATGGGAGAGGTGTCTGGGAAGGACTCGGGGCTCCAGTGAGACAAAGAGGAGGAGGAACAAGACTTCCATTGTTCTTGTCCAGTTTTCACCTAATCACACTGCAAATGCATTGACCCAAAGGGCCAGAGTATGCTCTCCCTATTATTCTCCCGCTATTCTCCTTTTGCTGGATTTTGAGTCCTCTGCTTTGCTCTCCTCAGAAAAGTCAGAGTAGGCTTGGTTACAGGGAGAGGAATTACCTCCTTTGATTCTTCCTCAAGAATCAAAATCCGACTTTTGTCCTTACAAGAGAACATGGCCTTGTGCTTGCTTTGAAAGGCCCTGTTTACTCAGCTGAGTCTCTGGAGCTCCCACTACTGTAGAAATGTTCTAGAACAGAGAATGACATGTTCGTCTTCCATTTCTAAATGCACTTGTGTTGCTCTGGCACACAAGGGTTGGTTGCGTCTCATACCTCCATGTGCATTTTATATACTGCCTAAGACTGTGCTTACCTCAGGAGATTACATTTAACAACTCCTCCTGGAGCATCCATGCTATAGAAGGAGATATTTATTTATTTATTTATTTATTTATTTATTTATTTATTTATTTATATTTTTTAGAAGGAGATATTTAATAACAAGAGAAGAGGGGCACCTCAGTGCCTTAGTGGTTGAGCATCTGCCTTCGGCTGGGGTCATGACCTCGGGGTCCTAGGATTGAGTCTCACATCAGGTTCCCTGCATGGAGCCTGCTTCTTCCTCTGCCTATGTCTCTGTCTCTCTCTGTGTCTCTCATGAATAAATAAATAAGATCTTTAAAACTTAAAAAAAAAAGCAAGAAAGGAAGGGCCTCAATACTTTTTGGACTTACAGTCTTATAAGGGGTGATATGAACAAAAACTACATTTGATAGCACAATTTCAAGTATTTACTAGTGTTGCCATTATACACCAGCATGAAAGATAAAAACTAACACATAAAGAACACTCACAAAATGTGTTATTTTTTAACAGTTCTGTGAGAAAAATGCACTTATCCTACTTAGAGGTGAAAAAATTGAGGCTACGAGGTTAAAAGTGACTTGTCCAAGCTCACACACATCAAATGAGTTATGGAGCCAGAATCGGATGGATGATGTGTCAGATTCTGAAGCCTGTGTACACTACCATTTTCCCAAGTTGTATAAATCATCAGAAAAACTTACCGTGTAGTAATCATACCAGCGGGCTCTAGGGAAATATGCAGTGACATTTCTGGCATTCTAAAATTAAACACAAACAAGACTTTGGCGGTGGGCTCTTCCATCCTGGGCAATGTAACCAATTTGCATAGTGTAAGGGTCAAAACAATAGTGTTGGTCTTGGACCCACAAGTTCATCTTTTAGAGACCAGCAATGCTGGGGAAGCCTTTCCTCCCATGCCTCCCCTCTTCCCAAATGGGAGAGTTGCCTACCAGAAACTAATAGTTTCCCTAAAGCCCTTTGGGATCAGGACTTTTGGGGAAAAAAATCATCATTTGCTTATAGACTTATCTCATACCCTCTCATTGGGACTGGAGTAGAAGAAAATTTTGTAGATTTTATGGTGCCAGTACTTTAGGGATTATAATTAGTGCTGTAAGTTTTGGGGAGGATGGAATTAGCTGGTATTCTAATCAGAAGCCTATACATCAAGGGAAAAAAAAAATGAAGAAATGGCTTTTGCCGCCTAAGGACATCTTATAGAAGGAAGAGAAGGGCTAGCCCACAAAAAGATTATGCAAATTGGTATAAACATCCTGCAAAATTGTTTTTAATGGTGATAAAGGACTGAAATGAATTTTTATAACATAGCCTGATATACCTGGTCCATTCGTCTTATTTTAGTTAATAAATAAATGATTATATCTTCAAATATATCATAAGGTTCTTTCTTCTTGATTTTCCTAGGAATCAGAATCTGTTATGCTGATTTTAAAGATTAGGGAGCAGAGGACAGAGCACCTAAGTAATGGAATTCAACTCAGAGGGAGACGGAGAGGAAGAGACAGAAGTAGAATAAGAGACCACATCTTAGGACTTCCAGCAGACCAGGCCTCTTCTGCTGCCTCTAGTCACTAGGCCTCAGAACTCTAATTCTCTATTCATCAGAGGCACCCATACTCACAGGCTCCAGGACAGGGCTGACTAGGAAGGCTGGGCCCAGCAGAAACTGACTGTCTACATTCCAGGTCACCCGGTCTGACACAAACCTGGAAAGAGAAACCAAGGTACTACAATTAAGACCCCAAAAGGCCTTAGGCCAAGACCCTGAAGAAACTCAAGTTCAGGGTGATGGGCACTAAGGAGGGCTTTGGTGGGATGAGCACTGAATGTTATATATGTTGGCAAATTGAATTTAAATTAAAAAAAGAAAGAAGAAAAGAAAGAAAGAAAGAAAGAAAGAAAGAAAGAAAGAAAGAAAGAAAGAAAGAAAGAAGAAAGAGAAGAGAGAAAGAGAGAGAAAGAAAGAAAGAAAGAAAGAAAGAAAGAAAGAAAGAAAGAAAGAAAGAAAGAAAGAAAGAAAGAAAGAAAGAAAGAAAGAAAGAAAGAAAGAAGAAACTCTTTAAGTTTAGACCCAGGTCAGAAATCCAGCTGCCTTCTACAGCTTCCTTTACCATTTCCCTATGTCTCCCTTAATCAGATACATACTTGCTTTCTGCCATGTTCTTCAAACCCCATAAATGGTTGGATTTAGACATGTTCTCACCTATAAATATTTCCATGTTTCTTAACTATGGCAGGTTTTAAATCCAAGAATGGCTTTCAACCCTCAAATCTCCATCCCTCATATCTGGCCTTGTTTCTGTGACCTGAGCCGCTACAAAAGATAGGCAGCAGCTCTTCATATGCCCAATTTAGAAAGAAAGTATTCCATGTTGTATTATAATCACTTTGAATTTTTTTTCATTCAGTAACATTTTATCAAGGACCCTTGGGCATGACTGATGCTGTGCTAAAAGGTGTTATAATGTATGATCTGTGCCCGGAAAGCTTATGGCACAGGGCAATCATGTCTTTAATTTAATTTGGAGGTACTTTCCCAGAAGCCATCACATAGAATGATATTATCCCTTAGTCATTGGGATCCCAGCTAGACACTCACTCATGGAGAAGAGGCCGCACGACAGTACTGCCCTCCGTGTGGGCCAGGTGCATCAGGGTGTAGAGATATGGCAACAGGGTGTATCTGGTCTGCAGCACACTTCTGGAGATATCCTCAAAGGTTGCATTCCAGGACACAGGGTCTTGCCTCTAAAGGAGAAAAAAGAAATGCTCAGAGCTTACCTTGGGACCTGGAAACTTAAGGATGTCACCAAATGCTTATTACAAATGAAGATCATATTTGATCAATTTGATTATAGACGAGCCTGAGAAAATTCTTAATATATTGAAAGAAGTCCCTCAAGCTTTCCCAAGACAGTTGATGAAATTTCTCCATAAGACATTCTTTTTGGGATATATTTGGTAGAACACAGCCTAAACGAACAAAAGAATCTAAAAAGCCCTAAGGAATCTGGTTCACTGAAGCATGAGGACCTTTCCATGGACCTGTTAGCCATTTGTATGTCTTCCTGGACAAATGTCTATGTGGTTAGTCTACCCATTTTTAAGTCAGATTGTTTATGTGTTTTAAATCAGATTGTTTGTGCTCTTGATTTGAATGAGTGCCTTAACGTATTTTGGATATTAACTCCTTATCAGATATATAGTTTGCAAATAATATCTTCCATTCCATATGTTGCCTTTTAATTTTGTTGTTTCTTTTGCTGTGCAGAAGCTTTTGAGTTTGATGTAGACTATTTTTTTAAAGATTTTATTTATTTATTCATGAGAGACACAAAGAGAGAGAGGCAGAGACACAGGCAGAGGGAGAAGCAGGCTCCATGCAGGGAGCCCGACGTGGGACTTGATCTCGGGTCTCCAGGATCACACCCAGGGCCGAAGGCAGGCGCTAAACCGCTGAGCCACCCAGGGATCCCTAGACTTATTACTTTTACTTTTGTTGTTTATGCTTTTGGTGTCATATCCCAAAAAATCATTGCCAAGAACATCATCAAGGAGCTTTTCTCCTGTTTCCTTCCTGAACTTACACAGTTTAAAGTCCTATGTTTAAATTACTAATCATTTTGAGTTAATTTTTGTGAGTTATAAGATAGGGCTCCAATTTCATTCTTTTGCATGTGATTTTCCAGTTTCCCAACAGCATTTTTTGAAGAGACTGTCTTCTCTCCATTGAATATTCTTGCAAAGGTTTACTTCTGTGCTTTTGATTCTGTTCCATTGATCTATTTTTAGGTCAATAACAAACTATTTTGATTACTATAACTTTATTTTTTTATTACTATAACTTTGTAATATAATTTGAAACCAGGAAGCATGATGCCTCCAGCTTTGTTCTTCTTTCTCAGGATTGCCTTACCTCTTTGGGGTGTTTTGTAGTTCCATATGAATGTTAGGATTGTTTTTTCTATTTCTGTGAAAAATGCTACTGGAATTTTGATAATGATTGCACTGAATCTATAAATGGTTTGGGGGTAGTATAGACATTGTAACAATGTTAATTCTAATCCATGAACATAGAATATCTTTCCATTTGTTTGTGTATTCTTCAATTTCTTTCATATATGCCCAATGGTTTTCATTGTATAGGTCTTTCACCTCCTTGGTTAAATTCATTACTAAGTATTTTATTGATTTTTGATGCTATTGTGAGTGGCATTGCTTTATTTCTTTTTCAGATATTTTGCTGTCAGTGTATAGAAATGTAACTTATTTCCATAGGTTGATTTTTGTATTCCACAACTTTACTGAACTGATTAATTCTAAAGGTTTTTTAAATGATAGCTTTAGGATTTTCTATATAAAAGATCATATGAACTATAAACAGAGACAATTTTACTTCCTTTCTGGTTTAGATGCCTTTCATTTCTTTTTCTTGCCTGACTACTCTGGCTAGGACTTCCAGTACTATGTTAAATAAGAGTAGTGAGAATGGACACTTGTCTTATTTCTGGTCTTAGAAAAAATGCTTTCAATCTTCACTTTTGCATGATATTAGCTGTAGGCTTGTCTCATATGGTCTTTATAATGATGAGGCACATTCCTTCTATGCCCAATTTGTTTAGAGTTTTCATCATGGAAGGATGCTATATTATGTCAATTTTTTTCTACATATATCGAGATGATCCAATGATCTTTATCTTTCATTTTATTAATGTACTGTATCACATTTATTTATTTGTGCATGTTGAATCATCCACACATACCAAGTTAAATCCCACTTGAGGGTGCCTGGATGGCTAAGTTGGTTAAGCGTCTGCCTTCAGCTCAAGTCATGATGCCATGGTCTTGGGATCGAGCCCTGCATCAGGCTCCTCTCTTAGCAGAGAGTCTGTTTCTCTCTCTCCCTCTGCCCTTCCCCTGGCTCCTGCTGTCTCTGTCTCTGTCTCTGTCTCTGTCTCTGTCTCTCTCTCTCTCCCTGTTAAATAAATAAATAAATAAATAAATAAATAAATAAATACAATCTTTAAAAAAAATCCCTCTTGATCATGGTGTATGATTTTTCCAATGTGTTGAATTCAATGTACTAATATTTTGTTGCAAATTTTTGGATCTGTATTCCTGAGGGATATTGACCTCTAGTCTTCTAGTAGGGCTCTTATTTGGCTTTAATATCAGGGTAATGATGAACTTGTTTGGGAGTGCTCCCTCCTCTTAATTTTCTGAAGTGTTCAAGGAAGTCTTGGTGTTGATTCTTCTTTAAATTTTTGATACACTTCACCAGGGAAAACATCTGGTTCTGGACTTTTCTTTGTTAGGGGATTTTTGATTACTAGTTCAATCTCCTTTTTCAGTATTTATCTGTTAGGCTCTTCTATTTCTTCATGATTCAGTCTTGGTAGACTGTATGTTCCTAGGAATTTATTCATTTCTTCTAGGCTGTCCAATTTGTTAGTATATAATTGCTGTCTCTTGTGATTTTTTGCATTTCTGTGGTATCAATTCTAATGTCTCCTTTTTCATTTATATTTTTTATTTATTTAAGTCTTCTCTCTTTTTTTCCTTAACAAATCTAACTAAAGGTTTGTTAATTTAGTTTATCTGTTCAAAGAACCAGCTCTTAGTTTTGTTGATTTTTTCTGTTGTTTTTCTGGTCTCCATTTCACTTATTTCTCCTCTGATCTTTATTATTTCTTTTTTTACCATGGGCTTACTTTGTTCTTCTTTTGCTTGTTCCTTAAGATATAAAATCGGGTTTTTATTTGAGATATTTCTCTCTTTTTCTTAATGTAGGTGTTTATCACTATAAACTTCCCCTTAGAAATGCTTTCACTGTATCCCGTAAGTTTTGGTATATTGTGTTTCCATTTTTATCTGTTTCAAGATATTTTCTTTATTGTCCTTTTGATTTCATCTTTGACCCATTGGTTGTTTAATTTCCACATATTTGTGAGTTTTCCAGTTTTTCTCCTGTTATTGGTTTCCAGTTTCCAAAGAAGACGTGCAAATGGCCAACAACTACATGAAAAGATGCTCAATAACGCTCATCATCAGGGAAATACACATCAAAACCACAGTGAGACATCACCTCACATCTATCACATCTATTACCTCTCATTCCTCTAGAGAGCAGAATGGTGGATATCAGGGGCTGGGGGATAGGAGAAATGGGGAACTATCAGTCAAAGGGTACAAACTTCCAGTTACACGATGAATTTGTTCTGGTAATCGAATGCACAATCGAATGGTGACTATAGTTTATAATATTCTATTATATACTTGGAAGTTGCTAAAAGAATAAATACTAAATGTTCTCACCACAAAAAAGAAATGGCAATTGTGTGAGGTGATGGAAGTGTTAACTAATCCTGCTATGGTAATCATTTCACAATACATAAGTGTATCAAATAAGAAAAAAAAAAAAACAAGAAACATAAGGGTTTGATGGTTTTGAGGATGTCACAGAGAATATTAATTAATTGTAGCTCAAATTTGGAGGTTGTATTCCTAGTGACACAAGACTTTTGAGCTATAAGTTAACATCCTACCCTGGTCCCAATGGTGTTATGGTTCCTCGAAAAGGGGTAAAAGGCCCCCAGCTGCATCCAACGAACACACATCTCATATTCAGCATCTTGAAAGAACCCACAAATATCTGCTCCTGTCTGAAACAAGGTAGAATAAAACAAGCTTGTTGGTGATTTCTGAAAGATGTGACTATCTTCTTGGGGATTAGAAGTGACCCAAAAGACACTTACATAAGATATACCAAAGAGGCTGAACTCCATCATGCCTGCAACAAGAACACAGCTATGTGAGAGATGGGACTCATGATCTGTTTCCTCCTCCCTCCTCAAGAATCCTTTATCAAGGGGGCCTAGCGCCCTTCCCACCAGCAGAAGACCCTAAGGATAAGCCCACAAACCAACGATAGACTTCTTCAGCTGGTCCCAGGCGGCCGTGTTGTCACCCAGCCAGTGACCTCCCCAGCGGCCAGAAGAGGGGAATGTGGAGCGGGTGATGACAATCCCTCTCTGTCCCGTCACCTCCTGCACAGCTCTAGTTGGAGGGGGAAAGGAGGTGATTGGGGAGCAGATTAGGAAAGAAAAGGCCACAGAGCTTCTCCATCCAGAGTTTCAGAGCCCAAGGCATAGCAACAAAATGTCTCCTCCATTGCTGGAGGAAATATGGAAATCTGAGCCATAATGAAGTCCCCACTGATTGACCCTGGATGATAGAAATGATGGTACCAATTGTGCTTTTAAATAGTGTTTTTCGACAAACTTTGTAATAAACTTACTGGATCACCTAAAAATAATGAGTAACCACAAAGTCTTACCACTTATTCACTAAGTACTAAGTTTTTATATTTTTATATTTACGGAGGAAGAAAATAAATTCCTTTGTAAGGCTTTCCTTAGGATAATTCTTATTATTCATTGACTGAGCTCACAAAATGGGACAGCACTAATTCAGCAGAACTAAAACAAAAAAACCCAACAGAGATGAGTCACTTTCAAAATAAAATAAAAGGAGATCTAGTCCTCCGTGTTCCCTTCACCTCTTATATTTAATTATAGCATCAGCTGCACTGTGTGATCATTGCTTGTGTCTCCATGTGTGTCTCCTCTACAAGGACTATCTGTCTCTTGCTGTTAGGACCATTTCTTACTTAAACCTGTCCTTCTAACCATGATCATGGAGCCTGGCTCCATGCTTGTGTTCGCTTAATATGTAAGAATTGTGCGGCTCAGGTCATGATCTCAGGGTCATGAGATCAAGCCCCTCATTGGACTCCACACTCAGCAGAGAGTCTGTTTGAGATTCTCCCCCTCTCCCTCCTCCTCTGCTCCTGCCCCTGCTCATGCTGTCTCTAAATAAGTAAATAAGTAAATAAAATCTTTAAAAAAAATAAGCATTGTGACACATTTGTAATTAATATGTTCTTAACCCTTGAGATGGGGCATGAAAGGAAATGCAGGGTAACTTCCTCAGTCATTGGCTGTCCCTGCAGGTCATGTGGACCAGAGAAGGGAGAGCATGACTCACTCGTAGGTGGGTCTGGTCTGGGCCCATCCATACAGGCTGTGAACATCATAGTGCCGCACCCGTGAGCCATCTGGCAGGACCTGCTCACTCTCCATGCACAGGGTCTTGCTGCTCAGGCCTTTTTCCCTGGACTCCAAATCTGAGGAGAAAGATCTAGTGATATAAATGCCATGTCTGCTCCTGTTTACTCCTGACCCCTCTTTAAGGAATTGGACACTAGATCTTAAGACCCATGCATGGGTTCCTCTTCTCTTCAGGGGCATGGGAACATGCTTGGCTTGGGGCTGCAATGGAACCCACAGGTGCTTTCAACATAAGGTCCCCTACAGGGTGCTCCAGGAGAAAGCAGGGGCAGGGGGAGGAAAACACAGGTGTCAAATGCCTAACTACTTGAGACACCTGGGTGGCTCAGTGGTTGAGCATCTGCCTTTGGCTCAGGATGTGATTCCGGGGTCCTGGGATAGAGTTGCACATGGGGCTCCCCACAGGGAGCCTGCTTCTCCCTCTGCCTATGTCTCTGCCTCTCTCTCTGTATCTCATGAATGAATGAATAAATAAATCTTAAAAAAAAAAAAAGAAAGAAACAACTAATTACTTGACAGGATGCAGTCTAAGCATTTTTCTTGTAAGTCATTTCATGTAATTCCTATAACTCTATAAAAGAGGACTATCTCCCTTCACAATTTTTTTAAAGATTTTATTTATTTATTCATGAGAGACACAGAGAGGCAGAGACAGGCAGAGGGAGAACCAGGATCCATGCAGGGAGCCCCATGTGGGACTTGATACCTGGGACCCCGGGATCATGCCCCGAGCCAAAGCAGATGCTCAACCACTGAGCCACCCAGGTGCCCCTCCCTTCACAATTTAAAACACAGATTTGGAAACATCAAGTAACCTGTTAAAAGTCACACAATTCATAGTAAATATAATTTCTGGAACCAAGATATGAACACAAGTATAACACCAAAGTCCATTGACTTCATGATAAGGGGGAGCCACTACTTTCCACCCACTGGGGGCCTAACAAATTCCTGTGGAGGAATTCACAGAGGCCTGAAGAATTAAGAAACTTAGTTCTAGAATCCTTTGGAGACATAACTGATATTAAGTGGGTTTTTTTTTTTTTTAGATTTTATTTATTTGAGTAGAGAGAAAGCATGAGAGAGAGCACGAGTGAGGGGGGAGTGGCAGAGAGAGAGGGAAAAGCAGAGGGAGAGGGAGAAACAGAGGGAGAAGCAGACTCCCCACTGAGCAGGGAGCCCCATGCAGGGCTCGATCCCAAGATCCTGAGATCATGATCTGAGCCGAAAGCAGATGCTTAACCAACTGAGCCCACCCATTTGTTTTCTTTCTTTTTTTTTTTTTTTCCACCCATTTGTTTTCTGAACAAATTTGAGAAACTCACCCAACAGGGCCAGTAACTTATACACACTCAACTGGATAAAGTACTTGACGCATGTATGTCTTTGTTCCCCCTAAAAACCACAGTGCCAGTTAAGATATGCCCTGAGCAGTCAGGATAAACCCTGCTGCTGGGTTCTTGTTGAGGTCACTCCTCATAGCCATGGCTCTGCCAAAAAAGGAGACTGAGGGCTCTTACGTGGCATATAGGGGGGGTGGTTCATAGTGGCATCCCTGCAGCCTGGGGGAACTGCTCCATTCACAAAACTTGCTGGCTCATTCATATCCTAGAAATGTCAAACACAGATATAGCTTACTTTTTCAAATCATTACATACTGCCAACTCAGAGACAAGGAAGCAGTGAATAAATCATTCACCCTCCAGCAATCCCGTAGATATCAGCCCAGGGAGACTCATCAGATCCAGCTGAGAACTGACTAGAAAGATCAATGAAGCCCTCAAGAATGATTGGCTAGAGGATTAAAAAAAAAAAAAAATCGGGATCCCTGGGTGGTGCAGCGGTTTAGCACCTGCCTTTGGCCCAGGGCGCGATCCTGGAGACCCGGGATCGAATCCCACGTCGGGCTCCCGGTGCATGGAGCCTGCTTCTCCCTCTGCCTATGTCTCTGCCTCTCTGCCTCTCTCTCTCTCTCTCTCTCTCTCTCTCTCTCTCTCTGTGACTATCATAAATAAATTTAAAAATAAAAAATAAATCTCCCTCAAGGTATGAGGCAAGGCTCAAGTCCAAGAAATTCCTAGTAATCACCTCGCATTTTACAGCAGGAACTTCAGTACATGATATGAGGAATATCAAAGATGCTCCACTTCTGATTGGAGGAACTGCAATTTGATGCGTCCAAAGTCTTTCTTGGATGATTATCATCCCTCTTGATTAAAGGTCACGATCCATAAGCTTAGCAACAAAGATAAAAACATGCCCACCCACATGTGCACAGATGCAAACTCACACACTTACAATCCACATGCCGTCAAACTTCAAGCTCCTCTCTGGATTCTGGGGGTTGGTGTATAGTTCTTGCAGCTCCCTCTTCCACCATGTGGTAGTGGAATTACGGAAAAAGTCAGGAAAGGCCACATAAGCTCGGTACAGCTGTAAAAATGACATACAGTTTATGCGTCCTCCCCCAAATTATATCATAATTCATGCACACACCTGTACTGCGTGGCGATAGATAATCCAAACAGAGCCAAAATAACGTTCGCGGCTTATGTGAAATATAACGAGTGCACAGAAGAGACATTAGCATGCATTAGACACCTGCTTAGCATCTGGAAGGTATCTGGGGACTGTCCTTTTTGTGTCAACATGAGTGGTAGCAACCAACACCCTGCACTCACTGTCTCACTTGATGCTTAACTTTCAAGCTCTGGCTGACAATTTCTTAAGCTTGACTCAGAATCAAAGTAGGAGCCAGGGAGGGACTGCAGCTTGAAAGACATCAGATGCACTGTCAGCAGGCTGGAAGGGAACAAGCAGGCTCTCTGGTCTCATTCCCCCTGGGGAAGGGAGGACAGGGGTGAGATGTCTAACCAGCACCCTTGTGTTTTCCATAGTTAAGGAAATCACTTGAAAACTGCACTTGTGTGTCAGGTCACTTGGGAGGAGCTAAAGAGGAAGCTTTAAACACTGCCCCCTTCTCTTTATCTCCTTCAAGTAATAAAAGCTCTATCTGTATTTTAATCTGGAGAGTGGATCCAAAGCTGAACTAAATCATAAGGATTTTGAAAATAAGGACCTTGTTTTTATACTCTGCTGGTGGATCCTTGGACTTCTCCACAGTGCTTAGCTTCAAACCCCATATGAAATAAATGCTCGGTGCATAATTGTGAATTCACACCTCTGAGCAGCAGCAGCAGATATTCATAAATTTCTATACAGCCCGTGTTGCTTGTGTTGGAACTTTATGGACCTTTGTATGTTCCAGTAAGTGGGTTCCTCTGTGCTCCTCACTGTGATTTAAGAGTTAAAGAGCTAAGTAACACTGCTGGTTGGGGAGGACAGGCTCCTGAGGAGTAAGGACAACAGAAGGAGAACTTGGTTTAGGAAATCTCCCATTTCTATACACAAGAGACAAAAGGCAAGTAAGAACCCATAGGTCTAGATAGAAGGCCAAAAAAGGAACACAAAGAAGAAAAGAGAAATGCAACTGGATGCAGAGATCCAGCTTGCAGAGAAGGGAAGGAGAGTGAACCACATCCCTGAGAGTCTCTTGAAAGGGAGGCATCCCGAGATGCCTTTTTGCTAGAGGACAGAGGTAGAGACATGGAACCCCAAGAATAGAATCTTTCACTAGAAAGACAGCTCTAGCTGTGGCAGGGTTAGAAACATGGTGTAGAGGAGGGAGATGGAGCATTAGGGTAAACAGAGTCGAATCCAGCCATGCCTGAGTCACCACTGAATCCCATATAGGGGACAAATGAGACTCCTGACCAACTCTAATTCATTAGCCTCATTGAAAGACACTCTGATGGCTCTTACCCATGAAATACACACTTTGCCATTCTCCAAGGTGCTGGCTCTGCCTCACTCCTGTCTGTATTCAGCTCTTGCCTTGTTACTTTTGCCCCCACTTTCCTGGGTCTCAACTAGTGATGCTCCTACTTGCATGTCCAGCCATAGGATCGCTTATTACAACCCACTGTGCACATGCTACCAAAATGCAATTCTTAGGCCCAACCCTAGGCCTACTGAATTCAATCTGGGTTCAGACTCAGCAATCTGCTTTCCACAGGCTGCCTGCTATTTGCTTGTTTGCTTATTTCATACTACCCTCGGCCAGGCCAGACCTGGATATCATCACCTTTATCCCCATCGACCATATGGAAAACAATATAGGCATTCCTCAAAAAATTAAAAGTGGAATTACCATGTGATCTAGCAATCCCACTTCTGGATATATATCCTGAATAACATGAAATAAATATCTTTTTTTTTTTCATGAAATAGATATCTTAAAGAGACACACGTACTCCCACGTTCATTGCAGCATTATTACCAGAGCCAAGATGTGGAAATAGCCTAAGCATCCATCAGTGGATGAAAGGGCAAAGAAGAAATAGCATACATACATACAATAAAATATTATTCAGCCATGAGAAAGAAGGACATCCTGCCATTTGCAACAACATACATGAACTTGGAGAATATTATGCTAAATAAAAAGAACTATACAGAAGAAAGTAGATACTATATGATCTCACTTATATTTGGAATCTTAAAAAAAGGTTGAGTTCATAGAAACAGCAGCATGGTGGTTACTAGGAGGTAGGGGGTGGGGGAAATGAGGAGATGCTGATCAAAGGATATAAGCTTTTATTTTTAAGATGCATAAGTCCTGGAGATCTAATGTACAGCCTGGTGACTACAGTTAAAAATACTGTATTGTACATATAAAAGTTGCTATGACTGTAGATCTTAAGCATTCTTACGACACACAGACAAATGGCAAATATATGAGGTGATAGATGTGTTAATTAACCTGATTATGGTAATCATTTCATGATATATATATGTAATTAATCACCACACTGTACACCTTAAATATATACAATTTGATTTGTCAGTTATATTTCAATTGTGCTATGGGAAAAATACCCCCCCCCAAAAGAATGAATGAACGAACAAACAAATGAATGAATGAATGTCAAGGAGACCCTGAACTTCTCTGGCCTGGAAGACTCCTGTGTTCATGTGGCCTACCTGGACCAGCCAACTTCAAGTAGTTTCCCATGAGAAGCAAAAGAGGAAGCTAGGGCCTCCCCCTTGAACCCTTATCTAAGATGCGATGCATTACAAATAAGAACTTGTTCCCCACAGAGAGCAGTTTTAACATAAAGCTAGAAACTGGGAGGTAAGAGCAAAGTCGAGAAACCCAAGGAAGGATGGGGAATTTATTTTTATTTTATTTTATTTTTTAAAATTTCTTTATTTGAGAGAGAGAGAAAGAGAGAACACAAGCAGGAGGGGCAGAAGGAGAAGGAGAGAGAATCTCACGTAGACTCCATGCTGAGCACAGAGCCCAGTGCACGGCTTGACCTCACACCACTGAGATCACAACCTGAGCCAAAATCAGAGTTGAGTGCTACCGACTGCGCCACCCAGGTGCCCCAGGTTGGGGGATTTGTAAGAGTGAAGATGGGGAAGCCCATCCATGGAAAACAGATGTACAGAGAAAAAGATCCCACACTACAGACAGGGTAGACAGGGTGTGGAGACTGTGTTTAAAATTGGGATACTCAGGAACAACAGAAACAACAATAAACCCATGAATTATGGGCAAACAGGATTTCTCAAAGGTCGAAATTTCATGGGCCTTGGGAATCTGACAGTTTTTGACTTGAAATCATCACTGGGCCACTCAAACCCATAGAGCAGTAATTTAAGCTCTCTGAATCCTGGTTATGCTGAGGATAATAATCCCTGCCTCCCAGTCGGGAGTAAAATGTTATATGTAAAGTGATGGCACACAGATGAACACACAGGACACAAGCCCTCAGTGCATTCCTCACCAGGCCCACACCCATGGCTGAGGGATGTCCACTGTCCCAAGTACAGTCACCCTCACTTCACCCACATCCCCGAAGGTCCCTTTACCTCCACTTGACTATCCCAGTCTAGGGACGCGTTTATGACAACATCAGGGAAATCAGGCCACACCTGTGGAGAAAAAATTGTTCAAAAGCAATGCCCTAGATAATTTACCTTACAAACTTCCTAAGAAACTATAAACCATGGTTGTGGGTGGTAATAGTTGGTTTTGGTCTAGGGAAGTGGATCCCACAATGCACACACATCTACACATTCCCTAGACATTCCTTAAGCGTGTTGACAAATTTTGATGGACAGAACGAGAACTTCTGATCTCAGAACCCAAATGGAAAAGGTCCCAAAACAACATGCACACTAACCACACACACACACACCCACCCCCAGGCTGGAGTTTAGTGGTTCATCACTCACACCGTACCTTCCCCCAGACAATGCCTCCACCATTTGGAGCTTTGATGAAGACATCATCCTCCACACCCCGAGTGAATGCAGGATAGGGCTGCGTCTCATTACCAGAAATGGCTGGGTCCTGAAACCAAAGCACAGATCTGGGGAGAAGTCCAAAGCCAGAGAACAGCTCAGGACAGAAAAAAAAAAGAGAATTCCCAAAAAGAAGGCACCAGCTTCTGCGCAAACCACAGTGCTTGTGTGAATCCTGGGAAATACATTTTTCTTACTGAACCTCAACTTCTCCACTCGTAACACAGAAGGAAATACAATAGAAAGCTTTCTATTTTTTTTTTAATTTAAATTCAATTTGCCAGCATATAGCATAACACCCGGTGCTCATCCCATCAAGTGCCCTCCTCAGTGCCAGTCACCCAGCTATTCCATCCCCTCACTCACCTCCCCTTCAGCAACCCTTTGTTAGGAGTCTCTCATAGTTTGTCTCCCTCTCTAATTTTTCCCACTCAGTTCCCCTCCTTTCCCTTATAGTCCCTTTCACCATCTCCTATATATTGGCAAATTGAATTTAAATAAAATAATAATAATAAACCCTAAAAACCCATCATTCAGTTCTGGAAAAATGCTATTTAGTGATTTACTTGATGAATTTTTCCCCTCTATTTTCTCTCTTTGCTCATTCTAAAATATCTATTATTTGGATATTGGGCCTCCTACTTTCGTTTCTTTCCAATTTTCTTTATCTTTTTGCTTTACTTTTTGAGAGAATGCTTCTATTTTATCTTCTTTTCATTGAGTTTTCCATCTGTTCTGTTCTATTATTTTCTAATTCATGAAAGTAATACCTTATCTTTTTGAGGATACTCTAATAGTTTCTTGAAATGTTCTCCCTAAATAAATTCTACTTCCCCTAACCTGCTTTTTAAGTTTGTTGATGTTCCATAATTTATAATGTTTTGGTCCTCAAATGCCTTCGCCATCTTCTCGTAAGTATGAAAAAACACTATAAATGACTGAAATTTCAGTATGTGTGTGAGGCTTGTCAAATGCGGTTTTTATTCTAGTGTGGATAGCCACACCATTTTCTTGGGAATCTTTGATGCTAATACCTTAGGTCTTTTCTCTCACTGGTCTCATTCTTCAAAGATTATTTCCTATATCTTGCCTACTTCCAGTGTCTTCTGGGAGAAGTAAAAGGCAGAAGAGGAGTAACTGAAAGTTCTCAGTGATTTTCAGATCAGCATTGCCACACACAGCTGTGCTTAGGTGTTCCCCAGTCCAGAGATACTCTGATTCTCTGCAAGAATGAAACTTCAATCTTTTGGGGGGCAAGAAAGTATAACTGTCCTCTCTTTTCAGCCCCACCTCATCCTTCCTTTCACTTTTCATTAATATCCGAGCCTTAGAGGGATGTGCAACATAAAGTGGGATGCTTTCCAGCCTTCCTCAGTGCTACTTTAGAATTGACCTTTCTCAGGTCTGTTAACTCATTCAACATTCATCAGACATTCAGCTTCTAAATTTGGTTGCCATTTTTGTCACTTCCATTTTTTTTTCCCTTGTGGGTTAATGTCTTTAAATAAAGGTCCATTTACTGTTAAAAAAGAGAGAAGAAAGAAGAAGAAGAAGAAGAAGAAGAAGAAGAAGAAGAAGAAGAAGAAGAAGAAGAAGAAGAAGAAGAAGAAGAAGAAGAAGAAGAAGAAAAGAAGAAGAAAAGAAGAAGAAGAAGAAGAAGAAGAAGAAGAAGAAGAAGAAGAAGAAGAAGAAGAAAAGGAAGAAAAAAGAAAAAAAAAAAGAAAGCTTTCTCCACCAACGCCCATTCAGTCTCCCCAACAACTGCCACCCATTCGCAGAGGGACTAACCAGAATGAGGATGACCCGCATTCCGTTGGCCTTCATGCGAGTAATCAGAGCTGGAAATCCTGCGAACTTGGGGCTGAGGGTGAAGTCCAGCTGCCGCTCCATGTAGTCGATGTCGGAGTACTGCACATCCTGGGGGAGCACACGGGGGCAGTGAGTGGCTCCTGCTTGTAAAAGGCCAGGTTCCAGGTGAGAACAAACCTCAACTAACCAATGGTGAATTTCAGATGGCTTCCTTTTGACTTTTTCTAATCCCAGGTATCAGGTATTAGATCCTGGGAAATTTTCAAATTTTCAAACATAAAATAGAACCAAAAAACCCTAAATTAGCAAAAATAGGATGATGCCTATGTGGCAAGGCTATTGCAAGGATAAATGAAGAGAGCAGATGAGAAAGTGCCTTGTGAGTGGCCAGTGTGAGTGATTGTGGTTACCTACCCCGCAAGAGGCTCCTCCTGGGATCAGTGGTTCACTTTCAGAGAAAAGAACATAATGTAAACTCCCCAGCACTGATACATTGGATGGATGGTAAATCTACCTTTTTAAAAAAAGGCTCCTGTAGTTGCTTTAGAATATCCCAATCCTGGGGGTTATCAGACACAGCTTTCTTACTAAAAATGAAATATGGCATGCTATGCTTACAATTGATAGCAATAATTGTAAGAAATAGAAAAATAAATAGAATAAAATTAAATATATAAGAAGTTTATGGGATCAGTTCTCTGATTCTTGGACCCCTCTAGCCCTCAAGTGAAGAACAGAACTTGTTTCTGTATGTATTTTATCAGGAAATAGGTACCCCAAGATCCCCCTCTTCAACTTTAGCTCAAAGTCGAGGGAACACTGTCGTACCAGCAAAGCATTGGAACTGAGGTTATATCTGCACCTACTGTGATCTGACTGAATTGGGGTCATTTTCTTTTTAATTAAGCAAAACTACCGCCTGGGGAACCTTTTGTTCTTAAGATACCAAAGATGGTTTTGACCAAGTCTTTTAAAGTTGTGTAGTTGTAGGAACACCCTCCTCCACCCAAGTCAAGCTAATCCAGACACAGAAACCACTAGTGTTGGCCACGAGGTCCCAGAGCCAAACCACCACATACGGAAAACGTACATAAGGGATCTGGGCAGCCACCATCTCATCATACAGGCTGGCAATCTCAGAGTCGTTCTGGTAGCCATAGCGACACAGCTGAAACCCCAAGGACCAGTAAGGAACCATCACCGGCCGACCGATCATCTACAAAAATAGACAGAAAATTTAATTCTTAAAAAGGAGAATCTGGATTGAAATTGTCAACAAATTAAGAATATTTTTTCCCGTGGCCCAAGTTAGATAATCAACAAATTCAAAAATGGAGAGAAACAGAGAGGATACAGAGCCCCTGGGATATCTTGGAGAAATCTTTCTGCTAGATCTGACCTTCTTCCCCAAGAATTTTGGAAAATCTGATTTTATCCTGATTCTTAGAGGCAGTCTAGCTTACTGGTTCAGAACTCAGAATCTAGAGGCAAAAATGCCTGGTTTACTATCCAGGCTCCAATCCCTGCTGGCTAAGCAGCCCTGTGCAAAAGTTAAAAACCTCTTGTTCATCAGTTCCTTCACTTGTAAACTGGGGATAATAATAGTGTTTGCTTCATAGTGTTTTTGTGAGGACTGAATGAGTTAATATACATAAAATAATCAGTAACACACAGTAAATTGTATATGTGCTTGTTGCTGCTGCCAAAGTGACTGCCATGACCACTGTGACCACCATTACTAACAGTACCATCACCATTACCACATGACCACCACCTCCACCACCACTTCCATCACCACTATCACCTCCACCATTACTATAATCCCATCACCACTACCACCTCCACCACCACCATTGCCACTGCCAACACCACCACCGGCACCACTACTGCTCTGCAATCTTTGAGAGGCTGCAAACTTAATGGTTATTGGGATATATATTTTGTTCATCATTTTATAGTCTATCTTCCAAAAGCGTCAACAATTCCAGGTATCAACTGAGAGTTACACTAATAAATGTGGATTTGGAAACTCGGAATGCACTGGATGAATACTTGATAATCAGTTTAATTCCCTCCTACCTCAGTATACTGCTGAGTGACAAGCTCTGGAGTTGGCCCCAAGAACACATAAAAGTCCAGAATTCCTCCTATGGTGCGGTATGTCAAGGCAGGCAGGGGCTGGAATGTCACATCTGAAAATATAGGAAAATATCAATCAAGCTGGAAACATTCAAGGTGAGGAATAATCCCTGAAATTCTTCCCTTTGCCTTCTCCTTATGCCTCTGTATTATACAGTATTAAGAGAAAGAATTTTTACCATACCTACATAGAATTGAAGAAGTTGAGTGAAAGTCTACAGGGTGCTAACCCCTGGATTTGTTTGCCATTGGGCTTATTATTATTTTATAATATGTTTTGTCATTCTGTTCTTTTAAAATTATTATAACTTTTATCTTAGAATACTCTTTTATACTTAGAATCTAGAATACTTAGAATAGAAAAATTATAACTTTTATCTTAGAATATTTAGAATATCTTAGAATATCTTAGAAATCTTAGAATAATAAGCCATTGGCTTATTATTATTTTATAATATGTTTTGTCATTCTGTTCTTTTAAAATTATTATAACTTTTATCTTAGAATACTCTTTTATACTTAGAATCTAGAATACTTAGAAAAATTATAACTTTTATCTTAGAATACTTAGAATATCTTAGAATATCTTAGAATTCTTAGAATATCTTAGAAATCTTAGAATAATAAGCCATTGGGCTTATTATTATTTTATAATATGTTTTGTCATTCTGTTCTTTTAAAATTATTATAACTTTTATCTTAGAATACTGTAAGATTTATAAGAAGTTGCAAAAATAGTACTGGTGGTCCTCTGTATACTTCACTCAGCTTCCCTCAATGACATCTTATATAACCATTGTACATTGTCAAAACCAGGAAACTGACATTCATATAAAACTATTAAGTCGGGAATATACCTGACTCTGATTTGACCAGTTTTTACGTGCATGCTTTCCCCCACACCTCCTGATTTTCCACCCTCTTTCCAATAAACCATATAAATTTTTTTCACACCCTCATACCCCCAGAGTGAGCACTCTTATCCATAGCTTCACCACTAACTCAAATTAAAAAGATGCCTCCTACCGGCTGACCTCCAGGATATTTCAGACTCACTTGGTCTTTCTATCCCTTCTTACATTTTTGCCAAATAAGAGTTAACTCTCATTACCACATGCTACTGAACTGAAATAAATAGAAAGTCTACCCAGAAAATAAAAATTAAAACAAAAACACTGTCCCCAAGATGATAATTTTGACTCCAGGGGGAAGCAGTTTCAAATTCATTGTAACATTACTCACGAATGACTGGTTCACAAAAATAAGGGGAGATGTTGGCATCATCTTACCCATGGCATTGCTGTTGAGCAGTAACACCCCATGGGCACTACCATCCTCCTCCAGTGCCATGTAGTAGGGGTGGACACCATAGGAATTCTTCTTGTACTGGAAGAGTCATGGGGCAAAAGTGGTAAGAAGTTAAAACACATTGTGACTGAGAAAAAAACTCCACAAAAAATGACTGACAAAGTACATTTTGTCTTCTCTACAATGAGCTTTAGGTATGTGAAAATCAAGGGAGCGTAAACACTGGCCCACTTGCCTAAGTGCCGAACGTGCCCATCTAAGGTGAGTCTGAGAAGATGACGCATGAAGTATACACAGCATGTAGAGAGAGGGAGACACAGATCCCAGATGCTCTGCCCTTACCCCCGGAGGTTGGTCCCTGGAGAACATCCCCCATGTGTGCCAGTTCAAGTCTCTCCGAAAGGCTGTGTGCTCAGTTTCCCCAAAGCCATAGAGGTACTGGGAGGGAAGGCGAGTGGAGATACGGATGAACATGTCATTGAAGGTAAAGCCAAGGAGCTGAGAGTCCCAACTGCAACACAAAAGAGAGTATTTGGAAAAGAAATGAGCTAACCTGTTGGCTTCAAGTACCTGACCTTTCAAGGACAACAGAACTCTCGATTCCCTCTTCCACCCAGAGCCTGTTAATCTTCCAAACAGACACAAAGTCTATTCAATTAAAATAATCTTAGGTGCACCTGCTACCAGCCCAGGAGCCAGCCTTCATTCTCCTGTTTTCCTCTCTCACTGCCTTTCTTCAGTTTTCTCTTCAGGATGCCAAATCCAATCACTTTTCACCGTCTTGGGTGCTACCACCCGACACTAGCCTGGCAGTCCACTCTTGCTCTCTACAGCCCATTTGCTACTTAACATCCAGAGCAATCCAACTACAATGTGCTCCAGTGGTGGATATTTCCCCCTTCAATATGGCAAGTGTGCTCCTGTTTCATGGCCTGTGCACTTCTTATTCCATCTGTCTAGAATGTTCTTCCCCTTCCTCCAGATCTCCACAGGGGTGTATCCTTCTCATCCAAGTCCTATTTCAAATGTCACCTTCTCTGAGACACCTACTCTGATCACAGTATCAAAAGCAGTAAACTCCCTATAACTCTGATTACCCTGTTCTTTTTCCTACATAGCAGTTGTCGCTACCTAAACTTTCTTATTTATATTTTAACTTGTCTTTGTTATGTAGCATTAATTTTTGTCATGAGAAGAGAGACTTTATCTTCTAGAACCACCTAATATAGAGATAATATAACCTAACCACCCTGTAAACATTGGTTGAATGAATCCCTAGTACATGTAAATGCCTCAGTAATTATTGCCAGGGGGCTAAAGATTGAGAAATCTTTAGTCCAAAGGGAATAACATATTCATAAACCTGGAAATGGATAGTGTGATGCTTTGAGCCAGGATATCTCCAAGGACAATGGACTTGGCAGTGAATGTATAGGTAACTATCAATCCCAAGTCAGACCAGGAGCCACCTACATCACAGTGCCCGTACTCTTCCGGCGAATTTCTATTCCAAATGGATTCTTCTTAATGAGGACGTCATAGAGTTGACTCTCAGAGGTGCTGGATGGAACCCTGGGTATGTTGAGAGGTACTGGGACTTCATACCGATTATTATTGGGATCATAAATCTAGGGTGAGAGTGGGAAGAAAATTAGGAAAATATAGTACTCTCGAAACCTATATCCTTAGCAGAAACTTGGTATCTTTGACATGGAGTCTGAATTCTATTATTTCTCTCCTTTCATTAAACTCATGACACCAGGGATTTATTTACTATATCAAAGAACAATGTTAGAATTAACATTTTGATCTGAATCTGTCATATCTCATTTTTAAGGCCCCTATTACAGTAACACATTCCCTTCGACATTGGTGATATCTTGGAAAATCAGACTAAAATCAGCTTGGTACATATATAGTATTTATTGCTTTGTGTGTGGATATATGTGATTATCTGAAAGCTTCTCTGAATTGAAAAAAAAAACCATCAAAAAACATGAACTCTATTTTGATTAAAATTACCACAGATGTCCTTCCTAAAAATGGGATCTAAGTAGATTTACAAAATATGTACTCTACTATACTGTACTACAGACACTAGACACACTAAGCCAGACAAGACACAATTACTATTTTTAAGAAATTCACATGCTAACCGGACGTAAAAGAGGGATCCACAGCACCTGGGCTGATACGTGCTCCTGTAGAGCTACGTGAGAGTGTTGTGAGATTACAGAAAAGAAAATGCCCAACACAGTTTCTGGAAGACTGACATGATATCATGTGAAAATTACAGGCTGAGTGTTAAAACCTTTGCAGCTGTTAACCAAGCACAGCAAGGAGATAAAGTCATTCCTGGTAGTGAAACAAAGGCAAAGGCCGAAAGTATTAAAGCTGGGTCAGAGAAAAAGTAAATAAATAAATAAATAAATAAATAAATAAATAAATAAAATAAAGCTGGGTCAGAAAGAGGCAAATGCTGGGGGGGGAGAGCTACTGTGTGATCAGGAGGTAGGACAGGAAAGGGTTAAAGCAGGAAATGCAAGTAAATTCATTTGTTCAAAACTAGGTGCCTACCACAGGCCAGTCCTAAGGTGAGGACAGAAATATCAAAGAGCATCTTCCCTGCGCTAGAAGATGTAAAAGGACTCCTAGTCCAGGTTGATAGCAGGTCGTTAGGAAACTTTGGGCAGTGCTCGATGTCTTTCATTTACTCTCTCAGGAAACATCTGAGTGCTAACTATTTACCAGGCTCTGTGTCAGATTTCAGAAACACAAAGATGAATGGACAAATACCCATCTTTGAGAAACTTACAAGTAGTAGAGAAATAGACATAAGAACAGCCTGCCACTGATCCTTAGCTTAATTAAATCACAGGAAAAAAGCCAAGATCACTACATTCTCATGGCTATTTCTCAAATATCCCAAACTCAGCCTTCCAAACTGAATTCATCATCTTATTTTGCCCAAGCCCAAATCTTTCCAGTGTTCCCATTACAAGTAATGTCACCACCATCCATATATAGACATATGCCAGAAACATGGCAATCATTCTTGATCCCTCCCTCTCCTTCATTGCCTACTTGCAGTCATCACTGGATCCTGTGATCCAACAAGATGTCCACCATCGTTCTCCTTCCTTATCTTTGGTCTACACTCGGTCACTCACATGGACAACCTAACCAGTAGCCTCCTGGGTGGCCTCTCCTTTTTCACTCTTATCCTCCCAACCATTTTCCTCACAATAGACACAGTGATCTTTTCAGAATGCACATCAGAACAGGCAGCACTGGTCCATCAATGGTTTCTCAGTGTTCTCAGCATAATAATCTAGTATATTGCAGCACGGGGAGCTCAGAGGAGCACACTTATTTTAGGGTTCTGTGACCTCGACTAGCAAAAAGTAATGGAACTGCCAAGTGCCCAGTCGGTACTTGATACATATGTGTGCTGCAAACATATACCTTAAACTGTAGCATGTCATTCTTATGGTAGGTCACACGCAGGCGGAGAGAGGTCACGGGCACTGAGGGCAGAGCAGAGGCATAGACAGAAGATTTTAAGGAGATGGTAGCAGTGGCTCCATGTGAGTCATACTGAATATCGCCGACAGAGTACAGATCATTGACAAAATAACAGAATGGGACTCCAGGAGAACTGGATGCCTGAAAAGGAAAGCAAAGGTTACCTCTACATGTGGTCCTAGAATTATCAAATATAAAGGGGCTAGAAAAGGCCATTTATAGGGAGTAAAGCCAGACCATCACTCATTTTCTTATATATTCTTTGATAGTGACATAAGTTTAAATTCCTGATCTCCTTACGAAGTATTTGTAAAAAAAAACAAAAACAAAAAAACAAAACAAAACAAAACAAAAAAAACCCTCCCACTCCTGTCCCTACCTATTCTTTATATCCAGATACAAACTCAGGTTCCTTTGGAAGTCCTTGCTTTCTATGGGTTTTTAAGTAGTGACACAGATACTCGTGCTATACTCATGAAACTGCAGGTTGAGTGTCAAGGATTTATTTATCTAAGATTTCATTTCTTCATGAGAGACGCGGATTGAGAGAGAGACAGACAGACAGACACAGGCAGAGGGAGAAGCAGGCTCCATGCAGGGAGCCTGACATGGGACTCGATCCCAGGTCTCTAGGATCAGGCCTTGGGCTGAAGGCAGCACTAAACCACTGAGCCACCCGGGCTGCCCAAGGATTTCAATGCATTTTAGTGCAATCAGCATGGTTACCTCCCAGGCACAGCCACGGGCAGTACAGTTTGCTGCAGAAGCACCGCTCTCATCAGGAAAACAGTCTATTTTCTCTTCATCCCTTATCTTCAGGTCCCACTCCACCGTGTATGCTTCTCCGAGGATAAGATCAATTTCTGTGATAAGAGCAACCTGTGTAGGATGGGCAAGTGACAAGGAAATTTATCCTGAGGACAAAGGCCTTGTAAGATTTGAAACCTCTTTTAGGAAAGAAAATAGAAACCAGACTAGGCTCTCAACAATCCAAATGACACCACACTGGAGCTTCTAAGAAGGGAGCCACATGGAGGGAGGAGGAAGAGTGCAAATGTCCTAACTATCAGAATCTTGTAAACCACGTTTGGAAGAGAATTAGGCCAAATAAAATCTTCCGTGATCACCCATTTTCTTTCCTTCCCTGATTCCCCTTCCTCTTCCTTATCTGGTCGAAAGGCCTTCTGTGTTTCCCCTTGTAGCATAACACACATGAGCTCACGGGGCCATCCAAAAATCGACCTTATGTTCTTGCCCTCCATTTTTAACCCCAGGTGTCCTGCCTTGGTCTGGAACAGTGGAAAGAAAACAGGAGTAACAATTGTGTGGCTTGAGCTCTCATCTCCATCTGCTAGGAAAATTTAGTCAAACCACTTCAGATCTTTGGGTCTCAGTTTCATCAACTGCAAAAGTGGGGAGTTGGCAAAATCATTACCTTTCCTTCCATTTCTAATGTCCCAACCTCTTTATTTCTCCATGACCAAAGCCTCAAAACCTGAAACGTTGCCTCTTTGAGTCCCACTAATTCAAATATTTAATATTTTCTGTGTATTTATATCTCTTCTTTAATTAGCAATTTCCGTAGTGAAGGTCCCCATTTGCCCAGAATTACAAAATACACTCTAAGGATAATCACCCTTTTTCCAGGCTCTTCTCAGTCTAAATTCACAAATCCCACTCCCCAGAGCAATGCTTTGACAATGGCACAGCCTTGATTCAAGGATCTATAGGACACACTTTGAGAATCAGATCTCTCTCACTTTGGCAGCTAAGACCATCCAAAATCTGATGACAACTTATTTGTCCACACTGATCCCCGACCTCTTCTCGTTATATAATCCTTGCGGACTAATGTAAGGCTGATCTCAATCCTTCGATTGGCTTATTTTGAAAGAGACCAATGCTCTTTCTAGGAAAATGGTGCCCTTTTGCGGAATACACTGCTAGTTACCTGCCTTATATAAAAGTTCTTTTCTGACTCACTATTTCAGCTTAGAATATTAAAGTTCATGATTAAGAACTAAATTTTTAATCCACATAACATAGCTGTGGCCATAAATGGGCAAGTACAAGTCCACTAGGAGTTGCTGGCTCAGAGTCTCCTTCTTCATTTAAGGGCCTGCCCCTTCTCTGCACCTTTTCCTTCCTGACTCTTCTTTCATTTTGCAGTAATAGAGCCACAACAGCTGGTACTAAGCAGTCACTTCCAACCAACCCTGACAACCTCGAGCGACTGAACAAAGACCAGCAACTCACCACTTTCTAAACTTGTTATTGCATGAAGAAGAGAATCCCAATTTGTTCAAAGACCCATTTTGCTCAGTTTCCTATCACTTGTGGCTGAATCTGTCTGATACACCCTCATTCAAAGTCCAGCTTAAACCCTGATTTTTCCAATGGCTTTGCTCAGCTACTCCATGAGGCTTTGAACATTAAATCTGGTATAACGTAAGTTAACATTTCCTCTCTTGCTTTGGATTGCCTGTCCCCTTCCCAGTAGTGTCACATATATAAATTGTATCTCTCCACCACCCAAATTCAAACACCGACAGTTCCTTTGCTCTTACATTAATTAATTTACTTAGCAGGTCTTTATTGATCTTGTTTTGGTATGTGCACATTTCAAATGGCTCGCACTTTGCCATAACTAACCATATAGTGCAGTTGTCCTTTGAATAACCCAGGTTTGAACTGCGTGGGTCCACTTTCATGCATCGTTCTTTTTTTTTTTTTTTTCAATAAATACACTACAGAACTGCAAATGTATTTTCTCTTCCTAATGATTCTCTTAATAACATTTTCTTTTCTCTCACTGGCTTTACTGTAAGAATACAGTGTAGAATTCAGATGATGTACAAATTCAGATGATGTGTTAAGCGACAGTTTACCCATAAGGCTTTTTGATCAAAACAAGTTCTTAAGATTCGGAGTCAAAAGTTAGTTATGAATTTTTGATGGCATGGGGGGGGGAGGTCAGTGTCCCCCATGCTGTTCAAAGGTCAACTGTACTTTATTTCTAACTTTATAATGTACGCATCCTCAACCTACACTGGAAGGCAAAATGCCAATGTCATCAATACATCATTATGGGAGAATGCCAGATTTACTTATTTTCTCCAAATGGGGAAGATCTCTCACAAACATGCTGACCCAGGAGCTCCCAGTCCCAGATCATCTGGAGGGCCTGGAGTGAGGAGGATGGGGGAAAGGATTTTTCATAACACTAAGATACCAAGTGAACAGATTACAACCTGCTCAGGAGCATCAAGTCTCATTACAACTGATGAAAAATTATTTTTTATCCTTATCTAACCAAATAAGTAGCCATTAGCTAAGCTGGTCAGATTCTTTGACTTAAAATATTTCTTTAAAATGTATATGTTGGAGAGAAATTCCATATATCTGAGCACAGTAAAAAAAATGCACTTCAAATTTTTAATTAATGGGGATCTCAACTCCCACTTTGCCTTTCTAGCTTCAGCCAGCAGCTTTCAGACCCACTTTCCCTCTAATCCTGTCCCCCACACTCCTCACTTTGCTCTTCTTCTGTCTCCATCAGAGAGAACAAAAGACTGATGGGCAAATAAGGGAATATGGATGAAAAGACCATTTTATCTTATTCCAGTTTCTCAGCAGCTCCCTGCTCCCTTCTAGCTCTAGCTTAGCCCTTGCTTTTTTTTCCTCTCCTAACCCTCTGACTTCCCCACCCCAGACCTCAGAGTGTGTCCTGGTTCTTCAGGAACCCATACAACTTTGGCAAGAAGGAACACCATAAGCTATGATCTTGATAAACTATCTCAACAAAATGAATTTTTACCTGTAGGTTAGAATCATAAGTGACATTAGGAGAAGTTTGACTTGGGATACCATTGTGTTTCACTATAACATTGGTAGGTTCCTGGGTCCCAAGAATTTTAATCTCTTTAAATACTAAATTATTGGGGTCTTTGTAAGTTGACTGCAAAATCTTCACATCCAAGCGGTTCTGCAAAACAAACACAAAGGTCTGCTGATTGGTGGCCAAGTCCCTCAAATGTTCTATCCTAGACCATATACCCAAAACTTCTTTGAATGCCTCTTAACTGTCTCAAATAACATGTGCTCAAGGAGTACAAATTTATTTTAATACTCCTCTGAACAAAAAAGAGAGAAATACACACAGAGGAATTTTTAAACTGCATTTTAAAAGGCTGGCTACTTTGATTTATCCATATCATTACCTCTTTTTATTAACATGGATGATTCAATTATTGAGAGTTAAGTCATAAATTGAAATGTGCCCATCTAAGCACCAGGTGATACATAGATATGCTGAATCACTATATTGTACACCTGAAACTAACATAATACTGAATGTTAACTAACTGGAATTAAAATAAAAGCAAATAATAATAAAAAATAAAGTTCTTTTACCTTCACAAAAAAGGAAATGGACTCATCTACAGTCATAAAGGCATGTGAAACTACACATATAATTACACATGTACACAAACACACATGAGCTGTCAGACAAAAGCCCACACCTAAGATTCATTAAAATGTGCTACTTACTTGGGTGACAGAAAACTCACATAAGAGATAAACTTGATTGGCCACAGTATCTGAAAGTGCAAGGAAGGTGAATCAACCTCTGGCTTGCCCACCACAGAAGAACAGATGACCCCTCGGCTGTATCGAAAGCTACATCTTGAGAATGACAAGATTATAGACAGGTGTCCAAGGCCGGGCCACTGTTTTTTCCCTCTTCCTTCCTACCTTACCCTTGAAAAGATTCCCTTCCAAGAGCTTCCAAGGCAGATGCCTCAAGTGAATCTATCCCCTAAGCTTGAGCCACAAGAGTTGTTAATATATTGGAGCCAGAAAAATGTGTGAAGAAGCATGACCGGATACAGGCACATGAGAAGAATATACTCTCACTCTGCCTCACTGGCATGGGTATGTGTTTCTTATCATCAACATTTGTGCAGAAGTATTTTAGGGGAAGAGATCTACAGTTAATGGCAGGAATAGTCTTGAAAACATCTCTTTCAGATACCTGTTGACAATAAAATGAGAGCCTATACATATTGCTTGTTTGATGAGAGCATTCTAAGAAGTAGAAACATGTTTTCCTTCCATCTGAGGTCCATCTACCACTAGCAGTGAACAGTGCAACCCAAACTAAAATTCTCCTCTGAGTGATTAGCATTGCTGTGCCTGGTGAGATTTCTCCCGCTCCCCCTCCCGCCCCCCCGCCCGCCCCCGAATGACCAGTGGGAATAACTCACAGATGCAGGTTGTCCTAACAGTGCTCACCTTTAGTTTCCCCATCATCCCAGAAAAGTTCGCCTTTTGCTTCTTTGTTTTCATCCAGGGCAATGATAAGACCAAGGGGGTTCCGGCGACTGTGGGAAACAAGATTTAGGGACTTAAGACTCAAAGAACTTTGCCGAAAGAGCTGGGAATGTTGCCATCAGATTTCTTTCCTTTTCTTTTTTTTCATTTATGCACCAACCGAAACCAGTTTAAGAGAAAGAGAGAAAACACACGTGCAGGAGTGGTAGAGGGAGTGAGAGAGCACTGGCCTGACATGGGGCTATATCCCACAACCCTGAGATCACAACCCGAGCCTAAACCAAGAGTTGTATGCTTAACTGACTATACCACCCAGGGGCTCCCGCCATCAGATTTCAAATGGGAAAGGTTATAGCAGATGGCTCGCTTTTCTCCAGGCACAAAAGCAAAATCAGCAGGCGCATCTTTCTCTAGAATCAGTAACATCACAGGAGACAGAAATACTGTGAACATTAGCAATAAACATCTATGTAGAAAGCAAGAATTTAAGTGCCAGCATCACTGTGATTGCTACTATAAAACTTGCTGATGCAACTATTATTTAGAATGCAGACTATTAGAAGAGAAAGAAATTCTAGACAATAATTGTCTCAGCCTAATTTTGGAGTTCATACAAGAGAAACATGAACTATGGTTGGGGGAATAAATTTTTGTTTTCCTGCCAAAGAACCATTTTGACTCAGACGGCAATAAAATACAATAAAGTCCATCTATTTAAGGCAACTTTTCTAATTTTATTATTTATAATTAGTTCATTTGGAGAGGAAAATAAAACATTTGAGTTTTCTGCTTTATAATTTAAAATATGAAACACAAAACATGACTTAAAAAGGCAATGAGGTAGATGGGCATTGAGAAAGAGGGAAAAAGAGCCATTTCATGTGGAAGCCCTCCTTGTGTCACCACTCCCTTGACTACTTCCCAGCTTCCTGCTCCCATTGGTCCCTCCCTGGCCTCACATTTTATATTCTTTCCCTGGTCAGCCCTCCAGTGTGCCCTATGAAGTCAGGTTCCATTATCAATCAAATCACCTGCTTTTTCTTAACACATATGTATTAAGTAGCTTTATTTGTCAGCAAGTCTAAGAGATATAAAGACAAATAGATCATAGCCCTGTTGATGGCCTTAAATATTGTAAGAAGGACTGAACATATTCACCACATAATCAAGACAGGAAGTAGAGGGACACACAAGTCAAAAGACTTATATGGGAGTCCAGAATGGCAGTTCCAGCAGTGTGGCTGACCAAATATTTTGGGGGATACCAGGCACCCTGAAAGATGCACCCAACACATGATCCTTAAAGGTTGCTTAAACTGCCTTCAAGATGATAGCAATCCTGACTTGCAACCAAGTAAAAAGGCAAGATCTCTCTGGCGTAATAAGACCCCACATTTGGACCCTTTAGATCACTACATTTGGGGGGAAAAATGACTAAGCACACAACGTAATAAGCCAGCATGAAAGAAAGTTTGCAAAAACAATGAACAATAATTTGGATTCTCCAAAGGATTTTAGATAATAGAATTTTCAAATACAAGGCATAAAGTAACTATGTTTGAAATACTTAAAAATATTGAGAAGGAAAGAAAAAAAAAATCCGCTAGGGAGCAAAAAATAATTTAACAGTATACCAAAGAGAAAAAGTATTTAAAAAGTTTGTAGTGGCAGCAGGCCCTCTGCTGGAAGAATTGAGGAAGATTTCTTGCAGAGTGAAATCTTAAATTTGGAGAATGTCTAAGAAGAACACACCAGGCAAAGCATGCTGGAGAGGATCATAAGTGCAGAAGCCCAAATGCCCTATTTATTTAATAGGTATGCCTGGGAATAGCAAGCTTTTGGGCATGGCTGGTCTACAGGTGTGTATTCAGATGTCTCAGGAGGCACAGTTAACTTGCAACTAGATTGTGATTGGCCTGGAATACCCTGCTAATGAAAGAATTTGGACTTCATGCAGGGAAGCAACAAGAAAAAAAAAACTTCATTCTAGAAAGATAATTTTGGTATCAGTATGCAGAATAGCCTGAAGCTGAACAATAAGATAAAAAGAAACCATTTGGTATGAGATGTGAAAGTATTTGGCCTCATTATCATAACAAGTCTGCAGTTTAAAAAAAAAGTCTGCAGCTAGAAAAATTTAGGTGGTAAGGAAAGTTGAAAAGAAAAGAAAGATTTCTAACCTCCCAGTCTATTAAAGACAAATAATACTTTGAGACATATATAAATGTGTACATCATTAGTACAGATGGAATCTAGAATTTCAGAATCAATGAGTCATAAAGGAGAAATCAGTGATATGAGATAGACTTGAAGTGAACAAGTAAATTTTGTACCCTGTTCTGCATCACAGGAAAAGAAGTGGCTCAGTGGGAAGAAAGGAATGGGAAATTGAAATTATAGAGGAATGGAAATGAGAAGGAATGGGTCAAGAGCATAGCATAATGGGTTACCAAGCAGGTAGAGTAATCAACAGACCCCATTTCCCTGGAACTGAAAGGTTTAACCAAGACATGAAACTTTTGGTGCTAAATTTGAACCAGTCCTGGGGAAACCAGGAAGGATGACCACCCCAGCGGTCAGTGTGTTCTGAGGAAAAATGCAGGAGGTTTAAGGAAGGATAGGGATTAAGTTCTTTCAAAATCCATCTTGTAAATCCCAACCTCCTCCAAAGAGGCTGAGAGAAACGTAAGGGACTGAGTATGATGGACACACACCCCAGTCCCCCCCTCCCCGCCCCCACATGCCACAGAAAGCTTCAGCATCTTCTACACCGGCAACAGATGGGAACGGAAATGACCAGCTTCGTCAGCAGCCTCCCGCTTAAAGGAAACTTCAACCATGCTCTACCTGGCCACCGTGGTGGTGGCTGGCTGTTGTGTGGGAAAGATGTGGCCTCCGCGAAGGTGAAGTCCAATTTTGTCTGCAGGAAGTCCCATCTCCACTCTTTGCTTCCTCCATCTTGCTCGGGCCCCCTGATGCAGGCACACATGTCAAGCACCTTAGCAGGATGGCACATTCGCACCCCCCTCTTACCCATGTGTTGAGTTATCTACAGCTCTCTTTTTTTTTCCACCTGGCTGACCTACTGTCTAGTCAGGCAATCAAATGAGAGGAAGGAAACAAATTAAGAACAACAGGTTTTGCCATCACTTGGGCATTTGGGGGAGCATTTATGTCACGCTGAGGCTATCTGACATATATTGGATGAATGGGTAGTTTTAAACAAGTTAGCTAACACCTGACCACACTGAACCCTCCACTGAACTCTCCAATATTTGCTCTTATCTTACTGTTAAATAAAACATATAAAAGTGTTTTTTTTTTTCAGATCTCTTCATGACTGACATTAAGTGATTTAGGCTCACTTTATCAACTGTGCTATGAAATTATAGAAAACAGTACAAAAATAGTCCTTGGGGTACTGATAGATGTTCCTCTCTCCAGGGAGGCATCTTGTCTATGCAGCTGTGGTCTTGAGGAGTTTAAGAAAAGTCAAAGCTACTTACAGTCTCATAATCGTACCAGACGGCATCGGGTATATAAGCCATCACTTTCTCTGCACCCTGAAATTAAAAGAAAATATCATTCCTTGTGGCACAGCCTCTGAAGGAAATAAAATGGATTTCTTAGCATTCCCAATGGAGCTTCTTAACCATATACTGAGAGAGCATAAACATCCTTTCTTTTCTCTGTTAACAAATTGTGTCTTTCTTCCGATAGGAATAGTAGAAGCAATAACTTGGCAACCGAAAGAAAAATCCCAGGGGAACCACATTAGGAATAATAATATTTAAATATATGTTGTGGTAAAAATAAATAAAATAAAATAAAATAAAATAAAATAAAATAAAATAAAATAAAATAAAATGAAAATATGTTGTGGTAAAAATTCAAGCTTTACATGAACTCATGTAATCCAACTGTCCCCAGTGGCAGGTACTCTCATGATCTCACCTTTCCAGCTGAGGAACTCGCCCCAGGGCACATGGTACTAAGTGAGGCCGAGGCAGCAATCACACCCTGAGTCCACCCAACTTTACAGACAGTGCTGGACCCCTGCTCCATTCTGCCTCTACCTCAAGGAGCAAGTAGGATCTGCTATGAAAATCTGATGACAAATAGGACCATTTCCAGCCCCAGAGCCACCATTAGATGCTTCTCCAGTGACTGGGAACTTGATCGAGGAAAAAGACTCATATAGAAAAAAAGATATGTAAGGAACACATCTCCAACTTCACCAAACCTCAGCACACTGTCTTCAAGGCCGACTCAGCCATAGGGACTGCAATCAGACTTGGAATAAAGAGAAGATAAATGGTTCCAGGAAGAGAAAAGTTTGGAGGGTAGCAAGAACAGAAGCAGAGACCATCCAGGTGCCTCTGTGGGACACTTACCTCATCCAGAACTGGAGTGATGAGGAGGCCGGGTCCCCATAAAAACTGTTGGTGTACATCCCACGTACTGCTATCCCCATAGAACCTGGAGATCAAGAGACATTCACTGAGGTCTGGGCCAATGCTTCCTAATAACCCTCCCCACAACTGTCCAAAATATGCAGGGTGCCTGCCTGCGGTAACCCCTCACATTATTCTGGGACACCCACTCAGCCCCTGCCTTGTGCTCTGGCAGACAGATTCACTTTCCCCAACCCATGCACTCTCCTTTTCTTCTCCCTGGTTGGACACAGGTGCCTATTCCAGGACATATGCAAGGCAGGGTCCAGACTGCAAGTCTATTCACCACATCCCCCTTTAAATAAAATAAGTAAAATAAGCAATGCATCTTACAACTTCAGTTGACTATCAAGAAGGAACTGGGTATGATCACAATTAGCAGATAATTTAAAATTCTACCCTTTTAGGGTATCTGCCCTTTAACAGAAAATTTCAGGAGATTGTAAAAAGTGACTCAAAAATAATGAATGTGGGATCCCTGGGTGGCGCAGCAGTTTAGCGCCTGCCTCTGGCCCAGGGCGCGATTCTGGAGACCCGGGATCGAATCCCACGTCAGGCTCCCGGTGCATGGAGCCTGCTTCTCCCTCTGCCTATGTCTCTGCTTCTCTCTCTCTCTCTCTCTGTGACTATCATAAATAATAAAAAATTTTAAAAAATAATGAATGTGTAATAATAGTAATAATAATAATAAAAATAATAGCAGATATGTGCCTGAGAGCCTAGAATGTCAGATCCCTAAGAGAATTAACTGCCTTTTGACAAGGAAAGGGTCTTTAGGGCCCTTTTTCAGAGTTAAATTGGAGATGGCAGTAAAGGCTGGCAGTAAAGATTCTGGAACTCTAGAAATCCTCTGTAATATTCTTATTCGTGTATAAATGATAGGTTCATCCTAGAACCTAAACATAGTGTGTTACAGAAGACACCATTCTATTCAAGCTATCAAATCCTTTAAACTAAGAATCAAGAAAAGAAGGATGAAAGAACTTAAATGATTTGTCTAAGTTAGTTGGTGGTAGAACAAAGACCTCAAAGTCCTGTGATTTTAGTCTACTTCTATCCATAAAAGGGAGCAGGCTATTCCACTTAAATATACCTTAAATATACCTCTAGAACAGTATGGAGGCAGCAGTGGCCTTGCAAATGCCAACTGAATATTTCAGTTAAAATATACATATATAGATTGGGATGCCTGGGGGGCTCAGTGGTTGAGCATCTGCCTTTGACTCAGGGCATGATTCCAGAGTCCCAGGATCGCGTCCCACATCAGGTTCCCCACAGGGAGCCTGCTTCTCCCTCTGCCTATGTCTCTGCCTCTCTCTGTCTCTCTTATGAATAAATAAAATCTTTTAATAGATATAGATACAGATAGATATAGATATAGATATAGATATAGATATAGATGCCTGAATAACCACTTGAAGTGTCTCAATGTCCACTCTGATATTTGATTAACAGACCATGTTGGGTCACCAGTCACACAAACAAAACCCCTTTGGATGATGTGAACTTACTCATGCATAAGGGGCCTGGCCACTGTGTCCCCCCGGCTGTGGGCACGGAAGAAGAGGGTGTAGAGGTAGGGTAATAGAGTGTAACGGATGTTAAGGTAGTGCCTGGAGGAGTTCAAGAGCAGAGAGTCAGCTCCAAAAGAGGCAGGATCCTGGGCCTGGGAGGAAGAAGAGGTTGCCATTGTGATCCGACTATGAATAACAGAAGCATCTGGAGAACTCCAGACCCCATTCATCAGAACCAAGAGTTCCCTTCCCCAAAGGCCTGGGGCCTAGGGTGTAAACTCAGCCTCTGAGCAGCACAGGTGGGTAGAGGGAGATCCCATCACCAAGTAAGTACCATTCTTCTGCTGGCACCTCATCCAGCCTCATTCACACTTAGGACTTGCTCTGTCAGGGGATTGTCATTTCAATCATTTAGAAATATTTCCTCATCTGATTCTCAATACAAAATGAGCAATGTAGATAGAATGTACAGACATCTGGTAAGAACCTTCACAGACCCGCCACCCCCTTGACTGTAGCACTACCAAGAGCAGAGTCTGTGACAGCAGAGCATTTTCATGGCATGCCAGAGGCCCTGGTTAATTGCAAATTAGCCTAAGTGAAGCACCAGGTAGGAGGCTGGCTCAGCAGATGTCTTGGCGAGGATGCAGACAGATCCAGCTCTAACATATGTCAAATTTATCTTAATCATGTCTCCTGGGAGACTTACCTTGTAACCTTGGCCATTGTGATTCCTGGAAAATGGATAAAATGCTCCCAGCTGCATCCACCTCCTACAGAGCTCCTCAGAGGTGTCCAGTGCAAAGCCACATATGTCAGCACCCACCTGGAAGGACACACAGACAGGATATATACCTCATTTCCATCATCTTGCCCCCTTTGCTTGATATCAGGGACCTCCCAACTTCACTTTGCCAATTTTTACTGAGAAGGGTTATAGAGTGTGGTCAGAATTGGGTCACATCCCATGTTCACTCTTTTACATATTTTTTTTTTAGGTGGGGAGGGGCAGAGAGAGAGGGAAAGAGAGAGAGAATCTTAAGCAGGTTCCATACCCAGTGTGCAGCCCAACACAGGGCTCTAGCCAAAATCAAGAGTCACACACTTAACCAGCTGAGCCACCCAGGCACTCCTCATGTCCACTCTTTACTCTTAGAAGACCATGACAAAGCTACTCCATTTTTCTTTGCCTCAGTTTACTCATTTCATTTAAGTGGACATTAATTACCCACACAGGGTTTTAGTAAATGACATAATGGAAGTAAAACACTTGACATACAATAGGTTTTGTTTTTTAAGGATTTATTTATGAATTTGAGAGAGAGTGTGTGAGTGTGCAGGGGGGTCGGGGGGGGGGGCGGCAGTTTGGTAAGGGCAGAGGCAGAGGGCTAGAAAATCCCAAGCAGACTCCCCAGTGAGCATGGAGACCAAGGCAGGGCTTAATCTCACAATCCCAAGACCATGACCTGAGCTGAACCAAGACGTGGACACCCAACAGCATATTGTATGCCCTGTCATACAATAAGAGCTTTTTTGATGGGTAGAACTAGAATTACTGCTGGTATTATTATTTTGGCCATATCACTATCAGAATTAACTTTCTAAAGCCTAATCTGATTCTGTCACACACTTATTCAAACATCTCCAGGTCTCCTCACAGCTTAGCTAGCACCTCCTCAAAACCTGGTTCCAACCCACCCTTCCAGTATCACTTTCTACGCCGGTCCTACAAACCAACCCTTACAGACACAGAAATTCTCCCCCTTACTACTTTTCCTCATGTTTATTTCTCAATCTTAAAATGACCTCCCCATTAATCTGATAAACCCACTTTTTTTTAAGATTTTATTTATTTATTCATGAGACACAGAGAGAGAGAGAGAGAGGCAGAGACATAGGCAGAGGAAGAAGCAGGCTCCCAGCGGGGAGCCCAATGAAGGACTCAATCCTAGGACCCCAGGATCACTCCCTGAGCCAAAGGGAGACACTCAACCACTGAGCCACCCAGGCTTCCCAAGATAAACCCACTTTTCAAGGGTAAACTCAAGTGCAACCTGTTCCATGAAGTTTCTCCTGATTCTCTGTGTTCCTTGTAATCTTGTCAGAATTAAAAAGTATCTTGCGCAGGATTTCCCTCAACATTTAATTTATATGTCCCTAGCTTGTCATAATTATTTGTTATATTTTATATATAAGGCAAAGAGAAGGTGTTTCTGTTACTATATTTATGCTTTTCTCTACCCTTACCATGCGTACCTAGCTTAGTACCTTGCACATAGTAGGAGTTCCATAGATACGTATGTTGAATTTAACTAAAAAATGTCAAACCCCCCCTCTAGGGACCTGGCAGTGTTATGTTTTCTTATGTGGGTGCTGGATACACAGATGTGTCTAGCTTGTAAAATTCATCAACTACATGCTTAAGTATATGTATATGTTTTTGTGTGTATGTTATACTTTAATAGAAAAAATGTTCCAATGATAGCACTTCAGGGGTGCACTGTCTTCTTCATAAGCCAGTGCAGGAAAGAATGTAGTAATATCAGAACTATAATGATATAAATGAAGCCATTGTTCTTAAGACATTAAACCCCTGAGCCAGGAAGGGTGGGAGAGGTGAGCTCCATGCTTTCAGAATTTTCTGTAATGAGGCTTTCTGGGGATTAAGGTTGGGATGGGGACTCACCATTGGGATACCAAAAAGGTTGAACTCGAGCATGCCAGGGATAGACCACCGAAGATCATTCCAGGTGGCCGCATTGTCTCCTAACCAGTGGGCTGCAAACTTGCCAGATCCCGCAAAGGTAGAACGGGTTAAAATGAAGCTTCTCTTATTAGGGAACACGGTCTTGACAGCTCTAGACAGGGAGAGAAACTTAGAATCAATGTGTGATCTCAGCATGACTTGGCCCCACAGATATAGCGACCATGCCGAAGATCATTCTCTTTTAGCTCTTTCCAATAGGGTTAGAGTTGCTACAGAAGCAGACTGCAGCATTAAGTATATTTACATTTTGTTTTGTTTTGTTTTAAGTACATCATTAAATCTTTATTTTCCAAGATTTTTAAAAGCAGCCTTGAAAAGGCTAGTATCCAATTTTTATGGAACAAAGGTGAATATTTTTTTTATAAAGGTGAAATTTATCTTTATATAGATGTATAAACATTGATCTTGCACATTGTGCTATTTTAAGCATATGCAAAAAATGACCTTAGGACCAGCCTTTTGGAACTTACATTCTTTTTAAATAGAAACACTTTGGCCATAATTTTGTAATAAAAAAAAAGACATTTTAAATTTATAGATGCTTTTGTGTACTTTTACAATTACTTATCATCTATATTTTTAAAATAAGAAGCCCACACATATATTTTAAAAATTTTGCTCTACAATTTTTAAAACAACTTTCAAGAAGGCTAAACTTATACTATGACTTTGCTAATGAAGGAATGTGGTTTTGTTCTGACTTCCTGCTGACAAAGTTACAGTAAAATCTCAGTACACTTTCCTCGCTGTAGAACTTGAGTCTATACACCAGGGTAGACAAAGCACAGTGGAAGTTGAGCCAGTATCTAAAGCCCTGAAGCTCAAGGAGTCTATAAGTTACTTTACCCTCCATACTCCATCTATACAGTGTAGCAGAGAGGAAAATACATGGGTTTTGGATTCATGCAAAAATGATTTAAATTTTGCTTTTACAATGTCTTGGCTGTTTGCCCTTGGTCAAGTTACTTCCCTTTATTTCTTCCAACCTTCCACTCATTCATATATTCATCCATTCTTTCTTTTTTTTTTTTTTTTTGACATTATCTGTTAGTTCAAAATTTATTTTCTCCTATAGCTTAATGGAAATAATTTTTTAAATTCTATGCATTGTCTTTTTAAATTTAATTTCAATTAGCCAACATACAGTACATCATTAGTTTCAGATGTAGTTTTCAAATTCATCCATTCTTTCATTTTATACATTTCCACAAATATTTATTGGATTCCTTCTTCTTTATGTGCCAGGTAGTTTATTCATTCATTCAGTAATAATAACCACATTTATTTTGCAGAGTTTTTAAAAATAACACCCTGGCACCTGGAATCTAACAAAGATCAATAATTTGATCATGTATTAAGTCCAGAGCAGCAGTGGCCTTACTCTGCCGTGGCGATCGCCATGGAGTAGCCATACAGATTGTGGACGTCGTACTGCTTGCCCCAATGCTGCACTGCATCCATGCAGAGACTCTTGGAGAACAGGTACCCATCCAGGATTCCTGGGGCAGAAGAGGGATCAGTCAGTGAGAGCCTCAGATGCACATTCCCTGCTCCTGGACTGTCATATGGCAGAAACTGGAATCGTGGCACTTTGGGTGGGGGTTTACTGTGGCCATCCTGCAAATGATCACACAGCTTCCTCACTATCAGAGGGTTATATATTTGGAGTAGTTTCTCTGATATATAAATAAATTGTGCTGCCGCATACACATTCTTCTACCCTGGGCACTCACGTTGACTCAAAGTAGGCCTTTGGAAGCCAGAGGATCCAGTTAGACTTGAGATTTAATCTGAATTCTTCTAACTGAGGCAAATCATGTGGTTTGAGAACAGAAATATTTGATGAAAGTGTAAATTTATTGTTCACTTCTTCTCTCCACTGACTGGATTGTATAAAGTCTACCTCCCCAATATCTCTCATACTTCTATTCTTTTCTGCTCCCATTGTACCATCCTGACTCTGATCCCAATTACCTTTGCATCTTAACTACTGCAGTAGTTTCTTAATGGCTTATTTACTTCTGATCTATTGATCTTCGAATTCATACTGTACTAACACCAGATTAATATATCCCAAACCATTCAAATATCCTATTTCCCTTATATGAAAACATACATAGCTTCCATCATCAAAAGAATTAAGTGTGAACTATTTAGCCTCCCACCCAAATCCCTGGCCCATCTGCCCCAATTTCCTATTTTCTCATTAGACTAAAAGTCTTCATAAGATGCCATAATGTTAGCACCACATTCTTTCCTTAATAAAGATAAAATATATCAGTGATCTTCTAGCTTCCTTCAAACTACAATAAATGCCATGATTCCAGGGCCATACCCTGAGAGATGGTGTTGTTCAAAGTTCAATTGGAGCTCAATAGCATCATATTCACTGACTCTGACTTTGACCTTCAAAGCCTGGGTTCTGGCTTCTTTTCATCCTACAGTTCATGTCTGTTCTTCACATTCTTGGTATCACCAGACTTCACCCTCATCTGAAGACCAAGCCTGGTTATCTGGACTTTCTCTTGTAAGCCCTGACCTCTGGAGATACTCACTCGAGAGTAATAAAAGCTAATCACTAGCCTGTGGCTTCTGTACTATATATGTTCTTTGGACCTTCCCCTAGAAACAGCCCAGATGGTAGGTAAAAAGACTAGTGGCCTCCATTTAATTTATACCTCATTTAGGAAAACTTGGAGTGCTTTGATTTTCTTTCCTAATTTTTGGTATATATTACCCACCTTTTCCTCTCCCTATGCACATACATGTACAAATTTCTTTTCTAGGTTGTTCATATCTATCCTTATGAATGTAAAATACCAAATATGCATTGCCAATTTAATCATACTACCACCAAGACTTACTGGGAACAAATGGGGGATAATTTAGATGGCTCGTGGAACACCCTGAAATGGAACCATCAACAAAGTTGGAGACTTCATTCATATCCTACAAGACAAAGAGTAAAACTACCATGACGGAAAAGTAACAAGCCCCCTTATGTTGTACTAATGTTTATCTCCATTTTTTTTTAAGGAATCAGAGAAATGATTCTAGATATTTCTTCTTTAAAGAGGTTCTTATGCACAAGACAGAAACAGATCTTCCTGTTTTCTCTACCCACTAAAGGTTTCACAGAGAAGTCTCTTAAAATCCCTTCAAAATGCTATATGCTGGCTAATGGAATTTAAATTTTTAAAAATGCTATGTCTATATTGCATTTTGTCTATAATTGTAGGAAATGAAACATTTTCAAAAATATTAGGTGAAAAAAGATCTCAATTTATATGATTCCATATAAATGGAAATGAGCATTAAGGAGGGTACATGATGCAATGTGCACTGGGTGCTCGAATCAACTTATACATTCTCCGTATTTCCAAATATAGCTATGAATGCACATGCATATCAATACATATATACAAATATATACATAAAGAGATGAAGGGGTAAGCCCCTGCCAATAGCTGAGCAGGTGAGGGGTCTGGTAAGATGCACACCAAAATATTGATGGTAGATGTTTGCAATTGATAACTTTTTAGAGGGGGCTTTGCTTTCACCCTTTTAGCTCTCTGTATTGTCCTAATTTTCTACATTTCTCTTAAAGATAGAAAAAAGTTCAACTCTAGAGCCCCCTAAAATTTCCTGAACGTCTGCTGCTTTGCATTTGTTTTCATTTGATATTATAGGTGACATTTGTCCTTACCACTCCCACAACTTTGTCATTTATCACTGGGTACTTTGGTTCTGATCAATCTGTCCAACGTGTTCAAATGAAAGAGCTCTGAACTGGCAATTGAACAATCCATGTACTTTGCAACAACGTAAGGCATATGTGACCTATTTTTACTTCATCTTTTGTTTAAATTAAATTAGCCAACATATAGTAATCATTAGTTTCAAGTATAGAGTTCAGTTATCCATCAGTTGCATATAACACCCAGTGCTCATCACATCACATACCCTCCTTAATGCCCATCATCTAGTTACACCATCAACCCATCCATTTTCTTTTCTTTTTTTTTTTTTTAATTTATGAGAGAGAGAGAGAGAGAGAGAGAGAGAGAGAGGCAGAGACACAGGCCGAGGGAGAAGCAGGCTCCATGCACTGGGAGCCCGATGTGGGATTCGATCCCGGGTCTCCAGGATCACGCCCTGGGCCAAAGGCAGGCGCCAAACCGAGGCGCCACCCAGGGATCCCAACCCATCCATTTTCAAAAGAAGAGCTGGATTCAGAAAAAAAAAAAAAAACTTCTGAGTTTACTTCCAGAACTAATTATCTGATTTAGATTCTAAGCTACATGTTTCAGTAAGATTAAATAGTAACATAGGGAATATTAGAATTACTGCTATATGTGCTTTCTTTTCATCTCCTTCCTGCCATGTTCCTTGACTCAGTGACATAGATACACAGTCTAAACATGAGTCCCCGAAAATTCAGTAATAAGGACTCACAATCCAGATTCCATCAAATTCTATTTTGTTGTGGAAAAGCTCAAATTCCTTTGCCCACCAAACAGCACAGCTAGGGTTGGTATAATCAGGAAACACAGTTTTTCCAGGCCAGACCTAAGGTAGAAAAAGAAAAACATTGACAAGAGTCAATTAAACGAATATAGGATAAAACAGAGTATTTTGCAAAGAGATTCCCAATATGGTCATGGCAATGGAGATATCTAGGCACAGGCTTTTTCCAGTTGGGAATGGGAAGCACCCCAAATACTCAATAATAATAAGTGTCAGGTGGACTCAATTGGTCATATGAGGAAAAACTTATTTTAAAAACCAATAAAGCCCCAAATAAATGAATCCACAGACACAGGCATCATCTACATTGTTCATCTTTGCCTCTGCTACACCTTCCCCCTCACTTTCTCTAGTTCCAGGCCCAAGAACAGCAAATTCAGGAAAGTCCTATCCAAGTGTCCACTGAGCTGTCACAAGTTGTGGGTTCAGAGCATCATTTCCTCTTCTGTATTTCCTGCCACCCATGTCCTCTCAGACACTGTGCGTGTTTGGGACAGCAGAGATGTTAGAAGTGAACCAGGAGATCACACCCTCGTGAAAACATGGACAAACAAAAGTTTGATGAAGTAGTCAAATTGGTCAAGTATTACAAAGGAGAGGAATGAACCAGTTCCATTGGACCTGGTGATTAGGAGGTATGTGGTGGCATCCGTCAGGGCAGCACCAGTGCCATGAAGCCTACTGTCAACTGGAGAGTGAAGGGGACACGAGGACATGAGTATTCAGGGTGCAGGCTACTGTTCAAAGGGATTCAGCCGTGGGGGGCATGCATGAGCTAGAGGTGTCTAGGTGTCTAGGGATGAAGAGACAGGAACAAGTTTATCCCCAGCATATATAAGGCATTTGAAAGTGTCAAGGCAACTACACACACACACACACACAAACACACACACACTCTGCCACAGTGGCCCCAACCAGAAGTCCCGAGGTCCCCCATTCAGTTACCTCTCCAATGAGCGGCGTCAACCCATCTGAAGCATTCACCCATATCTTTGCACCTGAACCCCTGTCATATGGGCCGTAAGGATTGCTGGGGGAAGAGTTGTTGGAGATGGCTGGATCCTAAGAAGAGGAAAGAAACAATGAAGGACTCAGCTTCAAGCTCGAGGCACAGAAAGGAGACTGGAAATTGAGGGTCAATGGAGAAAGAGGTGGCTGCAAAGGTAAGAAAGAGCAAGCCACTGATCTGGGGGAAAGAGAGGATGACACGTACCACAATGATGACCAACTTCTGACCTGCCATTGTGTAACTCCTTAACAAACTCAGGGAAGCCTTTATAATTTACTGGATCATAAGTGAAGTCCTTCCTCTCATGCATATAATCAATATCGGCATGCTGCACGTCCTAAAAGTGTAGGCAAAGTCCACAATTTAGCACTCAGGAATTTCCCTGTTCAAATGACTCAGTCAAATGATCACTGTTAAGACCCCCATACACACTGACTCTGCGCTGGGCTAGAAACCAGGTTCTAGATCAGTCCCTGGCATCGAAATGTTTCTTCTCCATTAGTAATTTCAAAAACAGACGATCCATTGTATCCCCTAAGGCCTGATCCCCACCCCTGGAATCAGGTTAACTGCATCACCAGGCCTTGTTGCACTCCAGCACTAAAAGCCAATCTAACAAATCATAACAATTATAACAAATGGCTATCAAAATTATATGCATACCTAAATCCTACCCCATCCACAAGCTGAATGAAAGGGAGAAGAGACAGTTTGTCCCATGTCTCTGTCATTTTACTGCCCCATGTTTTGTTTCGTTGCCTTTCTTCTAACTCAAGTTTTCTTTGGCACTTATTTTTTTCCTAATTTTACCTGTATGATAATAGTGGTGCCCAGAATGAAATTGATTCTTACTCAAGATCTATGTGTCTGCCTTCAAGGGAAAGGGGTATGGAGAGAAGGATTATTCCAGAGACTACTGGGCTTTCTCCTTTGCACCTCCTGAAAAGCCTTACTCTCCATGATAGAACAGATATGTTCAAGTTGAGCCATTCGAAATATAAAAATATTCTATTATTATGTTTATGTACTATGTGCTTTTGCTCACTTAAACTAGGAAAGAAATGCTTTGAGAACTAAAATTAAAAAATATAAATGTAGTCAATATGGTAAGCATACGAAAATGTTACTAATAAAATGTTATAAGAAAAACCGATATAAACAGATTGCCTCCAAACCCCAAAATTGTGGTCTCTAAGTATTATTTCCTATGAAAAAATGGGTTCCTTAGGGGAATGGCCGGCCCAGCAAAAAAGTCTAGCATTCTGAATATGTAAAATTCTTTTTATTATATATTAAAAAAAAAAAAACTCCAGGAGAGAAAGCATAAGCAGTTGTTCTTATTCCCCAAGGGAATTCCTTTATTTCTGGAGGATGTTTAAAGCCTGACTTACATAAGGGAGCTGAGCCACACGGTTTCTCTGCACGACTTCCCTCATGCTCTCTAGCGTTCCATAATCATAACGACTGAGATGAAATCCAAGGGCCCAGTATGAGGGAAGGGCAGGCCGTCCAATGAGCTGAAAGAAGTACGCAAAATAAAAGTTAGCAAATACTCTATCTGTAACAAAATTTTGTAAGCATTGGTTTGGGGGCACAAGACATACTCCAATTTCCAATACACCATTTCATTAATGTTGGAATGTTAGCCTAGTCTTCTAGCCCCTCTATAAATCACTGAGGGTAAGATAGATTTGTAGTAGCAGATTTATAATAGCTACTTCCAACTGCAGATTTTTGTGCCTCACATCTGCATATTAAATTTACTTTTATTTGTATGATTTAGGATTTATTTCCTCAGTCATCATCATGATATTGTAAGTTTACCTCTAGGTACTCTTGAACAACTTGCTCTGGAGTGTTTCCCAAAAACACATAGAAGTCCAGAATGCCCCCGATGGTGCGGTAAGTGATGGCTGGGGTGGGCTGGAGGGCAACCTCTTGCAAGATTTAAAAGTGAAAAATATAAAAATTAGAATTTACTCTAGAGTAATAACTGCAAAGTTTTAGACCAAAGGATAGCCAATCATTTGAATATTAAGAAGGTGAATCTAATGCCTCAAATTTTGTATACAAAGGGACACATTCTGATGATCAAGTCCACCCTCGCAGCAAAGAGAGGCAAAGCCTTTGATCTGTGACAGGTTTTGATTAATCGGTGACTGGAGTGTCTTCACTACTGTATCAGGACTCAGGCTTTCATGAAAAAGCACTCAGTTTTGTGAAGGGGTCCAGAATAAGCCACTGTAGCACAGAAATTATTTTAAGCTGAAGACATTTGAGTTTCTGAAATCCGTAATCAGCCAAAAAGCAGAGCTTTCCAAATAAACTCAGTTGTCATAAATTCCTACCCCTGAAGCAACTCTATCTTCTCTGAGACAATACGTTGGCAGGACACCCAAAGAGACATTATCATAAGAATATCCTATCCACCAGCAGTTCTCCTAAAGGCTCATTTTTCATTCCCAAAAGTCATTTGTTTTTCCATAAGTACCCTTTCTTCCCCCTCCTATTTACATATCAAGGTGGGATATAAGCCCCAAATTCTAACCACCCCTCTGAGAATTTACTCTGCTGAGGGCTCTCCTGTGTACCTATGTGACACATGTAAATAAACTGTCTTGTCTCTTGCTAACCTATCTCTTGTCCCTTTGACTCACAGCCCCCAAATACTGGACCTGCGAGGGCAGAGGAAAAGTTTTTCCTTTTTTTTTTTTTTTGCATTCAGCTTTTATTTATTTATTTTTTATTTTTTATTGGGGTTCAATTTGCCAACATTTAGCATAACACCCAGTGCTCATCCCGCCAAGTGCCCCCCTCAAGTTTTTCTTCTCTGACATTCACAACTACAAAACCCGTTGCTCCTGCCCCATACCCCATCACCATTGCAAGAACACAGCCCAATTAGACACACTGAGGTACTAGCCTCAGCGAATCTCACATCAGGCAAAAGCCAAGCTAAAAAAAGTCAGAGACAACATTACAAGTTCAAAATCTATCTAAGCCTCAATAACAATTCTCAGAGAAGTCTCCCCATAGCCTCGGTTTGCATTTAGGAAAAAAGGCTTCAAGATCTACTGAATGTAGTCTTCGATCATAAGAACAACTAACACAGAGTATCTAGGATCCTGAGAACTTGCTCTTTAAGCCTGTCTTCACTTGTTTTCTGGTTCCTTCCAACACCCTGAAACTGTACAATCCTTGTACTATCTCAGTCAATTCTTAGACTATTCCGTATTTTAGAAGCATTTTAGATCACCTAGAGTGAGTCTCAAACAATCTACAAATGAAGGATCAGAGATTTATGTTTTAAATTTCTAATTTTTTGCAATCTGATATTTTCCACAAAATAACATGAAAACAAATTACTAGAAAAGGGTTCGTGTACACACTTGGATGCTACAGCAATGTTTACTTTCCATTTCTATATTCATTTTACTGTAGACCTGAAACAGTCTGTGAACCATCCATAGGCCATGCTTTGAGTAGCTCTGATCCAGTCCATTGATTCTCAGTTGAAAAGAGGTAGGGATCAATATCCTATCAACCCTGGGAGATTCTAATACATCTCCTCTACCCCTGTGGTGACTGATTCATTGCCACTGAGATCCATTGTTAATGGTGCAAGCAGAAAAAAAACTGGAGCATCACTGATCCTGTCTAAACCTTCAAAGATGGGGAAGCTAGCTACTTTCTGGAATCCCTATAATGTTACATTGTTTGGTCTTAAACAAATTGGTCTTACTGTGTATGACTCTTGCGACTCCACTTTGCCTTGCTACCTGTGGATTAACAGAATGAAATATTCATTGCTCGGTTGTAGCTACCTAGTTAGGCCCATTAGGCCCAAGGCATTTGGCTGTTTTCTTACGAGCATTTCTATCAACCCCTCTACTGGATGAAAGTCTAAAGGACAAGAACAAATTAGTAGAAACTGCCTCTGAGTAAATTATAGGAAAGGCTTAGTTGCTTTTAACTCTGCAATAGAAAATATTCTAAAAGAGGCGACCAGAGTCAAGAAAATCATTAGCTAGGAGAAAAAGCCCTACTCATGGCCACCATATAACAAAAGGTAATGAACTACAGATGGGACAATCAGAGAACATGCAAGCCCCTGAGCTATGGCTTGGCCATTCCTAAAAGGCTCCATTCCTTTTATCACAATGCTGAAAATTGTTCTTATGCATCTTTTCCATGAATATGCCTTTAGTATTTTACCCATGGCATTGCTGTTCATTAGAAACACTCCAAAGGATAATCCACTAGCATCTTCAAGACACAGGAAGAATGTCTGTGCACCATACAAGTTAGTTCCATCCTGCAGAAAGAAAATTAAAAATACAAATTTACCATCTAATAACCTAAACCCCAAACAGCTGGAAATGACTTAAGAAATCAGTGTTGGGACACCCTGGGTGGCTCAGTGGTTGAGCGTCTGCCTTCAGCTCAGTATGTGATCCCAGGATCCGGGATCAAGTCCCACATGGAACTCCTTGCAGAAAGCCTGCTTCTCCCTCTGCCTATGTCTCTGCCTCTTTCTCTCCCTCTGTGTCTCTCATGAATAAATAAATAAAATCTTAAAAAAAAAAGAAATCAGTGTTAATCATACGAATAATTGTCAGGGAACTCATGGTCAAAGAAGACACAAATAAATCTATAAAATATCAAGTCTATATTTGGTTGATGTCAACCAAGTGAATTAGTACCCTCTTTTTAAATTGAGCCAGTTATGACCATTTATCTCATAGAAAGGTGAGCTTGTGATATATATTAAAATGTGAGAGAACAAGAACTTTGAAACTGTGGTTCAAAAAAATTAATTCCCTCAAAAAGGCTTAACCTAACCCCATCTGCAAAAGCTCCGTCAAGCCTTAATATGAATCAGACATCTCTCTAAAGTGCAACTAGATGGAGCTCTACTCAAGATATCTGGTCTTCTAGTCTTTAGAACCTAGACTTTAGAACTTAAGCTAATCTTCCAAGACTTTAGAAGAATAGGTCTCAACCTGGGGCTGCATCCCAGTCCAATTAAAACAGAATCCCTGGGGGTGTAAGAAGGCATTGATATTTTGTTAAATTTCTCCAGGAGATTCTAATCAGTAGCCATGTTTGAAATCACTGCTCTGGACCAGCATTTCTCAAATTTTGGTGTGAATAGAAATTACATACGAATTTTAGTTAAATGTGGACTCTAATTCAGTAAATGGACGGAAGAGCTTAGAGCCCACATTTCTCACCTGGTGATGTCCATTTGAGTAGCAAAGGTCCCAGACTCCTTATTAAATAATTCCCAGATGAGCTTTTCTGACTCAGCACCTATTCTGTCTTTCTGGTAGGCATATGATAGAGTAAGGAGCATGGGCTTAACATTACACAGAGTTAGATCCTATTTCTGCTACTTCAAACTTTTTAAAATATTAGGCTATTTCTGAGCCTGTTCCTTGCCTGTTAAATGGAGCAAATTATACTTATTTTTAGGGGTTCTTTTGGTAAATTAGAGATCATATATTAAAATAATCACTTAATAAATTATTCCAATTATCTTCTTTATCCAGAAGCGAATCTGCTTAATCAGGAAAGTTGCTAACCAAGATCTGTAGGTAATATTGCTGAGCCTAGACAGTAACTCTGATTTGGATTTTCACAGTCAAAGCAATATAAAAACTAAAACAAAAATGATACAATAGCAACAAAACTCTATTTATTTTATTATTTCGCTGCCCCAAACATTCTTCACACAGGAATGAGCAAGACAGTATTTTAGTTGATATTTTATCCTATTTTGTTGACAAGCCTGGTATAAGTTAGTGATTTATAAAGGTCAACCCAAAACATATGGACATAATAACCCACCTAGTGTGCAGAGTCAATATTAGTAATGTTTTCTCCACAACTAGTTAATTCCAAAGGAAAATAAAATAAAGAGTATTTGGCATTTATTGAGCACTTTTTATGTAGCAGACACGCTCTTCTAGAGACTATATGGATAAATTCCTTTAATTTCCATCACAGCCCTATGAGGAAAGTATATTACCCCTGTTTTATAGATGAGAAACTGGAAACGCATAGAGGTCACTCACCCAGAACCACTTAATTGGTGAGTGGCAGTGTCATTCAAACCTACACAGCCTCAGCTTAGAATCTCACTCTTAACTATTATTCTGTACTGCCAGAAGTGACCTTCAAGAATGAGGCTGACCTTCAGTGCAGAGGGGCCCATCCTTAAAGCTTACCCCATTGGGAGTTGTGTCCCGGGCAAATATAGGCCAAGTCTTCCAATTCATATCATGCCTGTACTGTTGGTGCACCTGTTCTCCCAGACCGTACACATTAGCACTGGGCAGTCGGGTGGAAAATTGCAGGAACTGATCAGCAAAGAGGAGGGGTCCAATGCCTGAGTCCAGCCTAGATTCCAATGCAAAACACAGGGACAGGCAGGCAAGTAGAGTAGAGAGGACACAACCTTTCAGAAAATGTCCTTTACATTTTAATGACTCATTATTCCCTGTTTAACTGGCCCCATTCACCCTCCTGTGATGTTCTCCCATTGACATCAAGAGATCAGGACTTCTTTTCCCCTTAAATATCCTACTACATGACCCAAATAGTCTTCTTACATGATAATAGATGTTCTGTAAATAGTTATTGGTAGATACATGGTTAGATGGATGGAGGAAAGGGAAAAATAAAGAGGAAAAAAAATGATCATGCAGTAATAAAAATGAGAAAAAAAAGGAGGAAAAAGTCCAGTTCCTGGACTACAATAAATGCTTAATACCACCACCACAACATAAGAAAAAGTCGGAAGAGGAGAAGGCAAAAAAAGTATACATTTGGAGAGCCTGGTCAGCAACCATGGGCTGATGACCTTTGGGAGTCCTATTGTAATGCATACACCCTTCCTCAGGCTCACAGACCTCCCTCCCCCATGTCCTTCCTACACTGATCCCCAGAGAGGTTCTCAAAACTTACAGAACACGATTATTGCTTCTTCTGCTTACTCTGATGCTAAATGGCTGTTTGGAAACCTCAACTTCATAGGTCAAGGGTGAAGCAGCATCTCCTTTAAAGGGTTGCACATGTTCATGGGGCACTTCATACCTGTCCTTGCTCTGATCAGTTAACTGCTCGGGACATGAAGGAAAAGAAAGCCAAAATGAAAGCTCAGTATTTCTAAAACAGAAACCTCCGTACCAACAGCAGTGCTTCCCAATGACTATGCTCATGGTACTGAATATGGATACTGAGCCAAATGGCATGACGTCAAAGTAGACATACCCATCATACTACCAAATGCAAATGTTTAATACTTGGGTAGAAATTAGCCTTTAGGTAGAAATATACATTGTAAGTCTACAAAACAGACTAGCTCTAGAATCGTCACAGCTGTGATCATTCTTTTTATTTTCCCTCCTGACTACATTTCACATGATATCATGGACAACTAAATGAAAGCCAAACCTCACCATTTGACTCTATAAACTATGTTCAGGAAGTTATCCCATTGAAAGAAGGCCACAAACATCTTCAACACACAGGTATGAAGTCTAATGCTGGTAGAGAAAAATGCCTCCGTAGCAACACTGTCAATCTTGTTGCAACTGTAGCCATCAGGTAGAGAATGAGAACCTTTCAAAAAGATTTTTACAGAGGGGCACCTGGGTGGCTCAGTGGATAAGCATCTGCCTTTGGCTCAGGTCATAATCATGGGGTCCTGGGATTGAGTCTTGCATCAGGCTCCCCATGGGGAGCCTGCTTCTCCCTCTGCCTGTGTCTCGGCCTCTCTCTGTGTGTCTCTCATGAATAAATACGTAAAATCTTTTAAAAAAAATTTTTTTAAATAAATAAACCACAACCTTAAAGTGGAAGCGATTGGACGTCTGATACTCTGCTGTGAGAAGGACATTGTTGACATCATTTCCAAATAGGGATGGAGAAGGCAACCTCTTCAACTGGGCTGTGAACCCTAGTATGTAGAGGGGAAAAGGTTGTGGAAACTCACAAGCAATAGTCATGTAAAAATTAAGCTGTGTCAAAGGGGCTGTGAAAAGGCTTTATTCCTCAAAAGAAGGGAAGCTCCTGCCTCAGGAGCTGGCTTACCTGCATTCGTTTTTACAACATCACCCTCCCCTTGATAACCATGACTCCTAGAATAGTAGCACCAGGGTACATTTATGGTCCCCTGAGGTCTCCAGCAGCACCCACGCTGATCACATGTGGCCTGAAATAAGAGATGAGTCAAATCATTCCATTTCTTTGTGGAACATTATAATTTATAAGTGTAATTTGAGGTTATGGTATCATTAAGTTCATTTTACAATGATATTTAGAGAAATTGTGCTATATCCCAGTCAATGCACAGCTTGTACTCAAAACTTATTTTTCTGGCCAGTGTCCTACTCTGTTATTATTATTATATAATAACATAGGGACCACAATGCAGTCCCATATCTGCCATCACAATAAGATTGGTAACTTTATTTAAATATCCTAAACTACAATATATCACTAGAAACTCAAAATCACAAATGAAGCTTCACTTACATTGTTTTTTAAGGACTTTGTTTTATTCATAAACTTTGAAATCAAATCAGTTTTGACTTTTAAATGTCTATTACATCTGTATGTTACATATATGTGATAAATAGGTACATATGTACAGACATAGTCTCTCAACTTCCCCCAAAGCAGAAACTAATTGTTCCTTGAAACCCAAAGAGATTCTAATTTTTAGTTAAGAAACCTGTCTGCTTTATACCACAATTAATGGTAATTAATTAATTAATTCAAGTGGAGACTAAAATGAATGCAATCCCTTTCTCACGGCAACTCATTTATTTGGAAGGAGCACAAGGCTAACTGCAAAAAAGTACAAAGAAATCTTTCTCATGAGTGTAGATTAGATCTAATAATTTGTAACTAACAGAATAAGGAAAAAATAATAGGATGTTGCTTCTAAGATTTTAGATTACAGAAAGATGATGTCTCCTATCTGGCTTGCTCTTTCCTTTGTTCTACTGGAGCCCTCATTCTGGGGGAAATGAGATGTGCTGTGCATGGAACCACATGGTAAGTGACTAAGAGACATCTCTGGCCAATGGCCTTCTAGTAACTGAGACTCCCATCCAACAATCCTGAAGGATCTCGATCCTGCCAACAATCACATGAGTAAGTCTGAAGAGGATCATGCATAGTGACAGCAATGCCTTGATGGCAGTCTTCTAAAATATTTTGAGCCAAAAGCATCCAGCTATCGTAAAGCCAGATTTGCGACCATAAAAAATGTGAGAAAATAATGTTTGTTGTGTTAAGCCATTCAATTTTGGGATAATCTGTCACAAAGCAACAAGTCACTCATACATCTGCTACATATTTTGCAGGTGTAGAACCTCAGACAGGCAGAAATTCACAGAGGTGAAGTGACCAGCCAAAGGTTACTCAGTCAGCTATTGAGAAGGCAATCACCAAAACTTGGTTCTCTTGCTATCCATTGCCTTTTTTCTATACTCTGGATTTAGGTTCTGTTAAGCATGTTTTCAGGAGGACATGGCCATGCTTCACAAATGATAAGACAAAAAAATTGCTTAGATATATGGACAATTGGATCTCATCACATGCTTATTTTTATGTGAATACCAATTTAAGGATGGGAAAACAGTGCCCATCTGTGGACTACATGGATGTGGGATCGGGCTGAAGTCTATTTCAATCAGCAGATTGTTTTTTCCTTTTAAAATCCACTCAGATGAAACCTCAGTACATCAGACAAAGAGCAATGTGCTGTAAAGGGTGTTAAACAGAATGGTTTTTGCATGCTTTTCAGGGCTTACTAATTTCTTCATTGAACTGGAAAGGACAAAGATCAAAGAATAGCCAAAGGAGCCAGAAAAGTGAATCGTCTCTGTTGGCCAACTTGAAAAGACCAGTCCCTGCAGTAGTACTAAGGAGTCACGAGAAGTGGGAAGAGAAGTGTGGTGCAAATAAACAGGAGAGTAAAAGGGATGTGAAACCTAGAAAAGCTGTCATAGAGAGAAGCTCTACAAAATGATGACGTGGATAGGACTGAAGGCACACAAAAGAAAGAATTAGACCCAAGACACAAAGGTCCCTTTAAGTTCTTGTGAGAATTTAAATTTAAGAGGCATTGCTAAAATAATATAGTATTAAAGACAGTATTAAACTCAAGACAGCACTAAATAAATAAATAAATAAATAAATAAATAAATAAACTCAAGACAGTATTAAAAACTCAGAAGAAAAAATCCTCAGTGCAAGAAAATAAGGAAAGAAAACACGTTTGGGGACAGGGCAGGGGAAAGGTCCCTACCTGTGGGAGCAACACATAACGAAGCAGAACAAATGGAAAACACAAAATAAGACCTTAGGAAAAAAAATTGTCAACTGAATGGGAAGTCACCAGAGAGGGAGAAAAACCATGAGAGACTCTTGACTCTAGGAAACAAACTGGGGTCAGTGGGGAGATGGGGTAACTGGGTGATGGGCATTAGGAGGTCACACGATTGTGATGAGCACTGGGGGTTCTACGCAACTGATAAATTTTGAACACTACACCTGAAACTAAGTATGTACTATATGGAGGCTAATTGAATTTCAATTTTTAAAAAAAATTTGTCATGTCAATTATCACGTTTTAGAAACTTAATTCAAAAGACAAAAATAGCTTATAACTACAATAATAAATTCAGCTATAATTGCTTAGAAATCAATTCAGCTAAAACGGCTCGCCTAAAATTTAAGCTCACAAAAGTGTGTAAGAATAAAAGGGGAAAAAACAGGTATGTGAATAGGACCCTAATTAAAGGCTAGTGTTGCTATAGCAATATCTGACAAATAGGTCTCAAGTAAAAATGCACTATTAGGGAGATGGAGTCACTATAGGATGACAAAAGGTTCAACGCTCCAGGAAGATGTGACATCGCAAATTGATATTCACCTAAGAAATAAGACTCAAGTATTTACAGAAAATTTTTAAAGTATCACAGGGTAAAACTGAAGAAGATAGTATATGATGGACTATTTTCAAGGAGCTGGCTCAATAATTGACAAAGTACATAACAAGGTAAAGATGTTGTACTTTATTTTTTACTTATTTTACATTTTACATGATGGATATATACAGGCTTTTTTTACCAACACAAAGAGAGCTCAAGTGAACTCAGAGGTGGTGAGAAACCAGAGGCTGAAGACACTATGTAAGACCTAATCAAGTTCTGCTCTGCCCAAGCCCTCCCTGAGGTCTCCTCCAACCCTGATGCTTCCCCACAATTAAAAGAGAGAAAAAACAAAGAGGGAAGTAATTTATACCACAAGGAAACATGAAAGGGAAAAGAAAACTAGGGTTCAGCTTTATCTATGAACAGAAATGCAAAAGGGCACACAGCATTAATGGAACTCAGCAATATATTTGATAATGACAAGTGGCATTTCTTCTAGAAACACAAGGATCTTCTGATATCAGAAAATCCACTTTTGTAATTTACCACAATAATTTATCAAATTAAGTACACCTGATGGTCATTTAAAATCATCAGCTATTCACCATAAAATTCTTAGCAAACTGAAATAAAAAGTAACTTGGATAATGGTATCTACCAAAAGCTACAATAAGCACGTTACTAAATGGAGAAATGTCAGAAACATACCCTTTAAAATAAAAAGAATACTAGCTGACTCCTGTTCTGACTTCTTATAATTAAAAATATATTGGAGGTCTTAAAAATATATATATTGGAGGCCTTAACAATACAATGGGCCAAGAAAAGAAAGATAATTTATGAGACTAAAAAAGAATAAAGCCAAATTATCATTATTTCCAGATATAATATTGTCCATGTAGAAATCCAAGATTTATAGAGATGAATTTAAAATCTCATTATTATTTTAGATGCTTTATTTTCTTCTGAAGGTTGTATCTTTTTCCAAATGCAAGGGGAAAAGGGTCAGAATTGCCACAATGGAGTGAGGAGGCTAAAGGAAGAGCAGGTTTTAGCACATATGGGAGATCAAGAGTTCAATTTTTACATGTTTGTTTTGAAATACATTTTATTTTATTATTTTTTAATTTTTTTATTTTTAAAAATTTTATTTATTTATTCATGATAGATATAGAGAGAGAAGCAGAGACCCAGGCAGAGGGAGAAGCAGGCTCCATGCAGGGAGCCCGATGTGGGACTCGATCCCGGGACTCCAGGATCACACCTGGGGCGAAGGCAGGAGTTAAACCGCTGAGCTACCCAGGGATCCCCTGAAATACGTTTTAGATACCCGAATGAGAAAGGTGAATTGGCAGTTGCATACATAAATGTGGAATTCAGGGAAGTGATTTAGGCCGAAGACATTAACTGTGATACATAAGTACAGAGGAGTTGCCATCTGTAGGCAGGACCCTGAATAAAATCATCATAGATTGAATACAGATAGAGAAGAAATTGTGCAATATTTGGAGGTCATATAGAAGAGGAAGCATGAGGAAAGGAGACTGAAAAAAGAAGTGGCTGTCAGGTTAGCCACAAAGTGTATGTGATGTCCTGTGAAGAGAGCTGTTCATCCAGAATTGGTCCTTGGATAAAATGGTGACATGAGCAGCAGCCACAATTGCCAAGACAATAAATAGTGAGCTGAGAATTTCTGCTTCCGTCTGGGTTCAAGCTACCCACACTATAGCTCTTTTCGGATCATCCTTGTTGCCTCAAGGTATGGCGTTCACAGATTCTCAGCTTCCGTGGACAGGAGACTATCTGAGCCACTAAACAAGCAGTTAGTAACAGTTGGGGGTTACTAGTTGTGTTATTAGGTGAGAAATTTCGGGGGGGGGAGGAAAGAAAAACACATTCAGAGTAAAAGTTGAAGGCCAGAAGCCACACAAATTCATTATTAAAACCCATCTTATACCCTATGCTGATGGAAACTTATTTATTAGAACTAAAACTCTACATTTCAATAAAATACGTGATATGAATGAATATTCCTTTAGAACCTTCAAAATGCCCTCACAGTGTCTTCTTATCTCCTGCTGATAGGCTTGTACAGATAAAACTGAAAAAGTTGTAACGTTATCAGAGTAGAAAATACTTGCTACATATATAATTAAAGATATGAATTAGAATCCAAGGGTGTTGGGGTGGCTCAGTTGGTTAGGCATCTGTCTTCAGGCCATGATCCCAGGGTCGTGGGAGGGAGCCCCTAGTCTGTCTCCCTGTTCAGTGGGGAGTCTGTTTCTCCCTCTGCCCATCTAGCTCCCTCTGCTCGTGCTCTTTTGCACGCACACTCTCTCTATCAAAAAAAGGAATTGGAATCCAGAATAACACAAATAAGAAACTTGTACAAATCAAATATTTTAACATAAAAGAGAAATTGTTGCCCTATACACTGAAAGATACATGTTTAAGAAGAAATCAATTATTAATCAGAAACTTCCTCAGAAGTAATTCCACATGTCTTTCCACATGTGAGTTGAAAATAATCTCCTGATAAGATTATGCATACTTTGGAATTCGTGCATTATTAGGTCATCAGGAAGCAGCAGATCTAAGATAGAAAAAACAATCAAGACCTCAGCAACTGTAGCATTTCGAAAAAAAGCAGGCAAAGTTGCAAGGGCAAATGCAAGCAGGTACCAAGGAAGGATCTCAGGTGTAGAGAAAGTCAGCAGCATTAGCCAGCTCCTGCCACTGGAGGAAATGGGCACGGGCTTCCTTCCGGCTGCACTGGGCTTTGCTCACCTGGCCCTGCCAATCCTAGTGCTGGCTCTACTAACCCCATGAAGCCCCATCCTGCTCTGTTCTGTATTGTCCGGGGCATTCTGCAGCCTTTACAGTTACTGATGCCTACTCTGAGCAAAATAAGCATTTCTCTGCTGCTGTTTAAAATGGCTGCAAGTTCCCTGACATACTTCCCATCAGGAGGTGGGATCTTTGCTCTTTCCCTTGACTTGAGGCTGGCGGATGTGAGCAACAGATTGCAGCAAACGTGCTGCTGTGTGGGTTCTGGGCTTTGTCTTTAGAGGACCAGTAGCTTCATCTCTGTCACTCCCATGGAAGGAATCCATGGGCCCTGCTATGGAAGACCACTGAGACATCAAGAGAGATCCGGAGGCCATAGCACAGAAAAAGAGAGAGACCCAGGGGAGGTCAGTCCTCTTCACCATCTTCACCAAGGTGCTGAGCATGTCAATGAAGATATCTTGGATCCCCTGGACCAGATCAGCCACCTGCTATATAGCATCAAGTAATCCCCGTCAACACCATATGGAGCAGAACCATCCACACCAACCCTGTCCAAATCTCTGACCCATAAAATCATGAAATATAGTACAATGACTGTTGTTTTAAGCCACTAATTCTGGCTCACTTTGCAGGAGTAGATAAATGGAGAGTCTGGGCTCTAAGAAAGAGGGGGACTTAGAACAATTTTAGCTAGGCTGGTGTTTAGTCCAATATAGAGAGAATCTAGGGTAGATAAGGAGGAGCTGGGCTCACAGTTTTCCAGCTCTTCCCACAAAAGCAGTATCACTGGCCTTCAGGAGATCCCCAAAGCATTGACTTGCACTCATTCAAATAAAATAGATTCCATATCCAACTATAAATACATTTTTAAAATATCTAGCTTCCGCATTTTTTCTGCCTTCTGTTGTTATAGGTAACAAAGACTTTACTTTCTAAAAAGCCAGTGGATGGGATGCCTGGGTGTCTCAGTGGTTGAGTATCTGCCTTTGGCTCAGGTCACGATCCCAGGATCCTGGGATCAAGTCCCACATCAGGCTTCTTGAAGGAAGCCTGCTTCTCCCTCTGCCTGTGTCTCTGCCTCTCCTTCTGTGTCTCTCATGAATAACTAAATAAAATCTTTAAAAAAAAAAAAAAAGCCAGTGGAACATGATGTTGTGAACAAAAAGAACCAGAGAGTCTCAGTACAAGGACAATGAGTAAAATAAGGAAAAGTATACCTTTTTCAAACAATGGGAGAAATTTTAGAAGTTAAAAAACACTTTATGATAAAGGAATTCCAAATCACCTTCTAGTCATCAAACTATTACCTATTTTTATAGCCAGTATCTTTGGACAAATGAATGAATAAGTAAAATTAACCTCAAATCAGTGAAATCCCGTAATTACAGACTATTGTATAATACACGCATTTCGAGTCAGGTTTTACAAGTTACCTTGGGCACTTCCTTCCATCCCAAAGTGAGGTCTGGTGGCAAAGACTTTCAAAAACATGCCACTCTGTAATTCTGAAAATCCAGACTTTCTAGTCCCCCCAATAACACTAAAGTGAATGTTCAGAACTTTAGAGGTGAATATTCTAAAATCGTGGAAAGCACAGAGTTTAGTATAATTCCTGGCTCATGCTCAGCATGCATTTGTTTAATGGACAGATTTACCTGAGCGCGCTGCCTCATTTCACTGACAAAGATTTGACAGTCTGCAAGGAAACAAGTCTTAGTGATCAAGTCACAGAGTTCTTCAGGTGCAAAGCCAGGACTAGAATCAGGTACTGGTGCCCCCCTAACATGCTGCTGTCCAAGGGCTACACTATTAACTCAAGGATAAAGCATAAACTTGTCTGTATACAGGGTTTGACAGCCCACTGCTCTTCCTAGCACCAAATAATGGCTCTTAACTAATGTTGTGTAAACACAGAGTAATTTTGAAGGTGGAGACTCATAATGATCTTTGCAAAATGCAATTTGCTTGCTGATATTCATAAGACTTGATCCATTAAACACTTCTTGATTTAAAAAAGTGGAATTTGCAAAAATATATCACAAGCCAACAAGTATATAATACGTAGATAATTACCAAGTGTGTCTGCTATAAAATATGACAAAATTTCTGAATAAAAAACATGGTAACTTCTCAAATATCATCATAAAGATTATCACTACTACTAGTGTTATCCATAGAAAGGACTTACTGTAAACAGTTCTCAGTTTACCCATTCTAAAAGTTAGTCAGGATATGCAGGTTTATTTTAAGCATGTAAACCTGCTCTCCCGTGTTTATACAATATATTCTAATCCTGGAAACCAATGAGTTTTAAATTACTGTCTATGGGCTCTTTCCTGAGCTGAGTATCTGGAATTGATTGTCTTTCTGCTCCCAGCCATCAATGGGATCTTTCAACTCTTGAATCGTGGGTAAAAGTTCTGAATTTAGCTAAAAGGCCTCAAGATAAGGGAGAAAGTGATATGCTCTTTTGGAATGGATAGATTTCAGATAAGTATAGAGAGTTGTCTCTAAAATCTGCACAGGAGATGGCCTATATGCAGCTTTAGAGGCACAAAATTTAAATCCAGTCAAAGATGACAGATTGAGATATTTGAACTCGACCCAATCAATAAACAGTAATAAAGGCTATTAGTATTCAAGTTGAGTAGTAATTTGAGTTGAAATGAAAGTAGGATGTTCAAGAGGGTAATTTTAATCCCATGTGTAATGAAATAGACAGAGGAGAAAAAATTCAGAAGAGGCACTGGGGAGTCTCTGGGAGTAATCATGAGGTGGTAAAGGGCCAGCATGACCAAAGTGAGAAGGGGAATAAAGTGCTTATTCTGGGAGACATTGTTAAGGAAACTGTTTAAAATATATAAAATATTGACCAAAGTGCTTGAAGGGACGAGCCAGGCAAGAGTTCTGCTGTCTCTGCCACGAAGACAAGAAGCATAACAGAGGTATGAACAGAATCTGATGGTTGAGGAGAGAAATAAGATTTGGTGAAGGGTGACGAGTTCAGGAGAGGTGATCAAGGGACACCCAAGTGAGATGCCCTGCAACCAGCTGCAAGCCCAGAACTAAACATCAGAGGCAGAGATTTTGATGACTGAGTCATCCTTTTTTTCCCTGCCGAGACTCATGGAAAGGACTCTTGGAGTTCTTTCTCTCCCAAAATATCTCCCAAGAGTATTCCATAGGGCTTGACAGATTCATAGGATTCCCTCCCATTATTGGGAGTTAGAAACAATGAGATCTACAACAAAGAATTATCTGAAGGGAAATTTATACTGTTAGTTCCTCATAAGTAACCCTGGAGGAGACAAAGAGATAGGATTGATAAAATGTCACAGCAATGGCCTCCACACTGGAACATTCCACTAGCCTCGTATCAATTTCATAATTTCTTTCCACTCCCTTGCTCCACACAGCCATGTACTTCCCTTTAACATGTACATTATATAAATACATCATTATCCATAGACTCAGCCTCTCAACAACACTCTGGGGCAGCATATAGTACCCAGGATATTTAAAACATGCACCAAAATACATAAGATATATCTTCTATGAAGAAACAGTCCATTGAAAGTACTCCCAGAACATTTCTCTCTGGCTGAGCTAAAGAGGAGGCAAGTGAATGAATGTCAAGGTCACAGATTGATTGGTCAAAATATAGAAAATATAGAAAAAGGCAAAGTTCATTTATTAAACTATAATCTTGATACCAGAGAATTTATTTAAAGGGTTTGGGCTAAAACACCAAAGAAACGTTACTAAGGCAATAATGACATCTGAAGTTCAATAGTCAATATCAAGCTTGGATGCTTTAGGAGAGTGAATAGACTTAGGATGCATTTGAGTCTTCTAGCTGGCCTCCCGAGCAACAAGGTTCCCAGCACACTGTGAGAGGGGCAAGTGAATGGGTGTGGATCAACCTTCCGCAAACCAAGTGTGCCAAACATCCTGCTTAGATGTGGCATATCTAGACCACAACTTCCCTTTCCTATTGACAAACCAGTACATTAATGGTCCTCTCTCATCAAGCTCTAATTTACCTTACAGTCTCAGGCAATATCTTCTCTCTGGCACCCACTCTGTATCTTGGCCATATGGGACCATTTGATATGTCATGTGTGTTCCCCACAATTTTCTCGCCCATCACTTTGTTTACATTCCTCTTCTACCTTGAATCCACTTTCCATTCCTCCTATTTGTGTCAAAATCCTCCTTATCTTTAACTCCACACTGTCATCTCAATAATATTATCTTCTAATCTGTGATCCCCATCATATTTCTTTTATATCTTATGACTTTTGTTTCATATGCCAGTTATTTATTTACTTGGCTTATCTTCTCTACAAGAATCTATGAGAAGAAAAATATTTCATTTAATTGAGCCTATCATCCCAAATGCTGAACTTTGACATCTGGCCCCATACCAAAGTGCTCTGCTTTTTCTTTCTTCCTATTATTTTCTTTTTCCTTTATTCCTGTTTTGATGTTCTCTTTTCTTTGTTTCTAATTACATGATTCTATTCAGCCTTAAATGGCTGTCCCTAGCTGCTATGTATCACATCAAAAACTAGCCTCCTCTACCTGACTTCCAAGGTCTTCCAAAATTTAAATCCACCTTTCCTGTTCAGTTTTGTTTCTTCCTACTCCCAGATGGCAACTCTCTTCACTATTCTAAGAGAAGGTCAAGTTCGTTTCAGTCAGGCTAAGATGCCAGATAAAGGGAACTAAATACTATGATATTCTTGGTAAGTTAAGTTGGTCTAACTGGAAAAATTTTCTACTTTAGCAGACTTACTGCTCAGGCTGCTACCCTTTGGTGCCATAAACAGCTAGTCAGGGCACTGTGTCATCCTGTCTAGGAATTTCCTGATCCTTAACTATTGGTAAGATTGGGTCTCTCTCTTGCCTTCAACATAGTACCTGTACTTCCTGAATAGTTCTATCCCATCACTCTGCTCCAATCTTAGGCATCTTCTCTATACCAAGCTACTTATCTGGCTCTGATTCCCTTCTCTGCCTTAACTTCACACTTCCCCCAACCCTGGTCCATCACATCTTACGGCTGATCTCATCTGTTCTCTCTCAGCTGCAATGGTTCTCATTGACTCAGCATCTATGCCCAGTCAGTCAACACCAAAGTCTCAAACTGTAACAATTCCCACTTTCCACAGTTCCCCTCTCTATGACTGGGGCTGAATTATGTCCTCAGAAAAGCCATGTTGAAGTCCTAATCTTTACCCCTCAGATCATGATCTTATTTGGGAGTAGGACTGCTGCAGATGTAGTTAGTTAAAATGAGGTCATACTGGAATAAGGTAAGTCCTTAATCCAATATGCCAAGTATTCTTATTCAAATGGGAAATTTGAACAGACACACACATAGGGGGAACCCACATGAAGACAGAAATTGGAGTGATGCAGCAACAAGCCAAGGAATGCCAAGGACTGACTGTTACTACCAGAGGCTAGGAGAGAAGCATGAACAGCTTCTTCCTGAGAGCCCTCAAAAGGAATCAACCCTGCCAACATCTTGATTTGGGACGTGTAGCCTTCAGAAATGTGAGAGAGGGAAAAAAAAAAACAGAAAAGAAAAAAATGTCTTTTGGTGTTAGGACCTTCAGAAAAACCAAAACAGCAACTCTCAAGACCATTACAGATTATTCCAGCCTACTAATAATAGGATGGCTAGAGAGATCAATGTGAGCGTGCCATGTGCCCAGGTAACACATGCAGCCAGTATCCTATCTGTATCTGATACAAATCTGCCATTTCACATCAGTGGACTTCACTCAGAAGCCTATATTTTGTTTTCATTCATTCTTAGTGTGAAAGGTGATTGATATTGTGTGTGTAATGAACTTTACAACCATAATAATCAGCTGGACTTCAACTGATGATCAGGAAATACTGCCATAAAATAAAGACCAGATGACTGCACTATCTTTAATCTGGTATTTATTACCTTCTTCCTTCCAAAACATGTCTCCTAAAATTTAGTCCTTATTCTAAATGTTTTTTGCTTGTATATGACTTTTCATTGTAGATCCTAGATAGACTTTGGGAATCATGAAAAGAGAGAGACAGAGAAAAGGTGAGAAACAGAGGCAGTAACAAAGTCAGAGAGAACTAGTAACTGAGTAGTGTTGCCAGATAAAAGACAAATCCATTTTTAATAGAAGTTCCAAATCTTGCCTGGGACACTCATGCTAAAAACGTATTCATGATTTATCTGAAATTCATATATATATATTTTTATTTATGATAGTCACACAGAGAGAGAGAGAGAGAGAGAGGCAGAGACATAGGCAGAGGGAGAAGCAGGCTCCATGCACCGGGAGCCCGACGTGGGATTCGATCCCGGGTCTCCAGGATCGCGCCCTGGGCCAAAGGCAGGCACCAAAACGCTGCGCCACCCAGGGATCCCCATATTTAATTTAATCTGGAGTTTTCTCACTCTTCTCCCAAAGCTGCACTGCCCAATGGGTGTAAACTAAGCTAATCAAGTAGAACTGAAATTTTGGTTGGGGCTGCTGGGTTGTGATTAACTGATTTACTTGCATTGCACTCCAGTTTTAACCATTAGTTGTAAAATCACAATCTTGAGTACATGAGCTAATATACTAACCAAGAATCCAATGGAATCCTAGTTAATAGGTTTGAAAGAACTCAAAAATTTTAAAAGCATCCTGATCCAAGGCAACTTAATAACTTTGGTGGTAGGCAGCAAATGAAGATGGTTTCTAACAATTTAAGTAATGTCTGCCCAGTGTGGGGCTTGAACTCAAGGTTGTTGAGATGTACCAACTAAGAATGATAAAATTGCAACAAATGAGATTCTCTACTTTGAGGCTTGATAAACCTTGAGCTAGATGCAAGCAATTCGAACATGTCTACCAATAAACGCTAAATAAAGGTGTGGTTTCCAGTAGAAAAAATTTAAAGAAGAAATAAATATTTGGGTCTCCTTAAAAAAAAAAAAAAAAATACATGGATTTTTTGGATCCAGGATACAGGATTCATTTGCCTGAGCCACCAATAGTCGCAATGCAGTTTGCAACTCCCGAGAGTTACAAACAACAGGAATTAACAACAAAAACTATCCAGTAGCAGCAACTCTTAAATGAAAACAAGATCCAAAATTCAAACCTTTGTTGGTGGCTGGTCAGGAATGCAGTTGATTCGTTCTGCTTCATCTACCACCGGGCACACAGCAGAATCAGGGGTGGTACTTGCTGTCCCAGGATCTGGGGTAACTACTGTCCCAGGATCTAGGGTAATCCCAAAAACAAACATAAAATGACCATCAGACAGATTTAACATTATAAGCATTTGATATGGGACACCTGGCTGGCTCAGTGGTTGAGCATCTGTCTTCGGCTCAGGGCATGATCCTGGAGTCCTGGGATTGAGTCCTGCATCAGGCTCCTTGCAGGGAGCCTTCTTCTCCCTCTGCCTATGTCTCTGCCTCTCTCTCTCTCTCTCTCTCTCTCTTTCTCTCTCTATGTCTCTCATGAGTAAATAAATAATTTTAAAAAAAATAAGCATTTAATATGATTGTCACAGTTCTTAATACCTCCAAGTCTATGAAGTATATGAACTCTACTACTCCAAGTATATGAATTCTACTGCTGATTGGGCTTCACCCTGATGTCCTTGAAATGCACACATTCACTTTAGAAAGCCTCATTTTGTTCATGCTAACTGTATTTACTTCTGTGTATATTGCATCCTCTTCTTCCACCACCAACACCCTTTTTGAGATGGTTCACATAAGAGCAAGGAGTTTGGCATTACCGTTAGATCAAAAGTTCACCAAGGCAAGAACCAAATCTACTTTCTCTAGTCCAGGAGTCAGCAAACTATAGCCCATGGGCCAAATCAGGTCACAGCCTGACTTTTAAATAAAGTATTGCTGGAACATGGCTATACCCACTTTTTAATGTATTATCTATAGCTGCTTTTGTGCTACAATGGCAAAATTGATTAGTTATGAGAGACCATATGGCCTGCCAAATCTGAAGCATTAAGTACCTGGCCCTTCACAGAAAAGTTTGCAGACTTCTCTGGTCCTTTACTTATACCCCCAGTAGCTGGTTACAATATGTTTGCACATAAAACATGCCCAGTGTGTGCTGTCTTGAACGTTACCACCCTAATCAGAGTAACCTCAATTCTGGTTGCTCCGTCAACAGGCATTCCCTCAACAGGAACACTTCTGAGTGATATTCTTATGTAAACATAAAGTCTCGTATCTCAAAAATGTAAAGGAAGGCCACCAATCTAAAAATTGGCAGTTAGGGGGAGCCGGTGGGCCCGGCAGGGGTGGGGTTGCAAAAAAAAAATTAAAAATAAAAAAAAATAAAAATTGGCAGTTAGGAACTGCCCAAGGGCCTTGATTCAGATGTTAAAATCAGTTAAATAAAAAGGACACATTTATTACATTCTAAAATAAGGAAGTAAGAGTTCTTTAAGTTACTCTGTGGTAAGTTAATAAGGACATTAAGATAGAACAATGAGGCTTTTAATTAGTTTTCTAATTTCTTTTCCAATTTAAAAGTGATGGATTAAGAGGACTTCAATTTTGTGCCACTTTCTGCGTAAGGATTTTAGTTGCATCTTCAAGATCATGGAATTTTAAGAGTTAAACCATCTTTAAGATTATTTGATCTAACTCCTCACAAAAGTAGAAATTGTCAGGGCTGGGACAGAGGGAGCGGGAGCAGAGAAGTCTTCTTCTAGCCATAGACTGACCCTTCATCACTTGGTTCACAGAAGCTGTTCCTAGATGAACCAGATAAGAAATCAGGGATAACTGAGCACAATCCAGCCCCTGTTTCTGAATAAGACAATTCAATAATTGTCTAATTAAAGAAGTCTGGTAGTTGCTACTTTCTTAAAAACAGAACTTTCACCTAAAATACTTTGATTATATATTTATTCGATTGCCTTGCATGTAAGAGATAATTAGTTAATAAAGGTTAATAATGTTGTTAATGAAATGAGAGTTCATCAATGCAATTCAGCAAATTTATGTCGAGTCAGTTGTGGAATCCTGCAATGTGCTAACTGGGAAATAAAAGTATCAGCTTAGGCGTACAGTGAATACCTAATGAGCTGCCACAAGCCACAGTTCCAGTCAGGGGCTCACCAACACACATATAACATACCTCCCCCCCATAAACACACAGACGCATTCACACCAATGGACAGGAGACCATCACTTCCCTGCCATTTATGAGGTTTCTACTCTGATAAGAGCAACACATAGAGGAGAACATCAGAGTTCCTTGTTACCTTTTGATTCCAAAGAATCTTGAGCTGAAAGCACAAACAGAGGAATAGTGATGATAAACACCATAAGCAGAAGAACACTGAGCATAAGCTCCAAAGTCGTGAAATCTTTCCACTTCCTTCTTGCCATCTGCAAAAAAAAAAAAAAGAGAGAGAGAGAGAGAAAAGGCGGTGAGGGGAAACAATTTTAGATTTGAGTTTCATTTAATTTATCTAGTAATTTTGTAATGGACAAGCTCAAATGTCACTTAAGTAAAATGAATAACTAGCAAACACTCAGGTACACATCCATCATCTAGATTAAAAAATTATCAATTCATGACAATCTTGTTTTGTCTTTATTCCTACTTACTTCTCTCCCTAACCTTAGATTATTTTAAAGCAAATCTTAGATATTTTTGAATCTGAAAATATCTAAGTATTGGGGCATCTCATTGGCTTAGTTATGGAACATGTGACTATTGATCTCAGAGTTGTGAGTCTGAGCACCATGATGGGTATAGAAATTACTTAAAAATTTATTTTCAATATTTAAGTATTAAATAAACTTCACGCATCCCAATCAAGATATTGTTAGAACACCAAAGGTATTTTTAAGATAATTTTTAATCATCAAATATCTAGTCAATGTTGAAATTTCTCTCATTTGCATTTGCACCAAGGCAAGAACCAAATCTACTTTCTAATTTTTATAATTTGTTCTACTTTGTTATAATTTGTTTATAATTTGTTCTACTTTCATCAGGATGCAAGCAAGATTTATATATTGTAATTGGTTTGTGTCTGTTAAGTGTTTTGTTGTTGTTTAGAGAGAGAGTGCATATGCACTTGCATGAGCCTGGGGTAGAAAGAAGAGAAAGAGAGAGAATCTTAAGCAGGTTCCATGCCCAGCATGGAGCCCAACGGGGGGCTCAATCTCATGACCCTGAGATTGTGACCTGAGCCACAATCAAGAGCATGACACTTAACGAACTGAGCCACCCAGGGTCCCTCTGTTAATCTTCATTCAATCAGTAGGTTTGTTCTGTAGATTTCCCCATAGTCTGGATTTTGTCAATTGCATCTGTGGATATACTAATATGTTTTCCTACCCTTATGTTTCCTGCAAATTTAATTACCAGATCTAGAGTTTTGGCAGATATAGGTCTTTTTAGCAAGAATGGTGCATAGCTCATATACAGTCTTCTGGCAAGAGACACATAAAATCTAGCAGATTCTCCCTGTTTCATATTAATAGCCATTGGTGAGTATATTTCTTAGATCCATTATTTCACTAGTTGTGACAGTGATACTGTAATTATACCATTCCTTATATACTTGATGAAATATTACTATAGAGAAAAACTTCCCCTCATCTGTTATTTGGACATAAAGATAAAATTCATATACGGAAGGTAGGATAAATGTTTGACCCTATTTTCTGGGTTTCAGAATAAGGAGTTGTTGCCCTAACACCCTTGAAAGAGGACCAGTGAGATTATTTGCCCAATATATTTGTGAAGTTATGGATTTAAACACATCTTATCTGTACTAATCCATTGATATTATTATTATCATTAATGCTCATTCCGTCTCATCTGCACCTAGTGGGAGTCTCTTCAGATTGGTTCCTGGTAGTCTTTGATAGTTTCCTTATTCTCTGTTATAACATGAAGATCTAGGCCTATTTGTACATCCCCTTCCCCCAGACTCAAATCAAACATCTCTAAGGAGGCTTTTTTTTTTTTTTCTTTTTCAGTGGGAACAATACTCAGAAACCACAGTTTCAGTGAGAGTTGGTGAATTCTACAACTAAAGATACCTAAAGGATGATCCTGACCAACTGGCTACCTTTGGAGTCCCAGGGAGAATTGTCAACTTAAAAAAAAATACAGAAATAACACATTTATTACCTATGTTAGGGTCGTTATAAATCCTAGCTGGGGATTAAAATATTTTGCCAAGAAGTTTAAATCAGATGTTCAGCACTTGCCTACTGTCTCAACCTCAGTGAATCTAAATCTCTGGGGTTAAGGCTTAGATATCTGATTTTTTTTTAAACTCCACAGATAATTCCAATATGCAACTATGTTTCAGAAACAGTGACCCTATCATGGTCTTATAAATTGTAAAAATGCATTTTATCAGGTAAAAATATATTAAGAAATGGTATCTATAAAGTTAAAAAAAAAAAAAGAAAAGAAATGGAACCAATAGTCAAGACCCTCCATTTTATGCATAAGTAAAGTAAGGCATGGTCAGTCAAGTGTCTTTTTCAGAGCCACCTAGTCAAAAACTAGAACCAAATTTCCCAAAAGGCTGAATGTAGTTCCCTTTGGTTACTGTATCTCTCCTGGCAACTTTTGGTGGGCCCCTCATGGACAGAATATGCTTGAGCCTACCACAACTTGGTCTTCAACAACTCATCTCAACCTATCTTATTCCTGACCCCTTCTTCCAATCAGCTCCTGATCTCCATCAGATTTGAGTCAAAGGGGGTGCCTGGGTGGCTCAGTGGTTGAGCATCTGCCTTTGGCTCACATCATGACCCTAGGACCCTGGGATCAAGTCCCATATCAGGCTCCTCTACAGGGAGCCTGCTTCTCCCTCTGCCTTTGTCTCTGCCTCTCTTTCTCTCTATGTCTCTCATGAATAAATAAATAAAATATTTTTTAAAAAAAAGATTTGAGTCAAAGTATTGCATTCCAGTCTGTAAAGAACTTGATATGTACCAACCAACTACTACTATCAACTGCCTTGGAACTGAGTATCCTTCTCCTCAAAACATCTAACTTCCAGAACTTCTGACCACAGAATTTCCCACACAGAGGTTGGTGGCCTCCCCCTGTGGAGTCTGACACAGCAGCATGTGATCCCCTGCTCACTGCTTCCTGCCAAACACACCACACACTGGGATCAACAACGAAGCTGGTCTTTTGGGGGTGCTAAATGCAGACAGTATTTTAAGTCAAAATTTATGTCTTAAAGACTCATAGAATTCAAACCCTAAAATCATTCTCCTTCATATTCAGAGGTCCAGGACAAGGAATGCCTTGAAATATCTTCTCACTGACAAGGAAGGATGATGGAAAGTCAACCTTCACTCATTGAACCTGCTAACACTAGGGGAGACCGTGCCCAGAGAGCAGCTGAACTGCTCCCAGGATGGATACTGATACCATAAGTCTAGGTATGGAGCACAGCAATATGGCAAATGTTTGAATAAAAATAAGATACCACCTTCCTAAGGGTGAATATGATGAACAAGACAGAAACAGGACCTGAAGGAGGAAAGGAAAAAACTCATAGCTGTTAAAGCCTGGACCACCACAACTGGCAGTGTCACTGGGGCCTTTGAGCAGCTTCCCTTAGTCCTACCACAAATGCACAGACTACATTTAAGGTTTTCTTCCGATAAGGAGTTAGGCACTGTGTACCCATTCAGATGACGATTATGCCTCACAAACAGTCCTTTCTAGAAATCTGCCCCAGTGTCTGCATTGCAGGATTTTGTCCTTTGTTAGGGATAATTTTGATTCTGGCCTGAGCTGTGGCACCGTCCTCCAGCAGTAGCAAGGAATATGACTCCCCTATCACCCACTCCGTATCCTTCCCAGGGTTGTCCCAGATGCCACTGTATTTACCACCTCCTTCTTCTGACCCACTACTACCATTCTTTAGAAAGGGGGTCCTTTGCAAGTTAACATTCTGTATACTCTGTCAAACATTGAGTAAATCATATCTTTCAGTCACTTGTGCCAAATTCCAACAGCATTTTATTAGATAACATTTGGTGTCTTTGAAAAGGAAAACTCGACATTTCATGCCATTAGCTGAGCTAAGTTTTGAGAATCACTGAAATATCCTGTTTACCTGAGATAGCAACATCCTATTCTGATCGCATTCTATATATGCAACAATACTGAGATACTAGAATGACCAGGCTAATTTTCCATTATACCGTGGATGATGAAAGGACTGAGGTGTTATGTGGTTTTTAAAAAAGATTTATTTATTCATTTTAGAGAGGGAGGAGGGGCAGAAAGAGAGGGAGCAAGAGAAAATCTCAAGCAGACTTCCCACTGAGTGTGGAGCCCAATGTGGAGTTCAGTCCCACGACCCATGAGTTCATGACCTGAGCCAAAATCAAGAGTCAGATGCTTAACTAACTGAGCTACGCAGGCTCCCCTATGTGCTATGTGTTTTAATGACACTCTCCCAAGACTTAGGACAAGTCTGTGGCACAATTAGGGATGCTGACTTCCGCCTTAGAGATTGTCTTTATGACCTCACTGCCTCTTAGGTAAAGGCAACACTCTTTCACATTTTGTGTGAGGATGTTCATCTATAGGAGCAGACACAGCACTTTTTCAAAAGCATGAGAAACTACATAGAGCCATATTGTAATGCAGAAATGTGTCATTCAACAGGAAGTGAAGCTGACAAGTCACAATCAATACATCAATCAGCATGGAGAGAAAAACGTCTCTTAGAAGATCTTCCATAGAAGAAGTAAACAAATCCATTGTCAAGTTGGATGGCGTGAGGGAATGATTTCTAAAGTGAGTTTCATTGATCTAACTAGCTCCTTGTATCCCCTTGAGCAATAGGAGACTGCACATCAGCAGAATCTGGAATCAGACATAGTGAGGAGTGTAAAGTCAAAGGGAAGAGGAGAGCAGAGCAGAACTGCCTCCACGAGTGGGGCCATTGGTTTTGGGGCCTCACAAGCTTGTAATGCCATCACTTTCAAGACTAAATGGTACCACTACAGTCTAATTCTTAGTAATAATTATAGCTAATGTTTTGAGGTTTCTCTATCCAGTATTTTCCAGACATTACTAGTTATCTTTATAATCCCCAAATGCAGGTATTATTCATCTCTATTTTATGAGTAAGAAAACAGAGGTCAGAAAGGTATAAAACTTATCAGCAATGATAAATATTGGAGCTGAAATTCACTCCCAGTCTATGCTCCAAAGGCATACTTCTCTTCAGAACTATAGCAAAGCCCACACCCTCTCCCAACCCCACCTTCTCTCCTTATCAGAATCCTGCTTCTTCAGTTCAAACAATGCCTCCTCCAGGACTTAAAATTAACCCTCTCTCCCTCTCTTGCTCTCAAACTCTCTATATCTATATTCATAACTCTGAGGACAATCTGTCTTCCCCTCATAAGTTTTAAGCTGCCAGAAGCCAGTATGTGAGAGTCTCTCACCCCTCCCTGAGTGACCCCTCTCAACCTGAGAGCCTGAGATACTGACTCCCTGGTTCTGTGGGCAACTGGGTGGGGCAAGGGCAGAGAGTCCAGGGCTGGGGCATGCTTCTGCTGAGAGTTGCCTCTTCTGGAAATCCAGATCCCTTTCAATTAGCCTAATGATGCCATTATCATTTTCTTTGTGCTCTATCATGGGGAAAATGTTGGGAAGAACTCTACAATGCTTCACTGGATGCCCCCTGGCAAGTGCTCTAAATGAGCATTTGCTGATTTGGAAGTAAGACTGAGTATAAATACCACCATGTTATGCTCTCTGCCACAGATGCACTTCAGAGAACCTGCTCCTCTTTCCTGAGGGATATGAGAGGGATGAAAAGCAGGAAACAGTATGCCTTCATCCTAACAATCTCGCCAGTAACCACAGGAATCCAAGTGAAAAAAAGAAAAAGAAAAAAATCAGATATAAACAATTATTAAAAAAAAGAATACAGTTATTTATTTTACGAAAGGATTCAAGTCAAGCTTTCTTTTAATCAACCATTTTTGAAGGATGGAGAGATAATCGATATCTCTAGGGAGTTGGGTTTTTTTTTTTTTTTTCAGAATATACAGCCACTTCCCTCTCTATATGACCTTTGTAACTATAGCTTATATGAATTACAGCTTTCATATGAGCTGTAAACATAAAAAGTAATAGCTGGAAACCATCTCTTTAAAAAAAATATTCATTCATGAGAGACAGAGAGAGGGAGAGGTGGAGACATAGACGGAGGGAGAAGCAGGCTCCCCACAAGGAGCCTGAGGGACTCGATCCCAGGACCCCGGGATCATGCCCTGAGCCGCAGGCAGATGCTCAACCGCTGAGCCACCCAGATGTCCCAACCACCTCTTTATAAAGAAAACATATATGAGTAAATCCACTTTCTGGAAAACAGTGCTCTTCACAACCCCTTTATTAAGCCCAACCATAGCTGAACACCAGTTCACACCCCTCTGCTGCTCTACCCTCCCCTTGCTCATCATTGCTTAAGGCCCAGTGGTCTCTCTGTGCAAAACTGCCCCCAACTCCACAACAGACACCCGAGAGGTATTCTCTGCTCTGTTATACTCAGCACAATGTTCACGGCTGATTTTCTTTTTCCATTTTGTTACAGACTCATTTCATTTAGTACATCTTTACAAGAATGCCAATGAAAGTTTGGAAAGGAAAACAGGTAAAGTCCTGTGACCAGTCTACCATCTTGAACCTTTCTGGGTAGGTTTTAAAAGTTCCCCAGATAACTTAAATACTCAGCTCCTTCTACTCCTCTTTGAAAATCACTTTGGAATTTTGAGTTTATCAGCGGACTTAATAATATTGCAAGATACTATGCTATAGAGTGGGAGTGCAGGTGTAAATTGAGGACAGTGAAAAATGGGACAAACATTAAGTAGGAGACAGTAACAACTAAACACCAAATAATATATTTGGAGGGAGTAGTAGGGGATGAGTAACCTCTTGTGAAATCATCAAGCCCATCAAAGCACCCTTTCCAGTTCCTCCAATATGTCAACACACCCTGTCTATCCTCAGCTCATTTGTGGTCAAGTAGATAAGTTTTTTCCTAAAGCTTTTTCCCAAAAGGTGCATCTACTTACATAGGTTTGCAATACCCCTTTTCTCTCTCAAATTGTGAGCTCCCAAAGTATAAAAATGATTGCTCATACCTTTTTATTTCCTTCCTAAGTATCTACTAGTCGAATCTGCATAATCAATACCTATTGATTGATAATATTTTACTTCCTGGTCAATTACTGTGCTAAACATTTCATTAGTATTTTCCTGCTTTATCTTATCCTGAAACTCTCCTTCTCAAAACAGAGAGCTAGCTAAGTAGGTCACAAAAAGACTTGCACTTGACTCCCTGCCCTACCATTTCTTGCTGCATTAGCCAAATGAATTTCCCTAATACTGGTGAGTCTTGGTTTTCTTATCTGCAAAAATGAAATTAACAGTACTTAGAGTATTACCTATCATCACCTTCTTTTGTGAAAATCAAATCAAACACTGTATTTTTTAAGATTTATTTATTTGAGAGTGAGAGAGAGAGAGAGAGAGAGAGCAAGTGGGGGAGGGGCAGAGGGAGAGGAAGAGGGAGAGAAGCAGCCTCCCCACTGAGCGAGGAGTCCAACACAGGCTCTGTCTCACGACCCCAAGATCATGACCTGAGCCAAAATCAAGTTGTGTGGCATCGCACCTAACTCAGGGTTTCATGAGGTGGGAGATGCATATTCCTGACTGCTGCCCTTATGAACCTTTTCTGATCCTCCCTCCAATCTGTAGAGTGCTTTACGGCCATATGTTGGGTGAGTCACTCATTACCTGAGACACATGTGCAGAAAGGTAGGAAGAAACAGTGGGAGCCAGGGCGGCAGCTTACCCATCCAAGACCCACTTTCTGCCCCAACAGCTACTGCTCCTCTTGCAGGCTGCCTTGTAAATCCCACTAACTTTACTCAAAAAGCATATCCCTGCCCATCTTCCATCAGTCCCTAGTATAAAGCTCCCAGCTTGAGAATCTTGAACTTACTGTTTGAGAACAGCCTTGCAGCCTTGCTTTCCATCCCATCAATGTGTCCTCACGCAAACTCCATATTCTCCTCAATCCTTTGCCCAAGGATGAAATCACAAGGGGATTTGCTTCCTATACACTGATGAGAAATTGCTCTTTGTCAACATAATGCCCTCCTTTTTTTTAAAGATTTCTTTATTGAGAGAGAGAGAGGAAGAGAGCACACGGGAGTGCAGAGGGAGAGAGAATCTCAGACTTCCATACCTAATAGAATGAAGTTAGCTAATGAGGTGAAGAGTGATCTCACATTCACTGGCAAAGAAAGAAGTTATCAGAATGCCCTAAGTGGCCATGTCTCCTCTTTGGTTGTTGCTAGTGGTTATGAGATAGGGGATTGTTTATTTTAAATCCCTCCAATGTTTATAAAACACATTGTGTGAAAGATGATGAAGTAAAAGGTACCCATAGTCAAATGTAAACAAAATATGCTTAATGAAGGTTTGGCAAAAACCATTAAAACTATGTACACTCTCAATCTGGAATTCCATTTATAGAGCTTTAGCCCACAAATACACCTGCACAAGTATGTATAGATAAAGGTTTTGCACTGTGGCATGACATGAAACATCCATAACAGCAAGAGATTGAAACTAGTGTAAACATCCATCGAGAGAGGACTGAGTAAAAAGTGCAATAAAATAAAATTCATTGATATTCAAAATTATGATATCGTGGTTAAAAAAAAGAAGTCCACAAGTTATTTGATACTCCTCCCTTCAGAGGTGGAGCCACGTCCCCCATCCCTCACTCCTTGGTAGGCTGGACTCAGTGACTCATTTCTAACAAACAAAATATGGCAGAGGGCACGGTGCATACCTTCCAAAATAAGGTTATAAAAGGCATACAGCTTCTTCCTTTCTATTTCTGTTAGATCACTTCCTCACTCTTTTTCTTGGTTCATTTCTTGGAGAAGCCAGCTGCATGTCAGAGTGACACTCTAGCAGGTTGTTAGAAAGGTCCAACAACCCACGAGAAACTGAAGCCTTTAGCCAACAGCCAGGTGAGGGCACCACCTCACAAGTGGGTCCTCCAGCACCAGTCAAGTCTGCACGTGGCTGCAGTCCCTGGCAACATCTTGGTTGCAAGGTCAGGAGAGACCTTGAAGCAGAACCACCTCACTGAGCTGCTCCTGCATTTCTAACGCATAAAAGCTGTGAGGCAAAAAAACATTTATTGTTTCAAGCTGTGAAATTTGGGGCTAATTTGTTATGCAGCAAGAGATAATTAATACACATGGGTAAATAAGACTTCTAATAATGTATCATTTGCATTTAAAAAATCCTTTGTCTCTTATCAAAAGTCTTTTTATGTCATATATTCAAATACAGTTACCTGCTCTCTGGAACAATAATAATAATTTTCTAGCTATAAAAGAGAAACATTTCCTTAAACCTTAAGAAAAAAACAAACACTGTCATCAGCATCATCTGGCTAATGTTAGTTTCTGAATCACAGGGATCCTAATGGTGAAACCCACAGTCTCATTTAGGAATGCAACTTAGGAAAACAAAATCAAGACAGATGGCAAAAGGCAAATACAATAAGAAAACTATTTAAATTGCTTAATTGTTTTTAAAAAAAATATTTTTAGGGGATCTCTGGGTGGCTCAGCAGTTTAGCGCCTGCCTTTGGCCCAGGGTATGATCCTGGAGTCCCTCGATCGAGTCCCACGTCGGGCTCCCTGCAAGGAGCCTGCTTCTCCCTCTGCCTGTGTCTTTGCCTCTCTCTCTCTCTCTCTCTCTCTGTCTCATTAATAAATAAATAAAATCTTTAAAAAAACATATTTTTAACAAACAGCTACTTGGAAGTCCATCATCAACTTTGAATATTCTATTTCATATTACAAAAATCGTGCAATTTGATAATAATGATAAAAATAACTAATGAAGAGTGAGTGAATGTACTAAGAAGTCACATAATTTGTTGCATACGATCCTTACAACAACCCCATGTTACTTACTCCTACAGGCCCACTTACTAATGGGGAAATTAAAATTTTAGCAAGGTCAAATAGCTTGACTAGTGTCACACAGCTGATAAGAAGCATAGCCAAAATTTCAACACCTGGCCTTTGCACTCGACAGCCAGAACTTTCAACCATTACTCTGTATTCTATGGTATAATGTCCCATATTGTACACACGCTTAGGTTTTTTTTTTCTTTTTTTTTTTAGGCTTTTTGTGAGATTGTGGTTTTATCGGATAGTATCTGGGTCATTAACCAAGTACTCAGAATGTGCATGGTACATGGCTAAGCACTTAGATGCATTATTTCCATTAGTCCTCACAGCTACCTTATTAGGAGGGACTGTTATTATCCTCATTCTACAAATAGTTAACGGGGCCTGCTAGAAGCTGCAGTGCCCACGGTCCAGAACTCAGAGCCAAGCTTCCAACCAGGCAATATGACTCAAAAGCCAGCTTCCACAGTGTAATGTAAATATAGCAAACTTCTATATTTATAAATAATTAAGGCTGCTAAATTAAGATGAGGTAGGATGTATGGAAGATGGCTGTGTTTTTCCAGAAACAATCATGGGGTTGGAAGGTTTAGGGAAAGAAAAGGAAACAAATATGTGGCAACATTTCAGTCCCCATAGCACCTGGGAGATTCAAAGTGCTTTTGTAAGCATCCATAGAAGTCAATTCGCTTTTAGTTTATGGCCCACGGCAGTGTGTTAAATCCTCTGTGAGATGAAGGAGAATGAGCTGCTGATGCACACTTTCCATGTTTATTCATCATCGAGTTATCAATGCTGCGTCTTTGGGCAATTTATTTATTACTCATCAATTATGTATTAAGCTCCCAAAATGTGCCAAGCACTCTTCCAGGAGCTGGTTCTAAAACAAACAAAACAGATAAAAATCCTTGCTCTCATGGGATTTATGTTCTTATGGTTAGAAAAAAGACACAATAGACAAAATAAGTACATCTATGATGGGTTAGACTGTGGTAGGTACTACAGAGAAAAAACGGTGGAGGCGGCAATGAGGAATGTGGTGTGCTTTCGCTTAGACTGGTCAAGGCAAAGCTCGCTTGGAAGGTTCAAATTATTACTGTACATAAACTGTGCTGACTGCAACAGTAATTTTCTCTTCTTGAATTAAAGTGGTTATATGAATAGTTGCCAAAGGTCATTTTCCTGGTATTGTTATAACTGTTTAAGCAAAGTAGATAGATTAATCAGGTAGGGGCCCAAAGTGTTGAAATAGCTATCTGAATTAATCTGGAAAAACTGGATAATCAATTGTCATATTTTCTAAATACGGTGTCTGTATTTGCATAGGATCATCTGATCAGTGTCTGACTTGCATATGATGATCTAAGTCTTTCTTCTAAAAACCCTTTGATAACACAAGGCAAGAGATCTAGTAGAAAAAGAGAGGGTTAGTTTTACAGACTAGGAATCACTTGCAAAAAGCTGTCTGGCAAGACATGACTACTTCTCTAAAGTAGTCTAAATCCATGACTAAATCCTGGGCAAAACTCCCTGGGTTGGCTCATCATCTCCCAGCTACTATCTAACCACTCTGGGCCTCAGTTTCCTTCCCTGAACCACAAAGGGATCACCTCTATTAGACATGTATGGCCTACTATGACCCCAACATCAGGACATGCAAAGGTTTATCTTTCTCATCATCTTCTGCAGCTAACTCCCAAGCTAACTTCAATGGAAATTTTCTTCTTCGGAGTCCCTCTACTCATGACTCTTCCATGCTTCTGGAGCAGTTTGTGAAGTAACTTTATTAGCTCATCAAAACTCACTTGTGAAGGAATGGTTGACAACGAGAAATCACTGACATCGTGTGCAAGTATGAGTGAAACAGTGATGAGCTATCTTAAAACTAGGGTACAGGACAGAGTGTGTCCTTCTACTTCATTTGCTCCCTGATATACTTTGGCTCAACCCAGCTCAACAGTCCAAGACCACTTCCCTCTCACTTCCTCCCTGCCCAGCACACTTGTACTCACTCTTCTACCACCTGACATCAGAGCGATAGCCAGTTGGGGAGCAGGAGGTCTCTTTAGCACATGGAAACCATCGTTCAGCCCCTGTATCAGGGACCACTGGTAAGCCTAATCTAGTGAGACCATGGCATTGATCTTGGCCTCCTCCTCTATCCCCAACAGAAACTCTTTCTTCCCACCTCAGTGCCAGGAAACGCCCACTTGTATCTAGCTAGACTTTAGCAACTAGTAAGGACCAGACTTTCTTTAAGTTTTACCAGAGAGAGGCCAGCAACAAGCCACTACTTCCCCCCTTCCCCTGAGCACTTCCATTCTATTTCACACATGCCCCACCCCCGCCCCATCCAGGGCCTACACTTTCCCTCCACATCCTCCTCACAGACTCCACCTAAAATCGCTCCCATGCCTCACAGTTCCCAGCACACCGACGCGTGCACACTCCTGAGACTATTCCCTAGAATAATTCTTGATTTGGTCACTAAGGCACCCAACTCATGGAGCTTCGTAATAGTTTCTCAATTTCCTGACCACGATGGTTTCTCTAATGACCACCCCAAAATCACAACCCCACATCCTCTCAGAAGGAACATCCCCACTGGTTCTATTTTAACTCCTCTGCCTCCCCTCTCCCACCTTACCTCCTGAATCAGAAAGAATTGCTACCCTGAATATTTATTCTTTCACATCCGGCACCCCCCACCCATACACACCAACACACACACACACACACACACACACACAAGTTTAGGTACAGCAGGGTTTGCAGACCCAGCCTCAGTCTGGAGGCATAGGCACGTGTGCACACACACACACACGGGCACACACACCAAAAAAGTAAAGAGCTGAATCTTGTTTTATGTGTGTCTTTGTGTAATGCTGTATTCTGTTATTTAGTTTTGTATTTAACCAATTTCAAGGGTGCACTAACTCACGGAGATCAGTCAGTTCACACACACTTGCACACTCATATCTACATCCACAAATGAACACACGAGTCACAGTTCACAAACATACCTCACCACCTCCTGCTGCTGTTCCTGCTGTCTCACTGAAGGATGGCCTAGGAATCAAAGCAAGGAGCACAGTCCACCGAGGGCAGCCACAGCCCTGGCAAGCTGTGAGTGTGTTAAGGTTAATGGGTTTCAAATGCAAATGACTGCCCAGATTTCTTTCTCTAGATCAGATCTGCTAGTTAATTAGTAATCGTAGTCTTCTTCTGAGAACATCCCTAAGAACCTGGAGGAAGAAGCGACCACCCTGCCCCTCCTCTAACCCCTCCAGGAGCTGAATCCAGCACTGATCACTGAATCCAGCACTGATCACACTCGGGGGGCCTGGCAAAGAAATACAGACGGAGTCAATGGGTAGATGATAAAGAGCAACAAATAAACCATCCCAGGGTCCCAGTGACATTTACTAGCACAATCTGCTGATGTGTGTTTGAAGGAAATAACTTTGAAAATGTTTTCAGAGTAGTTTTCTTCTTTTCTTGTCTCTAGAAGAGCTGCCCTCAAGCATTTTCATGCAGTGGAGACCCTTTGGCAGGCTGGTGCCTCCAATGGACCTCTCTTAGAATTACATTCTTAAATGCATGAGACAAAATATGTTAAGAATTCAAAAGAAACCAATTCCATCGAATTAGTTACTAGAATTTCTTTTCAAATTTCAGTATAATAATGCATGTGTTTCTTTAATGATGTATTAGCTAACCTAGGAACGAGTCTAACAGCTACCACAATCTCAAAATAGTAATAAGTGTAAATAGTACCTAGAGAGTATCTTTAAAATATGATAAAAAAAAAAAAAAAGTACCTGTAGCTTCTCCTCGAACCAAATCTTAGGTACTTCTAACAGTCTTGAGGTTTGTGACCTCACTTTATACTTAAAAGACAGGCCAGATTTCAGTTGGATTTCAGCAAAGAAAAAATAAATATTGTTCCTTCCAAATTCACTTGCTTTCTGAATTATACGCATGAATCTCTGGTTAAGAATCTTGTTCTATTTCCTGGCAGATCCCCCCCCCCCAAAGTAGGGGGGTGTCCTCCCCTCTGTGCCTGTGTTCAAGTGTGATCCATAAATCTGTTTTTGCCAGTCTCCCAAGAAATAAGTACCAAAATTAGAAGTTTTGCTACAAATAGCATAATTTTGTCCTTTTACCCTCATGATTTAAAAAATGGAGTGGATATTTGTATATGCCTGGTTTTTCACTTTAGTTTTCTTATAATGCAATTGGACCTTAAATTTACAAGAATCTTGGTCTGTGACATGGTAGAAATTAAAGAAAAAGAAATCTCATTAGCACAGAGAGTTTTTAAAAACCCTGCCCCAGGTGTTATTCCCAGAAAATGAATTGCTTTTACAGACCAGTGAAAATTCAGGCATAATCTGGGTCATGGGACCTAAAGTCATAGACTGTGTCCATAGACTGAAAAAACTAAAGTCATGATTTCTTATCGTCATTTTATCAGGGACACAGACTATTATAATGAAATCATCTTTTCTTTTTTAAAAAGTCCCCACCCTTGTCCTCATTTCTCTCATCACCCATCACCAGTAAAATGTTGTCAGGAACCAACAAAGCCTACAGATAAGATTTTGGGCAGCACGGACCTAGCATATTTCTTCGGCATCAGGAAGTCAAAGAATTTAGAGCTACAAGAGGAGGGAAAGGCAAAGGAAGGTACAGGGAAGCCTGCTGGGCACTGAGGCCGTTTGCCTGCATTGTCTCACTGAGAGACACCACAGCCCAACAGCAATGAGGACCTGAACTGCCTGCCGAATGCCTGTCTACCCAGCATTACAGCCCAGATGGGTTGGAGCATTTGGTATGACCTCTAAGGACCACCAATGACAGCCCCCTCATTTTCCAGAGGAAGAAACCGGGACCCAAGAATTTTGAGGTGTGCATGAGTGTAGTGACAAAAGTTGGGCAGACCTGAATTAAAAGCCCAGGTCTGCTTACTGGCTTGGGTTGCAGGACCACATAAGCCTCAATGTCCTTAACATAAATGAAGACAGGAGTGGTACCTATCCAATCGAATCATAAAGATATAAGGGTATTAAATAATACAAAACAAGTAAAAGACTTGGTGTTACCAAATAACTACTCAGTAAGAGTCAGTTACATTTGTTAAGATTATTATGCACCTACACAGTGATGACTAGAGCCCAGACCCTGGTCTCACAACCCAAGGCACCTTCAACTGCATCAATATCTCCTTTGCCCCCCAATCGGTACTCCAAATGTAGTAGGTACTCATTAATGTTTAAAAAAGAAAACTTATCGAGTACCTACTTTGCACAAGGTCCTGTACTACATAAAGACATCTATGTTGCTGTCTGAGTGTAACCGTTTAAAAGTTTAGCCCCTAGATTAAAAAAAAAGAGAGGTGATTCAGGCCAGACCAAGGTACAAGTACCATGATACCTAGAGTACTTTGTTGCCTTAGTGACACGGCCTTACCTGGCCTGAGGATGTCAGGAAAACACGTGTACTTGGGAGCCATGGAAGCCGTGCTGATATGAGAACCAGTAACGTGGTGACACCTCCTCCTCCCCATTCCCTAGACACCACCCTTACTTAGACTTTCATGACCCCCAGTCTTTGCTTCTGACCTCTGAAAACACAACACTAACCACTTCGTAAACACAATTCAATTCAACATATAGGTACATGTGTATCTATAAGCAAGGTATTGTTGGAAGAGCAACAAGAGCAACATTTATGACATGCTTCCAATGGCCTGTGCATTATGCTAAGTGACCACAGGCATGATTTCACTTCCTCCCCATTGTGGGAGTGCCAGGAGGTAGCACTACACTGTGAGGTAGCAGCCGTCACCCCAGTCTCGCAGACTAGAAACCCTAGACACAAAGAGCTACTTGCCCAGGGTTCTGTCACTAAGAAGAGTTGAAACCAGAATGCAAACCCAGGCAGTCTGGTCAAATCTGCACTCAAACAGGAACATGAGTGGTGCTTCCATAATGGCCAGGAAAAGATAGAAGTCAAGTGGCTACCAGACAAAAGACAAGACAGCACTGACTATGCTATTGGACAGAGAACACAATTGGGAGGGACAAGAAAGAAACCGAAGGCATGGAAAGGTGGGAGTGGGCAGGGAAGAAGGAAAGACACTTTGAGCCAAGGGATCAGCATATGCAAGGCTCAGAGTAGAAAGAATGGGACCTGTTTTAGAAACGGCAGCAAAAAGGTAGAGACAAGGAAGACAGTTTTGGGAGAAAGTCAGGGACACTATTTACAAAGCACACTGGAGTCACATCGAGGAGACTCTAGCCTCTTAGCAACAGGGAACCATCAGAGATAAAAAACTGCCCAGAGCTGCCATAAGCATGAAATCAATTTCTGAGCCCTATGCCCAGGACTCAAAATCCTAGCAAGTCTGTCTCTTTAGTCTTTAGTCAGAATATTTAGTCTCCCACACCTCTACACAGAACAAGTGCCTATCAGTAAGGAATTCTGGAAGCTGTACCAGCTGCTTGTCCATGGAGTGACACAAAAGTGGGGAACTCCGCCACCCTGAGATCCCCACGGGTATCCCCTAAAGATCAAGAGAGCAGTGAATCACCTCACCAGTACTGATGCGAACATCTGTCTCTCCCCGTGTTGACCTTCCCTAAACAACACTTGATTCTGGCTTCTGTTCTAAACCCAAAAAAGAGTCAGTCGGTTCTTCAGGATAAATCCTCAAATTCTTCTTTCTCTTTAAGGCTTCTTTATTATTCTTGACTCTACCATTTCCACATTTTTCCAATATTCACCAAAAAGCTTGGCTCAGTGCTGTTTCTGCATATTTGGGGCAGCCTCCCCCTGAAATGTCTATATCCTCTATCTGCCTATATAAACTCTTATTGCAAAGCCAAGTTTAAACTCAAGTCATTTTGATGCTTCCCCTTTTCTGAACTACTAAAGTAGCACTATTTTCAAGAATACATGGTTCTACTTATAGATATGCATACCCCAAAGTGCTCGCTCAGAGGAGTGCTAGCCACTCATCAAGCCCCTGCTGGCTGAGTTCCCTCAAACGTCACATGAGAGATAGACCCAGGTGAGGAGCCCATTCTGACTGCTGAGCACTGGTGTGTGTCTCTTTCCTCCTGGCACTGAACACATTATTGGATTTTCCTTCCCTGGAATAAAATTCTATAGGAAACAAGGTATACACCTGCTTGTACCTTACCAACTAGGGGTGGATAAGATAACTCTGACAGTGTCCCTACAGCCTATTAACCTCAAACAGCTGAATACAAGATTGGAATCAAGATAAGTCACAGAAAGAGCATGGTGTTCAGAATCAAACTAGCCTGAGCTTGAATATCAGAGTCCCTACTTACTTGCTACAGACTTTGGGCAGTCATGTAAATTTTCTGAAGCTTAGCTTCCTTCTCTGTAACTTACAGATGACAATACACATGACATAATATTATTTTTTGAGCCTATGCTGAGATAGTAAGTGCCTGACATCCAGGATCAGTTTTCCAGTCTCTCCCTAACTGGACTTTTCTGAAAATAAAGTCAGATAAAAACCAATGAGCAGGGGCATTGGCTTAAATCCTGTTTAGAACTTTTCCTCCAGTTCATCAACTGCCAGAGAGAGCCTCAGGAGAGGTTTGGGCTGGAGGCAGTGGGCTCTTCCCTCCATGGACCACTGACGGGCAGCAGAGAACTGTCCACACCTGCCACATAGAACTGATTCCCCAGGTCAGCAGGGGAAATCCAGGCGGAAGCCAGAACTTTGTTCAATAGGACTATCCCATCCCCTGCACACGTGCACATGCACACACACTAAGGCACTCACACTCACAGGCACATGCCGATCTACACCCTTCCTGTCACCGGTCACCACTGCCCACAACCTTTAAGCTGTACCTCTTTCTTCTAACTACAGCTGAGTTGGTTTTCCTTCTTTTGTTCCAATTATAAGCTCTTCACATCAGAGGTTACCTGGAAATGGAAAACAGATGTCTGAGGTAGGAGCGATTTCTCTCTCTAGAAGTGTTCGGAGAAAAGGAGGGGGAAAGCAAGCGACCCGTACTGAGCATTACAGCATTTCCTTCCCTTGGGAAATATCTGTTATTCAGCAGTTTGACGCAGCCTTGCATCCCTTCCTACCTTTTACCCCCTCAGACAGGAACACGTGCACACTCAGGTATGGGTCCAGGGAGTGAGTTCTTGGGGATAGTACGTTACCTTGTACTCATGTGTCGGTCATAAAACATCAGCTGTATCACACCTTGTAGCTCTCAGAGCACTTTAACCTGTATTATTTCTTTAATTGCATATGATAGGGCAGATGTTTTAATCCCCATATAAAAATGAGGAAACAGAAACTAAGAGAGATGATTTGCTAAAGGTCATTAGAATCATGGCAGATTCGAGCTCGTAGTTATTTCAATAGAGTAGTCCAATGTTCAGAGTCTGAAGTTGGTAAATAATTCAGTAAATGTAGACATTTCTTCTTCAGACTAAATATTTGTTCATTCATTTGGCCAATCTGAGTTCATTCTCTACCACATCTCCCAAAGTGGAGACTCTCAGATCCCATCCATTATCAAACTCTGCCACTTTCACCTTAGAGTTGGCCATTTCTCTTTAAGCCTGTATCTTGTACTAGAGATTCCCGTGGTCTCCACCGTGGCTCTCCTGCCCCACGCCTGGAGGACACCTGTCCACTCATGTAAGGGAGCCCAGCATGACCCTGACCCACTGGTCCCAGCTGACTGAACCAGCACTGGACAGCAGACCAACCTGGTCTGGTTGGATTCTTACTCCCAGAGTTTAGGATTAGAGACACAGAGTCTGAATCAGAGTTCACTGGGCACTAAGTCTGTGAGGTCAAGTCATGTTATAGAGAGAAAGAAATTAAAGCTTTGCTGAAAATATTTGTTTACTCAAAAGAGGATGGAAGAAAGTAGTGGAAAGTAGTGGAAATAAAAGACCGCTCAAATCCAAAGGAGGAACAGCACAGAAAGTATTTCTCCTATTTCTGTGAAGGCCAAGGTACAACTGAATTTCATCTGATACTCCTGCATCTTCACCAAAAGCTATCCCTACTGTTACTGCCACCATCTCTTCTACTACTAACCACCACCACTACCACCACCACATCATCATCATCATCATCATCCTTTCTTCCAGATAATTTCTGTGAGTTTCCATGGCTGGCAATCAACCAGTCTCTGCTAGCCCTGGCTCTCGGTTTTCTCCCTTTGCCCAGTGTAAATATCTTCACCAAAAATCTCTAACCATTCCAGCTGAAAAATATCCTCCTACCATCTGGGTTTTGCTAGCCTTTATGACCACTTATAATAATCGTAGGACCTTCAAATCCCAACAAAGTCTCTGTGAATTGTTTGGCATCCCCATAGAATTGTATTTTTTTAGATCAGGAGACACATAGCCTAGGGTTATGCAGTGACCTGCTAAGAGGTATACACAGTACATTTTCTTGGAAATTCCATTTTAGCCCAAGATCACTGGAGAAGAATAAGTAATTTAGATCAATATTTTGAATTGTGAGAAATATGACAGTATAAAGTAGTAGCATGCAAATCTACATGATGTTTTTCAACATGAAATACTAAATTTTACAGAAATTTACCCCTGTGATGAGATGCTAGTGAGTATGCTTCCCCACTTTGCCCCCATCCCAGGGGAAAACGTGAACAGGATGGCACAGGAAACATCTTTCAGCCATGCATAGACTTTCTCTCTGTCACTGCTACTCTCCTTGGCTCAGCCTCTCTCCCTACTCCCATGCTTCCCTCTGTTCTGCTCTCTGGAAATCAGCATGTCCATACAATCTCCCTGTCTCTGCTGGACAGAGAACCTCTCGAGGTGTCAAAGCTGAACAGTGTTCTCCTACGTTATTGCATCACAGAGAAATAGAATGTCTTACAGTTCTATCCACTTTTATTGAAAACCTCCTCTTCCTTAATTCACTTTAGTGAACAAAATGAAGCTTAAGAAGGGGCCCAGGATTTAAGGATAAATCACCAGGATTTAAGGATAAATCATGTTAATACCACCACCACGCTGGTACCAGATCCCATGACTAGACCAGGGATGTGCACCTAATCCAAAGACAGCAAATCCTTGTTTCAACCAGTCTCTTACAAAGATTTTCTGAGTGTGAGACACAGAGAGAACTTGCAGCAGGATCAATTAGTAGTAAGAGCAAAATGTAAAGAGAAAGAATCAGAAATAAGAGCTGTAATGAGACAATCCTGAACCTCCTCTCCCCATACCAGTACCACTCTGCCCACATCCTTTTGACAACCATGAGTGGACAAAATAGGCTTTAAAGTGCAGGAAGCAGAAACATCCTTCCTTTTGTTTCCTCTCTTGTGCTTCCTGATTCTTGCCTCTCTGTGACAAGCACACTTAGACAGAGGCAAGGCTGTCTGTCCTTCCCTCCATACCATTTCCAGGCTTAGACAGACAGACAGATTCCCAGGGCCCTTCTTGCAGGCAAATTATCAGCTAGTAATGGCATTCACCTTTCAGTAATGATGGCTCAAGCCTTATGACTTAAAACCATAAAGAGATTACCTTTCTCAGGGAAGAAGCCTGGAGCAGAGTAGTTGCTGATGTGATTTCAAGTACTCAAAGAATTCAGAGAGAGGGCTGTGCAATTCTCTTGGCTTTTCCCTCACGGTCAGAGCCCCAACCATAACATTCAAGTGTTGGCACAGAAAGAAGAAAAGGCAACAAGGGTTTTCTAAAATATTCCACCCAATAACTACTTCTTGTGTCCCAAATGCTGCTCCTATATGTAAGAAAGATGGGAAATGCAGTTTATTTTTAGATGGGAATATTGACACAGCCAATAACACAGGGGTTCTGTTGGTAATGGAGAATGTAGGCAATCAGCAAAACCCATCATGAGCAGGGTGGCAAGTTGGACATGTGGACTCTGCCTAAGTCAACTGCATGCTCCATCCAATGTGCTCCATTCAACATACAGCTCTGCCTCGGGACTCTTCAGACACTGGTCTAGCTTTTAATAAAGTGATACACACCCTACATGTAATAAGAGTGACTGGCAGAGCTGGGTTTGGGAATTCCTGGAGCTCTTGGCTCTGCGCTGTCTAAAAGCATTAACAACTGTCTTTAATTTCTAGCAACAGCCTGAATCTCACTATGGTGGATCAGCCAAGTGAATGGCAATTAACTCTTACTGCTAAAACACGGATTCTGAATAGACAGCCAGTGCCAGAGCCATGTTCCAGACTCAGGTGGGGCTACTGCTGGGATCCTGGGAAGTCCCTTATGCCCTTTTACCCCAGGGGTTCTCAAATGTTAGTGAGCACTGGAACCACTTAAATGGCTTGTCAAAACAGATCACCGGGCTCCACCTTCAGAGATTTTGGCTCAATGGTTCTAAGTGAGCCCCAAGAGTTTGCATTTCCCACAAGTTGTCTGCTGATAATGATCTCCATGGTCTGGTGTAACTGATAGTAAATTTGCATTACTGGAGATGACCCAAATGAATCTTTACTCCTTGTAGCAAAAAGAAGCTGCTTAACATACCCTTTGGGTTCAGACAGAAGCCCATAAGGTCAGATAAAGGACAAGATCTAAGGACAAACACCACATCCCTTAGAATCCTGCCTATGAGCTGGTGGCTCCAGTTGTTTCTGGGCGAAATTTCACTGTCTAATTCTTTCTTCCCTTAGGATGAGTGCTTTCCTGAATGGCGTAGGCTATGAGAGATTTTCAGCCTTTAATCTTCAGTGCAGAAAACACATTTGAATTCCAGGAGTGAATTCATCTACATTCAAGCAGGGTCCACATACTACATTCATCAGAAAGCACAATTGATCACATCACCGCCCTGAACTGAAAGCAAATGACCAAGTAAATGAGCAAAAATCTAGCTGGATGTCATATATCATGAGGAGCAAAGAATGAATAATATGCAATCCCTGCTTTTGAACAACTCAGTGTAATTGGGGTACACACTTCTAAACCAATGCCTATTTTGATCAATATAGTAAGCAATATAATAGCACTATGGACAAAGTGGTGGTATGGAAGCAAAGAAGACATAGGAAGTCTATAGGAGGACATCAAAAAAAGGCCTCAGCCCAGATCTCCTCAAAGACATTCTAAAGAATTTCATTTATACTTATATTTATACATTGCTAATAGCCATGTTAACCTCCTAGGTAGATAGACATTTTCTTTCAATGACCTTACCCGAGCCAAGAGAGATTTCCCCCATACCTTTCCCTGTAAGAATAGTCATTTCCTGGGATATGAACCCACCAGACTCAATTTTTCTATCTTTCTTGAAAATAGAATGATTATTCATCTTTCCCTCGATCCCTACCCCTACTTCTACTCTCTGAGGTAGTTCACAAGGGCTCAACTGCCACCCCCCAAAATAAACCCATTCAAATAGGACTCAGGTTGGAAAGAATGTTACCAGACATCTTACTCAAATAAGGATACCCATTACACCCCACTCTACAGATTGGTAGCTAGACTTAGGAGAAAGAACACCAAACATAAAATCAGAATGTCTGGAATTAGAAACCCAGCTTCTCACTTAGTACTTTAGGTATCCTGGCAGAGATATGGAACTATTTAACCTTCCTGAAACTCTACTTTGTTAATAAAGTGGAAGTAGCATACGGTCTTCACAGGGTACCTGTGAGATTAAAGGATACTCATCCTACTATAAAGTAGTAAGTGGAGTCTACAATTTCAATTCTGTAAGATATGGGGCCACATTTTCTCAAGATCATGTAAATGGCTGGGCGTGGCCTGCACAGTAAGCATGCAGGAATTCCAGGCTTCACAGTGGTCTGGTGCCCCCTGGTGGGAGCTGTTAGATAAGGAGAGGCGGGTTCTGGGTCCCAAGCTGGTTTGAACTTCTGGGAAAATGGCAGTGATTATAAGATTTTTCCAGTTTATTGGGGCCCATTTCGTTGTCCAATTATCTGGGGACATTGGAGACATGGGGATAAGTCCCCAGCCTCCACACTTCCTGAAAGTAGGTTACCCCTTAACCAATATTTCCCCATCACCCATGACCCCGAATAGCAACCATTCTACTCTCTGTTTCTATTAGTTCAACTCTTTCTAGATTCCATATATAAGTGGTATCATGCAATATATTTCTTGCTGTGACTGGCTTCTTTCACTTAACATAATGTCCTCCAGGTTCAGCCATATTGTTGCAAATGGCAGGATCTCCTTTTTTGAGAATGAATGATACTCCATTATATGTATATGCCACAATTTCTCTTTTTTTAATATTTTAGTTATTTATTCATGAGAGACACACACACACACAGAGGCAGAGACATAAACATAAACAGAGAGAGAAGCAGGCTCCTTGCGAGGAGCCTGATGTGGGACTCAATCCTTGGACCTGGATCATGCCAAAGGCAGACACTCAACCACTGAGCCACCCAGGCATCCCAATGCCACAATTTCTTCATCCATTCATCCACTGATAGACACGTAGGTTGTTTCCAAATCTCAGTTATTGGGGATAATGCTGCAATGAACATGGGAGCACAGATACCTCTTCAAGGTACCCACGTCATTCCCCTTGGCTATATATCCCAGAAGAATGATTGCTAGATGATGCAGTGGTCCTATATTTAACATTTATTGATCCGATGTCATGTGGCAAGAACAATGCCAAGCTTGTAGTATGTGTCAATTCAGGTAATCCTTCCAGTTCTCTGAGCTGGATGTTATTCTGATCATCATCTCCATTTCATATGAGATAAATATAGAAAATTCAATCATTTGCCAAGGTCACACAGAGGGAAAGTAGCAGTCAGGCCTCAACCTTCAGGAGTCTGGTTCCAGAGGCTCTCTGGAACACAGAACACCCTTCCTCAAAATGCTTTACAGAACTACAAGCTCACTCACAGAAGCATACTTTCTAGAGCCAGACTGTGAAAAGTTAGCAAAAATGGCCAGTGAGGCAGGAAGCTGAGCAAGTAGAAGAGTAGAGGTAAAAAAAAATTCCACCTCTTAGAGGAAATGTTACCATATGATAGATTGCAAACCAACCATTCAACTGCTCCTTTCCATTACTCCACAAAACAAGTGAGAGACCAGATGAAGCAAGAAAGACAACAATAAAAGAACTGGAAAAGCTAAAGCATTTGTAAGAGTGAAAAAGAGGTGAGGCAGAAATGTTATGAAACAACATCTGGTCTCTAAATGATCAGCTCTCCAAATCTCCACTGAGTTAACTAGCCTGAATTTTTACAGAGCTTGCAGAAAGGACCAGAAAATCAGCTCATATTCCTTTAGAGATCAAGCAGAATTAAAGATGCCAGAAGGCCCAAATACCTCAAATATTTGGAAATATTTAAAAGGGGAGAGAGCTAGACTTCAGAAATTACAGCCAAGTCCGTTAGCGTATGTTAATATAGTGCCTTGGAATGTTAAAACTGTCCTAGATATAACCCACGGGGACGTTATAGACTAATAAACACTTCATTTGTGGGCATTTAATCCATTCAAAAAATATTTCTTGGGTCCCTGCTATGTGTCTTCATGAAGCCTGTATTTTTAGTGAGGTGTAGGTTAGGCAATGAATAACTGCATGTGCAGGAATATACAAGAGGGTAACTATAATTACAAACATCCAAGATGTGGGTAAGAGATGCCATCCACAGGATGATCAGGAAGGTCCCTCTGATACGGTGACCCTTGGGAAGAAATTGAAACACCTGTGTAGGTAGGGGAAAAGCAATTTGGGCAATGGGAAGGGCAAGCACACCAGTCCTGAGGTGGCAGCATGTGTGGTGAGTTCACAGACCATGAAGGAGGCCCATATGGCTGGTGTGGAGGAAGGAGGAAGCAAGTATCATGGATGACATCTGAGAAGGGACAGAGGCCCTGATTAGATAGGAAGGACTCATAGACCACTGTAAGGACTTGGCTTTTATGGTGAGGGAATTGAGAGGCCCCGAAAGGCTTGAACGGAGCAAGCCTTGACATGATCTTAGTTATATTTTAACAGGATTGCTATTATTGCTTTGTAGAAAATGGGATAAAGGAATGGGGGTAGAAAGCAGAGAGAAAAATTAAAAGGCTTCTGCAATAAGCCAGGCCAGACCACCCCCTGCCCTATCCCTTCATGGCAGGTGCTGGCCTTGTTCATAGCAATGCTCCTCTTGCCAGCACAGTGCTTGGCATAATGATGATGTTTGAATGAAATTTTAGCAACAGCAGTCATAACTCATGGCTAATCCCAGGCGAGGAACCATCTATTTGTCCCCATTAAAAACAAAGTCTATGAGAAGAGTCATGCCTCAGAGGTGATAGAAGAAGGCATGCAACTGGAAAGAGGCACCATTTCAAACCTTAGTTCATCAAGAAGATATGCTTTGCCTGCTGCCAGTTCCCTTCAAACTCATAAGCAAATCCCACTCCCCCCTCCTCCCGTGCAGGTCCAGATGGGCATGCAAAACCAGACTTGGGAAACTGAGACCTGTCTCATTTGCATCCCTGATGCTGTGAGGGACACTGCATGGACACACCTGGGTTTATTAAAAGCTTCTGCATCACCCAAGAGAAAGAACCATCATTCTTCTACTCTTACAGTGAGTCCTTGTGTGTATCCAAGAGATATTCGAAAGCAACGATATCCCTCTAAGTTTGCTTTCAGAAATTTTTATGCATTCACTCTGGGACAGATCAGGCAAGAGCCTGATGCCTTGTGAAGGAGAGGTCCTGGCTTATAATGCACACTGACCCTTCTTTGCTGGGTGGTATGTTGAGCCTTAGATAGCCAAGTAAGAAGAGACATCATGTTGGCTCTGACTCCTGTTATAACTGTGTCCTATGAAGTCAAGAGTGCATTTATGTTCCTTTCAGTACTGGAGCTCGCGGTGGGGATCCTGACCAATGCCTTCATTTTCTTGGTGAATTTTTGGGATGTGGTGAGGAGGCAGCCACTGAGCAACTGCGATCTTATCCTTCTGAGTCTCAGCCTCACTCGACTTTTCCTGCATGGGCTGCTGTTTCTGGATGCCATCCAGCTTACATACTTCCAGCGGATGAAAGACCCACTGAGCCTCAGCTACCAGACCATCATCATGCTCTGGATGATCACAAACCAAGCTGGGCTCTGGCTCACCACCTGTCTCAGTCTTTTCTACTGCTCCAAGATTGTCCATTTCTCTCATGCCTTCCTTCTCTGCTTGGCAAACTGGGTCTCCAGGAAGGCACCCCAGATGCTCCTGGGTGCCATGCTTTTCTCTTCTGCCTGCACTCTCCTCTGTTTGGGGGACTTCTTTAGTAGATCTGGCTTTGCATTCACAACTGTGCTACTCATGAATAATACAGAATTTAATTCACAAATTGTAAAACTCAATTTCTATTATTCCTCCATCTTCTGTACCCTGGGGTCAATCCCTCCTTTCATGTTTTTTCTGGTTTCTTCTGGGGTGCTGATTATCTCTCTGGGAAGGCACATGAGAACAATGAAGGCCAACACCAAAGACTCCGGTGACCCCAGCCTGGAGGCCCATATCAAAGCACTCATATCTCTCATCTCCTTTCTCTGCCTCTATGTGGTGTCATTCTGTACTGCCCTTATCTCAGTGCCTTTAACCATGGTGTGGCACAACAAGATCGGGGTAATGATCTGTGTAGGGATCCTAGCAGCTTGTCCCTCTATACATGCAGCCATCCTGATCTCAGGCAATGCCAAGCTGAGGAGAGCTGTGGAGACCATTCTACTCTGGGTTCAGAGCAGCCTTAAGGTAAGGGCAGGCCACAGGGCAGATCTCAGGACTCCAGATCTATGTTGAGAGCAGACACAAAATGGGCTCTTCACAAATATGCCTCCAATTATTCATGAAGCCTTCAGAAACTTATTCCAATTTCTTCTGTGGACATAACTGAGAGTCTCTCTATGTATAGCAGAATAAAATAATTAAAGCTCTATCCATGGCCTAGGCAAGGATACCATGCATGGGTTCTCCAAGCTTTGAAAATGAATGAAATAGAGAGGTGAGATACTCAGTGTAAATGCTTTGTATACTGTGGGTTTATTAGTGCTTGATATGAACCAAACCATGACCAATGACCTCTTATGAAATAGTATCTAAACCCCAAGATAACATGGTTGGCTTTTCATATGACTGCTAAACCTATCTCTTAAAACAGGTGCTAGCTAAATATTTGAAAATATTCACTACTACAGCAATTACACAATCCTCTTCAAACTCCACAATTTTCATGGAAGTGTAAGATATGAAAAGACCGACTTGGAAGATCAAGTGTCATCACTTCAGCTTCAAGAGGTACTACATACACTAAAACTCCTACAGGAACCAGAGAATAAGGGTCATTTTGCCTGAAAATACACCAATTCAGAAATGTACATTCAACCTGCTTTTATAGTAAGAAGAAAGAGAGGTAGATATCTGCTTGGTGGGTACCCAGGATACCAGCACTGGAATGTGCCTTCTGACTCTGCTTTATTTGCCCTTGAATACAGTGCTTTGCCTGGTACCAAACATTGGAACCTGCCAAAATAGTCTTGCTGAGAGACATAGAGATTCAGCATTCTCTGTCTGCACAGGAGCATAGCCAGGAAGGCTCTCCTCAAATTGGATCTTACAAGACTCAGCAGAGAAAAAGATATATAAGACCTGTAAATCTTGATGGGCTTCAAAAGCATAGCAGGTCATCCACAGAGTCTCATAGCTCTGCCAGCTGTGGGAGATGCTGAGCAACTACTTCCTCTTCTCCAGCATCCAATTCCTCCTCTCAGTTATCCCAAACCTCCAAAACCAACTAACATTTTGTCACCTCCACAGGCTACACAATTTGTAACTGCATCTGGTTTCCTTTCCTTGGTGGACACCAAAGTTGTCCTAGATTTCCCTGCAAGGCAGGGGTCCCCACTCTTGGCTGCACGTTAAAATCACCTGGGTAGCTTTTTAAAATCTCAGTGCCCAGGCCGCACATCAGGCCAATTTCATCAGATCTCTAGAAGTAGAACCCATGAATCATTTAAAGCCCTCAGGTGATTCCAGGTTGTAGCCAATGTTGAGAACCACTGCTCTAGATGCCTTTTGTCTTAAGCTGAATGATGTCAGACCCTCCCGTGGAAGACTTGTTTTATGACCTTTTTATTTTTAAAGATTTTATCTATTTGTTTATTGGTTTGAGAAAGAGAGCAAGCGGGGGTAGTGGGAGAGAGGTAGAGGAGGAGGGAGAGGGACAAGTAGACTCCACACTGAAGGAGGAGCCCAACGTGGGGCTCTATCTCATGACTCTGAGATCATGACCTGAGCTGAAACCAAGAGTCAGAAGCTTAACCAACTCAGCCACCCAGGTGCCCTTCTTGTGCCCTTTTTAAAATTCCTTTTTTCCCTAGAGTACTTGGGAAAATGTGATCGTACAAGAAAATAGAGAACATTCCTTATTTTGCTTTTTTTCTTTTTGTATAAATTCTCTCTGAACCAGTCTCCATTACCTCTGACTCCTCTCCATGGCTTCATTTTAACATTATATTTTGATACAATTTCAAATTTATAGAAAAGTTGCAAGAGTTCCCATATATCCTTTACCCACATTCACTCATTATTTATGTTTTACCCCACTTCTCTCTTCAGTCCCCCACACAGATACTTCCAGTTCCAATCCAATAATACATGATTCCCTTTACTTTTCCTTTTTACACACTTGTAACTCCCTTGTCTTACCACGAGAAATACATTCCATTTATGCTTAATATATTTGCTCATTTGCTTATACCTAGATTATATAGTTTTGAAATTGTTATCCTATAGCACTGCAAAAGGCAAAACGGCTAACTAGAATTCAATATTTGTTTATAGTATTTTTTCATGTTTAGGTACAATTTATGTACAGCAAAATGCACAGATGCTAAACGTACAACATTGTACTATGTGAAATAAACGTACACAGGCACGTAAGTGACACTCCAAGTAAGATGTACAGTATTTCATTAGCACAGACAGATCCAGTATTCCTCTTCTAGTCAATCCCCATCCACTTTGGGCAACCACTATACTCATTTCTTCCCATAGGTTAGTTTTGCCTGTTCTTATATAAATCCTATAGTAAATACTCCTTTGTTTCCTCTACTTTTGTTCAACATAATGTCTTTGATCCTTAATACTGCATGAGTCATAGCTTGTTTATTCACTTACTATTGATAAACATTTGCATTGGTCACAGTTTGGGGCTATTACAAACAAAGTATTTTTTTAGGATTTATTTATTTATTTTAGGGAGAAAAGAGGGCATGAGTGGGGGAGATGGGGCAGAAGGAGACAGAGAGAGAGAATCTCTAGCAGATTCCTGGCCAAGTGTGGAGCCCATTGCAGGGCTCAATCCCATGACCCTGAGATCTTGACCCAAGCTGAAACTAAGAGTCAGATGCCTAACCAACTGAATCCCTCAGGTGCCCCATGAATAAAGTTTTTTTTTAATGTTCTTAAATCCATCTTTTCATTTCTCTTAGATAAATATTTAAGAGTAGAATTACTGGATTGTTAAATTGATGTACACTTAACTTCATAAGAAAACTGCAAAGGGGTTTTCCGAAGTTAGTCAAACATGTTATGCTCCTATCAATAACATAACAGAGTCATTCCATATTCTTAACAGCATTTGGTGTTACCAGTCTTTGGAAATTTTGGCCACTCTAGCAGGGTGAATGGTGTCTCATTGAGGTTTTAATTTTCATTTCCCTGATAACTAATGATATGGAGCAACTTTTCATGTCCTTTTTGACCATTTGTATATCTTGTATTACAAAGGGACTGATTTGTTTGATTTTTTTTATTTGATCTTTTAAAAAATTTTATTATTTAAGTACAGCTGATGCCCTTTTTATATTGAATGGGTTTTTAAAATTAATTTGTGGGAGTTTGGTAGCATTGTGTGTATGTATAAAATAACTTCTATCTTCTATTTTGTTAACATAAGCATTTGCATTGAATAATTTTTAAATATTAAATCAATATTATATTCCTGGGACAAGCCCTCAATCAAAATGTATTATTATTTTATATGTTGCTCTATTTGACTTCCTAATATATTGTTAAAAATTTTTGTATCTATGTTAATGAGGAATACTCACCTCTATATTTTTAATACCATTCTCAGGTTTGGTATCAGGGTTATTCTGACATAACACAAGTTGGGAAAAGTTTCATCCATCTTAATTTCATTTAAGATTTTGTATAAAATTGGTATTATCTTTCCCTTAATATTTGGTGGCATTAATCAGAAATCTTATGGACCTGAAATTTCCTGTTAGGGAGGTTTTCTAAATTATTCAAATTACAATTTATTGAATAGGTATAGTACTATAAAGATTTTTAATTTCTTCTTGTGTCTCTTGGAAAGTTGCATTTTCCAAAGAATTTACCTATTATATCTAGGTTTTTTAATGTATTGCCATAAATTGGATCATAATATTCCTTTATTATCATTTTAATGTCTATAGCATTTGTTTTGCTATCCTCTTTCATTCCCAAGTTTGACAACTTTTCTTCTCTTTTTAATTCATCACTCTAGTTAGAGATTTATCAATTTATTGATATTTCCAAGAAATGAACTTCTTGTTTCACTGGACTTTCTTTACTTCTTTTAATTTTTCTACTCAGTACATTATATTATTCATTATTTTCCTCTTTCTACTTTTGTAGGTTTAATTTCTCTGCCTGTTTTAGCTTCTCAAGGCAGAGAATTAGATCATTGACTTTAATTTTTTTTGTTCTAACATAAACATTTAAAGCTTTAGCTTTCTGCTAAATATCCTATCTCACAAGGTTCAATATATTGTATTCCCTTGCAGCTTGCTGATGTAATTGACATACAACATTTGTAACATTAAGATGTACATGTGATAACTTGGTATACATACAGTTTGCAAAATGTTTACCACAATAAAGTTTGTTAATAGATCCTTTGTCTTACATAATTTCCATTTTTCTGCTGTTCCTGGTTATGTTGAAAATATTTAATCTTTATTCTCATAGAAACTTCAAATATACAATACAGTATTGTTAGCTATAGTCATCATGTTGTACATTAGATCCCCAGAATTTATTTAACTAATAACTGAGAGTCTGTAGCCTTTGACCAACATTTTCCCCTTCCTTTCCCCATAGCCCAGCCCCTGGCAACCACCATCTTTCCCTGTTTCTATGAGTGCAATGATTTTACATCTTAAAAACAAGTGAGATTATACAATAGTTATCATTGTTGGACTTATTTTATTAGTAAATGCCCTCAAGATCCATCCATATTGTCACAGATTGCAAGGTTTCCATCTGAATAATACATATCACATTTTCTTTGTCCATTCATCCACTGATAGACACTTAGATCGTTTGGTTACTGTGAATAATACTACGATAAACATAGGAATGTAGATATCTCTTCAATGCCCTGTTTTCATTTTCTTTAGACATATACCCAGAAGTAAGATTACTAGATCATATGGTAGTTCTACTTATAACTTTTTGAGGATTCCCCCATACTGGTTCCCATAGTAACTGTATCAATTTACATTGCCACCAACAGGGCACAAACGTTCCACACCTTCACTAGTTATTCTAACAGATGTGAAATGGTATTTCACTGTGGTTTTGATTTGCATTTCCTGATGATGATGATGATGATGATTTTGATTTTGAGAACCTTTTCGTGTACTTGTTAGCCATTTGTATGTCTTCTTTGGAAAAATGTCTATTCAAGTCCTCTGCCCATTTTTAAATCAGGTTATTTATTCTTTTGCTTTTGAATTGTATGAGTTCCTTTTTTATATTTTGGATATTGATTCCTTATCATATATGTAGTTTACAGATATCTTCTCCCAGACTCAAGAGTTGAGACTTGTTCACGTTAATGGTTATAAAAGAACTTTAAACAGGGAAGTGATATGATTACAGCAATAATTTTATAAAGATTTGTCTAATATTGGTTTGAAGAGGAGGAGGAAAAGAGTTTAAACCATTTGAACTTCAACTGCAGTTAAAGATTTGGACTAGAATGGGGCAGTAGAAATGGAGTAGATGGAATAAATATGAAAGACCTTTCGAAAAACATCAACTAGCATCTTAAGACAAAAAAAAGGAAGATTCAAGGAAGTTTCCAGTGCGTGTGTTGTAATATGATGTAATAACTAACAAAAATAAAGAAGTTGAGAAGAGAAGTGGGATTGAGTTTGAAGAAAGTGGTATATGTGGTTTGGAACTTCCTGCAGCTGGATTGATATCAGGTTATCTATTTGGAAAACACAGCATAATTTTGGAAACAAAGAACTGAAATTCAGATTAGAAGACAGAACCAATAGACCTGTGGTCATCAAAAGAGAATCTATCCTGAAAAATGTAACGTAACGTAAATTGGTCATAAAGTTAGAAGAAAATAAATTGGCAAGGTTAGGTGGAGCAATTAGAAGTAGTGAGGATGGTTGCTTGGAATGGACTAGATTTTTGTTTATTGCCTTCCTAGTACCCTTTTTCCCCCTCCACCCAGAAATAATTGCTCTTCATGCTCCAACTAAGATATGTACCAGGATCTTGCCCTCTGACCATATTCGATGAATCCATTCTAAGCCTATCAAAATCTACCAAAACCTACTTTTCTAACTTGATCCAAGAAAAATTTGTAAGACATGAAATCCAGCAGCTTCTCATGGTTCGTTTCCTGAGAAGGTATTATGCTTTTTAAAGGGGGTGAGGGGAAGAGGAGGTGATGGTATAGGAGACAATCCTAAACTCTCTTACAAAGTAGTCTCTAAATATGCACAACTACTTTTGTAAGTACTTGGTGGAAATGCCCCAAGTCTCCCTCACTCGAGATAATTTCTCCTCATCATCCAGCAAATTTTCTGTGTATAGCTGAGGGATATCCATGCTAAAAGTGGACATAGGGGAAATTAAAAAAAAAAAAAGAGCTAGTGATAATAAAGTATGTGCTTCCCTATTTTGCTGAGAATCAGATCTGCCAAGTACAGACACAATTCAGGTCCTCTGGATCCTTTTAGTTTGACCAGAAAGGCCATTGAAATCTTCCTAAGTGAAAGCATGCATACATATGCACATTTCCCAAAGGAAGCATGATTGATGGGATGAGCACTAGGTGTTATACTATATGATGGCAAATTGAACTTAAATTTAAAAAATGTAAAAAAAAAACAAAAACAAAAAACAAAGGAAGCATGAGAAAACTAACCACCCATCTATGAACTAAGAATTTCCAGCATTCATTCCAAACATTCCAACCTCACACTTAACTGAAATGATTAGTAGGATTCTTGGGGGAGGTGATATTTGAGTCTCTGAAGTTAGCCTAACACTCAGTGGATCCAAGCAGTTGTTTATACAGAGTTTAGTTTTGTGTAAACCTGGATTTTTCTACTGCACTATTTTGTATCTTTCTTTTTCCATTTGGATCTTTGCACAATGACTTTGAATATCAGGTAGAGGTGCTTTTTCTTGCCACTCGTTGCTTCTAGAATAGAAACTTTCAGAGAGACAATTCATAGTGTAGTCAGGGAATAATGTAGTCAGTGATTAATTAAGCATAGGGGTTCTAGAGTCCTAAAGCCTGTTTAAAATCTCAGCTACAACGCTGACTAAATTTGAAACACCAAAGTATTTACTGATAGATGAACAGATGAATAAATTGTGACATATGCATGGGATCTTATACAACACAGCAGTGAATTCACAAATTTACTGTCAAATGAGAAAAGCATGTTTTAGGACAATTCATGCAATCCCATCTATGTAGGCCTTAAATACCTAGAATATACCACAATATATTATACAGAGATAAGTAGGTGTGTAACAAAGTATGAAAAAATATGCAAGAATTATAAACATCAAATTCAGGAGAGTGGTTACTGGCGGTGGAAGAGAAGTGGAATGCTCTTGGTGAGTAGTACAAGATGAATTTTAATTATGTTTTGATGTTTCATTTCTGAGATTAAGAGATGGATGGGCATTTATTATATTATTCTTTACTCCTTTTTATACCTCTGAAATGTTACATGATACATTTTTTGAAAGATTGCATCAAAGACTCAGCCCTGTTTTTGTTGACATTACACACAATTTAAGCACTCTGGATACTTCTTTGTTAGGACATTTACACGTAGATACACAATTGTATAAATCGGATTCATTCTTTCTACTAAAAGTCTGATTTTGGAAAACTTATTTAACACTAAATAATCTAACCTATTTTCTATGCTAAAATTTTTCATAAGTGAAACAGACGACATTAAATAAATTTCTAAAGTTACAAAATAAAAGATTAATTTCCAACATATGTTTCTAATTTCAAAATTGTTCATCAAATATTCTATTCACATTTTTAAAAATCTATACTTGAAAACAACTATTTTCCATTATGAAGCAGAATGCAACTAAATGTTTCTAGTTAAAATCTCAGTGCACAAAAAAAAAATCTCAGTGCACAATATTATATCTCAATGAACATTATTAATCTAAAATTGTAATCTGCAAAAGAAAAAGAATTACGTTTCTAACTCCAAATCAAAAGCATTATAAAATTATTAATATATAATCTAACAATTAAACATTTCTAATTTTCAATTGGTATTTTTTCAGTTGATTTAAAACATTGTCTCAATATCATACATTTTGTGTTTTGTGTTCAGTTTATTTATTTATTTTTTATGTTCAGTTTAATACAACATTTTTTCTTGAATGAATCAGCTGCGATTATAAAATATCACACACAGAGAACAAACTGAGCGTTGATGGAGGGAGGTGGGTGGGAAGATGGGCTAAGTGGGCGATGGGCATTAAGGAGGGTACTCACTGGGATGAGCATTGAGTGTTACATGTAAGTGATGAACCACTAAATTCTACTCCTGAAATCAATACTACACTATATATTAACTAACTTGAATTTAGATTTTAAATAAAGAAATCTAACACTCTAAATTCCATTTAGCTTTTTGAACATGTACAGTTAGAATGATGTTTGATAGGAGTTGAATGACTTCGAAAATAAAATAAATTGCTTGTAGCAGCTTAAAAAAACTAAAAAATAAAATAAAATATCATAGATTCATTCTTCTCTAGAAAGTGCTCCACCATCTTCAATATTTAAAACACCACAGTATTTCTAGCTATAAGGTAGTCATATAATTTCTCCTTCACTCCACAGACAATGTTTCAGAGCATTGTAAAAGTTTTATGGCCACTTTTTTTTTTTTTTTACAAAAGCATCACCTATTTTATTTTCATTCAGAAATTAATCCTATGGAAATTCTAATTCTTTCTTCCACTTAATTAAATGTTCATCAGATATCTTTTCTATACAGCAATTGTTCTTTATTTTGTAATGGTATCTTAAACTTTATTTTTTGGCAAAGACATATTTTGCACTTTCAATGCATAAAGTATTATTTGCTTTTCACAAAGAAATGCATTCTCTCCCATTTTTCTAGCAGCATATGGCCTCATCCTGATTTCCCCCTTTCAGTAAAGCCTTTAAACTCTTGCTCTACTCTAAGAAAAAAAATAGTTTTGCAAGCATGACAATAGCTAACAACTGAACTCCTTCCACTGAGGTAGCACTGGAGACAGACCTGGTGAGTCCAGATTCCTGCTCCAGCCTCCAGCCCACTGCTCCCTGTGGGAATGTGTTCTCAGCAGTATCAGAACTTCTAAATACTTGGCTATGTGTTGAAAGCTCCAAAATTTCAAAATGTTGACTCAATTTATTTAAAACACTGAAGAGATCAAACAAAATATAGCTTCATGCTGAATGCAATCTGTGGGCTGCCAGCCCATGACCTCTGCTACCAATCTATGACCTCACTCTCATGTGGTGTGAGGTGTTTTCCTGTTTGGGCACTTACTCACAAGAGATGAGGAACTAGAGAGGAAACCAAGAGAGAAACTCTTCAGAAGACGCTATTTAAGTCGAATTACCCAGAATGTTATAGTGGATTCTTCTAGTCTTATGTTATTTTCCTATTGATGGGCACAGAGCAAGAATATTGCCCTGAGGAATTCTCCTGAAGGCTGCTGAGTTTAGGGACTAAAGAGAAGGGTAGAGTCTTGCCTCCCATCAGGCTTCCCATCAGTTAGTCCTGGATTGCAGTGACCACAGACAAGTTCTAGGTGCTCGCCATGTGGAGAGAGCAGGGGTTGGGCTCCAAATTCTGAGTCTTAGCAGCCACATCCCATGAACAAGTTTAAGTTCAAATCTGTCATGTATTTCAGTTATTAGTTCCTGAGCATCTCCATCAAAACTCTAGACATTGACTTACCTTCTGGGACTTAGAATTTTTGAACAAAAATCTGAAACACACATAGTATTTTACTTCCTTCATAGAGTTTTCTACCTAGAGGCCTCTGGAATATATTTTTTTCTTCTTTTTTAAACAAAGCCCCAGTTTATGTAGATTTGGATCCCTTTTCATTGATTTTGCCTAACTTTCAGCCTTTTTCACTTACACTATCTCTCACAATTTCTTTGACCATTACAGCTCTTATAAATATCAGTTTCACGTTCCTCCCTGGCAAAGCACAGCACAACATACATAAAAGTTCTGCTGGATCCAGCATCATAGTCTCTTCCTCCTCCAATAACACTTCTTTCTTTTTTTTCTTTTTTTTTTTTTTTTTTTTTTTTTAATTTTTATTTATTTATGATAGTTACAGAGAGAGAGAGAGAGAGAGGCAGAGACACAGGCAGAGGGAGAAGCAGGCTCCATGCACCAGGAGCCCGACGTGGGATTCGATCCCGGGTCTCCAGGATCGCGCCCTGGGCCAAAGGCAGGCGCCAAACCGCTGCGCCACCCAGGGATCCCCTCTTTTTTTTCTTTTTATGTAAATTTTGAATTGACATCTTAGTGATATCTTCAAATATTCTCATTCTTTTTTTTGCAGTATCTAATCTGCTGTTCGGAACCCTTCTCTCCACAAACTGTCTCAAACATCAGCCACTACATCTCAAAGCATTTGTTTGTCCATTTCATGATATGAGGGCACATTCTTTTTATAAAATCAGTCAGTATTCTCTAAAATAGTGAAAATGTAAGAGATGTTTTCTAGCATCTCCTGTGTCTGATAATGACTTTGTGTCACCGACAGACATGGCAGGTCTTTCTTCACAATGTTCACCCTATTTTGAGTGATTGCATTCTCACATATCCACTGATCTTTTTTTCCTCTGTGTTAAAACTGGAAGTGGGAGATTAGGGAGTCTCCCCTACACTCAAGGTGGAAATGAGACTGTTATGATATTAAAAGGGTCAAATCTTATAGGATTTGATGAAGGAACATGGGGGGAGTTTTTCCACCCTTTGGTTCTGTTTTGCCAAAGACAACCTGAGTAGGAAGTCTGACCACTGAACATAGTGTTTCTTTGTCCTGATGCTGCAGTAGTTGGCTATGAATGCAGCAATCCAAGTGGATGACTATCCCCTGCAGCATGACCTCTCATTTATTCAGTGTGCCACTGCACAAAGTGGAAGCCAACTTTCCATGCTGTTCCTGGTAGGCTCCAGAACCTGACACCCTTCCCATAGGCTCTAAACCTTCCCCTCTTTAGGCTCCACTGCCACCTCTCACTTCCAGTTCCTAACTCTTAATGTTAGAGCATACATAATACAGTTTTTTTTTAAGATTTTACTTATTCATTTGAGAGAGAGAGATAGAGAGAGGGAGAGCACAAAACAGGGGGAGAAGCAGAGGGAGAAGCAGTCTCCCTGCTGAGCAGGGAGCCTGATGCTGGCTTGATCCCAGGACCCTGGGATTATGGCCTGAGCTGAAGGCAGACACTTAACTAACTGAGCCACCCAGGTGCCCCACATAATACAGTTCTAATAGAGAGTTCTAGTTGCTCCCAAAGCAGGCTTATTCCACGCATCCTATGAATTCTGGGTTGTCACATTATCTGCAATGTGGCAATTTACTTTAAAATAACACAGTTTAGTATCATATATATGAACATAAATTATGAACATAAATTAACTCTATATAAACTAAGAGGTGATAGTTATCATTTGAAGTACTGTTGTCACAATCCATACTTCAGGGTAGTTATTTAAGTAAGATATGAAACTTTCTAATCAGGAATCACCACCTTCACAGATGGTCTAGCTCTTAAATTATCCTTATTAAAAACTACTTAACTCACACAAAGAATATTACACAAAATTTTAAGTGATTAAATGTATTTTATAGGCCTTACCGCCCTCTCATAAGTAAATGATAAAAATCCAACAAGCCTAGAAACCTAGTGCCATATTGCAGTGTTCCAAGCACTGTGGATGTTCTGGGGTTATAGTGCTGATAAGAATAAGCTCACCCCTGCCTTCACAACTTCATAGAGTCTAGCAGAGGAAGCAAACAGCTGCATTATCATGCATTTCCCTTTGCCCTCAGGGAGAAAGTACATGATACCTTAAGTCCATAGATAAAGGGCACTAAAACCCAATTGGAGTAAGGAAGGAGAATCAGAAAAAAATTTCCTGAATGAAGTCACCTTCAACCTGAGACTCAAAGAATGAGTGAAAAGTATCTAGTTAAAAAGAGTATATAGGGATATATACACACACACACACACACACACACACACACACACACACACACCTTGGAGAGAGGAGGTAGTTTGAGTACCGCTTTGCACGTATTATGTGCTCAGTAAGAATATGTCAGGTGAATATACAAAAACCTTGATCTAAGTAAGTGTATAAAGAACTAGAAGTCTAATGTTACTAGCAGATAGTCCGTGGGTATATGTGGTGTCCAGAGACGTACAGAAAAACCAGAACGTATATCCCAAGTGCCTAGAAGAGTATCTGGCACATGGCAAGCACTCAGCAACATATGTGAAAAGAATGAACATATAAAGATTCACAGACCACATTGAGGAACCAAAACATTATTCTAACAGCAAAGGAAAGTTATTCAAATGTTTCGTCAGGGAAATGATACAATCAAGTCTGTATTTTAGAAAGATCATTCTGATTGCAGAGTTAACAGTTGAAGCGAGATTATGGCAAGAGGTTTCTCTGGAAATTGTTGAGAGGATGGAGGATAGACCTGGTGAGAGAGCAGGAGCGAGCTGTGAGAAAGGAGAAAAGAACACAGGTTGACAGACTTGAGTCAGAGTCATCATGGCATAGAGTCTGAGTGGAAGAAAGGAGAAGAGAAGGGAAGGGAAGGGAAGGGAAGGGAAGGGAAGAGAGAGAAGAGAAAAAGAGAAAAGAAGAAGAGAAGAGAAGAGAAGAGAAGAGAAGAGAAGAGAAGAGAAGAGAGAGAAGAGAAGAGGAGAGGAGAGGAGAGGAGAGGAGAGGAGAGGAGAGGAGAGGAGAGGAGGAGAGGAGAGGAGAGGAGAGGAGAGGAGAGGAGGAGAGGAGGAGAGGAGAGGAGAGGAGAGGAGAGGAGAGGAGAGGAGAAGAGAAGAGAAGAGAAGAGAAGAGAAGAGAAGAGAAGAGAAGAGAAGAAAAGAGAAGAGAAGAGAAGAGAAGAGGAGGAGAGGAGAGGAGAGGAGAGGAGAGGAGAGGAGAGGAGAGGAGAGGAGAGGAGAGGAGAGAAAGAAGAGAAAGAAGAGAAGAGAAGAGAAGAGAAGAGAAGAGAAGAGAAGAGAAGAGAAGAGAAGAGAAGAGAAGAGAAGAGAAGAGAAGGGGAGGAGAGGAGAAAAGCCAAGGAGAAGACTCATATTTTATGATTTGGGCAGCTGAATAGATGATCTTCATATTCCAAGAGAGAATATAAGGGGAGGAATGTGCTTTAGTAGAGGGTAGTAATTAATAAATTTAGGGACATGTTGACTTCAGGTTGCCTATGGAGTATCTCAGTGAAAACTGAAACAGAAAATACACAGATCTGAAACTCAGAATAAAGATTTAAGAATCACTTTAGGAGTGACTGAAACTGTGAGACTCAGAAGAGAAGAGAGATAAGTATACAATTTAAGGAATACACGTAGGAGAAGAAAGTAAAAGGAGAGGCTAGAGAGAAAGATGGGAAACCAGGAGAATGTAGAATCATGGAGGCCAAAAAGGTATACAACATAAGATGATGTAGGCCCTTGTTCAAGATCAGGAAATATGAAGACCAAACTGTATGCATTTAACTAATGAGTAGGGGTCATTACTTTGTGATGTAGTCATGGTGGGATATGTATTGGAGTGACCTGAGGAGAAAGTGGGAGGTGAGGCAGTAAAAACTGACAATCCTTTCAAGAATTGTGACTGTGAAGCTAAGAAGAAACACGAGGTCTCTTTCAATTTCCAAGTTTTCTCATTAAACTAATTGAAAGAATTCCTGCAATATATAATGAAGGTAATATATACATTTAAATGTCCATGTGCCTAATAATAAAGCTCAAGAGACAGAATTTATCTTTCTCTGTGTGATGTATAAAATATAGTTATTTTGGTAAAAAGTCATATTGATACCACTCCAAAACAGCAAGCAATGAATCATAAGAGCCCCTTCTTCTAGGTTTCCTTCCCAGATACCACCCCATGATATCTATGGTTGCTTATCAATCCAAAGTGGCCAGTCACAGTTCCTACTGTCACTGGTATTTTTGCTGCCTTGTCACCACAGGGTGTAGATTTTGAAAACAGGTAGTCCATCTGTTTGGTGCCATACTTCCCAGCTTTAATAGTTGATCCTAGAAGCTGAGTGAAGGGAAATTCTATGACTCCTATTTTTGCTCTCCCTTGGAAGAGTTCTTAATAACTGTCCATTTCAATTCTCTTCTCTCTCTCTCTCTCTCTCTTACTCTCTCTCTCTCTTACACACAGACACACACACACGCTGTTTTCCCTATAGCACACCCACAATATACCAGAAGAGCCTTGTTTAGCTATATACTGTGTATCCTTCAAATTTTTTTCTAAGAACAGGTGTGGGCATAGTTTTCTATTGCCCTGAACTCTGGCAATTAGAGTTTACAGCAAATTCCATTGTCTTAGTAAGACAATTATTACACTGCAGAATATACGTGCTAAAGACTGCATTTTCATTTTAATATCATGTGAAGATTACCAAAGTCAGATCTTTTTTCTATCTTTTTAAAAAATGTTTTATTGTGGGAAAATATACATAAAATTCTCCATCTTGACCATTTGTAAGTGCACTCATAATGCTGTGTAACCATCCCCACCATCCATCACCATAGCTCTTTTCATCTTGTAAAACTGAAACTCTATATCCATTAAAGTCAATTTTCCTCCTTAAAAAAGACTTTCTCCTGTATTTTTATGGCTTAGTCTGGAGAAGAAATGTCCAATTTAACTCACTAAGCAGAGAGTCTTATTCCTCAGCCTATAACATCTAAGTGAGGATTATAGTGATCTCATCTTTTTTCAAAAACAATATATGGGTACGTTCCTTATAACCATGCAGCTAGAAGGTCCTTCCTGATGATTTTCCCAAAGCAATGGGCTGTGGACTCCAAATGCTGTTGACTTCTTCTCCGGTAACCCTTCAGTGGCACTTTTATTGGCCATTGCAGACTTCTGATTCTATAGCAATTTTTCTGATGCTGTCAAGGTTAAAGAAATCACTGGACTCCAAACGCCTTGAAAAAGAATTTGGATCTTTCTTTAGATTTCTTCACGAGACAGAACTGTCCCATGTTGTGTCAGTCAGAAGGCTTCCCCCAAATCCTCTGCAGACATTCCTTTGTATTATGACATTTTCTCCCCTTCTGGTGTTACTTGAAAGATTTTATGCTTTGCTGTAGTAGAAAATTCACCTGACACTAAAGTGTATTAATTTTATTGATAAAGTTCATCAGCAAGTCTCTTAAGTAATCAGCTCCTACGTAACAACAGTCAAGTCTCTGAAACCCACACTGCCTAGAATAGTGACATGGTGAGCATAACGGGGGTCCAATAAATACGTGGAGTCCTTCTGGATAGCTACCCAGGGTCTCCAAGTAATTACACTGTGACCAGAGAAAATCAGGTTTGATCAGATTAAAAACAACAGCAACAACAACAACAACAACAACACACACACACACACACACACACACACAGCTTAGAAGACTCTCCAAGTACATAAGAGGCAATTTTAATATTTCAAAACTCTCAAAATGTCCATGTCTTGTGATCCAGCACTTAAGCTGTAGAGAAGTTAGTCTAAGGAAATTATTTAGGCTGTGTATGGAGATGCTTGTACTTGAGTGTTCTCTGTACATTGAGCATGTGAGAAAATCACTAAAGTACTAAGAATTTATACCAAGGTGACAGGTATCATGCTGATAAAATTATAAGCATTACCTTGCTAATTCTTACAACAATCGTATGTAGCATTTACTACAATTACTTCATTATTAGATAAAGAAATGGAAGCTTAAAGAGATTAAGGAACTTAGTTAATGACATCCAGCTAGTGAATGGCAGAAGCAGTAACCAAACCCAGGACTAACTTAAAAATTTTGTTCTTATCCACTATACTTTACCAGAAGAATCACAATTGTCAATTGTTTTGTTTTTCTTTTTCTCTTTTTCTTTTTCTTCTTTTTCTTTCTTTTTCTTTTTCTTTTTCTTTTTCTTTTTCTTTTTCTTTTTCGAGAGAAAGAGGAAGCAGAGCCAGGGGTGGAGGAAAGAAGGAAAGGGAAAGAATCTTAAGGGCTCAATCTCACAATCCTGAGATCATGACCTGAGCCAGAATCAAGAGTCAGACGCTTAACCAACTGAACCACCCAGGAGCCCCTTAATTTTTCGAGAGACAGCTGTCAATTATTAAGTAAATTATATTACGTTTACACCCAAATACTATATGTATATTAAATAATACATTTCCAGGGAAGCTGGCTGGCTCAGTCAGTGGAGCATGGGACTCTTAATCTCAGGGGATCATGGTTCCAGCCTCATGTTGGGTGTAGAGATTACTTAAAAATAAATAAAAATAATACATTACCAAATCTATATTTTAACATAGAAGTACATTTATATAGTACGAGTTTAATTTCTGGTGTATGGATTACAAAACAACATATGCAATATGATCTCATTTTTCATACAGTATCTATCATCTATCATCTATCTGTCTACTACCTACTCATTTAGAAAGAATATACACCCAGAGATGTTAACAGTGACTATAGCTAAACGTGTGAACTTATATGAACTTTTTTGTTTTTTCAATTTTCCCTGAAAATATTTTCTAGCCATTTTTTATAATGAGCACATGTAGCTTTTATATTAGGGGAAATATAATAAAAGGAAAGCTTCAAATTTAACATGCAGTAGAAATTCCTTGATAATATGACTATTCACCCTCACTTCACTCCTGTATCTAGCAGAGTGTCATACTCAAGAAATACTGAATGGTCCCCATCTTCACATGGCACATAGTCTAGAAGGTGAGCTGGGGCTAGAGAGGAGAAGTCCATGACAGAGGGTACTGTGCAGAGCTGTATGACATGGAATAGAACAGATGGGGCATAGGAGGACCTGCTCTCTAACATTAGTAACTTCAGGTAGATTTCTTGTCTTAAAATTTTAATTTTGACATAATTTCAGAAATGCAGGAAGGTTGCAAGGAAAATACAAATAATTTCCAGGTACCCTTCACCCAGATTCTCTACTTGTTAACATTTTACTACCTGTCTTTCCCACTGCATTTCTTTTGTTTTTATTTTTTCCTGTTAGAAATATTTATTGAGGACCTCCCATGTGCCAAGGAGTTTTCTAGGCACAAAGGGATACATTAGCAAACAAGAAGTCAAGATGTGGTCTTTCAGGGAGTCCCTATTCCAGAAGAAACAACTCATTTATTTGACAGACATTCTGAGTATTTAAGTATGAGGACTTATACAGGGCATTGGGATACAGCAGTAAAAGATACCTCTTGCTTCAGTGAGCTAATCGAGATCAACAAGGAAGAAGAAATTAAATAACAAAAAGACAGCATAATTGAGATATACATGGGTACTGTAAGAGCATAGACATAAGGGACCAAACCCAGACATAGATGAGGAGAGGTGTCAGAGAAAGCCGATGGTCAGCTTAAGGGCCCCAGCCTTACTTTTTCTTCAACTTCCACCATTCCTCCAAACCTTGTGCATTTTTTTTATTTACTCTCTCTCTCTTACTCTCTCTCTCTCAAATAAATAAATAAATAAATAAATAAATAAATAAATAAATCTTTAAAAAAAATGTTCCCTTGTATTAGAAACCCTCTGGTAGGAAGCTTCCTCTTGCAGAGGCTATAAACTCCCTTCCCCTCCTTGCGCCACCCACTCCCATTGCCAAGAACACTGAACAGGAAGAGGCCTTTACTCAGGGATGCTGCCAAGATAGAGAGACTGTGTAAAGAAAGAAGGGCAGTGCTTGAACAGAAGACCATATTCTCTGAAGGTGCCTCTGCCCACCACACCAAACATAAGGCCACCGAGAAGACCCTCACCTGAAAACTAGGCCAGCCTTCCCAAGAGAGAGCAGGTGAGTCTGTTTGTCTTCACTGTACGATTGTTGACCCTTTTCCAATGCCAAAAGACACTTGTCTTGTCTGTCAGAGTCCTGGCATAGTCTTTTGGAGACTGAGACTTCTGACAATTGAAGTCAGTATGGCCAATACCACAGAGAAGGTCCTAGAGAACAAGGTCATTTCAAAGCTAAGGATTCTCAAAGTCCAGGAGAGGATTTACTCCATTAGACAGAGTTTAGGAGGCCATAGTTAGAGAGGGCTAAAATCTAGAGCTAAGATATGGGTGAAGGAGAGGTACCATGCCAAGTTCAAAGGCTCCCAATCAGTACAAGATACTGTGTGTCTTCTAGGCATGGGTTGGATCTCATTCTTGAAGCTAGCTGTCAATGGCACAACTGCCTTCCAAGCCCTCCAGGGGTGCTCTGAGAAAGGCATGTGTCCTACAGAAAGAAGCCTTTCTTTTCTCCCAGATCCTAAAAGTGGACTGTGCTCTAATCCCCACAGGTCTCCTCAGCTCCTCCATCATGAACTGGCACATGATCATCTCTGTGCTTACCATAGTGGTGCTTAAAATTGTTGGGATGACCTTATTTCTGCTATATTGTGAGTATTTGAGCAACCTCTTATCCCAACCACATTCTCTCTTATTCTTTGACTTTCCTCTCAGAATGCAAAGTTGACTATAAAGGCTACATGCTTAAGTCTTTCCACCTTAGGGCAACAACCCAGTGTAGGGGCAACTGAGGATACTCTTCTCACTCCCTGACACACACCATGGGCCAGGTTCCTCGGTCTGCCTTGGAGATACAGAACTGGCCAGCATCTGATGGTTAGAACACCACACAAAGGTTTTGCCACTGCAGTGTTAGCTGGGCAATCTGAGGTGAAATACTCATCAGCTTGTTACTGTTCCTCAAACTTGAAAATCAGTGCCAGTTCAACCCAATGATAAGGCTGAAGAGCAGCATGATGAGGTAATGGGATTTTACTGGGAGAGAAATGTCCCTCTATGTCCACAGAAACTTTCATCCAGATGCTTAGAAGAGGCCTCATAGGAAAGGGTTTTTCCATAGCTGCAAGAATCTTCTCCGGCCCCAGGAACCAGTGGGGAACATAAATGAGGAAGGAAATGTGAGTAAAAGACAGCAGTTAGGTAAGAGGCATCTTCCCTTTGACCCAAACTGAAGACACAATGAGTGCCATATAAAAGAGCAGGAACGAATATGAATATGAATAAGTAAACACATTTGCAAAAAAATCCCATCTATGCATCCTTTGGTGACCTGAGTCAGAGAGCTCCAGATCTCACAGCAAGAGTCATGGTGCCCCAGCAGCCCCAGCGGGGGGAGGAGGGGGGGTGTTCGTTTGTTATATTCATTCTACCACCACCTTTGGGGCTGAGCCAACAGTTGATTCTCTTTGTAGTCCCACAGATTTTTGGCGGAAGTGAAGACAGCCTCCTTCCCACTGAGATCTATGGAAGGGGTAATGTACATGATAATGATGTCCTCTGACCCTCTCAGTTCATGTGTGCAGACTTCTTACAGACCTTTCTCAAGGCTTCCTTTCCCAAGAAATTCATTTGCAGGGAGGGTCCATAAAGATATGCTATAAGAGGAATAAGTTCTGGGACCTGACGTACCGCATGGTGACTATAGTTAATACTCTATTATACACTACTTGAGAGATGCTAAGAGAGTAGATCTTAAATGTTCTCACTCCAAAAAAAAAAAAAAGAGGTAATTATGTGAGGTGATGGAGGTTAGAACTAACCTTACTGTGGTTAATAATTTTGCAACATATACATGAATCAAATCATCACCTCGTACGCCTGAAACTTACACAATGTTTTAAGCCAATTATATCTCAATAAAGCGGGAAAAATAAATGCAGTACACTCAGAGATTTAAAAAAAAGAAAAAAGATCTTCTAATTAATTCCCTTGTTTTTATAGATAGGAAACCCAGACTAAGCTGATAAAAATTTTTGATCCTTGATTTTTCTGCTGGGTATGAGGATGATTGGTATATAATCACTGTAATGTCATAGGAAAGGACTTTATAAACTCTGACATGTTGTACACCTAAAGGAATTGTTATACAAGAAAAAAAAACCCAAAACCAAACCAGAACAAAACAAAAAACCCCAACCTGTGTCCCACAGTAAAACTCAAAGATTGTATTCGGCACTTTTTTGTGTTCCAAGCGCTCTGCTAGACCAACGATAGAAGAATAAGAACAGGAGCTATCAGTCAGCCATCTCCTATGAAGCACAAGGCCCCATGCCAGAAGTCAAGGGGCATAAAGTGATGATTGAGACGTGGCTCTCCTGAGTAAACCTTCCTCCTCTTAAAGCTTATCCAAGGACCTCCCTCTCACTTCATCTTAAAACATTTATTACTACATACATCTTGAGGAGAGAGATAATTTCTTGTTCAACTTTGTTATCAACTGAGGCTCCCAGTACAGTGAGCTATATGGAAGCAATTCATGAAATATTTATTTATGGAGTTCTGTTTAGTTATAATCCCCACATGGCTTCTCCTAAAAACCAGGTTATTTTATATTACAAAGAACCTTTGAACTGGGAACTGAAATAAAAAGTGAATACTAACTGGTATGTTTCATTCCTGTCATTGGAAGTAGCTGATGTGGCGTCTGGGTAAACTAAAGTGGTCTTCAGCCACACAGGACAAATAACTGGGCACCAGAGAAGGGGTTTCACCAGCTTCCAAAGCCACTGCATGGTCCACTTGGCCAGACAGTGCTCCTAGGAAAAATGAGGCTTCTTAGAGGCCTATCAATTCCCTTATTTATATTTAAAGAAACAAATGGAGTCTTCTCTGTCCATAGGAAATTTCTAGATGTTCACCTCCCTCTGTGTCTGCCAATATCCCACGTCCTTTGCTTCTGTTTCAGTGTCACCGACTTTTGGGAGCAGTGATGTCAGTTCAGTTCCCACAGAGAGTTCTAGAACAGGTAAATTGCATGATCATACTCTCCTCTCCATCCCAGGTCTTTATGTGCTGAATTCTTAGGCACTTTACCCATTGCCTCCTTTCTCATGGAACTTTCTTGCCCAAAGGGGCCATAAAGACCTTCTAATTCATCCTCTTCACTCTGTCCACAGGAAAACTCAGACTAGACTGCATGGGATTTCTTTCGGGATTAAAAATAATTTACATTGATATGACTGCTATAAAGAAACTCAAGCCTCACTATGGTTTGACTCAGTTCCAAGGTTCACACTTCAAACTACTAATCCTATACTCTCTTCTCTTGGATTTATTTAGCTTGCTCCAGGACGTGGTATTTTCTTCAAAGAAGATGCTTTTGGTTGTCCCCTTTTGAACTGCCTTGGAACAAAAGCAGGGACTTTTGCAAAACAGAAGCATCCACTTTGGCCATTGTCGACACACCAGAAAAACTGGTGAGAGCACTGGGATGATGCAGTAAAGCAGCCCACCCTACAGCAGGTGGAGATGGTGGGGCAATTTGATTAGTGGACAGGGGCAGGGTGGAGGTGAAGAATGGGGAGGTGGCTGGCTGAGAGTCCCAGCTCCTTGCTCTGAATCTGAAGGTGAGAGACTCTTCTCAGTAGCATTGGCGTATATTCCTCAGATCATCCTGAGCGAGGGAAATCCACACTTTTGGTGTCTCCCATGAGGCTTAGTGGTGCACTGGTATCCTGAGGATGGGCCAGGATATTTAAAGTGCAGGGAATAACCCCAAATGTGTTTAAGAGTTGCTTAAAACTTATAGAAGACTTCATATACGTGAGCTCTTAATGTATCATGCAAGTCAGCCTCATAAATAAGGAAGATGCAAATTAACAAAATTAGCCATATGAACACCAAAGAATCAGGTCATAGAATTGGGATTGCAGTGTATAATTATGATAATAAAGATGGTTAACACAATGCAAAATCCTTTATTTTACTATTTCTTTTTATCCTCCTAACGATTCTGAGGAGGTTTTATTATCCATATCTTATATATGAGGAAGTTAGGGCACAAAATAATAATTTGACCTTAGAAGGTCATATACCTTTCAAGTGACAGGGCGGGATTGAATTGAGATCTTACTAGCTCTAAAACCCACACTCTAATCAATTTTAGATCATAAGTTATTTAAGTTTATAGTTGCCTCTCCTTCAAATCCTAAGCATCTGCTGAGTGCTAGGCATGTGGGAGATACTGTACGCCGGCTTCTCTGCCCTTCATCTTTCACTCCTACTCTATAAAGTCCTCCTGTGGTTGAGGAAAATTCATAAAAGGGCCCTTTCTGAATTTTGGTAACAGGTGTCCAACAAAGAGCAAGGGTCAGGATGCTACAGATCCTCTGAGGCTGAGTACACAGATGGAAAGGGGAAATGCCTTACAGTAGAAAGCCAGGAGTAAAATGGCAGGAGGGTTGGGAGGGAGAAAAGAAGAGAGGAATAAGAGGTTTGAGAGAGGAAGTTTACAGCCTCTTTCTCTACTCAACCCTCAAGTTCTGGTGCATGTCAAGTGTCTTCGTTGGCATTCTCCATTAAAAGCTCATCACACCAATGGTTTGCTAGTGATCTCAAGTCGGTATCCCCAATGAGTCTTCTCTGGATCAAACAGAATATCAAAATCTACTTTGATGTTTCAAAAGCACCAAAAATTCACCATGTTCAAAACTGAGCCAAATTATATTTGCCTCAACTGGTTTCTCCTTTTATATTCCAAGTATTGGTGAGCAGTCATTCCACCCAAGATTGAATGCGATGGTTTCTGAGACTTTACCTCTTCTCTTCTCCCCTAAATTAGCTGCTAACCAAGTCTTTTCCTCTCTCCCCACAGCAAATTTTTCATATCTCACCTGGATTTCTTCCAAATTCTTCTAACTCATCTCTTTGCCCCTGATTTTGCCCCTTCTTACCTATCCTCCATAGAACCCACACAATAACATCTCTAAAACTCTAAACCGTCTGTGCCATTTTCCAAATTAAAGTGGGTTAAAGTCTGGTTTCTTCAGCATTATACAGTCTAGCATCTGCCTTCTTGCCAGTCTTATCTCTCCACTCACCTCCCTTCTACCTCTGCACAACCACATTAAGCAGCTTGCAGTCCCTCAAAATGCCCCAGACTGCTCAGCAAACTACCTGTGATCCAAATCTCTCCACTCCAGAAAGTCCAGTTCTGACCCATGCCGTCCCCTTGTGTTTTCCTGACAAACAGCTATCTCTCAGAGTCCATCTCCAGGACCACTTCATCTACAGTCTTTCTAGAAAAAGCCCAAATCCATGTAGAATTGATCACTTCTTCCTTTCTGCCTGTGCTCTATCTAGTACATATTCCCTAGCATTCCACCTGGGACACCTCGTTGCCATGCTGGTTAACTCCTCTATCTTCTCTTATTAGACTTGTGGATTTTCACCATGTTGGAATCACTGACATTTTAAAATGGTGATAAAATCTATAGAAATCTCCAGAAATCTATAGAATCCCAGAAACAACATATTGGCATGATAGTTTGAATAAATTTCCAACAGCCTCAGGGATCCCCTTGGTAATCATACATGACTTCGAGCAAGAGAGTTAAGGGTTAAGAACCTGTACTTTAAACCATGGGTCAGCAAATTTTTCTTAAATGGTCATATAGTATATGTTTTATGTATGTTGGGTCATAAGGTCTCTATCACAACCACTTAATGCTGCCCTTGTGGCTCAAAATTAGCCATAGATGACATGTAAAAATGGGCCTGCATGTGTTTCATTAAAACCTTATTTGCAAAAACAGGCTAAAGTCTGGATTTTGTCCACTGGCTAGAGTTTGCCAACCCTTGTTTTAGATCATAATTTCTTTAAGGAGACACTAATTTGCTTTCATATCCCTTGCCTTGGACCACAGCTCACCAGACATTCAAGAAATCTTTGTTAAATGAGACAATAATTTTAAAGAATAATGAAATGAGGTATTTGGGGGAAGGAGAATATTGGAAAAGGAGGAATAAAGGCAACAACTCTGGGTATGGAGGGAATATCCAAGTGAATTTGGATACCTATTGATTATAGGAGGTATGTGAAAAGTACAGGGAAGAGCTCAAGGACTCCCAGACTTCTAGTTGGAATGATTTGTGATTCATGAGTTTAATAAAGAAACTATGATAACATGGATTGGTGTCAATTTAGCAAATACTCAAAAACACTGATTATTTCTCAACACACTTTTAAAACTCCCTAACTGTATTCCCTTGGTAACTATTGAAGAAGTTCACTTGATCCAACCTCATTTGGAATGTAAAATTTCTGGCAATGAAATACTTCTATGCAGAGAGGCATTCCAAATAAAAAAAGAAGTATTTCAAATTGCCCTCTTTTAGATCATACAGTATCCTTCCTCTTCATTTTTCAAGTGTGATCCCTGAGAATTTGTTGGGAATGCAAACTCTTGGTCCCCTACACCCGACCTACTGAACCAGAAGCCCAGCAAGCAGTGTTTTAACAAGACCTCCAGGTGATCCTGGCGCTCCGTATCTACTGAAAACAACTCTAGGGGTTATGTGAGTGGCAGCTATAGCCAGATCCAGAGTCTCTTACCAGCCTTTCTTGTTCCCAGAATCAGATATAATTAGGGCCTGTTGGCAAAGGAAGACTGCAGAAAAAAGAAAAAAAAAAAAAACACCTTTTTTGTTGAACTGTTTATTTTTGGTTAACTTCTAGAAATTTCTCCAGGACAAAACTGGTGCTGAGAAGTATTTTATTGGCTTACACCAGCAAGAAAAGAACAGATGGCATTGGATAGACAACTCCATGTTCAATGGCAAGTATGTGAATATCTCACATTTTTTCTGAGAATCTTAGTTCACCTAAAGAAACCTGACCTGAGATTCAGTGGGTTTGTCCTGGAATAACACAAAGGCTGAGACTTAGTTTTTTGTTTTATTCCTCTCCTTACTTCCACCCATCTATTTCGAGAGACACATTTTTTTTGTAAACTTTTATAAAGAAACATATCAAACATTTGTAAGTAGAAGGGTATTTATTCATACAATGAGTTATTTTGTTTAAATCAAAATCCAAACAAATCCATCTACATTCCATTTGTTTGATGTATCTCATAAGTCTCATTTAACCCACAGACCATACTTTATTACTAAGTTCTTATAAATTCCCCAGATGGGGCTTCTTTATGTAAAGAAAGGTTATTTTTTTTAAAAAAGTTATTATTAGCAAATGTCTGTGCCATAAAACTATGAGCTTTATTTTTTTTTTTACATGTTGTTTATTTTTATTTTTTTTTAAATTAATTTTTATTGGTGTTCAATTTACCAACATACAGAAAAACACCCAGTGCTCATCCCATCAAGTGTCCACCTCAGTGCCCGTCACCCATTCCCCTCCAACACCCGCCCTCCTCCCCTTCCACCACCCCTAGTTCGTTTCCCCGAGTTAGGAGTCTTTATGTTCTGTCTCCCTTCCTGATATTTCCCAACATTTCTTTTCCCTTCCTTTATATTCCCTTTCACTATTATTCATATTCCCCAAATGAATGAGAACATACACTGTTTGTCCTTCTCCGATTGACTTATTTCACTCAGCATAATACCCTCCAGTTCCATCCACGTTGAAGCAAATGGTGGGTATTTGTCGTTTCTAATTGCTGAGTAATATTCCATTGTATACATAAACCACATCCTCTTTATCCATTCATCTTTCGATGGACACCGAGGCTCCTTCCACAGTTTGGCTATTGTGGCCATTGCTGATAGAAACATCGGGGTGCAGGTGTCCCGACGTTTCACTGCATCTGAATCTTTGGGGTAAATCCCCAACAGTGCAATTGCTGGGTCGTAGGGCAGGTCTATTTTTAACTCTTTGAGGAACCTCCACACAGTTTTCCAGAGTGGCTGCACCAGTTCACATTCCCACCAACAGTGTAAGAGGGTTCCCTTTTCTCCGCATCCTCTCCAACATTTGTTGTTTCCTGCCTTGTTAATTTTCCCCATTCTCACTGGTGTGAGGTGGTATCTCATTGTGGTTTTGATTTGTATTTCCCTGATGGCAAGTGATGCAGAGCATTTTCTCATGTGCTTGTTGGCCATGTCCATGTCTTCCTCTGTGAGATTTCTCTTCATGTCTTTTGCCCATTTCATGATTGGATTGTTTGTTTCTTTGGTGTTGAGTTTAATAAGTTCTTTATAGCTTTAATTCCCAAGAGATATCTTCTATGTGTCATTCCATGGACATGAGCATTGATGGAGAACATGACATTCCTGGTGTATGTATCAAGATGTTGTCAGACAGAATGTAAGTCAGTTCCCTAATCTATAACTGGGGCTTCTCACAGAAAGAGGAAATTAAGATTCATTCAATGTCTACTAAATGCTAGTCACTTGCTAAGCGCTTACTCATGTCATTTCCTAAAGTATTCACAAAGAAGCTGTAGAAAATGCTTTTATTAATCTCCGTTTAACAGTTGAATTAAGGATGAGAGGCTTAAAAATGTACTGATTATCACCAAGCTGGGAAATGGAAGAGCCACATTTTAATTCCACATGCACTCGACTACAAAAGTAATGATCTTTCCATGAAACCCGACTCTTTCCAGTCAGATTGAATGACAGAAAAAGAGGTAGAAAGTCAACACACTTTCTTCTAAAGCCAGTTGGTTCCTCTTTCCTCCTCCTGGCCCTCCTGCTGTGAATGTAGTGCATACAGTATTAAAACATTATTTCTGAGAGCAAAAGACAGATGTGGTATTTCTAACCAAGTACAAGAGTGAGTTAGTCCAAGACTGTGAGTCCACAAACACTCACAGGAGAGCTCACAGGAAAGGGCGAGTATGGAGCTGGATCTGGATTTGGGGGCGAGGATCAGTAAAAAGCAGGGCTGAAATGATGGGCCTTCACCACACTTTCTCTCCCATTTAGCATTACCAATCAGCATCAGAACTTCAACTGTGTGACCATTGGCCTAACAAATACATATGATGCTGCATCTTGTGATGTCAACTTCCGTTGGATCTGTGAGAAGGAGGCCAAATGATTGCAGTTCTCTGTGGCCTATGACAAGAACGACAAATACACTTATGGAGAAAGCAAAAGAATATAATTAAGATTGGTCCAGGACACACAGAGCATCAAATTAGTGTGTCAGTCCTCCACAGGTCACTAACAGAGCTCCCTAACTCATCCTTGGGGCTAGTGCTCCAGCCCCTCCACAAATAGACTCGCATACACACAACAGAGGCAAACTCCCCATTCTAGGCCAGCAAGTCCCCGGAGACTCCACTTCCTGTGAGCGTCACACCTGTGACTCTTTTTAGATATGTACCAGGCATCTGTCAATGACTCCTTTCTCCATCTATGTACTAGGAGAGGTCCTTGCCCATGTAGGGAAATGATCTGCTCTGGGGGATTAGGTGCTAACCCAGGAGACAGGGTCATTTTATGGAGACAACTCAGTTAATACAATGGCAAGGTCTGTTTCCACAGAACTGAGTATTTCTGACTGATCAACAGGGTTTAGGCTGTTGCCAGGGTCCGTTTTATCCTCAGAACACATGCCTCTACTACTGGGGAGAAACTGCAGACTCAATAGGTGAAAACATTATTTAGAATAGCAGGGATAGAAGAGAGATAAACTCAGCTCCCTGACCTCATCTCTGTTCCTAAGAGATCCTTGTTCATATGCTCCCGACCTACACTCCAGGTGGGATAGCAGAGTCCTCCTCAGGCTGAATTGAGGCCAGGCCTGGGGAAGGGTTCCTGGAGCCAAGCTTAGAGCAGAGATAGCATTGTTCACAGGAATGGAAACGGGTCCAGCCAGGACAGGAATCTTCCAGGAAATCCCTTTGAAAATAACCAGACAGGGAAGCCTGGGTTGCTCAGTGGCTGGGCATCTGCCTTTGGCTCAGGGCATGATCCCAGGGTCCCAGGGATCGAGTCCCACATCAGGCTCCCCACAGGGAACCTGCTTCTCCCTCTGCCTATGTCTCTGCCTCTCTGTGTGTGTGTCTCTCATGAATAAATAAAATCCTTAAGAAGAAAGAAAGAAAGAAAGAAAGAAAGAAAGAAAGAAAGAAAGAAAGAAAGAAAGAAAGAAAGAAGAAGAAGAAGAAGAAGAAGAAGAAGGAAGGAAGGAAGGAAGAAGAAGAAGAAAGAAAGAAAGAAAGAAAGAAAGAAAGAAGAAAGAAAGAAAGAAAGAAAGAAAGAAAGAAAGAAAGAAAGAAAGAAACCAGACAGCCAAGATGACCAAGCAAACTGATCAATATTTTTCTTTCTTTTTTTTATCAATATTTTTCTACAAAGCCCTGAATTGACACTCAAGTTTAAACATTCCTGGTCTTGACCTGAATCTCCATTTTAGTAGGTTTTTATTACCTGACCATGCTTTTTAAGCGTATTTTAAGAATTTATAGGAGTCTCCTGTCCCCCAGTGATCACAAGATACTCCTACCTGCAGTTTAGAGAGACCCTGCTACCAGGTATAGCCTCATGACCCAAAGATGTTATAGCCTTGTACTGATTGGCATCACACCAAACCAGAAGTGGTCCAGTTGACCAAGGAGTAAAACAGAAGAGGACTGCTCAAGGAAACATAGGGTGTAGGCAAGAAGTAGACATATAGTAGCGAGAGTAGAGAGGGAACACCAGGGACCAGTGGCAATCATATGCAAGAGGAAGCAGAGTTCATTTGGCCATACTGGAAGAAAGGCAAGAAAAAAGCAGAAAAGTCTTGGGGGCATCCTGGCAATTCTCTGCACTTGCAACAAAACATCAACTTCATACTCTCTTCAGTAAATGGAAAGTAAAAGTGACATGCCTCTGTGTTTGGAGTAACAAGAATTAAACCATAAGAGAAGACTGTAGTAAAACTAATAAAAATTATAGTCACCTAAGTAAACTGTTCACCATTTGTGTCTAATGACAATAATGACAACATACCACAATGACTGTGTATATCATCAGATGTGTGTCAAAGAAAATTAATGTTTAATTTTTAGTTACAATACTAGGTTCTGTTTCTATATTCCCAGGTCTCATAATTTTTGTCCAATTGACATGGCTAATGAGGTAATATATTAAGTGTTAGAAGTTGTTTGAAGGAAGTTACCAGAAATAATTTGTTTGGGGTGGAGCAGATGTGGTGTTAGCAAAGAATAAATGCTGCAGTTGAGGAGTGGCGAGAGGCTGAGACTATGGTTGATAAAAAAATAAACAGAATTATACACCAAGTGTAAGCCCCAGAATCCAGACAACAGAAAGAAAACCCCAACTTTTTTATTTTGAGAAGGGAGAATTGTGGTTGCCATACTTCTTGTTTTGTGACAGAATAAATTTCAGACTTCCAAAGTCAGGAAATGTAGACATGTAGTAATTTCCCTAGTAGACAGCCCAAATTTTTCCCAAGATGAGGACATACTTCTATGAAAGTTCTAAAAGAGGCCCAGTGGGCTGAGGTGGGGGTAAGTAGCATATAGGGAATAGGGACCCTTCAGTTTTAAATTCAATCCTGGGGAGTATAGGTGTTGTTGGATCCTGAAGAGCATAGATAAATGTGACCTTATTGGGCAGCAGTGGTATTTTTTTTTAATGCAATGGAAATTTAGTAAACCATGGATTAGAATGTTTGGCTTTGCTTCCAATATGTGATATAAATCTGTACACATTTCTTACTCTTTCTGTTCCTTAATTTCATTACTTATAAAATGAGGCAGTAACCCCTCCTCACAAAATTCTTGTGTATATTAAGTAAAATTCCCACTATGTCCCTCAGTAGCCATAAACAATAGGGGAAGCACTTTGTGGAAGATTTGAAGTTGAGATCTTTATCCAAGAAGGAGCTCTTCAAGGCTAAAAGCTGAATGTAGGAAAGCCACTTAATTTCTCAGAATTTCTGTTTACTCATTTACAATATAGGAATAAAAATATGCCCAAGTCAGGAAAAGGTGCTTCAAAAATTCTGTGACTGTCAAAACCATACCTCCCATGGCTCTGGCTTACATTACCCATCTTGTCTGTGTGAACTGTTGGGCCCATGACCAAAGTCATTAACCCCTGTCCACAGATGTTGACACATCAGTACTGATTCACAACTAAAAACATCAGGTAGAGGTAACCTTTGCCTATTTGCCCTCCTGTTGCCAATCCCCACCCTCAAAAGCCATATCCTCTGGTGACATTTGCATTCTGAATAGTCCTGCTTCACTTCCTGAGTCTCCCTTAGCAGGGGCTCAGTAATAATGCACTAAATGTCTGACCCTCCACTTTTACCATAGCCTCTTATAAAGACTATGACTCCGGCAGGGGGCACCCATGATTCCCTCAGGTATCTTTACTACTGGCCAGTGAGTCTGCAGTAGCAGAGGTATTTGAGTATCTCTCAAGCTATCATCATGCTCAACTTTCAGGTACAAAGATTTAAATCAAAATCCTTCATAAGCCCTTCCCATAATTGGCACATGCATGGTATTCTTTTGTGTATTTGTTTTGTTATAGTTGTACATGTCTGTGTGTGTATACATATATAGATACCCATATATAACTATATATAATACATATGTAATAACACTCATGAAACTACTGAACATGAAAACTAGAATCTTTTTCATTGAGAGAGAGGGAAAGCAGGCGAGTCGGGGGTGGGGGGAAGGACTGAGGGAGAGGGAGAGGGAGAGAATCTTAAGCAGGCTCCATACTCAGGGCTATCCCAACGCAGGGCTCAATCTCACAGCCCTGAGACCACAACCCTGAGATCATGACCTGAATCAAAACTAAGAGTCAGACACTTAGCTGACTGAGCCACCCAGGTATCTCTGAAAACTAGAATCTTTACAACAGCTTATATTTACTTCTGTGGTCTTCTCTGATTCCACCCTTCTATCTCTCCACAACATAGGCAGCCACCATTATGATTCCTGTGTTCATCATTCAGTTTTTTAAAAAGTCATTTTCATCTCATTTTATGTATTCTTTCTGGCTTTATAAAAAGGCATTGTGATGTAAGTAATCATTTAGAACTTGTTTTTTTAAAGATATTTTTCTATTTATTTATTTCAGAAAGAGAGAGGAAGCACATGAGTTGGGGATAGGCAGGGGTGGGGGCAGAAGGAGAGGGAGAGGGACAAGCAGACTCCTCACTGAGTGCAGAGCCTGAGTTGGGCTGATCTCATGACCTGAACCACCAAAATCAAGAGTCAGATGCTTAAACAACTGAGCTATCCAGGTGCTCCAAGAACTTGTTTTCTTTTCCTTTTTTTTTCATTTAATGTTAAATGATTCATTCATATTGTTGAGTCATTAATCTTGACTACTACATAATATTCAATTGTGTGACTATAAAAACCATGACTGTTCTAGTTGGTGTGCAATCAGATTTCTGACAGGTTTTTGCAAATGTAAACCGTGCTACAATGAACATTCTTTTGGTGTTCATACACAAGAGTTTCTCTTGAGTTTATCCTGAAAAGAAAAATGTTGAGGTATAGGGTATATAAGTTTTGACTTTTTTTAGGTAATGCAGAATAGTTTCCAAAGAAATTACATTAATTTTCAGTCCCATCACAAATATATAATAGAAATATATGAGGTTGATATTTATTGACATATGGCCTTAATTTTTCTCCTAATTATTAATGTATTAATTAGAGTAGTGCTAGATGTTCTAGAAAACTACAAATGTTCAGTGGCTAATCAAAATAAAGTTTTATTTTTTATTAATGTACAGTCATGTATTATGCCTACTGGTGGTGCAGGCTCTGCTCCACAGGTTCATTCGGGGACCTATGTTGATGGAATGTTTTATTCCTTCAACATATAGCCTCAAGGATGTAAATGAAAGAGAGAGAGGATTATGCATGAAGTCTTTGGGACTAGATGTGGAAGTTGTGTTCATCACTTCTACTGACATACCATTGACTAGAACTCGCTCACATGGCCACTCCTAGCTGCAGGAAAGAGTAGAAATTTTATTTTGCCTATGTGTACAAAAAGAAAAGGAAATGTTTGGTGATTACCTAGCAGTCTCTACCCCAACTAATGTAGCTGAATATTTCTTTATAGGTTTATTGACTGTATATATTTGCTCTTCTATAAAATGTGCATTTGTAATATGTGCCTATTTTTTCTATTGACTTGTTGGTACTTTTAAAAGGATTTTTAGAAGTTCTTTATACTATACTTTGTTTGTTATATTAATTGAAAATTTCTTCTCCCAGTTTGTAATTTGCCATTTTGCGACTTCTAAGACGTCTTTTAATTAATACAAGTTCCTAGCTTTAATAAAGTTAAGTGTACCTATATTTTCGTTTATATTAACTCTTTTTGTATAATGTTTAAAAGCCCTTTTTCTATGCCAAAACCTTAAAGATATTCACCAAAATTTTCTTCAAAAAGGTTTACAGTTTAAGTGTTGATATTTGAGTTTGATCCATCCTGAATTGATTTTAGTATATGGTATGATATAGTTTCAATTTACTTTTGCCATATGAATAACTTTTTTCCAGCTCCATGTATTGTTCTTCCTTTCCTAATTTTTATCATACCAATGATCTATATTATGTGGGTCTATCTTGGGACACTATTTCATTCTGTTCATTAATTCATCTATTCTTTAGATTCATACTGTCTTAACTACTACAGCTTCAAAATAAACCTTGATTTCTGGTAGGGTAAATTCCACTCTCTGCTTCTTCATTTTTATAAAATATTAAAAATTCTGAATATTCTTAGCCACTTACACTTCCCAATAATATTCAGAATCAGTTTACCAATTTCCATGAAAATCTTGTTGGAATCTTGATTTTTATAGTATTGAATCTATAGATAAATTTGGGGATAATTTACATTCTTATGATGTTGAATCTTTCCATCCTTGAACTTGACATATATTTTAATTTACTTAGGTCTTCTTTAATGTCTATTACAAAATTTAGTAGGTATATATATATATATATATATATATATATATATATGCTTTAACATATATACATATATATATTTGCTTTCATATGCACAATGTTTAACTATTTATAATCAATTAAATCAATACTTCAGGATAATGTAACATGATTTATCTTATGATTTTCAGTAAACCAAGCCTGCCACCAGTTGCTTCTCCAAATATGTAAGCCACTTACTGTAGGATAATTCACTCTGACCCTTACCCTTTTAGCTACCGTCTTGCCTGGAGCTTTGCTTCTCTGTTCCAAAGCCCTGAAGCTAGAGACAGATGATGTTCAATATCCCTCTTCTTACTCTTGTATGTTGGTTTCTGATTAATACTGCATCATTTACCTACTAAACTAGTCTTGCATTACCATGATACCGCCAAAAGGATGTTGAGTGTACTAGTTAAAAACATACATTTTTATTTAGAGACCTTTGGTAGAATCTTTGTTCTATTAATTTACTATTTGAGAAGCCTTGGAGAAGCTACCTAATCTCTCAAAAACTTAGTGCCAAGCATTATTTTTAGGTGCTGAGGATACAGGAGAATATAAAACAAAGTACCTACCCTCAAGAAACATACATTCTAGTGGGATGATGCCAACAAATAAGTTAATTAGTATATATATATATATGTATATATATATACATATATATATATATATATATATATATATATATATTAGATGGTAATAAATACTATTAAAAAAAATGAAGAATGGGAATCCCTGGGTGGCTCAGTGGTTTGGCGTCTGCCTTTGGCCCGTGGTCGGATCCTGGAGTCCCGGGATCGAGTTTCGCATCAGGCTCCTTGCATGGAGCCTGCTTCTCACTCTGCCTGTGTCTCTGCCTCTTTATCTCTCTCTCTCTCTCTCTCTCTGTGTGTGTGTTCTTTCATGAATAAAAAAATAAAATTTTTGAAAAAAATAAAAATGAAGAATGATAGGTGGACAAGGACTCTCAGAGTGAAGGTGGAAGTTTGTTATTTTTCAGTTAGTGTTTAGAGGAAGCTTCCTTGAGGTGACTTCGAAGAAGTAATTTCTGGGAAGTGAGACACTGCTTCCTGAAAATAACTTGGGTAATTCCAACTGGTGGAAATTGCATACAAGGTCCTGGAACAAAACTGCATTTAGTATGTTCAAGAAATACCAAGAAGGTTAGTATGTTTGTAACAGAATGAATGAGAAAGAGAGCTGTAGGTGATGGGAACCAGAATTAGCTAACAGTAGAAGTATAGAGATGATGGTGATTTAGATATTAAAATCTCCAAAAATTTAGTTTAAATGGCAGTTTGCAGATAACTGCAACTAGCAGGAAAAAAGTGGCTGGTAGAGCAACAGCTTCAAAGTTAAATAATACCTAAAGCAAGGAGTGGGGGGGAATGCATAATGGTTATGAGCAGATAATAACAAGCAAAAGGACACCTCATCCACATCCAGGCTCAGAGGAATGAAAAAAAGTCATGACATCAGAGGAGCCATGGGCATCCTTAGGGGATGTATATTTCAAATAAAGCATGACGATCAGTAAAACACTCAGAAATTAGGGGTATAAAAGACTTGGACTATGTTCCCTGAGTTCAAGAGTGCTAGAGAAAGTGTTTCATAAGAACTTCTCTTCTGAGGTCATCACAATGTCAATCAAAGTCTTCAATAACCTCCAAATAGCTAATCCCATGGTCAAAACTTAGGTGTCACCTTACTTAACGTCTCAGGGCCCTGTGACATACTTTATCAACCCCTTAAAAAACATCATCCAATGGGCTTTCAAGATACCCTCTCTTGGTTTGCCTCTAGTCAAGTGGCCACTACTTCCTAGTCTCCTTTGTTGATTCCTATTTATTCACTGTCTCTAATCATGAAAACCCAGGGCCTAGTCATTTACGTTATTTTTTTTGCTTTTGTATCTATATTCCTCCTTGGTCACTCAACTATTCTCACAGACTTAAATACCACTTACACTCACTTGACTCACATTTCTATATGCAGCTTAAACTGCCCTGAACTCCAGAGCTTTAGATTTAACTGCTTCCTCAACATATTCTCTTAGATATTTAATAGTAGACATCTTAAACTTAGTTTGTTCATAAATGGGATCCTGATATTCTCCCCAAACAGGCTGATTCCATAGTGCTGCTTAAGTTAACAGAATTTTATCCTTCCAGTTAACTATTTCCAAAAAATATATAATCATTAATCCATCCTTTTTTTCCATATCACATCCAAACAAATCCTACTGTCTCTAGATAGACATGGATTAAATAGATAGATGATAGGTAGAAAGGGAGAAAAAAATATACAGTTGACTTGAACAATTCGGGAGTTGGGCTACTGACCTCTAACATAGTCAAAAATCCACATATAACTTTGGACTCCCCCAAGACTTAACTACTAATAGCCAATTATTGACCAGAAGCCTTACCAACAACATGAATAATTGATTAAGACATATTTTGTAAGTTATGTGTATTATATACTGTACTCTCACAATAAAGTACAGTAGAGAGAAGAAAATGTTTTTAAGGAAATCATAATTTACATTAAAATTAGGTAAAACAGAACAAAATCATAAGGAAGAAAGAATACTTTTACAGTACTATATGTATATTTATTGAAAAAAATCCTTGTAGAAGTGGACCCATGTAGTTCAAACCCATGTTGTTCAAGGGTCAACAAATAGACCACTGCACTCCTTCACTGCTATCATTTTGATCCACGTGATGACCATCTCTAGACTACATTATTGTAGTGGTTTTTGTGGTAAATTAGACTATTCAAAATATTCACTCTTCACCTATCAAAGCAAAAGTTTCCCCAGACAAAGTTAAACAGGCAAGAGACTTTATTTGAGGTTATTGTAGTGGGTGGGTAGGGGTCATAACACAGCCTGAACCCAACTCCACTGAAACAAAGAATGGGAGAGGTTTTAAGTGCTGAGATGAGCTATTAGAAAATCACTGAAGTACCTTAGTGGGGAGATGCTGATCCACAGGGTGAGCATGCTGTGCTGCTCCTGAGTCTGAAAAAGGTCCAGAAAAAGAATTTGCAATGATAAGTGTTCTAAAGTAAATCATCTAAGAAAAGGGAGGTCAAGGGTCTGGAGTCAGGAAGAAGCCTGCCTAAAGTTCAGACAGGAAAGAGAAACATTAAGGCTGTCTTGGTCAACACTTTCCTACCTCCATTTCCACAAGTGGTGTACTTCTCCACGCGCTGATTCTGGATTCTTCCACATAACTGGCTTTGACCAACAGAATGAGAACGAACCTTCAGTGTGCTAGTTCTGTACCCAGGCTTTAGGAGGGCTTGGTGTTCCCATCTGTGTCTTCTTGTGTTCCGCCACTGTCATAGCAAGAAGGGCTCAGGCAAGTCAGCTCATGCCAGGAAGAAGGGGAGAGATGCCCTAATTGAGACATCAATATGGGCCCAGCCCAGGTCAGCCGACTGCCTTCCAATCCTTAGGCTCATACATAAGCCCATCTGTGATTAACAGAGCTTCCATTGAGCCTAGCCTGGAGAAGCTGAGACCTTAATGCATAAAAATAAAAGTTGATTGTTGTTTGCTGCTGCAGTAACACAGCTCACTACTTCAGTCTCTCAAGCTTTCCCTGACAATCCTACTTAAAATTTCAGGACTCCCTCAACAGATGGTCCTATATGCTCATAGCTCACTTTTCTTCACAGAACTTTTTTCATCATCTAACATACTATTTTTAACAACTTTATTGAGACATAATTTGCATACCACAAAATTCACCCATTTAAAGTGCACAAGTCAGTGGTTTTTGGTATATTCACAGGTATCTGCAACCATAACCTCAAAAAGAAAGCCTGTACCCTTTAGCCATCCCCAACCTATCCCTGCATCCCCCACCCTAGCCCTAAGCAACCACTAGTCTATTGTCTGTCTCTATATATTTCCCTATTCTAGACTTTCATATGAATAGAATCATATAATATGTAACCTTTTGTGACTGGCTTCTTTCACTTAGCATAATGTTTGCAAGGTTCATCCCTGCAGTAGTACAAATCACAATTCCTTAGTATGACTGAATAATATTCTACTGTTTGCTTATTCATTCATTAGCTACTGGGCATATAGGTTGTCACTATCTTTTGGCTTTTATGCTACTATAAACACTCATGAACAAGTTTTTTGTGTGGATGAATGTTTTTATTTCTCTTGGGTATATACCTAGGAGTAAAGTTGTTGTATAATAAGATAACTCTGTTTAATTGTTTCAGGAACTGAAAGTTTTTCCAAAGTGGCCATACCATAACACCTTCCCACCGGTGGTCTATCTGGGATCCAACTAACACTGGTTCTTTTCCAACCTTTTGATGCTAGCTATCCTACCGTGTGTGAAGTGTTATCTCAGGGTGGTACTAATTTATATTTCTCTGATCATTAATGATGTGAAACATCCTTTCATGTGCTTATTCATCATTTGTATATCTTCCCTAGAGAAATATTTATTCATATTATTTACCCACTTTCAAATTGGGTTGCTTCTTTTTATTGTTGAGTTATAAGTGTCCTTTATATATTCTGGATTCAAGTCCCCTATCAGATAAATGATTTGCAAACATTTTCTCCCATTATCTAGGTTGCCTTTTCAGTCTGTTGATAGTGTCCTTTGATGCACAAAAGATTTTAATTTGTATGAGGTCCAGTTTCTCTAATTTTACTATGTTGCCAGTGCTTTTAGTATCATACACATTAAGTCAGTGCCAAATTCAATGTCAGGAAAATTTTCCCCATGTTTTCTTCTAAGAGTTTTATAATTTTAGCTCTTACATCTTTGATCTATTTTGAGTTAATTTTTTGTATATGGTGTGAGGTAAATGTTCAAATTCATTCTTTTGCATGTAGATATCCAGTTTCCTGAGGTGATGGGTTTTTAAGCACTTAGGATTGAAAACAATGTTCTGTGCGATTTTTTCCCATCTTTAAACTACTTACAAGTATGTATCTAGATTATAGAAGAAACAGATATAACAATCAAAGAAAATTACAACATATAATGTTACTTTTTTCAGATATATACAATTTTATAGTTCTGGATTAAAATTAGGCATTCCTACTAACAGCAGGTTTGGCCTTTTTACTGAATCAGGTGAATGAAATCTGGCCATGATTTACCATACTCTTCCCCACTATCTCAAGACCAGCCAAGTCCCAATTAGAGACTGCCCCATTTACCTAAACTGTAATAAAGATGATAAGGAGCAGAGGAGCAACTGACCCATAGTAGACAAATAATGAGAACAAAAACAAACTTTGTTGTGGGATACAAGGATTTTGAGATTATATGTTACTATAACATAACCTAGACTATCCTGATTGACACAAGAACAAATAACAAGAAGTTCAGATAAAGATATACAATTAGCACTTCATGATTTAGCAATGTAGACTATCTAACATAGTGGTTAAGAGAATAAACTGGAGCCAGACCACCTGAGTTTGGATCCTGGACCTTTGCATATAAACAATGTGACCCTGGATGAGTCACTTACTGTCTCTGTGCCAGAGTTGCCTGGGTAATAATAGTAAATTGCTTGATCTTTAGAACTACTTACCTTAGAAGATATATAAACTGTGTTTCATGACTGTCCCTCAGAGGGGAAAAGGGGAAAAATTATCTACTGGTTTCTACTTTCACTGATCAAATTACATCCAATTGGGAGTAGCTCCCCAGAACCTCTGGGTTTTCCATGTACAGACCTGGATGCCAAGTAGGTCCCACTTTAGCTAAATCAACAGGAAATCCCGAGGGCTAGATGTGAAAGGTGCTCTTGACTTGCATAATATGAAATATTGGTTGTTAAATTATTATTGTTGTTTGCATTACACATATAAACCAAGGATTTCGTTTTTAAAAGAAGATTTTATTTATTTATTTGAGAGAGAGAGAGAGAGATAGCAAGAGAGAGTACGAGTGGGGAGGAAAGGGAGAAGCAGGTTCTCACTGAGATGAAGGCAGATGCTTAACCAACTGAGACACCCAGGAATCCCTAAACCAGGGATTTCTATAATTGATTTTGGGAAGTAAAGAGAAGCATCTAGCATAGGAAGAAGCTTTTGCTTGGAAAGTTAGGGATAAGGGAATTTAGGCACTGGGCCTCACCAGTATTTATCCCCAGTGCTATACTACTTTCCAGTATGGAGCCCTAGATGGATAGTTCTCTCTGGCTCTTAGTACCTAGTACACAGGTAAGTAACTATTGTGTGCCAGAGCAAGATTTTTTAGAATGAAACAGCCTCTTCTCTTTGCTGAGATGATATTTCTTCCCTATCAGACATACTAATCGAGGCCCTAAGTTCAGGAAAGTGTATAGTCACTACTATACAGGCCTCCGTCACCTGACACTTTCTTGCATTCCTAGCTTCTATATAATGCTCCAGAAATATTTCCCAAAATATTTAAATTTAACAGAAGGCTCCACTTACCAAATGCCCTCCAGTTAGAGAAAGGTATTCATATAAATAAGCAGGTATCCCTGAATAAGAGAAAAAATAAATACATAAACAAATAAAAAGGTGAGAGGTTAAATTACTACGTCCCTTAAAACAGATAAATGAAATGCAATTATTTTTATACGCAATGCCTATACATGGCTACAAAAATAATAAAGAGAATATTAAAAGGCAAAGGATGAAAAATCTTGTTCTTTCTCCATTCTATCTGCTTATCCCACTACACAATCCCACCAGTAACCATCTCTTAATTTCTTACAATGTTGTCCACAAGTGAATATAAATATACACTATTTTTACCCCTTTTTACACAAAACTAAATTCTAAGTTCAATGTGCTCTGCTTTTCTCACTTAACAACACAGCTTGGGGATCATTTCTGATCATTACAGAAAGGGCTTTTTAATTCTTTTTATAGCTGCTTATTATTTCATTGTATGAATGAAACAATTTATTTAATCAGTCACCAGTGATAGCCCATTTGGTCATCAATATTTGATTATTGCAAAAATGCTAGTGGATAAAACTGTGCCTATAACATAGGAAATGAATTCATCAATTAGGACCAAAGTCAGGCTGACTAGGGGAAGAGTGAGAGAAGTTGGCAGTGCTGGGAAAGAGGCACAAGGGCTGACTGGTGGGAAGCTGGATGACAGAACAGTAAGTTTGGGTCTGTGGGGGGGTCTCGGAGGGGGAAAGGCAATGGGAACCCAGAAATGAATTGTGGAACTGAGCCACAGGAAGAGAGCTACAAAGAGGAATCAGGAAGTAAAGTGAGCAGGAGAGGATCAACAACTAAAGGGGGCAGGAAGCAGGGGCCAGGTAACATGGATCTGAAAGCAGTGGAGAATGTGATAAGATACTGCCTCTTCTTCTGCCCTCTTTTCACTGCCCCTTCTCCCAGAGACCCAGCAGGGCCGGCCCTCCCTTGTCACGTCAGCTCCATTGTCCCATGTCCTTTGTGGCAGCATGCACCATGATCTGGGTGCTATCAGGTGAGACATAGATTCTAACAGCCAAGAAAATATGCTGATAAGTACTAAGGCAATAGAACTTTGGGACAGAAAACCAAGGGCAGAGGAAATCCTCCCCCCACAATAGCATCAACATAAGCTGGAGCTGGTTGGAAATGTAGACTATCAAGACTTAGTTCAGACCACTGAATTAGAATGTATGTTCCAACAAGACCCCCAGTTGATTGAAATACACAGTAAAGTTTGAAAGGCACTACCTTAGGTCTGCATTTCTGTCATTGATATTAGAAATCTCATATTTATCAAATTGAAAGAATAAAGTCTCCTTGTCTTGGTAAAAGATGGAGAGAGAGAATATGTTTGATCCAGGAAAGGAACAGGGAGCTTGCCCAGTCAGAGGACCTAAAGCACAGAACAATTTAGATGGGAAGAATGGGAAGATGATTCAGTGACCTAGAATCCAGTAGTCATCCCATTCTGCAGTTGGAGAATATTTTTCTTAGCCTTTCCTGTTCAGAAACTTAAATATCACACATATCATTTTACATTTAATTTTTAAAAGTTTTATTATGAAATGATCATAACTAGGAAACAGAATGTAGATCTGCATCTGTAAATATATATATATGAGATATATATATGTATATATAGACAGAAAGAGAGAGAGAGATATCTTTAAAATAAAGTGAATTTTTGAGTAACAAGAAACTATATTAAAAACCATGGCCATAACTTAAAAGGCATTTGTTGCACCCATATTACTAGATGATGATTGTGATGCAGCTCAAAGATGAGTAAGTACTTTCCAAAGTATTCTGAAATCCATAATAATTAAGAAAAATGATTAGTTATTGAATAGTTGACAGCATCTTTTCATTCCATCCCATAGGGCTTCTATGACTTTGTCATTTCGAAGGGTGAAGACGAAAGAGTTGAGGAAAGGAGTAACCACTGAAACCATCAAGGAAACCACTCTATTGTAATCTGCCACCTGTGTTTGCTTGGGTTTCACATAGAGGACAAGCAACTGCCATAGCCGATCACAACACAAGTGAAGTGAGACGCACACGTAGAAAAGGCTTTCCTTCGCCCAGAGGCTGAGGGGATCTTGAGGATGGTGGAGATGATGCAGGTGTAGGAGATGATTATAGGGATCAGAGAACCAAAAAGAACAAAGACAGCCATTAGGAATAGAATAAACTCTATGAAAAGAGTATTGTTGCAAGATAGTTTGAGCAATTGTCCTCGGTCACAGAAGAAATTGTTCACCACATTGGATTTGCAGAACGTAAGCTGAAATGTGGCATACACTGGCCAGATTTCAAAAAGAAACCCAAACACCCATGACACAATGACCACCCAGATACAGGTGTGACCGTTCATAATGACATTGTACCTCAAAGGGTTACAGACAGCCACGTAACGGTCCACAGCCATCGCTCCCAGTAATGCAAACTCGGTGGTCCCCAGAGAAAGGTACAGGAAGAGCTGGGTGACACATGCAGCCAGAGATATCGTCTGCATCCCAGGGAGCAGCAACCCCCAAAGCATCACGGGCACAATAACAGATGTAACCAAGATCTCCAAGGCAGAGAGGTGACCAAGGAAGAAATACATGGGGGACTGCAGACGTTTATCAGCACACACAATCAAGATGATGACCATGTTTCCCATTAATGTCACTGAGTAGAAGAAGAAGAAGGTAGCAAAGAGAAGATGGTGTAGTTCCTTGGAGCCAGGGAAGCCAAGGAGATAAAATTCAGTGGCACTAGACTGATTCCCCAACATTTAGTTCTGAGCTCTTGTTCCGTGGGAATTCTAAAGAGCAAAGGAGAGAAAACAGGCTTCTGATCTCAAAAAGATTAAAGACATTTCCAATTTGAGAAAAATATCCTACTGCTAGAATCCACAACATAATGCTCCTATTATCGATACAAGATTGGTGTTAAGTGTTTTATGAAGAACATGTATCATATATGAAGGTAAATGTAAATGCCCAAGAACATGAGCAATAGCCACCAATACCACCCTCAGGGCATGAAAACCCACCCACCCCTGTCTCTACCCTTTCCTCTCAACTCACCAGCCATCCTCCCTCCAAATTTACTCTGACCTGCCACCTTGTCCTCTTTCCTGACCGCAGTGTGCTTGTTTATACCATTAACCCTGCCATCTCAAATGCCCTAAAGTGTCTTCTCTGCCCCTTATATTTGGTATGTGCTGCAAAATCATGCTACATTTCAAGAGATATAAGCATAGCTAATACAAATCTTAGCCAATGACAGCAAGACATGATGACTTCTTTGTAACCTCTAAACATAGACTTTATTTGCATTATATTCAGGTTAAGTTCTGCCTCAATATATTGTTGTTCTTGTTGTTAGCAAGTTGGACCTAACTAGGATATTGTCATAAGCTAAGAGTATTTTAAGACAAAACACTGAGTCTTTCCCTGACTCCTGGAGAGCTGGATCCCTGAAGGGGATTATCCACTACTTCCTCCTTATCCTCACGGTGAAAGCCATCCTATACTACTCATTTCTCCAAGCAGAAATATGTCTCTCCAAGCAGAAAGAGCCTCCCCAGCTCCCCATTAGTGACCTATAAATAGAAAATTTGATTCCTCTGGACAGTAATTGACAACATGGAGGGGGGGGTACTAGAATAAATTCCTACCTGTCATACAGTTTCCAACCTGGATCAGAAGACAAGAAAACACCTGTGATAGAGAAGCAAAATCCTCCATATCCCCTAGGTCTCAAATCTCTGGTTCCAAAAGGGAGACAAGACCTCCAAACGGGCAGCCTGTCTCTCCAACCAAACTGCCATGGGGTCAGTCCCATAGAGCATCTTGGAAAATTCAAAAGAGCACATTTGCTTATCTATGACTTTCTCTTTTCTCCAGGGCCAAAGGGTAATGAAAAAGTTAGAATACACTCATAGAGATCATGAGTGTATCATTGATATACTACATCACATATTTATTGTTTGCAAATATTTATTTCCATATTTATTTATTGCAAATATTTTCTCAACATACTGATATATTTGTGTGTTAATAAAATTTAATAAAATCAAAACTTTGATTTAGTATAAATCAAAAATCAGAACTGTCACAAAACAAATAAAAAGAATATAAATAACTTCTGTTGTCATATGTATTCCCTTTTCTTTTTTTTATTTTGTTTTGGATTTTATTTATTTGAGAAAGAGACAGAGAAAAAGCAGGGGAATGAGGAAGAAGTAGACTCCTGGCAGAGGAGAGAGCCCAATCTGGGGTTCAATCCCAGGGCCCTGGGACCATGACTTGAGCCAAAGGCAGACACTTAACCAAGTGAGCCACCCAGGCATCCCTAATTAGTTGATTTTAATATAAATTACAGATACAGAAACACTACACAAAGCAAATATATATCTAATTTATCATGAGGTAAGTACCTTTGTCACTACCACCCAGACCAAAGAGAAAAAAAGAACATTCATAGAAACCCCAGAACCTTCTGCATTACCCCATTATAATCACAATCCTCATTTCCCCACAAGTAACTATCTTTGCAATCATCACTTTACTACCTTTCTTTCATCAACCAAATTGCATCACTACACACTAAACCTTAGTCTTGCCCATTTTCTAAAATTCTCATATTCTTTACTCCCTTTAATCTTAAATCTTTCCATCATTCCTTTCTTTTCCTTATAATCCATTTGTTGCATTCACAAGGTATTTTGACAGTAGTTTCCTATAGTCTGGATTTTGGTGATGTCACCCTTATGGTACACTAAAATATATCTTTCTGTTCTGCACATATTTTCCGTAGATTGGCAGCTGAATTCAGGGCACTGATAAGACTAAGCTCCACATGGAGACACATGGTATTCAAAATGGCACAAAGTAGGGTGCCTAAGGTGCTCCGTTGGTTAAGGATCTGACTTTAGCTGGGGTCATGATCTCAGGGTCATGGGACTGAGCCCCACAATGAGCTCCATGCTCACCAGGGAGTCAGCTTGAAGACAGTCTCTCTCCTTCTCCTCTGCTCCTCCCCCTGCTTTCTCTCTCTCTCTCTCTCAAATAAAAAAAAAATAAGTTTATAAAATAAAAGGCTATAAGTAGTGATAAAAAGAGAATTTAAAAAGCACTAAGAGAAAAGAAAACAGTTACATATAAGGTAACTCCCATAAGGCTATCTGCTGATTTTCAGCAGAAATTCTACAGGCCAGAAGAGAGTGGCATGATATGTTCAAAGTGCTGAAAGTAAATAACCTACAACCAAGAATACTGTTTCCATCAGGGCTTTGGTTCAGAATAACAGGAGAGATAAAGTGTTTCTCAAGTTAAAAGAATTCATGACCACTAAATCAACCCTACAATAAATGAAAAGGGGACTCTTTGAGTGGAAAGGAAAGACCATAAGCAGGAGTAAGAAAATTAGAAAGCACAAAAGCAAAAAAAAAAAAAAAGTTAAGTATATCTATAAAAACCAGTCAAGGGATTCACAATATAAAAGAATATAAACTATGATACCATATACCTAAATGTTAGTGGGTAGGGAGAGGAGTAAAGGATGAGTTCAAATTTAAGCAACCACAACTTACTAGAGACTGTTATGTGCTTAGATGTTATATATAAACCAAATAGTAACCACAAATCAAAAACCAGTAATAGATATGTAAGAAATAAAGAGAAAGAAATTCAATCATATCATTAAGAAAGCCAGCAAGCCATGAGAGAAGACACAGAGAACTATAAAAATAACCATAAAACAAGTAAGAAAATGGCAATAAGTACACCTGTAATAATTACTTTGAATGTAAATGGACTATAGGCTCCAATCCAAAAATAGAGTGTGACAGAATGAATATAAAAGCAAGACCCATCCATCTGCAGCCTACATGAGATCCATTTAAGGCCTAAGACACATGGAGATGGAAACTGAAGGGAAGGAAAAGCATTGCTCATGCAAAAGGAAGTGAAAAGAAAGCCAAGGTAGTAATAATTATATCAAACAAGACAGACTTTAAAACAAAGATGTAACAAGAGACAAGGACATTACATTCCAACAAGATGTAGCGATTATAAATATTTACGCATCCAACATAAAAGCATCCATATTCATAAAACGGTTCTTAGTAAACATGCCCAACATAATCAATAGTAATAAAATGATAGTAGGAGATTTTAACTCCCCACTTACATCAAAGGATAAATCATCCAAATAGAAAGTCAGTAAGGAAACAGTGGCTTCGAGTGACACATTGGACCAGGTAAATCTAACAAACATATTCAGAACACTGCAATTCAAAACAGAAAAATACATATTCTTATCAAGTGCCCATAGAACAGTCTCCAGAATAGATAGATGTATTATGTTGGGAAGGTAGTCTTTTGTGCACACTATTTTGACCCCTGCTTAGCCACATAAGAATGGAAAAATATTAGCAATGGTGGTGTGTCAGGAAAGGGAATGGGATGGGACAATATAAGAACTGAGATGTGGGTTCAGAAGCTCACTGTAGAGTTGGAAGATAACTTGGTAAACCTGCTCCTTGTGGGGGAGGGGAACAAAGACAGAAATGTAGCTGAGGAGAAGAGAGAACAAATGCCTTTGTCAGGTTGAACAATATAAAAAGTGGGGAGAAGTGAACAGGGGCTGCCCATGTCCTGCCCTCCCTGCACTGCTGCCCCAGCCCAGGGACACAGCAAGGTCAATTCACTCTTGTCACATCAAGTCCCAGAACCCAACCCATTGACCTCCCAAATTTGGGGATGGCATGAAAATGGGAGTCATGTCAGATATGAAAATGCTCTTTCCATACACTCTCTCCTCACCCTGAGAAAGTTTGCCAATTAAAGATGTGCCTGAATTAACGCATATCTGGCACTGAGGTTGAGAAGCAGGCAGGATTGTGGTGAGTTCACTGTCATAACTGCCAGTAGAGGGGAAGATCTACAAGGAAGGAGTGTCCCTGCTGGATCTGCGGAAGGAATCTCAAAAAAAGGTTCGGGCCTGAGGATGGACTTGTGGTCATTCTCATATGAAACATAGGGTGCTTTAAGCAGTGAGAAAATCATTAAAGCATAGGACAACATATGGGAAGATGACCCAGGACCTAGAATCAAACATGGAGTCAGCTGCCACGAAATGAATTACTGTTTTTCTGACTCAGTTAAAGACCTGAGTGTTCTGGAAAAAAAAAAAATCACACATACTGTGTACATTTGCACTTATCAAAATTATATTGTGAGATGTATTATAACTACAGAAAAGTATATTATTGTACATATCTAGTCAAAAATAATAATGTGATATCCCATGTAAGAATCATCTGATTATAAGTGAGGAACTGTCCATGTCTAAAAATTCCCTGAAGGCTTTTGAAGAATTTCCCTATACATCACAAACTATGTAATGATTAAAATGACCAGTACATATTGAGTTACTGCTTTTAGATTAATCATATCCATGATGAAGGGGTCACAATTGTCCTTAGGACACAGCTAATCCCGGAGAAGTTGACAGCAGCGTTTCACAACATCTCGAAAGGCCTCCATGAATTTGTCATTCCGGAGGGTAAAGATAAGTGGATTCAGAAAAGGGGTCACCACTGAAACCAGCAGTGATGCTACTCTGTTGTAATCAGCTGCCTGGGTTTGCTTGGGTTTCACATAGAGGAACAAGCAGGTGCCATACCCAATCACGACAAAGGTGAAGTGAGACGCACACGTAGAAAAGGCTTTCCTCCGCCCAGAGGCTGAGGGGATCTTGAGGATGGTAGAGATGATGTAGGTGTAGGAGATGATTGTAGGGATCAGAGAACCAAAAAGAACAAAAACAGCCATTAAGAAGAGGATAAACTCCGTGAAAAGAGTATTATTGCAGGATAGTTTGAGCAATTGCCCTCGGTCACAAAAAAAATTGTTCACCACATTGGATTTGCAGAACGTAAGCTGAAATGTGGCATACACTGGCCAGATTTCAAAAAGAAACCCAAACACCCATGACACAATGACCACCCAGATACAGGTGTGACCGTTCATAATGACATTGTACCTCAAAGGGTTACAGACAGCCACGTAACGGTCCACAGCCATCGCTCCCAGTAATGCAAACTCGGTGGTCCCCAGAGAAAGGTACAGGAAGAGCTGGGTGACACATGCAGCCAGAGATATCGTCTGCATCCCAGGGAGCAGCAACCCCCAAAGCATCACGGGCACAATAACAGATGTAACCAAGATCTCCAAGGCAGAGAGGTGACCAAGGAAGAAATACATGGGGGACTGCAGACGTTTATCAGCACACACAATCAAGATGATGACCATGTTTCCCATTAATGTCACTGAGTAGAAGAAGAAGAAGGTAGCAAAGAGAAGATGGTGTAGTTCCTTGGAGCCAGGGAAGCCAAGGAGATAAAATTCAGTGGCACTAGACTGATTCCCCAACATTTAGTTCTGAGCTCTTGTTCCGTGGGAAATCTAAAGAGCAAAGGAGAGAAAACAGGCTTCTGATCTCAAAAAGATTAAAGACATTTCCAATTTGAGAAAAAAATCCTACTGCTAGAATCCACAACATAATGCTCCTATTATCGATACAAGATTGGTGTTAAGTGTTTTATGAAGAACATGTATCATATATGAAGGTAAATGTAAATGCCCAAGAACATGAGCAATAGCCACCAATACCACACTCAGGGCATGAAAACCCACCCACCCCTGTCTCTACCCTTTCCTCTCAACTCACCGGCCAGCCTCCCTTCAAATTTACTCTGTCCTGCCACCTTGTCCTCTTTCCTGACCACAGTGTGCTTGTTTATACCATTAACCGTGCCATCTCAAATGCCCTAAAGTGTCTTCTCTGCCTCTTATATTTGGTATGTGCTGCAAAATCCTGCTACATTTCAAGAGATATAAGCATGGTTGATCCCAAATGTAGCTAATTACACCCATACATGGTTATTTCTATGTATCTTCTAAACATAGGCTCTATTTGCATTATATTCAGGTTAAGTTCTGCCTCAATTATGCTATCAACGTTGCATTGATGTTGGAACATGGGACCTATTTAGGATATTGTCATAAGATAAGAGTATTTTAAGACAAAATATGGGGTCTTTCCCTGACACCTGGAACACTGGCTCCCTGAAGAGGATTATCCACTACTTCCTCCTTATCCTCACGGTGAAAGGATCCTATATTACTCATTTCTCCAAGCAGAAATATGTCTCTCCAAGCAGAAAGAGCCTCCCCAGCTCCCCATTAGTGACCTACAAATAGAAAATTTGATTCCTCTGGACAGTAATTGACAACATTGGGGGGGGGGTACCAGAATAAATTCCTACCTGTCATACAGTTTCCAACCTGGACCAGAAGACAAGAAAACACCTGTGATAGAGAAGCAAAATCCTCCATATCCCCTAGGTCTCAAATCTCTGGTTCCAAAAGGGAGACAAGACCTCCAAACGGGCAGCCTGTCTCTCCAACCAAACTGCCATGGGGTCAGTCCCATAGAGCATCTTGGAAAATTCAAAAGAGCACGTCTGCTTATCTATGACTCTCTCTTTTCTCCAGGGCCAAAGGGTAATGAAAAAGTTAGAATACACTCATAGAGATCATGGTGCATTTCTCAGGGGGTCTGGAATCCCTCATTCACCACATCTAGTCTTTGCCCAAAGATGTCCACTCCAAAAGCTACATGCACAATTTTACTCTCTAACCTCTTTAAGACATATTTTTCTTTCTATTCGCTCTCATCAATGGCTCAAGTCATATGCTATGTTTACTTGTTTCTTAATTTATCCCCAAAATCCCACATCACAATGAAGTACCTTGAAGCAAGTTGCTTATATTACTTATATTGCCACTTGTGACAAGAACAGAGTCAGACAAAGTGTGTATACTCTAGAGATATTTTTAAATGAATATATCAATTAATAGATGAAGGAAGAAATCAATGAAGAAACAAGGAGTTTCCAACTTGGATATGTATCCCTCCATTCACTCTGCTCCTAAGCACTGCCCACTCAGCCTGCAGTCTCACTTCCCGGAGATCCCTGACATGATGGCAAGCAGATATAAGGAAGACATGAAGACAGACAATAGAGCAGGGATTTAGGTGATGGCAGAGAGTGTACGCATCACCAGCACTGGACCCCATCAACCTGCCTTTTGCTATGGAGGAAGCTCTGAGGGAGAGCCATGTACTCTGCAGCTCCCTTAATCCACCTCTTCAAGCTCTAGGACTCTTGTTCTATATGCAGCCAAGCCCCGCCCCTCCCATGATGATGCTCTTCCACTCTCTCCTTCACTGAATGGGATACCTGGCAGACACCCACCTCCAGAGAAGAGGATTGGACTGGAAAGGTCTATTGTTCTTCAGGTATCAACCCAGGCTACCCATGGCTAGTAAAGAGACATGCTAGGGAGGCAGGGGCAGCTCCTGCTGTCTCCACTCATGGCGAAGACACCATCAACACACTGGAGCTTAGAAATAGTCCACAAGTATTGCTGAGAGGAATCTGCCTATCTCCCCCTCCTGTGTTCTCTCTGCCTCCTTCTTTCTCTACCTGACCTGTCTCCAAGGACAGTTATACACTGAGGAATAATTTGCACACTTTCAGAGACACACTAGGGATACACTTAAGGGAAAGCTGGAGAACCTTTCACTCTTCTCTCCCGAGGATAATCACATTTTAGATCCTGGAAAAGTTCTGTGTGTTGAGCAAACTTAAAAACTCCTAGTCAGGAATTTCTCAGAGTCCAGACTGACTTCTTCTCAGCACAACCACCAAGCTGTGAACAGTCAGCCCTCTGATCTGCTCTGTGCTTTTCCCTGACTCCATGTAGCCCTACAGAGCCTAAGCTACCCCCAGGATGAGACTCCACTCATGGCTCCAAGACATACCTCAAAAGCCTAGAGGTCCCTACATCTACTTCTTCATCTTCCCAAGGTTTCACAAAGCACGTTCTTCCCAGAGGATCTCTGCACAATCTCCACCACATATCCTCTGTCCACAGTCCTTGGAGCCTGGTGAGAGGGAGAGACAAGACCTATCCCCTACTCCAAATTCACATCCCGCTAATGCCACAGCCCATACCAGGCCCTCCAACATGCATCCAATTGTGGTTGTTCAGCCATATATTTCCCTTCATAAAGGTCTTCAGATGCTCTCAGCTCACCTCCCTGTGCCACTTGAATTGAGGGGTGAAAGTGCTGAAACAATACTCAGAATCAACAACAACAAAATACTACATGAAAGTGAGCACAGCTGAGCTACGGGGCAACACAGCAAAATCACTTTTAAAATATTGACTCTTACACCTTGAGAACCAACCATCATTTTTCATAAAATAATCAGATCACAATTTCAAAACACATGGAGGGATATAAGGTAAAGTGTAAATGTCCCTCTCCCCAGGTGTTTGATTTTCCTGATCCATCTGCTAGAGATAAATATTACTATAAGTTATTATTAGAGTTTTCTAGTGTATTCATACAGACGTATTCTGTGTGTTTTTAAGAATATCCGTATGTACGTTAAGTAAATAATATTTTAGTAAGTATATTAGCCAGCTACCTTCTTCTAATATACATCTATGTGTGTGTATTTATGCTTGTATGTGTATTAAACTTTCTATATTAACAATGATATGTGAATCACATTTTACATGATTGCCTAATATTCAATTATGAAATCACTAATTATTTTCTAATGAACATGCTGAGAAATGTTCTCCAATTCTTCATATCTATATTGCTGCTGCAATAAATATTCTCACGTCTGAAAAGTTATATAAGTACAACTTTTTTTTAAAGTTACATTTATTTATTTGAGAGAGAGAAAGAGAGCATGAGAGGGAGGGGCAAAGGGAGAGAGAATCTCAAGCCGACTCTACACTGAGAGCAGAGCCAGACTCGGGGCTCAATCTCTAGACCAGGACATCATGACCTGAGCTGAAACCAAGAGTTGTTGCTGAACCAACTGTACCACCCAGGGGCCCCCATAACTTTTCAATTGTATAACGTTTAGCAGATATCAAATCACTCTCAAAAAGTTGCATTAATTTATAATCTCTATGTAAAGTTTTTACACGTAATTCCAGTTAATGTACAGTGTAGCATTAGGTTCAGGTATACAGTATAGTGACTCCACACTTCCAGACATCACTCAGTGCTCATCACAAGGGTGCTCCTTAATCCCCATCACCTATTTCACCCATCTCCCTTCTGGTGACCATCAGTTTGTTTTCTATTGCTAAGAGCATGTTTCTTGGTTTGCCTCTCTCTCTCCTTTTTCCCCCCTTTGCTTGTTTCTTTGGTTTCTTAAATGAGATTACATTAAGCCTATGCCTAGAGCTCTGGTCACGGTATTTCTATTTCAGTGTTAACCCTGTGCAGATCCTAGAATGACACTCACAAAGCAGGAGTCACTACTCATATTGTGAAGTAGAGACCCATCCCTGAGGCCCATCCCCATGGAAAGTGTGCCAACAGCTGCCCATGACACCTCCATCCCAGCATGTGCCTGTCAGCCTCTGAGCAGCTGGGTGGGGTCAATGATGACTGCTAGTCAATAGAGAAGGAACCCTCACTGGCAAATGAGGATATCTGGGGAGGGTGGAGGGCACACTCTGTGTCAGAGCATTCACTGCATAACCAATTTTCTTAATTCCAGGCATGGTTCCATTTCTTTACATATCTTTCCAGTATGATCAACTAGACACTGGAAGACTAGAAATGCAGAAGGAGGAAGGAACATAAAGTAATAACACTCCTTTGGAAAAAGTTTCATTTCTTATGAACTTAAGCATCTATCTTCCTATGATCCCGCAGTTCCACTTGCAGGTAGTTGCCTAAAACAAATCAAAACCTATGTCCTCACAAGTACTTCTGTTATAATGTTCATAGTGCCTCTGTTCATTACAACTAATCATGACAGAAAACAAATATTCATCACCAAGAGAATGATATAGTCATACGAGGAAATACTACTCAGCAACCAAAAGTAACAAAACTCTGACAGACACAAAATGGATGAATTCAGGTGTATTACAGTGAATGAAAAGGTCAGACCCCTCAAAAATGCATGTGGTACCATACACTCTAGAATAGATAAAAGTAATCTGTAAAGAAACCACGGCAGTGATTGCCTCGGTGCTGAAGAGAAAGATTAGGAGTCTGTTCTGAGGTATATGGGCTATCCTTTATAAATTATTAGATTATATTCATTAGCTTTTTATTCAGGATTTTAGCCTCTCTGTTAATGAGAGCTATTGGCCTATAATTTTCTTTTAGGTAAGATCTGTATCACATTTTGGCATCAGGGTAATTTTGGTTATCATGAAATGAGTTGGAAAGTATGTCCTCCTTTCCTAATTTACAGGGAAAAAAGTTTATATTATTTCCTCCTATATTGTTTGCTAAATCCATCACCGAGGACATCTAGGCCATGAGTTTGCTTTGTAATGAAGTATTTATTTACAGGTCAAATGTCTTTTTTAAAGATTTTATTTATTTATGACACACACATGCAGAGAGAGAGGCAGAGACACAGGCAGAGGGAGAAGCAGGCTCCATGCAGGAGCCCAATGTGGGACTTGATCCTGGGTCTCCAGGATCACGCCCTGGGCTAAAGACAGCGCTAAACCACTGAGCCACCCGGGCTGCCCTAGGTAAGATGTCTTTACTAGCTATAGGACTATTCAAAACCTCCCCCTCAGTTTGTGTTTTCCGGGTGAATTGCTTAGTTCATCTAAGTTGTCAAGTTTATTAACATAAAGTTGTTTATGCTATCCATTTTTATATGTTTATAGTTTATTGCATTAATGTGATATCCCTTGCTCCCATTTCTGACATTGGTGATTTGTATTTCTATTTTCTTCCTTGCTCATTTTAGCTAGGGATTTGTCAATCATATTCTTTTCCAAGACATTACATTTGGCTTTATTGATTCTTCTCTATTGCTATCTGGTTTATAGTTAATGTTCTCAAAGCATTCTCCCTATGTGTGTCTCTTCATATGGTGTTCTATTTATAAGGACACCAGTCAGTAGGATTATGGACCCACCCCACTTCAGAATGACCTCATCTTCAAGAATTATATCTGCGATGACTCGTTTCCAATCAAGTTCATATTCTGATGTACTGAGAGGTTAGAACTTAAACATACAAATTTTGATGGATATAATTCAATCTATACCAGATATCTTTGATGCTTCCAATTTTTGGCAATTATGAATGCAGCTACAAAAAGCATTTGTGTGCAAGATTATGTGTGGACACAAGATTTCAACTCATTTGTGTATACACTAAGGAAGATAATTACTAGGTTCTATTGTAAGAGTATATACTTAACTTGTAAGAAATTAACAAATTTCTTTCACGTGCTGGTACCATTTTGCATTCCCATCAGCAAGGAATGAGAGTTCTTCTTGCTCCACATCCTCACCAATATTTGGTATTTAGATTTTAGCCTTTCTACTAGGTGTACGGTGTTATTGCATTGTTGTGTTAATTTACCATTTCCTGATGACATACAATGTCCATCATCTTTTTTTATATGCTTATTTATCACCTGCATAGGTTTTCTGAGGCCTCAGTCCCTATCTTTTGCCCCCTTTTCAATTGAGTTATTTGCTCTTATTGTTGATTTTAAGGAGTTGTTTAGGATACATGTCGAATATTTCACATGTATTTTGCCAAGATTTTCTGCCAAACTTTGGCTTGTCTTTTCATTCTCCTAACAGTCTTTCCCAAAGCAGAAGTGCAACTTTTCCATTTTTCCTTTCATAGATCATGTTTTTGGTATTGTATCTAAAAAGTATTCATCAAACCCAAGGTTATTTCTCCTCTGTTAAGTTCTGATGTTTTGTAGTATTGCATTTTACAATTATGTCTCTGATCCAATTTGAGGTTATTTATGGGAAAGGTTTAAGATCTGTGTCCAGAATTTTTGCATGTGAATGTCCAATTGTTGCAGCACTTTTTTGAAAAGACTATCCTTTCTCTACTGAATTGCCTTTGTTCTTTGTTAGACATCAGTTGACAATAGCTCTGTGGGTCTATTTCTGGGCTTTCTATTCTATCTGCTAATATATTTTTCTACTATTCCAACAATAAAACACTGTCTTGGTAACTATAGCTTTATAATAAGTTTTGAAATTGAGTAGAGTCAGTGCATTCAACTCTGTTCTTCCTCAGGATTGTGTTGACAATTCTGGGCCTTTCACCTTTCCATATAAACACTGGTATCACTTTATCATTATCTACAAAATAACTTACTTGAATTTTGGTTGAGATTGCATTGAATCTATAGATCGAGTTGGGAAGAATTGACATCTTAATGACACTGTTTTCCTGTGCATGAAAATAGGATTTTCTCCATTTATTTAGATCTTTTATTTCTTTCATCAGACTCTTGAAGTTTCTGTAGCTTTCCTCAGATAAAATGTATGCAAATTTTGTTAGATTTATACCTAAATATCTTTTGGTGCTAATGTAGATGGTATTGTGTTTTTAATTTAAAATCCAATTTTCATTGCTGGCATATAGGAAAGCAACTACATAGTAAAGTGATAAACTTTTCTATACTAAGTTTATATCCTGTGAACTTGCTATAATCAATTTTCAATAATATTATATCACCTGGGGTAGTGCAAGTATCTTATAACGAATATCCCCAGCACCTCTCTCACCTATCTTAAACATTGCTGTCATACATTTCACTTATTCATAAGCTAGATCACCCACTTTGTTGCTGCTCTGTACTGACAAAATCTTATCTTTGAGATCAGGTAAGAATAAGAAAACTTGAATATGTTATTTTACTTTAATTTATTTCTACCCTATGATTCTTTGTTTTTACTGTAGATTCAATTTCTGAGTCATATCATTTTCCTTGTCTTCAAACATCTTCTTTTAACATTTCTTACAAGGCTGATCTCCTGCTGACAAACTCCTTCAAATTTTGTTTGTTTGAGAAAGTATTTGTTCACCTGTGAGGATAATTTCCTGGGATAAAGAATTCCAGTCTGGTGGATTTCTTTCATCAGCACATTAAATATTTTACTCTGCTGTCCTTTTGGCTTGCATGTTTTCTGAGGAGGACTCTAATATAATTCTCACTGTTAGTCCTCTGTACATTAGGTGTTTTCTCCCCTTCTGGTTTCTTTCAACATTTTGTCTTTGCCTTTGATTTTCTGCAGTTTTAATAGGATATGCCTACATGTGAATTGTTTGCTATTTATCCTGATCCTACTTTCTGAGCTTCCGGGACCTGTGGTTGGATGCCTTTCGTTAATTTTAGAAAGTTCTCAGTTATTATTACTTCTAACAATTTACTGCTAGATCTCGTATCCCCAGGACACAGAAGATACAACTTTTGTAATGATGCCAAATTCTTAGACACTCTGTTTTATCTCTTTTATTCCTTTTTCACTTTGCATTTCTTTTTGAAGTTTCTATGACATACCATTAAGCTCACCGATTCTTTCCTCAACTATGTGTACTCTTTTCCTGAGCTCATTAAAGACAGGTTTATTTTTGTTTAAATCGGTTTTCTTCTCTAACAATTCATTTTTATTCTTTCTTAGGGTTTCCACTGCTCTACTGCTGTCACTCAATGACTCTTGCATTTTGGCCACTCTTCTACTAGAGCCCTTAGCGTGTTAACCATAGTTATTTTTAAATCCCAGTCTGATTATTTCAACATTTCTGCCATATCTGAGTCTGGTTCTCATGTTTGTCCTGTCTCTTCATACTTTTTTTGGGGGGGTGGGGGGCTGTATTCTTTTGTTTTGTTTTGTTTTAGTATTCCTTGTTATATTTCACTGGAAGCTGTACATTACAAAAAGGTTGAGAAGACCTGAGGTAAACTGGTCTTCTATGAGGTCATATGTTTACCTGGCTAGGAGCTGGGCTGTGTTTACTGTTTAATGCAGCTGTAGGTGTGAGAGGCTAAAATAAATCTCTTGTTCTTATTGCTGTCTCATCTGTTGTCTTTGTGTTTCCCTAGAATCTCCTTCTTAAATAAGGTCCTAGACTCACAGCTATTTCTCTTAATCCCCTGTTATCATACATAAGCCCTACTGATGTGGTGGTAAGGAGTGGAGGGAGTGAAGCATTCCATAGTCCAATCATTAGGTCTCAGTATTTCCCTGAGCCTGTGTCCCTGGGTCATGACTTTACCTTCCCTGTAACCTTGGTGAAACAGGAAAGACAGAGAGACCTGGAGCTGGCTATTTCCCTCTCCCCAGATTGCTTAGACTCTGGTGAAAATCAAACATATTTAGGCATTAACAAAATGGTTCCCACTGAAGGTAGGCTTCTAAGGAAGAGGATGCTCTTAGTGTATTTCACAATGGTTACTTTTCCCCTTCCCCTAATTTGATAGGACTCCTAGTTCTCTGATCTTCACCCTGCGATCCTGACCCAGGTCCTGCGATCCTGACACAATTCACAAATGTGTGGGGGCCCTCCTGAGACTGACACCCTCAAGGTTGTCCACACTCCTTGAGCCTCCAAAATTTGTCATGTACCTTTAAATTCTTCTAACTTTATACTGGCTCCAACAATGGGCTTCTGCTCCAGATTATCTGCCCCAGTACCCTGTCATTCATCGTATTTGCCCATCTTTCCAATCTGGAGAGCAATGGTTTGCCCTGTGACCTGAATTCTCTGATGGATTTAAGAAACTATGATGCTTTTCAGTTTCTTTGTGCTTTACTCTTGTGTGAGCAACAGTGACAACTTCCAAGATCCTTACATACTGAACTGGAAAACAAAAGTCCCCCTAATCATTTGGTTTTAGTTTTTTAGCATCACATATTTATTGTTTTTGCAAATATTTTCTCAACATACTGATATATTTGTTGTTAATAAAATTTAATAAAATCAAAACTTTGATTTAGTATAAATCAAAAAACAGAACTGTCACAAAACAAAAAGAATATAAACTTCTGTTATAATATGTATTCCCTTTTCTTTTTTTAATTTTGTTTTGGATTTTATTTATTTATTAGAGAAAGAGACAGAGAACAAGCAGGGGAAAGAGGAAGAAGTAGACTCCCGGCTGAGCAGGGAGCCCAGTCTGGGGTTCAATCCCAGGGCCCTGGGACCATGACTTGAGCCAAAGGCAGACACTTAACCAAGTGAGCCACCCAGGCATCCCTAATTAGTTGACTTTAATATAAATTACAGATACAGAAACGCTACACAAAGCAAATGTGTATCTAATTTATCATGAGGTAAGTACCTTTGTCACTACCACCCAGATCAAAGAGAAAGAAAGAACATTCATAGAAACCCCAGAACCTTCTGCATTACCCCATTATAATCACAATCCTCATTTCCCCACAAGTAACTATCTTTGCAATCATCACTTTACTACCTTTCTTTCATCAACCAAATTTGCAACACCACACACTCTTGCCCATTTTCTAAAAATTTCATGTATTCTTTACTCCCTTTAATCTGTAAATCTTTTCACCGTTCCTTTCTTTTCCTTATAATCCATTTGTTGCATTCACAAGGTGTGTTGACAGTAGTTTCCTGTAGTCTGGATTTTGGTGATGTCACCCTTATGGTACACTAAAATATATCTTTCTGTTCTGCACATATTTTCCGTAGATTGGCAGCTGAATTCAGGGCACTGATAAGACTAAGCTCCACAAGGAGACACATGGTATTCAAAATGGCACAAAGTAGGGTGCCTAAGGTGCTCCGTTGGTTAAGGATCTGACTTTAGCTGGGGTCATGATCTCAGGGTCATGGGACTGAGCCCCACAATGAGCTCCATGCTCACTAGGGAGTCAGCTTGAAGACAGTCTCTCTCCTCCTCTGCTCCTACCTCTCCTCTCTCTCTCTCTCTCTCTCTCTCTGTGTCTCTCAAATAAATAAATATATTAAATAAAATAAAATGGCAAAAGTAGTGATAAGGAGAAAATTTTTAAAGCACTAAGAGAAAAGAAAACCTGTTACATACAAGGAAAGCCCTGTTAAAACTACCTGCTGATTTTTCAGCCGAAATTCTGCAGGCCAGATATGTTCAAAGTTGTTAAAGTAAAAAACCTACAACCAAGAATACTGTATCCAGCAGGGCTTTGGTACAGAATAACAGGAGATGTAAAGAGTTTCTCAAATTAAAAAAAAATTTAAGACATTATTTATTCATGAGAGACACACACAGAGAGAGAGAGAGAGAGAGTGGCAGAGACAGAGGCAGAGGGACAAGCAGACTCCATGCAGGGAGCCTGACGTGAGACTCGAACCTGGAACTCCAGGATCATGCCCTGGGCTGAAGGCGGCGCTATACCCCTGGGCCACTGTCACTGCCTCCCCGCCACACACAAGAACGTTAAAGGAATTTATGACCACTAAATCATTCACAATAAATGAAAAGGGGACTCTTCGAGTAGAAAGGAAAGACCATAAGCAGGAGTAAGAAATGTAAGAAGCACAAAGCAAAAAAAAAAAAATTAAGTATATCTATAAAAATCAGTCAAGGGATTCACAAAATAAAAGGATGTAAAGTATGATATCATATACCTAAATGTTAGGGGGTGGGGAGAGGAGTAAAGAATGGGTTCAAATTTAAGCAACCACAACTTACTAGAGACTGTTATGTGCTTAGATGTTATATATAAACCAAATAGTAACCACAAATCAAAAACCAGTAATATGTAAGAAATAAAGAGAAAGAAATTCAATCATATTAAAGAGAGCCAGCAAGCCATGAGAGAAGAAAGACACAGAGAACTATAAAAATAACCATAAAACAAGTAACAAAATGGCAATAAGTAAACCTGTAAATAATTACCTTGAATGTAAATGATAAAGTCTCCAATCAAAAGACCTATGTAATGGAATGAATATAAAAGCGAGACCCACCCATTTGCTGCCTACATGAGATTCATTTAAGGCCTGAGACACATGTGGATGGAAAAGCATTGCTCATGCAAAAGAAAAGAAAGCCAGGGTAGTGATAATTATATCAGACAAGATAGACTTTAAAACAAAGATGTAACAAGAGACAAGGACATTACATTCCAACAAGAAGATGTAGCAATTTTAAATATTTATGCATTAAACATAGGAGCATTCACATCATAAAACAGCTCTTAATAAACATGCAGGACATAATTAATAGTAACACAATAAGACTAGGTGACTTTAATACCCCACTTACATCAATGGATAAATAACTCAGAAAGTCAACAAGGAAATAGTGGCTTTGAATGACACATTGGACCAGGTAAATCTAACAGATATATTCAGAACACTCCATCTTAAAACAGCAGAATACATATTCTTTTCAAGTACCCATAGAACAGTCACCAGCATACATAGATATATTATCTTGGGAAAGTAGTATCATGTGCATAGTCTTTTGACCCCTGCTTAGCCACATTAGAATGGCATAAATATTAAAATGGTGGTGTGTCAGGAAAGGGGCTGAGATGGGACAATATAGGAACTGAGATGTGGGTTAAGCTCACTGTAGAGCAGGACAGAAATGCAGTTGAAGGAGAAGGGAGATAGAATGCCCTTTGTCAGGTTGAACAATGTAAAGAAAGCAGGGAGAAGAAACCAGGGGCTTCCCCATTTGCCTTCCTTGCACTCCTGCCTCAGCCCAGGCACACAGCAAGTTCAGCTCCCTCTTGTCACTTCAGGTCCCAGAACTCAGCCCATTGATCTCACACATTTGGGACTGGCATGATAATATGAGTCATAGCAGATAAGAAAATGCCTGTGTCCAAGACTTTCCCTCCTCACTCTCGAGAAAGTCCACCAATTAGAGATGTGCCTGAATTAACACACTTCTGGCCCTGAGGATGGGAAGGAGGCAGGATTGTGGAGTGAGTTCACTCTCACAACTGCCCGTCCTATCCCCAGGTTCCTGTTGGACCTGGAAGCAGGAACCTCAAGAAAAGGTTGAGGCCTAAGGCTGGACTTGGGGTCACTCAGAACAAATAGAGAAAATCGTGGAAACACAGGACAACATACGGAAAGGTGACTCAGCACCTAAAATCCAACATAGAGTCAGTTGCCACTGAATGAGTTATAGTCTTTCTTGTTTGCCCAAAGAGCTTAGTGTACTAAAAAATATCACATACATTTTGTACATTTACATTGTCAGATGTATTATATTTACAGAAAAGTATATAAATGTATATATCCAGTTAAAATATACTAATGAGATCTCCCATGCAGGAACCATCTGATTATAAATAGGAACACCTTCAGTGTGTTAAAACGCCCTTGAAGCATTTTGTAGAGTTCCTCTGTGCATCACAAACCACTTGGTGTTGAAAATGATTCAGATTGAATTAGTGCTTTCACATTACTCAGGTCCATGATGATGAGTCCATGACTGTCCATAGGACACAGCTAACCCTTGTGGAGATGATAGCAGCATTTCATGACATCTCGAAAGGCCTCAATAAATTTGTCATTACGGAGAGTGAAGATAAATGGGTTCAGAAAAGGGGTCACCACTAAAACCATCAGTGATGCTACCCTATTATACTCTGCTGCCTGTGTTTGCTTGGGTTTCACATAGAGGAACAAGCAGGTGCCATACCCGATCACGACAAAGGTGAAGTGGGACGCACACGTAGAAAAGGCTTTCCTCCGCCCAGAGGCTGAGGGGATCCTGAGGATGGTGGAAATGATGTAGGTGTAGGAGATGATTGTAGGGATCAAAGAACCAACAATAATGAACACAGCCATTAAAAAAAGGATAAACTCTGTGAAAAGGCTGTCATCACAGGATAATTTGAGCAGTTGCCCTCGGTCACATAAAAAATGGTCTAATACATTTGATTTGCAGAAGGTAAGCTGAAATGTGGCATACACTGGCCAGATTTGAAATAGGAACCCAAACACCCATGACACAATGACCACCCAGATGCAGGTGTGGCTGTTCATAATGATGTTGTACCTCAAGGGGTTACAGACAGCCACGTAACGGTCCACAGCCATTGCTCCAATTAATACCAACTCCGATGTACCCAAAGAAAGGTACAAATATAATTGTGCACTGCAGGCTGGCAAAGATATTGCCTGCATCTCAGGAAGCAGCAGCCCCCAGAGCATCAAGGGGACGGCAACTGATGTAATCAGGATCTCTAGGACAGAGAGGTGGCCAAGGAAAAAATACATGGGGGACTGCAGACGTTTATCAACACAGACAATCACGATGATGAGCATATTTCCCATGACTGTCACTGAGTAGAGAAAGAAGAAAGTGGCAAAAAGAATATTGTGTTGTTCTTTGGAGCCATGGAAGCCAAGTAGATAAAATTCAACAGCACTAGAATAATTCTTCAACATTTAGTCCTGCGTCTTGTCTTTTATGAAATCTAGAAAACAAAGGGGAGTTCACATGCTTCTAAATTCAAAGGACTAAGTTTATTCCCAGGCAGAGGAAATATCATCTCTGCTCTTAGGCTCCACATCATGACAAGTGGATTCATCTTCTACTATTCTCTGTACAAGGTTGATGTTAAATGTCTTATGAAGAAAATACATATGAAAATACACACACACACATATATGTAAATATATATATGAAGATGAGCAATAATTACCAATACCACATCCTAGGCAGGAAAACCTACCCACTCACCCCTGCATGCACCCTAATCTTTCTACTCACTGGCCCTTCTGCCTCCAACTCTGCTCTGACCTGCCACCCTGTCCACTTCCCTGATCACAATGTGCTCATTTATACCACCAACCTTTCCCTATTGAATGCCCTAAACTATCTTTTCTGCCTCTTACCTCCATACCCTACAAAATCCTGAGAATCCCACCCAGATATGGTTACTTCTTTCCTTCCTCTCCTCTGAATGTGGGCTCCATTTGCCTTAGTTCACTTGAAGTTCTCACTTCAGTTATCTTAATCATCATTTCAGCCTGTCGCTAGAGCCAGCTGGTAGGGAGGTGGGATCTACCTGAAAATTGTCATAAAATCAGATCTATATTGAGACAAAGTTTTGAGTCTTTCCCTGTCTTCTGGGGAGTTGGCTCCCTGGAGTGGAGTATCCACTTTCTTCCTCCTTGTTCTCATCATGAAAGCCATCTCTGTGTCTCATTTCAGTGACTGTGACTCCTCCTGGTAGGAAGAATCTCATTAGTTTCCAGTTGCTAACTTCTAGCTCTGAGATTATTCCTTTTGTCACCAGATGATAGCAGGGAGTAGGAGTCCAGAGGAGTGAAGAGGAGGCTGGAACTTTCACCCCCAACTCCCATCTGACCTGTACAATTTCCATCCTGGCACCAAGAGATAAGAAAATAAGCAACATCCTCTGCCCTCCCTGTGTCTCAAATCTCTAGTTTCAGCAAAGAGATAAGACCGCCAAAAGGGCAGCCTGTCTCTATTTACAACCAGCCATGGTGTGCATCCCATGGAGAAGCTTGGAAAAGTCCCCAGAGACTATCTGCTGTTTATGTCCACCCATTTTCTCCAGAGTCGTACCAATAAGGAAAAGCATACCTGCTTAGTATATCTGGGTCCCTCCTCACCACATGCAGGTCATTGCTCAGATGTCTCCAACCAGGAGCCCTCTCTAGTCACGCTCTCTAAAACAGTATAAGCACATCTTCACATTCTATCCTCCTATTAGGCAGAACTTTCTTCTTATTGGTTCTCACAATAGCTGAAATTGAAGTACCTTTGTCTTTCTTGTTCACTACCACATATCCAGTGCCAAGAACAGTGTCTGACACAGGGTATGTACTCTTTTTCATATTTATTCAATAAATTTATCCAAACAAGTCAGTGAATGCATAAAGAGTATCCACCCTGACCTGTTTTTCCTCCTGTTACAAAATAGGACCCTCTCTTCACTCTTCACTAAAGCATTGTCTGGTCAATCTGTGCTCTCTCTCCCTGGAGATCCCCTACAAAATGGCAAGCTTACATGAACAAGAAATAAGGACAAATGAGAGAGCAGGGTCTTAGGTCATGACAGAGAGCTGTGTCTATCACCAGCACTGAGAAGAGCTGAATTGGGTCTCTGCTATGGAGGGAGGATTTTATTTGAGCTCCTCCGTTACGCAGCTCCCCTAGCCCACGCTTCATGCTCTAGTGAAGGTGTCCTCATTTTAGACAGCAATGAACCCCAGAACTTCCCATGCTGATCCTCCCTTACTCTTTCCTTCACAGACAGGAGCCCAGGCAGACACTCACCTCCAGAGAAAGGGTCTGAACTGGAATGTTCTATGGCTCTCCAGGGATCAGCCTAGGCTACCTCCTTCCTGACTAGTACACAGCAAGATGCTGCTGTCCTCACTCTCAACACAGGAGAAAATTGTCCCCATTCGAGTACTTAGAAAAAAAGTCCAATAATAATAGTGCTCTGGAATCCCAATTGTCTCCTTCTGTCTCCCTCCCTCCTTCTTTCCTTCTCCTGTCATCCCCACAGAGAGTTATTCACTGAGAAACTAAACTTGTCAAATTCAGAGAAGCTCAAGGGATGAAGTCAAGGAAAATCCAGAGAAACTTTCACCTTTCCTCCCGAGACTAATCAGATTTAAAACATGGAGAAGTTTTGTGTCAAGGGCAAACTTGAAATCTCCTAGTCAGGGGTTTCTCAATGCCCAGGCTGCCTTCTACCCAGTCCCCAAGTCCTGGTAATCACCAAATAGTCTGAGCTGTAAGCAGCCAGCCCCTGCCCTCTTCTGTGCCTCTACATGTTGGACTCCCTGCTCAGCCAGGAGTCTGCTTCTTCCTCTCCCTTTGCACCCCCCACCCCTGTTGATGCTCCCCACACCATGATGCTTCTTCCCCCTCCCACTGCTGGTGCTCCCCCCTCCATGATGCTTTCTCAGCAATCTTTCACTCTCTCAAATAAATCAATAAAATCTTTTTTTTTTTAAAGTAGCCAACAACTAGCCTCTGTCAAAGAGTTTTTCATCTGAAAGTTCTAAGAATCCTATATTACCCAACACAATTTCTGCACTCCCCCTCTACAAGACACTCTCTGACTATAGTTACCGAAACTCTGGTAAGAAAGAAATAGGATCTGCCCTGCAAACCAACTTCAGGATCTGCTAATGCCACAACCCATTCCCATCTCTGCAACACACACACACAATTCCAACTGTGGCTCTTCAGCCACATTTTCCTTTGTAGGTCTTCAAATGCTGTCAGGGCACCTTCCTGAGCTACTTGAAGTGAGAGGTAAGGGCGTAAGACCAACATAGAGAACTGACAAAAAAAATAGTACACAAAAGTAAGGATGGCTGAGGTACTGAATAAAATAGCAAAATCACAATTAAAATATTTATGTTTGCCTCAATAAAACATTTTTCATTTATCATTAAGTTGACACAACACACGGCAAAAAATAATAATTTTTTAAAGATTTTATTTATTTATTCATGAGAGACACACAGAGAGAGAGAGAGGTAGAAAGACAGGCAGAGGGAGAAGCAAGCTCCCTGCAAGTAGTCCGATGTGGGACTCAATCCCAGATCCCAGGATTACGCCCTGAGCCAAAGGCAGATGTTCAACCGCTGAGCCACCCAGGTGTCCCCAAAAATAAAACTTTATATGGGGATATAAGACAGATGCAAACGTCTTTCTCAGTAACGTGTGATTTTCCTGATCTACCTTCTAGAGCTGAACACTATTAGTTTTTGTTGTGTCCAAATTTTCTATGCATATATGTTTGTCTATATATGGTCTTTATTTGCTATTTTAGTAAGCTTATTGTCCTGCTACTTTCTTTTTGTTATACCTATATGTGTGCATGCATTAAGCCTTTGCATATTAGCAACAATGTACTTCTCCCATTTTAGGCGACTGCCTTTTCCAGTCCTTCACCAATAAAAAAACCTGTTGCAATAAATATCTTCACATGTACAGCTGTAACCTCCTAAATTACTATATTAAATTTAATAGCTATTATTAAATCATCCTCCAAAAAAGTGTATCAGTTAGAATCTCTTGAAATGAGGCCCAGGGGTGCCTGGGTGGCTAGTCTGTTGAGTGTCCAACTCTTTGTTTCAGCTCCGGTCATGATCTCAGGGTCTTGAGATAGAGCTCCATGTAGGGATCTGTCCTTAGAGGGGAGTCTGCTTGAGATTCTTTCCCTCTGCCCTTCCCTCTGCTCTCTCTCTCTCTCTCTCTCTCTCAAATAAATAAATCTTTAATTAAAAAAAATAAGGCCCATTGAAATTTTCACTTCAGTGTTAACCCTGTGCAGATCCCAGAAATGACACTAACATATCAGGAGGAGTCAGTAATCACGGTGTGAAATAAGGACCCATTCCAGAGGCTGTCACCCCATGGGAAGTGTGCTAAGAGCTGCCCACGACACCTCTGTCACACCATGTGCCTGTCATCCTCTGAGCAGCCGTGTTGGGGTCATGTGCTGACTGTTGGGAAAACAGTGAAGGAAGGCTACTGGCAAATGAGGAAATCCAAGGAGGGTTGTCTCTTTTCCTCAAACCTCTTACAGCACAACCAGCTTCTCTAATTCGGCTACTCTATATATCTTCCCAGTGTTGTTGAAGACCCATGGTAGCTCAGTAGACAGTTCAGGAGTAGGAACAAATGAAAACTAGTAAAACTCATTGGAAAAAAAAAATGTTCCAGTTTTTAAGCTTTTTTTATTTGATTATAGTTGACACACCATTAACTTCAGGTGCATGACAGTGATTCAACTTCTCTATATGTTATGCTGTGCTCACCACAAGTGTAGCTTCAAAGCTAAGTATACACCTCCCCTATGATGCAGCAAATGTACTGCCAGGTATGTGCCCAAGGAAAATGAAAACATGTCCTCACAAAGACTTCCATTAGAATGTGCACAGCAGTTTAGTTCATTATAGAAACTGATACAAAACAAATACTCATCAATAAGAGAATGATACAGATCCTTCTTGGTCTCCTTTTTTCATCTATAAAAGGAATAACTGGAAAAGAAGTAACATCTATACTTAGTGGAATGGTTGAGTAAATCATGTTACAACTACTTGATGAAATATTTAATCTGTAGTTTTCACACTAGTGCCTATCACATAGTAGGTATTTATTAAGAGTATCTTACTAAAATTAAGACTATGGAAAAACTTTTATGGTGTATTGTGATAAAGACAAAGTGAGAATTTGTGTATATGATTACAGTGATGAGAAGTAAGAATAGATGGGTACCTGGACTCTAAATTAATTCAAAATTCAAAATGAAAATGTTTTTAAAAAAGAGAATGATAGTCCTTATTCACAGATTCTGTATTTGTATATTCATCTGCTCACTAAATTTTATTTGTAACTTCAAAATCAATATCTGTAGCGCTCGCAAGGTCATTTGTTTTAAGCTATAAATGTTATATCTGTAGTCCTAAAATCTAGAACTTTCCCAGTTTAATTCTTTTTAATGAGAATAAAGTCTTGTCTCTTCCAGCTGTTATGGTGGTTGGGTGGAATGTCAACAGAGTGAACAAGGGCTCTGGCTGGACAGTGGGCAGAGGGAGTTTCCAGGACGTGGGACTTTTTGTTTTAAAACTGGGACAGCTGGGCAGCCAGGGTGGCTCAGTGGTTTAGCACCACCTTGGGCCCAGGGCAGGATCCTGGAGTTCCTGGATCAAGTGCCACATCAGGCTCCCTGCGTGGAGCCTGCTTCTCCCTCTGCCTGTGTCTCTGCCTCTCTCTGCGTGTGTCTCTCATGAATAAATAAATAAAATCTTTAAAAAAAGACAACTGGAACAGCCCTTGACAACGTGAGATAAGCAGCACTCTACCTGTGAAACATGTGTGTCTTCAGCTACTCAGAAAATTCAGGGGACTCTGAGTGCCTAACTGTTGTGTATGCCAACTTTTAACCAACACCCGTGTTTTAATCCCCAAGCCTCCCTCTCATCTTCCATGATGAGTGGTGCCTCATGTGCTGAGTGCCTCCATGTGCTGAGGCTTTTACTAGTTCTGTTGAGTAAATGTAATTACTGTTTTTTTTTTTTAATTTTTCCCTTTGCAGAACCTTCATTTGCATTGCATCATCTTACTATCTTGGAAATTCTGCTTTCTCATATCAAAAATAAATTGTAAAATATCATCTATTGCATCATTTTCCCCATTCTCTTTGTTCTCGTTAGTTAACTCCATTTTTATTCTTAGAGTGCTTCTTAGTATGGTTGGGGGAACAAATGGAAATCAATGATCAGTTGATCATCAACAGAAAGTCAAGCTACTTATTTCTTCTTTTCCTTGGAACTTAACTGCAGCATCTTAGGGGAAGGGTCAGCTGTCCTCTTGTCAGGAATCTTGATCCTCCCTGATGCTTTATCCTCTATCTTCTGGCCCTGGACTTAGAGCACAAAAGGGTTACTAGGGAACTCATATAGAGTGAATGTGGTCCAATTTGGACCAGAAAGAGAGAATAAATTAAACCTGTGTTTTGGTGAGAAGGGAGGGGTAAGTATTGAAGAAAAGGTGGATTTAAGAGAGTTGCCTTCTTTGGGGCACCCAGTGGCCCAGTCGCTTGAGCACCTGACTCTCTATTTCAGCTCAGGTAATGACTTAAGGGTCATGTCCTGCATTGGGCTTCACACTCAACGAGATGCTTGAGATTCTCTCTCCCTCTGTCCCTCCCCTTGATCTCTCATTCTCTCTCAAATAATTAATCTTTAAAGAGAGAGAGAGAGGCATGCCTTCTCTGAGCTCTCTCCTAGGTTTAGGGAATCATGGGGAGGACGCTTGTATGCACAGCTTGGATAACAGAGCCTTGAAAAATATCCTGTTTTCTTAGTCTAGACTGAGCATGGTAAAAGAGTCAGGATTAGAAAAACAGAAAAAGGAATAGTTATGAATAGGCCCTAAAGAGCACAAGGAAGCAAGCTAAGTCACTTTCAAGGCTAAGGTCATTGACACTATAATTGGAGAAGAAGCATCCCTCATAATCTGTAACGCAGACCTCACAGTGCAGGACTACACTCTGATCAAGGCTGCTGGTGTTGTGCTGGAGGTGAAGAGATGGGTTACACTCAGGTGTGTTGAGTACTTGCATGCGTGCATACACATAAATATATCACAGAACCACACTCATGGATATCAATGTCTGGTTAACATATCACTGTTTAATCCTGAATTAAGGGTCCTCTCCAAATGCCACAGGACAGTAGGTGGAGAATTCTCCATCTCTGAGCATCTGTGAGCATCAGAAGTCACTTCAAAACTAGGAAAAAATATTTTTCTCCACCTGAAAAGTTTATTAGCACTGACTCACAAGGGACTAATTATTTCCTCACTTGAAAACTTTGTAAAGAATGCAAGCAATTATCTCTTGCCTAGATGTCATTCACCTTCACTCAGCTCCTACTAATAGATCAGAGCACAAAATGACTCAGTTCTCTTCAGAGACTCTGCTGCAACTCTCCAGCCTCGTAATTGTGCCCCTCCTCCCATTACAAATCAAGCATAAAAACATCTTTTTTTTTTCTTATTCATCCATTATAAAGTGATGAAGTTGTTGACTTCTGGGTTTGGGGAACTTGGCTTACAGTAAAATAATTACTCCAACATTACCAGCATCACACAGGAGCAACACTGTCTAAAGTTTAGATTTAAAAATCAGATCATTTATAGAATAAAATTTTATCAGGGCATTATTCTCCAAACCTTAGAGCCTGAAGGACCCTACTAAAGGGTATTTAATGAAGTATTTGTGATGAATTTCTGAAGACCTTTTTCCTAGGTGACTCTTCTTCTCGATCCAACTTCTGGAGATGGAGTCTCAGAGTTAGAACCTCAAGAATCTTAAGTTATGTATTAACCTGTGAGATAAGCTATATCAAACCATTTAGCTTCCATAATCCCATTAGAATTAGGAGAAAGAGTGTCTTGAAAATTGGGAGAATATCTTCAGTTCTCTTACATGTTCTCTTGATTTGTCAGGGGCCATGAGCATATGTAATGTAATGTGAGAAGCTCCAGGATGGGGTTTGCAATGAGGCATCTAGCAGATTGCTAGATGGAGTCCTTAGGTTAGTTTTATGGTGTCTTTTTTAAAATCCAAAGATCAGAGCTGATTTTTTATCTTATTTTTTAAGATTTTGTTTATTTATTCATGAAAGACACACAGGGAGAGGCACAGGCAGAGGGAGAAGCAGGCTCTCTGCTTCTGGGACCTCAGGATCATGACCTGAGCCAAAGGTAGATGCTCAACCACTGAGCCACCCAGGTGCCCCCAGAGTTTATTTTTTAATTCTTATCTGACTGATTGAGGGTGAGCATAGTGCAGAGACTACTTAAGGGATCTATTCACTACTTTTTTGCAAAAGTCACCTAAAATGGCTTTCAGGAGTTTTAGTCTTGTGGATCATTATGCTTCCCAAATTCATTCAACTTCATCCTGATCAATAAAGGCATCCAGTATGTCCCTGGTACTAAGAAGACACTTTATGTTGAATAAGGACATTCTCCTACATAACAACATACCATTATCACACATGAAATAACTAACATTACTCCAGTAATATAAAATGTATAGTCCATATAAAAATTTTCCTAAAATTTTCCTGATTACATTTATAGCTTTTAAAAAAAAATCAAAATCTTTATCCTATCAAGATTCATGCATTGCCTTTGGTTCTTTTGTCTTTTAATTTGTTTTAACCGATCACATTTCCTCTGATCATTTCTAGCCTTTTATTTTAAGGTTTTTGGTTGTCTTCATTCCTCTTCTCAATGTCATTTATTATATTTTCACAAAATATAGTCCTCCTTAAGCACCCTGTAATTTAGTCTTCACTTGAGATGATTTTGACTGTTTTTTCAATTACTTGAACTTTACTTAGCATTTTTTTCACACCTGTTTTCTTATGAGCTTCTATTCTGGGTTGTTGTTATTTTTTTTTTTAAGTTTTCTAATTTCCAGCATTGTTTCATATTTGTAAATGTGTCTTAGTTATGGTTAATTCATGTGGAGATTCTTTTTACAGAAGCAACTTTGCCAATTAAAATACAGTGATTATATATGGTGCTTTTTGTCTTTAGCTTTATAATTTTAATCATAATACTATTTTCCAAAGTTGCACAGGACATGTTTAGAACCACGCTGATATCCAAAATTTCTTAGGTCCTTTTCCACCAACCTCTTCACTGAATCCGTATCATACATTCATAATACGGTAAATTCTTTTGTCTGTACCCTGTCTTGGGATTCCCCTCCCCCAAACCCCTGGTTGATTTTTTTTTTTTTTACAATTTGTATACATTAAAGTTCTTTTTTTTTTATGCTGTAAAGTCCTATGAGTTTGACAAATGCATAATGTTTTCACAACTATAGTGGCAAACAGGTTGTCTATTGCTCCAAAACACCTCATACTTCCCTAGTCAAACACTGTCCCCTTACTTATCCTAAAGGACTAGGTATCCACTTACCTCTTTTCCATCCCTATTAGATTTTCTTTCTGCAAAATATAATTAGAATTGAATCACACAATATGTAGCCTTTTGTTCTGGCTTCTTTCACTTGGCAAAATGCATTTAAGGTTTTTTTTTATATTATTATGTGAGTTTTTAGCTCATCTCTTTTTACTGCTGAACAGTATTCACATGGTAGGCATGGATCATAGTTTGTTCATTCACCTACTGAAAAACATTTTGGTTGTTTCCAATTATGAATAAAGTTTCTATAAACATTTGTGTGCAATTTTTATATGGAAGTAGATTTTCCATTCATTTTGGAAGCATAGTTTCTGAGCTACATAGTAAGTCTTTAACTTTATAAGAAATTGCTGGGATGCCTGGGTGGCTCAGCAGTTGAGCATCTGCCTTTGGCTCAGGGCATGATCTCGGGATCTGGGATCGAGTCCCACATCGGGCGCCCTGCATGAAGCCTACTTCTCTCTCTGCCTATGTCTCTGCTTCTCTCTCACTCTCTCTGTCTCTCATGAATAAATAAATAAAATCTTAAGAAATCGCCAAACTGCCTTCCAAAATGGTTGTAATATTCTGCATTCTGAGCAGCAATGAATGAACATTTCTGATAATCTATGACCTCTCCAGCATGTGGTAATGTTGTTTTTTAAAATTTTAGCCATTCTAGTGGTATATAGTGGTATCCCATTGTTGTCTTAATTTGCATTGCTTAATAGCAAATGTTGTTGAGCATCTTTTCATATGCTAACCTGCCATCCTTATATCTTCTCTGAGATACATGTGTTCAGATTATTTCCCCATTGTTGTTTATTGACCTGTTTGTTTTCTTAGTGTTAAGTTTCAAGAATTTTATTTTATATATACGTATTCTGGTACACATCTTATTTATCATGTATGATTTGTAAATATTTTCACCACTCTATGCCTTATCTTTTCTTCTATTCATAGTGACTTTAGCAGAACAAAAATCATTTTCAATTTTGATAGTTCAATTTTTCAATTTCTTGTTTCATGGTGCTTTTGGTGTTGTATCTAAAAACAACAAACCCAAGATCATGCAGATTTTCTCCTAGAAGAGATTCACATAGATTCACATTTAGGTACTTTTAGTTCATTTTTATGTAAAGTGCAAGGTATATGTTGAGGCTCATTTTACTGCATGCAGATAGCCAATTGTTCTGGCACCTTTTTTGAAAAGTCTAATCTTTCTTTATTGAATTTCCTTTGCAACTTTGTCAAAAAATAAGTTGTCTGTATCTGTTTAGGTATATTTCTGGGTCCTCTATGATCTTCCATTGACCCATTTGTCTTAACACTTTTCCAATATACCGCACTATGTTGATGAGTGTAACTCCATGGAAACCTTGAAATCACATGAGTGCTCTGAGGGTTTTTTTTTAGAATTGTTTTGGCTATTCTGTTACTTTTGCATTTCCTTATGAATTTTAGAATCATTTTGTCAATATCTACAAAAAAAGCTTGCTAGAATTTGTCTGGGATTGCATTGAATCTATTGAATGAAATTGTAAAGAATTAACAATATTGTCTTCCAATCCATAATCATAATATACCTCTCCATTTATTTGGAGCTTCTCTGATTTCTTTCATTGGTTATTTGTAGTTTTCCACTACAGATTCTGAACATATTTTATTCAATTTATATCTAAGTACTTTACTTTTTTTGTGCTATCAAAAGTGGTATTATTTTTTACATTTCAATTATAATTGTTTGTTGTTAATATGCAGGAAAACAACTGACTTTCGCATAATGACCTTGTATCCTGTGACTTGGCTAAAATTGCTTATTACTTCAAATACTTTTCTTGGTAGATACTTACGGGATTTCTACACAGACAATAACAATCGTAATCTGTGAATAAAGACAAATTTTTCCTTTTTTTTTTTTTTACATTCAATATGCCCTTTATTTTATTATCTTAACTCAATTGCACTAACTAGGATTTCCAGTACAATATTAAATAGGAGTAGTGAGAGAGGACATCCTTGCCTTGTTCCCAACCTCAGCAGGAGAAAAGCATTTGCTGTCACCACTGTATAAGACATTAGCTGTAGGGTTTTGTTTTAATACCCTATCTTGAAAGTTTTATAACGAATGGGTATTGAATTTGTCAAAAGCTTTTTCTATATTAATTAATATGATCAAAATTTTTTCTCATTTAATCTATTTAAATAATGGGTTATATTGACTAATTTTTGAATGCTGAAACAATCTTGCATTTTTGGAATGAAATCTATTTGTTTGTGATATATTATCTTTTTTATGTATTGCTAGACATGATTTGCTAATATGGTGCTGAGGTTTTGGTGCCTATGTTCATAAAAGATAATGTTCTGAACTTTTGTTGTCTTTGTCTAGTTTTTATATTAGTGTAATGTTGGCCTCATAAAATAATTTGGGAAGTGTCAGTGAAATTTTAATTAAAGTCCTCAGAATATTTGTTCATAACACACACACTAAAAGTTATTTTAAACTCATATGTAAGACTTTGGAGATAGGCAAAAATAGCCAAATTAGTTCTAATTTAAAAAAGGAAGTTGTACATGTCCTACTGATATTAAGATTTTTTACAAATCTGAATGGGAAGCCTAAGCTAATACATCATATAAATAGAATGGAGAGCTCAGAAATAGACCAATGAAATAAAAGCACTCTTTATATGATAGCAGGACATTTCAAATCAATGTGCAAAGGCCTGGTTGTTCAATAAACTGTACTGTAACAATTGGTTATCTATATAGGAAAAGCAAAGTAGGTTTCTACTGCTTTCTCGTGTCTCTTCAGATTCTCTCAGCCTCACTTGTTTTCTCAATCTGTTATTCAGCCTTAATTACCACCTTCTTAGGCAAACCAGCCCAACTCCCAGAATTTCCTCCTTGGAAGAAACAAGCAAACAAATTCCCTATCCCTACCTCACTTCAAAGGAGTCTTCAGACACAATTTCTCCAGAAAGTCTGACCATTATAAGAAGTCGTGCACGGCCAGACTCATTATAATATAGTGGTCAGCATGGTATTTTACAACACTGTGTTGTTTACCATGCTTTCCTGTCTAATTTCTTTTACTTTTGCTATACTAGGAACTATACTCTCTTAAATAAATATTTAGCAGTTAATCCTTGTCTGAAGCTCATGTTTGTAGAGAATGCAAGTTTTCACCAACCTTTTGCCTGCCTCAAAATTAATAATCATTTGTTTAAAAAAATAAATATCTAAATCCAAAAATTAAAACTATTAGAAGTATATATACATATATAGAAGAACGTTTTCAATTATTATTTCAAGTATAATTAACAAACAGTGCTACATTTTCAGGTGTACAGTATAATATACACCTGAATAAATTCTATACATTTCCCAGTGTTTATCATAAGTGTACTCTTAATCCCCTTTATCTATTTCACCCATTCCCCACCTCCCTCTGGCAACCACCAGTTCATTCTCTGTATATAAGAGGCTGCTTTTTTGTTTCTGTTCATTTGTTTTGTTTCTTAAACCCCACATTATGAATGGTATCATATGGAATTTGTCTTTCTCTGACTTATTTCACTTACCATGATACCCTCTAGATCAATCCATGTTGTTATAAATAGCAAGATTTCATTCTTTTCATGGCTCAGTAATATTCTATATTGGCATTTATATACCATATCCTCTTTACCCATTCATCTATTAATGGACACTTGGGTTGCTTCCATATCTTAGCTAATATAAATAATACTGCAATAAACATAAGGATACATGTATCTTTTCAAGTTAATGTTTTCATTTTCTTTGGGTAAATAGTAGTAAAATTATTGGATCAAATGATAATTCTATTTTTAATTTTTTTAGGAACTTCCATATTGTCTTCCATAGAAGCTACACCACAAAAGACTTTTTGATCATTTGATTTTAATATAAAACATGAGTATAGAAAGACCAAACCAAACATATGTATAGCTTAAGAAATTATGAACTGAACACCTTTGTAAAACACCACCCAAATCAAGAAATAGAATATTGATAGAAACCCTAGAATCCTGCCCATGTGTGCGTTCCAATTACAATCCTCATCCTCAAAAGCAACTGTAATCTAGACCTTGTAGTAATCACTTCTTTGCATTTCTTAAAGATTTTATGATGCTAGTCTCAGTTGCTACATATTATAGCGTAGTATTCTATTTTTTTTATTTTTTTTTAATTTAATTTTACTTTATTTAAATTCAGTTAATTAGCAAATAGTGTATTATAGAGATAGAGTTCAGTAATTTATCAGTTGCATATAACACCTAGTGCTCATTACATCAAGTGCCCTCCTTAATGCCCATCACTCAGTCATCCCGTTCCCCATCGACCTCCCCTTCAGCAACCCTCAGTTTCCTTTCTAGAGTTAGGAGTCTCTTACAGTTTGTCTCCTTCTCTAACTTCTTTTTTTTAAAGATTGTATTTATTCATGAGAGACACAGAGAGAGAGAGGCACAGAGACACAGGCAGAGGGAGAAGCAGGCTCCATGCAGGGAGCCTGATGTGGGACTCAATCCCGGGTCTCCAGGATCACGCCCTGGGCCAAAGGCGGCACTAAACACTGAGCCACCGGTGCTGCCCTCCTTCTCTAATTTCATCTTTATTTTCCTACATTGTCAGAGTCTACAGCTATTATAAGAGACTATTGTTAGGTCCTTTGAATGGGAAAAGACTTTCAAAGCAATGAACACAAATACAAATCACAGAAAAAAATTAAATTTGACAACAGCAAAATTAACACCTCCGCATGACAGAAGATTTCAATTAAAAAATGAAAAAAAAATAAAACCCAAACTGACAAAAGGTATAACAAAAGACCGATATCTACAATATTTAAATATGATCTCTACATGTCTACAAAATTAGCCAAAGACTCTGAATAAGAAAAATGTGAAGCTCTGTTACTGCATCCCAATTATTCTCCCACTTGCTCTAGTCAGTTCTACAGAGACCCATATAATGTCCAGACCTAGCAAGGGTTTTTCTACCAAAACATCTTCTCTGCTACATTTGCAGAAACAAACAACTAGAAGCTGGATGATTTCTTTTATTTTTGACTCAGTAAGGCACAGTATGAAGTTGAATTCAAGAACCATAGAAAGACACAGCCTCACCCCCAGCACTATTCCCCCCTCTCAGCCACCTCCCCAGCAACCAGCCTCCTGGGCTCCCTTCACAAACTTTTCTCCATGCAAATATAAATATATTTTTTTACTTTTTTCTTACCAAAAGGTAATAAACTAAACAAAATGTTCTGCTCTTTGCTTTTCTTACTCAACAGTATGTCTTGGATATTTTTCTCTTATGCACACAGAAAACTTCGTCATTGTTCTTACAGGTACATAATATCTGGCTCTATGGAAATTCCAAAAATTCTTTAAGTAATCACCTTTTGATAATACATTTGGATTGCTAATACCAAATTTGTGTGTTTACAAATAATGATACAGAAAAGTATCTGTAAACCAATGTCATATGATACTGGTTGATAATGGTATGACAGGAAAGGAGCTGGAACTGGACAATACAGGAACTGAGATGTGGATTAGGAAGCTCACTGTAGAGCTGAAAGACAGCTTGGTAAACCTGGTCCTTGTAAGGGGAGGGAAGGTAAGACAGAAATGTAGCTGAAAGAAGGGAGATAGAATGCCCTGTCAGGACTGAAAACTGTGAGGAATGTGGGGAGAAGTGAACAGGAGCTGCCCCTGTTCTGCTCTCCCTGAACTCCTGCCTCAGCCCAGGGACAGACACAGCAAGGTCAGCTCATGCTTGTCACTTCAGGTCCCAGAACTCAGCCCATTGAACTCCCACATTTGGGGCAGGCATGAAAATGGGAGTCACACCAGATAAGAAAATGCCTCTTTCCAAGACCCTCCCTCCTCACCCTGAGGAAGCCCACCATAGAGACGTTCCTGAATTAACACACATCTAGCCCTGAGGCTGGGAAGCAGGCAGGGTTGTAGAGTGAGTTCACTCTCACAACTGCCAACTGAGGAGAAGATCTACAGGAAGGAGTGTCCCCATTGGATCTGGAAGCAGGAACATCAAGAAAAGGTTGTGGACTGAGGTTGGACTTGTGATCACTCACAGAATACAGGATGCCTTAGGCAGTGAGAAAATCATGAAAGCACAGTATGGGAAGATGACCTAATACCCAGAATCACACACAGAAATTAACTGCCACAGAATGAACTATAATCTTCCTCTTTTCCCATTTGAAGAGCAACTGCTCTACAGTTATGAAAGAAACTGAAGAGGAACAAAGAAATGAAAAAACATCCCATGCTCATGGATTAGAACAAATATTGTTAAATAGTCTATACTACCTGAAGCAATCTACACATTTAATACAGTCCCTATCAAAATACCAACAGCACTTTTCACAGAACTAGAATAAATAATGCTGGAACCACACACACACACAAAAAAAAAGCCAAAGCAATCCTGAAAAAAAGCTGGTGGCATCACAACTCTGGACTTCAAGCTATAATACAAAGCTAAAGTCATCAAGTCATTATGGTACTGGCACAAAAACAGACACAAAGATTGATGGAATAGAATAGAAAACCCGGAAACGGACTCACATCTATATGCTCAACTAATCTTTAACAAAGCAGGAAAGAATATCCAATGGAAAAAAAAAGAGTCTCTTCAACAAATGGGTGTTGGGAAAACTGGACAGTCACATGTAGAAGAATGAACTGGACCATTCCCCTACACCACCTACAAAAATAAATTCAAAATGGATGAAACACCTAAATGTGAGACAGGAAACCATCAAAATCCAAGAGGAGAACACAAGTAGCAACCTCTTTTTCCTCACTGCAGCAACTTCTTACTAAACACATCACCAGAGACAAGGGAAACAAAAGCAAAAATGAACTATTGGGACTTCATCAAGATTAAAAGCTTCTGCACAGCAAAGGAAGCAGTCAACAAAACTAAAAGGCAGCCTATGGAATGGGAGAAGATATTCTCAAGTGACATATCAAATAAAGGGTTAGTATCCAAAAGCTATGAAGAACTTATCAAATTTAACACCCAAAAAATAAATAATCCAGTTAAAAATGGGCAGAAGACATGAACAGATATTTTTCTAAAGAAGACATCCAGATGGCTAACAGACACATACAAAGATACTCAGCATCACTCATCATCAGGGAAATACAAGTCAAAAACATGATGAGATACTATCTCACACCTAAATAGTTAAAATTCACAACATAAGAAACAAGAGATGTTGGTGAAGATGTGGAGAAAAAAGGAAAACTTTCGTACTGTTGGTGGGAATCCAAACTCGTGTAGCCACTCTGGAAAACAGTGTGGAGTTTCCTCAAAAAGTTAAAACTAGAACTACCTCACAAACCAGCAATTGCGGTACTAGGTATTTACCAAAGAATACAAAAATACTGATTTGAAGAGGCACATGTACCCTGATATTTATAGCAACATTATCAACAATAGCCAAACTAAGGAAAGAGCCCAAATGTCTATCAATTGATGAATGGATAAAGATATGGTATACACACACACACACACACACACACACACACACATACACAGGAATATTATTCAGACATCAAAAAGAATGAAATCTTAACGTTTGCAATGATATGGATGGAGCTAGAGGGCATTATGCTAAGTGAAATAAGTCAGAGAAAGACAAATACTATATTATTTCACTCATATGTAGAATTTAAGAGACAAAACATATGAACATATGGGAAGGAAAAAAATAGAGAGGGAAGCAAACCATAATACACTCTTAACTACAGAGAACAAACTGAGGGCTGAAGGAAGGAGGTGGGGGGATGGGCTAAATGGGTGATGGGCATTAAGGAAGATACCTGTTATGATGAGCACTGGGTGTTCTTTTTTTTTTTTTTTTAATTAACTTTTATTGGTGTTCAATTTACCAACATACAGAAAAACACCCAGTGCTCATCCCATCAAGTGTCCACCTCAGTGCCCGTCACCCATTCCCCTCCAACACCCGCCCTCCTCCCCTTCCACCACCCCTAGTTCGTTTCCCCGAGTTAGGAGTCTTTATGTTCTGTCTCCCTTCCTGATATTTCCCAACATTTCTTTTCCCTTCCTTTATATTCCCTTTCACTATTATTCATATTCCCCAAATGAATGAGAACATACACTGTTTGTCCTTCTCTGATTGACTTATTTCACTCAGCATAATACCCTCCAGTTCCATCCACGTTGAAGCAAATGGTGGGTATTTGTCGTTTCTAATTGCTGAGTAATATTCCATTGTATACATAAACCACATCTTCTTTATCCATTCATCTTTCGATGGACACCGAGGCTCCTTCCACAGTTTGGCTATTGTGGCCATTGCTGATAGAAACATCGGGTGCAGGTGTCCCGACGTTTCATTGCATCTGAATCTTTGGGGTAAATCCCCAACAAGCACTGGGTGTTCTTATATGTAAATGATGAATCACTAAATTTTACTCCTGAAACCAATATTACACTAATATTGACTAACTAGAATTTAAACAAAGAATTGAAAGAACAAATAATTAAAAACCATAGATTTTAAAATATAGAACACAGAAATAAAGATTGCATAGAATTCTAAAAAAAGAAAAATATCTGAGAGTCCTAAAAAAGAAAAAAAATCACATGTTATACATTTACACTTGTTAAAGACACAGAAGAGTGTATAAACATATATCCAATTAAAAAATAATAAATGTGATCTCCCATGTAGGAATCATCTAATTATATATTGAAGTATTCCCATTATCTTAAAATTCTCTCGTAGATCCAAACCACCTGGTGTTGAAAATGATCATTTCAGATTGAATTAGTGCTTTCACATTATTCAGGTCCACGGTGATGAGTCCATGACTGTCCTTAGGACGCAGCTAGTCCTTGAGTAGTTGATAGCAGCTCCAAAGGCCTCAATAAATTTGTCATTATGAAGAGTGAAGATGAATGGGTTCAGAAAAGGGGTCACCAGTGACACTACCTGTTGTACTTGGCTGCCTGTGTTTGCTTGGGTTTCACACAGAGGAACAAGCAGGTGCCATTGCCAATCATGACACACACATAGAAAAGGCTTTCCTCCACCCAGAGGCTGAGGGGATCTTGAGGAGGTGAAGATGATGTAGGTATAGGAGACAATTATAGGTAGGGGTACAAGAACCAACCATAATGAATATAGTCATTAAAAAAGGATAAACTGTGAAAAGGCGGTCATCACAGGATAATTTGAGCAGTTGCCCTCGGTCACATAAAAAAAAATGGTCTAACATTTTTTTTTCAGAAGGTAAGCTGAAATGTGGCAAAGACTAGCCAGATTTGAAATAGGAACCCAAACACCCATGACACAGTGACCACCCAGATGCAGGTGTGGCTGTTCATAATGATGTTTTTTCTCAAGGGGTTACAGATAGCCACATACTGGTCCACAGCCATTGATCCCATTAATATAAATTCTGATGTGCCCAAACAAAGGTACAAATATAACTGCATGGCATGCTGTCAAAGATACTGCCTGAATCTCAGGAAGCAGCAAACCTCAGAGCATCAAGGGGATAGAAGTAGATAGAATCTCCAGGACAGAGTGGTAGCCAAGGAAGAAATACATGGGGGACTGCAGACATTTATCAACATGGACAGTCACAATGATGACCATGTTCCCCATGACTGTCACTGAGTAGAAGAGGAAGAAGGTAGCAAATAAGATATTATATAATTCTGGGGAGCCAGGAAAGCCTAAGAGATAGAATTCAGTGGCACTACGATTCTCCAACATTTAGTTCTGAGTGGTTGTTCCTTGTGAAATCTAGAGAGTAAAAAAAGAGATCACACGGATTCTGATCCCAAATGGTTTCAGATAGAGAAAATATTCCCCTCCTGTTCATAGATTCCACAACATGACTAGGAAGGGTTGAGGTTCTACTTTTCCCTCTACATAATCAGTGCTGATTTTTTTAAAGAATAATCATGATATGTCAAGAAAATTAAATTTAGCCAAGAAGATGAGCCCAGTTACTAATGGCATATCATAGACGCCAGCCCCCTGCCCCATGTACACCACCTGCATCTCTCAATCCACAGATTTTCCTGCCTTCCATCGTGCTGTGAATAGTCATCCAATCTGCCTCTTTGACCACTGTGCTCCTTTTTACCACTAATTCCCTTCCATCTTAAATGTTCTAAACTATGTGATATACTGAAAATATTCTGTCCTGTGAGTTCTGCTCCAGTATCATACACTATAGAAAGTGTTCCTGCCCAATCCTACCAAGAGCTGGTATGTGCTTACTTTGCTTTTTCATGACATAGGGTCTATTTGCACTGGATCCATTTGAAAGCTCTTCCTTTCCCTCTATCATCATTGGTGTCACTGCTAGACACAAGTATGAACAACTCTTTAAGGGTTTTCTATAAGATCTTGAGGGCAAGGACTAAGTATTTCTCAGCCTACAGATCAGCTAGCTGCTTGACTGAATTACCACTTTTTTTTTGCCTCCCTATTCTTGGAAGGGGAAGCCTGTCCTGCTTTTCTCCTAGGTAAATGTCTTCTCATAGGTGACAGACTAACCAGAACCTGAGCTTGATCAATCAAGGGCCTCTCTCTCCCAATCCTAATACCAACAATCCACCTAGCCCAGTATAGTCTAGGAGGAACTAGAGGAGGACATGGGAGGAGCTGCCATCCTCTACCAGTCCCACATCACATCTTGTTGGGACCAGCAGACAAGAGGCTAAAGATCCAATATCAACATCCTTTGCCTTTGTGAGAGCTCAAAACTCTAGATCCGGCAGAGTCAAAGTCATCAAGTGTGAACTCTGGACTTAGCCCAAGCCCTACACACATGTGGCCATGGTCTCTATCTAACAGAAAGTAGAGTCTCCTCTGAGCCAACAAATAGGTTTTTCCTCCAAAATCAGGTTTAAAAGAATCAGTTGTAACTAACATAAAACAGACCAAAGGACCTGAGCCCTGTAGGATTTCTGGGATCCATCCCTCATTTCCTTCAGGTCTTTGCTCAAACACTCAGACTCAGAGAGCCTTTCCTCATGATCCTTTCTAAAAGAACACATTCTACCCTTTATCAGTCACCAGGATCTATATATATTCTTTGCTTTCATCTAAAATTGTGTTTATACTTTTTGTTTATTTCCTCCTATTTAGCAGTGTAAACAACTATCAAAGCAGAAACTTTGTAATGCTTGCTTATTGTTTGACACTGGGTTAATATTTTTAAATGAATAAATCAATTAGTCAATCAATTAAGGAATGAATTTGTGAAGAAAGCTTATCTAGTCCTGGCTATGGTCAATTTTTGAAGCAAACTCTGCTTCTTTTCCCTTTGGTCTTCACTGAAATACTGCCTGGTCAATATGCCATCCCCTCTCTGGGCATGCCTAGGAAATTAAAACTGGGTAACAAGGATCAGGGACAGAATTACCAGGGGAGCTCAATAGTCTCCTCCCATAATTTTTGTTTATACAGGACCAGATGCAAAGAATGGACACAGGAGGGTCCTGACAGGAGCAAGGGTCTGTGCCTATGTCCAGCATTGAGTCAGGGAAGAGTTGAATCTGCTCTCTGCTGTGCAGGGAGGATTTGAAGATAAGCCCATCTACTCTGCTGCCCATCTCACCACTCTTCAGGCTGTAGGTGTCCTTGTTCTACACTAGAGAGCAGCCAGGCCCAGAACTTCCCATGATGATCCTTTCTTACTCTCTCCTTCACAGAGGAGAAGCCTGACAGATACTCACCTCTAGAGAAAGAGACTAAACTGGAATATTCTATGGCTCTCCAAGGATCAGCCCAGCCTACTCCCTCCAGGACTAGTATGGAGCACACTCTGTGGCCCAGAGAAAGCTGCTGCTGTCCTCACTCAGTATAAGATAAAACTGTCTTCTTCAAGTACTTAAGAGAAAGTTCAATAATAATAGTGACATGGAAGCTCAATTATCTCTCTTTGAATTCCTCTCTCCTTCTTTCCTTCTCTTCATTGTCCCCAAGGAGAGTTTTACACTGAGGAACTAAATGTGTCCAAGTTCAGAGAAACCCTAGGGATGCAGTCAAGGGGAAACCAGAAAAACTTTCAGCTCTTCTCCCCCAAGGCTAATCAAATTTTAGAACTCCTGAAAGTTTTTTTAATAGCCAAACTTGAAATCTCCCATGTCAGGAGTTTCTCAGCCCCCAGGCTGCCTTCCCCCAAAGCCCCAAGTCCTGGTTACCAAAAAAACAGTTCAAACCATGTCTTGCTTTCTTCTGTGCAACTCCCTGATTATATTTGGCCCTACAGAACCCAGATACCCTCAAGTGGAAGGCATCATAAACAATTCCAAGATACACATCAAAAATCCACACACCAGAAATGAGTGATGATGTGAGCACAATGGTGAACAGAGAGCTCCAAGCTCATGTCCCTCCACAGAAACAACAGAAAACAAGCAGAAACTGTCAGAAATAACTATCAGAACTCTGGAAACACTCAAAGATTCATAGCAACCATGGAAACACCAATTCAAGCAAACAAACTATTTAAAAATGCGGGGAAAGCTTTGTGGTATTTTTACTTACCCTTGCCCACACTCTTCCTCACTTAGCAGAAGTCTTGAAAATGGTAATATGCATTCTCATTGTGGAACCTCAGTCTCTAAGGAAGCAGAGCAGATCTGGGGCAAAAGATTATTGTTGAGACATAAAATAAACCATCAAGGTTGGGTAAGGTGTCTTTGGGAAATTAAGAAATTTAAAAGCATCTGCATATACTGGGGGATTTAGAAAACCACACACATGTACAGGGCAAGATGCATGCTCAGAAAAGACCTGAGAAGACCCTAATCTTTTATTATATGTAGGATAAACTCAGGGAGATCTACACCAAGGCACATTATAATCAGTAAAAAGATCAAAAAAATGGGGGGGGGGGCATCCTGAAAGCAGCAAGAGAGAAGCAACTTCTCACATACAGGAATCTTCAGAAGATTAACAGCCAATTTTTCATCAAAAATTATAATAGGCATTGGTATTGCATATTTAAAGTGCTGAAAGAAAAAAATGTCAACCAAAAATTCTGAATCTAGCAAAACTGTCCTTTAAAAATGAGGGAGGAATGAAGACAATCTCAGATAAATAAAAGGTGAGACAGTGTGCTATCAGTAGACTTGTCTTAAATGAAATGCTAAAAGGAGTACTTCAGGTTGGAATCAAAGGACACCAGATAGTAACTTGAAAATGAAAATATAAAGATCTTCACTAAAGGTGAAATAAAGCTACCCTATGACCCAGCAATTGCACTACTGGATATTTACCCCAAAGATACAGATGTAGTGAAACAAAGGAGCACCTGCACCCCAGTGTTCATAGTGCCAATGTTCACAATAGCCAAATGGTGGAAGGAGCCAAGATCTCTTCTGATAAATGAATGTATAAAAAATATATGGTGTGTGTGTGTGTGTGTGTGTGTGTGTGTGTGTGTGTATAGTGAAAAAATACTCAGCCATAAGAAAGGATGAATAACTACCATTTACATCAACATGGATAGAACTGGAGAGTATTATGCTAAGTGAAATAAGTTAATTGGATAAAGATAATTATCCTATGGTTTCACTCATATGCAGAATACAAGAAATAGTGCAAAGAACCATAAGGGAAGTAAGGGAAAACTGAATGGGAAAAAAAAATCAGAGAGGGAGACAAACATGAGAGACTCTTAACTCTTGGATACTAAGGGTTGCTGAAGGGGAAGTGGGTTGGGGTATGGGGTAACTGGGTGATGGGCATTAAGTACGGCACATATGTGACAAGCACTGAGTATTATATGCAACTGATAAATTATTGAAAATTACATGTGAAACTACTAATGTACTGTATGTTGGCTAACTGAATTTAAATACGAATAAATAAATAAAATAAAAATGTAAGAAAAGGTAACTATGTGGGCTAATAAAAGCCACTTTTATTGTATTTTTTGATTTTATAATTCCTTTTTATTTTATACATAGATTGAAAGAATAATGCATAAAAATAATAATAAATATATTTTCAGGAGCAAATTCTATATAATGATATAATCTGTGAAAAAATAAAAGAGGGGAATGGTGCTAAATAGAATAGTTTTTGTGTTTACTTAAGTTGGTATCAATTCAAACTATAATGTTATAAACTTATGTTTAAGTATAATCACCAGAAATAAAATAACTAAAAATATATACACAAAAGGAAGCAGGAAGGGAATCAAACAGCTACAAAAAAATCAACTCAACAAATCAGAAGGCAGCAATGGAAGAAAATGGAGAAATGACAGAAATGAAAGGAAAAATGTGTAAGACATAGGGAAAACAGCAAAATGGCAGAAGTAACTGCCTTTCCTTATCAGCAACTTCCTTTAAATGTAAACTAATTTACATTTACATGATTTGATTTACAAATCAGCAACTACTTTAAATGTAAATGTACTAAACTCTTCTACCAAACTGCAGAGATTAGCAGGATGAGTTTCTTTAAATGAGCCAACTACTCATGCTGTCTACATGAAACTCACTTTACATCAAAATAGATAAATAAGTTGGGCATGAACAGATGGAAGAAAATATTCCATACAAATACTAACAAAAATAGAACCAAAGTGAAAATACTAATATTAGACAAAATAGACTGAATCAAAAACTGTTATAAGAGACAAAAGACATTACATATTAATAAAAAAATCAATTCAGGAAAAAAAAACCATGATTATAATAATACATATTCCAAACAACAAGCCCTAGACTATATGAAATGTTTTTTAAAGGATTTTATTTTATTTTAAAGATATTTATTTATTTATTTATTTATTTATTTTTATTGGAGTTCAATTTGCCAACATATAGCATAACACCCAGTGCTCATCCCATCAAGTGCCCCCCTCAGTGCCTATTACCCAGTCACCCCAACCCCCACCCACCTCCCCTTCCACCACCCCTAGTTCATTTCCCAGAGTTAGGAGTCTCTCATGTTCTGTCTCCCTTTCTGATATTTTCACTAATTTTCTCTCCTTTCCCCTTTATTCCCTGTCACTAATTTTATATTCCCCAAATGAATGAGACCATATAATGTTTGTCCTTCTCCGATTAACTTACTTCATTCAGCATAATACCCTCCAGTTCCATCCACGTGGAAGCAAATGGTGGGTATTTGTCGTTTCTAATGGCTGAGTAATATTCCATTGTATACAGAGACCACATCTTCTTTATCCATTCATGTTTCTATGGACACCGAGGCTCCTTCCACAATTTGGCTATTGTGGACATTGCTGCTATAAACTTCGGGGTGCAGGTGTGCTGGCATTTCACTGCATCTGTATCTTTGAGGTAAATCCCCAGCAGTGCAATTGCTGGGTCGTAGGGCAGATCTATTTTTAACTCTGAGGAACCTCCACACAGTTTTCCAGAGTGGCTGTACCAGTTCATGTTCCCACTAACAGTGCAAGAGGGTTCCCCTTTCTACACATCCTCTCCAACATTTGTTGTTTCCTCCCGTGTCAATTTTCCTCATTCTCACTGCTGGGATCTCATTGTGGTTTCAATCTGTATTTCCCTGATGGCCAGTGATGCGGAGCATTTTCTCATGTGCATGTTGGCCATGTCTGTGTCTTCCTCTGTGAGATTTCTGTTCATGTCTTTTGCCCATTTCCAGATTGGATTGTTGGTTTCTTTGCTGTTGAGTTTAATAATTTCTTTATAGATCTTGGATACTAGCTCTTTATCTGATACGTCATTTGCAAACATCCTCTCCCATTCTGTAGGTTGTCTTTTAGTTTTGTTGACTGTTTCTTTTGCTGTGCAAAAGCTTCTTATCTTGATGAAGTCCCAATAATTCATTTTGCTTTTGTTTCTCTTGCCTTAATGGATGTATCTTGCAAGAAGTTGCTGTGGCCAAGTTCAAAAACGGTATTGCCTGTGTTCTCCTCTAGGATTTTGATGGAATCTTGTCTCACATTTAGATCTTTCATCCATTTTGAGTTTATCTTTGTGTCTGGTGTAAGAGAATGGTCTAGTTTCATTCTTCTGCACGTGGATGTCCAATGTTCCCAGCACCATTTATTGAAGAGACTGTCTTTTTTCCAGTGGATAGTCTTTCCTGCTTTGTCCAATATTAGTTGACCATAGAGTTGAGGGTCCACTTCTGGATTCTCTATTCTGTTCCATTGATCTATGTGTCTGTTTTTGTGTCAGTACCACGCTGTCTTGATGACCACAGCTTTGTAGTACAACCTGAAATCTGGCATTGTGATGCCCCCAGGTCTGGTTTTCCTTTTCAATATTCCCCTGGCTATTCGGGGTCTTTTCCAATTCCACACAAATCTTAAGATGATTTGTTCCAACTCTCTGAAGAAAGTCTATGGTATTTTGATAGGGATTGCATTGAAGGTGTAAATCGCCCTGAGTAGCATTGATATTTTCACAATATTAATTCTTCCAATCCATGAGCATGGACCATTTTTCCACCTCTTTGTGTCTTCCTCAATTTCTTTCAGAAGTGTTCTGTAGTTTTGAGGGTATAGATCCTTTACCTCTTTCGTTAGGTTTATTCCTAGGTATCTTATGCTTTTGGGTGCAATTGTAAATGGGATTGGCTCCTTAAATTCTCTTTCTTCAGTCTCATTGTTAGTGTATAGAGAGGCCACTGACTTCTGGGCATTTATTTTGTATCCTGCCACACTGGTGAAGTGCTGTATGAGTTCTAGCAATCTTGGGGTTGAGTCTTTTGGGTTTTCTAGGTACAGTATCATGTCATCTGTGAAGAGGGAGAGTTTGACTATTTCTTTGCCAATTTGATTGCCTTTTATTTCTTTTTGTTGGCTGATTGCTGAGGCTAGGACTTCTAGGACTATGTTGAATAGTAGTGGTGAGAGTGGACATCCCTGTCATGTTCCTGATCTTAGGGGAAAGGTTCCCAGTGTTTCCCCATTGACAATGATATTTGCTGTGGGCTTTTCATAGATGGCTTTTAAGATGCCGAGGAATGTTCCCTCTATCCCTATACTCTGAAGAGCTTTGATCAGAAATAGATTCTGTATTTAGTCAAATGCTTTCTCTGCATCTATTGAGAGGATCATATGGTTCTTGTTTTTTCTCTTGTTGATATGATCTATCACCTTGATTGCTTTATGAGTGTCAAACCAGCCTTGCATCCCGGGGATAAATCCCACTTAGTCATGGTGAATAATCTTCTTAATGTACTGTTGGATCCTACTGGCTAGTATCTTTTTGAGAATTTTTGCATCTGTGTTCATCAGGGAGGTTGGTCTATAATTCTTTTTGGTGGGGTCTTTGTCTGGTTTTGGAATTAAGGTGATGCTGCCTCATAGAACAAGTTTGAAAGTACTCCATCCCTTTCTATCTTTCAGCTTTAGTAGAATAGGTAGTGTTTCTTCTGTAAATGTTTGATAGAATTCCCCTGGGAAGCCATCTGGCCCTGGACTTTTGTGTTTGGGGAGGTATTTGATGACTGCTTCAATTTCCTCCCTGGTTATTGGCCTGTTCAGGTTTTCTATTTCTTCCTGTTCCATTTGCAAGTTTGTGGTTTTCCAGAAATGCACCCATTTCTTCTAGATTGCCTAATTTATTGGCATATAGCTGCTCATAATATGTTTTTAAAACCATTTGTATTTCCTTGGTATTGGTTGTGATCTCTCCTTTTAATTCGTGATTTTATTAATTAAAATATTTTTCTCAAAAAAAATATTTTTCTCTTTTGTTTTTAATAAGGTTGGCTAATGGTTTATCTATCTTATTAATTCTTTCAAAGAACCAACTCCTGGTTTTGTCGATCTGCTCTACAGTACTTCTGATCTCTATTTCATTGAGTTCTGCTCGAATCTTTATTAACTCTCTTTTTCTGCTGGGTGTAGGTTTTATTTGCTGTTCTTTCTCCAGTTTCTTTAGGTGCTCCAGTTTCTTAGCTTGTGTATTTGAGTTTTTTCCAATTTTTTAAGGGATGCTTGTATTGCAATGTATTTCCCTCTCAGGACTGCTTTTGCTGTATCCCAAAGATTTTGAATGGTTATATCCTCATTCTCATTGAATGAATCTTTTTCATTCTTCTCTGATATCCTGGTTGACCCTTTCATCTTTTAGCAGGATGGTCTTTAACCTCCATGTGTTTGAATATCTTCCAAATTTCTTCCTGTGATTGAGTTCTAGTTTCAAAGCATTATGGTCTGAAAAGATGCAGGGGATGATCCCAGTCTTTTGGTATTGGTTAAGACCTGATTGGTGACCCAGTATGTGGTCTATTCTGGAGGAAGTTCCATGCGCACTTGAGAAGAACGTGTATTCAGTTGCATTTGGATGTAAAGTTCTATAAATATCTGTGAAATCCATCTGGTCCAGTGTATCATTTAAAGCTCTTCGTTCTTTGGAGATGTTGTGCTTAGATCTGTCATTTGCAGAAAGTGCCGTGTTGAAGTCTCCTAGTATAAGTGTATTATTATCTAATTATGTCTTTACTTTGGTTATTAATTGATTGATATACTTGGCAGCTCCCACATTAGGGGCATAAATATTCATGATTGTTAGGTCCTCTTGTTGGATAGACCCTTTAAGTATGATATAGTGTTCGTCTTCATCTCTTACTACAGTCTTTGGGATAAACTTTATCTGATATAAGGATTGCTATCCCTACTTTCTTTTTTTTTTTTTTTTTTATGAGAGTCATACAGAGAGAGAGAGAGAGAGAGGCGCAGAGACATAGGCAGAGGGAGAAGCAGGCTCCATGCACCGGGAGCCCGACGTGGGATTCGATCCCGGGTCTCCAGGATCGCGCCCTGGGCCAAAGGCAGGCGCCAAACCGCTGCGCCACCCAGGGATCCCCCTACTTTCTTTTGAGGATCATTTGAATGGTAAATGGTTCTCCAACCTTTCATTTTCAGGCTGGAGGTGTTCTTAGGTCTAAAATGAGTCTCTTGTAGACAGCAAATAGATGGGTCTTGCTTTTTTATCCAGTCTGAAGCCCTGCGCCTTTTGATGGGGTCATTAAGCCCATTCGAGTTCAGAGTTACTATTGAAAGATATGAATTTAGTGTCATCATAATACCTATTCAGTCCCTGTTTTTGTGGCTTATTTCTTTGGGCTTCCTCTTTCTTTTACTGAGTGCCCCTTAATATTTCTTGCAGAGCTTGTTTGGTGGTCACATATTCTTTCAGTTTCTGTCTATCTTGGAAGCTCTTTATCTCACCCTCTATTCTGAATGAGAGCCTTGCTGGATGGAGTCTTCTTGGCTGCATGTTCTTTTCATTAGGACCCTGAGTATATCCTTCTGGCCTGCCAGGTCTCTGTGGAGAGGCCTACTGCTAATCTAATATTTCTCCCCATATGAGTTAGGGATCTCTTGTCTCTTGCTGGTTTAAGCATTCTCTTTATCTTTGGAATTTGCAAGTTACACTATTAAATGTCGAGGTATTGAATGGTTTTTATTGATTTTAGGTGTGATCTCTCTATCTCCTGGATCTGAATGCTGTTTCCCTCCCCAATTATGGAAGTTCTCAGCTATGATTTGTTCAAATATGCTTTCTGGTCCTCTCTTTCTGTGCCCTCTGGAACCCCAATTAAACATAGATTTTTTTGGGCAGCCCAGGTGGCTCAGTGATTTAGCACAGACTTCAGCCCAGGGCACAATCCTGGATACCCGGGATTGAGTCCCATGTCAGGCTCCCTACATGGAGCCTGTTTCTCCCTCTGCCTGTGTCTGCCTCTCTCTCTCCCTATGTTTCTCATGAGTAAATAAATAAAATCATATATATATATATTTCCTTCTGAGGCTGTCCTTTATTTTCCTTAACCTTTCCTCGTGGTCTTTTAATTATTTTTCTTTTTTCCTCAGCTTCCTTCTTGCCATCAACTTGTCTTCTATGTCACTCACTCTTTCTTCTACCTCATTAACCCTCATCGTTAGGACCTCCAGTTTGGATTGCAACTCATTTAATTGATTTTTAATTTAGGCCTGACTAGATCTAAATTCTGCAGTCATGAAGTCTCTTGAATTCTTTATGCTTCTTTCCAGAGCCACTGGTAGCTTTCTAATTGGTTTTCTGACATCGAATTGTAATCCAAATTCTGTAACTCTGTGGCAGAGAGTACTGTTTCTGATTCTTTCTTTTGTGGTGAATTCCTCTTTCTAGTCATTTTGCTCAGTGCAGAGTGGCTAAAACCGAGTTGTACTGGAAAAAGGAACAAAAAAAAGAAAAAAAACAAAACAAAACAGAAAAAGACCAGGAGGGGTATCCTCTGATTCTGTATACTGTAAATCCCTCGACTTCCCCTAGAGCTTTCCAGTGCTGCTCTGTCCAGAACTTGCTCTTCCCCTGTCCTTCCAGCTGGTCTTCTGGGGGAGGGGCTGCTGTGCTGATTCTCAGGTGCACGGCTTAGTGGGAGCTGTTTACCCTGGGAGGCCTGTTCCCTGGCAGCCGCCCCCGCCCCGCACCAGGTGACACCAGGATGAACAACCCACAACCCCACCGTTGGTGGCCAGCTCTCCAGCCCTAGAGTCAGCTCCCGCAGTAACTACCGCAGCTCCCAGTCCACAGGCGCCTGTATGCTCCAGGGGCGGGGGGCACTTATCTGCACAGCTGGGGGCGCCCAGTGGCAGGAGCATCCTCACTGTCCTGTGCCCTCCTGGCCTCTGCCTGTCCCAAGCGGAGCACCGGATCCTGGGCTGTGTCCCCCGGCACCCTGGGCTCTAGGACCCGCACCGCTGGGATCGCTCTGGGGCCGCGCAGCCCCCTCCCCACGCAGCCCCCTCTGCCCGAGCCACCGCCCAAGCTGCTCCCAGGGCCCCACTAGGCGCCACTGCAGCCCCTTAGGGAGCTCGACTCTGGGGTGTGGGGCGCTCTCCCCTGGGTGCACCTCCTCTGTTAGTGACCCCGGGAACCTGGGGGCTCCACTTCCCCTCCTGGGATCCTGCCCAAGCTCCCTGCTAAGTGCCTTTCCGTCTGGGGAGAATCTGGTGTGGATTTTTAAAGTTGCTGCTTCTCCAGGGCTGCACATTCCTGTCCTGGAGGCTCTCGCTGCCCCCCTTAGCCCGGCTTCTCGCGGGGCTCCTCCCCCACTGGATTTTTTTTTCCTCTTCCTACTTTGTTAGAAGAGTGAACTCCTCTCTGCAGCATTCCAGCTGTTTCTCTCTTTAAATCAGGCCGAATTTGTAGGTTTTCAGGATGATTTGAAAGTTATCTAGGTAAGTTGGTGGGAACAGGTGACTTGGGGATCCTACTCCTCTGCCATCATGCCCGCCACCCTATTATATGAAATGTTAATAGAACTGAAGGCAGAACTTCAATATCCCATTTTCAATAAAACAACTAAACACAAGACTAATAAGAAAATAAAGAACTTGAACAGGATAAACTCACTAGGCCTAAAAAAAAGAGTTCAGACCACCCAGTAAAAGCAGAATACACATTCTTCTCAAGTGCACATGGAGCATTCTCCAAGACAGTTCACAGATTAGGCCAGAAGTCTCAACAGGGTTACAAAGATTGAAATCAAAGTATATTTTCTGACTATCTATAATGAATAAAACCAAAAATCAGTAACAGAAGGAAAACTGACAATGATATTTGCTGTGGGCTTTTCGTAGATGGCTTTTAAGATGTTGAGGAATGTTCCCTCTATCCCTACACTCTGAAGAGTTTTGATCAGGAATGGATGCTGTATTTTGTCAAATGCTTTCTCTGCATCTAATGAGAGGATCATATGGTTCTTGGTTTTTCTCTTGCTGATATGATGAATCACATTGATTGTTTTATGAATGTTGAACCAGCCTCGTGTCATGGGCAAAAGACATGAAGAGAAATCTCACAGAGGAAGACATAGACATGGCCAACAAGCACATGAGAAAATGCTCTGCATCACTTGCATCAGGTAAATACAAATCAAAACCACAATGAGATACCACCTCACACCAGTGAGAATGGGGAAAATTAACCAGGCAGGAAACAACAAATGTTGGAGAGGATGCGGAGAAAAGGGAACCCTCTTACACTGTTGGTGGGAATGTGAACTGGTGCAGCCACTCTGGAAAACTGTGTGGAGGTTCCTCAAAGAGTTAAAAATAGACCTGCCCTATGACCCAGCAATTGCACTGTTGGGGATTTACCCCAAAGATTCAGATGCAATGAAACGCCGGAACACCTGCACCCCGATGTTTCTAGCAGCAATGGCCACAATAGCCAAACTGTGGAAGGAGCCTCGGTGTCCATCGAAAGATGAATGGATAAAGATGTGGTTTATGTATACAATGGAATATTACTCAGCCATTAGAAATGACAAATACCCACCATTTGCTTCAACGTGGATGGAACTGGAGGGTATTATGCTGAGTGAAGTAAGTCAATCGGAGAAGGACAAACAGTGTATGTTCTCATTCATTTGGGGAATATAAATAATAGTGAAAGGGAATATAAGGGAACGGAGAAGAAATGTGTGGGAAATATCAGAAAGGGAGACAGAACATAAAGACTCCTAACTCTGGGAAATGAACTAGGGGTGGTGGTGGGAGAGGAGGGTGGGGGGTTGGGGTGAATGGGTTATGGGCACTGAGGGGGACACTTGACTGGATGAGCACTGGGTGTTATTCTATATGTTGGTAAATTGAACACCAATAAAAAATTAATTTATTAAAAAAAAAAAGCCTGGAATGATCAGAAAAGAAAATTAAGAAAACAATTCCATTCGCAGTAACACCTGAAGAATGAAAGACCTATTACCTAAACACCTTTTACCTTAAAATACAGTTTAACCAAGGAGGTGAAAGACTTGTACACTGAAAACTAAACAACACTGCTAAGAGAAATTAAAGCAGACTATTGTATTAATGAGCAAATGACGGCTTCTGTGTACTGGCTCCTGTCCTAGCTTGTTCACTTCACTGCTGACCAAGACCCGGCCTGATAGCTTAATAGCTGACCAGCTGTTAACTTTTATGTATCTAATTATTTTTCAAATAGCCAAAATAAGCATATTTCACTGTTTTGAACCTGCCTGCCTTGCAAATGCCCTTCAGGGTTGTATGGTAATATGGCTCTGTCCAATTCTCCATGTCATACTCTCACCTTTTTGCTTCCTTTCCTCCAGATACCCTAATTTTCTCTCTGCTTGCTGCACAAGTTTTGCTCTCTCCTCCTGCCTCAGGGCCTTTGAACATACTATTCTTATCTCTTCAATGTTTCCTCCCCTTTCCACCCACCTTTCCTAGTTAACTTTTAGTCATCCTGCAGCCCCTACTCAAAGGTCACTTACTCAGGAATGCTTTCTCTGACACATTCTGTGAAATGCTCTCATTTCACACATCACTTTTTCTCATGGCATTTTTTACAGTTAATAATTATGTGTGTGTGTGTGTGTGTGTTCAGTTTGCTGTTATTATTTCTTTTCAATGCCAGTTCTCCATCTGTATCAGGAAAATAAATCATTTTCTTTTTTCTTAGTTATAGCATATATCAAGGGTTCAATTATATAGCGGTCCTGGCTGGCTCAGTCAGTAAAGCTTGTGACTCTTGATCTTGCAGTTGTGAGTTCAAGCCCCATGTTGGGCGCAGACCAAACTGAAATAAAAATAAATATTGGGGATGCCTGGGTGGTTCAGCAGTTGAGCATCTGCCTTTGATTCAAGTCGTGGTCCCGAGGTCCTGGGATGGAGTCCTGCATTGGGCTCCCCACAGGGAGCCTGCTTCTCCCTCTGCCTGTTTCTGGCCTCTCTCTATGTGTCTCTCAGGAATAAACAAATTTTTAAAATCTTCAAAATAATATCTATATCTATACCTATATCTATGTATCTTTGCTTCTCTTTCATGGTAAGTGAAGTTGAGTGTATTTTCACAGTTCTTAAAGCCTTTTGTATTTGTTTCTCTGAAAACTGCCACCTTATATACTTACTATTTTTCTGTTGTTTTGTTGGCTTCTCTTATGATTTTTTTGTTTTTTTCTTATGATTTTTAACACATTTTTGTACACAATGAAGTAAATATACTCTTTTAGTCTCATATGCATTAGAAATATCTTTGCTCTTTGCCTTCTGATTTTGACTATGCTTTGCCATGAAATAAATTTTTTAATTACACAGCATTTCAATCTTTTTATGCATGGCTCTCAAGTTTTGTGCTTTGTTTGCAAAGTCCTGCTGCAGGGCTACATTCTTCTGTTGTTATGAAATGTTTTCTCTTGAGCTATTTTTTAGGCTATGGGTGATATTACTGTTTGTTTACTGTTTTTTTAGTCTTTCAGTTTTTCTTCAATAAACTTTGCTGCTCTTATAACAAAGATAATAAACTTTTAAAACTTTATATTTACTTTAACCTTTCTTATGTTAAGGAGATCCTCTAATAGTTTAGTGCAAAATGTATAACTTTTGTTCAAAATAACATATATTCAATCTACTTTATTTCTTGTTCAACTGAGTTACTTACTGTCATAACAAACTGTAAAAATGTTACCTTTCTCCTAAAGGAGTGTTTTAATTTTTACCAATATACTTATTTATTTTTTACTTTTAAAGATTTTATTTATTTATTCATGAGAGACAGAGAGAGAGAAGGGCAGAGACATAGGCAGAGGAAGCAGGCTCCCTGTGAGGAGCCCAATGGGGGACTCGATCCTAGGACCCCAGGATCACAACCTGAGCCAAAGGCAGATGCTTGACCGCTGAGTCACCCAGGTGCCCCTTATTTATTTTTTAAGATTTTATTTATTTATTCATGAGAAACACAGAGTAATTTTGATTAATGTAAATTAGGAAAATCTTTGAAATGTAGGGTAGACAATATTTACTATTAGTGAATAGGAAGTTGAATGACTTACTCAAGGTCACAAAGAAATTTAGTAGCAGATCAGTTCTAGTGACCAGAGTCACCTGATTTCTAGACTAGTATTCATTATGAATACAAAATATTACTTTTATAGAAGGTTTCTTATGAATAATGAATTGTCCTGGATGATGTGTTAAAACCTACAAATTCTGATATTTTGAGACTTATACATATCCTTGTAGAAACTGTTTCATTTTGGCACATAATAGATGCTCAGTAAATTTTATGCATATATCTTATTCTAGAGTAAACTCTAAAGGAGTGTGAGATGTAAATTTGAAAATGGGAAAAAGAAAAACAGGTAAATTTCCTTTATAATCTCGGAGTATGGTAAGACTCTCACTGTGATACAAAATCAAGAGACATAAAATAGATGATAAATTTGACCACATGAATATTTTTTAAAGTCCAGCTATTGCTTGTCAAAGTGACCCTAAGGTAAATCAAACACAACAAACAAATATGGAGAAAATATTGATAAACTATATCACAGGTAAAAAGCTAATCTCCTTAACATATAAAAAGCTCTTAAAACCAAGAAAATAGATTAAAACCTAACAGAAGAAAGTAAAAAAATATAAATAAATTGTCCTCAAAAAAATATACACTAATAGTCCTTACAAAAATGATGTTAATCTTCACTCATTATAAGAGAAATTGACATTAAAATTATAAAATATCATTTCTCACCTATCAGATTGGTAAAAATGATTTGCTGGGAAGATGGAGGCAGGACAGAGAAAACTGCTTTTTCTGATGACCAGCTCCCCTGATGGCAGGTTCAAGAACACTCTCAGAGGGAAGGAGGGTGGGTATGTCCACCTACTATCCTATGGCATTGGAGATAAGCTTTCAAGTGTGTTCTACTATACTAACAGGATATTGATAGTATGAGGTTATGTCTTGTTATGTTATGACACAACATCTCCAAGAACACACAACAAAGGAAGAGAAACAGATGGAGATAAACATGTAAATATAAATAAATATATAGGAGTCTATCACTGGTAAAAGTTGGCTGAAATACAAGGCTTAGATAGATGGCATCAGAACATCCCAAACAGGGGGTGAAAGGACCCTAGGCTTCCCCCAACCCCTCATTCCTTTTCTCACTCTGCCTCTGCAAAATCCACCACGTGGTTTCTGGCCTTCTTGTAGGTCTCTGGCTCTCAAAGAAACAAAAGAAGGCAAAAGAAGGAGCTAGGCTTGGTTTCTGCCCCTGATCTCATGAAGCAGAAAGATCCCTTCACCTTACAATAGGAGTAGGGGAGGGAGTAGGTCAACAGGTCAGGAGTGTTTAGGGACAATCTCTCCTCCTGGAAACCAGTGAAACAAGGAATAAATGTAACAACTGTAATCATAATCTGTCATACTTAATCCATGAGCCACCCTCCCAGTTATATACAGCCAATTTTCTGTGTACACTCACCCTGTCCTATCCTCATTCTGTACTACTTGCTATTTGCCAAATGCTTACTTACCAAATGCTATCCCTATCTCCCTATATTCAGACTTCTGTTCATGCTGATTGTGACTCCTGAAATGCCCTCTTTTCCTGTCTTTTTCTATGAATGTCCTCCTAAGACTTTAAGACTCGCTTAAGTGATTAGTCTCTTTTTTTTTAATATTTTATTTATTTATTAATGAGACACAGAGAAAGAGAGAATCAGAGACACAGGCAGAGGGAGAAGCAGTCTCCACGCAGGGAGCCCGATGTGGGACTCATGCCGGGACTCGATCCTGGGACTCCGGGACCATACCCTGAGCCAAAGTCAGATGCTCAACTGCTGAGTCACGCAAGCATCCCTAAGTGATTAGTGTCTTAAGTGACCTGTTCCTCCAGCTAGATGTGATATCCCCCTCATTGGGATTTCCCAAATACTCTGTATGTCTCTAGAACCCAGCAGCTCAGCATGGCACGAGTTATTTGTGAATATGTCTTATCCCAATTATGTAGCTTTGAGTTCACAGTTCTTAGTTCTGGGCAGGGTCAACTGTTATAGTCTTCAGAGAATTGGCTGCAATATCTAACACATTGCATGTATTCAGTAAGTTTTCATTAAAAGAGGGATAAATCTAGGTGTAAATCTATATAGAATTCCCCAGGTTTTTTCCAAAAAAGTTCTGCCAACTGAAAATCCAAATGCTCTTTGTTACATGTATACATGCATCATGACCTTCAAACAGCAGTGATGTGTGAGACCAAAGTGGTGGTCACCAGAGGGGAGGTGGGATGGGTGAAACAGATAAAGGGGATTAAGAGGTAGAAACTTACAGTTAGAAAATAAAAAGTCATGGAGATAATAAGTACAACACAGGAAATGCAGTGAATAATACTGTAATAACATTGTACGGTGACAGTTGGTGACTACACTTATCATGGGGAGTAGCGTATAGAATTGTTAAATCGATATATAGAATTGTTGAATCAATACGTTGTACATCTGAAACTGATGTAACATTGTATGTTAATTATATGTCAATAAAATTAAGTTAAAAAGTTTTGTAAATATAGTACAGTTAAGACAGACATTAATTTTCAATGCAAAATTACTATAATTTTGTAGCAAAAAAAAAGAGGTGATGTACTTCTTAGGGATCTAATGATCGAGTAAGGTTTTCAATCTACTGCATATCTCTCATGTGCCAGAGGCTTTACATTGGTTATCTCATTCAACCACTACAACAACCCTATTCCTAAGGCAGTATCTAACATTTATGGAGATCTTACTATGTACTATGCCATGCCATCTTTTAAGAACTCAATACTTAATACGTAATTTATAATCTGCAACTAGTCTATGTGGTAGTAGTGGCATTAACTCTGTTTTAATATTTAAGGAAAGTGAAATAGATAGAGGTTATGTAACACACCCAAGAAGACTCTCCGAATTTGTAAGTAATAAAGCCAGGATGCAAATGCCAGCAGCCTGACTCCACAGCCTGAGCCCTAGCCACTAGTTATTATTATCCCCCTTTTCAGAATGACAAAACTGAGATCTAAAGGGCTTAAATAATTTACCCCAGCACACAGTTAAATTATAAGTGAGGCTAGATTTTGAAACTAAATCTATCTGACTCTACAGCTTCCTATCAACCTCTAAATGTCTACTACCTCCCTTACAAATGAACTTTCTCTCTTAATAAACTTAAAAATATTTTGGGGCACCTGGGTAGCCCAGTCGGTTAAATGTCCAACTCTTGATTTCAGCTGAGGCCAGATCTCAGGGCCCTCAGATGGAGCCCTGTGTCAGGCTCCACACTCAGCAAAGAATTTCTTGAGATTCTCTCTTTCCCTCTGTCCCTTCCCACTCATGCATGCACACGCTCTCTCTCTCAAATAAATAAATGAATCTTTAAAAATATATATATATTGAGCTATAGAGCTTTGGGACCCAATACAGGAAGACGGAATGCAGCCCAGGTGAAATGATAATCTAAATAAAACAAACTTTTATTTTCCCCCATCAAACACAATGCTCTCTTGAACTTTTGAGAGATGTTCCAGGATCCTAAACTATTAATTCCATCTCTAAATAAAGAAGGAAAGCAATGAAATTTAAATTACTTAATACATAATAGATAAATTACAAGTCCCTTTGACATCTGCCAGCAGTGAGTGCTGTCGGAAGGAGATATAGGGTAGAGATGGCAAAAGGAATACAACTCGAGACCCCAGTGCTGGTATTATCAGGACGGTGATGGTCCACTGACCAGTGCTGGTTTCTGAACTGATTGTTACTGTTCTGTGAAAAGAACATTACAAACATGAAAGTAGACATTTAGAAACACTTAACAGCAATCTGGCTTGGTCTGGGATCCAGATGCAAATCCAAGGGCTGCTGCCAACTGATTTTGAACAAACCAACCCCTGAACTTTGGTTGCCGTATTAAAATAAAGGTGGTCCTTTAGAGGCAGAGGCAAGGACTAAAGACCTGACATGACTTGCAAGTTACAAAGAGTGAGGAGTAGATGGAAGCGAGGCGAGGAGAGACATGAAACAAAGCTACAGGGAGATGTAAGAGACAAACCCACACCTCTGAACAGCCCACAGCCAGGTGAGAACACTGGGAATTTATCTGTGTGGCTCCCCCATCTCATTTCTCAGCAGTCAAGGTTCATGCCCCAGGTTACAACTACTCAGAATTCATGATGATGCCATCTTCCCCTTAATAGGCACTCAAAAGCCCAAACTAAGGCCTGATAGTGTGCCTTTTTATACAAGCTTTAAAGTAGTGTGGCAACTTGGCATGGATAGGCTCAGCTTATGGACATGAAACCTATTCATGCTCAGAGCTTCAACTCAGCCTCCAGCCAGTTTAGAGAGGCCCAAAAAGGTGGTGGCAGTATGATCAAGGAGACAGGCAAAGTCTTTGGAAGCACAGAGGCAGTTGAGAAGATCTGAGGAGATGTAGAATGTTTGTGTCTAATAAAAATGACTCCATAGGTATTCTATAGAAATTAATAAGAATGAAAATATAAAGCATTTAGCACATGTTGGTCTAGATTGATGGCAAAGACAGAAGGAACTTTGGAAACTGTATCATTTGAGATGTTTTTAATTATAGCAATGAAAAGCCCAATTCAAGTTGTCTTAAACACTGAAAGTAACTTCATAGTTACTGGATTATACAACTAAAAATATCCAAAGAGAAGACTTAAACTCTGGCATAGTTTTATCAGGACTTCAGCTACATTTCTCCACAATTCTTTTGTTTTGAGCTCCTCTGTGGATGTACTTCATCCTTAGACAGCTTCCCTGGTGGTTGCCAAGTGAGAGCAGCAACTCTGATGTCTCATTCACCTACCACATTGCCCAAAGCAAGGTCTCAACATAGCTCATTACAATTTTATCTCAACACTGAATATAGAGGGACTGTTGTTTAATAAGCCAAACTGCACCATATATTCATCCCCACCCCCACTAGTAAGCTTAGGTCATGCAGACCACACCCTAGGATATGACCATGACCTAAGAGAGGAGGAGTGGAGTGGACTCTGGGCAGTAGTCACAGTGTCCCACCACTGAGATCATCAGGTCTAATTCTTTTGTTTTTTAGATAAAGCAAATCTAAAAACCAAAGCTCATTGACTTTCCAAATTTACAATTTTACAATTTTTTCAGTTTGTCAATGAAGAACTGAACCACAGTCTACTGAAACTGAATATCAATCCCTTACATACTCCCAAAGAAGAACGTTGAGTATGGAAGAAAAATGGTAATGTCAGAAACATGGAAGGCATGTATGTGGTAATAAATATGGTGAGATGACAATAGTTCACCCAGGGAACCAATAGAAATGAAGAGCCATAATCAGACTAAGTGGTAAATACAAGCAAGATATCTAACATATACACATGAGTTTAGAAGGGATCTTTGAAGTATACATAAAATTATGTACCTGAGAGGTGATCCCTGTCCTCTTGATCTGAAAGTCAGACATGACTGACTCACTCATAAGACTGGAGACAGGATGGGGAACCAGAGTGCAGAGAAAAGTCATCCTCTTGACCAAACAGGGCAAGCATTCCTATTCCCATTGTTATATTCTCCACTTACTATACTGAAATCTATTGGTTGGTATCAGAGATCCATTTTGATGCAAAGTACTTAAGCTACAGAGAAAGTCATGGAACATGAGACCAAGTCCGTGTAAAGAGAAAAAGGAACCAGAAAGAAAATGAGCAGTGGTTGGAGGGCATGTCAGGAGAGAAAGGTGGATGTGATACCTGAAATTCTTAGTAGACTAACTTGGAGAAGAGGGGGGGTGGGAAGGAAAGGAAAGGAAAGGAAAGGAAAGGAAAGGAAAGGAAAGGAAAGGAAAGGAAAGGAAAGGAAAGGAAAGGAAAAGGAAAAGGAAAAGGAAAAGGAAAAGGAAAAGGAAAAGGAAAAGGAAAAGGAAAAGGAAAAGGAAAGGAAGGAAACGAAAGTAAGGGGAGAAAAGAAAAATCTTTAGAATCAATCATATACAGGATTGGATAAAATTGGGTGAAACTGATAGGATTATTAGAAAAGTTTTCACACACTCTGAAATTTAGTGGTGTGATAAACAACCCAGGTTCAGTTAGATACATGGATGGTGATGAGATGATGATTAGATGGATAGGCAGACAGAGAGACAGACAGCTAGATAGGTAGACAGGTAGACCTTTTCCTTTTCAAATTGAGGAATGAGGGATCCCTGGGTGGTGCAGTGGTTTAGCGCCTGCCTTTGGCCCAGGGCGCGATCCTGGAGACCCGGGATCGAGTCCCACATCGGGCTCCTGGTGCATGGGGCCTGCTTCTCCCTCTGCCTGTGTCTCTGCCTCTCTCTCTCTGTGACTATCATAAATAAATAAAAAAAATTAAAAAAAAAATTGAGGAATGAGATGACAAAGAGAGAAGATATTTATACAAGAAAAACTCAAGTCCAGAAAATATAAAGAAGAAAAAAGACCCTCAAATTGAAGAATTCATGACCCAATCAATAAGAAAAAAGACCCTCAAATTAAGAATTCATGACCCAATCAGTAAGAAAAAAAGACCCTCAAACTGAAGAATTCATGACTCAATCAATAATTAAGATACCTGACTCAGCCTAGAACAATGGAAAGAAATAGTAAGACCTGTAAGTATGAGGCCAAAGAGCACACAGGGCAGGACTCAGCGTAGGTTGTTAGGAAAATCATCTCAGTAAAAAGTTCTCTTGAAACTAGTTTAGTTGGCTGATGACAATACACAACTTGGCATATGGTAAGGATGAAAAGGATGGTTAGCAACCAGGAGAAATAGGAATTAACTAACTAGGCAACAAAAGGGTGATACAGGAGGAAACTGTCAAAATTAGTAAGCGCTGCCAATTCCCACACTATTCCTCTGCATACAAAGCACTTTCCACATTCTCTGATGGCCATGAAAGTCTTAAAAGGAAAAACCCTTTGTTTTTGTGAATGTGTAAATAGGTGATTTAATCAACTGGATAGCAATTTGAATTTTAAGAAATCCTAATTATTTCACAGCATGTGGCAGAATAAAAATGCATTTCACATTTCTGAGACAAATTTCTTAAATGTTCAATATTTTTACATGAAAATGGATAGACTTTAGTATAAAATCAGTTTAATCTCTCGTGGATTAATGAAAAATAATATTTGAAGAACACATTTTTGGAATGACGAGCAACTTTTCAGTGTACTTGTGGATGAAAGTGTGTGATCATGAGTACCCAAAGGCATATATGAAAACTCCCAGGCAAAATCCTCAAGAACTCCACCACTTTGTACCCTCCTTTCAGAAAACATGTGTGATTTTAAATAAAAAGCAGTAAACCAGAAGGAAAATGCATTGGGGAAAAAAATTCCATCCTATTATTTATAAATATACATTATAGTTTTATTCCAAAACACAGAAATCCTGTTTATTCCAAATACTAAAATGACTTTTGGGTGGCCTGAGTAAATCTAATAAGCAAACATGAATTCTATAGATCTTGTAAGTAACTAATGGGAACTAACTACAACCACCCATATATATATACAAACATACACACACACACTTACCCAGGAGACATCTGGTCATTAGAAAAATTGCTAATCATCTGACCAACTTTTGGTAAATTATCGCTCAGCTATATGATTTACACTTTGCCCAAATAGACCCCTGGTAGTTATTTTCCCTCAGTTCCACTTGTTTTTTTGTGTGTTTTAAAGACAAGACAGAGAGTATTTTAACAGAAATATTTGAGTTTTGTAGAATCCAACAAAGATTCCTGAGTGAATTCCAATTCTTGAGACTAGCACTCATGTTTTCAATATTTTAAACACTCAGTCATGAGTTAGGAATAAGCAAAGAAGCAGTTAAAGAGACTAGAGACATGCCAACACTCAGGAGTCATCAACGATCTCTTTTGAAACTCCAGTCAGATCTAGATCCTATGAAAGACTGGGACTGAGATATATAGCATGATTGCTGTGGATCAGCTGGGAGGTAAGTGTGTCAATGGAGCTCTATATCAGCTTATTTTGTAGACATAATGTTCTTGATCCACGGAACGTAGCTGTGTAGGTCAGTGAAGACAACAGTGTATCCTGTTAGAACACATCCAGTTCCCCAAGACAAAATTCCTTGTAATTCACGGCCACATAAGGCTGGTGCAGCTGTGACCACCTGCCAGATAGAGTAGAGGGATCAGAACTTCCTTCCCACCTGAGATTTCCTCAACACCTGAACAGAAATGAGAGCCACTATATTTACCATGCAAAGGGGTTCAAGATATAAGAATACAGTATGAAAGCTTCTTTCCATTGCACTAACTACCTCTACACCTCCCAGTCATCCCTAGACAGGTATTCCCAAGCAGTTGCTGGGAGATAGCTTTCCACTCCCCAACATCTGTTTCTATCATCTCTATGACAGGATGGAGAAGAAAGAGTCATCATTCTTCAGCTCCCTTACTCTCTGAGTTCCTATCCTGACTGAAAAATCCAGCACCTCAACAAACAGTAGAGACTGAGCTTAGGGGCAAATGAGGTAAGAAGACTTACCTGGCAGGGTTCTTGACTTCCTACTGTGGGTCCTATACAAAACATGTCTTCTAGGAGTTTTTCACCCAATAATTTTTTGCAGTTTATATTAGAGCTCATTTGAATTGTGATGCTTTGCAGATTATTGTTTGAATTTCCTAAGCACAAAAAATAAAGGAGACTTTGATTCCTGTTTGCCTTTCATAAAGCATCCTGCCTCCTCCTCCTTCAGGGCTTCTTCTCAGTAAGAATGGACAACCACGGATCAAACACATCTTCTTACTCAGTTTATCATCTCTGACAGATTATCAGCATCAAAGGGTGGTTTCTGAGAAGACATTGCACACATCAAACAAAATCTGAATCCAAGCCCTGTCATTGCCAAGCTGATGATCTTGGATAATTCATTTCCCTGAGTCTTAGTTTCCTGGCTTATAAGATATAAATCTCAAGGAAACTTATCTATATGATATGTGATAATGGCTATATGTACAGATGCTTCATGCTTGGTACACAATTAGTGATCAACAAATGGTAGTTACTACCATTGTTATAATTGATAACAATATCACTCCTTTTAGGTAAAGAGAAAAATATGATTTTTACCAATTTGCAAATTAAGATTCAAAGAAGTAAAAGAATTTGTTCAAGTAAAAGAATTTGTTCATAAACCTATAATGAATGTTAGAATCAATACTCAAACATAGATTGCTGAATTCCAGCCCCTGCGGTGTGCCAATGTGATCCATATATGCAACACTTTGATTAGGATTTGATCCCCAAAGCCCTAAAGATCACTTCTTCTACTCTAAAAAGCCAATACTGTTGTTCCCTTTCTAGCTTTATACATGTGCTTAGAAATCTGGCACTAGCCTGATAAGTTTCCAATTCCTTCCCCTAATTCAGAGATCCTAAAGATGTAAATATATCTAAGAACTAACTCTTCTTTGATAGTCACTCACCAATAAAGTATTTATCCTCTAACCAAGTGTGAATCAAGCAATCTTTAACTGCATTCTTGAAAGTAGGCCACTGTAAATGCCTTGTGGAGAAGAAAGTAAAAGGTATAGCCAGCTTTATCAACATGAGGTCATCTTTAGGAGAGGTAGCAGTGAAGTTTGGGTGGATGAAGATCCTCTCATAAGGTAGGATCTCCCCAGTAAAGTCTGGAAGATTCATGAAGCTGCCATAAAAGATGATCTGAAGATCTCTGAAAAATTAAAAGAGAAAAAAGACTGATACTCTCAGATTCCAAGGTTAATCACACAGACAGACACACACACACACACACGCACGCGCGCACAATTTCCTTCTATGGTAACCCATTTAACTGTTTCCTCTCATATTTGTCCACTTAATCCTTTATGTGTAGCATATGTGGTCATGGAGGTTATGCATTATATAAGCCAATGTGTTGCTATTCACATAGACTATAACGTGAATAGTGCCTCCAGGAGTTAAGCAATGCAATGGCTTGGGCTCTACTCTTAGCATAATTCTAGAAAGAAGCTCCAATTCAAGACCTAGAAACAGCAGAAAGAAGCATTCAAATGGATAGTCAGAGCTTTTATGAAAGTAGTAGGCTCTGTTAGGGAGGTTCCTTTGGGAGTTGGGGGGGAATAGGAAATGTGAAATTGTACAGAGGAAATGAGTAACACCTTTGAGAATTTAAATATTCTAAAGCTAGGAAGGATCACCTGAATATACTATCTTCTACTCATGTTTATCAAAACTGCTGGATTAACAGGGTTTTCTGGTGGTCCTTTGGGAGAACAACAAAAATCTTGTATGTTCCAATGAGATCCAGTTTAGATCAACTCACTAACATGGCTCAAGAACAGGGTACTTCCATGAAGCCTCTGAGTCTCCCACTCAGGGATTTCTCCAACCACAAGAGTAAAACAAGTACTATATTGGTACTGAGCACCAATGTTTTTGTTGAGCTTCCAAATATTAAGATCACATTGTCTCCTAACAATAGTACCAACTGTCTCTCAGTTTGTCATGTTATGGAATGTTACAGGATAAAGTTTAAAGAGATACGACAAGGGGGTGCCATGAGTGGCTCAGTTGGTTAAGTATCTGACTTGATTTTGACTCAGGTCATGATCTCAGGGTTGTGGGATCAAGTCTCATGTTGGGCTCTGCACTCGGCATGGAGTCTGCTTGTCCTTCTCTCTCCTCCTCCCCCGCCCCTCTGGTGTCATGCACATACTCTCCCTTTCTCTCTCCCTTTCTCTCTCATAAATAAATAAATAAATAAATAAATAAATAAATAAATAAACAAATGCCTTTAAAAAATAAAAATAAAGAGATAGGATAGGAACAAGCCTGATAAATTCAACCTTGAGCCAAGCCCAGGGACTGACAAGTTTAAAAGGTCTCATCAGAGCAACATTGCTTTAGACAAATTTTGCTTTGGGTTACTTTTACAAGATATTAGACAATATAAGGATTTTCCTTTGTTCTGCTGTGTTCCTGAGAACTACCATACTTTTTAAAATCTGTTTGCAGTGAAGGATTTTTCTGGGTCCCCAGATGGGGATGACTGGTCTTTGGCCAAGTTGTTTTTTACTGACTGCTGCAGTTCTCATTGGATCATCTCAGTCTATTTGATTCTCTATACCAAACACATGCTCCCTTTCTGTTTAAATGCATAAGATAGCTCTCCAATTGGCATAATTCTCCCAGAACAATATGAAATTGCAGTGGCCACTAGGAGGGACTTTTGACAAGAGCAAAATTGCTCATTTGACAGATACATTTGAACAAAAAGGAAGACACCTTCATGTTAACATTCTTTCTCTTGTCTTTCTAAATGAGAGATCACTTAATGACCCCCATCCCTCCACTCCCATACCCTGGGAATTAATGAGGACTGTTGTTTTAATTATACAACTTGCTGGAACTGTTAGGCCTGACTTACTGTTTAATTCAGTTGTAGTAACTCTCTTGTGCATCTGTGTTTGTCAAATTAGCTTTTTCTGTTGCTAATATTACTCTCCTTTCTTGCTAAAGAAGACATTCCTGTTGAAGGTGTTAAATTTAATAAATATCTAAAACTGGTACCCTCTAATATTTTCTCTTATCCTTCCCCTATGTCTCTTTTTTCCTTCCCTTAAGAAATTTTGATTTAATTTATCATGAAATATAACCAAATACAAAGGTTTATATGGAAAATAACTCATGATAAATAGATGATTCTGGCAAATTGAAGTGAGTAAATTTCAGCTTAAGGAAACTCTTCAGCATGAAAAACAAACTGTGGTGGAAAAGCAAGAGAACAGTGGTTCCCTCTGAGGGATATGGAGGCAATATAACTAAGTAAGCATGTGAGAACCTACCTTACACATAAAGGACCTAGAAAAGGAAAAGCAAATAAAGCCTCAAGTCAGCAGAAGAAGGGAAATAAGAAAGACTAGAGCAGAGGGGGGAGGTAAGATGGTGAAATAATAAGGATCCTCATTTTCATTTAGTCCCCCAAATTTAGCTAGCTAACTTTCAAACCATCCTGAACACCTATGAATTCAACCTGAGATGGAAAGAAAGAATAGCTGGAACACTACAGAGAGAAAAGTGATCACTTCTTGCAAGGTAGTAATGCAAAGAGAAATGGAGGAGATATATCAGAAGATAAATGGCAGGGAGAGGGAGCCTTTGCAAGCAGCTGCTGGAAAGCAGTTATAGCACTAGGGCGTTCAATTGGGTCCTTTAGAAACCTGGTCCTGAAAGAGTCTTCCTTGCCTGAAAAGTGCTCAGTGGTGAAACAGGGCAGAACTGCAGGAGGGGCAAGGAGATCTCAATATTCCCAGAGGCACAGAAAGAACAGAGGCACCCAGGAGAAAGCTCAACTTGTGACGCAAACCGCAAACCATGGATGGATAAGGGGACCACTGACGCCCTGGGTCCTGGTAAAGGACTGGAATGCAGCAACTCTCTGATTGTTGCCAGGAAGGCAGAGCAGGTGCACACTCCAGTGGGTGAATACTCCCCACCCCAGGGCCCAGCAGTAGACAGAAGTGTGCTATCCTCTAATCACTCCAGGAGAGGCAGAAACCAGGGAGGGTAAAAGACAGCAAAAGCTCTCCCACCACCAGGCGCCCTTCAAATTGTATGAATCAGTGCCCCCACGCCTGCCTCCAGGAGGATCTGAGCCAGCATCCACTGGGAGATTGCAATTCAGTGTCTACTGGGAGCTCTTGGCTCTCGGGCTAGAGATCTGGCACCATGTTTTTTTTTTTTCCTTTCACCTGGGAGAGGTGTAGCCTCCAGAGAACAAAGGCCTCATAGGACAAACTTCTGGAGAGCTCAGACACCTGGAAAGGGGTGGAGCATCTCCACCCAGGCACAGACACTTGACAATCAGCACAGCAGGCCCTTCCCCCAAAAGACCACCTGGAAGAACAGGTGAATAGCAAGTTTACTGACCAACCAGCACTGGAAAGCTCTAGGACTGAGGGACCTGAGAAACTCGAGGTTTCTTCCTTATGATTCATTTATCTTTCAGGTTAAAAATTTCCAATATTCTTTTTTTCTCTCCTATCTTAACTACAATATTTTATCAATTCTTCATTTTTAAGTTTTTTTCCATTTTGATTTTCATATTTTAACAATTACATATTCTTCATTTTTGGTCTCTTTTCAACATATTCAATTTAATTTTTGTAGATATATAAATTTGGGGGAGTTTTGTTTTTTAAGTTTGTTTTGTTTTATAATTTTGGAGTTAATACCTTCTACAAATACACTCAGAACCAAGTGGAGCACTGTTTTTGGTCCACTCTGTGAGATTATATTCTCTCTTCCTTCCCATCCTTCCCTCTTTTTTTCTTCTTATTTTTGTTTTTATTGTTGCTGTTGTTTCTCTATATAAGTTTTGCTTTTTTATATGAATTTGGAATTTAGTGCCATTTAACATACAGACCAAAATACACTTGGAACCAAGAGGATCACCATCTTTGTCCACTGTAAGACTATATTCTTTCTCCCCCACTTCTTCCCCCACACACACACACTGTTTTAAAATTTTTACAATTTTTAAAATTTTTTTCACATTTGTGGTGGGCTTTTTTTCTGGTCCCTGACGTCTTCAGAATTGCCTAGGGTATATTTTACTTAGGGTATATTTTACTTAGGTCGTGGTTGATATTTTTGACTCTGCTTACTCATATTGCCATTCTGCACTGGACAAAATGACTAGAAGGAAGAATTCATCACAAAAGAAATAACCAGAAGTAATACTCTTGGCCATAGATCTAATGGATATAGATTTAAGTAAGATGTCAGATATAGAATTCAGGATTAAAATTATTAAATTACTGATGGCTCTTGAAAAAAAGCACAAAAGACTCTAGAGATTCTCTTACTGTAGAAATGATATCTAATCAGGCTGAAAATAAAAATACTTTAACTGAGATGTAGCCTAAACTGGATGCTCTAACAGTTAGGGTTAATGAGGTAGGAGGGAGTGAGTGGCATAGAACACAAAATTATGGAAAGGAAGAAAGCTGAGGAAAAGAGAGAAAAATAACTAAGAGCCCATGAGGAGAGACTCTGAGAATCAAGTGATAATTTGAGAAAGAACAGCATTTGTCTTATTGGGATTCCAGAGGGTGTGGAGAGAGAGAGAGAACCAGAAAATATGTTTGAACAAATCATAGATGAAAACCTCCCTAATCTGGGGAAGGAAACAGGAATTCATAACCAAAAGAACAAAAGATCAACAAAAATTGATCAATACCCCAACATATAATAGTGAAGATTGAAAATTTCAGAGATAAAGAAAAAATCCTAAAAGCACTCATGACAAAAGATTCCTAACTTATATGGCAAGAAATATCAGATTAACAGCAAACCTATCCTATCTGGCAGGCCAGAAAGAGCTGGCAGGATATATTCAGGGTACTAAACAAGAAAAACATGCAGCCAAGAATACTGTATCCAGCAAGGCTGTCATTCAAAATAGAAGGAGAGGTGAAGAGCTTCCAGGATAGACAGAAACTGAAAGACTATGTGACCACCAAACCAGCTCTGTAAGAAATATTAAGGGGGACCCCTAAGCAAAGAGGGAGCCCAAAGAAACAATTCACAGAAACAGGCACTGTAAGATAATACTATGAAGCTAAATTCATATCTCTTAATAGTTATTCTGAATGTGAATGGGCTACATGCTCCCGTCAAAAGACACAGGGTAGGGCAGCCTGGGTGGCTTCAGTGGTTTAGCGCCACCTTCAGCCCAGGGCCTGATCCTGGAGACCCAGGATCGAGTCCCATGTTGGGCTTCCTGCATGGAGCCTGCTTCTCCCTCTGCCTGTGTCTCTGCCCTCTCTCTCTCATGAGTAAATAATAAAATAAACAATCTTTAAAAAAAAGACACAGGGTATTAGACTGGATAAAAAAGCAAGACCCATCTATATGCTGCCTACAAGAGACTCATTTTAGACCTAAGGACACCTCCAGCCTGAAAATGAAGGGGTAAAGCACCATTTACCATTCAAATGGTCCTCAAAAGAAAGCTGGGGTAGCAATCCTCATATTAGATAAATTAGATGAAGAGGGACACTATATCATACTTAAAGGGTCTATCCAACAAGAAGACCTAACAATTATGAATATCTATGCCCCTAATGTGGGAGAAGCCAATTATATCAACCAATTAATAATCAAAGTAAAGAGAGACATAAATAATATATTAATAGTAGGAGACTCCAACATGGCACTCTGAGCAAAGGACAGATCTTCTAAGCAGAAGGTCACCAAAGAAACAAGGGCGAATGACACATGGGACCAAATGGATTTCACAGATATATACAGAACTTTACATCCAAACGCAACAGAATACACATTCTTCTCAAGTGCACATGGAACTTTCTCCAGAATAGATCACATATTGGGTCACAAATTAGGTCTCAATCGATACCAAAAGACTGGGATTATTCCTTGCATATTTTCAGACCACAATGCTTTGAAACTAGAACTCAATTACAAGAAGAAATTTGGAGGTTACCAAACACTTGGAGATTAAAGAGCATCCTACTAAGAGATCAATGGGTCAACCAGGAAATTAGAGAAGAGTTTAAAAGATTCAGCAAATAAAGCCTACAGCAAGCAGAAGAAGAGAAATAATAAAGATTAATAATAAAGATTAGAGAACTCAATGAATAGAGACCAGAAGAAGTATAGAACAGATCAATGAAACCAGGAGCTGGTTCTTTGAAAGAATTAATAAGACAGATTAACCCCTAGCAAGACTTATTAAAAAGAAAAAAGACTCAAATTAATAAAATCATGAAAGAAAGAGGAGAGATCACAACCAACACCAAGAAAATACAAACAATTTTTAAAATGTATTATGAGCAACTATATGCCAACAAATTAGGCAAGCTGGAAGAAATGCATACATTCCTGGAAACTAACCTACAAATTACCAAAACTGAAACAGAAAGAAATAGAAAATCTGAACAGATCAATAACCAGAGAGGAAACTGAAGCAGTCATCAAAAACTTCCCAAGAAACAAAAGCCAGCTTGCTTCCCAGGGGAACTCTACCAAACATTTAAAAAAGAAATAATACCTATTATACTAAAGCTGTTTCAAAGGATAGAAACTGAGGGAATATCTCCAAACTCATTCTATGAGGCCAGCATTATCTTGATCCCAAAACCAGATGAAGACTCCATCAAAAACGAGAATTACAGACCAATATCACAGATGAACATGGGTATCAAAATACTCACCAAGATACTAGCCAATAGGATCCAACAGTACATTAAGAGGATTAGTCATCATGACCAAGTGGGATTTATCCCTGGGATACAGAGGTGGTCCAACATTCATAAATCAATCAACACAACAGATCACATTAATAAAAGAAAAGACAAGAACCATATGATCCTCTCATTTGATGCAGAGAAAGCATTTGACAAAATACAGCATCCATTCCTGATTGAAAGTCTTCAGAGTATAGGGATAGAGGGAACATACCTCAAAATCATAAAAGCCATCTACAAAAAGCCTACTTTGAATATCTTTCTCAATGGGGAAACACAACAGGAACACAACAGGAATGCCCACTCTCACCATTGTTGTTCAACATAGTGCTAGCAGTCCTAGTCTCAGCAATCAGACAACAAAAAGAAATAAAACCCAAATTGGCGAAGAAGTAGTCAAATGCTCACTCTTCACAGATGACATGATATTGTACATGGAGAACCCAAAAGACTCCACCCCAAAATTGCTAGAATTCATATAGCAATTCAGCAATGTGTCATGCTACAAAATCAATGCACAGAAATCTATACACTAACAATGAGACTGAAGAAAGAGAAATTAGGGAATCAATCCCATTTACAATTGCTCTCAAAACCGTAAGATACCTAGGAAAAAAACCCTAACCTGAGAGGTAAAGGATCTGTACTTTATTAACTACAGAATACTTATGAAAGAAATTGAGGGAGACACAAAGAGATGGGAAAACATTCCATGCTCATGGACTGGAAGAATGAATATTGTGAAAATGTGTACCCAGAGCAATGTATACATTCAATGCAATCCTTATCAAAATACCATGGACTTCCTTCACAGGGTTGGAACAAACAATCCTAAGGTTTGGAACCAGAAAAGACCCCAAATAACCAGAGAAATATTGAAAAGGGAAACCAAAGCTGGGGGCATCACAATACCTGACTTCAAGCTGTATTCAAAGCTGTGATCATCAAGACAGTATGGTACTGGCACAAAAACAAACACATAGACCAATGGAACAGAAAAGAGAACCCAGAAATGGACTCTCAACTGTATGGTCAACTGATCTTCGATAAAGCAGGAAAGAATATCCAATGGAAAAAAGTTTCTTCAATAAATGGTGTTGGGAAAATTGGACAGCCACATGTAGAACAATGAAACTGGATCATTCTCTTATATCATATGTAAAGATAAACTCAAAATGGATGAAAGACCTAAATGTGAGACAGGAATCCATCAAAATCCTAGAGGAGAATACAGACAGCAACCTTTTTTAGCTTGGCCACAGCAACTTCTTGCAAGACACATCTATAAAGGCAAGGGAAACAAAAGCAATAGTGAACTATTGGAACTAAAACTAAAAGGCAATCTACAGAATGGGAGAAGATATTTGCAAATGAGATATCAGACAAAAGGCTAGTATCCAAGATCTATAAAAAAATTTATCAAACTCGGGATGCCTGTGTGACTCAGCAGTTGAGCATCTGCCTGCAGCTCAGCGCATAATCCCAGGATCCAGGATTGAGTCCCACATCAGACTCCCTGCGAGGAGCCTGCTTTTCCTCCCTCTGCCTATGTCTCTACCTCTCTCTGTGTGTGTCTCTCATGAATAAATAAACAAATCTTAAATATATATATATATATATATATATATACACACACACACAACTCTTAAAATTAAAAAAAAGAAGTTATCAAACTCAACACCCAAAAACAAACAAATCAGTCAAGAAATGGGCAGAAGACATGAACAGACATTTCTCCAAAGAAGACATACACATGGCCAACAAGCACATGAAAAAATGTTCCTGATCACTTGTCGTCAGGGAAATACAAATCAAAACCACAATGAGATACCACTTTACACTGGTGCAAATGGCTAAAATTAACAAGACAGGATACAACAAATGTTGGTGAGGGTGTGGAGAAACAGGAACCCTCTTGCACTGTTGGTGGGAATGCGAACTGGTACAGCCACTCTGGAAAACAGTGTGGAGGTTCCCTACAATTAAAAATAGAACTACCCTATGATCCAGCAATTGTGCTACTAGTATTTGCCCAAAGGATACAAAAATACTGATTTGAAAGGGCACATGCACCCTGGTATTTATAACATCATTAATAACAATAGCCAAATTATGGGAAAAGCCCAAATGTCCACCCAGTGATGAATGAATAAAGATACACACACACACACACACATACACACACTGGAACACTGGAACATTACTCAGCCATCAAAAAGAATGAAATCTTGCCATTTGCAACAATGTACATGGAGCTAGAGAGTATTATGCTAAGGGAAATAAGTCAGTCAAAGAAAGACAAATACCATATGATTTCACTCATGTGGAATTTAAGAAATAAAACAGATGAACTTAAGGGAAGGGGAAAAAAGAGAGAGGGAAGCAAACCATAAGAGACTCTTTACCCTACAAACTGAGGGCTGATGGAGGGAGGTGAGCAGGGGATGGGCTAAATGGATGATGGGTATCAAGGGGGTCACTTGTGATGAGCATTGAGTGTTATATGTGATGAATCACTAAATTCTACATCTGAAACCAATTTTACCATATACGTTAACTAACTAGAAATTAAATGAAAACTTGAAATAAAAAAAGAAGGGCATGTGAATATTCTTTAACTATGAACTATTACATTAATCTCTATATTGAAATTTATAAAACAATGGCTACAGGAATAGGATGTATATTCCTCATAAAAATGAAAGAAGAATTAAAAGGTACCTAAAATATTAAATAATAAAACATTATTTATTTATGTATTTTAAACAAATATAAAGAGTAGAAATTCAAAATAGGTAGAAATTAGTCTGAGTATAGCAATAATCAAAATAAATACAAATGGCCGAAACTTGCCAGTTAAAAGATAGAAATTGTAAATTGCATTTTTAAAAATTTTACTATATGTAAATTAATAGACATATTTAAATCAAAAAGATACAGAAGGGTAGAAAAGATATAAAATGATATACTAGGATAATACTAACCAACCAAAAAAGGAATAGCATTGGCATATTAATAACTGACAAATAGGATTTAAGACAAAAAAATATTATCTATATGAGAGAAAGCAATAACATATAGTAATAGCTTTGATTTACTGGGAATGCACAAAGTACCTACATTTAAAAATGTACCTGAATTTACATATACTTAACAAAATAGCCTAAAAATATTTTTAAAAAACAAAAAGTAATAAATTTATAGAACTATTTTGATAAATCTAAATACAGAAGAATATTTCAACATAAATCTATATATTATAGATATTAAGAAAAAATTTAGTAAGGATACTGAAGACTTGAAGTACACAATTAAAGTTTGATATATATAGAAACTTCTACCCAAAAAAATGAGAGTGTGCATTCTTTCAAACACATGAGGATTTATAAAAATTGACTATATACTAGTCCAGAAAGCAAGTCTTAATTCTTTTCAAAGAATCAGTATCACATTGATCATACTCTCTGAACATAAAACAATTAAACTAGAACTCAAATATTTTTTTTAATTTGGAAAGTTAACCCCCCAAAATTTATCCTTTCAAATTCTAAACTTATGAATGAAAGATTTAATCATGTGGACATTTTTTTAATTTATTGAGAATTTCAATAATAATGAAAATGGCTCTTTTCAAAGATAGTGAACAGAAAATCCACAGGAACATATACATAAATTACTAGAAATAGTAAGAGAGTATAACAAAGCTAAAGCCATTAGATAAATTTATGAATGCCAACTGCATTTCCATCATCACTAATACGCAGAAAATATAATTTTCTGAAAGTACCTCAATTAAAATATAATAGAAAAATATAAAGCATTTTAAGAATAAATTTAATAAGATATGTATAAGACATGTATGAGATAATATAAAACTATTGAAATGCATCAAAGGGAACCCAAAATAAGTAGAGAGATATGCCAGATCCATGGCTAGGAATAATCATGACCAGAAAAATATTAATTCTTCCCAACTAATACAACAAATCAAAGCAATTCCAAATAAATCCCAACAAACTTTTTCATAGAACTTGGCAAGTTGATTTTAAAATCTATTTAAAAATACTTAAGTGTTCCTGATAAAGAAAAACATGGCTGGCCTACCCTATCAGACATCACAAATTATAATAAAGTCATAATTATTAAGATATTGAGGTATTGTTCCATAATAAATAAACCAACGCAGCAGTAGGGAGAGCCCAGAAACAGACCCATGCACAGATAGAAAAACTTTGTTTTTTCAGATAGAAGAACTTTGATAGATGACATAAGTGGTGCTGCACATCACTGAAGAAGGAACCATTAGATAAATCATATTTGGATACTTAGCTTACTATGTTTTAAAAAATGAAACTGGATTCCTACTTCACATCATTCATAAAAATCAATTCCAAATGACACAAATATTTAAATATTAAATCAAAACTTTAAAGACTCTAGAAATAGGGACACCTGGGTGGCTCAGTTGGTTAAAGCATCTGCCTTTGGCTCAGATGATGATGTCAGGGTCCTGGGATCGGGCCCCAAATCACGCTCCCTGCTCATCAAGGAGTCTGCTTCTCCCTCTGCTTCTACTGCCCCCTAAGCTTGTGTTCTCTCTCTCTCTCTCTCTCTCATAAATAAATAAAATCTTTTTTAAAATAAATAAATAAATAAATACTCTAGAAATAAGTATCTTTTCTGATCTTGGTATCATAAAGGTGTTTTCAACTAGGCACAATACTCAATAACCATGGGGCACCTGGGTGGCTCAGTGGTTTAGCGCCTGCCTTTGGCCCAGGGCGTGATCCTGGAATCCCAGGATCGAGTCCCACATCAGGCTCCCTGCATGAATCCTGCTTCTCCCTCTGCCTATGCTCTGCCTCTCTCTCTCTCTCTCTCTCTCTCTCTCTCTGTCTCTCAAGAATAAATAAATAAAATATTTTTTAAAAAGACTCAATAACCACAAATAACCATAAAAGACTGACAATTTAAGTGTTAAATTGAATTATACTCAAGTAAAGAGCTCTTTTTGCCAAAATACACATAAAGAGAAGACTGAGCCACAAACTGGAAGAAGGTATTTTCAACATATGTAATTGGCAAAAGAGTAATAACTAGAACATTTATAGAAATCCTACAAAGCAATTTTTTTTAATTCATGAAATGTTCAAAGACCATGAAACAGTATTTCCCAGAAGAAACTCTATTAGCAGAAGGAGTAGGGTAGAAAAGGAAAAGAAGAAAAAAGTTATGCCAATCATCAACTACTGATAAAGATAAAATTAAGAGTGTAACAAGAAATTTGACACAACCAGCAAAATAACAAAAAAGTTTGACAATACCCAATGTAGGAAAATGCTTATAAATTGCTGGCAGATGTGCAAAAGTGAACATTTGCATCCTCTATGGTCCAACAATGCCACATCTAATTATATACTCTAGAGGTATATACCACGAGGTTATCATTGCAGGTATACACCAATATGTATATAAACCAACACACATTAATATATGGAGCCCTGCAGCCTTGGAGCCAAATGGACAGATCCCCGTCACTTACGGTAAAAAGCAGTGTGCTGCCGTCAACACCCACTGAGGGGCAATCAAAGTTCCCACACAGGACTGATAACTGGAGCTCAGGTAAAATAAGTAGAGAAGAGGATTGAACCCTTCCATGTCTTCACTAACATATGAAACAACACCTGGAACACAGAGAGAAGAGAATCAAGGGATATAACCTGACTAAAGAAAACTCAGGGTGCTTATGGAGATTTCAGGATGCCAGTATCAGATAATATCAGTATTTACCACATATTAATCCCTCAGTCCCCTACTCTATGGTACTAGAGAACCATACTACAAATACTGTACTAAATACTTGATGTACTTTTTTAAATTTTTTTTCTAAAAAAAATCTTAAAAATAAAATATTTTTTTCTTCACAGAAAAAAAAGAACCTATGGGGTGGATAAATTTTATATTATTTTACTGATAGTTTATTGGAGAGACTGTCTTCTCCACACTGTAGTCTCCTTTGTCATAGATTGATTGACCACATAATTGTGGGTTTATTTCTGGGCTCTCTGTTCCACTGACCTATGTGTTTGCTTTTGTGCCAGCACCATACTGTTTTGATTACTACAGCTTTGTAGTACATCTTGAAACCTGGAATTGTGATGCCTCCTGCTTTTTATTTCTCAAGATAGACAGTAAAATAGAATATTATGCAGCCATAATAAAGGATGTGATAGTGCCATTTGCAACAATATGGATGGACCTAGAGAATATAACGTTAAGTCAAGTCTTATGGAAAAAGACGAATACCAGATGATTTCACTCGTATGTAGAATCCAAAAAAAGAAAAAACAAACAAATGAATAAAGAAACAGAAAGCAGAAACAGACCTATAAATATGGAGAATAAACTGATGGTTACCAGAGAGCAGGAGGACAAGGAATTGGAAATATGGATGAAGGGGAGTGGGAGGGCTTCCGGGTATGGAATGAACAAGTCATGGAGATAAAAGGCACAGCATAGGGAATACAGTCAATGATATTCTAATACTGTTGTGTGGTAACTGATGGCAGCTACACTTATGGTGAACATAGTATAATATATAAATTTATCGAATCACTACACTGTACACCAGATACTAACGTAACTTTGTGTGTCAACTATACTCAAATTTTTTTGAATTTAAATCATTAACTATTAGGACACTTGAGGCCATACAACTAGTGAATGATGGTTGGCTAAAGGATTCAGACTCCAGTCCATCCGATTTCAAATCCTATTTATGCACTTCTCTACCACAGGACCTCCCTGCTTCTCCTCACCCTGTTTGCTGTTTTCCAGAGCATCTCAGCTCATTTCTAATCTTCAAAAGGCTTAAGGATTCTGGGCTCTATCCACAATCAAGCAATGGAGCCTTTCCTATATAGCTCCTTGATTTTTCCTACTAGTCGACTGCAGGGATGCTCTGAAATTAGTCATCATGAATCCATCAGGAAAAAAAATTAATTAAAAGCAGGACTTTACGGGACGCCTGGGTGGCTCAGTGGTTTAGCACCTGCCTTCGGCTCAGGGTGGGATCCTGGATCCTGGGATGGAGTCCCACATCGGCTCCCTGCATGGAACTTGCTTCTCCCTCTGCCTATGTCTCTGTCTCGTTCTCTCTGTGTGTGTCTCTCATGAATAAATAAATACAATCTTTAAAAAAAATTAAGACTTTAATTCTGGCCTAAGAATAGAGGGAAAGGTACTTTGTACAGATACTTAAATACAGTGCACTACTTATGCTCTGGAAAAAAATTGTCTCAATTTTAATTCTGGTTGTATCCTTACTGGTAGCATGAACTTGAACAAATTATATAAATCTCTGTATCTTAATTTACTTACTTGTACACTGAGAGCATAACAACTTCTTTCCTAGGGTTGTTGTGAGAATTACATGTGTTAATATACATAAATTGCTTGGGAAATGTTTGGTATATAATGGGTTTTCAGTAAATGTAATTTCCTCCTAATGCAGTTTGAAGTACTTTTTTATTTTGAGAAAGTAAAAACAACACTCAGAAGGAGACATAGACAAATTCCCTTCGTGACCCCCAAAATAACTCAACATCAGATATTAATTGGTATCTCCTTTCTTTGCATTATTGCTATTTCTTTATCCATGAGAGGTCTATTTTAAGTTCTACCTCCTAAATAAAACTTTTGAGATCTCCTATTCTGAACGGATCCCATTTCTCTAACTCCATCTTCAGAATTATCCAGCACAAGCTCAAACTCTGTAAGACACCCTCCCAACCCCCCATGACTGGGGCACTTCTGAGGTTCTCTGGAGTATGTTCTCCCCACTGCATAAAGCAAAAAAAAAAAAAAAACCCTCACTATTTTCCTTATTTCTATATTCTTGGTGGCATTTGGATGGTAGCTTCAACAAAGCAGGCTAAATCCTGCTTTCTTCAGTTTAGGAAAGGAGGCAGGAAAATATAAAACTATTTTTTAAGTTTTTGTTTTAATTCCAGTTAATTAACAGAGTTATATTAGCTTCAGGTGTACAATATAGTGATTCAACACGTACATACAACACCAGATGCTCATCACAAGTTCATCCCTTAATCTCCATCACCTATTTCACCCATCCCCCCAACCACCTTCCCTCTGGTAACCATCAGTTTATTCCTTATAGTTAGAAGTCTATTTCTTGGTGTGCCTCTCTCTCTTTTTTACCCTTTGCTTAGGCGTTTTGTTTCTTAAATTACACATATGAGTGAAATATGATATTTGTCTTTCTCTGACTGACATATTTCGTTTGGCATAATACTGTCTAGCTCCATCCATGTCACTGCAAATGGCAAGAGTTCATTCTTTTTGATGGCCAAGTAATATTCCATTGTGTGTATACATACACCATCTCTTCCTTATTCATTCATCAGTTAATGGATATTTGGGCTGCTTCCATAATTTGGCTATTACAGGTAATGCTGCTATAAACACTGGGGTGCATGTATCCCTTTGAATTAGTGTATTTGTATTCTTTGGGTAAATGCCTTGCAATACAATTGCCGAATCATAGGGTAGTTCTATTTTAAACTCCTTGAGGAAACTCCATAGTATTTTCCACAGTAATTAAACCAATTTTCACTTCCACCAGCTATGCAAGAGGGCTCCTTTTTCTCCACATTCTCACCAACACTTGTTGTTTCTTGTGTTTTTTATCCTGGCTATTCTGACAGGTATGAGGTGATGTTCCATTGTAGTTTTGATTCTCATTTCCCTAATGAGTGATGTTGTGCACCTTTTCATTGGTTGGTTGTTTGTGTTTGTTATGTCTTCTTTGGAAAAAATGTGTATTCATGGCCTTTGCCCATTTTTAATTGGATTATTGGATTATTCATGTTTGGGGATGTTGAGTTTTATAAGTTCTTTATATATTTTGTATATTAACCCATTATCAGATATGTCATTTGCAAATATCTTCTCCCATTCCATAGGTTGCCTTTTAGTTTTGTTGATGGTTTCCTTTGCTGTACAGAAGCTTTTGATTTTGATATATTCCCAATAGTTTTTGTTTCCCTTCCTGCAGGAGACATATCTAGAGAGACATATCTAGAAAGCTACATCAGCTACAGCTGATGTCAAAAAGGTTACTGCCCATGTTCTTTAGGATTTTTATACTTTCAGGTCTCACATTTAAGTTTTTAGTCCATTTTGAATTTATTGTGTTTGGTGTAAGAAAGTGGCCCGGTTTCATTCTACATGTGGCTGTCCAATTTTCCCAACATCATTTGTCAGAGACTGTCTTTTTCCCATTAGATATTCTTTCCTGGTTTGCCAAAGATTAATTCACCATTCATGAGTTCGTTTCTGGGTTTCTATTCTGTTCCATTGATCTATGTCTATTTCTGTGCCAGGACCATACTCTTTTGATTACTACAGCTTTGTCATATAAATAGAAGTCTGGAATTGTGATAACCTCCAGCTTTGCTTTTTTTTGTCCAAGATTGCTTTGTCTATTTTTGGTCTTTTTGTGGTTCCATAAATTTTAGGATTCTTTGATCTAGTTCTCTGAAAAATGGGTTGGCATTTTGATAGGGATTGCATTAAATGTATAGATTGCTTTGGGTAGTACACACATTTTAACAATATTTATTCTTCCAAACCATGAGCATAGAATGTCTTTCCATTTCTTTGTGTCATTTTCAATTTCTTTCATCAGTGTTTCATCAGTGTTTATAGTTTTCAGAGTACAGGTCTTTCACCGCTTTGGTTAGGTTTATCCAAGGTAGCTTTCAGCTTTTGGTGCAGTTGTAAATGGGATCGATTTCTCTTTCTGCTGCTTCATTATAGGTGTATAGAGATGCAACAGAGTTAGGTATGTTGATTTTGTATCCTGCAACTGAACTCATGTATCAGTTCTAGTAATTTTTTGGTGGGTTCTTTCAAGTTTTCTATACACAGTATCATGACATCTGCAAACAGTGAAAGTTTGATTTCTTCCTTGCCAATTTAGATGACTTTTATTTCATTTTGTTGTCTGATTGTTGTGTTAGGACTTCCAAACCATGTTAAATAACAGTGGTTCGAGTGGACATCCTGTCTTCTTCCTGACCATAGAGGAAAAGATCGCAGTTTTTCCAGCCAAGGATGATATTAGCTGTGGGATTTTCATAGATGGTCTCTATTATGTTGAGGAAAATGTTTCTTCCTACTGTGCTCTATTAAGAGTTTTTATTATGAAAAAAAAAAGAGTTTTTATTATGAATGGATGTTGTACTTTGTCAAATGCTTTTTCAGCATCTATTGAAAGGATTGTGATTCTTATCCTTTGTTTTATTAATGTGGTATATCACATCAATTGATTTGCAGATAATGAACCAGTCTTGCAGCTCAGGAATAAATTTCACTTGCCTGTCATGAATGATTCTTTTAATAGATTCAATTTGCTAGTATTTTATTGAGAATCTTTGCATCCATATTTATCAGGGATATTGGCCTGTAGTTCTTTTAGTGATGTCTTCATCTGGCCTCGTTATCAGGGTAATGCTGGCTTCACATAATGAGTTTGGAAATTTTCCTTCCAATTATATTTTTTGGAAGAGTTTGAGAAGAACAGGTATTAACTCTTCTTTAAATATTTGGTAGAATTTGCCTTTCATGAAGCCATCTGTCACCGGACTTCTGCTTGTTGAAAGTTTTTTGATTATTGACTCAATTTCTTTTATTGACTCAATTTCAATTTTCTTTGGTTATTGGTCTGTTGAAGTTTTTTTAATAAATTAATTTTTTATTGGTGTTCAATTTACCAACATACAGAATAACACCCAGTGCTCATCCAGTCAAGTGTCCCCCTCAGTGCCCATAACCCATTCACCCCAACCCCCCGCCCTCATCCCCTTCCACCACCCCTAGTTCATTTCCCAGAGTTAGGAGTCTTTATGTTCTGTCTCCCTTTCTGATATTTCCCACACATTTCTTCTCCCTTCCCCTATATCCCCTTTCACTATTATTTATATTCCCCAAATGAATGAGAACATATAATGTTTGTCCTTCTCCGATTGACTTACTTCACTCAGCATCATACCCTCCAGTTCCATCCACGTTGAAGCAAATGGTGGGTATTTGTCATTTCTAATGGCTGAGTAATATTCCATTGTATACATAAACCACATCTTCTTTATCCATTCATCTTTCGATGGACACCGAAGCTCCTTCCACAGTTTGGCTATTGTGGCCATTGCTGCTAGAAACATCGGGGTGCAGGTGTCCCAGCGTTTCATTGCATCTGAATCTTTGGGGTAAATCCCCAGCAGTGCAATTGCTGGGTCGTAGGGCAGGTCTATTTTTAACTCTTTGAGGAACCTCCACACAGTTTTCCAGAGTGGCTGCACCAGTTCACATTCCCACCAGCAGTGTAAGAGGGTTCCCTTTTCTCCGCATCCTCTCCAACATTTGTGGTTTCCTGCCTTGATAATTTTCCCCATTCTCACTGGTGTGAGGTGGTATCTCATTGTGGTTTTGATTTGTATTTCCCTGATGGCAAGTGATGCAGAGCATTTTCTCATGTGCATGTTGGCTGTGTCTATGTCTTCCTCTGTGAGATTTCTCTTCATGTCTTTTGCCCATTCCATGATTGGATTGTTTGTTTCTTTGGTGTTGAGTTTAAGAAGTTCTTTATAGATCTTGGAAACTAGCCCTTTATCTGATACGTCATTTGCAAATATCTTCTCCCATTCTGTAGGTTGTCTTTTAGTTTTGTTGACTGTATCCTTTGCTGTGCAAAAGCTTCTTATCTTGATGAAGTCCCAATAGTTCATTTTTGCTTTTGTTTCTTTTGCCTTCATGGATGTATCTTGCAAGAAGTTACTGTGGCCAAGTTCAAAAAGGGGTGTTGCCTGTGTTCTCCTCTAGGATTTTGATGGACTCTTGTCTCACATTTAGATCGTTCATCCATTTTGAGTTTATCTTTGTGTATGGTGCAAGAGAATGGTCTAGTTTCATTCTTCTGCATGTGGATGTCCAATGTTCCCAGCACCATTTATTGAAGAGACTTTCTTCCAGTGGATAGTCTTTCCTCCTTTATCAAATATTAGTTGACCATACAGTTCAGGGTCCACTTCTGGGTTCTCTATTCTGTTCCACTGATCTATGTGTCTGTTTTTGTGCCAGTACCACACTGTCTTAATGACCACAGCTTTGTAGTACAACCTGAAAGCTGGCATTGTGATGCCCCCAGATATGGTTTTCTTTTTTAAAATTCCCCTGGCTATTCAGGGCTTTTCTGATTCCACACAAATCTTAAAATAATTTGTTCTAACTCTCTGAAGAAAGTCCATGGTATTTTGATAGGGATTGCATTAAACGTGCAAATTGCCCCGGGTAACATTGACATTTTCACAATATTAATTCTGCCAATCCATGAGCATGGAATATTTTTCCATCTCTTTGTGTCTTCCTCAATTTCTTTCAGAAGTATTCTATAGTTTTTAGGGTATAGATCCTTTACCTCTTTGGCTAGGTTTATTCCTAGGTATCTTATGCTTTTGGGTGCAATTGTAAATGGGATTGACTCCTTAATTTCTCTTTCTTCAGTCTCATTGTTAATGCATAGAAATGCCATTGATTTCTGGGCATTGATTTTGTATCCTGCCACACTACCAAATTGCTGTATGAGTTCTAGCAATCTTGGGGTGGAGGCTTTTGGGTTTTTTATGTAGAGTATCATGTCATCGGCGAAGAGGGAGAGTTTGACTTCTTCTTTGCCAATTTGAATGCCTTTAATGTCTTTTTGTTGTCTGATTGCTGAGGCTAGGACTTCCAATATTATGTTGAACAGCAGTGGTGAGAGTGGACATCCCTGTCTTGTTCCTGATCTTAGGGGAAAGGCTCCCAGTGCTTCCCCATTGAGAATGATATTTGCTGTGGGCTTTTCGTAGATGGCTTTTAAGATGTCGAGGAAAGTTCCCTCTATCCCTACACTCTGAAGAGTTTTGATCAGGAATGGATGCTGTATTTTGTCAAATGCTTTCTCTGCATCTAATGAGAGGATCATATGGTTCTTGGTTTTTCTCTTGCTGAAATGATGAATCACATTGATTGTTTTACGAGTGTTGAACCAGCCTTGTGTCCCGGGGATAAATCCTACCTGGTCATGGTGAATAATTTTCGTAATGTGTTGTTGGATCCTATTGGCTAGTATCTTGTTGAGAATTTTTGCATCCATGTTCATCAGGGATATTGGTCTGTAATTCTCCTTTTTGGTGGGGTCTTTGTCTGGTTTTGGAATTAAGGTGGTGCTGGCCTCATAGAACGAATTTGGAAGTATTCCATCTCTTTCTATCTTTCCAAACAGCTTTAGTAGAATAGGTATGATTTCTTCTTTAAACGTTTGATAGAATTCCCCTGGGAAGCCATCTGGCCCTGGACTCTTGTGTCTTGGGAGGTTTTTGATGACTCCTTCAATTTTCTCCATGGTTATTGGCCTGTTCAGGTTTTCTATTTCTTCCTGCTCCAGTTTTGGTAGTTTGTGGCTTTCCAGGAATGCGTCCATTTCTTCTAGATTGCCTAATTTATTGGCGTATAGCTGTTCATAATATGTTTTTAAAATCGTTTGTATTTCCTTGGTGTTGGTAGTGATCTCTCCTTTCTCATTCATGATTTTATCAATTTGAGTCTTCTTTCTCTTCTTTTTAATAAGGTTGGCTAATGGTTTATCTATCTTATTAATTCTTTCAAAGAACCAACTCCTGGTTCTGTTGATCTGTTCCACTGTTCTTCTGGTCTCGATTTCGTTGAGTTCTGCTCGAATTTTAATTAACTCTCTTCTTCTGCTGGGCATAGGTTCCATCTGCTGTTTTTTCTCTAACTCCTTTATGTGTAAGGTTAGCTTTTGTATTTGAGTTCTTTCCAGTTTTTGAATAGATGCTTTTATTGTGATGTATTTCCCCCTCAGGACTGCTTTTGCTGCATCCCAAAGATTTTGAATGGTTGTATCTTCATTCTCATTAGTTTCCATGAATCTGTTTAATTTTTCCTTAATTTCCTGGTTAACCCTTTCATCTTTTAGCAGGATGGTCCTTAACCTCCACGTGTTTGAGGTCCTTCCAAAATTCTTGTTGTGATTTAGTTCTAATTTCAAGGCATTATGGTCTGAGAATATGCAGGGGATGATCCCAATCTTCTGGTATTGGTTCAGACCCGATTTGTGACCCAGTATGTGGTCTCTTCTGGAGAAAGTTCCACGTGCACTTGAGAAGAATGTGTATTCAGTTGAGTTTGGATGGAAAGTTCTGTAGATATCTGTGAAATCCATCTGGTCCAGTGTAGCATTTAAGCTCTCGTTTCTTTGGAGATGTTGTGCTTAGAAGACCTATCGAGGGTAGAAAGAGCTAGATTGAAGTCACCAAGTATAAGTGTATTATTATCTAAGTATTTCTTCACTTTGGTTATTAATTGGTTTAAATATTTGGCAGCTCCCACATTCAGGGCATATATATTGAGGATTGTTAAGTCCTCTTGTTGGATAGATCCTTTAAGTATGAGATAGTGTCCCTCTTCATCTCTCACTATAGTCTTCGGGGTAAATTTTAGTTTATCTGATATAAGGATGGCTACCCCTGCTTTATTTTGAGGACCATTCGAATGGTAAATGGTTCTCCAACCTTTATTTTCAGGCTTTCAACCTTTATTTTCACCTACCTTAGAGCCTTATGTCCTTCTGTATAAAATGAGTCTCTTGTAGACAGCAAATAGATGGGTCCTGCTTTTTTATCCAGTCTGAAACCCTGCGCCTTTTGATGGGGTCATTAAGCCCGTTCACTTTCAGAGTTACTATTGACAGATATGAGTTTAGTGTCACCATGATATCTATTCAGTCCTTGTTTTTGTGGATTGTTCCACTGCACTTCTTCTTAAAGGGGAATTTTAAGAGTCCCCCTTAAAATTTCTTGCAGAACTGGTTTGGAGGTCACATATTCTTTCAGTTCCTGCCTGTCTTGGAAGCTCTTTATCTCTCCTCCATTTTGAATGAGAGCCTTGCTGGATAAAGTATTCTTGGTTGCATGTTCTTCTCATTTAGGACCCTGAATATATCGTGCCAGCCCTTTCTGCATGCCAGGTCTCTGTGGAGAGGTCTGCTGTTACCCTAATATTCCTCCCCATAAAAGTCAGGGATTTCTTGTCTCTTGCTGCTTTAAGGATCTTCTCTTTATCTTTGGAATTTGCAAGCTTCACTATTAAATGTCGAGGTGTTGAATGGTTTCTATTGATTTTAGGGGGGGATCTCTCTATTTCCTGGATCTGAATGCCTGTTTCCTTTTCCAGATTAGGAAAGTTTTCAGCTAGGATTTGTTCAAATACATATTCTGGCCCTCTGTCCCTTTCGGCGCCCTCGGGAACCCCAATTAAACGTAGGTTTTTCTTTCTCAGGCTGTCGTTTATTTCCCTTAATCTGTCTTCATGGTCTTTTAATTGTCTGTCTCTTTTTTCCTCGGTTTCCCTCTTTGCCATCAACTTCTCTTCGATGTCACTCACTCGTTCTTCCACCTCGTTAACCCTCGTCGTTAGGACTTCTAGCTTGGATTGCATCTCATTCAGTTGATTTTTAATTTCTGCCTGATTGGATCTAAATTCTGCAGTCATGAAGTCTCTTGAGTCCTTTATGCTTTTTTCTAGAGCCACCAGTAGCTGTATAATAGTGCTTCTGAATTGGCTTTCTGACATTGAATTGTAATCCAGATTTTGTAACTCTGTGGGAGAGAGAACTGTTTCTGATTGTTTCTTTTGAGGTGAGGTTTTCCTTCTAGTCATTTCGCTCAGTGCAGAGTGGCCAAAAACAAGCTATATTGGGAAAAGGAGAAAAAGAGAGAGAGAAGGAAAGAAAAAAGAAAAAAGGAAAAAAGAGAAGAAAAAGAGAAAGTAAAAGAAAGAAAGGTGAAAAAAAGGGGTGGGGGAAGCAATTAGAAATCAAAAAAAAAAAACCAAAAACAAAAAAACACGGGGGAGTATCTTCTGATTCTGTATACTTTAAGTCCCTTGACTTCCTCTGGAACTGGTCCTTCTAGCTGGTCTTCTGGGGGAGGGGCCTGCTGTGCCAGCTCTGCAGCCCTGGAGTCAGCTCCCACAGTAACTCCGGGACTCTCCGTCTGCAGGGCCTGGGGGCTCCGGGGCGGGGCGGCTGATCTGCTCAGCTCCGGGCAGGAGCGTCCTCGCTGTCCTGGGCCCTCCCGGCCTCTGCCTGTCCCGGGGGAGGCCGGATCCTGGGCTGTGTCCAGGGCCCTGTGCTCCGGGGCCTGCGCTGTTGGATTCGCTCCCGCCCCGCAGCCCCCTCCGCGGAGCCGCCGCCCGAGCCCCTCCGAGGTGCTCCGGGTCCCGCCGTGCGCGCTGCAGCCCTTAGGGAGCTCGGCGCATCTCCCGGGGCGCAGGTGCCTGTTAGTGTCCCCGAGGGCATCCCCGCCCTCCCGGGTCCTGCTCCACCTCCCTGCGGGCCCCTTTCCCCGCGGGGAAGGTTGGTGCAGCTCCTGCTCCTCCGGGACGGGGCTCTCCTGCCCTGGGGACACTCGCCCCGGCCTCAGCCCGGCTCCTCGCGGGGCCCCTCCCCCTTGGAGGCCTTTTGTGTCTTTATTTCTTTTTCCCCGTCTTCCTACCTTGATAGAAGCGCGAACTCTTCTCACTGTAGCGTTCCAGCTGGTCTCTCTTTAAATCTCAGGCCGAGTTCGTAGATTTTCAGGATGATTTGAAGGTTATCTAGGTAATTTGGTGGGGACAGGTGATTTGGGGACCCTACTCTTCCGCCTTCCTGCCCCTCCTCCTCTGTTGAAGTTTTTTTTTCCTCTTTCAGTTTTGGTAGGTTATGTTTCTAGGAATTTATCAATTTTTTCTACATTATCCAATTTGTTCGCATATAGTTTTCCATAATTTTACAATTGTTTGTATTTCTATGGTGTTAGTTATTTTATTATCTATGTTTGTTATTAATTTTTGTTATTTCTCCTCTCTCATTAGTGATTTTATTAATTTGTATCCTTTATCTTTTTGATAAGTCTGGCTAGAGGTTAATCAACTGTACTATTTTTTTCCAAAGAAAAAGCTCCTGGTTTCATCTGAAATGTTCTAATTTTTTTTTTTTTTTTAGTTTCTACATAATTTAGTTCTGCTGTAATCTTTATTATTTCCTTCCTACTCTTGGCTTTAGGGTTCATTTGTTGCTCTTTCTCTAGCTCCTTTAGGTGTAAGATTAGAGTGTTTGAGAGTTTTCTTACTGCTTGAGGTAGGTCTGTATTGCTATATACTTCCCTTTTAGGACTGCTTTTGCCGCATCCCAAAGGTTTTGGACATTGTGTTTTCATTTTCATTTGTTTCCATATTTTTTTATTTCTTCCTTGATTTCCTGGTTGACTCATTCATTTTTAATAGCATATGTTGTTTAACCTCTATGTATTTGTGGTCTTTCCAACTTTTTTCTTGTGGTTGACTTCTAGTTTCACACTGTTGTGGTTAGAAAAGGTGCATGGTATGATTTCCATCTTTTTACATTTGTTGAGGCCTGTTTTGTGACCTAAAATGTAACCTATTCTGGAGAATGTTCCATGAGCACCTAAAGAGAATGTGTATTCTGCTGTCTTAGGATGGAATGTTCTGCATATATCTGTTGAGTTCACCTGGCCCAGATGTCATTCAAACCCATTGTTTCTTCTTTTCTTTTTTTTAATTCAAATTCAATTAGCCAACACAAAGTACATACTTAGTTTCAGATGTAGAGTTCAATAATTCATCAGCTACATGTAACAGCCAGAAGTCATCACATCACATGCCCTCCTTAATGCCCATTACCAAATTACCCCATCCCCCCACTGACCTTCTCTCTCCAGCAACCCTCAGCTTGTTTCCTATGGTTAAAGAGTCTCTTCTGGTTTTTCTCCCTCTCTGATAACTTCTCATTCAGTTTTCCCTCCTTTCCCCTATGACCCTCTGCACTGTTAAGCCACTGGTTCTGTGGGTTTTTTCTGTTTAGATGATCTGTCCATTAATGTAAATGGGGTGTTAAAGTCCCCTACTATTATTGTATTATCACTTAGTTCCTTTATGTTTGTTATTAATTTTTGTTATATATATTTGGGTGCTCCCCTGTTGGGTGCATAAATATTTACAATTGTTATAACTTCTTGTTATATTGTTCCTTTTATTATTATATAGTTCCATTCTTTATCTCTTGTTATAGTTTGGGATAAAATCTATTTTGTCTGACATAAGTATTGCTACTCCGGCTTTCTTTTAACATCCTTTTGTGTGATAAATGTTTCTCCACCCCCTCACTTTCAACCTGCAGGTGTCTTTAGGTATAAAATGAGTCTCTTTTAGGCAGCATATAGATGCATCTTGTTTTTTTTTATCTATTATGTCACCTTATGTCTCTTGACTGGAGTGTTTAGTCCATTTACATTCAAAGTAATTATTGATATGTATTTATTGCAATTTTATTACTTGTTTTGTCATTGTCTCTGGAGATTTTCTTGGATCCTTTTCTGTCTTTGTCACTTTTTTTCCAATTCAGACTTCTCTTGCTTTGTCAATTTATGTTTCTGGGTCTATGGAGTTTTCACCTGTAGATGATCAGTAGTAAAGGAATAATGATTTATATAATATCCCCCACTAACTACAACAGTGTATGGCATGAACACAATATGTATGTATTATACAAATGAATTAGTGAACAGTTGAAATAAAATCCACTTTGTACAGGGTCTACTGGGAGGTACTGAAATTAATGAAATGGTTTTCTGCATCCATATGTGAAGCAAGCATCATCAGAACAATAAGAGTTAATGTTATATATGTGTGTGTGTACTTTTTTCCAAATTCATCTATGCATGCATTTATTTAAGAAAATATTTCCTGGGGCAGCTGGGGTGGCTCAGCGGTTTAGTGCTGCCTTCAGCCCAGGCTGTGATCCTGGAGACCTGGGATCGAGTCCCACGTCGGGCTCCCTGCATGGAGCCTGTTTCTCCCTCTGCCTGTGTCTCTGCCTCTCTCTCTCTCTCTCTCTCATGAATAAATAAAATCTTAAAAAAAAAAAATATTTCCTGAATATTTACTACGTGCCAGGCAACACACTGGATGCTAAATATCAAAGGGTATCCAAGATAGAAGTAGACTTTGGATCCACGAAATGAGGGAGATAGACAGTAAGCAAATATATGAGGGAGACAGACAGTAAGCAAATAAATACACAAATGGATAGTTATAAATTGTGATAATAAAGTAACAGTGTTCCTTGAGAAAGCAGAATAAGGGAGGGTAAATGAGGAATTGAATTTAGTTTGGGTGCACAAAAAAGTACTTGCTGGGTAAATGACAGGTATCTGAGACAGAGAGTTAAGAAAACCCAGCCATGGGAAGAACAGAATAAAGAGCTTTTTAGGAGAGGAACTACATGTGCAAAGGCTCAAAGAGGAGAAAGGACTAGGAGTGCTCAGGAATCTGAAGAAAGCCAAGAATATTGAAGCATAGAGGCCAAGGAAAAGATTGACCTATGATGACCTTGAGAGGAGGCAGGGATCCCATCAAGCAGGGCTTGACACCCATTCTCAGGAGTTTGGATTTTATTCTAAATGTAATTTTAAAAAAAAAGCTATTAAAGAATTTGAATGCACAGAAGTTATATGATCCAATCATTTTTTAAAACATCACTGGATTTTGATTAGAAATGGATTAGAAGAGACTGTCTTTCTTCCAATGGATAGTCTTTCCTCCTTTATCGAATATTAGATGACCATACATTTCAGGATCCACTTCTGGGTTCTCTATTCTGTTCCATTGATCTATGTGTCTGTTTTTGTGCCAGTACCACACTGTCTTAATGACCACAGCTTTGTAGTACAACCTGAAAGCTGGCATTGTGATGCCCCCAGCTATGGTTTTCTTTTTTAAAATTCCCCTGGCTATTCGGGGTCTTTTCTGATTCCACACAAATCTTAAAATAATTTGTTCTAACTCTCTGAAGAAAGTCCATGGTATTTTGATAGGGATTGCATTAAACGTATAAATTGCACTGGGTAACATTGACATTTTTACAATATTAATTCTGCCAATCCATGAGCATGGAATATTTTTCCATCTCTTTGTGTCTTCCTCAATTTCTTTCAGAAGTGTTCTATAGTTTTTAGGGTATAGATCTTTTACCTCTTTGGTTAGGTTTATTCCTAGGTATCTTACGCTTTTGGGTGCAACCGTAAATGGGATTGACTCCTTAATTTCTCTTTGTTCAGTCTCATTGTTAGTGTATAGAAATGCCACTGATTTCTGGGCATTGATTTTGTATCCTGCCACACTACCAAATTGCTGTATGAGTTCTAGCCATCTTGGGGTGGAGGCTTTTGGGTTTTCTAGGTACAGTATCATGTCATCGGCGAAGAGGGAGAGTTTGACTTCTTCTTTGCCAATTTGAATGCCTTTAATGTCTTTTTGTTGTCTGATTGCTGAGGCGAGGACTTCCAGAACTATGTTGAACAGCAGTGGTGAGAGTGGACATCCCTGTCTTGTTCCTGATCTTAGGGGAAAGGCTCCCAGTGCTTCCCCATTGAGAATGATATTTGCTGTGGGCTTTTCGTAGGTGGCTTCTAAGATGTCGAGGAAAGTTCCCTCTATCCCAACACTCTGAAGGGTTTTGATCAGGAATGGATGCTGTATATTGTGCCACTCTCTTTCACCATACACAAAGATAACTCAAAATGGATGAGAGATCTAAATGTGAGACAAGAGTCCATCAAAATCATAGAGGAGAACACAGGCAACACCCTTCTTGAACTTGGCCACAGTTACTTCTTGCAAGATACATCCATGAAGGCAAAAGAAACAAAAGCAAAAATGAACTATTGGTACTTCATCAAGATAAGAAGCTTTTGCACAGCAAAGGATACAGTCAACAAAACTAAAAGACAACCTACAGAATGGGAGAAGATATTTGCAAATGACATATCAGATAAAGGGCTAGTTTCCAAAATCTATAAAGAACTTATTAAACTCAACACCAAAGAAACAAACAATCCAATCATGAAATGGGCAAAAGACATGAAGAGAAATCTCACAGAGGAAGACATGGACATGGCCAACATGCACATGAGAAAATGCTCTGCATCACTTGCCATCAGGGAAATACAAATCAAAACCACAATGAGATACCACCTCACACCAGTGAGAATGGGGAAAATTAACAAGGCAGGAAACCACAAATGTTGGAGAGGATGTGGAGAAAAGGGAACCCTCTTACACTGTTGGTGGGAATGTGAACTGGTGCAGCCACTCTGGAAAACTGTGTGGAGGTTCCTCAAAGAGTTAAAAATAGACCTGCCCTATGACCCAGCAATTGCACTGTTGGGGATTTACCCCAAAGATTCAGATGCAATGAAACGTGGGGACACCTGCACCCCGATGTTTCTAGCAGCAATGGCCACAATAGCCAAACTGTGGAAGGAGCCTCGGTGTCCATCGAAAGATGAATGGATAAAGAAGATGTGGTTTATGTATACAATGGAATATTACTCAGCAATTAGAAACGACAAATACCCACCATTTGCTTCAACGTGGATGGAACTGGAGGGTATTATGCTGAGTGAAGTAAGTCAATCGGAGAAGGACAAACAGTGTATGTTCTCATTCATTTGGGGAATATGAATAATAGTGAAAGGGAATATAAAGGAAGGGAAAAGAAATGTTGGGAAATATCAGGAAGGGAGACAGAACATAAAGACTCCTAACTCTGGGAAACGAACTAGGGGTGGTGGAAGGGGAGGAGGGCGGGTGTTGGAGGGGAATGGGTGACGGGCACTGAGGTGGACACTATACGGGATGAGCACTGGGTGTTTTTCTGTATGTTGGTAAACTGAACACCAATAAAAATTAATTAAAAAAAGAAAAAAAAAAGAAATGAATTAGAGGGGTGCCTGGGTGGCTCTGGTTGTTAAGTGTCTGCCTTCAGCTCAGGTCTTGATCTCAGAGTCCTGGGATTGAGTGCCACATGGGCTCTCTACTCAGCGGGGAGCCTGCTTCTCCGTCTCCCTCTGCCCATTTCCCCAGCTCATGCTTGCTCTCACTCTGTCTCTCTTTCTCTCAAATGAATAAATAATCTTAAAACAAAAAAGTAGATTGGAAAAGGGCAAGAGTAGAAACACATAGGCTTACTGAGATAGACCCAGCAAAAGTGATGTTACTTGCACTGAAGTGGCAGCAGTGGAGCTGGAGAAGAGCACCTAAGTGGCGGGCGGGGGGGGTGGGGTGACACACACAAGGTCCACTTCAAAAGTAAAGTTGACAAGAAATCTAGTTAAACAGTATTTTGATTTGATATTTTGTTAATAAGACACACATTGCTCTAACAAAGATAGTTAATTCACTTTTTTGTCATTATGTAAGTATTCAATCATTAAAAGAGTCAAGATATTTTAAGATTAAAAGAGGCTCTCTTGGGCAGCCCGGGTGGCTCAGCAGTTTAGCGCCACCTTCAGCCCAGGGCATGATCCTGGAGACCCAGGATCGAGTCCCACGTCCAGCTCCCTGCATGGAATCTGCTTCTCCCTCTGCCTGTGTCTCTGCCTCTTTCTCTCTCCTCTCTGTGTATTCTCATGAATAAATCAATAAAATCTTTAAAAAAGAATAAAGAGGCTCTCATGCTCAAAAAAATTTAAAACTACTGACACAGATAATCTTCACTTTCCTTCTGACTTTAGAATAGTCCAGGGCATAAATTCTTATTTAATTCCCACAATCTATTCCTGACTCCAGACCATCTCTCATTAGCTTTAAGAAGTCAGCACTCCTACTAGTTCCATCTTACCTGTAGCAACAAGACAGAGTTCCTTCAGCCACAGGGACTTCCAAGGAAAGCTGAGGAACAGGTTTCTCTTAATCAAGACTGAATTATATACCAGGCGGACCTCCCAACTAAATATTGGTCATTTGCTCTAAAAATGCTCATATTTCTTTCCACCAAAGCCCTGATGCCCTATCTCAGTCTTCACTGAGCTTTACAGTCACTGATTCTAAGAAGTCATTAGAAACTGATACATTGCCTCCTTACCCCTACATTCCAGTCAGTCCCTGTATGTTTTACCTTCCCTCTCCACCTGAGTTAGATTCCTTTATTCATCATTTTAATTATGCTCTTATTACTCTTCAGAACTCCCTTCTCCTAATGTCCTTGAGGTATACTTCAAGTGGCCAAGTCTTAACTCCATATTAACAGTTATTAATCTGCCTTTCCTGTGTCTGCAGCTTTAACTTTCTTAATTCGTCACAAGCATAGAATACATTAACTACTTCTCCTCTTAGAAACAGACTCCTCTGACTGGTGTAAATTACATTTTTAATTTTTACAACTAAAAACCCCTGCACAACAAACATAGAAAGATTCTGAATAATGGAAAGAAGAAAGTGGACTGCCTAAGGGACCCAGGGGCTTAAGGAACAACATAACTCTAACTTCTCTGGGTATTCTTCTTACATCTCATAGATCCAAGATAGAGCACTGGAGCAGAGTAGCCTATAATCCAGAACCACTAAAAAGCAAAAACAAAACAAAAACAAACAAAAAATTCTATGAAGAACTGCTCCCCTTAGCCAAAGGAAAGGGGAAAGAGTGGTCTAACACAAAGGAACAATTTGACAACATCCACCCTACTCTAACCAAATAATAGTGGAAAAATGCCCACCTGCCATGGTTTCACCAAGGCTGAACAGGGGGTTTAATCTTCTACCTTCCCTCTAGGTAGAAGCAGGCAATACTCCAATTCCTCAACTAGGATAGTATTAATGGGGCCCAGTGGAAATCTAAGCCTCTGCACAGTAGCCAAGAAGCTAATGGAAAAGTCTGAGGCAAAGCTAACAGTACTCTGCTTCCCTCCCTGTACCACACACGGCCCTGCATCTCCAGGACTCAGCAGGTTACCACGCCTTCACCATCATTTGACAGATTGAATAAGGCTATGCAAGGCAGAGCTACTTTGAACACTGATTCCTCCATCTCCTAGTAAATGGATCCAGTAGATTATTGAGTTTCGATTCCCATCCTTCCACATGAAAATATCCTAGTGTATACAAGTCTTCAATTCACTTCACCCCTCCTGGGTGTGAGCAGAGCCCAACAGGGAACTAAGCTTCCAACCCTATTCAGTGACAGAGCTCCACTTTCACCTAAAGGATGTCAAGTAGTTGAGGGGGAAAGTTCACTTCCATTCCACTCATATTCAACAAAGTACTGAGGCAGCACTCCGCTTTTGCTGGGATGGTATAAGCAGGTTCAGAGAGAGGCTAAACATTGACCTTCACCAAGATCTGCAAACTACACCTAAATGGAGGTAATTGCCCACTAAAAAGATTAACTAGGACTCAGAATCTCATAGCCTAACATCCAAAATAGGAATATCAAAATAGGAATAGGATCATCCATCATACCAAGAACCAAGATAATTATAACTCAAATGAGAAAAAATGTCAACACTTATATGACTAAGATGACAGAACTGCTGACAATGATTTCAATGTACTAATCATAAAAAATACTTCAAAAAATACAAAAGAAACTTAATGTGTTTTTTTCTGTTAGCCATTCTTATATCGTCTTTGGAGAAATGTCTGTTCATGTCTTCTGCCCATTTCTTGACTGGATTGTTTGGTTTTGGGGGGGGTCTTGAGTTTGATAACTTCTTTATAGATCTCGGATACTAGGCCTTTATCTGATAAGCCATTTGCAAATATCTTCTTTCATTCCATGGGTGGCCTTTTAGTTTTATTGACTGTTTCTTTTGCTGTACAGAAGCTTTTGATCTTGATGAAGTCCCAACAGTTCATTTTTCCTTTTCTTTCCCTTGCCTTTGGAGATGTGTCTAGCAAGAAGTTGCTGCAACCAAGGTCTAAGAGGTTGCTGTCTCTGTTCTCCTCTAGGATTTTGATAGATTCCTGTCTCACATTTAGGTCTTTCATCCATTTTGAGTTTATCTTTTTGTATCATGTAAGAGATGGTCCAAGTTCATTCTTCTACATGTGGCTGCCCAGTTTTTCCAACACCATTTGTTGAAGAGACTGTCTTTTTTCCATTGGATATTCTTTCCTGGTTTGTTGAAGATGAGTTGACCATAGAGTTGAGGGTCCATTCCTGGGTTCTCTATTCTGTTCGATTGATCTCTGTGTAATACAGCTTGAAGTCTTAACTTGTGATGCCTCCAGCTTTGATTTTCTTTTTCAACATTACTTTTGCTATTCAGGGTCTTTTCTGGTTCCATACAAATTTTAGGATTGTTTGTTCCAGCTCTGTGAAAAACACTAATGAATGGATAAAAAAGATGTGGTATATATACATATATAATGGAATAGGACTCAGCCATCAAAAAGAATGAAATCTTGCCATTTGCAACTATGTGAATGGAACTAGCTATTATGCTAAGCAAAATGTCAGTCAGACAAAGAAATACCACATGATTTCACTCATATGTGAAATATAAGAAAAAGTACAGAGGATTATAGGGGAAAGGAAGGAAAACTGAATGAGAAAAAATCAGAGAGGGGACAAACCATGAGATACTCTTAACCACAGGAAACAAACTGAAGGTTTGCTGTGGGGTGATGGGGTAAAGGTGATGGGCATCAAGGAGAGCATTTGATGTAGTGACCACTGGGTATTTATATGCAACTGATAAATCACTACATTCTACCCCTGCAACTAATAATACAGTGTATGTTACCTAATTAAATAAATTTTTAAAAATAACTAATGTAAGCGCTCATGAAATAATTTTTTTAAATATAGAAAATATCAGCAAATAAGCAGAAGATGTAAAAAAAAAAAAAGAGAGAAATTTCCAATTTCTGGTTCCACATGTAAGAAACTTGGAAGTTGCCAATCTATCTTAACAACAAGTAAAAATCTATGCAGACCAAAAAATCAGCAACTCTTCTGGGATCCATAAGAGAAGTGAGGACACAGGGCAAACCACTGCCCTTAAGATTAGATACACAGAGAGGTGAACACAGGAAGTCATGGCTTACCAAAGCAGAGACTCACAAGCAAAACCAACAGAGGGAACCAATGTCATGGCAGGCAAACCTGAGCTGTAATTAATGAACTGCTAGAGGCTCAGTACAGACAACCCTGAGAGTCAAAAACTCCAAAGGCACCCAGTTATATGGGGCACAATTCTGTGAAACATCTATCTAGCTTCTAACCAGGTTCTCACAATAAATACTGGAAAGAAGTCCCCTCATGCTTCTGGCAAAGGGGAGGGAAAAGAGCTCATTTTTAAATATACCAGTGCATTTTAAATGTTGTAAATATATCATACTTCTTAACAAGGCCACCCTTAGGAGACACAACATAGCCAGAGCCTAACCTGCTTGCAGTATTTTCAGAGACTGACTCACTTGGGAGGGAGATGCTCAACTCTAGCCCACTCTGGCCATCCTATCCCACCTAAGGAAGAAGAAAAAAACCTGAGAAACACAGTCTAGAGGCATAGCCTCACTAAAAGATTAAGATTTAATCCTAAGGGTACAATGTGTCCCCTCAGACCTCACCACCACATTACTAAAGACCTATTTAAATCAGTTCCTTTGAGCCACCACACCATGTCTGGCTATGAAGAAAACATCCCAAAGCATATCAAGAGGCAAAAAAAAACACAAATTTAAGAGGCAGAACAAGCATCAGAACCAAACATGACAGGGTGTTGGAATTAGTATGCCAAGAATTTAAAATAATAATGATTAATATGCTAAGGGCACTGATGGATAAGGTAGACAGCAAAAAAGAAAAAGAAGAATGTAAACAGAGAATTATAAACCTCAAGAAAGAACCAAAAAATCAATGCTAGAAATTTTAAAACAATACCACAACAGAAATGAAGAATGCCTTTGATGGGCTTATTAGAAAATTGGACATGGCTGAGAAGAGAAACTTTGAGCCTGCAAATATATCAATAGAAACCTCCAAAGCTAAAGAGAGGAGATAGAGGGCAGCCCGGGTGGCTCAGCGGTTTAGCACCGCCTTCAGCCCAGGGCATGATCCTGGAGACCTGGGATCGAGTCCCACGTCAGGCTCCCTGCATGGAGGCTGCTTCTCCCTCTGCCTGGGTCTGTGCCTCTCTCTCTCTCTCTCTCTCTCTCTCCTCTGTGTGTGTGTGTGTGTGTCTCTCATGAATAAATAAATAAAATCTTTAAAAAAAAGAGAGATAGAGAGGGGGGAGAGAGAGAAGAAAGACTTAAAAAGACAGAATAGAGTTTCCAAGGACTATGGAAAAACCTTTTTTAAAAATGTGTAACAAATGCATAATGGGAATGCAGAAGGAGAAGGACAAAAGAAAGAAACGGAAGAATACTTGAAACAATAAGACTGAGAGTTTCCTTCAAATTAATGACATATATCAAAAAACAGATCCAGGAAACTCAGAGAGCACTGAGTAGGATAAATGCCAAAGACCTGCACCAAGACATATCATTTTCAAAGATAGAAAACCAAAGACAAAGGGAAAAGTCCTAAAAGAAGCCCAAGGAAAAAACACCTTACCTATGGAGGAACAAAGATAAAAATTACATCCAACTTCTCAGAAACCATGCAAACAAGAAGAGAGTGCAGAAAAATACTTGAAGTACTAAGAGACAAAAAACACCAACCTAGAATTCTGTAGCCTGTGAAACAACCCCTCAAAGGTGAAGGAGAAATAAAAAGCTGCTCAAACAAAAATTGAGGGGATCTATTGCCAGTAGACCTGCTTTGTAAGAAATATTAAAATAAGATCTGTAAGAGAAGGAAAATAATATAGGTCACAAACTTGGATCTTCTTAAAGAAAGGAAGAGCATCAAAGAAGGAATAAGAAAAGGTTAAAAAAAAGAAACCTTATTTTTATTAATTGATATAATAGACACCAGTTTGCTCAGAATAGTAATAACAGCAATGTCAAGGATGTATGCTTACTTGTGTATATGCTCAATAAAAGTGAAATGAATGACAGCAATGATATAAGGGACAGGAGAGAGAAATCAGAATTATTTTGTTATTATAAGGTATTCAACACTATCCATGAACTGACATAGTGTTTTTGAAAGTGGACAAGGGTTAATTGTAAATTTAGACTGCAAACTCTGGGCAACCATCTAAAAACATTTTTTAAAAAAGGAAGTATAATGGATATGCTCAGAAAGGAGAGAAAATGAAATAATACAAAATACTCTGCTAAAACCACAGATGGCAAACAAAAAAGTGAAAAACAAAAATGGGAACATAAAACAACAAATAGAAAACAATAGCAAATATGGTGGATATTAATCCAACTATATCACTAATCACTTTGAATGTCAATAATGCATACACATCAATTAAAACTGAATGAGAAGTCATCAGAGAGGGAGAAAAACCATGAGACTCTTAACTCTAGGAAACAAACTTAGGGTTGAAGGAGGAGAGGTGGGTGCCAGATGGGGTAATTTGGTGATGGGCATTAAGGAGGGCAAGTGATATGATGAGCAATGGGTGTTATACGCAACTGATAAATCATTGAACACTATTATCTGAAATTAATGTATGTACTTTATGTGGGCTAACTGAATTTAAATTAAAAAAAATAAAATAAAACACAGAGATTGTGAGAACATATAAAAATATAAAACCCAACTGTATGTTCTCTACAATAAACCCACTTTAAATTATTTGAAGTTTTATTTAAGTAACCTCTACACTCAACATGGAACTCAAACTCATGACCTCAAGATCAAGAGTCACATTCTCCTCCAGATGAGGCAGCCAAGCACCCCTAAACCCACTTTAAATATAAAGACATACAGACCAAAAAGTAAATGGATGGAGAAAGATAGACCCCACTAACATTTCATCAAAAGAAAGCAGGAGTACTATATTAATTTCAGACAGAACAGACTTCAAGGAAAGTTATCAGAGATTAAGACAGGCATTATTACATTATAGCAAAGGGATCAATTATCCAAGAAGACATAACAATCCTTAGGGAGCATGTGCAAAATCACAGAGCATCAAACTTTGTGAGATAAGAGCTGCTAGAACTGCAAAGAAAAACAGATAAATCCACTCTCCTCTGTGAAGACTTCAACACCCCTCTCTCAGGAATGAACAGTTCCAGCAGGCAGAAAACCAGTCAGGACCTTGTTTAAGTCCACAGCACCTTCCACCAACTGGATATAACCTACAATTATAGACTGCTTTTGCAAAAACAGCAGAACACACATTTTTCTCAGGCTCACATGGAACACTCATCAAGATAGACCACATTCTGGACCACACAACACACCTACACAAACTTAAAAGAATTGAGAATCATAAAATTTCTGCTCTCATGCCACAGTGGAATTAAACTAGAAATCAATAACGGAAAGATAAATGGAAAATCCCAAAATGTGGGGGGATTAAACAACACACTTCTGAATAACATATGGATCAAATGATAAATTGGACCTCATCAAAACTGAAAAAAAAATGCTTTATAAAAGATACATGCAAACCTCCTAGCTGACAAAGGACTTGTATCTAGACTATATACATACTCTCAGACTCAACGGTCAAAAAAAAACAATCAGGGCACCTGGGTGGCTCAGTGGTAGAGCATCTGCCTTTGGCTCAAGGTATGATCCCAGGGTCCTGTGATCAAGTTCCACATTGGCCTCCCCGCAGGGAGCCTGCTTCTCCCTCTGCCTAGGTCTCTGCCTCTCTCTCTCTCTGCCTCTCATTAATAATTAAAATCTAATAAGAGGGCAGCCCCGGTGGCTCAGCAGTTTCGCGCCTGTCTTCAGCCCAAGGCCTGATCCTGAAGGGAGCCTGCTTCTCCCTCTGCCTGTGTCTCTGTCTCTCTCTCTCTCTCTTTGTGTGTCTCATGAATAAATACATAAATAATCTAAACCAGAGTGCATCCATACACCAGAGTAATAGTAATAAAAAGAATAAAGTGTTGATATACACACAACTTGGACAAATCCCAAGGGAATTATGCGGAGTGAAAAGAGCCAATCCTAAAATACACTGTATGATTCCATTTGTATAACATTCAACAACATTAAGGGAATGGAGAACACTGTAGTAGTTGCCATGGGTTAGGGAGGGGGGGCCATGCGGAGGAGGGAGAATGTGATGGTGCATCCATAGAAGGACAACAGGAGGGACGCTGTGGTGGTGGACTGTTCTATGTCTTCAATGTGGTGGTGGGTGCATAGGCCTACGCATGTGAAGTGCACATAGTTAAATACACCCACGCATAAAACTGAGGAAAGCTGAATAAACTGGATGGTACCAATGTCAATTTCATGGTTCGCTATCATTTCCTGCCATAGTTATACAGCATGTTACCACGGTGGAAACTAGATGAAAGGTACATGGTACTCTATACATTTCTTACAACTTCCTGTATATGTATAATTATCTCAAAATAAGAATTTTAAATCAAAAAAGGCGGTTGGGATTTTTCATAGTTCTTTTACACATTTCCATAAATTATTTTCAAGTAATGTTTTCCAACTCATTCCTATGAATTCAAATCCTGTCAAAATTCCCAAATTCCAAACTCTGCATCTCAGCTCAGCCCCTGTCATGAGTTCCCGACCCTTATATTCTGGTGGACATCTCCATTTGATGTCTCAAAAGTACTTTGAACTGAGTAATATCAAAAAAGTAACCTGTCTCCCTCTCCAAATACCTCCTTTTCCAGTGCCCCTGGTTTTAGTAAATTGTACCACCATTCACCCAACCAGAAATCTGGATGACATCCTTTACCTTTTTCCTACCCTTCATTCCTCACATTCAACTGATCATGACTTCTATCTCATTATTGCCTCTAATATCCTTTTATTTCAGACTCACTGCCACTACCCTAGTCCACTCTGTTGCCCAGCAAGTTGCAACAGTCTCTTAAATTTCTCTTAAGATCTTTTCCACCTATAACCCATATCTCTGCCCAAATCCATTCTCCACACTACAGTCACGTGAATCTTTCTAAATCATATAGTAATATAACTGATATTTTAAACTCATTAGGGGTGCCTGGCTGCTCAGTCGGTTAAGCGTCTGCCTTTGGCTTAGGGTCCTGGGATCGAGCCCCGCACCGGGCTCCCTGCTCAGCGGGAAGCCTGCTTCTCCCTCTCCCTCTGCTGCTCCCTCTGCTTGTGCTCGCTCACTCTCTCCATCAAATAAATAAAATATTTTTTAATTAAAAAATAAAACTCTTTAAATGACTCCTATTATATCCAGGATCATTTCTAAAAGTGAGGCTAGAAGACCCTCTACTATATGACTCTTAAACTACTTCTTTCCTCTTTGCTCCAGCTATACAGATGGTCTTTCAGTTAACATATCACACCTCATGCCCTTCACACTTACTGGCTCCTCTATCTGAAAACCCCACTCCCTGCCCCACTTAACATGGTTATCTCCACTCAGTCTAGTATAGGTTTAGGAAGCACTGATGTTTTGAAAAATGGGTATTTTTCTCACATTGCACATATGGAAACTGAGGCTCAGAGAGGTTAGGGTATTTGTCCCAGGCCATACAACTAGGTAGGAGAGCATAATTTCTTAATTACAGAGCCATACCAACCTCATTGCGGGCAAGTTACTTAATTACTTAGTTTCCTCATCAAAAAAAAAAAAAGAATAATATTACTACTTACCTCACAAAGGTGTTATCAGAATCAAATGAGTTAATATGAAGAGAACAGTATCTATTATAAAAGCACTTATAGTTCTGTGCTTTTAAGGTAGCAGTGGTGATGGTGATTATTCTTATTATTCCACATTATATTTTAAAACCCAAGAGCAAAATCAACCTTTTCCTTTTGACCCTTACGGCAGAATACCTGCCTTTTTGTTTTCTATGTCTTTCATACGTTCCTATGCCCTCTTCCAGGCTCCCATCTCCATCCTCCCTTCTGGCATGCTTCCATATTTTAGCACAAGAACTTTATAAGACATTAGGAGGAGGCTTGAGCCCACAGTAGAAGTTTTAGTTAGGTCCTACTGATGACTGAGCCTGTACATAAAATGAGTAATGTATCACCCATTTCCCAAACTTCCATGTCCCTGATCCCGCAGCTCTCCCTCCCCAATATGGTATCACAGTCTCACTCCCCAACAGAGTCCTAATGAACTTGACAAAGAATTCCCTTCGGTCACTCACCAGTCACCATCAGCAAAATTAATAGGATACAATTCATGTTGACGCCTGAATCCTGTGCTGAGGATAAGGGTGTAGTGGAAACTAACAGGCACAAAGCAGGCAGAGAACTTATGTCCTGCGTGGGGATTCTGGGCAGCAGAAGGTGCAGGGGGGAGAAATGAGGATAAGGATTCTACAAAAGTCTGTCTTCTAGAGGTGTCTCCTGCCACTCTTGATCCTCTGCGTGAAAGGGGTCTCACCAGTCATAGCCGCCCACCAGTCAGTAGGCATGGAGGTCTTCTCAGGCTAACTGAAGCCTGCCCTATGGGAAGATGAGGCCCAAGGATCTGAGCTTTATCTATCTCAGCTAGGGAAAAGAATTCCAAAGCAGGAGTCAAGTAACCCGTCTGTGGAGTTAAAATTCATCCCAAGCCTCCCCTAGCCTCTCAGTTCTTATCACCAATCCCTTCCCCAACAATGTGTGACCAGCCCTCCCTCTACATGTCCCATTGACCCCTGTCCTTTCTGGGCTACTCAGATGAAGCAGAGCTGTGTCCCGCCCTTCTGTGTGACATGGCCCCCCCCCCTCCCTTTTATGCGGGTGGTGCCTAGCCCATCCCTCCTCAGAAGTGCTTTACCAGTACAGGTCGTGTCTCCCAACCAGAGACACCATCTGAAGAAAACCAACCAATACCAACATAAGTGGCTCTTGTCAGGGCTCTAAATCTGTTCTCACTACATGCCCTGATTTTTGGTGGCAGGATATAACAAGAATATTACCTAAATAGAAAAATCAGGGTTTCACTCATACGTGGAATATAAGAAATAGTGCAAGGGATTACAGGGAAAGGAGGGGAACTGAGTGGGAAAAATTAGAGAGGGAGACAAATGATGAGAGATCCCTAACTCTGGGAAACAAACAAAGGGTTGCAGAAGGGGAGGTGGGTGGGTGATGGGGTAACTGGGTGACAGGCACTAAGTAGGGCACTTGATGAGATGAGCACTGGGTGTTATACTATATGTTGGCAAATTGAATTTAAATTTAAAAAAAAATTGGGGGGGGGATCCCTGGGTGGCTCAGCAGTTTGGCGCCTGCCCAGGGCGCAATCCTGGAGTCCCGGGATCGAGTCCCGCATCAGGCTCCTGGAATGGAGCCTGCTTCTCCCTCCTCCTGTATCTCTGCCTCTTTCTCTCTATGTCTATCATAAATAAATCTTTAAAAATAAATAAATAAATAAATAAATAAATAAATAAATAAATATAAATAAATAAATAAATAAAAATAAAAACAAAAATAATTTTTTTAAAAAATAAAGTCAGTCAGATAGTAGAATGAAACAGTAACTGAATTAGAGTCTCTATAAACCAGATAATTTGTGGAATGAGGCTAGGAACATATATGTCTCCACGTGTACAAGGAATCCAGTAATAATACTAACAAAAAATTAATAACAAAAAAATCACAGACATATAAGGAAATGCTGAGTTTTGTACATACACACATCCATCCACAGAATTCTAAGGTTATTTTTTTCAAAGATAAGCTTTAAGAATGATGTCCATATCAGATATCAGTATCCTAAAACAAAAAAGGAAAAAGAGGCAACTGGTGACTCAGTTGTTCAACGACCGACTCTTGATTTCGGTTCAGGTCATGATCTCGGGGTCATGGGATTGAGTCCCACAATGCACCCTGCACTCAGCAGGATGTCTGCTTGAGGATTCTCCCTTTGCCCCTCCTCCTGCTCTCGCTTTCTCTCTCTCAAATAAGTAAACCTTTAAGAAAAAAGGGAAAAATAAATGGGATTGGCAAACTACAGGAAGCACTCAAAAGCCAACATAATATAAAAAGTATTAGTACTATTATAAGAAAATCCACCCTTTGAAGTACTTTGTTAGGCCTGGAGAAAGTATGTGGGGCAGGGTGAGTGGAAGAGGGGTAGAGGAGAGAAGCTGAGAAGAAAGGGTTATGGAACACAATGAGATGAGGACCAAGGGAGGCCTCTACAGCAGGGTTTACTCTATATGCAATAGGGAACCACTGAAGAGATTTTAAAAGGAGGATGACATTATTTCACATGCATTTTAGAGGGGGGAAGAAACGATTCTAAATAAAGAGAATGTCAGGTTCAGCAACACCAGATGTTCAAGCACAAGATTATGGCCTGGATTAGGATGACAGCAGTGTGAATGGAAAGGTAAGGATGGATTTAAGAGACTGCTGGAAGTAGGATGGTTTGAGGTTGAGTGGTGAGAAAAAGAAATCAAACAAGTAGAAGGTACAGTTATCTCCTAAAATAAGGAAAAGAGGCAAAAGAATGCATTCAAAGTCTGGGGGGAATAAAGGGTAAAATTCTGACATGCTATATTTCAGGAACCTAAAGCAGATGCAAGAAAAAAAAAGGTTTCTAGGAGACAGCTGTATCTGTGGGGATAGGAGGTCTGGGCTGGAGATACTAATTTGAAGCTCACAGACCAGCCTCCTCCAGGAAATCTGCTGTCTTTGGAAAGGCCTCAAACTCCCCTCCTGGTCCATAAGCTTCCTAAAAAAAAAAAAAAAAAAAAAAAAAAAAAAAATCTAGAACCAACAACCTCAGAGTAATGAAAATATCTTTCTCTCTCTCTCTCTCTCTCTCTGAAGTTTCACTCCTGTTAACTAATCCCTCCCTCACCGCAGAAAACCTTCCACAGCTCCATCCTGTCTTTGAGCCTTAAGCACGATTCAGAAACCAGCCCTACTCCCCAGTGAACTTCTGTGTTCACTGTGAAGGTCAGGAAAGTATGTGCCATGTCTCTTTTTCATTTTACACTTCAGGGAATTTCTGTGAGGAAATGTATGCTTTCAAGATCCAAGAAAGCCAGTTGATTAGCTGAAGCTCGGAGGAGGTGGTTGAAAATCTATGTGTATCAACGATAAGACCTAGATTCTACTTCTAGTCTTTGCAATCTTGTGTGATTTTGAGACACTGATATAAATTCTGTTTCAGTTCTGTTACCTGCAGATCAAGATAAAAAACGATACCAGCCCCACTAACCTTTCAGGCTTGTTGTGCCACTGGAATGAGATTATGGGCTTAGAAGACTTTGAAGGACTAGAGTGATACAAAGTATAATTAGTTTTACATCCCAGACTGACCTCATACAAAATCACCAAGGACAGTATCTATAAAGAATTTAGCTCAGGGCCTGGGATTTGGTTAAGTACTATTAGTGAAAGTGTTCTTCTAAGAGTGTGCTCCGAATTATCCGAGGATGACCCTAGCAGTTTACTACTAAGAAATTTTTCATTAGGTAAAAAGCACTGACAGGTCCCATCTTCTGAGTTGTCACCAATACCCAGTAGGTCCTAGGTAATACACCGTAGAGCCTCTATAATCTGGAATAGAGACCATTCCCCAACTGTCAAAATAACTAGGTTCCCTGAGGGCTTTTCATTTCCACATGCCCTTTGCAAGAAGCTGGTGATCAGGACAACAGACCAAGTTGGTGATGATGGCTGAGTGATGAAACAAACAGTGATCACAGGGAAAGATGAAGGAAGTGTAATAAAGATGGGAGGGGCTAAGCAAAAGTATAAGTATTAGGGGGTTCAGAGTAAAACTGGGGAGGTTCAGAGTAAACCTGGGGACACCGCCTGAGCTAAGGTGGTGAATCTTGTCCCCCACAGCCCTGGCCTCAGAAACTCCATATGGAAGATAAGTCCTGAGCCTGGAGCTCACTTCCCCATAGACAGCTGATTTGGGTAGATGGGCTTTTAGGGAGAGCAAGTAGAGGGACCTGGATCTGCAAGTCTAAGTCTATGAAACTAGGCTTTTCTTTCTTTTTCTTTTTTTTTTTTTTTCTCCTTCCCTAAAAGATCCAAGAGAGGCACAGTGCATCTTCCCTGGAGGAAAAGGGCCTTCATCTGTCTACCTGGAGTCCTCTTCTGCCCCCGTTTATGCCCAGAGCTGCTTTCCAATCCCATTTCATATCCCCATGCCTAACCATATCCACTGGTTCTACCAGGTGTTCCTGACGAGAACACTGTCCTGAGAGTTCCATACTCTGATCTTCTGCATCTCCCAAGGAAAGATCTGGATTGCTATGAAATTTATCTTCTATTTGGGTGTCCTTGCTGGTATGTATCCATGACCAACTACTCTGTCCTATAAGGCACAGGTTAATAGTGTAGGCTGGAGTAAGGCAGACTGGGGTGTGTGGAGAAGAGCCTAGGAAAAATGGTCATGGACAGAATTAGGTATCTCTGCTCCTTGGACCCACCCAAAGGCTCTCAGGAGGCTGAGCCCACCCTTCCAGTGCTAAGCTACGGAGTGGGTGATGGTGCTCACTCACCTTGGAGGATGCTCAGCAATGAGCAAGGTGAGTCCATATGAATGCTCAGCAATGAGCAAGGTGAGTCCATATGTGTGCCTCATCACCCACAGGGCAAGTCCCAGTGTAGTAAGAGGGATAGAGGACTCATTTTGAAGTCTGATATTCCCCGTGTTTCAAAAACTAAGAGACTCAGAATGTAGGGAATGAAGAAGGTAGAAACAAGATGAAATGGGAGTGCCCTACTTCCTGCACCCCCTGACTTCCAAGAACTCCTTCTGATGGCATAATTTGCTGGTGAGGCACTTCCCACCACTTTCTGACTGCCTGTGTTGCATCACTATTAGCTGTGTGAGCTTGGACTAGTAAATTAACCCATCTGTGCTTCAGTTTCTTTAGTTAAAATGGGGATATTACTACCTGTATTTTAGAGATGTTATAGAGATGTTGTGAAATGTTAAATAAATCCATGTAAACCACTTAGAACATGAGGATATTACTATCTGTATTATAGAGATGATGGGGATATTACTACCTGTATTGTAGAGATGTTGTGAAATGTTAAATAAATCCATGTAAACCACTTAGAACAAGCTTAATGCCTCTTGTCCTTATTAATATGCCACTTTGTTTCCCTTGGGATTTCTGTGTGAACATAAAAGGGTGTAGGGAGGTATAGGCCAAGGCTTGGGAAGGATTAATGAAAGAACGAAGGACAGCCAAGATAAGAATAGTACTTTATTTCTGACACTACAAGCAGCCTTCCTCTTTTTCTTCTCAAGTGTTTTTCTTAATTCATTTTTTAAAATGAGAGACTCTTAACTCTAGGAAACAAACTAGAGGGTTGCTGGAGGGGAGGGGGGTAGAGGATGGGATAATTTGGTAAAACAGAGCTAACCTATGACTCAGCAATTGCACTACTGGCTATTTACCCCAAAGATACAGAGGTAGTGAAATAAAGGGGCACCTGCACTGCAATGTTCATAGCAGCAATGTCCACAATAGCCAAACTGTGGAGGATCTGAGATATCTTTCAACAAATGAATGAATAAAGATATGGATAAAGATATGGTGTGTGTGTGTGTGTGTATAATGAAATATTATAATGAAATATTACTCAGCCATCACAAAGGATGAATACCTACCATTTATGTCGATATGGATGGAACCAGAGAGTATTATACTAAGTGAAATAAGCCAATCAAAGAAAGATATCATCATAAGGTTTCATCCATATGCAGAATATAAGACATAGTGCAGGGGACCATAAGGGAAGGAAGAAAACTGAATGGGGAAAAAAAAAACAATCAGAGAGGGAGACAAAGCATGAGAGACTCTTAACTCTGGGAAACAAACTGAGGGCTGCTGGAGAGGAGGTCGGGGGGGATGAGGTAACTGGGTGATGGACATTAAAGAGGGCATGTGATGTGATGAGCACTGGGTATTATATGCAATTGATTTATTACTGAACTCTATATCTGAAACTAATGATGTACTATGTTGGCTAATTGAATTTAAATAAAAAATATATACTAAATCTTCATATTAAAAATTTGGAAATATTAAAAAGAAAAAAAAATAAATTGTTCATAATCCCACCTCTCAGTCAACACATGCTAACATTTTAAATTTGAGCACACATTCATAATCTTTGTCTATCTTGGAATATTTCTTTATTAGGCTACAGGTGATGCACTGTTTACACTCTTGATTCCTATTTCTAATTGCTTTTCAAACAGAATCAATTCACATCCCTACATTCAGTGAAAGAGGGTCTTTTTCATTGTAGTTTCTGAGATTTTAATGTTACCAACATTAAAGCAAAAATTATTATTATAAATATTAGATAAAATGGTATGTCATTTTTATTAGAAAAAGAAGGTCAAACATTTTCACATTTCTTGGCCAATTACTTCTTTAAAATTGTTCATATTCAAAAAAATAAAATAAAATTGTTCATATTCCTTTTCAACTAGGAAACTGCTGATTGTCTTATTTGTCTTAAGACCTGTCTTATCTCTTAAGAATGTTCTATATATTAAGAATACTAATTATTTTCTCAGGGACAGTTTTCTATGCTCACTCTGTGCAAAAAGAAGACCATGCTCCCTATCTGGCATACCTCAGGTCTCACTTCAACCCCTGCGTGGGTGTTCTCATCAAAGACAACTGGGTGCTAGCCCCAGCTCACTGCTACTTACCGTGAGTGCCAGGGACCCTCACGCCCACACCCTGAAGCCCCTGTGACTCATTCTACATCAATGGTTCTCAAATGATGGCAACCTTCCTTCCAGGGGACATGTGGCAAAGTCTGAAGATACTCTGGGTTTGTTACAATGCACTAAGGAGGGTGCTGTGCTCTTGGCATCTATCTAGCAACCAGAGGCCACACCAAGGCAGCCACTGAACACCCTACAGTGTGCAGGCCAACCCCCACAGCAATCATCCAGCTCCAATGTCAGTAGTGCTTCTGGTGAGGAAACCTACCCCCCAGAGCATGCCTCCTCAGTCTCCCTGCAGCTTTTTCAAGTTCTTTACTGAAAATATGAATGTGTCTTAATGTGCCATATCAGTTAAGGGACTGCAGGTAACTGAGGGTGCACGCAAATTAGACAAACTGAGGAGAAGAGTTCAGTGACCCCAGGATTATTATTGGAAAAGTATAATTACTACCCCTATGCTTAAGGGGGCAAGAAGAGAGAATAGTTACAAGAAGAGGAGCAGGGAAGCGGGGGAGGGCGGGGGAGAGAAAGAGAAGGTGGGGAGCACTGCGTGGTGGGACTGCCTGATAGGAAGCACTGTGCAGCAACCCTGCAGGAAGGGAGCTGGGTGGATCAATACTCCAGCCTCATTTTTCTCCCTCCAATTACTACCAAGTGCTTGCTATCAACCAAAACCTAATCAGAGACCAGCAAACAGGAGAATCCATTGACTTAATCCACATATATCACCTTCCAAAGATAGAGAGCAGGATGAAATCGGGTTGTGAGTGGATCTGATGAAGCAAACAGCTCTAATACTTAGGTCATCCCATTCTCTTAGCTGCACCAGAATGGAAATGCCCATTTGGATAGGCTGGAGCTAGAGCAGAGGGAAAACAGTATTTCTATGCCATGCACAATTTTCCTCTCTTCTACATTAAAGATACTACATGAAAACACAGTGGTTAAAGACTCCACCACTTACTGTGTGACCGTGGTTGAATTACTACATGTGCCTCCATTACTTCACCTGTAAAATGGATTAAAATTAGAATCCACTTCATAGTTTAGTTGTGGTCAGTCAATGAGGTAATCCAAAGAAAGCAACTGGCACAGTACTACCTGACACATTGTAACATTCAATATCATCTTTGACAACAGTGATGATGATGATGATGACGATGATGATTGTGATGGTGATAGTGACAGTGATTACTTCCAACCCCTTCTCCCTCCAGAAACCTAAAAGTGATGCTGGGAAATTTCAGGATCAGAGTCAGAGATGGCACAGAACAGACAATTAACCCCATCCAGATTATCCGCTACTGGAACTTTAGCCATACCTCCCCACAGGATGACCTCATGCTCATTAAGCTGGCGAAACCTGCCAAACTCAACAATAAAGTCCAGCCTCTACCCCTTGCCACCAACAATGTCCGTCCAGGCACCACCTGTCTACTCTCAGGTTTGGACTGGAGCCAGGACAACAACGGTGAGTGTACCTCCCACAGTAAATCAGAGTCATCAGTTAGCGCTGAGGAAGAGTACCAGGTCCACATAGCTGAGAAGAGAGGAGAGGAGAAGGGGCAGAGACCATGGGTGATCTAGCAAAAAGAGATCCATTCAGAAGTCCAAAGCTCCTCCCTCCCCAGGGTGCTGACATACCACTACCTCCTTGAGGTTTCAGGTGCTGGAGCCACCAGGCCATCTGACTCTGCACAGAGGCCACACCATCCCTGACAGTCAGAGGCAGAACTCCCAAGGAAGAGGCTATGCTCCTCCCTTGCATATAGGCTTGTTTTGCATGGAGAGGACATCTCTGAGAATCTGAGTCAGGTCACCTCTTATTCCTCCAAGACTGGACACAGAGTAGAAAGGAAACTCTGCTGCTTAAACAGATGTAAAGGCTATTTTTAAATCCTCTGGATTAACTCTTATAACCATGCATAAGATCATTCCTTTTTGTTTCAGACATACACACAAGATACCAGTGGAAAGAGACAGTAGTGGTTGGAGACACTCCATAACAATGGCAAACAGGAAGGCTTCTTTTATTGTCTTCCCTCAGGTAGACATCCTGATTTAAGGCAGAACCTGGAGGCTCCTGTGATGTCTGATAAAGAGTGCCAGAAAACCGAACAAGGGAGAAGCCACAGGAACTCCTTATGTGTTAAATTTGTGAAAGTCTTCAGCCGAATTTTTGGGGTAATCTTTTCTCTATATTCAGTTTTCATTTGCTTGTATGTGTCTAGTTAACCAAGCGTGACAATAAAAAAAAAAAAATTAGAAAGCCCTCATCCTCTCACAATTTTTTGAGAATTTTATAAGGCTGCAGCAAAGCCCCCATTGTGCCTTCAGTAATGTGCCCTCCTTACAGATGTCTTTATTCATTAAAGCATGTCATGTAGCACCTCCACTTTGCTACATTTATTATTTATTCTTATAGCTGGAAGTCAAAATGGGCTTAGAAAAATTCAAACTTTTCACAATGGAAACTAGCTTCACCAGTCCAAATAAAAAAGGTTTGACTCATTTTATATGTGAGTCCTAGAGAGGTTTTTCTCGGACTTTCTCAAGACAAAACAAAGCTAGTCACAGCAAAGCTAGATAAATGACTTCAGCTTCCTGTCTCCTGATCTGGTGCTGTTTTCATGACCTATCATGCTACCTCTAGGCAGAGCTTATCCATATTGGGGACAAGAGGTCTCCTATGACAAGATCTGATCATATCTCTCTCTTCCTCTCTCTGCACAATCTCTGGTAGGAGGTGGCCGTCGCTACTGTCATCTGCAAAAACAAGCTCCAGGGGATTGAGGTTGGACACTTCATGGGAGGAGATGTTGGAATCTACACCAATATTCACAAATATATACCCTGGATTGAGAGTATCACTAAAGACAAATGACATCCTACTACTCCCTCTGCATCCCACTGGCTTTGTCATTGACTCTACCAGCCACTACTTTTCCCAAACTCAAAATAAAACTTCCAAGTAGAAATGTATCACACCAGTAGCCTACGTTTTCTTGGTTGTGTCTCTGCCCATATTCCATCATTTTATGAAGGACCAAGAATGAAATATAAAATGAGGACTTATCACACTGTACTAGGGCTACATACATTATCTTCTTTAATGCCTTTGAGGTTATCTTCCATGCCCACCTTACAAATGAGAAAGTTGAGAATAAAAAGAGTACTTACTGGAAAACAGTGGAGACGTTCCTCAAGAAGTTAAAAATAGAGCTACCCTATGACCCAGCAATTGCACTTCTGGGTATTTACCCCCAAGATACTGCTGTAGTGAAACACTGGGACACCTGCACCCCAATATTCATAGCAGCAATGTCCACAATAGCCAAACTGTGGAAGGAGCCACAATGTCCTTCGACAGATGAATGGATAGAGAAGATGTGGTCTATATATACAGTATATTACTCAGCCATCAGAAAAGACAAATACCCACCACTTGCTTCAATGTGGATAGAACTGGAGGGCATTATGCTGAGTGAAATAAGTCAATATGGCTTCACTAATATGTGGAATATAAGAAATAGTGAAAGGGATTATAAGGGAAAGAAGGAAAACTGAATGGGAAAAAAATCAGAGAGGTACTCCAAACTCTGAGAAACAAAGGGTTGCAAAAGGGGGGTTGGGTGGGAGGATGGGGTAGCTGGGTGATGGGCACTGAGGAGGGCACTTTATGGGATGAGCACTGGACTTATACTATATGTTGGCAAATTGAATTTAAATTTTTTTTAAAAGAGGGCAGCCCAGGTGGCTCAGGGGTTTGGTGCTGCCTTCAGCCCAGGGCGTGATCCTGGAGACCCAGGATCAAGTCCCATGTCAGGCTCCCTGCATGGAGCCTGCTTCTCTCTCTGCCTGTGTCTCTGCCTCTCTCTCTGTCTTTGTGTGTCTCATGAATAAATAAAATCTTTTTAAAAAAAAAAATTTAAAGAGTACTTAACATTATCTAAAGCTGACAGACATCAGAGCATGGAATGGAACTGCCAAATGTCAGGTACTTAATCCCATGCTCTTAGCCCCAAAATTACAGGGGAGTCCATGGCATCACAACAGATTTTGGCTTCTATCTTCCTGCTACTTCTCGTATTCAAAGAGTTTGAAGCTTTCTCTTGTGGCTAAGATCATAGATACTGCAATAATCTCTCCTAAGAATGGCCATGCTTTCTCTCACTGCTGAGCTGACTGCAGCATGCTACAGGGAAAGAGTTAACAGATGGGTAAGAAGTAAAAAACAGAACCTCAGGACAGGGTCAATCGCCACATCAAGTCCAACAGGAAGCCTGGCAGCTCCAGAACAAGGTGAACTCATTTAGATCCAAATAGAGTATAATCTCAAGGAAGTAGGAGATTCCAGAGGCAGATATGGCTGAGAGGAAATGAAGGAAGGGCCAGAAACTGGGTTTAGCGACAGATTACGGGATTAACAAAGTAAAGAAAGTCCTTTGGTTGAGAACTTAGTAAAGAACCTGAAAACTGAAAATTCCAGGTATTCCAAATCTGGAAATGATAGAGAAATTCTGGATATCCAAGACATGAGGGAATACAGGACAAAAATGAGTAATCTCCTAGCCAATGTAGACTGAAGAAAGAACCATACTCTATCCTTGGACAATATTTTCTATATCCTAAATTTATTTTTTTTAATTTTTTTAAAGATTTTTATTTTTTCCTCATGAGAGACACAGAGAGAGGCAGACACAGGCAAAGGGAGAAGCAGGCTCCATGAAGGGAGCCCAACTCAGGACTCCAGGATCACGCCCTGGGCCAAAGGCAGGTGCTAAATCACTGAGCCACCCAGGGATCTCCTCTATTTCCTAAATTTAAATGCAATCTATACTTTAAAGACTTTTGTGTTAGGCAGAATAATGGCTCCTCAAAAATGTTCACACTCTAATCCCCAGAACACATAAATATGTTATTTTACATGAAAAAGGTAACTTTGCAGCTGTGATAATGTTTATGCACATTGGGATAAGAGCTTATCTTGGATTACATGGGTGAAACCTGTGTAATCACATGAGCCCTTTACAGTAGACAAGGAAGACAATATTTGGCCAGAGAGATGTGACAACAGAAGAGGTAGTGGAGAATTATACACACGAGAAGGACCTGACCAGCCATTGAAGATTTTGAAGATGGAAGAAGGGGTTACAAGACAAGAAATGTGGGCAGTCTCTAGAAACTGAGAATGAACCTCAGCTTCCAGCTAGCAAAGAAATGGGAACTTTAGTGTTATAGTGGCAAGGAACTGAATTCTGACAACAACCAAAATGGGCATAGGAATGGATTCTCTCCAATAAGAAACACAACCTGGACAACCTTGATTTTAGCCCATTGAAACTGGGCTAACTTCTGACCTATGGTACTATAACATAATAAATTTGTATTGATGTAAGATATTTGTGGTAATTTGTTACAGCAACCATAGAAAACTAATACAACTTTCAAAACACATTCTCTAAAAAGACCACTTTCTATCATGGGATATAAAAACCTTCAATGGTTGCTAATTTCCCTGAAAATAAACTCTAAACTCATCCGAATGGCATCCAAACCTTCTTGAGATCTCCTACCAACACTACCCTACTCCCAAAATATTTCTAAATACATCTTCTGCCACTTGACCCTGTGAAATGCAAATAAGAGTAAAAGAAATGTCAGAAGAAAATGTAAAGAAAGGCCCAATGCTCTCTGTCTTTTAAGTTGGCAACCTGGTCAAGACTTAAACTTCACAAAGTCAGATCCATTAAGAAAAATTCCTCAAGGGGTTCCTGAGTGGCTCAGCTGGTAGGGTGTCTGACTCTTGATTTCAGCTTGGGTAATGATCTCAGGGTCCTGGGATCAAGCCCCGAGTCAAGCCCTGTACTGGACTCTGCATTGGGCATGGAGCATGCTTGAGTCTTTCTCTCCGTCTCCCATACCCCTCCCTATCCCTGCTTACTTGTACTCTCTCTCTCTAAAAGAAAAAATTTTTTTAAAAATTCCTCAAGCTGAAGACAAGTCTTCAAGTGTTACAAAGGCAAGAGTATCCCAGGCAAAGTCTTTCCTCTTTGACCACTGCCTATGACTTAGACAAAGACAAGGCATATCAATCACTGTTCAATCAACTCCTCAATGTAGGTTTTTTCTACCAATTTTTTTCAACCCCATTAATTAGAATGAGTTTCCCAGGCACAGTTACCAGCAACATGGGTTCTGAGGATGAATTATCAAGACTGTGAACCATCAAGATTTCCCTGAGTGCCAAGTTAGTTGCAGCTCACAGATCCCTTTCTCTTTGTTCCTCCCTCCACTCCTGGTTCCTACATCCAAGGCTGTACTGTGTTCTCTCCTTGAAGGAGGTACCAGCTGATCTTCACTCATGTTATTTCACTGATCTCAATCCCCTACATCCCCAAAAGGGTTTTATTTTTTATCTTTTTTTAAATTTTTTTTTCCAAAAGGGTTTTAGATTCCATTCTGCCTTGGACAGAGAGGCAAATTTACTCCGAAATAAGAATACAGTTTTAAAAAGGGCCCAGTGAAGTTCACCCAATTTTTGTTCTTTTGTTTGTTTAAATCTCCTCTTTGCATTATGGAGATTGTCAGAGTCAAACCCTCATCTGGAACCTAGAAAGATACATTGAATCTTGGTAGTATCATAACAAAATCTGCCTTGTTCATTTGAATGAACTTAATAAAAATAGTGAAGGAAGATAGGCCACTATAGTTTGAACACCTACTATATATCAAGCACCGTGTTAGACATTTTGACATGCATTCTTTCCATATAACTCTTCAAAGTTATATTCCCCCACTTACTTGAGGTTTCTGAAAAAAGATATCTAGTATTTTGTCCAAGCCCACACTGCTAATAAGCAGCAGATAAAGGATACAAACCTTGTCCCAGTGACTCCAAAACCTGTGCCATTTCCTTTATATTTTTCCATAACTACATTTCTAAATACACAGATGTTTCCTAGATACTGAAACTTGCTTCTTTCCTCACATACAGCAAAAAGCCACTATTTAGATAACATAGGAAGTTTTATGGCTTTTCATATGATCCTTGATTTTAGCTCCTAGTGAAAAATTCTTTGAGGCCTGTATATAGTGAGTCTTCACAATTCCTATTTAAATTTAAGACTTCTCTGGAAACCACTTCATAATATTCTAGTTCTACATTCCAGAAAATGATAGATTTAAGTCCAATATAAGCATAACTAGAATAACTTCACCATGATATAAATAGGTGATTGGCAATATAATTTCAACTTGTGTGTTTTGGTAAATAGCTTTGAATGAGGATCCAAAGCCAAAACAACATTTTAAAACCAAATAGTTGGGGCACCTGGCTGGATTAGTCAGTTAAGTCTCCAACTCTTTATTTCAGTTCAGGTCATAATCTCAAGGGTGGTGAGATTGAGCCCCATGTTGGGTCCCACACTCAGTGAAGAGTCTGCTTGAGATTCTCACCCTCTCCCTCTCGTTCTGTGCCTCCCTCCACTTGCACAGTGAGCTCGCATTCTCTCTCTCTCCCATTTTCCCTCTCTCCCTCCCTCTCTAAAATACATAAATATATCTTTAAAAAATATAAAAAAATAAAACCAAATACTCCTATTTTGGATTAAAAAATCCATTCTCCTTTTACAAAGATTTTCATGTTTCTTAATGAACCAATAACATATTAGCAGAGATAAATTTAAACAATCTATAGATAAATGCCTGAAACATAAAGTTGAGTCAAGAATGAACTGTAGAACTATTAGTACATCAGCTTGGATGTGCTATGATTGCTATTATAATAAACAATACATTATTTCTTAAAATAATATATTTAAGTCATAATCAAGGAAAACAGATTTTTAACCTGTTTCATTTTAGCCATTAGTGCTTCTGACATAGATTTGAGCATAATTTATTTATCTTCAGAATATAGAAATTTCTATCAGTTATACATTCAAAAGAAAATTATTACCAAGAGTGAAGATATTATTAAAAAAAAAAAAAAAGAGTGAAGATATTTTCAATTCAGGACTATCAACCATATGTTATAGAATTACCTCATGGACATAAATTTTTGTCCAAGAATTTAACTTGCAGACTGATGATTAACTCCAACATGAATTTTTTAAATACTCATTCTAAAATCTAGCAACAGGGATCCCTGGGTGGCGCAGCGGTTTGGCGCCTGCCTTTGGCCCAGGGCGCGATCCTGGAGACCCGGGATCGAATCCCACATCAGGCTCCCGGTGCATGGAACCTGCTTCTCCCTCTGCCTGTGTCTCTGCGTCTCTCTCTCTCTCTCTGTGACTATCATAAATAAATAAAAAAATTAAAAAAATAAATAAATAAAATAAAATCTAGCAACAAATTGCAGAAATAATCATTAAATCTTTAAGATTTTTAGATGAGGGATCCCTGGGTGGCGCAGCGGTTTGGCGCCTGCCTTTGGCCCGGGGCGCGATCCTGGAGACCCGGGATCGAATCCCACATCAGGCTCCCGGTGCATGGAGCCTGCTTCTCCCTCTGCCTATGTCTCTGCCTCTCTCTCTCTCTCTCTGTGACTATCATAAATAATAAATAAAAAATTAAATTAAAAAAAAAAAAAAGTTTAAAAAAAAAAAAAAGATTTTTAGATGAGTATCTACCTTGCTTCTCCTGATTAGAATATTCTACTGCATGTGGATGTTAAGAAAAAAGAATAACTATATATATCAATCATGTTCTGACTAACATCCATCCTAATCAATGTCACATCACATCCTTGGCTAAGGTGAATGCTCGAATGAAAAATAATAAGTAGCCAATGCAGAAGAGCTTCTGAAAAAAGCATTATGCATTTATTTTAGTAATCTTTTAAAGATTCATGAAGATACTGGTTTAAAAATACGTAATGTCAAAAAAAATGCTTAATGTCAAATAGAGAATAATCTTGGCATAATTTAGGTGGATCAGTCCACATTCTCTCAAAATTTATAGTTATTTGTTCCAGTGATGCTAAGGAAGATTTGAATAGATCTGTTTACACACACATGATTGAGGTAAGTGATCAATTGGCTGAAGAAGTGTGAAGACTTTCTTCCAAGAAATAAAAGAAAGACAATGCAGATAAAGAGACAATTAGTGAGAAAAAAATATTTTTCTATTTAGAAAATAGAAATGATGCAGCTTCCTGCACTATTCCACTTCCCCCCACAGCGACATAAATATCCTCTTCTTTTGTCTTCTTTTGCAGCAGAGAGAAGTCAAGAACACTAGCCAGAAAAGATCAGAAAAGAAAAACCTAGTATATCTGCCTTTTGTTGTTTATCTTTTCAGGGGAAAATATTAAATGCTTAAGATACAGTATTGTTGGTTAATATTCGGGAAAGACTATCATTTTTAATATAACATTTTTTTGAAAATGTGGCTGGTTTATTAAGTTTTATAAATTATGCATATTAAAGTAGTATTTATTGTTCATAATTGACAAAAAGATTATTCACATACAACTGATCCAAATAGTATCTAAACGACAGAAGGAAGGAGGAATTATGTCTAGAATGGGAAAAAAATCAGAGAATATGGAATACAAATATCCATGCATATCTCACACTTAATGGGTGAACAGAATAAACTCAAGTGTCTAAGAAGACCATCTTCATTATTGTTCCATACTCTTTTTCCACAGTAGAACAAAATCAGTGACAAGCTAATACAGGATGTTCATTCTCCAAGTATTAAAGACAAAAAACGTAGGTAAAGTGGCAAATTCCCAGTGAAAGAAGTAAAGAAAATATTCTTGATTAAGATAATTATTATATTTTAAGTCTGGAAAGAAGAAATTTTCAGAGCTTTATCGAACATATGGCAATAAATCTAAGTAATATTGGAGTATCAAAATACAATTTCAAATAAGAGATCATTTAACATTTTTATATTATGAAGCAAAATTGGGAAGTACTGGGTAGATAAAAATCCACGAGAGTAATCCAGATGGTCAAATACTAGCATGAAGAGTGAGATTAGGGCATCAGCCTGGAAACTAGGCAGACCTGTGGGACATAACAGACAATTGCAAAAGGTTCCAGAAGTTAAGGCATAGGGAAACATAGCAGTAGACTATGGAAAAAGGAATTCCTATGAAACAAAGGGGATATGATATCAAGGAAATTTGGTGGAAAGGACTATTGGTTCTAACTAATATCTGTCAGGATTTGGTGGCAAGGGGATGACCTATTCATAAAGTCAGAGATCCAGGCACGGATTCTAGTCTGCAGGACTGGTACAAGCAAGGCAAGAGTCAGAAAGACAAAATAAAAGTTCTCAAGTAATAAGGAAAAAGTCAGGACACATTTTTAGCTCCAGATATAGCTGGTATGAACCAAGCAATAACCTGGGAAGGCCAAAAACCTAACTAAACAATATGTATTTCTGGAACAATTTTCTGCATAGGCTCCTGAACCACAAGACCAATGCAATGGTTTTTATTAGAGTGTCTGCATCAACCCAGGGCAGTAGCATGTACAGGTGACCTGGATCAAGTAAGAATCTGCAGAAACTCATTATAGAACCTAGAACCTTAAATGAACACTTAGGGGAAAAGGCAAAGCAGTAAAACATAAAGAGGATAGAAGACATGAAAGAGAAGAAGGAGAGTGTGGCAAATTGTATTTTCCAAGGACAGCCACAGTATCTCCCATCCCACACGCTCTACTGTGAAGTGATCCTCCCACTCCCCTAACAAGAGGCAGAATCTCTGTAATCAGGGTTTCTCAACCTTGGAATTACTAACATTTTGGGTAATATAATTCTTGTTGTGGGGGCTGTCCTGTGCATGTAGGCTGTTCAGCAGCATCCTTAGCCTCTATTATAGGATGTCAGTAGCACACTCTCCTCCCTCAGGCATGCAATCACTGCGTCTGGTTGAGAACCTCTAATGCTTTGAAACTGGATGGGCCCTGTAACTCTTCTAACCAAAAAAATGTGGCAAAACGGATACCATGCCAATTCTGTGCACAGCACATAACCAGCCTTGCAGCATCTATTTTTTGCCACTTTGGGAATGCTCCCACTTAGGAACTAGGTAACATACTAAGAGAAGCCCAAGCCACATGGAAAAGTCATTGCAGGCTCTCCAGCAGAGCCCCCAGACAATAGCCCCAGTTATGATTGCATGATTGTATACATGCATTCACCAGTCAGCAGAATGGGTGAGCCATCTGGTCCAGTGAAGCTGACATCAGACTGCAACTGCCTGAGAGTCTCTGAGCAAAAACCACACAGCTAAGCCTAGGCAAACCATGGACAAATGAGAGATAATAATAAATTATTCTATTAAATCACTAAGTTTTGGGGTATGTATGCAGCACTGAAATAGGAAAGAAAAAGAAGAACATCAGATGATAATATTGCATATATTATTTAAAATGTTGAACATCAATGTTACTAAAAGAAACTGTAGACCAAAAAAGTCAGTAATGTTTATCTTATAACCACAATACTGGTCATGAAATTCACTGACCATTAAGTATTTGTTTTGTAATTAAAAAAAAGGAAAACAGATATGCTTGAGTTGAAAGGTAAAGTTTTATTAGTGCCTGTCTTTAAAAGGGTTGGGATCATTTTATTTTATTTTTATTTTGAGAGAGAGAGAGAGAGAGAGTGAATGTGAGTGAGTTGGGGAAGGGGTTGGATCATTTTAATAAAAAAATAAATGACGGGCATATGGGTGTCTCAATCAGTTAAGCCTCCAACTTTTGGTTTCAGCTCAGGTCATGGTCTCAGGGTCATGAGTTTAAGCCCTGCGTCAGGCTCCACACTCAGTAAGAGTCTGCTTGAGATTCTCTCTCCCCTTCTGCTCCTCCCTCCATTCACATTCTCTCTAAAATAACTAAATAAAACCTTTAATAAATGAATGAATGAATGAAATAGTTCCACCATCTCTGCTCCCTAACAGCAAGTTATTATAGTAAAAAATATAAAGTATACATTTTAGATTCATGTAGGGGGTCAATGTCCAGTTACACCAACTTTCTAGTTGTATTCATTCCAACTGTGAAACATTAAACATAAAATATAAGGATGGCTTTTATCATCTTGATAAACAACACTACCCTGAAAATTTTAGCCAATGCAATAGAATTGACAAGAAAAAATAAATATGGAGAAGAAGCATGAAAACATGAAACATCAGGTTGCATTGAGACAATCACTGTGCAGGAGACAGAACAGTCCACTCTCTTGATTAGAAATCCCAATAGGTTTTACTGATTAAATATGGTATATACATGCAGTGGAATATTATTCAACCTATAAAAAGAAGGAGATCCTGCCATTAGTGACAAGATGGTTGAAAATGAAGGACATTATGCTAAGGGAAATATGCCAATCACAGAAAAACAAATACTGCACAATAGACTTCTATGAGATACTTAAATAGTCGAGCTTACAGAAACACAGAATATAATAATGATTGCTAGAGGCGGAGAGTAGGGGGGAGTAGGGAGTAGTTGTTCAATAGGTATCAAGTTTTAACTATGCCAGATGAGTAAATTCCAGAGGTCTACTGTATGACAAATTGCCTACAGCTAATGATACAGTATTACACACATGAAAATTTGTTAAGAGGGCAGATCTTATGTGACCTGTTCTTAGTACCAAAGAAAAAAAGAAACAAAAACAAAGGGTTGCAAGAAAACTTTGGGAGGTGTTAGAAATGTCTGTTACCTTGACTATGGTGCTACCACAGGTGTTAGCATAAATCTAATCTCATCAAACTATACACATTAAATAAGCACAGTCTGTATATTAATTTGTTATGTGCTGAATGCTGGTGTTTTCCCAAAATTCTTATGTTGAAACCCTAACTTCCAATTGTTGTACAAGTGCCTGATAATTAGCTTTTTTCTATTAAAATGTAAATGACTGATATAAACTTATGATTGTTGAGCCATCCATTTCAAAGTCATCTATCTATGGCCAGCTAAGCAAATAGCTAAAGAGCCAGGGCACTCCACCCATGAAGTTTCCTTTTTAGAAAGCCCTGAGGGGGGACCTCTGGGTGGCTCAGTAGTTGAGCATCTGCCTTTGGCTCAGGGCATGATCATGGAGTCCTGGGGTTGAGTCCCATATCAGGCTCCCCATAGGGAGCCTGCTTCTCCTTCCACCTATGTCTCTGCTTCTGTCTCTCATGAATAAATAAATAAAATCTTCAAAAATAAAATAGAAAGCCCTGAGGGACCTAGATGGCTGACCACTTAAGTGATCTTGCTTTTTTCTCCCTGAGCTTTAATTCCAGCTTTCATGTTTTAAATTCACCAATAAAGAGTGAACTTCTAATCCCTAGGTACCCTACTCTTGACCCTAATAAAGGCGGAATCTCAGGTCTGAGCTTTCTCTCTATCGCTACCAAAGACCTCACTGCATGGCCCTTGAGCACACGCTATAGAAACTTTGAGTCGGAAAAAAAAAGAAAAAGAAAAAGAAACTGTGAGTCACAAACCTTGTTTTCTCAAAATGCCCTGATGTTTGTTGCTGAGGCATAATAAGAACCACTGAGGGCCAGTCTAGCCACAGCATTGTTTCTAGTGGGGAAGCATGTATAAGGCCTGCCACAAGTAGTATGGGCCCAAGTGAGTGCCCCCACCCATTCAACAGTATCTCTATCTATAGGTTGAAATTAGCACAAAATACCAATACAATGGTATTAGTGGGGAGGTGGGGCCTTTGGGAGGTCATTAGGTCATGACGGTGGAGCATAGAAGCCCTGAGAGTTCTCCAGCCCTTTCTAGCCCTCTTCCTGACCTATGAGGAGATAAGGAGAATATGGCTATCTACAAACCAGGAAATGGGCTCTCATCAGACACTATCCCAGGCTCCAAAACTGTGAGAAATGCTTGTGTAGGCCATCCAGTCAATGGTAATTTGTTATAGCAGCACAAACTAAGACATGCTATACTTCAATAAAGCTGTTTAAAAATCAGAAAATATAAGGAAAATTATTTTAATGACAACATTAACCAAAACTAAAAACACATACAAATTATGGCCTCTCTGAAGAAAATCACAAAAATTTCCTGGAAGGCATAAAATGAGACTTAAATAATTTCTTTTTATAACTCATTGGAAAGAAATACCATCCTCTTAAATAGGAAAGTTTAATATCATAACATTACCCCCAAAAAAATGGTAATGAAGAAAAATGAGTAGTGGGATGGCTTGTCCTGTCCTACCAAATAATAAAATGTATTTTACAGCTTGATAATTGAAACTATTGCACAAGTATGCCTCTCAAGGCAGAACATGTAGCATTTTAATGAAACAATTTGAACATGTATCTCTACAAAATATTTTAGTATCTTTAATATTAACTATAAGAAATACAAAGAAAAAAAAGAAATACAAAGAAATCAGAAGGTGAGATAATTTGGCTAATATATCCATATCTCTTTCTGTGGGCCATTCAAATTGAGAATGGGATCTGCTCTCTAGTTTTAATTTAGGCTTGCTTTTACTCCAGGCTTAGAAGTGCCTTATAAACTGTGCTACGTTCAAATGTGTGACATCCATCTTAAATGCTGACATGCAGCTGCTATCTCATCAAATGACCCAACAAACAATTATTCTGTAGAAGCAACAAGAAAAAATAGTGCTGGTTTAAATAGAAATTACAATCAATACAATAAAAGATAACTCAAACCGCGGTGTAGATCTGGATTGATCACCATCAAAATCATTTGTCCTTAGCCTCAGCCAGAGGATGACCAAAAGGAAGTCTGAGAATAGAAAATCAAATTCACAATTCTACCTACCAGAAAATTAGCAGTCTGCAAAATGACCAAAAGCAAACTACAATCTACTCTGAAAAGAGAAGACAGCCTTGCCTAGGGGATTCAGACTGGGATTCAGACTGAAAAAGAAAAAAGCAACACAGATTGCCCCACTTTGTACTCCCAGGCCAATTAAGTGACTGCCTCCTGCCCATTAACTCAGTGCTATTCACGGGCCATTTTCAAAAGATCACCCAATTTATAAACCTGAGAGTTAGCTCTTGAAAAACCCACAACCTCCCTTCTGTGGACATTGCTGATGTTCTGTTCTTAACAAAGTGTTTGCTTGCTGGAAAAATTACTAATAAATGACTTGGCTTTTGACATAGGCTTTTCTGATGATTTGTGTGTGGATTTTAACCGCTCTTATAGCTCTTATCTAAAGCCAGGCCTCCACTTATTCATGAGATCTCATCCTCTCTCTTCTTAAGAAAATCACTCCAGATTTTCCCCTCTCCCTCTCCTTCTGTCTCTCTCCCTATCCCTCCCTCCATCTCTCTCCTGGATCAGTCCCATCAACATACAATCATCCTTTTATTTTTCCCATTAATAATAAGTATCCATATCTCATGTCTCTTGCCCCCCTGCTGATTTTTCTCTCCAATTTACAGCAAACTTTAAAAAGGTTCACACTTTCTCCAATTGCTCTCCAACCCAATCTCTTATTCCAACTCAAAATCTGACTTTTACAAAACTTTCTCTCTAAAACTACTCTTTCTAAAATCATTGATGACTTGAATATTTCTATAAGGCCAAATCTCAGCTCTCATTTCTCTTGGCATTATTAGTATCATCTGACAGTCTCTCTCTTCCTAGAAACAGTTTCTTGACTTGGCCTCCAGGACACGATCTTTTTCCCACTGACCTCACTGGCTACTTCTTCTCAGTCTGCTTTATTGACTCCACCACATCTCTCCATCACAGCTCCCCAAGTTTTAGTCTTGTACTTCTTCTATCTACTTACACCCACTTCCTTAGTGGTCTATATCAGTTTTACGATTTCAAATACCATACATACTCTAAAAACTCCCATTTGTATGTCTCCGGTTTGGACTTTTACCTTGACTTCTAGTCTCATTTATTCAACTGTCTACTCAACAGCTGCACTTTGATATCTAATCTGTATCTCAGACTTAACATGTCCAAACTGAACTCCAGGTCTTACCTGAGGATCAATCTGCCCCATCCCGAGTCTTCCCCATATAAAGTGATGACAATCTGATGACCCTATAATTTACTCAGGCCAAAAATTTTGGAGTCACTTTTGATTCCTCTCTGCTGTCTCATATCCAATCTATAGATCCTGCCAATTCTACTTCAAAACATTTCGACAATCTTACCACTTCTTCCTGCCTCCAGGGCTACCACCCTAGTAAGCCTGGATTATTACACTATCCTCCTAATTCAGCTCTTTTCTTCCAACTTTGCCTTATTAAACTCAGCCTGTTCTCAATACAACTATCAGTGATCTTTTTAAAAAATTTTTTTTCATTTTGTTTTTATATTCAATTTAGTTAACATATAATGTATTATTAATTTCAGGGGTAGAATTTAGTGCTCATAACATCAAGTGCCCTCCTTCATGCGCATCACCCAATTATCCCATTCCCCACCCATTGCCCCTCTGGCAATGCTGTTTCCTAGAGTTTCTTATGGTTTGTCTCCCTCTCTGTTTTCATCTTATTTTTCCTTCCCTTCCCCTATGTTCATCTGTTTTGTTTCTTAAACTCCACATAAGTGAAATCATATGGTATTTGTCTTTCTCTGACCAACTTATTTCCTCTATAATACCCTCTAGTTCCATCCACATCGCTATAAATGGCAAGATTTCATTCTTATTGATGGCTAATAATCCTGTGTGTGTGTGTGTGTGTGTGTGCACCACAACCTTATCCATTCAACTGTCAATGGACATCTGTGCTCTTTCCATATTTTGAGTATTGTGGACATTAGTTGCTATAAACTAATCTTTAACAAAGCAGGAAAAAATATCCAATGGAAAAAAAGACAATCGTTTCAATAAATGTTGTTGGGAAAATTGAACAGCAACATGCAGAATAATGAAATTGGACCACTTTTTTTACACTGTACACAAAAATAAACTCAAAATGGATGAAAGACTTAAACGTGAGACAGAAATCCACAAAAATCCTAGAGAACACAGGCAGCAACCTCTTTGACCTGTGCTGCAGCAACTTCTTGCTAGACACATCTCCAAAGGCAAGGGAAACAAAAGCAAAAATGAACTATTGGGACTTCATCAGGATAAAAAGGTTTTGCACAGCAAAGGAAACAGTCAACAAAACTAAAAGGCAGCCCATGGAATGGAAGAAGGTATTTGCAAATAACTTATAAACAGCTAGTATCCAAAATCTATAAAGAACTTATCAAACTCAACACCCAAAATAAAAAGTGATCTTTTAAAATGTAAGTCATCGAGTTTTACCACTTGCCTCTGCTAAAAACAATCCAATGGCTCTCCAACTCACTCAGAATAAAAGACAAGGTCCGCACAATGATCTATAAGGACCCTAAAAATCCCGTTGCCCCTATGACCTAATCTTCCACCACCCCCTCTACTCCAGCCACACCAGCCTTTTGCTCTTCTTTGGACATATTAGACACATATGCACTTCATATTTTACTTATCCATTCATCAGATGATGGAGAATTGAATTGTTTCTACTTCTTGACTGTTAGAAACAGTGTTGCCATGAACAGGGGTGCCTGGGTGACTCAGCTAGTTAAGTGTCTACCTTCATCTCAAATCCTGTTTTCAGGGTCCTGGGATCAAGCCCCATGTTGGGCTCTCTGCTTGGCAGGGAGTCTGCTTCTCCCTCTCCCTCTCCCCACTCCACCCCACCCACGCATGTGCTCTCTCTCTCTCTCTCTCAAATAAATAAACTCTTTTTTTAAAAAAATTGTTGCCATGAATATTCATGTACAAGCTTTTGTGTTGATACAAATTTTCATTTCTCTTGCCTATAACCTATGAGTGAAACTGCTGGATTATGTGATAACTGCATGTTTAGTATTTTAAGGCACTGCTAAACTATTTCTCAAAGTAGCTGCACCTGGTTATATTCCTACCAATAATGAATGAAAATTCCAATTTCTCCAATTCATATGTAGTAGTCTTTTTTATTTTAGCCACCTGGTAGTTATGAAGTAGTATCTCTGTGGTTTTGATTTTGCACTCCCCTAATGACTAAGGATGTTGACCATCTTCATGTGCTAATTGACCATTGGTATACCTAACTATTCAAAGCCTTGGTCCAGTTTTCTGTTGGAAGGTCTTTTTATTGCAGAGCTATAAGAGCTATTTATAAATCTCAGGTACAAGTCTCTTATCAGAAAGAGTATTTGCAAATATTTTTTCCTATTCTATAGTTGGCCTTTTGCTTTCTTGATGGGGACTTTGAGACATAAATGTTTTTTAAATTGTTGAAGTCTGGTTTATCTATTTTGTTGTTGTTTCTTGTATTTTTGGTGTCATATCTAAGAAACCACTGCTTAATCTAAGGTCACCAAGATTTATTCCCATAAGTTTTTATCTAAGAATTATATAGTTGTAGATATTACACTTAGGTCTATGATATATTTTTAGTTACCTGTTGTATACAGTGTGAGGTAAAGATCAACTTTATTCTTTTCCATGTGGATTTCCAGTTGTCCACCATTTGTTTTGGTTTTTTAAAATATTTTATTTATTCATGAGAGACACAGAGAGGGAGGCAGAGACACAGGCATAGAGAGAAGCAGGCTCCCCACAAGGAATCCGATGCAGGACTCGATCCCAGATCCTGGGATCACTCCCTGAGCTGAAGGCAGACGCTCAACTACTGAGCCACCCAGGTGTCCTCCCAGCACCATTTGTTAAGAAGGCTTCTTTTACTGTTTGTCTTGACACCTCTGACTAAAATCATTTTACCACGCTGTGATGGTTTATTTCTGGACTCTCAATTCTATCCTAATCATTCATATATCTATCCTTATACCAAAACTACACTTTCCTAATTACTATAACTTTGCATTAAATTTTGAAATTGAGAAGTCTGAATCCCCCAATTTTATTCTTTTCCAAAACTGTTTTGGTTACTATGGGTCTCCTGCTAAACCATATAAATGTTAGGATTAGCTTTCAATATGGGGGAGAGGGGAGGCAAGAAAGCCAACTGAGATTCAGACAAGCATTTTGTTGATCTGTAGATCAATTTGGGGAGCACTAATATCTTAACAATATTAAGTATGTCAATCCATGAACATGGAATGTCTTTCCATTTATTTAGGTCTCTTTATTTTCTTTCACAATGTCTTATAGTTTTCAGTCCATAAGCCTTATACTTCTTCTGTTAAAATATTCCTTTCTAATACAACTGTAAAGTTTTCTTAATTTCATTTTTTTAAATATTCATTGCTAATGTACAGATATACAACTGATTTTTGTATATTGATCTTATTACTTATAATACTTTTTTTTACTTCTAATAATTTTATCACAGATTCCTTAGTGTTTTCTCTATACAAGATCATATCATCAGCTTTTCTCTTTTATTTATCTTGACAGTGGATTTTTGGTCTTGTAAGTCTTTTTAAAGAACAAATTTGACTTTTTAACATATATATCAGAAGAAGCAATACACACAAAGATAAATTTAAGAGAATGTAACCAAAGATTTATAAAGGTGTAGGCAGATTTAAAGGAAATAACAAGAGATGATTAAGTACCCACACACTTAAGGAAACCACTGCCAAACCATATTTATTTAGCATTTCTATTCTATTTTCTGTATCTCTAATTATCCCTTTCCAGTACAAATATTTAAAGTAAATTTTCCCAAAGACTAGTATGATAACAATATTAAGGATAAGTATTTTTTAAAAAGATAAATATTTATAGCTATCACCATGTACCAGGCACTCTTCTAAGCACTTTACATATATTAATTCATTTAATCTTCATGACAAACCTCTAACAAATTAGCCTTCATGCTATAAAGTGATATAGGCTGTTCTTATAAAACTTCAAACTTTGTAAAATCATATACAAAAAATTAAAAGCCTTATGAGGAAAATAATGTTGAATTAGACTATTAAAAACCTATACATTTTTGTAACCAAAACTAACTGAAAGAAAAACAATCCTAGGGACACCTGGGTGGCTCAGTGGTTGAGCATCTGCCTTTGGTTCAGGGCATGATCCTGGTCCTGGGATTGAGACCCACATCAGGCCCCCTGCAAGGAGCCTGCTTCTCCCTCTGCATATCTCTGCCTCTCTCTGTGTGTCTCTCATGAATAAATAAATAAAATCTTAAAAAAAAAAATCCTAATAAAAATCCTAGAAAGAGTACTCACTTTGGCAGCATGTATACTAAAACTGAAACAATACAGAGAAGATTAGCATGACCTCTATGCAAGGGTGACGCACTAAAAATCCTGCCCCCCCCCCAAAAAAAAATCCTAGAAAGATGTATCTCTTATCTCTGCTAGCCTTTGTACTCACCATCAATGAATCATTCACAACTTTTAAACTGGAGCTTGTTCTTCTTTCAAATCTTTGAGTGCAGTAATTTCTAGAGATGAGTTTCATTACAGTTTAAAAATCTGAACCAGAAAATAGTCTCATCTAACTATATATATATATTTTTTAAACAAACACAGGATAAATGCTTTCACAGCTACCTAATCTTTACTCATAATTTTGCCAGTAACTGATCATTGTGTAGAATGTAGAGGTCTTGAAGGCACTCTACTTAGTGTCCCACTAAAAGAAAGCACTTCAGCTGTTTTCAGCTTTTTTTCTTAAAATGCATATATTGTTAAGGCTTTCTCCTTGAGAGTAAGCTGCCCCTGATAGTTTCTTTTGTCTTTAATCTATATGATTTATTTTTGCATCTTTTTCCCCCCATTTCCATTACTTCATTCTATCAAATTTTATAACACTGGCAATTATTTGTGCTTAGATACTTAGAATCATGCTCAATTACATACAACATCAACTCCTTTAGTTGACTTGCGAATGTGATTTCACATTTTTTCAAAAGCCTTTAGAATTTCAAGATTTTCCTTGATGGTTATAACATTTCAGAATCTGCTCACTAACTACATGACCATCAATCTACTATGTCTTTGCTAAAATTTTTATAATTCATTCCCTATATATAATCCATACAAAAATTTTCTGCCAGCCAGAAATACTCTTTAACTTTTCTTCTTGGTGTTATTTGAAAATAGAAGGGAATATTTTTTTGGGGGGGGGGGGGGATGGTATTTTATAAAATAAAATGTAAGGCAAAATTTTTTTCTTCTGCATTCTACTGAGAAGTATCACTCATATTCATGATCTGCTCTTTCTCTCTTAAAGTTCTGTAAACTTTCTCTTGATAGTCTTATGATATCCTTATAAACTTTCCTCTTTGATATTCTTAAATTCTTCTGTAATGTGCTCAAGTGCAAATGGTTCCCCTTCCTTTTCTGTCTTGTTTGGCGCTCTTTGTACTTTTTAAATCTGGTTTGTTTGTTATCTTTCTTGAACTCGGTGCAACTCTTGGTCATTAATTCTTCAAGTATTTCATTCTTTCCATTCATTTTTCCCATCTCTTCTGGGATTCCAGTCATACAATAACTACTCTGTTATTTCTATGTAACATATAGCTTTTATTTTCTTTTTCTTTTACATTTTTCCATCTTTTTTACAGTTTCCTATTACCTTTTAAGAGTTCTCTGAGCTGAACTCACAGTTCTTTAGTTACAGTTCATTAAGTATTTTTTCATTTTATATATATGCATATATATATATATATATTCCCATATATATATATTTTATTGAAGTTCGATTTGCCAACATATAGTATAACACCCAGTGCTGGGATGCCTGGGTGGCTCAGCAGTTGAGCATCTGCCTTCAGCTCAGGACATGATCCCAGTGTCCTGGGATCGAGTCCCACATTGGGTTCCCTGCATGGAGCCTGCTTCTCCCTCTGTCTGTGTCTCTGCCTCTCTTTCTCTCTATGTCTCTCATGAATAAATAAATAAAATCTTAAAAAAAAAAAACCCAGTGCTTATCCCATCAAGTGCTCCCCTCAGTGCTCATCACCCAGTCTCCCCAACCTCCCACCTGCCTCCCCTTCCACTACCCTTTGTTCATTTCCCAGAGTTAGGAGTCTCTCATGTTTTGTCACCCTCTAATTTTTCCCACTCGTTATGCCTCCTTTCTCTTATAATCCCTTTCACTCTTTCTTATATTACCCATATGAGTGAAACCATATGATATTTTTCCTTCATTACTCAGCCATTAGAAATGACAAATACCCACCATTTCCTTCAACATGGATGGAACTGGAGGGCATTAAGTCTTTATTAATTCACCATCACCTGTATCAATTCTGCTGCTTAATCTAATTACTGAGTACTTTATTTCATTTAAAAATATATATTTCAAAAAAAAATATATATATATATATATATTTCAGAAGCCAAGAAGAAATCAGACAGCAGGTGTGTGACCTAGAATCAGCCAACCAGAGGCTCACAGGAAGGACTTCGGACCTGGGAGCAATGACTTGGGCACATTCACAGAGGCAGTTTCAGTGTCAGAGGCACAATGCTCACAATTGAAACATGAGTAGTGGTGCCAGCATCAGTCCCCATAGAGGTACTTGGTTATGTTCTCAGTTGTTTAAGCTCTCTGGTTCTCATTATGATCTAGACTTTCCAGTCTCCCCAATGATTCTGTGAGATTGCCAATTTCCTTCCAATAAATGTATTTTCTCCTTAAGTCATTTGAAGTTGAACATGCAATGGGATATGGGAAAAGTACAGGAGAAATGAAGCACTAATTTCTTCCTGCTATGTAATTGAGATTCTGAAGATATTGTCATAAGTTATGGTTCAAAACAGTAAAGTTAAAAACATATTACTTAAATTATACAATTAATAATAAATAAAACTAATCAAATTTGGAGAGGAGAATGGTTTAGAGGTTAAATGAGATAATTCCCAAACTTTGATGAATAGGATTAAAAAGTTACAGTTCAAAGTTGATAAACCAAGTAAGACAGGCAAAATTAGAGTTGTGAAAGTCATCCCTAGAAGAATTAAGGCAAATGGCAAAATATAGCTAAATCTGGGCAGTGGGACTAATAATGGGGAGTGGAATGAAAACATGTTATTATTTAAAACTTTCTAGTCCACCCCTAGGCTGCATCATACTACATAACAGAAAGAAAGGCTAGTGGTATCTATACACATATGCACAAATGCACATGTGCATGGATCCAGCTGCAGCTCTGAAAATGCAAACTAGAAAAGATTTACATAAGGAATCAGTTCCAGAGCACAGATTTGCCTCCAGATTTGTTTTCTTGGATAAAACACAAAGCAGCCTCACACCCATCATGAGCTAAATCATGTTTAGAAAATGAAGGAAATCTAATCCCAAAAAGTGACTGGGAAAATGTAAGTGTTTTGTCCCTAAGAAGAGCAAGTCATAGAAACTTCAGTTATGATTGGGATCCTGGCTCCCATGCAACCCACCAATACCTTTCAAGTTGCAACAAACCTGATAGATTAGTTGTTTATTTCATCTGCTGAAAAATATTCATAAACTTGAGCATTCCACAGGAAACTCTCAGCATGAAGTCTTTAAGTATGAACAAGAAAAACTTAAGGTCTACTGGAAAATGCACAAGACCTGGAGTCCAAAACTCTGAGATTCTTTTTCCTGCCTCATTGATCTTGAGATGAAGATCTTGAGAAAATCACTGCTCCAGCCTGAGTTTTGTGATCTATAAATTGAGGACCAAAATATAACTACATAGAGTTGTTATTAAAATAAAAAGAGATAACGTGTTATCTCCTATATGTTGGCTAACTGAATTTGAATTTAAATTAAAATTTAAAAAAAATCAAATGAGATAATGGGCAATATATAAGAATATCTGATAAAATGTAAATCCTAAAACAAATGGGAGGTATTGTTATTATCATTCTTACAACTGGTCACGAGGGACATCTGTATAAAGATAAACAGGGCGTAATGGAAAATTCATCCAACTACTAAAAATATAACCTATCTAGGTCCTGGGCTTTGAAGCTTCATACAGAACATGACAGTCAAATGACTTTTATCATAAAAGGCAAGTCTAGTGTTCAAAGAAACTTCTAGAAATATAAAGATGCATTGTTTTATTTTTCAGTTAGATAACTAGACCTACTATAATAGAGAAATGGGAAAATTATTTGATATTTCATTTTTAAAAAGCTTATCTAAAATGACTAACATTAATGGATAGGTGAAATTTAATAAAAATTAATGATCTTGGGGCACATGGGTGGCTTAGTGGTTGAGCATCTACCTTTGGCTCAAGTCATGATCCCGGGGTCCTGGGATCGAGTCCCACATCAGGCTCCCCATAGGGAGCCTGCTTCTCCCTCTGCTTATGTCTCTGTCTCTGTGTGTGTGTCTCATGAATAAATAAATAAAATATTAAAAAAATTAATGATCTCTATATTAAGTGTTCCTAACCGCTGTTCCCTATAATAGGAAAAATACAACTTATATGTGTAATTTAAAAAGAAATGAAAAAAAAGAAAAAATAAAAATAAATAAATTATTTAGTATATAAACAGAATATAACACCTACTTTACCAAACATAAAGCCCCAGTCTTGATTTTTATAACACAATAAGACAGTTATACTTCACACTGCCAAAAGAGAAATAGTATTAGTTTTTATCCTGTATTTCCTATAGCTCATTTATTGATTTGGTATCAGAGAAGAAAAATTTTAAAAGATACGAAAGTCAGCTTCCTTTCAGAGAGCTACCAACAAGTGTCTCAAAAGGGTAGTCTGAGCACACATCTCTCTAGGATTTCCAAGCACACGCTGTCTTCCACAGAATTCTCTGACAAGTCTGCTTCATCCTGGGATTCCCCAGGATCAGAATGACAGAATGAAGAGAAGGATAGGCAGCCATGACTGTCTCGGAGATGAAGACAACCAGGAGATCAGCAGAAGACTTGGAGGTAATGGAAAAGGGGCTGGCCAGGATATAAATCACATGAAGGATAAGGAAGCAGCCCAAGGACTTCAGTACAGTGATGTGAGCCTTGGCCTGAGCATCTCTCCTACCAGCTGTATGTACCTCCATCTTCTTGTGGTGTCTATACAAAGAGACAATCAGCATCCCAGAAGAAACAAGAAACACCATGAGAGGCAATCCACTTCCTGCATTGAGCTTTACTATATACAGGTAGTGCCAGCTTTTAAGGGGGTACAGAATGCTGCTGTTGCCTTGAGAAGGATTATAGGGCTTTAAGCCAATGTGCGCTACAAGTAACAAACTGATCATGAGGTACACCAGAAGGCACCAGAGACTCAGGCAATAGGCCCTCTGCTTCAGCCACAAGCAGACAGGATGTTCAAGGGTCATGATCTTCCTGCAGTAGAAGACGCTGAGGAAAGTGGCAAACCACAGGCTGGCCTGGCTTACCAGGATCCAGAAGATACTGAGATAGTGAAGCCAACGGCTACTCTGGAAAAATGGAAATAGGCTTAAGTCCATCATAATCAGACACTGCAGGAGAAATCGGCAGACAGCCAGGCCCAGGACAATGAGGTTGTATGAGGACCCGTTGAATTTTCTGACCCATTCTCCAAAACTCCAGACCATAAGGACTCCATTTCCCACCAGGCCAATGAGAAATTCAGCCACTGCCACCACCATCAGCAGTGGTAGGGCAGCAGTCAGCATGGCTGGAGATAGGAGTCTCTCACTTCTGTCACAGAAGGTGTCCTGCTTCAGCAGATGAATGTGTGTGACTGCGGCTGAGCTTCAGATATCTGGGGGTGATATCACACTCAAGGTAAGTTTTCACACCACAAAATCTGGATTTGGCCTTGTCCTTCAGGAACCTGTCCTCCAAGACTGAACAGGTGCGACCAGGCACAGAGAGTTTAGAAGTTATGATCCCCTCTCCGTATTTGCATCCACATGAATGCACTCTGAGCCTATACCGAGAGATTTGAAACAATACCCCAGACACCAACTTCCCTTCTCCAGGGTCATGAGCTAGGATCTAGACACTAGCACATAATATATCAAGATTTCTCAACAAGAAGACCAAATCAAAACATTCTCAGGTTTTATACAGTGCCAAACGTGAGCTCATATTATAAAAAACAAATTTTATTTTTATGAGATGTATTCTGAACATAAAAGCATGAAATCTGAATAAACTCAAATCTAAAATATATTTTATTATCAAAAAATAATAAAGTAAAAATAAAATATATTTCACTATCAAAGAGAGAAATAAGGGAAGTTCTAGGGAAGAAAACAAGCAGAGAAGAAAAACAGTATGTTTAAGTGCCAAATAATAAAAAAAATGGAAGTCAGAGAGAGGAGCCATTACTGCTAATCAGGGTCTTTGAGGTCATCCATCTTTCATGATCAATTATCCATACACATCTCACACCAAGGTCTTAGGGGAAGGAAATGAGCTCAAATAAGTGAAAAAAGACTAGCACAGTTATCAAGAAATATAGGAAAAGTGTTTCATTTAAATGTCCAGATTCCAACCTCCCTGGGAGCAGCCCACCACAAATGTTTATGGAAGGCTGAATTCTAAAACTGCCTCTAAGATTTCCACTCCTTAGTGTATATACCCCGAATAACCCTAGGGCAGGTCGGACAGTACATAAGACTGTTGTTATAAGGTTGTTACTTCTGTAACTAGGTTATATTATATGCCAAAGATAAAGAACTTTTGCAAATGTAACTAAATCAGTTGCATCTGAATTACTCAAAAAAAAAAAATTCCCCTGGGTGAGTCTAACTTAATCAGTTAAAGTCTTGGAAGAGAAACTGTGCCCTCTTGCTGACCTGAACAATCCAGCTGCCAGGTTGTGAGAGACACACATGGCAAGAAACCATAGCATTGAGATTGGCCCCCAGAAGACAGCAGCAGAAAAACTGGGACCTTTGTCTAACAACCACAAGGAACTGATTTCTGCAAATAGCCAGTAAGCTTGGAAAAGCACCCTGAGCTCCAGAAAAAAAACACATCCCAGTCAATATCTTGATTGTAGCTTTTAAGACTCTGCGCAGAGGGCCCACTTAGGCTGTGCCTGGACTCTACCCACAGAAACTGTGACATAAATGTGGGCGTTGTTTTAAAGTGTGTTAAAGTATGTGTTGCTACACGGCAAAGACAGTGGTCAAACCAGACCAGGAACTCTGAGGAAATGAGGAGAAGGAAGAACTGAATTAGAAAGAAGGAGGAAAAAAAAAAAAAAAAGAAAGAAGGAGGAAGGCTAGGCTAGCTTCTGAGGAAGGCAACATGCTTGGGGAAGAAAGAGAAAAGCAATCTTAAAAGATCCTAGAAGAAACCAAAAACCTAGCCCCAGGCCCTCTGCTTCAGCCACAAGCAGAGAGTGTTCAGAAGTCATGATGTCCCCGCAGTAGTAGACACTGAATAGCCAGCACGCACAGGACAATGAATTTGTATGGGGATCCCTTTACATTTTCTGATCTATTCTCCAAAATCCCAGACCACAAGGACTCTATTTCCAACAAGGCCAATGAGAAATTCATCCACTGCCACCACCATCAGCAGTGCTAGGGTTGCAGTCAGCATAGCTACAGAAAGGGGTCTCACTGCCATCCCAGAAGGTGCCCTGCTTCAGTGATGAATGCATGTGGCTCCTGACTGAGCTTTAGATCCTGAGGGTGATACACTATTAGGGGAAAACATTTCATTTCTCAGAGTTTGGGTTCTGTCACTGTCCCTTTGAAATCCATTCTCTGACAAAGAAGGCACAGCTGTGAACACCAGTCACGTTCTCAAAGAGCTTCATTTCCATCTGCATCTGCATGAAGCTGGCCTAGAATCTAAGATGAAGAACAAGCCCACAGCTACAGATTGTCCTTCCAAAGGAAGCAAGTAAAATCTGAAGTACTCTTGAACCCTGCTCCCACACACCATAACTCTGCAAAACCAAAATAAGACATGCTGAGAATCTCAACAGTGGCAAACACAAAGAAGGGAAAGTATAATATTTATGAATAATTTGGCAAATATTTATCAAATGCCTACCATGTGCCAGGCCCCTAAGGCAGGCTTTGGAGATACAATCACCACAAAAACAAAGTCCCTATTGTCACAGAGCTGACATTCTGGTGGGAGAGGCAAATAACTAATACTGTTCTTTTTTTTTAATTTTTATTTATTTATGATAGTCACACAGAGAGAGAGAGAGGCAGAGACACAGGAAGAGGGAGAAGCAGGCTCCATGCACCGGGAGCCTGACGTGGGATTCGATCCCGGGTCTCCAGGATCGCGCCCTGGGCCAAAGGCAGGCGCCAAACCGCTGCGCCACCCAGGGATCCCTAATACTGTTCTAACATATTTGTAACTTGAATATATAAACCTAGCATTGTACTTATACACATACAAAGATTTGTTTCAATGTCAGGGAAAACAAAGAAAAGAACAGGATAAGAAAATGAGTGAAAACAACTATGAGACAGGATAAATATTTATTGCTGAATATACGTGCAGAAGAGGTCAAGGTGGAGAGAGATCTGGGAACCATAGTGCTAGTTCATTTCCATACAGAACTGTTATCAGCCTCCAGACAAAGGGCTGTAATGAAGAAGTATATCTGGATAGTGACAGCCTCAGTGTTCTCTAGTTTACCAGAGCAACCACTTGGGTTTACTTTTGATGTAACCTAACCATGTTGGTCATAACACTACCACATCTCTTTCTACCAAAGTCCTTTCCATTCATACTCCTACTATTCCACTACTCTGAGCCCTCCAGCATTCTCACAATACCTGAATCAAGGAAAAGAAGGCCATGAGAGACCAAGAGGAATATAACCGTAAGAAGAGGCAGATGGGCAAGTTGTGGCTTTCTACTCAGCATCAACAGAGCAGTCTATCTTATAGAGCATAACAATATTGATAAGCTTCTGCTCAACAAAAAAACAACAAAATGAAAGGCAATCTATATTGGGAGAAAAATACTTGAAAACCATATATCTGATAAGGGGTTATCATCCAAAATATGTGAGGAATTCAATAGCAAAAAGCAAACAACCCAATTAAGAAATGGGTGAAGGACCTAATATGGTCATTTTTCCCAAAAGACACAAAATGGCCAACAGGTACATGAAAAGGTGCTCAACATCACTAATCATCAGGAAAATGCAAATCAAAACCAGAATAACATATCACTTCACACCTATTAGAATGACTATTATCAAAAACAAATAAATAAATGATGAAAAGTGCTGGTAAGGATGCGGAAAAAAGAGAAACTTTATACATTTTTGTTGGGAGTGTAAATTGGTGCAGCTATTATAGATATCAGTATGGAGATCCTTGCAAACAATTTTAAAAGACCTATTATATGATCCAGCAATTCCTCTGCAGGATCCCAAAAAGGTATCTGTGCTCTCATATTCATTGCATTAATCACAATAGTCAAAACAGGGAAACAATCTAAGTGCCTATCAACAGATGAAGAAATTGTTTTAGACAGACACAGAGAGAGACAGTTCCCAATTTACAATTCCTCAACTTCATGATGGCACAAAAGTGATACACATCCAGTAGAAACTATACTTCAAATTATGAATTTTGATCTTTTCCTAAGCTATGCAGTATGACACTCTCTTGTGATGCTAGGCAGCAGCAGTGAGCCTTGGCCCCGAGCCAACCACAGGATCACAAAGGTAAACCAAAAAACTTAACAACCACTCAGTTTTTCACTAATTCATTACATGATATATAATAGGCTTTGTGTTGGATGATTTTGCCACTAACTATAGGCTAATGTAAGTGTTCTGATCATATACAAAATCAATGCCCAGAAATCAATGGCATTTCTATACACTAACAATGAGACTGAAGAAAGAGAAATTAAGGAGTCAATCCCATTTACAATTGCACCCAAAAGCATAAGATACCTAGGAATAAACCTAACCAAAGAGGTAAAAGATCTATACCCTAAAAACTATAGAACACTTCTGAAAGAAATTGAGGAAGACACAAAGAGATGGAAAAATATTCCATGCTCATGGATTGGCAGAATTAATATTGTAAAAATGTCAATGTTACCCAGGGCAATTTATACGTTTAATGCAATCCCTATCAAAATACCATGGACTTTCTTCAGAGAGTTAGAGCAAATTATTTTAAGATTTGTGTGGAATCAGAAAAGACCCCGAATAGCCAGGGGAATTTTAAAAAAGAAAACCTTAGCTGGGGGCATCACAATGCCAGATTTCAGGTTGTATTACAAAGCTGTGGTCATCAAGACAGTGTGGTACTGGCACAAAAACAGACACATAGATCAATGGAACAGAATAGAGAACCCAGAAGTGGACCCTGAAATGTACGGCCATCTAATATTCGATAAAGGAGGAAAGACTATCCATTGGAAGAAAGACAGTCTCTTCAATAAATGGTGCTGGGAAAACTGGACATCCACATGCAGAAGAATGAAACTGGACCACTCTCTTTCACCATACACAAAGATAAACTCAAAATGGATGAGAGATCTAAATGTGAGACAAGAGTCCATCAAAATCCTAGAGGAGAACACAGGCAACACCCTTTTTGAACTTGGCCACAGTAACTTCTTGCAAGATACATCCACGAAGGCAAAAGAAACAAAAGCAAAAATGAACTATTGGGACTTCATCAAGATAAGAAGCTTTTGCACAGCAAAGGATACAGTCAACAAAACTAAAAGACAACCTACAGAATGGGAGAAGATATTTGCAAATGACATATCAGATAAAGGGCTAGTTTCCAAGATCTATAAAGAACTTATTAAACTCAACACCAAAGAAACAAACAATCCAATCATGAAATGGGCAAAAGACATGAACAGAGATCTCACAGAGGAAGACATGGACATGGCCAACATGCACATGAGAAAATGCTCTGCATCACTTGCCATCAGGGAAATACAAATCAAAACCACAATGAGATCCCACCTCACACCAGTGAGAATGGGGAAAATTAACAAGGCAGGAAACAACAAATGTTGGAGAGGATGCGGAGAAAAGGGAACCCTCTTACACTGTTGGTGGGAATGTGAACTGGTGCAGCCACTCTGGAAAACTGTGTGGAGGTTCCTCAAAGAGTTAAAAATAGACCTGCCCTACGACCCAGCAATTGCACTGTTGGGGATTTACCCCAAAGATTCAGATGCAATGAAACGTCGGGACACCTGCACCCCGATGTTTCTATCAGCAATGGCCACAATAGCCAAACTGTGGAAGGAGCCTCGGTGTCCATCGAAAGATGAATGGATAAAGAAGATGTGGTTTATGTATACAATGGAATATTACTCAGCAATTAGAAACGACAAATACCCACCATTTGCTTCAACGTGGATGGAACTGGAGGGTATTATGCTGAGTGAAATAAGTCAATCGGAGAAGGACAAACAGTGTATGTTCTCATTCATTTGGGGAATATGAATAATAGTGAAAGGGAATATAAAGGAAGGGAGAAGAAATGTTGGGAAATATCAGGAAGGGAGACAGAACATAAAGACTCCTAACTCGGGGAAACGAACTAGGGGTGGTGGAAGGGGAGGAGGGCGGGTGTTGGAGGGGAATGGGTGACGGGCACTGAGGTGGACACTTGACGGGATGAGCACTGGGTGTTTTTCTGTATGTTGGTAAATTAAACACCAATAAAAGTTAATAAAAAAAAAAAATAAGTGTTCTGATCATACTTAAGGTAGGGTAGGCTAAGCTATGGTGTACAGCAGCTAAATATTAAATAAACTTTCAAAGTACGATATTCTATTTTTTTAAGGTTTTATTTATTTATTCATGAGAGACAAGGAGAGAGAGAAAGACAGAGAAATAGGCAGAGGGAGAAGCAGGCTCTCTGCAGGAGCCTGATGTGGGACTCAATCCCAGACCCCGGGATCACATCCTGAGTCAAAGGCAGATGCTCAACCGCTGAGCCACCTAGGCAAAAGTACAATATTTTCAACTTAAAATTTAAGTGACAGAGTTCACTATAAGTTGAGGAAGATACGTGTGTGTGTGTGTGTGTGTGTGTGTGTGTGTTATTCAGCCTTAAAAAAAGAGATCCTGACATTTGCAACAACATGGATGAACCTAAAAGGCATTATGCTAAGTGAAATAAGCCAGACACACAAAAAAAGAACGTGTGATCTCACATATATGTGGAATCTAAACAAGTCAAATAGAGAAAAGCAGAGAATAGAATTATGGTTATCAGGGCTGAGGAGGTGGGGGAAATGAGGAGGTGCTATGTAGGATAGATAATTCCAGAGATCTAACAGACAGCATAATGACTAGAGTTAGTAACCTTGTATTGAATACTGGACCTGTGCCTAGAGAGTAGATTTCAGGTGCTCTCATCACACACCAAAAAATGGCATCCATGTGAGGAGATGATATGTCACTTAGTTTGACTGTCATTATCATTTTACTATGTATATGTATAATAATTCATCTTATTGTAGACCTTAAATATATACAAAAGAGTTGCTTTCAAAAACTCAGGACACTTTCACCCCAAAAAGTGCCCTTCCTCTACCATGTTGCCAGACCAAGTATATAATTCCTTCCCCATTCTCCATCTGATACCTCCCAGTACTCGAACATTTTGTACTCCTATTCACAGGCACCCATTTTCAGTGCTTCCCAGAATTGCAACTACTTTGCCACTAGACGGTGCTGAGGCAACTCTTTTGCAGCATCTGTTAACCTGAGCAAGGTCATTTTCTTAATGAGCTGCATGAGTCCAGAAATTCAAAAATCGAGCAGATGAAGCAAGTGGTTAATAAGCATGTGTAACAGGAACAGAAATTATAAATTTGCGTATATTCATAGTCTTTCCAGTTTCCCTCCCCATCACCTTAAAAAGAGGTGGGCTTCTTACTCTGCTGGTCAGTTCCACCTCTTGGAAGGAGGTGTCTGGAGGGACAAGAAGGGGTACCGTCATGACCCACAGGGAGCAAGGATCACAATCCTTGAGGAAGTTTAAGAAAAGAATAATCAGCATGGCTGGGGTAGTGAAAGTAATAGAGTATACTTGGAACTTGGAAGATGAGAGAATAGGAACTATTTTTGTCTGATTCCATAAACATGAAAATTTGGGGAGAAAGTTAAATACAGCAGATAAAAGAAGACAGTCTAGAAGGCAAGGCTTAATTCTCCTTCTCTTGAGAGTGAGCTGGACTTCAAGACTTCTAAACAAGAGACTCTGGAAACAGAAACAGAGTAACTGCACCTAACCAAGCACTCATTGGTAACATGACCAGTGAGAAGTCATGATGATATCAGGTATCTACCAACACCTCATATCTGTTGGACTCCTCCCCAAAAGCCCACAACCCCAGTCTAACTATGAAAAAACCATCAGACAAACCCAGATTACGGAACGTTTTACAAAATGACTGAACAGTAATCTTCAAAATTGTCATGGTCATGAAAACAATGAATGATTGAGAAACATTACAGACCAGCAGAACCTAAGAACACCTGACAACTAAATGCAAGGTGATATGCTGGACTGGATTCTGGAACAGAAAAAGAACATGTATGACAACTGGTAAAATCTGAATGAAGTCTGTAGTTTAGTTCACAGTTAATGTATTAGCACTAGTTTGCATCCCAATGAGGGCTAGTGCTAGCATGAAGATGTCAACATCAGGAAAACTGAGTGAAAGGAATCCAGGAACTCTCTGCACTCCTTTTGTAACTATCCTGTAAAATAAAATTAAAAATTATAACTTCATTTTTGCCAAGTTATAGACAACTCAGTTACATGCAGCCATTTGTATAAAAATTATGTTTTTAACAGTTTGAGAATTGTGTTTCTCCAGAGGAGACTAAGGTTTTCCCATAACATTGTAGGATCATGCTAAGAAATGAGGCAAAACATTTCCGCTCATCCACAGGCAAGAGCTTGCAGGTGCATGTCAGTGCCAGCCCTCAGCAGGGCACAAACCTCAAGACTAGCTCCCTGGCCGGAGAACTTAGAAATGGAGTGTTTGGTGCCATTCACAGAAAGGCAACATGCTTCAAAGTCAGACAGATTCGAGTCTGCATCCCAATTCAACCAGTCAGTAGCCACGGCCTTCAGCAGTCAATTAACTTCTCAGAGCGTCAGATCCCCCTTTATACAAATTCTGATACTGTATGATTCACCTCACAGGGCTATTATGATGATAAAAGGGCGTATAAAATTACTTAGCCTGGTGCCTAGAAAATAGTGTTACCTAAGTAATGTTACTTTAGCTTTAATGTTACTTTTCTTTCCTTCCTTGGTGACTTCTCTCCACAATCATTCCTTTCTATAAAGTCGGAGAGTGCCTGAAGTCTGCTATTACTCACGTATGTAAATAGAGGATGAATTGAGTTGCTGCCTCTAAATGAAGATGATCAGCATTTCTAGAAAGCAAGAATAAAGATGAAAGGCTGCTTAGCCCAGGCCTTTGACAGGAGTCAAAAGTATAGAGAGGTACATAGGAGTTAGAGAGCAATATCAATATCAATATCTTTATTTCCTCTGTTGAGATAACTGGATTCAAATTATAAAGTCATTGTCTCAACTACGAAAGCAGCAAAATTGAGACAAATAATTTTCCTGTATTTAAAAAAAGTCAATAATGCTTTGAAACCAGAACTAAATCACAAGAAGAAGTTTGGAAGGATTTCAAACATGTGGAGGTTAAGGACCATCATGCTAAAAGCTGAAATGGTCAACCAGGAAATTAGGGAAGAATTAAAAAGATTCATGGAAACTAATGAGAATGAAGATACAACCATTCAAAATCTTTGGGATACAACAAAAGCAGTCCTGAGGGGGAAATACATTGCAATACGAGCATCCATCCAAACACTGGAAATAACTCAAATACAAAAGCTAACCTTGCACCTAAAGGAGCTGGAGAAAAAACAGCAAATAGATCCTACACCCAGCAGAAGAAGAGAATTAATAAAGATTCAAGCAGAACTCAATGAAATAGAGACCAGAAGAACTCTGGAACAGATTAACAAAACCAGGAGTTGGTTCTTTGAAAGAATTAATAAGATAGATAAACCATGAGCCAGCCTTATTAAAAAGAAAAGAGAGAAGACTCAAATTAATAAAATCATGAATGAGAAAGGAGACATCACCACCAATACAAGGAAATTGCCCTGGGTAACATTGACATTTTCACAATATTAATTCTGCCAATCCATGAGCATGGAATATTTTTCCATCTCTTTGTGTCTTCCTCAATTTCTTTCAGAAGTGTTCTATAGTTTTTAGGGTATAGATCCTATACCTCTTGGGTAAGGTTTATTCCTAGGTATCTTATGCTTTTCAGTGCAATTGTAAATGGGATTGACTCCTTAATTTCTCTTTCTTCAGTCTCATTGTTAGTGTATAGAAATGCCATTGATTTCTGGGCATTGACTTTGTATCCTGCCATGCTACCAAATTGTTGTATGAGTTCTAGCAATCTTGGGGTGGAGTCTTTTGGGTTTTCTATGTAGAGTATCATGTCATCGGCGAAGAGGGAGAGTTTGACTTCTTCTTTGCCAATTTGAATACCTTTAATGTCTTTTTGTTGTCTGATTGCTGAGGCGAGGACTTCCAGTACTATGTTGAATAGCAGTGGTGAGAGTGGACATCCCTGTCTTGTTCCTGATCTTAGGGGAAAGGCTCCCAGTGCTTCCCCATTGAGAATAATATTTGCTGTGGGCTTTTCGTAGATGGCTTTTAAGATGTCGAGGAAAGTTCCCTCTATCCCAACACTCTGAAGTGTTTTGATCAGGAATGGATGCTGTATATTGTACCACTCTCTTTCACCATACACAAAGATAAACTCAAAATGGATGAGAGATCTAAATGTGAGGCAAGAGTCCATCAAAATCATAGAGGAGAACACAGGCAACACCCTTTTTGAACTTGGCCACAGTAACTTCTTGCAAGATACATCCACAAAGGCAAAAGAAACAAAAGCAAAAATGAACTATTGGGACTTCATCAAGATAAGAAGCTTTTGCACAGCAAACGATATAGTCAACAAAACTAAAAGACAACCTACAGAATGGGAGAAGAGATTTGCAAATGACATATCAGATAAAGGGCTAGTTTCCAAAATCTATAAAGAACTTATTAAACTCAACACCAAAGAAACAAACAATCCAATCATGAAATGGGCAAAAGACATGAACAGAGATCTCACAGAGGAAGACATGGACATGGCCAACAAGCACATGAGAAAATGCTCAGCATCACTTGCCATCAGGGAAATACAAATCAAAACCACAATGAGATACCACCTCACACCAGTGAGAATGGGGAAAATTAACAAGGCAGGAAACCACAAATGTTGGAGAGGATGCGGAGAAAAGGGAAGCCTCTTACACTGTTGGTGGGAATGTGAACTGGTGCAGCCACTCTGGAAAACTGTGTGGAGGTTCCTCAAAGAGTTAAAAATAGACCTGTCCTACGACCCAGCAATTGCACTGTTGGGGATTTACCCCAAAGATTCAGATGCAATGAAACGCCGGGACACCTGCACCCCGATGTTTCTATCAGCAATGGCCACAATAGCCAAACTGTGGAAGGAGCCTCGGTGTCCATCGAAAGATGAATGGATAAAGAAGATGTGGTCTATGTATACAATGGAATATTACTCAGCCATTAGAAATGACAAATACCCACCATTTGCTTCAACGTGGATGGAACTGGAGGGTATTATGCTGAGTGAAGTAAGTCAATCGGAGAAGGACAAACAGTGTATGTTCTCATTCATTTGGGGAATATAAATAATAGTGAAAGGGAATATAAAGGACGGGAAAAGAAATGTGTGGGAAATATCAGGAAGGGAGACAGAACATAAAGACTCCTAACTCTGGGAAACGAACTAGGGGTGGTGGAAGGGGAGGAGGGTGGGAGGCGGGGGGGAATGGGTGACAGGCACTGAGGGGGACACTTGATGGGATGAGCACTGGATGTTTTTCTGTATGTTGGTAAACTGAACACCAATAAAAATTAATTTATAAAAAAAAAAGAAAAGGTAAAAATCCTTAGAATGCATAAGAATTCCATTTAGCTCATACATGAATTGTAGCCACTTTCTCATCACCTATTAGCCTATTCATTCCCATGTTGCAACATTCAAAATAAACTAAAAATGCTTTCTTCTTTAATGTTGATAAATTTTTAGTTTAAGAATATATCTCACCTAAAACAAAAGGAAGGCGACCTACAGAATGGAAGAAATTTGCAAATGACATATCTGATAAAGCACTAGTATCCAAAATATATAAAGAACTGATATAATGCAACACCCAAAAAATGAATAATCCATTAAAAATGGGCATCAGAGATGAAAAGACATTTCTCCAAAGACATCCAAATGGCCAACAGACACATGAAAAGATGCTCAAAAAAATAAAGAAAGAAAGAAAGAAAGAAAGAAAGAAAGAAAGAAGAAAGAAAAGAAAAGATGCTCAACATCACTCATCATCAGGGAAATGCAAATCAAAATTACCATGAGATATCACCTCATGCCTGTCAGAATGGCTAAAACCAAAAACACAGGAAACAAATGTTGGCAAGGATGTGGAGAAAAAGAACCCCTATGCACTGTGGGTAGGAATGCAAACTGGCACAACCCCTGTGGAAAACAGTATGGAAGTTTCTCAAAAAAAATATAAATACAGCAGCCCAGGTGGCTCACCGGTTTAGCGCCACCTTCAGTCCAGGACGTGATCCTGAAGACCCAGAATCAAGTCCCATGTCAGGCTCCCTGCATGGAGCCTGCTTCTCCCTCTGCCTGTCTCTCTCTCTCTCTCTCTCTCTCTCTCTCTCTCTCATTCTGTGTGTGTGTCTCTCATGAATACATAAATAAAATCTTTTAAAAAAAAAGTATAAATACAACTACCCTACAATCTAATAATCAGACTACTGGGTATTACCCAAAAAAATACAAAAACACTAATTCAAAGGTATACATGCATCTCATGTTTACTGCAGCATTATTTACAAAAGCCAAATGATGGAAGCAGCCCAAGTGTCCATCAATAGATGAACGGATAAAGAAGATATGGTATACATATATACAATGGAATGTTATTCAGCCATAAAACATAAAATCTTGACATTTGCAACAATATGAATGGATCTAGACAGTATACTGCTAGGTGAAATAAATCAGAGAAAAACAAATGCTATATTATCTCACTCATATGTAGTATTTAAAAAAACAAAACAAATGAGCAAAAGGAGAAAAAAGAGAGACAAACCAAGAAACAGACTCTTAACTATAGAGAACAAACTGATGGTTACCAGAGGGGAGGTGAGTGGGGGGGATGGGTGAAATGGGTAATGAGAATTAAAGAGCACATTTACCATGACGAAAAAAATAAAATAATAAAAAATTTTAAATTTATAGAGAGAGAGAGAGAGAGAGAGAATATATACATGTATATATACACATATAGAGAGAGAGCGCACACACATATATATGTATGTGTGTGTGTGTGTGTGTGTGTGTGTGTGTATTTAGGTGAGGTGTGTGTGTGTGTATATATGGTGTATTTTTTGGTGAGGTGTGTATATTTAAGCCTAAATTTCAGGTTTAAAAACCCACTATCTATTTACATGATACCGTGACATTTGTTTTAACTAAGGAAACTAAGCACCCATAAGATCTTCATACCTCCCTCTCCCCCCTGTATTAGTATATTAGTCAACATTATGTTATAAAATATTAATTGTATACATATACATACACATACACACATGTGCCTCTGTGTGTGTGTGTGTGTGTGTGTGTGTGTGTGTGTAGTGTGTACACACATATATATATTAGCAGCCCTGGGTGGGTTTTTCAAGCTGGGCATATTGTGCTTCTGACACTTTTGATTATTTTCTTCTTGTCCTAGAAGATAAAGCTTTATAACTGGGCACGATCCTACATTGTTCCAGTCTTTCCACACATCTTGTGATATAGTTAAAAAGAAATGGATTTTAGAATCAGAAGACAAACTGGAGGCTTGGATCTACCACTTCGTAATTTATGAGCCATTTATAATACCCGTTTGTGCCTCAATTTTTTCATCTGTATGATGGGTAATACCAACATTCTCTAAGAAGTTGTGAAGAACCAATGAAATTGCATGTGAAAATGTACCTCAGACAATATTGGGTTTTAGCAATTCAAAGTTAAATGGCAATGTGCCCAAGCTATAGCTACCACAGTGTGTATTTCATGATGTTATACAGACACTGCCCTGGCACCCACCCTTCATGCCAGAGAGTAACTCTTCTTAACAAGGAGTTTTAAACATCCTTCCCTTTAATGAATAGGCAGAGAATATAGAGAGGTGCAGGGTATTGCTTAAAGAGAGCCTATGAATTATCATATATTCAAGAAATGAACTCTAAAAAATTTTTTAAATTCCTGGTTAGTCAGTATTTAGTGGCAGAGCATACTGGAACCAGCAAAACTCCAAACCCACAACATTGCTAAAAACTCTGCCCAAAGAGGACTATGGGCAAGCACCCAAACAAAGACATATGGTATAGTATTAGTTTGTTCAGTAAGGCAATAGAGACCCAAAACTACAGTCTGAAAGAATAGAGATGTTTATTTCCCATAAACAGTCCTGGAGTTAAGGTATAAACAGTCCAGAGCTGGTATAGCACTCCACAGTGTCAGGAACTGTGAAGCCAACTAGGATGGATGATTCTTCCACTATCCCCAGGCAGTCACTTCATGTGTTGGTCCTACATGGCCAATCCTTACATCCATTATTCCAGACCACAGGAAGAAGAAAGGGAAAAGGGGACGGTAGGGCACACCTGTTCCAGGGGCACCACCTAGAAATTGTACACACCACTTCTCCTCATATTCCATTGGCCAAACTTGATCACACATAATACCTACTTACAAGAGAAAGCTGTAAAATGTACTTTGCTGCCAAAATTCTGGGTAGCTAAAAATTCTGTTACTATGGAAGAGAAAGGAAAGAGAATGCATCCGGAGGGATCCACAAGGCTTTCTGCTACTCATTTAGAGTTCTTATATCATGATGTATATTTAATCATCCTCAGTAATCCTTTTATCTCCTAATCTTAAGATTCTAAGATGATGGAAACCTTCATTTTTAGCACAAAATGTTGGTTTGGGTAGTCCTTACTGAATAATGCAGTCAAGATTCTGGTGTCCAGAATGGGAAAAATCAGGTAATTTGTAAAATTTAGAGATTTTTCATTATTTAATAAAGAGATTGTTATTTTAATAAGATTATTTACTTTGAGATGTGTAAATATTGCATAAATATTTTATAAATACAAAAGAATTGTATAAATGTAAATTATTATTCCCAATTCCCATTTCAAAATTGATCAATATTCCATCTTCAGATTTCTGTTCCTCTGTAGCCAGTACTGCTGTCTCAACTCTCCTCCCCCCCCCAAAAAAAACCCAGTGTTACTGAAGAAGTATGCAGTGCCCATACAACCCAGTACATAAATTCATAAGCAGATGACATACATTCGCCAAAAGTCTGATGCTCCCACTACCAAGCCATTGGACTGGTAAACTCCTGGCTTTCCCCTGAATTCCATATCACAGGACAGGGGACAAACTTTTGTAAAGTTCCACTCAGATAGTGTTAATTTCACTATTCGGCACTTGCTTTTGACCTCAGGCTAGCTCCTTGGAATTTAAGATCCTTGGAATTATCCAGGATTGGGCTTCTTTCATTCTAATCACTTTCTTCCACCCATCAACTCTGACCCTTCCCTTCTCTCCAGAACAACCTAGAAATTCAGTCCTAAAGTTTCTTGGTAATAATAGTTCAGTGACTGCGACCCACCAAGGGCTCTTTTTTCTGTACATCTGCCACAATATATAACTGTTAGCTTTCACCTTTCTCTTTCTTCTCTTTTCTCTCTAAAACTCTTTTCTTCCATTTCTCTCTGCATCCTCTTGCTATGTTTTAAGACAGTCTAGTGCCTGCTGATGATGATTCATCCATTGGTAAGCCTTTACCCTCAGCTAAACCTCAAAAATTTAACTAATCAAGTGAACTGTAATGTATTATTTAATTTGGGGGAACTCCCCCTTATACTTCAGTAGCCCATGGAACAGTGTGGTGACTTCTACTAGCCAGGGATGCAATACCCATGAAAACTACATGATACGTAATGTCTCAAACAAGTTCTTTAGAAAAAAATGTCTAATATTTTAAATTTTTTTAATTGCAGAATAAACTGAAATACAGCCACTTAAAGGCCTAGAAGGTCAGTTCAACAATTACAAAAATGAATTCCTCAGACCTCTGGGATAACTGCTAATGGAGAAAATCTTGCCCCCAAACAATGAGGGGACTCCAGGCCACTATTTACTACTGAAATTCCATTATTTGTTGAAACAAAGAATCTTCTTTGCTTTTGTTTTCAGTTTAGGATGTGTGAGGATAATGAGAATAGAATGTCCTGGAGGGTAAAAGCTGGAAATAACCAAACAGATGGATCTGGTTCTCAAATCCATCCCACCATAAGGGAAATAATGTAGCAAGGTAGCAACTGAGTAAGGAATGTACAGGATGAGGAAACAGATCATCAGCTTCATAGCGCCCACATGAGCTTCAGTCTGAGGATTCCAAAAAATAGTGGTGTTTTTCTGCATCTTCTGTATATGTCTCCTCAAGGAATGTATCAACAAGGAAGCAGAAGTCACATTAATGATAAACTGGAGAACTGAGCGCAAGACCAAAGAGGTCACCAAAGACAAGACACTCCCATGGATGCCACATCCTGTACCATTTCTCTGAGTCACAAATTCAGGAAGGGATGATGTCTGTTTGAGCACAACATACAGGAGAGTGGTGAAGGCAGAAATTAGTACACAGGCTAGCAGCAGCCTGGGGATCTTTGGGGAGAGATTTCGCTTCAGCAGGAGAAATACTGCAAGTTGGAAGTCTGTAATCTTCACGCAGTACAAGGCATTGAGCAAGGTTACAAACCAGAGACTATTAGAGTCCAAAAACATCCAACACGACAGGAAAAAAGTGGATAGGTGCACCGACCTTTCCATTTTTGGAGAGATGAAGAAGTAGATGATGTTGAGTAGAAACAGTCCCAGCATAAGAAATCTGGTGATGCCCAAGCTGAAGAGGATCCAATTAGAAGAGGAGATTCTATGGCTTTTGAGCCAAGTCCTATAACTGACCACTGCAATAAACAGATTTACAATGAGTCCCACAAAATTCAAAATTGCTGAGAAAATAATGGCAGATAAAAAGAATATCTGAAGCATCTTTCCTCATCGAGAACTTAGCAGCTGCGGTGCAGACCCTGGGAACAGGAGAAATACTGCGACATGCAAGTAAGCACCAGGACCCAGCCAGGAAGGACATTCCTTTTCTAATTGTCTCCAGGGTGACAAATGAGCCATTAATGGTATAAGAGCCAGCTGCTTTTCCTGAGATGCAAATCTTCCCAGGATTGCATTACTAGTTCTTCATTCATATCCTATTTTCCTTAGAAATGCCTAGTTAAAACACCCCCAGTGAACCTGGGAGTCCACTCCACCAAGAGAAGGACAGCTGGAGGGAGGAGATGCAGAAGGCTCCAAGGACTTCAAGTGCAAGTGACAGAACTTCAGTCCAGCAATGTCTCTGTCCCTGCTTCACAGTAAACGAAGCTTTTCTCAAGAATAACCCCAGAAGACAGTGGGAATTCCCAGGCTTCATTCCTACCCACTCACCCTCATCCACACATCCATGGAATACTGAAGTCCACCGTCTATCTCCCCTTGTAAGCGGGCGATGCTGCAGCTCTGTTTTCTCCATCTGTCCTTCTTTCCATGCCAACATTACTCTTTCATGCCTGAGCACCTACTGTGATTCACAGTTACAAACAGACCAAGTTCAAGGACGTCTCACTTCCTCAAGAAAGCCTTTTCTCAATGAATGCCATCTATCACGATGATTACTTTGCATTCCCTCTCCAGTCCCATATACAGTTGTGCCATAATCATTTGCTGTGATATGCTTTTGTGTAGAAAAAAATGTCAGCCACTTCTTCACGTGTTTCCTTTTAGATGTGGGTTTATGCTTAGATCACATGGGGCTATTTCTTCTTAGGCATTTAACTGCCAATCAAAGTACTCTGGTACCAAATACATAGTAATGCTTTAGCTATAGTTTTGCATCTCGTCACTTGATTCCTCTGTAATTTCTCACACAGGGAAGGGCACAATATGCTTGGCATATTATATTATCAAAGACTATGAGTGAATGCGAGGATATGGCATCTCTTAACTACTCCAGCAATTGGGGGAACCCAAGGTACAAACCTCTATGCAGCCACATAGAGGTTACCAAATTAGCATCAAAATAAAGCACACACAGTCCTGTTACTTTATATGGGAACAGAAATACAAATAATAAAACAGAAGGTAAGGTATGAATCCCACCAGGTCCAAGAGGGGGAGTAAATTTATGAGGCCCTTTAAGACAGGTGACAGGAAAGCAAGCCTGGAGGGATTCCCTGAGCTGGAGCCCAGTGGCTTACAAAAGCATTTGTATAAAACTAAGGGGCACATGACAGAAGCATGCCCAGATCAGTCAACCAAGCAAACACAGAGGGAATAAGCAAGGCAATGGAAGGGAAGATTATATCACAGCACATAATTCCACTTAATTATTTATAAAATAACTGTTAAAGTAATTAGTTGAAATACTAGAAATATCACATTTAGATAGAATAAATAATATGGAGTAAGATATAAGAATTAAATGTCCTAATGCTCGCTTTGGCAGCACAAATACTAAAAAAAAGAATTAAATGTACCCAAAGGGGTGGGGGAACCCAGTACTGAGCAGCAAGAAAGCCTATTCAGAATGTGATATACAAGGTTGTTGGGTTCTTAATAGCAGGAGACTCTATAATTAAGATGTGACCCTGTTGGCTAGGATCACCAGTGAGGATGCTGGTTCTGCCAGAATTTATTTCTGAAAAGGTCAATATGGAAAAGCATTAACAAAACCCTTTCTCCCTCTCCATGAGAATTTTACCTTCAGTTAAATGTAAATCTTATGGATACTGCTTTGAGCTTCCTTGAGTGTAGTGACTCTTCTGATGTGTGCGTCCTTTTAAGTATTTTTAATGATTTTTATTTATTTATTAGAGAGATTAAGAGAATACGAATGGGGGCAGGGACAAAGAGAGAGGGAGAAGCAGACTCCCCGCTGAGCAGAGAGCCTGACACGGGGCTCCATCCTAGGATCCTGAGATCATGACCTGAGTGGAAGATAGATGCTTAACCAACTGAGCTACCCACCACCCTGATATGTGTGCCCTTTGACTCAATCTTGGCAGTTATGTCTATGAAATTATTACAAGAGAAACTGACACCCTTGGGATATGAAGCTTTTTAAGGCAGTCCCACCCTTACGCAACTGTAGATCTCTTCCTCTTTTACCTCAGCTCTCTGGCTGCAGCAAGGACTCTGCAAAAGAGGAAGGTCTGACACTGCCCTGCTCATAAGCTAGGTGTCCCTGAACTATATCTACCTGAGTAGACCGGTGCCAGAGACCTGGGACAGTCTTGTAAGTCTTACTATTTACTGGAGCCCAAGAAGACCCACTGGTGGGTGCACTGCCGTCATGAGTCCCAACTCTAGATTCATCTGGCAGATCCGTCAGGAAAACTTTAGGGCAAATAGTCAAAGCAAAAGGATAACTTAGCTTATTTGATGAGGCTTTGAAGAATGAGGTCAGTCATGAATAAATGGGAATAACAAACTCTGAGCTGTTTTCGAGAGTATTGATGTTGCTTAGGAGGAATAAAGAAGGAAAATTCCACTTCTTGGGCTGTTTTCAGCGCAATTATCATTCTATTCCCAATAAGGCACCAGGCATCTTAAAACTCAAGTAATCCTCAAACAGTTCTAGAAGGAAGATATGGTTGTCCTTATTTCTAGGTGAGGACAATGAAGATGAGACAAAGTAGGTGGCTGACAAATTTCATAGAAAATCAGCAGCTAAGGTGTAAGGTCTTTCTGAGGCCGAGCTCTTTCCACTTGTTACCCTCATTGATTCATTCATTCAATAAACTGTTATCATCAGCCAGGCACTGTGTCAGGTGCTGGGAAAATAGAAGAATCACCCACAGCACATCTTGCCTTTAAAAAACACAGAGGAACAGGGTGCCTGGGTGGTGTTGTCAGTTAAGGGTCCAACTCTTGGTTTCGGCCCAGGTCCTGATCTCAGGGTTATGAGATTGAGCCCCGCATCCAACTCTGACCTCATTGCAGAGTGTGCTTGGGGTTCTCTCTCCCTCTCTCTTTGTCCCTCTTGCTCATTCTCTCTCTCTCTCCCCCTCTCTCTCTCTCTCTCTAATAAATAAAAAAATCTTAAAGAAAAAAATCACACAGAATAGTGGAGAGACAGACAAAAAGTCAAAGTTCAGTGTTTCTGGTGCTATGTGAAGGGAAAACAAAGTGTGTAAGGAGTGTGCTGAGGCACTTGAGCCTCCTGTCTCAGAGGACTCGACCTGTCTTCGCACTCCACGAGGCTCCATCTCTGGCTGAGTGCACTGGTCACGCAGTGGTGGATCTCAGCAACAGAACAGAGCAGTGCATGTTTGTGGCTGGCACAAAAGGAGACTAGAGACATAGATCATCTGGGCCAGAATCCCTCAGCATATATGAAGCATTTTTTTCAGTGACACAGAGATGAAATACTTGTTTGTGTGTCTTTAGTGCCCACCAGGTGTGATATTTTTGAGAACAGCAACTGGCATCTAGTATAGTACTTGGTGTTAAGTGACTGTCAGATAAATGTCTGAGGTATAAACAAAAGAACCGGAATCAAGATGAACCAGAATCACAAAGGTGTGAGAACTTTATTTATTCCTAGAATATTACAGCAGCATCTGGCAGCTTGGCAGGAACCCCTCCCCTTCTTGAAGAGATCTGCTAGATGGGCAGTAAGGGTACAAACCTGCTAAGCAACCAAAAAAAAAAAGTTCACAAATCACCTCTCTTTGGGTGTGAGTACCCTATTTACCAACAGATGGGTGCTGAGGCTAGACAAAACACACAGAACTCCACTCATGAGCTTCTGAAAAAATATTTTTCAGAGTTAACCTGGAAATACTGGTCTGGTCATCTAGCCAGCTCCACTAAGTCGTGATGACAATTTCATTATAGTGAGATCAACAAAATGCATTCATTTGGCAAACTCCTATGTGCAGAGAAAAAATAAAGTTCTTAATTTAGTCTAAAAGTTATATCATCTTTCTCCTGAGCCCCCAACTACTGGTTGGTGGTAAGTGCTTAATCCAATGAGATAAATATCCTCAGAAAAATGTTTAGTCTCTTTTAGATTTAAAAATTAAAATCTGATATTCTACATATGAGTGAAACCATGATTCTTGTCTTCTCCAATTGACTTACTTCAGTCAGCATAATACCCTCCAGTTCCATCCACATCAATGTAATGGTAGGTATCCGTCCTTTCTGATGGCTGGGTAATATTCCATTGTATATATAGACCACCTCTTCTTTATCCATCCGTCAATGGCTCTTTCCGTAGTTGGCTGTTGTGGACATTGCTGCTATAAACACTGGGGTGCAGATGTCCCATCATCTCACTACATTTGTATCTTTAGGATAAATACCCAGTAGTGCAATTGCTGGTCATAGGGTAGCTCTATTTTTAACTTCGTGAGGAACCTCCACATGGTTTTCCAGAGTGGCTGCAGCAGCCTGCATTCCCACCAACAGTGCAAGAGGGCTCCCCTTTCTCCACATCCTCGCCAGCATTTGTTGTTTCCTGTCTTGTTCATTTTAGCCATTCTCACTGGTGTAAAGTGGTATCTCATTGTGGTTTTGATTTGTATTTCCCTGATAACAAGTCATGTGGAACATTTTTACATTTGATATTTTACATTTTACATTTTTACATTTTACATCCCTTAGTGAAAGGGACCCTGGGGGAGAAGGGGAAACTGAGTGGTGAAAAATTAGAAAGGAAGACAAACCATGAGAGACCCCTAACTCTGGGAGACAACCAGGGGGTTGCGGAAGTGGAGGTGGGTGGAGGGATGAGGTAACTGGGTGGCAGGCATTAGGGAAGGCACATGATAAGATGATCACTGGTGTTATACTATATGTTGGCAAATTAAATTTAAATAAGTTAAATTAAGAACAAGAAATTAAAATCTGAGGCACCATCTCATACCATCCTTCTCCCCTTTAATTAGGGTCCAGGTGTATGGGAAAGGAGGTGGAGATTAATGCTACCTCATGGTGTTAGAGAAATGTCATGTCCACTCTCTCTCTCTCAGTGTCCTTGTCTCCTCAGGCTTCCAGGGAGAGGTCCTTGTCCCCTGGTGGCTGCCTGCCCCCACCTGCATTCAGGGCTGAGTTGGTGCCTGTGTTTTGCTCCCACTAAGGGCAACCTGGGAGCTTTTAAGCAGTCCTCAAAGAGACGGGGAATGAGGACACTCACCTGCCCTCCTTGCTCTCCCTTTTCTCCTTCCCACCATCCCCTGAGGACAGGAAGGAGCAGGCTTTCACTTAGATCATATCCTCCGATACCACCAGCAACAACACACTCCATTGATTCATTGTCATAAGACTAGAACTCCATGAAGCACATTTTTTGGGCTCAACCCTGATAGGCTGATATTTGTTGCATAGTTACTATGCTTTAGTTGCTAAAACAATTTACAACTACATTGTCTTACTTAACCGTCACACCAGTCCTATGAGGTATTTTATAAAATTACATATGTCATAGTAAAGGGAACTGAAGTCAAGATTCAGTAACTTGCCAAGGAGTACACAATCTAAGTGATGAGGTCAGAATTTGAATCCAATGTGTTAGGCTCCAGAAATAACACTATTAGCCCCCACACTACATATTTTTCTAGCCCAGCAAAATATAAAAATACCTGAAAATAACATATAGTTGTCATCTGCAAGTTGTTGGAGTTTTTGAGGTCATTTTTGCCTTCTTAAAACAGAACTTTTTGCAGAATGTCAGACTTTCCTCTCCACCTCTCCAAAGACAAGAAAATCACAAACACAACTTTAAGATCTAGATGGGACTGTTCATCAACTGTTGGAAAACATCAGGGACATTGTTTAAAGCAAAGGACATTTCATTGATAGACACTGAAACTGCCTGAAAAATGTTGGAATGTATTTTTGGGGGGAGTTTTTGTTGTTTGTTCATTTATTTTCATTTATGATCCTTCAAGACCCAAACTACAGCTCAATCTCATTAAGGATCAGGACCTGAGAAATTGGCTCAAGAGGTCAGAAAATACTAAAAATGAGAAGCAGGGCCCTCTGATGGAAAATTGGAAGGTCTCATGAGCTATTATCATAAGCTGCTGCTGATTCATGTGTTAAAACACCAAAAGCAATACACCAGCGATGCACTGAAGAACACATGTGTTTGAGAAAGGCAACCTTGGGAACACAGGAAACCCTGACCTGGAACTATACTCCAAATGCAGGGACAAGGCTCATCCCCAAACTCTGACCCATGGAACTTGCTCACAGTAGGGGGAAAACCATGCTCTGGTCCTTTGCTCATGAAACAACTAGATGTAAGAGTCTTAAGAGATTTTAGTAATGAAAACTAATTCATTGAAAGTAAAACAAAACAAAATGGCCTCTTAGGGTTTCTCAGAACGGGGCCTGAGGTACTAGGTAATTCTTCCTCATGTACTGGGACTCACTGAAGAGCTAGAAGATTAGGTAGGTATTCTCCCTTCTATTTAGAAGACCAGATCCTCTCCAAAATAGCCAAATTTCCCAGCATCATGCCTCTAGCAACAGATGAGACTCCCTTCCTCAGCACTCACCCATTACCCAGACTCATGTCCCCACTCTCACCCCTTTTTTTGTTGTTGTTGTTGTTTTTTGGGGTTCTTTTTTATTGGAGTTCAATTTGCCAACATATAGCATAACACCCAGTGCTCATCCCGCCAAGTGCCCCCCTCAGTGCCCATCACCCAGGCCCCCACCCCCCGCCCACCTCCCCTTCCACTACCCCTCGTTCATTTCCCAGAGTTAGGTGTCTCTCATGTTTTGTCACCCTCACTGATATTTTCACTCATTTTTACTCCCTTCCCTTTATTCCCTTTCACTAATTTTTATATTCCCCAAATGAATGAGACCTTGTCCTTTTCCGATTAATTTATTTCACTCAGCCTAATACCCGCCAGGTCCAACCATGTTGAGGCAAACTCACCCCTAACTTTGATTACTGTGAGCCCATATATGACTAATGTCATAGAATAAAGTCCCATATTTTCCAGGAGCCATCTCCCAAATTTCTCTGGAAGAAGAGACAGGAGGAGTTGGGGATGCCACACATACGAATCTGATTTCATTTACTCACTAGTTGGACTACCACAATACGCTCCCACTCAGAAGTCTCTGTTTCCAACCCACACTCCAGGCTCCAATGAAATGACCAATAGTCATAAGTTCAGCATGTTCACTGCACCATATCTGAATCTGTAGGTTAGGGTAGGATTTAGTGGAGCCACAGTGGGAACAGATGGGAAGGATTCTTCAAAAGTTAGCCAAGGGCACCAAGAAACAAAAACAGCCAAGCCAAAATCTTCAGTAAAATGTTACATTCAATTTTAAGAGAGAAAAAGCCCCACACCTAAGCTGGAAGACAGAATCAGGAATCCAGAAGGTGAGAGTTAAGTGGAGAAGTCGAAGTGACACAAAGTAGGAGCAAGTGTTCAAGAGTGGGTGACAATGAATTCAAGAGTAGGAATCAGGGATGAGGGTTAACAAAGCAGATGTTAATCAAGACAACGTGGATTTCCATAGTTAAGCTTCCCTGAGCTGGAAAGCAGCTTAGATCTGTAATAATTACAAAAGTATCCATTCAGAACCCTTATATTTTAGTGAATTATGAATGACTATTGAATAATTGTTTCAACAGATATCTTTCTGAAAGAGAATTTTATGTCAGAATTAGGAATTTTCAAAAAAAAAAAAAGAATTAGAAATTTTCCTAGTAGCTTCAAGAGATAAGTATCAATTCAAAAACAAACAGTGCAGACCAAAAGACATTTATTCCTGTAACTTTAAAAATGAATACATAAATCCCAGAACAATCCCCAAATTAATTTCTGGTTACATATGACCAAATGCCAAGAAGTATGGTGATCCTTAGTGCTATGTCAAAATACCACTCATTCTACACAATCACAATAATAATAGTAATAGTGTTTACTCCACCTGGGACTCTAAGCACTTTTCATCTGGTAACTCACTCACTGCTTCCAGCAACCCTATCAACAACATACTATTAATATTCCCACTTTACAAATGAAGAACAATGAAATAGAGAAAAGTGAAGAAATTGCCCTAAAGTCGCCCAGTTTGGGCAGCCCAGGTGGCTCAGCGATTTAGCGCCACCTTAGGCCCAGGTTGTGATCCTGGAGACCTGGGATTGAGTCCCACGTCAGGCTCCCCTGCATGGAGCCTGCTTCTCTCTCTGCCTGTGTCTCTGCCTTTCTCTCTCTCTCTCTCTCATTCTGTGTCCCTCATGAATAAATAAAATATTTTTAAAATTTTTTTTAAAAATTAATAAAGTTAACCAGTTCACAGGGGCCAGAACAGGGGCCAGAACCCAGGCTACCTGTCTTTAGGCCCCAGATTCACAGCCATGATGCTCTATACCTGACAGCCCCATTAGTGACAGAAATCTAGATTCAGATTTTCCATGGATCTTACTTAACATACATTCATGAGTTTGAGAATTCTTCACGATCATAAATAATAATATTCTCATTGACTTCTGTACATTGTTTAATGATAGGAAATAAATTAATGTCTATGTAACTGTATTAAAAGAAGATGTACTGAATTTATAAAAAACTGCTTATATTATTTAAAAAAAACTCTCAAGTTTTAAAGTTCATATGCATCTTGGTTAGTTTAAAAAAAAAAACTGGGGATCCGTGGGTGGCTCAGTGGTTTAGCACCTGCCTTCAACCTGGGGCATAATCCTGGAGTCCCAGGATCAAGTCCCACATCAGGCTCCCTGCATGGACCCTCTCTCTCTCTTTCTCTCTCTCTGTCTCATGAATAAATAAAATCTTTAAAAAAAAAAAAACTGCTTGGACTTTTGCCCAATCTAAAAAATAAAAAATTACTTGGCGATTTACTTGAGCCAAATGACAAAGGAATGCCAGGACAACTGAATAAAATGACTACCACCAGACTGGACAGGAGCCTAAGCCAAGGGTCTTGATTCTCATTCCACTGCTTCTGTCCTCACACAGTGGATATGTGAAAACCAGTCTCCTGTGGGAACTGCTCTTACTGCACAATTCACTGTGAGCCACAATACCAGCCACATCTAGTGAGGGCTCAACACCATACACTATGCCTCCTGAGTCTCTAATACCCTATGAAGCCTGTGTCACAGTCCACATCTTAAAATAAGGGAAGGAGGATCTGAGAGAAAATGGAAGTAACTCACCAAAGACCAAAAGTGTTGGAAATGGACAGAACCAGAATTCAAACCCAAGTCTGTGGAACTGCAATGCTTTTGCTCTTTCCCTCAGGCCCATTACACTGTTTTATTTACATCAGCTCGTCACTGCCAGTATAAACTTTAAGTTAAAGCTAGTAATCAGCTCATGATGTTGACAGCTATTAAAATACAACCCCACATCTATACAGTGAGTGTTCTTACTATACTGACATTTTTCAGGGACTGTTTAACTCTCTCCAAAACCACCATGCAAAGAGAAGCCATGAGACATGACCCCAGTGGAACAAGGCAATGTAGTAGGGTCTCTCTGCTACTAGTGTCACAGGACGAGTGCCACAGAAGGGTCAGGAAGAGCCATGTAGTCTTAAGCCAGGCAGAAGGACTCCCAAGCTCCTGCCGGTGCCCTCTGTCACTTTATGGGGCAAAAGGTCTCTTGAATCCAGGCTTCAGATAACCAGGCTCACAGCACAGCATCTCCGTAAACATCTGCTTCAGCTTACTGTTTCCCAGAATGATAATGAATGAGTGGCTGGCAGGGTAAAACATTGTAACTACTTCTCCAACTCTCTTAACCATCTCAGTTCCTGGTATGAAATAACTGGATGATGTAATTAAAAAGGCAAGAAAGTAAAGCAGGAAGAGAAAGAGGAAAGAGACGATGATTTTGATGGCTCTCTGGTGGGCCTCCGTGCTCAGATCTCTGGAGCTGGTGCCACTGTGCTTCATCTGCTGTGTGTGCCTCCCCAGGGAGAAGATGAGCAGAAAGTAGGAGGCCAGAGAAACAATTAGGGGAGGGAGGTTCCACAGAGTCCCAAGAACATGGGCCACTTTATAGTCATTTCTCTTCTTTCTAAAGTGCTCGGTCACATTCCCTGTACCAGCAATTCCACTGAGAATAGAATTGATCTTAAATTCACGGACCAGAGACATGGCACTGGCACACGATAAGAGCAGTGCACCCAAAATCATCTGTACGACCACTCTGGAAACTCTCCACTTGAGCCAGAGGAATGTCGGATGGGAGAAACTGGCAATTTTCAGGCAGTAGAGGACACTGAGACAGGTGGCAAGCCAAATGCTCAGGTGGTTCGTAAATGTCCAGAAAATATCAATAATTTCCATTACCGTCCCTTCCTCATGTACTTTGGAAAAGAAGACCATTAAAACACCATCAACCAAGAGAATCCACAGCAGAACAATCCTGGAGAGGGCCAGGTTAGTGATGATAACGTCAGACAAAGAGACTGTCTTGTTCTTGAACCAGCTGCTGCCATTGACCAACACTATGAAACCATTCCCCAGCATCCCCAGAATGAACTGAGTGACAGACAGAACCAGGAACACGGATTTCCCCAGCCCTGACATGTCTGCTGCTAGGCAGACCTTGACCTTGCTCTTTCTATTGCTGTACAATCTCCTTGCTTACTTGAAATTTCTCCCTGCAAATCTGTCACCTCTACCTGCTGCTTCACTGTACCTGCCTCTTGTCTCGGCCCAATTTAGTCTGTTGTCGAGCACAGTTTAGTGAACTCTCTCGGGAGCTTTCTGATTAGTCTGTCCTCTTCACAGATGACATGGACTGTCACATGCCATCTCTGACCTAAACTCGGCGGCTCTGTGCCAAAATGCAAATGGAACAGTATCCAATGTCACACGGAGAAGGAAGAGATCTGACTCACAAAGAAGGTGAGGATTTGCACTCGATTCCAAAGGGAAGAGGGTTCTGAGCCACCCAGGACAGAAGGGTGCATCACCCGGAGAGGCCTACAGAATCACTCTGAAGAGTGAAGGGTCTTATTCCTGGGGAGGAGGACTCAGGGACACACACACAGAAGCGGGGAGATGAGAATTCCAGCAGAAGGCACTGTCAGAGTCACCCCTGGAGGGAGGTTTAAGTGAATTAAACAGAAAATGTCCAGGGCCACTGGTCCTGGGTTAGAATTAAAAGGTATGCCCCTTAGGGTATGGCTTACATGAGGGGGCTCCACGTCCTTCCCTAGTGGGCCATATCATCAGAAATTCTTAACTAGCTGAGTATCTGAATGATAATGATAACAGATTATATAAGCTATTCGAAATGTCAATCTTCAGAGTGCATGACCACCGTATCAGTAGTTCAGGCGGACTCACAGCAATCACACACAGACCACCTCTCCAACCAAAAAAGCCTTATTTATGTAAAACAGTGCTTTACAAATTTTGACTACAGCCAACAGTAATACCTTTCGTATTTTTTTTATATATCACTATATATTTGCATAGTGTATAGACATATTATCCTGGGAACACATACATAAGGGTCACAAAACGGTATTTCCCCTTTCTAGATGTGTGGCAGTCTGATATTTTCCATCCTGTTCTATTTCTTTCAGTACTGCCTGCATATCACAAACTTGAATTTACAACCTATGAATGAGTTGTGATAAATACCATTTGAAAACACTAATCTGAAGGATGGAGAGAGAATCGACGCCATTAAGATACAGAGCAGATGGTTTAGCGACACCACCCAAATAACAGAGGGATGTGCCTTCAGGTCCCCTCAAAAGGACCCCACAGTAGCAGGTGATAAATCTGCACAAACACTACAGTCTCTTCTGGAGACATGCCAAGGAGCCAGGTGAACCTCATCAGTCTTGGCATTAGGTGGTGTTCAATATGATTACAGAGCACTACAGAGAACACTCTGGCATAAACACAGTCCTCCTTAATCACTCTCAGCTTTCTCGAGCTAACTTTACAACCTGGCCAAATGCTCCTGGACTCTGTGCTACAGAATTAGAATAAGGCAGGTTCCAGCTGTCTCTGGGAGTCCTTTAACAGAACCTTGGCCCCAGTTGTAGGGCTGATCCCACCACCTACCACTGACATTGTTCAGGTCTTTTTCATGGCTTCGGTTCTCTAGATGCACAATTTTTTTTCTCATAACACCTTTTATATCCCCTCATGAGAAGAAATACGCCAGTTAGATTCCTTTACCCAGATACCAGAATTATCCAATGAGAAGAAACTTTAGGATATATAGCATATCAGACTTTATTTCACATGCCACTTATGTTTGATCATACTGGGTTTTTTTTTTTTTTAAGGTTTTATTTATTTATTCATGAGAGGCAGAGACATAAGTTGAGGGAGAAGCAGGCTCTCTGTGGGAAGCCTGATGCAGGACTCAATCCCGGGATCCCAGGATCATGACCTGAGCCGAAGGCAGACACTCAACCACTGAGCCACCCAGGTGCCCCTGATCATACTGTTTTACTAATTCTATTATTTCCACTTCTTCCAAAATTGGAATGTTTACCTTTTTATAAGTCGATGTGGAGGAGGGTTAACTATAATTTCAGGATTAACTATAATTTTTGTTTCTTAGTTTTTATTCTTTCCCAGGATGGTGTGTTCCCATGCATACCACATTAGCTGGTGGTTAGAGTTCATTTCAGAGTTTAAAAGACATTGTTGGAAAAAAAGAAAAAAAAGGCATTTTTGGATAATAGCATTATCATTGCTATTATTCCATCAGGTACCAGTAATATGAATTATGAGCCCATACTGGTACCATTCCCACCTCTTAGCATAAATACTACAACTATCGTACTATAACTAATATCATAGCATTAACAACGGCTGCTTCTAAAATGTACAATCATCATCCTCCACTGAAACAGCCACACATATTCAAGTCCAACTCTATAAAATGTGCATCTTTAAACATGGTTTGTTAGGGATCAATGTCATAGCCAATGTACTGAATCTTTGGATCTTTCATCCCCGGCTGCAGATATCTAGAAAGACTACTGAGAGATCACGCTCTTGCTCTCAACCAGTCTTCTGAGTAAAAGACCAAAGGAAGTGTATCAGTCAGGGCGTCCAAAGGAAACAATTGGCACAAACTGGGTAACTCCAGAATGGTGTTAAAGCGAAATTATTTTAAAAAGTGAGCACAGAGAATCGGGAAACCGTAAACAGCTAGTGCAGTGTCCCAGGGCTAGGAACCGCGGGGCACCACACCACCATACCACTCTGAGAAACAGATGGCTACGTGGAGGGGACCTCCCGAGATGTTCCAGTTTAGGAGACCCCAAAGAAAGTATGCTGAGAGAATGAACCTCAAAACACAGGCCAGCAGACTAACAAGATGCTGCACTGTCATCTTCCTCCCCTTCATTATTCAGGCGCTTTCTCCACAGGGACTTAGGCTTCATGGTCCAGGTCTCTGCATCATTCCTGCTCTGATGTTAGCAAGACAACTGTGTTGACAAGCATCAGCAGTACACTCAGATTGACAGCAAGACAAGTCACAAATAACATCCCTTTCTATCAACTGCAGGTCCACTAATCTGAAAAATGCAGAAGGAAGTCAGCACAGTTGGGTATATAGGCCAGAGATCGACCTACAATCGAGTGGAGTGCAGGCTTCTGGTCCCTTAAAATCCTGGCCAGGAGAGTACACAAAGGCAAGCTGTAAGTCTGAGGAAGTGCGCATCTCATCGAGTCCTGAAGGCCCACTCTTAAACCATATACGCATGTTTACATCCTCTATGTGGCTGATCTGTACAAGCGCATCTTACCAACCTTGGTCTTGGGCTGCATACAACCCCACTACAGAACACGGAGCATACGGCCCACTCCAAACGAGCACAGGTTGCATTTATCACCTTCCGTTCCACCCCCTAAACTGATAAAACTTTGTTTTACAAAAAAAAGAGTCTACTATCCAGATGTTTTCAATATCATGCTGACATACCAGCTGCAGGCTGTGTAGGCACTATCCTGTCATGTTACCCAAAAAAATGTTCCTCCAGTCTTTTCCTACCAGACACTGGGGACAGGGACAGTCCTCCAGAATGTCTTTGCTCTACACCCCCACCCCCCACCCCTGTGCTGAGTGTGCTAAGTATTCAAGGTCCTGACCACCCTTGGTCCCGGGGCTATTTTGTGCAGGAAGCAACCAGAAAGGAGGAAGTCTTGTGCCTTCCAGGCTTGTTTACTGCTTGCCATGAAAGCAGTGAGTTCTCCAGGATCAGTGTATCTCTCCATAATGAAATCCATCTGGGCCCTGTGCATTGCCCCTGGGGACTCACAGGACAAAGGGAACTCATCCAAACATGCTGGTGTTCATGCTGCTTGTTGTGCTGCCGGTAATATGATCATTTGTCTCTGATCCAGAGGTTTCATGTCTTCTGCTAGCTTCCAGAAGTAGTTGTCAGGCTAACTTACTAGCTTGTCAACTGGGTAGAATCAAATCTCAAATCCAATACCAACAACCTCAGTTTGGTCACCACTGTTTTCAATAGCCTATTCTAGTTAGTTTCCTATTTTCTCCCTCAAACCCATAAGCCCCACCTATAGTCCACTCTATACTGTGGGGCCTGGGATTCTATAAACCATTTCCCAGATGCCCTTTCCAGATGTCTTGCTGTTAGTATCTGCCAGTAGGAAAACTGGCAGATGAAAAGGAAGAAAATCCCGCCTCTCACTCCAACAGGGTGTCACTTGGTGGCAGTTCCTTTGATTGAGGAAAGATGGATGGATGCAGACTCCAGGAACACTGTTGCCAGCCTGGCCAAGGCAATGGCTCTTCAACACAACAGAAAAACCATAATCACTTCCCCAGCAATGCAGCCACAGGTGCAACCTCATAGGCTCCAGCCCAGGGATATCAGCAGTTTCTGTTCTCTGGGTATATAACCCTTTCCTTTTGCGCTCTGGCAGTGCCCTCCCTCCTCCTTTTTCCTCTTCCCACACTTCTGTAAACAACCTTTTACATTAAATTCCCTCTGTCTGAAATACCTATACTGGATTCCACTTTCCTGCCTGGACTCTGAACAATACAGCCCTTCCACCTACTCTTGGCTTGAAATTTTAGTTGTCTCCTAATTTCAAAAAAGATATAACACACATCTTTCTCTTTCACATTCTCCTGTGAAATGAGAATTTCTGAGGGGTTCTGAGGTTTTTTCACAAGAAGAAAAAGAAATTCATCTAACCTGTGCCATTTTCATACTGCCATTGAGTTTTTAATACATATTATTTTCATTATTTTAACTCACCCTATGTTGATAAGTCCAAAATGCACACCTTCATGCCACACCACTCTTCTGAGCTCTATACTCCCGTATCCACCGACCCGTCTAACTTCTTTACTTGGCTCTATCACGGCCATCTCAAATGTAACGTGTCCAAAACAAAACCCTTAACTTATTTCATTTTATTTTTTTTCTTATTTTCATTTTAAAAGAACTATCTCTTACCCTCAATCTTCCCTATTTCAGCAAATAGTAACATCATCAATCCAGTGGCTTAAATCAAGCACCACCTAAGAATTTGATTCTCCCTTTCCTATAATCCCACATCAATTTATCAACCCTTTCTCCATTTTAATCACAAAACATATCCTGAACTTTCCATTTTCACTACCTCCATCCTGGTTGAAGTTACCATGCCTTCTCATCTGAACTACTCAATGGTCCCCTAACTCATTCTCCACTTCCAATCTCTTCCTCTGTAACAGATTCTCCATAGAGCCACAAGAATTATCCTAAAATAGGTACTAGATCATTTCACTCCACTACTTAAAACACTCCAAGGGCTTTCCAGTGCAACTACAACAAAATGTGAACTCCTTATACTATATACTAAGAATCTCTTCCTCATGTCCTCTTGCATGCACCAGGCTTCAAGATAAATCTTATCATATTGTATGTATGGTCTGAGTAAAGGAACAGCCTTAATTGGAGTAAGAGAAAACTCTTATCAACAACAGAAACAAGAGCATGGCTCCTTTTCATCCTCCTATGATTACACACACAAAGGACCAGAGCACTCTTCTGTTAGCAGTGCACTCTGTATGCCAACGGAAGTGCCCCACCCTCCCTATTGCTCTCACTTTTTGTAATGTAAGTGTGAAGGCAACTTCATCAGTAGCAAAACATATGTGCTGCCAAAGCGAGCACTCATCAGTAGCAAAACAGTTTTAGGTGCCAGAAAATCTGGATTTGGGAAGCCAGCCATTACAGGAGTGTCTGAGAAGACCAGATGACCAACACCTTGAAGCCACAGGATATTAGAGTTCCTACTGGTATTAGAGTCAACAGTTCTGTGCTAACTGAGCTTATGTGAAGCACTTTCTGGTGAGAGAAAGTGAAAGAAACTCTTTTTTCCCGGCTAGCTTGTCCTCCAGACAACCTAGTTTGAACTAGGGTTATTTTCAGACAATTTTTCTCATTGCAATATAAATCTCCTACAAAAAGAATGATCAGGGCACCTGGGTGGCTCAGTCAGTTAAGCATTTGCCTTCGGCTCAGGTCATGATCCCAGGATCCTAGAATTCAGCCCTGCATGGGGCTCCCCTCTTCTCCGGAAGCCTGTTTCCCCCTCTCCCTCTGCCATTGTGTTCTTTGGCTCTGTCAAATAAATAAATAAAATCTTAAAAAAATATATTTCAGTTTGTCCAGAACAATCATGGTATGTGTCTGTCATGCCAAGTAATTATTAATAATGCTCCATTTCAGTATTTTATTCACTAAACACTCAGACTCTAGGTTCAGACCTTGGCACATAGCAGAATCTCAATATATACTGTATAAACCATTTTTTAAGAAGATTTGAGAGAGAGAACATGCACATGGATGGGGGTAAAGGACGGAAGGAGAGGGAGAGAATCTCAAGCACACTCCCCACTGAGTATGGAACCTGAGGGGAGGCAGGGGTCCACCTCACAACCCTGAGATCAAGATCTGAGCCAAAATTGAGTCAGATGCTTAGTGGACTGAGCCACCCAGAATCCCCAAATAAACAAATATTCTAAAGGAAGCTTCACTTTTGTTTTTAGCTCAAGTTTCAGATTCACTTTTTAAATGATATTGACTCAGTGTTGTTTCTAAAAATTATTGTTTCTGGAATAGCTGTAATCCATTTACACAGTTGTATGTCCCTGTGTGAACATTTACCATTCTCTATTGACAAACCTCCGGGTAGTTCCCTTTGGGTTGTTGGTTGTATTATTATGTACATTATTGCTAAGAACCCTCTTGGAAATGTTTCTTGCCCACGTGGGCTAGAGCTTCCTGTAGGGTGTACCTTAAAGATGGAATAACTAGATAAAATTCCAACATCACAAGTCAATGCCAAAATGTTTTCTCAAAAGGAGGTGCCAATTTACACTCTCCCCACCAGTGCATAAGTTTCCTCTGGTACACATCTATCAAATGTTTTGAAACTTGTTAGTATGGAGGGTTTAATGAAGTCTCATTGCAGTTTCTGGTTTGCATTTCCTGATTATTAACAAACTAAACCCCTTTTTATCAATAGATCATTTATATTTCACAGTCCCTGTGTCTGCCCATTTTTCTACCAAGCTGTTTCCTTTTGCTTCATAGGCCTTCATATATTCTAGATTGGATTTTTATTGCTTTGTAATCCTTTATATATTCTAGATTTTATTCCAGGCATACTATTGCAAATATCTTCTCTCCCAGTTTATGACTTGTCACTTTTGCTTTCTTTATGGTGACTTTTGATAAACAAAAACTATGTTTAAGTTAAAGTTATCCCTTTTCTATCTATATTTACATTTTTGTTTAAAAGAAACTTCTACACCACTAAATCATAAAGACACTTACATTTTCTTCCAGAATTTTTAAAGTTTTGCCTTTCACAAGTAAGTCTTTCAATAACCAGGAACTGATCTTCGTGTGAAGTGTAAGGTAGAGATCTGATTTGGTTTTATTCTGAATGAATAAAAACTAGCATAAGTTATTGAAAAAAATCTACACCCACTGATCTATGTCACTTTTATCATGTCCACATATACATGGTCTGTTTCTGGGTTCTCTATTCTATACCACTGTTCTGTTTATTCCTGCATCCATAGTATGGTTCTTTTATCACTATACCTTTAATAAAAATAAAAAATAAAGTCTTGCCAACTGGCAAAGTAAGCACTCCATCTCATTCTTCCTCTTCAGGTGTATGTTGATTTATCTTGGACCTTTGCTTATTAATGTACTTTTAGAATCAACTCGTCCAGTTGCTCCAAAACACCTCTGGGAACTTTTATTTGCTCTGTAACATCAATTTGGGGAGGGTTGATATCTTTATCAATGCTTATGATAAACATGGTTTTCCAATTTGTTTAGTCTTCTTTTAATGTATTTCAATAAAGTTTTATAACGTTCTCCCAGAGAATACATACTTGGAAGACTCATTTTCTGATACTCTTGTATACGGCATCTTTGCTGTTGTCTGTAATTGACTTTTGTACACCGATCTTATTTGCAGCAACTTTTAATCAACCATCTACAAATTCTTTTCTGGTTTCTATATAATCACAGCCATGTGTAACTTCCTTCCATTTCATCCTAATACTTTTTCTTTCCTTCCGACTATGCTTGCTAAAGTCTAAACATAAGTTGTCAAAGAGAAGTGGTGGTAAGACAACCTTCCTGTTCATTTTAAGAGAAATGCTCTTCTAATCTCAAAACTGTTTTTTTTTTTTTTTAAGATTTTATTTATTTACTCATGAGAGGCACAGAGAGAGAGAGAGGCAGAGACACAGGCAGAGAGAGGAGAAGCAGGCTCCATTCAGGGAGTCGGAAGTGGGACTCAATCCAGGGCCTCCAGGATGACACCCTGGGCTGCAGGCGGTGCTAAACCGCTGCGCCACCAGGGCTGGCCTCAAAACTGTTTGAACCAAACCTTTGACACATACCCTTTGTTTTTATGTCCAAACCACAATGTCAAGATTAGCATGTCCTCAGGGAACTCCCTTTCATCAGCATGTTACCTTACTGCTCTAGTTCCAGCTTAGTTTAGAACTTGTCACTCAGGGAAGTTCCTTTATTCCTACAAGCCCAATACTACAGATTGAACTGTGTCCACTCAAAATTCAGATATAGAAACCCTAATCCCGGGATCCCTGGGTGGCGCAGCGGTTTGGCACCTGCCTTTGGCCCACGGCGCGATCCTGGAGACCCGGGATCGAGTCCCACATCAGGCTCCTGGTGCATGGAGCCTGCTTCTCCCTCTGCCTGTGTCTCTGCCTCTCTGTCTCCCTCTCTCTATCATAAATAAATAAAAATTTAAAAAAAAAAAAAAAGAAAGAAGAAACCCTAATCCCCACTGTGACTGTATTTTGAGATAGGATCTTCAACAACAAAGTGAAATGAGGTCATAATGGTGGAGCCAACACAACAGGATTAGCATCTTTATGAGACACCAGAGAACTCACACTCTGCCAGCAAAAATAGGTCACGTGAGCACAGTGAGATGGGGACCACCTACAAGGCAGGAACACAGGCCTCACCAACCATGCCAGCACCCTGAGCTTGGACTTCTAGCCTCCAGAACTCTAAGAAAATGTCTGCTGCTTAAATCACCCAGTCGCTGGTATTTTGGTAAGCCCAAGCTAAGATACCCAAGGATGTGATAAAAACTATGTCATACTTAGCATCTGGTTATTTCACAGTGGGAAACCTCCTCACTCCAGATTGAGTCTGACATACTGCTAGGAGGCATAAGGGTGGTATTTTCGTTAACTTAAGCACCTTTAACAAGGGACTGTTAATTAAGGCTCCTCATTAGAGATTCTAAGCAAAATTAAGTAATGTTCATTTGAAAAACTATGCTTATATTTATTCTTTTTAAGGCTAATTGCTAAGGTTTTGTGTACATTGTATGTACAGTCCCTCCTCAAATTGAGACTGAGAGATAGGTTAAACATTTGAAGGATTGTGAGAGTAGAGGTAAGATTTTACTACTACTAGCAGTGAAAGGTCTTAAAAGAGAAAGAATTAGAGTAATAAATTCATTGTGTATAGGAGATAAAGAATGTGTGAATTAGTAAGAATGAGGTTTAACTGCAAAGCACAAGTAAGTGGCTTAAACAAGGTAGAGATTTATTTGTGTCTCCCAAAGAATTCCACGGGTTGAGCGTCCAGGTCTGGTGTGGTGGTTCCACGGTCATCACAGATCCCAGCTTCTGTCTTCCATCCTGAAGATCTTCTCATGGTCCGAGATGGCTAATGGAGATTCAGCCATCGTGTCCACATTTTGGACAAGGGAAAGCCAGGTGAGGGTCTGGAGAAGCACAAAGGATGAGCCTCCCAACAAAGTTAATCATTTAAGGAGCTTCCCTGGAAGCACCACCAGATGACTTCTGCTTGTACCCCCTTAGCAACCATCAACTGCAAAGGAGAACAGGAATGCAGTACTTCAGCTGTCACTCCCAACAGAATATGGGCTCTGTAAATTAATGGGTTCTGTAGAAAGGATAATGGATATTGTGTAGTGAATTAACTACCTTTCTTATTAATTACCTTTCTTATTTTCCGTATTTTACAATGCTTGACATCTTCGGCCCTGGCAGACCCTGAGGAACTAACCCCTCCCAACATTAGCTAGTTCCTAGAAATAGCAAACACTGGCCCATGAGCATGTCTGTAACATGCAAACCAACCAATCCTGATTCCGTATTCTCCATCAGCCTCTTTTTATCAGGCTCTTGCAGTCCAGAACACTATTCTCTGCCCAAAATCACCAGGTACCTGATAACTAGGGCTAACCCTTATTGCCCAAAGCCCGGTGAAAATTATTCTTGTCCCATTAAAAAAAAAAAAAACACACACACACACAATAAAAGCTCTGGTCCATACTTTCCTTCATTCCTTCTGCCTTACCTTGGTGCTTCCCTAAGTGGTTCTAATGGTGTGGCATGAGACCTCCTCTTGAAAACTATAATAAACTCTTCTTTCAAGACAGTTTTTTTCATGTCTGTCATCTTACCACACCTGATTAACACAAATCCCTGCCACACTGTAAAACAGGTAAGCAACTGGAATCTGTCCCACAATATGGTTTTCCACAACAGAAAGCTAGAATTCTGGCAACATTCGTTATGTTGTCTCAGAAAATGTGCTTAAAAAGTGTTTGACAGAAGAAAAAAAATGTCACTCCTGTCTCAACTTCTGAGTTCCACTCATTAATCACCAATTATAAGCTAGGAAATCTATGATTAAACTATGTTCAAAACTACTCCTGATCTTTCCTCTTCTCAAATTGGCTCCTACATTCATGTTCTTTAGTCTCAGAAACAAAATGTCACTACCAATATGGCTGCCCAGTTTTAGAATTCTCACTTAATGTCCTTTTCTTTTACCACCAGCCCCTACTTGGTCCCCAGTGCATCCTGGGCAGGAGCTATATGTTCCGTGTTCTTCTTCAACTCAGTATCCCTTACCCAGAGCACAGCACAGGACCTGGCACGTAACTGTTGCACAGTGAATGAATCACCATGAATACCAAATTCCCCTCGTGTCACCTGTAATCCCCACTCTGCTAAGCCTGCTAGGCTCCTTCAGTAGCTTCCTAACTGCCTGCAGGCTCTCCCCCATCTAATCTTTTACAGATCTTCACTGTTCTTTCTACAGCACACTTCTGATATATCTAAGACATGTAGCTCCCCACTGCCAGAGTCCTCTGTCACCTTTCAAGGCCCTTTATAATCCAGCCCCAACCCCCTTTTCATGTTTTATCTCTGACCAATCCATATACTTCTATGTTTCTGGACCTCTGTTCATGTTGTTTCCTCTGCTGAAAACTAACCTAACTATTCTCATCTGTGCCCTACTTCTATCATTACTAGAGTGCTCCTCACACCGTAGCACACTTCACGCATGGGCTCCTGCTTCTGTCCTCCCCACCCAGCCGCCATCATCCTAGACTATGAGTTCCTTCAATGCAGGAGTCCTGTTCTATTTACCCCTATATCCAGGTTTGTATTCATACATGGTACAAAGCAGGTACCCAACTGACTTTTGGGTTTAAAAAGATGCCCATATTAACTGTAAATAGCCATGGAAGATTAAAAGCAAACTAAAAAACACTAAAGCAGATTATGTTCTCGGTAATCCTTGAACATTAATAACAAAAACAAAGGCCAAGTACAATTACCTAAAGTTAGTAAGTATCCTATGAGACTTAAGGAGATGGCCATGGTGACTGAAAGAGATATGCCTTGCTTAATATAACTACAAGAGTAATAATGACCAGTATGTATCGAGCACTTGATTCAATTAATATATGCTGGGATCCCTGGGTGGCTCAGCGGTTTGGCGCCTGCCTTTGGCCCAGGGCACGATCCTGGAGTCCCGGGATCAAGTCCCACGTCGGGCTCCTGGCATGGAGCCTGCTTCTCCCTCCTCCTGTGTCTCTGCCTCTCTCTCTCTCTCTCTCTCTCTATCATAAATGAATAAATAAATCTTTTTTAAAAAATTAATATATGCTAAGTAAGTTATATGCATTATCTGTTGTGTTGGTCACAGCAGGCCTATAAACTAGGACTACCATTTTCCCTCTTTTATCCACAGAAGAGCAAAGCGACAAAAAAAAAAAAAAAAACAAGGCAGGGCAAGTTAATGAAGCTGAGCAAAGGTCACTCAGCTGGTAAGTACAGCAGATGCAGGCAGTCTGACTACACCGCCTTAACTGAACTATCACAATAAACCACCTTTTCCCCAAATGGGCAGGTATAGCAGGAAGGCTACAAAATGTCATGGTGTAGCACTACACAAACAACACCCCGAAGTCCCAGAGCATGGCAGAGAACAAATGAATGAAGTAAAAAGAGACAAGGAAGAGAAATTTCATTATTGTGGCTGCATGATTTGGATAGCCAAAAAAGCTAAACACCATCCTATCACAGGCTGTGGGAACAGCACAGAGGCAAACATAGTAGTGAGAGCGAGCTGCAACGCTGTCAACGACTGCCAAAAGTCTCATCCTCTAAAAAGTGAGCCTGTCAAATACCTAAGCAACTTTGCGGACAACTTCAACTCTCAGTAGCCAGGAAACAACTGGTGGAAATAACAAGAGGAGCAGATACTATGAATAATAAGTAAAGAAACATTGCTTGAACCAAGAGGAATACGTAAAGATGACCTGGCAGAGAGATGAACTGCGACTTATTTTCCTGTAGGATCATCAGACTGAGAATGAGAAAGAATAAAGAAGCAGAGGTATTTCTCCCTCACTCCTGATTCTATCCCAACCAGAACCTATCACGTACTACAACTCCCAATGTGACTTAGATGCACCCTGAAAGGCCAAGAGTTAGCCACAGGGGTTCTGGAGAGCAGGGCCAATGGAAGTGGGAGGCAGTAGGAAGCACACAGCAGGCAGGAAGCAAAATGCCAACTCCACACACCTAAACTCACACTCCAGGTGTCCCTCTCATAAGCTGCATGACTTTAACATGTTACTTAACCTCTCAATTTCACATTTCCTCACCTGTAAAGTCAGAATAGTACCACCTTCTTAGGGTAACAGTGAAATGAGACAATGATAAAAAGCACTGAGCTCAGGGCCTGGCACCCAGGGAGTAGCCAATAAATGCCAGGTGTTAATACGGTAATTATTACCCTGTAAGAGATTTCTCTGTAACTCATCAACTTTTCTACAATGATTTGCTTATTGTTACTCCCACCAAGCTTCAGGGCATATAATGCAAACCCGGACAGAAAAGTAAGTAAAGTGATCCTGCCCTCATTTTCATATCAATGTTTCAGGGCAATCCAACCAAACGACATTTAGAAAGCCCTAGAATGTCACTGTGCTAGGCTAGGCTGGATGGGGCCCAACAGGTGGTTTGAGTATAAGGTAACTCTGCCTTCAAAAACTGCATAGTCTCTTCCAGAAACACACTACCAGTAATTTCTCATGAGTTGTAGAGGTTAGGTTGCAAACCAGTTGGCAATGACAAGTAATCCCCAAAAAAGCTACAAAAACATGTCTTTGGTGTTTGGGGATGTCTTTGGATTAACTGTCCAGTAATCTTTAAGAAATTGACTGACTCTTTGAGAATTGTACTGGCAACAAGCAGTGGATCTCATATGGCCTGGTCTTTAAAGCCAGTCATTCTGGGTTATATACATGCATTAAGATGAAAACAAAAGGAAAAGGAAAAAAAGGTAAATGAAGTATCTAAGCATGCGATACTAACATGCAGAAGATAGGGATAAATACATGGGAGACTATCTCGTTCACCTCTAGTCAAGCAGTATTAGGGGAAGGTCAAATCAGAAGTGCAAGCCTGGCTTGAAAACAATGGAAAGATTTTTTCCAAAGTGAAAATAGTTTTGTTTTTTCTTATTATAAAAGTAAATATAGGTTCAATGCTAAAAATATAAATATTAAAATATATAAAAGTGCAAAAAATAAAGAAAATCACACATGAATCTCCCCATCCAGAGATCAAACCTTTATATGTTTCTCCTTGCAGACTTTTCTAAACATATACTTGCATCAATTACCTCTTTTTCAAAAATGGAGTAATAACACACATGCTGTTTGATCCTCTTTCTCCCATGCTTCTATGTATCATACTCATCTTTCCACCAACATGGAACCTGAAAATCAAAGTCATAGGGCAGTTCTCCACAGGTATACTCCCTGACACCATAACAACATGAAAATGCCACATACCCACTCCAAGACCAGCTTGGACAAGTACAGTATCTCAGCACAGGCGGCTGCCCAAGTGGGAAGGGCAGAGGTTTTGCTCAGGGAGCCTGCGTGGTTGTGGACCTCGGATCTGCAGAACCATGCACATGCTGCAGCCTCTGCACTGCATACCCGACTCTGAAAGTTCTGCTGCCCAACCTCAGAGCCTTTCATGTGACTGCCAGCAGGAACGTGCAGAAGCCTTCAGTTCACATGGATCCTGCTGGGTGTACCTTTCTGCCCCTGAGCCCTAGACTCAGAGCTGCTGTGGGCAGCTCATTAAATCATTTTGTTCACCATATTACCTTCCCACAGCACTAATATAACAGGAATACGAATCTGTATCACTTCTCACAACTTTTAAAGAGGATAAAAGTAGCTCTGCCAAGAAAGAGTGGCCCAAAGATAAATTTTATCTGTTTCATCTTGCTTAAGGAATGTGGCATAGGGGCACCTGGGTGGTTCAGTCAGTTAAACGTCTGCCTTTGGCTCAGGTCATGATCCCAGGGTTCATGTGGGATCAAGCCCCACATGAGGCTCCCTGCTCAGCAGGAGTCTGCTTCTCCCTCTCACTCTATGCATGCTCATTCTCTAATGAATAAATAAAAGTCTTTAAAAAAAAAAAAAAATAGTGGCATAAAGGAGTGAGGACTATGTCACCAGACAGTTTGAACGTAAAACCTAGAGCTAAGGAACTCCATCTTTCCTTGACCACACTGCACTGTAAATACAAAATGCTGCTCAACTTGTGGGTCGGCGAAGCCATGCTGGTCCAGCCCTCAGAGGGAGGGGTCAAGACATGCAGCCTGGGGCTCACGTAAGCCAAAGCTAGAGGCCAGGCGGCCCAGGCAGAATGAGGGATTTCTATCATCAGAACCGGGCACCAAGCTCAGCAGCAGCCAACTATGAGCAACTGCAGCCAGCTAGCAGGCAGACCTGTGCAGGTCCAACACAGACTGAAAAAGGACAAGACGCACTGAAAAACCGGAGTTTATTTTCTGTAATATTTATTAGGAAATTACTAGTACTTGGTAACTTCCAGAATCTTATGAAAGTTACTGTGTTGGAAGTAACTGTGTGTCCACAATGCTCTGTATATGTGCATCCAGGGATCGTGTGGAAAAATAAAAGGAAAATGTCATAGCCAAGCCTCTAACCTATGGAGGTAATGTCAAAGGTTGTTTAGAGGACCTCCCCCCACCCTAAGTTCTGGATAAGACTAAAACGATAGAGAATGGGGCTTAGAAAGATAGAAAATGGTGGAACCAGACCCCCTGGGGCATGAACTATTTCATCCTTCCATGTATTTTTAGATCTTTATTGCTGATTCATAAATGCTTACAAGTGAAATTTGTCCAAAAACAAAAGAAGGGAAGAAGATAGGTTAGTCTTGAAGCAGTTTAGTCAGATACCAACCACTGTTCAGCAACCCCTTCCAGTTGGGGCCTAAAGCTTAATATCCCACTGGGATCATTCATCTGTCACCGGTGATACAGTGTCTCTTCTGTACCACACATTTGGTAAGGTGCAGGCACACAGAGAAGACACAGTCCTTGCTGTCTAGTTTACAGAGCAGAAAGTAAGAAAACCATTATTCACAACCACGGGATAAATGCCTGACACACAGTGAAGCTCAACCACTACTCAGTGGCTGAACCAATACTATAAATAGAAGTGTGCACAAAAAACAAGGAAGTCTCCCAAAGGACACATCCCTTTGTCATAAGACAGATGAACCTAGCAGTCCACTATTTCACACACTTGTACACAAAAACCATCCCTAAAAGATTAAACAATTAGCTGCACAGGTCTATGAGACCGAAAGGGGAGGGGCAGTAATAGTCAAAAGAAGTATTATGACTCATTTTATATAAAATAATATTTTAATTCTTGACCTTAGGAACTATAAAGACTATACGCGATTTGGAAATGAGACTGTACCAAACAATGGCCAAAGGAGAATCGTCCACTCTATGCCTTCTCTTTGGTCTGGTCACTCAAAAATATAATGTTATCTGTAAAGAAACCAAATCATAAATATTATTTTCAGAACTCTTTCTCCATCTCCTTTAATTGCTCGCCTACAATGCACCCATACGTTAGTGCTGTTAACAGGATTTTAGAAAAATTCCTAAATTGTGAAATAACTCCTGCTATGTTCATCATGAGAGGCATATATGACAGGCACCAAAGGAGCTAAGAGTTGGGCTTCAGCTATGTGTCAACAACTCACACCTTGTTAGAAGTGTGGCATTTCTTGCCTTCCCTGAAGATAATTCTAATTGCTCAGCAATAACTTCCTACAAAACAACTAGTCTTAAATTTCAATGCCTGCCAGACTCTGATAGATGCCATGAAACCAGGCAGCACATCCTCACACAGAAGAGGATCCAGGCATAGCATTCCACTTACTGGAGGTACAGAGAAAGGACGGAGTCCAGTATATGGCACTATTAACAGAGACAGATTCATGTCTAAATAGGCTGTAACACTCACACAGAAGACATTCTATTTTTACATTTTAAAAGAGATTGAGTTTTATATACTCATTCTTGAGAAAATTTTTACAAATCAGTATCACAGAGTATTTTCATACAAGGACATCAGACACTGCACTTAAAATGTCCCAGATGGAGTTAGTTTAGGACGAGCAAAGGAAAAGGAGTAGTACTTCCTGCATAACTTGAAAAAAATCCAGATTCTTATAACTTTAGAATTATTCAAAAAGTGAGTATCACAATATTTATAACTATAGTCTTCTAAGTACATAGTATCTTGATACAGAATAGTTATTGCAGAAGATTATTGCAACACCACAGTGTAAAAAGGCAACAGTGCCATCCACTGGTAGTTACTTTTATATTAAAGACAGGGATCCTACAAGGAAAAAAAAAAAGCAGTCAAGTTTAAACTGTTTCTTTCAATTCAAATGTCACTAAAGATCTACTCATCTTTACTACTAGCCATAAATCTATGTTAACTAATCAATTAATTAACTCACCCATGCTGTGAATACAAGTGACCAGAAGAGAACAAAATGGCAGATAATCTGAACCATTTCTATTTACCGGTTGGCTTGGTTCAGAACAATCTATACAATGCAGTTTACCCACACTTTTGGTTTATAGTGGAATGTCAAAGTGTTAAATGCTTCATAAATACGTATTTGATAAAGACTTAGAAATGTCAGCTATTTTATTAGAAAGTCAGGTTTCCACTGCTAAAATCACAGGTGTAGATGTATGTCCTACAGAGATCTATAAATAAATTTTTGAACAGGTAGGTATCTCTGGAGACACGGCCCAAGGAAAAGCATGCAGAAGTGAAACACTGTCAAGACATCCAAAAATCATGAAATCAAAATAGCTGGGACCTCATCTAAAGTCTGATAATGAGGGCAGAGAACTATGTTGGCTTCAAAGGTCAATATGCCTCAAAGAAACCAGTAAGAAAATATATTTTTTAATTATTATTTATGACAAGTTATAATTTAGCAATATGGTAGAGTGGTTAAGATATGAACTCCAGAGCGAGGTAAAAAGGAAAGATAAAAGGAAAATCTGTCAATTATAAGAGACTTAAGTTCTCAGAGGTCTAGCCTCCAGAACTATGAGAAAATAAATGTTTGCTATTTAAAACAAAGTAAGAGACTTAAGAGACATATAAACAATGTAATATAACATATGGACTTGTACTTATAAAGCTATCAAAGAAACTTAAAACACTGTGATGCCTAGTAAAACTTTCTTAATGATTTCTTAAGATTAGGTGTGATAATAGCACCATAGTTATGCTTCAAATAGGAATCCGTATGTTTCAGAAATACCTACTGAAAATATTTATGGATGAAATAATATAATGTCTGGAATTCACTAGAAAATAATTCAAGTGGAGGAAAAGCGGGCTGAGGAAATAGAAGAAATAATATTGGCCATCAGTCGATAATTGTTGAAGCTAAATGACAGATCTTTTTTTACTTCTATGTTTGTGTATGTCTGACATTTTCCATAATTAAAAAAATTTTTAAGGTACCCAGTTTTGATATATCTCAGCAGTTCATAAACACTAAGACATTACTTTCTTTCATTTCTCTGTATTTACTTATAAAAAGTTTCTCAGTGTTTATTTACATCCATAAAAAGAAAACAAAAGAATAAAATCAATGTTTAACTGTCTTATTTTTTAATAATTTACTGACGAGGTAAAAAAAATCATCTCTTATTAAAAGATGCATTTCCAGTAAGATTTCAGTTTTCAAATTTATGTATTAAAATTGCGTTAGTAGCTTATGTCCTAAAAACCATTATAATGATAATCCAATCAAGAAGAAATATAACATTTATAGCTTTCGTATCACAGAATTTAAGTATTTTTAAATTTCTGTTTATGTATGAGTTTTTGTTAAGAACATAATAGGATGAGTAATAAAATATTTTTATCCATACAATATATATCAAGATGTATTTCTTAGGAGAAAATGGAAAAACAAGTTCAGAGAAAAAGAAAGAACATAAAATTTCCAAACGTTGAAGAGCTCGTTCATGTACTTTTTTGAAGGATGACGGGATCAAATTGCTATGGTTTTTACACCCATTAACACATTTCAGAGTAACAATTTCATACTGAAAAAAATGTTCATGTCGACTTAGACATGTACAAAGGGCTGCGTTTGTTTCAAAATTCTTGTAGAGTTTTTTTAAAAGTTTGAAAACCCTGCTCTAGGAGAGATCTACTTAGTCTTCTTTAAGCTTTGTGTCCTTATTTTCTACATTGTTAGGCTGTGAATAAGCCTGCATAAACGTCTAAAGCCACTCACAGCAGCCAGTGCAACTCTATCTCGGCACAGGCTTCTGCCTATGTAGGCCATGTCCTCAAAGACATTAGTTTCTCTCACTTCAGTTAAGTACTGACACAGATGCTTTACTCCAAAGTTACCTGTGAAATGAAACTGTGTATAGAGATAATTTTCTGAAGGGTCAGGCAAATGCAGAAACTCACAGCAAACTCACAAACCAGACTCCCGCTTCTCAGGGTGAGCTGCCTGACAATCTCAGCAGCAGCACTCAAAGCCCCCATGAGTCACTTACAAGCCAAGGGTTTAAAACAAGGGGGATGGGAGGAGGGAATAGTATTATCACAAGCTTCTTACCAGCTATGATTGTTGTTGCTTGTCGCCTCACATTATTTTTGTCTGTGTATTCACCATAGTCTACTTTCCCTTCTACGTAAATTCGGGACCTAATAAAAATAAAATTTACAGTTTTCAGTCTGGAGATTCCAATCTGTTTTATAAGAGAGAGGAGGATGAAACACAGAATCAGGGATGGCTCAGCAGTTGAGCCTCTGCCTTTGGCTCAGATCGTGATCCCAGATTCCCGGGTTCGAGTCCCACATCAGGCTCCTTTTGGGGAGCCTGCTTCTCCCTCTACCTGTGCCTCTGCTACTCTCTGTGTCTCATGAATAAATAAATAAAATCTTAAAAAGAAACACAGAATCATGCATAACCTCATTTTTGCTATCACATCTCAAAGTTCAACATTAGGAGTACTGAGTACTGAAACACAAGGTTTCAGACACACAGACTCGACACATCCAGGTAAAAAAGACAATGTTTTCAGCCTTCAGCTGACAGTAGTCCTTATTGAAATTTTTTTTTAAGATTTATTTATTCATGAGAAACATACAGAGAGGCAGAGACACAGGCAGAGGGAGAAGCAGGCTCCCCACAAGGAGTTTCATGTGGGACTCAATCCCAGACCCCAGGATCACACCCTGAGCTGAAGGCAGATGCTCGACCGCTGAGCCACCTGAGCATCCCAGAATTTTAAAGTGACTTTAAGACCATGAAATGGAAGAACAACACGTGGCATCCTTTAAATCTCTAGGATTGACTTCCAACATGTCACTGTCTCCCACTTTTCATTTTGGACTCCCTAAAGGATTTGCCTATTTTCGCTTATTTTTCAATTCCTTTCCACAATCAAGTTCATGAACCTACTTCAGGAAGAACTGGCACGATTAGCAAGGGTTTAACATAGAATATGCAGCAGGCCTTGTGTCTTGGAGTCCAAATTGAAAAGGATATGCCATAAAAACATAAGGGACTTTCAACTGTAACTTAACTTTGACAAAGTCAGGTAATACTTTTACTAATATCCTCAAGGGACTTAGATTAATAAAATCAAAACAGAGGTTTTCAGCTTAGCATTTCTCTTGGAGTTAATTACTAAGCCCCTTCTGCACTGTTTAGAAGGCTGAACCCCAAGACAACCGTAACTGATTTTTAAAGGGCAGAAAATGCATGCTGGCATCAATTTTCAGAGTCCAAAAAAAAAATAAGTAAAATATAGAAAGTGGACAAAACTGGTAAAATGACTGGGTACCCAAGGGAACACACACAGATTCATCAATTGTGGCTGAAATTGCATACAGATAATTTCCTGTATTTATATGTGGGTGTAAATGTGTAAATTCACACATACATAAAGGACTATGGAAGTACGTATAAAAAAAGTCACACAGTTATTAAAAAGAAATAACTTTTATTTATTCCTAAAATTGTATTTTGGAGAATATAGTTCATTTCTAGAAGACAAGTATATTTCTAAAATGTTAACTATGAATACAACTGCTGTTCAACACAACTTTTTGTCCTTCTACAGGTTTGGAAAAGATATTTTTTATTTGTAATCAATCCAAGCATTCCAAAAGGGGACTATTAAGCTGATACAGAATTATCAAATATAAAATAACTACTGTGAACTCTGCCATCCGTGTGTCAGGCTTCAGATGTCCCAGATCCTGGGTTAAGGACATGTGGATGCCAAGAGGCGACAAGGGAATCCCTAAAAGCATGGGTTGCCCTTGCTCACACGGGATTCAGTAAGCTCTGCATTCTCTCTTGCCTCACCTGCTTCTATTCACGAACAATCCTTATTTGCCCTAAGCTGTAAGTTCTCAGAAAACTAAACCATGTTTTATACACCTCTGAATTAGTCACACATAGCAACATGCCATGCATATAGTACTAAACTCTGAATAAATATCCTGACCTAACAGAGTAATAGTAAAATAAAGGAGTTAGGCATTCCCTGAGAACACCTATTACCAGTTTTTTAAACCAATCTGTAAGATCCTTCCTTCCTCAACTTACCCCTTTTTCACATACTGATATGCCACATCTCTGAGACCTGGTCGGAATACTGATATTCTGTGCCACGTTGTCTTTTGACTGACATCACCTAAATCATAAGAATAGGAAATGCAGTTACAAACGCCAGCACACAAAATAAATGCCAAAAGACAACATGCCCAGCAAAACCAAACCACAATTTGTAAGAGAAAGGAACAGAATTAGAGACGAAAGAGTCTCAAAGAAGCTCCTCTCTAATCAGCTGAGAATAAATGTCTCTTTATTGCTGATACAATTAAAACCCCAGTGTTTTATACTCACCCATTTGGTATGTTTCACTCTCCCCTGACCGCCACATCTCATTGGTCGCTAGAGAAAATATCGTGACCGGGTTTTTCCCTTCTACCTGCCTCATGACAGGGTCCTGACCCACTCGCCCAAGCAGCTGCACACGGTTCAGAGCTGAAATGCAGCATGTAAATAAAATGAGATTCAGAGAAAAGGTCCAGAAGGGGAACAGCTACAAATAGTACTTTAACTCTAATCTCAGCATTAAGCAAAACCCACGTCCTAGAAGATCAGGTGTAACTTGGGGTGAATAACAAGAGGTTGGGAGGGGAAAAAAGAGCTGTCGAGAAGAGAGAAAATATTCTTAGAGAAAGTATCCCACAAAACACACATTATGCTCTTTATTTTATCTTAAAATCTTAGGCTATCTTTTTTTGAAAAAGACTATATGGTTAAAAGAACAAATCTGAGCTCTGAAAATCTTTATACATAAATATATCTAAGTATATATATTTCTGTGAAAGAATAGCTTGCACAAACTTCCACTCCCTCAGGCAAACAGCACATGACCCCGGGAGACTGAGGTCACCAAACAGGACTCAAGGAAATTCTACGAGGCCCCTGCAGCCTGATGTGGCAAGGCCAAGAGGGGAGAGGCAAACAGGAGCCAAGAGCCTGGTGATCAGCAGATTACACCCTAACTACTTAGTGCACCTCATCTACGATATTTGCACGTTGCCATAAACAACATACTTTGAACTTGGAAATTAGCTATTACTTACATCTTTCAAGAACCAAGCTGCTGGCTATTTCAGACTCGCGTCTCACAAACTGATGAAATACCTAAGTTGAACAAACAAGTAGAATGACTTTAATGTGGAGGAAAGGAAAACGCAAACAGAAGACCTGCTCACACTCGGTCACCATGGGGTCAGCGGCTCCTACAGCACACATATGCCCAGAAGACAAGCGATGCACTTCACATGTTCCCCCATCACGGCACCAGGAGGAGCAAGCAAACGCTGGTGGGCCGACTGCCACAGAAGCCCAGGGGTAGACTCCTAGATGGCACGCACAGGAGAGCAGGAGAGTTAACCTGGAATCCTCTGTTTCTTTTGTGGCAACCCGCCCGACTGTGGTGCTTCCATGGCTCCACACAAAGGGTTAAAGTCACATAGGTGTTGGAAAAAATCATGCTTTCGACGGAGCAAAAAAAAAAAGTCTAAGAGACAAATCCGATTCGCTGATAAAATACAAAAATGGGACTAGTCAAGTCAGTCTGTCAGAGAAAAATGGGACTAGTCAAGTCAGTCTGTCAGAGGAAGGTAGTACCTGACACAAAGTAGCATTCAGTGACATAACCCATCACTACTGAACACCAGCTAAGTGCTTTACCTCTTACAAACCAGTCCTTGGAATAAATCTATGAACTATGCAAAACTGGGACCCCTGGATGGCTCAGCGGTTGAGCATCTGCCTTCTGCCCAGGGCGTGATCCCGGGGTCCTGGGATCAAGTCCCACGTTGGGCTCCCTGCGAGAAGCCTGCTTCTCCTTCTGCCTGTGTCTCTGCCTCTCTCTGTGTCTCTCATGAATAAATAAATAAAATCTTTAAAAAAAAAAAAAAGGGATCCCTGGGTGGCGCAGCGGTTTGGCGCCTGCCTTTGGCCCAGGGCGCGATCCTAGAGACCCGGGATCGAATCCCACGTTGGGCTCTCGGTGCATGGAGCCTGCTTCTCCCTCTGCCTGTGTCTCTGCCTCTCTCTCTCTCTGTATGACTATCATAAATAAATAATTAAAAAAATTAAAAAAAAAAAAAAAAAAAGACTCCCCAGCATTACCATTCCCTGCTGCCCAGCTCTCCTGTTCATCAAGTTCACATGGGGTTAACTATAGGTCAGTCACTGAACTATATTCTTTAATATGACAAACAACTGATACATTCACTTATGCCCCCAAGGCCTAAAAGCTCCCTTCTGTACTGGTTTATTCTTTCCTGAATGGGGAGTAAATTTTTATAAGACTACCTCACCCGAGTTCATTCCCCAGTAAGAAACATCACCTGCTCTGATTTCAACTTTTTAAAGAAGTAGCCTTCTGTTGCCCAAAGTCTGTGTTTTTCATAGTCCAAGTGGAAGAGTAAATATCTCACATCCTTGTCTTTGGTTTTAAAAGTCATCATGTGGGATCCCTGGGTGGCGCAGCGGTTTAGCGCCTGCCTTTGGCCCAGGGCGCGATCCTGGAGACCCAGGATCGAATCCCACATCGGGCTCCCGGTGCATGGAGCCTGCTTCTCCCTCTGCCTGTGTCTCTGCCTCTCTCTCTCTCTGTGACTATCATAAATAAATAAATTTAAAAAAAAAAAATAAATAAAAAAAAAAATAAATAAAAAAAAAAATAAAAGTCATCATGTGATGATGCCTGGGTGGCTCAGCAGTTGAGCCTCTGCCTTTGGCTCAGGATGTGATCCTGAGGTCCTGGATCAAGTCCCATGTCGGTTTCCCGGCATGGAGCCTGCTTCTCCCTCTGCCTATATGTCTGCCTCTATCTCTCATGAATAAATAAATCTTAAAAAAAAAAAAAAAAAAAAAGCTGCTAAACAGATGTGTAGGTTAAAGTGAAGATCCAAATACAGTGTCAATTCTACAGCAGACTGGGGGAGACATGAGAACAGGTTTCAGAGAGAAATTGATTCTTCACCAGTCTTAACAGGATGGGGACTAAGAGAGGTGTTACAAACCAGAACCTATAAACTTGGTGCCCAGACTTAAGTGAGGGAAACGAGTGGTTTGGGCTGGTGGAGGGCTTGGAGAACTAAGGAGTCACACTGGCGGGAGGGAGCACATCTGCGCTGACAGGCTGACTTCTGCTGCAGCCCTTAGCACAGAGAGATGGGGTAGAAAGCTGAGGACCGGGGAGGCCGGTGGTCAAAAAAGGAACCCCATGGGCAGCCCGGGTGGCTCAGCAGTTGAGCACCAGCCTTCAGCCCAGGGCGTGATCCTGGAGACCTGGGAGCAAGTCCTGAGACGGGCTCCCTGCACGGAGCCTGCTTCTCCCTCTGCCTGTGTCTCCCATGAGTAAATAAATAAAATCTTTAAAAGGAAAAAAAAAGGAACCGCATGCCTCAGAGAAGAATGCTGGAAATGACTCTCCTAGTCTTTAGCTCAGGCAGGACTGTAACTGATGTAAACGCAAGTTACGTGTTTTAAAAAAATTGACTACCCCCCAAAAAAATAAATAAAAAATAAAACAAAAATAAAAATAAAAATAAAAAATTGACTCCCGTTATATAGGCAAGCTGGAAAATCTTTGCTGTCTTTGAGAACAGCATTTACTCAGGTGAAATCTGCCCGTGATCCTAGCAAAGGAGCACACGTCTCCCTCTCGTAGGTCCTTTGCCTACCGAGGTCAAAACCCTGAAGAAGCCTCATCACCTGCGCTGGACGAGAAGGCATCTCAACACCATCACGGAGAAGCGACTGATTACCTGTAATACGGGTCTTCGAAACATGGCTTCTATTTGCTTTTCCCACAGTGTAGTGTGTGGTCTTCCCCTGGAAAAAAAAAAAGAGAGAGAGAGAGAGAGGTGACTTAGAGCAAGAGCACAAACCCACTAATCCTAACGTCCCGACTGCATTCCTAATTTTACGCAGTCCGCCTCGCGGCCATAAACATCCCTGCACATTTTACCAGGACTCTCCCTCTCAAATGAAAAAAAAAAAAAAAAAAAAAAAAGTTTAAGTTGTTTTTACTCCCCTTGCTTCTTCCTCTCCTACCAAAAAAAAAAAAAAAAAAAACTGATTTTTTTTTTTCCCACTCGCATTCCACGGTCTTCTCAAATTCCAGGAAAATGCAAGCCCCCTTGAACTCCCAATTCAAATATATATATATATGTAAAAAAATAAAAATGCAAGCCCCCCCCCCTTCCCAGGGCTGATTTATATTGACTGCCACATCCAACACTCCTAAGTTTGTTCCTGACCCATAGTGGAGGCCCAACAAGTATGACAAAGTCACCAAGGGACGTAAATCTGAAACCTGGAGCTGCTTCCATGCCGGGGGCAAAGCCCAGGGAGACCCCGGGACTCCCCCCCGCCCCGCCCCGGCCTCCCCGCAGGGATGGGCGACCCGGGTCCCCTTCCCAAAGGTGGCGCTCCTAACCCACCCCGTAAAAGGGCCTGGGAAGTGACAGAAAACCCTGAAGTGCTCCGCACGGGGGAGAGGAAGAGCCGAGACACACACACAGCAGCCGCCGCACCTCCCGCCATCCGCGGAGAGCCGCACGCACACCCAGCAGCGACGAGCTCCCGGCTCGCCCCCTCCCGCACCGGAAGCTCTCGCGGGTTCAGCGTCACCGCCACAAGCACTTCCGGGGACAGGGAGAACGCACGCCTCGCGAGAGGAATGAGAACGCGGAACGGCGGCGGCGTGCGTCGTAGAAACGCTCCGGGCAGCGCTTCCGGAAGCGAGCGTCTTAACGCGGTAGTTCCGCCAGCTTCTTCTTTTTTTTTTTTTCCTCCGGGCGGAAGCGGATGTGGCAACGCCGCCGAGCGGTGAGTAGCGGAAGTGATTTCAAGTTTCTAATAAAATGAAATGATTGGACCAGGGGGCCAGGAGGGGGCGAGGTGGGCGAGGGCAAAGGATGCTCGGCCTGCGGGGGAGGCCTGCAGCGGGGAAACCAGGGGCAGGAAGTCGAGCTGAGAAAGGAAAAATTAAGGGGATGCAAAAAAAAAAAAAAAAGATTGGCGATCAAAATAATATTTTAGGAAGAGTCAGGGTAAGATGTTAGTTCAAAAAAGAAATCTGTGATGAACAAAAAAAAAAAAAAAAAATCAAAAAAAATTTTTTTTAAAAGCAAAATTTTAATTAAATTCTGAGCCATGTTGAATCCTGAGGCACAAGAAGGGGAAAAAAAATGTTCGTTTTTACATATGCCTCCCTCACCAAAAAAAAAAAAAGAAAAATTGGCGATCAAAATGATATTTTAGGAAGAGTCAGGGTAAGATTTTTAAGAAAGTTCAAAAAAGAAATCTGTGATGAACAAAAAAAAAAAAAAATTTTTTTAAAGCAAAATTTTTTTTTTTAATTTTTATTTATTTATGATAGTCACAGAGAGAGAGAGAGGCAGAGACACAGGCGGAGGGAGAAGCAGGCTCCATGCACCGGGAGCCCGACGTGGGATTCGATCCCGGGTCTCCAGGGTCGCGCCCTGGGCCAAAGGCAGGCGCCAAACCGCTGCGCCACCCAGGGATCCCTAAAAGCAAAATTTTAATTAAATTCTGAGCCATATTGAATCCTGAGGCACAAGAGGGGGGGAAAAATGTTCATTCTTACATATACCTCCCCCACCAAAAAAAAAAAAAAAAAAAATTCCATAATATTAAAATACTTGAATATCGAAAATTCCAAGAGAAGGTTTATTAAAACGCACCCCATTAAGTTTATATTATTTATGCCAAAACCAGACGTCAGCGTAGTTCTACTTTCCTGGCTTCCCTGGAAGTAAATTGATGCATAATATTTACAGCAACCTACTTCTTACGCTTTCCTTCCTTCCAGCCGTGGGCCTTGCATGTGCGACTAATGTCTCTTAACCAAGTTGCATTTTTTTTTTTTAAGATTTTATTTATTTATTCATGAGACACACAGAGAGAGGCAGAGACACAGGCAGAGGGAGAAGCAGGCTCCATGCAGGGAGCCTGACCTGGGACTCAATCCCTGGCCCCCAGGGTCACGCCCTGGGCTGAAGGTGGAGCTAAACCGCTGAGCCACCCAGGCTGCCCTAATTTTAATATCTTTAAAATATTGCATTAAAGTGACCTTGAGCTTGCTTGCTGTGTTTCTTGGCACCGTCAGCCTGGGGCCTGCTCAGCGGGAGGGTGCTGGGGTAGTACAGGGTTGCAGGACCTGGGCCAGAAGCGGCCTCCCCAGGCCTCTCCTCTGCTGGCCTGGGGGCCTGTCCTGGGTTCCCCACCAGACCAGTCTAACAAGCAAATTGCCATCTGGGGACCCTATACCTAGAGAGGTCTTCACTGGCCCATTTTTGTCCCAAAAGGAGAAAATACAGACTACTTAACGTGGCTTCCAACATACATTTTAACCTGCTCCTAAAAGCCTGGCTGATGAGCTGGTACATGCTAGACGCTTACCTCCCGTTTAACCTCTACCTTCACAATGTTCAGCTCCTGAAACAGAGTGTTGTACTGCCCTCAGGCCTCGCACAGTTATTAATGGTCCCACACCCACCGGCCGTGGTGCTGCTGTCAGTGCCCTGCAGTCATCTCCTGTTTAAAAATCTCACTTCTAGGGGCTCAGTGCAAGTCTAATTCTTGGTTCAGGCTTGGGGTCCTGAGATCCAGCCTCACCTCAGGCTCGTGCTCAGCCCAAGCTGGCTGGAGACTCTCTCTCCCTCTGCCCCTTCTTCCCCTACCTCTAAAATAAATAAAATCTTGGGACGCCTGGGTGGCTCAGTGGTTGACCATCAGCCTTTGGCTCAGGGCGTGATCCTGGGGTCCTGGGATGGAGTCCTGCGTCGGGCTCCCTGCATGGAGCCTGCTTCTCCCCCTGTGTCTCTGCCTCTCTCTCTCTTTCTCTCTCTCTCTCATGAATACATCAAATCTTTTTTTTTTAGAAAACGTTGAAAAAAATCCTTTGAAAGAAAAATCTTCCTTCTACTTGAGCTGTTCAGATGAACAAAAGCAAAATAAGCAAAATTCATCCTTTCCTCCAAAACCAATTTCCCCCTTCTAAACTCTGTTTACTTTAATGGTACCAACATTATCCCTGAGTTGAACTTTGGAATCATCTTTAAAACCTCTTCCTAATCACCTACATCCAGTTTATTCATATCTGCTCAGCCCTAAATTTATTTCATACCATGACCTCTCCCTCTTTGTATTTGCCCATACTTCTGAGGAGCGCGGAAAGGGTTGTAAGGGTTGTTTAGAATTAAAAAAAGCAGAAAGCATGCCAATTGAAAACAGCCTTGAGGAAACTCATAACTTTATACATAACATCTTAATCTAAATAACATCTTAAGCTAATCTCAATTCTCAGACAGGAATTACCAATACACATGTTCTTAGACTATTGGACCAAATTGTATGTGCTGCTTTCTTTTTAACTCTTAACAAGAAAAACATTAAAATATACAAAATATATAAATGTGGGCAGCCCACGTGGCTCAGTGGTTTAGCACCGCTTTCAGCCCAGGGCCTGATCCTGGAGACCTGGGATCAAGTCCCACGTCGGGCTCCCTGCATGGAGCCTGCTTCTCCCTCTGCCTGTGTCTTTGCCTCTCTCTCTCTCTGCTGTGTATTCTCGTGAATAAATGAATAAAATCTTTTATTTATATATATATGTTGTATATATATAAAATAAATATATATATATTATATATAAAATAAAAATATATTGTATATATAAATAAATCTTTAATTTATATATATATATAAAAATAGAAGACGTCATGGAAGAATGGAGTTAAAACATTTTCTTATCAACTACATCCTCCTTCCCCTCAACAAATGCTCCAGCCAGGCATTCTCAGTATCTGAGAATGTTCTCACTGTTCTGTTATCTGCAATGCCCTTCTCCATACTTTCAAAACCCTCTACTCAAAGTCCTTACTTTGTTCTTCCATTTCACTTTCTTACACACTTAGTCTTGTATTATAATTTAGATGACCATGAAGGTAGCTCATCCTCCCCATTGACTGTGAGCTCTTAGAGGACGGGGACCTTGTGAATATCCAACCAAAAATTATGTTTTAAAGCAAGGAGAGGCTTTAGAACGGTGTAGGTCACAGGCCAGAACAAAGAAATAGGAAGATAAAGTAGGAAGAACCCAGAAGGATACTCAAATTAGCCTGAAATTAGAAGACTAAAAACAAACAACAAAAGAATCAGAGACATGGAAGAGTGGCTGAAATGGATTTTTGTAATAGAGATGCCTCTTTCAAGAATCTCCAATTTGCATAATTGTAGACTCTCTGTAGTTCATTCATGGACCCAGAAAGGGCCTTCTTGATGCTGAGAAGTACCGACAGACAGCAATGTGACTTTAATCAGCTACCATTACTCCTGGCAGTAGTGGAATAATTCAGGGCTTTCATCCTTTGCAAAGGTAGTTGAGAAAGAGAAGTATCTGTCATAGATGTCCAGGGCCACAAAGTTATCTTTGGCCTTGCCTTTTTTCCCCCCTCTAAATTAGAAAAAGTCTTAGCTATAAAGGCATTAAGTGGTAGAGACCAGTGGTGGCAATGCTTTATCACAGATTGTCCAAATCTTCCTATTCCATTGCTATATAAAAACATTTTTGAGAAATTTCAATCCAATTTTCACTTTGCTTCTAAATCAGTTTTTCTCAAGACTCATAATAACGGGTGGAAAATTATAGCACTTACTATCTAAATGGATTACAGCAACTACTTTAAAATGGCTCAAAAGCAATTTTAGCAGCACTTCATAGTTATTAGTTATTATATCTATTTTTTGTTAAATTTTTTTAAAAAATCAACTTGACATTTTTATGTAATTCAGGATTGAAATTATGGTTCATACAGAGATAAAAAAAAAGAGCTTAATTTTTCAGGCTGAAATGTTGACCTTTATCTTTTAATGTTCATCATTATACAGCTTTAGATAATGGCATCTATAAACTGATACATATGTAAGAGTTTAATAAAGCACAATATCATTCCTTTAAGTCTCAAGATTATCTGTTGGCAATTTATCAGTGTATGTTTAAGATCTATAGAAGAGTAGCACAAATTTATTATTTAAAAAAAAGTAGCACATTTATATCCTAAAATATTTAAGTTCAACTTGTTTAATATTGTAAGTCCAATGATGTTAATATTTGATAGTATGACATTTGATAACTAGTTCCTAGGTTACCTTATGATCTCTGTGCAAAAACAGAACTTTAGGACTGAGGATGGAACATCTTACAGAGGCAAGGGGTCAACTTCAGATTCCAGCTGAACTGAAAGGGATGAAATCCTCAGCCCAGTGAAGACTCAGTCCCTCTCACACTCAACAGCTGGTTTAGTAACTTTGTGGTACTCTGGAGTCCCCCAGAGAGAGAGGGAGAGAAAGCAATAGTCTGGCACCAGATCCACTCAAGTGCTGACATGGGCTCTGAGGAGCAGGGTCAAGAAGAGGTCATAGACCTTAAAAGTACAAGCGGTCAATGTCTGAGAAGACAAGTATAATTAAAGAATTCTGGTCTGTACATTGCATATGTTTAACAATATACCTGTTTCTAAATTGCAAATTGTGGTTGACCTTGCACTGCAATGGATATGGCTGGGAGGCAAGAGATAAATTAACTCCATTTTAGAAATGTGAATTGAGACTAGACTTTTTTTAAATGACAATGAGCAATACAGAGCACTTTACCCCCACTTAACTGCATGGAAATAATTGCTACTCCAAGACAGAACAAAGAATGCTATGATGGTCTATTCAATTTAAAAACACTTGTTTTTTTTTTTTTGTTTGTTTGTTTGTTTTTGTTTTTAATGGAGGGTAAAGAAGAATATAAGGCAGCAAAAAAGCCTACAAACCATTAACAGGCTACCTTAATTAACATGATGCACTAGAAGTTGTCAAATGCCTTTATGACAGAAGTATTTCATATATTAGAGCCTGACCATTATTAGCTTTTAGGCCCACAAAGCTGGGCTTTGCAGCCAAGACCTGTTACTACCAATCTACCGAATGTTCTCATCTATCTACTCCCTATCTACTCATGAAATAGTTTCCAACAGAAATTTCTCACTCTTTGATAGTTGCATATTATAAAGAAGAGTACTTTACCCATATCTGACTTTGGACAAGATAAAAACCTTTATTTACAAATGTCCTATTCCCTTAAAATATATACAGAGAAAATAATCAGGATTAAAATACGATAAAATCACAGGAAACAAAGCCAAATTCGATAAAAGTCAAGGAGAATTTGGTGACACCCAGAAAATCAAAACCAGTCCTAACAATTACAAGAGGGTCAGGGCAAATATTTTGAAGAACCACCATATTAAATGTTCCTTGAACCCCATACCCAGTGTCTTGTTCCATAAGTTAATAGCCAGTTCAGAAATTACAAGTTATAGATAGTCTATCTCTACCCACCTCACATAATGGTGAAGCCATTTATTTAATAAATATAATATCAGAGGAAAGGATTGTCTTCACTGAAAGAATACAGTAGGAAAACCACTTGCTCAAAGTGGCTGAGAATTATTTTAGGAATACCATCATTTACCCCTAGGAAGCACTACTGAAATACATGCACATTTCTTGAAAGCAGTTACCTCAATTCAAAACAAAATTATATTCCTTTCTATGTGCAGGGAGAGTCCCTGTTCCTCAGTAGGCAACCAGCTACAGCAGCCTCTTATTCCATATGGCGTGCCTAGGGCCGCTGCTTTCTCTTTCAGTTCAGAGATGCGTGCTTTCCCACTGTGCGTCAGTGAGTGAGACAAGTGAACAAACTGTTGATAGGTAGCCTTAGGAATATATCAATAGAGAAGATAAATGCTTCCAGTTATTGTATCTGGGACGTTGCTAATACAGGGCCTTACTAGCTTGAGGACCTTGGCTGTAAATGCTAAATTAGGAGTGGTTATTGAAATCTTTGGGCATATAAGTTGGTTAATCTTCCCATTTACAAGAAGGTTGACACGGTCAATAACTATTTCTGGAAGCACTAAGGCAAAAGAGGGGTTGGTGTGAAGGGAGTTCTTATGGGGAAGACTTCCCACAGGTGAAGCTTGAAGACTTTGCACTTTTTCCTCCTACCAGGCGTTTGGTACATCTTGATCCTGTGGGGGTCCCAGAGACCCCAGGGTCACTATGCTCTTCCTGGGGGGACCAGGCCTGCTGAGCTTCTCTCAGTTCCCTGGCAATTAAAGGGAAAAAATATATATTACTTGATTCCAAATTAAAGATGATATTTATGATCTAAACTAACATAGATTTTTCTTTTTTATTTCAGTATTTATAGAAACAACCCTCAGCTATACACAGAATAGGAAATTAGCTCCTGTGATTTTCTTTAAAAATGGCTGGCACACACATGCCACAACACATGGCAGATTAGATTTCCTAATTCCTACTGATTGGGGCATAAATTATGTTAAGAATTTTTAAAAATAAAAACTAGATAAAGATACCACTAAAAAAGGACTACAGGTCAATACCTCTGATTAACACAGACGCAAAAATTTCAATAAAATACTAGAAAACTGAATTCAACAATACATTAAAAAAATCATACACCACAACCAAGTGGAATTTATTCCTGGGTTGCAAGGGTGGTTCAATATTCCCAAATCAATCAATAAGATACATCACATCAATAAGAGAAAGGATAAAAACCATATGATCAGTTCAATAGATGCAGAAAAAGCATTTGACAAAGTAAATTATCCATTCATGATAAAAACCCTCAACAAAGTAAGTTTAGAGGAAACATACCCTCAACACAATAAAGGCCATCTGTGAAAACCCACAGCTAACATCAACAACCTTAATGGGGAAAAACTGAGAACTTTCCCCCCAAGGTCAGGGACCAAACCAGGATGTCGACTCTTACCATTTTTACTCAGTATAGTAGTGGAAGTCCTAGCCACAGCAAACACAAAAGCAAAAAGAAAAAGAATCCAAGCCAGTAATAAAAAGGCAAAACTTTCATTATTTGCAGATGACATGATACTATATGTAAAACCCTAAACACTCTACCAAAAAACTGTTAGAACTGATGAACAAATTCAGTAGAGTTTCAGGATACAAAATCAATATGCAGTAATCTGTTGCATTTCTATACACTAATAATGAAGCAGCAGAAAGTGAAATTAAGGAATAAATCCCATTGACAGCTGCACCAAACCCCATAAAACACCTGGGAGTAAACCTAATCAAAGAGGTGAAAGACCTATACTCTGAGAACTGTAAAAACACTGATAAAAGAAATTGAAGATGACACAAAGAAATGGAAAGACAATCCACACTCATGGGTTGGAAGAACAAGTATTAGTAACATGTCTATACTACCCAAAACAATCTACACATTTAATGCAATCCTTATCAAATACCAACAGCATTTTTCACAGAACTAGAACAGGAAATCCAAAGATTTATATGGAACCACAAAAGACCCTGAATAGCCAAAGCAATCTTGAAAAACAAAAGCAAAGCTGGAGGCATCACAATTCCAGAGCTCAAGTTATAGGACAAAGCTGTAGTAATTCAAACAGTATGGTCCTGGCACAAAAATAGACACTGATCAATGTGATCAATGGACATCCAGAAATAAACCCACAATTATATGGTGAATTAATCTTCAATAAAACAGGAAAGTATATCCAATGGGAAAAAGTCTCTTCAACAAATGGTGTTTGGAAAACTAGATAGGACATGCAAAAGAATGAAACTGGACCACTTTCTTACACCATACACAAAAATAAACTCAAAATAGATTAAAGACCTAGGTGTGAGACCTGAAACCATCAAAATCCATCAAAACCATCAAAATCCTAGTGGAGAACACAGGCAACTGGGAGAAGATATAAGACAAATGACATGTCTGATTAAAGAGTTAGTTTCCAAAACATATAAAGAATACAACTCAACACCCAAAAAGTAAATCCAATTAAAAATGGGCAGAAGACATGGACAGAAATTTCTCCAAAGAAGACATCCAGATGGCCAACAGACATATGAAAATTTGGTCATCATCACTTATCAGGGAAATGAAAATCAAAACTACAATGAGACATTACCTCACACTTGACAGAATGGCTAAAACCAACAACACAAGAAACAACAGGTGTTGCTGAGGATATGGAGAAAAAGAAACCTTCATGCACTGTTGGTGGGAATGCAAACTGGTGCAGCCACTATGAGAAACAGTGTGGAGGTTCCTCAAAAGCTAAAAATAGAACTACCTTACAATCCAGCAATTGTACTACTGGGTATTTACCCCAAAAATACAAGAACATTTTCAAAGAGATACATGCACCCTTATGTTTATAAGCAGCATTATCTGCAATAACCAAATTTTGAAAGCAGCCTGAGTGTCCATCAATTCATGAATGGCTAGAGAAGAGGTGCTATATATATTTAATGGATTATGTGGCCATAAAAAAGAATGAAATCCTGCCATTTGCAAGGATATGAATGGGACTAGAGAGTGTGGTCAGAGGAAGACAAATACCATATGATTTCAAACATATGTAGAATTTAAGAACAAAACAAACAAGCAAAGGGAAGAGCTAAGAGAGATAAATCAAGAAACAGACTCAACTACAAAAAGCAACCTGATGGTTACCAGAAGGGAGGTGCATGGGGGGATGGGTTAAATAAGTGACTCTTGATCTCAGGATTGTGAGTTCAAGCCCCACATTGGGCCAATAGCTTACTTTAAAACAAACAAACAACAAAAACTACCTTTCTAGTGTGGCTGTCTTGGACTTTTCCAAGTTAAGTTGCTGCTGGAGCTCTTCTGCTTTCCTGAGGGAGGGCCGGAGAACTCGACTTCTGGCCAGACCTGCTGCAGAAGGTCTCTCGCTTGGGTCAGGGTGGATCATGTTCTGTTGATGTCGGACCAAAACGAAGGCAATAGAAACTTCACTGCTGGAAAAATCTGCCCACCCAATCCAACTCCAACCCAGCTTCTGCTGGTGAGTTTTGTGAAACTCTGCTTTTTAACTTTATGGGGGAAGAAATAAATAAAAACTTAGTTCCACCGGGGATGGAACTATCATCCCTACACAGTGGTATCCGTCATCCGTACCTTTGACTTGTCCTTATCATATTTTAGAGCTAGTGGGCGATTAGCTAGTCAAGTGTGTTCATTTTAAATGGGAAGAAACAGAGGTCCTGAGATTAAAAGTGACTTGTCCAACTGACTTGCTTTCAAACTGAGGTCCAAGATAAAAAGTGACTTGACCAAGACTAAAACTCAAGTTACCCAACTCCTAGTTCCATTTACTTTCAACTACAACATGCTCCTTTTCAGCTAAAACTAAGTATACCCCACCATGACAGTATTCCTAAAGCATCCATCTTCAGGTAGAGAGGGTCTTAACCTAAAACAACATAAATACAGTAGAAAATAGCTTAACTATTTATAGTAATTAGCAATATCATATAATGGTTCATATAATATGAACCTTCTATTTGGGGACCAATGTTCAGAGCCAGATCCACCATTCACTAACTAGCTTGAGAAAGTGGCTTGACTATGCTGAAACTCACTTTCTCTTTCCTGATATCTGGGATAACAATATTCACCTTTTGGATTACTGCAAGAATTAAGTGAATTAGCATATATGTATAACAAGAGCATTGGGCTAGCACTGAAGAACTCAGTATGTATTAACTAAATCTAGGAGCAGTTTACACATAGAAATGGGTAATTATGCTATTCATGAAACTCCACTGTGAGCAAGGGTTTGCCTTGTTTTTTTCAGGGAAGAAGCAGCATGGAAGAGGGACAAATCTGTAGCTAAAACTGAAGTTTTCAGGTAAACTGTGAAACTCAAGTTTAATCCCCAAGAGTAGATGCTTCTAAGGCTATTGTAGGGATCGTAACTAATCCTGTTCCTTTAATCATGACTTAAGTCTTATGTATACATTTTGTTTTCTTAGTATGATCTTAAGCTTCTCAAGGTTGTTTCCTTCTACCTCTGTTTCAACATAAGAGCCTCCTTTCCTTGTCCCACACATGCTCAGATGCTACTGAGTACCAGTAACACATAGGTTCCTGACATTATGCCTTTTTCCAATAGTCCAGACGTTGGGTGGTATTGCCAGTAATTCATCAATAAAGTGGCTTATACTTTCTTCTATACACTCAGAAATCAGATTTTTTCATAATATCGCCATTACCAACGACAATAGTTAAATAAAAAGCAAATAGACCAGGTTTGCTTTTAGAGTTAAGCAATCATCAAAAGGTGAGAATACAAGTCCAGGAAATGCTCTGAACCTAGGTTTCCTGACTACCCATCTTAACAGGGTTATTGGGAATGGCAGAGAAAAAAATTTAACAGTATTTTAAACTAGAACAAACAGGTGTTATAATATCCTAAGTTTCTTTGAGAAACTTTCAATCTCTCCTGTGTCTTTTCTGGGCATCAGGATCCCTTTCTCTGTCAGTGGCACTACCAACATCTTCTTTTCCCTTTCCCTACCTACTTGCAATTATGTTTTTTTAAAAAATAGACATTTCTATCTTCTCTTCATCTCCTAAGAGGTACCACCTTGAGTAGATTGTGAAATTCTTCTGAGAGCTTCTGAGGAATGTCTGGAAGGTTCCCCTCACGGATATGATGCCATTTGGCACCATTTGCGGGTAAAGATTCTGCTCCTGCAGCTACTGCAATTGTTAATCCCAAGGCAAATATGTCTGCTTTGGGAAGGTGCTGATAATCCTTCAAAACAGAAGACAGGAATGCCAGTTAGTTTGCCAAGTGAAGTGAGTCTAGACTAAAGACAACTGTTAAAGAGAGGTTCATTTGAGTGCATATGAGCCTAAACAGACACAATGGGCCAGGTCACATCTGACATGGCTAGTGGTTTGCTTCTAGAGAAGACAGAGGATACGGCACAAATCCACCTGATTCACACTACTGTGCCCTGAAGAGTGTAGGGCAGAAGCAAGCATAGGTTGACTGGTCACAGATATTATCCTTCCGGATGGTATTAAATCTTCCTAGCCCTGACTCCACAGACATCCTAGAAGGTGTGCAATAACTGAAAGTCATTTCATTGGAGCTGGTTGTACTATCAAAAGGATGACAGCATGATAAAGATGGGCTGAAGCAATAAAAGCTTCCTTTTTGCTGGGAATCCATGAGTTTAGGAATTCTAAGAAATACTAGAAACAGTAAAGGACCTTTATAAAGAACAGTAAAAATGTTGATTAATCTACAATTGAGCCAGCTTTCCTCATGCTATTTTTTGGAAAAGTTTATCATCTTTGATCTCAATCCTGAATAGGATAAGGGATAATATAAATTTAAATTATAAATACATACTTTTTGGGTGGCCTGGGTGTCTCACTCAGTTAAATGTCCAACTCTTGATTTCAGCTCAGGTCATGATCTCAGAGTCATGAGATCAAACTCCTCCCTCATTGGGCTCTGTACTCAGCACAGTCTGCTTGAGATTCTCTTTCTCTCTTGCCCTCTACCCCTCCCCCCACTCACATGCTAATTCTCTCTCTGAAAATCTTTTTTAAGAATTGTAAACATACACTTTTCATTTCTTGCACTGTAAAATAAATAAAAAATTTTAATTATAAATATATATATTTTTCATTTTTTGCACTGTGAACCCTCATTTGAGAGTCAAAAGGTTCAAGGAATTATAAAATACTCTGTTTGGGGCACCTGGGCGATTTGGTGGTTGAGCATCTGCCTTCAGCTCAGGTCATGATCCTGGGGTGGTGGGATCAAATTCCACATCAGGCTCCCCATAGGGAGCCTGCTTCTCCCTCTGCCTATGTCTGTGTCTCTCATGAATAAATTAAAAAAAAAATACACTATTTCCCTAGTCTTTACCTCTTGTAAAATCTCATTGGCCAAGAAGCGACTATCTCCCTCCTCCACTTTTGGTTTGCTTATTGATGTCACATGACCCAAGTCACCTGAAAAAAAAAAAAAGAAGGAAAGAAATAGCGCCCTCTAAAAGCATGTCTTTAAAACTGAAATAGGTGAAGTCATCACTATAAATTTTACAGGATAATATACAGCTCAGGGCTTAAGGCCAACTCACCAATTTTATACATCACATTGGCAGAGAGAAACCAATCAGCTTCATTTTCAATCTCCTCTGGGACTACAGGAGAGTCGCATTGCATTTTATGACAAATGAAGATGTTACCTAACAAAATACACAATTGACCTAAGTAATGATCCCTTAGCTTTTTCACCCCAAAGATTCTTTTCTGTGTTTGACATTTTAGCCACCCTCCTTTCTGTGTATTTGTAACAAGACTATCAAGATTTCTTTTCCTCTCACTACTTCTGAACAGCTCAGTGATTGAGGATACATATTTTGAGTGAAACTGACCTCAGACACACTCCATCCTCTGAAGAGGCTAGTAGCCTCAGAACAAAAAAAAAATAAGCCTGAAAAAAAAATGGTAACATCATTTCCTGGAGTTTCACATTGAGTGCCAAAACCATTCATTTCTGTTCACTTTAGTCAGTGCTGAATTAGAAAGAGTATATACAGCACTAGTTGTCAATACATTCCGGATGCAGCCAATATGCTGTCACTTAGCTATGCAGTAAGTTAGAGACCTATTTTCATACTTTGGCTTCGCTGTCTGGGAAAGAGTCTTCTGTCTCTCTGTCCCCTGGGCCCAGGGCAAAAATAGATAAAGCCATTTAAATTTTTTAGGGAAACAAAAGAAGGAAACAGATTTTGCCAGCAAACAGCATCTTCAATGCTTAGTAGACACACAGGCACCAACTCTGACATAGCAGAGAGAGAAAGAAATCTGTTGAGAGGAGCAGAGGGAGCCATACTGACTAGGTTTGATGTCCAGATGCACCATGCCAGAGTTGTGGATGTACTTAAGCCCAAGGGAAATCTGCAGAAGGATGTCCTTGAGTTTCGGCTCTGGGAAATGATTGCCAGACTTTGTATTTTCAGATATAGCAGTCTGCAAGCTCCCACCTAGGAAGGAACAACAGAGAGCAGCCCCGCAGAATGGAAAAAAGGTATGAATCTGAATAGATAAAAGCATAATAAACATTTAAGAAAATTCTTATGAAGGGGTTTAATCCAACAAATCTAGATTATTGTTTTAGTGTAAAACATAATATTGGCCCCGTCTATTCCACAGATGTGTTGGAGAAGAACTACAGGACTTTTAAAGAAGAAAATAAAATGCCATACCACAGGTATCCAATATATGGTTCTATTGCCTTGAGTCTGCCCCAGCTAACATTTTAAAATTATTATCTAATGATTAACCAGAAGCTCAATCAGGCCTAGACAAATAACTACTGCTGGCATTGATGATTAATTCAGCATCAAGCTAGTAATTATAGGCTACTTGTAACTTTAATGAAATTGATTCTGAGTTTAATTCCATTAAAAATATCTAACAAAATCAGGATATTTAATGATTGCTGACCCAAGGAAAATATGAAATTTCAATATATACCTAAATCCTATTTGAGCCATAGTATTTGCTTATCAACTATAGATGGGCTCCTGATTTATCATTGTTATAAGTTTAAAAAAAAAAAAAAAGGCCTGGACTCATCTGACCATCTGGATCTTGTTTGCCCCTTTCCTAAGGTATTAGAATGCTTCTGAACCCTTTATTTATTAATTTTCATTTACTGGCAGCTTCTTCAAATTATAGAGTCTGGGGTCTCCCTGGCAGTTAGGGCTCCAGCCTTCAAGTATCTGTCCAGAACAGTAGGATTAGAGGTGGTAATGGCATTTTTTTTTTTTTTTAGGAAATCCATACTTTCATGTATCCTATGTAAAATTCAGTATAAATATTGACCTGTCATGTTAAAATAATTACATTCAGAAAGGAGAATTTCAGCCCTTTTCAGAAACACCAAGAGGCCTAAACTAAATGGTGTGTCTTTTTCCTGGGAATCTTCTTAGAATTTATGTGTGGAAAGGACATTAGATAGAAAGGAAGAGTGTGTTGAAACAAAGTCACCTAAAGTCTGAGTTTGCAGATGAAGCTGTGAGATATGGCAAGAAGAAGGAAGCCTACATCCAAGGATCTCATGTCCACTGGAGTCCATCTCCCTCCCTAGTAGGCTAGGTGCTCCTTCAAGACAGGGCCCCAACCCATTCATTTTCACTTTCTCAAGGTCTTGCATATCATCTATATATTCTGAACTGAAGGTCTATCCTGGCAACAGAAGGAAAGGAAAGATGAGACAGGGCCCCCATAAAATGTGTGGAAAGAGGGAAGCATCCTGGGGGTAGGTAGGAACGCTTCAAGATGGTCCTTTAGATTATAAGCAGAGATGTATTGCCAATTCCCTGAAGAGCTACAGGGATTTATTAAGGGTAACTACACCAGTGCTAGCAGCACTTTTAATTACTTAGAAGCTCTGTAGGTAATATTAAAAGTTATCCAAGTGATAATCAACAGTAAAACTCACTGAAAAGCATTTGTGCAAAGTCAGGAGAATGTCTTTATTTTGCCACAGCTGAAGCTTATTGTCTCTCTCTTATCAGAGAGTGTTATTAACTGTTCTTTGCTAAATAGTACTAAGGAAGTATGTGTTTATAGACAGCAATACCGAATGAACTAAAAATTTCATCCTTACTAATCTCAGCTACACTGGAGCCTTAACTCCATACCCCAAGGTACCACCCGAAGATGGTACCATAATTGCCAGCATTGTGCCCTAAGAGGAGACAACCAGCTCTCAGCTCTTATCAAATCATGTTTATGAAATGGGTGACTGAGTTATTTCCTTTAGATAAAAGTGCTTTCCCTACTCGGCAGGGGGAAAAAAAAAAACATAAAAACATATCTACATTTTTCCATCTGCTTATGAAACCTGACAGATACTAAAATAAATAGCAAATGCCTTCCAACAATGAAAGGTAAACAGCAGAACAATTCAACAGGATATTTTTCTCATACACTTGTATTCTCAAAATCTTGATTTTATGTTGCTATCTACAGCACAATCCTGTTTTTCTGCTGGTAAAGTTATTCCTTGTTTGGTAGAAAAATATAACCAGGATTCATGGTGTTCCACAGAGGACATGGGGACTTCTGGATGTCACATCACTAGACCAAATGCAAGAACCACCATCCTAGGAGAGCACGCTCTGTAAAACTTCAGTGACAGAAGCTATCACAAGAAAATACTGTGTGGGGGAGAGATTAATCATCCCAACCTGAATTGTTTGGAATCCTGGTGGTTACACAATTGATCTACTAGGTGGAAGACCTTCAGACTTCAGAGGCTGGCCCACAGGTGACACGTAGGGAATCTTGACAAGGGTGAGGGTGGAGGAAGGAACATTTGATTGGTTCAGGGCTCAGGACACACAGTAGGGGGAAAAAATCAGATAACTGCTGGTCTCTACTAGTTATGATGTAAATTATCTAAATCATCTAATTTATAATCTTAGTAAAACCATAACCATACATGTTCTAGCCTGACTGCTATGACAGGCTGGGGGTATAGGGGAAAGAGTGGCAGGCATGAGGAGGAAGAGATGAGCAAGAGGGAGGAGGAGAGGATGGAGTGGGAGAAGGAGTAGAAGGAATTGGATGCTGGCTACTTTGCTATTTTACAAATACTTAGGACTTAACTCTCCTTCATTTAGAGCCATAGGGCTAAGTCTCAACATGAATTATCCATAACCACAAACAGGACAAATATAAGGGTGTGCTTTATTGTCGATGATCAGTTCACATTTGAAAGCAATGTATGTGAATTACAATTTGAAAAATCAGAATTACATTTTAATTGACAAGTACACAGTGAAGTTAGTGGATGCCATGGTAAACAGACAGTGATTCCTCATAATCTATCACATCAACTTCAAAATTGACTGCCTGACATCCAAAAGCCAAGTCTTCCCACACTTTACCTTGCTGCTCTTATTTCCTTTTATAGGGATCACCTCCATCCTCTCAGTGTCCTTACTGTACACTGGTACAGACCCATTCCCAGTACCCTGCCCTTTGTCTGCATGCTCTTCCTCTAATGGAAGTCTTCCCTCTACTTCTTAAACTCGGGTAATCCTGCAAGGTCTCCTTCAAGTCTTACCTCCTTTATGAGATTTTTCTTGGACTGCTCTAATAGCAACTATTATTGAGTTTTTACTATGTATCAGGTATTGTCACTGGTAGCATTTGGCATAGATTTTTGCTATTTCTCAAACTACTCCCATAAATAAATATTATGATTTCTTTAATCAATGGGATTGACATCCCAGAGATCCTACAGCAAGCGTGCAGCACTAGTCTTAGATCCAGCTCTGCCTGACTAGGCCCACAACACCACACTATGCTGTCACCTGCTCACATCCATCTTCTCTGAATGCTTTTTATCCACCTGACTTTGCAGCAAATGGTCTCTTATGTATTCATTGTAACAGAGCAAGAGGAGTAAAGCTCCTTGAAGGACTTACCTTAGCTCACTCTATAGTATATCTCACCCTAGAACTTAATATAGCGTCACACTTTGAGAAGGTATTCAAATGTTGAAAAGAATCAGAAGATGATTTGTAATAAGATCACTCCATCTTATTTTTTGAATAAGATTACTTTTGTTTGGCTTTCTTGGTTAATTTTTGTTATTTGATATTATCTTTGTTAGTAGCTGAAATTCATGAAGATAAAACCAATTTTGGGACTGGTAGAGGAGAATAGGGAATCCCTGGTTATGATAAGAAGAAATTAGGAAGAGAAGAAAAATCTCAACCTCTGAATCACAAGGAAAGGGTCTATTTTTTTTATCCTAAGGAGATTATTAGAAAAAAAGGATTCAGGTGAACTTGGGGAAAAAAACCACAACAAAGTTCACAGTTAAGACTCCAAGGAAATCAGGCCCTAAGGAAACAATAAGGGAAATATCAAATCATTATTTTGCAGCATGTGTGTACTATTTTCTATGTTTCTAGCATTTCATAATATTATCATTTAACCTATTTGTATGTATAATGATGAAACTTTATCACTGCCCTCAAAAGTCAGGCTGCACATACATACTTGGGGCTATCTGGTGGTTACCAAAATTACTCGAAGACTGTACTATTAGAGAAACTTAAGGGTGGGTGTACATATTGTTGGGGAGCAGGTTTGGGAGGCTTGCCATTTTCCCATATTACCATAGCTAGAATATGGGTTGCTACTCCTAAAAAGCTGGCAAGCTTCTACTTAATTTGGTAGCACTTTCATATTTTACCAGTGAACATTTTGGTAAAAAAATATTTCTGAGAATAATCACGTGTAACTCTATGATTTTATCAACCCCTTAATCACAGATTAGAAATATGTTAAACCAAAAGACTACTTTTTGGATTTAAGTAGCCCAGAAAATTTTTTTTTTACCAGTTTCTTGTATATGTCTGGTTCTGAAGGACCTACAAGAATATATCTGAAGCCACTGCATTTCATTCCAGCATTCACCCCACACACTGTAGTGAGAACACTAAAGTTCAAAGATAAGAAGCATCTAGATGCATGAACTATCCCCCAATTCAGGAACCCACTTGAAAATTAATCAAAAGTTGGCTGTGTAAGTTTACCACTCCCTTCCCCCCAAATGGTAGGGTTTATGGCTTGCATGCATCTTTTAGAATACCTTGCAAATGTAAGAGGAGGAGGATTTACCTACTATTCAAACCACTAGAGTAAAAGTTTTCTAAGTACTGAGTAAAATGTGAAGGGATTGATAGCTTCTATGTGTCAGCCACACATCAGCTCTGAAAGAAATATGAAATAGCATAAAACAGAAATTCACTTTGAATACAACTCAGTGTCCCCAGCTCACTGCTTCCAAGCAAAACTGTAGTAGTACAGACTTTTTTAGGTATGACTTGCTATCCTGACCTAAACTATGAAGGAGAGGCAAAGATTTTTTTCCTATAGATTTAAAATTCATCTCCCTCTCCACAGATACTACTCTACATACTTACCATTACAGTATTCATTCTGAATGATCATGTGGTCATCTTCTGCCCATGCAGAGTAGTAACGGACCACATGAGGGTGATGCCCAAGCACTGCGTGAGCATAAACTTCATGCAGAGCCAAATTCCTAAAAGACAGAGAAGCATCAAGAAAAATGAGTCAAGATGATATACATACAAATGTTTTTTTTAAAAGACAAGATATGAGGGATGCCTGGATGGGCATCGGTCTTCGACTCAGGTCATGATCCCAGAGTCCGGGATCGAGTCCCACATCAGGCTCCCCATGCAGAGCCTGCTTCTCCCTCTGCCTGTGTCTCTGCCTCTCTCTCTGAGTCTCATGAATAAATAAATAAAATCTAAAAAAAAAAAAAAAGACAAGATATGAGGCATTATTTACAGTGGCAGAACACCGACTACTCACTGCTTACTATTTATCTCACTTAATTTCCAGAACTACTCAGTAAGACATAGTGGCAGGGATGAAGGCTTTAGAAAGCTCAGTGACCGACCCAATGTCAAGCCAGTGATGATAGAACCAAGAACCTTGGTCATCCTGGAACCAAAATCCATGGTTTTTGATTCAACGGCATATGTAAAGAGCAATCTTCAGTTGTTACTATCTTGATGGCAGACAGGCTTTGAGTCTTAATTTTACCATATCACAATTTTTAAAAAACCTCGACAGGCTTAACAAAAAGGCCTTGGTAATGGATATTGTGATAGGTCCTCTATCTTCTCTGTAAAGGCTAGACAGTCATTAGAATCAATGTTTTTTCCACCAAGATGATGTAGTCACGGGGACAGTCTCGGGCAGAGATAGTCATTATGGAATAGAAAATCCAACACACACACACACACACACACACACACACACACACACAAAGTAAAATGTAGTACTTGATGAATTTCGGTATAAAAAAAAATGAAGAATTCTAAGGTCCATAATTTCAGATTCAGCAAACTAATAATACATTCCCACAATTCACAAAAAGCACTGGCTGAATCTGAAAATAATTGTCTTCCTTGTAAAAGGAAGAACTTCTAGACAATTAGTTCTGGGAATGAAACTTAAATTTTTGTTAATTTGTCCTCGCTTATAGTCTTCAAAACACCGAATTCATTATTGAATTCGTTACCAAAACAAAGTCAAGATAACCAGTGAGTTAACAGTAACTTCCTACTTGGCAATATTTCTAATGAACTAACAGGCTGAAGATCATTCCATAAATCTATTCATTAAAGCAAAAAGCAGTAAGACCAGTAGGAAAAGTCTTAGGAGCCATGAAAAAACACAACATGATTGCACCCAAATGGTCATGGTATGTTTTGGGAAGTAATTGATCTCTGATTAGGAAAATTCAGAAAGCTTATGAATGTGAGACCACATATAATAGAGAGGGTAGCAACAGGTATATTTTTGGTGACATCAGTACTATTATTTAAAATGTTTTGACAAGAAACAACTTTCCAAATCCAAGTGTGCACTTCTAGTACATTTCAAAGGTACTTACTCATTTGATAATCCTGCAACAGGTTTCATGGACCGTTTTATTGCATAAACACATCCATCCAGCCTCTTAATACACTTGTAGACTGTACCAAATTCCCCAACTCCAATTTTTTCTACCTCCAAGAATTCTTTTTCATAGCGGGAAGCCATATTGGTTTCTCGTAGAACACATCTCTGAAATATTTTATTAAAATAGTAAAATAATTCTAACATATTGTGAGCAATAAACTTAAGGCATATTCAAAAATTTCTGTATGTTTTCAAAAAGACTTTTGAGGCCAATCTCTTGGATTCTGTTTGTGTCAGTATTCATGGTAGCAAGAACCGCCCCAATTGCTGACTACCTTCTCTGTATTCTTCATAACTGTCTAAACAACTCTGCACTGTCATTTTTTCATATATTAAGTCGTTTTCTATGTTATTTCTTCTTTCTGGGATATTCTTCTTCTCAATAGGTTTTTAGAGGGGACACACTTGCTCACTGCAACAGCTACTGTCCTCTCCTAAAGGAATGGCTGAGATCCAGGTAGAATATATTAAGGGAAAAAAAGGGCACCTCCCTTTGACTCTGGTCTACTTAGATCACACTCTGGCTGCTAGTGTTTCCATCTCAAATTGAATAAACTTATTTGTGTTCAATTTGCTTCCTAAAAAATCTTAGTCTAGAGAACTAAATTGTCAAATTGATTATTTTAGTTTATGTGCTTAGGTATAACAAGCCCTCCACCTACTGGCTGACCAGCAACATCTCTCATTACTCAGCTAGTAGGTAACCCTAGGCAAAAATCACTGAACTCATTATTAGTTTCCTGATCTAAAGTAGTGAGCATCTTAGCAACCACTCCTTGGGGTGCTTTTGAATATTACATGAGAAAACGTGTGGGGGGAGGAGTGTGTGTGTGTGTGTGTGTGTGTGTGTGTGTAACTTAGCTCAATGCCAAGGCACACAGTAAATTATCAGGAAGTGGTAGCTAAGATGACAAAAATCTCCATGAATTTATATGAATCTCAATCCAAATTAATTTATCTGTGAAGTCATCCTTTCCTAATGTCCCTGTTAACAAGAATTTTTTCATCTAACTTTGAGTTTAAACAGTCCTGACCCTTACTAGTTCCTCGTTTCAACATCCAATACCGTAAATCAGTCTTCATTAGCAAGATCTAGAATTTTCGTTGCCCTTAGCCAATCTCCAATTCTGTTTCCCCCGTATCTGGAGCTGCCATAGCTACCAGCCCTCTTTCCATCTCTTCTAATAGTGAAAATTATTTTTGCAAAATGATAGAATCCGACATACCTAATTGTCTCCTATAAGGAAACCAAACTTCTGGTCAGAGACCTCAAGGCCTTCTACCAGTTGCTCAGCCACTACCTTCCCATCCTCATCTCAGACACCAAATAAGCCAGCTTACCATCCACATCACTCATCCATCAAGCCCTCCCCCTCCACTTTCATAAACTGAGTATTGAACACAAGCATGCTTTCATGGTATTATAAACTTCTTAATGGCAATTTAATATTCTACTATAAATTATAGTTTATTTAGCTATTCTTTTATAATTGGACATTTAGTACTCTCTCTCTTTTTTTTTTTTTTTTGCCACTACAGTTAAGGCTGCAATAATGGTGATAATATTTACAGTATTTTTTCTTAGACTAGGTTATCAAATGAGGGATGCTATCTCAAAGATTGTGAACATTATTTAAAAATCAGTAGATACTGACACATTTAAGAGCCAAAATTTTACATCTAAACTTACGGCTTTATGCCATTTTTTCTCTCTTCTGCCTTTCCATTTTTGGACCTTAAATATCTTGAATTTTCCCTTCACCCTTCTACCCCATGAATATAGAATTTTTCCCTAAATCCAAGATAGAAGCAGTAGCCATTAATTTTACAACACTCCAAGGTAATGATTCAGCAATATGCTTTTCAGGCCTGTCTGATACAGTAATAACTAGCTAAGAATATAGACCCTGATGAGAGTCCAGATCAATTCAGCTGCAAAGCACATTTGTAAATCTACAAAGTGAGTTGCGGGGCTGGTAGAGAGGGAGAGAGAGAGAAAAAAAGAAAGAGAGAGGAGAGGGAAGCAACAGGAAGAAGTGACTAAGTTAGGACAGCTACAACAAAGAACTGTGCTCACCTTGGCAGGCAGCCCTTGTTCTACCTTGCCTTCCCCTGGGTCAGCTTCCTCACTTAAAAAAAGAGGGAGAAGAAGTGATATCAATGTATGATTAGCACCACTAAGCTTGATACTACACTAGGTCTGGGACTAAGAGTAAATAAGACAATTCCTTCCCTCCTTCAGTTTATATTTTAAGACAGTGATAAATAGAACATTTCAACATAAGAAACTATGAAAGAATAAGAACAAGATATCATAGGACGTTACAGGCAGCACCCAAATCATGAAGTCTTTCCCAAAAGAGAAGATATGCAAACTTAGTTTCCAAGAACGAGTAGGAATCAGCTAAGGTTGGTAGTGGGGTTCTGGGCAAACAGAGCAACCCTGAACAGTGGGGGTGAGAGTACACAGAGGATTGGAAACAGAGCCCTATTCCTGGCCTCACTGCGACCTGCCCCTCCCACACCCACCTCCCCTGCTCTGCACTAGATTCTCAGGCAAACCAACAGTACAGCAGAATAAACTCTAACGCTGGCTAAGATATTTTCAGTTACTTTCCAATGAGCTGAAGTCTCTGACAAATATCCTCTTTGGCATGAGCAGTTGCACTCTGGATCTCTAAGCCATATTTCAATCTCTAGAGCAGCCAGCTATAGATTTTTCTTCTGGAGAAGCAGAGGATAGAAAATGTAAACAGAGGAAGACTTTACACTCATGGGGACAGATCGACACTGGCCATTCGTGACTTAAGTTTAATAATACATTCTAATACTTTATAACACCACATCAAAAATAACAGTACACTAAGTAAGGGAGAAAAAGTACTCAGAAGCACTAAGAGCTGTTACAAAAGTGCCATCACTTTCATTGCAGGGATTTAATATTAATGGTCTCTTCTGACTAGCTGCAGTGAGAGGTGAATCAATTCTGATGATTTGCAAAGAATCCTCAAGAGCTAAAACCAATAGAATTCTTGTTAACAAAAGTGGACCTGTATACTTGTACTAAAGTTCTGTTTACTTAAGATGCAGGAGATAGCATTGAGAAAACCTATTCTGGCCACAAAGCTGACTGATACGGAGTCATTGATTCCAAACAAAACAACTCAACCTAACACATTAAATGTTCTTTGTATTTCAGATTGTTAGCTGTGCATTTATTTTGCTGACTATATGTGAGCACAAATGACTGGCCCATTTCAGAGAGGCTTTCATCATGTAATAAAGAAGCAATGAAGAGGCATAGTAAAGAAGTGTCCCTCAGTTATATGCACAATCCTCATTTGGACAATTCCTAATATTCAGTGGCCTTGGGGAGTTGTGCAGTTTGGCTTTCCATTCTTAGCACCTCTAAAAGCAACACTGTGTTTTTCTCTTTAGCCAATCTGCCATCACCTGCAGAGAGGTTTAAATCCTTGCTCTATATCTCTCAGTCACACAGTCTAGACTCGAAACAGCAGGATACTCCTTGAACTGTGAGCTACACCTGCCCCAATGGCTAGCCTTTTGTTATCCAGAGACCACATGAATGCAATTCCATAGCTCGCCCACTTTGCTAATGGAAGTCAAAAGTCTATTGCTTACTCTGCCCTATTCTTTTATAGAGAAGACACCTTACAGTACATATCAGAATGGGGAGACACTAGAATCTCCATGACAAAGCAGGTTACAACCAACATTAACATTTAGGAAGGAGGGGATGTGTGAACATGATATCAGTTGCATTCAAGTTGAGTTCTTGTTTCTAATCTTACTCTCATGCTCTCCCCTCTACTTGACATTAGTAAGACCAGTTCCCAAAAGTTAGAGGCGACAGTACACTTACAGATCTCCTCGAGTTTTCCTCTTGCCATTGGATCGAAGGAATTGTTTTCTATAGGACTCTGGGGTAAAGGGATTAATATTGACCAGAGCTGACGAGGTCATCTCATCCACAAAGGGAACAGGTGTGAACCTCAAATGCTTAGAGCCTCTGGAGGGGAGCTTCTCTGTTGAAGAAATCACTGACTGGCTTAGCAGACTCTGAATGAGGATGACAAAAAAGGGAAAATAGAATGAGGTTAGTAAAAAAAAAAAAAAGAGTTCCATATCAGCTAGTTAATATTTGAACCAAAGAATGCTATTGCTGAAAAGGAATTAGAGGTTATCTGGTTCAGCACAAACTAGTTGCATTATAACTGGTCCTCTTATGAAAAATACAGATTCCTAGTCTTCCTCTAGATATTCTGATTAGAGGATCAACACAGGAATCTGTACTTTGGTTAAGCTCCACCTCCTTCCCCTGGGCAATTCTGAGGCCAGCTATGAAAAATATCAACTCTAGTTCTACCTCTGGCTTTTTAAAGACTATACTCCAGCGTAGACAAACGAAAAGGACTCTAGAAGACCTGGTCCTTATAGTCTCAGTATGTACTTTGACTCCCCCTTCAAGTATTCACCCAAATATTTGTTTGGTGCCTACTAAGTAGCAGATGCTGGGCTGGATGCTGAGGTGGACAGAGGTGAATTCCAACTCTTAAGGGATGCACAGTCCATTAGTCAACAGTTCATCGACCTTTCAGAAATCATCACTTTGTACAAGAAAGACTATCTAAACATGAAAAGAAGTTTCCAGTTCCACTTAAAATACAGCACCAAATGAAAAGAGCTCCATAAAGTAGAGTAAGGAAATTGAAAAATAATCCTCTGAGCCCTTAAGATTCAGGGCTTTGCAGTGGCTATAACCAGCATACCAATAAGTAGGAAAATGTACAGGACTTACCACTCCAAGTGGGGTACAGTAAGAGAACATATGCCTACAACCTAACCAGAACTAAACCAAAGGACAGAGGGGATAGGTAGAAGACAAAGAATTCTGATGAGACAGCAGAATGCCATTATAACCTAAGGGGACAGAGAGCTGTATTGCGGTGTACAGCAGTAGATGCAGGGCCATGATATAACCACATAGTATAATTGTTGTACCGTGAGGCTCTTTCTAAAAGAATTCCACTATTTGATAATATCTGCCCATGGCTTTTCAGCATAGAAGCAGAAGCTAGACTATGACATGATATAAAAATGTGATTCAAGAATGAAGATAAGGGCATCCTGGGTGGCTCAGCGGTTTAGCACCTGCCTTCAGCCCAACGTGTGATCCTGGGGACCTGGGATCGAGTCCCACGTCGGGCTCCCTGCATGTAGTCTGCTTCTCTCTCTGCCTCTGTCTCTCTGTGTCTCTTATGAATTAAAAAAAAAAGAATGTGAAGATACAAGGAATGAATATTGAAATTATAAACCCTAAATGATAAAAGCAGAAATGAAGGAAACTATAGAGTATAACTAGTAACCTAACCTTTTTTTTTTTTTTTTTTAAAGTGAAGAAAAGTCATTGCTAGAGTCCAGTTTTTTACAAAGGTTTTACAGGTCTTAGAGTTTACAGGATGAACAACCCTGGGGCTATTGTCAGACAAAGCCATCAAAGATAAACTCACAATTTTCCTGTAAGTGTAGTATAGGTCTCAGTGTTTGCTCAATTAAGTACAACTATACCATATAATATTTCTCAGTTGTCTGTGTGACTGAGGAAATGAACTTAGAATTACACTAAATCATTCCCCGAGAAACAGTTTTTTTGTGATGCTAATGATTATATGGGAATTAAAATGTGTCTGTCACATCTGAAACAGTGGGGCATCCACACCTGGAATGCTGCACACTCTGGTTGCCACACTTTCAGGACAACAAAAAGGCCTAGAAATGTTTCAGATAAAAGGAAGGAAAAGCATCCACATCAGGGCAGACAAGACCAGAATTTCTAGTCTGGAAATATGAAGGCAGATAGATTTTGGGAGTTCCACTTAGGATACAGAGAAATATATTAATCATACTAATATGGATTTTATTGCCATAATGGTAAGTAATTGTAAGTAATCCTTTTGGAAATCCAAAAGAACTTGTATTTATGAAAGTTCTTGTTTGGTACAAGGTTTATGAAAGGAAGTTCTGCCTAAAAGTAAAGCAGATTGAAAATTTCTGGAAAGATGTCCAGGTTTAGAGTATAAATATGTTCCAGGGAGTGTAGCTAATTCTGTAAGTAACAGCTCTGTTACAGATGATAGAGGGAAGGGAAGATTAAGGAATAGCTCCCTCGCTTCTGAAGATGCAAGAGGAGAAGGCAACCTCCCACCTTCAAGATACAACATCATAGTATCTCAGGATTTGCAAAGACTTTAAAGACCCATTTGGTACAATTAGTGCCCTGATGCTTGAATACTTTCTACAACATTCCTGCCAAGTGGTCATCAACTAGTGTTCAATGCATTTAGCCACAGGGACCCACGACCTCCTCGGGAAACTCTTCTATTCTAGGTTGTTCTGCTAGGAAGTCTTTACAGTGACCTCAAGTCACTTCACATGATTTCTAGTCCTCTCCCTTTGGTAAGGCTGAACAGAGTCAATCCTCCATTACTCTGCATCCTTGTCTTTAGCATAACATCGCCACTGATCATTGCCCTCTCTCTCTCTCTTTTCTGATCCAAACTATATTCCTCATAAAGTGTGCACTTTTTCATTTGCGTTTCCAGTTTCCCTCCAAAGCTCTGTTCTTTTCCTGCCCCTCAAATCTTGGCACTTCCAGGATTCCTAATTTGGACCACTTCTCTTCTTACTCTGGCACTCAGGCTACTTGAGCTTATCTGCACCCAAAGCTTCAACAACTTCCAAAATGCTAATGATATCCAAGGATAGATCTCCAATGTAGTTTGGTTTTCCTGCACCCCAGAAACATTTATTCAATGATTTATATGACACCTCTGTTTTCTCCAAACCTATAAATGCCTCTAGCATCAACTGTCTTGATCCAAGGTACCCTTTACTCAATCAAACAAGGCAGAAACTTCACAGCACCCTAGATCCCTCCTTTTCCCTCGAGCCCTCCATCAAGTTGATGAGAAAACAAAAAGCAAGCTGAGTGTAAAACATGAGCTGACACCCTGACAAGCCCCACCTCCTTAAGGTGAGATGGATAGATAGCATTATTATATGTATATTAATGGATATATACATATATCCATTAATGGATAGATATAATAATATACATATAATAATGATGCTATGTATATAATAATGCTATATGTAATAATATATAATGCTATGCCCAATAGCATATATATGCCCAATAGCAATATATAATGCTAGCATTCCTTGGGCACTAGTAACTGCCTAAGAACACAGGCAAAGTTGAAAAATAAATGATCAATTGATAAAGATCACAGCCATGGGACACCTGGGTGGCTCAGTGGTTGGGCATCTGCCTTCAGCTTGAGGCATGATCCCTGAGTTCCAGGATCGAGTCCCACATCCGGCTCCCTTGAAAGCCAAGCATGCAGGGGGAGGTCCTGTCACCACGCTGGGTGGGAATGGGATGAAGGCACCCTCCCACGTCTTAGTTTCCACCCTCAGGTCCTCCAGGCCTCCCACCCTTCTAGGTAGACTGGTGTCCCTGCTGTCCTCTCACCCCCAAGGGTTCACAGCATGAATTTTGCTTAAGAACATTTGAGGGGCTCCTGGGTGGTTCAGTCAGTTAAACATCGACTCTTGATTTTGGCTCAGGTCAGGATCTCGAGGTTGTGGTGTGGAGCCTCAAGTGGGGCCTGGGCCAGCTGGGTGGGAAGTGTGCTTGAGAGTCTCCCTTTCCCTCTGCCCCTCCCAATGCAAGCTCTGTCAAATCTTTTAATAATCAATATTGAAGATATTTGAGAAATCTTTATCATCTCTGCAGAGGTGCCTTCATATGTGTAATGGCTGTGTAAATGCCTTTCAGGGACCCACCGTGATTTCTATCAGAAAACCCTATTAATATTTATTGAAGTATAGTCAACATACAACGTTACACTAGTTTCAGGGCTACAATTTAATGACTCTATGCTGTACATTACTCAGCTCTCCCCGTGAGAAGTGTAGTCACCATCTGTTCCCGTACGAAGTTACAATAGTACTGACTCCATTGCCTAGGCTGTACTTTCTCAATTTCTGTGGCTTCTATATTTGAGAACCAGATGCTTATAGCTCCTAATATTTATCTATTTTGCCCATCTCCCACCCACTTCCTCTCTGACAATCAGTCAACGTGATCCAACACATTAACAAGAGAAAGGACAAAAACCATACGGTAATCTCAATAGTGGCAGAAAAAGCATTTCACAAAACACAACATAAAGAGCATAGTGGGTTTTGAGGAAATGTCCATCCACAGAATAAAGGCTGTGTAGGAAGGCCTGTAGCTGACATCGTACTTTATGATGAAGACCTGAAATCATCTCCCCTAAGAGCAGGAACCAGACAAGGAAGTCCCCTCTTAGCCCTGGAAGTCCTACGGTAGGAAACAGACAAGGAAAAGAAATGGCCCTCGGTGTCCATCGAAAGATGAATGTATAAAGATGTGGACTATGTATACAATGGAATATCACTCAGCCATTAGAAATGACAAATACCCACCATTTGCTTCGACATGGATGGAACTGGAGGGTATTATGCTGAGTGAAATAAGTCAATCAGAGAAGGACAATTATTATATGGTTTCACTCATACAGGAAATATAAAAAATAGTGAAAGGGATTATAGGGGAAAGGAGAGCAAATGAGTGGGGAAAAATTAGAGATGGTGACAGAGCATGAGAGACTCCTAACTCTGGGAAATGAACAAGGGGTAGTGGAAGGGGAGGTGGGCCAGGGGATGGCATGACTGGGTGATGGGCACTGAGGTCACCAGTGCCCATCACTTGACGGGATGAGCACTGGGTGTTATACTATGTGTTGGCAAATTGAACTCCAATAAAAAAATAATTTTTTTAAAGGGGGAAAAAAAGGACTATGGGCTTATTGAGACATTTTCATGTCCATTGCTCAGGCTGCAATACTTATGGGTAGGAGAAAGACTGTCATTTGACTGGAAGCTAGTACCCTGGCGGGAATGATTAGAAGACCCAGAAACTTGATGCCCTCTCTTTATTCCTATTCTTATACAAAGTTGTCTTTCTTGGGCATAAGATAGCCACCTAAGTCACTAGGGTAGCTGCCAATCTTAAGAATCTTATGTAAGGTTTCTTTCTCTTTGGTCTAATATGATCCCCTCCAAATTCCTGGTCTAGCCACTTCTGGCCACGAGACAGTCCTCCACTCAGAGCTGGCTGAAACCAGTACCAAACTGAATTAAAACCCAACTGAGGATCCTTTCCTAGTGAAGTCAGCTATAAAAGATTACATGTATTGGGATATTACTTAGATCATGATGGATTTCTATCTTTACTATTCTTCATCAATGTCCCCTACTGACTACTTAAATTACCATATTATATAATTCCCCCTGTAAAACTTTTCTGGTATTTTCCATGAGTTAAGAATGACAAGTTCTCCATGGCATTTTGGTTCATTCACTGGCACCCATTGGTAGTCTAGAATGCAATGTGGAAGCTGAGGGACACCAGGATCCCTCCTACAAGGCAAGGTGGTGTTCATATCATGTTCTTAGAAGGACGCCTCTGGTCACTTTGACACTAGGAAGCTCTGACATGTCCTGTGTAAGATGCCACCTAGGAGTCAGGGGGGATTTTTGGTAATGGACCTTCTCTACTTTTCTGGGAGCATGGGATTTTCTTCGGTTCTTAAGGATTCTCCCCCTTGGGATGCCTTTTAACTCACTGGAATCAATTCACATTGCAAGATCTAAGGAAGAAAAAAGAAAGACTGATCTTCTGTAACATTGAATGGCCTCAGTACTCCTTAGGAAATGAGAGAAAATGGCCCTTTAATGGAACATTAAACTTCAATAAGATTTATCAGATCTCTTCTATAGGAAACAGGGCACATGGACTGAGGTACCTATGTCCAGGCCTTCAATGCCCTAAATCGGATCCCAATCTAAGGGCCTCTTGCATAATGTGTCTAATCACCAACCAGATTAATAAATCCCCTCTGAACATACTGAATGAGGATTGTTTAAATAGGCCCATTCCTCGTAACAAACCTGGGTCACTGAGAAATCACCAGCCAATCCAAAGAGGATACTGGCTCTGTTACTATCTCTCCTCCTTATGAACCTCAAGACCCCTCTGCTCCCAGCCCACCTCTGAACATACCAGGAGGGGAATTCCCTATCTTCTAAGCCTTCCACCTAAATCTGGATTGCATCCTCTTAGGGAGGGTGCTAATGGAGAAATGGGCACAGTTAGAGTCCATATCCCATTCTCCATAGCAGACCTGGCTCAGATAAACATCAATTAGGACAATATTCTGAAACCCTGTTCTCAATTCATTGAGGGCTTTCAACAATTATCTAATATGGTTGAATTGACCTGGCAAGATACATTCATCATATGAATTCATTGTTGTACCCCTGAAGAAAAGAACCATACCTGGGCAGGGGCTCAAGAACTTGCTGATGAACTAGAAGATATGCTGATGAACTAGATAGATATTGTTATCCAGTAGGGGGAAGTGCTGTTCCAGTACTGAACCTCACTGGAGTTACCAAGATGATAGGGAAGGGAAAGACAGGATCATGTGATAACTTGTTTAATGGAAGGAATGAGAAAAGGATTCTTTAAACCTGTAAACTTTGATGAAATTCAGGAAGTTACTCAAGGAGCTGATAAAAATCCAACTCTATTTCAAGGTTGTTTGATAGACACTGTCCCTAAGTATACAAATCTGGACCCAATCTCTCCTGAGGGAACAATTATCGTAAACATGCATTTTATAAGTCAGCTGGCCCCTGACATCTTCTGAAAATTAACTAAAATGGCTTTAGGCCCTCAAACACCCTACCCCCCACCCCCTGCCGCCCAGTGCCCACTAGAGCTGCTGGGGTCTTTAATAATAGAAGTATGGCCATAGGGCAAGAAAAGGACTGGAGAGCTAAGCTGCAAAATAAAATTCAGGCTCCAATATTGGCTGGCACTATTGTGGGTGGATTCCCGACAACACCAGACTAACCAGGGGCCAAAGAAAAATCTGGTGTTGGACAAAGGGCCAGATAAGACCCCATGCTGCAGGTGTGGCCAAATCAGCCATTGGAACAAAGAATGTCCACACAAATGCTCTCTACCAGGGCCATGTCCTGTCTATAAGAAAGAAGGACATTGGAAGAAAGATTGTCCTCATCTCCAGGGAGAGGAAGACAGGAATTCACTTCCCTGCTGGAGAGCAGGAACCAGAGGATCCAGCCTGATGGGACCTTGTGAGTGTTCTGGCTCCCTCTGAAATCAAGATGACTCAGCCCCAGGTTACCCTGGATATGGAAGGAAGTTTATTGATTTTCTTACTGATACAGGAGCCACTTACTCTGTTCTTATTCAGCACTGTGGCCCTACTTGTCTTTTAACTATAAATTGTTAGCATAGAAGCGGAAACTAAAACATGCTACCCGACAATGCCTTTAACCTACAAGTACAAAAATCAGTTGGTTACTCATGCTTTTCCTAGTCTTTCCATCTTGCCCCACTCCGTCACTTGGATGAGACTTAATGTATAAGTTAGGAAGCAGGCTTGCTCTTACTAAAGAAGAGGACAGCTTGTTCTCTTTGCCCTGATATCCCTTCTAAAATCTGGAAGCAAATCCACAGGTTTGGGATTGTAATGTCCCAGGAAGGGCTCTTAAAGCCCAACCAGGTAAAGTGACCTTAAAAGGAACCAACCACTATACTTCATTTAAAAAAATACAAAAAAAAAAAACCAAAAACAAACAAAACAAAAAACAAAAAAACTGTCCCTTAAAACCTGAGGCAAAGGTTGGGTTACAACCACTTATTGGTAAATTTCTCAAACATGGTATTTTAAAACCTTGTCAATCTCCTTTATAACACTCCAATTTTACCAGCAAAGAAGCCAAATGGAGACTATCAGATGGCACAGGATTTAAGAGCTATAAATGAAGCAGTTATACCTCATCCCATGGCGCCAAATCCATATACTGTTCTCATCCAGGTCCCTGGTGATGCCCACTGGTTTACAGTACTTGATTTAAAAGACACCTTCTTTTGCATCCCTCTAAGTGAAGAAATACAGCCACTAATTTGCTTTTGAATGGGCTCACCTTCAAGCCTACAGGCTGCTCAATTAATTTGGATAGTCTTTTGTCACAGGGATTAAGAGGCAGTCCTCACTTATTGGGGCTGCACTTAGCACAGACCTCTGTGTTATCTCCTTGCCTCAAGGGACTACATATAGTTCAATATGTGGATGATATTTTAATCTGTAGTCCCACAAAAGAAATGTCTGATAGTAATTCTACAACATAATTTCTCGGCAGGCAGAGGGTATCGCATCTTCTCTCAAAAGGCACAAATATCAAAACAAGAAGTGCAATATTTAGGATATGAGCTAACACCAGGTCATTGTACCCTGTCTACTGACAGAAAAAAAGGCTATATTAAATCCTGGACCCCCAGCTACCAAAAAACCCAACTCTGTACTTTACAAGATATGGCAGGTTTTTACCCCCTATGGATTCCTGGTTTGGGGCTCTTAGCCAAACCATCATATGATTCAATTAAAGGCCCTGATGAAGACCCTTTATTTTGTGTGGAAGGGCCAACAGACAGCCATTCAAACATTAACCGCTAAGCTTTCATCAGCCCTGGCTTTGGCTTTCCCAAGTTTAGAAAAACCTTTCACTTTATATGTAGCAGGAAAAACAAGCACAAGCTTTAGGAGTTCTTACCCAGAAATTAGGAAATGAAACAAAACTGGTGGGCTATTTTTCAGTCATTTATACCCCACAAGGGTGGCCAGCTTGTCTTCAAGCAGTGGCTGCAACAGCCCTCCTGGGTAGAAGCTTCAAACTTTACTCTGGGACAATTCTTGATGCTGATAACTCCATATCAGGTCCAAAATGTCCTAGAGACGAAAGGCCACCAATGGATAATGGGAGGCTGACTTACTAAATACCAGGCTATGCTTTTAGACACACCTGAAATAATACCGAAAGCCTGTTAAACTTTAAACCCAGCTATCCTTATGCCTGTACCTGACCATCATACATCTATGCTACAACATGACTGCTCAGAGATTATTGATCTTGTTTATTCTAGCGGACCAGATTTAAAAGATTCCCCTACTGAAAATGCAGAGGACAATTGGTTTACTGATGGCAGCAGCATGGATAAAGGAAAAAGAAAAGCCAGATATGCTATAGTTAGCTAAGACCATTGAGACAAAAGCCCTTCCAATAACTACTTCTGTTCAAAAGACTAAATGAGTAGCACTTACCTGTGCTCTTCACTTGGCAAAAGGCCGAAAAATTTTTATACTGACTCCAAATATGCTTGCCTGGTGCTACATGCCCACGGGGGAAATTTGGAAAGAAAGAGGGTTACCATTATTATCAAGCCATAATTCCCCGATCAAATATGGGCCTGAAATAATTCCTCTTCTTGAGACTGTGCACCTACCTAAGAAGGTAGCTGTAATTCATCTCAGAGGATGTCAAAGGATATGATCTTGGAATCTAACGGAAACAATTTGCTGGACCATGTAGCCAAGCAGGCAGCACAAAACAAATATTAAGTCTCATACCAATCTTAACTCCAGGCAAGTCAATAACTCCAGTCTATTCAGACCAATAAATTCACATAGCCCAGGAACAAGGAAATTCCAAAAAAGGACAGAACTGGCTTATTAATAATGAGGGAAAAATCTTTACATCCAAAAATAACTAATGGCAATACAGAGTTTACACCAAACTACTCATTTGGGCAAAAATACTTTAAAGCATTTAGTTAAAAATATATTTGATGGAGTGAATTTAAGAGTTATAATAAAACAGGTTTGCCAATCCCATATGTTTGGGCACAAGTAAATCCAGAAGGTGCAGTCCATGCCCCACCCTCCACCTGTTTTGAAACCAGTCCAAAGCCATGGTATATATCCAGGAGAGGACTGGCAGCTTGATTTCACACAAATGCCTCCTTGAAAAGGCTGTAAGTTCCTACTAGTGTTTGTTGATACTTTCACTGAATGGATGGAGGCCTTTCCATGTAAAACTAAAAGAGCCACAGAAGTAATCAAAGTTTTGTTGAGTGAAAATATTCCTAGGTTTTTGCCTTCCATGATCCTTCAAAGGGACAGTGGCCCGTCTTTTACTGTTCAAGTAACTCAACAAATAGCACATGCTTTAAAAATTAAATGTTTTCTACATTCAGCCTGGCATCCACAATCCTTTAGCATGGTAGAGAAAGCTGATCATACTTTAAAAGGACACTTACTTAGTCTAGAGACCCAGAAAAATTGGGTTCCTCTCTTACTAATAGGACTTCTTAGAATAAGAACCACTCCAAAATAACCTCTAGGACTGAGCCCTTTTGAGTTATTATATGGAAAACCATTTCTTACAGTGGACTTGTGATTAGATGAAGATTATAATCCTTTGTTAAACTATTCACTCAGGCTGGTTTAATTCATAAATTACTTAATGGATATACTGATCATGTGTTCCCAAAACATGACTTACTTATAACTGAAAGTCCATCCCATGTAAGCCCCAGAGACATGGTTTATTTAAAAGATTGGAAGTCAAATACATTAGGGGACTTAGATCCAAAATGGAAAGGTCCATATCAGGTTGTGTTATGTACTCCCACAGTAGCAAAATTAGAGAGCCACTCCTCCTGGACTCATGTACCTCCTTCACAGGAAACCCATGAACAAACTAATGTGCCTTCTTACTCCTGTGAACCTGGAGAAGATCTCAAACTCCTCTTTAAATGAGGATGAATTTTAAATTTTTTTTTTTAATTTTTAAATTTTTTTTTTAAATTTTTTTTATTTATTTATGATAGTCACAGAGAGAGAGAGAGAGGCAGAGACACAGGCAGAGGGAGAAGCAGGCTCCATGCACTGGGAGCTTGACGTGGGATTCGATCCTGGGTCTCCAGGATCACGCCCTGGGCCAAAGGCAGGCGCCAAACCGCTGCGCCACCCAGGGTTCCCTGAGGATGAAGATGGTTCATATCACCCACAGATTACCTCTTTGCTGTCCACAATGGCCTCAGCTGCCTCCACCTTTCATAACTCCCCCATGTTTCCCTATTGAACAATGTTGACCCATCGGAAGGTACATCTCCATGCCCCTATTCAGCAGGAAGAAGCTATGGAAGATGAGATCTTCTGGCTTCAACAATCTTAAAGACTTAAGGATCAGATTTGTTCAAGGGGGAAAATGATGAGAGAACGAAAGGCAAGATGAGGCAAAACATGTGCTGACACCCCACCAAACCCTCCTCTCCTTAAGGTGGGATACATACATAGAACATTTCCCAGGCACTAGTAACTGCCTAAGAACAAAGTCAGGGGGAAAAAATGGTCAATTGATAAAGATCCAGTCATGTAGGACATGAAACTCACTATGCTTTGTAACTGTCTTAATGATTTACAAGAAAAACACCATAATAGACCTACGGGAACCTATAGACTCAATTTCCTGGAGCCCTAAGTTGCCATTGCCTGGCTTTAAAACCCTATATAATCAGACACTCCTCACAATCGCAGCACAGCTCTTTCTGCCCATAGGTCCTGTCCCCCTGCTAGAATAAAAATACCTTTTTGCACCTTAAAACGTCTCAAGAATTCTTTCTTGCCCATTGGGCTTGACAATCCTGCATCAAAGTCACTTTGCAAATCCTAACCATCCCTCAATCTATCACTGTGTACCACCAATGTAGTTTAGACCTTTCTCCTTTGTCAACAGATCTGCTATGAATACTGCTCTGCTTTCAGGGTCTCTCTCACTCCACGCAGCCTGCACGTGAAGGTCAATTGTTCCAAAAGGACTCTGATCAAAACTATTTAATGAAGGTCTCAAAGCTTTCAGAATAAAATCTCAGTCTAGCTCCTGCCTACCTCCTCTGACCTCGCTGCCTGCAACTTCTCGTATACAGGCCCCGTGTCTCTAGCACCGTGCAGTTTCTAGGTGTGACATGATCTTTCCTCCTCCTAACCTGTTAGACACTTTTTCCTTGGCCTCAAGTTCTCATTCGCTTCCTTACCTGGCTCACGCTAGCTCATCCTTGAAGACCGCTCTCAGACTTGTCTTTCTTTGGAAAGGCATCCCTGATCTTGGGACTTAATTCCCAATTCTTTCTCATCATGCCACACCACTTCCCCCACACCCCTAATCTGAACTTTATTGTCTCAGTTGTTCATCTTCATTCATTTTAAGGACACTTTTTGACACAGTGAATCATTTGCCAGCAGAAGGTCTGATATCAAGGTGGTCCATTTTAAATGAATGAAATAGACATACCGTGACATGCTTCCTTGTCTGCGTACCCTTGCTCAGAGACACACTCTTTCAGCCCACTCTCTCACTAATCTACATACACCAGAACCATTCTCGAAACACCTATCACATAGTGTCTATAGATACATCCCCTGTCTTTCTGCTGATTATAAGCACTTTGAGGGCAGAGACCGTATCTTGTGTTCCTTGCCCACATTGGGTTCTCAAAAAATAAATGGATAATTGATTGGTTGGTGTTGGGACAATTGGAAAATCCACGGATGGACACACAGGCATTGTAAAGTAGTTTGTCTACAATACAGACAAGAAGCTTGGTACTTCCTAGTGGATGTGGTGTGCATACTCAGCAGGAACTAAAGCGGCCTGCTGACAGTGACTGTGTCTGCAATCAGAAGCACAGATGTTGTTATGACGGCATGAGTACCTCAAGCTGAGCCAGCAAAAAGCAGAGCTAATGCCAGTCCTGGAGCTCACATACCATGGCATGAGGTTGTCAGAGGTAACGATGGCCTTCCATGGCCTTAATAATGTGTAGATACAATATAAGAATAATCACGGCAAGAATAAAGGACTAAGCTAACTACTTGGGACCTTAGCCTATTTGTCATCCTCAGCTTATAAAGAAGTATCACCAAGTTAACTTTTTGATCACTATAACGGAAGAGCCTATCCCTCACCAGACTGAGGAATGGGGAGAACTTCCTTCTGGGAAGAGCAGCGGCAAAGGTATGTGAATATGTTCAAACAGCGAAGGTGAACATTCTTATATTAGGAAATATTAGTAGATAATTACATAAGAGTAGAGCCAGTTGGCGTAATGGAGAGAACAGCAGACTGAGACCAAAAGATCAGGTTTCTAGTCCTGCCTCTGCCATTGGCTGAGCCAAAAGCCAGTGTATCTCTTTGAACCTCGATTTTCTCACATGCAGAATGCATAACAGGGCTCCAGATCTCAATCATCCTTTCAGTTCCAATATTCTTTAACTAGGATTTTTCCCCCACCAAGATTTATTTGTGGCCTACACCAAACAGTTGCTGACATCAACAATTTTGAGAAGACAGCTAGCAAGGCACGTAGTTCTACTTTCTGATAACTTAAAACTTTTCTTCATTTTCACCAATACGTAATTAAGGACATGCATAGCCCATAAGGCAAATGGGTCAGATACACATAAACGACCGTGTCCTGCTTCTCCATCAGCTGAACTAGAACACAGATCTTGGCAACCTGGGTCCCCTTGCCCCACAACTTACTTACTTTGGGAGTGTAGGGGCTCTCGCAATGCACCACCTCGCTCCTGCAGTCTGGCTGGGCTGGTGTCCCAGGACATTTGTGAAAGCCTGGACCTGGAGGCCTCAAAGCCTGATCTGGACTCATCTTGTCTTTTTCCTCAAATGTGCCCACTCCATGGATGCTACTGGAGGGAGTCCTGGGAGGTGTGAACTTTGCCTCTGACCCCTGGCCTTCAGCCCTGTCTGGGGTTTGACTCTGGGTCTCCCTGCTTTCTGGTGCCTCCTTCTGCCCCTCACTCTCGCTCTCTTCTTCACAGTAGGAAACGTTCAACTTCTGCTTTAATTCTTTGTTAATACTGCTGTCATCCATCTCAGCCGGAGAGCTTGACAGCACCAGTGAGAAGGCCTATCGGAGGGGAGCCCTGTAGAGCTCCAGAGGAGGAAAGGAAACTGTAAGCTGGCAAATCCCCCAGTGTTAGCCTGCCTCTCCCTCTGCCCACTAACAGCTATGCAGAGGCGCGGCATTAGTTTGCTCCCTTAAGTACCCCATATCTGTAAGCCCTCAGCTTATCCTCATTTCCAGCCTGATTGAAGAAAGCTCCAGCGACTCTCGGAGCAATTAAATCCAATTCATGTATAGAACTCTTCTGGATATCCCACATAGTCTCCCTGAACCCACGTGCTGCAAAAATCCGGGTGAGATAGTTGGATTCCCTTAATTCTGTATGGCTTTAAAAATACCCATTAGCCATTTCGGAAACAAGCTCATTATTGGGAAGATATTCTTTCCAGTCTTTTCTACCTACCGTTAAGAAATACCACGCTCTCCTGTCTCCCCCACCCACCCATGGTTAACAGCGGTTAACTAGAACTCAGCATCACCAGGGTATCATAATCATCCTTAAACAGCCGCTAACTTCTCTTGGCTGGAGTCCCTCTCCCCAGCAGGGAGACACCTGAGATTTCTGCCAGACACACCTGCTATAATTCAGGCATCTCACACCCTCCACCACCCCCCCCTACCCCCAGGTATCAGCAGTTAAAACTTCTAGGGAATAGGACAGATTTCTAAACTGACAAAAAAAAAGATGAGTGACACATAGAAGCCGGTATGTATCATTTGAAAACAGCAATTACTTTGTCCCCAAATGCCTTATTTTGTAATCTTTAAATTTTTTTTTAAAATAATTTATTTATTCATGAGAGACACAGAGAGGGAGAAGCAGAGACCCAGGCAGAGGGAGAAGCACACTCCATGCATTGAGCCCAATGTGGGATTCGATCCCAAGACCCCGGGATCATGACCTGAGCCACCCAGGCAGCTTTTGTAATTTTTTTCTTTTTTTTTACTGTTAACCTACATTATTAAATTTCTTTCTTGGAGGGGCCCCTTGAGAAGAGTAAAAAACTCTTTGAATAAAAAAAAAAAGTCACCGATACCACTTTGTAGGAGAAACCATGTGAAAGGTCATCCATGGAATAGGAAAATGATATACATGAGCCTTCTTGTACCTTCAGGGGAGACCCTAGAGGTACTGGACACGTGAAATTATGTACCTGATAGACGTGGGCCGAAGAGAGGTGCTGAGGATGGTTTGATCTTGGCTGAAACAAAGTTAATTTCTCTTCTCTTACAGTCTTTGGTTACTCGTTGCCCATCACCAGTCTTCCATTTCCCACCCCCTTCAATCCCTCCAGTCCTTTCTCCTTTCTCAATCTTTCCCATCTCTGACCTGAGCTCATGAGGACGTTAATCCACATGAAAACTAACTGGGAGGATGTAAAAGTAACTTTTTCAGCTAAAAGTCTTCTCATGCTCCTGCTTTTTACAGGTGTGCACACCACTGGATCCTTCCCTTGACCTTCCCTAGCACATCCCGCCGGTGCCGACCTTCCCAAATCATTCCACAGGGACATCACGTTGCTCATGGCAGGCACAAACTCACTGCCCACCTCTGGCAGGGTTCCCCCATCCTGCAGGGGCTAGAGACGATTAAGTCATCAACAGGAAAAGGAGGACTCCGGTTATAAGTAAAGAAATTGCTGTGAGCTGAGATCCAGGCTTTGGGAGTGAGATCCTTATTCGCAACTGTCACGGCAGGCCAGGTGATATTCCTTGCCGTAGCCTTGGAGTTGACCGGTGTTCCCCTCTTAGGCCATGGCTCGTCCGTCGTTCTTGCAGCCCTAGGCTAGCCAAGCCTGGCTCCGCTCTCAGGCAGGACGGGACTCATTGGGAACACTCTGAGCGAATCCCAGGCATGCAGGCAGGGCACGGGGCCCAGTTCATGGGCATTAACTAGAGACACCAAACAGTTTTTTACCATCACCCCCCCCACACACACACACACATACTCCCCCTTTCCTCTCGGCTTTGCTAGAATTCTCAGTCACCCTCACTTACGACCACACCACCTACCTAGGAAGGCAGCTGTGCCGTTGTTATGGTTTGGGTCCCAGGTCACCAGCATCACCAGTGGTGCTTCGGTTAGAAACGTGCACCATTCACCTTTTCGAGTATTGTCACTCAAAGGACAATTGTGCTAAGGCTTCAGAACAAGAAAGGCATAATAACAAGTACAAAGAAGATGCTCCCAAGTTGGAAAGCGAATAATGGGAATTGGGCAGGTCCTGATCTTGACGGCCCAAGGGAAGCCCCGGAAGCCTGCATTTTGCCTCTGGCCCACAGCCCCACTCTTTGAGGTGTCTTGCCTCACTCTTGTTCTTTGCTCTCAGCTTCTGCACATGATGAAAAAATTTCCTCTTTGCTTCAGCTAATACCCTAGGCATCCGTCCCAGGCAAACAGCTCCTCATCATGAGATGAGGGGTCAAAGGGGGAACACAGGTAATCTGTGGCAGTAAGGGAAAAGGGAGAATTTTTCCCTTAGTACCGTAGTGAGGATTCCATAAATTGTTTTTGTTGTTGTTGACTTGGTTTTTTATTTTTTATTTTATTTTTTTAGAAGATTTTATTGATTTATTCATGACAGGCACAAAGAGAGATAGAGGCAGAGACACAGGCAGAGGGAGAAGCAGGCTCCATGCAGGGAGCCCGACGTGGGACTCAATCCTGGGTCTCCGGGATCATGCCCTGAGCTGAAGGTGGCACTAAACCCCTGAGCCATCCAGGGGTCCCTAAAATGCTTCTTTTTTTAAAAAAAAGATTTTATTTATTTATTCATGAGAGACACACAGAGAGAGGAAGAGACATAGGCAGAGGGAGAAGCAGATGGATGTGGGACTTGATCTCAGGACCCCGGGATCATGCCCTGGGCTAAAGGCAGATGCTCAACCACTGAGCCACCCAGGCATCCCTCCACAAGTCGTTTTTGAGTGGACTTGGGAAAGCAAAATAAATTCATCTAAGTTTTGTTTTAAATACTCAGAATTTGACTTTTTGAAAGTTTGAATATTTTTCTTATTGTTTCAGGGGTTGCTGCAGTGAGGCAAAGCAATGTTCCCAGGATGTCGATGGAGGAAGCCAGCTTTGCATCTCAGGGCTGAGATCCCTACGCCCTGTGCTTGGGGGGTTAGCTGTCTCCCACTGCTGAGGAGCCAGAAAGCTAGGCTCACAGCCCTGCTCCGACGCAACCTTGGTGCTGAGGCCTCTGAAACACCAGTGGGAAGAACAGAAGCAAGAAAGTCTGTCCATTCAAATCAGTTTAGAAGAGGTGGAAACTCGTTTTCACCTTTAGGGTAGACTGTTTGCAAAAGTAAAGCAAGGGCCACGGAAAATGAGCCATTTGTTTGAGAGTCTATGGCTCCAAGGAAGGACATGCTGGCCTTATAGTTCCCTCAGGAGGGAGAATTGTAAAAAAAAAAAAAAAAAAAAAAAAAAATATATATATATATATATATATATATATATATATATATATATATGAAGAAGCCAAAGGGAAGCTGTAGCACATTATTTATTGAAGACTGAATTCAGACGGAGTCATTCCAGACTCCGAAACATACAGGTGTTGGATTAGAGTATATTTGATGAGCCTCCCCGCCACCCCCCACCCCCTGGGACCCATTGGGAGTTCTGGTTCCCCAAGCAAGAAAGGGACACTTCTCCGAGGCTTTCTGGGAAGCTGGGTGGCTCCAGGACAGGAAGTGGAGACTGGAAGAGGGCTGGGGCTGCCAGCCACTTTCTGGGCCTCAGTCTGTTGGGCCTGGGCTCTGAAGGCTAGAGGCCAGCCTGAGGGAGGTGCAGGCTGGTGGAGGGGACCGTTGGCCCTGGTCCCCAGGACGTGCCCTCGCGAGGCAGCAGGGCAGCAGTCAGCGTTCTCCCACCAGGGCCCGGGGCCTCATGGACGCAGGGAGGAGTCCTCTCCAGCTCACTGAGGAAACCAGAGGACTAGGCAGGGTCTCGGGTCTCTGGGGTCCCTGCCCACTCCAGCCCCCTGTCCCCCCTCATCCTCCTCTAGCTCCGTCTCTCATCACAACCGGAAGTGTTGCTTCAGCCCCACAGAGGGAAGTTTGCAGTGTCTTCGAGAAAAGCAGACTGTGTTCAGCAGCAGCATCCGTTCGCCAGCTCCGGGGACACATCCACCAGCAGCAGCGACAGCAGGTGCTGTGTGGTGGCCCATTGCAGCACAGAGCTTCAGGTGCTCCTGACTCCTCGTTTTTTTTTTTTAATTGTATCTATATATTTTTTTAAAGATTTTATTTATTCATGAAAGACATACAGAGAGAGAGGGGGAGAGAGAGGCAGAGGGAGAAGCAGGCTCCATGCAGGGAGCCTGATGCGGGACTCAATCCCAGGATCGCGGGATCACAACCTGAGCCAAAGGCAGACACTCAACCGCCGAGCCACCCAGGCACCCTGCTCCTGACCCCTCTAACAGCCCAGGGTGCTCAGCAAGGCCAGGAGGCCTGACGAAGACCTTCTCTTGACCTCCTCCTTCCACCCCAGCAGACCCCCGTCCTTGCAGTGACTCTAGTGCTAAGTACATAATTTACTGACACTACGTCGTATTTGGCCGCCACGTTTCTCATGTGCAAGTGCTTACACAGCTCTATCTACTAAGTAGCACTGACAGCAGAACGGAATTCCAAGGAAAGATTGTGGGCTGAGCAAGGTAAAGCCTGGAGACCGTTTTAACGTCTCGTTAATCCTTTTCTTCTTATTTTGCTTTTTCTCGTGGAAGTGTTCAAACACACCAAAAGTAGAGAAAATACAGTATAATGAGTCTCCATGTATCAGTGATGTAGCTTCAAAAATTATGGGCAGCTGTACAATCTTGTTTCATTTAGATCTGCAATTTCACTGGGGCGGGTGGGTACTGGAGGTTTTTTTAAAGCAAATCACTGGTAACACATCCTTTCATTCATGAAGCCTTCAGCGCCATTAGTGAAACTCCTCAGATTAATCTATTCTCTTCAGATCTACTAAACATCTACCTGATGAATACATGAGATTCTGACAAATTGCTTCTCTTGCCACGATGTCACATTTGCTAAAATTACAGGATGTCTGTCAAAAATAGCTGTTATAGGGCAACCCCGATGGCTCAGCAGTTACCCACATTTATGTGGGTAACAGAATTTATGTGGCACTTGGCCATTCCCAGATTCTCCAGAATTAGAGCAGATGGGTCGCCCGTGTGACCTGGTCCAATGCCATGCCACAGAGATGAGATCTCTGTGTCTCCCTGTTCCTCTCTCTCACGCACACACACACTCATTACTCTCACGGGAAGGAATTCATAGGAATGGCAAAGAACTGGATCTGGTGTGCCTTGATCTTGACTGTCTCTCTGCTCCCAGGGCCGGGGCTCAAGAAGTCACTAGTTACTTGGTCAAACGTTGCCAGCCATTGCTTTATTATAAGATCCCCACACTGAAGGTTTATCTTCTTCAAACAAAAAGAAGCAAACGTTTAATGATTTTGGGGAAGTGTGATAAGGAAGAAAATAAAGGGTAACCACCAGAAGCTCCAAAGAGAGAAACTGTCAAAAGTGACTGTCCCCAGGGAGGGAGAGGGTCTGGGGGAGGGTCTGGGGAGAAGGAGATTGCTGCTCACTGTATGTCCTGTGTGTAATGTGATTGTTTCATCTTTGCCATGGAGATCTAATTAAAATGTCAAAATAATTTCCAAGAATTTAAATGAAAATTATAAATAAATGCATTTTTTTAAAAAAAAGATTTTATTTGTTTATTCATGAGAGACACAGAGAGAGAGGCAGAGACACAGGCTCCCCTGCGGGGAGCCTGATGTGGGACTCGATCCCAGGACCCCGGGATCACGCCCTGAGCCTAATGCAGACGCTTAACTGCTGAGCCACCCAGGCATCCCAATAAATGTATATTTTTTTAACTGGTCCATAAAGTGCTTGAATGACTCCACTCACTGCTCTGCATCTGCTGACCTCTAAGCTCGAGGTCTCCCTGGGCTCAGTCTCCCCAGCTTCTCCCTGGGGGCATTCACTTCCTGCAGTAGCATGCAGCCCACAGTTGTAAACCGTCTGTAACCGGGTGCGCCCTGGGGGGACATCTGCATGGTGTCCAGACCCCACTCTTGAACTTCAGGTCTGCAGCTCCCTGACCCAGCCTCCCCCTGGTTGTGCAACAGGCATCTCGATCTTAACGTGGCTGAACCCAAGCTCCCAACCTCTTCTACCAAACCTGCTCCTCCCGCAGTTTCCTCATTTCTCTGTAAACAGAAACATGCCAAACATCTGTAAGTCATCACTGACTGCTCTCTCTGTGACCCTGCATCCAGTCTAGGAGAAACCCTTTCAGTTCCCCTGACCTCCTCCTAACGGCATCCCCCGCTTCCCTGAGCTGGCCTCCCTGCAGTCTGTTCTGCACACAGTAGGCATGGGGTCCTTCTGAAAGCCCCCGCCCCATCCTCCAGGGCTTCCTATTTCCCTCCAAATATGGAGCCAGAGCCCCTGTTCTGAGACCCATGGGCCAGAAGACCCACCCCACAACCTAGCTGGTTCCAGGCTCCTCACTGTTCCTCCAGATGCCAAAATCTTTCCATACCTGTCTCGCCCTAATCCCTCACTTCCTCCGGGCATCTGCTCAAAGCCGTTTATCAGAGAGGCTTCCTGGACAACCCCTAGAGTGCCCATCACTATTTCTCTGACTTCTTATCCCTTTCAAGTCTCTTCACAGAACTTATCATTGCATCACGTTTAGTGGGTGCATTTTATTTTTTTAATGTTTCATTTTAAACACTGTGTCTCCCCATCCCACCCCCCAGTAGAATCTAAATTCCACGGGACATCTGGGTGACTCAGTGATTGAGCATCAGCCTTCAGCTCCCAGGGTCCTAGGATCGAGTCCCACATCAGGCACTCTGCATGGAGCCTGCTTCTCCCTCTGCCTGTGTCTCTGCCTCTCTTTCTCTCTCTCTCTCTCTCTGTGTCTCTCATGAATAAATAAATAAAATCTTTAAAAAAAAAAAAAAAGAATCCAAATTCCATGAGGACAGGGTTTTAACTCTTGTTTGGGACTCTATTTCCATGACCTGGAACAGGGAACAGGGTGTGGTGCACAATAGGTGCTGGGAGTCAAGGTGCTTGCTTGCACAATGAATACAATGAATATCTTTCATGAGGTTTCAAATTTTAAGTTTTCAACTCCAGCACAAATTCCAGAGGAATGTGTTGATTTTATTTTATTTCTTATTTTTAAAAACATTGATTGATTGATTGATTTGAGAGAGAGCCAGAGAAGAGGCAGAGGGAGAGAGAGAGAATCCCAAACAGGGGCCCGATGTGGGGCTCAATCTCATGACCCTGAGATCACAACCTGAGCCGAAACCAAGGGTCGGGCACTCAACCAACTGAGCCACTCAAGCGCCCTGATTTTAGATAACTCAGTAATTTTGACTATATATTCATTCTGTTAACCCCTAAGCATTTCTGCCTCAACCTGAGCTCAGCCTCTGTGGTGTGTGATTTAACGTGTTTTCAGCTTGGGCCAAACCAACAAATTCCTGCAGCACAGACAATCTGGGAGGAGTGAAAGGAAATAGAGCAGGTGGGGCTGCAGTTATAGCTATTATGGTCTAATGCATACAGTAGATGCGAGGAAGGCAGGAATCTGAAACAGATCAGATTTCCCAGGATGTCTCTGGATGCTCAGAGCTTTGGGTCCTCAGGATATGTGGGACTTAAGTTCACAGGAGAGATAAGCGTATAGAGATCCTCCTTACACCATTAGGAAGACTATTTTTTTATCCCTTTATGCACATTCTTAATTTCATCCTGTTACACGTCAGTTTGTCCCACGGTCTGGACTCCTGTCTGGACCACTCAATGTTGACTCCGGTCAACTAACTATGCAGCTTGATCATGGAGGCAGTGTAAGCTATTCCTTAGCTGGATGGAAGACTAATCCTCAAAGAGAGAATTAAATGGCTTAGTCACATACAGATACTGGTTTTTCCCTAGTAAATATGTAAATCTCATGCAGTTTGAGTGAAAAAGCTCACAGGTTTTTTTTTTTTTTAAAAACTGGATAGAATCATTTTAAATAATTTTCACATGGAGAAATAATTGTCAAAGAAATAGCTGAAGAATTTTTTTAAAGAGTGAAAAGAGAAGACTGCCTCTGCTAGAAATAAAAACTTACAAAACTTTGAGGAATAGACACATCAATGGTGAAGAATACATAAATTAGTAAATACCAATAATTCAATATTATCATTTAAAGGGGAATTATAAATCATAGGAATTGAAAGAATTATTCAATAGTGTTATAGCAATTATTGGTTATTCAATAAAAATTTTAGAGTCTCACTTCATATCACATTATCAATATAGACACTGATTAGATTAAGAAATTAAATGTGCAAAACCAATGTATAAATACCTTAAAGAATAAAAGTGAATGTTGATCCAATTTCGGGGTGTGGAACCAACTTCCTGATGTCAAGCCAACATTAGAAATCACGAAAAGAATTGGTAAGTTTGACGACATAAGGTTTAGAACTTCTAAATTTCACAAAGCAATTAAGCAGCATTGAAACCACACAATAAACTGGAAATACGATTAGTAAAAATTATGTTAGAGAAAATACAAATATTCTCATTATATAAAGAACTCATGTAAATTGATAACAGGAACATGAAGACCCTAGAAGTTAAGCAAGCAAAAGGCATCACAAGCGGCGCTCTGCAGAGCAGCCACAAATCACCAACATAAATTTTGAAACCAGGTTAGAGTCAGTCACAAAACGTTAACTTAGAAACAAAATGCCACATCACATGGCACCTGATGTGATGAGCACTGGGCATCATATGCAACTGATAAATTATTAAACACTACACCTGAAACTAAGTACATATTACTTTATGTTGGCTAATTGAATTTAAATAAAAAACAAACAAAAACAACAAAATGTCATGTTCATCTGACAGATTGGCAAAAAAAGTTTTAAACAGCAATTAAATCTAAATTTAAACAGCAATTAAATATAAATTAAATTAAATCTTACTATTGATTATTATTATATAATATAATATAAACATATTATATATAATAATATATTATTAATATTAATCTAAACTAAATTAAATCTAATTAGGACAAGAGCGAAATGAAATTGACACCCTTATCCATCACTGACTCAACACTTTGGCAAGATTATAAAAAACCTTTAAAAACATACTCAAGGGCAGCCCGGGTGGCTCAGTGGTTTAGTGCCGCCTTCGGCCCACGTTGTGATCCTGGGGACCCGGGATCGAGTTCCGCGTCGGGCTCTCTCCATGGAGCCTGCTTCTCCCTCTGCCTGTGGCTTTGCCTCTCGCTCGCTCGCTCTGTGTCTCTCATGAATAAATAAATAAAATCTTTAAAAAAGTAAAAAATAAAAACACACTTAAACAAAAACACCAATACATTTTGACCCAGTATTGCCCCTTTGGCACTGTGGCATAAACCAACAACCCAAATAGCTGATTGTTCCTGCTGGTCACCCCTCCTTCTAGATTTCATTCCTTGCCTGATAGCTGCCCTCCTTGATGGGCTCTAGGCCTGATGAGAAGGGATGTGTGTCTTCTTCCTGGCTGCCCCAGCACTGTGTGCAGGGCATGACATATAATTGGTACTATTAATTCAGGGTGAAATTTGGCCAACACTTTAGGTCCAGCAAAAAGAGGAAGGGCTTGATTGTCCAACAAGGAGAGAATGGTTAGGTAAATTTTCAAACATACATACAACAGGAACCATTAAAATGATGCAAATAAAAACTTCCTAATAGGATGGGAAAATGTTCATGGTCTGATGCTAAGAAAAAAATAAAACTGATAAATATGGTATGATTTCAACATAAACAGAGAAAACAATTATATCATTTAAGATATAGCATTATTTTTCCATGCCACCAAGAATTTTAAAATACCCCCAAGATGAGGAGTCCAGCATAACCCATACGCAGCTGCGGCAAATGTATCTCCCACAGGAAAGAGCCAGGCAGGGCAACTTGCTCATCTCCACTTTGTCATCGGCTAGAGGGAAGAAAAGCATCGCCCCCAAGAATTTGAACTATAAGCCAGTCTTTGCGATAGTTTGCATTTTGAATTCCCACTACTAAAGAACCTCAAGCAGAGAATTTCACTCAAAGTAGTGTCAGGTTGGTGGTGCCTCCAGATGGCTGACAAAAGCAAACACAAATCTCCTCTGTGAGAGCTCGACCTCAGCAGGGCTGGCAGCAATTATGAGTCACGGTAGCAATGTTACCCAGTGAAAAGCTGCACCCCAGAATTGGTAAAGCAGGATAAGCAAAATCTTAACAGTGGCCAACTCAATGGTGAGATTATAGATCAAAATTACTTTTATATAATGTCTTTTATATACATTTTTATATATTATAAATATATTTATATACTGTAGATATGCCTTTATATAATGTACTTTATATAATGTAGATATATTCACTATTTGGGAAGATAATTTTGTTTTAAAACTTAGAAAAAAATAAAAGATAGATGGGGTTCTAGGGAACTCATTTTGAAATATAACATCTTAGGGACTTTTTTTTTTTTAAGATTTTAATTATTTATTCATGAGAGACGCACACAGAGAGAGAGAGAGAGGCAGACACACGGGCAGAGGGAGAAGCAGGCTCCATGCAGGGAGCCCAATGTGGGACTCGATCCTGGGACTCCAAGATCACGCCCTGGGCAGAAGGCAGGCACTAAACCGCTGAGCCACCCAGGGATCCCCATCTTAGGGTCTTTGAATGTGGCTGCTCTGCACTTCCTCTTGCCCTTCACACTCCTTTCCCAGGAGAGCTGTTCTAATAGCTAATTTTAGTTTCTATCATTTTATGAAATTCAGTAGATAGAAGATAAATCTGATAGTCCGGTATAGAGCCACTTTCAGGCCGTGAATGTGTGTTAAGAGGCCTGCCATCACCATCATTAACCTTTTTGAGCACCTGTTATGTGCAAGATACTAGGTTAAGCCTGCAGAAGGAGCCGGTGGTACAGATGTGTGAGTCTCTATTCACCTGCCTAGTTGACGAATGTCCGTGTTGCACCTGTTACGCAAGGCTCCAGGAATCTGAAGATAGACACAGAGGCTGGTGAGCTAGAACATATACATAAATGGAGACTGGGAAAGGCTCTGGGTTTAAGGTTTGGACATTTTGGTCTTCTGTTTATATAGCAGATTACAGATAGGGCGAATATATATAGGATGGAGACTCTGAGTTTATTTCTCGGTACATACACAACTTGATAGTATTATACTGGGGGTTCAGGGTGGGGTTCACACAAAAGATCAGGGAAAAAGCGGTCCATTACAATCATAAGAAAGCACGATTCAAGGAGAGAAACTTGCTCAGACACCAAATTTATCTCAGCAGTCTGCTCTCAGAAGGACCCAGGGGATTCACGATTTATGCAGGAGGTGTCGCCCAGGGGAGGGGGTGTTGATAAGGATCCATACCCCGTGTGCCCGGGGCACAGTGGTGATGCAGTTTGACCCAAGGGAGATGGTCCGGGACTGCCCAGGACTGCAGGTTGCAGGCCCAAATCCATGACCTAACAATAATCTATTTATGCCGCATTTTGCCTAAAGGAGGGGGGCTCCTCTCATTATTTATATGTTTAGCTCCTCACCCCAAGGGCGAGCAAGAGGCCATCCCCCAGGCTCTGTGGGGACGCGGTCACCTAAGCGGATGGGGCCCCGGGCAGGGTCCGGGGAGGCCCCTGTGCGGCGGGTTCAAGGGCGCAGCTGGGGACGCGGCGCCCCCAGGCCCGAGGCCGACGCCAGGGCCCGCAGCTGCGGGAGGCCGGGGCCGCCCCTGCCGCTGCCGTCCGGGCCCAGCGCCAGCCTCGCCGCGCCCCCAGGATGCCGGGGCGCCTTCCCGCGCCGGTCCCCGCGGCCAGGGGGTCGCAAAATATAGTGACGGCGCCGGCCGGGTCCCGCGGCCCAGCTCCCCGACGGCGCCGGGCGGACGCAGCCGGGGGCGGGGCGGGGCGGGGGCTCACACCTGCGCGCGCCCCTGCCCCGGGGCACGGCCCGGCGAGGCCCCGGGGGCGCGGGCGCGGGGCGCGGGGCGCGGGGCGGGGCGGGGCGGCGGGGCAGGTGCGGCCGGGGCCGGGCGCCGCGAGGGGAGTGCCCGCGCCCGCCCCTGCGCCCGCCCCCCGCCGCCCGCGGCTCCTCCTCGCCGCGCCTCGCCATGGTGGAGCGGGGAGCCGCGGCGCCGCTGCTGCGCTGGGCCGAGGGCCCCGCCGTGTCCCCGCCGCGGGCCCCGGAGCTGCAGGCCGGAGGCCGGGGCTGCGGCGCGGGCGCGGGCGGGGGCGGCGGCGGGGCCGCGGGGCCGCGGGGCAGGCGGGGGCCGGGGGAGCCGGGCGCCTCCGAGGTGCTGCTGCAGCCCGGGCGCCTGGAGCCGGGCGACGTGGAGGAGGACCAGGTGGTGGCCGTGTTCGTGGTCACCTTCGATCCCCGCTCGGGTGAGGGCCGCTCCGGGGAGCGCGCGGGGGGCGGGGCAGGGTCGGCGCCGGGCTGGGGGCGGCGGGGAGGGCTCGCTGCGCGCGCACCTGCACCCCGCCCCGCCGCGGGGCCCCCACGAGGGCGCGGGGCTTTGTTCCCGGCCCCCCCCCCCCCGGGTCCCTGCGGAGCCGCAGCCCGCGCGCCCTCCCGCAGCCGCGTTCGCACTGGGCCGGCGCCGGGGAATCCCGTTTGCAGCCCCGGGCGCGCGCGCTTTTGTTTTCTGGCTCTGCTGAGCGGGTCCCCCCGCCCCCTGGAGAGGAGGGAGCCCCCCAGGCGGACGCCGCAGGGGACGGCCCCGAGCTCGGGGTCCCGGGGCCCCGCCCCGCCCCGCCCCGCCCCGCCCCGCGCTAACTTTGCGCGCGGCCAAGTTCGCTCCGACCCCGCCGCCGCCGCCGCCGTCCGGGGGCTTCGCGCCGGGAGCCTCGGGGGGCGGTGGCGCTCGAGGCGGGCGGAGGAGAGGCGGCCGCGGCCGCGGAGGCTCCTGGTGCCGCTTGGGACGCTGGAAGGGCCCCGAACAGTCTTGGGCTCAGCGGCGCGGGGAGGAAGGGCCGAGCGAGCGGACAGAGCTTCAGGGCGGCTCGGAAGGGGGCGCCGGTGCGCCCGGGGCGAGCCTCGGGGGTCGGGGGCTGGGGGCTCGCTAGGGGCCTCCAGAGCCGGCTGCCTGGGCTGCCCTGGCCGTGAGGGGGCAGGCCTGGGCGCCCTGGGGCGCGGCTTCTCGGCAGCCCCGGGTGTCTCCCCGAGCCGGACACCCCAGCCGAGCCCCGGAGTGTGGAGCGAGCGCCTGCCCGCCGGTGAAGGGACAGACCCGCCCCCTCCTGGTCCTCCCTGGATGGGATGGTCCCCCCTGGATGGGTTGGTCCTCCCTGGATGGGATGGTCCCCCCTGGATGGGATGGTCCCCCCTGGATGGGATGGTCCTCCCTGGATGGGTTGGTCCTCCCTGGATGGGATGGTCCCCCCTGGATGGGATGGTCCCCCCTGGATGGGATGGTCCTCCCTGGATGGGTTGGTCCCCCCTGGATGGGATGGTCCCCCCTGGATGGGATGGTCCTCCCTGGATGGGATGGTCCTCCCTGGATGGGATGGTCCCCCCTGGATGGGTTGGTCCTCCCTGGATGGGATGGTCCTCCCTGGATGGGATGGTCCTCCCTGGATGGGTTGGTCCTCCCTGGATGGGTTGGTCCTCCCTGGATGGGTTGGTCCTCCCTGGATGGGATGGTCCTCCCTGGATGGGTTGGTCCTCCCTGGATGGGATGGTCCTCCCTGGATGGGATGGTCCTCCCTGGATGGGTTCTGGTGGACCCCAAGGGTTGCCAGGCAGTGGGAGGAGAAGGGTTGGACTGTTTAAGTGGCAGGTGGTCCAAGCGTCCAGGCCCGGTGACCTACCCAGGGCCAGGGATTATAAGGCAGCAAGACACGGAAGGAAACCAGGGCCAACAGGTGGAGGGACCAGGCCCCTCTGACTCCTGCGTGTCCCCTGGCCTTCAGACTTTTTCTTTGGCTGTGTGTCCAACCCCATGTTGGAAGGTGATTTTACACCCCAGTGCTCTCGCGTGTGTCGCTGGCAGAAGTGTCACGAGATAGTACTAACCCCGTGCACACGTGGTGTACACTGGTATCTTCTCTTTCTCTAACACGTTGGTTGACTCACGCAGTTGGGACTCCCAGTGGAGTCTGTGGATCCAACTGGATACCGCTCTTTGGGCCAAACTGGTCAATCCTTATCGCTAGACAAAAGCAGAAACGTTGTGACTTAGGCCCTGTACCCCATCACCTACAGGTAAAGAGATGCGGGCATGAGCCATTCTGGGAAAGGCTGAAGGACAGAAGAAACAGCAAGGGGACGTTAACAGGGTCTGGTTCTGCAGGGCTAGCTCGGACAGTAGAGGGTAGGGAGAGGAAGGGGGAAAGGGGATCCTACACGAACCACAGATGGAGTTGATAAACCTGGAGAGCACGGCAGGCCTGGGATCCTTCTTCACGTCAGTCCCAGCTGCGACCAGCATTTGGCCGGGTGTGTGTGTAGACGGAACAGTTTTCAAATTAAGGTTAGTGTGGACAGAAGGGATTGTGATACCCGGACACCGTGCAGGTCTTTACTCTCAGTGGTGTTTCATGTAATCGTGGTCCTCACTAACTGGAGCGTCGTTTCCACCCAGTTTTCTCCATGAGCAAAACAGACCAAGGCTGAGTGAGTGATTTGGAAATACTAAGTAGCCAATGACACTTGACTCTAAGTCCCGTCTTTCTAGTGTACTGCGTTGCCTGAACCTCTGTCCCCCAACTTTTTATCATTACTGTACCCAGGGAGTGGAGAGGAAGGGGAGGAGAATGTGTTTCACTTTGGTTGCTGGTTTTGGTTATGGGTGTTTTTTTTTTTTTTAAACTGTTCCCTGCCCATTAACTTAACGTCTCTCTTGTCATCTATCACAGTCCAAGATGGCACTTTGTGTCATGTTAAAAAAAAAACAAAAAACCTCTGATAGTTCCTCTAGAAAGTGATAATGCTATGGTCCATCTCCGAACGTGGAAGTTGGAATGAATGCTCCTGAGATTTTGGATCTTCCAAGGGTAGCAGAGCTCCTGTGGTGTCCCCTTGTGTGACAGGCGAGGAAGTCATCGTCTGGTGACGTGAGAGGCCGGTCCTCAGTTGCCCAGTGAGCTGGAGACCTCTCGGGACTGGGCCAGGTCTCCTGGTTTGAGTTCAGTATCCTCCTGACTCTGCTATGGAGGCAGATCACGTGTTACTATTTAATCCAGCTTTGCCAAGAGGGGCCGGGTCGCTCAGTTGGTGAGAGCCTAGTGCCCGTGACCTTGTCCACCAAGACTTTGGCCCTTCCTTAGTCTCGGATACCACCAACAGTAGAGTGCAGACTGGCTTTTTTACAAAAATCAGAACATATCACAGATCTTCTCAGGTGGCAGATAGTCTAGACTATTCTTCCTCTTGTTTACCTCTTTCTTCCTCTCCACTTTCCTGTTCCACCTGCATCATTTCCTTCCCTAGGAGCTCTCTCCCCTTCTTCCTCCTCCCCAGACCTACCGAGTCTCCCCAGACCTACCGCCAGGCCCACAGCGGTTTCATTCAGCTTCCCACCCCGTCTGAGGAACTGTGGGCACCTGTGCACACAGGAGGGCGAGAGAGATGTAGGAAAAGAGGGTCCCCAGCTGCGGTGCATCAGTGGGGCATGAGGAGTCCGTGTGGAGAGAGGGGATGTAAGAGAGGGTAGGGACAGCCCGGGTAGCCCAGCCCGCCTTCAGCCCAGGGCATGATCCTGGAGACCGGGGATCGAGTCCCACGTCAGGCTCCCTGCATAGAGCCTGTTTCTCCCTCTGCCTGTGTCTCTGGGTCTCTCACAAATAAATCTTTAAAAAAAAAAAGGGTAGAAGGGAGGAGTGGGTCCTTGTCAGTGGGCAGGTGTGCGCACAGGTAGAGGCACCTCTGGCAGGAGAAGGCTCAGCGATTCGCAGACTGGTGTCTGGCAGGGAACAGGTCCTTTCCTGCTTCTGGAGACAAGTTTTCGGTTGGGCATCTATAGGAAGAATCGGAGAAGAGGGGAGAGGTGAAGAATGGGATTTGCTTTGGATTCACGGCTTGAAGAGTATGCTGGTCACATCCACAAATGACGTGCGGACTAGGGACTTGGGGTTCAAGTGGAGCGGAGGCTCTGTCCTCGTGCAGCCTCTCCCTGGAGCAGGGAGCCCCTAGAGTGGCGGTGCTGGCCATCTGGGCTACAAAGCTGCTATTGAAACCAGGCCCAGATGCTAACTCCGAAGGCCAGGTGGAAGAGGTTGGCAGCCAGAATCTTGTTTTTTCATTGTGTTCAGCCCATGAGTCAAGCCCCAATTTTTAATTTTTAATTTTGTTGAATTTCTAGTAAAATTTTCCTACTTTTTTCTGCCTGCTTGTGTGTGGGCCTGCGGCAGAGGAGGCTTTGGACCCGGTGTCTGACGCCAGTGAATCACTGGACTGTTTCTTTTATAAGAGATTCACTTTAAAATGCTGTGTCCACCCCCTCACCGAGTTATTTCGTGGGGACTTGGGGGGAATTCCTATCCATTGTGTGTTTGCCCTGGAGGGTTGAGGGGAGGAGGGCTGAGTTGTTTTTTTTTGTTTTAAGATTTTGTTTATTTATTAATGAGACACACAGAGAGAGGCAGAGACCTAGGTGGAGGGAGAAGCAGGCTCCCTGCAGGGAGCCCGAAGCGGGACTCGATCCCAGGACCCCATGATCATGACCTGAGCTGAAGGCAGACTCTCAACCACTGAGCCACCCAGGCGTCCCAGAGCTGAGGTTTTGAAAGATAAGCTCTTTTCCTATCGTTTTTCCTATTGTTCTTGATGAGATGAATTACTGCCTCTTCCTCCCTCAACTAGCCACAGCCCAAATTGCCCCTGAACACCTGTTTCATTTCCTCTACATGCTCCTCAGTTTGTATCAGGTGAGCGTGTTTGAGATCACACTAGCCTTAATCTCCACGCAGTCTCCATAAAGTCCACACGACACCAGCATTTTCTTTTACGCGGTGGAGACGAGGCGGGCACAGCGGGATCCTGGTCGCAGCTCGGAGCACTGACTCGTGCAAGTAGTAAATGGCTCCAGCCCTGGCTGGGGGGAATGAGAATGGAAGATCTGGAACATCATTTTGAGATGCAAAGAGCAGTCCTAAGAATGGGCAGCTCCAAGGGCAAAGAGAGGGTGGCCTCGTCGGTCAGCCAGGAGGTCCTCAGAATGATGGCCCGGGGGCCACATCCTCCCTCGGAAGGTCCCTTGGAAGGTCCCTCAGAGGGCGGGGGAGCACGAGTGCGGTTAATTTCATTAATCCCGCGTGGGCAGAGTCTTCCCTGGGTGCTGGGGATTCACCTGCTTGCGGCTTCCAGGGAGAAGCCAGTTTGGGACCACCTGCTGTGGGTTCCCTTCCTTCTCCTAAAAGGCCAGCGAGTGAGGCAGTGGTGGGAGGCACGCCCACGGTTACGGGGTGGTTACGGGGTGCCCGCTGTGGGGGAGCTGGCCTCTGATCCTTCAGCCCCCCGCTCATCACTGTACCGGTGAGCACAGCCGATGCCCTGCAGTCACCTGCACCGGCCCAGGGGCGAGCCAGGTCCCGGGGCCTGCCCTCCCTCCGCACACGGCTGCCCAGGGTGACATGACACAGGGCCCGGGAAATGGAAGGGTTCCTCCTCCTAGAATTAATGCGCTGGAATTCAGCCTTGGACTGGCCTGGGGCGGACTTGAAATCCCCAGGATTCATTGCTTCCTGCCTCAGGTGTCTTTATACTGACGCTTCTTTTGCTGTGCACATGCTCTCATCCCAGGTGGTTTATTTTTATTTTTATTTTTTAAAGATTTTATTTATTTATTCATGAGACACAGAGAGAGAGGCAGAGACACAGGCAGAGGGAGAAGCAGGCTCCATGCAGGGAGCCCGACGCGGGACTCGATCCCGGGTCTCCAGGGTCACGGCCTGGGCCGAAGGCAGATGCTCAACCACTGAGCCACCCGGGCTGCCCTCATCCCCGGTGGTTTAAAAACTGTTCCAGAACCATTTACAACCAAGAGTCAGTAGAGGCTGTTTCCTTCTCTGGTGTTCGGAGTCTGAACCAAATAATCTTTTGAGGTTTCTCCCTCCTGTGGCATCTGGTGGCTCCCAAAGCAGATGAGGGAATGTGGTGCTGGAACTACAAGTGTTCCCGGATTCTTGCCTTCCTTCTGGAGACAGGATTCCTTCTTACTTCCCGACTGGAATTAGCAGATGTATATGCTGCTAGAAAGAAGCTGATGCCTGGTAAGAGAAAAAAAAAAAAAGAATCAAGGAATCTGTTGGGGGAGAGCAAAGGGGTGCAAAGTTCCACTCTTGAGGTCAGAAGGAGCTGTAACAGGATTGTCCTGATGCGAAGCCCTCGAGGAGATTTTTTTTAATTAATTAATTAATTTTTAAAAAATTTATTTATGATAGGGACACAGTGAGAGAGAGAGAGAGGCAGAGACACAGGCAGAGGGAGAAGCAGGCTCCATGCACCGGGAGCCCAACGTGGGACTCGATCCCGGGTCCCCAGGATCGCGCCCTGGGCCAAAGGCAGGCGCCAAACCGCTGCGCCACCCAGGGATCCCCGATTTTTCTTAATTTAAATTCAACTTAATTAACATAGCATGTTATTAGTTTCAGAGGTAGAATTTAGTGATTCATCAGTGGCATGTGACACCCGCTGCTGATTCCATCATGTGCCCTCCTTCCTGCCCATCACCCTGTCACCCCAGCTCCCCCCACCCCCTCCAGCAACCCCCAGCTTGTTTCCCAGAGTTAGGACCCTCTCACGGTTTGTCTCCCTCCCTGTTTTCATCTTCTTTTTCCTTCCCTTCCCCTGTGTTCAAGAGGAAATTCTTGACTGGGAACCACCCAACGGGAGTGGGGAGGAGGAGGAGGAGGAAGGAAAGTCACGTATTTCCCCTTAGAGATTATTTTGGTTGGGATCCTTGTTCTGTCTACTTGGGCTATTTCGAGATGAACTTTCTAAGAGGCAGCAGCAGTTAGCACTCGTGTCTGTTCTCCCGGAGAAGTGCTGGTTGCCGAGGCCACCTCACGGGGAAGCAGCAAAGGAGGCAGAGGCGGTCCTGGTTGTCGTTCACAGGATGGAGGGTGACTCACCTGGGGCCGGAGCTCCCCAAACACCAGCCCTGGGAGGCCCTGGCATGTACGCAGCTGCCAGGCTGACCTTCAGGACGGCAGGTGGCAGGTGCACACCGTCTGTCCACCCACAGCCAGGCTCGGCCTTGCCCTCTGGCTTCCCCTGGGTGGCTGAGCCACCGGCCCAGGAAGCTGGGAGCCCCCGTTCCTTTCAACAGGGACATGTTTGCCTTTGCAGGAGCCCAGCCCCTGGCACTTGCTGCCAAGTCATGTTCTGCCAATATTTATTGACCGGCTGGTTGGATGTCCCTAACGCAGATGGCCACCTGTGGCCCTTCCCTCTAAGTTGTCTTTGAAGCTGGAGGCGAGGTGGGGCCTTGAGGTGGGCCCACGGGTGGCCAAGGCCAGAGGCAGGAGAGAGAGAGGGGGAGAGGCCCTTGTCCGTCCAAAATCAAAGGGTCAAGAAAATGACCACGTACATGATAAAAATAAAAAATTTGATCATGAATCAAGCCCTGGAACAGATGAAGACAAAAGTGGATGAGTGAGTTGTGTAAACTCATTTCCATTCTGTCTCAAATTTTAACTTTTAGAGACTTGCTGATGAATCTCCTTTGTTGTTTTCCTCTTTTCATTGTTTCTGGGTTTTATGTTTGTCTTTTTTTTTTAAAAAGGATTTTATTGATTTATTCATGAGAGAGACAGAGAGGCAGAAACACAGGCAGAGGGAGAAGCAGGCTCCACGCAGGGAGCCCGACAGGGACTCGATCCCGAGTCTCCAGGATCAGGCCCTGGGCTGAAGGTGGCACTGAGCCACCTGGGCTGCCCACCCCCCCACCCCCCCACCCCGCTTTTTTTAATGTGGACTTCATTGAGTTGATCTTTTGATAATCTGCAACCTGGGTAATTTGTACTGCTAAAGTTTTAATAAACTTGAAATGAGAAAAACAAACAAACAAAAAACAACCCTCTTTCTCTGGTTACCCCTCAGATGAGCCTTCTGTTGAATCCATCGGGGCCCCAGCTGCCTGGCGTAGTTCCTACGGGGCAGTGAGGGTATTTGGGAGGCTAGATGGCTTGCAGTGGGGAGGCCGGGCCTGGGGTGGCTAGCATTCAGTGAGGGGGTTTTCTGGCATTTAATTACTCGCCGCAATGATTTCATTTTTGCAGAATCGCTTTCCTCGAAGCCTCTACAAGTTTTATATGTAAACTGATTTCTAATTTTTTTCATTCTTATTTTTTTTAAGATTTCATGTATTCATAGGAGACCCAGAGAGGCAGAGACACAGGCAGAGGGAGAGGCAGGCTCCTCGCGGGGAGCCCGATGTGGGATTCGATCCCGTGACCCCAGGATCATGACCTGAGCTGAAGGCTGATGCTCAACCACTGAGCAGCCCAGGCATTTCCAGTTTTTGTGAATAGTGTAATATTTCTGTTAAGCATGACCTTTAGCCAGCGATGCCTCTTTATTACCCTTTTTATTGCACACTGCCTCAATTACATTTTGCTTTTGCAGAGTCCTTTCTGCTTACCTTATGGTTTTCCACATCGCCTTTATTTACATTATGTACCCAATTTGTATGTTGACATTTTTTTAAGACCTCAGAAAAGTTGGAGGAATAGTATAGTGCAAACTTAGAGTCTGCCCCTATTTCTTGGACATTTTGCCATATTTGCTTTATCCTTAACCGTATCCTTAACCTGCATTCCTAAAAATCACTGGGCTGTGAAAGACTTGGAGTAAAAAGTCACAAGGTGTATGGAGAAGATGGGGTCAGGGCATAGCACTCAGAAACTGTCAGTGACCTGTTTAAGCAAAGATGGGAACCGAATATGCGAATGGTAGGACGATTTTACATACGGTAATGAATTAAGAGAGACATAAATACTCAAAGTGTGGCATTTCACCTTAAGAAAGAGCTGACTTTGCATAGGAAGGTGGATGTCGGAAGTGTGGAGCTTGTGATTTATGGTGAAGTGGAAGGAGGGCTATGTGACATTGGATGGCCAGTGGTGGCCCTAGAAGTGACAGGCGCAGCTTTTGTTTTTTCTTTTTTTAAAGATTTTATTTTATTTATTCATGAGAGACACAGAGCGAGAGAGAGGCAGAGACACAGGCAGAGGGAGAAGCAGGCTCCGTGCAGGGAGCCCGATGTGGGACTCCATCCTGGGTGTCCAGGATCATACCCCAGGCCAAAGGCGGCTGGGCCAGCTTCTAACCCAGTGAACGAAGGTAACGCACGGGTGTTTGAGTTATAGCGGGGACTGCATTCTGTGCATTTCTGTGTGGCTCATTCCTGCTCGGGTGCAGTTTTCAGCATTCAGGTTGCTACTCTTGTGACCAAAATTGTCTATCAGCAAACAGGAAATCCCCTACGATCAGATTGTTCCTTAACCGTATCAGATGCTTTGGAACAAAATCAGCCCACATTCTAGCCGAACTGACTATCGACTGGTGTGCTGCTCTTTTTCTGCCGAACTATTGGACAGTAAGTTCCAGACATCATATCATTACATTTCTGAATATCTCATTTTAAATCTAAGAATAAGGGGATCCCTCGGTGGCTCAGCGGTTTGGCGCCTGCCTTTGGCCCAGGGCGTGATCCTGGAGTCCTGGGATCAAGTCCCGCATGGGGCTCCCTGCATGGAGCCTGCTTGTCCCTCTGCCTGTGTCTCTGCCTCTCCCTCTCTCTCTCTCTCTCTCTATCATAAAAAACAAACAAACAAAAAAACCACTTTAAATCTAAGAATAAGGCCATTTTCCTACATAACCACCATATCATTATCAATCCTAGGGTAACTAACCAAGCTCAATTCATCCATTGGTTTATTTATTCTTAATTAATAAATTTAGCTTTTTTTTTTTTTAGACCAGTTTCAGGTTTACAGAAAAACTGAGCAGAAAGCCCAGAGCGTTCCCATCTACCACCTCCCCACCCAGTTTCCCTGTAGTATTAACATCCAGCATTCGCGTGGCTTATTTGTTACAACTGACGAACCGATACTGATAAATTGGCTGAAGCCCATGGTCTGCATCAGGGTTTACTCTCTGTGTTGTACCTTCTGTGGGTTTGAAAAATGCACAGTGTTATGCGTCCACAGTAATGGTATCCTACAGACACAGTTTTACTGCCCTGAAAATTCACGGTGCTCTACTTACTCATCCGTCCTTAGCCACTGATCTATTTGCTATCTAATTTGTTGTTTTCCAGAGTGTCGCAGAACTGGAATTACACAGTATGTATGTAGCCTTTTCAGACCGGCTTCTCTCACTTAGCAGTATGTGTTTAAGTTTCCTTCATGTTTTTGTGGCTTGATAGCTCATTTCTGAGTAGGATTTTATTGTCTGGATGTTGCACAGCCTGTTTTTCCATTTACCTGTTGAAGGATACCTTGGTTGCTTCCAGTTTGGGGCAATTACAAATAAAGCTGCTATAAACATTCATGTGCAGGCTTTATGTGTGGACGTGAGCTTTCGCTCATTGGATAAATATGAAGGAGCAGGAGTGCCTGATTGTGTGGTAGGAATATGTTTAGTTGAGATCCCTGGGTGGCTCAGTGGTTGAGCATCTGCCTTTGGCCCAGGGCGTGATCCTGGAGACCCGGGATCGAGTCCCACATCCGGCTCCCTGCATGGAGCCTGCTTCTCCCTCTGCCTGTGTCTCTGCCTCTCTCTCCCTCTCTCTGTGTCTCTCATGAATAAATAAATAAAATCTTACCAAACTAAACATATTTTTTTTTTTTTAAGAACCTGCCAAACTGTCCTCCAAAGTGGTGATACCATTTTGTGTATCACTCCCACCAGCAGTGAATGAGATTTCCCATGGCTACAGATCCTTGTTAGCATTTGGTGTTTTCCATGTTTTGGATCTTGACTATGTATTTTTTTTGTGTTTTTTTTTTAAATATAATCTCTACCCCCAATATGGGATTTGAACTCACAACCCAGAGATCAGGAGTCACATGCTCTACCAACTGAACCAGCCAGGTGCCCCTATGTGTGTATATATTTTTTAAGATTTGGTTTTTGTCCATTTTTTAAATTGGGTGTTTATATTAATGTTGTGTCTTAGAAGTTCTTTATATATTTGTGTGTATTTTGGATTTAAGCCTTTATCACATACCTTTTTACAAATATTTTCTTTGAGTCTATGGCTTGTCTTTGTTCTCTTAATAATGTCTTCCACAGATCAGAAGTTTTTAATTTTAATGAAGTGCAATGTATGAGTTTTTTTCTTCATGGATTGTGCTCCTGATGTTGTATCTAAAAACTCATTGCTGAGGGTCACCTAGATTTTCTCCTATGTTACCTTCCAGAAGTTTTATAATTTTGTATTTGGTAATTAGGTATACTATTCATATTGAATTACTTTTTGTGAAAGATGTAAGGCTGTGTCTAGATTCATTTTTTTTCTTTTTTTTTTTTTCTTTGCCTGTGGACATCCATTGTTGAAAAGATTATCCTTTCTCCATTGTATTGCCTTTGCTCCTTTGGCAAAGATCAGCTGACTGTATTTGCATGGGTCTATTTCTGGGCTCTGTATTCTGTTGATCTGTTTGTCTAATTTTGTCTAATCACTGTCTTGATTACTGTGGTTTTTATAGTTAAGTCTTGGAATTGGGTAGTCTCACTCCAACTTTTTTTCAGTTTGTGTTGACTCTTTGGGGCCTTTGCCTTTCCATATAGACTTTAGAATTAATTTTTCAATATCCACAAATAACTTGGGATTTTGATTGAGATTGCACTGGATCTACGGCGTAAAGAAATGTGAAGTTCCCCATGCTCAGATTGTTCTCTAATGTTTCAGTCTTGTTGACACTAATCCAGCAAGCATTCCATCAGAACTGACTATATACAGAGATTTTTTTTCCTGAGCCATTTGAAAGTAATTGCATCATCATGTCTGATGACACTTTACTGCTAAATTCATGAGTATAAACCTCCTAAGAAAAAGGACATTTTTTTTAAAGATTTTATTTATTCATGAGAGACACACAGAGAGAGGCAGAGACACAGGCAGAGGGAGAAGCAAGCTCCCTGCAGGGAGCCTGATGTGGGACTCAATCCCAGGACGTCAGGGTCAGCCTGAGCCAAAGGGAGACGCTCAGCCACTGAACCACCCAGGCGTCCCACAAAATACATTTTCTTTCTTTCTTTTTTTTTAAATTTTTATTTATTTATGATAGTCACACAGAGAGAGAGAGAGAGAGGCAGAGACACAGGCAGAGGGAGAAGCAGGCTCCATGCACTGGGAGCCCGATGTGGGATTTGATCCCGGGACTCCAGGATCACACCCTGGGCCAAAGGCAGGCGCCAAACCGCTGTGCTACCCAGGGATCCCACAAAATACATTTTCTTACATTACCATAATATCATTACTCCTAGAGTAATTAACGTTAATTCATCAATTAGTTTTCTTTAAAAAATTCCAGTCTGCAATAAAGGTTTTTTTCTTTCTTTTATTACTCTTTAATACCCCTCCTGTCCTGTGCTAAGCAGTGTGCTGTGTTGGGATATGAGACAAAGTTTTTATGGAGTCCCTGCGGAGATAGACATCTTAGACTGTGACTGTATAGACTGGGGTGAGGACCACAGAGCTTCATTTACTTGCCTTGAGTTCAAGGGGTGTGTAAGCAGAGGTGTCCTTCCTGCGACATAAAGAGGACTATTCCCAGAGCTGTGTTTGGAGCTTGTGCTCATTCCATGATCTGCCAGCCTGACCCCAATGGAACTTTCCCCTAAGGGATTTGCATCCATCTCAAAGTTAATCATGTCACTACCAGGATGTCATTCCTTCCATCTCAGATATTTCAGTTTCTGTACAGTGAGGATTGGACAGGGGCACAGGGGAGCAAGGATAACGGCTTTGAGAACCAGGGTGAGGAATGGGGGCTTGAATCTATAGGTCAGTGGTATTAAGTAACACACGGATTTCGCCGGGAATACCAGGGACCCAAATGAAAAGTGGCTTCATCAAGATAGGGGTTTGTTTCTCTTTCCTGCAACAGGAGATAGCTGGTGTAGGAGATAGCTGGTGCTGGCTCAGATCCATGGGGTCATCCGGGGACCTAGATTCGTGACAGCTGTCACCACATCCACATTCCAGGCAGCAGGATGGAGGAAGGGGCAGTGTTCTCTTCCCTGTAAGGTGCTCCTTGGCAACTCCACACCTCACTCTGTCTGCATCCCACTGGCCAGAATGGACTCGTGGGCACACCTATATGAAAGAAGATGCTGAGAAACATAGTTGTCAGTTGGAAGGCTACATGCCAGGCTAACTATAGGATGTTCTAGCCCCTATAAGAAAGGAAGAGTGGACACTGAGGTTAACTTGCAGCTCCTTGTTTACTAGCATATTTGAAAAAAAAAAAAACTTCCATAAAACTAGTCCCTTAAGATACTTCTTAAAAATAAGTCTGTTGGCCCAGAAAATTTGGAAACATTGAGGTCTCATAGAAATTCACAATGCAGAGTAACATCCTAAAGCCTCTGCGAAGTTCTGCATTAAAGTGTGTCTGTCCTTTAACCTGAGATAATGTGGCCAAAGTCCATTTTAAAAATTTATTTTTCGCAGAAGCCCTATTACCGTAAGCTTTGGGAAACACTGCCTTGGGAATTGTTAAAGGTTTCTTAGTTTGTAGTGATGTAGACATTTTTGCAGGAGTTCTGCTCCCAGGGATGTTGTCAACAGAAATGTGTGCATGTTGTGTCAAAAATTAATCAAAGGAACAGAACCACTAGGAGATGTCTGAAGGGATTTATTGCAAGAATTCAGTCTCACACAGTTAGGGGAGCTGGGTAGACGGTCTGTGTGAGGCTGCTGTCCTGCCTGATGATGGAGCTTGATGCAGGGAGCCCGATGTGGGAATCGATCCCGGAACCCCAGGATCACGCCGTGAGCTGAAGGCAGGCACCAAGCCGTTCAGCCACCCAGGGATCCGCACCCCCTTGTCTTTAACCAGGCCACACACAGCATCGTTCTAGCCTGTTTTATAAAATACTAATTCCAGGGGTGCCCGAGTGGCTTGGTTGGTTAAGCATCTGCCTTTGGCTCAGGTCATGATGCCGGGGTCCTGGGATCGAGCCCCACGTCAGGCTCCCTGCTCAGCGGTGAGCCTGCTTCTCCCTCTCCCCCTGCTGCCCCCCCCCCTTGCGCTTGCTTTTTCTCTCTCTGTCAAATCCATAAAAACTCTTTAAGAAAAAAAAAAAAGGTGAAAATACTAATTCCCCTTCCCATGCTTTTTTGTTTTAGTTCATTGTTAGTCAGATTCATGATTCCTCTCTTGAAAGCAAAGTATTTGAAAGCTCTCAGGCTCTGAACACGGGACTGGGTGACCCTCTGGGATGGGTGCCGTGTTGGGAGACTGGATACGCAACCTCTCTGACGCCCCGAGCAGTGATCCGCAAGCGCTGTTGGCTGGATTACTGATGGCATTTCTCAGGCCTAGGAAAGTCCTGTAATTAAACCCCACAATCCTTCCCACCCCGTCTACCCTCACAGGGCCACCGCCCACTCCTGGGCAGACCATCCCGAGGCCTGCTGCTTCCGCTGTCCCCAGTCCCCCAACTCTTCCCACCCTTCTCTGCCTTGGGAAGGGGCATTTCATGCATTTCTTTCCCACCTGGCCGAGGCCCATCAGTGAGGAACATTGAGACCCGTGCCAGGTGCTCAGAGCAGGAGGGAAGTTCTAGAGCATTTGTCTTCAGGAAATTCGTATCTTGTGCTGGATCCCAGGGAATTTATTTATTTATTTTTTTAAAGATTTTATTTATTTATTCATGAGAGACATACAGAGAGAGAGGCAGAGGCACAGGCAGAGGGAGAAGCAGGCTCCATGCAGGGAGTCCGACGTGGGACTCGATCCTGGTTCTCCAGGGTCAGGCCCTGCGCTGAAGGTGGTGCTAAACCGCTGCGCCACCAGGGCTGCCCCAGGGAATTTATTTTTAATTATTTTTTTCCCTTCATTGAAGTTGGGTAGTAAGTAGCTGGGAGCGTGATCTCAGGGGGTTAGGGAAAGGAAATGGGGAAAAGAGGGTAAAAGTGAGTCAGCCTCCTCACTTACTGAATCGCCCTCATCTTAGAGTCAGGAAACCAAGACTCTCAAGAGGTTGTACCAAAGGTCACACGGCTCATGGCAAAGCCAAGCCTTGAAGCCAAGTCTAACCCGGCCCGAGTGCGTGTGTACCTGCCACACCATCGGCCCCCGGGTGACTGGTCTGGCTTCCTGCTGGGAGTCCAGGCCAGGACCCTCAGCTCCTGCCGGGCACCAGCTCCGCTGGCTGGGGGTGACTAAGCAAGTTTCCTTAATGTCTCATCGTTTCCTCATATGTAAAAATGAGAGAAAGTCGAAAATGTGATGATTACATAACTCTCCCTTGAATTGTTTGCTGTACGTGAGTAAACTGTACGGTCTGTGAGTTGTAGCTCAGTAAAGCTGTTAGAAAAGATAAAGGTGAAATCTCATATGTAGCTTAGTGTTTTTATTTTGAAGTATTTTGAATTATGCAAGAAAATGGTAGGGAATATTCCATACCGTTTTGTCAAGTGTCTGGGGAACACTGTTATTGTGCCTCTCTCTGATTCCCTTGGTCTGATGGATGCTCATCACTGCTTCGTTCTAAAATCCATGTTCTCCTCTATCATGGCTTTTATCCCCTGGAACTATGACCATTTGGTCTCCTTGTTTATCTCTGGACTTTAATCTCTTTGAGGTCAGGAGCTATGTCTTACTTGACTTTGTAGCTCCAACATCCAGCTCAGTGGGAAGATCATCATTATTTTTTTTAATTTTTTAAAATTATTTTTTAAGATTTTTTAAAAAAATTTATTTATTCATGAGAGACAGAGAGAGAGAGAGAGAGAGAGGCAAAGACACAGGCAGAGGGAGAAGCAGGCTCCATGCAGGGAGCCCAGTGTCGGACACGATCTTGGGTCTCTAGGATCACGCCCTGGGCTGAAGGTGGCGCTAAACCGCTGAGCCACCCAGGGATCCCCTCATTGTTTTTTTTTAAAGACTTTATTTATTTGTTCATGAGAGATGCAGAGACATAGGCAGAGGGAGAAGCAGGCTCCCTGTGGGGAGCTTGAGGCGGGACCTGATCCCAGGATCCTGGGATCAGGACCTGAGCTGAAGGCAGATGCTCAACCACTGAGCCACCCAGGTGCCCTGAGCACAGTAATTAATGCTGACTGAATGACTGAATGAGCGCCAAAGTTCTGGAAGCAAAGAATGGATGGCTGAACTTTGGATGTGGGCCTCACCTAGGGAGAGAGGAGAAAAAATTCGGGAAGGAAACAACTACCTAGATCAGAGAAGTAGGAAAAGAACCAAGATAGTATTCTATCATGGGAATCAAGGAAAAAGAAGAAGAAATTTTTGAGGAATTCTCAACTGTTGCAAAAAGGTCAATGAAAATGTGAATCAAAAATAAAAGGAGTTTGGGGTTTGCCAGAGTCGGTAGCTGTAGGAGGACAAGATGGAGCATGATCTCAGGGGGTCAGGGAAAGGAAATGGAGAAAAGGGGGTAAAAACACACCCTTGGGAGTGAGGCTGTGAAAGGAAGGAGGTTTGGAAATGACTTCACAGAATGGACCCACCAGAGACCATATCCTTGCTGGACGGGAGACTGCCCAGCTCAAGGCAGAGCTGGAAGGCCCCTTGAAGGCCCGTCTCCCGGCCCTGCAGTGACTGGGGAAGAGGGCCGGCGGGTGGCGGGTAGATGAGATGACCCGCAGGAGCGTCTTGGTGGCCAGGTCAACAGCGCGCTTATCGGGTAGCCATAGACCCTCAGCTCTTGGACAAGGGCCTCTTCTCTGAATGACTTTGTTTCTTTTAACTTGTATCCCCCCTTTCCCACAGGGAACATGGTGGAGTGGTGCTTACCTCAGGATATTGACCTTGAAGGTGTTGAGTTCAAGTCTATGGCCAGTGGGTCCCATAAAATTCAGTCCGACTTCATGTAAGTATGGCCGGACGCCCCCCGTCGGTACCCTTTCCTCACCCATCCTTTCCCCGAGCGCGAGGGCTCATCAGGGAGGCTCCCGAAGCTGTGTGGCGATGCCCCAAAGATAGATGTGTGGTTTCCTGTTTGTATCCGTTTTCTCCCGAGGAGGTCCCCAGCTTTTGTTTGGTTCTTAGTGGGTTTCATGATCCCCCCCCCCCCCAAATTAAGACCTATCAGAGGTTCTGTCCCTTTTAAGAAAATACTAGACCTCACTAGAGGTCTGGCTTTATTGGAAGAGTGGACTTTTGGTTCAGTTTGGGTTGGCTTAAGGCTTTTACGTGCCGAACCCAAAATCCCGGCTTTAAGTAAGGCCCGTGTATAGTCCCGTGTAACTAAGATCCGGGTGAGGAGGAGCCACGGGGAGAACGTCAAGGTAACGGAGCAGGAGGTTGCTTGACCTTCTGGGCCGCAGCTGTGACAGGTGTGAGAAAGGGGAGGGAAGAAGAGGGACAGCCCTGGTCCTCCGCCCTAGTGAGAGTATCGGAGACTCAGGAAGTGGGGGAAGAACCAACGTGGCTCATGCTAATAAGACAGTACCATTCCAGAAGGGCCTCGAGGCGAGTCTTGTTTTGGTTTGAGTCCCGTCATGCTGCAGGAGAGAAGGGATCTGTCCATGGTCATGGGCAGTTGAGCAGCAGGCTTGCCAGACGCCAAGTCCTGGCTCCTGGTGGATGACCCTTGGTGCTTTCCAGCATCTTCTGGCGCCTCGGTCGTCCCGTCTGGTGGGGGGGGGGGGGGGTGTTGTGTGGCTTGACCAGTGTTCCCCTGGGGGTCTAAAAAAAAATTCATCTTCAGGCTGAGCTTCCTCATGTTAGAGCCCTGGACGAGGTTACTTGTTTCCCTCGGGACTGCGTCTCAAATTAAGAAACAAAGCCAAACGATTTCTCTCTCTCGGATGGTGAGCCACACCATGCACTTGGATCTTTCTAGCTACTTCCGAAAGGGGCCTTTCTTTGGCCTGGCCTGCTTCGCCAACATGCCCGTGGAGAGCGAGCTGGAGCGCGGGGCACGTATGAAGTCCGTGGGCATCCTGTCGCCATCCTACACCCTGCTCTACCGCTACATGCACTTCTTGGAGAACCAGGTTCGGTACGTGGCTTGCATACATGTGGGGGGAGGCTACAGGGACTGGCCAGCTGCTGTGTGTGTGTGTGTGTGTGTGTGTGTGTGTGTGTATGTGTAGGGCCCTCAGTGATGAAGGCTGTGTGCCAGCACATGCCCTGCCATGCACATCCATGGTCACACCTCCGGTCTTTCAGCCAAAGTCCTGCTTTGGAAGAATCCCGAAGATTCTTCACGCTGCAGGGAGAGCGGGGTGGATTTGCCTTCCGTGTTTGCTCCTGGTGTCATCAGTTTTGTTGAATTACACGATCTGTTGACCATTACGTGATCTTTGTTTACCCGAAGCCACAGTAAATACCTCCTCGCCCCACGTAGGCAAACAGACTCTGAACTCTTCTTAAGCCTAACCCTGTATTACTTGGGGTGGTTATTCCTGCTTGTGGTAATAGGAAGGGGAATTTTTTTAACAGAAGCAGCAAAACTAGGCATGATTTTCTAAATTTTTTCATCACTCTAATTTCATTTCAGATTTTTTTTTTAAGATTTTATTTTTATTTATTCATGAGAGACACACAGAGAGAGAGGCAGAGACACAGGCAGAGGGAGAAGCAGGCCCCATGCAGGGAACCCGACGTGGGACTGGATCCCGGGTCTGCAGGATCAGCGCCCTGGGCTGAAGGCGGTGCTAAACCGCTGAGCCACCCGGGCTGCCCTCATTTCAGATTTTGAGAGAGAAATCTATCCCTGATCCCTGAAGCATTATTAAAATTTTAGCACATTTGCTTCTTTTCTGGTATACATGTGTATATAAAAAATATATGCTTGGTATCATTCTCTGCATATGTTTTTATACCCGATAGCTTTAAAATTTAATTTATATATATTTTTATATAATTTTTAATATATTTTTATATCTTCTTGATCATCTTTGAAAGTACATGAAATTTGTTTTTATGAGAAAAAAAGCTTTTAAAATGTATATAAAAGTACAAATGGGTTTAAAAAAAAAAATCTTCCCGAATTTTAACACCAAGATTTCCATTGTTAATATTCAGTGAATGCCATTCTAAAATAGAAATGGTTTTACAAAAATCAGATTAATACTTTACGAGGATTTAATTTTATCATATAGCAGGCTAGTTTGAAATACACTGAATTTAATCTTCCTTCTGGATCAGAGGGAAAGAATAATGAAACCGAAGGAATTGTCAAACTTAAAGTAAATGGTTTTGTTTGGTTGGTTTTTTTGTTTTGTTTTGTTTTTACAAAGAGGTACATTATCTCTTGAAATATTCCTTCAAAGTTAAGGAAAAAGAGTATGAAAACCACAAAGATAGAGTTTCATTTTTTTATTTTTGTTTATTTATTTTTATTGGAGAGTTTCATTTTTATTTTTATCGATAAATAACATTTTCTCAGCATAAGCATCACTGGTGGTCTTAAATGTTTCCGTTGTGAACAGTCTGTCCTCTAAAACCCCTCAGCTCCTCCACCCTAGTTCACATCTCAGTTCTTATATATTGTGGATTTATTCTATGTTTATTTCTATAATCCTGTTTCCCACCATTCTTCAGTCTTGATTCTGTGTGAACGACCATGGCCAGGGTGTGGCTGTGACTTGCCGTGTGGCCCAGCCCCTGATTGGATTTGTTTCTTGGCTGGTTGGGTTTTGCCATCGAGCGCTTTATTCTTTTCCCCGTGAAAGTTTCGTGGGACCTGCCTTCTCTGAGGTCTTGTGCATTTAATCCCTTTCCTCTGGGTGGGTAGAAGATTCTGGAATCTTTCCTTCTTCCTCTCAAGATGCTGTAAGTATTGCTGTGCTATCTTCTGATACTGGTTGTCTGGGGAAGTCTCTGATGTCTAGATCCCTGTAGATTCTTTATCCGTGAAGTTTCTGAACTTTCTTTCCAGGGATCGTTTGTCCCTTTTGATCTAGAGATAACGTCTTTTGTTTTTAATTTCAGGAACCTTTCCACATGTAAAAAAATACTCAACTTTTCCATTCCATTTTTCCCCCCCTCCTTTTATGCACTGGTTATGCATGTGTTTTCTCTGCCTCATCCTATTTATCATTTTGATGATTATTTTAATAATCTGTAATGTTAGAGTCGTCCCATAAGGTTTCCTGATTGGTCCCGATGGTTGAGCACTTACATGCTTCTTTTTTTTCTTTTTTTTAATTGCTCCTTTACATTTTGGAACTGTGGTGAACCCCTTCATGTAGATCTCTTTTTCTGTTTTTGAAATATTTCCTCAGTGATGGGTCTCCGAAGTAATATTATGGAGTTTAAGAAAAACAAAAACATTTTTGGGGAGCCTGACACTTCTTAAAAAATTACTATCCCTTTTGAAAAAACTAGTTTTCCCAAGCAGATGATATTTTCTTGTGGCTCAAATGTTAAAAATTTTAAGGTGGTATTCTATTAGTTAGAGTCCTACCTAACTGGCAGTAACAGAGGCCCCAAAATACAATGGTTCAGAGGAAACAGAAGATTCTTTCTCATGTAATGGTCTGGTGGTGGCAGGTGCCTGCTGTTCCCTATGAGTGTTTAGGGACCCTCACTTCTTCTCTTGGATCAATCTACCATACCCTAAGAGTGATGTTTGTGTTTTAAGATATTCTCCAGTGTTCAGAGCTGTTCACTACTGTTTACATCTAGCCCAGAGGGAGGAGAGAAAGCCTGTGAAATTGCGTCATCACTTCTCATATGCTATTGTCAAGTTCTCCATCACAAAGACACACCTAACAGCCAAGGAGACTGGAGGATGGAGGGAGGTGGTCTCTAGGTCAGCGACCTGTGCTCAGTTGAAAAATCTGGTGGTTCTGTTGCAAACAGGAAAAAGGGACAGATGGATTTGGGGGCAAAATTAGCAGCCCCAGAGTCAAATTGCCCCTCTCACTAGTCAGATATCTATGTGCACTTTTCCTCTTCCTCCCTATATGTAAAGGACATCCCGCTCACCCCAAGAGAAACCTCATTGAGGCCCATCCATTTAATGCTTCTAGTCTAAAATCCAGGATTTCCGGGTAATACAAGGTCCTTTCATCAGATCAACACATGGTTCTTCGTATCCTAAAATCCTATGAAACAATAGACAAATCCATTCACTCTGCACCTTCCAAACACAATATAAATGGTGGAGTAAGTGGGGGTGCCTGGGGAGCACAGTTGGTTAAGCGTCCGACTCTTGGTTTCTTTATTTTATTTTATTTTATTTTTTATTTTTTCAACTCTTGGTTTCTGCTCCGGTTGTGATCTCAAGGTCGTGAGATCGAGCCCCGAGTCAGGCTCTGCGCTCAGCATGGAGTCTGCTTGGGACTCTCTCCTTCTCCCGCTGCCTTTTTCCCCTGTTCCTGCTCACATGGGCGTGTGCACTCTCTCTCAAATCTTTAAAAAAAAAAAAAAAAAAAGGTGGAGTAAGAACCACAGTACAAACTCCTGTTTGGAAAAGAGGAAGGGTGAGAAACCCAAACAGCCATTCGTCTCTAATGATGATGAAATTCTGTTGAGCAGGGACTGCGGAGGCTTCTTGTCCTGGCAGAGCAGTGTGTTCCTTATTGAAAGCGTCGTTCTATTATTGACAATCCCCTTGCCCGTTCTCCTTCACCGCTCCTGACTTTGCCCTCGAGAAGGTTCTTTGTCCCTTTTCCATCATAACCACTTCCAAAGCAGACGTCGGAGAACATGATCTCTTTTTTAAAAAGGATTTTATTTATTTATTCATGAGAGACACAGGCAGAGGGAGAAGCAGGCTCCCTGTGGGGAGCCCGATGTGGGGCTCCATCCCAGGACCCTGGGATCATGCCCTGAGCCAAAGGCAGACGCTCAACCGCTGAGCCACCCAGGCGTCCCCAGAACATGATCTTCTTGAGGCTGCATTGCTGGAGAACACATTTCCTGCTGGTGTAGGTTTGGGGGTGTAGTGGTTTCTTTAAGGGTTGAGAAGTCAGAGACTTTTATAGACCAGGCGCATGACAATATAGATCCCTCTAAAACTGACTAGGCTTCTGGTCTGTTTGCTTCCAATCGGTTCCAGTTCCACTGCCAAAGATTTCTTTGGGGTCTTAGTTTTTAAATCAGTGGATTACAGAATAGTTACTGGTGTCTGTTCCTGGCCTATCTGTCTTTTCCTCATTTTAATGGCAGCTGCCTCAAGGCTGTGCCCTAAATCTGATCTTTGCAAATACGTGACTCCACTCTTAACTGGAGAGTTTCATAGAAACTTTGAAAGAAATTCTTATCTCCTGCTTTTGGGGTACAAAAGCAGTTGACTTTTCCAGGCCCATGGGATCCCAAAACCACTGGAGTCTCAATTAAATTACATTGCAGAACTCAGAACACGCTGCCCTAGGCTGCATTTCCTTCCATTTCAGCTTGCGGACTGGCCAGTTCTTCCCCGTTTTCATCTTTTTCTGGTAGGATGTCATTGAAAATAAGCAGTCAACATTCTACTTCTATGTGCCCCCCTGAAGTTACAAGTTCAGGTGACACAGGACCTGTCTTCCAAGGTACTGAAGTTCTAGGAAGTGTTTGCAGAAGTGTAACAAGGGCTACCAGCTTTCGGGTCTGCAACGCCTCTTCTCTCACCACTGTCCCTTGCCAGCTGCTAAGCCAAAGGCCACAGTGTCTTGTCTTTTTTTTTCTTTTTAAGATTTTATTATTCATGAGAGACACAGGGAGAGAGGCAGAGTCATAGGCAGAGGGAGAAGCAGGGATCATGACCTGAGCCAAAGGCAGATGCTCAACTACTGAGCCACCCAGGCGTCCCCACAGTGTCTTTTCTGATACGCATAACTCATTTCTCTGCACCATCTTCTGCTTTGGCTGTACAGGCTAAGTTGCTACAACAAAGAAACTCAAGATATAGTGACTCAGAGGAGTCACAGTCACTGGAGAAGCAGTCCAGTGCTGTAGATGCCTCTGTACTGCTGGGTCATCCTGGGACCCGAGTCTTATACGCTCCTATCTCCTAGAGTATTGTCCTCATCCACATGGTAGAAGCTGAGTCACCATTACCAGGTCATCTTACGACCTGCAGGAAGAGGAAAAACACAGGAACACCCCAAGTTAAACACATCACTTCTACTTACATGCCATTGGCCAGTTCTTAGTCACTAGCCATGCCAAGCAGCAAGGTCTGGCAGTTGTGGTCCTTAACTAGGTGACTGTGTGACGAGAAACAATCAGAAAGTTCTGTTACTCAGGGAAGAAGAGAGTGGCGGTCTCTGCCACTGGCATAAAATGAAAAGTTTAGGGGCACCTGGGTGGCTTAGTTGGTTAAGCGTCTGCCTTAGGCTCAGATCGTGATCCTGGGGTCCTGGGATCGAGCCCCAAGTCGGGTTCCCTGTTCGGGGGGCAGGCTGCTTCTGCCTCTCTCTCTGCCCCTCCCCCTGCTCATGCTCTCTCTCCTGCTCTCTCAAATAAAACCTTAAAAAAAAAAAAAAGACTTCATTCAGTTCCTATATCCATCCAATACTCCCAGTAATTGCCATTAATTTCCCATCTATCTTTCCAGAATGTGTGTATGGAAACACAAATGTATATTCTTATTCCCCCCTTTTCATGCAAAAGGTATCAGATTATACATGTCATTTTTTACACCTTGCCTTTTTCAATGGGCTATATATCTAGGAGATCATGCTCTCACATCAGTACAGAGAGTTTATAATTTCTTATATATGTACCCAATGTAGAAGAATCACATTTTATCAAGTCTCTTATTGATGGACATTTGGGCATTTCCGGTCTTTTGCTATTACAACTAATGCTGCCCTGAATACCTATGTTCAAGTATCATCTCACATATGAACAGAATATGTGTACATTAAATTTCCAGAAATGAAATTGGTGGTTCAAAAGGAAGAGGTATTTGTAATTTTAATAGACAATTGTCAAATTGTTTTCCATAAAGATTGTGCCATTTTGCATTCCTGGCTATAATGCGGGAGAATGCAGTTTCCTTACAACATTGCCAACACAAAAATAAAACTCTTGAGATTTTTTTCGCATTTGGATGGGTAAAACATGGTACATGAGTATAGTTTTGATTTGCATTTTTCTTATGAGTGAGATTGAGCATCTTTTTATTTGAGTCATTTGCTTTTCCTCTTCTGTGAATCATTTCTAGCCTTGGTTCCAATTTTCTTTTTTCTTTCTTTCTTTCTTTCTTTCTTTCTTTCTTTCTTTCTTTCTTTCTTTCTTTCTTTTCTTTCTTTTCTTTCTTTTCTTTCTTTTCTTTCTTTTCTTTCTTTTCTTTCTTTTCTTTCTTTTCTTTCTTTTCTTTCTTTTCTTTCTTTTCTTTCTTTCTTTCTTTCTTTCTTTCTTTCTTTCTTTCTTTCTTTCTTTCTTCCTTCCTTCCTTCCTTCCTTCCTTCCTTCCTTCCTTCCTTCCTTCCTTCCTTTCTGTTGTTGGCCTTATTAATTTCTAGGAGTTCTTTGTGTAGTAGGGAGATTTGTGCTTTGCAGAATAAATTGAAAATCTTTTTCCACTTTGTCATTCATCTTTTAGTTATTTTAAGATTTCATTTATTTATTTTGGGGGAGGGGCAGAAGGAGAGGGAGAGAGAGAAACCCAGCAAACTCTGCACTGAACACAGAGCCTGACACAAGTCTCGATCCCACCACCCTGATATCATGACCCAAGCCAAAATCAAGAGTTGGACGCTCAGCTCATTGAGCCACCCAGGTGCCCCTGTCATTCATCTTTTCACATGACTTTTTGTCATGCAGATGTTTTGCTTCATTGAATTCATTAATATTTTCATGGCTTCTAGAATTTGAGTCACAGCTAGAAAGGCTTTCTAGCTTGGATTACAGAGGGCTTGAGAGGAAGGACTCCCGTGAGAGTAGAGGGGGAGAGAAGCATGTGAGGTGAGCCCAGGTCCAGGCCAGGGCTGTATTTGACAGCAGCAGTGACATATATATATATAATATATATATATATATATATATAATATATATATATATATTTTAAAGATTTTTGGTGACTTATATTTAAATTAACCAGACTTGATTTCTGAAAACACTGAATCTGTGTTTTCTATCCATTCTTATTTCTCATATCCCAAACTTATTAGATTTCCTCCATGATTCTTGGCTTCAGTATTTCTCCAGTTAGTCCTTTCTGTGACTGGTTCTTATTAGTCAGAAGATACTGGAGAACTATCTTATAATTAAAAAAAAAAAATAGAAAAAGAAGGAGGGAGTGTTATGAAATAAAAGGGACTTATGACACGTAGCCACATCTCTGGACCTTGCTTAGATCATGATTCAGACAGCCAACTTTAAAACATTTTGGGGACAGTTGGTATAATTTGAGTGTGGACTGGGTATTATTTTGTGTTTGGGCTTCATTATTTTGTTAGGTGAGATAATGGCATGCTGTTTATGCTCTTTTTTAAATAGACTTTATCAGTTAAAGATGTATACCAAAGGGTTGAAGGATAAAATGTTATGATAAGGGATTTACTTTAAAACATTCCAGGAAGAAGAATGGCAGTGGGGGGACAGGATGTAGATGTAACCGTATTGATAAAATATTGATCATTGTTGAAGCTAAGTGATGGATGATGGAGCTTAATATTCTTTTTTCTACTCTTTGTATAAGTTTTAATTTTCCATAATGAAAAGTTTAAAAGACTAAATGTAAAATGATATAATTATTGTAGAAGACTGAAAAAGAGACAAAAGCTCAAGAAAATAAAAAGAATGTGATTCCACCATCTAGACGTATCTGCTATTAACATCTATATCCTTCTAGTCCTCTTCCCATGTATAAATATATACATATACAATTTTTAAAAAAGAATATGGGGGATCCCTGGGTGACTCAGCGGTTTAGTGCGTGCCTTCGGCCTAGGGCGTGATCCTGGAGTCCCGGGATCGAGTCCCACATCGGGCTCCCTGCATGGAGCCTGTTTCTCCCTCTGCCTGTGTCTCTGCCTCTCTCTCTCTGTCTTTCTCATGAATGAATAAATAAAATCTTAAAAATAAAACAAAAAAGAATATGGAGGTCATTCAGCATCTAAAATGTCTAAGCTGGTATGATAACCTTTCCATGAATATCATGCATAATGGTTCTCAACATCATGGTGGTTTCAAAGCATTTCGGTGTATAGATGTATCATGATTCATTTAACTATATCACTGCTATTAGACTTTTAGGTTGTTTCTTTTTTTTTTTTTAAGATTTTATTTGAGAGAGAGAGAGAGATAATGACAGAGAAAGCACAAGCAGGGAGGAGAAGGAGGAGCAGGCTTGCTGCTGAACAGGGAGCCCGACTTTCTGCGTTGGGTAATAATGTGATAAAAACTCAGGACCTCTTACCTTCCCACCCCAAGTGCTTGGGCTTGCAGAGACCGGGCTGTGGGGAATCAACTGTCCCTAAAACCAAGAAAGCCGTGTTGAAGCCCCAAACCATTTGGACAATGGAGCATCCCGCCTTCAAGTCAAGTACAAGAGTGCTGGGGTACCGTGTGTGGCACTATGTTTAATGGGGGTGCTATGGGTTGACCTGTCCCTGCCAGTCTCCTCCAGAAGAAAGATCTGCTGGAGTCCATGCAGGGAGCCCGAAATGGGACTTGATCCTGGGACTCCAGGATCACTCCCTGGGCTGAAGGCAGGGGCTAAACCGCTGAGCCACCCAGGGATCCCGAGAGCAGCTTTAATAAAGCCGGGGGTTTGTGGTCTTGCCAACTGCCTTGGTCTCCACGTGCTCTGGGAAGGGGCACACACTCTTGAGCATGCCTTGCTCGAGAACATCACACGTCAGTCACAGCGTGTCCATTCTGTGCGTTTCCCACGAAGAGGACGGTGTGTTCCGTGGTGTCAGGAAGAGTCAGACCCCACATGTGAGCTTTCCCTAAGGACCTGCCTAACACCAGTGTAGGATGGAGGTCTTTTCAGTTGATCACTTCGTCCCTGAGGGTTCTAGAAGCCCTTGTGGTGGGGGGCGTGAGTGGCAGACTCGGCCTGAGCTCTTCTCACTGTGTGTGTGTGTGTGTGTGTGTGTGTGTGTGTTTTGCAGACACCAGCTGGAGACGCCAGGACATTACTCCCACCTGGCTGCATTCTATGAGGACAAGAAAGGGGTGCTCCATGCCGGTCCGGGGAGAGGTGGGAGCCTGCCCCCCGTCTACTGGTTGCCTTCCATCCACCGATACATGTACCCTGAGATGAAGGTAGGGCTGCCACACGCTCACGTGGTCCTGGGCTCGTGTGTGCTACGGTGGCTGTTGATTATTATTTTTTTAATTCATAAGGAATTTATGTCTTGGGCTCATGCCCAGAGTCTGACTTTGATAGGTTTCTGACCCAAACATTTGGATCCTTTTAAAACGCAAGGCAACGATGTGCTTTCTAGACTCTGCTCTGACCATGGTGCAAAGCCATGTATGGTGACGTGAGGCAGGCCAGGCGCGGTGGGTCCCTAGCAGGGAAAAGGTGGATTTGATTCTGTTGTTGGCTTCGATATTTTAAAACCAGACACCAGAACTGAAAAGATGAAGAATTTGATGAATAGATACAATAGTTCATAGTTTTCGTATTCCTTTTTTTTTTTTAATTTTTATTTATTTATGATAGTCACACGCAGAGAGAGAGAGAGGCAGAGACACAGGCAGAGGGAGAAGCAGGCTCCATGCACCGGGAGCCCGATGTGGGATTCGATCCCGGGTCTCCAGGATCGCGCCCTGGGCCAAAGGCAGGCGCCAAACCGCTGCGCCACCCAGGGATCCCAGTTTTCGTATTCCTGATATTCCTTTACTTACGTGTTTTTTCTGAAGTACTTTGCCTGTGAACCTGGATGTGTTTGTTGACAGTTCACAAGCGTTAGGTGTTGGGGGGGGGGCGGGGTACAGAGAGGAGTATGAACGGGAAGCTCCTCCTCCTCCCTCCCCTGGAGGTGGTCACAAGATACTTCAGGGGATACAGGGCTCCCTGGTGGAGAAATCATGCCAGGGCTTTAAGGGAAAACTGGAAAGGCATCTTGGAAGAAGAGTTGGGTCCCTAAAGTATTTGTTTTAATTTTATTTTTTTATTTTTATTTATTTTTTTAAGATTTTATTTATTTATTCATAGACACAGAGAGAGAGGCAGAGACACAGGCAGAGGGAGAAGCAGGCTCCACGCAGGGAGCCCGACGTGGGACTTGATCCCAGGTGTCCAGGATCACACCCCAGGCTGCAGGCGGTGCCAAACCGCTGCGCCACCGGGGCTGCCCTGTTTTGATTTTATTAAAGATTTTATTTGTTCATGAGAGGCAGAGACACAGGCAGAGGGAGAAGCAGGCTCCCTGCGGGGAGACTGATGCAGGACTCGATCCCAGGACCCCGGGATCATGACCTGAGCCAAAGGCAGATGCTCAACCGCTACCCAGGGGTCCTGAGTCCCTGAAGTATTTGGCTGGGCGAGAGGGGAGGGATCCTAATTCCAGACTGAGGCAGGGCTCGTGGGACCACGGTCCGTGACCCTGCACCCCATCCTGCTAGCTAGTTATCTGTACCCATTGCAGCATTTTTAAAAGTGAACGATCGTCTCATCCCTGTTTTCCACATGAACCAATGGAGGTCTGTAAAGGTTCGGTGACTTACATAAGGCCTTACAGCTAGTAGGAGATAGGGCCAGGATTTAAACATAGGACCCGTGCCAAAGCCGGTGCTTGCCCCCCACCCCCCGTGGAGATGTAGATGTGAGAAAGCACAAAGCAGGCTTATGGCACATGAGCAGGCTACAGGCACAGCTCAGAGAGTTTGCGGGTTCGGCTCCAGACCTCCGCCGTAGAATGAATATTGCAGTAAAGTGAGTCCGGTGAAGTTCTTGGTTTCCCGGCGCCTACAAAAGTTATGTTTTCACAATGCTGTGGTTTAGTGAGTGTGCAATAACACTATGTCTAAGAAAAACCCAATGTACATGCCTTAATGAAACCCTGCTTTATTGCTAAAAAAAAAAAAAACCCTGTCATCTGTATTTTCAATGAGTCATAATCACTGATCACAGATGACCATAATAAATTTAAAGATTAATTTATTTAGCGAGAACACGAATGGGAGGGGTGGAGGGAGAGGGAATCTCAAGCCAACTCCGCCCTGAGTGTGGAGCCCAACACGGGGCTTATCTCCCCCGCTCTGAGATCACGACCTGAGCTGAAGCCAAGAGTCGGATGCTCCACTGACTGCACCACCCAGGCACCCCAGGAACAATGAAAAATTTGAGATACTGTAAGAGTCACTAAAATGTGACGCAGAGGTGCGAAGTGAGCAAGTGCCGTTGGAAAAATGGCACCAACATACTTGCTCGGTGCAAGGTTGCCACAGACTTCCGATTTATAAAAAATGCAGTATCTGCACAGCCCAGGCAAGTGCAGTGCAGTAAAACGAGGTCTGCCTGTAGGTTGACTGGGATTGAATCTCTATGTCAACTGACCAAGAGAGAAAAGATTGGGAAAATAGGTTGGAACCAAATCGTAGAGAACCGTAAATACTAGACCATGGAATCTGAACCCAAGAAGCACCAGTGAGGGGTCTTGCCAGGAAAACACAAACTATGTTAGATATTCCCAAGATACTTTGATACAGGAGATCCCTAATCTAGGCATTGGAAGGCTGAAGGAGCAAAAAGGGAGCAAGGAATCTAGATACTTGTAATTCTACACGGTTACCACCTTCTATTAGTTATTTACTGCCGTGTCACAAATTACCCCCAAATCAGTGGTCTACAGTAGTTCATATTTATTATCTCACAGTTCCTGTGAGCTGGGAATTCAGGCATGCTTGGGCTAGTCCTCTGCTTCATGGTCTCCTATGAGTTTATAGTCAAGGTATCAACCAGGGGTGAGGTCTCGTCGGAAGGCTTGACTGGGGAAGTAGCCACTTCCAAGCTTATGTAGTTGTGAGGGGGCTGGTTTCCTTGAGGGCTAGTGGACTAAGGCCTTCAGTTCCGCTGCCTCTTGGTGGTCCCCAGTCCATGGCCAGGTCGGTCTCTCTGACATGGTGACTTGCTTCATCGAAGTCAGCAAGTGAAAAAGTCTCCTAGCAAGATGGAAATCAAAATCCTCTGTAACCTAATGGGAAGTGACAGTCCTGCAGTGTTGCCATGTTCTGTTGGTTAAAGTGAGTTATTCCAGGGAAGGGATATTCCATGAGGCTGTAAATACCAAGGAGGGGGGATCGCTGAGGGCCCTCTTAGAGGCTGCCTGCTGTGTGCACCCTCCCAGGGCTGGGATAACACAGGGAGAGATGACTCTGTCAAAACTACGGGAGCTTGAGGAGGGGCCCTGCACAGCCCTGCTCACATGTCTCAGGCCCTGAGCACCTGCTGATGCTGGCCCCTCTGGGGGGCATGGCTCAGCTGGAGCTGGGGCTGCTGGGAGAAGCTGGAGGCTGGCATCAGAGGTGTCCTCTGCTGCTGGCAAAATACCAGCAGGAGTGAGCTCCTCCCTTCCTTCTGCCTTCTAATCACCAGTCATTGCATCCCCGAGGAGGAACATTCCAGGAAGCCAGCTGGCACAGGAGTCCGGCAACGCAGCGTAAAGGTTTCCCCGTGCCCTTGCATGCCCGGAGAGGCAATAATTAAGAAATGGTCAGAGGGTCATTAGGGCTCTTCTGGGTCTGTATTGACTGAACCTGCTCTTTCTCTCACCACTCCTAACTCTGACCCATTTTTTCCTTCCTTCTGAATCAGATTGCTGCTGGGCTGTCTCAAACCCACAGGGAGGTGACCAGCATCTGACCTGGGTGTCCCCAGATTCTCTCTCCAGTGAGGGAGGGACAGAGGGAGAGAAAGCAAAATTGCCTTCTGCCTTTGCTCCATCGAGGGCAGCTAATTAACTTACATGTCGACCTCTGGTTGATGCAAGGGGAAGGGTACTTTGACGGGTTGCAGATGGAAATGTGAATGGTCTTTCTTTTTAAAAAAACAATTTGTTAGTACTTATCAAAATTACATGCGCTCTCTGCGGTAGCCGTCCCACTCCTTAGGGTCTGCTCTATATTCATTAACCCCCAGAATATAATGGTGTCTATTTAAGAATATTTAAGACAGCCTTGTATAGAGTGGTAGGGAATAGGAACGCCCCATATATTATACAATCATTATAAAAATTATAAATATTTTTATACAGTCATTATAAAATAAATATTTTATACAGTCATACAGTCATTATAAATATTATAAATCTTTTTATTTTTTATAAATATTTTTATACAGTCATTATAAATATTATAAATATTTTTATACAGTCATATTATACAGTCATTATAAATATAAATATTTTTATACAGTCATATTATACAGTCATAAATATTATAAATATTTTTATTTTTATAAATATTTTTATAGTCATTATATATTATAGTCATAAATATTATAAATATTTTTATTTTTTATAAATATTTTTATACAGTCATATATTATACAGTCATTATAAATATTATAAATCTATTTTTTAATAAATATTTTTATACAGTCATTATATATTATACAATCATTATAAAAATTATAAATACTTTTATACAGTCATTATAAATATAAATATTTTATACAGTCATATTATACAGTCATTATAAATATTATAAATCTTTATTTTTATTTATTTTTATTTTTATTTTTTATAAATATTTTTATACAGTCATTATATATTATACAGTCATTATAAATATAAATATTTTTATACAGTCATATTATACAGTCATTAAATATTATAAATATTTTTATACAGTCATATTATACAGTCATTATAAATATTATAAATATTTTTATTCTTTATAAATATTTTTATAGTCATATATTATACAGTCATTATAAATATTATAAATATTCTTATTTTTTTATAAATATTTTTATACAGTCATTATATATTATACAGTCATTATAAATAATGAATTAGGGCACACGTCGTTGACATGGAAGGTCTACCAGGAAGTGTCTTTGCGTGAGAATAGCAAAGTGCGGGAAACTGTATGTGATATGATCATGCACTTTTGTAAAATAATTACAGCCTCAGGTGTAGGTATAGATACACACATGTATACATCAACGTGGGACAGTGTGTGGGTATACGTTAGGCTGCTAATCCATGTATTACCTGGGGGTGAGGTGAGGAATGGAGGGATGGTGCTTATACGTACAAAAGAAGGGAAGGACCAGGAGAAAAGGACAGTGCTCGAAACAGTGGTATATGTGACACGATTCCGCTGGTGGTTTATGGAATGTCACATGTAGGTACATATAAAGTTCAGTGGAAACTTTCTCTTGAAACATAATATTTTGTAAACACAAGTTTTTAAAAAATGCATATATAGCTCAATGAATTTTTACAGAGTCAACACAACGTATGAAGGGAGGTTTAAAATAAAATTTTAAAGTCAGGGTTAGATCTGAGATGGTTGCAGAGACCAAACTCACTGACAGGGGAGGAAGGCTCGAGGCCTCTCTGAGGGGCTCTGACAGTGGCTGGTACGTGCTGCCTCCTCAGGAAGTGAGGACGTGGGGGAGAGAGTAGGGACTGAGCCCCAGGAGCGCGGAGGCCCCAAGGCTGGAGGGCAAGGGATGGAGGGGAGGCGAGGGATGGAGAGGATCCGAGGGAGTCCAGAGAGCCTGGAGTACCTGCCGTGGGAGGTGGGAGGGGAAACGCGAAGGCAGGAGCTGCACGAGTAGGGAGGAGAGTGTCCTATAAAAGCTACAACAAAACAAGGCCCAGATGGAGGAAGTGGATTTAGGTAGAAGCAGGAGAACCGTCTGTCATGTGGCCACTTCCCACATCGCCCTCAGCTAGTGGCAGTTCCCAGGAAGTGACGAGTTGTCTCTTGACACCGGGCCTTTGCACATGCTGGTGCTCTACCAAGAACACCGTCGGTCCAGTTCATCCTTCATGTCCAAGCTGAGACACGCTGCCTCCAGGAAGGCCTCCTTGTCTCTCCGAGAATTGAGTGGGCACCTCCTGGGCGCTCCTGCAGCCTCCGCTCTCTCCCATCACGGCCTCGGGCTGAGACGTGATCGCTTGTGCACCTGCTTCTCCCAGGAGGCTCTACGCTGTATGGGGGGCGGGCGCTGGGCCCTTCCGTTGGTTGTGGATGGAGGCTGCTAGCACGGTGCTTGGTGCACAGTGGGCACGTGAGAAGTATTTCTCGTCTGAGCGCATCCGGGCATCCGTGAATGAATGAACGAGTAGGACTAGAATTAAGGGTTAATCATGTATTCTGGGATCCCAGGGCGCAGGCGATCTGGACAAAACCCTGCCAGGCCTGCATGCAGTAGAGCAACGCTGGAGGGAGGCGGGAGGCGGGGGCGGGGGGCGGGGGGCCGGGCTCCCCTTCCTGTCTCTTGGCCTCCGGACTCGGGTGCAAGATCGGGATTGGAGGAGCCCGACGACGGCTGGTGGCTCCACGCCTCCCCCGGAGATCTGGGAGGGATCCTCCCCTTTCTGATGGGGGGCAAGGGGGAGGCACCCTGCGGGAGGACCCAGGGCTCCCAGCCAGCAAGCCCCGCGCAGCTTGGGGTGGGCGCCGCTCCTCGGGGGCTCTGGCCAGCGCCCCCGGGGGGGGGTGCGCACTAGTGGACGGGCCCTCCCCAAGCACTCCCCAGGGCCAGGGGTCCCCGTTCCAGCAGCTCCTGAGCGCTGAGCAGGTCATGTGTTTCCTTCCTCAGATGCTCCTAGAGCCGCGTGAGGGACGGGCTGGTCCCGTGTCGCAGGCCGGGGGGTGGGCCCGAGGTGTTGGCCTGCTTTCCCGGGCCTCCCGGTAGTGAGTGGCAGAGCCCATGGGAATCCAGCTTTTCTGGGGGCCCAGCTCCCAGACGCAGCCCTTGGGGTGACAGGCTCCGTGGCCTTGGCAGGAGGGAAGAGCTGAGGCCCACGAGCGGCGGTTGTGGGGCCCGGGGGTCCTCCTGCCCATAACCTGCGCGGACACGCGGGCCCTGTGTACGTGGGAGCCCACACTGCGTCCCTCCTGGGCTCGGTGATGCCTCGGGCTGAACGCTCCCGTCCAGGTGTACGGTCACTGCAGAAACTTTTCTTTAGGACTTTTCAAAAGTTCTGTTCTGCTTTGCTACCGGGGCGCTGCAGTACCTAAGGATCCCCAAAGTCAGACTTCATTTCATTGCACCAGGGGAGCTGCGTGGAGTAGGGAAATCTGGTTTAAAGGGGAGACTTTATTTTTATTTTTTAAGATTGATTGATTGATTCATGGGAGACCCAGAGAGAGAGGCAGGCTCCATGTGGGGAGCCCGACGCAGGACTTGATCCCGGGACCCCAGGGTCACGCCCTGAGCCGAAGGCGGGCGCTCAACCACTGAGCCACCCAGGCGTCCCTGAAGGGGAGACTTTAAAGTGAAAAATACCATTTTGTTGTGGAAGCAGCCATCCCTTAATGCATCTGTTGATCTCTGGAGCTTGGGGGGCAGGGGGTTGGGGTGGCGGGTTTAGCCCACAGCGGTACTGAAGAGTTTTTCACATTTTTTATTTTTTAATCTTTTAAATTTAATTTAATTTAATTTAATTTTATTTAATTAATTAATTAATTTATTTATTTATTATTTATTGTATTTTCACAGTTTTTAACAGGCTCGTGTCATCTTCCCCTTTTTTCCAGATTACACACCCGGCTGGCTGCATGTCTCAGTTTATCAAGTTCTTTGGAGAACAGATCCTCATCCTTTGGAAATTTGCCTTACTTCGAAAGCGCATTTTGATATTTTCTCCCCCTCCTGTGGGTGTCGTGTGCTATAGAGGTAGGTGGCAGCCAAAGCCGGGGTTTCTTTCCTAAGTCTCCTGGAGCAGAAACTGCGCAAGTCTTTGCATTGTTGACCAAGTTCAGAAGACTTTGGGCCGTCCCAGGAGGAGCCTGCGTTTTCAGCCTGGGAGTGCCAGGGGTGGACGTGGATTCTAGAATGTGGGCCCCGGCGGGGTGGCAGGGCACAAGGTGGCTCGGGGGTGCGGCCGGAGGCTGGTGAGAGCGCGTAGACGGGGCGGGAGGATGGATCCTGATACATTGAGGAGGTACACCTGGCGAACGTTGGCATGTGATTGGGTCGTAAGGGTTTTTTTAATTTTTAAAAAAATTTTTTTATTGGAGTTCAATTTGCCAACATATAGCTGTAAGGGTTTTTTTTTTTTTTTTTAAGATTTTATTTATTCATGAGAGAGACAGAGAGAGGGGCAGACACAGGGGAGCCTGATGCGGGACTCGATCCCAGGACCCCAGGATCACGCCCTGGGCCCAAGGCAGGCGCTCAGCCACTGAGCCACCCAGGTGTCCCCGGGTTGTGAGGTTCTGATGTGTGCGAGGTGGTGGACGCAGGGTCCAGCATGACCAGGATGGTAGGGCCACCAGGTGGGGGTCCGGAGGAGCCAGGGGGGAGTGACAGCCTTGACGGCGTGTACGGGGTGAACACCAGGCTCTGGTGTGGTGGGGTGGGGCCTTGGGGGAAAGCTGCCTGGAGGTAGACTCGAGTGCGGCCTGGCGGTGACCTGGGGGGGTGGCGCCCTCGTCCCTCTTCTCTCGGGGAGAGTGCGAGGGAGGGGAGGTGATGCAGCCCCAGGAAGGGAAGCAGCAAACGGGGAGGACAGATGCAGACCTGGGGGACCTGGGGCGGCCGGGAGGAGGGAGGGAACCGGGCGAGGCGGGAGCTATAAGCAAGGCCTAGGACGGGGACGGACCGTGGGAGGCACCTGGGATCGGGCGCTGCCGCGGGGCCTGAGGGGCTCATGCCTGTCCCCTGGGCCAGAGCCCACTGGGGACTCAGGGTGGGCCGGCGAGCGCAGAGGCTCCACGGCGTCCCTGGAGGGGACTGTCCGGGCGGGGCGGGCAGCGGGCGACGAGGGAGGACAGAGGCCGGCCCGCCCCTCCCGTCCCCAGTGTACTGCTGCTGCTGTCTGGCCAACGTGTCCCTGCCTGGCATCGGGGGCACCATTCCCGAGTCCAAGCCCTTCTTCTACGTGAACGTGGCCGACATCGAGAGCCTGGAGGTAGAGGTGTCCTACGTGGCCTGTGAGTACGGGGACAGCCCTGCCTCCGGCTCCCCGGGCCCCCCGCTTCCCCCGGGGGTCGGGCTGGTGCCTCCGGGGCCGGCTTCCAGGTTCCCATGCCCTGAACTCGGGTGTCCCAGGCACCACCGAGAAGATTTTCGAGGAGAAGCGGGAACTGTATGACGTGTACGTGGACAACCAGAACGTGAGGACGCACCACGACCACCTGCAGCCCCTGCTGAAGATCAACAGCGCCGACCGCGAGAAGTACCGGCGGCTCAACGAGCAGAGGTGGGAGCCGGGGTGCGGGGCGCGGTGGCCCCGGGAGCCGGGGAGGCCTGCAGGTGACGGGCCGGGCTCCTGGCAGCTTGTCCTGCTTACTGGGCTGGCGGGGCGTGGGGGCTGCCTTCCTGCCAGGCGCTTTGGGGCCTCTGAGGCCCAAGGAAGAGCACCGCGAGCACGGCCTTGACCGCGGGCTGCTCCCCGGGCTTGCTCCATGGGCTTGCTCCAGGCCTTGCTCCATGGGCTGCTCCCCAGGCTGCTCCCCGGGCTCCCTCCCCGGTCCTGCTCCTCAGGCTTGCTCCCTGGTCCTGCTCCAGGCCTTGCTCCCCGGGCTTCCTCCCTGGGCCTGCTCCCCGGGCTGCTCCCCAGGCTTGCTCCAGGCCTTGCTCCATGGGCTTCCTCCCCAGGCCTGCTCCCCTAACTCTCAATAATGTGGCTGTGCTGTGGAATAAATGGTATCATTTGCCATTAGCGGCAAAAAAAGTAACATCATCACCTGATTGCTGGGCAGTTACGCACGATGGCCACTTGCCTGGGGTCACACAGGGCCCGGCCCGCGGGAGGGCCTCCGCGCCCTGTGCATTCCTTTCCTGTCCGCCTCTCCCTGTGGGGGGCTGGGGGGGTGCCGGGGCTGCTCCTCCCGGCAGGGGGCCCAGCAGGTGCCCGGCCACCGCCTGGCCCAGGGCGGGTCCTGCAGCGGCACCAGAGCGTGATGGGGCCTCCTCCACCACAGGCAGATGCTGCTGTACTCCCAGGAGGTGGAAGAAGACTACAACCCGTGCGAGGAGGACCTCTTTGTGCTGTAAGTCAGCCTGGTCCCCAGCCCCTCAGGCCTCCAGCCCTCCCCCGTCACCCGCGGCAGCCTGGGGATGTCCTTCACTGCTGCCGGGGACACTGAGAGCGGGACCCTGTACGGAGTCCACCGGGAGCCCTGAGATGCCGCCGGGGGCCCCCAGAGGAGTTGAGAGAAGCAGCAGAGGTTAAGAGCACCAGGAGCCCTGTTTCTTCCCGTTGAGCGTTACCTCCCACGTCCACTGCATGGACGCGTGTGTCCTTCGGGCCTCAGGGGCTCGGCCTCCATCGCCCCGTGCAAGTCAAGCCCTTCCTTGCATCCAGTGTTACGGGATAAATCAGACATTTTCACTTTTGAACCTAGCGAGAGGCGGAGGTCGGGGCAGAAGCTGTGGTCACGACACCTCGGGGTGTCGCTCTGGGGTGTCGCTCTCCTTTCCGAGCAGGAGCAGCCGTGTGAAGCGGCGCCAGCGGGGAGGGCAGGGCCGGACTCGAAGCAGAAATGGGTCTGCCAGCTTCTGGGATCCACCAGCTTCCTGGGGGGTGCTCCGTCGCCGTGTCCTGGGTGGGGGCCGGGAAGGGCACCTGCAGCTCCAACTGCGGGGGACTCAGGGGTCGAAAACTAAAGGTTGACATTTCTACAAAAGCGTGGCACTCCCCAAGTGCACTCGCCCGTGCCTACCCGGTGTTGACGGGGAACAGAGAGCCCACGGCCTGGGCAGGGTCTGACACCCCCCACTGTCTCTGAAATTCCTGGGCATTTAGAGCTGCTTCGGGCACTGGGTGCCTTTGCTACGACTGAGCCCTGTGGAGTATGGCTAAAAAGTTGAGAGACAGTTCATGCCTTTCCTCAATGACTCTTCTGTAGTACCCACTGTAAATTAAATCATGTTCTATGTATCATCTGTCCCCCAACCACCACCCAAAAAAAAAAAAAAAAAGGCTAATCAAAGGAAAACAAATACCCAAGGATAATGGGGATCTTTGGTAGTATTAGTGGCCACAGCTAGGCTTAGGCTTCTGTGTCCTCGTTGATCCCTCCCTCCTAGCCCCGCTGGCTGGGGAGTGTCCCCGTGCCTGCCCCTGCTCCCTGGGTTCCACTGCGGTGGCTCAGGCTGGGGGCGGTTGGCTTCAGTGTCCTGCTCTGTCCCCACAAAGGCTCGCCCCTGCTGCTGGCTCCAGTGGCCTGGCCAGGACTCTGAAGGTGAATTTTAGTTTCTCATATTAAGTCTTGACGTCAGAGAACTACATTATCAGGGTTGGGTTTGGGGGGGAGTTTCTTGGTTTTGTTTTTTTCTTTCTCTTCCCCTTATGACTAAGAAACGGAGGAACACCGCGAATGGGAACATGGTACGTATAGTAACCTTAACGCAGGAAGGCTGGTCTTTGGCAGGCAGGCCGTTGCTCGTTCAGAGACTTTGCTAATCGTGCTTGATTAATGTCCATAGTTTTGCTAAACTGGGTATCAGTTTAATAACCCTTGAACTTTGATCCTATTTCCTTATTTTCAGAAAGGTTTCTGGTTTTGAAACCATTTGAAAGCATATTAAAGGGATGTAGTTTTGTTTTTTTGTGTGTGGATTATTTGGTGACTTTTTTTTTTTTTCTGCCCTCTGGCACCCCGCCCCCCCTTCCCTGTGTCTTGTGAATGCAGGTTTTTCCTAGAGCAAAACAACCGGATATTTCAGACTTTGTTGGAGGTGTCTGCCAGTCAAGATAAAACTCTGACCGCTGAGCATGCCCGCGGCATGGGTCTAGACCCCCAAGGAGACCGGAGCTTTCTGATGGACCTGCTGGAGGCCTATGGCATCGACGTCATGTTGGTCATTGACAACCCCTGTTGCCCGTAGGAAGAGTGAGCCGAGGCTGGTGAGCCGCTCTCACCTGGGGATTTCACACTGGGCCCCAGAAGACCTCATTTTTTATTAAGTTGATGCAAAGGATTATGGTTTATACTTTCCAACAAATGTGATTTTTGCAATCTCCTTTCTTCCCTTCCTCCCTAGTGGTGAGACGAGACTACCTTGGTTTTGTGTCCTGCTTTGGTACGATGTTGGAATCTACCACTTTCTCCCAGAACTGCTGCCTGGTTTGGTTGTCAGAGCCGAGTCCTTCCTCTCCATATGGAGTGACTTGAGGGAATGTGGTGGAGGCCATATATCACTAGGAGCGGGTTGAGCTCTGGAAATACTGGGTGGACTGTTGAGAAAGTCTCTATGATTTTCCATCCCTTGAGGTACTCGAGACCGAGAGAACTGTCTGGAGTGGCCTTGGATGTGCACCTCCTGAAGGTGGAAGCTAGACCTCCTGACCCTTCAGGGTTTTTATCCGTTCTGGGAGTCCAGTGTTGAGGTCAGATCCCTTCTCCTGTTCAGTAGGGCAGATCTGCGTCTTCTCTGTTCATGTGAGTAGAGCCCTCGAAGAGGAACAAAAGGATGTTTCTCTCACTAAGTGTGAACCTCTCTCGGCACAGAATGACAGGAAGAGGCTTCTCTTACCAGCCAGCTGGAAACTAAAATTGTAGAATGAAGCCTTGAGACTTTCCTCAGAGTCGATTAGCGGCCACTCAGTGTGATACTCCTCCTCTCTCCGAATCCCCCTCCTCTAGGGATGGCCCTGGACCTTGCAAGCAAATTCACTTTACCGTTTAGTTTCCTTTAAGGGCTAACTATTCTCTTGGAAGTAATTTAGGTATTTTTTAAAGAGTAACGTTGGTTGCCACCAAAGGTGTAGAGCAGTTGGGGTTCAAACAGGACGGAGAAGATGTTTTTCCACCCAAGAATGTGTCCTCCGGACACGTTGCTAGCAGGGCTTCTGGATCAAAAGAGATTCAGTGGATTCCGTAATCGAGCAAGGATCTGAGCTGGTTACTCAAGAGTTTAGAGCAAGACTGTACCAATTTGGAGGCTTCACAAGTTTCTCTTGGGAAAAAGAGATGACATTCCCTGAGCTCAGTAATTGGGGCCAGAGACTAACACATTTGTCAGCGAATTTGACAGTGCCTTCACCTAGGGAAGTGGTTGGAACCCCTGAGGGTCAGGGGGGAGTCTGCCCGTATTCCCCTCACACGTTTTGGTCTGGGACGACTCCCGTGGGGCCCTGCTGCTGCTTCTCTTCTGGGCATCCCAGGGGTGCCAACTTAGAGGAGACAGTAGTTGTTTGAAGCCGGCTCTCGCACGCAGAGCTTAGGTCTTTTGGGACAGAGTTTCCAATTTTGACTCGGGCTCCTGGGTTACTGGTGACGATTTGTTCCCTTTCGACCTTCTTGCCCGGCTGTGTCGTTGGCCTCGCCACGTATCCATGTCTGTGACCGGGTTCCAGCCACGCAAAGAAATAACTTTCGGATGGATGGATCACATGTCCTATCTCAAGACTAGCTTTTTAGGGCTCACTGCTTTATTCAGAAATATTTCACTGTAGCTCCTTGATGCGGGATTCAAGACTAAAGAAATTCACGTGTAAAAAATGCAAACGCATATTGGTTCATCAAAGTAACCTCTTTTATGTAAATATATAGAGAAGTTCGGGCATTGACACATAAACTGTACAACTACTACACTTCTCTCCTCTGCAGTGTGGGTTTACCATCGTGTCGGTAATACATGTGTTTACATAAGAAGCTTCGCCACCTCTTTCCTTGAAGAGCAACGTTGTCTGGTCTCTGGGGAAGGAGCGGCCTTTCTGACCTGGGTCATGGCAGTGCTGTCTGAAGGCTCAAGGTTTGCGTAGTTAGGGGCTGGTCTGCCCGAAGCAGGGGTAGGGGTGGCGGGAAGGGTCACGTTCTCTCGGTGGACATAGGTCCTCTTCCTCGGGACTTGAGGGCGTTGTTGGTTGTTGGAAGGGGACTTCTGCGCCCGTGCCCTTCTGCACGCGAATGCTCGTGTGTGTGTGGAATTGCAACTCCAAGTTCACAGGTGCTCATGTAAAGGTCATAAGGTGAAAGCGAGGTTCCAGTATTTTCCTTTGAATGCTGGGTGGGGCTCCGGGCTCCTTTCAGCTCGTGGCTCTAACAGGCTGGCGGCCACGTGGCCTCCTGTGTGGTCCCCTCGCACTCGTGCAGAGCAGGGGGCGTGTGGAGGGGAGTGTGCAGGTGAGCCTGGGCTCCGCCAACCCCCACACAGAACTCCCCCACCCACCCTGTAGCCCTTTTCAGAGAGAACCCAAGGATTCAGTCCTTCCCCTGACAGCTTCCTTAGGGGCCGGAAGTCCAGCATATCCCCCGGCTCTGTACTCCCCTTTGTCACTGTCCACCCTCCCCTGAGTATTTCTTGCCTGGATTGTGATATGGAGCCTCCAGTTTCTGAGCTCACCTTTCGAAGACTGACTTTGGACCTGACTCTGCTCCCATCCCTCTCCTCCTCCCCAGTATGTCCAGGTTGCAGCTGCACCCGGCATCATTTGCTGCCCCTTCGCTAAGAGGGGAACTGGTGCAAGGTATACCTGGAAGGACTCCCTGCAGTAACAGCAGAAGCTAGAAGCCACACAGACCTGCTTTCGAGTCCTTGTTGAAAGATTTCCTTAAAACCTTTCTGCTTCTGTTCAGAAGACCTGGGCCAGCATCTTCGTTCCTGCCTCATAGGGTCCATCAGGTCTGGAGCGGCAGGGATGATTACCACGGACTCCTGAAGTGGGGCTGGGAGTGACCCCCCTGGACTGTTGAACCTCATCCCCTCCCCTGCATCAGCTGGCTTGGCCCTTCCAAGAATTTGAAGCTGATCTGATGCCAAGCTGTGAGCCACGTGCTCCTCTGGAAACACTGCTGACCTGAGACACCTGGGCTGCTCTCATTCCTGAATCAAGTCATCAGAGAAAAGCCAGGTGGCAGGATTCCCAATGGGGCCAAGCAAGAATCCGGGCCTGGGGTTTATTGAAGTCCAGCAAATTGCGACTAAGGCCTATTAAAGTGGGTTTTTTCCCAATTCTGCAGGCTTGGCAGACGCTAATATTCAGCCTTGGAGAAAATGTCCAGCTGTGCTCAGGCTTAGGATTCTTTCTTCAGGAAGAGTCAGAAATGGTAGGATTTATCTCCTACGAGAGCCAAAAGTATGGGCCAATTTGTTTAGAATTAGCTAGGGCTTTAATGAGGCATGGAGCAGGCCCTAGGCCTGGGGTGGATCCGTTCCGGTGTGCCCCCCGGGGCCATGCACCGTCCTCAGGACTGCCATGGATTGGAAGGCACTGGCTGTCCAGCAAGGCAGCTTCCTCCGTTTGGCCAGGGAATGGGTGCCCAATTCATTGATAATGATATAAATTAGCCCAGAACTTGCGTCTGTAACGTACCTTGTTTTGTTCCACGTGAAAATCAAGATGAGAATTTTAAGTGTAGCACGGGGCACAGGCCGTTCTAAATGCCACCCGTGTGGACTGACGTATCTGCGTAACCACCTGGCATTTTAGCTAGAAGACAAAGGTAAAGATAAATTAAATCCTAGCTGAGTCGGGTGTTTTTCATTCTGGTGGCTAGGAGGATAAACTTGCTATTTGTCTTGATACACTGAAAGCCCTTCCAACGCAATAAAAAGATGAGATGATTCACCTTTAAACTGAGGCCTTTCGGGAACCTTCTGTAAAGGGCAGTCATGAATTAAACTTTTAATGGGAGGACAACAACCTTCTGGGAAGAGGCAGGGACCTCAGGGAACTTTTTTTTTCCCCCTTTTTTTTCTAAAACTGTATAGCCCAGGGAATGGTTGAGACGCTTTCTCCAAGTCCCCATATGGATCACACTTGCAGAGATGAGGGAGGAGGAGCTGAAAAAATTAAAAGGCCACAGTCAGCTTGATAGTGAACTTTGCTCCGTAGGATATTGGTTCTGAAATAGGCAAGAAGGCAACCTGGGACCAACGCATCACGCAAGGGCTTCCGCCTCGCCGTCTGGTTCCTTGCCAGCAGGCCGGGAACCTGTGAGGTCCAGCCCGAGGATCTTCCCACCGCCCTTCTCAGCCCTGCTTCAGGCCCTGTGGTGAGGCTCCTGCAAATGCGACCTGTCCCTTCTCATTCCAGGAAAACCCTTTTCTGATTCAGGTAGGGGACGGCGAGGAGCCCGGGGCTCCTCTTACTCCTGAGCCGTGGATTTTTTAGTATTCCGTTGTGAGATGAATATACCTCTGTTCCCAGGAGCTGCTAAGAGTGTTGGGAGAAAGGCCAACTGTGAATTAAGTTAATGTTTTTCTTATAAGAAATGGGAGTTTATTTTTCTATCGATACTGCTGTGTGATGAGTGTGCAGATGTTGAGATGGAAGGACATTTCAAAACTATAATCCTTGAAGAAATGCCAAGTTGTGTAATCTGGAAGCAACCGAGACTCCGTAGAAAAGTTTTGTTTTCGAGTGTGAATAAGGAGACGGTGCTGCGGTCTTAACCGCACTCTCTAGGAGATGAACGTGACGGTCCTGGGGCGGATGACACAGTCCCTGACCTTAGGGAAAATTCCCGTACAAAGCGTGTAAACGTGATAATGCTGATTAGTGAGCTGCTTACTGGAGCGGTGTGATTTTATAACCTGGCACTTTAATTCTTTTCTGGAGCCGGAATACAGGGGCAGTTGGATGAAACTGCACATTTAGAAAGGAAGTAAGAGTTTTTCTAGTGCTTATAAATGATAATAGAGAAATAAAGCCCTCTTTATTCTAGAAGCTCAGCATCCCATGGGCTGTTAGTGGTAACATAGCCTAAATTCAGAAAATTTATTTACTTACCATGGTAGAAGGATGGGTGCGAATTACGTCTGTTGTAGAATGCCGGTTTAGACTAACAATACATTTACTCTGCTTTCTGAGGACAGTTGGGGAACACGGGTAGGTTAGGGCCTTAGAAATTAGCCTGGGATGATCCACAACGGTGGTCACTGAATTAGCTGGTAGCAAATATAGTTCATTGACGTTGGAGTGAAAACTTCCTTTGGCCAAATCAAGAGAAGATAAAAGTCGACAAAAATATTTAAGGCAGCATTAGGAATAGTTTGTGTAGAGTGCCCACAAAGACCAGACTTACAGAGGGTGTCGATTCTGTGCTTTTGGACAGACTGGGTAGGAGACTCTAGGAGTACAGAGTAGAGGAAAGCAAAATTAACCTCTTATTTACCCAAGCTTGTTGGCTAAATTTTTTTTTTTATAGGTCTGGGAAATAAACCTTTTCTGAAAAAGGAATAGTTTGTAGTCTTGGAAAAATGGTTTTCCTATTTTTCCCCCGTTAGGATCAGCATAGCCCCCCCTGTCGCCTTAAGTGTCAAATCCCTATTTTGATTAACACCCCAGCGTAAGAGTTATAGCAATAAGAGACACTGAATCTATTTTTGTTTAAATTCTTTACCTCATAGTATGAAATTAATTAGTAAGACAGTTGATAAATTTTACCCTGAATACTAGTGCATATAGGTATGTTGTTCCATTTTGAATGGTTAATGATTTTAATGGCCTAAAGAAAGCTGGGGTTAATCCTGGAGCTAGGAGTAAATGTTTAATGGATTTTGTTCTGTGGTACAAATAACATCCGTGTATATCATATCTGTATATATCTGAACCAAGCTGTGTGCAGAGGTTGATATAACTATATTTACAGAATACAATTTTTACAATTAAAATTCACATTTTAACATGAACATGTGTGTGCAGTGGTCTTTCACCAGTCGGAGAAGTGTGCTTTATGGGAGGAAGGAGAGGGTGGCCCCATGTCGGAGCACAAACAACAGAGCGACCCAGCGAGTCTGGGACCTGCCCTCCTACAGGCCATGGTCTGTCTGCATAAACCACCTCGAGGTAATGGGAACCAGAGCTCGGTGTAACCGTGCCATCCAGGATGGCCGGGACTGTGCACACAGCCACACATGGAAGTTTCATTTCATTTTTAACTTTTTGGGGAGTTCTTTTAAGGCAGTACAGGGGTAAATTCCTACCGTCATGGGCTCTTGTGTTCAAAGCCAGGTTCCTCCTTTCCCAGGTACGTGACTGACCATATGATATCACCTTCCTAGGGCTGGGGTGAGAGCTGAACTCTTGCTTCTGTAAAGAAAGCACTGGCACATGGTGACTACAGCTGTGTGCACAGGCCAGCCCTGGTGCTAAGCAAACAGCTCTCATGCTAGAAAACATCTGCTGGGTTTTTATTAGAAATAATCTTAGCTTTTGAGTAAAGCCTTCCTAAAGTCTTGTGCGTTCTTGAGGTGGGGGACTCAGGGTGTCCTCAACCCCTCCGTAGTCCCAGCCTGGCCGACAAGGTGCTCTCAGAGCTGCACTGCTGGGTGTCCTTCATGTGGATGGTGTGCGCCAGGACTGTGCCAAGGACAAGGCCATAAACAATACGGAAACCGTGTTCTTGCAGGAAATAGCTTGAATCAAGAAAGAATTCCCACCGGGGATTACAGATTTCAAAAGGAATTAAAAATATTAATCTATTAAACATCACTGGACAGCTCAGAATCGCTAAGTAAACCCACATGCTGGTAGCCAGCCGATCACCGAGGAAGAGAGCCAGCTTCCGTGCTGGTCCTTTACATTCTATCCAAAACCCAAGATGGTTTAGGACCCTCCTGGCTCCTACAGAAACTTTCCCTCCTCCCCTCTGTGGGTGCTCCTTCTACTGCAGGTTGGAACCCACCTACTTTTGGTGGGCAAAGCACAGCTTTTGACCCCACTCTGAAGAATATAGAGCCTAACAGGTAAGCCTTGTTTTTTGTGATCTTCCTTCATTGGCCTTTTGTAGCTGCTTCATAATGCCTTCAAGCATTGGTCTTCACTCTCCAAGGGATTCACGGGCACAGGGAAACGGACTGTCCTAAAACCCATCTGCCTGGGGATGAGCCTGTGGCCAAGGCATCGCTTCCTACTTACCCCCTTTACCCCCCATGCTTCCTCTTTACGAAAAGGTGCACATCTCCTCGCTTCCAGGCATTGCTGCTGGAGTATAGAACCCTCAGGGGCACCAAACCCTGGAAAATCCTGATGGTAGTAGTAAAAGTGAATGGTTACAAAGCCCGGCTTACAAATCATTAGCGAATCAGGTAGTTTCTGGCTCTCTTGCTTTCAACAAACTAAAAGAAGATCTAATTAAGCTGTTACTGTGGTAGATTACTAACGTTTGATCTGGAATTCCAAAGGAATTCAAAGAAGACATTAGAATTCTTTGTCGTCTAATTTAGGGGCTTAGAACTATCAGAAACGCAGCAAGGAATATAAATGACATTGAATCCTGTTCTCAGCTGTAAACAATGTGTTCTTGAACTCATTAAAGAGCATTCTAATAAATGTTAATTTTTAATTATCAAAAATTGGCAGTATTATCAGTTGTATTTCAGTAATTACCTCAGTACAGGATTAACTTATAAATGGAAATAATTTTTTAGTGTTATATTTTTTGTTGGCAAGAAAATAAGGCAAGTGATAAAATTTCAGGCATGAAAATAGATCACATTGTGATAGCATTCTTTGCTGAAAGTGGAATGGAAATACCAAATAACTTATTTGTTTATTTTTGTAAATGGAGGATAAGTGTCAAATTTCTATACATTTAAATTGAACCAAATATGTTTAAAAGAGTGATATAACATTTTTATTTTAAAATAATATTTACATGACACCAGGAAAGACATACTTTGGCAACATCTTAAGTTGATATCTAGAAAGTGAGGGGATACATGATCTTTCAAAATCCTTTTCGGGGGGGCGGGGTGCATGAGCAGAAGAGGGAGTGGTATGCTGTACAACACTGGCAGGTGAGGCTGGGGGCACCTCCTGGAGTAGAAGCACCTGGGGGAGGGTGCCTGCTTTTATTTTTTCTTTTAGAAATGGAGATTCCTGGGCCCCGTCCCCAGGCCGAGTGACTAGGTTTGGGGTGGACCCCAAGTCCGTTGTCAACATGCACCCAGGTGCTTCTCATGCAAACCAATACTTAAGCGCTACTTTAAAAAATAATACAAACTGGCCTTTTATAGTTTTTCAGCCCGGGCTGAAGACGGAAACGCCGCGCGTGTCTTTAGGACGGAGGGTGAACTGCCAACAAGCTAAATTTCCATCCGAGCCCAGAAAGTCACAGCACCAATGGGGAAGCCTGGAAAGAGGACGGAGGTGCAGAGGGCGGGCAAGGCGCTGAAGTCCCAGGAGGGCGCAGGGACAGAATCGGGGTGAGGCCGGGGAGGCCCTCTCGCAGCCGGGGCATGAGGGCCTCTCCCAGACCTGCCTGGAAAACCACGGTGGATGAGGGGGCGAGGGTGACGGCGGAGGCTGCACATGCTCTGGGGGGGGCCATGGGGGGTAGTACTTGCCACGGAGGTGCCGTGGGATCCTGCGACAACGGGCAGACAGGGCAGGCTGCGCCTGCTGGTCCCACCGAGGCCTAAAGTGCAGGGTGGGGGCGGCCAGCTCACTGGGCCGTGCCGGGCAGCACCTGTTCCCTCTTCCTCGGGTCGCAGAAGAACTGCAGCTTCCGGGGGAGCAGCTTCACCTCCACCGGCATCGCCTCATACTCCTCGCTGTCGATGCTGAAAGAGCCCCCTGTTCCCTGTGGAGGAGAGGGGAGTGGACCGCTCACTCCAGCCATGGGCTGCCGGGGTCCTGCCCCTGGACAACCCCCTCCTCCTCAGGCCTGATCCCGCTGCTCTTTTTTTTTTTTTTAAAGTCTGGTGCTGCTTCTGCAACTAATCCCAATTCTCCCATCCTTTTTTTTTTTTTTTTTTTTTTTTTGCGGGGGGTAGGGGGGCTTCTATCACCTCCCAGAATATTTTGGGATTTGAGAAAGACTATAATTTAAAAATATTTACTAAATGACAGGGGTCCTCCCACGTCTTTCAGGAACATACGATGTTCTAGGACCTTCTGAGCCCTCCTCTTAGGAAAGCCATGATGTCCACTCACTTATTTTCATAGTTCTTCTTTAGGACTTGCATAGTAGCTTGATACCTCAAATATGGCAACATTAATGGTACAGACTCTATAAAACCTTCTGTAATTCACACATTTAGTTCAACATTTGCTATGTTGAAACTACGGTGCCACCCACTGTGGGGGAGAGCTTCCGTTTTACCTACAAATCCTTTCTGAATACCTTGGATAATGACCCCAAGTCTGCAGAAGCTGTCTGTGGCAGCTCTTTCCTGAGGCAGGGCGCACAGAATAACTATATAACTTAGATTATACTCCTAACATTTTCCCCACTTATATAGGTTATTCTAAGCGTGGCATTTCATAATATAGAAAACTCAATGCCATCCCCAAGATTTTCCAGATCCTTTATAAAAAAGGAAAAAGTGAATGTAGGATCCACTGAGTACCTGCCAACTAGAGAATTCCCTGTGTCATAACATAGCAACCTCTATGTAATGTACATTCAGAAAAATAGAGGCTCAGGAGATGTAAAGATCACTTTAGAGAATCGTGGCTTAAAAACACTTGAAATCTTCAGGAGTCCCCTGCTTATTAGCCCCTGACTCAGAAGGGGGTCCTCTCATCTTTTCAAGTATTCCTCACCATCACCCAGAGCCTGGCCGAGGGCGCGGCCCATACCGGGCAACCAAATGAGGGTCTGTTCCTCGAAAGGAAGATGGACCAAGAAAGAACCTGAAGCTGCGGGACAGGAACCCCGGCTCACCTCAGGAAGCAGCAAAGTGCACTGGCTGGCCTGGAGACACTCGGTGCCGGCCGCACGCAGCTCGGGGTCCCTCACTTTTTTGCTTCTGTGGGTACAGGAAAAAGCATATTTGGACACCAAGGCTGGCAACTCATTCAATTGCAAGAGCACAGCAAGTTCTTTTGTTGAGATTAAATAGACGAGCTCATGCTATGCTGAACCATGGTGTTCCGTGACTAATTTTCCCACAATGATGCTTGCTTAGCAGTGTGACATATTTTAGATTGAGAAGGAAGGTTAACTTGCTGTAGAGAACTGTGGATGAAGTGAAGACAGAGTGATTCTGTACCTAACCCTTGGGCTATTAAAAAACCCGAAATTTAAACATTAGAATGAAATGAAAAGTACTTTTAGTAGTTTTAGAAAAAGTACTAAACTTGTCTTATTTGGCACTTGTAAGTGTATCATTACTTGAAGGAGAAAACATTTTTTATTCTACACATTTCTTTTATGTATGTATATGAATAACCAATTCCTGATGATTCTATTCCTATTAGCAGTCTGCTTAGCATAGTACTATCTTTACCTTGGAGTGAAAACTATCAGACTGTCCATACACACACACACTCACACACATACTCCCTCCACCTCACGCACATATACCCATGAGAGCTGGTTGTGGTCAGTGGAAAGAGTAAAAGTTAATCCAAGTTAGTTAGTCCATTCTTTATCATTAAATTATAACATTAGTCTTTAGTATATGAAGCTTCAGAGTTTTCTAGAGCAACCTCACAATGTTCTATTCCAATACCCAGAGGAAACAGGTGTTACCTAATCTCACTTCCTATTTGAGACCAAAGGAAACCATGTTCCTGCTGCTGAAGATGATGATTGCAATGATGCGGAACATAATGACTTCACCTACATTAAGCAATATAATCGGTTTTTCTTTCTATTTTCAGCTGTCAGTACTATGAAGGAGATTTGAGTACACTGGCCCGGGGGGAGGAGGGAGGCACACTCTCAATTGAGATTGTGTGTGGCTTCTGGACACTCTCTAGGAGACAGGCTTTTCCTTTCTTCCTTCTACAACAGATACAATAAGGGAAGCAAAGCCTGCAGAATGGGCTAGTCAGCATCTGAAGAATTTGTACCAAAGGCAAAAATACCACAAACCAATGAAAGACATTTCACTGCCGGGTTCTGGCGAAGATAATGGGGTAGCCATGGAGACCGGGCTGCTCTAGCAGCAATGTCTACTCCTTAGATGAGCACAAGAGGGAGCTCTGAGACAAAGCACCAAAAAAGAAAAAAAAAAAAAAAATCTCCTAGCAGATTACCAGTTGGCATGGCAACACGTGGGCTCCTAGGATGTGCTGAAGCTGGCTGGGAGGGTTCAGAGCATTCGTAACCAATGAAACTCTGGCAGAGGTCAGGCTTAACAAATCAGACAGGACTGGAGGATATTTTCTAGTGAAAAAGGAGAAAAGCCTGGAGATTGTCCAAGGTACTCAATACCTTTTCAGGTTTTCCATTACTTCCCTGGAAGCAGGACAAGGTGGACTGGCATGAATTGTAACTGATATAGCGAAATGCTTCACCACCGTGAAAAAGACTTTCCCATATACAGCCTCTTGTTTGAGACTCAAAAACAATCCTGAAGTAGTTAGATGTGATTATATATTCGTTTCCATACACAGAGAAGGGCCCACAGAAGTTAAAGGGTTTGTCCAAGTCATGAGGCCAGGACGTAGCAGAATCAAGATCTGTAGCCAGCAACTTTGACCCTGAAGAAAGTTCTGGACACTGTGCCATGCTACACTGAATCCTTCATCTCACTGGAATGGCAGACTGTCCCCACACTCTGACTTTCCTAAAATGAAAAGGGAAGTCCAGAGTAGAAGTGTGTTCTCTGTGTCAAATACTATTTTTTTTTTTTTTTTTTTAATCTTTTTTTTTTTTTTTTTTAATTTTTATTTATTTATGATAGTCACAGAGAGAGAGAGAGAGAGGCAGAGACACAGGCAGAGGGAGAAACAGGCTCCATGCACCGGGAGCCCGATGTGGGATTCGATCCCGGGTCTCCAGGATCGCGCCCTGGGCCAAAGGCAGGCGCCAAACCACTGCACCACCCAGGGATCCCCTCTGTGTCAAATACTTGAAAGAAAGAGGCTATACTGTCCCCAAATCACATAAGTCCTAAGTTGGATCTCCATCTTAGACTTCATGAGGACCCTGAATAGTATGTGCTGGAATACCAACTACTTAACCAGCATTTCCTAAATCCCCAGCCCACTTACCCTATAGTTATGAAGTCTCCTTTGCTGACAGTGTCAGGTTCAATGCAGATGTTCATGAAGTCTTCTTTGCTCTAGAAGGTCAGGAAGACTAACATTAATACTCTACATTTTTGCTAACGCAGCCTGTTGTCCGTTAGCCTCAGAGGTTCATATTTTGAAGCTGTTTATTATACAGAGACTTTCACTTTTAATAACTTAATCCTGAATATATTTCCTTTTTTTTATTTTAAATACATGAAGAGCCTTATTGACGTATCATTTACATGCCATGAAATGCATCACTGCTTGCTTGTTTGGTTGGTTGGTTTTTGCTACCCAGATAAGCTAAACAAAAACTCATGTTAGTCAGAACTCAGAGTAAGAGGTCTGTGCCATTCTACCACTAATCATCACAGCTGTTGTGGTCTCTAGGGTTCCCTCCCTGAGGTCAGGCCTCAGTCCGCCTACCCCAGCGAGCCTCCATCCTCACTATACATCAGCATTACAGCACACCTGATGGAGCAGCTTCTTGGCATGCAGAGCCCAAGCATGTGCTGGGTTTTTTGTATTTTTAAAGACTGATTTGAGAGAGTGATCACAAGCGAAGGGAGGGGCAGAGGAAAATCTTCAAGCAGACTCCTCCCTGAGCTCAGAGCCTGACATGGGGCTCGATCTCACGACTCGCAAGATCAAGACCTGAGCCAAAACTAAGAGTCAGACACTTAACCGACGGAGTCCCCCAGGTACCCGCCAAGTATGTGTTTTCAAATGTTCTTTTTTTGTTTTTTTGTTTTGTTTTGTTTTCAAATGTTCTACACGCAGTTTTGATATGCAACCGGAGTTGAAGAGCAGCAATCCATTTCTGCCATGGTAGTATTTTAAATTTTTTCATTACCGACCACCAAAAGCTCTAGATGAACCAAGCTATGAGGAAGTGGCTATAAAACCAGACTGGGTTCTTGGACCAGTTTCCTGCTAGTCAGTGGCCAGCAATACAAAGCTGGCCCTCTATAAATCCGAACCAATACTTCTGTGTCTACTTCAAATACAGATTTTGTTTCTTTTTGGACAGGTTCAAAATCTGTAGCCCCAGGATAATCCATGAGCTGCTGAAAGCAGACAGCCTTTGCCTAAGATTAAAGAGCACTACCAAAGCACAACTTTCTCTTTCAACCAGGAATTACAGAACACAGAGGGAATGATTTTGCTCTAAGTTCACCTTGTATTCAACAACTGAGTGTCAACTACATCAACTCTCCTAGGTGCTTACGTTACATCAACGAACGAAAAAAAGTATTTCTGCTTATAAAAAATTTATCTACTGGGGAAAGTGGAGGGAATACAAAAAAAAATTAAAATCTAACCATAATAAAGTAAGTTATAAAATATATTAGAAGCATGTTAGAGTGTATCAGTACAAAAACGATAAATTATAGATTATACTAGAAATATATAAAAAAGTATATTAGAAATATATTAGAATTTATTAGAAAAACGAGAGAAAAGAACACAAGAAACACGAGATGGTATGGGTGGTAGGGGTGATTATTTTAAAGAGGGGTCCAAGGGAACCTCATTGAGAAACTAAGCTCTGAGCAGACACCTGAAGGAGGTGAGGGAATTAGCAATGTGCATGTCCAGGGCTGCGGTTCCCAAACTTTAGCAAGTATCACCTGGAGGGCTTGTTAAAACTCAGACCCTGGCCCCATTCTCAGTTTATGGTTCAGGAGATCTAGGGTGAGGCCCAAGGACATCCAGTTCTAACAAGTTCCCCAAGACTATCCTTTGAGAACCACCAGTGTAGGGAAGAGTGATCCACACAAGGGAACTGCCAGGGCAGGGAACTTACAGTGGAAACATGCCTGACATGTGAAAGTACAGTCAGGAAACCAGTGTGGCTGGAGCAGAGCGAGAAAAAGGGACAACAGGAGCTGAAGTCACAGAAGAGGGGAGGCCAGGGCCCTAAGGTCTGACGGCCATTATAAGGCTCTTAGGCTGAGTGGAAGGAGGAGCCATTTGGAACCTTCTAAGCAGAGGAACAGGATCTGGCTTCATCTCAATAGGACCTTTCTGGATGCTGTACTTAGAGGAGAATGCTGTACTTAGAGGAGAAGTAAGGGAGCCACTCAGGAACCCACTGGAATCACCCAAGCAAAAGGCAATGGTGGCTTGGAGAAGTTAGCAGGGGAGGTGGTGTTAAGCGCTGGCATTATTTAGAAGGTGAAGCCACCAACCAGCACTTCCACCAAGATCAGATGTGAGGGGAAAGAGAGAGGTTTGGCCTGAGGGACTGAAAGCCTGGAATTCCACTCAGCAGCAGTGGGGAGCCTGGATGGAGTACTGCCACTGCCATCAAGGCAGGCAAGGGAAGAACAGAAGCTCAGTTCTGGACCCGCAAAGATTCCAAGGTATACTATCCAGCTAAGAGGGGAAGTTAAGTAGTTATACATGTGAGTTATAATATATGTCTAGGATTTGTTTTTTGCGAATAGTGCACATGCAAAAATCAATATGTTAGACGACCCTGACAGATTCACATGAGAAGACTATCTTGATAGATGCTGGAAAGGGACTTGATAAAATTAAATATGCAGTCATGATAAAAACTCTTAGCAAAATTAGGAATAAAAGGCAACTTCCTTAATCTTATAAAGAGTATCTATAAAAAAAAATCCCATCAATCTCAAGAACGTAGCAATGAAACCTTTCTGTCTACATCAGGCTTCAGACGACACTGACTACCACTACTTCTATTGAGCACTGTACTGAGGTCCTAGCCACAGCAGGAAGGTAAGAGAATAGATTAGCAGGCCCAGTATTTGAAAGGAAAAACAAAACTTGCACCATTTGCATTTGTTAGGACTCAATCTATACAAAACCCAAAGGAATCCATTAGTAAAACTTAGTAAGAATTTAGTTATAAAGCTGTTGATTCGGTATCAATATTTAAAAAGTCAATTACATGTCCATCTAAATCTAATATTTAAAAAAGAAATTTTAAGGGATACTGTCTAAAACAGCACCAAAAATTAAGATGACCAGGAATATATCCAGCAAAAGACAAGATGTTAGAACTATAAACTTCATTGAAAGGCATTACAAGCCTAAGAGCTCTGCTATGTTCATACCACAGAAGAGTCAATATTATAGAAGTGTCATTTCTCTTCAAATTGATCTACGGGTTCAATGTAATTCTGATCAATATAACAGATTTTTATGTGGGACTTAATAAAATAAAACTTTTAAGGGATTTATTGAGGTCAAAGAGTCAAGAATAGCCAAGAGACTCTTTAAGAAGAAAAACATAGAGGGATTTATTATAAAATGATAATTAAAAAAAAAAAAAAAGCACCGTACTAATACAGGTTTAGAAAAACAGAGCAACTGAATCGAGAACCTACAAATACATCCATGCACATCTGCTCCCGCAGTATAAAAGGCTTTACAGCAGATGGGGGGGTGGGGGATGTTTGGTAAATAAATGGTGCTTGGACAACAGGCTTTCTATGGGCAAAGATTATAAAATTAGAGCCTTACCTCCATCATTCACAAAACTCAATTATAGGTGAAAGTGTTTCTTTTTAAAATAAAAATAGAATCATGTGATGCATATCATACTAGCCTGGTTTTTTCATTTAACAATATATGATGAATATCGTTCCGTGTCAGTAGAGAACATTTTAAATAAATGTACCAGAATGGATTTAATCAGTCCCCCAGTCCATTTGTTTTACATATTTTGCTATTATAAATACAGTGAACAGACTGTACAAGAGATCCTAATTTCCACACATTCCACACCCTGTAAAGGCTCTTTGACTCTGAATGTACTTTTTTAAATGATAAATGAGTTTTGAGCTATCACATGGCAGCTTCATTGTCTTTGAATATTTTATTGCATTTGCTTTTATTTTTACAAAGACGTGTGGAAACAGAAAATGAATGGTCTGTTCCTTGTGATAAGCAGCACAGAATCTTACACTCTCATAATTGGCACCAAGATAAAAAGCGCTCGGCATTCTGCATGTGCCTAATCTGGAGCCACCATCACCTTCTCCACTGAACTTCATCCATTCATTGGTGTTCCGTCATCAGAGAAAAGAACAATGTTAAAGAACAAGAACAAAATACTAGAAATAATTATAATCAGAGATTGGGTATAAAAGCAATGTAGAATTAGAAATTTTATCTTTCTTTTTGAAATTCCTCTGGAACAGAATCTATTTTTTTCCGACCTTAATACCTTTATGTTCACCAGTGTTTCCAGAATTCCATTATGTAAGAAAGAAGGGAATGGCTACACTACATATGTATATGCATCTGATTATTCCTGGAGGAGAAATTCCTAGAAATATAAGCACGCCCTTGGCCCTATTAAGTCTATTTTGGATGCTTCACAGAGACCCCAAGACACCATCAAGAAAGGGTGTTGCAATTTGCAGTTCGAGCAGAAATGCATGAGTGCCCACTTCCCCACCCACATGGCAAACACAAGCATGCTTAATTTAGGACAGTCTGTCGTTATTTTAATTTGCATTTCTTTGATAGGGGCACTTTTTTGGTTTCCTTACCTATTACATGCATATAAAAGTTATATCTCCCTGATGATGCAGTTATAAGGATTACATGAGTTGACAGTATGCAAAATTCTCAGGGCAGTACCTAGCATATAGTACATATTGAGCAAATATAAGATATTTTTCCATGTTTATTTCCTGTGTGAATTTCTATTCTTGTCCTGTGCCTGTTATTTATATCAGTCCTTTGCCTATTTCTTAATAGTTTGTTATAAAGGAAAGCTTTAACTCCTGCTCTATCACATTCTTTTTCCCAATGTGTCATTAAAAATGTTGTTTATAGTTTCTTCAGTTTTAAGTAGACAAATGCATCAATATGAATTTTGCCTTAGACACCATGCTTAGAAAGGCCTGGTCCTCCCCGAGCTTATATTTATATTGATAAACACTTTGATTTCACTCTAGTGCTTTCATGGTTTTATTTTCCCAATTCAATCCTTCAATCCAACTGGAATTAATTTGTGTTATCCAAATGTTAAACAACAGACATGTCTTATATTTTCTAATTAGAAAACAACTCGATACTCCATTAATGTCAGAGTCAACCTCCCTGCTGCCTGCGTACATTCATCAATCACCATGTTCAAGTCCACATGCAGTTTCCAGACTGACCTGGTCACCTGTAAACATACTACCTGGATCTGCATAAAACCTCATCATAGGATTTGGCCCACAGGGCAGGGTGACTTCTCTATTTGCATGCTCGCTAATACAAACTTCTAAGGTTTTTTCCTACAGCAGGGGTCAGAAAACTCTGGACTTTCTGGCCAAAGAGTCAGTGTTTTAGGCTTTTGGGCCAGAAAGTCTGTGGCAACTACTTGACTCTGCAGTCATGGCACAAAAGCAGCCACAGACAGCATGTATGTGAATGCATGTGGCTGTTTCAACACAGCTTTACTTATGTGAATGAGACCTGGATTTCATATTCTGTGTATCACAAATTATTCTTCCTTTGATTTTTCTCACAACCATTTAAAAATGTAACATCAGTTCTTAGTTTGTGTGCCACCTACACAAAAATAGGTGGCAGACCAGTTTGCCAACCTCTGCTTTATTTCAAGAATTTTTTTGGTGTCTTGTCAATAGGAGTGCCATCCAGAACTTTCTGCACTAACAGAAATGTTTTGTATCTGCTCTCCAATGTGGCAGCTACTCGCCACATACAGCTAATGGGCACTTGAAATGAGTGCTCCATTTTATGTAATTCAAATAGCTGGGACGCCTGGTGGCTCAGCAGTTGAGCATCTACCTTCAGCTCAGGGCATGATCCCAGCGTCCCGGGATCGAGTCCCACATTGGGCTTCCTGCATGGAGCCTGCTTCTCCCTCTGCCTCTCTCTGTGTGTCTCTCATGAAAAAATAAATAAAACATTTTAATAAATAAATACATAAATAAAAATAAATAAATTTTAAAAATAAAAATAAATAAATACAATAAAAACAAATAGCCACGGGTCTAGCAGCTACTGTACTGGACAGTGCAGGTCAACAGAGTAGACTGTCTATATATATGTGTATATATATGTTTTTTTTCTTCTGGGGACCTAAATCCTCATACTTAATATAGTCACAAGAATAATGGGTACTCGCTCAAGTAAAAGTTCTGCAATTTTTTATTCCAGAGACAAAAGGGAGCAGGCTGACTTTTCATTTCTAAAGGCTGAAAGCTTGGTGGCTACTAAGCAGTGCCCAGAATACTGGCTCAGACACTACAAATCTTGAAGCTACTGCTTCACTCTGCTGTTTCTTCTCATTGCTATTATTCCTTAAAACCATACCACATCCTCTTTTCCCCAATCCTTTCCTCTCTCCCCCAAAAGGGTAAAAATAAAAAATACCCGATTAAAAAAAAAATACCCGATTAGCGGAAGGCCATGTAGTCTTTGTCACTTTTCCCAGATACCAAATGCTTTGCTAGTAAAATGGCACGCTTACCGTCAGGTCAAGCTGACTGTTCCGTGTTGTGATGGACAGTTCAATGGTGGACAGCTGCACTTCCTTCCAGACCTTGGGGCTCACCTCTTGTGAAAGGGCTGTGTGGGGGCATTAGATTCAGGTCAATTTCTTCCGCTAACATCTCACCACTCTCCCACCAATGGCGAGCTGCCGGCTGCTTGGCTTGGCCACTCAAACCTACCCCCTGATTCTCCACCTCTGTTTTATTTATTTCATAGTTTCTTACACACAGGATGAAGAGCCAGGCTCAAATGGAACATCTATACCCAAAACATCTATTAAAGCAGCCACAGTAACATAAAGGTCAGTGACAGGGAGCCATGGTTTGTCACCAATGACCCAGGCTATTTCCATTCATGGCACAGTGTTGGTTTGGGTCCCACTCTGTGGCACACAGAAGGAAAATTCAATGATTCTTGAAAGGCCTCTCCTGCACCACGTGTCTCACACTGATTTGGGGTCTGCTTTCGGACATCCTGAACTGACCAGGGCTCTGCAACCAGCATGTGGCTCACCATCCTGCGGCTGTGCCCAGTATGATGCGAGCCTTCGTAATATTCTCCTGTACAAAGATGGCCGTGGAGGGGTCTCTTCTGCTCCACTGGGAGGTCTCTCTGTAGGTCCCATGTACGAGATTGAGGCTTGATGTGTCTGAGGCCACTCCTTTTAACGTGAAGAGAGAAAACCTTGTCATGCACACCCATGTCCAAACTCTTAGGAGGGTCTCTGCAAAGGTTAATCTACCTACACCTGCCTAAAAGCAAATTAATAATAATCTCACCGAATGGAATTATCTCTGCTTTGGAACATGGGATCCTCAAGCTTTCTTTTTCTACTGAAGGCTGATCTTGAAAACCATGAACTCGGTGAGTGCTGCCTCCACTGCTCTCACAATCACAGAGCAGAAAAGTCCAAGCAGACTAACCACCACTGCTTACACTTTTTCAAAAAAAAAAAAAAAAAAAAAAATCAGTATGAATGAGCATAGAATCATTCCATAAAAATTTATCTTTGGTTTACAGATGGTGACACAAAAATGAAATGCATCGAAGCATCAAATATCTTCTTCCCTTCTGGAATCCTATTCCACACGGAGCCCAGAATGGTTTAGGCTAGCTTTGCCATCCAGCCAAGGCTTCAAAGACCATCATTCTCAGACTAGATTTTTTGTCTTCTACTTCCTGACACCCCAGTCCAGTCTCATTAGTAATTAAAACAACACAGGAGTAATTAAACACAGTAATTACCCAGGAGTAATTAAAACAACACCCTAGCCACTCAACCCTTGATGTCATCCCTAAGTCCCCAGCCACCTATTTCCATGGCCACATCCTGATCCTTCTCGTTACCCAGAACTATTCCATCTTAGAAACCTAAAACCTTGACGCCTTACTCTGTAGCCACACCCCATATTCTTCTGTTCTTTTGACTGCTTCTTTTGTACTGAACAGGTCTCTTGGGGTGACCCACTGCCTTGGTCTCAGGTTCTCATGCAGTAAATTACAAAGGAGTAACTGGCTTTTCCCTCCCTCCCCCTCTCCCTCTCCATCTGAATGTGGCTGTCCTGGGGACTCACTGCTTCCTCATACAGTTGTCTTCCTATGGCAGTGTCTGCCCTGAAGGAGACATTTTAAGGGGATGAATTCAATTTGGAGTATCTGGAAATCGGATTGTGACCGCATTATCTAAGCTGTGTCCTTTTCTCCTGCTGACATTTATAAAGCTGGTGTTTTGATCTCCATCTGCCTAGCTCCTGCATTGGCTTTCATAACTTGGTTCAAACTCAGAAGAGGAAGAGATGGGTGTGATTTTTGGCCCATGAAGCTCCAACCCCACACCAAATTTCTAATCACTTTGAGAATTCCAGCCCCTGATACACCATTTTCTCTCAGTGCTTAATGAAGTTGATTACTTTAAATCACCCTTTTCCCATCACTGTTGGTCCTCATGTGTCTTTGGGTATTGCATAATATGTGCCCTGAGAAGCCTCTATCTGGATCGAGCTTGTCACTAGGTTTCTGTACTTGCACCCTGTGGCTCAGTGTTACTAGATGGGCAAACAATAGTCCAGGTCAGTACTGATTCAGGGAACAGGGCACACCTGTGCCACAACAAATATTTGGTCTCAGGTCCTCAATGCTACTTGTTGATCCTTCCAAACCTCCCTATTTTCACCTCTCTTTAAGATCTCCCCAACCCCTAGCGCCCACCTCATTTTCAACATATTCCCTGGTTCCCCATGCTTCAGCGAGTCAGGACGACAGTGGGAACTGCCTTAACCCTCTCTTCATTTGTTTGCATCTGGACCTTGGCTCTAGTTCTCTCCCATCCCTTCCTCCATCCCAGGCTGGCCCAGTACCAAGGGCCCCATGCCCTCCGACCTATGTTTGAGTTTTGCAGGTTCAATCAGGCTCTGTGTCTGTCTCTTGTCTCTCACCTGTCCCCCCCACCCCTTTTTTTTAAAAATTTTTTTAGATTTTATTTATTTATTCATGAGAGACAGAGAGAGAGAGGCAGAGACGCAGGCAGAGGGAGAAGCAGGCTCCCTGTGGGTAGACCAATGCGGAACTCGATCCCAGGACCTTGGGATCATGGCCTGAGCCAAAGGCAGACGCTCAACCACTGAGCCTCCCAGGTGCCCCAACCTCTTCCTTTTCTTCCTGTCTTTTGTTTCAGGGCAGAAAGGCACTGCGCTCTCTCTCTATGCAATTAAACAGTCCATGGCCTAGCTCTGGCCTTTCCTAGCTCTCTCCTCTCCAAGTCAAGCCTCCTGAAGGAGCGGTCCCCCTCCACTGTGGCATTTCAATGTGGCTCAGCTGCCCCCTCGGAGATGAGCAGAGCTTCCGAGGCTGAGGCTGCCCCGTTCAGTGGGTGCCCTCCTGTCCCAACACTCCCACTCCCGGGGCTGGCGTGTGTGTGACCCTCATGGGGACCCCCTTCCCCTCAGTGCTCCACGGGTAGCTCCGTGGTTCCCTAAATGCCTACAGTCCTTGGGGCTAACCATGGGCTCGTTTGCTCTACACGGCAACCTCGTCTAACCCCAAGTTACAACACCACTCCAGCACTCAGTACGTCTACACCTGTGTCTTCAGACCTAAGTCACAACTGTATCTCCACCTGTCTCCACAGGGAGGCTGACCTCTGTATGTGCCAAACTGAAAACATCCCCTTTCTCCACAAATTCGATCCTACTCTAATATTGTCAGTGTTAACAGAAAACTAGTTAGCGAACTAGGCCCCAATCAGAAACCAGAGACTCCTCTCATCCCCCATTTTCAAAGGGGCCACCTCACGACCCCTTTCACCCACCCTCTGCTGTCAGCACACACAGTTGGCATCCTGGCTGGACCTCATCGCTTCTCACCTGCCTTGAACAATCTTTGGTCTGGTGCCCTTGCCTTCACTACCGGCAGGCAATCTCTCATTTACACTCCTGACAAATAACTTTTCTAAAATGCAGACCTGGTCCCGTCTCTCCCCTGCTTAAGACTCAGCAGCTCCCCAAAGCTTTCATGGTAAAAGTCAGACGCCACATCCAAACCTGCCATGCCTAGCCCTCCCTCGACACCCCCTCCCCGCTGCGCGGCTGCCCTGGCAGCTGTGTGACATCACGGCCACTTCACACAGCCTGGCTCCTCCACCCGGAATGCCTTTGCTCTAGTCCTGTACAGATTCAAACTCCAGTACAAGTGTTCTCTGCCCTGGGAGGACTGCTGCCTCCTGTCTGCCCCCACCTTATCTTGCACTTGCCAGACCACTTGCCAGACCACGGGCTTACTTGCCCCTCACACTCCCTGCACGTGGATCCTCCTGGAGGGCAGGAAACCTGTCTTATTTGACTTTGAACACTCCAAGCAGACAGCAGGGCTGGCCCCACTAGATATTTAATAACTGTTCACTGAAGAAATGCTGGAAACAGTTTATGTTCTCCCTGACTCTACACCTTGAAGTAGTAGAGCTTTGCTACTCTTCTTAAATGCACCCACTACTCCACCACTGAAATTATTCCCTTAAGCAAGAGTAACGATGCATTTTACTGAAACAGTCTGCCTTCAGTGTAGAGAGGCTTTGCCCTCCAAGTTCATTTTCATAATCATATAAATTGGTCACCCTAGTACTTTAGGGTTTTGTTTTTGGGGTTTTTGTTTGTTTGTTTGCTTTGTTTTACATTTCTTTAACATACAAGAATTTATTTAGAAGATACGGGGAGCTATGTTTTCCAAATGTTTTGCAATGGACATACATCACTTTTATAATTAGAAAATCCCTTGACACTCTGAATATTAACATTAAAACCAATATTTTCACTACAAACTTCATCTGCCAATTTTCAGATTGACCTGCCAACTTTTGAATATACTGCTTTGATTTGCATAAAAGCTGAACACAGGATGTCATCCACAGATAAGGATGACTTTTCTATTAGCATTTTCATTAATATACACGGTTCAGCTTTTCTCTATGGCAACATTTTTCAGTGAACAGGCTATAGGAGCAGTGCCGGATGGAATATTCTCCAATGTCGGAAATATCCTCTATTTATACTGTTCAAGACACTAACCACTACCCATATTTTGCTAGGACAGTTTGAAACCTACTCCATTATACACAAGCCTGCACAATTACATACATTCGGATGCAAATCTTTAATTCATTTCCAGATATGAATGTAGACACCCTTACAAATAATTGATGAGATATAGGTCATTTTACTCCAGGTTTGTCTGGCAAGAGTGAGTGAATAGGTAAGCAAAAGGAAGTGGGATGCCAAAGAGAAATTAAGTACGAGTTTGGTAATGGAGGGAATAAGCTAGTAGATGAGAGGCAATAGCTTATCTAATAGGAATGCTTTCTGCATTCGTATCTAAGTATCCCATATTTTAGTATTGGAGCATGTCTTATATATCTGTAGCAGGGAATTTTTAAAAAATCCAAATACACACATCACAGAGTAACAACAAAATAACACAGGGCAAATTTCTACATTGTAAATTGCATTTACCTTAAGGGTACTGAAGAAGTGAGCTGCTTTGGTTTTAAGAGGCCCAAGATACCAGTACCTGAGAAAGATCAAGACAAAAATCTAATTAGAATCTTAAGAGAACTATCCACGTGATAGACACGGTTCATGTAGGACAACAGTACGTTCGAACCACACCTCGTCTGTGGGTACTCTTCACAGTCACCTCTAGCGTGAGATGTGTACTATGAATTACACTCTACTCACAGCTCTGGAGGCCTGGGGATTATACTTTAGCAGAAAAAAGTGCAGTTAAATTTTGAATATGCATTTCAATGTTGTGTCAAACAGTGTGCAATTAGGTACACAGTGGATAGATCCTTGCAATTTATAAGAAATACATAATCAGCATCTCTCTCTCAATTTACAGGTACCACTGTAATACACACTTTCAACCACAGGATGTAGTAGAGACTACATTCAAAAGAGCAATGAGTAGAAGATGATGAAGCCACAATGAGATGCAGATGCCAGGTGATCTGGTGTGTGACTCACATGCTAAGTGACCAGACCCTATATATGTGTTCTCTCTCTCTCTCTCTCTGACAAACACATACCTTATATATGATGTTCTCTCTCACACATACAAATAATTAAAATTTGTAAATCAGCATAACTTCACATTACACATTTTATGCAGCTTTAAAATGGAAATGTTCAATCTGGGAATGAAGAGAGTCTGCTGCATATTGCTTAATACCTAAAAGCTAGCAGAGAGAGAAAGATGCCTACTAGGAATTAGAAAAGTGGCATAAAATAGATTCCTCTATCAAAATTTATCTGTCCCTTACCAGGCCATCTTAAGTGTTCTCTATTTGATTCTGATCAATATGCATTTATTTAGCACTTACTATGTATATGAAGGAAAGAGAAGAAAGAGTATAAAGTTCCTGCCTTTGAAGGCTTCTAATTTGAGAAAATAAAGCCAAAAAAAGTAATAGAAAACAATACACGACCATATGTATCAGTGTAAACCAATCACTATTTGTTGGTAAGGAGAGTCGAGGAGGGACAAGAAATCACTAAGGACTGGAAATCATGGGAGCAGCCATGCCTGCATAATGAATGGCACAAGGGCAAAGTAAGGGTGTGGAATTTAGAAAGATGGTTTTGATTTAGACATGTGAAAGACGGAAAAGAAGTCATTCTAGGCAAGAGGAATAGCAAAGGTACAAGAAACACTCAGAAAAGCAGTCACAGCAAAGACTTGAAAGTAAAGACACAGAACTATGGAATTAGGGTTGACGGATTATGGATAAAGTTGGGCCTTAAATGCCAGAACACAGAGGTTAGATAGAATTCAATGAGCAATGTGGAGCCATCCTCATTATTATTAGGTCCATACTGTGATGCTACTAATGAGGACCTTGATCATCTGATTTTTTTTCTAAGCTTATGTAATAATTTGCTTCATTTCCCAGCTAGCCAGAGAGAAAGGCCGTTTATTCCTAACCGGCCGTAGTTCCACTCATGTCTACCAACAGCACAGCTTGAAACTATGCTTGTAGCCCGAAGGCCAGCCAGATCATTTCGTGCATGCCTATTGTTTCTCCCAAGGCACAGAGGGTGACTCGGTGGAGGGTCCCAGCCGAGGTGTTGCATAACCACCACCAAAATTTTTAAATTCATTGTTCAAAAATCAATCAAAACAGGAGCAGGTGTGTGAGATAGTACTAAAGGGGCTGATTTATGCTAATGCTCACTGTTGATTAACACATTTCAGAAAACAATTTGTTTGCACCAGACTTTTTCAGGGAAAACTAAGCAGTTCCTCTTGGTGAGGTGCTGGTATCGGAGATCACAGATAAAACAGAGAGTGATTAGTGGAATCAAGGTAATCATGGCCAATTTACAAATAACAACAATGTGAAACGCTCAACAATGTAATACAATACAGCAACATTTCTCTTTGACATTCCACTCTCCAGAACTCCACTGGCAGGAATAACAAAGTAATACAAGTCAGAGAAATTTCTTCTTTTTTTTATAAATTTATCTTTTATTGGTGTTCAATATGCCAACATATAGAATAACACCCAGTGCTCATCCCATCAAGTGCCAAGAGAAATTTCTATAAAGGAAGCATGGTAAGGAAGCCCAGGAGGGGAAAGGGGTTTTCTTGATAAAAAGTGGTGAGATTGATCATAATTCATTCAAACCATACTAAAATTATAAGTCCCATGCTAAGAAAAGGTAAAGAGAGAGCACAACCGAACTGATACGGAGTGAACCTCACGCAGCGTCTCCACCAATCCCACCTCAGGCAGCCTATGTCTGCACCACCTTGGAGCAGAACACAGCACACCCAAATTCCAAGACAATAGTTTCATTCGGCACAATGAGCTCTTCAAAAAAGAAGTCCATTCCCGTGGAAGCCAGCCTCGGGTCTTTCGATCCGTTAGGCTTGCAACAAGAATGCCTCTCAGGGACAGTCTTCTGACCAGAACTGTAAAAGCTCCACAAGGGCTGGAGGCACCCCCATCAGTGCCACTCCAACAGGCTGCTGGACCCAGGCAATTTCAGCCTAGCATGAGCCTCACCTGTGCTCAGACGCAATGTCCAGAGACAGAGATGCAGTCTACACCGCTTCACTACCAAACAAGCAAGGAGGAAACCAGAACCTTCCCCAACCTTTCTGTGTCAGATCTAACCATCTACACGTTTATTATTTGTAAGTAATTCAACCTCCAGGCCCACCAGATTTCTTCCTAGATGATCACTGTATATTGAAACCTCAAAGGAGCAGAAGAGTTTTTAAAAAATCATCCCACATCAGTACAATAATCCTTTACTTGCTAACTTTGACGCCAGCATCTCTGAAGGATCCCCATCGAAGGCCAGTCATTGCAAACACGGGCTGTTCCTTTTCTCCCTGGAAGTTAAATACATTCATTTTAAATTAATGATTGCAGTAACTTGGAACTCTCTACAGGTGAACACCGAGCAAATGTTCATGGCCTACTTTTCATCAAACCAAATTCTAAAAAGGATGTTCAAAATCTCAGAAATTAACTGAGTAGTCAGTAAAAGGACTTGAATAAACCATATTGTAAAATGAAATTAATTTTTATATACTAGGCCTCATGAATTTGCTGGCAAGGGAACATATTATTATACTTCAGACTTAAATTATGAAGTACCTAACTATGCTGGCTCTTCAACCAAGTCATCCAGAATTTCTTCTCTCTCACAGACTTGCCCAAGGCAAAGATAATTTAAGCCTGCATTCTCTATAGAGGTCCAAGTGCTCTCAAGTAAAGAGGAGAATCCTGGTACTCTAGAATGTTTCGCCTGAATATCTAAAAAATACAGCCAGATATCTGTTGTAGCAAGTCAGAATAAAAAGCAATTCAGATTTAATCCAACCCTTTATGGCAAAATATTGCATATTACAATCAGTGAATTACTAATAAATCCATGAGTTAAGCAATATATAGAAAACATACACAATATGGTCTTTAAGAGTTTGTACTTCATGATGGACCTTCCTTAAAGTATAAATACATATATCAAGACTGTAAAAAGGCCCTTTACCCAGAGCTCAGAATTACAGCCAAAGCCCAAGGCTTTGCCCACATTCTAAACAGAGCTCCTGCATGCTAGACATAACTCCACAAAACTTGCTACAAGGGGACAGAATCAGCTCCATTTCCACGATGCCCATCAGTACAGCCAGTATCAGCAGAAGATAAGGAAGTAGAAGAGAATCCTTGATGCTGTAAACTGTGAGGTCTTCTCAGGGAGGGAGTGTCTCCCCTCAATCCCACTTCAACCCTACTACACCAAAACCAAGTGAGGGATTTCTAGGAGAATCACACACTAGGAGGGGCAGCTTATAAAGTTTTTGGCCTCTCATTCCTTGGTGTCTATCTGTCCAAGCAGTAGGTGGGCTCTTCTGCCCTCTGTACCAGCTTACACATGGGAAAGGGAGCTACAGCCACAGATGGTCGGGCCCAGAGGTGACAGTGACATACCTCAGCCTCGCACAGCAAGGATACATTAGGCTCCTGGGAACCAATGGGACATTGTGGAACATAGCAGGGCTCTGAGCCACCCTGATGGTAGAAAGCTTATCTTTTTTTGTCATGGAATGATCATCGACAAATACATATCCTGTATTAGGGTGATTAAAAAAAATCACCTATATAGTGATTTAAAAAAAAAAAAAAAGATCTGCCCTCAAACAGCTCTGGGTGTGACATGGGTGTGCAGACACTGACAATGACAATACAATGCAGTAGGTTTCCATAATAGAGAGAGGCACCAAGTATTAGGAAAGCACAAAGCAGGTGTGACTGCATGAGGTGTGGCGGGAGTAAAGGAGATGAATGGCAACGGAAATACAACATAAAGCGACACCTACATTCAATTTTAAAGAACAAGTTGCCTAGATTGAGGGAGACTGGGGAGAAGCATGCAGTGATAGAAAACAGAGAAGTGCTGGTCTAGCCTCCAGGAGAGAAGCAACACTGAGTATGCAGTACCTACAGGCGGATTTCCCCAAAGGCTCCATAGGGGTTAGTAGGTGTCACAACTAATAAGAACAATGATGATGGTAGAGGGTCCCATGATCAAAGCTGAGAAATACCAAAATGCCTTGGTTTGAAACAAGTTAAGTTTACTGTGGTTCTTCTAAGAGTCTTTAATAGGCTACTGTACATGATATACTTCCAAAAGGAGAAATACAGTTTCCCTGAATTGTTAACTGTGCAACCCTTCTCTGGGAGGCATTCTGCATAACTAATATTCCTCAGGAAAGGCAATCAAAAGCAGATAGTGTCACATGTAAGTCTTGGTTTTAGAACTCAAGACGTCCCAACTGGTGTTCTAAGAATGTTTTCTCACTTTTCTTTGGAAGATTTTAAGATTTTGTTAAGATTAGCTGAAAAGCCTTGAAATGTCTAGGTGCCACTGATTTGGGGTGCAGTTCCTAGCAAGGGGTAGGAAGGACTCTGGACAATAGGAAATGAGTGTACAAAGATCTAGGGAAGCCCAGCTAACAGCCAGATGGGTGTAGAGCCCTCGGGATTCAGGAGAGGCCTGAGGGTTGGTAACAAAGAGACTGGTCTTTGTTGGGGTGCACAAGAGAAATAAACAAAGGCAGATGGGTATAGTGGAAGCTGACAGACAAAACACCACTGGATGTTAAGGTGATAAAGGCCTGGGTGATAGAGTATCAGATGGACGGGTCAGTGAACAAAAACAGATACAGAAAGACAGGCACACAGCCAGATCTTAACAGCAAAGGATATACTTTGTCCCAAATCAAAGGCCCCCTGGAAAGAGAAAATGGCCTAATGGTTTGCTAAAGAAAAAACAACTCAGAGAGCTGATCAGAAGAAAAGCTTAAGGGGCAGTTAAAACAATTCTGGTCAACTAGACAAGTACCTAACCTAGGAATTTTAGGAATTCTAGGTGAAGACTTAGAAACAAAGAGGAATTCAGAAGTTCTGAAGCAGCTCTCAGCATCATTCTGAGAGAATGATCAGTCAGGGTTTGAACAGAAGGAAGCTAGGAATACAGAAGAAAGGAGAGATTCTAACTTCCACCAGCAACCCTATCCCTCCTCTTCAGGTTCTGGGTTGGCAGGTTTTAAGAGTCCAACTGCAGGAGCAAAAAGAAAGAACTAGAAAGACTTTGATAAGTCTTTCCAGTAGTTACTTTAAAGTCAAGTACTAGGCTTTGTAGATGTCTATATAGGAAAAGGCCCTTTAGAAATCATGGGATAGTGCCACCTGGACAAAGCAGTCAAGTCAAAAAGCAATGGACCATAAGACAGGAAATCTAGATTCTACTTCTGTCTCCAGCATGAGTCAGATAACCAGCTCATTCCTTTTTTTTTTTTTTTTTTACTCTGTCAAATGAAGATACTAATACACATCTTGTCCTCTTAAGCCGGAACTCCAAGTGAGATATGAACACACACGGACACTGTAAAAAATCTAAATATAAAGCAATATTATAGTCCCCAAGGACTATTTCTTTGGAGACTCTTCAGTTATATATGTTTGGAGACTCTTCAGTTATATATGTTTAATTGGGTTTGGGCTTGTTTTTTAAAAGAAGTGGAATCAAGTATCAGGCTTAACTATAATCCTCCTCGCCCCACTCCCATATTCTGAAACAATTTCCAGAAATAAGGAAGAAAGAGAAGACAAAGTCAGCTTAGCTGGGTGCCTCAGAAACCACAGTGGAGCTCGCTGTACTATGTTTTCTAGGAATTAATTTTAAAAGTTTTGTGCTTCCTGGGCTGTGTCATCAATACACAGGGCCTGTGGCAAATTTGATACTGGTTTCATCAATTCACAAAATCAGTATATTCAAAAGAAAAGAAAAAGAGGAGACAAGGCTTTTAAATACAAGCAGAGCCAACAATTCCCAATTAAATCCTAATTACTCTGGAATGTATTACTTCTCGCACACTTATAAGCAGCAGTAAATCACCTAGTTATTAGGAGATATAGCCTGACACCTTCTTAGGTAATAACATTTTAATATAATATTTCCATGGATGCCAATCTGTGCTGCCTTCCTGGGGTAGAATTTCTTTCCCCCAGCCCTTCTATTTTGTAAGAAGGACTTAGATTTATTATCCACTAAAGAATTAAATGCAACTGAAATAACTTTTATCATGACCAGTGATGTCACGGTGGAGAGTTCATACATCACCGCGTAAAGAACAAAGGAAAACTGGCTGTAGGCTGTAGGCATGGGTTTGCCAATTATAAATATGCACCTGGCCAATGCTATATAGCTAACAGCAATATTTTAGGACTCAGGTTTGGAATTGTGACATAGTGTGAAACCTTCTTTCATAGGTGTCAGGAAACTTGAAACTTTAGAGAATATAAAGCATTCAGAGCCTCTAAAGGACCACATGAATGTAGCTGATACATTTTAAGACCAAATCTGAGCAAATGACATGGGGCTCACATTCATAGAATTGTTTGGCGTTATGGTTTAGCCTTCTGAGGAATCTGCCCTTTTGTGGTGGGGAAAGGGGGAGAAGTGATGGAGGAGGAACAGGTACCCAACTACTGCCCAGTAAGAATTTTTTTTCTTAGAATTAAATTCTTTTTAAAGAGAGGGTTCCAATCAGGAATCAGGAATGGCTACTGGGTCTTCTTCCCTCCAAAATTTTCCCTTTGGAAAATGCCCAACCAAGAAATTCTTTAATGTACAACGAACACCATTTATATCTCTCAACGATATTCACCAGCTACAAACATGTTTGCCTATTGGCTTTATCTGTTTACGGATTTTGTAGTTTTGTTAAATCATTTGCAAATAAATTGAAGACTTCACGGTCCTCACCCTTAAGTATTTCAACATGCATCTCCTAAGAACAATGACAGACATAAACATAATACTGTGGTGACTCACAAGAAATCTAACATTGACATATATCTAACATACAGTCCATATTAAATATCTGATTGTTCCCATAATATCTTTTATGGTCTTGTTTTTATTTTTCTAACCCAGGATTTTGTACTGGATTTAACTATATTGCTATGGTTTCCCTAATCCTGAACAGACTATCTTCTCTTGGATTTCAGGACACTGACATTTTTGAAGAGGCCAGACCAACTGTTGTTTTTAGAATGTCCCGCAATTTGGATTTGCTAGACTTTTTTCTCATTACTAGTTTCCGTTAGATTCAGAGAAGTGAATGTTTGGGGCAAGGAACCACATAGGTGATGGTGTATCCTTCTCAATAGATCACATCAGGAGGCAGATAGTGTCTGTCTGTCCCACTATTGGTGATGCTAGGTTTGAGCACTTGGTTAAGGTGGTGTATCCTGGTCCTCTCTATCACACAGGTACATTTTCCTCTTTGTAATCATTTGGTAATTGGTGATGCTTTAATATTATGTCAATATATATTCCCCAACAACCTTCCCTATTCAATGGTTTTAGCATCCACTGATAATCTCTATCTGAATCAATTATTTCATCAGCGATTACAAAATAATAACTATCATTCCTTCAGTATTGACAAGCTGTAAATTCTCTAATATTAAGCTGTAGGCTCATAAATTCTTCATTTTTATTTCCTACATTATAATCCATTAGCATTATTATTCTTTTTGATGTTCAAACTGTCCCAAAATTGGCCAGATGGATACCATCAGGCTAACTCCTATGTCTTTTCATGTTGCCACTAGTTTTTGAGTAGCTCTTGGCTTTGTCCTTGCCTTGCCTCTGAAAGTCATCTCTTCACCGAGTCCTAGTAACTTTTTTATTTTATTTATTTTTTTTCCTAGTAACTTTTATTAGGGAACAGTATTTAGAAAATAAAATCTGAGTGCCAGGTATGCTCATTGCTGTAGGGTGTCATTGCTTTAAAGCCCTTTTAGTGGGTATAGCCAGAAAATTTTTTTTTAAAACGATACATGAGTTCATCTACAAATCAATAAAATGTTAGACTATCCAATAGAAAAATGGAAGTTCTGCTCTCATTTAGGATGTAGGAACTTACAAAGAATACTGTTCCCACTTGAAAAATGAGAAAAAGCCAGATAACCTACAAAATCAACATTTTTCTTGAGCCCATCAGAGAGCTGTAAGACAGCCACGTAACCTGAATTCTAAAGACCCATCTTCCAAAGGACAGATGGGACATGAGAAAGGTTTCACCTTTAGCAGAGCATAAGAGCAAGAGATGGCCACCATGCAAACAGGTTAAAGTGAAACCCATCACTGTCCCAGGCAGCTTTGTATTATTAGCTTTTTTAATATTCCAAACCACTATATGAGATAGAGAAATGATGTAGTCCAAAAGTAATCAATGGAAAAACTAAAAATAGCGACACAACTATACTGAGAGGAGACACGGAGAATTCTTATTTATAACAAAGAAGTCAAGAGATAAAGCCTAAAACTGATAAATCAAAAAGCAATTTCATAGACTGACTATTGATCAACTGTACACCTGAAAATGGTTATGATGGTACCCTTTAGGTTTTGGGGGGGGGGTTGAACACAGTTTTAAAAATGAGCATCAGAAGCATATTAACTAGTGATAAAAACTAAAATAAACAGGTAAAATGATTTTTCTCTGGGAGTTATGCTAGGGATAGGAAAGGATATTACTTTCATTGTAACCCCATTTGAACTGCTACATCTTATTTTAACTCATGTGTACATTACTTTGTGAATTTTGTCAAACTCTGAAAAAAAGACTTTACCTTGATCTGCAAGACATCAAGTGGAATGGTCTCTCCTTTCACAATGGCAAGTGTGGCATCTGTAATATGTCTAAAAGACAAAGGGAAGTAATGATCATGTGTGGAAAAACAAGCGATCTCTCCCCCAACACATTCTCTCTCAATCTCTCTCTTTCTCTCCTGCCCAGAGTACTAACAGTCAGGTGAGGGAAAAAGATATATTCCTTCAAAATACTCCAAGACAAATTAATATAAAAGAATTACCAAAACAAATATAGTGGAAGGCTTTGTCAAAGATAAATTTATATAAGGTGCCCATCATTTGTTTACTTCACAGTTATTGAAACTCTACTATGTGTCTGGCTCTTATTACTGGAAAATATGATACTTGGTGTATATATACACACACACACACCCCATCTTTTCATTCCAAGAAATTCAACCATTTGAAAAAAATTGTTTCTTTTTACTCTATAACCTAAAGGGTAACTAAAGGATAGGATTTGAGCTATCTCAGCAATATATAATGTAAAACCCAAGGATGACAAGGATGTAATTTTAATTGCTGATTCTTTTGTGCAGACACAAGACTATTCCCATCTACATTCTAATTACCAGTTGAAAAGTATACAGGTAAGAAAGGTTTGTACCATTGACAACCATTCAGAGCAAGGGAAACTATGCTAGGCTTAAAAGCCGTTCTAGGGTTCATAGTCTAATTAGATCCCAGATCAGACATACATTAATATACAACAGAGAGTCAGCCAAAGAAATATTAAATCAACAAGTGGCCAGACAATATTTGCTCCTGCCGCAGAAAGAATGAGTCAACCCACATCAAACACTTTCCTTGCCCAGCCTGTCTATCTCTCCTGTCACTTTACTGTCTCTTTGCATGGCTGGCTATTCTCACCCTTCAGATCTTGGCTGAAATGTCACCATTCACCCGAACCAGCCTATAGGCCTTCCCTATTACCAATCTGTGTTCATTTTACTTCAGCAAAGATCACAATTTATAATACACGTTTTTTAATTTACATCTTTATCATCTGCCTCCTGCTAGACTGAAAGCTCCACAAGGTTAGTAATAATGTACATCCACTATTGACCAACAGAAAACCTAACACCTAGCACAGAGCATGCTACGTAACAGGCAATCAATATTTGATGAATTAATGATTTTATTCTATAAAATTCCAAGCATATAAAAATACCTAGAGAGGGATGCCTGGGTAGCTCAGTGGTTGAGCGTCTGCCTTTGGCTCAGGGTTTGACTTTGCGGTCCTGGGATCGGGTCCCGCATTGGGCTCCCTGCAGGAGGCCTGCTTCTCCCTCTGCCTAGGTCTCTGCCTCTCTGTTTCTCTCATGAATAACTAACTACAATCTTAAAAAAACAAAACAAAACAAAACAAAAAAAACCTAGACAACAGTATCATGAATTCTTGTGTATTTCTCATCCAGTACCAACAAGTATCAATGCATAGCTGATCTTACTGCTTTTTATATACTCTCACTCACTTCTCCCAAACTGTAGTGAAACAAATCCCAGATATCTTAACACTTTATCCATAGATATTCCTTTATGTATCTCTAAAAGACACAATCCTTTATTCCTAAAAGACATATTCCTAAAAGACAAAATGACACTTTTTTAAAAACCATGTCATTATCATATCTAAAACATTTTAATAATTCTTTATATCAACATACATTTAGTCAGTGTCGAAATTTCCCCAATTAACTCATATTTTTTCAATTCCTCTATTCAAATCTGGATTTAAATAAGATCTACTTGTTGCAATGGGCTTATATGTCAAGTCTTTTTTGACCTACAGATTCCCTTTCCTTTTCTTTTCCCTACTTGTTAAAGAAACGTGTTGTCTTAGTGTTGCTGAGGGTCTGGATTTTACTGATTGCATTCCCATGGTATTAACATATGTCTCCATTCCCTACATTTCCTAAAAACCTCTACCTGGTTCAGTTTGGTGTGTTTGGCAAAAATATTCCAGAGGCAGTGGTATGCACTTCTATCAGTGAGTACATAAAATCTGTTTGTCTCTTTTTGTGATAGTATCAACCATTGATAATCAATAGCTAGATTTATAAGTTAACAAAGTTGCAAAATGGTGATCTTTTAATTCTATTGCTCCTTCTAATTTATTATCTGGTCCACAAAGAGAAACATTCCCTCACCAACGATTTGGGTACCATAAAATAGAGGTGGTACAAGAAAAATCAGAATAAATGATTTATTAATAAATAATGATTTTTTAACTTCACCAATTTTCAAAATCATAAGCTGATATCTCAGTAACCTCTGAAAAGGACCATTGAGTTTTTCACCTTTATTTCTGAAGATCATTACGAACTCACAAATAACTTTAAAAATATTTGCTAGGTTTCAATGCATTATAGTTATTAGCCTTACTGATATTCAAATTGTCCCAAATAAATGAACTGCAAGGGTGGAAGACAACGGTCAGTAGATAATCAGAATGAATGATGAGAAAGAGTAGCCAACAAAGGTCCATCTCAATGTCAACCAAATTGAAGAACTAACAGTTGCTCCCTAGTACCTATTCACACAAGTAGAATTATCTATGTTTGAAAAAATTAGCTTAATATTTTAACTTCTTTTTCAAAGTTAGTTTGAGATATAATTTTTAAAGATCTTATGTATTTATTCATGAGACACACAGACAGAAAGGCAGAGGCAGAGGCAGAGGCAGAGGGAGAAGCAGGCTCCCTCCTGACAACACAAGGCTTAATCCCAGGACCCTGGGATCATGACCTGAGCCAAAGGCAGACACTCAACCACTGAGCCACTCAGGCATGCCAAGACATAATTTATAAATAGGAAATTTCATCCTTTTAGGTACACTGTTCTACAAATTTTGACAAATGCCTTCAGTCACGTAACCATGACCATGACCAAGAAAAAGAACATATCATCAAGCTCCCTGCATGGAGCCTGCTTCTCCCTCTGCCTGTGTCTCTGCCTCTCTCTCTGTCTCTCATGAATAAATAAATAAAATATTAAAAAAAGTAAAAGAAAAGAAAAAGAACACTTATGACATCTCAGAAAGTTCTTTCATGGCCCTTTGTGCCCAACCCACTCCCACCATCAGCTGCTGGCAACTACTGTTTTCCAGAATGTCATATAAACTGAAACAAAAAGTATGAAACCTTTGTAGTTGAGCTTTTAAAAACTCCTCACATGACTATGAGATTCATTTACGTTGCTGAATGGATTTAAAGATTGTTTCTTTTTATTGCAGAGTTGTATTCCATTGTATGGATATACCACTGTTTTTCCATTCACCAGCTGATAGACATTGGCACCATTACCAGTTTTTGGCAGTTACAAATGAAGCTACTGTAAACATTCATGTATAGGTTTTTGTATGGACCTATGTCTTCATTTCTTTTGGATAAATACCTAGCAGTATGATTGCTGCTCATAGGTTTAATTTTAAAAGAAACTGCCAAACTAATTTCCATAGTGGCTGTACCATTTTGCATTTCCACCACCAACATAAGATTTTCAGCTGCTCTGTGTATTTGTCAGCACTTGATGAGGTCAGGTTTCTGACTGGTTTAAGCCATTCTAATAGACATATCTCAGAGTAGATTTAATTTACACTTCCCTAATGACTAATGATGAATATTTTTTCATAGACTTATTTGCCATCTATGTCCTTGGTGAAGGGTCTGTTCAAATATTTTTTGCCCTTCTATTAGGCTGTTTTCTTATTATTGAGTTGTGAGAGTTATTTGTATACTCTGGATATTGGTCCTTTATCAGACATGTGCCTTGCAAATATTTTTTCCCAGTGTGCAGTTTGTCTTTCCATTTCTTTTACAATGCTTTCAAGGGTGCCTGGGTGGCTCAGTGGGGTAAGTGTCTGCCTTCGGCTCAGGTCATAATCCTACGGTCCTGGGATTGAGCCTCATGTTGTCAGGAGGGAGCCTGCTTCTCCCTCTCCCTCTGCCTCTGCCCCTCCACTTTGCTTGTATTTTTTTTCTCACTCATGCTCTCTCTCAAATAAATAAAATCCTTTAAAAAAACAATGCTTTTCAAAGACCAAATGTTTTAAATTTTGCTGAAGCCAAAATTACCTTTTTTGTTGTTTTTATGGTTTATGTTTTTTGTGTCCTAAGAAATCCTTGCCTAGCTTAAAGTCACAAAGATTTTCCTCTAGGAGTTTTACAGTTTTAGGTTTTATATCTAAGTCTATGATCGATTCCATGTCAATTTTTATATATATTAGGTATGGGTTATGGTTCATTTTTGTGTATGCGCTTAGCTAACTATTGCAGCACCAATTGTTGAAAATACTGACCATTCTCCATTGAATTGTCCTGGCCCCTTTGTAAAAAAAAAAAAAATCAAGTATCCAGATATGTGTGGGCCTAATTCTGGACACTTTCTTCTACTGATCTATCCATTTCTTCTTTTGCTAACACCATACTGTCTTGATTATTGCAGCTTTAGAGAATAAGTCTTGGAATCAGATAGGGTAAGTCCTCAAACTTAGTTATTCTTTTTCAAAGTTATTCTGGTATTCTAGTTCCTTTATTTTTCCAGATAAATTTTAGAATGTACATGTTAATATCTATAAAATGTCTTCTGAAATTCTGATTGTGTTGAATTTTGAAGGAGCAGATATCTCTCCATTTATTTGTTTTCTTGATTTCTCTTCAAATAAATCCTACACATATCTTGTTCGATTTATCTCTAAGTATTCCATGTTTTTGTAAAGGTTTGCCAATGTTAGTATTTTACTGTTGTTATGTAGTAATTACTAATAAAGTAAAAGATTTATTATGTCTAGCACTTAACTATAAGAAAAGAGTCACTCAGAAATTATTATAATCTCCATTCAAAAGAGTGTAGTTTCTCTTCAAATATAGCTTCTGCTAATCTATTCTGTTCTGTGTATTTCTGGTTAATAATGTCAATTTGGTAGAAAAGTCACCATTCCATAGTAACTGACTGGAATATCTATAAAATGCTTTTTCCTTTAAAAATGTTTTTCCTTGGGCAGCCCTGGTAGCTCAGCAGTTTAGCGCCACCTTCAGCCCAGGGTGTGATCCTGGAGATCCAGGATCGAGTTTCATGTCGGGCTCCCTGCATGGAGCCTGCTTCTCCCTCTGCCTGGGTCTCTGCCTCTCTCTGTGTCTCTCATGAATACATAAATAAAATCTTTTTTTAAAAATTTTATTTATTTATGATAGTCACAGAGAGAGAGAGAGAGAGAGAGAGGCAGAGACATAGGCAGAGGGAGAAGCAGGCTCCATGCACCAGGAGCCCGATGTGGGATTCGATCCCGGGTCTCCAGGATCGCGCCCTAGGCCAAAGGCAGGCGCCAAACCGCTGCGCCACCCAGGGATCCCATAAATAAAATCTTTAAAAAAAATTTTTTTCCTCGGGTGAAACAGCAAGACAATGGAGTGTTCTCTTCTTTGATTTGCTTCTATTATTTTAATTATAGAATCTGGACTCAGTAGCTATACAGTCATCCTATTTGTTATTCATGTTTTCCCATCCTAAATTATCAATAAAGATGCATAAAGTCTTCAACATATCCAATAATTTACCAAGCATAATTACCTGCTTACCTAACTAGTCTTTATTTTTAACTTGTTAACAACTTCTCAAGTAAGTACTACTGTTGGGCATTTGATAAATGCAGGTAAAGAAACCAACGCTCAGAGAAATTCAATAAAATTCTCAAGATGACAGAGCAAGTTCACTGCAAAATGAAATTCAACTTCAGGTTGAATTTCTGATTCCAAGGGCACACTCCCTCACTTAGTGAGGCTGCTGTGGATGCACCAAAGGAATATCTATAGGTTCCCAAAGGGCAACCCCGCATCTAACAGGCCTCCCCACCAGTGTGACCAGGCTTAAAATGTTAACATCTAAGTCAGGAATCACATCCACTTGAATCAGCATTTCTAGCACTTAGGTACAATTTACGACACTTTAAAATCCCCCAAATATACACATTAACTCAAATACTTAGATTACATTCTGGGCTCCCTAGTAAGCAAAATCAAAGTTAAGAAACAGCCTATTTTTCTTTCCCATATTTCTCTATCAATACGCCTTTATCCCATTTTTTTCCTCTAATACAGATGCTATCCAGGAAAGTAGGAAGCAGTTTAGAAAATGAAATTCAATCTAGGATAAAGCAAAAGGCATGTTCACAAGTTTAGATGAATCTGATATGAATATATTAATTCTGAAGGAAGCTATTAGAAAGGATCCAAAAGCTCTCTACTTACTCTGTGTAGTACTGAGCACATGGAGAGGTTTAGGAAGTGCTTTTGAGACTGACCTTAAAGAAAATGTTGCAACTGAAGAAGCCTTATAAGATCAGGTTTTTTCCAAAATTATTGGCAGCACACAGCTAAAATACAACCGCGAATTTATCATTTTCCAGCAGTAATTGAAAGTTCTAGCTAAAGCTGCACTGTCGCACCAGCTATTTTTTAGAATTATTTACCTGCAACATTCCAAATGCAAGATTCCTTTTTCTCCTGTAGTAATTATGGTACAACAAATCTTGACAGCCGTGCAAAAAGCAAAGCCTTGTTCTTTTAAATGGCCTTAGGCATCTGCCATGTTGAGAGGTCTACAAAATTCTGAACCCAGGGTAGATTTACTTAATTACCTCAGAGCCCTGGGGCATGCTTATAAATCAAGTTTTATAAATCTTTAAATTATAAATAGAAGCAGCAACAACATTAGTTTAAGCCAGGGAAAATCAGCTTCCAAAAAACTGAAGACCTTCAAGAAACTAAGACCTAGAGGGTGGCCATACTGCACATAATCTGGCTTTGGGACAGGCAAGGTGTTCTCCAAGGAACATGGTCTCCCTCTGGATCACTGACATATCTGGGGACTTTGGCTGAGCAGTTCAAATCATCTATGTTGACATAAAACAAAAGACTAATTCTCTAAGGTAACCAAGACCAAAACCAGATAGAATTCATCTCAGATAAGCAAAAATGTTTGAATAATTCATTACCTGTTATATCCATTGCCCCTCAGAAATTCTAAACTATGAATAAAAAGTCTGGCAAACTAAAATGCCATGTCAGGCTTCAGGATAACTGGTGAAGAGCTGAATATTCCCATCAGATTAAGGCTTGAAGCAGGAAACATTTTGACAAAGGCTTGATAGACAAGTCTATGGTTATGCCTTGTGTATGACGTACGGACCAAAACTTTTATGATATATATAGGGAAAGAGAATTGTTAAAAGATATAAAATGGCTCCTAAAATTCTAACAGCAAAAATAAATCTGCAAAAACCAATCTAATCAAAATCCCAAAGCACAAAAAAAACCTAAACAGAAAATCACCTGAGTATTATTATTGTTATGATTCTAGAAGGTTATATAACCAGAAATGTTGTTAATCCATTCAACAAGCTTTTATTTATTGACCTCCCCCAATTCTGTCACAAAGCTTACATTAAAGATCAGGCAACTGACAATAAGAACCTGCAAAAATTTGCTCGATTATACTATTTCTCACTGTCAAAGCCAGGACGCAAATTCAAGATTCCTATCTTCTTCTTTTTTTTTTTTTAAGATTCCTATCTTCTTGTTTACATAATGCTATTGAGAGAAAAGAACGATAACTACAATCTGCTTGACTCCTGAAGACAGTTAGACTCACAGCAATTTAATTTAGATGCCAGGGCTATGGTGCTTTCCCGACTGCTTTATCCTTACTACTTTTCACTTGAGGCATTTCCCAAAGGATGTGACTATTATTTAGCTGTTCTAGCTACTTATATTATCAAGATAATGAAGCTAAGGCTACCAGTTCAGTTTTCTCAGGGGACTTGCTATTTGTCAACATGTATTTTTAAAGCAAACAAATGATCAATGCAAATCTGCCTTCACTAGAGAATCTCATGACATAAAGGCATAAAGATAGTTTTGGATCAAGGGTGCTACCTTCAAAACTGACAGAAGGATGTCAATATTCATCTCTACACCTGATATCAGATCACCAGGGTCCTAGATCCAACAGGGAAAGCTCCCAATGAACTGAACAGTTATCCTTTGATCCAGGTCCTCCTCTTAATGATCTGAAGTTCCATGCTATCAAAACTGAAAACAAAGAATTCATATCCCCCACATGTGAATTGTCCCTTTCAGACTCACGCAGCCACAAACGCTAAGACCCCACATTGACAACCTACTGGACTTTGTTTCCACTTTCAGCAAAGAGAGTATGACTCAAACTACTGGTCTGTCCCAGTGGGATAAATCCAATGGGAATTTTACTGAAGGAAGCCTAAGGGAAAAAAAAGAAAAGTAAAGTTGTTATGGTTATGGTCAGAAAATCAGGCTGAACAGAGAGACACAGATGTGTTCACCATGTCAAAGTAACTGACCCGAAGTCCAACACCCTGTCTCTCCCTTCCTTAGACCAGCAACCAGATAATGCTAAGTTGAGGGGTTTCTAGAAAATAAGGCAGGCCTTGAAATCAACAGGACTCTGAATCCGGAAGCAATATCTGGGTACTCATTAGCGGCAACTAGTTGAAAGAAATTTGGTTATGAAAATGAAGGTCTTAAAGATATTAGATAAATGTGCTACTGTGACAGAGACTATATTATGTTGTCACACTAGTTGAAAAAGTTGTGGATAAAATTCAACTAGAAATATCTAACACTTGTACAGTAACTAATGACAGCTCTTTATAAACTATCTCAAGTGTAAAAAAGGCAAAGACAATAAGCAAGTTCAAGTAGCAGTCCTTCATCCCTAGCCCTCTTCTCCCTTCCCAGAGGAAACCAGTACCTGGATGCTGTGACATTATTACTTGTCACATTATTACTCTTTTACGACATATTTACATATCCATTAATAATATTGCTTTCTGAATTGCAAAACTCTGTAGAAATGCATAACATACTTTGGCAACGAGCCTTTTTTACTCAATATTTTTTAGATTTAATAATTGTATAGATATTTATATGTATATATATGTCTATAAATCTATAAATATTTATAGATATTTATAGATCTAATTCATTCATTTTTACTGCTACATGGCTTCCAGTATATGAATATACCATCATTTATTTATGAAGGAATTCTGTGAAGAGAAGGTTCCATGGGAAAAATTTATATTTCAAACAATAGCTTTTCTGGTAAAAGCTCTCGGGTGCTCTGGAATACTAAAGCAGAGGAGTCCCCTGCAGATTAATCAAAGTGTTCTAGGACACAGGCAACAGTACTTTATTTGCTAAAACCCAAGGAAGCACAATTTGTGCCCACCTTAAAATATAAAATGGTGAAAAAAGGCAAAAGAAGATAAAAAGCACAGAAATGTAAAAAGCTAAAATGCAATTACTCTTTCTTGAAAGCTCACCTCATCTGCTCTTCGAAGAACTCCAGTAATAACCTACAAACATTAAAAAAAAATTATTATAAACAACCTGTATTTCCCCTCTCAAACAAAAATTGGATTCAATTTTCATGGATCACAAACTTGTTCCTGTTTTGTTCCTAGAAACCATGTCAAAAGATGTACTGGCTCTTAAAACATACAGTGTTCTGCAAAGGGATCAGAGTAAAATTAGATTTGATTCTTGACTTAAGATCAATAGTCCAATAAAGGCTAAGATGAAATAATTATGAAACCTCCATATTACATTAGCAATATTGTTCTGAGTTCTATAAAATGGATACAAATGTGAGGCACACATCAATCATACAGAGAAACCTACTTTCCATTACAAGTGCTCACACAGGAACAAAAATAACACTTTGATGCACGCAGAGAAGTCTGTGCTCAATAAAGATTTCTTATCCAGGAATATGAAGGCCAGGGGAACAGCAGCTCCTCTTTTAAAAGATATTTTTAATTTGAATGTGTACATCATTGTTTTTTTATTTTTAAAATGTAATACATGTGCCTTGTAGAAGTGGTAAAAAAATACGTGAAGAAGAAACTACTCTCTCATTATCCCACCATGACATAACCATCATTTGCTTATGTTTTGGCATATTTCCCTCCAATACTTTTTTTATTCACTGCCTATTTTTGGATGACTGAGATTACACCAAATACATGAATGATTTGGTATATTTCTTAAAAACATTTTGTAAAGTAAAGACTGGTCAATCTTCTCCCTTCACCTCCTGCCTCACTGCATTGCAGGATTAAATGGGGCTGTCATGAGGTCTACTTCCTTCTTTGTTGGCATGCTATCAGTATTCTTCACACTTCATTAAAAAGCTATAAAAACAATTACTGGATCATTAGCACAGCCTTTCTAAAAGAAGCTTACTAAGGCTCACATAACTGCTAAGTCAAACGTAGGACACTGTTCTGTCTGCTGTTAGCTCCAGATCCCTTGACACTGATGAAACTACCCAATGGAGGCGAGAGCCCATCAGAAGGGAGGCCCAGATGTGAATTATGGCCCTCAGGATAGAAGCACTGAGCAGTTAGAGGGGCGCCTGCACTGGGCTCTTCAGCGGTTTCCAATATGTAATGAAGGTTCCAGTCTATTGCCCTCAAAAGGAAAAGCACTTCTAGGACAATGTACTTACTGTCCTTATTGGACCAGAGTTAGCATAAGGACATGAGATTTTAAAACAAAAGTAGATCGTATATCTGAACCTGTAGACTGCAGCCTCTAACTATTCTCTTACCAGGTAACATTCCATGCAACAGAAAAAATGTGAGAACACAAACATTTTTTTGGAGGGGATCTAGGTTTATTTTATAAGAACCATCCCTCATAATTAAAACTGATTCCCTAGCTCCCTAACAAACAGGGCTACTCCTTTAGTCTCCAAAATATAAAAAGTTATATCATACCCACCACCATTTCTTCTTATTTATGCAATTTTATCCAACTTAAATTTGATAAAACAAAACTCCCCTTATATGCTGGGTATAAAGTTTATACAAAACAATGAAATAAAAGTGCATGACAAAAATGTAATGCTAAGCCTGTTTCAGAGAGTGAGGATTCTAAAAAATACAAAGAAATCATTTCCTTAAATTATAACCACTTATACCATTGCTCTAAGATCTAATTTCCATTGTCCTCACCTTCAAAATGGTTTCAAACAGAAAAACAGCCATACCTCCTGCAATGTCCCATCTCCTCCTGCAACAATGATCACATCTGTGTTTTCCATCAGTTCCAGGAGTTTCTTGGCTTGGCCCTCATAATCAGTCTGAAATACAAAAAGAAGTATCATCCCAGGGGCATAAGATCAAAGATGTAAAAATATGGGACATTTTCTTCAAAGTTTTACACAGAGTCTTTCCTTAAATTCTACATAATTAATAAACATGAAAAACAACAGTTATCAAAGCAATCATATATACAGTTTTATACTGTTTATAGCTGAAAGGGAACTCAGAAACCATCTTTAACCTTCCTTTATTTATTTTTTATTTTTTTATTTATTTTTTAATTTTTATTTATTTATTTATTTATTTATTTATTTATTTATTTATTTATTTATGATAGTCACAGAGAGAGAGAGAGAGGCAGAGACACAGGCAGAGGGAGAAGCAGGCTCCATGCACCGGGAGCCTGATGTGGGATTCGATCCCGGGTCTCCAGGATCGCGCCCTGGGCCAAAGGCAGGCGCCAAACCGCTGCGCCACCCAGGGATCCCCTATTTTTTTTTTAAAGATCTTATTTATTTATTTGAGTCAGAGAGCACACATAGGGAGAGTGAGAAGCAGCAGACACCTTGTTGAGCAGGGAGCCCGATGTGGGACTCAATCCCAGGACCCCAAGATCATGACCTGAGCCGACACTTAACCAACTGAGCCACCCATGCGCCCCTAACCTTCCTTTAAAAACAAAACCCAAACCCAATGATTTGTCTCTGGTCATATAGTTATCTATTCAAAGGACTCATTTCCAGTCCAGTGCAGATTCTATTACACTATTTACCCGACATCTTTCATCTGAAAGCAGGAAGTCAGGTCTAAAAGCAAATAGAGAGAAGCAGATGTGATGAAAAAAGTACAGATTTGGGAGCCCAAGAGACCCAGATTAAACCCCAACTCTGCTACTTTCTAGCTGAGTGGCCTTAAACTTTCAGGACCTTAATTTCCTTATCAATGAAATTATGTGTGTTGGAGTTGCGGTAATAATAGCTTCCCCATAGTACTGTTATAAAGCAGCATATAAAGCAACTAGCAAGGTAACTGCTCATGACTGGTACGCTATCTAAATGAAAGGTTAGGCTTTGTTAGGACTAGACAATAAGGCACAGGTGTGATTCAGAGTAGCAATGAAACAGTACCCAAACCTCACCATTTTTATTATTTCCTCTCAGATACATATGCAGACTTCAATGAATCATCTAAGCTGCTGCCTCTAAAAGCAAACATTAAATTTTAAAAGACATAATGCAGCTAATACTAACATAGGAAACATCGCCTCCTATTGATACTGTACTAGACACACTAACAGGCAAAAATTAAAGATTTGAATCTCAAATAGGCTTAAAGCACGTAAGCACAGTTAACACAGAGGAAAAAGGAAGTCCCTAAACTAACACCATGAATTTTATGATGAATTATCCCCCTTTTATTCTAAAAATGAAATGGCTGGCTTTATAGTTACACATTTGCAAATACTAAATTTTTTTTAAAAGGATAGATGTCAATCCTGATTAAAATGACAGTTTGTGAGTACCCCCAAATAATCCTTGGGAATCAGTATGGGTTTGCTAAGAATGAGGCTTTTCAGACTATTCTCATCTTTTTTGACATTACTAGATCAGCAGATACAGGAAACCAGACGGACGTTGTATCTACTCTTCAGCAGGCACCTGGCAAGCTAAGTGATGATATCCTTGGGGACAAGAGGGAGAACTGTGGAAACAATACACTAAAATACAAGTAGGTTAGTTATCAGCTGAAGGTCTGTACTCCAAGTGAGCAGTTCAGTGGAGTGACATCCAACTGTAGGTAGATTGCTCGTGACATTTCTTTGGGGCTCTCCCTTGAACCTTTTTTCAAGTTGACTCCATAGTGGAACCCAACTCAAGGCTTGAAACCACAACTCTGAAATCAAGACCTATGCTGAAATCAAGTCAGACACTTAACTGACTCAGCCATACAGGCAGCCCAAGTTTATATGATGCTATCAACAATAGAGATGAAAGGCATCTTACTGAATATGTAAATTGCAGTCTTTTACAAAACAGACACTGGCCTCCTTACTATTCCTCAAACATGTCAAATACATTCCTGCTTCAGAGTCCTAGAAATGCAATATCCTCAGCCCAGATTCTTTCCCTCCTGCATCTGCAGGCCTCACTCCTTTGCAGCAGGTCTCCAAATGGTCATCTCCTCAAACCAGTCATCTTTGACCTTCTGAAATAAACTAACACCCCCATTACTCCTAGTCCCCTTACTCTGCTTGACTTTTCTTCTTCGCACTCATCACCATGAGTTGTTGCTGACAAACCTCATGTTTTTGCATCTGTTTCTTTTTTTTTTTTTTAATTTTTATTTATTTATGATAGTCACAGAGAGAGAGAAAGAGAGAGAGGCAGAGACATAGGCAGAGGGAGAAGCAGGCTCCATGCACCGGGAGCCCGATGTGGGATTCGATCCCGGGTCTCCAGGATCGTGCCCTGGGCCAAAGGCAGGCGCCAAACCGCTGCGCCACCCAGGGATCCCTTTGCATCTGTTTCTTATCTGCATCTCTCCCTTTCCCACTTTCAATGGAAGCTCTTTGGCAACAGACATGGAAAAGTTTATTTTGTTCAGACTATATCCCCAAAACATAGAACAGGGCTTAGATCACAGTAGGCAGTCAATACTTGCAAAAAAGTTAATATAAGTACATGAATGAAAGAACCAAACTTCAAAAATATTTCAACAGACTTAAGAGACTATAATTTAAAAGATCACTTTTGTAGGGCTAACATATTTGAGGCTCTGGTGTTAAGAAGAAAATTCCAAATGCACAAAGGAAGGATAAAAAATATAAAGTGGCCTAGTGATATTAAATAAAGAAAAGTGAATCAAGTCAATAGGTCTTGATTGGAGGACTGCTACTTTTGCTGGGTATGATAATGACACTGCAGTTATGCAGAAAAGTAGCCTTATTTTTTTTTAATAAAGAGTGCATACTGAAGTATCTAGGGGTGAAAATGACATGATGTCTATAATTTACTTCAGAGAACCCATCTACCATGTGAAGATGCCTGCTGGGGACCCTCTGAGCCTGCTGGGGACCCTCTGAGCCAGACAAAAGCAGAGCCCACCTACAGATTCATGAATTAGGCCATCCCTCTTCAGCCTCACCACAAAGGGGCCCAGCACAAGGTGAGACCACCACGAGGGCAGCTCTGAACAGACCGCTGAGCAACAGAACCTTAAGCAGAGAAGCAGCTGTCAAGGTAGTGTGTTATGTAGCAGTATATCACTAGTATAGAAATAAATATAGCAGTAATTACAATAAACATTAATGGGTTCAGTTATCCAGTAAAAAGAGGGAAAAAATGATTGGATCTTTTAAATACCCTGTCATGCCTTATCAATAAAGCATCTAAAATATAAAGACACACAAAGGCTGAGAGTAAAGGAATAAAAATATCACACCAAGCAAAAACTAACCAAAGTAAGTTACTAGAGTCACTAAGAAAACTAAGTAAGATACACAGACCGTGGCCAAGGCAGTGCTGGGGCTGAAGAGAATTGCTCTAGGACAGGGTCAAAATGCCAGAAAAATGAAGTGATTTGAAACTTGTAAGCATCTATTGACATCATCTCAAAATATAAACAGCAAAAATGAACAAAACTACATAAATAGAAAATCCCCAATAGCAGTGGAAGAGTTCTAAACTAAACCTCCCCCCTTCATAATTTATAGTTAAAGCAGAAGAAAAAAGTCAGTAAGGACACAGAAGACTAGAACCACACAATGATCAGACTTGATTTACTGGGCATGTGTAGATCATGGTACCCAGTAAGTGGTACATATTCCTTTTAGGCATACGGGGAACATTTATGAAAACAAAACACACAGTAGGCCATAAAACAGAACCCAAACTTTCAAATGCTGGAAGTGACTATATTTGTTGACCATAATGCAATTAAATAAGAAACCATTAATAAAAAGATAACTAGAAAAACTTTATTTTAGGAAATTTTAAAACATGTCTAAATAACTTATAGGTCAGGCAAAAATCGACGTTAATTAGAAAATATTTCTAAATGAATGGTAATGAAAATATTAGACACAAAACTTAGAAGATGCAGTTGAAGCAATAGAGAGAAATTTATAGCTTTCCATAAATTAGAAAAGGGTAAAAAGTAAGTAAGCATCCAAGTTAAAATGTCAGAACAGCAGGAAAAAATCTAAAGGAAGTTGAATGAAGGAAACAGTAAAAAACACTAGAAATTCATGAAAGAAACATAAACAAGAAGATCAATGAGCCAAAAAATGATTCTTGGCAAGGATTCATTGACACACCTCTCACAAGACTATTGAGAGAAAAAAATGGCACAAATAAATAATATGATTAAAATGAGATATCACAAATGTTTTTGGGTTTTTTTTTTTTTTTAAGATTTTATTCATTTATTCATGAGAGGCACAGAGAGAGAGGCAGAGACACAGGCAGAGGGAGAAGCAGGCTCTATGCAGGGAGCCCAACATGGGACTGGATCCTGGGTCTCTGGGATCACACCCCAGGCCGAAGGCAGCGCTAAACCACTGAGCAACCCAGGCTGCCCAAGATATCACAAATGTTACATAAACTTGCAAGAAGAGGAAATTAGGAACTTGATACAATTAATTTGAAACCTAGATGAAAAGAACAAATTCCCTGAAAATGTTGGCTCATCAAAATTCATTCAATAGAACTTGACTACTTCTAGAACCACTAAAGACCTTTAATATATAAAACAGTTTCCCCTAAAAGACAGCTCTAGGTCCAGACCATTTGATTTGAGTTCATGTGAACATTCAAGGGAGCGCTTTCATGTAACCATGCTAGGATCTCTCATACACTGGGTCGTAACATGCATTACAAACACTCACATTGATGTTAGTTCTCTCCCCCCTTCTCTCATCCCTGGAGACAGACAACTGGAAGACCACATCACAGACCACTTGGACATCAACATTTCATGGTAAAGTGGACTAAATTACCTTTTAATATCTGATTTCATGAAACTGTGTAATATTAAAAATAAACCACAGATTTACAAACATAACAAGAGTGATTTTCACCAAATGCATACACACATATCACTTAAAAGTCAACAGAGTTTTGGGGTGTCTTCTATCTAGCACAGTTCCTGCTAACTTATCTTTGTCCCCTTTTCTTAGCTGAATACTGCAAATTCTAAAGCTTTAACATTTAAAATTCCTCGCCAGAGAGAAAATGTTTACCTGTCTGTGGAACTACCAAGAAATTAAATTAACTACTCAAACTGGAAATTTTTTTATTTTCAGGAAAGAAATTGTTATAGCTAGAACCACTTTCATCTTTCAAGAGACAATAATTCCACATCCTAGCTTTCAGATGAAAGGAATCCAGTTCATGCCTCCATCTAATCTTATTCTGAAAATGAAAAGCTGACAATGCTTTGAAAAAAACAAAACCACTTTTATTAATGATCAAAACAAAGACACAACGTTGATTTCTCTGTTCCCAGCCTCTTACGTGATAAGTGATTTCTGCTACAAAGTCAAGAGAAGAGGATAAGTTGTAAGGAGTGGTAGCTTGGATAAAATCAACACTCTGGAGTGTTCTTACCTTAACAACAGTCACATCCATGCCAGATAAGTGTAAAATCGGGGCAGCATTTTTTTCAAATAGAGTCCTGGCTTTGCTGCAGACAAAGGAAAAAATACAAAAATTTTGACCAAGTTCTCAAGAGGAAGAATAAAAAGCCCAACCACCTTCACTAGAGTAGAACAAGAAACAGCCTAAGAACACAGGTTTCCTTCATTTGTGCAAGTATAGGAAGTCAAACGAGTTATCAGGTTCTACGGGTAGAAATGGAGACGTCACTACTCTGGGGCCTCCAGTTTACCTTTGAATACAAACAGCTCTTACCCACTTGGGATGCTTGCAGTTCCAATCTAGTTTCTCTAGAAGAAGAATGTACACAACATATGGCCCCACTCAGGACACAATGTTTGATGCATTCAGCAAGCATTTCTTGAGCACCCACTATGTGCTAGCCACAGGTGTAAGAGCTAGGGATACAACATGACAAAGGAGACAAACACTTCCAACGTAAGGGTGATGTTGTCAGTCCTCATAGAACTTATTTATATTCCAGTGGTAGAGGGAAGAGAATATATTTAACATATACATTCCCAAGGGAATAATTTGAACCCCACAGAATATAGATTCTAGCTCAGTGGATACAACTTTTGAGGGAAAAATATATCATTTTGAACAATTTGAAATACTAAGGTATCTCTATTTCTTGAGTTTCAAACCTATAGTGACATCCCAGAGGAAGGAGCAAAATGCTTTTCCATGAAGGCAAAATTTCCACTAAGAAAGGAAAAGTCTGAAATTATCTAACGCAACTTTAGGATAATCAGTAGCTTGTCTGAATCACATCCTTCTCTTGGTTGCCCTATCACTTTGTACATACCTCTATTAGGAATTTTCATAGGGCACTGACAACCAGTGATTTGCAAGACAGTCTTTGGGACAACACTGGAAAAAAGACACCAAATCCTATAATCCTGAGTCCCCCAGCCTCTAGGATTATGTCTGGCACACTTACAAGATACTTAATAAGCATCTGATCAATTAATACACTAAGGTATGAATAACGAACCTGCCCCCCATGTAGATATGTAAGTTCTGCAGGAAAGGAAACAACACGATTGTGAAGCCTTGTGAGAACAGAAACAGTTAAAGAGCCCTTTGAAGACAGAGAGAGAGAGAGAGAGAGAAAGAGAAAGAGAGAAAGAGAGCGTGCGTGCGTGCGTGTGTGTGTGTGTGTGTGTGTGTTTTAAAAGCCACATCTTTGACAGTGATTCTTGTCCAATTAAGGTCAGGAGTCAGAAACACAGCCCAGGAATCAAAGAATCCAAAAGTTGCAGAAAGTCCCAATGGCATAGTTTCAAAGTTGAACATACCAGTGAACCTGTTATTCACCTAAGTATTTTCAACTACTGCATCAGAAAAAAAACAAAAACTAGAACTTACAAAACAATGAACATGTAACTTCCACGTCCACGTTTAGTCATTTAAAAAAAAAAAAACTTAAAAAAAAAAAAAAAAAACACATGCTTTGACTTTAAGAGTATTTTATACTAGCAAGAGGTGCCACAGCAACTAATGAGGAGCATGTAGAGTCAAGCACAAACCAAATTCAACATTCTTTAAAAAATAACCACCAAAGGGCAGACAGAAACATGTAATACTTCTTATGAATTAAAATAGAAATAGAAAAATTGGACAAATTTTCACAAGAAACATTTAAAAAAGGTATCTCAAATCAAGGGCCTACTTGAGCATGTAAGCAAATCACACAAATATCCCCTGCCCTTTCTCCTGCTCTGAATGCTTATCAGAATGAACAGGAAAGACTAAATGAAAATTCCCCCTCTCCAGCTCACTACTTCTGGGGCTTAACCCAACAACAAAGGGCTGATACTACGAATGTTTCCACTTCCAGGGTTGTTTTCCTTACTGGGTTGATAAGAAAAGATCAGTTGGAGATAGATGAGCTCTCGCTAAGAAGCAAAACTCTGGACAAGTTTCAATCGGCTATATTAATTATTTACAACAAATCTATAACCTCCTCCAAGTTAAAGAAATAATGATTTGAACATTTAAGGCTTTTATTCACATCTTTGTGTGATGCCACGGCTATGGAAAATGTCTAAAATTCCAATGTTCCATATAAAAGATTGAAAAACAAGTGTTACCAGTAAGAAATGCATTATTTATTATATAATTAATGGTGAGATAGCACTAGGGCTAAATACAAAGTTTATATACCTACTGCAATTTCCAGGTCCACATACACACACAAAAATAATTACTTCTTAATGTATTATTTATTAATGCTAAACACACAGTTATCTTATTTCTTAAAGCGCCTATGTAGCTTTAAACCAGTACTACATAATGAAGTAGCTACATGATGAATTATATATTATATGTTAGAGTAGAGCCAAGATGACAAAAATAGTGCAATTAAATAGTGAAAGCTTTAGGAAAAAAAACATGCTGGAGAGTTTCAGAGTGGCTGATACCTAGAAGCATGCAAGGATTCACCTTGCGAAAGGGGACAATAATTTTAGAAGACTTTCCATAGCCTCACTTTAAAAGATAAAAATGCTATACTTTTAATTAGCAACAATCGCGCCTCGGATAAACCTCATTGGCTACGATACTGCCACTGCACAAAGCTAAAAAAATGCTATACTTTTAAACAGTAATTCACCTTTAAAAATGCCCACACATTTATATGTAAAAATGTAAACAGAACCTAAAACTGTTCTGAAAAAGTTTATTTTTTAACGTAATTATCCCTTGTAAGTAGGAACTTAAAATGACAGATTATAACTTAAACCAACGGTCATAAATTTTTCTCTATCAGAATTAGCAAGTTCCTAACTAACAGGTCTCTAAAGAAATAGCTAGAACAGTTATATTAAAGTAGCCAGAGGCACAAGCACTTTTGGGAAGAATGGGGGAGGAAAGGAGAGAATGCTTTGAACCTAGCCAACATGTCGCTTATGTTCCTTTCATCCAGTGCTTACCATGAAGTAGAAATGCTGAACATGTCATAGGCATTATCTCGCTTAACTACAAAGGCACCTATTCTATATGGCAAATTTATAAGGTATGAACTATTACTTTTCCCACTTTACAGATGATCATACTGAGGATTTAAGTCCAGTAATTCCCATATCACAAAGAGTATACACGTCCAATCCCTCAAACGCTGTGCTAGCTCCCCCACTGTTTAATTATCTTAGATACTGTGACAACCTGTTCATGTGTTGGTTATTAAACAAGAATGATCAATAGGCATTAAGATTGGTGTGTTATGGGGGAGGGAGGTGGCTCTAACAAAGCCAGTCCAGTAGGATTCGATTAGGCAGTGTCCCAGAGCCAGTTTAGACAATCTATAGACAAATACCTTAAACCGCAGAATTTAAAATAAGGCATGCGGCGCCTGGGTGGCTCTCAGCTTCAGCTCAGATCATGATCTTGGTGTTAAGCATCTCTCAATTTCAGCTCAGATCATGATCTTGGGGGTTGTGAGACAGCCCTGTATCAGGCCCCATGCTGGGTATGAAGCCAGCTTAGGATTCTCTGTCTCTCCCTCCCTCTCCCCACTCTGCCCCTTCCTGCTCAGGCTCTCACTCAACACCCCCCACCCCCCAAAAAAAAGGTATGATTTGTGTTTATATTTGTAAATCCATACTATCTAAAATTACTAGAGAAACTTATTTCAGAAACCCTGCATCTTACACAAGACCACTTAAAAGCTGGTCCCAACTAGTCTTTGTTGTTCTTTATATCTTGACATCATTTGACTTTGATCTCTAGAATCCAACCTAATACATATTTATTAATTTTCCGATCCTCAGCAAAGACAAAAAGAATTGTTCTGGTCACTAGGGATAATAAAAGCTATTACTCACCTCCCCACCTCACATACAAACTTTTCATTCTTATGCTTTTTAGAAAATAATTTTAAGTTTTAAATGATTTCCTCTAAAAGCCTTCAAGGTCTCTTTTATTCACTTCTCCAACTGAATGAGAATAGCAAGTAATATTGAAACTTTTTTTTTTTTTGCTTATGGTACTTTTTAAAAATTTATAGACTTTATTTTTTAGAGCAGTTTTTAAGTTCAGAGTAAAAATGAGCAGAAATTAGAGAATTTCCACGGACCCTCTGCCCTGCTACACACACATACAGCCTCCCCCACTTTCAACATTCTGCACCAGATATGTAAGTGAACATAAACGCATGATTATCCACCAAAGTCCCAACTCTTCTTTACACCTAAATTCCCACAATTCCTTCACACAACTCTTCCAGGCCAGCTAGAGCAGGTCACAGACTGGCCAGTGACACAGCAAGGGACATACCTAGTTACTCCTAAGGCTAGGCCCCCGACCCCCTGGGCCATTTCCTCAGTCAGGAAGACTAAGTGTTCTCCCTCTGCTGACCTCTAAGATCTAGCTCAAGGCTCATTTCTTTTGGAAAGAATGTTTCTGACTTCACAAGCCTATCAATGCTCTGGGTTACCATGGAACATCCTGGACAGAGAAGGCCCAATTATTTTTTTTAATATATTTTGTTTGTTTATTCATGAAAGACACAGAAAGAGGCAGAGACATAGGCAGAAGGAGAAGCAGGTTCCCTGCAGGGAGCCTGATACAGGGACTCCATCTCACTACCTGGGGATCACGACCTGAGCCAAAGACAGATACTCAACCACAGAGCCACCCAGGCACCCCCAAGGCCCAATTACGTAGATCACAATAGCAGGAGCTGTCACAAGCAGGTGAGATTCACTTGAGAGTATTAATTCTGGGAATTTTTTTAAGATTTATTTATTTACTTATTTGGGGGGTGGGGCAGAGGAAATGAGTGAGAGAATCCTAAAGCAAACCACCCCCCAGCACCCCACCCCAGGCAGCCCAACACTAGGGCTCCAACCCAGGACCCTGAGATCATGACCTGAGCCGAAACCAAGAGCTGGCCACCCAACCAGATGAGCCATCCAAGTGCCCCTAATTCTGGAATTTTTATTAAACTTCAATTAGACAAGTTTGCTAAGCATCAGTTAACTTTACAGTTATAGCTCATTAACTGCTCTTTCTCCATTACAAATTAATCTCATTGCTAAACGAGTACTGAACCTACTTTTTCCAATTCCATGCAATCCAACTAGCCGCCTGATATTCTGTGACTTTCTCCCCCCTCAGGAAAACTTTATGTGACAAACCACAAACTGAACTACCCTCTGCAAGCTGCAGGGTTGAGAAACACCGTTGCCTTCTTCACTTGTGCATTGGGAGGAATGAGTTGATTGCCAAACACCTAGGAAGGAAGAAAGGAAAGTTTTCAGCAAATGTCCTTTATATTCAGTTAGTGATTACATATATTCTTTCATTACAAAGAAATCTACTTCCAGAAGACATGGTATGTACCCTGGGGGTTAAAATATCCTTTCATGATTTCATATTGACAAAAATACCATGAACCATCACCAAGTCTACCATTATTTAATGATAATCAGCTAAAATTTTTATAATAATAATAATTTTTTTAAAACCTGCTTCATCTACTAGAGATAAGTAGCTTTTCTTTTCTCTACAAGACATGGCTAGGCCTATTATAAACACATAACCAGCAAGGCCACAGTCTAGCAAAAGGGAAGTTTAATCCAACTGTCCTTAGTCTTCAGAATATAACCTTTTTCTCCTTCAATTTATTACTAAAGCTTATTCATAAAGAACCTTTGTGTTACTAATTAATTTTCATACATATAAAAAATAAACCTAATAATCTATTTGCCTCCTCCTCTTTACAGCCTTATATAACTTGATAACTAAATAGCATCAACTAGGGGATTAAGGAGGGCACTTGTGATGAGTATTTAACAATACTTCCTGGGTATTGTACGGAAGTGATGAATCACTACATTCTACTCTTGAAACCAATTTTACCATATATGTTAACTAACTAGACTTTAAAGACTTGAAATAAATAAATAATAATAATAAACAACATCAACTGGCAAGGGAAGGAAATATAATTAATATTTACTAAGCACCTAGTATTTGCTGCTCTCCTGCACATTATTCTTAGCTCTCAGAAACTTAGGAGGTAATTAAATGTCCTCATTTCAAAAGTTTAGAAAACCAAGATTCAGAAAGATTAAGTCCCTCAAAGTCACATAGTTAATAAATTATCAGCCTAGTATTTATATCTAGTTCCAAAACCCCAACTTCTACTTTGTCAGCTCTGAGAATCAGTTAAAGGAGGTGCACAGAAACAGAGGTGCAGAGTCAAAATAGGAACAAACGTGAGCACTGCTAATCCACCTGGACTGGGGAAGGCCACCAGACAGAAAGAAGTAGGAAAGCACCAGAGTCAAAATGTGGAGTCTTTGATGGTGGGGAGCAGGTCACGGCCAAGGAGGCAGAACTCCGGTATGGAAGCACAAAGTAAAGACAGGAGAAAAAAATGAGCTCTACCATGATTTTTATGAAGTGGCCCTTTTATTAAGTGACCACCACTTCCCTGACAGTCCACCAGAGAGCCGTTCTCACCACGGTCTATTTCTTGCTTTAAAAAAATACACTTTTTCTGAATGCTTCAGGTAGATATCCTGTTTCTTTGTGAAGATTTCTGGTACATTATAATTTCTACTCTGTCGTCACTTTTACTGAATTCAACCTTAATATTTTGCTGCCAAATCTCCAAACACTGTAATGTGTTCTTTTGTTATCCGTACTTCTGGAATGTAGCCAGAAATTATTCAGTTAGCCAGTTTCTCTGACCTACCAGAGTCCAGATCTACAGTTCCAGATTATTCTCCTTTGTCCTGGTTTCCTAGTCTCTACAGTTCTTATTTACCCGCAACTCTCAGCTCAGGTTTATGGTGCGTTAAGGAGCTTACGTAAGACTACAATGAATTGAGTTTATGTGAGATTTAAAAAAATCATTAAGAATTTAGACTGTAAAGGGAAGCCATAAACAGGAAAAGTAAGTAGAGTAGGCTCCAAGGATGAATTTACTTCCATTTGCCAGATGGAAGGAGCTCCATGGGTGCTGAGAAGGAAAGAACTAGAGGCAGGAGAAGAGGTAAATATACAAGAGCGAGCAGCAAGAAGAGGAAGAGTCTCTGAGAAAGGATGAAATGGCACTCAGAGCAGAAGGAGGAGGCATTTCCTTCACAAGGAGAGGACCCTGTGACACTCTTCCTTAGGGAGACCAAGAAAAGGTTCCCCTCCCAAGCTTTTCCAGTGGGGATCACTGCTCCTTGGGGTGGGGATCATTCATTTTCTTTTTTAAAAATAAGGATTTTATTTATTTATTCATGAGAGACAGAGAGAGAGAGAGAGAGGCAGAGACACAGGCAGAGGGAGAAGCAGGCTCCATGCAGGGAGCCCGATGTAGGACTCGATCCCGGGTCTCCAGGATCACAGCCTGAGCCAAAGGCAGATGCTCAACGACTGAGCCACCCAGGCGTCCCAGGATAATTCATTTTCACAACAGCAGAGACATAGGAGATAAACAAATGGAAAAGTAATCGAATTCTTAAAACACAGATTTAGAACAGTCAGATTGCCACCAAAGTGAAGAATGTATTAATACCATCTATTGTCATCATCATCATCCATGGAAGCATTTTGGTAACAAACCTGAGGTCTGTCACCCACCTCCTTTCACTAAATACATCAGACCTTTGTCGTTTTTTACTTCAGGTTTCTTTTTTGGTAGTTCTGATATTATAAGCTTAAATGACATACAACAAAAAAGCAACTCGGTTGTGGAAATTCACCTGCAAGGCATAACATATAAACTTGGAGAGAAAGAACAAAAATGTGGTCTTAAACTCAGAAGGATTTATAATTCAGCTATAATTAATACAGCCAGATACATGAATATTTAAGCACAGTATCATGGGCCTGGGAGAACAATGCACACGTGGTATGAATCGACTGTGCTGAACAGACAGGCTTTAAAAATATGAATCAACAGCTTTAAGAAGATTTGACTTTAAGAGGTAACACCTGTTCCAAACGGAAATCCTTGGGGGTTATTGGGATCAGGGAAGACTCGAGGCTTGGCCCGATCTTTAAGGACAACCACCGACATGAACAAATTCCCAGAGCTCCAACCAGCCCATGTATGTGTTCTTAGGACTAATCCAGAAGTAAACAAGTCTAAAGGGGTGGGCGTTAGAACTGCTCTTCACCAGATGGTTAACTTCCTCACGCTCTGTTCAGAGCTGGCTCTCCGCCTGACTCATCCCCTGATAGTAGGAAAAAAAAAAAAATCCGAAACTGCACTGATGCAAGGCACCACGCAGGTCCCCCAGAATAGCTGGAGTTTTCTGCACAATGGAGATAAAGCGGGTTTTAATTTTAGCATGCTAAATGACATTACCTGAGCTTCTTGACAGGCTGCTCTCCTTAGCAGGTTGTCACTATCAAAGTAAACAAAGAGAATGAATATTAGCTTTAATAAGCAGGTTAAGATCCAAACAAATAAAACTTTTCTTTTTCTTTTTTAAATAGGCACAACTCTTCTCTATGAAATATCCAAATGAAAATTTGTTAAAGACCTGTGACAAATCATGGATACATGTGAAAAGTACTGAGTGATATCCATGTTAGGTATCCCTATAGAATGGTAGGCAAAATACCCTCCCTCCAAGATGTCGACATCCCCATCCCCAGAACCTGAAAATGTGTTACCTCACATGCAAAGGGGGTTTACAGATGTGATTAACTTTAGGATCTGGAGATAGGAAGATAATCCTGGATTATGTAGGGGAGCCTAACCTCATCACAAGGGTCCTTAAAAGCACAGAAAACTTCCCTGGCTGAGATCAGCAGCAAATGTGACCGTGGAAAAAGTGCCAGGAAGGTGCAAGCCTGCTGGTGCTAAGGATGGAAGGAGGTCTCAAGTCATGGAATGGGAGTACTCTCTAGAAGCTGGAAAAGAAGGAAATGTTTCTCTTCTAGAGCCTTCAGAAGGAATGCAGTCCTTGTCAACACCTTGACTTTAGCCCAGTAAGACCTATGTTGGACTTGGAACCCACAGAACCGTAAGTTAATAGATGCATATCGTGTGAAATCACGAGGCTTGAGGGAATTTGTTAGGGAAGCAACAGAAGACTGATGCACATATACTGCATTTTCTTATCCAGTGGAAATTTCTCAGGTCATTTGCCAGAAATAAATTTGATGTTTAGTTGCTTCTGCTACTGTGTTATCTAAATCTCTTATTTTTTTATATCACTGATAGACAATTATAGCACAAGTGAGAAATTTTGGTATGAGGTGAAATTTTGCTTGCAAAATGAAAACATTTGATCAGAAAAATGTTCATCTATGTAACATAAAGGTTCCTAAAGTGTGTTTATGCCATTTATACTGTAAGAACACCTTAAATGACTGATTGCCCACCAGGTGCCAGAATCTTCTCCTCGAAAGAATCAACTCTAAGGCGTGTTGCTGGCATTGCTAAGACAGTAACTTCGACCTGGTTAATGATGGTTAAAAAAATAAGCCAATAAACAATTTATAGGAAAGAATTCAAAGGAGAAAAGGGTTCTTTTTTAAATGATGGCACAGAGCAGTCAGTTTTAACAAGAAAGCATCAAGTGTGGGGAAGGATCACTGCTGCCCATCTGTGGGTATTTACTCAAAGAATAGGAAAACACTTAATTCAAAGGGCATACATAGACCCCCTAGGTTTATATAGCAGCATTATCAACAATAGCCGAATTATGTAAACAGCCTAAGTGTCCATCAATTGATGAACAAAGAAGATGCTGTATATATATTGTATATATATGGAATATTATTCAGCCATTAAAAAGGGTGAAATCTTGCCATTTGCAAGGACATGGATACAGCTAGAGAGTATAATGCTGAGGTAAGCCAGTCAGAGCAAGACAGATACCACAGGATTTCACTCATCTGTGGGATTTAAGAATCAAAACTAGCAAAGGGAAAGAAAAGAGAAAGAAGTCAAGAAACAGACTCTTAACTACAGAGAACAAATTGATGGTTACCAGAAGGGAGGTGGGTTGGGGGATGGGGTAATAGGTGTTGGGGATGAAGGAGGGCACTTGTGAGGAGCCACTGGGTGATGCATGGAACTATTGAATCACTCTACTGTACACCTCAAACTAATAGAACACTATGTTAACTATATTGGAATTAAAATTTAATTTAAAAAATACTGCCCGTCTGAAACCTAAGAACAACGTTCTATTAAAATTATAATGACACCATACCTCAAAAGTGCATGTTGTTCTATAACGGACATTTTAGGGAGACTAATCCCTTGTGAAGACAAGTCCACAAGCCACTTTAACTGCCAGGCTCCCCACCTGACTGAGTGATGTTGCCCCACTACTACCCTGGAGGCAAAGGAGAGGTACATAAGCTTTTCTCTCTTCCGCCACCTGAGATTCACAAATATGCATGTTTTGCATTTCTATCCAAATGCTGTCAACTGCTCTCAGGGAATCATCAACAATTACATAGATTTTATACACGCAGACAAGATGAGGCTAATTAATTCAAAGTACAGAGCAATAAAATATTTAAAGATAATTAACATGTCAACAACCCTTTATAGGTGACTTTGACCCCTCACATTCATGACCTCTATACAATAAGGTAAAATACTAAATTCTTAGTAATCACTAGATCACCAAATAAAACTAGTCTCCTAGTAGTAACCTGAGCATTGTCACCAGATCCTCTTGTACTAAGCTAATCCCCAATCCAGCTTCCACACTGGCCCTGGAGGTACCACTACCACCACACGGAACCACACAGAACTGTGCTCCTCCAAACAATGCCTGTATTTTTCCTATAAACAACCTGTGCCTCCAGTTCTCTTCTACGATGAACATATCCTAAAGATTATTCCATACAAGCCCTCCATACTGCTACGAAAGCTACATACCTGCCTGTTCATTCCTGTCCATTTCCCCCAGCTGGCTCCTCCCCTCCAACGAGGGGCAGGCCTCTGAAAGTGCCAGGCTCCTCTGGGTCATTAGTAACACACCACCTTCCTTACTGCATTTCAGCCACATGGATTCCTGTGGGCCTAGATGAAAAGAGAATGGCCCCAAATACACACAATAGAGCACCTTGGATCACTTTTTCCTAAATTCTTTCCGGATAGAAGTAAAATTTTGAATGTTAACTTGTGATTAAGTATATAATTAAAGACTTCAGTTCTCTTGAGCTTGCTAATACTCCTTGATTTATCAGAGTGCTATTCAAAAATCAAAAGATTCCTTTAAAATTAATTCCCTGGATTTTAATGTGCCAGATGGAATAGGCTGTCAGTGCCACCTGTGAGAAAGCTAGACTATGTACCAATTTAAATTCTACAAAAGAAAATCTCATTATAATCATACTTAATTTTTTTAAATATCAAAAATGATATTAGCCATCTTGATCTTGCTCTCTGAACCAAGGTGTTTCTAAAAATCAAACATATCCTCAAAGAAAAAAAGATCTCTCCCATTGATATATTCTGATGGTCTATAGCCAGTTCTGAAAACTATTTCAAAAAAGAAATTCCAAAAATGTTTCAAGAAGGGCAGCTTTCTTTTGGAATAAAAGAGAAAATAAGTTGAAATTCAAAGAGCAACTCCTATGTGTCAGATACTATGACAGTTTTTCTCAAATACCTTTAACCTTTGTAACAGCCTTGCAAGACAGGCATTCTCATTTTATGTATGAAGAAGTTAAGGCTCAGAGAAGGAAAAGACTTGCCCAAATTCACCATGTTACTCAATAGTAGACTAGAATTCAAACCCATGCTGACTTGACCCTGAAATACATGCTCTAATGCTATTTCTTAACTTCAGACAATACTGATTGTACAATGCTCGTTAGCATATACACTTTATAGCACATTCATTAATCACATTACTTCTTAATCTCATCTAATTTTTAAAATTTACATTCATACAATTTTTTTTAATAAGTTCAAGTGCAACAAAGCTCCCAAAAGTAGCAGGCGAAATAAACTCACTTAACACAAAGTGATGGGTATGGTACAATGACCCAGATTTGGTCCTGACCCAAAGCAGCTTAGGATCTAGCGGCAAGAACAGCAACTATCAGTGATAAAATAAAAGATGTGTTTCTTGACAAATGAAGTGCCAGGCACTCTGCTGGGCATCGAGGATATACTGATGAATAAACCCAAGATTCCCCATCCTCATGAAGTTTACAGTTTAGAAGGGAAAAAAGAGGGAACCCTGGGTGGCGCAGCGGTTTGGCGCCTGCCTTTGGCCCAGGGCGCGATCCTGGAGACCCAGGATCGAGTCCCACGTCGGGCTCCCAGTGCATGGAGCCTGCTTCTCCCTCTGCCTGTGTCTCTGCCTCTCTCTCTCTCTGCGACTATCATAAATAAATAAAAATTAAAAAAAAAAATAGAAGGGAAAAAAGACAATCCAACAGGCAGTCATAATGTGATGTGACTTTTTATGTGTTCCATAATGGGGGCCCACTTAGGAATAGCTAACCTAGTCTTGGGGGAATTAGAGAAGGCATTTTATAGGAAAGGACAAGTGAAATGTAAATCCAGGGGAGAAATTAGAAGTGGCAGGGCAAAAACAGGGAGGAGAACATGGGCAAAGGAATAGACTGTAGGAAGCTGAGAGGACAGGCCCATACAGGAAATGGAAAGTAGCTCAAGACAGCCAGAGGCAGCCTGCCACGGAAGAAACCATACAAGAGGAGGGCAGGGACCCAGCCAGGCCATCAGTGGCCTTTTAAGCTATTTAAGGAATTGGGACTTTACCCCAAGGGCCGTAAGAAACCACGAGAGGGTTTTAGAAAGATCTGTGATGTTAGAAGGACTACTCTGGTTGCAGTGTGAGGTTGGCCATGGTCAAGGCAAGACGATCTAGGGAGACCAGGGTGGGTTCTTCGGGAACGCATGTGAGGGATGCTGACATAATGACCCCTGGAACCAGGATCGAGGAGAGGACAGAGGCAACTGGTATTTAGGAGGCAAACTTAAGGGCTGACCTGTGGGGACTGAAAGGAAGGGAGGGGTCAAAGGCAGTGTCCACATTTTTCTACTGAGCCCTTGGCAGAAGGTGGTAACACTCAGAGACAGAATACAGTACGAGGTACAGGTCCAGGAGGGAGGAAACCAGGGTTTGTTCTGGATCTGTAGATCTGAGACAACGGTGAGTCCAGGTGGAGGTGTCCAGGGGACAACTGGAAAGACATGTCTGGAATTCCAGACAGTGATCCTGACTAAAGATACATGTGGTGACAGTGGGCTGAGAGCGGAGCGGATTATCTATGTGAAGAGACAGGAAGCAGCAGGAAGAGATGCCCTGAGTCCTGGGATAGACAACAGAACACCAGATGAATCTTAAGTACACTGATACTGCACTTCACCTGAAAACCAAAGAAAAATGTGCTGAGGGGCTCCTGGCTGGCTCAGTCAGTGGAGCGTGTGACGCTTGATCTTGGGGTCATGAATTTGAGCCTCGTGTCGGGTGCAAAAAAAAAAAAAAAAAGAAAGAAAAAAAAGAAAAAGAAAAAGAAAAAAGGAAAAGGAAAGAAAAAGAAAAATGTGGTGGATAACTGAAGAAAGAGATTAAAAATCACTTCCTTATCCCCCACCATGCATGCCCTCGATGCTGCCTCCCTCCCTCCCTCTCCTCCCTCTCGGCAGGCTGCACGTTTTGCTCTTCCTAGAACACACAATGAGTTTCACCCCTGCAGGGATCTGATTGTTCTAACCTCTCTCCCTTTTAAAAACTAGAAGGCCAAACACAATACCACCCACCCCCTTACCTACCCCCCACACAGAACTGCTTGTCTTCTTTTTTTTCCTTCATTATAACTGCCTGGAATTCATGGATAATTCACCATTTTCTCTTCCACAGTACACAGCACAGAGTCTTGTAGATAAAAGGTTCTTAATAAATAACTATTTAATAAGTAAGTGGCAAATGTTTGAACAGGAGAGATTGACTCACGGTGCTCATGGGCAGACTTTGTCCTGCAGGAAAAAATTGAAGGTGATTCTTTGTAGGAGTATCTGGCATTCTCGAACCAACGGATCACCCGGGATAGTTTTTAATTGTGACTGCCACCAAAGGGCAAGAGAAGAAATGGCTGTGGTGCAGCAGAGGATGAAGGAAGACCTAGAGCAGTCATGAAAACCTGACCGGATTAAGAACCACGGGTATGTATGTGTGTTTTGGGGACAGGGTAATAGAATCAGTACCATGTAAACAGCTCAGTGAGGAACCCCTTTTGGTATACCAGGGAGCACCACAAGAACTGCCCCAGTGGCTGAGTCTGGTATCACAGAAATTCTAGACTGTTAATCGGTCAAGAATGTGAAGGTGAACCCAAGACCCTGTTACCAAAAAAAAGAAGTACTGTATATAAATTCTGAGCCCATGCTCTTTCTACTACATCATGCTGCCTCCCAAGAGAATTGAAGTTTAACACAGTTTAAAAGGTAGTTGCACTGGGGTACCTGCATGGCTCAGTAGTTGAGCATCTGCCTTTGGCTCAGGTTGTGATCCTGGGGTCCTGGGATTGAGTCCCACACTGGGCTCCCCGCAGGGAGCCTGCTTCTCCCTCTGCCTGTGTGTCTGCCTCTGTGTCTCTCTCATGAATAAATAAAATCTTTAAAAAGTAATAAAATAAAAATAAAACGTAGTCACATCAAAAAGGGTCCCTGAAGATCTATCTGCTCAGTACTAAAATGCAAGTTCTTTGACAGAAACCAGAAGCTTCTGGATTAGAAAATGAAAAAAATCTGCTGATGTCACTCTGCCTGAGGCTTTAAAAGAATACGAACATGCCTGCTACCACAGGAAATGGGATGCTCACAATTTATTCAGAGCCATATGGGTTTTATTTATTACTTTGGGACTGCAAAATAAGATAAGTTGTTATTTCAATAACAACTTTACATGGAAAGAAAAAAATCATATTGATCCATCTTATTTCCCAAAAAAGATATTTCCCACTACAGTCTAGAGGCAATTTCTACCACCGGCTTTTCCCTTGGTGCACGCAAACCCAGTTTCTGCTTCGTGCAAAATGGATTTCAAGTTTAGATGGTTATAACAACTACTTCAACTTATCTGAGCTTCCTAGAATAATTAATCATGATATCGCCAGTGGCAGGGCCCATGGGTTGTCCACCTAACAGCCCGGATGAAGTGGAAATGAAAGCACAGGCAGAAAAGAACCTTAGAGAAGAGATTCTCTTGTGTGCCGAGCAGGGGAGCTTTGTCAAGTATGCATCACCCACACCCCAACTCCCGATCCAAACACATAAAGACTGTCACAGTGAGGAACGTCACACATGGGGAAATACTGCTCATCTCTGCCCAAGAGAAAGCCTTGTCACCAAGCAGGAAGACATGCAGTCTACTGCAGAAGCGTGCTGGATCTCCTGGGCCTGAAGAATGCTCAGTCGAGAGAAGTGAATGGATAGTGTGATAGGTTACACACTCTAGGAGAACAATAAAGACGTTAATGGCTTTTGGAAAGGATTTCAGGGCCTTCTGGTCTGGTCCTTCCACTGAACCAGAGGATGATGTGCCTTCTTGTTCGCCAGGCCTCTCCATGATGTGCTATCTGCTACTTTAGAAATTTGTATCTTCTCACCTCTCCCAACTACAATGCAATAAAGAAGTTCCTTAATGTCAGGAAAGTATCAAGAGTCAAGAAGAAGTCTTATAACCATACATTAAGTGGTGACTGTCTTCATTTCAGTGCCCCTTAGAGTGCATAAAAGGAGAGAGAAAATAAGTCAGGCAAGCAATCGCGGACATCAAAATTCTGTCATCCCTGTTGCTGATGGTGAAGTTTAGCAAAGGATAAACAAAGCTAAGTCTACCACCAAATGTAAAGGACAAGTGCAGGGTGCCACTTCCATCCAGGCTAGTGAAAAGTACACCACACTTGCATTCAGGAATTTTGAGGTCGAACGGTACCTCTGGATGGACTGCTTAGTGGTATATTTAATAATATATGAGGATCAACATTTTTTCTTCCTTTTTTTTCTTTTAACAATATAAAGCAAGCCAAGGGCATAATCTTTAGACTGTATTTACTAATACAGGAAAAGGAAGAGGTGTCCGTCACTCAAGTCCACAGGGAACAACAATGGGTAACTCAGCGCTGAAATAAAAAATCTAGTGAAAATAGCTACTCCTGTAAGTTACACAGAAGGTGGGGATCCCTGGTGGCTCAGCAGTTGAGCGTCTGCCTTTGACTCAGGTCGTGATCCCGGTGTCCCGGGATCAAGTCCCACATCAGGCTCCCTGCATGGAGCCTACTTCTCTCTCTGCCTTTGTCTGTCTCTCTCTCTGTCTCTCATGAATAAATAAAATCTTTAAAAAATTTTTTAAATGAAAATGAAAAGTTACAAGGTACTTTCATCTACTTACGTAGGAAAAGGAAACGCAGAAAACATTGCATGGAGGTTAGGTCAACTGTTCGAAAGGAAAAGCATAGGCAGAGCTGTTACAAGCTGTTCTCTATAAACCACATGCATAAGGAAGCATTTGCTCTGGGCTCGAGGATACAGGCCAAACCTTCTGACTTAGCGATGCATAAACTAGTCAACCTCTATGGTCAGCGTCTCTGCTGCCCCATGATGCGCACTGATGGAGCTATCAGTGACTACCTAGAGAGGGGTTAGTGTCAGCAGCAGCTACGACTGTTGTCTTGGCAGTCTTGGAGCAGCTAATACCACTGACAGAAACAGCCCTAAAAATTATGTGAAATCAACAAAACTTAAATACACCTCCTGCCCTTCCATCTCGGTCCCCCCTACCGCACCCCAACCACCACCAAGAAACGTATGGGAAAGAAGCAGTGCAGCTCTTTTTAAAAAGAAGAAATCTGTTTTCTAAATAAAATGACAAAAGAGCTAAAAGGAAAGGGAGTTTAATTAAACTTCATCGTGCTTACAAAAAAGTTCCCCTATTCCCTATCAAATCTGAGCTGACAGGCGTGTTATTTAATTGCCCATAAATGAGCTTCTTTAAATAGCACCTATTAATACCCCAAACTTTAGCATCAGCTTGTGCAGAAAGAGAGAGAGAACCTTGAAATGGCTGAAAAGCAATACGAACTGCTTTCTTAAAACTGCAACTGAATGTGAAATGAGGAGAAGCCGTGAAGAGAAAAGCCCGGCTACCTTCTTCCCATGCTGAACCACCCAGGCCCTGGACCACCAACTGCAAAGTCAGAGGCTAATCTGAACTGATGTCAAGGTAAAACATCTGCTTTGTCAGAACCCCCGCGAGAGCGAAAGATGAAGCTCAAGACATTACTGAAACCATAATCTGTACCAAAAGAAGTAATACGGGTCTAGTCAAGTGTGGCTCATGCATAATTTACCCCTGGAATCTAACACATTTCCCCCTAGATATGCTGTCAGGGTCTCAAACCCAACATAGCTAAAAGGCACTAGAAATATACCTCCTCCGTAAACCAATTCTCCCTGGCGGCTTGCCTCTTTCTGTATCACCAATTATCCTAGTCTTGAAACCAAAAAATGACTTCTCCTCCCCTCCTTCAACCAAACAGCCAGCCCATCATCTAATGATAATAACGGCTAGCATTTATCAAGGGGAAGCCATGAGCCGGGCACAGTACCAGGTACTGCTAGGACACACACCAGCTCACTTAATCCTTACACCTAACCTCTAGGCAGATCCCATTATCCCATTACCCCAGAAGGAGACTGAGGTGCAGAGGTTAAGTGCATTAAGTAGCTTGATAAAGGTCACAGAATGAGTAAGCAGCAAAATGCAAACCAAACAGAAGTCTCTCTGCCTGGATATTACACTGTCAAGCCTCATTCTGCCCATTTAGTTTTCCACTCCCAATGCCCCCACTCTGGTTTGGCTCTCTTAGCTTCTACGTACACTACTGAAATGCACCCCCACCCCCAGCCTTCACACACCCTCCACTCCAGTGTCTCTTGCCCAGGGGTGCCAGACTAAGCTTCCTGAGCGCCACTTTGTTCATGGCACACTCCTCTCCCTTAAACATCTTCACCGAGTCTCCACTGCTCACCAAATACTACAAACTGCCTACAAAGACCTCCATAATTGGGCTTTCTCCCCCATCCTACTGAAAAAATCTAACTGTAATCTATAGCGAAGTCAAACTCTTTGCCAATCTCCAAAAATACACCGTGAGTTTCCATTTTCTGACTATGCTCCAGTCATTAATCTCACCTAGTACACTGTCCCACTCACTTCAAGGCCCAACTCAAAACACATCTTTGTTGTTATGCTTTCTCCCATAAGGATGGAAAAGCCAGAAGAAGAAAAGAAGTGCTATTTCTGATGGAGAGCTTTGTCTCCCTCCGTGCCTGGCCCCATCCTAAGAGAAATCGGCATGACAACCTGAGTTCTACTACCATCTCCAAATTACAGGGAATTCAAGCGTAGCGATGTGGCATAGCTGGTAGGTGTGAAGTCGACATTCTAACTTACATGGTCACTCCTTCTGTTAACCATGTGGCTCTGGTAACTCTCAGAAGCGAATGTTTTCCCTTCCTAATGGGTGGACTAAACCAATTGCCTCTGAATCCAATATCCCCCAAAACAGGACAACCCAACACCATGTACCTTCTGACGTGATACAGTAAGAAGTCCACAACCCAGGGGGTGCCTGGGTGGAGCACTTGGTTAAGTGTCCATTGCTTTCGGCTCAGCTTATGGTTTCAGGGTCATGGGATCAAGCCCCGAACTGGGCTCTGCACGCATCATGGAGTCTAGTCTGTTTGAGATTCTCTCTCTCCCTCTGCCTTTCCCCTCCCCCAGCTTGCTAGCACACTCTGTCTCCATCTCTCCCTCTAAAATAAATAATGTTTAAAAATTAAAACTGCAACATATGTATGAAGCATTCTTGCACCAAAAAATTAAACCTGAATCTAACCTTCAGTAGACACACAAATCCCCTGGGGACACAGTTAAATGAACATTTGGACTCAGTAGGTCGGGGGGGCGGGGGGGTTGGGGCCTGGGACCTGTGTTTCTAATCTGTTCCCAGGAGTAACTGTGCTTTGGATAACGAAAATCTAACAAGCATCTGGGTCTAATCACCATTTTACAAGACACAGGAACAGATTAAACAACTCAGGGCTGAGGCTACAATGAGGAAAGTGAGGTACTTGCCTGGGGGGTAAAATTTAGGCCAAAAAACACAAAGGAGACAAATATTTTAATACAATAATTTTTAAAATCAAAATGAATCCGAAAGACCCATGATGAACACAGTATCCCAGTCTAAACTGAAGAGAGAACCAGGACACCGATATTTCTCCTTGCCTCAGGCTCCCACAGGGCTCCGGAGGCATGGAATGAACAGCATAAGTTATCTGCCAAACCTCGAGTATGAAAAATTCTCCAGGGCAAATGCAGACCTGTCTGGTTTTGAAAATAAATATACACTACGAAATGAGGAGGGGGTTAGAGTTTGTGAGGCTTCAGAAACAGGCACTAAATGCAATGTGTGAAAACTTGTTTTGATATTGAATAAAACCATAAAACAAAATTTGAGGAGGATAGGTAAAATATAAACAGACTGTATATCAGGGGACATAAAATAATTTTATAATTTTGTTAGGTTCATCATAACAGCGTGGTGATTTTTAAGCTCTTATTAAAGTATTAAAGTATAAATGATAGAAGCTAGAATTTCTGGAATCTGTCTTAAAATATTCCAGAAAAAAAAAAAAAAAAAGGTAGAGAAATAAGATTACTAAAATGTTGATATTTAATGAGGATGGGTGATGACACCTGGGGATTAATTATCCTATTCTAATTTTTATATGATTAAGATTTCCATCATAAAAAAAACTTTAAAGTAATACTTTTTTTTCTTAGGCATCCCTAACATTTACTTTATACCCTCCAATAGGACATAGCATAGAGTGCTTCAGACGTCTCTAATAAAAGTAACTGCTTTTTAAAATCTGTGCCAGGAGCTGTGATTATAAGTCCTAAGTGTGGCAATAATGTTGTCAGATATATAGTATCTGGATGAATAAAGTGGAGTTTCACAACCTGGTATAATCTGCCCAAAGTCACATATCCAGCAAACAGAAAGCTTGGACCCAGACCCACTCGGCCTAGATTTGAAGCACTACGTTGTAATTTCTGTCTATGCCTCATGGGGCTATTGGCAGAAGACAACCTGGGCTCACAGTTATCCACCGTTCTCATGCTCCCTTAGACACAGAAGCCATTTCCAGAGGTTAACATGAGGACCACCTGGTTTGGAATCACAGCTCTAATACTTATTAGCTGTGTGACCTTGGACAAATTACTTAATCTTGCTGTCCCTCAGTTTTTTCATCTGTATAAAGCTATTAATCTCACGCTAATATGAGATTAATAACCATCTCAAAGTTGTTCGGAAGATAAAATGAGTTAATAAACGTAAAGTGCTTAGAATCGTGTCTGGAACGTGACAAGCACTGATTAAGTGTGATTATTACTATTGCTAAGTTCTCAATAAAACTGAATGACACTGAACATACACGCGCACGTGCACACACATGGGCCAACTTATACCATTTATTTTTATCTCTTCTAAGTAATTACTTTTGGCCACAGACCTTGAAAGGTAGGCTCCCACCCGGCTTATGAAAGTCAATGTATAATAATCAAGATTAATGTTTCTATATTCAGAGGGAAAAAAAAACTCCACTATTAAAAACCTAGGGACACATGACCCAGGACCGTCACTATAGTATGATTATTATTTTTTTTTAATTTTTATTTATTTATGATAGTCAGAGAGAGAGAGAGAGAGAGAGAGGCAGAGACACAGGCAGAGGGAGAAGCAGGCTCCATGCACCGGGAGCCCGATGTGGGATTCGATCCCGGGTCTCCAGGATCGCGCCCTGGGCCAAAGGCAGGCGCCAAACCGCTGTGCCACCCAGGGATTATTATTTTTAAAGTTTCATATTGAGGGAATTATCATGTTTATGGGATTTTTTAAATCTCCAAGAAAATATCAGGAACTCTGGCTGAGAGGCTAGATGCCCCACAGCAATAAACAGGAGGGAGCCTTGGGTCATAGGCCACGGAGCAGAGAGAATTGGTGCTGAGCCAGAGAATGAAAGCTGAACCCCAGAAGCCAGAAGTGAGCAAGAGCAGGGCTCCTGGTAACTGCTGAGACAAGAGTTCTTGTGGAGATGTTGTGCTAAGGTTCACCAACCAAAGTTGCCAGAAGAGAAACCAGAGCCAGGAAAAGCAAGGACAAGATCCCCGATGATGAAAGGAACAATCTGAGCCTTAAATCAAATGCATGATGGTTCAGACCAAGCTAGTTGTAACTGCTTATGCCTTGCCTCTTTTGTGGTTCTGTTCAGTCTTAAAGCTACATGCCCCAAGCTGTCTAGTTACACATGTAAGGTGAAATAAATAAGACTGAGATGTTATTAGACCAGCTGGCAGATCTGTCTTCCTTCCCACTAGCTGCCTTTTGAATCATTCACTGCCTAGTTGCCAGAAGTTATTCATTTTAGCTCTGCAAGCACTGAACATATAGTATCTCAAATTTACTTACAATTACTAGCATTTGTTGAACCCTTAGGTATATTGGGCACTACACTAGGAGCTCTACAGCTACCCACTTGATCCTTCAATCATCCAGTGAGGTCTTGCTGTCACCCCTCAGTATGGGTGAGCCTAAGGCTTGGAGAAACCAAGGGCACACTGCCAGCAAGTGCCAGCTCTGTCTGACTTGAGACACCTTGAATACCACACTGCCTCCTTTCTCCTGTGCTATTAACAGATTGTTTAGTACAAAAAGGGTGAGGAACAAGTGAGAGAGGACTGCAGGTAACTGCTGGCATGATGGATTGAAGAACCTGGAGCATAATCTCCCCCAGGGAGCCCAGAAAGCTTGGGAAGAGCAGCTGAAAGGAATGAGCAACACTTAAATTCTCTTTACTTTCAGCAAACAGGGTCATTTCCTCCTCTTCAATTGCTCTCAGAGTCCTGAGAGTAGTCCCTGCTGCTCCTATTGACTCCTGCAACCAGCTGTGGGGAGATTACACAGGGGGGAGAGTATCACAGGTTTTTTTCCCTCAAAACTGAGGGGAAGGGAGAAAAGAGAGGAAAGGAATTGAATTCTCAAGGGATAAGAAAACTTACAACTATAGTAACAATGGAAAAGAGCCTGCAAATAAATACCTAGGTCAAAAGACAAATTCAAGGAAGCAGCCAAAAATGGGGCAGATAAAAATAAATATGTGCAACTTTTTCCAATTCTGTTGCAGAAAAAAAGTTTTCCTTAGAAAAACCATGAAGGGCAGCCCGGTGGCTCAGTGGTTTAGCACCACCTTCAGCCCAGGGTGTGATCCTGGAGTCCGGGGATCAAATCCCACATCAGGCTCCCTGCGTGGAGCCTGCTTCTCCCTCTGCCTATGTCTCTACCTCTCTCTTTCTCTCATTAATAAATAAAGTCTTAAAAAAAAAAAAAAAAACATGAAATCCTATTATTAAAATCTTAAAATCAATGTTAAAATACAGGCAATTGTTATTATTGTCATGTGAATCCTATATCAGGAAATACTGTTTTCCTTTCAAAGGGAAGAAAAAAAGTCCATTACATGTAATAAAACAATTTGTTTTTTTCAAATGAGTAATTTAAGACATTAGGTTCACCAGTCTTAGAAATTAAAATCAAATAACTTCAAATTCTCTAAGATATTAACGATTATATGCTTATCTTCTAGAATACTACTGAGCAATATAAAAGAATAAACTACAGATAAATCCGACAGCACAGGTGAATCTCAAAGTCATTGTGCTGAGGAAGAAGCCTTTCAAAAAAGAATGCATAAGGACACCTGGGTGGCTCAGTCAGTTAAGTGTCTGTCTTCGGCTCAGGTCATGGTCCTGGGGTCCTGGGATCGAGTCCCACGTGGGCCCCCTGCCCAGTGAGGAGTCTGCTTCTCCTTCTCCTTCTCCCCGCCCTACTCATGCTCTCTTGCTTAATCCCTAATAAATAAATAAATAAAATCTTTTAAAAAATACGTATTATCCCATGTATATGAAGTTCTGGAACTGAAAAAAGAATATGATGGGGGAAAAAATCAGCACAATGGTTACCTGAGGAGGCAGGGAACAGGGACTGAGGGTGAAGGGACAAGAAGAAACCACCTGGAGTGGGGCGCCTGAGGGGCTCTCTCAGTTAAGCCTCTGCCTTTGGCTCAGGTCATGATCCCAGAGACCGAGGGATCAAGCTCGGCATCAGGCTCCCTGCTCAGCCCACTTCTCCCTCTGCTTCTCCCTCTCTGCTTCTCCCTCTCTGCTTATGCTCTCTCTCAAATAAAATCTTAAAAAAAAACACACACACACACCAAAAAAAAAAAAACCTTGGAGTGATGGCAACATTCTGTATCTCACTAGGAATCTTGGTGACACAGATGTACACATCTGACAAAAGTCAACCAATGTACGCTTAAGACCTGTATATTTCATTGTATGTTAACTGTATAACAATGGGGAAAAAACCCACTATAAGCAAACAATGAACTCTAATTACTGATATGCATCTTTGAGTATTTAGGTGGAAGTGCACAGACACCTACAAACTACTTTGAAATGCATCAAAAAGACAAGGAAAGATGGACAGAACATGTGATAAATACAGCAAAATCTAGAACCCAAGTAAGGTGTTTATTGTAACATTCTTTCAATTTTGCCACATATTTGAATGTTTTCAGAGAATTTAGGAAAAAACATACTGATCTATGTATTACAAAGAGGTAAGGAGGCAAAGGGAAAGGCAGGGTGAAAGGGAGAGAACCATAAGCAAAAAGGGAGTGAGACAAAGCTATAAACAAAGACATCCACGGAGCAACAATCAACAACACTCAGGAAGTTGTGAAATAAGCATCTTGGTCCCTGGGCAGCGCATTCAACTTTCACCACTAATGTACAGTAAATGCTACTAAGTGTGTTTTAAGGGCTTTATTCCACTGGAGCAGTTAAAACTGCAACAGAAACCGAAAAGCAGAGTTCTGAGAAAGTTTTATGAAAGGAGTGTGTGTCATTAACAAATACAGCAGAACTTACACACTGAAGGGAGCGCTGCTCTCCAGAGCTGTCACCAGCAAAGACAAGACGTGAGGTTTCGAGTATGATTTACCTGTGTCTAACTGCCACATGTCACTAATTTCTCTGAGCCTCAATTTCCTAATCTAGGATATGGAAATCCTATTATTTCTCTCACAGGGTGATTCTGAGGATTCAATGAGACCATACACATGGAAAGAACTAACCAGCACCAAGCAAAGAGTAATCATTCAACACATTGTTGAATAACTGTTGTTTTTCTTTCCTCTTCAACTAATAATACCAACCCCCTGTGGCACATTTTTTTGAGTTACTGGCCAGGTGAAGAAGAAGAGTAAAAGTGTTTGTGTGGGGGCTGAAAGGACACATGCAAAGGTAAGGAGAAGGATAACAGAGAACCCTCTGGAACACAGGTCAAGTTGACAGCCAATGGAGATGGGACGGGAAGGGACCAGAAGAAAACTAGAGAGGAAGACGAGGGCATAATCACAAAGGCTTTCTGTGCCAAACTGAAGAATTGGGCCTTTGTCCCCTGGGCACTGGAGAGCCATTTACAGGTCGACTACAGAGGAAGGAGATGATCTAAGTTCTCTTTTGGAAATAATATTCTGATTGCTGATTGCATGATATTACTCCAGGACCACTATTCGCAGACAATGTCAAGAGAAGGGAGATAAGGAGTAGAACAATATTATGACTCCAAAATCGATATACCATACTTGAAAACAGTAGTGTGGTTATGATCACCTAAGTAGTGTATGGAAAGGAACCTAGGAGAGTCCACTATCAAAGGGATGAGCAGAGCAAGAAGACACCCCAGAGGTAATGAAAAAAGATACAAAGAGAATCAGATGTGACAGATATGGATTGAAAAGTATCCACTAAACTTGACAACTAAGAGACGATTAATGACCTTGTCAAGAGCAGGTTCAATCAAATGATGAAATAGAAATCAAATTTTACTAAGTTTTTTCTTAAGTGAAGGCAGAGACTGCAGATGTGGGATATGCTTTCAATAGCATAAATGAAAAAAAAAAGAATAGCATAAATGGAAGAAGAGAGACAGGGCAGTAAATAAATGGAAATACAAAGTTGAAAGAGGGCATGTTCAAGCCACAAGGAGTTTGACAAGTAGGAAGGAAAAGTAGGAAGAGTGAGATTAAAGATGAAGTGAGGGAGAGGATAAGCAATGAGAAATAGGACTTAGATCAGCATTGGAGTGACTGGCCTTGGGCAGGAGGAGAGTGACTTCACCCAATGAGGCAGAAAGGAAGAATATAAATATGTGTGCAGAGGGCGGGGAAGGAATAATGTTTGAGACCTGGAGGAAAGGTAGTTGGCTGGGGAAGAAGAGAAAGGAAGAGTGTTCCAGGAAGGCAAAAGCCCTCCAAGGAATCCCGAAACAGAACTTCATGGAAAGTGAACTTCTTCCAAAGGGACTTGAAAATTCTATAGGCTAAAGTGCAGATGTGGCGATGCTGAAGATGTACACACAACTCATAGAGTTGGGTCTGAAAATAATAGTAGAAATGCCTGGGTGGCTCAGTGGTTGAGCGTGTCTGCCTTTGGCTCAGGGTGTGATTAATCCCAGGGTCCTGGGATCAAGTCCTATACCGGGCTCCCCAAAGGAAGCCTACTTCTCCCTCTGCCTATGTCTTTGCTTCTCCGTGTCTCTCATGAATAAATAAATCTTTTTAAAAAAAATTGTTTAATAAAAAATAAAAGCAATACCAACCTGTACTTTTTAAAAGATCACTCTGGCAGTCGTGGAAGTAAGACAAGAGTTGGCAAGGAGAGAACAGTTAGGATACACTGAATAAGAATCTAGGCAAGAGATGACGGTACTGTGGTGGTGACAGAGGAGCAGGCAAAAGAAATCAAACACATTCAGAAATTTAGAAGAAGCAAAATTCACTTAGAATGCATAATCTGAATGCAGGAAAGGATGAACGACAAACGAGGGATGACGTTCACATTTCTAGCGGGGGACGTCAGATTGATGGTGAATGGTACCGACCGCTGAGAAGGGCAGGTGTGGCGAGAAAGCTTGTGATTTTCAGTCGCTGAGCTTGAGGCACTGGGGAGGTAGGCAAGTAGACATGTTAAGTAAGCAGTTGCATGCATATATAGGTCTGGAGCCCCAGAGAGGTCTTCATGGAAACAAACCTGGGATTTGTCTATGAACAGGTGGAAATTGCAGGCACTATGAGTAGAAGACATTACACAGGGAGAGGACACTATGTGAGAAGAGGACCTGTGGCAGAGTCCTAAAGAACTGCTTCCCTCAGGCCTGAGTGGAGGGGAAAAGCCAATGATGAGAGGGACCAACAGCCAGACTCAGAGGAAGAAAGACAGGAGCCAGTGAAAAAAAGCATTTCAAGGACAGTCTACTGTGTCTAAAGCCGAGCTGTCAGAAAGAATGAGAAATAAATCTGGTGAGAATAATTCTAACAAAGATTGGATAGGCTAGAGAATGAGTAGGAGGTCGGGAAGCAGACAAAACCTATTCAAACGATTTAACTGTGCAGAGGAGGAGGAGTGAGAGATGGAAAAGACAGGGAGGACGTGTGAAGGTGCAGCTGAGAAGTGTGTGAGGTATTGGATCAAGAAATCTAGGAGAGGAGAAAAGTCAAGAAAGCAGGAAAGAGTGATGGATTTGGAAGAAACTGGAGGGCCCAGGGGATAAGAAGTCTTGGATAGAAATAAGGTTAGGAAACTGGAATAATGGCAGACAGAAATGAGAGGCTGGGACACCAGGGCTCCAGATTTCCAGTGGAACAGGGGCAAGTGATAAGGTTCTCAGCCCCCCGAGGGTGGATGGAGCTGCAAGAGAGGGAAAAAACTGGTAGGCCAGGCACCGAAGCCTAAGCCTAAAGTAGATAAGATCCCAGAAAGCTGGGAGGTTCACAGTTTTATCATACACCCAGGTACGAGCCTCAAAGGAAAAGAGATTTTTAAAAAAAGATTTTATTTATTCATGAGAAACACAGAGACAGAGAGAGACAGAGGGAGAAACAGGCTCCCTGTAGGGAGCCCGATGTGGGACTCGATTCTAGGACCCCAGGATCACGACCTCAGCCAAAGGCAGGTGCTCACCACTGAGCCCCCCAGGTGCCTTGGAAAAGAGATTTTTATAAGACGACAGAAGATTAATGGTTTGGAATAAGTACTGGGTGCTAAGAGAACATCAGCCCCACCTTACAAACCATTTGAAGGGGCAAGGCAGCTCCTATTCAAGAGAGCCACAGTTAGATTTTCTCAGTGAAGAAACTAGATCAATATAAAGAAAGAATGTGAAGACTACTCTGTGAAAAGGTGGGAGTATATAGATAAAAGAAAAAAAGACAATAAAAAGAAATCATTTGAACATTACCAACAGCTACATATGGAAAGCCCACAGCTGAGCCGACACCATACTCAACAGCGAGAAACTGGAAGCTTTTCCTCACAAATCAATAACAAAGCAAAGATCCTACCACTTCTATTCGACATGGTATTGGAAGTCTTAGCCAGAGCAACTGGGCAAGAAAAAGAAATAAAAGGCATCCAAACAGGAGAGGAAGAAAAATTATCTGTTTGCAGAGGACATGTAGAAAACCCTAAAGATTCCATACAAAAACAAACTGTTAGGACAAATTTAGCAAAGTTGAACACAAAATCAGCACATAAAAATCCACTGTTTTTATACACTAACAATGAACAATCCGAAAAGGAAATTAAGAAAATAATCCCATTTACAATAGCACCGAAAAAGAACAAAATATTTTGAAATAAACTTAAACCCAAGATGGTGAAAGACTTGTACACTAACTATAAAATACTGCTGAAAGAAATGAGACACACCAATAAACCCATGCTCATGGACTGGAAGACTTAGTATCGTAAAAATGTCCATACTACCCCAAATGCGTTATAAGTTCAATCCCTCTCAAAATCTCAGGGGCAGTTTTTGCAAAAATAGAAAAAAAAAATCCTAAATTCACACGGAACACAATGGACCCCAGATAGACAAAAGAATCTTGAAAAAGAACAAAGCTGGAGGCCTCACACTTCCTAATTTCAAAACCAATTATAAACCTACTAAAGCTGGTGGTGTTGGCATGAACATGCAGATCAACAGAACAGAACAGAGTCCAGAAATTAAAAAAAAAAAACAAAAAAAACCCTACATATATGACCAGCTAATGTTAAACAAAGACACCAAGATCATATAATGTGGAAAGGGCTCAAAATGGATTAAAGATCTAAATATAAGATCTAAAACTATAAAACTCCTAGAAGAAAACACAGAGGGAAAGCTTCAGAACACTGAACTTGGCCGTGTTATTTTAGATAGGACACCAAAAACAGAAGCAACAAAAATAGACAAACAGGATTACATCAAACTTAAAGCTTCTCAGCATCAAAGGACACCATCAACAGAGTGAAAAGGCAACCTGTAGAATGGGAGAAAATATTTGCAAATTACGTATCTCATAAAAGAAAACCTACCACTCAACAAAAGAACCAAGGAACTTGATTTTTAAAATGGGCAAAGGATTTGAACAGATATTTCTCCAAAGATAAACAAATGACCGAACAGCATTTGAAAAGATGCTCAACATCACTAATCAGTAGGGACATACAAATCAAAACCAGAAGATGCTGTATCATACCCATTAGGATGGCCATGGTCAAAACGAAACAAAAACAAAACAACAAGCATTGGTGAGGATGTGGAGAAATGGGAAGCCTCACGCAGTTGGTGGGATTGTAAAATGATGCAGCTGCTATGGAAAACAGTATAGTGCTTCCTCAGAAAATTAGAACTACCCTAGACCCAGATAATCCCAGTTCTGGATATATACCCAAAAGAACTGAAAACAGGATCTGGAAGATATATCCGCACACCCAAATTCACTGTAGTAGCATTATTCACAAGAGCCAAGAGGTGGAAGCAACCCAAATGTTCATTGACAATGAATGGATAGAGAAAATGTGGTTATATACATGCATATATCAGATTAGTATTCAGCCTTTAAAAAGAAGGAAATCCTGCCATGTGCTACACCATTAATGATCTTTAAGATCATGCTAAATGAAATAAGCCAGTCACAGAAGACAAAATACTGAATGATGCCACTTATCCGAGGTACCCAACGTAGTGAAACCAACAGAAACAGAAAGTAGAATGGTGGTTGCCAGGGGCTGGGGGCGGGGAGAGGAAATGGAGAGTTATGTTTAATGGGTATAGAGTTTCAGTTTTGTAAGATGAAAAAATCCTAGAGCTCTGCTGCACAACAAGGTGAATATGCTTAACATACTGGCTGTACACTTAAAAATGGCTAAGGTGACAAATTTTATGTTATGTGTTTTCCACTATGATTTTAAAACAAAAAGGCCATATGGTACTACAGAATAAAGGAGAAAAGTTTGAGAAAAGGAAGAGCAACAGGACAATAAGAGTTTGCATTGTGAATGCACCCTTGAACATCAAGGGCGGAGAGAGAGCAAAATGAGGCCTCCAGGCTTACTGCATTTCTGTTCAAGATCTCTCAGATCTAATTCAGAACGAGTGGGCTGTTTTTCAAGTCTCAAGATGACACTGGTAAGAAATTATGAGGGTATGTACAAGACATCCTGAACAGGGTACATGGTTATTTCCTCAAATCTTCGCCTAGTAGCAGAAACAGCACTGACTCTCAGGGTGTGGGAGGGTCCTCCTGCTTGCATTAGCCGGGGCCTGGACTGGGTGTTCCTGCAAAGGGAATCCTAGTTCCCATTGTGGCAGGAGGTATAAGGACTCTAGGGTAGTTAGAAGAGGGACAAAGGGCACACGTTATATGTTTCATATTGCATTTGTCAAAACATTTCCCCTATATATATTTTTTTTAATATAATACAAATTTTAAGCTTCTCAGGTCTGTTCTTTACATGCTAGCTAATGGAATTAAAGCACTGAGCCTTGATAATACTTAGGTCCCCCTTAGGGGGGATATGTTACCTTTAATCTATAGCTACAAAAAACTAGACACCATGTTGCATCCTCAGATTATCCCTGACTGAGGCAAAGGCAAATGGAGACAGTTTACAAAAATGTCAATATGAATTTCCTTTCTACTGACTTCCTTTACAAAAGCTGTCTTCTGCTTAACAAAGCAGTCATTTAAGGCACCTGGACTGCAGTGTCCTTAAATGCTTAAGCTGTAACCCTTAATCCCCAAAAGACGACAATTTAATTGGCTCTATTATTTATATAATTTTTTATACAAAAATTTTCTTTAAATCTTATTACCATGTTAAACCAGAGGGGAGCTCGGGCACTTTCTTCTGCTCTCAGGCCTGGAGACTAATAAAACCCAGGACTGCTGAATTCCATATTCAAACAAAAGGTGTGAATGTCTTAGTCTCATTTAAATTCACCCAGGCTAATGGGATAAATGTGGAAAGTCACAGGGGCTGGAGCTAGCAGAATCAGTCAGGGTCTAACACAGCAGTGATAACAGATCATAGTTAAGAAACTGAAAGAATTTTCTAAAATCCCAAGGAGACAGGGGAGTTCAAACCCTTCTACTCAAAACTTGGGAGTTGACTTCTCTCCCTTTCTTCAGCTTCCGATCTCACTACTATCATCCAGAGTTGATGGCTCTGCTAGTACAATTTTCCAGGACTGGTTACAACAAGAAGGCTTTGTCTTTGCACTTTTAACATATATTTATCTTTTACGCCATGATGTTTTACAGAGAAGAAAGAGCTCAGTCGAGCAAGATTTGACCTCAGGCCCCTTTAGGTGGTTTTGGTGTTGGAGGTGAAGGAGGGGTGGGGAATATTATGTATTTACCAGTGTTTTCCATACAGCCAATGGCCTCCCCATGTCAGCAGGCAGATCCCAGCTGTCGTTTTCTTCCAGTGATTTCTAAGTGTTTTAAAGAACACCGTCATCTTCTCCTAAAGATTTGCTAGGTTCACAGAGGCAGAAAAAGAAAAAGGTAAGTACCTAAGCTCACCGTGTAGAGCGCCGAGTGCCTTCCATCCGCCCATCCTCTCTGCTCTCCTTCCCTCACGTCTGTTCCTCCTTACCACACCTCCGGCCTCGTCCCGTCTGCTCCCTTGTAGGCTCATCAACTTCATCTTCTCACTGCCCACCTGCCTTTCTTCTTTCTTCACTTCTTTCTACCTAAACTCCCTTCTTGCCTCTCTGCTCACCTGTGTCTCACTGTATCAGAAGCAAGTGGAGAAGAGCAGAGAAGGGAATTCCAGGCTTCCTGCATTTTCTTCCTCCCTAGTCACTCTACCACTGTTTTAAGAGTATTTGTCTACTATATACAAAGGCCTCAACAATAAATAAGTACCAGAGAAGGCTTATTCAAAATAGAGGAAGACACTAGCCCCAAAATAGGAAAATAAGCGGAGAACACGCACAGGAAATTCAAAGGGCGAATGCAACTGTGTGAAAATGTTCAACTTTCTAGGTAGTCAAAGACATGCAAATCACAAAGAATTAGCACTGTTCACCTCTAAAACCAAAAATTTTTAAATGATCATATTCACTGATGACAAAATGAGATAGACATGCTCATGCACTGCTGTAAGCAAAGGAAGTTCACACAACTTTATTAAAAAAACCAAGTGACAATATATATCCTTATTCTGTTTGTTTTCTTCACAGCTTTTACCATTTGATGATCCTTATTTGCTCATTTATTAGCTTATCCCACTAGGACTGTAAACTCCACAAGAGTAAGGACTTTGTTCTGGTCACTGCTGTATCCCCAATTCCTAAAATAAGATCTAGCCCCCACAAACTAACCCATTCAGTGCTAACTGCTGAATGTCATGGGGTTCAGGACACACCACCCCAAAATATGGCAACTTAGCATATTGAATATTTTATTTTTTTAATTTAATTTTTTTTTGCATATTGAATATTTTAAGCTAAAGGAGTCTGAGACAATGAGTGACCAATCATTGACTCATTGTCCATGAATGACAATGGTCAGAGTGACCAATGAAAGGTCACTCTGACCTCCCCACCTGACGCTTCTTTCCTGAAATAAGTCCTAAAACCCTCACGTATGAGGTTGCCCTCCTTAAACCCAGAAGGGAGCATCATCTCTGGAGACACGGGGATGCCAAGAAGAATCCTAACAGGCCTTGCTAGGTTTCCCATTTTCCTCATACTCAACCTAGCATATTCCTCCATGACTGTCCACTCTTCATCAAATTTAATTTTCTATCCACTGATCACTACCCTGTTCCTTGGCTATAAACCTCACTTCCTCACTTGTAGGAGGTGAGAGGAGAAACCAGCCAGGTTTGCACTTGGGCGACTGAGTAAGGATTTCAATCATTAGATTTGGGCCGCGGGTTTGTGGAGAAGGGTAGTGTGTGCAGTTGAGAAGATGCTGGATTTGAGATGCCTGCAGGATACCCAAGTGGCTCTCCAAATGACCAGTCTGGATTTAGCAGTTTGAAGCCAGGAGAAATTGGGTGGGAGATAGAGATCTGGGCCTTGTCCTTGTGGAGGAGGTCCAAAAACCACGGAGGCAAGGATGGTGGGGGGGGGGGGGGGGATGCCAATAGTGTTAGAGAACAACCTGAGAGTTGATAAAGTCTGTTTACAGGCCATCCACGAGCCAATGGAACTCCTTTTTTGTTACAAAACAGTGCTTCATTCACAAAAACGTGGAAACACTTTTTTTCGCAGGCCAGCGAGTATAGCGGAATGAGCAGCGGTGCAAGGATCCTGAGGCCTAGATGCCAGGGCAGCTCTCTCACTTCCAGGCGGTGAGAGCCTGGGTAAGTCATTCGGCCTCCACCTCCCTTTCCCTGTTAGTACAATGGGAAGAAGGCATCTGCTCTGATCAACTCAGCTGGCTGCAAAAATCACACCTGCTGGGGCTGTGAACCCAGGTTACTCGTTAGTAAAATGAGGATACGACACCTGCTCTGATTCAGTGATCTGGATAAAAAGATCTCATCTGAAAGAACTGGGAAGGCACTTTGTGAGTTGTTCCGTATTTGAGCTGTCTCGGCAATGTGCACTCTATCAGCCGGCGAAGCCTACTTCCTCTAAGTACCCGGCGGTATTCCTACTCCTCAATCCCGGGTAAGAGCTGAACGGGAGGCGTTCAAATGAACATCTCGCGTCTGGGGCCTCCGGGTGGCTCAGGGGCCGAGCACGTGCCTTCGGCCCAGGGCGTGACCCTGGGGACCCGGGATCGAGTCCCGCGTCGGGCTCCCCGCGTGGAGCCTGCTCCGCCCTCTGCCTGGGTCTCTGCCTCTCTCTGCCTCTCATGAATAAATAAACAAAACATTAAAAAAAAAAAAAAAAACCTCCCGATTTCTCGTGGGCAGGCGCCTCCAGCAAACACCACCAGGTAAAGCACCAGGAATGAATGAACCGACCCATCCACCAAGCCGCCCGGAAAGGCCCAGAGGGGACAGGGGGCGGGGGAGCCGCCCAGGGCAGCGACGGCTCGGCGCGGGGCCCAGCTCCCAGGCCAGCTGCCTCCCGGGGGGACACCCGGGACCCCGGCCCCGCCCCCACCCGGACCCCAGGGGGGCCCCCGCCGCCCCGCCCCGCCCCCCGCTCTGGGGCAGCCCCGGCCGCACCCCCGGCCCCGGGGGAGGCCCCCGCCGCCCCGCCCCCATCCTCCGGCCCCGGGGGGCCCCCGCCGCCCCGCCCCGCCCCCCGGAGGCCTCCCGCGGCCCCGCTGCCCGCCCCCGCCCGGCCCCGCGCCGCTCACCCGGCCGCTCCCGCTCGCCGCCCGGGCTTCCTGTGTGCTCCCTCACGCTTCCCCCGCGCCTTTAAGGGAAACCGCGGCGCCGCCGCCCTCGGGTTCCGCTGCGCCCGCCCGCCGGAGGACCGTGCTGCGCGGGAGCCCGCCGGGGGCCGCCCCTTCTCCGGCGCCCGCGGGGTTTCGGGGAGGGCGGGGTCTCGGGCGCCGGCGGGGTCGGAAAACCGAGGAGCCGGGCACGTGCAGGGGAAACAACAGAACAAAACACAAACCCCCCACCCCGAGCTGCCGGACAGCGGGCGCCCGCGGTGGCCCCGCCGGGGGGGGGGAGGGGGGGGGCAGGTGCCGCGCGGGCAGGTGCGCCCCGGCGGCGGCGGAGGGCGGAGGGCGGAGGCGGGGAGGGCGGGGGGCGGCCTGCGCGGGACACCGAGCGGCCCGGGGCGCGTGCGGGGGGGCCCTGGGGGTGACGGCACCTGCCGCATTTCCCAGCGTCGCTCTCCGGCCGCGCGGAGGAGCCGGGGCCGACCGCGGTTCGAGTCCCGCACCCGCGCGTTGGCCCTGGCACCGCGCCAGCCCGCCCAGGCCGCGCTCCGCCCTCCGCCCTCCGCCCTCCGCCCTCCCTCCTACCGCCTTCCTTCCCCGTCATTCCTCCAAACACCTCTGGGGCCCTGGGGTGCGCTCCCGCCTGCCCCCGCTCGCCCCGCTGCGGCGCATCCTCCCGGGCCTGCCCACCTGCACGCACAGCGCGGTGCGGCCGACCCCGCCAGGCTCCAGCCCCCACCGGGCCACCCTAGGTCGTGGGAACTCGCCAGCCCTCGCTCCCCTGTCTGCGAAGTAGGGGGCCAAGAAGATCATCATAAAACACATCTTCTGGCTATAAAGTGTTGTGATACCACAGGTGTGGGAGACAGTTCTTGTCACTTCTCTCCTCCCAGCTGTTTGGGACATGAGCTCTTGAAAATGAGCTGCCGAACTGCACCCCTGTAAGGCTAGAAAAATCTGAAGACCACGTGCCGGATGGCCCAATGGGCAGACTAAGCTTTGGGGCTTCCGCAAAACCGTGGTTTCCAAAAATGAGAGACGTTCTCTTGGGATGAACGAACGTACCATAACTTCCCAACCAGAAAATCTAGAAAGAAATTTTCTCTCTCTCCTTTTTTTTTTTTTTTTAAGATTGTATTTATTTATTCATTCATGAGAGACACAGAGAGGAGAGAGAGAGGCAGAGACACAGGCAGAGGGAGAAGCAGGCTCCATGCAGGGAGCCCGACGTGGGACTCGATCCCGGGTCTCCAGGATCAGGCCCTGGGCTGAAGGCGGCGCTAAACCGCTGAGCCGCCCGGGCTGCCCAAAAGTTTTCTCTTAAAACTTAGGAGAGGAGGACTTGATTTTATTTGAGTTGGAGCCATGGACAGTTGGAAACATCAGGCATCACAAAGCAGGTGCCCAGAAGGCCTGTGAAGAAGAGCAGCAGGTCAATCCACCCGGGAGAAAACGGACACCCCAGGAGAGAGGCAGCCCCTCCATGGGAGGGAGAACACAGACCTGCATAGCATAGCAGGCCTCACTCAGGACCATCCCTCATTGAAAAGTGCTCAGGGGGCCATGGGAATATCCATTAGTTTACATTCTTTCTTTATCATGAAGTCTTTAATTCACTGTGGTGAATGGGGATGTTGATGTCAGCCTGTTGTGTTCCCAGGAGAAAAATCTAGAAACAACTCCCAAGTTTCTTTCTTTTTTTTTTTTTTTAATTTATGATAGTCAGTCACAGAGGGAGAGAGAGAGGCAGAGACACAGGCGGAGGAAGAAGCAGGCTCCATGCACCGGGAGCCTGATGTGGGATTCGATCCCAGGTCTCCAGGATCGCGCCCTGGGCCAAAGGCAGGCGCCAAACCACTGTGCCACCCAGGGATCCCAACTCCCAAGTTTCTACCTGGACTATGAAACTAGAAAAGATGAGACATCTCCACAGAATAAAAACTTCAGAATTACATGTGCAAAAGAGGGGGCAGGGGGCATGGCAGCTCTCTGAAAGAGACCTTGTGTTCTCTCCTTAAATCCCATGCTTGTAGAGATAGAAACGGGGGAACTATGACTCAGATATGTCACCTGCAAATGGGAAATATCTGCATCAAAATAGGACTAAGTCATAAATTAGTCATAAATTCATCTTCAAGGAGTTAACTGTACCCATTACATGACACGTATTTACTGACATTTTAATGTGTTGCCGTAGTACCCCATTTAGTTTTATAACTCATGCCATTAATATTTTCCCTGTAGTAAGGCTATTGTTGGCCCTTTGGTTAAGCTAACAACTGTCCCCTTGAATCATTTCCAGAGGGACACGGTGATAAACAAGTTAACTAAGGATTGTCCATGCTTTGTAGAACTTAACCTCCCACCCCCTCACTCCCACTCTATGTGGGATTATAGTGAAAGCCAAATCTTAAACATGTAGTTTATAAATGTGTAAGGACACAAATGACGCTAAAACACAGGAACTTTTCAAATGCTCTTTTCAGACATCCCTACCAGCACTGAGTGTTGGACATGGCGATGCACCACCTGTTGTCCCAGCTGCTGGGGGTGGTCAGACCTTCAGCTGTCAGCCCCCTTGGGGACAGCACCCAATGCAGTGAGCCATCTTCACCAATGTCACACCCTTCTGGAGGTGGCCCACATCCAGTGACTGATCTAGGAGGGAGTTCAAAAGCTTGGTCATTTGGGCCAAAGCAAAACACCTCTGAGAACCCCACAGCTCCTCACAGGGTCAGCCAAGGTTGTCGGACACAACCCAGTTCAGCTTCTCCCTCGGCCCAATCTTGTGTCCTCCTCTCCCGTCTTCAAAGTGTTGGTACTGAACACTAAACACTGGGGTAGAGAGACCAATGACCTCCTAAAGATATCCTTAACCCCTAGAATCTAGTAATACTTTGCAGGGGTGATTAAGTTAAGGCTCTTGAGATGGGAAGATTATCTTGGATTATCCAGGTGGGTCCAATGTAATCACAAAGGTCTTTATAAGAAAGAGACCAGAAATCAGAGAGGCAGGCAGTAGATGTGAAAATGGTAAATAATTTATAAGTTATGGATAATGTTTGGGAAATCTGGGTGAAGAGTATACTGCGAGGAGTGGGTTTATATCAGTTTAAGATACAAAAAGTAATTCCTCCTCCACTGCCAGTGCTTGGATGAAAAATCGAGCATGTAGTTCTATGTAGACCAGAGTCTTAAGGGCCAATCTGCCGAAAGATCTCAGGAAAGGTTTCAAGCTTGTTGAAGGGGGTGGGGAATTCAAGAAAGTGATGGTGATGAGCCCTACAAAGGTTATGCTCTATGATTGGGGAAATAAACCAGTCACAAAAGACCACATACCATGGGATTCTGTTTCCACGAAACATCCAGAATTAGCACGTACTTAGACATGGAGAGTGGAGGTTGCCCAGGGCTGGGGTCCAGGTGGTTGGAAAGAAGTGGAAAATGCCGATGGAAAGACTTCTTTTGGGGGTGATGAAGTGTGCTAGGGTTGGTTGTAGTGGTGGCTGCACGACTCTAGGAGTACAATAAGGGGACCATTGCGTGGTGTAGGATCTTTATCTCGTTACAGCTGCAATGAGAATTAAAGAGAAGGTCTTACTTTTTCCCTCAGGTAAGACCGTACATGTACATAATACCCAAAATTGCTGAAGTGGAGAAGCTGAAGGGACTCCGTCTTAGAAAGGCTCTGTCCAGAGGCACCTGGGTGGCTCAGTTGGTGTCTGACTCTTGATTTCAGCTCAGGTCTTGATCTCAGGGGTTGTGGGACTGAGCCCCACATTGGGCTCGGTGCTGGATGTGGAGCTCACTTAAGATTCTCTCTCTCTCTCTCTCTCTCTCTCCCCCTCGGCCCCTCCCCCCACTTGCACTCTCTCTCCCTCTTGAAAAAAAGAAAAAAAGAAAAGACAGAAAGGCTCCATCTCTGCTATTTTTCTGCTAAGCCCCATTTACTCATGTTCTATATTTTGCCTCTGAATAAGCCAAAGAAACTATGTTCCCACTTCAAGGAGGAAACAAGAAAGTTAACCATTCTCAAGTTATGCCCTAAGCCCCCAAACGCCTAATAGCCCCTAAGAAGAGCCAGATCTTGAACGTGTTCCAGGACATTAGATTCAGTCAAACCTTGACTGGCGCTGGCATCAATACCCCTACCTTCAGGAATTTATTACACCTATTATTCATCTGTCACCTGCCTTTGATCAGACTCTACCCTGGATTTCTAAAGGAACATGTACGCTAGATGCCTTTTGCAATATAAACCCCTAACCCCAAGCGATGACGAGACTCATTGTCCTTTGCTTTCTGAGTCTCCCAGACACTCTGTTATTCTTTTTTTTTTTTTATAAATTTTTATTTATTTATGATAGTCACACACACAGAGAGAGAGAGAGAGAGAGAGAGAGGCAGAGACACAGGCAGAGGGAGAAGCAGGCTCCATGTGCCGGGAGCCTGACGTGGGATTCGATCCCGGGTCTCCAGGATCGCGCCCTGGGCCAAAGGCAGGCGCCAAACCGCTGCACCACCCAGGGATCCCCTCTGTCTGTTATTCTTTACCGGTCACTCACACTACTCAATAGTCTCAGTTTTCACTTTCTCTGGCTTGCATTTGATTTCTGTCCTGCATGAGCCAAGGACTATCTTGGCTGGTCCTGCGGGACCCTCTTCTGAGCGCTCGGACCCAGCCTACCTGCATCACTGCCACAACTCCCGGTCAGCCGTGAAGGGAACCAGTTTGGGCCTATGCCAACTCACAGAGGATGGAAGGGAAAAAACAGAAAGAACCTGGATCCTCGATGACATCATTGAGCGACATGGTTGTACCATGCCTGGAGCTTGCTCAAACTCTGGACATCCTATTACATGAAATAATAAATTCCCTTATTGTATAAGCCTGTTAGAGTCAGGGTTTTCTGTTTCTTGAAGCCAAGAGCACTAAACTGATAAACTACAAGCCACAGGTTATTGGTAGGTAGAAGACATAGTAAGGACACTGTTTCATTTTGGGTTTTTTCAAAGATTTTATTTATTTATTTGACAGAGAGAAAGAGAGCACAAGCAGGGGGAGAGACAGGCAGAGAGAGGGAGAAGGAGGCTCCCCACTGTGTGGAGGGCCAGATACGGGGCTCGATCCCAGGACACTGGGATCATGACCTGAGCTGAAGGCAGATGCTTAACCAACTGAGCCACTCAGGTGCCCCAGGACAGTGTTTCTAAAAAGATGCTAGGTTTTTATGAGGAATACAAGTGAAAGTAAATGGCAGAGACTACTGATACCAACGGTATGCCTAACCTTTTATTCCTTAAATCACTCTTCAGCCATTCCCCTGGACCTGTGCCATGCTTGCTGTCTATAGACTCACTAAAAGAGTTAAAGGTGATAATGCTCATCACCAGCCTTATATGTAGCATCTCAGATGAAACCTGCCTGTGGGACTAAGTGGTCCCCAGTCAGAACTTCTCTCATAGAAAATTTTGTATGAATTCTTTCAACATTCATTTTTGGTCTGTTTACTTATTCTATGCATACAAATTCCTCTTTAGACTACTTCATTTCCCCTAAGAAAAAAGTGTAAAATGGTGTTCTTGTGGTATTTATGCTTAAAATCTCTTCCTTGTTGTGACCTTTACTATCCATTGCAATTACTACAACCAGATTGGAGACATGTAAATGAGGCCTTTTAAGGAACAAGCAGGTTCCTAGGAGAGAGGATATCTTCCACAATGTAATACAAGATTTCATAAGACCTTCTCTGTAATGCCCATTCTCGCCTGTGATCTGTATGGGCCCTGCCTTTTTCTGAATGGGACTTCTCTTATTAATGCATCTCTTTGTCATCCTTTCCCACCTACTCCTCCTGGTGACATCTGGCCCTAGCTGGCACTTTCTAGCTGTGTGTTTATTTTTTAAAAATTCTTTTAAATTTATTTATGATAGTCACACACACAGAGAGAGAGAGAGGCAGAGACATAGGCAGAGGGAGAAGCAGGCTCCATACACCGGGAGCCCGACATGGGATTCAATCCCGGGTCTCCAGGATCGCGCCCTGGGCCAAAGGCAGGCACTAAACTGCTGCGCCACCCAGGGATCCCTAGCTGTGTGTTTAATACAGGAGTGGAAAAGCAACAAAGGTGGGGTCCCCACTAATTGTATCAAACGAGGTCTCTAATTTTATTTTGCAAAACCCAGTCTCCCAGGATAACTCAATTCTAAGTATTCTGGAGCAAAAACGGCGTAATTGTATCCATAATGAGTTTTGAGTCAATTTTTTTGACTTTTTTCTCTTTAGAGCAGTTTTAAGTTTAAACTGGGAGGATCCTCCATCTCTGGTTAAGTTTAAGTTTAAACTTAGATCCTCCATCTCTGTCCCTGCCCCTACACTTGCCCAGCCTCCTACAACATCAACATCTCTCTCACCAGAGTGGTAGTCACAATTTGTTACAATTGATGAACCTATTTTGACACATCATAATCACCTGAAGTCACAGTTTACCCTACAGTTCACTCCTGGTGCTGTACATCTGGTGAGTTTAAAGAAAGTATGACGACATATTTCCATCATTATAATATTGTACAGAGTAATTCCACTGCCCTAAAAAATCCTTTGTGTTGTGCCCCTTTATCTCGCCCCACTCCCACCCTGGCAACCACTGACTGTTTTGTATTCATAGTTTTACTTTTTCCAGAATGGCATATAATTGGAGTCATACATTATGTAGCCTTTTCAAATAGGCTTCTTTCACCTTGCAATATGCATTTAAAGTTCCTCCATGTCTTTTCATGGCTTGAGAGCTTATTCCTTTTTAGCACCAAATAATACTCCATTGTCTGCATGGACCACAGTTTCTTTATCTATTCACCTCCTAAAGGACATCTTGTTTGCTTCCAAGTTGGGGCAGCTATGAATGAATCTGCTATAAACATCTGTGTGCAGGTTTTTGTGTGGATGTAAGTCTTCAACTTCTTTGAGTAAATATCAAGAAGTGTGATTGCTGGCTTTATGGTAAGAATAAGTTTAGAAACTACCAAGCGGTCTTCCAAAGTGGACATGCTATTTTGCATTCCTGTCGGCAATGTGCGTGCTGCTGTTGCTCCACACTTGGTGTATCCAGTGCTCCAGAGCTGGGCCATTGCAATAGGTGTGTAGTGGTATCTCACTGTTGTTTTAATTTGCATTTCCCTGCTGACACGTGATGTGGAGCATCTCTCATGGACTTGTTTGCCATCTATATATTTTTTTGATGAGGTGTCTGTAAAGGTTCTGGCCGATTTTTAAAATCAAGTTGTTTTCTTAATGTTGAGTTTTAACAGTGCATTCTGTATTTTGAATAGCTGTCCATTACCAGATGTGTCCTTTGCAGATGTCTTCTCCTGGTTTGTGGTTTGTGTTCTAATTCTCTGGACACTGCCTCTTGCACAAAATAATTTTTTCATTTTAATAAAGACCAGCTTATTAACTTCTCCCTTCAGGGATCATGTTTAGTGTTCCATCTGAAAAGGCATCACCAAACCCATGGTCATCTAGGTGTTCTCCTGTGTTACCTTCTAGAAGTTTTATAGTTTTGTATCTTACATTTAGGCCTATGGTCCATTTTAAGGTAATCTCTGTGAAAAGTATAAGGTCTGTGTCTAGAGTCTTTTTTAATTTTTTATTTTTTGCATGTGCGTGCCCAGTTGTTGAAGAGACAACTGTTCTTCACTATACTTCCTTTGCTCCTTTTCCAATCAGTTAATTTTATTCATGTGGCTCTATTTCTGGACTAATTTGTTCCATTGATCTATTTTCCCCAATACCACAATGTCTTGATTACTGTAGCTTTATAGTAAGTCTTAAAGTTGGGTAGCATCTGTCCTCCAACTTTGTTCTTCTCCTTTAATATCATATTGGCTATTTTGGGGTCATTTGCCTTCTCTATTTAAACTTTATTTTTTTTTTCTATTTAAACTTTAGAATCGTTTTGCCAATATCCACAAATCAACTTGCTGAGACTCTGATTGGGATTATAATGAACCTATGGATAAAATTCGGAGGAACCAATATCTTGAGAATATTCAATCTTTCTATCCATGAACGTGGAACATCTCTCCTTTTATTTCATTCACCAGAGAGGCAAAATATAAAAGAGAGTTAACAGGTATGCAAGAGACCATGAGAAGATCCCATAACCATCTAGTGGTATCTCTAGAAGGAGAGAATAGAGAATAGGAAAAAACAGTATTCAAATTACTGGCAGATATAGCAGACTGAAACTGCAGAACACTAAAGGCAAAATCCTAAAAGCACCCAAAGGAAGAGGAAAGCAAAGGAAATTAAATGAAAATGTATAAACATGGGTGGAGGTTGCAGTCTTTGTTCTGCCACTGGCGTCTGACCTGCAGCGGTGACTATAACCCGCCCCTCTGCTACCAGTTCCACACTTTCTTACCTTAGGACAGGCTGATTATAATTTGAGGAGAGAGATCAAATCCTCATTCTGGGCGGGGGGGGGGGGGGGGGGGCGGTGCATTGAGTTCAAGGTCCTGCCTGGATAGAGATCAATAGTCCCTCATTAATATTTGTCCTTAGGCATGGCAATATAAAGGAGTGCTTGGGGATGCTTGGGGATCCCCTGGGACTCATGCATATAACTCCCTGCTCTCATTGTATAGTGACAAACTTTGTCCTTGAAAACTGGGCAAAAGTCCCTCACCAGGAGAGACAGATCTCTTGCTTAAGGTCCCTGGTGACTCTTTCCCATCTCTACTTTATGCAGGCTTGGCTACAAGCTGAGTCAGTGGGACTCAGCCAGCTCAACAAAGAATGCTGGATCCGGCATCAGGTGTAGACTCTCCTAGCTGAGCTCCAGATCCTAGTTATTTCCCTAGTAAGATGTTCCCTTTGTCACATAGTAGACCAGATGTTCCTGTCCCTCTCCCAATTTCCCTAGAAATATGGAAAATAGAGGGATAGGATTTCAGTATTGGAGGACTTCCCATGGTATGTCCAGCTGTGCCTCATCTAAGCACATCTCAAAATGGAATAATGAGAGTTTGTGGAATCATATCATAAATACTCTTTTCCTTCTCTTCCCTTCTTCTTTTGCTGCTGCTGTAAGTTTTTCTCCAAAAACCTTCCTCTACACATTCAATGGTATTTGTATGAGGCAGTGTGTGTTTGCCCGTGTGTGTACATGCATGTACGTGCTCATCCATGCCCCCTTGCACGTTGCTAGTTATCTTAGCGTGGGTTCTACAAAAGCAGAGGCTGAGGCTGAGAGCTAATGTGCTGTTACCCTTTAAAATATGCACTCCTAGGGAGGAGGAAGATGAGGAGGAACAAGGGGTGAGGCAGCAAACGCTGGCCACTTTTAAATGTGACCAGTTGCTTCACCCAATAGGACTGTCCTCCAAAAATCCACATCAACTAAGTCTCAGAGTCAGCCTGTGAAGGAGAAGTAGGGGAAGGATCTATCCGTCAGCTCTGGCCTTGCACGGTCAGGCTGTTAACTTCCCACAGGGTGTGGAAAAGTGCAGGTATGGGTGGTGAGCAGGCTCTCACAGCAGTATCAACAAGGAAGCCAGGGATATTTCCATCGCTCAAGCATGTGCACTCAAGATGGGTGCAGTCTGGCTGTGCCTCTCCAAAGTCGGTCAGAGCACACACAAAGCTGGTTGCCACAGTGGCAGCTGGAACAGTAGACAGGTGGGATCAAAAGACATGAACTGGTGGGTAAGATGTGTCAGATACACTGACTTACAGCATAACGCTGATTTTTGCCTGTTTATCCAGTGACCTCATGAGATATAATACCCAGTCTGTAGTCTAAGCTTCAAGTCCCATAAAAATATTACCCTCCTGGTACCAGCATTTCTATTTTGGATATTAAGTTTTTTATACCATGGGGACATGGAGTAAACATTTTAGAAGGAGGTCACTGGGTATTTGTGAGTTGTGCTACGCCCAATTCTACTACTTGATTCCCTGACTCATGTATTCCGGCTAAAGGAAGAAGAGCATTGTATATGGTGCTGCTTCAAAGAATATTCTCAATCTCGCAGGCAGCACTTCTTATTGAAAGTGCTTATTTAACCAGCTGGAGGCACGAGTGCATTTTAATAGAGCATTCCACTATTCTATAAGACCAGCTGCTTCTGGGTATTGGGTGCATGATAAGACCAGTGATTCTCATGGGCTATAACCCATTATCTAACTTGGATTCCTTGGTTAGAAGCAATGTTGTGCAAGACACCATGACCGTTTTTAAGGCCTCTGATATGTCCCCAGACAGTGGTTCTGGCAAGGCATGACAGGCAGAGGAAAAGAAAAGCGAATCTGTGAATCCTTCACGGGGGTCTTGCTGTGAGCTCCATTCAACATCCTGATCTGCCCCAGGCACCAGGAGCACTAGATCTGCTAGGTCTTAAGAGCTGAAGGACACAGTTGCTGCTGTTGATCAGCAGCAAAGGAGGCTTCTCACGCTCTGAATACACTCAAACTTTTCATTCACCTGTAAAGTGATCCCCTGCCAGCACACACAAATCTCTTATTTATTGTCTCAAAAATATGTGCCTTCTTGTGGTGGAGGGTACAGTGCCCAGTGCCCTTCCTTCACTGTGATGGGATTAATGGAGCGCACCAGCCAATCTGAGGTCTTTGGGGTAGAGTAGTAGGCAATGTCTCTTGCCCTCAGTGGTGGCATAGCATAGTTCTAGGTGGCCATAGGTCACAAATTTTTAAAAGATTTTATTTATTTATTCATGAGAGACAGAGAGAGGCAGAGACACAGGCAGAGAGAGAAGCAGGCTCCCTACAGGGAGCCTGATTCAGGACTCAATCCCAGGACCCCGGGATCACAACCTGAGCCAAAGGCAGACAGACGCTCAACCACTGAGCCACCCAGGTGCCCCAGATCACAATATTTTTAAAATCCCTTTTTAATTAATGTATGATACTGCAACATTTGGATATACACTGTTTAACATCCCTTCATTGTTAAAAGATAGGGCTTTAAGGTTTTAACTAAAAAACAAATGAAGATCTTCTGAGTCATTTATGATTGCATTCCTAGGGTTAATTTTTACAGCTGGAATCAGAGGAAATATATCGGAGGATCCAGATGCATATTCCAAAACCTATAACCAGGGTGGGTGCCTGGGTGGCTTAGTCAGTTAAGTGTCTGACTTGATTTCAGTTCAGGTCATGATCTCAGGGTGTGAGATTGAACCCTGCATCAGGCTCCACACTCAGTGGTGAGTCTGCTTGAGATTCTCTCTTTCCCTCATCCCCTGTCCTTCCCCTCACTTGAGCTTGCTCACTTGCTCTCTCTCTAAAACAAATAAATAGACAAAATCTTTAAAATAAAATAAAAACTTATAACCAATTTATATTCCCATTATCTGTTTGTGATAGCACCTTCACCACCATTAATGTTTTTCCCCAATTTCTACTTATTTGTCAGGAAAATGGCATTTCATTTTTTTCAATGTACATTTCTTTGTTTATGAGTAAAAATACTTTTTAATCCATCAAAGCATTTTAATTTTCTCTTCTAAAAAATATTTGCTCTGTCTTTAACTTATATTTTTATATTTTCCCAACATGCCTTCTATGCTTATTTTAAAATTCTCTAAGTGCATCTAAATTATCAGAATACCACATTTTAGAAAGATTATAGTAACTGGATTCTACTGAAATTTTAATGCTTTTCTCATCAATTTGATACATGCTCTTTACAGATTTAGGATGATAATCCTGTGATTTGTTTGCTGCAAACTTCTTCTTGGGTTATTTGCCTTTTACTTGGTTTATGGTATGTCTTACGTGAAAAACAAAACAAAAAACCTTGAATTTTATGTGGAATGAATCTTAGCCATAAAGAGCTCTCTAATGATTAGAAATTTACATACACATTTATATTCCATGGTTTCATTTTCTTATAAAATGAAAGAAATTCACCCATAACTATGTTTCTGTACCAAAATGTACCAAAATCTTCCCAACTTCAAGCCTCTACTGCAGCCCCTCATCACCTTGCTCTGACTCATTCTCTTCCCCCCAGCCTAATGGTTATTCCACCCAAAGGACCTCCCCTGCATCCTCTGTCTAAATCAGGTTTCTCCTGCTACACTCTTCCATAGCTCCTATGTCCTTTATGGAATTCATAATAATCTGCAATTATATATTCAGTTGTGTGGCTATTTAATGCCTGTTCCCTCTTCCCACCAATCTGTTCTAAATTCTGTAAGGGCAGTGACAACGTTCTTTTTTTCCTGCAGAGTACCCACATCCGTATACAGATACAGATATAGATACAGATACAGATATAGATATATATAGTACCTGGCATAAAATAAATATTAAGGATTGAATGAACCATGAACTTCCTCCACTTTCTGACCTCCCACATACTAAGTTACATGCATATTTACTCAATACCACATATCACCTTCCTCTACCATAAGCTCTGGGAGAGAATGTTCCCTCCTCCTACCCAAGGCTCATGCACCCACCTGTGCTTTGCACAGCACCCCCTTCTTCCTGAGAAAACTGTCTCATCAGTAATCTCCCCACAGTATTTTTTCCCTCCATCTCCACTGTCCTTCCCTCTTAGCATATAAACCTACTCAAAACCCATCTACTTCAACATAGAAATATACCAAAACCTACCACTTCTGATCTTGCAATTCCCTGCTACATATAATTTACATATGACAAAATGCACCTTTTTAAGTGTACAGATTGGTGACTTTTGATGGATGTACATATTCCTATAATGGCCACAGTGGAGATATAGAACATTTCCATCACTGGCCTGGTGTCTTCTCTCTCTTCCTAGCCAACTTTCTCATGCCCCCAGTGTGCCCCCGCAGCAAGTGGCCACGACTCTACTTTCTGCCACTCTAAATTACATCTCTCTCTTTTAGAGTTTCATATAAATGGATTTACCCAGTAGTTGCCTTTTGTCCCTGGTTTCTTTCTCTCAACATACTGTATGTAAGAGTCATCCACATTGTTGGGTGTATGAGCAGTTTGTTCTTCTTCCTGCCAGTAGTAGCCTACACTCAGAGTCTATTGCAATTTGTTTATTCCCTCACCCACTGACAGATGTTTAGGTCATTTTAAAGTTTGGGCTATTATAAATAAAGCTGCATTTAATATTTGTATTCAAGTCTCTGTGCTATTGTTTATGTTTTCATTTCTTAAGGGTGAATGCATAGAAATGTAATGGCTGAGTTATATGATAAGTATATATTTGGCTTTTTAAGAAACTATCAAACTGGGGGTCCTGGGTGGCTCAGTGGTGGGTGTCTGCCTTTGGCTCAGGTCGTGATCCTGGAGTCCCGGAATCGAGTCCTGCATCAGGCTTTCCGCAGAGAGCCTGCTTGTCCCTCTGCCTGTGTCTCTGCCTCTCTTCTCATGAATAGATAAAGAAAATATTTTTTTGTAAGATTTTATTTATTTAATCATGAAGACAGACAGACAGAGAGAGGCAGAGACACAGGCAGAGGGAGAAGCAGGCTCCATGCAGGGAGCCCGATGTGGGACTCAATCCCTGGTCTCCAGGATCACGCCCTGGGCTGAAGGCGGCACTAAACCGCTGAGCCACCGGGACTGCCCAAACAGATAAATAAAATCTTAAAAAAACAAACAAACAAACAAAAACAAAAAACCTATCAAACTATTTTCCAGAGCGGTTGTATATTTCACATTCCCACCAGCAGTCTATGAGAGATCTTGTGATTCCACGTCCTTACCAACACTTAGTATGTCAGTTTTTAAATTGTAGACATCCTAATGGATCTAATTGTTTATTATATATCTTCTTTGGCAAGGCATCTATTTAAATATTTTGCAGATTTTGAAAAATTAGGTGATTAGTCTTATTGAATTTTAAGAGTTCTTTATATATTTTAGATACAACTCCTTTTTCAGGTATGTTTTGCAAATATTTTCTCATGATATATGCTTTGCCTTTTCATTTTCATAAGTGTCTTTGATGAACAAAAGATTTAGATTTTGGTAAAGTACCATTTATAGATTTTTTTCTATTATGCTTCATTTTTATGTGGCCTTTTTAAGAAATTTTTGCTTAACCAAAGATTTTCTCCTATGTTTCCTTTTAGAAGTTCTATAGTTTTCACTTTTATATTTCGGTCTATGATCTATTTTATTTTTTTTAATTTTTATTTATTTATGATAGTCACACAGAGAGGAGAGAGAGAGGCAGAGACACAGGCAGAGGGAGAAGCAGGCTCCATGCACCGGGAGCCCGACGTGGGACTCGATCCCGGGTCTCCAGGATAGCGCCCTGGGCCAAAGGCAGGCGCCAAACCGCTGCGCCACCCAGGGATCCCGGTCTATGATCTATTTTAAGTTAATTTTGTGCATGGCATGATGTAAGGGTTGAGGTTTTTTTTTTTTTCCTTATGATTATCTTTTCTCCCACTGAAATACTTCTGCAAATCACTTGACCACAGATCCGTGGATCTATTTATGGACTCTGTTCTGTTGGTCTATGTGTCTATCCTTATGTCAATACAATCTTGATTAATAAGGCTTTGTAAGAAGCCTTGAAATTAGGTAGTGTACATCTTCCAATTTTGTTTTTCTTTTTTCAAAATACTTTGGCTATTCTATGTTCTTTGAATTTCTATATGGAGTTTAAAGTCAGGTTGTCAATTTCTACCAAAAAAAAAGGCTACTGTGATTTTGATGGGGAGGAAACAACCTTTTTACAATACTGAATATTTCAATCGATGAACACAGTATCTCTCTCCATTTACTCAGGTGTCTTTATCTCAGTAATGTTTCTTAAATTTTGTGTATGTGTCTTGCATACATTTTGTTTAATATATCCCGATGTTTTTCATGTTTTTAGTATTATTGTAAATGGTACTATTTAACTTTCAATATCCAATGGTTTGTTTCTAGAATGTAAAAATACAGTTTGGATCTTCCAACTTTACTAAACTCCATTATTAATTATGGTATTCTTTTTCTCTTTTTTGTAGAGGCCTTAGGGTTTTCTATGTGTACAATCATGTCAGCTGTGAATAAAGGCAGTTTTACTTCCTTTTTATCTGAATGTATTTTCTCTTTTATTTCCTTATTTTACTACTTAATAAAACAATATTAAAAGATAGGATTTGTAAGAATGGGCATTCTCATCTGATTCTTGATCTAAGGAGAAAATCATTCAGAATTTCAACATTAAGAATGATCATAGGGTGGCCTGGCTGGCTCAGTCAGTAGAGCATATGACTCTTGATCTTGGGGCCATTAAGTTTGAGCCTCATGTTGTGAGTAGACCTTACTTAAAAATTTTTTTAAAGTTAAAAAAAAAAGAAATATCATAGCTATAAGTTGATCATAGATGCCCTTCATCAGTCTTAAGGCATTCCCTGAACTTCCCAGTTTTATGAGAGTTTTCATCATGAATAGTTGTTGCATTATTTTTTTAAATGCTTTTTCTGCATCTATTTATCTGTGCCTCCTGTCCTAGATTTAGGACTGGGATGAGAGTCCTAGTTTGGACAGCCCTGAATCCCCTGGCAGGTGCTGAATGACATGGAAAAATAGAATAGGAAAGTTTAGGGTTAGAGAGACAGATAATCTTTAAAACTCTTTTCCCCAAATCTCTCCAAAGCTAATTAAAATTTTCCAGTTAGAGATTTATTTATTCCAGTCGCAAACACTCCAGAAGCACTGAGGACTGAGAATATAATCAACATGAATTTGATTAGATTTTTTCCCCTAACGTTAAACTGGCAAAATACTGAGGAAAGGAGAATGGGTATCAGAGATAACTTTGAAGCCTGGTGGACATGGAGGTGGGCAGGTTAAGAGAGGCCACTGGAGGGGTGCTCCAAGAAAAGGGAAGAGATGTCATAGATGCCACAAAAAGGAACTGAGGTGATACCACAGCATAGATACTTTTACATTTTCATAGAGAACCATAGAGATCATCACCATGCCACCAAAGTCCTGCTTTCCTACATTCTTTCTTGAACGAGGAAGGTCACAAACAAGAATTTTTTTTAAAAGATTTTATTATTTATTCATGAGAGACACACAAAGAGAGAGAGGCAGAGACACAGGCAGAGGGAGAAGCAGGCTCCATGCAGGGAGCCCGACGTGGGACTCGATCCCGGGACTCCAGGATCACGGCCTGGGCCCAAGGCAGGCCCCAAACTGCTGAGCCACCCAGGGATCCCACAAACAAGAATTTTAAAATAAAATTATGCTTTAAGCTGGTAGAGTACTATTTCAGAAGGAAGTTAACAGTTAATCACATGTACCAAACAACAACAAAACAATAATGCCATGAGCTTGGGAATCATTTAGGCTAACCATGTGTCTTTATATTAAGAATTCGATAGAACCTCTGACATACAGATGAGCATGCAAATTTCCCAAGGGTGAGTAGATGGTGCTTTATGTGTTATTTAAGTTGGGAATAAAACTTCACTTCTTGGTTTCTTCTGGTAGAGTGAAGTGGTGTGGCAGAAATATTACTAGACTTCAAGACAGGAAATTCAGGTTCCAGGTCCCGCCCTTCTGTGCAGTTGTTGTATCATGGTGGTGCTTACTTAAAATGTCTGCATTTCTGTTTCTTTGTCAACACAAAGGTAATTCTCTAACTCATCTGGAGGGCTAGTCATGAAGATCTAATGGTTACTGAATGTGCTATCACCCACTCAGTATTCGTGCCAAATATATGTGTGTTCTTTCAAATCCAAGCCACATGCTCTTAAAGAAAATGCAAATTTTAAAATCCATTGTGAATTGCATTAATTAAATTTAAAATGTTACGTATCATGATGAACCTAAGATTTTATAACTGATAAAGAGGATGTGGGTTGACATTATACATCAGATATTTAATGTACATGACAGATGTAATAAACTGCCATCCACATTATAAAAAATGTCAGGCATTCTAGTTCCTGCGTGGGGACAGAGTAACCCCAGCCTTTAGGAGAACAGTTTGCAAGTATAAAATAGAATAAAGACTGACCTGTTTGTAGGAGATTATCAGAGCAATTGTAGCAAAACAGGAAAATATCAAAAGAAAGAGGGCACTTTGAAGCAGCCGAGCAAAAGAAGAAAGGACACTCCACCCAATCAGGGCTCTTGCCTCATTTATTGGGTATTTGACCTTGGGCATTTAACGAAGCCTTTCTGCCTTAATTGTGAAATGGCAATGACACGTCTCCTGTCTGGAGTCAGGGGCTGGATCAGATTCTCTTTTCCATTTCTCAGTTCTGCATTTCCTTTGCACAACTTTAACCTTTGATCTTGGCCTCATTGTCCAAAAATTGCTCTGTCTCCCAAAACTGTAAAATGATAAGCACGAATACAAAATCCTGCTACTAATTGTGTATGTAATTGCTGAGATTAAGTTCTGTGACTTAAAATTCTCTGACATTAATTCTAAAGCTCTCAATGTATTCCTTATTTCCACATAGTCTCTTATCTTGAACCTTAAGAGGAAGGCTTTAATCCTCCCAGCTTTAAACCAGGGCACGAAGCCCTTTTGGGCTCTTGGGCCGTGCAGTGAGCCTGGAGGGAGCACCACAAGGTGGCACTGAAGATCCGGCTGCAGAAGGTGGTAGGGATAAATCCACACCAGCGTTCATTTCCTCTGGGTCTCCTGGCTGGCACCAGGCTGCTATTTCCTTTATTGTCAGGGATCCTGGGGATGCCTTGGCTTGAACCTAATGCAAACAGTCCCTCTGCAGCGCTCAGCAGTCGGGAAAGGGGTTCTTGGGCTTGGCAATAGAATCTCCAAGAGTTTATCACAAAACCATTAATGACCAGATCTTTCTGTCTCCTCCCAGAACCATCCCTCAGTTCCCAGAGATGAGGCCTATCCTGTTTCTTCAGCCACTCATCCATTCAAGCATTTATTGCATGCTCTTATGTGTCAGGCATATAGCCAGGAGTGATGTGGTTTGAGAGATCCAGGACATTAGCATTTTTTTTCTTAGTCTGCCATCAGCACCAAACCCAGGTATCGTGCATTGGGGTGATGGCCCAGGTGCCTGAGGGGACCTAGTTGCTGGCAGCTGTGCTGTGTTTCCAGGAGGGAGCAGAGGGGGAAATATTGTGGTGCTCGTATTTACAACCAGCCCCTAACACCTCCCTCCTCCAGCACACACTATCTGCAGGAAGCCAAAGTAGCTTCTCTGCCAGTCTCCCCCCATTGAAACGGACCTTAAGCATCTTCTTTTTCCTTTTAATGCAGCTATTGATATTTATTTTAACTCCATTACAATGTAGTCTTTTTTTAAAGTAAAAAGTCTAGGGAAGTTAAAATACTCCATATGATAGATGAATGGTGGAAATACGTCATTATACATTTATGCAAACCCATAGGATATACGCCATATATGAATCCTAATGTAAACTATGACTTAGGGTGATTATAATGTATCAATGTAGGTCTATCCATTGTAACAAAGGTACCATTCCAGTGAGTGGTATTGATAACAGTGGAGGCTCTGCATGTGTAGGGGCAGAGAGTATATTGAAAATCTCTGTACCTTCCTCTCAGTTTTGTTGCAAACCTAATAAAACTTCTCTAAAAAACTAAAGTCCTTTTTTAAAAGTCTATGGGGAATTCACTTATAATGGAATAGTATTCAGCAATAAACAGAAATGAGCTGTCAAGCTATCAATGAAAAGACATGAAAGAATTTTACATGCATATTATAAGGGAAACAAGACAATCTGAAAAGGTTACATATTATAGGATTCCAACCATATGACATCTGGAAAAGACAGTACAAAACTCAGTGGTTATCAGAGGTTGGAGGAGGAGGAGTAAGATATGCACAGGTGGAGCAGAGGGCATTTTTAGGGCCGTGGAACTACTCTGTATGATACCCTAACAGTGGGTATGTGCCATAACACATTTGTCAAAACCCATATTACAACACAAAGAATAAACCCTAATGTAAGCTACAGACTTTAGTTACTAGTAATACATCAGTATTGACCTATCAATTGCAACTAACTGTTAGCAGTGGGGGAAACGGCAGAGGGGATTATAGGGGATCCTTGTACTTTCTGTGCAATTCTGCTGTCAGCCTAAAACTGCTCAAAAAAAACCCCAGTCTATTATTTTTTTAAAGTCTGTTTGGAAAGCCCTCATATTTATATAGGGCTTTACAGTTTTCACATCAATCCACTTGATTCTCAGGAGAACATTGTAAGATACAAAGGACCGGTATTGTCCCACGTTTAAGATGTGGATGAAGGGCAAGGGAATCAAGTGTCTTCTCAAGTTCACGCAGCTAATGAAACAGCCAGGAAAGGACGTGAACCCATGTCATCTTGTTCCAGATCCAGAGTGCTTTTCTCTAAGTACTTACAAGCATGGAACTGTTATCACTCCTCTGCACTCTTGAGTGATTATTCTTCCTTCTCCCAGGGTTTTGGAGTTCGATTCAGTAGAGATACACACTGTAAATTACAGTTCCAGATTTCAGTCTCTGGCTATCTGACACGATGTAATACAAGGATTTCATGTGTAAAACAGCATCTTTAACTTCTTTCCTACCAATCCTTTCCTCCAGCGTCTTTTGAAGTCTTTGCTTCCTCACCACTTTTGGGATAATCCATTAGAACAAGAATAAAAGCAGAGACGAGCTAGAAGAAGCTGAAGGTATTATTATACAATATAACATTGACGATATGGGATCGGTCTCCTGAAAGAGCCACAGCTGCTTGGGATGGGAAGCGAGCCTTCTGGGAGGCATCATGATCCCAGAGCAAATCAATAGCAATGGTCAGACTGCAGAGAGCAAGTTTTCAACAGTGATACCTTATGGTAGTGAGAATTACTAGCAGAAGACAGATGAGACCCTCATTTGCTCCCTTGGGTATGGAGACCATACTGACTCCTCTGGAGACGGTGCAAACCTCCTCCAGAAGTCCTTGGTGTGATGGAGGAGGGGAGTGGAAATTGCCAAAAGAGGCATCTGCTTTCAGCTAGGTAAGCATTTAGACACTTGAGCAATACATTAGAAAAACAAAAGAGGAAAGACCACGTAGGGACAGAGAGAGAAGGTGGTTATCTACACACCAAGGAGAGAGGCCTCAGAAGTAATCAAAGCTGCCAGCACCTTACTTTCTGACTCCCAGCTTCCAGAACTGTGAGAAGATCATTTCTGTTGTAGAAGCTCCCAGCCTGTGATATTTTGTTACGGCAGCCCTGACAATCTCACACAGGCAGGTAGTGGGCACTCAACAAACTTGAAGGGAGAAATGAATTATGCAATTAAACATACACAATTGTGCTAAGTCCCTGGGAGGGTAAATAAAGGTTGCTGAGAACAAACCTGACCTACCCTGGGACAACGTGGAGGGCTGGTCTGAAGAAGTGATAGGTTGAGGCCTGAAGGAATGGTGGCCATTGACCAGGCAGAAGGGGTTAGAAGCCTGTAGAAAGCTTTCCACACTCGGAAGGAATAGCATGTGCAAAGGCCCTGAGGTGGTAAGAAGCACAGTGTGGTTTTGGATTTGAAACGCAGTGCAGAGAGAAGAGGGAGAGTGGTTCTAGATGAGGTGGGCCAGAGCCTGACCATGTGGAGCCTTTCAGGCCACTTGTCGAGGAGTTTGAAGTAAGGGCAATCCATTTTAAGTGCAGGAATGACAAGAACATCTTTTGTGCCAACAAGATTCCTCTGGCTGCTGTATGGAGAGTGTGGGGTGGGGTGGGGTGGGGCAAGGATGGATGTGGAGAGACCAGGAGTCCACAGGAGGCAAAGTAGGATGTTATGGCTTGAATTAGGGTGATGGGACCCGAGGAGAGCAGGTAATTCCAAAAGATATTTAGAAAGAGGAGCAAAAAAGAAAACAACTGGATCCTTACTCTCAAAAACCTCACTCTTGCTGAGCATGGAAAGCCAAGGGGAAGGATAGGAGTGGTGGTAGGTAAGAACAGGAATAAATAGGATGAGGAAGAAGTAGAACCTTGTCTAATAAAACTCTGGAAGTGTCAAAAAAAAAGGGGGGGGGGATTCTGCGAGGAGATCATCTAAGATTTGGAAGAAGATGGAAATCAGGACCATCCTGCCAACACTACTGGTTTGATCATCTTACAAAATCCCCTCTGTAGCACAGGAGCCGCAACACATATTGGTTCACCACTGGAAATAATCATATTTTGCATTAATAGTTTTGGCTTTCAGCTCATCTTCGTGCACCTTCAGATCTACTCTTTTTTTCTTTTTCTATTTGACAGATTGTACTCTTGGTTGCCTTTTAATTATCGAATTGCTGCTCTTTATCTGCAGCCTCCGACTAGTAACCTTATTATAACAATTGCCCAAGACTCAGAACTGAACAGTGCACAATAAAAATCCGCAATAATGAAAACACTTAAATTAAATAAAAATCTCCTAACAACTAGCAGAGCACACTGGAATGGATTGTATGAGTCACCGACTGTATGAATGATTTATTTGGGAAGTTATATCAGCTCAAGAAAAACATATTTTGATCTTAACATTCAATAACCAGGCCTAATACACTCATCACAGAGCCTCTGAGTGAAATAGCCTCATGCAGAGATTATTAACCTATAAATAACATCCTAATAATCTGTTGGTGTTTACAACTACCATTTTTAAAAATACTTGCTGAGGACTTTCATACTTGCCGCCTATTTCTTTGCGCTGTCCGATACCTATACGAGTTCATAACTCTGTGTGTGCGTGTGGCGTTGCAAGCTTAGTAAAACCGCCATGCTGTGATACGCAGGCTAGAAGCTGCTTCTTTTTAATTTTTTTTAAAAGATTCTATTTATTTATTTGAGAAAGAGAGTGAGGATGAGCAGGGGGAGGGGCAGAGGGAGAGAGTTGAGTGCGGAGCCTGATGCAGGGCTCTACCCCAGGATCCTGAGCTCATGACCTGAGCCAAAATCAAGAGTCTAATGCTTAACAGATTGAGCCCCACAGGTGCCCCTCTTTCTTATTTTTATAGAAGAATGCAAAAAGGAAAAAAAGTCCTATAGAACATTAAAGAAAATCTCAATTTTGTGACTTGAGAATGCAGAATGGTTTTATGAATACAACTAGAAGGTTATGTTCTAAATTCCACTTCTTTCACAACAGCAAAAAGGAATCACGTGGCTAGAGAGTTGATCAGGAACTTTACAAAGAGGAGAGCAAATGGCCAATGATCATATGAAAAGCTACTTGACCTCCTTAGTAATCAGAGACATGCACATATTGAAATAAAAACGAGATACCATGACAGAATGGCTGTAGTTAAAAAGACCGATGATCCCAGGCCATGATGAAGACCAGAAGCAAAGGGAACACTCCCACATACCTGGTACAACCACATTAGAACACGGTTTGAAATATCTATAAAAGAACAACACAGGCATACCCAGTGTTTCTACTGGTAGGAAGATCATTATATTAATTTTCTTTGCTGCCATGACAAATTACCATGAACTCAGTGGCTTAAAACAACAAATTTGCCACCTTATGAACTTCAAAGAAAATTTCCTGTCATAGAAAATCTCCTGAGTGAATAAGTACATCAAAAATTACTATTACACCTATATCTGCCACTGGCTATATGACAAAGGCCACAAAAAATGGGTCTCAAAGGGGAACTTAAGAAAATGATATTCAGAAAGACATTTTCCTGTGGATCACATCTGACATCTCTCTGAAGGATCAGGTGCAAATTTCCAGATATGTGGTGTCCTTTCTAGGTCTCTATTTCCCCCACCCGGGGGTGGGGGGTGGAGGAGAGGAGGGGTCTTTATTGCTATCCCTAACTAAGGCTTTGAATTCTTATGTTGTATTATTTTTAAAGAGTTAAATCTTTAAGTACTTTAAACATTTTTTATTATCATACAGTTCTACAGTTCAGGAGTTCAGATGGTTCTCTTGGGCTAAAATCAAGGTGTTAGCAAGGCTATGTTTGTTCTTCTGGAGACTCTAGTTTCTTCCCTCTAGATTGAGGGGAAAATCCTGTCATTTCAGCTTCTAAAATGTGCTCACAGACCTTGGTTAATGGTCCCAAATCCGGCAACGGTGGATGAATTCTCACAGTGCATCACTCTGACCTTCTCTTCCGTCCCTTCTTCCACATGTAAACTCTTGTGATTACATTGGGCCCAGCCAGATCTTCTAGGCTAATCTTCCTATTTTACAGTTAGCTGATTAGCAAGTTTACTTTCATTTGCTACCTTAATTCCCCTTTGCCATGAAATGTAACACATTCATAAGTTCTGGGGATTAGGATGTAGACATCTTTAGGGGACTGTTATTCGGCCTACCACAATGGCCAACAGCAATGTAAGCACGTATGCACCAAAAGACATGTATAAGAATGTTTAGAGAAGTATTGTCTTTATTGCCCAAAAGCTGGAAATAACCCAATTGTACATCAATGATAGAATGGATTGTTATATATATATAGTGGTATATTTGTAAAACAGCATCTTTTAAATCACAACTTCACGCTACAGTGTAAATGGACCTCACATAATGTTAAACAAGGGGCCAGCACAAAATAAAACATATGGCAGGATTCCATTTATGTAAAGTTTAAAAACAGGCAAACCTACCAATTATATCTCAATAGAGCTGGAAAAAAAAAAAAAAAACCAACAACCATAGGCAAACATGGTGCTAGGAGTCCAGGAAGTGGCTAGATTTAGGGAAGAAAAGGAAAGGCAATGACCAAGAGAAAGGCTGGGGCTTCTGGATGCTTCTGGATACTTCTGGATGCTTGTAGGTCATGCTCTAATTCTTGCCCTGGGCGGTTACGTGAGTGTGTCCACTTTATGAAAATTTATTGAGCTGTACAGGCAAGATTTGTATGCTTTTCACATCTGTGCATGCTTTAGTAAGATGGTTTAACAAAATGACATGCTTGTGGTTCCACTCCTTATTAAACATTTTTTTTACCCACTGCTCTCACCTGTTGTGGGGCAGCCCTGTGGAGAGGCCCATATGGTGGAGTTTAGAAGCATGTGATCTATAATGCCTAGAAATAGCCACACCAGTGAGTCGCAAAATGGCCCTCTAAACTTCCAAGCAAGACTACAGCCTGCAGGAGACATTTGCCAGAGGCACCAGCTAAACCCCTCCCAGATTCCCCACCCGCAGGTACTGTGAAATACTAAATGTTTGCTCTTTTCAATCACTAAATTTTCAGGATAATTGGTTACTCAGCAATAGATCATCAATACAGGAGCCATGCAGAAGTGCTCCCCATTAGCAGAGATCCGTGGGAGAGGTTGGGCTTGTATAGTTCACATACCTTCATGGAAGCAAGGGCTGTGCTGATTGGAAAGTCAGCTCCTTGAAGGGAGTTCCCTGTCACGGGGCATTAGGGACATGTTTAGGGTGTGATCCACATTTGTCAGTCAAAGAGCAATAATACCCTAGTTACAAAAGAAGACAAAACAGTCACAGTGTGTCGCAACAGCCACATCTGGACATCAGGTCATGAACACGGGTAGCAGAGATAAAGCTTCAATTGGCTAAGATTCCTACAGAATCCAGATATGCCTGCCAGGGCATGGATTCCTTTCCTGTGAAACTTCAAATGAACTCTTCTTTTCCTACAACAACCAATGTTTCCCTATGCAACCCCTACGACCGTCACGAATCCTTCCTTGGAGCAGTTGTCTTGAGGAATGCCTCCTAAGTGAGGGACACAAGTGAGTTCTGGGAAGTTACACCTCTCCTCACCTGCTCCAGGCCTGGCTGACTTGGTCAAGCAACTGAGATCTGCCATTGGCTGCCATGTCTTCTTAGCCACACCCCCTACAACCCATCATGGAGGGACGGGCAACCACCTCCAGGCCAACTTGTTCAAAGATTTTGTGGATATGTGCCATTGGATCCAGCCACATGCTTTCACAAGGAGGTCTCCAGCTACCTAGTACGGACTCTTGCACCTCAACTGGTTGGCTAGCTTTTAGATGGGCATTTTGCCTCATGCATCCTCTGTAGCATCACACTCCATGGCAGGTTGGTCACACACACCCTTGAACTCATGAGGAGCCATAGCGGAACATACGTATGGAAGCACGCTTTGTTTCTACAATTCACTCAGATGTGCTTTTTTTCCCCCATAACTGATCTGCTCTGTTACCAGCCCCTCATCCCAGTGGGTACTTACTAAGAGAAACAAAATTAAAACTTAATCAGTGTGTATTTAACAAACTACTTTGCTATAAATGGTCTTTTAAAATAGATCACCCAGCCTCTTTGTAGCACAAAGCTCAGTTGTTCGGGTATCTTCCACATGTGGGAAGGTAGACAGTATTCAAGGCCTTATGGTAGCAGAGATGGGGGTGGGGGTGGGGGAACCTAGAACCTTCATTGAATCATTTAACTCAGAAAATATTGATCAAGTACCTACTATGTATCAGGTAGTGCTCCTGGTGCTGGATATATATAGTAATGGGCAAAAGAAAGCCTTTGCCCACTGGCCTTGTGGCTCTTACGTTCTGCTGGACGTTGGGCAGATAATAAATGGACATAGTATGTGCTATGTCGGAGGAGATGAGGGATGCGGGGGATGGAGAGGCAGGCGGAGGGAAACCATGCAGGTGGTTTATTACCGGGGCCCGGGGTTATTCCACACAGGGAAGACCTTATTAATAAGACGACCTTTGAAGCTGAGTCCTGGAGAAAGCGAGGGACTGATCTGGGGAGGGAAGAGGGGGCGTGATATGTTGGAGGGGCGCAGGGTGTCCCGTATGTCTGGACTGGATGCGTGCGTAGCCCGATCATGGTGCGTCTGGTGGACGGTAGTAAGTTTTCTCTTATCCTGAGTGAGATGAGAAGCCTCTGGAGGATTTGGAACAGAGAAGCAGCTTACATGTTTAGAGTCGTGCCCGCAGCTGCCATGTACAAAACAGAAGACGGGGAAGCAAGAGTGGGTTGAAGGGGGTGAGTTAGGAGGTGACTACAGGACCCCTGGTGAGAAATGAGGTGCTGGGGTGCAGGATGGTGACAGTGGCAAGATTTCCCCAAGGCTCAAGGAAGAGCTAGGACTGGACACACACCACTGAGGTCTAGAGTGTACAGAATGCTTAGGGCCGTGACCCCAGGTGGTATCACTGTGGGAGCTGAGAACGGAAAGAATTCCAGAGTGTAGAGGTCAAGAGGAATCTGTAAGGGGACTGAGAAAGAGTCCAGGTTGAGCCACTTGCCTGGTCTCAATGTCCTGCCCATGGCCATGTCTTTGGCCAACCAACCCCAAGCTCCTGTCTCCCGCCAGTACTCTCCATTTTCTCTCTGGGCCAGGTGGGAGAGAACTCTGGATGCTCTGCTCCCTGGGCTGGCCATCTGGCCCCTTCATCCAGCCGCGGCCTCAGCAGCCACCTGGCACCTGCTCCTTTGTCATCCTGCACAGGTGGGACTTCAGCTGGGAACTGGCAGCTCTTCTGAGATGTGTTCAGATACACGGGCCAGAAGCCCAGGGCGACAAAGCCCTCCACTTCAATATTCTCGGCTTCCCCCATCACTACCTGTTTCCTCTAGTGTTTCTCTCCCCTGTCCTCCACCTACACACACACACGTACACATCAGGGCCTGACTCCAGGAGAGGTGACGGGAACCTATATGACCTCAGGTCCTAGCTCAGTCTCCCTTTGCCCTTCATACCTGCCTTTCTAGCACCCAGTGGGGTAGGTCTTCTCTCAGATGTGGAACTCCTTTTTCTAAAACCCACTCATCTACCAAATAGGCAGGGCTCTCGATCTGTCAGTGGAGGAGTCTGGGAATTTAGAAATCCCTGCTCTCTTTCCACAACACCTAACTTTCCAGTCCAAGCTCTTGATTAAGAGAGATTTGATACCCAAAGGTTAGTCACCTCTTCTTCCTACCCACCGTCTCCCTCCCTGGGGCAGTAAACTCCCTCAGACTTGGGGCTGGGGGTAGAGCTAAGAGTAATTAGACTTAACGGAGAAATGAAAAGAAGTCATTTTTAGTGTTCTCAAAGTGTGATTCTGTTCTCAACTCAACCACCTGCAACTCAGATAACGATTTTTACACATTTTTAACATGCACGTTTCCCCCTTCCCCGCACACGTCTGAACTTGGGAGTTTAGCTGTATGGCCAGCAGAGGGAAGCCACAGGGGAGATGCTACTGAGCCCAGTGAAGATTTAGCACATTGATTTTTTTCCCCCTTTATTTTCTCTAGGCACTGTGGTTTGTGATTGAGTGGGGAGGTTGGGGAGGACAGCCAAGGCTTTTAAAGGTGCCAATACTCTAGCAAGAAATAAGGAATAGTGGCTGCGAAAAGAGCCTAGATTCTCCGCTCTACCCTCCCATGTCTCATTTTTCTTTTCCTCTTTCTACTTTCTTAGAGGACCCTGCCTGTCAGCAAGGTGATGAGCCACTTTGGGAAATCACAGAGAAGTAGGGACTGGAGGGAGGGCTCCGAGGGGGAGTCGGGAGGCCTGGGTCCTGCACTGGGCTGGGGTCCCACCTGAGCATGTCGCTGCCCACAACCTGCCTTTGTGTGCTCTTTCTTTCCTGCAGCCATTGAATCTTTAGAGAGTCTACTGTGTGCCAGGCGCTCTGTATGCAGTTGTGACAAAGCGGCCACGGGCCTGGCCTCAGAGAGCTTGCACTCTAGGAAGGCAATAATTAAGGAAGTGGCAAGAAATAAATATGATGGGAAAACAGATGATGCAAAGGGCCACAAAGGAAAAGCACACCAGGAGAAAGAATCACCCGGCAGGTGGCTTCTAACTATAGAGTCAGGGAAGGTTTCTGTGGGAGGTGACATTTAAGGGGGGGACCTGAAGGATGACATGGAGGCGAGACCCAGATCACACCCACAGGAACAGTGTGCCAAGGAAAACAAGAGATGAGGAGGAAAAGAGCTCAGGTCGGCTCCTCAAACCCGACAGAACAGATTTGGGAGCCACCTCGCACATTTTCTGTCATGCGTACTCATTAGCATCAATCTGTTTAAGTCTGCTATTTTTCGTAAAAAAAAAAAAATGTGAACCTCTCTAAATTAAAAAAAAATTTGTGAACGACGCTATAATTAGGATCTAAAAGATTTCTTATAACAAAAGTCAGAAAGCAGAGATACTTGGGAAATTAACTCTCTTCTTCATTTGCAGTGGGAGAAAGCCTCAAATTCTTTTATAGAAAATAGGAAATTGAGTATGCCCTCTTTCTTATAGGGTGGTAAGCTTCCCATCTTGTAGACTTTGAGCTTTTTACCAACAAAGGTCATTAAAGCCACGTGGCATGTCACAAACGTTCTTTCCTTTCTCCTTCTTCTCTGTCTCTATGCCTATTCATGCAGCAAATATTTACTGAACGTCTGTTTTATGCCAGACACCACTCCTGACCCTGTCGGGGAACAGAACGGAACAAAGCAAAACAGCCCGAGTCCCTCTTATGAAGCTTATCTTTTGCCTGGGTGAGACAGTCAATAAACAAATCAGCACACAACGGGTTTGCTGGCCTTAGGTGACGAAGAGGAGAAATAGAGCAGAGAAAGGGGCCAGAGTCATTCCTGGGGATCAGGGTTCCTACATTACACATAGGTGAAGGGGATATTCGAGCAGAGACTTGAAGGACAGGAGGGGAGGAGTGTTTCAGGCAGAGGGAACAGACGATGAGAAGGCTCTGAGGTGGTGCGGTGTTTGACGTGTTCTAGAAATAGGATGCTGGGGCTGCTGGAGCAGACTGAGCGGTACCTTAGTTTGCCAACTCCCTGAGACAAAAATCTGGACGCAAGTGGTTTATCCCAGGGGTGATCTTACGAAGCACTAAGAGGAAATGGGGGAGTGCATGAGGGAAGGAAGGTAATTGAAAAGGTGGGACATGGATGAGTAGGTTACCACTGTGGGCTCCTGAGGTTCACCCCTGCTAGAGACCTCTGAGATCATATGGAATAGGCCTCAGAATCACCCTGTGAGATGCCTGGGTGGCTCAGCGGTTGAGTGCCTGCCTTCGGCCCAGGGCATGATCCTGGAGTCCCAGGATCCTGGAGTCCCAGGATCGAGTCCCATGTCAGGCTCCCTGCATGGAGCCTGCTTCTCCCTCTGCCTGTGTCTCTGACTCTCTCTCTCTCTCTCTCTCTGTGTCTCTCATGAATAAATAAATAAAATCTTAAAAAAAAAAAAAAAAAAGAATCACCCTGTGAGCAGACAGGAATCTGGGTATGTATCCAATTCCCATCTCACTGATGAAGATAGCTTCTGGAACCTGCTCTGCAGCCACAGAATACCTCCAGGCAGATGCAGGAAGGCCACCGGAGCATAGGGCAGTGTCTGCAGCAGCCTCTGGGCACCCGTGGGGAGATGGCCGGAGCACAGGCAGTCACTGCCCGAGGGAATGGCCAAGATGAGACCAGAGAGGAGGTGGGAGCCCAAATCATGTCAGTCTGGGAGACCACCATAAGGACTTTCCATTTTATCTGCAGCAAGATGGCAAGCATTTGGAGAGTTCAAGCAGCATGATCTGATTTCCATTTTTAAGTAAAAACTATGAATACTGTAGGAAGAACAGACACGAGGGGAGTAAGGACAGCTGGAAGGCCTTTGCAATAATGCAGGTAAGACGTGACGGCAGCTGGATACAGGGTGGTGCAGCCTGCTGGTAAGAGGCAGCTGCTCATTTCTCCATGAATCTTGAAGGTAGAGCAAAGAGAACTTGCTAATGGATTAAAAGTGGAGCATGAGAGAGAGAGAAGAGTTAAGACTGGTTTCTGGCCTGAGAAATGAGGAAAACAGAACAGACGCTGACTGAGATGGGGGTGGGCTTAGGGAATTTGGACCTGCTCTATTTGGAATGCCTCCAAGTGGAAGACATCCAAGTGGAGATGTGGGTTAGGCAGTGGGACACGTGTACCTGGAACTTAACTCACGCCTCCCTGACCCACAATATGGGCCAATTCCCTCCTGGCCAGCCCAGAGTCTTCTCTCTGTTGGCCTGAAACTGCATGATGTCCTTAAATCTGGGCACTTCCATCCTCTCCCCACACTTCCCAGTTAGTACCATTTTTCCTTCTTGGTTCTCATACTCCTGTCCCACCTCCTGAATCAAAAGATGAACAGGTGACTAGGAAATAGCCTATGCTTGAAGAATGACCATTTCAGTGCCTTCATCCACCATCCTTCCACTAGTTTCTAGTATCTTCTGAGCTGAGGCAAAAACGCACCATAGCTTGCGTTTATAAATAAATAAATTTATTATATTATAAATTAAATCAATACCTCTCAGGGCTTTGGTCCACTTCTGGCCCACCCAGTAAGGCTCTGAGAACAAGGTTTCTCACGTATACGTTTCTATACCAGTACCTTGTAGGGGTAGGGAGTGTTCTGAACACTGGAAACAAGTTATTTTCCCCCAGAAAGATCCACTGATACTATCATAATAAATACTCAATTTTTTTTTTTTTTAAGAAATACACAATCTTTAAAGCTCAGTGTCTTAACATGGTAAAAGTTTCCTTGCCCACATCATAGACCATGCAGCTGGGTCAGGCATCCCTCCTGGCGGTCCTTCCATTGTGAGTCCTCGGTTGCACAGCCCTTCACTCCCAGCAGTCAGGACATTTTTATGGCCAGGTCTGGAAGCGACATATATATCCCTTCCGCCCGCGTTCCCTTGCCTAGACCTCCGTCAGACGCTTCCACCTGTCCCTACCTGCCCAGGGAGAAGTTTCAGGATTGGCCAGCATCTAGCCCACTCCTAACACAAAAGGCATATCCTGCCCATAAATTAATACATCCTCCTCCTCCTCTTGTGAACGGTGTAGTGTAAGCCTGCCCTGCAATGAGAGGATGCTCCCAGCGAACCTAGAAGTTTCTGAATCTGCAAAGCGCAGGACCAAACCATGCTGATGGCAAAGTGCGGTCAACCCTGGAAGTTCCTCCAACCACACCTCCTGCGTTTGGAACGCTGCTCACCTGAGGCATCAGGAAGGGCCCAGGCCCATTACTGTGCTCTGTTTAATATGCCAATGAAGTGTGTCCTAAATTTACTTATTTCTAGGATCTCATCCTAACTCCCCAGTTAAGCCCGGTTTCACTGCTCTCACACGCTTACCCTTGGCACGGGAGGTAGCCGAGGAAGTGATTCGAGAAAGGAGGGCGGCCTGGGTGGCTCAGCGGTTTAGCGCCGCCTTCTGCCCAGGGTGTGATACTGGGGACCCGGATCGAGTCCCATGTCAGGCTCCCTGCATGGAGCCTGCTTCTCCCTCTGCCTGTGTCTCTGTCTCTTATGAATAAATAAAGAGGAAAGAAGGAAAATAAGGAGAGAGAAAGGCAAGCAAAGCCTGTGAATGTGAGGCAGAAGAGAAACTCACGGCGGAGGAAAGGGGTGGGGGAGCCAAACAGCAGAGGGTGAGAGCTGTCCAGGGGTGACAAGGGGGGGGAGGGCTGTGCAGAAAGGGGGCAGGGTGCTTTTAAGAGCCCCCCACCCCATCTGGGCAGCAGCCTGGGGAAAGGAGCCCTCCTTGGGCACCAGGAGCCCGAGCTCACCCCATGGTCTCCCACGGGGAGTGGGGACAGCGAAGGGAGGTGAGGGGAGCAGAAGGAGGGAAAGCGGAGACCCCTATAGGGCAGAGCCAACTGCCGGGGAAAGAACAGGTGAGCCCCTTGGCACGTGAGGCTTTGGTCCCCTGAACCGAGCTCCCACTTTTCAGTCTCCCTTCAGGAGAGGCACACTTGCCCCCTCGTCCCCCTTCCTGGGCAGCTGCTCTGCCCCAAGCCCAGCAGGCGGAGACCTGAGAGGAGGCGCACCTGAGCACACCTGGGCTTACCTGGCCGCACCCCCCTCCCTGCCCCCAAACCCAGGAGGCAGAGACCTGAAAGGAGGTGCACTTGAGCATACTTGGACTTACCTGGCTGCAGGAGCCCCCACTGTGCCAGCAGAGACCTGAGACAAGGCACACCTGAGCACACCTGGGCTTACCTGGCCGCACCCCCCTCCCTACCCCCAAACCCAGGAGGCAGAGACCTGAGAGGAGGTGCACCTGAGCATACTTGGGCTTACCTGGCCGCAGCCCCCACGCTGCAGGCAGAGACCTGAGACGAGGCACACCTGAGCACACCTGGGCTTACCTGGCCGCAGCCCTGCCCCCCCCACCTGAGCTTACCTGGCCGCAGCCCCTCCCTCCCCCTCAGGGTCTCGCTGGCCCAGAACATCCCTGCACTGGGAAGGAGGAGACCAAGGGGCGCGCGGTGGGGCAGAGGGCGCAGGGCTGTGATTGGGGCGCGGGGAGGGCTGCCGGGGAGCAGCACCGGGCACGGAATCAGCCACAAAAGACCAAACCCTCTTCCCGCTTTCCTCTGAGCGCTCGGTTGGCGGCCCTTAGCAGGCGGAGCAGGTGGGGGGATAGAAGCACTCAGGGGAAGCCTCTGGGGGGGTGCGTGGACGAGTCCTGGCACAGGTGGGGCGGGCAGTGCTCGCGGTAACTCCCTTGGGGCAGCCCCCCCCAGCATCCTGATGGCCTCCAGCCTCCAGGGCCTCCACCCTTCAACTCCATCAAGGCAGCCTCCACTTTGTCCGCCTCTCTTCCTCTGGTTGTGTCTTTTGTGTTTCTTCTCCCCTGTTCTTCCTCACTCTGGGCCGCACCTGAGACTTCTCGGGAAGCGACTGAGTCTGCAGGGGACCCTAATAGGATATCCCCGAGGCCATCCCAGATGGAGGCTTTTTCCTTGGGCACCTTGGGGACCTCCTGCCGCCGGCCCCCTCCTCACGGCCCCCCTCCACCCAAGCCTGTCCCTTAACGAGCACAGTTGACCTTTCCGCAGTTCAGAGGAACTGAGTGGAGCAGCTGACGCTCACGGGGCAGCTTTGCAGTGACAAGTTGGACACGACCGGCCACGTAGGGAAGCCACGTCATCACGGCAGCTACCCGGACGGTGGTGGTGATGGTGTGCTCATTTCACCCAAATATCTCCCTGGGGGTTCAATGCCCTTTCCAGGCACCCTCAGCTCCCACCCCGTTTTGGGTCCCTTTGGCCAGGTTCCCAGGACCCGGGGGAGGGCAGTGAGTGGTGCTGTCTCCCCTCTACCTCTCCAAGACTCCCAACCCACGCCCTGAAGTTCTCGGAACCATCCAGGCCTACGGAGCACCTTCTGGTCTCTGCTCTTAGAGATCTGTTCTTTCAGTTCTCGCCCTATGTCCTCCTGTCCTTGCTCCCAGGGATTCCCGGAGCTCCCTTCGCTGGGATTCAGCTTATTTTAGTGGTTCTCTAGCCCGCTGTCTGGAATAACTACACTAGAAAGTTCCCTTAGCTTGCCGCAGCTCCAGCCCTCGGCCTTGGCAATACAGGCCAACCCCGGATACCCTTGTTACCTTGACCAACACCGCTCAGCAGACTCCAGGTGATGGCAAGTCCCAGCTGGGTTCTGCCTTATAAATAAACATTCTTAAGAAGTTAAGTCTTGGGGCCCCTGGGTGGCTCAGTGGTTAAGCATCTGCCTTTGGCTCAGATCTTAGGGTCCCGGGATCAAGTCCGGTATCAGGCTCCCCCAGGGAGCCTGCTTCTCCCTTTGCCTGTGTCTCTGCCTCTCTGTGTGTCTCTCATGAATAAATAAAATCTTAAAAAAAAAAAGTGAAGTCTTTTTGCTTTACTGGAGACACTGCCTCATTTCTGAGTTCAATCTCAGGTTACACTCAGGTTGGAGCCGCTGCGAAAGAAGGTTTTGGGGCTAGGTTCCATCACTGGGATGTCTTTGGATCATAAAGTGCCTTCTGGACTCAGATTGGATGGGACCTTCGAGATCACCTAGTCCAGTGGTTTCCAAAAGAGATGGGGAGGACGACAGAGCTGATGGTGCCAGTGATAGGAAACAGTGTCCCCAAGGGTCTGTGACATACCGGGCAGGTGGCCCAGGAGGATGGGGGGCTCCAAGTCGGGCTGATTGCCAGGATCGCAGAGGAGCTGGACCGGCCCGTTTGTGCTGGGTGCAAGCTTCCCTTCTCTACTGGCTTTCTCTAAAGGGCTCATTTAATTTCTTGATATCCTTTGTCCCCTTGTTCTTGTAGAAACTTTCCACGCCTTCTACCACCTTCAGTGGTTTTCTCCTCCCTATTTTCTCAGATTCTCTGCTCTTCCGCCTGCCAGTTTGAGTCCCACACAAATACCAGAGAATAGCATGGACAATTTTCATCACTTCATACTTACCACATGCCTTCATATCCATCCTCACTCATGCTGTTTCCTCAAGAAAACATCTCCATCAGTTTTTCTGCTGTCCTGCGCCCAGTTGGCACATACAGACACGTCTATACTTACACACGCATAACAGAATGCTTAATCCTGCCCTTCCTGAGGTCTCCCTCTTTACGCTGAATCCCCAAAGGTAGAGAGCAATGTAATATGTGTCCTGCCCCCCACGTCCTAATGGGTCTTAGGTCTCAGGTAGGACTCCTTAGGAGATTAAACCAGTGTTGCCAGAGTTAGTCCATCATCCGTCCTGTGACAGAGAAGGCCTTGAAGAACCAAGGACACCATTCCTTTGCAGAGAATGTTGGTGCTTTGCCCTCCTCTCAAGTCAGCAGGGATTGCCAGGGATTACCTGGAAGCCCCTTCTGGGGCATATTGGGAACCAGCATGTACTACATCCCTGAAAAATGTAAGAGCAAAAGGCTTAAGAAGGCAGGAGAGAGAGGGAGGATGAAAGAACTGCCCTGAAAGCAACATGCACTAACTATAGGGCAATGATGTTTCCTGGTGGAATCAATGTGTGACACGCTAGAGGACGACCTGGAGCCATCTTCCAAGGGACCTGGCCCAGGAGCACTGCCAGAGGATAAACTGACCCAGCAGAAGGGTGGACCCCTGGCCTTAAAGCCTGAGTGCTGGAGGCTTAAGTGGCCATTGGGAGGACCATCGCCTGGCTCATTGGAAGGGCAGTAGAAGGTTCTAGTGGGGAATTGCAGAGAAACCACAGTAGAAAGCCTTGAATGAGGAGTCAGCTTTGAAATTCTACAAGGCCGGAGACCACCACGTTTACAGCAGCCAGTAAATGGACTCTTTCCCCCTAATCCCTTCCCATCCCTTTCACCAGGGCCAGTAACAGCAGCTAGCTAGTCGGGCAGAGCCAGTGGGGAAAAGAGAGAAGCAGCCACCCTTTCCCCCAGTCCTGTACTGGGGGCGGAAGAGCTGGAGGAGGAGCAGAGCTCTAAGTGGAGTTCATCATTATAGGGGACTGGACATATTCACTATGAGAAGAAATCAGTTCTTGTGATTGCAAGTACCAGGAAAATCTTAAGACCTGCCCAGAATTTCCCCCAAGGCAAAAAGGAGGCCACAGAGCAAAGGGACACAGGAGGAAGGAGTCCCTCTCACTCAATATAATGAGCACACATATTGGCGCACACTCGATGATGACAGCTGAGCAGATAAGACACACCCAACCTTAGCCAACCTACAGTAAAAATAATTGGGAAGGACATGGACTTTGCTTTTTTTTTTTTGACTTTGCATTTTGACTTGGTCATTCCTACTATGAATGTTTCTTAGGACCAGAGGTTGGGCTCACACACCCAGCAGCCTTGAATCCTTTTTCTTCTGGGTACTCGTTTTCTACTGGGTACTCACTCTGTCATCCAATGAAGCAGGGGTGCGGGGAAGTGCCCTGGTTTATGGGTTTAGAATCCAAACCACTAGGCTTTCTATAGGGTATCGAATGCACTTTTTTCCCCTCAATTCTATTTTTTGTATAAGAAGACAAATCTTTAATAAAACCAGAGCAGCAGAAACTAGTGTTAGTAGAACAAAAACCATTGCTTCAAATGGTGAGTTTTCTATTTCTATAAAGAAACAGGAATATTTAGAGGTATTTTCTTTCTATTCCAGAGGCTCACATATGCATGAGAACTATCTTAGGACTAAAAATGCAGGTTCCTAGGCCATGTCCTCAGAGACTGTGGTTTAGGAGGCAAGACCAGAGACTCTGATGCCTCGCTCAATTTAAGGAAGAGCAGATCTGTATTTTAATTAGCAGTGATCACACTGCCACTCAGTCTACCCCTTTGTCTCCCACTAGATGGAGTGGGAATGATCTGAGTCTTGTTTTTTTTGTTTGTTTTTTTGTTTTTTTTTTTATCTGAGTCTTGTAATGCTAGACCATTTTGGAGGGCCTGAGATTTTTAGCAACTTTGCCAGATATCAAACCTGCTCATATTTCTCTCACGGAAGACTAGTAGATTGGTCCTAATTACCTGCCTTCTAGTTTACTAGAAGAATATGCATTTGTGTGGCTCCTTTTCTTCGGACAACTAGAACAAACAGAGTGACTAGCTAACCTGTAGATTCACAGTGGCACCCCCATCAGGACCACTGTTCTAATCGATACCAAACAATGCTGAAGTTGACTCACTAAACACTTTCCAAAGCAAAGATCACACACTCGGGATTACATACCAGTCTGCTTTGGAGACATCCGCTTTAAAAGCTTGGGGTTTAAAAATCTAAGCCAGCCCAGTGCACTTAATTGGAGTTTAACAAGATTTTAAAACAGATACAGTAATTTCTTCACATGCCTGGAGATCATCAGATAGAAACAGGTGTGACTAGAATAGTAAAAATCAAGAGGGAGGGAATCCAGCTAGTCAAGGATTTAATCAGAAGCTCCAGTCAATGACCTTTCTGGCCCTTTTCTTCTAAGAATCTGCCATTTGTTTTTCTCCATTAAATTTCTCCTTGGCTTTGGCCCCATCATTCTGGCCTGTTGAGAACATTTAGAGTCTCGGTTTTGTCTTCTATCATATGACCTACTCCCCGCCGCCCGCAACTTTGATTCACCCTCCAACCAGATTCACAAACCTATGAGAGGGTCTTGCAAGCTGGTGATAAAAACCAACAAAAACTTCTCTGTGGTGCAATCAGCCTCGTTCCACAGGCAACGCATGGTGCTGCCCCAGCTTGCACGTGGAACCTCAGTCTACTACACCTATAATTGCACCAAGAAAAGAAGGCAGGTAGATAGTAAGTACATTCCCTGGAGATTGTCGGAGACACAGAGAGGGTGAGTCAAGGGTCAGCATGGGAATAGAGCAGTGGGAAGGTGGTAGGGCAGGGCTGTAAGAAGTCTGGGAAGCCCCACAGGACACTCATCACAATCATGAACAGTAAGAGCATTAAGTGTCAGTCATTGTGCTAGCACTGGGCATGCGCTGTCTCATTCACTCCCCCAGAACCCTGTATAGGAAAGAACTAGCAGATGCCCTCACGAGCTCTGGGGCCGAACGGCTTGGGTTTGATTCCTGACGCTAGCACTTACTAGTTGTGGCCTTGGGATAGCTTTCTGCTCGAAGATCCTCATTTGGAAATGATGATGGGAACAGCACTGCTCATGGGCTTGTGGAATTTTGTGGGGGGCTCCAGCTGCTATAACAAATCTTATGGCTTAACACCATAAAGGTTTGCTTCACCCATGGAACGGTCCAAGTGAGTATTCAGTGGGCGGCCTTCCACGTGGGAAAGATATTAAGGGCCCATGCTCCTTCTGTTTTGTGATTCTGCTAACTGCTAGGTGCAGAGCGATGATATGGCCGTGGGCTGAGTGGGAGAAGCGACGCACGTCCCACAGTACCCAGAACCTCATCGTGTGGCTCCTCCAACTGCAAGGCAGGCTGGGAAATGGCGTTTGGGTGTCCAGGAGGAAAAAGAAATGGATTTGGTGCCTTCCTTGGTTGTGAGGATAAGATGTCAATTCCTTGGACCGGTACCTGGCACATAGTAAGTGCTCAATAAATGGTAGGTGGTTCTCACTCCTTCTATTGCACTCGCTCTGCCTATATTCCTCCAGTATCTTTCTGATGCCTGTGTCCCAATATCTTAACTTTTCTCTTCGGAGTTCCCTGAGATTTAGCCCAACCTTTGTGACGCATTGGGGGTTCTCCCTGAAAATCCTGGTAACCTTTGGGCATTGAGGCCCGCTGTGTTCTGTGGACACTGACCTCAGCATCTTAGCTGAGCCCACTGGTCCCTGTAACACTGTTGGGGATGGGAGGGTGAGGACAAACAGGGAGAGGCCAGCTGGGTCCGCAGACCACCTGGGTGCCTGCGTGACCGAGCTGCTCCTGCATTCCCAGAATGCTCTTCCTGAAGGCTAAGGAGGCCACTGCAAAAACTTTTGCATGAAAGCCCCTGATTCAAAGTTTGTCTCTGTGCAATCATATCATTGCTAATCGAGCAAGCAACACTATCTCTCCACCTGCTACCCTCAAAAAACCCGCAGACGTAGTCTGAATGAAATGTTTGGGGTGGGTTGAGTACAGAGCTTTCAAATAGGGAAGTGTAGGTTCTTAAATTTTCTATCTTGATAAAATATTTGTAATTTCCACAGCACAGACCAAGTGTGACCATGACTTTTGTTTTTCAGTTTATGTAGCAGGTACAAGAAACCTTGAAAAACCTATCATGCTTTGGTTGGCATGGCATCATGGTTACGGTCAGACAGCAATGCCTTTGAATTCCAGCCCCACATCTTTCTAGCCTTGCGACTGTGGCTAAGGTAATTACTCCAAGCCTCAGCTTCTCCATCTGGTAGACGACAGTGACGGTGCTTGATGTCACAGAGTGGTTTTGCACAGCACGGGACAATAGGAAACTCCGTAAATGGCAGTTATTTTTGTTATAATAATGATCACCCAAGACCCCCACATTTCTTTCTCTGTACCATTGAGGGGTAGGTACATGTGCTCCTACCCCCAAAGCCAGGAGCACCCTACCTGGAGTTTTTTGTTTTTTAAAGATTTTATTTATTTATTCATGAGAGACGCAGAGAGAGAGAGAGAGAGAGAGAGAGAGAGAAGCAGAGACCCAGGCAGAGGGAGAAGCAGGCGCCGTGCAGGGAGCCCGACGTGGGACTCGATCCTGGGTCTCTAGGATCACACCCTGGGCTGTAGGCAGTGCTAAACCACTGAGCCACCGGGGCTGCCTGCTACCTGGAGTTTTGAAGAATATTATTTGAAGGTTCCATGGCATTGTAGCTCTGCATTTTTCCTTCCTGGGGCACATATCTCTCCACATTATCTTCTTTGCACATATAAGATGGAGGTACCCCCAACAGTGAATGTTTTTATCTAAGCTGTTTGCCTTTGTAGAAGCCAAGGCCTTCAAAAGGTATATGTTTATAGAGGAACAGGGTACTGATGATGGGGAGGCTCCCAGAGAAAGACTGGGGGGGCTGGAGGAGGAAACCTTAAATGCCATCTCGTCTCACTCCATCTACTTGTTAATCTTCATGATGGGGGACGCCTCGGTGGCTCAGCAGTTGAGCATCTGCCTTCCGCTCAGGGTGTGATCCTGGGGTCCTGGTATCCAGTCCCACATTGGGTTCCGCACGGGGAGCCTGCTTCTCCCTCTGCCTATGTCTCTGCCTCTCTCTGTGCATCTCTCATGAATAAATAAATAAAATCTCAAAAAAAAAATCTTCATGATGGTTCAGTTTGGCAAGAAGGGGGTACCCCTTTTAGCCTTAAAGACCCCTCTGAAGAGCTGACGGCAGTCATGGGCTCTTACTCTAGAAAAATGCATTTACAGACATATGTACAAAGGTTCGCAATCAATTTCAGGGGGGTCAAGTCACCCCCGTGGCTCATTTGTGGACCTCAGGTTAAGACATGGTCCTCAGATGGCTCCTTTGTCTCCTTACATGGCTGAAAACAGCAGCCTCAGGCTAGGGAGGGGAATGGTACCATCAGACTCAAGGCCTAGTGGCACTGCATGTGATGGGCATGACAGTAGAGGCAGGGAGGCCAACTAGACCCTTCCAAGAGATGAGGCCTGTGATTGCGGGCAGAGAGGAGGGAAAGGAGGGGGCCTCCTCAGGTCGAGTAAAAGAGGATTCCACCACTCACCTCAGTGGCTGGGCAGTGAGGAGGGAGAGAGAGGGCCTAAGGGTGGCTCCCAGTTTCCCTGACAAGCTGGTGCCATCCTTTGGGGGTAGTACCTATGGGAAGGAGAGGATGATGATGGCTCTAGTTTAGAAAATGATGAATGGGGCAGGCCTGTGGACTACCTAGTGAGGCTATCCCCTAGGTGGTTAATCTGCATTAACAGCTCAGGAGAGAGCTACAGAGAGAGACACCGGCGTGAACATTATATTAAACCTACGCAACTAGATGAGAAATCCCAAACACATTGGGCAAGAGATGAGGGTCAAAGTCAGAGTCCTAAGGAACAGCAGTGTGGAAGCCAGAGTTTCCCAGACCTGAGGCATTTGCCTTTCCCAGGCCTGTCTCACCTGGACTATGGTTTTTGCAGATTTTTTCAGTTGAACTCAACTTTGATTCATTTTTATGAGATTATGCAAAAGGAAACATATTAACAATATAATAAATGAGAAAGTAATATCCCTTGCCACGCATAGATAGTACTCCTAAAAATAACTACCAATGGATATAAAGAAAACCCAGTTCTACGCTCTAGCTGGTGATGGTTGGCCAGAGAGGACTCCAAGTCTGAGACTGCTGCTCCCCTTTTCTATCTTAGCAAAGGAAGACCAGCACGTGTTAGAAAAGTGTTAAAGACATACTAATTCCACGCAGAGACTTTTCCTTTGTTGCAATCAGAAGACCTGGAAGAGAAAGAGAGAATGTATTTTCTCACCATGCAACTCACATTTTATTTCGCGTCGAGGCAGGGATGAAATGCAGAGGAAAGGATTTTACACAGTGTTCCCAGCCCTGGTTGTGGTCTTCCAGCATCTAAAATGACCCCTTCTGGGGACCTGGGTGGCTCAGTGGTTGAGCGTCTGCCTTTGGCCCAGCGCGTGACCCTGGGCTCCTGGGATCGAGTCCCATACCAGGCTCCCTGTGGGAAGCCTACTTCTCCCTCTGCTTGTGTCTCTGTCTCTCTTTGTGTCTCTCGTGAATAAATAAATAAAATTTTTAAAAATTAAAAATACAAAAAAAAATGACCCCTTCTGTCACCAGTGGTTTGAATCCTTCACTTTGGGAATGCCAGGAGGAATGAGGTCATGGCATGTGGGGTGGGGAGGCCCGGGAAGGGCAGTGGTCAGAGTTGGAGGCTGCAGAACAGCCAGACCGCAAAGCTCCCCCTGAACCTGGCAGCCAGGGACTACTGCGTCTCTGGTGGAGGGGATCTCATGGCACAGCGTGGAGGCTGGAGAGTGAGTGGGAGAAAACACTTGGCTGTGAAGGGAAGGAGAGAGATAAGATGCCCCTGGGGGCTCGGGGAGATTTTCTTTTGTTTCCTTCTATAAAACATGGGAGATATTTGAGCACACGTTTAGGTACTGGGGAAGGAGATGGGCATGAGTCTGTAAGGACCGGAGAGAGGTGATGATAGATGGAGCCAGGTCCTGGTTTGGAGGAAGAAGTGAAGGCTTATTGGGATCAAAAGCACAGGGAGAGGGACGAGCTCAAAACAGGACAAGGATCATTTTTTCTTAGTTTGAGAATAACAGGTAACTGCTTGCCTGGTGGAGTGGAAAGTGAGGAAGTTCATGTCCGGTGCCTGATTTTCCTGTCAGGTAGGGGCTGAAATTATTTCTGGGGTCTAGGAAAAAACTGAGGGCTTGAATGATGGGTCCTTTATTTGAAAGAGTGTATGAGTGATTGAGAGAGAGAGAGATTTTAAGGAATTCACTCATGTGGTTGTGGAGGCTGGTAAGTCCCAAACCTGCAGGGTAGGACACCACGGGAGGCATTGATGCTGCAGCTCAATTCCAAGGCAGAATGCCATCTTCTTTCTGGAGACTTCGCTCGGTTTTCTATTTGGGCCTTCAACTGATTGGATGAGGCCCACTCACATTATGGCAGGTAATCGGCTTTACTCAAAGTCTACCGCTTTAAATGTTCTTTTCATCTAACAAACACCTTCACGGCAACATCCAGACTGGAAGTTTGACCAAATATCTGGGTACCGTGGCCAAACCAAGCTGACACCTGCAACGAACCACTGTAAGGAGTATTAATGATCTCGTTTGCAAAAACATGAGATGATGTAGATAAAGAGAAGACTATAGAATATGAAGAGAATCTACTGGGTTCTGGGAGGTTCCAACTGGAATTAGGTGCTCTTTGGATCACAGGGATTCTAATGGAGCCAGAGCTAATGAGGACAGCAGGGAAGAGCCAGCAGGGGCGATCCACCCATGGAGAGTACCCTACCTTGAGGAGAGTTATCATCTCAGCATAGAAAGGAAGAAACTTCTAGATGCAAATTATGATCGTGAAGCCCAGCCGATGACTTCTGAAGACCCTCCTGCCATGCAGGGCACAGGCGCTTTCAAGACAACAAATTATAGAATTTATCTTTTCATTCTTTCCCCTTCCTTTATTTTCAACTGGGTAAAAGGCATATGCACTTACCTCACTGAGGTCAGTATGATTATTTACTTTATTTCCAAGGCTGCTCTTGCAGAACGTCACAGAATTTCCAGTCCAGCTTATCTTTCCTTCACCCACAAGCCTGAGGTCTTTTCACATCCATCCTGTCCTTGGCAAGAATCCTTGGAGAGTGGCCTGGGACATACCTAGTGGCGAGCCACCTGCTCTGGGTTGCGGGTGGATCTATTCTGGTCCTAGGCTTTGTGATCTGGACAAAGGAGTTGAGTATGTGCCTGTCAAATTGTCAGGCAAATACTAAATTTGGCGGGCCAGCTGAATTCTCCCAGAAAATCATGCAAAATACGGTTTAGCAATTGGGAAAAAATTGGCCCGCAGGAAAAGACAATTGGATGAAATTCAGTAGGACTACGTGGCCCTGGAATTCTAACTCTAAGACCGCAACTGGCTGTGTGACCTTGTCGCACAGGGGCCAGTCCCCAGATATAAGAGGACGCTGTGCCACACCAACGAGTTGGGGAGCCAAAGCAACCATTGAGAAGAAGCCATCCCCCTGTGTATTTCTTTTTCTGAAAAAGAAATAAGAAAAAAAACAAAACAAAAATCAGGTTTCTTCTAACTTTAAGAGGTTATGGTTCTCCAAGTTCACTTCCTCTGAGCTTTGTATCCCTCTTCCTGATTCTTCTAACCAGAATTACTCACACCTTCCCCCCAGATGCTCATTATTCTGCAGCATTTCCTTCATACGCCTCACTTTGTTTCCCTCTGATTCTCTTCTAGGTTATCGGCACCTTGACAAAAGGACCACGCTGTGTGTCTGTTTAGGAGCCTTTCTGAGAACTCTCATGGTGCCTGGCACATATTTAATGATCAATACTTTTTGATTAAATAGCGATAAAAAGAAATCCCAGTTTTTTTCATGTATTAGGATTTTTCTCACCCCAGACACTCTCCTCTACACACAGTCCAATCCAGTGACTCTCCTAAAATTATGAAGGTCAACAATTAAACATGGTTCACCAGATCTTTGACCAACATAACACGTAGGGAGGAAAAATACTTTATGCCTTGATATCTTACTTCTGGTAAGAGAAACTGAAGACTGTATTGACTTAGTTTTAAAGCTACATCACATTAAGTTTGTCGTCAACTGAAATACTAGATGTTTCTTTTACTTTTTTCTTTTCTTTTTTTTTTAAAGTTTATTTAAGTAACTTCGACACCACGTGGAGCTTCAATTCATGACCCCAAGATCAAGAGTCGCACGCTCCTCCGACTGAGCCAGCCCAGCACCCTGAAATACTAAGATGTTTTCATGTGGACCTCTCCCAAGCTGCATCTCCCCCATTCTGCATGGGTACCACTGATCTTGAACCCAAAATGTAGGATTTTATATTTTTTGTTTCAGCTCAAGGTTAAATCCAATCAAAATCACTTTGAATGTGATGCTGTCAGTGACTACATTAGCGATCCTTCCTGGCTCCGGGTCACTGACAAGTTTGACACCCACATCTTTTCTGTTCCTCATCCAGTTTTTGACAACAATGTTGGGAGAATGGAGACTATGACAGAAGCTCTAATAGTAGCCACCCACTTCCAGGCTGACCCAGGACTATTCATAAAATTTATGAGTAATCAACCACAAGCTGAAAATGCACTCCAAAATACTGCATTCCTTATTTTTCCATCTTATCTACAGAGCTCTTATGGATGACATTTTAAAAAGATTTTCTGAAGTACACATACACACTTCCTCCTCAGTAGCCCCTAAAATTTGCCAAGTAATCCATTAAAACATTTCAAAACACAGCTTGTATGGTACAACTTCTCAGCATGCACATGCCAGCCCTGGTGCCCCTGGCATTCTTCTAGACCTCACAGTTCCCCTCCCACTTTAAATAGATCTCTCTTAGATTATTGCCTGGCACTGGCATTGAACTCGTTTTCCATAGTTGGGATCCCATCTGATGGTTTATCCAGTGTTATTAGTCCTCAAAAATTACCCACCGTGACTGTGAGATCATAGTACAACTTCTTGAGACGTCCCAGGACAAAGTTTTTAGACTTTAACAAACTTTGCAGAGGGTGCTCTTCATAAGCACAAGGGAGACATTCTGGACTCTGAAGTGGCAAATGTCTGCAAAGAGATCAATTATTTTTTTTTTAATTTTTATCGAATTCTGTAGGATGAGGCAGATTTTTACCAAATTCTTTATTTATTTTTTTAATTTTTTAAATTTTTATTTATGATAGTCACAGAGAGAGAGAGAGAGAGAGAGGGGGGCAGAGACACAGGCAGAGGGAGAAGCAGGCTCCATGCACCAGGAGCCCAATGTGGGATTTGATCCCGGGTCTCCAGGATCGTGCCCTGGGCCAAAGGCAGGCGCCAAACCACTGCACCACCCAGAGATCCCTTTACCAAATTCTTTTACCAAATTCAGGCCTTTGTCACCCTGAACATCTTCATCTGTTAAACACAGTCACCTGATAAGAAGCTGCTCGTCCATCTCAAGATGTTTTAAATCTTTTCCCGAGTTGATATGAAGAATCGATACATATTGGGATTTTACTGATCTTTTGATGCTGAACATAGGAAGGCCCTGCATGATAGCTGTAGTAAGTACCAAGGGGCTCAGACCGATTGTCATAAGATGCCAAAGAGCAAGAAGACCTACCATTCAGCCATGTTAGAATTCGAGCTAAAGACCCTGATAATACCCCTAGGTCACTCTCCTAAGTAGAAAGTGCCAGAATCAAGAGATAACGCAGGTGTCCCGATAGAAGTTTTCCTCTTATCCCTATGATCTTTTTTCAGAAGGTAAGCTTTGGAAGTACGTGAAATACATCCATACTCTTGTTCCCATGTGTCATACATAATGAGAACAACAATATATCCTAAGGTTTAGAGCATGAAGCCAAGCTTTGTCTTTTCCACCTAACTCTGGAACTTCAAAAAGCCATATGTTTTCAAAAGAGACCAAGTACCAAGCTCATTTTATGGCAGAGTATTGAAGTTTGAGTCTTCTTTAAAAGGTAGCTTAGAGGGATGCCTGGGTGGCTCAGGGGTTGAGCGTCTGCCCTCAGCTCAGGCCAGGATCCAGGATGGAGTCCCACATTGGGCTCCTTGCACAGAGCCTGCGTCTCCCTTTGCCTCTGTCTCTGCCTCTCATGAATAAATAAATAAAATCTTTGTTTGTTTGTTTGTTTTTTTACAAAAAAGGTAGCTTAGAGATGAAGGAGTCCAACTGTGTCCTTTTATTGATAGGGAAACAGTTTTAAAGAGGTTCAGTGACTTGTCCAAGGTCCCTTGGTTACCAAAAAGTGGAGCTGGCCCCTGACCCCAGGGCTCTGTAGCGTGGGCCCCCTTCACTGTAACATGTGCTACCCCCTTTGTACATGGTGGTTGTTTTTCCACCACCCTTTATTTACTTCTACTCTTTCCAATTTGAAGATGGTTTTTCTTCCTAAACAATAGTAAAAGAGAACAGAATCTGAATAGTTCTGGCTTCTGCTAATCTCACACTGTATGGTCCAAGAGTGGGAATATGGAAGGTGGTAAATTTAGAGACACAGAGAAGCCAGTAATGGGAAAGTGGGGTGAAGAGGACAGATTAGGCAGGCACAGGTGCAACATGAAGAGACCGGAGAGGTCTTGGTTGACCACAGAGGGAGGGATGCAGCATGGGAGGGCTCCTGCTGAAAAGCCAAAATGATCCCAGGCTGTATTTATAGAAGGATGACATGAAAAGCCCAGGAAGCAATCATCAGGCTACGATCTACATTAGTCAGCTCTCTGTTGAAAATGATGCCCAGTTCGCCACACTTTGAAATGCATGAGCCCAGAGCAGGGAACAGAGTGACAGGAAATCGTTACTTAGAGTAAAAGTTAAGGAATCTGGAGAGCTGAAGGCAGCCTTTTCACTGATTCCACCCATTTTCCAATTGCTGGAGTGGCTAAGAGGGAAGAAGGGGCAAACAGGGAGGGAATTCCAGCTAGAACTCCTTCCCCCTACTGTCCTCTCAACATAGAATTTTAGAAGCCCCATCTCTCTCCTCTCCTTCCAGTCAAGGTTACACCCCTGCCAGAGGTCTCTTTCTGCAAGGACTTGAAAGCCCAGCATAATCAATTCTTATTGACTAAAGACGGCTTCTCTACCTGTGCAGGGCTCTTACTGAGTAAGGTACCACCTCCAGCCACATGCTGGTTACAGGGGCTTCCAGAGCAAAGCAGCTGAGCAGACTCGGGCTTGTGGCTGGACCCCCACGCTGGCCACAGCAGCCTGTGGCCTCCACCTGATTTCTGAACTTGTTTTCAGCCCATGTGTGTGAAAGGTTTTCTCCCCTGGTCTTCAGCAGATCCCTGTGGGAGTCCACATGGCTCTTACTTCTATACTTGTATGGCTTACATAATGATATGCTGAGGATGATGATCTAGTTCAGCCTCAGAGACTCAATGCTGACTTCAAGAAGTTAAAAACATAAAAAAAAAAAGAAGTTAAACACATAGGATTCTTCTGATTTGAGACAAATCTGATGATATAACTCCATATTTTGGAGAAAGGCAATGATGACTTTAAGACAGTTCTTCTCTGTTGTGTCTTCTTTGACCTTCCACAGAGGTTTTAAGCTTCATTGACTGTCTCCTGAAAAAAAGAAGGAAAGAAAAGAAGACAAACACACAAAGGAGAAAGAGCCCAGAGGGGGTCACCTACCAGGTTCTTGCAGAGCAAGGACTGTAAGTGGAAAAGTCCTACTGTAGGCTTTTCCCATCTTGCCTCCAAAGAAATCCCTGGAAAAAATATATAGTGAGAGGAGACTGCATCCCTTCTGCAGTGGGAGAAGTCAAGAAGCCAAGTCCAAGCAGCTGACAGTGGTCAGACAGTCCTTGCTTCTCCATAGGAGCATGAGCTCTGCATGTTCTTTCTGGTCCCAGAATTTAGGGGCCCCTTCAATAAGAGTTCTGGGGTACCCAGGACCAACAAAGTGGGGAACATAGCAGAGAGCGGCTGAATCCTCAAGCATTGCCACCAGAATTCCAGAAGGTCAACTGTGTCAACATAAAGAGCCCATGAAAGGTTGGAGGCACAAGCTTTGTGATGAGACTGACCTGGGACTGAACATCAGCTCCGTCAGTTCTCCTCCCTCAGCCCAGGGTGAGCCTCAACTGCATCCAAAGATACTCCCCCACACTTTCCAGAAAGTGCTAGTCTCCTAACAGGACCAAACCACATACCCAGTGTTTTCACTTGGCGCGCTATCCTGTACATCTCCATGTGGAGATATCTCCATGTATATCAGCACATGGAGATTGACCCTGATGGTTTCCATGGCTGCATGGTATTCCATCACGTGGTCATACTATCGACCTTTGTCACTGGTTTGTGGCGTTTGCGATAGCAAACAATGCTGCAGTGAGTGCCCTTGGATAAGTATCTGCACACGAGTATAGCCATAGGAAAACCTCAAGAACGAATTGCTGCAAATGCCTTCAACATTCTGATTCCGTTAAATCATCCTCCAAAGACCTTCTACCCACTAATGGTGCCCTAGAAGGCTCCTTTCTGCGAAGCTCTATGAAGGAAGGCCAACAAGCCTGTGGAGGAAGGAAGCAATAAAAACGTCTTTTGTTATTCTTTGGCCCTCCAACAAAGCATTGTTGGTGCTATTTTGGGGGTCCTGGGTGCTGACTCCACAGACGAAGAGAGCACAGTTGTGCTTTTCTCCGAGGGGACATCTGTCAGAAGCCGGGCTTATTATTGGCAACTCAGTGACATGCTCCCTGCGTTTCCAGGGGATTCTTGGCTTCCCTCAACAATGACCCATTTGTGGCTGAATATTTAGCTGTTCTCTCAATCCTGATGTCTGTTCTACAAACTGTTTTGAGATTTGATAGGTTGGCTCCCAGCAGAAGCTGGATGCAAACCCCCAAATTAGAATCTTTCACTCTGTTATTTGTCCGGGGAAGGTAGTACCTGGGCAAAAGAAGCTTTTAATTTGAGTTACTTAATTTAAACTTTTTATTGTGGGAAATTGCAGGAATATGTAAAAGTAGAAAAAACAGTGTGATGAATCCCTAAATATCCAGCACCTAGCTTCAATGATCAACTCATGACCCATCTTGTTTATCTGTACACCTACCATTTCCCCACCTCCTATATTATTTTGTTTTTTCTCTCTTAATATAGTTTAATTTTTTTCTCTTAATATAGTTTAATTTTTTTCTCTTAATATAGTTTAATTTTTTCTTCCTCCTATATTATTTTGAAGCAAATTCCAACCTTCTTATCATTTCAACCATAACTGTTTCAGGATCTACCTACAAATTTAAGGTCTTTTTAGGAAGACATACTCATATTACCATTAACACACATAAAATAGGTAGCAGTGATTTTTGAACATACACGAATAATCCAGTCAGTGTTCACATTTTTTCAAACTGTCTCCTAAATGATTTAAATATGATTTTTAAGTGGTAGAAAAGCAATATCCAGGGCCAGGAGGACTGAATTCCAGTGTCAGATTTATCCCTCTCTCCTTGGTGATTTTCATTAATTCCAAAGTCAACTTTGCCTCTGTTTCTTAGCATTTGGGATTGGGAAAAAAAAAAAAAAAACATGAATCTAAATACTCCTAGACAATGCTGATGAAGATAGGAAAAGAGCGGGGGGAAAAAAACCCACTGCAATAATTGAAACTAGAGTCAAGTTCTAATTTCTATATAATGGTGACCGGATCAATAAATGTCTTCTAAACTCAATAAATGTTACAAAATCTGTCTACTCTTATCCCTGTGAAAGAGAGATGTTAGGGTCAGGGGATCCTTATCTTCTCCTCCTGGCAGATAAGTGCTTTTCAAAATGAAGTAGTTATACTTCGTAGTAGATATACTAGAAGCTGCTTTCATTCTAAAGCACAAAATCTTAATATAGTATTTGTTTAAAACCCACAGATACTCCTTTAGCATATCCTCATGTTAGTTAAGAGACTGGAAATAGGGCTGGGAGAAAGGAAGAGCACAGAAAGGTTTGTCAATGATCCTGGAAGTCAGGCAGTGCCATTGGTAGCTCTATTACCACATGAGATAATGTATGCATATATCAATTAGAAAGTGGCATAAAATTGTTATTAGGAAAAAGAAGATCCCCAGATGGCCCTAAATCATGCCTAGCGTTTCCCTCATTGCATTTCTATTAGCAGCAATCAGATTTGTCTTCGAAAGAAAAAAAAAAACCTATTCCCTATAAAGTCTAGAAGACGGAAGAAGGAAGGGGAGCTAGTCAAATGAAGATATATTGGCAGGAAATTGAAAAAACTGCCAGAAACTCTTGAAAGACTTCTTTAAAAGACCATTGCAAATACCTTCCCCTTGCTCCCTGTGTGGGTGGGAGCACAGGAGGTGATGAGCGAGCTGTGTAAAGGGAGGAAGGAGAAAAGGAACAAAAGAAGGATCTTCATTTCTCATGGTCGTTTGGTGGACACAGAATGGAGAACCCCTCCCCGGAGAAGGGGGGATACAGCTGCCAGGAACGGCGTGCGTCTCTATCTTCTCAGTGAGTGGGATCCTTTCGCAGAAAAGCAGCTAGGGAAGGATGAGGGTAGACACCTTTTCTCTCTTTTGAAGACGACAGTGCTCAGGGGTCCGAGGAGGCTGGATTTCCGTGGCCTTGAACATCTGCAGGTTCACAGTCCCTGTCCTTAATCGGAACACAAGTGCTCACACATGCAGATGTGATGCAGATGTGATACGTTCCCTCTCCCCCTCCCAGGAAACATCCAGAAGACTCTAACAAGCTGCCCCTCTGTCTGAAGAGCAAAGGTGACAGTCTGCTGCCTCGTGACCCATCAGGGAGGGAGAGAGGCTGCACAGGAGGAGCTGGGGCAGGGGTCCTCGCAGGCACGACCCGGAGCACCCAGCTGGCTCCTAGGGGTAGGAGCAGAGCTCCCGTCCCCACTGGCAGTGACCGGTCAGAGAAGCGAGATGATAATTCACAATTACCTTGGCAACCAGCTAGCAGGCAAAACTGTTACTTGGCAATTTGCAGAGACTGTCCACCCCCTCCCCCCGCACCCACTGTCTCCCCACCCGCGGCCCAGACAACACGTTCCCCCTTTACTGCATCTCAGAGATCACGAGACCGTGTGCGAGGAAATGAGGGGACGGGGGGGGGGGCTCAAGGGGGACCAGCTCCAAGACACCGAGCCTTTTCTCAACCCACGTGGGAGGGGGGTCATGGTGTCAATGACCCCCTCCCACTGGTGACAGGAGACAGACAGATGGGGGACAGAGTAAGAGAGAAGGGGTGGTGAGCAGCAAAGCTAGAACAGCAGGTGGTGTGTCTGCTCATTGTTTCCAGAAGCCGCGAAAATGGAACAAAAGCAGAGGGGATCAGCAGCATGTATTCGCTCCCGTGTTCCCTTCTGTCCCTCCTGCCCTCTTTCCCGAGGTTCTGTTGCAGGATCCTGCCTTCGGGGGCCCGTGCCCACCTGGGTGCTGCCTGGTGGCTGCTGGCCTCCTACCGGCCACCTTGCACACGCAGGCCGGGGCTGCTGCAGTCAGGCTCGGACACACGGGCCTCTGCTCCCCGGACCCGCAGGGGGAGGCCGAGCAAAGTACCTGAACAGGTGAGAACAAGAGTGTAGCGGTGCCACCCAGGATGGGCACGAAGCGCAGGCCGGAGCTCCGGACGAACAGGCCGGGACCCACCTCGTGCTGACTTGCCCGTAGTGCTTCAACTTTCCATTTGGGAGTGTTTTTAGGCAGGAGAGCGGAGCTCCCGCCTACACTTCACCAAGCTTCCCCTAATGCTCTTCCCAATTTTGCTGAGGAAGAGCTACACACATTTAACTCACGGTTTGGTTTTATTTTGTTTGTTCTTAAAGATTTTCTTTATTTATTCATGAAAGACACAGTGAGAGGGGCAGAGACACAGGCAGAGGGAGAAGCAGGCTCCACACAGGGAGCCCGATGCGGGACTCGATCCCGGGACTCCAGGATCATGCCCTGAGTCTAAGGCAGATGCTCAGCCACTGAGTCACCCAGGGGCCCCTTAACTCACAGTTCGATGGATTTGGACACAGGCAAACACCTGTGATACCATTAGCACAGTGAAGGGACACATCCTGTACTTCCCAGAGTCTCCTTGCATCTTTTGTGTGTGTGTGTGTGTCGGGGGGTAGGGGGGCAAGCACACTTACTATGAGATCTACCCTCTTAGCACGTGGATTTGGAAGTGAACAATTCCATCCTGTTGACTCCGGGCACTTCGTGGGGCAGCAGGTCTTGAGAACTCACTCATCTTGCAGAACTGTAACTTCGCACCCACTGGGTAGCAACCCCGATCCGCTCCCCCTCCAGCCCTTGCAGCCACGATCGTATTCTCTGCTTCTATGAGGTTGTCCCTTCAGAAATATCACATAAGTGGAATCATGGGGTATCTGCCTGGTGCCTGGCTTATTTCACTCAGCAGAACGTCCTCCTGACTCACCCACGTTGATGCAAATCCTTCAAAAGGTTTTCCTTCTTTTTAAGACTGAATAATATTCCTTTGTATGTACAGCCCACATTCTTTAAATCATTCATCCACCAATGGACACTTGCGTTGTTCCCATATCTTGGCGGTTGTGAAGAGTGCTGCAATGAATATGGGGGTGCAGATGCTACAACTTATGGTCACACCCAAAGCAGGGCTGAGAAGAAAGGACTCTTTTTTGATTAGGTGCTCAGGGAAGAGGCCTTTTCTGGCACTTAGGCCAAGATCTGAAGCCTTGGTTTTGTACCACTCGGCCACTGTAAATGGTTGTCCGGGTTACGCACTGCACAACTCTGGAGGATGCTATTTGCATTATAGCCTAGCTTGTACAAAAATATGCAGAAACCCTGAATCCACATCCAACCCCCTACATCCTAGTTGTTCTTCTCAACTGCTTCTTCCCATCTCCTAGCTATGTATGCCTGCTTACTTCTGGTCTACTGGTGGGACTCAGTGATATGTGTGCGTGTGGAGAGAGACAGAAAGAGGGGGAAGGAGAGGGAGGGAGAGTGAGGTATTGGGGGAGGAAGGGAAGAGAAATGAGGGACACAACAGGCCAAAATAGAATATTCTGTAGATAGTCCTTCAAAAGGCTACCAACAGGAAAGGCAAGGCTTTAAATTCTGATTGTTCTAATAAGAAAACCCATTAAATTGTGGAGGAGAAGCCAACCAGCAGCAGAGCGATGGACAGAACCACGGTGCTAATTACTAAGGGATAAAAGGGGGCAAAATTGAAAGCAGAGTTTCACTGGCACACATCTGAAGGCGTGAAAACAGATTTCCAGATCGAGTCTGGGGCTGGTGCTCAGAGTCTGGCCTCATTTCAAGCCAAAGCATTTTGATGTTGCAGGAGGAAGACGATATGATGAAGGATTGAAGGTCGAAGCTGTAGTGCAAGGAAGAGCATGCTTCTGATTTTTATGAGCTGGTATATTGTCTGTGCTTCATAACCCGCATGCTTGCTATGATTTAAAAAATAACAGCTAGAAGGAAAATACGTCAAAATGTTATTGGTGATTATCTTCTTGGGGTGGTGGGAAGCGGTGGGTCCCCTCCTACTTCCTGCCTCCTCCACCTCCGCCTACTTTGTGTGTGTGAGTGTGTCCACATCTTTCTTATTTTCCCCAACGAAGATATTTTTTTAAGGTAAGAATCCTTCGCTTCTTTTAATTGAAGGTTTAGTGTGGCTAACACGGCATATCAAATTTTTTCCTCTAACATGGCAAAAAGCCACTGTATATTTTCGTTTCAGAATACTCTCCAGTATCAGAGGAACTGCGTTATTCTAGAAGAAAATGCGTATGCCAGGATATGCAATATTCAACGAGATGAATCCACACTTGGCCTTCAAAATAGCTAAGGATAGATTTTATTTTTGCTTAGTCCTAATTTTAGTGCAGATGAAGCTCAAGCCTTCAACATTTAAAAGTTATATTAAAAGGCAGACCTCTAGGGGCCAGAAACCAAATTCTCAAGCTTGGATGGCTGGGATATTTTCTGAAGGCCATTTTGTTTTTATGACCATTTGGTTCAGAATTAATGAGAACTACTTTGCATAGACATCACTTTATATTCTAAAGCAGTACCTTTTGGGGATTTTCCCACTCACCTTGTAGACATAGATTATGAAAGTTGATTTTTTTGTTGTTGTTGTTGTTCCCAGCACATTCGTGTTCTAGTCTAGGAACCTCAGAGATGATTATCTTTTCAGGCCTACAATTTTAGAACATTTATCAGGTTATTAAAACCACCAATTATGGTGGTAAACACCCAAGGAATTTGGAGACTGTTGGCGAAATTAAGAAAACCAACTTCATTGGGATCCCTGGGTGGCTCAGCGGTTTGGTGCCTGCCTTTGGCCCAGAGCGTGATCCTGGAGTCCCGGGATCAAGTCCCATGTCGGGCTCCCTGCATGGAGCCTGCTTCTCCCTCTGCCTGTGTCTCTGTCTCTCATGAATGAATGAATCAATTAATCAATCAATCTTTTTTTTCCCCCAATCAGTCTTTAAAAAAGAAAAGAAAAGAAAACCAACTTCGGGGATTCCTCTGGAGGGAAGGGATACCAGCACATGAAAAGCTCTGTGTCCTCCTTGAACCCTGGTATTATGACAGCTCTTGAAATGTTTCTTTTTTCTTCTCAGAGAGGATCCTTCTTGTGAATGAGATCCTGAGAAAGGTGGCTGATGACTACATACAACACTTGAGACTGGTCGTGATGTCCCCAAGTGTTTTTAAACCCTTAAAAGGATCTGTGACCTCTGAGTACCCAACCCTGGAACCGCATGTGTTCAGTGGAGATCCGTGTGGTCTGGGACAGATGGTGAAGACCTTTGCTGGCCTGGGATCCTCAGCGCCAGATAGGCTAGCCCTGGTCAAAAATATCTTTGGATGCTTGCCTTGGTGGTTTATTCTCAGGACTGAAGGGAGCAAAAGGAATCTCCGTTTTACTTGGTAGGTCCAACTCCTAAGAGGTTGGGCCCTTGGGAGATGGACTATGACTAGCAGCTCATCAATATCACAGCTTGCGGAAGATGGTATTTGAGTCCCACGACTGGGTGATGGGCCCGGGGTGGTGGAATAGAGCCGCGTGGGCTCTTCAGCTTGACTCAGATCCTGCTGCTCCCCCTCCACCGTTCCCTCTGCTGTGTGTTTCCGAAATCTGACCCGGGGACAGCTGGGCATGTGTCCCTGTAAGCAGCCCGCTTCACATCGTTATCTCCTCGCACTGTATAAAATCACATGCACCCCCCCCCCAAAATCACACGCCCAGCATGTCCATCCCCCTTCCCTGATTTTTCCCCAGAGAACCCCTCCCCCCATTGACGATTACTCTCCTTAGCTTATCATTGATATTACTATTTGCTGTATTTCACCACCCATCTCCCCCCTCCTGCTCTCGCTATCCCGGGAGCTCGCTCCAGGAGGGCAACAATGTCTGTGCCGGTCACTGCTAAGTCGCCACGACCCCAGACAGTGCCTGACACAAGCTTCGTGCTTGCAGACAAACCCCCTCAATGATTTTGCTGCCCTTTCAGATTTGAGGAAAATGCTCCCCGCCTCATTCAGAGCTGACCTGCTGTGAATCTGCAGTAATTTTTCATGTTTATTTACTGTATTTATTCACGGGCTTTCACCCGTTTAATTATAAGAGTTAGGTGAGTGGAATATATACTGAGAACAATAAGATTAATTGGTGTGACATAGTAGCAGTGTTTTTGTTTGTTTGGTTGTTTTGTTCTTGTTCTTGTTGTTTTGTTTTTTGTTTTTGTTTCTCCTGTAGATCAGAGGCCAGGGGAAAATTAGTTCTTCTGTCCTATATGGCACATTGCCAAAATCAAGAAAGTAGTGTGTGGGGGGGGGGCGGGGGGGGCACCTGGGTGGCTCAGTGGTTGAGCATCTGCCTTCGGCTCAGATCGTGATCCCAGGGTCCTGGGATCGAGTCCCACATTGGGCTCCCTGCAGGGAGCCTGCTTCTCCCTCTGCCTGTGTCTCTGGTTCTCTCTCTGTGTGTCTCATGAATAAATAAATAAAATCTTTAAAAAAAAAAAAGAGTAGCGTAGGGAAATAAGGGAGGAAAAGCTAAGGTGATGCCTCCCCACCCCGCAAGGCCAAACCCCTTGTTCCAGGCAGACCCAGAAAACAAAGATAGGAACAGTGTCAAGAGGCAGGAGCCCTGGCCCTAGCTCTGTCCGCAGCTTAGCTTATGACTCAACCCTTCTGCACCCTGTCTCTGCCTGGGGAGAAGCCCAGGGCCAGGGATAGGCCAGTCATTTGGGTTCTTCACATCCTACAGGTGGGTCCCTTAGATCCTGGAAGGACAATTGCTGCCTTTTCTCTGCCTAGAACACCAGGGGAGTCATGATCTCAGGGCATGGCCAAGCATGGATGGGCTACTCTGATCGGCTATAAAGTGGGGGAAACTGTACCAGTCTAATAGAATCAAAGATGAAATGAGAGAACACAGGAAAGTGGCTGGCAGAAAGTAAATTCTTGGTAAATGGAACGATTATCTGGTTCCAAGAGAGGCGCAGAGGTTACACTGCCTCTGCCTTCCCTGCCTTACGAATGGGTCGCATGGGCCTGGAGCTGCCAACTTGGTCGTTAGAAGAACATTATCTGTTTAGGGAAAAGAAACAATTAAAAAAAATACCCTTGTTCCAAACTTCAGTGATAAGAAGGGCTCTGAAGACATTCACCAAAAACTCTTTCTACCATCACCAACCCTCAAGGTAGGGGATGGGGGTTCCGAGGCAGGGCTCCTTATCCCTGTGCAGGGAAACCCCACAGGGGTCCCTACAGTGCCAGCCACTGGACAGGACATATGACAGTGGACATCACTGCTCTGGAGGCCACAGCCCGGTCAGCAGCGTCACCCCGGCTTGCAAGAGGCTGGACCACAGCCAGTGATGCCGCCAGCTGCCCTTCCCGTTCCCTCCACACACCTGCAGCCCCCATCACCTGCAGAAAACTCTGGCCACCACCACTCTTTCCCACAGCTCTGTCCTCACACTTAGCCTCACAGTCACATCTTCTGCTCAGGTCTCATTAGCCAGGGGGACTTCACATGGGCCATTTAAAATTTGAATGATGATGGGACCCCTGAGAGGCTCAGCAGTTGAGCATCTGCCTTTGACTCAGGGCGTGATCCAAATTCAGGGATCGAGTCCCGCGTCAGGCTCCCTGCATGGAGCCTGTTTCTCCCTCTGCCTATGTCTCTGCTTCTCTGTCTCTCATGAATAAATAAATATTAAAAAAATAAATAAAATTTGAATGATGTAATAATAAATCCATATATAGTACCTACTATATGTCAAGCGCTGGTTTAAGCAACGCAGCAAATATTAACCCATTTTATCCTCACAACAACCGTACAAGGTAAGTTATTACCCTCATTTGTTGAGGGAAAGATTGAGGCATGCAGAGGCTGAGAATCTCGCCTGAGGTTATTGTATTAGTAGGTGCTAAGAAGTTTGAGCACAAGCGGTCCAACTCCAGTAAGTCACACTGTCATGGACTAAATCTTTGCCATCTAGCTCACAGAGAACAAACAGGAAGGGACATCGGGGTGATGGACTTCGAGTCCCCCCATTCTTTGGATCTATTTGGTCTCATGGTCCAGGCTTTCTTTGGAAGGGCGAAGAGCAAAGTCCCCCCGCTCGGGCCACCCCGAGCCTCCTCTCCCACGGTGGCTGGAAACCATGTGGTCTTATGCACACCTGCTTGGACACAGCTGCTATGGTGTTAACGTTGCCCGACACCTGCTCATCCGGAGAAACAAAACCTAATTATGTGGCCTTGTTCCCCAGGTGCTTACGCTAAAACCAGGGTTAAACCCAGCAGAAAGGATCTTTTGGGGGGACATTAGTTTAAAACAATACCTGTTCCAATGTGGCTTGAAATCTCAGACTGGGACTAATTTTTTTTCATTGTCCTTTGAAATCCTCCTGTGATCTTTACCCTAGATAAAAGATATTAACAGAAGCATTGAAAACACGACTTTCACATCACGTAGCTAGGTAAGTGAATGTTCCAGACCAGGGCATCCACATCGCCTGGAGATCATGTTAAAATGCAGATTCTGATTCAGTGGATCTGGAATTGAAGATGGAATTGAAGTGGAATTGAAGATGCATTTCTAGCAAGATCCCAGGTGACACCGATAGAGTGGCAAGGTTCTAGAGCATTTCTCTCACTCCTGGAAAAGGAAGTCCTTTGCAAAGGGATAGAATACTTTCAGTCCCAGATTTTTTCCCTCTCCTGTGTCAAAAATATTTCAAAGGATGGTTTTATTGCACATAGTTGTGTATCTATGTACTAGAGTTGTATTGACCAAACAGTCGTTGACTACAATCAATGTGAGTTTGCATCTAATTGATCAATGTGTTCACTGTCCATTGGCTTTTGGCCAATGGTGACCGAGTGGGGCACCTGTAGGACTCTAGCAATTGTGCAAATCTCAGTTCAGAAAGCCTTCCCAAGGAGGTAAGAGGTGAGGCTGGCTTAAGAACGAGAAACCAAACTGCAGGGGTGCAGGGCAGCTGAGAGACACCGAGTTAACGGTTCTGGGCCAGGCATCTCCTGCAGTTCACTCTTTGACTTTCTGAAGTGGTCTGGGTGGGTGTTGGGGTGCCCCATTACATACATGCAAGGATAAAGCCTGAGGAGGCCAAGTGACACAACTTATATATAGGAAGATTTGAATCCACATCTGCTTAAAGACTCACGCACCTGCGCCCCCTCCCCCAGTCCCCATCCTCACCCCAGCACCTTGTGAAGGGTGCATGGAACCTTTTGAGGAGCTGGGATGGGGAAGAGACCAAAGACAAAGAGCTTCAGCACATGACCTGCAAAGGGCAGGGTCAGGCCTCTCTCTAAGGGGTCAAGGGGGATAAGGAAGGAATCTAGAAAACCTAGAAGGGAACTCGGTTAACGTGGAGAGGAGCTATGTTTGGTGTGATTTAACTTATCACATGACTTACTGTGTGTACACTGAAGGGTTGACGCTGCACATCTGGGTTGCCCAAAGCCTGCACATCCCAAAGAAGGTAACACCCTTGACTAGTCCCTGGGAGATCACCTCCAAGCCCTTGGGATATCTTGCTTGATGAGTTGGTCTTGGCTTACCTGGTTTCCCTTGGGCCATGGCAGCTAGTTTATGCTATCACTGGGATTTATGGTGGGGACCTCGTCCACAGGGTGTCAGTTTGACCCCAGCAGGGGTTGGAAGCTGAGCAGCTAAGGTCAGCTGTATGAGCATTCGATGCCTACACACCCGACCTCCCCCAGATCCTGGGACACAGAGGCTAGGGTGAGCTTCCCTGGTTGGCAAGACTCCTTTTGTCACACAGCACTGCTGGGAGAATTCAGTGGCATCTGTATAAATCCACTGGGAGAGGACAACTGGAAGCTTTGCTAATCTTAATCTGTATCCTGTCAGTGTTACAGACTATAACCCTGAGAGTCACAGGTCTTCGGAGTTCTGTTAGCCCGTCTAACAAATCATGGAATCTGAGGGTGGGCATGAGGATCCCAATAACACTTAAGGAAGAACCCCACACCAGTATGAGGGCCAACTTGAGTGGGTGGATGGGGGAAGACTTAAGTTGGTTAAGATCAATATTTACTGAGCCCTTGACTACCCACCAGGCCCTGTCGGTCACTGGGATATGAAGAGGAGTTAAGTCAGAATCCCTGCTCTTTAAGAAAATCCAGTTCCTAAGGAGATCCCAAGGGAAACACCAATTTCATCTGGAAGCACTAAGTGCCATGAGAGAGACGTGGCATGGTGCCATGGGGTTCAGGCGGTGGGCACCTAGCAGGATGGACGTTCAGGAACGGAAGGCTTTCTGGAGGACAGCAGCCCTCCACGCACCCCCCCCCCCCCCCAGATATTTGGGGGACTTGGTCACGGTTCCCAGAGCTGCCTTTCTCCAATTCTGTAACAGCTCTCACTGGGGGGACTTCTGTGCCTCGAGGCACATGTGCTGGGGTGAGAGGGAGTAGATGCATTTCCCACAAACCCAGGGGACCACGTAATTCATCGGGACACAGAAATCAAAGTTGTGCTTCATTGGAAAAAGGAGAAGCACACTGCGTCTCTGCGGCTTACCCCAGGCTGTCTACGGGGCATCCCGGCATTCTGCTCCCCCCTCAGGCCAGGATGCTGCAGCACAGATTCATAGCACCTGATGGGCACATCATCCCCCTCCCCACACCCACCCCCACCCTGGGCTGGAAGGGAAGCCCATGAAGTCCCCCTGCTTTCCCTGGAAGGCACAAGGGCTGAAAGGCCTCGGTCCTTTCTTCACATCCATGCTCTCTTTCTTCCAAAGGACGTGACAACCAAGAGGGGAGGGGGGCTTAGGATTCTGGCCTCCCGTTGCTCCGAGTCTTTCTCTACTTATGACCCTTCCCCACCCATTCTGTAAGGCACTTACTTACCTTTGACCCGTACTTACTTTTTGAAACGGTTTACTGCTCATTTCCATTGCCTCCAAGGTGATGATGATAATTCTTGATCTTTTTCTTTTTAAATTCCACTGCCTACATGAGTGTTCCTTTTTCAGGTTACATCTATGCAGGTCTTCCAGGACAATGTCCAGCACTATGCACATCTTTTGCCAGAGGCTCTGAGCCATGGCACCAGCGACAATCATGAAGATTAGACACTTGCCTGCTCGACCACTACTCGGATGCACCACAAAGATGCAGGGACACTCTCAATGCGGGATCCTCCCCCTTTTGGTCTGCCCAGCATCATATGGCTCCTCCTGTGTCTGGAGAACTATCTGATCTGGTGGGAGGCAGAGCTTACCACCAGAGACAGAAATAAGAGGCTCTGGGCCTGTTTCCTGCACCCCCTGGGCTGGTGCACTCACCTAAGATTCTGACTCTGGGGCTACCCCCTGAAGGGTGGAGGGACCCGGGAGCCCATTGAGGTGAAGGTGGTGGCAGAGGCAGCCCCGGAGGGTCTCGGGGAGTCCCACAGCAGCATTGGCAGGAGTCCGGGTTAGCCTGGGGTGTGACTCTGGCTCTCTAGCTGCTTCCTCCTGCCTCTGCTATGGGCTTCATGCTTTTCAGTAAATTACTTTTCCACTTGCACCAGATGGAGCCAGTTTCTTTTGCTTAAAACTTCGCAATGTCGACTGACACATAATGCCCTTTAACACGCATGTGCCTCCCACTGTCTTCTTTCCGAGCTGTCCTCCCCGGGGAAGGAGCCAGAAACTTTTAAAAGGCACATGGGTGGATGGGAACTGTGATTCTAAGCGAGGGGCAGAGATGATGAAGGCTGAGAGAGAAGTCTCTCTCCTCGCTGACGGCTGGGAAAGAGGCTTAGGGCTTAGAACATAACCAGCCATTCCAGCATCTTACAAAGCTTTCTTCAAAAAGTTACTAATACCAACAAAGGAGAAAAAGAACCATAGTTTCCTTCTTATTCTCTTCTGTATTACTCTCCAAATCCTGCTCTCACCAAACTCTAAAAGCACGTACCTTTGGCTTACACATTTCTTGAAATGTTTATGGTCTATTTCCTCCAGGATTAGTCTTCAATCTGCTATCTATAGAGAGCTGTTCTATTTTTTTTTTCTATACCTACCCTGAGGGGAAATTATGGCTCTCCACCAAACACTGCAGCATCGCCCCCTCTCCCCCAAGCAGACACAATTACTTAAAACACACAACATGATCTTCTTTATTTAATTGTTTAATCAGTTTACATTCCACAACTGACAGATTATTTATTTTATTTTTTTCCATGAACAAGTCATTGAATTAATTACCAGACACTTTTTTTTTCTTCGATCGATGGAAAGACAATATTTCTGCCAATTTGAAAAAGAAAATTGCAAGATGGAGTGTCAGTGAAGTCCCCCAAATGCTCTCTGCTTCCTCAGTCCTTGCAAAAATCACGGGAACCTGGTAATTTCCCTTTTCATCCCCCCCCCCCCCCACTTCCCACTTCCCTGTTACATTCACCTCTCCAAAGAGTACAATCATTTCGAGATCTGGTTTGGATCACCTTTCCTGTAATTAATTAATTATGAGAAGTAACAGACAGCACAATAGAGCTGATAAGATGTAGCATTCTTGTTAAGATGAAACAACACATTTATTCACATCGTATCAGAATGAATTAACAGAATATTTAATCTTATTTTAGCACCAATAACCACAGGAATTTGCTACCTCCCAGGGCAGAGGCGGTGTTGGAATCCTGCAGTACACACCACTCCTTGTCTAACCAGTCGGAAAGCACTAGGCAAATGAAGGGTAAATTTGTAGAAATCTATATTGACCAAGCAATAATCTGGTGGACCATAAACACTCCAGGTGTTCGAGAGTTTTGTCAGCTATGATCCCTGTCTAATGACCATATAGAAAACATACTCACCAAAGGGGCTCATTTTCTTTCGCTTGGTAACACAGGACTCAGAATGTTCTATTTTAAATGAGTTAAATCTTGTCATACTGGCTCTTTGAAATGCTTTGAGTACGCCCAGGGGTGGCTTGCTTGCATTTTATCCTGTTCTCTGTGCTAAGATCTTGGAAAACTGTCTTCTTCCCCACCCACCCCCACCCCACACAAAAGAGGTTTCTTCGCATCTAAGGAAGGTCTCTAGTCAGGGAGGACAGATAAGCAGTGGCGGCCTGAGTCCCAGTGCAAAGGACAGAATCTGTCATCACCACCACCTCCTAGAAAACCCAGTCTTGCCTGTGGTCACTGCTCTCTCCAGCGGATCCCCTTTTAGCACTTGACTTAAAGATACAAATGTAAGGAAATTAAGGGGCTGAAAGGAACAGCTCCGAATATTGGTGAGATGTTCTTAGCAGGTGATTGGACTAGATGACAAAATGGTGTGTTCATTATTCTTGACCAAGAGGAGGCCTGTCTAGCCCCCCTCACCACTGTACGATAAAGGGCATGTGCATAGGGATAAGTTGGTGCTCTCATAGCTGAAGAAAGTGACCTGCTCTAGCCTCTAGAACTTCGAGGAGTCATTGGCGCCATGCCCAGGGGCAGTGCTGACACCCTGTGGGGCACAGGTGACTTGTATTTGACAAGCAATAGTCCTCTCTGACTAAGCAGGTGAAGCAGAATTTCAGGGGTTAGGATAACAGACTGGCTGCCCCTGCTGTGCTCTTCTCTGGGCCAATGCCAACCTCTGGCCTCTATCACCTGGGAGACCCGAGTGACTCATGGGGGAGGGGGTCCGATTAGACATCTTAACAAAGAGTCTCAATCTTTGCTGTCCTATATGGTAGCCAGGTGCCATGTGTGGCTGTTGAACACTGGAGATGTGCCTGGTCCAAACTGCAATGCTTTCTAAAAATAAAGTGCCCATTGGATTTCAAAGACTTCATTAAAAGAAAACGGATGTAAGATATCTCAGTAATGTTTTATATTGATTCCACGTTAAAATAATAGTTTTGGCATGTTGGGTGGAAACATGTGTTAAAATTACTTTCAACTGTTTATTTGGACTTTTAAAACTGGGGCCACTAGGATATTTAAAATTGCATATGCGGCTTACATTCTATCTCTGTTGGACAGCACTGGTCTAAATTGCCTTCCTGACACCCGTCCCGGAGTGATGATCACTGCGGACCATCAGAAAGGAGGAAGGCTTGGATTACAGGCCCCACCTCAGGGCACCTCATCTTCTCAGTCCGAGGGGAGGCACCTCCTTGTGCTGTAGGATTCCCCGTCCTTCTTTCCTACTTCCTGCTACTTCCCTGCCTCTCAGGGCTTCCTGTTTCATCCCTGCCATGCTGAGGATGCTCTGGTGATTCTCCCATTACCCCTTCCCAAAGCTTTCTTTATCTTACCTCCATAGGCAACTCACGTCTGCTGCCCACGGCCCGTACCCCACCACCCACCAGGGCTGTCTCCCTTTTGCTTGGCAGCATCCCTTAGCCAGCCTCCCTGCTTCTGACATCACAAGCCATGTTTGTACAGTGAGTCACAGATTACAAAGGCAACTCACAGGCACCATCTCCTTTGATACTCTCCTACCCCAGCTGGCAAAACTCCGTCAGGATAGTAAAATGAGAATGGCAAAGTGGGTGGGAAAAGGCATCTGAGAACAAAAAGGTAGATCAAAGGCTTTGGACTGGAGCACAAACTGGCTGTTAGCTTGAGGTTACTTTCTGCGGAGTGAGAGGGGCAAGAGGAGCAGGGAATAAAACTCTCCAAACGGACCTCCAGGGGGGAAGCACACGCACCTGCGTGGGCAGAAGCCTCTAAGGATAGCAGCAGAATGGCCAAGGAGACGTGGTGCCCCAGGGGCCCCAGGACCCCCCTGCTCCCCATTTGGCTGAGAGGACACAGAGACAGTGAGGTAACAAGACTCGCCTGAGACCCCCCGTGAGCCAGTGACAAAGCTACGAATGCGAACTCAGGATCAGGTCTTTGCGGTGACCTTCGTGATGACCTTCGCCCTTCAGACTTGGATGACTTGCTTTGACTTTCTGGAAAATATATTTTACTTTAAAGGCAAAAAGCTTTAGAACAGAGGGTCCCAAGCAGACACTAGTGACTGTCAAGAGAAGCAACCAGAAAAGAAAAAAAAACAAAAAAACAAAAACAACTCCTGTGCCAACGGCTTCCTTCCCTTCAAATCCCACCTGGAGTCAGGATTCTAGGGCAGTCTACGTAAGTCCTCCAAAAACTGAGGGCTACGTCAATGCGTGTGTCTAGTCTCAATACCCTCCCCCTTATTTTCAGTTTCCACTTTTATTTGTACATTTTTACAAATAGTCTTAGATCTAAAACAGTCACACCATGGGTGGGAGTGGGAAAGTAGTTTGAGAATGAGTTAGTGAAAGCTCCCTATGTGAAAGGCATCATCACATCCACAACGACACAGACACACCAAAACATTCAGGCTTGAGAGGGTCTCCAGGCGATGGGGAAAGAAGGGAGAGGTTTGGCCGGAGGGAGTCAGGGGAGACAGGAGAGAGAGACACAAGAGTTCCCCAAGGAGCAACACTCAGTCCTTGGAAATGAAGAATAGGATTACAGTTGCCAAAGTTGGCATCTGTCAAAGTGAGGCCAGGTTTGAGCTACCACTGTGCACCCCTCCATGCTTACACCCAATTTTCTGCTTCTCAAGAGTGAACAAACACCCCCTGTGGTTGGGTAGTCCCCCCCATTCTTGGTTGGGCCCTATCCTTATAGTGAGCAAGGACTTGGACTTCTCTTAGAGAAGGTCTCACTGTAACATTGAAACCAGATCCCCTGCAAAGCACAAAGTGTGCAGACCCTTTTGGAAGTGCATTCTTGTCTAGAACCTAGGATTCAGTTTTTCCCAAATAGGATCACACCCAGAACATCTCCTAGTGCATGCACCATCCAAAGGACTTCCTATGAGCACCCATATGCTTTTGATGAAGCCATCTGCTTTACCAACTGACAAGAGAAAGAAGATTCCAGTTCTTTGAAACTGGTTCCCATCTTAAACTTAAAAGACCATTAAAAAATGTTTCAGACCCTGATCTGTTCCCACTGCTAGGGCATGTACAGCCACAAATCATGTTTGAAGAAAAGAGAAAAAAAAAAAGGCATTGACCCCATGCCTTGCTTAATAGTTAACTGTATTAGCTCATATATGCTACTTGCTTCAGATGGTTTACTCATTCCGTGACCTCTGGGAATAATCGAGAGGGATTAAGAGTGCCCTTTGCAAAATTGGCTTTGGACAAAAGGAAGGAAGCCTGAGAATGGGTAAATTAAGGAGCCAACCTCTGTGAGGGACTCGAATGATAAAACAATCCCACATGCTGAAGCTGTATTGAACGGCCCTATCTGGTGGCCAAGATGACCGCTCACTCCCAATTGTCCTTCCAGCAGTGAGGACCAGACATCACACAGAAGAATTCCACATGATGGGGGCTCTGCTGCTGCAGGATCATTTGAACAATGCGTAATTTATGTGACACGTCATGTTTGCAAATCACTTTGCAATTTCCTTGTCACCCTTAATATACCATGAGGTAAAGTGTTATCACTATCCTCATTTTGTGGATGAGGAAGTTCAAGTATGGAGAAGACACAGTGCCCAGAGTCACAAATCATTTAGTGCAGAGCTGAAATGAACTTTACAGTAACTGCACTATAGATGTGCAGCTTAATTAGTGAGTTACTCTGGCTTCAGTGCTCTTACACCTATAATTAGGTTGAGAAAGCACTCGAAAGAAAGAAAGAAAGAAAGAAAGAAAGAAAGAAAGAAAGAAAAAAAGAAAGAGAGAAAGAAAGAAAAAGAAAGAAAGAGAGAAAGAAAGAAGAAAGAAAGAAAGAGAAAGAAGAAAGAAAGAAAGAAAGAAAGAAGAAGAAAGAAAGAAAGAAAGAAAGAAAGAAAGAAAGAAAGAAAGAAAATACCAAAGCAGGAATCTTTTTACTCTGTTCTGCTCATCTCTAAGCTCTGGCACTGACTTTTTCAAAAAGTCTCTCTGTGGTCTTTCGGGGCTCAGAGCCCTGTGCTCCTTCTGTTATGAACACAGGGTCAAGTCCATGCAGACCAGTGCGGTTCTGCGGGCTGGGACTACATTCCTAGCCCCAGTTGCCAACCCAAGACAACCACTGACCGTGGAAGTGCTGGGGCTGTGACCATCATGACGCCCCTGAGTGATGGAATTATAAACAATCCTTTAGTCTTTTTTTTTTGTACTTTATTTTTCTAATTTTCTACAGTTTCCTATTGTTCAGAAAAAGTAATCCAACAGCCAATAACAATGTAATCTATGAACTAACAATAATGTTTTAGGAGACATTTTGCACCATGGAGGCATCAATGGAAAGAGTGCAAACAAAGCCCACCGAGTTGACTGCTTTGAGAGACACCAGAATCTTTTGTGTCTATCAACTCAGGTGGGCTTGTTTAAAAACCTGTCCCCTTACTTTATTGGATACCAGCTAGAAGATGGCATGGAAGCCAACCTGCCTGGTATGCACCCATGATTTCTAAACACAGTGAAATCACCTCTCACTATGACTCATCATATTTCCCTGGAAGGGGCTGGATTTGTCCACTGGGATGGTCAGCCCCTGGAGTGGAAGGAAAATTCTCAGAAAAGGCAGCTTCCCTTTAGCTGTAAGAATCAGCCAAGCAACCCACACAAACTACCCCAAAGATGACCAGAGTGTATTTCTTCCCGCTCTCTCCCCTCAGATACATGAAAACCAGTTAATTAATGCTCCCAGAATATGTCAGGTGAAGACAGAGTCAATGGCTCTGGGTATTGTACTTGATTTCATTATTCTGAGTCTGACTCAGGTGGGCAGCATTAGGGATCTAAGCAGCACACACCCCATTAAATCAGAACTACACATGGTTCATTTGAGATCTCTTCTCATGACTGTGGATGACTGTTATGAGGTAGGGCCCATCCATACTCAAGAGTTCCAGGATATTGTCTCCCCTTACAAAAGGAAGGGAAAACACTGTTAGGGGATACCACCCCCCTCCCAACAAGAGAAGATGCCAGAACGGGCTCAGGGTGCTGCATATGGACATGTGATCAAGGAAGGCTTTGTCTTTATTTGGTGGAGATGTTGAGTCTTCCTAACTTTATGATCCCTGAAGCTGAAAGGATATAGTTATTGAAAGGCTTTCAGAAGGATTGAGGCTGGAATAGGCACATTAAAAAAAATTCTGTTTTATATTTTTATGCCAGGAAGCCACTGATCTCCTCTGGAAGCCCACAGCCACAACAAATGAGGAAGGGGGCTACTTGAAGAGTATGAGCGTCTCCAGAAACAGATTCCTAAACTATTCTAATTGATCAACTACTTTAAATTGATGCAGAAGGAAAGTGGAAGTGAGTGGAGAGAGAGAGGAAAAGGAAACACAAAGAAACCAAAGCTCTCAAAGTAGGGAGAAAAAGAGATAGGACCTCTTCCCAGGCAGACACTCCACTTGCCTGAATCCTCAATCTCGTAGGGTAAGGAGGGAAATGAAAGTCGCCTCGCACAGAGCTCAGAACACATACATGGTCAGAGACCTTGCATGCACAATCTGTAAGAAATTACACTTGACCTGGGGTCGGGGCTGGGGCTTTAATGAGGCTGCTAACCCTAAATCCCATCAGAAGGTTGGGTTCTACTTTGACCTTGAAATTGGCAGGGGCTCCAGCCTCCTTCTCCTTCTCTGCCCCCTCCTTCTCCATCAGCCAAACCACTGCACCAGTGATAGTGTGGGGCAGCAGGTCTTAACCTGGATCCCTATGTTGGAGGGGTCAAGGTCACCGGGGAAAGGACTTGCCATGTGTATGGGGCTTCCATTCTGGTCATGTGGCTTACGCTTTGAATTGGTCCCAAGCAGGATCAGACCTCAGCGTGTATCTGTTCCTACCCAGCCCCACTACCAAAGCAGCAGCTCAAAGCTCCTGTTTTCCTGATGGTGAGTTAAGCCCAGGTGGTTGACTTCTTTCTTAGGAATCTCTTAACACTTCAGGAAAGTATTGAAGGGACACAGTAAGCGGTATTAAGGATCGATCATAAAGATGAGTAGCTGGAAAGAGTGGCTGATCCATTTCTGGCAAGCATGGGATTTAAAAAAAGAAGGTATAAATAGTCACAGGCCGGTGAAGCAGTATCTTCAAACATGGCTACTTAAGAAAAGTTTAAGCGATAGCAAGTTGCCCCCTTTAGAATTTTTTTCCCCCATTTTCCTGCTGGAAAACAGCTGGAGTTTGGGTCTGGCCACAGACAAGCCCTCTGGCCTCAAACAGATACTCGTGGGCCCCTGCCTCTCCCTGCTGGGCAGAGCCCACTCAAGATACTTGGCAGGAAGACACAAGGCCTCTCAATCTGAGCTGCTTCTCACTCTTGCTCAAGCCCTAGTATGCCTAGAAGGGGGAAACGCAACTCGTCAAGGAAAAAATTTTAAAAATTCTGTATACAATAGAAAAATTGGGTTTTCTTGAAAATGAGTTCTCTTCCTATAGAATAAACCCTTTATTTTAAAAATCCTTAGAAGCCCGATTGGAAGGTACTAGCATTTCCTGCTCCACACCTTACCCCTCATCTCTCAGCACACCCATACAAGAGGCACACACACGAGATCTTTTGCAGAAGCTGACCAATGTCACTGGGAAGGAAGCCTTGAGTGGTATACCCACAGCTGCATCCAGGTTATATTGACACAAACACACAGAAAATGCACCAGAGAGCTACACTTTTACAGAGACCCTCATTCAGGCCATTCATGCACATGGGATGTCCTATGTGGATGTGCATTACACACAGACACACACACAGACACACACACACACACACACACACACACACACACACACACACTGTCCAAAAGAGCAGATGAGGAGGCAGGCAGGACTTGTAGCCTTGTGGGTGGAGGAGGGAGAGGTGGTTAGTGGGTGAGGAAAGGTGAGGACTGGTAGGAAGACAGATCAGAAGACAGGGAGATGGAACAGGTGCTTGGACGGGAAGGAAGGCTATTGAGCTGTTGGCAAAGTGCCCAAAGCACATTTATTTATGAAGCAACTGAACTCTCAGCTACATGCTTGACCCATGACTGTACAGCCTAGGGATTCACTTTTTGCCTCCCCAAGGCTGCTCAGCTGCAGCAGGGTCACCGAGGTGATGGTCAGCTGCTCCTGCCCACTCTTCCCAGCAGACTCTCATCCCTACAGCTTCCACGACTCTGGCTGACTTCGTGGTTTGCCAACACCTGCAGGGCCAATTTGCTCAAGTGAGCTTGAGACACTGGGCTGGATTTGTGCCACCTCTGTTTGGGTGCTAGCCACTAAGACGGCTATTTTGGGATGCATGGCCTTGAATATCAAGAGGAAAAGGAAGAAGATGGAAAGAGTCAAGAGTTCTCCATTAATTTACACAATATCATACAAACTCGAGCCCATGGGACATGGAGGTGCTTTCTCTGCATGGGACCCATTTTCTTTCATCTGTACAGAGGTTGCCCCTAGGAAAGGGGTAGATGTCCAGTGACAAAGGACAGCTTCCATGATGGGGAGTGAAGGTCTGGTTTGGTATACGTACTTGTACAACAGCAACAGAGGCAACGTCCCTTCTCCCTCCTGAACCGTGTTCCCCCTCTTCTCTCATGGCTTTTGTGCCCAGCTTTGTCTTGAACTTCCAGATTTAGAGGACTAAATCCTGTGGCATCCCAGAACTGTGACGTGACGGACCATGGGGCCCTCGGCCCAGTGGTTTTGTTCTCGGTTCTGCTCTCTGGGAATTTCAGCTGCACATACAAATAATAGAAAAATGCAACACAAACAATAAAACCCCACACTCAGGGAACATCCACCACACACACACACACACACACACACACTCCAGGGATCTGAAGCTACGGAACGGGCACCCGCACTGGCTTGGCCCTCGTTATTCTTCCTTGGTCTCGGGCCTCCGGCCTGGGCCACGAAATGACCACAAATGATGGAGACAACAGTCATGATGCAGTATTTCCATTTGAAAAGGTGAAAAGGGGTAAAGGAATCCACCGGGAGTAGTCTCGCACACACGCACACACGCATGCACACGCACACGCGCACATCACAGCGTTACTCCGAGGCTCCGATCTGCCCTCGCAGGAGTGCAGGTGGGGTCAGGGGCAGGGCGGCCTCTTGTTTAACTGAGTGTAAGGCAGCTGGAAGGTAAGACTGGGTTTTCTGAGCATCCACTGAAGTGTCCTTTTATTGACGTGGATCTTGCCTCTCAGCACATTTGTTCTCTCCCCCTTCCCACCTCTACCACTTTGTCCAAAAGTTTGGCAACAAAGAGAAAACTTTCTTGTCGGTCGTTTTCTCCTCCACGTCTTGCGTGTCGCTGGTGGGTCAGGGAGGGAATCAGAACAGGAAGATCAGGAGAAGTGGTTCTGCAAATGACCTCAAAGATCTGGTTACATTCTACGAACTAAGGGCTTCGTTTCTCTGCGGTATGATCGGTGTTGGGGTGGTGTCCTCACTGCTGGCCCCACGGACGGCACCTCCTCTCTGTTTCCGTGCCGCTTCAGAACACTGGCACTGTCCCTTCCCTGCCCGTCACCCCATCCTCATGAGTGACAGGAATCAGGACGCTATCACGGGTGGCGATGTTCGTTCTGTCTTCAAGACACCATGGAGCCAAAAGTTAAGAAGTGATGGAAGAGCCACATGATGGGAATGCTTTCCCCATCTCGGTGATGAGGCAACACAAAGTCCAACGAGATGCGGGTGCCTGAGCCAACTCAACTCTACCTTGGCACTGGCATCATCTTGAGTTAGTTTTGTTTTATATATGTATATTATATATATATTTATATATATATATATGTATGGGTTTGTTTTTTAGCACACTGTCCCATTCTCGGGTCTGGATTTAGGGCAGTTGGTCCTCGGGACAGGTTGGACAGAAGGGGCCAAGGTACAGAAGAATCCCGAGATTAGCGTGAGGCCCAGGCCCCCCCATGCACAGAACATGGACCATCCATAGCCGTGGCTGATGTCATCGGGGAGTCCATACAGGTAGCGTGGGTAGCGTGACAGCTCGAAGTTGATTCCGGCCACACAGGTGCACAGTGAAATGATGCAGAAGGTTCCTGGAGGGCGAGGGAAGGAACAGGGGGGTAGGGTGAGGGAGAGGGAGAGAGAAAGAGAGAAAGAGAGAGAGAGAGAGAGAAAGAAGTGAGGTTGACAGCATTTTTCAATTCTCTCGAGTAGGAAAGATGAGACGACCCAGGTATGACCCAGGTACGAGTCATCTGTGAACGAGATCAATATCTGGAAATATTCACAGAGAGGAGAGTAGCGTGAAGAGATCACGGCTTCCTCGTTCTCCAATAATTGCCCAGTCTTGGGAAAACTTGGCAAGTCTCTCCTGTGGGAAAATACCAAATGAGTATCACAGTAGAGTCTCACGTAGGGTGTAGTAGGGCAGAAGAGGATCAATTCATTTTTCTAAAGCAAGGAAGATTCACTGTCTTTCTTGGGAAACACAGAAAACACCCCTGCCCCTAAAGTAGTTTGCTACTTATTTAAAGAGAAAAACTCTATACTTTCCTATATAAAATGTTCTTATACAACACCGGGTTTGTCTTTAACCCATCCATCAACAAGTCATCCCGATCTTGGGATTCCTTTTCCTTTTGCTGCAAGACAACATTCCGCAAAGTGTTCTCCACGGAACACTGACCCTGGGAGATATTCCTTTACTAAGGGGCAGTGGAGTCAAAATCTCCAGGAAACTCTATATGCGATTTCTTGCCCGTGAAGATTCATCACCCACAGTAGCATGAGCTCATGTGTCTAACCTAGTCTTTTTTTTTTTTTTAAGATTATTTATTCATGAGAGACACAGAGGGGGCGGTGTGGCAGAGACCCAGACAGAGGGAGAAGCAGGCTCCATGCAGGGACTCATGGACTCAATCCCATGGGATTGGGACTCAATCCCAGATCCCAGGATCACACCCTGAGCCGAAGGCAGATGCTCAACCACTGAGCCACCCAGGCGTCCCATCTAACCTAGTCTTATGAGTATTTCCAAAACACACTGAATGATGGGACCTCCACTAAAACCAAACAAACAAACAAACAAACAAACAAACAAACAAACAAAAAAGACTCCTAGTGACCTTCAGTGAGAAGGAGGTTGCTTTAAGAGAAAGAATGTTATAAAAATGCATAGACTTACAAACCCATTTGTAACCATTAGAGATATGCAGTATACCCAAATTCAAGAGTTCAAGAGCAGAGTCTCCTGTTCCTTCTATCAGCACCGAAAGGGGAGGGAGGGCCCGTGAGTCTGAGAAGGCTGGGTTGGCTCGGCAGAGGAGGGAGAAGCATATATATTTTTTTAAGGGGGTGGGAACAAGAGGAGGGGCATTGTGTTTATATGTATTATAAGTCCTCCTTGGCTTCCTGAGGGCCAAGTTTCTTTAAGATCAGACCTTATCTCTTCCAGGCCTCAGGCCCATGAGCATGTGACAGTTTTAATGGCCACAGTGGTAGCAGCCGTACCTAACATTTATTAAGTGTTGTGTGCTAGGAACAGTTAAGTGCTTAACATGTATTGAAACTGTAATCCTTTATTTTTTTTTTTATTTTTATTTATTTATGATAGTCACAGAGAGAGAGAGAGAGAGAGAGGCAGAGACACAGGCAGAGGGAGAAGCAGGCTCCATGCACCGGGAGCCCGATGTGGGATTCGATCCCGGGTCTCCAGGATCACGCCCAGGCGCTAAACCGCTGCACCACCCAGGGATCCCTGTAATCCTTTAAATAAATCTATGCAGTAGGTTATATGATTTTTTTTTAGTAGATTATATGATTAGCCCTATTTTGTCCCTATCCCTATTTGGTTGAAGAAACTGAGGCTCAGAGAGATTAACCCATCTGTCGGAAATTACACAGGAAGTAACTGGTAGAGCCAGGCTACAACCTCAGGCACGCTAGTGTCAGAGTGTGCAATCTTCTTCTCTGTGCTAAGACTGGTGTCATGCAAGGAGGGGGGGGGGGTCCCTCCTGTTGTGCACCTGGGTTCAAGATGATTCTCCACCACTCAGTCTAGGGTAGGGTAGCTTGGAGTCTGGATGGCTTGTTAGAGCAGAGTGCTGGGCCTACTGCCATAGTTTTTGGTTCATAGGTCTGGGTCCGGCCTGTAAATTTGGATTTTTCTTTTTTAAGATTTTATTTATTTGAGAGAGAGAAAGAGAACAGGAGAGATCACAGAGGCAGAGGGAGAGGGAGAAGCAGACACGCCATTGAGCAGAGAGCCCAAGGCAGGGCTCGATCCCAGGACCCTGAGATCATGACTGGAGATGAAGGCAAGTACTTAACTGACCGAGCCACCCCAGTTCCCTGAGAATTTGGATTTTAAACAAGGTCTTGGGTGATGCTGATGCCACTGGTCCAGGGACCACACTTTGGGACCACTAAGTCAGGAAAAAGGTTTTATTAGAGAAAGGTGAAACTTAATATTCGAAAGTTCAGATGACAGAGGAAAAAAATCACATGAGCAATACATGCGAAAAATGCTCAATTTTGCCAGTATCCAAAGACTTGAAAAATAAAAACATAGTAAGAGAACATAATCAAATCAGCTGAGTTTTTGTTTTTTGTTTTGCTTTGTTTTTTGATGATTATTTCCAAAACTAGTGAAGGAGCAGTAAAAGGGACCATCCCACGGACTCCAGGGCACGTGTAAGCTGGTGTTTCCTTCCAGGAAAAGTGATCCTCAAAACATTCGTACCTGAAATTTAGTGACTTCCTTTTATTTTTTTTATTTTTTTTATTTTTTTTTTATTTTTTTTTTTTATGATAGTCACAGAGAGAGAGAGAGAGAGAGAGGCAGAGACACAGGCTGAGGAAGAAGCAGGCTCCATGCACCGGGAGCCTGATGTGGGATTCGATCCTGGGTCTCCAGGATCGCGCCCTGGGCCAAAGGCAGGCGCCAAACCGTTGCGCCACCCAGGGATCCCAGTGACTTCCTTTTAGATTAAGAAAGGAACTCCAGGGATCCCTGGGTGGCGCAGCGGTTTGGCGCCTGCCTTTGGCCCAGGGCGCGATCCTGGAGACCGGGGATCGAGTCCCACATCGGGCTCCCGGTGCATGGAGCCTGCTTCTCCCTCTGCCTGTGTCTCTGCCTCTCTCTCTCTCTCTATGTGTGTGTGACTATCGAAAGAAAGAAAGAAAGAAAGAAAGAAAGAAAGAAAGAAAGAAAGAAAGAAAGAAAGAAAGAAAGAAAGAAAGAAAGGAACTCCACCTGGGAACAAAGAGTTCGCATCAAGATGTGCGCGTGGTGAAGGGTGCCTCTGTGACGTGGCTGTTGGAGGGGGAGCCTGATACCTGGTGAACACGGCTCCTCGAGCTGAGAGGTCTGAGCTTTCGACGGAGTGACTGAGGGTGTTGAGAACTCATGACTCTGCTCTGCATCCCCAGAGACCACTAAGGAGCCTGCTGCAAGGACCAGGAGAAGGGAGCTGGGGGCTGGCGTGGAGGGAGCAGGGAGTGACTGTTCGGTGAACATTCCTTGTAGAGGCAACCGAAAGCCATGTGTCAGGGATGACCTGGGCTCAGGTGTCCCAGAAGTAACATATGTGTGTGTATGTGTGCACGGACAGGTGTGTGTGCCTATGTATGCACGCATGCATATGCGTGCGTGCCTGTGTACAAACGTGTGTGTGTAGTGACCACCATTATGCACAAATACATACGGTACCATCGTTGCCTTGTAGAACAGGGGTCCCAAACTTTGGGGAGTTACAAAGCAACCTAGTCCCTCTTGCTGCTCACTGGGGTTCAGACGGAATCAACAACAGTATCCACAGTGGGGGAGGTCCCACCTTGGCCCTGCGGAGTCAGAATCTCTTGGGGGAGAGGATAGAAATCTTTCGGTATGTATATATGTATGAATTTATAAAATATTTTATTTACTTGTTCATGAGAGACACAGAGGGAGAGGGAGGGACATAGGCAGAGGGAGAAGCAGGCTCCCTGCAGGGAACCTGATACGGAACTGGATCCCAGTACTCCGGGATCATGACCAAGCCAAAGGCAGACGCTCAACCATGGAGCCACCCAGGCATCCCGGAAAGCTTTTGGTTTATTTAAAATTTGCTCAGATGGTTCCTATTCATCAGGCTGGTGAGACTCTTGGGTTAGGGCAGAGGGCCTGTGTGTAACCTTGAGACAGAGCCAGGGGAGGGGAGGGGCAGAGGTGGTCCAGGAGGAAGGGAGCAGCCTAGGGGGCATGGCCAAAGAGGAGGTGACAGCCTGGAAGTGCTGGCCCTAGTTGCAAATAATCCAAATTCAGACAAACCAGAGCTGGCCTGCTGTGCCTCCAATATGCTACTTTCACTACCTGATTTGGGAATCTGAGTGTGCAGATATAATTTACTAGAATTTAGATTTAGGACAGGAAGTGTGCAAGTGTGTGCGTGCATGCAGAGTTCAACTCTGAGCTGCCCTTGGGATGGTAAGGCCCTCCAAACCACGAAGTGGAGCCTCATAGAAGGGGCACCAGGGTGGCTCAGTGGGTTAAGCTTCGGATTCTTGGTTTTGGCTCAAGCCATGATCTCAGGGTCCTGGGAATGAGCTCTGCACTGGGCTCTGTGCTCAGCATGGAGTCTGCTTGAGATTCTCTCCCTCTGTCTCCCTGCCCCTGCTCTGCTCTCTCTCTCAAATAAATGAATAAAAATCTTTTATTCTGAGCTAGAGCTGTGGACTAAATAATCATCTTATACACTTATATACACTTATACACATCTTACACACTGAAGCTCTGTGTATGAGGAGGTCACCCAAGGACTTTATATAAATCGTATCTACCTAGGATGCTTTTTTTAAAAAAATGGTGATATTTCTTCCGATCAAAAGGTGTGCTATCCTCCTGGTTAAATCCAGTGATTTGTTCTCGGGGAGGAGGTCAACCTGCAGAACTGTTGATTTTCCCAAGTTGCCAGTGGTTGCAAAAGCTTGCTATATAGGGCTTTAATGGCGTGTTCTGCAAGCAGAGTGGACAGGACGGAAAAGATGTGGTTGATAAATTGAGAGTAAAGAGATTAGGTCCGTGTGGACCTAATTACCAATTGCAAATGGCCCAGCTGGTTGACAGCATACATCTTGTTGTGTTACGTTAATGGGGCTAATTGGGGCTCTTCCTGCCTTAACTTCCCGTCAGTTGTCCTGTGACTTCGGAACCTGTTAAAATTTGTTAACTCTTGTCAATAATCCCTTGGAGGGAGGAAAACTTCTAGGGCCCCCATGAAAGCTGGCCCTGTGAGCCAGTCATCTGAGCAACTTATTCGGAAATGCCGTGTGACTAAGAGGGAAGAGTTGGAACAGGTGCTGGTAGTTTCCACATAACACTACTGTTCTCTGCTATGACCCAGGATTTAGGTTTTACGTACTTCTGCACTTGTAAATTCAAAATGTGTATTAGTACTTGGCAATGAAAATATGCAGGGGGCCTGGGTGGCTCAGTAGGTTAAGCAGCCAGCTCCTGATCTCAGGGTCCTGGGATCGAGCCCCACACTGGGCTCCACGCTCAGCATGGAGTCTGCTTGGGATTCTCTCTCTCCCTCTGCCTCTGCCCCCGTTCGTGCTCAATCTCTCTCTCAAATAAATAAATCTTAAAAAAAATAAAGAGAAATGGATGTATGCAGGTATCTGGTGGATCCTTGATAAATGGATGAATGAATGAATAATGTGTTGCCATTGCTCCTGAGCAGCATCCTTGGACAACCCACCTCACAAGGGGCTTTGACGAGAGTCCCAGGGCGTGGAGGAGACGGAGGCAAAGGTGGGCGAGGACCCTGCCCGACCCAGTTTTCTCAGGTAATGAACTCAACACTCAGATTTGTAAAGTGGCAACTGACTGGGGGATGTGGGGTACAGAACACCCCCCATCCCTTGCTGCCACCACAACTCTCTGGGGTTCTCTGGGGGAACTAACACAGATTCTGAAAGCCTCTGTGGAAACTGTATCTGAGCTGAAGGATGGTGGCCTCCTCTTCCTTCACCCCAAGTACAATGCGAGGTCCTCCACTCCCCCCAAGTGGTAGATAGGAGTCTCTGAGGCTGGGTCTTTGGAATCTTGTCATTTTTATTTCCCGTGAGCACTTACTGAGACCTAGGTGAGGATCCAAGGAATCATGCACAGTCACATCTTCTTAATAATTCCCTCCATGGCTTGGGGGTTGGGCCTAATTCCAACCAGACTCCAGGACTAACTGTAGTCACAACCTGGGAGTTAAGTGAAAAGAACTCTAGCCCAAGCTCTCCCCCTGGAGCAAGGCTCTGCTGTGTGCCCCAGACCCGGCTGTAAGAAGTGGCAGGTGTAATGCAGATGTGGGAGGCAGGGATGGCTCCCATATAGCTGTCACATCTAAGTGATGTCGGGTCTGGTGTGTGTGTTGGGGGTGGGGGGGAGCATCCCTGTGGCAGTAGCTCCAGGACACAGAACAGCTCATCCACAAGTATCTGTTGGTGTTTATGTTTACGGTAGATGCTAGGAAGATAAAAAGAGAGTAAGATATGGTCCCTGCTCTTAAGGACCTTTAATAAAATCTAAAATAAAAAGATGTTTTGAAAAAGCTTATCATCTAGTTGGGGATATGAGACATCCATAAATGAAGAGTTGAGGATAAAGTAGAAAGAGCACCAGACTGAGGACCAAGAGGCTGGGGTTTAATGTCAACCCTGAACCCTGGCCCCTTTGGCTGGAAGATCAGAGGTGGAGCAGAGGGCTGTAGGGTCCCTCCCACATCTAGCAGTTATGGGGAGAAGGAGGAGGAACACCCAGTGGTAGGTGGTAAGGGTCAACTCTCTGCCTGAGACAATCAAGCTGGGCCAGGGAAGGTTTCCCAAGGAATCCCAAGGATTCTGAAGGATGAACAGGATTTCCCCCAGGTCGCACACAGAAGGGGGTCCTTCCCTGGTCTGGAGAGTGTCCCTCCTCCACCTTCAGCGCCCCCCCTTGTCCCAGAGCTCAATGCAGAGACGGCAAGGCATGCCTACGTACCACTGTCCTGTGCCTCTCACCTCCAAAATGTTCCCTGCTCTAGCCTAGTCCAGCGTCTGTCATTTCCCACCTGAGCTGCTCTAACAGGTAACTGCCAGCCTGCCTCTGTCCTTGCCCCCAGAGAGTAGCCAGGGCTATTTTTAAAATTTCATCAGATCGTAATTCTCTCCCCAGCTCAAACAAACCCTCCAACAGTGTCCCATCACACTCAGGATGAAACCCACACTCCTGACCCGACTGGACCCTGCCTCCCTATCTGGCCTCATTTCTCACCTTGACCCCCTCAAATGTCATCCTCCCAGAGAGATCCTCCCCGGCCTCCTTCTAAAATAGTGCCTCCCCGGTGGTTTTCTGGCTGTTGTCTCCGCTCTGCCCCTGGGAGAGGGAGTAGAAGAGGCTCCCGCCCTCTCTCCTCTCTTTGGCCAGAATAGCCCTGCTTTCATCTGTGTCCCCACGAAATTTCATTTGAAGAAAGGAGTCCAGTGATGTCAACATTTCTGAAAAGCACCGGGCTTGTCCATTTGCAGGGGGACCTCAAGGTGTGCCATTTACAGGGACTGAGCTGTGGACAGCGAAGTCCAATGGCTGCTCCCACAGTTGCAGGTCTACGCCTTTGGCAGGAAACACTAATCCGTCTTGGGGCACCCGGGTGGCTCAGCGGTTGAGCATCTGCCTTTGGCTCAGGGCGTGATCCTGGGCTCCCAGGATAGAGTCCCACATCTGGCTCCTCCCAGGGAGCTTGCTTCTCCCTCTGCCTGTATCTCTCATGATTAAATAAATAAATAAAATAAAATAAAGCTAATCAGTCTCAATTCTCATTGCTGCTGGTGCTAGAAGGGGCCTCGGACTCCTAGTCAGCCCCTGCCCTCCAGGCAGCTGGCTGGTTGGAAGGAGAAGTGACATCTGACTGCCCTTCCCTGTGCCAGAACCCTCCATCCCGTGACCCTTCCCTGTGCCAGGACCCTCCGTCCTGTGAGCCCTCCCTGTACCAGGACCCTTCACCCCATGAGCCCTCCCTGTGCCAGGACCCTCCATCCTGTGACCTTTCCCTGTGCCAGGACCCTCCGTCCTGTGAGCCCTCCCTGTGCCACGACCCTCCACCCCGTGACCCCTCCCTATGCCAGGACCCTCAATCGTGTGGACTCAGAGCTCAGGAAGTCCAGCTCAAAGAGACAGCGCCACCCCATGGAGCTGCAGACTGAGAGAGCCTGTGCTGTAAGGCCCGCTGGACAGAGGCCTTAGGGTCCAGACCCCGGTAGGGTCCCCACTGGCGAACCCCACCCGGGAGTGGGAAGGACGGCAGGGAGAGGGAAAACGTCAACATGATGCTTCCTTCTGGTTGCTCAAACCCGCCACCTGCTTCCCTCGAGGGCCCTCCCCACTGCAGCCCTTTTAGGACTCAGAAGCACGACGTCACCCGGCGTGTGTCCTGTGGGCCCGGAGAGGACACGGCCCACCTGGCCCACCAGCTCCCCATCCACTCCTCCACATTGCGCTGTCCCTAACTAGCGCTTCCCGGGTTGCCAGATATTAGACTCCCGCCCCACGCCCCGAGTTTCAGCTTCTGGCTGCTGGTCCTCGTCCCCCTGCTTGGGATCCCTTCCCTCCGTCTCCAGCGAGGGGCTTCTCATCCGCCTTTTGTCTCTGCGGACCCGACGTTCCCAAGCTCTCGCCCCACTAACACCCCCCTGCGGGCGGCCTCACCCTCTTCGACTTGAGCTACCACCGCTACTTGATTGATTCCTAGGACCCGTGATATCCTATACTACGTCATTACCATTACGTGTCCCCAGCCCCCAGGGACACAGCTGGTCAGGGTGTTCCCCCGCTACCCGCAGGTTTCCAGCGCTTTTCCCCATAAACCCCACTTCCCTTAAGCTCCTGACTTCTTTAGTCTTCCCAAATCCTGCCTCCCTAGTGGGGGGGTCATCCATCCTAGTTTGCCTGGCAGTTGGGCATGGGGGTGGGGCCCTGGAAGGTGGGATTTTCATCCCCAAACTGGGAAGTCCTGGGCTACGTGGGACTACCAGGCACCCTTACAGGTTCCTTCACTGTCCTCCTCCCCACTCTGGTGCCAAGCGATGGTACTGTGACCGTGACCAACTTACTCTTGCTTGTAAATCCATTTAACCATCATGCCCTCACCTGGTGAGGATGGAGACCTCGATGTCGGGAATGCTTTGCCCATGTTGAGAAAGGCCACGCTGGGGTTGCACTGTTTTGGGGGCAGCTAACTCTTGTGTCACCCTGAGATGTCACCAAGGAACACTTAATCGGCAGGCCGGCAGTGGTCCTACACCAGTGCCACCTTAAAACTCCATGAGTTTTAAGCCGATATTCAGAGTTCTGGGGTCAACTCCATCCCTGCTCAGCTCAGCACACTCCCGGAGCACAGGCTGCAGGTGTGTAAGGTGTGAGCAGGGCCTCCTGCGTGGCTGCTGCTATATTAGCACACACAGGAGGGGAGGGGAGGATGTGTGTCTCCACCCCCTTTAAGGATGATCAGAGAAGCCATTGGCAGTAACGCCCCAGCAATGGGCCCTGGGGAGAAAGACAGCATCAAAACTGAGGCCTCAGATGAGGCAGCAGAAATGCTCTTCCTAATTCAAGAAGCCGCCAGCCAGGAAACCGAGGCCCGCGAGAAGATTCTCACAGGAATCCAGGGCAGTTACATATTGTGTGCACAGGCACTCTCCCAAATATCTATTCCTTATGTGACCAAGTGGTGCCCAAAACTCCGCTGGAGTATAATTTCTGCAGCTTTCTAGGGCATGAAATCCATCTGCATGACATTTTCTGTTCCTGGGAATGAGGACTGACGTCTTGGTACCCCTGGGCTCTCACACCTTCGTTCCCTAGTCGCTCCGGGGAGAAAGGGCCTCTGTTCTGACCCCAGCCCACCCCGCGTGCTGCAAAGTGGTGACTGCAGACCTGCTCTTGGGGGTGTGCACGTCAGGGATGTCTGAGGAGCAGCTCAAGTCCTCCCTCAGACACTCCCCTGTTAGCCCCTCTCTCATCTTTAAAACCATAAAGAAGCAAATCGACAAACAGAAAAAGGATCCCTCCTCCTCCAATGGCAACTGCATCCTGGGAAGCTGATGTATACTAAACCCTTCCTTTGCTGAGATTAAATACCTCGGCAGCATTTAGCTCTCAAGAGCACTTTATAGCTTTGCTCAGACCTGTGTGGAATATAAATTACTGTTGAATTATACACCATTGCATCAGCAGCAGCCAACAGGCAGGCCACGTGGGGTTTTACATTCGAGGTGCCTGAGGGGTTCGTTGGGATGAGGCATGGAGCGGTGGTGACAGGCTCCGGAGAACACACCACAAGGCATGGTGCCCTGAGTTCGGACAAAACCATCCATCACTCTGCAAACTCTGCAAACGCTCTAGGCAGACACACTGCAGGAGTGCTGCCACGCAACACCCCCCTCCCTCCCCGGCAAGCGTGCGTGTGTTCCCAAGGTTGTGTCGAAGTGCTACAAGGCTGCTCTATGTCTGGGCCCCAGTTATGCAACATCCCCAACTCAAGCACTGAAAGGGACTGGCCCATGCATACAGGTTGGCATCGGTCCTAAAGACAATGCTTCCAGATTCCTAACCTAGAACCTGGAGCCTTATGCTTTCATTTTCAAATATCTACAGGGTGGCCACCAAATCTGAAAGCACTGGTGTCACGGACCGAATCGTGTCCTTGCAAAATTCCTATAGTGAAACCCTACCCCACCCCATGCCTCAGAATGCGACTGTGTTTCAGACAAGGCTGTCACAGAGCTGATAAAGTTAAAAGGAGGCTGTTAGGGGGGAAGTCCCTAACCCAAAGACATACAAAGAGACACCAGACAGCTGCACACATAGAGGGAAGACCATGTGAAGAGACAGCAAGAGGGTGGCCGTCTGCAAGCCGACAAAGAGGCCTCAGAGGAGACAACCCCGTTGACGCCTTGATCTTGGACTTCCAGCCTCTGGAACTTTGTGAAAATACATTTCTCTTGTTTAAGCACCCAGTCTGTGGGATTTTGTTTTGGCAGTCCTAGCAATGTAATGCAACAGGTGAATACGTAATAAATGGCTTATTACCGTAATATTATAATCCACGATAAAATAAGACCATCTATGTTTCCAGACTTTATGGCCACCCTGTAGCTAGAAGAGGCATCTCAACATAGCCATATAAAACAATAGCTGCTGGGCATTTCCTGTTTTTTTTTTTTTTTTAACCCAGCTAGTCCTCCTCACCTATGTATCTATGTTTATTCCCACTCAATACCCATCAATCCATTTATTTTGGGGGGTATAGACTTAAATTTGATTACAACCTCAATGGGTCTTGTGGCATCTTCACCAAAGACAGAGCCTTTGGAAACTTGTGCAAACATCTCAAGGGCTAAGCAAATGGAAGAGGGCATTGGTGGTGTTCAAGTGCTTCTTGTGATGGGAATTTACTAAGGTCAAAGGACCTTTTTGTCCTGTGTCCTTGACTGGAGTTGGACTTTTCTGTTCTCTACCTATCTACACAGAGCCTTGATGGTCTAAGCCAAGTCCTGTCTCCCAAGAAGCCTTCCCTGAATATGCCCAGCTTAAGATTATTCACAATTTTTCTGAATTCATAAAACTTTCATGATGGGGAACAGGTCACCTGACAATGATAGGGACCCTCTCTCGCTCTCTGTTTTAGTTTGTGTTCAGCTAGACTGTCACATTATCCAGAACTGGCATGGCAGTGATGTCTCCTGCAGCACACACAGCACTGAGCATGAACTCCACGCCACTAGAAGAAATGGACTTCCAGGCTAAATGGCTTTCAAGTGAAAATATGGGCTTTGAAACCTGGAGGGGAACCAAGCCGACACCATATCTGGTCATCCCATTCTTTTCTTCCTCCTCAATGGTTCTGTGATTGCTGAGGGTTTGTGCACCTGCACACGTGTGTGCCCATGTGCGCACGTGTGCCCACGCAGGTATGCACCTACCCATGTTTCATTGGGCACCCTGGGTTTCAGGAAGCATTTTTACATTCACAGAAATTCTGCATTGGAATAATACGCTCTCTGCAGGATTATTTTGAAAAGCAGTAATAAATGTGAAAAGGCTTATAGAAGTTAAAATTGCTTTCTATATGTAAAGTATAATATTAGAAATGGAAGGCTTTAAGTGAGGGTGAAGAACAACTGTTCTGGAGGACAAGGAGAAAATGCGGTTGCTGTTACCTCTCCATCACCCACTCCACATCCCCCCAGCCCCGCCCCGGGGTCCCTCAGAACTCTTCATTCTGTGGACTTTGTTGAATCAGAACCACAGGATTTGGAAGATCTCAGATGTCAGAACACATTTCCAAGACAGTTCTCCTCAGTAACGGAGCTTATCTTTGGGCTCAGAGAGGTTACAGCCTCCAGGAGGGGTTAGATGATGTCACTGGTGGGTTTGTGAAGAAGTTTGTAAACCTATGGTTCAACCAGGATGGGTAAAAGGAAGTAGCCCTAATAGCAGTGTTGGGAATTGCTATGTAATAGAAGTTGGGGACTTTTTGTAGGTGCTATAAAGCTTCTGGTTGGTTCCTCTGGCCTACAGGGGTGGCATCTAGAGTTCTCCCAAACTCATTTATTAAACACCTATCATATAGTGGACTGTGAGAGTTATCTTTTTATCATTTTTAATGATCATTTTTAATCGACACAGTTTCTTTTTTTTTTTTTGTAAAAACACTACCACAATTCTTTCCCATAGGGAAGTCATTCTGAGACCCCAATGATTAATTCAGACATATGCACCTGATTCAAGCCAAGTCTCAGGTGTTTTAACTTCTGTACCTCTTGAGGCTGTGATTACATATGCGTGCATATATGTGCAGTACAGAACACACATTATATAATGCACATAGTAATCTCTGGTTAAATACTTTTAGACTATTTTTTAATAACAGGACCTGAATACATTTTAGATTATTTAAAAAAAAAAAAGAGGTCCCAAAGCATATGTGACAGAGCAAACATCTGATTTTGCCTTAACACCTCAAACTGTTTTGATTGCAGAAACATCTGAGAACTATCCATTATATTTGCTCCCACTGTCCCCATTTAAAAAAATCCCCCCAGAAAAAGCCACCACTGGCCCACTCCACTTCTACCCACATGCCCTGGGGTATTTAATGTTTCATGGAGCAAAAAGTTGGGAAGAGGGGAGGAGGGTGTTCTGGTGTGAGCCATGAGCTTTCTCTATGGTGGGCATATATGTATGTGTGAGAGAGTCCTAGAAAGACAATGAAACAAGAGTACAGCATCACATCTTAATGTGAATCTCTGGAGCTTCCTACCCATCTGGGTCTTGGTTCAGAGCTGAGAGTTGGTGGGATCCAACTGGCTTCTTAACTAAACCGAGAGTGGCATCTACAGCTGTGCAGAAAGGAACATTCTCAAGCTGTGAACAGTGAGCTTCCAAGAGTAAAGCCACTTAGCGCATGCCATCTTCCTGCCACTGTTTCTCTTTTTCTCTACTTCCTTTTCTAGGCCAACCCTTTCTGGTGGATGACAATGGTCTGTAGAGCAAATGTGGAGAATCTCTAGGGTGGAGGGCAATCTTGTCCCGAGTTTCTTGCTTGAGGCAATGCTTGCAGTCATTCAAAACCTCCTGCAGACCATGTCTGACACTACAGCTTCCTGAATGCTCTGGTCACTGATCTTCCTAAGTAATAGACAAGCCACATCACCCCCCAGGGCCAGCATGAAGCCCAGCACAAGTAGTGTCATCATTACCTACAAATTCCCGTCTTGGTAGTTTAAGGCTCTCTGGCCCAGAGGTACACTAAGGCAGCCTGCACCAGCTACCTGGTAGAACTGCGGCCAATGGGGATGTGCAGAGTGGGAAGAGAACTCCACCAAGAATCAGAAAATCTTGAGTTCTGGTCCCATTCCTGCCCATGAAGTGGGCAAACCACCTCATCTCTCTGGCCTTGATCCCTCAACCATACAATATGGAGAGAAGGACCAGATCCGTTCCTTCCAGTTAAGTAGAAGGGACCAGTTAAGTGGAGGGAAGGACGGGATCTGGTCCAGGTAAGTGATTCCCTGACTCTCCACATTGGGGTATGACAGTTCCCTTCTCTCTGAACTGCTCTAGGACAGGCTGCCAGTTATTCTGTCAAACGTGAGCCACCTGGAGAGAAGACATCGCTTCTCACCTGACATGCACAGAAGGGCTGGTGGATGAGACCATCAGATGCCATTACTCGACATCAATGTGCATATGAGGCTCTGCTCTAAATTGCCTTGATTTTAAATGTGGAAGGATTGGGGCCCAGCTGTTTAAGTGTCTGGAAGAAATTGGCTCCTGAAAGAAATCTCTCAGGCTTCTACCCTATCAGATCCAAGCCAACGCCATGTTAATTAGGAGAGGAAGAGACTTGGGGTGGGAGCCAGAAGATCAGGCGAGCCTGCCACCTGGTTTGGTTTATGTTTTCATGTGCCTGGCACATTTGTTAGCTTGGTCTGGCCTTTCTTGAGATGATGTCACCTCACTGCTGGGTCACTGAACACATAGTTTTATGTGGATCGAACACTGATATGTAATATTTATAAGGTGGCAGGCATTGCTGCAGGTGCTTTACAAATGCTAGCTCTTTTATTCCTCCGAGCCACCTTATGAGTTTCGGATAAGGAAGGTGAGGCACAGAGAGGTTAGAGAGATTGCTCAAGGTCACACAGGATCCCATACCTCACGCTTTTGCTGCTTATTATGTTGGCTTTCATTTCTCGTGCATGTGGGTTGTCTCTGGAGCTGGACTGTAAGCAATACAAGCAGAGAAGCCATCTTCTTCCCCAGCACGGCCTTGTATGCAGTGGTGCTTCAGTAAGACCTATCAACTAGATGATGACCTGTCATGACCAAAGGGGCTCCAGGGAGGTTCTGGGAACCACTCAAACTCATGGCTCAGGTAATAAAGCTCTGAATTCTATTGCTGAATTCTTCAGAGAACTTGGAAGACCTTTCAAAACCCGTATATAGTTTCACTCCTTACTTGTGCCACCATAGAGGGGGGAGCTCCTGTAGAGAAACAGGAGCTTCCTAGCAGGTGTAGGGTAGGGAGGTCGAGAAAGGAAATGAATCAAGATCACAGCATTACTTTTTTTTTTTTTCAGTAAGCCTCTTTGTAGTTTCCCAGTTGGCCAGAAGCTAAACCCAGTGGACAAAGCTGGTCATCAGAAAAGGACCCCATGGGAGCTCAGTGTGGACCCCAGCCCATGGAAGGCATCCTACCCTTCCACCAGCTCCTCCTGGATCTTCAGTGGGTCTCAGTCTGGGCACCTCTTTTAACTCCTCTTTTCTCTTGGAGAACTGGAGGATGATAATTACTCATCTTTGCTTTCTGAACTCATACTTTCATGAGAAGAGAGTCACAGAAAGGAAGCCAACAGGACCAAAAACATGTCAGCTTTATTACTGGTAAGGCTAGCATGGCAACTGTGGCTTGACCCCTGGCCACATTTGAGGGTTCCTATACAGTCCCCCTGGCTGACATTTTAGGATGATTTGCCAAAGGGAACATTCAGGGTTGCAAAGCAGATACACTCACCCTGAAGTGCTGACTCACTGGTGGGCCAAGTAAAGAAAGATAAATAGGCCTCCTGATGCCAGCCTGGCCCTGGGTCCTTGACCTGGGAATGCTGCCCATGTGGAGAACAAGCAGGGGCAGAGGACCCAGATGGTGCTAGGCTCCACGAGCTCAGCCTCTTGACAAACCTCACCAGAGAAGTCAGTCCCCTCTTCTCCCTTGGGAACTAGAGTCTTAAAAGGTGGCATGTGGTCCTGAAAAGAGAGGTTTCCTACTTTATGGGCCCCTGATGGGAATGCTGAGATCAGGAGAGAACTGTCCGACTTCCCTTTGGCCACCCTAACTCAGGCACCATAAAGAGCTGGACCCAGAAGCTTCTGGGAATTGTAATTGCAGTGGGACTTGTCTGAAAATGTTAAGAGCTGAGCCACAGGGGATACTTTCATTAAACAAATTGTAGCCTGGAATGGTGGTGGAATCTTTAAGAAGTTCCTAGGTTTTGTTAGGGTGAGTAGTGGGAAGGACACAGCTACTGGCATTCCTTCCTACCCAGGGCCAAAAGGAGGAGGTCAAACATCATGCCAGATTGACATTTTACCTTCACATAAAGCTGCTTAAGTATTTTTCTTTTTTATATAAAAGGGATTCTTTTTTTTTTCTTCATTCATGAGAGTTTAGTTACACAGAGATATATAAAAATGGAAATGTATTAATGTCACATGAAATCCTAAATGAGAACGAAGAAAGAAAGACTTGGTGGGGCACCCGGGCGGCTCAGTCAGTTAAGCATCTGACTTCGGCTCAGGTCCTAATCTCAGGGTCCTGGGGTGGAGCCCCACGTCGGGCTCTCTGCTCAGCGGGGAAGCTGCCTTCCCGCTCTGTCCTTCTATCCCTCTGGCCCTCCCCCCCATGCTCATGCCCTCACTCTCTCTCAAATAAATAAATAAAATCTGAATGAATGAAAGAAAGAAAGAAAGAAAGAAAGAAAGAAAGAAAGAAAGAAAGCAAGCTTGGCATACTGCTTCTAGAAAGTGGCCAACTCCTAGTTTTGGTGCACGTTCAGTTGGCTGATGGTGTAAAAGCCCTTTGAGGGCAACAGTAAGACCAAGTTGACTTGATTCTTCCTTCAGCCTTCATCTCTAGCCCTCCTTGAGGCTACTCCGGAGCCCTTGGCACAGAAAGGTCCTCTTTCTCTGTGTATCCGCAGTCCCTCTGTTTTGGCACCACCACCCTGCCTCCACCACTCCCTGGGTGGCCCTTGAGGACAGGGACCATCTCTGTGTTCTTATTTGTGTGTCCTGAGTGCTAGCACGCAGTATGTACTCAATCAATGTTTAGCGAGGTGAACTTAGTTTGTAACACAGATAATTAAGAAGAGCTATAGAGGAGTCTTCAAATATTTAAAAGACTGTTGGAGGAAGATGGTCCTGACTTTATGTTGCTATAGCAGAAAGGATCCAAGTCCAATAAGTCGAAGTTAGCAGAAACCACATTAAGGTTTAAAATAAAGAGGAGCAAAATGACCACTGGAGGAGCCAACAAGGAAGAGGTCCCCTGCTACCATGGAGGCTTTGACCCAGAGGGGAGATAGGACGTTATCTCGATTTCTGCTCCTGGAGATATTCACAATGAGGCAAATGCCATCAAAATGGTACAGAGTGATGTCTGAGTTCAGAGGCAGAGTCTGGCTTCAGTGAAGCTGATCTAAAAGGTTTCTAGAAGATGCTGAGCATGCCCTGAGCCTTCAGGAAGCTGAGGCCTTTATCAGGCCAAGCAGGGTAGCACAGTGGCAGGCAATGGCAAGTGGTCTGTAGGGACCACAGGACGTGTGGCTGAATGTGAGCCTGGGGCGAGACTGCGAGCAATGATCAACTCTAGCCTGGCGATGCTGACCTGAGTGATCTAAGCAACATGGAATCCCCAAGTGTTTTCATCAGAGAAATGACATGGCAAGAGGTATATCTTAGAAAGACAGAATGGTGTAAAAGGTTGAATTAAGTGGAAAGTCAAGAGGTGAACATTTATGCTTTACTTATCTTCTGCTAGATGCTTTTCCTATCTATTATTTCATCTCATCTACACAAAAACCAGACTAGGTAGGTGGCACCCCTCAGTTTTACCGATGAGAAGATGGAGACTCAAAGCTTGGGAACACAGATGTCCACCAAGGGCTAAGTGACTGGCCAACACTGCCATCGTACCAAGGGCTCCCGTGGCGCTCGGGGAGTGACAGGAGTGACAGAGCCACAAAGCCATGTCAAAGGAAATACTGGCAGATGCGGACAGTTGATGCTAAGGTCCGGGTGACACTAGAAAAGTGAACAATGACTCAGTGGTGACTGGAAGACTTCTGGGCTGAGGAAGGCAAGAAAAGCAGCACGTTTCATTGGGAGAAGGGGAAGGACAGAAGCTGACATTTGTCGGGCACCCACAGTATGCCAAGCGTTTAGCACGTATGCCATAAATGTAAAACACACACGTACCAGAGAAAGCACAAGTCTAGTTGAAAGCACGTTTGAGGTTCCAGAAGGCTGGAGATGTCCAGAGAACAGTTAAAAACATGAGGCCGGAACTCAGAAAAGGCCATTCCATAGCAGTTCCAGACGCATCTGATGCAGAGGTCACTATCACCATGACAGCAGATATTGGTGATGAGGACACACATTTGTAGGGAAGAAAGAGCACCAGAGGCCACATTTACAGGTAGAACAAAAAGCAACAAAAAACAAGAAAGGCACAGAAGGCAGGAAAAGTCACGAGTGTGTTGTCATGGAAGAGGAGAGATGAGAGCCTGAAAAACAGCGACAGGTAAACCCGCGTGAGGTCAGAAAGAGGAGGATCAGGGACAGGTGACAGGCGGGACAGCCAGGAGGAAGCAGGTCTCCAAGCAGCAGCTTCTGTGACATGGTGGGAACAGAAACCAGACTTCAAGAGATGAGGGGGGTTGGGGGCAGAGCTAGAGAAATGATGAGATTAATCTTTTTTTTTTTTTTTGAGATTAATCTTTTTTGTTCCATGAACCCCAAGCTTTTTCTGTCTAGAGCATAGGAAAAGATGAGGCTCTCAGCGAAAGGGGCTCATTTCCCTATTTCTCTGGGAAACATCCCTTCAACAGAATCAGTCTCATCTTCTCTTTCTCTCTCTTTTTTTAAAGATTTTATTTATTTATTCATGAGAGACGCAGAGAGAGAGGGGCAGAGAGACAGGCAGAGGGAGAAGCAGGCTCCATGCAGGGAGCCTGACATGGGACTCGATCCCGGGTCTCCAGGATCATAGTGGGCTGAAGGCGGCCCTATACCGCTGAGCCCCCCCGGGCTGCCCAGCCTCATCTTTTCTGCCACCCCAAGAACAACAGCCTTCATCCACCGCGATGAGAGCTCTGTGTGGAGTCGTCTCTCACCCTAGCAACTTGAGGGTCATAAATACATTGACAACTTCATTTTTGTTTGAGAGATAGCCCCGCATGATAAGTACAAGCTGCAGGTTTCAGAGTCTAAGAGATGTGAGTTGGAATCCTTGGTCTGGGCTCCATGTGACCTTCAACTCTCGAAGCAACTGCTAGGAGCTACAAAGGTAGGCGCCAGTGATACACTGAGCACGTGAATAAAAACGTAGGAAGTGCCCATTACGTGCCAGACAGGTCCACCTTCTTAGTGACTTCTCACCACAGCCCCAGGGGGCAGGCTACTATCTTACAGATGGTGACACTGAGGTTGACCTTCATCACACCGGGACTCCATGCTACTGTGAAAGCTCTGGTAGTAGAAGCGACTCCCTACTTGGCTCTACCCCCCTGCCTCCTGCCCTCCCCCCAGGGGGGTGGAGGAGGACCCTCTGGCTCAGGTGGAAATGAAGGGTCGTGAGCAAGCCTGTCTGCCTGGCTGGTTAATTCCTCAGGCTGCTTCTCTGTCCCGGGTGGGCTCACCCAGGAGCCTTTCCTTTTCTTCCACATGTCCCGCCAACAGGGAGGGAGGAGTGCGTATTAACCTGCAGGCCTTAATTTCAGGCTCCCCCATTTAGGTAATTGCTTGTTTTGTGGCTCTCGGGGGCCTGGTTCGTGTTCTACAAAATTAGGGCTGATGGGAAGATGAAAGCATTAATATTTGAACAACATCTACCACTGATACAGCACAGATGCTCCAAAATGTGAGCTCTTCTCTCCCGCTCTGCCTTTTCCACCTGCCTCTTCTGGGGGTTTGAAGATCCCCTGAGGCCTTCCCCTCCCTTTGGAGCTCCCAGAACTGCCAGTGGTCACCCAAATCCATAACTGATCCCCTTTCTGGCCTTTCTGTGTAGCCAGTACCTCCCCCACTAAGAATGTTGGACCAGTGGCTTGAAGCTGTCCTCAACGGCTCTCCAGCTGAAACTTCAGACCCAGAATTCTTTGGTTTTCACTCTTTTGCATTTTTATTTTTTAACTATTTTTTATTAATAAATTTATTTTTTATTGGTGTTCAATTTGTCAACATACAGAATAACACCCAGTGCTCATCTCGTCAAGTGTCCACCTCAGTTTTGCATTTTAAAGGTGGCCATCATGAAAAGGAAAACTGCTCTTTTATCACACTAATTGGTTTAGGTGTCTGTTCTCCAAGATTGTGAGCAACTCCAAGGCTCTGGGGTTTATCTTCTGCAGTATCTATTGCTTAGTGGGTATTTAACAACTGGTTGTTTATTTAATGAACGAGTGGGTTCTAATGGTTGACTAAAGTGGGGATATGGGTTGGCCTCCTTCACAGCCACATCTTGGATATCTTTGATCTTCCAATGGCTTCTCCAGACAGGGAGAGGGTTTTTTCCAAAGCCCAAATCCAGACACGTGGTATGAGATGTGATCTGATAACAGGAAAGTGTATTTAAAATCAGACTTCCAGAATGTTAGGGACATGGAACAGCTTCACACAGGCCTTTGCTCCCCAATTATTTTATACTTGGGGAGAAAATGCACGCCATTACCCACCTGTCATCAAAGCCCAGGGTCTGTTGGAATGAAAAGGTATGTCCGCCAGAGTATAATTCCTTTACCTCTCTGGGTCTATTATAAACCTTCTCCAGAGAAATGCCTTAGGGCCTTCCCAGAATCATTCTCCCACTGGTACCCCCCAGGCCTTCAAAGCCATCACCAGCTCCCCATTCAAGCGGAGAACTGAACAGTCCAGGATTGCCAAGCTCCTCCCCACCCCCAACCATAGGGGGCATCATCACAGTGAGGTGCAGGTGTGCCGCCCTGGGTTCAGAGGTGAGCCAGCCTGTATGCTGTAGGGGCTGCCTGGCCCTGCTCCCCAGCTCAGTGATCCAGGCCAGTTCAAGCCAGCTCCCAGGTGCCCAGACTCAGGCCCAGTTAGGGAATGGGGCCCTAACTCCTGTGTTCCTGTAGCGCATCTCAGCCACCCAAGAAGTGGGGGTGACAAGATGCCTGGGGGACTAAGCTCCAACCCTCCCTCCTTCCTTGGGTTTGGCTATTTTTGATGCTGCTTCTCACCTGTCCTTAACCCCTCAGGGCAGGACAGAGGAAATTCCCCCTCATTTATACCTGCTCCTCCCTTTTGTTTCCCTAGGAGCCTCTTTTAAGCCCACTAGTAGGGGTCTCTCCAGTTATTTCAGGAATGAGCATTTTTCTTTGATTTATGACTCATTTCAAGAGCCAGAGGCTCGCCTGACAAGTTCCCTTTCTCTGAAGCTTGCACACCTCTGTAAGAACATCCTAGAAGAGCCATAGGGATAGAAGCTTTTGAAGCTGCTTTAGAAATTACCTAAGTTTCCATGGCAATCAAGCACTCTGAAGTCACCACCACATTCTGGGTCTTTCTGTTTCCACTGAAAAGGCTGTTGGAGAAATCTGTTCTTTCTCAGCAATCCCCCCCCCACTCCCAGGAATGGAGCTTGGATTCCAGCTACCCTGCCCTTTCTTTCTTCCCCTGCCTACCCTTCCCACTCTTGCCAATAATCCATGATCTGCAAGCAAGGACCCCAATTCAGTGCAGTGACATTGTTATTTCGACCCCAGGAAAGACAGGGTCTTGTTACCATGATAGGAGGGGGCCTTAGGGTGTCAGAGTCCTGGCCTGACTCTGGACTATATTCACTGGATGATTCAGACATTCTACTGCCCGTGTTGGCAGAGGCAGGCCAGCCATGAAGGCACCAGGCTGTGGAGAGATCAGTCATCCTGAGTGAGACCCCAAATCATGCACCCCGCACTCAGCCTAGAGACTGAACCAAAACCACGCCTTACCATCTAGAGAAATCTAACTTTGCTATTCCCTTGTCTCCTCTGTACTTCCAGGTCTGTCCTGCCCACATAACTGGTTTTGATTGTTTGCCACAGGAACGTCACAAAAGATTCATCAATTTCCAGTGAAAACATCGACAGTGTGTGCTCTAAGATTTCACCAATCCTGCTGTGTCCATCAATCCTAGACATTATCGGTATTTGCAACCAATCTCAATCAAACACCTGCATTAAAATAAAGGCCTTAACGCAAACTTCTAATTCTCCATAAACCCTGACCTTACTTCCCTGCCCTGAGACCCTGCCAGTTTTGACAGGTGCTGTTCTCCCCAATTGCAGTAAGCAACCAACTCAGCTTCTTCTGATTAGCAGGTTGTGTGGGCAATGTTGGGGGAGCCAGCTTTTGATCTCAGGAAAGGGGAACACATGCCGATGTGATTATTTGGCCATCACAGACAAGGGGTGATCTTAAGCACAGCAGCCTTGGACTAAGTTACAGAAAAGAGGAACTGTAAATAGAATAGAAGACAGACCTGGTTTCTCAAGACCTTCTAGAGTCCCTGCAGCAAAAGGCTGCTGTGCCCTGGGACCAGAGAGTGTGAGTGTGGGACAGAGATGGAGGCAGAGCTGGCGTCATGGGCATGTGTGCTTGCTTTAGTGTTCTGCTGTCACCACCCTGAAATTCTTAAATGTTTAAATAAGGGGTTCCAGGTTCTCATTCTGCACTGGGCCCCATAAATTATGCAGCTGGTCTTACCTGGAGGGGAGGGATGCTCCTAGGTGTATAGCAACACTTTCAGGGGCACGTGACAGTCTCTCTACCTGACCTGGCCACCTTGGGGCATAGGTATCCATGCCCCCACTCGTAGAAACTGCCATGGGTAGTAGATGAAGCCCCAGGTATTGGCACCCCAGAAGGAAGCCAGATCACTGATACATGCCACATAATATCAAGCGATCACCCAGGCAAAAACCCCAGGGCAATCCGTGAAAGAGAGAGAAGGCAGGCCAAAATGAAGGATGATGCCCTCTCAATCAAACCCACAGCATGGCCTCCAAGGGCCTACATCTGCTCTCTTTTGGGAAACGCCTCCATCTTGCTCTATTCCTGTCACAACTGTCCTCTTACTCATCTTCCTCAGAACCAACAGGCTCATTCCCTTCCCAAGTCCTTTGCACCTACTGTTCCTTTTACAAGGACTGATCCTGCCAAGTCTCTCCAGGAAGACTTCCTTTCAATGGAAGATTCCCACTGAAGGCTTCCATTCAAGCCAACTGCTACCATCCGAGAGGCCTTCTGCCCACCCCCCCACTGCCCCCTCATCTATGGTAATGCCCCATCACTCTCTATCCCCCGGCCAGGTTTCTTTCTCTCCACAGCTCCTGTCACCTGGTCGCGTATCACATACTTATGGTACTTCTTATCTGTCTCTCCAACAAGACTGTAAGCTTCCTGAGGACTTTGCCCTATTCCCCACTCTAGCCCAAATGCTTAAACGGTGTCCAGCACATGATAGGCAATCAGTATTTATTGAATGAAAGAATAAGTAGAGTGGCGATTAGCTAGAGAGACATCATCTGTTCAAGCGATTTTATCTTTACCATGCCCTGGCATGTGTCTGTGCACGGTGTTGCTAGTGATGCTATGGGGCTGCTGAGAGCGGACTGTCACTAAAGGTGGTTGTTTTCAAAAAGTAGCTAAAGTAGGGGCACGTGGGGGGCTCAGTGGTTGAGGTCTGCCTTTGGCTCAGGGCGTGATCCTGGGGTCCAGGGATCGAGTCCTGCATTGGGCTCCCCGCAAGGAACCTGCTTCTCCCTCTGCCTATGTCTCTGCCTCTCTCTCTCTCTGTGTCTCTCATGAATAAATAAATAAAATCTTCAAAACAAAGATAGCTAAAATAATATCTAAAGCTTTCTGGAGAATAATGCTAACCGTTGTCCTAAGCCTCTCACGTAAGTTAACTCTATAATTCTCACAACTGTGCTTCCAGCAGGTACTATTATTAGTTCTCTTTGCAGATGAGAAAATTGAAGGAGTACATGAAAGGTAATTAAGTAACTTTCTTAAGTCACACAGCTCCTTTGGTTCTGCACTAGTTCTTCATGATAAAAACGTAATTCTCCCTTTTAGATGGATGATTCTATCCATCTAAAAAAGTCCTGAACAAGGACTTCAACCTCCAGTTGGGTGGCAGGGAATGGAAGGCAGCTCACTGGGCATGTGTGGGCAGGGGCATCCAAGAGATGAGGGTTGCTCATCCCATGAGCTCTCTTGGATACCTTCACCACCCACCCTCCTTACCACCTCCTTCTAGAGTCTGCTTTCTGTCTTGGCATTTCCTTCTGGGGATTTAATGACAAAGCATTAAGAATATGTAGCACTGTGGTTTGTTGAGTGTTTGGTGGGCAGGTTATAGGCATTCTGACATGGCCTTCACTGATGAGATTTGGATTTACAGGACCAAGGCTGCTTGCTATTGCCCTCTGAAGTACAAATCTTTTTTTTTTTTTTTTAAGTACAAATCTATAATGGGGGCAGGTCCCAAAGTGTGGCAAGGGTGCAATTCTTTTCAATGTGGTCCAGCTCTTCAGGTGAAAATGAAGTCCTCCTGCTGCCTGGGTTGCTGGAAGGATTGATCCTGGCCCCTCATTCTACATTAGGTAAGGGTGCATGTTGTTTCTTAATTCTCCTGGCAATGTGTCTCCTCCCCTAAATGTCTTTGTTTTGAATGTAATTATCAAATGCTAATAAATATTCAAATATGCACCTTCCGAAAGGCAAGACATATATATTCCAGGACATGAAGTACTTTGTCAATCTCTGCTTAGGATTTTGCAAGAAAGGTTGTAAGACAAAAAGCCAAAAGGGGAGTTGTGATGTTCCAGTGAAATCCCACATGAACCTATAAAAGCAGTTTAGCAGGGTAAGTAAATGGGTTTTATGTCCTTGTTTGGTCATGGTAGATTATAGATACTTCTCTGCCTATCAGAATGGACTTCGGGCAGCCCAGGTGGCTCAGCAGTTTAGTGCCGCCTTCAGCCTAGGGCCTGATCCTGGAGACCCAGGATCGAGTCCGACGTCGGGCTCCTTGCATGGGGCCTGGTTCTCTCTCTGCCTGTGTCTCTGCCTCTCTCTCTCTCTCTGTCTCCCATGAATAAATAAATAAAATCTTAAAAAAAAAAATGGACTTCACTTAGGGAATACATATAACAGTAATGGCTACCATTTATTGAGGGTTTTATAAGCTTTGCACCATGGAAAGTAATAGAGTTACTGGATTTATCCTTTCCTCCAATTCAGAATATCTAATTTCCATGGTCTTCCTCTTCTTTCCCATGAGTCTTGAAGTAATGACCCACAGTCATTAAGTTGGAGCACTGTGCCTCCAGGACTTAGAGAAATGCTGTTCTAGCCAGGTTTCTAAGTAGTGCTGGAGTTAGGAGTGACAGTGGGGAGAGGCTGATGGCAACCCTAGACCTTATTCTACTATGTGGGCATCCCTAAAATCACTTCACTGCCTAAAGGAAAGAGTCCTCCAGGTAAAACGCCTATTGCCTCAGACTTTCATTTTAAGATTGCGTGTTCTCAGAATTGCTGGACCTTTATCAAGGCCTCTATCTCTCAGAAGTGGGGTATCTGGGGATTCACAGCACAGCTGAACTGCTCTCCGGTGAGCCTGGTAGAAGGGGAGAACATCTGGCATCAGTGCTCTGCAAATCACTGCCATCACTCAAACTTGATAGCCTAAGGCCCTTTAGGACATTCTCTTGGCTCCTCTTGACTGACTGGGAAGCTAGAAAAGGCCACACTGGTCACAGGTGGTTGGGGAAGGACCTCTAATGATTTCCTTTTCCCATTACCACCTGTGCCCTCAATTCTGGCCATGATCTCTTCCATGTGTCCTTTTGTATTTTGAGAAGGGATAAACGGAAAGGGAATTGAGTGATGGTACAGCCGTGGGACTGGCACCTGCTCAGAAGCAGACTGGAGGCATGAGAATGTGGAAAGATGGGTGTGTGGCCTGGGGGTCATGGGGACCTTCAACATGGGGAGCTGAAAGCCCAGGCAGCAGGATGAGCTGCTGTCACAGGCCAGCTCTGGTTCCAATGCTGCCACTCACCAGCTGGGGGGCCTGGGACAACTGACACAACTACTCTGATCTAGAGACACGGGGACATCACACTGGATGGCCTCCAAGGTTCCTGCCAGTTCTAATACTCTCAAGCTCCCATTTAAGATAGAGGTCCTTGTGAATTCATGTGTAATCTATACCCTACTTCCAAAGGAAATTTGAGACATCCTATGCCAGAAGTACACAGACCCTGGGACTGTTCAAATAAAGAGAGAAGGAGGATAAGGAATCCCACAGAAGGGGAGAGGATCAGGCCAGGTTATTTTCTTGAAGGATAGCTCTTCCATTGAGACAAAACAAAATACTTTCTCTTCATTCCACGTAATTCACTTCTGCAACGCATGCATTCAACAGATATTAAGGGTGCAGACATTGTTCCCAACATGTGGGATGCTTTGGAAAACAAGAGAGACAAGGTTCTGGAGCTCATGGAGCTTCTATCTAAGGGGGGTGGGCGTAAAGAGGCAATGAACAAATACGGACTGTTAACAACTCTGCAGACATCTAGTGCCCGGATCTTGGTGTCTAACACCCTTCTCCAATTAAAGGAACCGGCGCTCCTTGGAGAAATAGCTCATTCCAGGTCTGGGCAGGAACTATCTAAGAAGCCTGGAGCCCCTTGTGGTGCCAGAAAGTAGTAAGAGCTTAAATAAATAAATAAATAAATAAATACCGACCACCAAAACCAAAACCCCACATTGATAAGAATATGTCAAAGTAGCACAGGGCCAGGAGCAGTAAAACAAATCTAGTATTGGATTATAACCCAGAGTAAAAAATAAATATCCGTGAGTCCACGCTGATATAAATAAAAGATGGGGTAAGTTGATAAATGGAGGAGAGAGACAAATCACTCTTGCAGAAGTATTCCAAATAACTTACATAGATACTCCACCCTAAAGGAGAGGGAGCCTATGTTCCCTGTCCCCAGGTGTGCACCGCACCTGGTGACATCCTTCCAAAGAGAACAGGATGGAAACAGGGAAAACAGTAACTCTACAGTAGAGGATACCCTCCCCCCTCCACCCACCACGACTTCAGCCAGGTCATCCCAGGCAACTTCACAAATCATGCGGACAGGATGTAGCCTTAACATGATGTGACAAATGACACTTGACCCATGTGATTTTCCTCCCCAACCCACTATCCAGCCTAATCATGAGAAAAAAAAAAATCAGGCAAGTTCCAGCAGTATGGATGAGCAGTGCTCCTCAAAACCACTGAGGTCATGAAAAACAAGGACAGTCTGAGAAGTGGCCACAGCCGTGAGGAGCCTAAGGAGACGCGACAACTAGTTGTACTGTGGGGTCCCGGATGGGAGCATGGAACGGAAAGATAATGGAGATCAGGTAAAAACTAAGAGAAACTGAATAAACAATGGACATTTGTTAATAATAATCTATCACGGGATGCCTGGGTGGCTCAGTGGTTGAGTGTCTGCCTTGGGCTCAGGTCATGATCCCAGGGTCCCGGGATCGAGTCCCATGTCGGGCTCCCTGCATGGAGCCTGCTTCTCCTCTGCCTATGCCTCTGCCTCTCTCTCTGTGTGTCTCATGAATAAATAAACAAAATCTTTTAAAAAATAATCTAACACTATTTATTCATTAATAATTCATTAACAGATTCTGCTAATGGAGGATGTTGATAAGCGGGGAACTGATATGCAGGGGCAGAGGGCAAGATGGGAACTCTGTGCTCCCTGCTCCATTTTTTTCTGTAAATCTAAAATTATAAATCTAACAAGTAGATCTATTAAAAAAAAAAAAAAAAGGAGATCTGAAGGTGAGAGATGGAAGAAGTCAGAGACTCTCCTGCTGGCTCTGAATACACAAGCTTCCCGGAGTTTGGCAGCCACAGGGAACTGAATCCCACCAAAGAGGACCCTAGGCTCAGATGGGACCCCGGCCCCAGCAGACGCCTCGACAGCAGTTTTGTTGCTTTAAGCTGCTAAAAAAAAAAAAAAAAAAAAAAAAAAAAAAAAAAAAAAAAATCAACCTAAACCAAAATACAACAAACATTTCAGAAAGTGGTGAGTATGCCGTAGAAAGATGAATTAATTACAATGTAGACAGTGACAGGGTGGGCTTCATGAATTTGGGTGGCCAGGGAAGCCCTCTCTCAGGGTGACTTCTATTTGGGATCTGAGTCTGGGGAAGGAGCCAGCCAGGAGGCCCGGGGGAGTGGAGAGTACTACGAGCAAAGGCACCGACCAGGTCCAGGGCCTGGGAGTGAAGCTTCGGGTGCTCCAGGACAGAAAGGCAGCTGGTGTGGTTGGAGTGACATGAGAGTCGGGGAGAGGAGAGAGCAAGGGGGCTGCCCGGGGGGTACTATGAGCCAGACTACACTGAGCTTCCACTACGGACGGAGTGTTTGGGTATCCCCAGGATTCTTCTATTGAGATTCTAACTCTCCAGGTGATGGTACTAGGAGGAGGGGCCTTTGGGAGGTGATGAGGTCCCGAGGATGGTATCCTCAGCCTCATAAGAGGCCCCGCAGGGCTCCCTGGCCCCTTCTACCACATGAGGACACAGCACTAGGGGGCCTGTCTATGAACCAGAAAGTGGTTCCCACCAGTTGCAGAACATTCCAGTGTACTGCTCTTAGATGCGCCAGCCTCCAGGACCGGAAGACGCAAATTTCTGTTGTTTATCAGCCATCCCATCTCTGGCCTTTAGTCATAGGAGCCCAAGCTGGCGAGGACAGCTTCTAAAAAAGGTTGAAGAATTTGGATCTTATTTTCATTTTGACTAGAAGCCTCGGGAGTCCTGGTAGCAGACGAGTGACATAGCTGACTTGCAGATTTCAAAAAAAATGATGTTGACTCTGTGAAGGACTGCTGGCTGGGTGCCGGGTGGAGTCGGGGCGCCCAGGAGCAGCCGAGACCAAGGCTTAGGCCCAGGCGGTGGCGGAGATGACGGGGGTCCTCCAGGAGCATGTGGTCGGGGGTGCGGCGGGGCTGGATGCTCCCACTCGCTTTGTGGATCTGCATCCGTGCGGGGGCTCCGAGGCTCCCCAGCAAGGGGAATTATAAGTAACTGCAGCGGCCCCATGCTCCCCCACCGCACCGTCCGTCCCCCGTGTCATGCTGTTCCCGAGCTTCTGAATACCACGGGTGATTCATCAAGACTCTCGTCTCTGGCAGTTGCTTGCACCCAACTGGTGCTGTGCCAGTCTGGGCTAGCTTGTCTCCTGGAGGCATCACCAAAGGGGAAAGGGGCTCCCACCCACCGCCCCCCAGCCTCCTGGCCCCACAAAGCTGTCCTGCTTCATTGATTGCCTCCTCGGGGTTGAGGGTTAATTAAACAGTTTGTTGCTGGTTACTTCACAAGGTACGAGGTACCCTCTATGTAACCCGGGAACTGGATAAATCTGGAACAGAGTAGTACACAGGATCAGCAGCCTCCCTCAGGCTGGGGCAGAGAACAGGTTGGTAATAGCACCTGCTGCTTGGTTTTCATTTTGGGTTTTTTGTCAAGTGCAATTCCAGCCTTGGACTCTTGACTCCAGGCTTACCTTTTCTTGTCCTTGCAGCTCCTCCTTCTTCCATCCGCTCCCCACACCCCTGCCGGGCCAGCTCCAGCCCCGTTCCCCCTGCTGCTGTTGGTACCTACCCCCTGTGCCTGGAGCTTCACCTAATCCTCTGGGCGCCGCTCTGGGCTCAGACACAGGTGCCTGGCACGCCACTCTGGGTGAAAGCTAGGGCTCGGAGACCTTTTCAGGTCCCACTTGGCCATAAAGACCTGTAGTCTGGGGGACCACCTTGTTCCTGAGGTGGCCGTCACTGGAGCAGACCCTCTAAGCACTTAACAGGCCAACCTGAGAAGGTTAGCTTGTAGAGGACAAAGACCAGTCGGGTTCTGGGGGGATTCGGTGCTGACAAAGGGCATTCTATAGGTCAAAGCATCCTTTCAGGTTTGACACCTGGGCCTCTGAGTCACTCCCTCTGCTGGGCAGGGATGGGGGTTAGGACAGCTCCTGTTCCTGGGTGGGCTCCCTCTCCAGGCCTGAACTAAGCTAAATTCATGGGGTCAGCAGATGGCAGCTGCTCCAGGCATCTGGACTCCCATGGCTGTGTCTGGCCTCGTTGGAAAGGATACTAACTTGAGGAGGACGAGAGTGTTCTCACACCCTCTGGAGCTTCAGCTTCCCAAAACAGCCACTGTCCAAGAGATCAGCCCTTAGTGGCTTTGTCTTGTCTTTGTTCCTGTTAGAGCCTGGCCTGATGGTGACATGAGGTGTGTAGCCATCCTTTCTCTCCCTAGCCCCTTCTGGGATGGTACAGCCCTACTTGTGGACACAAGTAACCAAGCTCCAGGGGAGATGGAATGGGTTAACCCCAACCAGGACAGTGCCCCAGTCACCAAGAAATAGCTCTTAGAACAGCAACTTCTCCAAAGCTCTTCTTGATGCTAACATTTTATCGTCAACTATGATTTTGATGTTAAAAAAAAAAAAATACAGTACATGTCCTAGAAAGCAGATTTTGCTGAGCCCCTCAGTAACCAGGGCTTGGATAGGTCTGCGCAGTAATAACTGAAGTCCTGTTGTGGCATTTGGCTTTCTCCTGCTGCACAAGGCTTTGAGAAAGAGTCATAAGAGGTGGGGGAGGGTAGGGAAGGAAGAAAGCCAATCACGAGAGGTCGTGGCCAACTGGCTCATCCCTAGAAGCATAACATTTTGCCACCAGAGACAACTTTAAAGTTCAGCTATCCCACAGGCTCTCACCCCTGCCTGCATGTGAGGATCACCCCCCCAGAAGTTCTGCTGGGATTGCTCTGGGGTGAGCACCCAGCATCAGTATTTTTAAGAGCTCTTCAGGTGATTAGAGCGTGCAGTGACAGAAGCGTGGATGAAGCAAAAGGTGAGCCATGCCCTCACTCAGGCACCCTGTCGGGCAGGGCCTCTGATCCCCAATCAATCAAAGCTTTCAGACTGTCAACCCCAAAGCCCCAGGCATACTTGGCTGTGCGCAGGGCCCCAGGCCCCCTCCAGCCACCCTCATCTCCTTCCCACAGAGTTTCCACCCATGGTCTCAGGTGAGCAGAAAGTGACCCTGTCCCTACCCTGGTCACAGCTGTCAGCCCAGCCATGGTCACTCAGGTCTGGCTGGCTTATCGCCTGACCAAAGGTGTGTGATCTGCTGGAGAGGATAAATGGGCCAATCACATTCTTTCTCTATCTCTCTGGAACCTGGCATAAGCCACCCAGAAGGAAGCTGAAAGGTTCTGCAGACTTAGCACCTGGGCAGGCTGTGAGCCTTGCTTGGGGCCTGGAGAGAGGGGAGTGCCTGCAGGGAGCTGCAAACACCCTGAAAGGGCAGGAATGAAAGAGTGTCAGCTCCCAGAGCTCAAGGATTCCTACTCTGCCTGAGGCCTGTTTGCTCAGCCTTTCCCCCAGATTCCTGGGAGACCTTTCCAGAGCCTTAGAAAAGCCCATTCACTGGAGCCTTTCTCTGTATCACCAAAAGCGTCTTAGAGAGAATGCTCACTACAAACAGAGCCACTCTGCTTTTATCTCTTTACATCTCAGGGTCCAGGGGAGATCTTGACTGGAAGGTGGACACAAAAGGTCTCCACTGTTGGCTAAAACACAGTGCGGAGGTCAGGGGCCGAGGCTGAGCCTTGCTTCACTGAGGACACGGGCACAGACCAAGGACAGGGCAGGTCTTGTGGGCCTGTCTCTGAGGAAGACCAGTAGGAGGGGTGTAGGGACCGTTAGAGAGCCCCCCTAGATACCCCATGACCACAGGTGTGGGACATCTGATTCTGGGGGCACAGGGTTGGGTAAGCTTGGGGCTCCATGGGAACCTGGTCTTATCTCTGGCACAGAATGGCTATGCTTCAGGGGTATGACTGGGCCTTCTGTTGGGCCCCTGGAAGGATCCTACAATTCTCCCCCTCTACTAACTGATAGCTCACTAGCCCCCAGACATCCCTTCCATGCACCCAGAGGGACAGCAGCCACCGTTCCCAAGGCTAGTCCACCCCTCCCATCTTAGGCACTTCCCAGAGGGGACCTGGCTGGCCAGAAGCATGTGGTGCCTCAAGTCTAAGGGACATGGTTTCCCCGTAGAGGACTCACTTTCCCTTCTTCCCATACATACATCTAATTCCTGCTGTCTAAGCCCCGCTCCACCTCCACCAAGCTCCACACAGGGCACCAATCCACTTCTTGCAGAGGAGACCGTGAGGGGCAGACCCGATGGTGAGCTTCAGCTCTGGGCCGAGACATCAGGGGAGGGAGGTGCATGCAGAGTGTGGATCGAATTGACTTTCCATGCACTGGAACCTATTCCTGCCTAGCCATACAATTCTCCGTATCTACAATCCCTTACAGGGACACGGGAGCAGTTCAGTGGCCATGACACCAGCAGAGAGTTACAGGAGATGGATATGAGAGAAGGTCTAGCCCTGTCCTACCACCCTGGGAGTGTCTTATTTGGAAAAGGTAAGAGCATTTAGGATTCATAAATCAAGGGTAAGGATAGGCTTTTGAAAAGGAAACTGCCCAGGTAGCACCTGCTTCCCACCCCAAAGTCCAATATGTACATAAAACGCCAGAGCATTTTCTGAGTTTGTGCTTTCTAGGAGTCTGATGCCTCTCTCCGTGTCATTGCCACACAGTCTTTCCCATACCAGGCAATCATACCCCCGAGAGTGAAGGGCCAGATCTTATTAGCCTTCAACCCCAGAAGCTGGCGCAGTGGCAGAGAGCTTTAGAGGAACTCAAAAAAAAATGTTTGATGAATGAATGAATGAGTATTCCCTAGCCATTCTCCCGGAATCCCAGAAACCAGGACCTTTGCCCTCGAATAGGCCCCCCGAGCCCACGGCCTTACCTCCCATGAGGAAGAGAAGCCCTGCCACATACTGCATAAGGCCTCGGTCCCAGCAGCAGCCCAGCACGCCAATGATCCAGCCGAAGAGGATGATGGCCACCGCCATGCCCATGAAGCCGGCTGTCATCCTGCGCAGGTCTGTGGGGGAAGCATGGGGCAACAGTTAGCATCAGAACCTAGAACTCAGGGTCAAGGTACGTCCTGGCCCTGGGCAGAGGGGAGAGGATGGGACACTGCAGGAGCGGGAAGGCAACCTCCCCTTTCCAGACAGATCTGCACAACTGAGCTCCCTTTGTACAGGAGAGCCCCCGAGGGTAGCTATCCTCAGGTGCAAAAAGCAGCCAGCACGGCTTGGTTTGTAAGCATAAGGAGAGATCATCACCGTAATTGGTGTCATTTCTTACGCACTTCCTTTGTGCCAGGTGCAGCCCTGTCCTTCCCAAGCATCTGGCTCAGCTGTCCGAGACGGGTCCCATCTTTATCCCGATTTGAAAAATGGAGTGAACTGCTGAAAGCCGTACAGTGAACAAGCAGCAGAACAGGGCATCAAGCCCAGATCTGCACGGCTCCTGGGCGCCAACCACAGCATCGTTCGCTTCTCAGGGAGAAGTGGGCCTTTAGAGGAGGGCGGGCTCTTGGCCTCCTGGCTGCACCTCCCAAGAGCTCCCTCCCTTCCCTCCAGGGTTGACTGGGCTCCCCAGGAGGTCCAGTGTGAGGAGGAGGCTGCTGCGGTGTCTCCTTCCTCCCCCTCCAAGCCAGCTCCCAGGGGCTCAACTTCCCCTGCATGTGGGGTTGCAGGGCGGGGAACCACGCTTCCTGCCCTTACACTGCACCCCTGCGCAGGCCTCTTCAGCCCCTAAGACCCAAATCAGCCCAGCCTTCTGGGCCTAGCCTTTCTCCACTCCTGGGTTCGCTGACCCCGCCATACAAAGCTGATGTGGGTCCAGGCAAGAGAAGGGCTGAAAAAAGCAATATTTTTAGTAGAAGGGAGAGAGCAGAGCTGCTCTCACATCTCAGCCACCCTCACGCAACATCCTGCCCTAGGCTCTCTCCAGCGCCCTCTGGTGTGTGCCCCACCAGCCTCATGCTCCCTCCCTGGCGTCCAGCCGTCTAACCTCCTGCTGGGCAACACCCTGGTCGCTTGCCCTTGATTCCCTCCACCCTGCCCCAGCACCCACCAGCCTGAAGTTCCCTGTCCACCTCCGTGGTCTGTGCGGAGCCCATCTGCCAGCTCCAGTCCCAGTCCCGCCAATGGGACTCCAAACAGGAGCAAGCCACCTGCCCAGCCTCTGCACCCAGGGGGTTGCCAGGGCAGCCTGGAGGACCCCATGGGCACTCCCTACTCTCAAAGGGAGAGAGACAGTGAGGATACCTGACAGCAAACTCTATCCACATTCCATGCAAGCAAAGGAGAAATCTCCGCTCATCCCCCACTAATACGCAGCAGGTTTCAGCCCACCACGAGGGTGTCCCATCCCCTCTGTTCCTCTCCCACCCCAGTCACCACCGTTGGGAGCGACGGCGGATCCTGGCACGGTTAGGCTAGAGAACTCTCAGTCCTCTCCCCTCGGAAGAGGGACTCGGTCCACCCTCCTTGGCCTGACACGGGGGATGAGATGCTGGCAGCCCTCCACCCAGGGGGAGCTGGCTGGGGTGTGGGGAGACAGAGGCAGAGGACAGCGGCCGGGACAGGAGGCAGGACAGGCCCCTGTGGTGGAGGCCGAAAGCCATCCAGAGAGAGGTTCCTGCTCGATCTGTTCTCCTCTGTCCTCCCCTACCCGATCTGGAAGGCCTGCCCCAGCCAGGTAGGAGTGATACCCATTAGAGTCACTTATGGGAGCTGCCAGGGAGCTAATTATCGCGCCACACTCCACAGATGGCGCCTATCACCAATGTGTCCCAGGAAGCTTCCCGGAGGGGCGCCGCTCGCTCCATCACAGCACAGCGCTCACATGTGCACGCGCCCCCTGAGCCGGCTCCCTGCGTCCGTGCTCGGGCAACCCAGCCAGCTTGAAACAAAGAGGCACAGCCTCGCCAGGTACAGAGGCACTTCTCATCCTGGGACCTAACTGCCTGGTCGTCCTGGCCCTCATCTCCCCACACTGCTTTTTCTGCTGCCACCTGTCTTAGCCCTTCTTCCTTTGCCACCACCCACAGTCCTTGGAGTGAGCCAGGCCCCAGCCCCCCCTGGTTGGTGAAGAGCCCGCCCTTTTGATGTGTGAGTCCATTTGACCCCTGGAAGTGTAGTCAAGGGCAAGGAGGCAGCGGGGAAGGAGAGGTCAGGGTATTTTTGGAGTAACGTAGGTTTATATCCCCTTAAACAGATCAGGAAATTTTGCTCTATGCCCCTGTGAGACCTCTGGCTCCCTTTACAGGGCAGGAGGGGCTTCTAAAATCTCGGCCTCTTTGGCAGCAGGAGAGAGGGACAATGCAGTTAAGGTCACAGAGCCCCTCCCCTGCACTTGGCCTTGCTCATGGGTGGGCCTTCCTGGTCCTCAGGCTCTGCAGATCCACAGGAGCAAAGGTACTGCCTGGGGGATTAAGTGGACCACGTGTCCTATAAGGTGTGTCCCCGTGGGCCAGGAATGGACAAATAGGAGAAGGAAATGCAATTGGAGGAAGCAGGGACACGAAGAAGATAACTTCTCTTGCAGAAGTTCTGAGACAGGGGACCAGGTGTCCCAGGTCCGAGAGGGGCTGTGGCCCTCGAGCACAGATTAGGGGCACTTTGTCAGCAAAAGCTGAGTTGTTGATCTGGAAAGCAGGATGAAGACCAGAGGTCAGGCCTGAGTATTTTCACTGACTGAGGGTATTTTTACCACCACCCCGTGAGTCCAATTTGCAAGATCCAGAGAAGTCAAATAACTTATTGACAAACCAGTGACATAAAAGAAGAGTGAGTTGGGTGGGAAAATAAAATTAATAATGCAGCTAAAGACCTACTGGGTTGTCATGGTGATTGAACAGATGTATTGGGCATTTCTTCCTTCCAAATAAACTGAGAACTATAGTTCCGTGATTTTTTTTTTTTTTCAAATATAGGCATCCACGAGGACGGGCAAATAGGACAAGAGACAACCCAGGACTGGGAGCAGCAAAGCTGGTGGATGGTGCACTTGGCTAGAGCCAAACTAGAGGCAGCAGTGGCAAAGGTGCAAACCAACCCACCGCATCCCCCAGAGGCTCATGAACAGGCACCCACAGGTTCCTCTGAATCAAGCAGTTGTTACCCAGAGGGCAGGAGCATAAATAACCAAGGTTTGGTAGAGTTGTCTGAGATGGAACTAGATCCCTTGATGCCTTCACCCAACTCCACAATGCTTGGGGACTCTCCTCCCTCGCCCTGGGGGGTACACTGGGGATATCTAGCACTGGCGGTTGACAAGCTAATTCCACAGAGACAATTAAGTGACCATTCACCTACAGAATGTTGGCTGCTTGCCCTTGGAATCCTAGCCTCCTTCTACTCGGCCCCCAGACACTATCTGGCCCCTGCCGTCCAGCCTGGGGACCAGGCAAAGCCTTTCCAGTGACGACCAGCACAAGAGGCAAGACCTAGACACCCAGCATTGGGGGAGTCCCACAAGCAGCCCCTCTGACCGCTCTACAATGGACCTTCCCATTGACAAGCCCTCCACCCACTCAGTGCTTCCAGGCAGCGCTTTGGCGCAGCCCCCTGACAAGCCAGTACCAGCACGTATCTATAACCTGGGAGCAAAAGAACCTGAAGAAACAAGCCACGGAGAGAGGAGGCAATAATTCAAAATTATTATTAATATTCCCAGAGAGGGCACAAAACATATTTTGCCTCCATGAAATAAGAACAGGAGTCTACTGAAAACATCTGGAGAATAAAACCAACTCCTTAAAATAGCAGAATCAAAGTCACTGAAATTTATAGCATCAAATCGATTCTAATTCATGTATTAACAGTGCTATCATGTTCCTGAAGAGAGATGTAAGGGAGCTTACAAATCACACATGGTATAACAGGATAAAAATAATTAATGGGAAAGGAAGGGAACAGAAAATAAAGGGAAAAAGCAGCTGGATCTCACATGCAGGCAGGAGGTCCTTAGGTAGGAAATGACACTCTTGTACCTGAATTGAAAGGCAATACACATGATTTCCATTGTCATGGAATCTTTGTTTCCCGGTTGCACTTGAGTGAATCTGAAGGGCCACTCTGCCTGTAGAATGAGCCGGGTGCACACAGCCCCATTTCCTGCCCATCTGCAGTGCCCTGTGTGCCTATTTTATCTCCTGAAGAGTAAGAGGGTTCCTGTTTCACTGTGACTGCTCACAATGCCCACACCCGTGCTCTGCACCCAGGGACTTACACAGCTTGTCTCTCGTTCCCCATTTCTTCCTGCCTTTTTAGAAAAGAAAGAAAAGGGGACCAGCCTTACTCAAGTATTTGAAGCCCTGTTTGAATATTATGTAGGATTGGCCTATGAATAATCCCCTTAGAAAGAACCCGGGATGATGAGCTGAACTCTGCAGGCCAAAGCTGAGATAGAGAAAAATCTCATGAATCCTGTTGGGTGGGAGCCCATCGTCTGTATTCCATGACCCAGATGCTTAACATTCTAAGTTTTGAGACGAGAAAGGTGCATTCTCAACTTTTTAGAAAAAGAATGTAGTTCAGCACAGTGGAAAGAGTGTGCAAAAGGGGGTAATGAGGGAGGGTGGAGGAGGAAAGGCAAGGGGAACCATTGAATAGAACCAGAAAAGGCAGTTCTCCCTCACAGAAAACTTTTGATTTTGAAGTTTACACTCCTATTAACATTTAAATTGAAAGGTATTGCTTTGCAACTCTACACGGGAAACCAGGATATCTGCATTTAAATAAATACCACTTAGAGAAGGAAAATACATATGGGCTCTGAATATCTTTCTATTTGCTCTTTTAAGACCTTGCACAGAAAAATGATGATTGTAATTTTTTTTTCTCATAAAAAAAAATCCCCCAAATCACAAAAAAATGGTGAGGGTAAGTATGTGTTAGACCCTTCTGGGATGGTACCCAGTGGAGACGGGGAGAGGACACTTTATTAATGGCCCAAGGGCCAACGTGGGGAGTGACCAGCAAGGCCACATGGGGGCACGTCTGGGTTAAACTCAAGCTCTCCCTCTACATGAAATGAGCATATCACCCCTGCCACGACGGTGGAAGACTGTAGGCTGCCCTTGGAGCTGGACACTCATTCATGGATTCATCAGTCCCTTGGGGTTCAAGGTCACAGGAACTGGAAGATAGAACAAGATAGCAAGGCCAGAACTCCAGTACTTTCGCCCCAAGGGGTCAGTCTGCAATGAACATGCCAGCTGTGGGATATGGTATTAACTCAAGACAAATGGATTTAAATGAGAAGGAATATTTCAGGGCCCATTTATGGGCACACCAAGTGGGGGTCTGGTTCTGGGTAACCATACAGAGATTTGACAGTTGAGAATAGAAGCACGGATTATGGTCCTGCCCCATACTGGCCACGTGGACTTGAGCAAGTGAGTCCATCTCTCGGGATCTGGGGTCTCTGCCCTTGTGAGCGGAGGTTCTGACACTACTTGCTTCAAAGGGTTATTAAAAGGATTAAGTCAGTTAATAGGTATAAACTTCTTACAACAGTCCCTGGCACAAAGCTGGAGCTACACACAGCATTATGGATAGAAATGGAAGTCTCTTAGAGTCACTCTCTTTTTCATGCTCCCTGTCTTGTTCATTTGCTGTCTGTAAGCACAAAAGGGGCTGGGCAACAAGTCGGGGTTAGCCCCTAATTAAAGACTGGGCACCCAGAGGAACAGCCTTCTGAAATCTGTTCTTATGCCTCTCAGGTACCTAGAGAAGCCAACATGAAGGCTTTATGTTCTCTTCATTAATACTGAGATGCATCCAGCCCGGAGTGTTGATGCTTCCTATCCTCCGTGGACCAACCAGCTGGAGGCTGCAGCAGCTCGCAGCAGAGGGGCTGGTGGCCACGGAGGCTATCAGAACCCGGGGCTCTTGCAGTGAGCACCGCATTGGCTGGAAGGGAGAAAGACACACAGGCAGGACCCCAACTCTGCTGTGAGGGCTCCCGTGACAGTTAATTAAAATTGAAACAGAGAAGTAGCTAATGGGAGACGTTGCCTACAGCTTTCTTATAGAGGGTAAGTTGGTTCAGCATAATGTAGTTATATTTAAAAAGTTATTTTTATGTGAAAACAAACAAAATAGCTCTTAGGTCTGCCTGATTGGGTTTGATTCCTGAAAGGTCCTTCAGACCTCCATCTTTCTCTAAGCACCCCCCCAGGCTCCGGTCATAGCGGACTGAGATCCCCCTCTTTCCTGGTGGGCACTGTGCTCCCTGCTGACATGGCTGCCCACCCGCTCCACGGGGCAGGCTTCTCATCATCCTTCAAGGCCTGACAAGTCAACATCTGGGAGGTTCCCAGGCATGTTACTAGACACTGGTGTCCAGTGCCCAGGCTCCTCCAGCACTTCTCACATATCTTAGGGTAATCACTTAGGTCTCCCCCCCTGCAGTAAATGCAAGCTTGTTCAGGGCTGTGGTCATGTCTGGGTTTTTCTTTTGTTCTTCCCATCTCTGGTGCATTGCCTGACATAAGCAGGTGCTCGATAAATGTTTGCTAAATGAGCTCACCGTCCCATCCTGAAACAGTTACTAAAACTGTGTGCACCATGGAATAAGGCAGGGTGAGGGGGACGTCCCCGCCCCATTCAACACCCTGCAGTGACTCAGCTGTCCTGGTGACTTGTAGCCAATGTCTCTCTCCTCCGATCTGATTTTATTTTTGAAAGCCAATAGTAACTACCACTTAACAATCCAATATACTTGTTTATTGTGTACAAACAAAACATCTGTGTAGGTCCAGGTTCCAGATCACATAAAGTCATGCAGCCTGGGGGCTCCTTACCACAAAGTTTAATGTTATGATGCCCATTAGATCGTGAACATGATGTCCCACAGATTATAAACCCAACAGACCTTTCTGTACCACCCTCCTAAGTCAGGAAGAGACCATCGGGGGAAAGATAGATGTTGTAGAACCAAGAAGTGAAACGTTTCTGGGTCAGAAGACAGGCTTGCTTGAGCTTCTCTGTCCTCATCCCTACCTCTGGATTCGAGAGCTGCCATAAATAGGGATATTATGTGATGCCGCCGTACAAATCACATCCATTGTCAAAACAATGGAAGGCAAATTGCAGAATGTGTACTTGCCTGATGAGCTAGGTCAGCAGCTAAACCAAGTGCCTGGAAGGAAGGAAGAAGGAAAGAAAAGCCCAGAAGTAAGAAGCAGAGTTCAACAAATCACAAGACTCCCTTCTCCCTGTAGCCCCACTGCTATACCACCAGCAGAAACCATGAAGGGAGTCACAAAAAGGAACCCCAACTTAGCCAACCAGACACACCTGGGGAGACCCTGTTCAGCACCTGGCCCTCTGTTCCTAGGGTCTTCCTACTGGGAGAGAGGAACGAGACCAGTACAATCCAACATTCATCTTGAGACACTCCCAGGTCTTCTCCTCTGTATCATGTGTCACTGATAGCTGCTCTGAGTGCACAGTACAGAAATCAGGGTGGCTTGGCAAGCATGTGTCCCCGGTGAGCCCCCCCCCCCAAAAAAAACAATCAGAAGATGCAAGCTTTAAAGCACACAGGCACCTTGCAGTGTGCTCTCTTTCCAGAAAAATGCTGTGGGTGCCAGAGAATGGGCTGATGACAAAGAATCTGAAAAGCCTAGGGAAGGGGAAGATAAATAGGCTCCAACATTTATTGTGTATTTACTATGGGCTGTCATCGTGTTGGGTAATTTCCACAGATGTGTCCATAAGCCTCTGAATGGCTCTGTAATGTAGACATTATTTTTCTCCTTTTGTTGACTTAGACATTGAGACAAGGGAATTTCAGCCAGTGACCTAGGGACCAAGGTCACCAGATAGTAAGAGGCAGGTCTGGGAAAGGGCCTCTGCTCACCCATGCCCTCTCCATTGCTTAGACCTTTCCAGACTTGGTGCCACTTCAGACCCCAGAAGAGAATTTAACATTCGGTAGAATGTAATGGAAGAACTTGATTTGGCTATTGCAGTAATTCTTTTGAGGAAGGTCAATGACAAGGGAAAGCTCATAATAGACTATTGTGATATAGATATAGATATGATACAGACTATCACTACGGACCCACTTACTCCAGATGACCCCTACAGCGCAGGTGTATATATGTGTGTCGAGCACCGGTGTGGGAAGAACAAGGCAGAGGCACACCAGGTGTTAACAGGGAGCATTTTTGTAAGTCTGCAACCTCTTCGGGAGCTTCCTGGGAGAAATCTGAAACTGACCCCCAGGTATAGAGGGTGGAGACAGACAGAGGAGAGGCAGGCCACTCCATGTTGGTAGCTGGTGGGTTTAATAAGCAAAGGGAACCTACTTACAAGGCTTGTCTTGGGCACCACAGGATGAGCACACCTCCACACCTGTCCACCAAGTCTTAAAAGTTCACATAGAGGCTTTAACTGGGTTCAGTCACACATACCGTCCAGAGGGTCTCCATACTATATCACTATCTCAAGGCTGTGCCCTTGGGGCAGCCTCTGGGAGCAGGAAAGGGGATCAGAATCCACAGTCCAAGGACAGGGAATGGATCAGAAGCCTCTGAGGGCCACAGTCCAGCCTACTGGTCAACCAAGGGTCATGTCCTCTCAATGACCTCCCCAACGCGTTCTGGGGTGTGATATTTTGGATTCTGTTTGTTCTTTTCTATAACAGGAAGGTGTCCTTTAACAATCAGATTTTGAATTCTTTAGAAGATTTGAGCTTTACTGTTTTTAAAGTTCTCTCTCTCTCTTTTTTTTTTAAGATTTTATTTATTCATGAGAGACACAGAGACACACACAGAGAGAGAGAGGCAGAGACACAGGCAGAGGGAGAAGCAGGCCCATGCAGGGAGCCCGATGTGGGACTCGATCCTGGGTCTCCAGGATCAGGCCCTGGGCTGAAGGTGGTACTAAACCACTGAGCCACCCGGGGATCCCTGTTTTTAGCAACCTAGTATCTGAACTGTGACAAAAGGTGGTGATACCCATCCAGCCTGGCCACAGATTCCTCCTGACTGCCTTTTCAAAGACATACATACAAAATAATTTCTTGTTTCTCTTTTAGCAGTGAAAGCCAAAGACCTGCCTAACAGTGCGCACCATGGAAACATTTGCCACTGGAGGACAGAGCCTCCTCTACCCAGCAGCTCCAGCTCAGACCAGACTGAGCTGATTGTCAGGAATGGGCTCTAAACAGTCATTGCCCCCAGTGGAGCTACCCCAGAACCTCCAATAACTCCCAGAGATGTCTACAGCTATCTCCTTACCTTAAACTATCCCTTCAACCATTGAGATCTCCATTAACAAAGCGTAGCAGGATCTATTTGAACAGCATGATAGCATAAAAAACAAACACTGAATGTTATATTAGAAGACCTGCATTTGAGTCTTTGTTCTCTATGCTGGCTGTATGCATTGGATGAGTCCCAGATACACTCTTGCTTCCGAGGCCTCACAGCTGAGAACAACACGGGATGAGCCCCCTCTCTCCATCTTCCAAAGTATGGTAGCCACCAGCCACATCGTGGGTACTTGAAATTGCTGCTGAGTCCTTGCACTGAGACATGTGTAAGTGGAAAGTACACACAAGCTGTCAAAGACTCAGTGTGAATTTTCACCAAATATTGCAGTAACAATTTTTTTTTACTGATTACATGTTGATATATGGGCTAGATAAGATGTTATTAAGATTAATTTTATCGGTTTCTTATTAGGCATTGAATGTGGCTAGAAGAAGATTTAAAATTAGATGTGTGGTTTGCAGCCTATGGGACAGCACTGTTCTAAGAAGAGGTGTTAAGTCCTCATGCTAAATGCGATACAAGGGGCCCCGAGCTACTTCGGCAACCTGTAGTGCATTTGGCAACTATGGTTTACATATAGCAGGAGGTGTCTCCCTGCTTTCCCATTCCTCCACCAGCACCACTTTAAGCTGAGGAAAGGCCCCTTGGGAGTAATATTGGGAGAGCTGCACACGGATACCCTAGAGACTGGGTGATGGTAGCTACATGTGGCCTGAGAAAATGAGGCAAGAACCTGGTTAAGAGCTATCTTTCGCCAGATGACAAAACCATGCACCTAGAGTTTGGCTGGGGAAGGATCCTGTGCTTTCTTCATGGGCCACATGAATGTTGATGAAGAACGAAGGTGTCCTTGAAAAGACTACATTTAAGAATTTTGCCTGTAGGGGTGTGATGACCACAACAGGAAGGGGCTCCATGGTGGGATGGCACCAAATATGGAGGTTGAGGATGGAGTGGGACCAGGTCAGCTGGAAGGCACAGGCCTGCATTAGGAAGCAAAGGTGGGTGTCAACTCCACAAAACTCCTCCAAAGGAATCACCAAAGCACCTGACAGAAGATAGAGCCAGAGCCTGAGCCCTGCTGTGTGCAGGGACCCGACTCAGAGAGCAATTGCACCAGGCGCCGGGCCCTGTGCATGGCCTCCCTGGCCTCCCAACCCTACAGGAGGCAGAACTCGAAGGGCACAGGGACAGCAGGTGGGGCAATGAGGATAAAAGACTGACAGATCTCTCCGCTCACTGCAGGTTTCCAAGAGCCAGGCAAACCCAAGCTAGGAAAGGGGGAAGATTTCAGTGAGACACAAGTCTCAAAGTCTGCTCTCAGCTCTGACTTGCAGTTGAACATCTGCAATGAAAGTTTACTAATACCTGAAAGCTAACCCCCAAATCTGCGCCGTCTCCCACAGACGTCATCTCGGAATGGGGATGGGAGATCAGATGGGAGGACCTTAGAAGGTTACAGTGAGGGCAACCCAGGTGGCTCAGTGATTTAGCACCACCTTTGGCCCAGGGCATGATCCTGGGTCCCGGGATGGAGTCCCACGTCAGCCTCCCTGCATGGAGCCTGCTTCTCCCTCTGCCTGTGTCTCTGCCTCTCTCTGTGTTTCTCAATAAATAAATAATAATAAAAGAAAAGAAGTTTACAGTAAGAAAAAGATCAACTTGTAGGGCTGCCTTTTCAGTAAAATGGTTAGAGATGGCTTCATACAAGTCGTATCTGCGCCATGCATAATAAAAGAAGCATTTTTTTTAATATGCCAAGCATGTCCTGAGCCCTTACTATACATTACCACATTTAATATTACCAACAAGTTGATGAGTCTATCATTCTCCTTTCACTGATGAGATAAAAGTAACTTGCCCTAAGCCTGGCAGTTTAGGAGTAGGAGATTCCAAAACTCAGGCTCTAAATCACTGTGCCCTACAGCCTCCCAGATTCGCTGATCAACTGAGATCTGTCATAGCCTTTTGTAAACCATAAAGTGCTACCACAAATACCAGTGATCATTTATGTTCATTGCCAGGCTACAAGGCAGACAAACAGACACAACAGACCCAGTGGACATGACTGGTGTCATCCACTGTGTACATAGCAGGCTCAGGGCATACCAGGTATGACAAATAAAATGGGAAATATAAGACCAGCAACTTTTCTCACCCCCTGAAAAATCTTTTTTTAAAAAAAAAAAAATCTTTAAATTTGCAATGCTGGGCAAGTTTATTTTCTAATTTGTAAGTATGATAAAGGGGCCCAAGGGATGTGTGCTTGCCTCCGTCCACATACAAGCAAAGAGGTTTCCTGAAGCCCAGGGGCACAGGGTGGCAGGAGGTGGCAGTGGGGCAGAAAACAGGGTGGGAGTAGCAAGAACTGAGGAAGAGTGGTGAGTACTTCCCTGGGAGTGGGAGCTGGCCTTTGATCCTGTCCAGTAGTTCACTACTTCAGGTAAGTCACATTATTTCTGCATTCACCTGTCTGCTTTCTGAAATGGAGGTGGTAATACCTTTCCTGCCTGGGGCTCTGGGAGTAGGATGATTCCGCTGCTCCAGCAGGTGTGCTTCTGAGCCTCCTTTTTGCAATATATCAGCCTGCCCTTATCTCAAGAGATAGAGCACAACTCAAAAATAGTGTTATTAAAACAATAATAATAATAATACGCAAGTGATGAATTATTGAACACTGCATAGGAAACCAAGTATGTACTCTATGTTGGCTAATTTAATTTAAATAAAAAACAACAGGGGCACCTGGGTAGCTCAGTGGTTGACTGTCTGCCTTGGGCTCAGGTCATAATCCCAGGGTCCTGGGATCAAGTCCCACATTGGGCTCCCTGCATGGAGCCTGCTTCTCCCTCTGCCTATGTCTCTGTCTCACTCTCTGTCTCTCATGAATAAATAAATATAATATTTAAAAAAAACACAAAAACCCTAATAATAATATATAATACTACCTACACAACCATGAAATCATTTTTGAGGAGTGAATAATCTTAAATCAAATCAATGATATGGGTTGTGCACCTCCCACAGGCTGGAAGTCACTGTGTATAAGACAGCAGAGCCTCCTCCCCATACTGTGGTTCTCTTCCCTTAAGCGGATGCTTGATAGTGGCCAGGAACAAGTGAGTGGACTTGGTTGACCTCTCCTTTCCCCTCACGCCTTCCTCTGTGGTTCTCCTGACTTGTTTTTGGAGGCTGAGACTCAGGCTTCTTTGGCAGATGGTTAAAGCTCATTCAAATAAAGGCCTTGCCAAGAAAAGGTATTCTGGAGAATAAAAACTAAAGTTATATCCTACCTACCACTTGAAAATAATTCCATCAAAGGAAAGTCTCTCTTTGGGATCATCCCATATGCATTTGTTTATTCATTCAATGTATTTTTTTAAAGATTTTATTTATTCATGAGAGACACAGAGAGAGACAGAGACACAGGCAGAGGGAGAAGCAGGCTCCTGGTGGGGAGCCTAAAGTGGGACTCAATCCCAGGACCCTAGGATCACAACCTGAGCCAAGCCAAGATGTTCAGCCACTGAGTCACCCAGGCGCCCCTCATTCAATGCATTTTTACCAAGCAGCTGCTACAAGTGACAACAAAACTGATTTGAGTCACCAAAACTGAGTCCCTGGCTTCATGACATCTTCTTTCCAGGGAGAAAGACAAGCTTTATAACATAGACATGAACGTATATATTCAGGTCACAAGACAAACTAGACACCTATACACAAACCCATGTGTCTACATGACAAAGATAAATGCTATGACAAAAAATAAAGCAGATAAAGGGGGACAAGATGCAGTGGGGTGCAGGTGGGGCTTGTTTAACACATAGAGATGAGGAGAGCTCTCTTAAGAATGTGACATTTAGGGGCACCTGGGTGGCTCAGTGGTTGAGTATCTGTCTTTGGCTCAGGTTGTGATCTCGGGGTCCTGGGATTCAGTCCCACGTCGGGTTCCCTGTAGGGAGCCTGCTTCTCCCTCTGCCTGTGTCTCTGTCCCTCTCTCTGTGTCTTTCATGAATAAATAAATGAAATCTTAAAAAATAAAAAACAAAGAATGTGACATTTTAGCAGACACTCGAAGAAGCGAAGCAATGGACAGGTGAGTAGCTGGAAGAAAGGCATTCCAGGAAGAGGGAACAGCTGGAGGAAAGCTGCTAAGGCAGGAATCTGTTCACCACATTTGAGGAAAAATAAGACCTCATCTTCTAGACAGGGCCTATTTAATATTCTTCTATTCACAATTATAACAGCACACTGACTTAGAACCACCATGATAAGTCTTGGTGACCACTTGAAAATAAAGAAGTACCCTCTATAACCAAGTTCTCTTAGAACTTAGAAAAAAAAAGTGGCAGAGTTCGTTGATAGAAATTAGTGGTTGAGTGTGAGAGGCACAGAGAGGGGTGAGTTGCTGGCAATTTCCAGGCTCCTGACTTGGATGATAGGAAATGGTGATGCTATTGACCATGATACAGAATAAAAGAAAAGGTGGGGTGCCTGGGTGGCTCATTTGGTTAAGCATCCAACCCTTGGTTTCATGAGCTCAGGGTCACAAGATCGAGCCCAGTGATGGGCTCTGTGCTCAGTGGGGAGTCTGCTTGGGATTCTCTCCCTCTCCTTCTGCCCCTCCTCTGCTCTCTCCCTCAAATAAATAAATAAATCTTAAAAGAAAAAAAGAACAAAGGAAAAGGCATAGAGTATTGCTTTTCTGAGTGGACTTACTTCTATTTCCTTTTTTATTTTTTGGAGGCGGGGGCAGGAGGAAGGATGGGGAGGACAGATCTCGGCAGAGAAGGATGTGATGATCAGTTTGTCAAATACCTAGAAGACATGTAACTGGAAATGTCCATTATGGCACCAGAGATATGGTTCTCGTGCCTGGGAAAGAGATTACTATTTGAGGTGGGAAGCTGCAGGACTGAATGCCTGCTCTCTCAGGGTAGGTGTATAAAACTGAGAGGAAGGCTAAGGATAGAATTTGAACACCAATATTTAAGGGCTGAGAAGAGGGAGAGAAGGAGGAGCATGGATGGTCTAACAGAGTCAGGCAAAATTCAGCATGAGAGGTGTCAGTGGAGTGAAAGGAAGAGAGTTTCAATGACTCTCATGTCATTGAGATCAAATAAGACATAATGTCATAAAACATTCAGCAAAGATTTGCTGAGCGCCCACTGTGTGCCAGGCATTGTGCTAGCAACAGGGAGCACGGTAGATCATAAAACCGGCACCGTCTGTCCCACGTGAAGCTTACCAGATTCATAACTAGGTCTCTCCTGATCTTGGCAAACGCTCTTTAACGGATGTCAGTCTCGCTGAGTTACTAGGAATGAATGGGAGATAAGGAATAAAAGTCACTTAGCTACTGTGCTTTCAAGTACGCTGACTGTAGAGAAGAGGAGGGAGATGGAGTGACAGGGTGGAACACAGAGTGAGGACTTTTCTTTTGTTGAAATATGCAAGATTGAGTCTATTTCTATGCAGAGGAGGATGAATTAGCAGAGGGAATAAGACTGAAGATCCTGGAGACAACACTCTTTCACACACTCTGCATTTTCTCCAAATCCAAGTCAAAGCCACACGCACTCAAGATAAAGTCCCTGATCCCACTGGACAAATGCGGGCAGCACAGCCGGGTGCTGAAAGCTCTGAATATGGGGGTCAGACTCTCTGGGCTTCAACCCTATGACCTTACTGTCCCTGTGCCTCAGTTTCCTTTTCCATAAGCAGGGATAAGAAGCGTACCAACCTCAAAGATGGTTTTGAGAATTATATTTGTATATGACCTTGAGGTTGGCACAAAGTGCATGCCAATAAATGCCCAGAAAGTAAGGCCTGGAAACAGATACACCTTATACACTTAAACCTACACAATGCACGTGCAATGGAAGGGGCAGAGAAACAAGGTAGAGGGGAGGAGGGTTAGAAAGAGGGTGAGTATCAGTGAGAGACACCTTCCCTTTCCACAGTCCCTCAGGGCTCAGTTCAGACCCCATCTTCTTGAGTACTTCCATCCAGAACCACCTGTTCCGTAGGAAGGGCCCATCACGTAGCACACCTATGGGCAGGACCTCTCACTTACTGGACGCTTGTTCATTCGCCGACTCACTTATTTGGCCCTCACTTGGGCAGCTCCATGTTTTATCCAGGAATTGTTTTACAAAGATGGGTAAGACACCAGCCCCTCCCTCAAGAAGGCTGCTGGCCCATAAACCCTTGGATTTTTTCTCCCCCTGTCTGCCATGTCTCATAGAGTCATTCAACCACTTGGAAAAACGAGACAGCATTACTTCTCTTTGTCTCTTACAACATCTAATACATAGGAAGAGTTCTTTAGAGGAGTTCTAAAGCTCCACAGAATGAAGGAATGAATCTATTCCATTCGGTAAATACACATAGGAGTAGGAGCCCACGGTGTCTCTCCTGAAAGATGAGTTAGCAAGAGGGAGAGGCACCGATCTTTATCCGTCACTTATGTGCCAGGCACTGTTGACAGTATACAACTCACTTAGAGCCAGTCAATGAGAAAGCCTTTTCTATTGGTTTTGTTGAAAAGTGATGCCTAATGGCTTCACTTTTATGTTTTCAAATGTTTTCCATTTTGTGTGGTTTGCTTTCTAGGCTTGAAGCGTCTCATGTGACTGGAAACATTTTTCATGCTTCATGTGTAGTCTGTCACTTTTGAGTTTTGCCAGTGTTTGGCTGGTGGGTCTTTTGTTAAGTAAATGCTTGTTATGTACTTTGTGTCTGCTTCGATAAGAGACAAGCATGCCCACCCCTTGGCCCCATGTGTGCCTTTCCCTCCCTCCAACCTCATACATTGTCTTTGTTCTGAAGCAGGCCCTCGGAGCCTCTTCCAGCAAGGTGCTCACTAATGAGGCCAGGATCATTGGCAGTATGTGAAAACTCAGAATAAAATGGGAAACATTGGGTAAAAACTTTGTCATGGTTCTCCCAAAGGAGTTAGCGTTTGATTTATTTCTGAGTTAGAAAAAAAATAAATAAATGGATCATGGCTGTTTTTTTTTTAAGCATGATGGGTAAAATATTTAAGGCAAGATGTTTATCTCTTGACACCTAGCTTTCCCACTTCTTAAATGATTACTGTAGGAAAAGTAGCCAAGTTGTTTATCCAACACTAGCTCATCAGGTCTTTGCACTTCCCATGTCTTCACCCCCAGCAACAGAACAAATCTCAAGTTAAAGATTCTTTTCTGCCTTCTGAGAATACTGTCTTAGTCACTGGAAAGGGGAAAAGAGTCAGGGTCTTCTGTGCTTGTAGGATTTAGACTCAAGGGTTAGGGGGACACTCCTGGACTCTGGGCTGGACCACATTCATCTGACTGGGAGGCGTCTAGATGTTCTTGAGCAGGTTACAAACAAGGAACTCATTCTCCTGCTCAGAAGAACCTGAGAACACAGGATGAGAAGACTTAAAGTTGTAGCCTGGTCCCTTCTGGCTCTGGGGCCTGATGAATTAATAAAGAATTTTTTCTTGAAAGATGAGTATTTATATTTATCTGAATTTATAATTTAAATTTTACTTTGGCTGCATTCAAATATTCTTACACATATCAGAGCTAAATTTCTACTCATCTGCTGTCTATTAACTCTATTTCAGCAGCACAGACCTCTCACCTGGGCTCCATATGCCTCATGACTTTCCGGATATGTTGATAAGGGTGGTCTGCTTATGCCTCTAATTCAGAACCGCCAAAACTCCACTCCTCATCTTTACTCTCAAAGCACTCCTCCCCCTATTGACACCAATGGTACCACCGTCCTCATGACCCAAACCTCAGTGCCATTTTGAATCCTCTTCCTTTCTTGCCTTCTTCCCTTCTGACCAGTTAGTTGCCAAGTGTATCAGATTATGCTTCCATGATGATTCATGCACGCGTCCCCTCCCCTCTATCCCCACCACCTTGTCCTCTTTACATTGCCCCTGGTGTAGTCAGAAGAGCCTGAGCTCATCTGTGTTAGGCTTAACACCTGGCTCTGTAACTTTCTGCCCACATGGCCTTTGGCAAGCCTCACTTCCCCACCTCTAAGTAGAGGTGAGGGGATTGACCTAAAATTCCATGCAGTGTCTGGCCCTTAGTGGGATCCCAAATAGCACCAGCACTCTTCATCCTTGCTGAAATTCCTCCTGCCCTGAGTCCTTCCTTCTAGGGCTTCTCTTCTCCAATCAGCCAGATTAATTTTTCTAAAGCAAAATTTCTCACCCTGCATGCCCAAAACCTTGATCACTTCCCACTGTCTGTCGGAGTAAAGGCCACATGGCAGGCCCTTTAGATCTCACCTTTGCTGACAGCAGCATAGTCTCTCTCCTCACTTCCCTCTTCTATGTGCTCTGTACCAGGGTCACCTGAAGGGCCTACCCTTCTCCAAAGGATGCTCTCTACTTTCCTAGTCTCTGCTCATCCTGAAGAGAAGGCACTTGCCCCACCTATGTGTCCGGAGCCTGCTCACCCAGCTTCTGCTCCATTCTCAAACCTTCAGAAAGTCCCTCCAGTCCTCAGCAGGAAGATACGCTCACTTTTTTGTGACACAAAATTGATCCACTTAACTTGATTTGTGGCAAAACCCAAAATAAATAGGGGCACCTGGGGGGCTCAGTGGTTGAGTGTCTGCCTTTGGCTCAGGTCATGATCCTGGGGTCCTGGGATCGAGTCCCACATCGGGCTCCCCATGGGGAGCCTGCTTCTCCCTCTGCCTGTGTCTCTGCCTCTCTCTCTGTGTCTCTCACGAATAAATAAAACTTTAAAAAAGATAAATAAATAACAAATAAATCATACAAGACAAATACATACAAATAATACAAAAAATAATATACAAAATAAATAACACATACATATAATTTACCCAACTTTTAGCACTCTTCAGAGATTGTTTAATTGTCATGGTTAAATAAACATGTATGTTAAGGAGATGTCATTTGTAAGTATTTAGATATAAATTTACAGTAGCTTAAAGTATTTGTTGGCATGTGGGAGTAGACAAAGCTAAACGTGAGGCACTAGCTTTCTATATTGGAGCCTCCATATTTCTATATGGTAAATTAATTTGAGGAATAAAAGCCATTTGCAGATATTCTCTAGTGAAGTATTAATTTCCAAATGTTAAAAGTTGACCAAACACATCCTTCTACGTTAGAAGTACAATGCAGACGTTCAAAACCCCTCTGTGAAAACGGCAAACAACCTAAACTGTTCCAATAATTAGGAAATAGTTAAATAAATTGTTGCATACACACATTATGGGCTAATATGGAGCCATAAAAATGATGTTTCTGAAGAAATTAAATGATGTTGAAAAAAGCAAGATATGAAATTGTACATTCTCTCTGCTCCCAGCCATATACTAATAATGATTGTGAACCCTAATGATAATAAGCAGGAAAAAAAAGGAAACCTAAAGAAAAGACACTTCACATTCTCCTGTGGCAGTCAGAGAGCACCCACCCCTGGTTCCTACAAGGCCAGCCACCCACAGCCCTTGGGGGTCCCCTCAGTTCCCGAGTACAACCCACATGTGGCACAACGCCTGTGGGCCTGCTGCGTCCTCCTCCCCTGGACTATGTGTGCATATATGTGATGAATAAACAGTTGGGAAGAGAAGAGAAGAGAAGAGAAGAGAAGAGAAGAGAAGAGAAGAGAAGAGAAGAGAAGAGAAGAGAAAGAAAAGAGGGAGGGAGGAATGCAGACGTTCAAAACCCCTCTGTGAAAAACGGCAAACAACCTAAACTGTTCCAATAATTAGGAAATAGTTAAATAAATTGTTGCATACACACATTATGGGCTAATATGGAGCCATAAAAATGATGTTTCTGAAGAAATAAATGATGTTGAAAAAAGCAGATATGAAATTGTACATTCTCTCTGCTCCCAGCCATATACTAATAATAATTGTGAACCCTATGATAATAAGCAGGAAAAAAAAGGAAACCTAAAGAAAAGACACTTCACATTCTCCTGTGGCAGTCAGAGAGCACCCACCCCTGGTTCCTACAAGGCCAGCCACCCACAGCCCTTGGGGGTCCCCTCAGTTCCCGAGTACAACCCACATGTGGCACAACGCCTGTGGGCCTGCTGCGTCCTCCTCCCCTGGACTATGTGTGCATATAGAAGGAAGGAAGGAAAGAAGGAAGGAAAGAAGGAAAGAAGGAAAAGGTTAATGGGGGAAGAAGATTATGGGTAATTTCCATCTTATCTTTTCTGTGGTTTCCAAATTCTCCACAATAAGCATGTCTTGCTTTTATAATCAAAGAGGAACACAGTCAAAGCATGGTTTGAAAACAAACACAGCAACAAACCATTGTCCTTGAGCTTGGCTGAGGCATGCCGGGTAGAGGAAGTTCAAATGGCTTGTTTGAGCCTTCTCTAGCCAGAGGTTGTTGTTCATGGAGGATCTGGCTTCCACAGCCCGATCACACAAGAAGGCTTCCTCCTCATCAGCCTCGACCAAACACTGTGAGCAACTGCATGCGCTATACCCTCAGGGATTTTACTTCTAGGCAAGATGACCCAGAATGTCAGGGAAAAGGAACCAGAGTCTTGCAGAACAGAGGATTTGTTTCTTCTGTAACATCCCTGTCGGTGACTGCCAATGCATACTGGGAGAAGTCTTAATTTTATTTGTTTAGTTCTTAAAATTCTTTTTTTTTTTAATTAAGATTTTGTTTAGTTTTTCATGACAGACAGACACACACACACACACACACACACACACACACACACACACAGGTGGGGGCGGGGCAGAGACATAGGCAGAGGGAGAAGCAGGCTCCATGCAGGCAGCTGACGTGGGACTCGATCCCGGGTCCCCAGGATCACGACCTGAGCTGAAGGCAGATGCTCAACCACTGAGCCACCCAGGTGTCCCTAGTTCTTCAAATTCTTAAGACTATCATGCCACTTGAGCGCTAGGCAATCTTCCTGTAGGCCTCTCTCAAAAAGCAGAACATGCACAGGAATCTCTGAAAGCATCAGTGTGACTCAAAACAATTACAAATTTATGGACACACATTGCGATGGCGCACATGCCGTGACATGAAGTCCGTTTTCTGGAGACAAGTAGAAATAAGCAATGCACGTGTACCCCGAAGGGCGTATCAGCGGAGAATCTGGAGTGTCAGACGGAGGGTGGTGGCAGCAAAAGTGGCTTTGAATCTGACACTGTGCTCGGCACATGGAAAGCACTCAAGAGACATTCTTGCTTGACTGACAATTTTTAGAACATGAAAGATCACGATGACATGGCAGTAGAGGCTGTCACCTCCGCTCCTCTGTGACATTACGAAGCTGAGCATTCTTCCTGAGAGCTAAGGAAGAGCAAGCATTCACCAATAACAGCGGTGCTTTTCAGATAAAACTAAAAGTTTGGACTTTTGAGAACCAGCAGAGTCCAGAGTCAAACGGCCTGGGTTTGAGCAATGGCTCATTAGCTGTGTGACTCTGGTCCCCTCCAGTGTCCCCATCTGTAACATGGAGTTAATAACAGTGCCACCCTCGGAAGGGGAGGAAAGAGGGGGCCATGAGTGACCTCCATCAGGTTCCTCGACAGGGGCAGCTCTTCGGGGAACCAGGCTCTGGGCGAGCTGGACTCCCCAGGAGTCCCACCAAACTCCAGGTCACTGGCAGAGCGATTTTTTTTTCCATTGGCTCCTCTAAATCTGTCCAAATACTCATGAGGGAAGAACTTAGATAAACTAAAACCCCACATTTTCCAGAATCTAAATACATAAGTGAAAGGGGTTTTTTCCTTTGTTTTGTCAATAAACAGCATGAATTTTGTTGTCAACTAACTCCTGCTGCTGCAAATCTCTGGGGCCCATGCTTCCAAAGCAAACACCTAAGAGATGATCCGGTTGTTTCTGCCCTTGCCTTGATTCAACCCCAGGGCACGTTAATAGCAGGTTGTTGGGCAATTTATATTAAGTGAGCCTGATACACAGCATCCAAACCTCGGTCAGATGTCACATCTCATCCCTGCCCTCCCCCACCCACCTCCTTAAGAGTCTGACCCTGCACCTCGCTTCATAATAATGACAGCATTTATTTGGCACTTAGCATGTGCCCAACAAAGCACTGCTCTAAGGACTTTCCACCTACTAAGTCACTTAATTGTTCTAACGATGCTAAGCTTCAGAGATGACTCAGAGGGACACCTGGCCCCACGGGGTCACTCCATACTGCAAATGACAGGCTGACTAAACCAGACCCGCTTTGGTGTTTCAGGATTGCGAGGGGCATACAGAAAGGACATGTCACTCAAGTTCAGGCTGAAATAGTACTGCTGACTTCTTGTTTTTGGTTTTTTTAAGATTTCATTTATTTATTCATGAGAGACACAGAGAGAGAGAGAGACAGAGACATAGGCAGAGGGAGAAGCAGGCTCCCTGCAGGGAGCCTGATGCGGGACTCGATCCCAGGACCCCAGGCCAGAATCACAACCTGAGCCAAAGGCAGATGCTCAAACCACTGAGATACCCAGGGGCCCAACTTCCTTTTTCCATAGCGTTCAGGCTCTTAGCTCTGGGACCCCAGGAAGCTGTGTAGCGAAGGGCATGGCTTCCCTCCATACCTCATTCCCTGCATACTTTATTCCTTTGCATTTTTACAGCAGAGGCTGTCACTAAAGACAATCTGGGCCTGCCTCCTCCTAGCAACCTGGAAGAGACTCACCAATAAAACCCACGAGAGCCAAGAGATGCTAGATTCCTTAAGTTCAGCAGCTTGTCGAGCTATTTGTAAGAAAAATGTCGACCATTTAAAATTAAATTCAATTAGTGAGTCTGCACTGATTGTCTTCTTGAGCGCTGAGCACTGCGCCTCCCACATAGGCTCCATAAATGTGCTGAATGAATGGGTGAGTTGTCTGAGTTATACTTTTAAATTGAGTACACCAAACAGGATAATTTTATGAACAACCCAAGTTATCCATAAATACATTTTTATATCCCAAAGCTAAGAGAATGACTTTGAATCAATAAATGGGGCTTTCAAAAAAGTCATTATTTTTGTTTTCCCCCAAATGTGCTTTAAGTGAGCCTGATACAGACTTTCGTGCTTTAAAATGTCTTCATGGTGCTCCCCCACCTTTTAAAATTGTGTTTATACGATTCGCCCTGTGAACCATTTTTAAGTATAAAGTTTGATGGTGTTCAGCATATTCACATGGTTGTACAAGCATCACTGCCATCTCTGGAACGTTCTCCTCTTCCCCGGCTCAAACTCTGCACCCATCAAACACGAATTCCACACTCTTCCCTCCCTCCAGGCCCTGGCAACCACTTTCTACTTTCTGCCTCTGTGAACGTGCCTATCTAGATATGTCAAGTGGAATCACACAATATCTGTCCCTTTGTGTCGGGTTTATTTTACTTAGCAGAATGTTTTCAAGATTCGTCTATGTTGTAGCATCCATCAGGATCCCATGCCTTTTAAAAAACATGTCTATGTACACGTATTTTTAAAAATATGTATGACGTACTTTACCATCTCAACCTTTTTTTTTTTTTTTTAAGAGAGAGAGTGTGTGAGAGAGCGAGTAAGAGCGTGAGCACAGGGTAGGAGGCGAGGGAGACGCAGACACCTCACTGAGCAGGGAGCCCGATGCGGGGCTGGATCCCAGGACCCTGAGATCATGATCTGAGCCGAAGGCAGACGCTTCATCCACCCAGGAACCCCACCATCTCAACCATTTTTTTTTTAATTTGTATTTATTTATGATAGTCACAGAGAGAGAGAGAGAGAGAGAGGCAGAGACATAGGCAGAGGAAGAAGCAGGCTCCATGCACCGGGAGCCTGACGTGGGATTCGATCCCGGGTCTCCAGGATCGCGCCCTGGGCCAAAGGCAGGCGCCAAACCGCTGCGCCACCCAGGGATCCCCATCTCAACCATTTTTAAGGCTACAGTCCAGTGGCCATGGTGGCTCACTTCTAATATGACAGTTATAATAATAGCCCTGGTAGCTTGTGGTGTGTAGACTTCTAACTTTGCCGAGCTCTTCCAAAGCTAGCATTGCAACAGCGGTGGGGAGGTCCAGATTAAGGACCTGGCCCTGCTGAGGACTAGTGAGTCGCCTCACCTCCTGAGCTATTTCTAGGTCTCTAGTGACTGGTCCCAGGCCAAATCATGCGGCGGATTATCACAACCCCATCGCCACCCCTGACTTTTTTCTTTAAAATGAGAAAATACCCCACGATAGGGTCTCAAAGGAAATAGTGAGAGTGATAAAAAGACAGCTGGAGACCTGACTCCGGAACACATCTGTTCAGGGGCTTTGGTTTGGTAAAATTTGTTGCATCTGCATTAGCAGAGCAGCACTTACTCTGGGCTGCGAGCTGCAGCACCGCACAGAGGCTCATGCCGCAGGCCCAGGTGCAGGCCTGAAGACCAGGAAGGCGCGCCAGTCAAAGCAAAGTGCCTGAAATTGGAAATGTATGTCCCTTTGAACCCCGGGGAGCAATGAGGAGGTTTTCCAAAAAGAAGGTGATGGGGATGTCTGGTTAAGAAGGAAGCAGTAGAACAAGGATGCTCAGAGACGTGAGTATGTGCGGGAGGGTGGCCCAGGTTCTCCTGGCTGCTGGGCCCAGGACAGAGCAAGGACAGAAAGGGGTTCCAGGACACATGCGTCCCCCCAGGGCTCAGAAGAGGCAAGAGGCCACAACTCAAACCCCAAGTGAGAAGGGATGCATTTGAAAGGACTTGAGAGCTTGAATCCCACATTGTGTTAATTAACAGAACTGTGATTTGCCAATGAACACCCAGCAGGGGTGATCATCTGCTTGATAGAGAGGCCCTGCTTTCCTGATGGAATCTCAAGTGCATGAGCCATGAAATTACTTCTAAAGAGGGGGGGGAAAAAAAGGAGACGGAGACAGCCAAAGAGGACAAGCACTTACGTTCATGTACTGGAGAGATTTGTTCTCTTTCTTGAAGAAAACTGGCTAATGACAGAGACCAGAGGTGAAACAGAAATATCCGACCTGATCATCTCTCCCAGGAAAGCGGAAACTGCCAGCTAAAGTAAGTTCATGCAAACACCAAACCGGTGTAGAACACGTACAACGTCCCCAGATGTACTTTACCCACGCTCCCCGCCATGAGCCCTACAGCAACCCACTTTCAACCCCACTTCGCAGAGGAGAAACAGTAACACAGGTTAAGTCACTTGCCCAAGGTCACATGGCAAAACACAATCACAAAAAACATTCCACCTTCCTGACGCACAGGTCCTACAATTTTAAAAAAGATGGCCCAAAACAGAGGTAGTGAGGGTCCCGCACAAAATGGCGCCAGGAAAAGTTTGTCCCCTCTCCTCCTGCCAGTCATCTGCAATAGTTCTGGGCATGTCCCTCATGGGCTCGGTCACTGTGACAGAGTTACGTGGCAGCCAGATTCCAATTTGGGAGTCTCCGCATCTTTCTCCAACACACATCCCATCTTGCCATGGTTCAGCTTAAAATCCTTCAGTGTCTCCTGCTGCCTTTAGGATGAAGTCCCAGTGCTTCCATGTGCCATGCTCAGCCTTCTGTCATCTGGCTCCAGCCTTTCTCTAGTCCCATCGCCTCATCTCCTGCCCAGGAGGGCCCCCTCACCCATCAATATGAAATCCCCCAACTTGTCCTGGACTCTTCCGTCTCCTGCTCCCCTACCCCGGGGCCTTATCACCTGCTGTTCCTTGGGCATAGAATTGCCTCCCCTTTCTGCCTAGGTATTATCTACTGAGGCAATGCACAGCCACCTCCTCTGTAAAGCCTCCTGTGCCCAGCCACGCTGAGCTGGCTTCTTTCATTGCTTTCTGCACCTCCCATACTCACCTGGGCTATAGCTCCTCCCATGCTCCACCGCAAAGGTACCTTTCTGTCTTGTCTCTCCTCCTCTCCCTGAGGAGGCTCATTCATCTTCTCACTCAAATATGCAAGCTCTGTCCAGGGCAGGAGCCACAACCAGCTCTGGTTTAATCACTGTGTCTCCTGCCTCACATCCAGCGGCTCTCTAAGTGTGGTCCCTGGTAATAGCTATGAGCAGGGAACTTGAGAGAAATGCAAATTCTCAGGCCCCACCCCAGGCCTACTACTGGATGGAGACTCCAACGATGGAGCTCAGCAGCCTGTGTTTTGACAAGCCATCCAGTTTGGGAACCACTACCCTAATATGATGATGCCTGGCACACTGTACCCTAGAAGCATGGAAAGAATGAGCACACAGCTGTCTAGCTAGAAACCAGCTACCCCGGAGCCGCTAGAGACCTCATGTTTATTCATCCTCCCCCTGGGAGGTGATCAGATGTTCTTCCCTAGCTTCTCTGCCTTGCCCAGAGATTCTGGCCTCACGGTATCCCCACCCTGCTCTCGCCCTGGTGACTTTGGCTAGTTAGGTGACTATGGAACATAAAGAATCAATAGCTCTCCGGGTCATGTGGCCTTTTGGAAACATAATGACCCTCAAAGTCTGAAACCTCAAGACAAGGCCCAGGCCTGGCTCTTACAGGCAACACACGTGAGCTCTCTGGCCTTCCAATGCTCTTCTGAAAAGGTAGCTTGCCTAATCACAGGGATGGCCTGAGCGCCGAGCAAGAGAATCTACAGGGATGTGCTTCCTCAGCTTTAAACTGTCCTATAAATATTCATTCCTACTGACAAAATGAGATCTGCTGGGCTACGTGAATAGCACCACTTCAGCTCTAACATTTCTACGATTCTGCGAAATCTAGCTAAACTCCATTTCAACAAATGCTAAAAAAAAAAAAAAAAAAAAAAAAAGATGGGCTCCCTACAGACAGCGATCGGTCATGATGCAGGTTGGGGCAGCCGACTGGGTTCTAACCAGCTCTGATGCTTCCAAGTATGCTACATGGATGAGTTCCTTCCTCTCTCCATACCTCTGCTTCCTCTCCTGGAAGGTGGATCATTACTACCCCTCCCCTCCCAGGGTTGTTTATTTATTTTTATTTTTTATTTTTTGGGTTGTTTAAATATATGTAAGATATTCAAAGTGTATCCCAAGCCTTCAATAAATGTTGAGGACCCTTGCTACCAATGCCTGGCTGCTGTCTGTCAATGGTGTTATTTTCATTTCTATGGGGAACACACAAAGTAGAGATCAACAGGTAGTAAACAATCTACAAAGAATAATCTTAATACAATCTAGTCACGTCACACTGGACTGTAGAGTATGCTGTGTTCCAGACTATGGAGTACTATTAATTTGCTTTTTATTTGTTTTGGGCTTTTTTTTTGGGGGGGGGGGGGTTCCAAACATCAATTAGGGCAGTGTTTCCCATCCTTCCAAGTGAAGCATTTCAGGGATCAATCATCATTGCTAAGAAGTTCAGCATGCTTGTGTCTCTGCCTATCTCTGTGTCTCTCGTAATAAATAAATAAAATCTTAAAAAAGAAAAAAAATATCAAGGCAATGATCAATAATCTGAGTAAGCTTAGATATAGACCTCCACGTGGCATGAGGTTGAATTACTGCTTGTTTAGTTGTTTGAAGTCCTCAGGATTCATGGTAGGAGGTGGAGTTTTCATGTTTATATTCAATTGTGATGCAATCTGGGCAGAGGATCAGGGGCTTGGTCAAGTACAGGACCAAGACAGAAGGCAGGGAACAGGGTGATGGACGGAGAGAGACAGGAACTGCCTGACAGCTGAGGGCAGGGAATCCATAGGGCACAAGATGGAGAAGAGGCCAGAACGCAGAGAGGTGGAAACCAGAGCCGGGAACCCTGCTGAGAAAGCACGGAGCAGAAATACCCCTTACAGACTGCCAGGGAACTAGACAAATCAGATTTCAGAAAGTACCACTCAGGGCTTCTGACATTGGTAACGTAACATTTAACATACAATGTGCAGTGAACAGATGTGAGCTGGGAAATGACAGGGTGGAGAGAGGTGGGTGGCAATTTTATCTGCCATTTGAACCTGAACAGCCCAGTTTTAGGAAAACAGATAAAAACAATAAATAATGCAGCACACCTCCTCTGTACCCAGTGGCAATGGGCCTCCATTTTAATGAGGACTGAATGCAACATAGACATTTGACGCCCTGACACATCCATTAAAATGGAAATCTATCTGTAGAGCCTGTCACAGCTGCTTCATGACACCAGGAAGCCCAATCCCCTCTCCAAAGAGACCTAGAAGTTTCTGTGCCCTTAGGTGAGTGCCTCCTCCTTTAGGCTAGACCCCAGGCCTGAGGACGGTTGAGCCTGAAAGGTCTTGGGCAGCTGCCCTTGCCTCTGGGACAGGGGGAGGATCCACCCTTGGTGAAGGAGTCCGGTTTCTTCACAGTGAGTTTTCCCATGTGGGTAGGGGAGAATGGGAAGATACTGATATAATTCAAATTCACATTGGCATTAAAGAACTTTTAGAGAGATCAAGTTCATTTGATTTTCAGCCTGCAAGATAGATAGGGAGTGCATTTGCTCATTCTATAGTTAGGGATATGTGTTCCATGGTCAAGGTCAGATAAGGTCAAGGTAAGGTGTATGCACAGATCATGACCTGGGCTCTGGACTCGGGGCAGGATCTCCGGAATGGTGGGGCTCCTCCACTGAACCAGGAACATGTGGCCAATGGCACTGCCCTGGCCTGGCCCAGACACAGGTGTCTGGTTGACCATGGGTATGATGCAAGGGGCCCAAAGACCTGGTTGGTATAATGGTACCATTTCATCAGAGGAGCTGCAGCTCCCGTGTCTAAATTTCCTTGGCAGGGTTAGGACTTGTAGTCTCCAGATCTGGTTGTCCTCAAGTGTCCCAGGGGTAGGTACAAGGGAAGATCACAGAAACAGGTTTGTTTCCATTAGGAGTTATCAGGAAGCAGCTATCCAGAGCAGGACACATAGGAAAGCCTGGGATGATGTGGGAGGTAGGGTTGGAAAAACCAAAGCAGAAGCACCATGTTCCCTTATGCTGCAGTGGAGGCTGCAAAGGGGAACTCGGCCCATAGGCCTTGCTCTTGGGGTGCTGGAAGCTGGGCAGAGGGGTGTTCAGAGTACTGGACACAGCACTAGACCAGACTCAGGAGGCTTGGGTTCCAAACCCAGCCATGCTGCTAAGCAGCCATATGACCCTGGAAAAGACAGGGTTCCCTACTTCCTTATATGTAAAATGGGTGTAATGGGTTGAACTCTGTCCCCCAAAAAGATGTGTCCAAGTCCTAACCCCTGGTATCTGGGAACCTGACCTTATTTTGAAGTAGGGTTTGCAGATGTAATTAAGGGCCTCAAGGGATCATCCTGGATTTAGATGGGCCCTAAGTCTAATGACTGGTGTCCTTAGAAGAGAAAGGACAGGAAGATTGACCCACAGAGACACAGGGAAGTTCATGTGAAGAGCCAGGCAGAGACCGAATGATGCAGCCTTAGCCCAAGGAATGCCCAAAGCCACCAGGAGGTGCAAGAGGCAAGGAAGGCATCTCCCCTAGAGCCTTGAAAGGGAGCATAGCTTTGCCAACACCTTGACTTTGGACTTCTGGCCTCCAGAAGTACAAGACCATAAATCCTTGTGGTTGTAAGTCCCCAGTTCATGGTAAATTGTTATGGCCTCAGGAAACCAATGCAGTAAAGAGAACATCTTCTTACCTCCTAGGATGGCTCTGAGCTGCTGACATACGACCACTGCCAAGGACGAACTAGGGCAGGGGACGCATTTTCTGGGAGAGCTTTTGGTCCTCCCTCTGGAAACTCACATCTGCAATAACTACTCATGACCTCCTCTTTCCTTGGGGCTTAGGGGGCTGTCAAGGTGGGGGATGTTCTAGAACAGCTAACAGCGCTGGAAGGCTCTCTCTGCTCCGGCATGGAACTCAGTCTTTGGTGTGGATGATCTCACTCGGGCTTTCACAACTGCGTGAGATCGGTCCATTATCATTCCCACCTTACAAATGAGAAAACGGGCACAGCAAGTGAGCGGCTGGACCACGGTTAGCAAGTGGCAGAGGCAGGATTCCAACCGTTCCACCCACAACAGTCTGAGCTCTTCTCCATCACAGGAGGGTGAATAATAACCAGGCCCCTCCCCATAGGGCTGTGCCCCTCAAAACAGGCAGTTGGGAGCTCTGGCATCTTACTAAATGCGGCTACGAGCACCTAAGCTGTGCCCAGCACTGGAAAAGACCATTGACATGTTAACAGACTAAATCACCAAACAGCTCTATCATGTCGATTTGCAGTTAAGAATACGGATGTTCGAGTCCATTTCTAGGATCACACGGCATCAGAGTGGCAGAGCCAGAGGGTCCAGGCAGGTCCCTAGAAAAGCAAATCCATGCTACTTCTGTCAAAACACACCAGCTGGCCCCGCCAGAACCACCATCCTGCTGGCCACTTGAGTCACACTGATCCCCCACTCTGGCTCCTGGCTCACCTTGCGTGAATCGCCCCCGCTTATAAAGGTCAGGAGAGGCCCCACATGCCTCAGGGACCTCATCTCTAAGATCCCTTGGCAGCAGGTTCTCCAATGACCATGGTGTGGCTCCTAGTGGCAGCAGGCTACAGCCTTGGGAGCAGGTATATGAGGGGGAGAGGCTTGTCTCCCCTGGAGATGGGGCAGGTCTGAGGTGGGCTTGTTGGGGGAGAGGTCAGGAGACACCTCCTTTTGGGAATTGTCTCCAGAGGCTGGTCTGGCTCCGCTGTGCACTGCGGCTGCTGGGTATGGCCATGTGCATGAATGTCCCTTCCTCCTCACTGCTGGCCTTTTATTTCATACCATCATCTACATTTGAGGCCAGCTATGCTTTTCATTCATCATTCGACAAAACTGCAGTGAGAGCATATTTTGTCCTATGCCCAGCAAGTGGCTCTGCGGAAGTGCACATGGAACCAGCCTTTGCTGCCCACTCCAAGGTACCCCGACGCACAAGGCGGCACGTCTACATCTTCAACCACATAGAAGGTCAACTGGGTAAAGTAATCAGCCATGCGTGAGTGTCAGAGGAGGGAATGATCTGGGGAAGAGCGACAGAAGCTTCTGGAAGGGAAGACATTGAATAGGTCATGAGAGGTGACAGTTCAATCACCGATGGCACCTCCCTAAGTGAACAAACAGGAAAATGCAGATGTTCGGGGAAGGCACGTGGTCCACCTCCGTGGAAGGTGAGGTGATGTAAAGGCTGGAGGGTGGAGTCCCGCTTCCCTTGGAACATGGTCAAAGATCCACAGTGAATCCACTGCCAGTTGGAAGCGTTAGTGTTTATGTTCGTTTCCTCTCTTTATCACCCTAGTTAGGGTCCCTCATCACCTGTCCCCAGGACTTCTCAGCGGCACACACCCCAGCAGTGAGCATGCATCAGCAGATGTGGGTCCCAGCTGTGACTTCACCCTGACTAGCTTTTCCACCATGTGGCTTTGTGCAGTCCTCCCTTGGAGCCTGCCTCCTCCACTGCAGTGGGAGGGGATGGGTTAGGGTCCCTCTAGCTCTAAGCTCTATAATTAGCAACTGAGTAGATTTAAAGGAAGGGCATGGGTACTACGCAGATCAAAGTGTGATCACCCTCATTTACCCTAATGCTCCCCACAGGGACAAGTCCTGACCCTGAGAAGAGCCAGTGTTCCCTCTTCACATAGGAACCAGGCCGACCTCTGTCCCTTTGTCCCCTCACATCAGTCACACCCCTACCACTGGCTTGGCTCCAGGGGCACACAGATACAAAGGATGCAGACAGACGAATTCTTGGAATGCCAAAGAAGGGGAGCTTATAGAACATCACTTATTTCAGACTACCAAACATACAGACTTTTCAAGAAGTCATGCTTTTCTTTCAAGCAAAAAGAGGGGACAGAGATTGAGAGAGACTGACTGGGTGCCAGCTCTGACCTGGGCTGGACTCAGCCAGACGGTTCTGCCATTCTCACCCATGTGTGCGTGGCCAGCTGGGGTGCAGCTCTCTTCCTCTCCTGGGACCAGCAGGCCAGCCCAGACATGTCCCTTCCTCCTTTTTAATTGTGGTAAGGGACATCAAACTTACCCCCTTAACCATTTTTAAGTGTAGAGTTCTATGGCATCAAGCATACCCACTCTGTTGGGCCACCATCACCACCACCCATTCCCAGAACTCTTTCATCTTCCCAAACACAAACTGTGTCCCCATTAAGCTCTAACTCCCCACTCACCCTCCTGAGTCCCTGATCCTGAGTCCCTGACGACCACTGTTCTACTTTCTATTCCTTGAACTGAGTACACAAGGTACCTCATATCAGTGGGATCATGTGACTCTTGTCCTTGTGTGTGTGGCTCGTTTGCTTAGTATCTTATTTTCAAGGTTCATCCATGTTGTAGCAGGCGTCAGAATTTTACTCACATCTGCTTCTAATTAGCTTTAAAGTTGACTATAAAGCCCAGCTGAACCGTTGCTCTGGTGCTACAAGCCACCGGCCCCTGGGCTGTCCCACCCAGGCCTGTGCTGTCCTGTCCAGCTGCCATGAGCCGCGTGGGGCCACTGAGCACCTGAACATGACCAGTCCCAATGGAGATGTGCTGTCAAGTACAAAGAAGATTGCAAACTATCTTATTTTGACAACAAATTAAAATGAACAGAGTCTGGATATGCTTAAATATTTTAAAATTCACATCACCTGATTGCTTTTAGAGTTTCTTAAATGGCAAATAGAAACTGAAAAGTTATGTATGTGGCTCACGTGGTATTTCCACTGGGCAGTGCTGGCCAAGCAGTGCCCCGCCTACACACAGCACACTCGTGTGAGAATTTCGGCCAAGCTTTCAAATAGGCACAGGCCTAGAGCAAGTGCGATGCACACCAGCCATGCAGGGCGTGCCCACGTTCCCTGCCTCCCTGCAGATACATAAAACAGCACTGACAGGGCTCTGCCAAAGCTAGTAGGCCCCTCTTTATAGGGGTTAAATAAGAAACAAAGGAAACTAAGGATTGTCGTTCCTCATTCTACTCCTCCTTCTGCCTACAACCTGGAGCCCTCCCCAGTTCTGTGGCAACTGTCAATGCGCAGGCCTTTGAGCGCTTGGGCCAGGCTTCCCCTTGTCACTGCTAAGTGCCTATAATAACAGGTTGGTTGGGACTCAGATAATTACAGGCCCAAACCAGCCAAGGTTGTGACATCTGTCTTGAGTCTGTCCATCCAGCTCACTCTACATCTGTCCACCTGTCTCCAGGCAACTTCTCCTAAATTTGCTTTCCTCCCATTTTTTTCATCTCTCCTGTCCCCCTCTTGCTTGGTTTTGCTTTGCACGGGAGCACCAACGCCCTTGATCCCAGGCTGCCAGCAGCATGGCCTGATCCCCAGCGCGATGCAGCGCCCAACATGACAGGTGAGATGTGAGCAGTAATGACAGGCACGGGGAGGGAGGAGTAAATGAATCGCTGGAAAGCCCAACTCCCAGCTCTGCAGATCAAGCAAGGAAGGGAACCTACGCCCACACGTGCAGACAGCCAGACACCCACGTGCCAGACAGGGGGAAAACCAGGTTAGTTAAGCCCCCAAGCATTCCAAACCTCCTCAGGAAGCCTCCTTGCCCTTCCACGCCAGATCGGATACTTTCCCCTCCCCAGAACTTTAATAGTATCTATTGTCTGTGGCCACTCCTCTTTCCAGCCTTTTCTTGTAGAGCCTGCTAGTGTGGTGATGTCCCGAAGGGCAGGGCCGGGCCTGACACCCAGGCCTCCTGGGGACTGCCATAGCACAGCAGAATAAATACCTCGGATGTGGAAGATGCTGGATGTGAGTCTACCAATGAAGGGGGGAAAAAAAGAGCAAAAGCAAGGATGTTCCTAAAGGCCACCTTTCCTGGTATTAGGAAAAAACTGTCCAAGATTTGGAAATGGAACAAACACGGGTCCTTCTACTATACTGTTGGGAGGCAGGTGTCTGGCTGTCCAGAGCTGTTGGGAGTCTTCACAGATGCACACCTGGGTTTGACTTGCTATTGATTAGGATGTTTACAACTCTGTCAGGGTAGATGCTAATGTTCAGAAAACTGACACAAAAACCAAAAAGACAACAACAAAAAAAGCTTCTATCCAGTAGTATTGCAAGTGAGTATTGTCCTGTAGATACAGATGCTTTCTGGCCTGGAGAAAAGCCCAATGCTTACTGTTTCCTGCCCTGTGGTCCACGTACCACCTTTGTATCTAAACTAACAATCTGATTTCTTATTCTAGCATATTTTACATGCCTTTCCCCACAGAATAATGTAAGCTATTCTTTAATTAATTGTCTATGCCAGAACCAGTGTGCCATCTTATGGGTCTCCTCACTAATATAGATGGATACATTTTTGAAACACGTTCATTCGATTTTGTAAGAGAGTCATGTCTAAGTTTTTGGGCATGATTCTTTGGCACTGGTTAGAATTGGCAGTGGTAGGCTCCCAGCGTATAGCTACCCTGGCTAATCAATTAGCCATCTGAGACTTGGATCATTAATGGTCATTGGCTTGCACTTGTTTTCCCCTAACAGCGCTTCTAGGAAGTCTTTCAGGAGTAAGAGGTCTGCAGGCCTTTGGAGAAGGTTTTAGAGAGGAAAAGAAAAATAGGACATCGGGACACCTTGGTCATCATGTAAGCTGGGACGAACAGGACAGACCAGAGGCAATGAGCACGACACCATGTCCTCCCACACTCGGTGCTTCTGTCCCACCAGGGATGTGAATCCCTACTACGCACCCTCAAGGCCCAGCTCAAGGGGTACTTTCTCCTGAAGCTTCCCTGACCACGTCCTTCCAGCCCAGAGGATGACATGCTGTGGCCTCCTTTGTGACAGTGTTATGCAGACCCTCACTTTACGAGAGAACTTAAACATCTCTGGTCAGCATTGCATGAAAGGCTACCTCCGATGTAAAAGCGCCAGCCGCCTTCCACAAGAGTATATGGGTAGAACAGACTATTCTGGGCATGGGTGGGTGTATTCCCAGCTTGGAACGAAGAGGAGAAAGGAGGTTCTAGGAAAGATGAAACAGTCTTGGAAAAGGAAGGGCATCACCGATCCAAGCTAAGGCAATGCGCGCCTCTCGGGGCCCCAGCTGAAGCAGCGGGTAAGGCAAGAAAATGCAGGTGTGTTTGAGAGAACAAGCCTGAATGAGGGCTTCTGGGGCTCAGGGTGGAGTCAACTGAAGAAAGGAAATGTAGAACTGTCTCTCTGCCTCTGGAACTCAGTCTTAGTTGGAACAGATCTTTGTTCTCGTCATCTGTGAATAGATGCAAGGCAAAAAAAAAAAAAAAAAGCAGTGAACTCTACCAAGCTCGGTCCACAACTTTAGAACTCCCTTCCTATCGGGGCGGTTTGTCACCAGGATTATCCCGGCCAGCGGGTGAATGACGGCCTATGGCACTTACAATGTCACACTACGGTTATCCATGTCCACGCCTGGAGCTTTCACTTGACCATGGACTCCTTGGGAACAGATCCCTGCATCTAATCATCTTTGCATTTCCAGAAGCCAACACAGAGTCCGACATCTAGGAGACTGTTTTTAAAGATCCTGAATATGTATTTTGTTGCCCACTAAGCCTTCCTTTCAAATGGAGAATACCTGCACATTTATTTTCAAATAGGCACGGCAGTGAAAAATCCCCAAACCCAAAGTAATACATAACTTTAAAAAAGGAAAGTAAAATAGAAAATCTCTGGGGCCAGCAGAAGGAAGAAAAGGATTCATAGCACTGTAGCTATGCCCTTGATCATTAGCAGAACAGAAGTCATCGGATTCTCCCTTGAATGTGGTTCAACGTGCAGGCAAAGGAACTAAACAGAATGACATCTATAAACATCTTCCAAGAAATGGCAAAGACACATACCTAGAAAACAAGCGTGAAACTAATGTCACAGGCAGAGGCCCAGAGGTGTCTAGTAAAACCAGTTAAGATAAGTTACCTTCCTAAGACACTTGTGGTTATAAGGGAACGTTTCATTACCGTAAACTGGAAAGAGGAGCCAGAAGGCCTGAGTTCCTGCCATGATTTTGCCTTCACCCCATGTCAGCTCATGTATTAAATTGGGACTTCACCACCTATCATATTTCTCACTACTTTCCACAGTGCTTATTCTGGTAGGCGAATGCAGTGTTGTCCTAGTCAGGGGCAGACTCAAGTCCAGTGAGCTAGTGAGGTAGCTGAGGCCTAAATCCAGGAATCATTAGAAAAACACTTAAACTGGCCAGTGCTGACTTGAAGATGAAGGTGAGGACTGAGTGGGAATAGAGGCTAAGGCATCACTGATCCAAAGATATGAAACAAGAAAAATCAGAGGGAAGTCAGGACAGGGAGATAAATCTGGTTGGAATGTGCCTTTGCGAAATTAAAAAAAGAAAAGCACAGGAAGCAAACAGGTGCTGAATCTGTGTTGGCCGTATATCCAGAGAACACTGACTATAGCTTGATGCCCTTTTTTTTTTTTTAGTTTATTTACTTATTATTTTTTTAGGACCCTCTACACCCAACATGGGGCTCAAATTCACGACCCTGAGATCAAGAGTGGCACTTTCTTCTGACTGAGCCAGCTAGGTGCCCCCAGCCTGATGCTTTCTAATTTGGGATGACTGGGGAGATGGTGTACTTACCCACTCATGGAAATAAAATGCCCTTTCAAGCCTCTCTGGTCAATGCCCCTTCTCTGGAAATGAGGAGCTTCACAATGACAAATAATGGAATCGTGGTCCTGCCTCAGATGCCACCGAGCTTTGCAATCCCGGAGAAGTGAGCTCACCTTCCTGGGTCTCAGGGTTCTCATCTGTACACTGAGAGGGCTGGCCCAAGAGTTGCTTGCCTCACCTGTTGGCTCAGGGAGCTCACACCAGAGGCCATTAGAGCACAGCTCGCGCGAGCCTCTACACACTTCCTGCAGCTTCCAGAAAGCATGGGATTCTCCATCAAACCATTCTAGCAAATCGTATTTTCTGCTCTCTGCCTCACAGTCTAATTTGCCTCCCACGTGCTTTTGCAGATGGCCCGGCAAAAAGACCACATTGGTGTCTGAGGCTCCAAGCCTTGGGGACAGAAGAAACCCCGCCGTGGTGGGCAAGAGCAGGAGGAGGTGGAGCAGGGGACAGGAGCAAAGCCACGGGGAGGAGTGGATGGTGCTCAGTACACCTTCCACATACTCGTGCCCACCCCTCCTCGGGTGTTGCCCGGCTCCAGAGCCTAGGCTCCAGGTCACAGTAGCTCTGCAAGCAGGGCAGCAAAACCAAGGTCCCTTCATCCTCAAGGTATCTAGATGGCAAAGCTTGTTCAGAAGCATGGGGAGGGCTCCTGTTTTTCATAATGGGGATCCAGAACTTAAATTTACCCCTCTGATTAGACTACAAGAGTTACTACCGAGTTCTAGATTGGAAAAGTCAAGCAAAGATCTCAAATATCCTGAGGTTTGCTTTGATACCACGCTTAGCCCTGGTCAACGGCTCCTTTACTGAGTCCCCGATGTGTTAGAAAGTCCACCTGTGTATACTGTGGCACCCTTCCCTCGACCTCGCCTTAGTGACCTCGTACCTATGCACTCTCCTTCCCCTCCCCCAATCTCCTGACCCTGTAGACCACCTTGACTCTGCTTCTGGGAGAGCTGGAACTGGGTCCCCTCCCAATTGCCCTGCTGCTCTGAGGCCAGTAGTACAGCTCCAGCTCTACTCTGAGTCCCCACCTTCCTGAAAGATGGTGCAAGGCCCTGTAGGCAGGACCTCCCCCCTCTGCCCCTGACTGGGCAGATGCATTCTAGTTTTGAACATTAGAAACTGGAATGGAACTTCTCATGGAAGACTTTGTAATGGTGATAAAATTCTACATTATTTAAGTAGAGAGGTCATCAGTTTTCAAGTGAAAAATTCAGGTGCAGGGAACAAATGGCCACAGGCAGCTAGTGACACAGCTGAAACTATGTGCAGGGAGCCTAACTCCTAGTTCAGTTACATATGGGCTAACTGGACACTTACTCACTGGCTAGGAAACCTGCCTACTGTTTTTGGCACGTACCTATCAGAAAATGTGTTCGGAGATCCAAATGGCCCTATTACGGGAAAAATTTGGAACATGATTCATTCTATTTTGGAGACCACCAGATGCATAAGGTCTACCTGAGGGTTTGCTGGAAGTGTTGGGCTCAGGGAAGGGATGTGACTCCAGGATGGATCTGCCCCACCTAAGAATCCTCATGATGCAAGGGCCCTCAGGACTCTGTGTGAAAGGCAGTCCAAATATTATTGGGGAAAGGAACCATTTCTAATCTCCCAAGGCCATCTTTAAATTTTTTTTTCTTGCTACACCACTTCTAAAGGAAAGAAACTGAATGGAACAGTTAATCACTATGATTTTAGAAGAAGTTCTATGATCTTATTACTTGAAGCATTTCCTTATCAGGAGAGTAGCTGAATAAGCAGAGGACGGATGCCTCTGGGAAACTGGCTGGAGGGAGGCAGGAGGGGTCAGTGCAGCTGGAGGGGCATTTGCCCCTTTTGACTTTTTGAAACAGATTCTCTGTCCTCCTCCTTTAGAATCTGGGCAGCAATACACACGAAGAGACCAGAGACAATCTGGGGTGACAAGCAGGCGAGGGGTGCTGGCAAAGTGGCTCCTTCCCTGGTGTGATGACGGACTCCACCTTCTCCTTCCCTTGCTGCCCTGCTCCTCACACCCCTAGGGGTGCGGAGTGGGGGTGGGGAGGGTAAGGGGGGGGACAAGGGAGGGCATCAGGACCCGACACAGGCCCCCCAACTTCACTTCATCCTATTTCACAGGGCATGGCCAGACGCATAGCTGGGAGGATCTCGCATCTCTATTCTGATTAGGAGGGTGAAGATAATTCTATTACCAGTAATAGTATGTTGTAAACATTCCATCCCCACTTGTTAATTAGCACCAACCCCCCTTTCCTCCCAAATATGAAGCAACGCTGTATAATCATGGCATTTTGCGGATGATACTGTTTATTACATGCGGTATTTCAGTGGTTTGTGTGGGAGAAAGAATTAATTATAGCTCTCTGGTTCCAACCCGTTCTCAACCCCACCCCCGTCCTTTTCTCCCATTCCCCTGATATAGAAAGCCATATATGTATAAATAAGCAGAGTAAATATGTAGTGCTCATTCCCCACTTACTGAGGAGGGGGCGACAGAGCACTGGGGACCAGGAGCCCAAGTGGAAGTCACGGGTCTGCCTCCCGTACCAGCAGTCTGGCAGAGACACCTTGGGGGAACCTCTTGTCTCTGGGCCTCAGCCTCCTCGTCCTACAACAGGAATAACAAACCAGCCCTGTTCATGCTCTGAGCTTGTTAGGAGGATCAAAACAATGAAACTCTGGTAGCTGTGTGAGGCCATCTCTACATATGGTTAAATTCTTAATAACTGTTCCAGGCATCCGCAGAATTCCTTCTGTAGATTCTTCTGGAGGTATCTGTAGCCAGGTTTCTTAGGAAACCTAACTAAGGAACTAGAATTAGAATTATTAGAGACAAATAATAAGCAGGTGGTGGGGGCTGTTTGGACAACAGGAAGCAGGGAGTGAGGGCAATCCTTTGGGTGCACAGAAGCAGCAGGGGATGGTGGGTAGACAAAGAGGAGGTCCAAGCTAATGGCAGGCCAGAGGCATCACAGGTGGGTACAGAATTGGCGGGGAGTCCTTATTAAAACAAGGAGCAGCAACTTAAAATGGGCTTCATTTTTAATGGAATTCACAGTAGCAAGGCAAAGGAAGATTGGGGTGATACACCGCTAAGGAGAAAAAATATATATATATATTACATAAGATATATAAAAAATATATGTATAAAAGAACTATTTATGTAATTCGCTTCATCTGTATCTTAGAATCCGAAAATATGTAAACGAACCAGGCATAGGAGAAAAATGGAAAATAACAGAATTTGCTCAAAATACAGTAGATCTCCATTAACACCAGAAAATAGCAGCTGGGGCATGGGCCATATCCTTGTGGGGAGGCGCCAGAGACATTATTAACCTACACAGAGGACACGATTTGGCTTTTGTTATCAGACATTGTAGAGGGCGAGGCATTTTATAATTTATAAGGCCCCCTGAACAATTCTTGTAGTTAGATATTATTACCAATCGGGAAACTGAAGGTAGAACAAGGTAGGTATCTTGCCCAAGGCCACACAGCTGGTAGGTGGTAGAGCCAGGATTCAAAGGCATACCCAACTCCTAGGTCACCACACTGGGCTGCCTCTCATGGTAGACTAGAGGTCCCTACTTTATATTAGGCCCAGATAGTTAGGGTGTGGGAGGCCATGTCTGAACCAAAGTTTCTTAGGCTTAAAGCCTGAGTTCTTGCCCTCACCCTACATTTCCCCACAGAAAAGCCCAGCCCATGTTGATCCTGGAAGTTTGGAAGAAAAAAAACCAAGCCCAGCAAGAGTTGAGGTATAGACCAACCATCGTGGAGCCACTAATTGTCTTCCAGTCTTCCCAGGGACTTCTGCAGGGTGCAGAGGATGCTCTGGGGCTGTTAGAGGTAAAATCCTTGACTAAATTGTGCAGAATCAATCTTCACACAAAACCCCCAGAAATGCAATTGCAAGTGGAGGAGAGGTCAAGGAACATAGCTTGCTGATGATTTGTTGAGACCAAACAAAAGGAGTTTCCTTCAACGTGTCCAAACTTTAGGAAGTACAATAATTCAAGCAACAGAGGATAAACTCCAAAAAGGAAGCCATTCCTTTGTCTAAGAAAGAGAACACAAATTCCAGGCTATTAAAACCTTTATTAAGGTGAAAAACCTTGTCTTTGTGCTTATCCTGCCAACTGGAGTGTGGCCTGCCCAAAGGTCACCTGTCCAGTTAGCTTCCTCCACCCCAAGCATGGCTGCTGTGAGAGAAAAGTGTGTGTGTGGCCTGTTGTAACCATGTGCACAAAAACTAGTAGGAAGAAACTGAAGGTCTTCTTGAGAGCATGAGGGCATCTTTGCAAGAGATTTCTGACATTTCTGGCTCAGAGACCCTACTCCTTGGACTACCAGCTGCCGGTAGGTCCATCAAGTCGTCATTAGTCAAGAGTTTGCATGTAAAGAGTAAGGCATGACTAGAACTACGTTCTGACCCCATCATGCTGAGGGGATGAATTATTTCCCTTCTCCTGACCCCCTAGCCACACCACACAAATCCTGCAAGATCCTTCAACTTCTGTCTTTTCCTGGACATCCTCTGGCTCCTTTATTCCTCCTGGATCTGAACATCTATTACATGCTGCAATCTGGGTTGGAAAGCATTGATTCTGGAATTCTCATCCTTCTATTAGTTTTCTCTCTCTCCTGGTTTCAAGTGCTTTATATTTCCTTTGACTCCCCCTCAGTGCTATGTAAAGAGCTGTCACTCGATAAATACGCTGCTGATTCAGTAAAAGATGAAGGAGTTAGGAATTCTGGGTTTCAAGGTTACCTGAAGACAGAGAGAAGGAAAAGAGGATGAAGATGGAGTTGTCCCGGGGGTAGAGAAACCCCTGTGAGGCACCCAATAGAGAGCATCCTTCCCTGCTAACAAGCTCTCTTTATCCAAGAGGAGAGGAAAAGCCTTGCAGGAGAAAAGTGTTATTATATGCATTGTGAATTCCCAGCATCGAAATGCACCACAAACGCACAGGCTCAAATTGCTGAGGCTGGTGAGTTATTTACCTTAAATAACAGGACTTGGAGATGGTATATACACAACTTCTGGTAGCTTGGTAATGACTCACTGGAAGGTTTTTTTCCAGACATGCTGAAGATTTGGCACGAATACATGCCAGATGCAAGCCCCATTCGAACTTGTATCTGGTTTGCCTCGGAGGAGGGCATGTACTCTGTCTCTTTCTTAAATCCACTCCCAAGAGGGGCCCAGAAAAATGCTGCTGTCTACAATGCCAGATTTCAGTGTTGATTCTCTCTCTCCCCACTCATAACTCCCAGAGTCTCCTGCTCAGTGGCCGGATATAGAGTCGAAAGCCTGCCATGTATGATCCCTGGTTACTCAAGAAAAAGAAATCCAACCACAAAAGACATAAGGGGACAACAGAGGACATCAGAATATGAGCCAGGCACAGGTGAGGTCAAGGAATTACTGTCCACTTTGGTGGATGTAATAATGGCAATGTGGATCTACAGGTACGCTGATGTTCTTAGGGTCACAAAGTCTGCAATTTACGTTGAAGCCGGTTCACTAAAAATCAACGTTTTTGTTAGGTAGACAGTGAAAAACAAAGATGAAGTAAACACTGTAAAATATTAGCATTTGTTAGATTTGTTTTGTGGATCTATGTTTGGCCCCTGTTGCCCTCAAATACAGAGGTGAAAATGTTCTTCAAGGAAATACATACAGAAGTTTGCGTGTGACAGGAGATTGAGATCTAAAGACCAGAAACTAGAAATGATGATCATTGCCTCTCAATCCCAAAGTGTACAGAACATCTCGAATCACATGGCATCCCAGGCCAGGCAGCTTGAGACCTCTGTTTTGTTTTGAATCTGAGATGTATCTGGGCATTTACTGCCCCCCCTTTCTTTGACTTATGTGCATGTTTAAAAATTTTCATACTAAAAACAGGATGCCAATGCCTCAAAAAAAAAATACCATATGATTTAACAATTCTACTTCTGTCTCTATACAAGAGGTGAGAGCAGAGTTGAACAGGTATCTGTACACCCACGTTCGTAGCAGCATTGTTCACAACAGCCAAAAGGCAGAAGCAACCCAAAAGTCCAGAGACAGATGAATGGATGAACAAAAGTGGTATCCACAATGGAACATTATTCAGCCTTTAAAAAGGAAAGAAATCCTGTCACATGCTGCGATATGGATAAAGGACATTATGCTCAGTGAAATAAGCCAGCCACAAAACAGCAAATGCTGTAGAATTCCACATAAATGGGGTACCTAGAATAACCAGTTCATAATGAAAGCAGAATGGTGGCTACCAGGCACCAGGGGAGGAGGTGATGGGGGAGTTAGCGTCCAATGGGTACAGAGTTTCAGGTGGAGAAGATGAAAAAGTGCTGGATGGGTGGTGGTGATGGCTGCACTTAATTAATTTTATTTATTTTTAAAAGATTTATTTATTCATGAGAGACAGAGAGAGATACAGAGAGAGAGGCACAGAGACCTAGGCAGAGGGAGAAGCGGGCTCTTTGCAGGAGCCTAATGCAGGACTCGATCCTGGATCCTAGGATCACGACCCTGAGCAGAAGGCAGCAACCCAACCGCTAAGCCTCAAAAAGGTGTCCGTGCCCTTGAATTATTGAACAAGGAGTCATGGGGGAGACATGGGAAGAAAGGATGTAGCATTACTGAATGCTGCAAAAACTGCACACTTGAAATCTTTAAATGGGGGGTGCTGGTGGTTCAGTCAGTTAGGTGTCCAACTCTTGGCTATGATCCCAGGATCATGAGATCGAGCCCTGTGTTGGGCTCCTCGCACAGCAGGGAATCTGCCTAAGATTCTTTCCCCCTCCCTCTCACCCCTTCCTCCGTTCCACCTCCTCCCAACTTGCATGCTTACGCACGCGCGCTCTCTCAATAACGTAGTTTAAAATGATTAAAATTGTAAATTTCACATTGTGCATGTAATTTACCACAATAACAAGGTTTCATAATACAGAGTTGAAAGAAAGGAACTGCACTAACAGTAAGCTTCCTCGGCCTGATCTACAAGGCCATCTCATCTGACCCTGCTGAGCGTTGCCACACAGTGCTGGGCCCTGCGCACACCCCACACCACCCAGCCTCCCTGTGCCTCTCTTCTTGCTAGTCCTGCCATCTGAACTCTGTCCCCCTTGTCCATCTGTCAAATCTCACCCTTCTGAGAGTCAAGCTCAGATGCCATCTTCAAAAAAACCCCATCACAACTCTCCTGACCAGACGGATCCTTTCCTTCTCTGATTCCTGCTGCATCTTGTTTATATGCTCTGCAAATTCTTGTTTGCTCTTAAAAACAAAATCAATGCTTAGATACTGGCCAAGGCTGAGTACACTGTGTCTACAGTTCATTTGAAAGTCCCCGCAGATATGCAGGAGCATAAATTTTCTTGCAAATATGCCCATCAGAAAGGCTATGGGTGGTGTGGGATTGAGAGCTAAAGGTCATAGCTGGGAAATTATGATCTGCACCTTAATCCCAAGCTATGTCTAACATTTCTAACCAAATGTCATCTCAGGGTGGATCAGCAGTCTCAGAATTTCTGCCTTTGACAACAACCCAAAGGCAAGGTAAGTCAGGTTCTGGAAGGTAACAAGCATCCTTAAAACCCCACCAGCCCCTGTCAGAGCTGGCGATGAGGCTGGTCCCTCTGGAGATAGACAGATGCAGGCAGAACGCTCTTATTTCCCTAACAAGTAAAGATCACTTGATTCTGAGTGGAAGCTGATCCCTCCAAAACTACAGTGAGGTATTTTCGTGAACAGTATATAGTACACAAAAACACAAGCAAAAATTTGTCACTTAGCAAAATGCCACCAAAACTTGTTCACAGCAGCAAAGAGAGTGCTAGGCTTGGAGTCCACAGCGCATGTGATAAAGAATAACATGCAACACTTCTGGACTCAAAAGGAGGAGGGCTGCCCACCAAACAAGGGAAAGAAGGAAGGAGAGTTCCAGAGAGAAGTGATAATTGACCCTGTAACTTGATCTTGGGTTCTCCTGCTCTCATTCTCTCCTTTAAGCCTAAATGATTTTCTCTTCTTTTCTTGAAGGGAATTTAAACTTGAAATAGATTTTAGTGCTTGAAGTATTTCCAGGTGAGAGGCTAAAATGTCCCATAGTAGTAATTGCTCGGGCCTAGAACAAGATGTTTTCCAGCCATGCGCTTGGTCCCTGAAGGCTCCCTCTGTCAGATACTGCTTTGTTCCCAAAACAGCTATATTTTTTTTTTAAAGGAAAAAGAGAATCTCTCATTATTTTCCAGAGATCCCGGGCAAGCAGATCAGATCCCATCCTTGCTGAAAGTCAGGTCTCTGGAAACATCCTTCCTCCCCATGTCTCCCCCATGACTCCTTGTTCAGACCCAAAAAGTTTCTTGTAAAACTGTAGACCCCAGACAAATTTCTCTACTAAGATTTATTTAGATATCTCTCAACAATTAACGTGTCTTTGACATAGCCCTCCCCAAAATTCTGAAAATAAAGGAGACTGTCACTCTACTGATGCCTCTGACAGCATGGTGCTGCCTAGCAACTGCTGGTGTAATTGGTGTACTAATATGTCACTCCTGGTTAATCAGAAGTCTTAAGATGTAGAAACATCAGGGACTCCCACATGCACCAACCACCCCAGCTCCGAGTGATGAAGACCTAAGAACTCTCACTACTATTTCTTTTACTATACTAAGTGGTATACAGATATACCCTCTTTTTTCCATTAGGCTATATAAATGGATGTCCAGGCCAGGATATGACCCAGTTTCAAAATCAATTTACTAGAGAGACCACTCCATGGGTCCAGAAGGAGCCATTAGGAGGGCGATATGACTTGCTCGTTATGGCAAGCTGGTTCCAGGGAAACAGATATGCTTTCCCTTTTACGTTGTATGTTATCTGGGTAATTGACAGAAGAGCTACACATTTTTTACTATGAATTTTCTATTTATACCATCTGGTCCTGATAAGAATAGTGGTATCAGAAAAGAGTAATGAACTTGCTGGCATGATCCTGCTGACTCAAGGTCAGAGTTAGAATTTTGTTTCTGCCAACATAAAGAAACCCAGGAAGGCCCGGTTCCTAGACCCAATTAATCAAGGTGTGGAGATCATGACAACAGACTCAGCTGGGCTTTGGAACCCAGGAAGATCTATTGAATCTTTGCTGCTGCCAGGAGCAAGGTTACTACAACTCAGCTTTTGGACAGGACACTAAAGTGGGTACATTTGCAGAAACGATGCTCTTAAAACATCTGCAATTCTGGGGAGTTTTGGGGGAAGAGAAGAAAAGATTTAACGTCTATAAAATATCCAATAATTAGCATACAAATTAGTATTGGTAAATAAACTGGCTACTATTCTACTTACCACCTCAAAGTTTAAAAATTTAAAAAATAAAAGAATAAGTTTAAAAATTTTGCAGCTTTAGGGAGTTATACTTGACAATTTAAAATTGTATATATTTAGCATGTAGGATCTGATAGACTTACATATTGTGAAATACCACAAACTAATGAACACACTCATATAATTACCCTTTGTTTGTTTGTGGCAAGAACAGTTAAGATCTACCCTTCTAGCAAATTTCAAGAGTGTGATAGAATATTGTTAACTATAGTCACATCATTGTACATTGGGTCTCCACAACTTACTTATTTTACATAACTGAAAATCTGTATCACTTGACTAGCATTTCCCTACATCACCCTCCCCCCAGCCAGTGGTAACCACCATTCTACTTTCTCTTGGTAGAAATTTGACATTTTTAGATCCCACATGTAAGTGAGAATATGCACTATTTGTCTTTCTGCCTCTGGCTTATTTCACTTAGCATAATGTCCCCCAGGTTCATCCAAGTTGTCACAAATGGCAGGATTTCCATTTATATACTCACATGCACAGAGGAATATCATTCAGCCTTAAAAAGGAAGGAAATATACATAAATTATATATAATACATATAAATACACACACATATACATAAATACACACATATTTCCTTTATCCATTCATCTTTTGACCAACATCTGGGTTGTTTCCGTATGTTGGGTATTGTGAAAAATGTTGAAGTGTACAGGGGAGTTGCAGACATCTCTCTGAAATACCAATTTCATTTCCTTTGGATACATACCCAGAAGTGGGATTGCTGGATCACAAAGTAGTCCTGACTTTAATTTTCTGAGGATCCGCCATGCTGTTTTCTATAAAGGCTGTCCCAATGAAGACACCTGCAATTCTTATAGCCTTTCCAGGAAGCTGAGATATTTGATTTTACCCATCTTCGTTTGTGCAGATCTTTGGAAATCAGCGAAAGTCTTGCTGACTCCTACCTAAATCAGCCCCATGCTGTATAAAATTTCCAGCACTACAAAATTTCAGAACCGTTGCAGAGCTGGGTGTGTGACAACTGCTCACCAGGCTGCCATGGCCGGTGGGAAGAGTTCATGCCAACCTGGAGTAGTTATTACTTTAGTCCATTTAAACTAATTCCTCAACTTCTTCTAGGATTAGGATTCTGGGTATCACAGTAGGGCCCTTCTGATTGGCAGGAAGAGGCTTAGGCTGGGAGCATAAGAGCCTCAGGAGGAAGAAAGGATGAATCGGCTTCCTTGTTGCTCGGAAGATTTCAGCATGAATCAATGAAAATGATGGAAATATTTTCCACCTAGAGAAAAAGATGAGCTCACTCATCTTTAGTGAGTTCAGTTATACTCCCAGCAAACCTGGTGGTCATCATTTAGAAAGATGACACCCTTTCTAAAGCAGAAAAGCATGCTTATCATTTATGGCAGACACACATCTCCAGTTGAAGCCTGACTGGGTGACCTGGAGGCAATTCAAGGTGAGTTCTGAGTACCTACTATGACCCTGGAGTTGTACCAGTTCTGGAGGAACCAAAGACACACCTGAGGGTACCTGGGTGGCTAAGTGGTTGAGCATCTGCCTTTGGCTCAGGGCATGATCCCGGGATCCTGGGATCAAGTCCCGCATCGGGCTCCCCGCATGGAGCCTGCTTCTCCCTCTGCCTGTGTCTCTGCCTCTGTGTGTCTCTTGTGAATAAATAAAATCTTAAAAAAAAAAAAAAAAGACACACCTGAGCTGCTTTCTGCTGCTCTAGGGGAACTCTTATGTCACCTGACAGACACGCAAGCTGAAATAATAATATCCCAGTAAAGAAAGCTGTCCCGCTGGCAGAGAGATCTTACATAAGTCATCGAGATGTACTCAAATGCCAGAATGGACACCTGACAACCATGAAAGCGCACACCCTGAAGAGTCAGCTGCTGGAAAGCTACAAGGGTGTATGGCTTGGCAACGTCAGCAACTACGTACAGGTGAGTGGAAGGGGTGTTTAAATAGCAGGTGGGCAGAGGGTGAAGGAGTGGCCAGCAGGATGACCATGGGGGAGGGGAGAGGCCTGCGTGAGTTTCAGGTTGGGTGATAGAAGAACAGAGCAAGAGTGGGTGGATGCGAGGCCCAGAAATGGAACAGTTGTGGGTGAGCCATGTGGTGATAGGAGACAAGTGTCAGGCCACAGGGAGCTGCGGCAGGAGGTGGTGGGCGGGCAGAGGGAGTCCACGCCACAGGGTGGCAGAAATGGGTAAATGCATGAAGGCTTCACGCTTTCCCTTTATTCAAAGGGTCTGCTCAAAGGAGCTTCTCCTCCTGAAAACGTCTCCAAGGTCCTGGTCAACGACGGAATGAGAAAAGATGGCCATGAGGAGAAATACATCTGTCCCCAGAGCCATTTTATTTTTTTAAGATTTTTATTTATTTATTAATGAGAGACACAGAGAGAGGCAGAGACACAGGCAGAGGGAGAAGCAGGCTCCATGCAGGAAGCCCGACGTGGGACTCGATCCCGAGTCTCCAGGATCATGCCCTGGGCTGAAGGCAGGCGCCAAACCACTGAGCCACCCAGACTGCCCCTCCAAAGCCATTTTAGGTTCAGACAAATGTCATCCTGTAATTTACCTCTGACCTATTTAGATGAGCTAGAAAGAAAATCTGCAGTCCTAGGAACTCAGAAGCAGGAGGAGATTTTCTTCCCCTGACTGATAAGTTATGAGGACCTGTTAGAAGGAGCTGGGGGGATTCCACACTGTCTTCTTTGGGGTATTCCTCATTTGTAGAAGGTGTACTAGGTACTTGGAATGGAATATGGAGTTATTGTAAAAATAAAAGATGCTACATGTAAGATGTTTAGCCTAATGCTCAATGAAACAAAATAAATATTATCTAGGGTTCTGTGCAATCTAATATTCTGAGGTTCTATGAAATTCTGTCAAAACTAGTTTTATCTTCCTCCAAAATAGGAGGACTGTGAATGCCCTGAAATTACATGCAAAGTAGAGATTGTAGGAGAGTCGTCTGCCTAGCTCACGATGTTCTCCCTATTTCTGGGAATGGCCTCATGCTACATAAAATGGATCTTAATGAGCATGCCACCCTTCTGGTATAGCTGACTGGACTGACTCAAGCTAGGACAATTCACTTCTTCCTCTTTTAGATTTTTGAAGTTTGGGGCAGATGTGGACATTGGGGCTTATTGGAGCTGAGTCAGAAAGATGACCCCACTGAACTCCAGCTGCTGAACCCCTGGGACTGCCCTGGTTCCTGTCCCACTCTCACCTACCTTGCTTACCTCTTACTCTATTCTGTGAGCTTACCCCAGCATCCTTCTTTTTTAGTTTACATTGGCTGGAGTTGTTTCCTGTTGCTTACAAACCAATGACGCACACGTGTACATTCATGATCACATTATTTAGAAAGAAGATCCATAGTTTTCATAACAGTACATAGTATCCTTGACTTCACCCCAGCATGACTAAAACCCAAGAAACAAGACTTTCATGTAATAAGGTAACAGATTGTTCAACGGAGGGCAAAAGTAGCATGTTATTTGATTCACCGGAGAGCAAAGTTCCTGAGAGTGGATTCTAATGTTTTTGACTTCTCCCACATGTCAGCGTCCAGGGAACAGTGCTGATGTGTCTACCAAGTACTCAACCCTCTGTACTAGAATGCCACCAATAAGTAGATACAATTTTTAAGTCACAAGTCTTCCCAGAAGAAAGAGCTGAAGGAAGAAACAGAAAAGACTAATTATTTTCATAACAACTTCAAAGCCTGAAGCAACATTTCAAAACCCCTAAGTCTTTTAGAGGCCACCTGCCCGTGGGACCCAGGGTTTCCAGGTTCTGTGACTGTGACAAATGCATGGTGAAAAGTAGAGGACTGTTGTGGAAAGTCCACGAGACCCAAGGAAATCTTGTCATTATGTAATGAGTTTAAAAAGAAGCCCTAGAAGATGAAGAGTCTGATATTTCTTTGTAGTACAACAAAGTCTAGGTTAGGCCTAATTATGTATATAGAACTGAAGGGATCTGGTTCGACTTTAAGGGCTGGTCTTGCAACATGTTATTCTATTTCAGTAATGGGCACATTGCATGAGCTCAAGATGTAGCATAATTAAAGACCCCAAAACATCAGGTACAGAGGCATGAGAATTGTTTGGAAAATATGAAAAGCAGGCATATTCTCTTCAAGATGGGAAGCAAGGATTCTCTTTGTGATAGGAAAAAAATCAAGGGATCTTTTTGAAAATCCATATAAATTTAAGTTAGGATGGTCACCTGCAGGCAAGAATGCTTTAGGTTTAATCTTGAATTCAGACACTCATAACAGACTTAGAAAGGTTTATCTGGGAACAAAGGAATTTGGAAAGGGCGGTGTAAGAGCACTAGTGTGCTCTGTAAGGGTAAGTAGACTAATTATGTACAATGGCTTTCCACACTAGAGGGACTATCAAAATATTAGATGATCAGTGAGATCTTGAGTACAACTTGACCTACAGAAAATGGTGAGAACACATGTCAAAACATAGAAATATACAACTCAAGAGTAAAAAACTATACAACCCTATTTTTTTTTACGACCCTATTAAACATGGGCAAAGGACCTAAAGAGACATATTTCCAAAGAAGATAAATGGCCCACAGATACAGGAAAAGGTACTCAACATCACTCATCATCAGGGAAATGCAAATCAAAACCACAAGGAGATACCACCTCATATATGTTAGGATGGCTATTACAGAAAGACAGGAGAGAAATGCTGGCAAGGATATGGAGGAAAGAGGACACTTGTGTGCTGTTGGTGGGAATGCAAACTGGTATGGCTGTTATGGAAGACAGTATGGCAGTTCCTCAAGAAATTAAAAATAGACCTACCACATGATGCATCACTTCCACTTCTGGGTATATATGCAAAAGAAATGAAATCATTATCTCAAAGAGATACCTGTATTTCCATGTTCACTGCAACATTATTCACAACAGCCAAGACATGGAAACAACCTAAGTGTCCACCAATGGATAAAAATGGATAAAGAAAATATGGTGCATATATACAACGGAACAACACTCAGCTTTAAAGAAGGAAATCCTGTCATGTCTGATGACATGGATGAAATTAGAGGATGTCATACTAAGTGAAATAAGCCAAACAAAGGAAGACAAATACTGCATGGTATTACTTATATGTGGAATCTGAATAAATAAAGTTGAATTGATAGAAACAAGGAGTAGAAAACTGGTTTGCCAGGGGCTGGGAGTGGGGAAATAGGGAGAGGTTGGTAAAGGGTACAAACTTTCAGTTATAAGAAGAATAAAGTATGAGGATCTAACAGAACACGGTGACTATAGTTGATAATACTTTATTGTACAACTGAAATCTGCTAAGCAACTAGAACTTATATGTTCTCTCTCTCTTTCTCTCTCTCTCTCTCTCTCTCTCTCTCTCTCACACACACACACACACACACACACAAAGGTAAGTATGTGAGATGATGCATATGTTGATTAATTCAGTGGTGGCAATCCCTTCACAATGTATATGAAAGCATCAGGTTGGGGATCCCTGGGTGGCTTAGTGGTTTAGCGCCTGCCTTCAGCCCAGGGCATGATTCTGGAGTCCCAGGATCGGGTCCCACATCAGGCTCCCTGCATGGAGCCTGCTTCTTCCTCTGCCTGTGTCTCTGCCTCTCTCTCTCTGTGTCTCTCATGAATAAATAAATAAAATCTTTAAAAAAAAAAAAAAGAAAGCATCAGGTTGTATACTTGAAATGTCTTACAATTTTACTAGTCAATTATATCTCAATAAGTTTGGGGGGGATTACAAAAAAATATATAGGAAGATGAGTGACTCCGCCAGGGAACAGTCTCCTCCACACATTAAAAATAAAAGCATTTCTAAGAGCACTGGTTCAATGCCAGTGTGACCTCAAACCAAATGAAGACATCACTGGTAGCCAAGAGGTCAAGGTTGGAATGCAGCCTCCCATTGTGGCCCCACATGGGCACTGCCTCCAGTAGAAAGATGGGTTTGTTCTTCAAGTTCCGGAGGGGAATAGGGTGGGAGGACATGACAGGGAAAGGTACCAGGAAGGAGGTAAGGGAGCTTCTATGCATTCACATTGGCAGGTGTTACTATGACTTTTGCATGTTCTCAAGAAACTCTAGAGACACAGAACTCACTACTTCGCTGAGGCACAACTTTGAATTGGGGGTGTCACAGGGCTTCTTTGTGGGACTGAATCATTGAGCTAGTGAGAAAAGTGAATCTACTACCTGGCCTACCCAGCTCAATGCATTAGTGCTGTTTTCTCTGTTGTTACACATGCATTAACATTCATAAAGTGATTATTCTTTTAAATTGCCTTTCTTGCAAAAAAAAAAAAAATAGTCCATTAAAGGAAGCCAACTGCTAATGCTGATAATAGATGAGAAGAGGTCCCAAAAAGCAGTATTTTGTGTACAATAAAAAGCAGAATGCTGAATTTGGCAAATCAGACATGTGAAATAAACAAGTTTGCTTACTGGGATGAGGGAAATTAGAAAATATAATTTGAATGTTGCAGCCAGGGCAAAGGCTGTAATTTATGGGGGAATTTTTAATCATGTGCTGCTATTCACAAACTTGAGAATGTAGATTCTCAAACATCTTGGGACCTATTGCTTCAGAATCTCACTAGATTATCAGCTCTAGGAGACAAACTTTGGGACTTCATAGAATCCTGATTCCTGAAGCAGTGCCTGGCACACAGGACATTGAGAGAGAGGCAGCAGCCAAAAATGTAGTGCCTAGTGGTAATTTGTAATGAAGAATCTGGTTATTGATCTAAGTGCAATAGGAAGACTTTGGACATTTTTATACAGGCAAATGATACGGTATGATTTGTTTTAAATAGTCACTCTGGCTGCTACATGGAGAAAACAGGATAGGATGGGAAGAACATTGGTAGAAGAAGGTAGACCAGGTATCCCTATGGAGAAGGTTACTGGAATAGACCAAGCAAGGGACCACTGTGGCCTAGATTCTGGGGCCTGTCAATCGGTTCAAGATAAACTGGAGACCAGAGCCAATAGGTATACTGCTGGACTGGGTGTGGGACTGAGGAAAGAGAAACCAAGCATAATTTGAGCAACAGGGTACCATTTATTGAGATAGGCAAGACAGATGAAGGATCTGGTTCGAGGGGGAGGGGGAGGGGCATGCAAAGTTTGAGATACATATTAGACATTGTGTGGAGATGTCAATTAGACATCTCAATTGGAGAGCAAAAGGTGTCTGATCCTGGAACTCTGCGAGGTAAACAGGATTGGAGATTTAAATTTAAGATGAATAAATCAGTGCCTGAGGCCTACTCTCTGAATTAAAAATGGAAAGTGTTCTAGCCGCAAGACTGTAAACATATTTAATTCTCCTCAGCTACAAAAATCACCCCTTACTATCCTTGTGAGCAAAAGGGAAGAATCTGAATTGTCATTGTCCTGAGACAGAAAAGTCCCTCCTATACTTGTCAAACTATTCTAATAATCCAAAACCTCGAAGAAGTGGTTAGAGTTTGTTTTTGTTTTTTTGTTCATTTTAAGGATTTTATTTATTTGAGGGAGACAGGGCACAAGTGGAGGGAGGGGCAGAGGCAGAGGGAGAAGCAGACTCCCCACTGAGGGGAGAGCCCAATGTGGGACTCGATTCCAGGACCCTGGGATCATGACCTTAGCCAAAGGCAGACACTCAACCAATGAGCCACCCAGGTTCCCTGTTATGCTTTTTTTTAATGTTAGCTACTGAGTGTCCTGTTTTTGATTAATTTAAATATATTTAAGACTCATTATATCTTTAATAAGACAAGGTTGGGATTATCTGGAAAGAGGGGAAATAGAAGCCAACTTTTAAAATAATAACTCATAGGGGATCCCTGGGTGGCGCAGCGGGTTGGTGCCTGCCTTTGGCCCAGGGCACGATCCTGGAGACCCAGGATTGAATCTCACATTGGGCTCCCGGTGCATGGAGCCTGCTTCTCCCTCTGCCTGTGTCTCTGCCTCTCTCTCTCTCTCTCTCTGTGACTATCATAAATAAAAAAAATAATAAAAAATAAAAATAAAAATAAAATAATAACTCATAGACAGAAGTATTTGACGCTCAGGCAACTAAAAGAAGAAATATGAAAAATGAATGTTGTTTTAACAAAGGAAAAATTCCTACACAACACTTAGCTCTCTGAAAAATCAAGTGTGGCACAAGAAAATCAAACGGAAATGATTTCTTCTACTTCTACTACTACTACTACTACTACTACTACTACTACTGCTACTACTACTACCACCACCACTACTGAGAATGTGTTCACATATTTACTCAAATGGGAGGCTGACATTGTCGAGTATTGGTTTAAGGATACAGAAGAATTTAAGAAATTTCAGAAATCTGAGTAGGGCCATGAGAGAAAGCTCAGGAGAAGCCATTGCTACATTAACTACAAGACTCAGAATGGGTGGGTGAGGGGAAGTCGCTGAATTACATATAACAATCACCATCACCTTGACACTAGCTACACTTGCCCCCAATTCTGGGATCTGGAACACTTCCATTCACCTCACCTCACTCACTGTAACATCACCGGATAGGAAAGTAAATGTATAAAAGAAATACGCTGTGTATGCAGGTCAGATGTGGATTGTGCAAGACACAGGTGGGGAGACAATGACAGGTCTGTCGCTCAGGGCACTGTAGATATATATTAGCCTCCATAATACCCAGTTACAGGTCTGTTTACTTCGAGATACAGATTGAAGTTCCAAATTTCCTGATAGAGAAGTAGTTTTTTTCTCTGAGATGATACCCTGCCTCTAAAATGTATTGCTGTTAATATGCTAAGACTAAAAAAAAAAAAAAAAAAAAAAAAAAATATGCTAAGACTATTTCATCTACAATGTAATGATCAGCTGAAAAGATCTAACACAGCTGAGGAGGATTACAATTTATGGGAACAATTACCTTAAAGATCAAGCTGATAGGCTTTCAATCAATACTTGTTTATAGGAAGGCACAGGATCCTTCCCCAAACAAACACATACACAACAACAAAAACAACAGTCAGATTTTTACTGTTAGCAGGGAGGGGAACATGTAATTCTTTTTTTTTTTTTTTAAGCTTTATCAAAACACTGGAACTGAACATATCCCCAAATTAGCTTAGTAATACATAACATTCTATACTAGGGAGATACTTGGTAAAATGTATATTCTGGTCAGAAAGGCAAAAATACTAACAACCTAAAAAAAATTTTATACAAAGCCCACGAGTTCAGATATTACAAAGAAGAAAGTGTGGGATATCATTTTCTAAAGGTGCAGGAAGGTTCCTACATTTGAGTATCAGTAAGATGGTGTCTCCTTTTCAATTGTCTCAGGAAGGTCTACACACACACACACACACACACACACACACACACACAGAATATGATTGAAAGAATCAATTATTCCAAGGGTTTTGCTATCAATTTAAAACATTCAGATATTTCCTATGTTCAGATTTTTGTGAATAGCCAACAAATAGCAACAGAATTGACTTTTTTGCTGCCCCCCCATTAAACATTGCAGAACTATAATCTGTCCTATGTTATTGAGGTGATTAGCACAAATGCATGGAGACTTTAATCAAGTAGCCCCCCAAACATACATCTAGGCCTGAAAATTTTGTCACCAAAGTATGCACTTTTAATATTCAATAAGATTTGTTTTCAAATTTACATATATGGGTAGGGGTAGAATGCTCAGTAACTTCTTAGTCTATATCTGGAGTAGTAAGAATATATGGGTAAGAAAAGATGCAACATGAAGTTCTATAAATTTATGTCCACTTTCAAATTCTCCAAACATAAAAGAATTTTCCAGTAGAATCATGACACATCTCAACACTCTCCCAATTTGACAAAAAATCTCCTGAGAATTTTTTGTTAGCCTGAACCAGGAACTTTTCTTTCTCATGTAATGACATCTGTGATTGGGAACCTGTGAGTACCATTTTGAAAGTGGAAGTTACACAAGTGGGAGAAGTTCTTGCACTGGATGCTGGGGTCGGTCCCACTCTGCACACACAAGGGCAGGCATGTCCACCAGGGAAGACAGCTCAGCTGGCAGTTTTCCTCTGCTCTTGGCACCATCCCTTCCATTCTTCTGCCACCCATTGTCCAGTAGCCATGAGATCCATGGAAATTAAAAGTACCTCCTGTAAGGGAAGACCACTTCTCTAATGAAATGAAACCCAGAATTTTTGCAAGTTAAGCTCAGGAAGGAGGAGGTCCAGGTTCGTAAGAGCACAATATAGAGGAGCAGTGGCTAACCAAGGGCTCCAGGCTCGGAGACCCTCTGTGTCTCACTTTGTTACCAGCTCCACCAAAGCCATGGCCCTATCATGTGTTATCTGATGATGCTCTTTCAAAAGTGGAAAAAATAAGGTTCCCTCAGCTCAGCTAAAATTAACTAGTGCTCTGGGTATTTTGGGGTGGGGGGCAGTACAGAGCTGCATTTTGTAAAAATTAAAAACCATATGGGCTGGACTCAGTGACTCACTCCAGAGAATATAGTATAGAAAGGGAAAAATAGTAACCTTCAAAAACAGTAACTAGAAAAATAGTAGAGACCTTTCAGATCCTACCTTACAACCAAGTGACCAAGGTTAACTTAACCAGTGATAAGCCATGTGGCCATCACACACCCTGTCATGTGATATAGTAAGAAGCGCACCTCACCTCTGTGGGAGTCTTCCATCAAGCCCACAACCCTTTTCTAACTATGAGAAACACAGCAGACAAATCCAAAATGAGGGATAGCCTGCAAAATACCTGAGCAATATTCTTCAGAACTGTCAAGGTCATGAAGATAAGGGAAGACAGAGAATCCGGCTCAGCCTCAAGAGACCAAACAGACCCGATGATGAAACACAATGTGGCATCCTGGAGCACGAAAGGGACATTAGTAGAAGAAATGGTAAAAATCTGAATGAAGTCTGGAGCTTCGTTAATAGTAATGCGTCAATGTTAATATCTTAGTTTTGACAAATGAATTAGGGTAATGTAAGGAGTTCATGTTAGGGGAAACGAGTGTAGGTTATACAAGAATGCTCTGTATTATCTTTGCAGCTTTTCTCTAGATCTAAAACTGCTCGAAAACAAAAAAAAAAGCTATTTAGAAAAATATCTAAACTCCAAAAGGCTCAATTGATCTTAATACAAAATAAAATCTTAATTCCTGTTTGATGTTTTCTTAATGATTTCCTAAAATAACAGATAGCCTCTGCGCATTATAGAAAATTATAAAATATACACAAGTGAGCACTAAAACCCAAAATGTAGTATTTCTACCAGCTAGAAATCAACTGCTTACTACCTTAGCACAGTCTCTTTCTGGCTCTTCCTACCTTACGTGTGTGTGTGTGTGTGTGTGTGTGTGTGTGTGTATACGTATATATGTATATGTTTACAATATGAGATCTTATGGTGCATACCATCCAATAGCTTTTTTAGTCAATGATTTGCCTCTATTTCAATAAACTTCATATCATTTCATATATTTACCATATTCAGCTTCCCCCCACCCAAATGTCATTACAGCTTCTTTGTTTAAATACTATCCAGTCCAAGACGATGGTATCTGATTATTATGTCGTTTAAATACTTTTAAATCTAGCAATTTTCTCTTTCGACCCTGATTTGCGGAAATCCCAGGCCAGTGGTCCTGCAGAATGTCTCACTTATGTAATTACTTCCTTCTGGTGGTGCTTAACTTGTTCTTCTATCCTTCATAATTCCTAGAAACTGAAAGAGCTGTCTAAAGTTGCAATGGATTAATGTTAACCCTTTTTTTCTTCCTAGAAAACATTGTAAGTGATGTTGTAGAGTTGTGCTCAATGACATCCAAGACATATAACATCAAGTTGTTACCATTAGTGATGTTAAGATGGTGTGCTGGATTAGACGAGGATAATCTTTTTCCTATATTGTACAATTATGCCCTCCTTTCAAGACCAGAAAGTAATGTGGTAGTCAGTGTGACTCTGGCAGTATAGCAAATATCCATTTCCCTAATAGCTACATATCAAGTGATTTTCATTCCAATTAGTGATACTCGCCTGAATCAATACATTCATTGCAATTCATGAAATGATTTAAAAATTATTTCTATAATTATTAGTTGGCTTTCTTCTGTAAAGTAGAACATTTCCTAATCATGTGGGTCTATATAGTTACCCTTAAATACAGTTCCTACAGAAAAGACTGCAGGAATACTGGCTGAAGCTTCTAAAAGATTTTACTAAGCACTAAAGAAGAATGAAAGGGAGATAAATGCTGAAAGTATTACAAATATGACACAGAAACTTGCTTTGGTTTACAAAGACTAAAATACATGCCCACAGGACGGGCACAACTTTAGGGACCCTCACTGGGCTGGTCCCATCTGAATCCCTCCAGGCTGATGGCCTACAGGGATGTCCCCCTTCTGTTGCTCACCAAGGCTTACTCTATTTCTATTTGATGTCTAAGAGTCTGGCCTCTTTCCCAAGAATGATTTCTGCCTTTAAGTGAGACACACACCCACACACACCCCTCCTAATTAATATGGTGCCATGTTCAATTCTTACAGTCCCATCAATATGGCCATTTCTAAACATGCTGCCGTTACCCTGGCCTCCTAAATACACTGCAAGAACCACAACCTCCAATAAACCAAGAATTATACAGGGGAACAGGGGGTTCATTTCTTTGTGGCTTCCTTAACAGAAAATGGTGGAAGAACTGGAGTCAAATTACTTCTCCTGGAACACACAACTATTACCTGCCGTAATAAGAAATAGGAGGTAATACCGTTTGCTTCTAACACAGACATTAGTCCTGTCTGCTAAAATCAGCATCATAAAAGGTTCCTACTATATTTTTAACTCCCGTGTCTTTTCTATTTAAAAATAAGGATCTAACTTTGACAACCTCGATGCAGGTGCAATCACGATGGATGTCATGGAAGGGTTTACTTTTTGCAATGCCCACAGCACATCACAATGACCCTGAAATGACGGGGCCACTGTTTTCAGGCTGCAAGCAGTTTCAAATGTGGGCCACATCAAAACCTTTCCATTGTGTCAAAGTCTATCAAGGTTATATAATCATAGGCATAATTTACTCATGTTAATTATTCAAGTCACAAGGAGATGGACCAACACTCACTTGGTACAAAAGGAGCAAATGAAAGCAAACAGTAATACTCATCATCCGGTACAGAGAATGAGGTGGTGATCTGTCCATCAAGTATGCAAAATCTGGAAGGGAAAGCATCTGCCAGTATCCAAGGATACGTTAAATTATGAAAAAGAAGCATATGAAAATAGGAAGACAAATTCAAATCCCAGACATGGGATGTGGGGACATAGATCTTGAGACAAGGACAAAGTGAATACTGAATAGAAAGCACAGGTGCTATGGACGCTGGGATTTTGTAAATGCAATTGGGATGCTGCCTCATACACAGACTCCTAGGGATGCAAGGTCCCTGGTAATGATCTGGTCTATCAGATTACATTTTCACAAATTTTGTTTAAATGCCAGAGATGAATAATATACAGCCACACGGAGAAAATGGCCTGCAAAAGTAACCACCAGAGTAAAATCAAGTGACAAATTGCCCGTGTGGGAAAGAAGCCCCGTGAAAAGGGCTATTACACAAGTGGGAGAGACTCTCCCACCAGGGCCCGGTGAGGGGTTCCGAGCTGCTGCAGTGAGGCCGTGATCACCCTGTGCCCCCCTCAGCCCTCTCCCCCTCCCTGGAACGATCACGTTTCCTCACCTACCTCCATACTCTAATGCAGACAAGCAAAGAATCTGTGCAAAAAGATTCTGTGTAGTGGAGGGTTTGGGAGTGCTGTCTATACTGCATACCTGTGTCTGTAAGCCTATAAGAGATGATAATGTTAAAGAGTGGTTAGCCAAACTGGGAGTCTGGCGTGCCGGAGCACCAGGGGAGACCCTAGGAGATGCCACAGGCTCCCCCTTTACAGTCCTAGAGGCAAGCTGGTGGAGTCCTGTTTAAATGCCAACTTCTGGACAGCCTGGGTGGCCCAGCGGTTTAGTGCCGCCTTTGGCCCAGGGCCTGATCCTGGAGACCCGGGATCGAGTCCCACATCGGGGTCCCTGCATGGAGCCTGCCTCTCCCTCTGCCTGTCTCTGCCTCTCTTTCTCTTTCTGTGTCTTTTATGAGTGAATAAATAAAATCTTAAAAAACAAAAACAAAAAAACTAACTTCCACTCAAGAAGTATGGCCCAGGCACCATGAAGCGGTGAACATGGGACTGCCCCTGGGTGTTTACAGTCCTGGGCTACCCACTGCAAACACTTAGAAACAGATGAAGCACACTCTGGTGACCTGCTCAGAGCTTCCCTTCTCTTCAGCTGCAAGGTGGGCCCTGGCATTCTCCTCATGGCCTCTCCATAAGGAATAAAACAGGAGGAGGGGAGGGTCCTCTAACCATCATGGCCATGTTCTTTCCTGTCTGCAAGTCCATCCCACAGAGATGGGTTTGATGCATAACTGCACATTCACCCATGTGAGGAACACAGGGGCCCAGCTGGAAACCCCTTCTCACAAATTCCAGGTTCACGTTCTGGCCTCTGAGCCGAGGTTTCAATACTTTCAATCCTCGACCTCTGGACTCAGGTGAAAAGCCAGCAAGCAGCCCTGCAGTGGATTCTCTGGTACACTGCCCAGCCCTCAAGACCAAGCCCTTACCTCCCACAGCTGTCAGGAGTGGTGGCTGCTGACAGCTCACAGCTGAGCCCTCTCCTGGAGCTGCCCTCATCCCAGGTGACGCCCCTTCCCTGGGTGCAGCCTGCATCCAATGACCTTGGGTCAATGGCGGGGCGGGGGGGGGAGTGTGGTCATCCCCTTGTTTCAAGAGAGACTTCTCTGAAGGGCCACCCAGGCTCTAGAGCACTTCAGGGGCAGTGGTAGCCAAACCCGTGTGCATTTGAGAGACAGGGAAGGAGAGGAATTGGACAACCCTTCCACAAAGCTTTGCTGCATAAAGGAGAAAAGATGTGGATGGCCAGCTGGCAGGGGAAAATGGGTTCAAGAGGAGGCTTTTTTAGGATGAAGAAAGTAGCAGACATGTGTGTGCTCCTGAGGTCAATCCAACGGAAAGAGAGAAAGAGGGGACTACAGATTGGTGGAGAAGTGTCAGAGCAGTGTCCTGAGTCATGGGGGGGAGAGGCTAGTGGGGCAGAAGGTCGGGCTTTAGGTGGGAGGAGAGGGAAGCAGGTTGTGGAGGTGGGAAGATGGACTGAGGTGGCCTTAGCCAGTGCACGGTAGTTATTCTAGCCCATTGGCATGTCTGCTTCTAATGCAGAAATTCATGCTGGGGGTCACAGCCTTTAGTATTCTGGTCTCGTGTATCTTGGTCTCATGGAATAGGGACGAAGATGCCCATTTGTTTGAGCCTGATGCCATTATACCCCATTCCATCTACCCCTACTTATTCTTATTCTGTGATCATATGGTAACTTCTGTTGGTTTTGGTTCTGCCTTGGAGATGGATCTGCCTACAAATGGAAAAAAACAGGAGTTGGTCATAGGCTACTGGGTACTCCTCCCCATGTAACCATTCATCTGTCCACGTGAGCGCTCAGTCCAGCTTTCAGGTTACCTACATTAGTCCTCCAGGCTTGGTCATCGTGTATCCTGTCAAGGAAGATGGGTCCATTCTCAAAATGCCAATACCACCATCACGCTTCTGAGCCATACGGCAGAGAGCAGCGTCTAGTGGCCAAGTAACAGATGCCCTAGCCTAACTTCAGACAGGTGTGCATGTCTTCTCCATATGCATGAACAGAGAGGAAGGCTCTTCTTTTCTAATACTTGGGAGCAATTAACCAACCTCTATGGGGCCGGCGTGGCAAAGACAACTCCTATTAAATATTAGCAAATGTCACAGAGTCAGAGTCTGAAATGACTTGCCCTTCCAGTCCATATCTATTCACCCTCCAAGACCATACGTTCTCTTCCTCTCCAGCAAATCCTCCTCAACTATTTCAATCTAAACTAGTTTCTCCTTCTGCTGAGCACACGTGGAACCCGGGGTCTGTTACCTACACTGGGACACCTTATCACACGTAGCTTTATACAACCATCTGTTGCAGTATTAGTCTCCTTAACCGGATTAAAAGCTCTTTGATGGCAGAGGTCATGCGCTACGCATTTTGCTCATATTTCTCAAAGCTCAGCCATGTTCCCGGGCTGGCCTTCTGGAGCGTGAGCCTAGTCCAGTCCCACATACCAGTGCCTCTCCTGGCTGCCCAAATATGCCAGATATATGCCCCTCACTTGGCATCACCTTCCAAGCTGCCGGCCGGTTGAAAACCACCATCCGTTCTCTTGGTCCCGTGGCCAGCACTCTTCTTAGCCTATGGTTTGATACCCCAAGATCTTTCCTTTGAGTGCATTTCTCTGCAAGTCTCCTTTTCCTTCTTCTGGCACTCCTGGTACACTTCCTCCATCTCTGAGCCTCCGTGATACGCTTGGGGACTCCCCTCCGAGTTCCATCTGGCTCCAAGACCCTCCCTACCTGGGGCAGTCCCTCCCATGCTTACCTCAGGCCTGGAAGTGCGAACCCCAACAGCATCCATTGTTATCCGGACTAAATGACATCTGATCTGCCTCGTACTGGGAGAAGCAGGGATAAAATAAGGGGAGGCCTGTCCTTTGTTTTTGCTTTCATATTGTTTTTGCTTTTCTCCAAGCTGCATGATTCCATGAGCCTCTTCAACCAGTAGAATGTTTCTCCACTTGCCGAGCATCTTTCCATTTTATGGTTTATTTAAAAGTCATGTTGAAAAACCCGTTGCGGATAAGAGGTAGGAAGTAATCCTGGCTCCAGGGGACAGATGGAATGACCCACTGGGATTCGCCATGTCTGTTCCCCAAGAGAGAAAGTGGCAGAATGAGAATTTGTCTGAAGTGAATTTCTGCAAACCTGGGCTCACAGCCAGTCTGCAGAGAGCAAGCTCCATTAGTAACACAGGTGGAAGCGCTTCCCTGCTCAGTATTCTCACTCAGGGAGAGAGCAAAACACCTACCTTTGAATTTTCCATTTTGCTCAGACATACAAACAAGGAAGTAAACAGGAGGTCAGTCATTTTAAACAGCTGGAGAGGCCCAGAAACCCTGCAAGGAGTCACTGCTTTGAGGGAAAGTCCGTGCCAGAGAAGCTAGCAAATTTCACCTTCTCTATGATATTTATTCTCCTTTACACACACACACACACACACAGAGAGGCAAAAAAAAAAAAAAAATTAAAAATTGAAAAAGGAGGGCAGCTTGGGTGGCTCAGCGGTTTAGCACTGCCTTCAGCCCCAGGTGTGATCCTGGAGACCCGGGTTCTAGTCCCACGTTGGGCTCCTTGCATGGAGCCTGTTTCTCTCTCTGCCTTTCCGTCTCTCTCTTTCTGTGTGTGTGTGTGTGTGTGTGTGTGTGTGTGTGTGTGTGATGAATAAATAAAATCTTTAAAAATAAATGAGATGATTCCTAGGCAGTGTCACTTTAAGACATCACATCTTTCTTCATTAAATAAACAAACAAATCCTGAATATCACTGTGGGGAATGAGTAAGGCCACTGGGGAACAAAACAGCAGAGGGATCTCACAACTGAGAACCCAAGTTGAGGCTGAAGGGATGCTCATACTTCCTACAACCCGAAAGCCTCTTGGAGTGACATGTCAGGTGCACAGGGCAGCAAGGAGGGTCCCCAGGCCTCAACTTCGGGAGAAGCCCATGGCCTGAGTTTCATTTTCCCACCACCAAAGGGTGGGTGTCGTGTCAAACACTACTTGAGGGTTTCTCTTTGTTCAGACTGAGCTGTAGGGGGAACAGAGCAGGAGCCACACAGTCCTCTCAGGAGAGAGCTGGCTCGAGGAGGAGACAGTGATGCGGAGGGAGTCTGGGGATGTTTAGCGCTCTGTTGGAAGTCCTGGAGTAAAAATTAATCTTTTTGCAATCAAGCAACAAGAACCTCAAGTCTCAAGAGCCTCACCTAATGTTCACACCCCTTTTACCTCTAGGATCGCTATGGAGATAGCCAGACACGTGCCACCAGTTACAGACCATAATGTTCAGTGCACAGAACAATAAGGGAAAACAGAAACAAGAGAAAGGGGCACAGTGAAGAAGAAATAGGCTGTGATGCATTATGTCAGAATGGTATTCCCCTTCTTTAAGTATCATGGTCTCCAAGTACGTTCAACAGTGTCAGTTTTTATGATATAAAGTAACATTAAAAAGCAGAATCACAAGTTTCTAAGCATCCTCTGTTCAAGTAAATATTCCATGACATATACTCTTAAGTATATACTCTGTGCACTTTATGTATGTTCCATCTCAGAAATGTGTATAGAGAGTAGGATACAAACTCTAGAACAGTGGCTGGTAGTATTTCAGATCATTTTACCTTTTTGTGTTTTTCAACATGTCCCTGGCCTTTCCAGACTGAGCACGGTCTCTGCCTCCCTCTCTCACCTGGTCTTGGACCATTCATGCCCTCCTGCTCCCCCATCCTGCTGGTCTTTAGATCTGCAGATGCTCCGAGGTCTACTTGCCCTAAGGACCTTTGCATTAATGGGGTCCTCTGCCTGGAAGCCCACCCTCTCTGCCCCCCATGCCCTGCCTTATTCCCATCTCTTCCCTCAGTTAACCCCTGTTCATCCTTCAGGTGTTAGCTCAGGATCATGGCCTCCCTTCCCTCCACTTCCCACCAGATGGAGTTGGGTTAGCCGCCAGGTTAGTGCCCACACAACCCACCATTACATATTGTTTCTGTGATTATCTGGGTATTGACCAATCAGATCTTCTGATTTTTTTTTTGAAGATTTAATTTATTTATTCATGAGAGACACACAGAAAGAGAGAGAGAGAGAGAGAGAGAGAGAGAGGCAGAGACACAGGCAGAGGGAGAAAGAAGCAGGCTCCCTGCAGGGAGCCCAATGTGGGACTCGATCCTGGGACTCCAGAATCACGCCCTGGGCCGAAGGTGGCACTAAACCACTGGGCCATCGGGGCTGCCCAGATCTTCTGATTTTAAGAAAGGATTTTACGCAACATGTTGCCTGGTCCCTAAATTTGTTAGATGGATGAGTGAAGAACCTTTCCATCCTGTTATCAAACAGTTAGTTTGTAAAAAAAGTTCCAGCCTTTGACACAGGGCGGAGTGTCTCCCCCTTCTCTACCTGGCCAGGAATTCGTGTTGGGCGTGGTGCTATCTCAACAGGGGTAGAAGCCTTTGCTCTGCCCTCTGCTATCATGTGAGCCCCTCACGGAAGAAATCACAGCAGCACAAACCAACCAACAAGCCAAAAAAGGGACATAAATAAGCAGCTGTCCATGAAGGAGCAGCCCCACCTGCAAACTCCTTTGGATCCAATTCAGCATCAGCCATCCCCTTTTGGGAGCCAGGAGATTGAATAGTTTTAAGGTCCATAAAACAGATTATAAACTGTCACGGGAGAGTGGCAGAGTATATATGGGCTGGACAGTCTACGAGGTCTTAAGAATGAAAATAATGCAGAGGTTAGCCAAGGATCTTGGCCAATCTGATAAAGAAAGGAAAGTGAGTGGGAGAAGGAGAGGGAATCTATATCCTGGAAAGGGAGCAGGGGCAAAGTAGGAAAAGGAAAGGAAAAATTAGGGAAATGAGGGAGAAAACATGGAGAGGGAAGAGAGTTAAAGTAGTGAAAACCTAAACAAAATGGTAGCATAATGCAAATAAATGGAAATACAAGGGGCTGGGGGTGGGGATAGTGCAGCCCAAGGACTGGAGGGGTTGAAATGCCAAGATATCCAGGCCCTCTTCCCTTCTTCAAAATAAATGAACTCTGGGCTCAGGCAGTTTGTGAAATCCTACAGATTTCATAACACACAATCAAATCAGAGAATCAGCATGGATTTGAAAAGCAAAATACCTAAAGACATATCTGTCACCATCCTTGTGCGGACTTTATTTTCAAAGGGGTGAGGGGGAAACAACATGATCATTTCCCTCTTGGGCTGGAACTCGTGGGTATGTGTTCACTGTGTGCAGCAAGGAAAGGGAGTGGTCAGGAGAAGCACAAGAAAGATTGTCAAAGGATTCCATCAACGGGCTCCTTGACCTCCAAGGATCTAGCAAGCAGGTTATTAATAATAAATATTACCAGCTTTTACCTTTATGATAGCTCCAGAGGAATGCACATGCCCAACAATCATCAGCTCTGACCTTATCACATCCCTTCCAGGGCGATAACAAATTACTGAGCAGTTATAAAGTGCTCTGTGCTTTACCGAGACGTTCCCTCAACATTACTGCATCTGGTCTTCAAACAGCTCTGGGAGGTGGGTGAAGCGGTTATCTCTGTTGGACAAAATACGAAGAGCCATCCTGAGGGCTAAATGCTTTGCCCAAGGTCACTGCTGTGGGTGGAACTGTGTTTTCCAAAAAGCTATGTTAAAGTCTTAATCTCTGTTACCTAAGAATGTGACCTTATTTGGAGACTGAAAAGAGGGTCTTTGCAGGCACAATTGAGGTGTAAATTGAGATAAGGCTACGCTGGACTAGGGTGGGCCCTTAATCTGACAGGACTGGTATCTTAATAGAAAGAGACACACAGGGCGGGAGCATTTCATCTGAACACACAGGCGCAGAAAGAGGAGACAGCTGAGGTGGTGGTGACAGAAGCAGAGGTCACAGTGACACAGCTACAAGCCCAGGAATGCCAAGGATTGCCAGCACCCCCAGAAGCCAGGAAAAAGAGCGTGGCCCGGCCAACACCTTGACTTTGGACTTTTGGCCTCCAGAAGTGTGAATCAACCTCCTGTTTAAGGCACTGGTCCAGGTTCAGGGCCAGGGGCAGGGGGTGGGAGTGGGGGGGGGGGTCCTTTATCTGGCAGGTCAGGAAACCACCACAGTCACTGGGTGACAGCTTGTGGGTGTGGTCGCTGTTCTGGCCCCCAAGACATCTACCCCCCCACCCGCCTCAAGATTCCCTCATGTTCTGCTGGTGACGCTTCTCACACCACCCACTGGTCCCCCTTCCACCCGGCCACCCCACTGGGCCACCCCGGCATCCTCTCCTCTCCCAGGCCACCCACCACCTCACATGGCTCACGGAGGCCCCATTGCTCAGCACTAGCATCTCCCTAGCACCAAAAGCTCTCCCCGCATCTCTGGATTCTTCTCAACAAATTCCACTTCTGTGGGCAGCCGTCTCAGCTGTCAGTGAAGAAAAAGATCTGACATCATGTCAGTAAAACTTCAGGGTAAGGCAGAAACCTAACACTGGCATTTCTTTAGCACACTATGACCAGAGCTGCATATACATTTCCTCGAATCCTAGAACATCCCTACAAGTTCAGGGATCATCATTAATCCCATTTTGTAGATCGGGCAGCTGAGGCTCTGAGAGGTTAGGGGAATGTGCCCTGATGTACACAGCGACTCGGGAGCCCTATCCAAAAGCCCTGACTCCCCTCACATCAGGTCGGAGCGCCAACGGAGGCTTTCAGGCTTGACTGCCTCATTTTACAGACAAGAAAGAAACTGTTGTTGGCCTTTGCCAAGGTCACATCCCAGCTCCATCTTCAAGTCGTATTTTGAGGGCCAATTTGAAGTCAGAATGTCTCTAAAAGGGATTTGAAGACAATGATCTGGTTGGAGAAGAGGCTCAAAGCTGTGCTTACCCACAGCTTTACCAAGAGGACAGAGAAAAGGCCAAGTTTCCACGTGAAAGGAAGGACTGATGGAGCTGCTGAGAGGCTGCCATCTTCCCAAGCCAGTCCATGGCACCGTCACTGGAACACAGAGGTCTTTTGTTCAGTCCACAAAGTGCTCAATGTTTTTTAATGAGTTTTGACATCAAAAAGTCAGGAGGCATTGCCTTCGATCTTGACCCCCAGCTTTTATTGGAAAAAACAAACAAACAAATGCCCAACAACAATAATAAACCAATCAACCCCTCCAGAAGATTTGGCAACATTAGCCTGACCTCCTCACATAGCATCATTGAGCTGCCGCTGACAAGTGGCAGTACATTATCCTCAGTCCCCACTGCACCCTATTACCCACACAGGGCCTGAAATGGCTGCTGAATGTTCCACTCCTCTTGCACCTCCACTTCTTTATTCTTCTGGATCGCCTGCCCGGTCTATAGAGCAGACATTTCAGTACGTGACCCCTGCCCCAACCTTCTAATGTGTTCCTGCCTGGAAGAGGTATATGCTTTTCAAGGGAATATACAGCACAAATGAAAGACTTTATTTAATTTTTACTTTTTCATGACAGACACAGACACAGGCAGCAAAAGAAGCAGGCTTCCTGAAGAGAGCCCGGTGTGGGACTTGATCCCAGGACCCTGGGATCACGACCCGAGCCAAAGGCAGATGCTCAACCACTGAGCCACCCAGGTGCACCCAAATCAAAGACCTCCTAACTGTACTTAGACAGTTGCCTCTGGGAAATTATTTTAGGGCAGGAAAGGGGGGACTGCTCTCTTGGGAAGGTAGATTTGAAGGAGTAAGCTACAGGACAAATGAAAAGAAGTGACATTTGTCACTGTAGGCAGAAACTATATAAATCCATTTCTTCCAGAAGATGTAAAGCTATAACTTGATCCAAAAATAATTTAGATGCATTCATGGGTGATAAAGACATAAACAGACTTCAAGGGGGAGTCGGCTACCTCTGATCCCCTCCAGGCCCTAGGCTTATCTTTATTCGAGACAGCACTTTATCTCAAATGAGCAACTAAGAGAGATCTAACTTCTGCAGAACTCTTTCTCATCCCTGCACACAAAGGAGAATCAGGAGGGGATGATTCTTGGCAACATGAAGGAGCTCTTGCAAGGCGGTGGGGGTGGGGAGCACAGCCTGTAGAGTGGAAGTAGCCCTGTGTTGAGAGTCAGGGGACTGCGTGCAAGGCCTGGCCCCCACTTACTAGGCTGACCTTGGCCCCTCACTTCCCTGATCAGTGTCCCGCCCCTGAAAATTCAGCCACTCCTGTCAATTCCAAGGGGTCACTTGGAGGGGCTTCTGAGGCCACGCATGAAAGCACTTAGTGGATTAAGTTCTGATCCCTTGACTAACTGACCAGCCAAAAGATATACGAATAGACCCAGGGAAGACAGTTACGTATGATGCATTTTGCTCTAATAAATCTGACTCTTGACATCAAGATCCTAAAGGAATTCCTAGTTGTTTTCTAGCCCTGCAAAGGCAAATCCCGAGGGTGTCACGCTGGCCCCATTCATGAGCCACAGTATTCTGACTCATATTAAGATGTGTTCACTCTTTTTCGAAGCATTAATGAGCTACTCTGTCTTGGGCCCTGGAGACTTTTGTGATGATTTGTTGCCTCTAAATTTTCTGTCCTGCCAGTTCTCCAGACCCACTGGCAAGACCCCTTGGCCTGCCCTGTCCCCAAAGGACAGACTCACTTTGGCTTCTCAGCCCTTGTTCTCTGTGCTAAAAAAAACTTCCCCTTTGCCACAGATCTGACTTCACCAGGGTTTCTCCAGATGGCTAGGCATGTCACTGCCTGCCCCCTGAGCATTTTGCTGGTGGCTGTAGGAGGGAAGGCTATCGCATGGGCGATTTCCTCACATTGCTGCCCGGAGGAGATGGGGAAACTAGAAACCAGGCCCATGGCCAGTCTTCCAGCCCCAACATCGGTGAAGTTATGATCCTGACTTGGAAGCACCAAATGCCCAACTGAGTGTTTCCTGATCCCTGAGCCAACTGCCCGCATCCAAGGGTCCTGATGCTGTCTGAGATTTGACACTTTGATCATAAAATTATTTCGGTCTTGCTGCTCCATGGAGCTCTTTTAGTGGACAAATTAATTGTCTGGCTAATTAGCAGGTCTTTTTTTAAAAATTGTACATGTGTAAGGCTTTTACGCTTATGAGAGAATCGAAGAGGAAACCAGCAGTTTTATAGGTGCCACGGGGACAGCTTTTTACTCCGAAGCAGGAGAGACAACCAGACAGCAGGCAACTTGTCTCTACACCTCAAAGCCAAAAAAGGTCCACTTTGGCATGACTACAGTGTCCTATGTTTATTACCTTGTACCAGATTCGTGTTCATTGCCCCAGCAAATGGCCCTGGCAGGAATGCCCCCTGTCACTGGATAGTAAAGGTCCTACTACAGACACCCAGGAATTCCTTAGTGTTGGGCAAAGACTGCATATCATGTCTTAATTTGTGGGATCTATTGAAAAGCACTAATTGTGATCACCGGATAATAGGCTCCCTCCCACGACGTGGTACACTAATTAGCAATGGCGTTTGTCAGACTAGCTGTCTTGAGGCAAGGGGGTCTGGAGAACGGAATTCATTTAGCCATTGCCGTGCACTAAAGATGCTTTGCCTTGTAAAAACAATCAACCTCCTCACCTCCCCTCCTCCAGGAAGGATGAGTTTGAAAGTGGCACAAAGACACATTTCCACTTGCGGTGTGCACTGCAGTTATAGTTGGGCTGGCAAATTCCAAGACCTACAGGTGCTGGAATAAGCCAGCAGCAGTTAATAAGCAGTTAATTTTAATGATGAGGTGGGCTGGGTATAAGAAACGTACAGCCTACTCTATCTGTTCTTTTGTTTCCCCGCTCTTGAGAAAGACAGTCTCTATTATGGGGACAAAAAGCATTGCTAGAGGGATGATAAATCAACACTCAGCCTCAGTGTCATGGAGACAACAAGGAGAGGGTGACTGGTCAACCAGAAAGCACGCAACAGGACGATGGGTACTCTGCTCCAACCAGAGTGGCATACAGAAATGGAAGCCTGATGGTGCCAACATGTCTGGTTTCCTGAGGCCAGAAACATGGAATTGTATGTAAAAATCTCCTGATTTTTAAATATTGGCAATCAATTTTTTTTTAAGCACGTAAAGTGTATAGGTCAAACAACATACGTCTTAACCAGAGCAGGACCCCCGGGGACAGGCAGTCTTACAAGCTCAGCTTAAGCCATTTGTTCTCATTCTCTTTTCCCCCAAAATGTGCCACAGAAACAGAAAAATTGGGGCACCTGAGCAGCCCATTGGGTTAAGTGTCAGACTCTAGTCTTGGGCTGAGGTCATGATCTCAGGGTCGTGAGCCCCTCATCAGGCTCTGCACTCAGCAGAGTCTGCTTGAGATTCTCTCTCTCCCTCCCCCTCCTCCTTGCCCTACCCCTCGCTCTTGCTCTCTCTCTCTCTCTCTCTCTCTGATATAAATAAATCTTTGAAATAAAAATGGAAGATCTTTCTGTTTCAAAAGTAAAACTGGTTTTGGGGAAATGTACTGGAAAACCAGTATATTCTCTAAGTTACTTAAACACTCCACTTGGGCCATTCATCCACTCCTGCTCCCCCAAGGAATGGCAGAGATAAACACCCCACAGTGCCACTTTTCTGCCGTATTCCAGGTAGAGACTGAGGCACAGAGAGGTCACTGTGTCACACGACTTGTCAGGATGGTGTCTCAGATCCATGCCAGCATTCAAGACGCCCTCCCAATATCACCTCCTTGAAATAGCTCCTTAGTAAGACACAAAGACAAGGAAAGGTCCACAGCAAGCATCATATCCCTTCCTGGTTTAGTGCCTTCTTAACTTTTTCTTGTCTCTGCCCAAAGAAGTTCCGTGCATTTATTGTTTCCCTTCTTTGAGGCTTTTTGGCCAAACTTCCCATAGTAATTAATATTTTTCCTTGCTGGATATCTTTGGAGCTCCAAAGCATCACCAAGTCATCTTTTTTCATCCACCAAGGAGGATTACATAATGTTTTGCTCCCAAAAATGTCCTCTGAAATGTCTGACTCTTACTTATAATTACATCTAAAAAGCAGAACCTAACCTAAATCCCAGATGGAAAAAGTGGTTAAAGTATTGTTTAAGCCCAAAACAGTTAAGAATGTGGCTGGCTGCAAGCAACAGAAAATCTGAGTTGTGAAAAATCGTTTAATTATCCTACATAATAGTAAGTCTGGAAATAGGTTGTTACAGAGTTAGTGTAGAGGCTCAGAAAAAGTTCGGATGCTGGGTAAGCATTTTGTGTTCCTCTCGACCATTCCATCAGGCTGGTAGGGCGGCCACAGCAACTGCAGACATTACACCTGGGCAGCAGCATGCCCAGCAAGAAGGAAGGGGTGGGAGGAAGAAAGATTCTATTCTCATTGGATCTAGCCTTTTATTTGGAATCAAAATCCTTTCCAGAGGTTCCCAGAAGACTTCTCCTTTCCCCTTACCAGCTGTAACAGTTCCACGGGCACCCCCAGATGCACAGGAAACTGGGAAAAGCAGGATCTGATGGAGCAGAATGGAATTACCCTGACTGGCTCACATCAATCCTGATTCATCCTCTGAGGCTATCAGAGGAACTTTATTCCATGTGAACAGAATCTGGGATCTGTTGGCAAGGAAGGGATAGTCATATGGCCATTACATAGGCAAGTATGCCACAAAGCTAAATTTACAAAATAAATAGCAGTTAATGGTCAGAATGAAATGGCATGTACCCATGAGTTCTGAAGGAATTCAAGAATGAAATTGGCCAAAATATATAACCTACTCATATTCATGGCCACCAATTCTAAAGACGGGTTTACTGAAAATTCATCCCCGATTTGTAAGAACTCCAAGGCAGACCTGGAGAAATGGCTGATGGAGCCTAAAACAAGAGGACCCCAGCCACCGTGAGCCAAACTGCTTCAAAAACCCTTAAAAGAACAGGTTACCATCACAATCGTCTATGGTCATTCTGGTTAGAGTAAGCTAGCAATTGAGTTAATGATAAGGGTCAGTTAGGAGCAACTGGGGTACAGGTTGGGACTGAGTGGATATGAGAGATTGGAGGAGAGCATGGCAGTTATTATAAGAAAATGGTAAAGAGAAATTCAATGCAGAACTTTGACAATGACATCAAGTGTGCGTATTCCGCAAGACTTGAGTGAAAAGAGAGCACCCAGCTGGTGGGCTCTACCTTGGGGCGGAACTGATGATCAACACGTCTCACTTGGACCAGATATACTCTGGAGAGGTAGGAAAGAAGTAGATCATCAATAAAATACTGAGTAGTCATGGTTTGTTTTTTTAAGATACTAGTGCAAGATTTCTGGACCTTGTATGAAAGAGTACCCCAAAGAGAATTTCTTGGAGGCATTCCATTCAATGCCAAATATAACTACTATTTCGGTCACTCTGAACTGATAACTGTGTTTACTAAGAGCTGTTATGATAACTATGATACCTATGCTAATAGGTTATGGTCACGGTCAACTGTGCAGGAGGAGTGCATAGAGAGCTAAGTGTGTGTGTGTGTGAAAGATTGAACATCTACTTGGGAATGACCTTTAGTACCTAACAAAGCTTAATATTACAATTCCACATCCACTGATGATCTGTCTAAACTCTATCTTCTATTCATTTTTAATAGATGTTTATAAGGCCTAAACATTTCCTATTAATGGGAAAGCAACATGATTCAAACAAGAGAAAACTCCTGTCTGCCTACTTGATCGAATTCTTTGCAAAAAGGAGGAGGAATCTAAATAAAGAAGAATGGAATTTCTTAGTCATTAATAAAAGTTTCCCCACTCGGTGCTTTTTTAATTTACTGAATGAGCTGTGATGGGATTGGGGAGATAGGGCAGGGTTGAGGGTTCATATATAAAGAGCTATTTAGGGAACAAAGAGTATTTTTAAAGTATCTCTGAGTAGAGAAGCATAATATGAAGAGCCTGGTTTCTCAAAGATAAGCACCAAGCCAGGACTGTTTGGCATCTTTAAAAAATGATGTTGAGGAAAAAGGACATAAGGGTGCCTCACAGATAACACCAAAGTGGTACAGGAAGGGAGAGTCAAACTCCTCTGAAAAAAGACACCGGGGGCGGGGGGCGGGGGAAATACAAGAAAATCTTATAAGCCTGTGCTATTGGCAAAAACAAAACAAAACAAGACCAAAAAAAAAAAGCGAAAAATAGATCTTAATGAAAGTAACAAGGTAAACACATTACAAAATAAATAATCCAAACTCCCCATACAGAGTGATATACCGAGTATCATTTAAGAAACGATGGCCTCCTGAGGATACCTGGCCAGTATGCCATGGAGAACCACTGTCAATAAAATGTTGATCATTAAAATGTAAATTTGAAATAGGGCAGAAAGGTTTACTTTCCCTTTGTATAAACTATAACACTTCCGTTTCTTAAATGCTATGTTCAATTTTGTCCTTAAGAAGTATTTAATAGAACCAGAGTTTCAGATAAGAGCCGCTAAAATGGTTTCCAGGGTATATGAGCTACTGTATGAAGACAGAATTCCAAAAAGCTTGAAAATTCTTCATCTGTAAAACAGAGATTCTTCACTTTTTTTATGCTATGGATGCCCTCAGCAGTTCTAGGGAGCCCATGAATGTCTTCTGAGGATAATCTTTTTAAACATATAAAATAGAATGCACTATATTACTCAGGAAAGCAATTATGATGCTATCTGGCTTTCAAAATATTTTAAAAAAACAAATTAGTGAGAAGGTAATACATAAGCTTCTGTATTAACACAGCAAGTAACAAGGTCTGATGACAGTTCTAATAACTACCATAATTTCTAAGTAGCGATGAACATAAATGATAGTCTCCTACCTGCATCAATTACAACATGGTATGAATACGCCTGTGGTGCCTATGGTGGTATTTGTAATGGAAGAAAACACTAAATTTCAAGTAGATGTTTGTGAGAATAAAGGTGCAGTATCTCCCAACCAAGCTCATGAATGGCCTGGATTTCTTCCTCGGGCCCCTTGGGGCAGGAGGGTCTGGGAACCCAAAGTTAAGTATCCCTGCCATGACAGCAAGGGCCGAGAAGGAATCTGACCAACACTGATCACATCATGAATAATGCAGATGAAACAAACTTGTTTCACAAATCCATAAACACAAAGATACGTTGGCCAGGGTGGCATAAGAAACAGGAGTGAATTTAGGATTTCCAAAAAAGGGAATTGGGGGCACCTGGGTGGCTAAGCCGGCTAAGCGTCCCACTCTTGATCTCAGTTCAAGTCTTGACTTCGGGGTGGTGAGTTCATCAGGCCCTGAGTTGGGCTCCATGCTGGGCATGCAGCCAACTTAAAAAGAAAACAATAAAGGCATTTTTAACAGTGAGCCTTAGACACTGGATGTTGTATGTAAGAGAGGAATCACTAAATTCTACTCCTGAAACTATGATTGCACTGTGTCTTAACTGGAATCTAAATATAAACCTGAAACAAACAAACAAATAATAAGCCCTAGAAAGACGTGAGCCTCATTATTTCAGTACTGACTGGAAATACAGAAAGGTTCAAAAAGATTTTGGACAAACTTGTCCACGTTAGCCATAAAAAGCTCAAGGAGGGGAAGGCTGGAGGCACTTACTACTGAAGATTTATATCAGCGAAGATTGACAGTATCAGGAAGGGAGACAGAACAAAAAGACTCCTAACTCGGGGAAACGAACTAGGGGTGGTGGAAGGGGAGGAGGGCGGGTGTTGGAGGAGAATGGGTGACGGGCACTGAGGTGGACACTTGACGGGATGAGCACTGGGTGTTTTTCTGTATGTTGGTAAATTAAACACCAATAAAAGTTAATTAAAAAAAAATCAAAAAAAAAAAAAAAAAAAAAAGAACCAGTAGGTCTGAATCAATACCACCATATTTCTCACCTTCTTCAGGAATCCACTTCTTCGGAACCGGTCTTTTCCCTCCGCTCACAATTAAAACTAATTACAACACAATCCACAGCAATTGTGTACGTGTATTTCACCGCAGACCCCAGCGTCCGTACTGAGCACTAAAATCTTGTAACTCCAGCTCCTGATTTAAGGTGTATTTCACAAGCCACCAAATACCATATTTGCAATGAAGTGAACAGAGAGCAATTCTCAGGTCCAGCAAAGGTGAAAGGAGCCACGGGCTGGGGTGATAGTGCTAAGGATAGCAGGGTTCAAAGCAGTCAAGCCAGAAACTCTGAGAATAAGATCAGTGACCAAGACCGTCACCTGAATGCAATCTGGACCCATCGGCAGAATCCTCCCGACAGGCCTCTGTGCTAACAGAAACTTAAACCTGCGTGGAATGCCTACCCAGGCTCACCTGGCTCCCCCTTGCCCTTCCCACCTAGCACATAACCACTCTGCCCCACGCTGGAATCACAAAGTCCTGAAATTCTTATGTTTCCCCTCTTTCTTTAAAAGAATCAATGATCTTCATCTATTCTCCATCTCTCTCGATTCATGTCAGGTGCATAACTGACAATGGAATTGGCAGGGGTGGCAGGGGTCCCCGGGTCCCCTCTGAGGCTCACGGCAGGAGAAAAGCCTGTCTGGTCATGGCTGTTTTTGTCCCCAGATTTTCCATCCTTTAACTCCCTTTATTTCTTCAGTTAGTCACCAAGTCTGAACAGCAGCCAAAGCCCTGACAATATTAGCAAGAACATTTGATTCCCTTCAATAAAACTGGAGACGGCCCTGAAAAATGATCAGTATTCACCTGGCTCTCCCTCTGGCTTCCCAAGGGGACAGTCCTTCATCCCTTCCACCCTTTTCATCAGAACAGCAGAGTCTGCTTGGGGAAGGTGTTTACCAAGGCTGGCTGCCTTTAGTGAATTTTTTTTCATTAATACATACAAATTTGTTTCTTCTAAACAAAACAAAAAATTTTAAGTCAAAGGCTGGGGAACCTGGGTGGCTCAGTCGGTTAAACGTCTGCCTTCAGCTCTGATCATGATCCCAGGGTCCTGGGATTGAGGTCCTGCTCAGTGGGGAGTCTGCTTCTCTCTCTTCCTCTGCCCCTTCCCCCAGTTCATGCTCTTTCTCTTTCTCTTTCAAATAAATAAATATTCAAAAGAATAAAAATCAAAGGGTAGAAAGATTAATCTTTAATAGCAGCTCAAATCTCTTAAACCTGTAAGTATATTTAAGATCAGTTCGTAGGAAGGGTGGAAAAGAAAGAAGGCCTGGAGCCCTGACGAGTCAAGATGAGGGAGAAACTCAGAGAAACACCCCAGGAGAAGATGGTGCAAATGGCCATAGCCACTGGCTCTCAGGAGTAAGTACAGGATGGAGCCAAGGAAATGAGTGGGGTGCACAAGTGAAACCATGGAGACCACCAGAGCAAAACTGGGCAGAGAAATGGGCTGCCACAAGGAGCCCCTCAAGGCTCACAGGGATTTGATTTGGGATGTTAATAAGAGAGAGAGGACTGGGTGAACAGGTTGGAAGGGGACACCAAAGAATACAAGAAACCTCCACCAAATGAAAATAACTTCTCTCTTGAGCAGGTGCATGTATCCCCATGCGCACACGCTCTCCCACACATACACTCAAACTCCTAGACTTCTCATTTTCCTGGACTAAACTGGGACTAGTAGGCTGCTTCGTTATTTTCTCAGAACTGTGCCCATACCAACTGTGTGAGGCTCTAGGGTTGCGGCAGGAGGTGGAAGAGGAAGGACTTCCTGGGTATACCAATCACCACAGGACCAAAAACATTTCCACCCAATGGAGCACACTACCCTGAGGTCACACAGTCTTGAAAGTTCTTTGAGGATAGCTTATTCTACAACAAGCAAATAAACTAGTCTAACAAACCTAACAAACAGGCCCTAAACCATGGAGTGAGGCAGTGGGGGAGTGAAGACCATAGACTCCTCGAAGCCTACCCTAAGTAGATTAGCACTAGTTTTTAGTTTTGCTTTGCAAACAGTTAGATACCACATTTTACTGTCCTCCTGATCCTCCTGACCCTAAAAGTTACAAAGAGTAGGTTTATTCTTATTTAGCTAATAAGGAAACCAAAACTTCAAAGAAGGAATGAGGTTTCCTCAAGGTCAACTGGCTATTAAGTGGCAAAGCAACATCTTCTGGCATCAAGTCTAATGATCAATATAGGACACCTTGCTGCCTGTCCATCAGTGTAACTAAAATGAACTCAATGTTTTCCACTTCTTTCTGGTTTGATTGCATTTATTCAATTAATATTTAGTAAGTGCTCCTTCCTGGAGAAAGTTGAAAAGAAGCTATCTTTAAAGGAGGTCTCCGAAAATAAGCAATAATGAGAAGAGACAATGATGGCGTAGTGTGACTGTACCAGGAGAGGAGTGGCAGGGCTCACGCTTGGAGCAGAAATAAAAGTCCGAGGTCATTAGAAATGGCAGCGATTGGCGTATGTTCTGAGTTTCACATACACGTTCTAAATAATGCAGGTGTCTGCTTGAGCATAACCTGCTCTCAAAGAAAGTGAATATCTCAAGGTAGACAAGTGGGAGAGGGATCATCCTTGTCAAAGGGAACAAAAGATTTGAGAAAGGCTGGTGTAGTCAAGAAACTGTGAATAGGGGTGGGGGGGTCAGTTTTGCTCAAGAAAAAAACCTAAGATGGGCCTGGGGAGATGGTAGGTGATGGGACTCTCAAAAAGGGTCTCGCATGGCACAGAAAGACATTGCACTGGGAGCCTTCGGGCAGAGGGGATCCAGGGAAGCATCTTCACAGGGGAGTGATGTGACCAAATGTGCATGGGAGAGGACATTCTGGCATCAGTATAGACCTAGCCACCAGCTTGGCAGAGGAGGAGGAACTGAGGGAGGTGGACCAGGAAGAATGCTGTCGTCATGGCAACAGATGAAGGCGACTGAATCAAGGTGGAAGGGATGCCTCCAGGAAGCACTTAAAAGTGAAATCCACTGGGCTTTGCGTGTGAATCCATAGGGACGAAGGAGAGTAAGCCACCAGAGACAACGCTAAATACTTTGAAAACAACCACAAATGCCTTAAAATAGAGTTTGTGTCCTATTCAACTTTAGCTCTCTCCTTTCTCATACTGAGTCTGGCATGTTTGGGGTGCTCGGCAAACTTCAGCGAAATGGTGGTCTTCTCTAATTCTTATTCACCTCTGTGGTGGCATCTTGAAGGTGGGAACTGTCAGCTGGTTGTTTGTTTCCTACCCCTGAGAATTCCTGGGCTCAGGACCTGAAATTAGGAGGTGTTCCAAAAGTTGTGAAATTAGGAAATTTCCCAGAATTTGTTGTTGTTTTAAAGATTTTATTTATTCATGAGAGACACACAGAGAAAGGCAGAGACATAGGTAGAGGGAGAAGCAGGCCCCAGAGGAAGCCTGATACAGGACTCGATCCCACTAGGATCATGACCTGAACTGAAGGCAGACACTCAACCACTGAGCCACCCAGGAAATTTCCCAGATTTTAAAAAATAAATATGAGAGGGAAAAGCAAAGCAGACTTCTAAATTGAAGTGAAATGGTAAATAATATTGGACTTTGGGCAAATTCTTTACAAAAATGGCCACAATCATGTTCTCTTCCTCCCTGCAGCCACGTCCCTTTAAATGTGACTTTGAGGATCCTCCTCTCAAGGGGCGGAGTTTGTTTCCCCACTGCTCCAGGGTCTGGGCTGAGCTTGTGACCTACTTTGAGCAACAGAATGCAGCAAAAGTAACCTTGTACTTGCACGTGTGCCTTGACCACTACTGCTGTTGCTCAGAGCCCTGCTCAGCTGCCACATGAATGAGCCTGGGCTGGCCTGCTGGAGAATAAGTCCCTACGGAACAGAGAACAGCTATTCCAGTTGAGGATATGCTGGTCAGTCGGCTGTCAGCCAACCACAGATGCCATGAACTGACCTCCTGGAGACTGAAGAACGGCCCAGCTGAGCCCAGCCCACATTGCCAACTCAGAAACTTGTGAGTTAAATAAATAATTGTTGCTTTAAGCCACTAGAGTTTGGGAGGATCATTGGTAGCAAAAGCTATGGATAGGGTAATCTTTGTAAAAGCAATGTGGAAGGCACTCTTCCTTGGCTCCCTACTTCTAAGGAAACTGGTATGCTAACCACTCTGGCGGATGCACTGCTAACAGCGCTTCATCTCTCACCCTGGGGCATAAGGTTCGCTTAAAAGGATATCCTATGTTGTAGGGGTGCCTATATGTGGTCTCACCAGGGCTGGAGGTAGAGGAAATTCTTTGAGGGATGGGCAAGATCTCTACAGTTTTCAAGCGATGTGGGGCAGTTTGTGCTAAGCACTGCTATTTTGAGCCTTGAGAGTCAAGCACTATAAAACCTTCAAGGAAATGTGTATTTTATGTGTGCATCAAAAATAAAATAAAAAGTACATATGGATATTTTATGTACTGTTTTCTTTATTATGTGCTCTTTGAAATATTTCATAATTTAAAATAAAAATCTTTAACCAAATAAGAAATATATCACATTTTCGTAGCATAATAACATTTTAATCCTCTCCCTTACATGGTTTCCAGAGAATCCTATGTTCATATTGATTTCTCTGATCACAACTCTGTCAGGAGATACAAGGTCTGTACCTCCATATTTAATATATCCTTCTTTTATAGCACTTCATTTATTTATTCACTCATTTAAGAACCCTTATTAAACATCTTCTATGTGCCAGCTATTATTCTGGGCCATAAGGACACAGCAATGAACGAAACAATGTCTCTCCTTTCAGGGCTTACATTCTAGTACAGGAAATCAAAAATGAATGAACATATAAAAATGCCAGGAGCAGTACACACCATAAAATAAAATAAAGCATGGCCAGAGAACAGAAAGACATCGAGGAGGCTCTTTGAGATGAGAGATGGCCAGAGAAGGCCTCACGAATAAAGGAGCTAAGCCAGAGCCTGAATGCAGGGACAGCACGAAGCAGGGCATTGTATACTCCCTGATTTCTCTGTCTAGGTCTTTTTTTTTTTCTTTTAACTGTGGTATGTTGATGTAGAGACCATGTTTTATTCATGTCTGTGTCTTCAAGCCCAGTACACTGCCAGGTACCCATTAGACCTTACTTGATGGATGGGTGGGTGGCTGGGTAGATGGGTGGGTAAATGAACGCATGGGCAAACGGATGGATGGGTGGCTAATTGGAGACGTGAGTGGCTGGGTAGATGAATTCTTCCTCAGGGCTCTGAGAATACTGGCAGCCCTACAAATGCTGACTGGGGCTACCAGCAAGGCTTCATACCACACTCTGTGCCATCACCCTCACTCCCGTATTCTCAGCCTGCTGTATCTGTCCTTTGTTGCACAGCAATATACACCTTCTGACATATCAGGTAACTGACCTCCCTGTGTTGTTTATTGCTTGCCTGTCTCCCATCATCAGAATGTAAGCGCCACAAGGGCAGAATTTTTGTCTGTTTTGCTGTCATAACCCAAGAACCACAGACAGTGCCCAGAACACAGCAAGAGCTCAAAACATCCGTGCTGAATGCCTGAATGCGACCCTGCCCATCTCAATTTTTTGGGTGTCCAAGCCAACGTGTGTCTGTGTCCCTTTCCTGTCTAGCTTCTCCTGTGAGATATCTGCTTCTAAGATCATCCATCAGTTAGTTGTTCTACCTGGACATGTAGGTTTACCACAAAGAAACTAAAACAGGCCCCCTGAGTAATAGACACTTAAAAACATGTAAAAAGGGGCAGCCTGGGTGGCTCAGGTGGTTAAGCGTCCGACTCTTGGCTTTGGCTCAGGTCACAATCTCAAGGTTGTGAGATGGAGCCCTGCGTCAGGCTCCGTGCTGAGTGTGGAGCCTGCTTAAGATTCTCTCCCTCCACTTCTGGTTGATAAACAAAGCTAAATTAGTATGTATGAACCAACAAGTAGGAAATAAAGTAAAAAAGAAGAGTCTGATGGAAAAACTAAAAAATGTATTCACGCTATTATCCGTGGGCCTGTCTCTTCTGTTGCATCAGTCACGTGGGAGCATACCCCGGCTCAGCGGTCCCTGGTGCCTGCCCCTCCTGGCACCTTGTCATGAGCTCCACCTGTCACTCTCTCTCGAGGGGACTCTCACAGCTTCCTTGGTGACAATTCTGCTGACTCATGCCCCGATGGCTTTGTAACCTAGTTAAGGGTTCATTATCCTAACTAGGCTGATGCTGTTCCTTTTCAGACAAAATCAGCCTCCCGCCCTGGCAAAGACACATTGTCTGAAATGGCTCCTTTTCTTCACAGGTCCATTTCAAACTCTCATATTCTGATTTCTTTGTAACCTAGTTAAGGTTTCATTAGCTTAACTAGGCTGAAGATATTCTTGTCAGTTAAAATTTGCTTTCAGCCTGAAATTATCCACACTCTTCTCCGAAATGGCTGCATTTTTCTCACAGTCTAAATTAGATTAATTTCAGGCTGTTCCCTCTCTAAATTACAATTTGCCAAGATGGCCCAGAGATGCTCTCTTTCTTCCAGAAGCCCGTCTGTCTTCTACTACTTGACTCTCCCATCAGCACGCCATCCCTTTACAGCCTCCTCACTGCCCTGCCTATCGTCGGGAGAGCCCCAGCTCGTTAAGGAACCACAAGCACATGCCTACATGGCGTTCACATTACATGCACTATATGGCGTGCTACCTAATTTCTCCAGATGTGATTTTTAGGACATCTTCACACAGTGTGGGCTTTCTTACAGAAGAAACTTTGACTCACTGACTTTGTGACCTTATTTTTATAGTAAAGCACCTGCAAAATTTAGAAACCAGTAACAAAAAGAAAACAACCCACCATGGCAAAAGCCAGAATTTCAGCTAAGATAAGAATAAAATTAAACTGGGGGGGGAAAAAAAAAGACCCAGCTAATAAAAAGAATCTCATGAGGAAGCAATAGGATATGGAGTTTGTTGCTAAATGTGGCTAGATCTGCTTAAATCCTTTTTTCCTCCATCTAGTATGAATATTGTTTTTAAAAGTTCTATTGTTGCTAAATGTGGCTAGATCTGCTTAAATCCTTTTTTCCTCCATCTAGTATGAATATTGTTTTTAAAAGTTCTATGGTAATTACAGATGCAGCCCTTTGGAAATTAAATTTTGAAAGGTTTTATGACTGACGCTGTTTGTGAAATCATCTTTCCTAGGTAACTAGCGACAAAGCAAGATTGTCAGGGTAGTGTGTTTCAGGCTGCATTCATTATATACACATCTGCTGTTGGCAGGGGTGGTGGGGAAGGGGGGACGGTCAGGAAGGGGTGAGGGGAGAGGAGACAGAGAGAGAGAGAGAGAGAGAGAGAGAGAGAAGGGCAGAGCGAGAGAGACACAATGTGCTGACCTGGTGCCAACACTCCATGTAGACAGTGGTGGAGTGTGGGATGGTGAGCTGGGCGAGGGCTGTGACCCTGCTGGCCCCAGAGGCAGCCCGTTACCATGGCTCTTGCTGCGTAGAGCATGATGCCAATCCTTACTGGTAAATATTTTTATACAATGTGGCTCCTCAGCACAAACCAACTGTGTGATCTGATTATCAGCTAACAACAGTGGTCTCTTCCCTCAATGAAGGGAAATCAGGCCCTTCCGGATGTCCTGAGAGACTGCAATGCTGCTCTGCAACGCAGCTCAAAGGGACCTCTTTCCAAGGGAAGAGTTTTCATCTTACAACCTACCTCTAGGAAGTACACCCAGTATATGACTCTCCTCCATACTCTACATTTCACAAGAAACTTAGGTAAGAACCCAGTCTAGAAGATTCCTTATGGGGCAGGAGACACCTCCTTTCTGAGTAATTTACATTGTAATAGAATTGTATTTCCTAAGAGAAAACAAAATGTCATTCTGTGTGTGTGTGCACGCGTGCGTGCCTCTGTGTGTGTGTGTGTGTGTGCATACACACATGCATACGCACAGATACCCATAATCTCTAGCCGGGCTGGCTGGAGGAAGAACAGGGAAGTAGTACAGACAATGACACATTATTCTCCCTTTTAAGATGCTAATAAACTAGTAGCTGTACACAGAGCTGGCTGTGAGTCAAACCCTGGAGGTGGATACGTCCTAAGGGGGATTGATCTTTTAGGTGACATTTTAAATATAATTATAATTCATATATCTAAAATGAAGATTTGATGGGGCACCTGGGTGGCTCAGTCGGTCAAGCAGGTCTGCCTATGGCTCAGGTGGATAGGATCTGGAATGGAGCCCTGCGCAGCAGGGAGTCTGCTTCTCTCTCTCTCTCTCTACCCCACACCCTGCTCGTGCTCTCTCGCTTTCTCAAATAAATAAATTTTTAAAAATATTTTATTTATTTATTCATGGGAGACAGAGAGAGAGAGGCAGAGAAATAGGCAGAGGGAGAAGCAGGCTCCATGCAGGGAGCCCGACGTGGGACTTGACCCTGGGACTCCAGGATCACACCCTGAGCCGAAGGCAGATGCCCAACCGATGAGCCACCCAGGCGTCCCTCAAATAAATAAATCTTAAAAATAGATTTGTGCCAATATGGCCAGATTTGGCTATCTTCTACCTATAAATGGGAAGAGGGTGGGGTGTGGGGACCGGGTGTCCTAAGCAAAGCATGAGTACAAATGAAAATGCATTTGTAACCTTTACCTTAGGACATAATTCCCTTCCAAGCCCTTCTCCATAACACATTTGTATGCAATGTGCCAATTATGACTAGCTTTAATCTCTTCATAAAAGTAGAGCCTATTTTGTTACATTTTGTTAGCCATTAGTTCAAGTTCATTAATCAACTAATGGGTTGTAGTCAGAGCTGTGGCAGGGCCCTTGTCCATCTCTGTAGCTTTACAACCAAGGCCACTGAGTCCCGGAGACTTCGCTGGCTTGCTCCAGGCCTCACAGCCAGTTAGCAGTGCTCATGGCTGGAAGCCTGGTCTTCTGACTCCCAATGTTCTGGAATCTTTACACTCTCTGGTGGTTTTCAAACTGACCCGTGGGTCTCTAGCTGGTCCAAGAGAGGGGTACGCTGGCCCTTTCAGATCCATCTTTGTTGGTTTTATACTTTGGCCTTCCTTCTATTACTCAACTCAAAAAAAAAAAATCCATGGCTTAAGGAAGTTTTAAAATCACATGTTAAAAATTTCAAAGTGGGGTGTCTGAGTGGCTCATCTGTTAAGCTTCTGATTCTTGATTTTGGCTCAGAACATGATCTCTGGGTCATGGGATCTAGCCCCACGTCAGGCTCCATGCTCAGTGGGGAGTCTACTTCTCCCTCTCCACCCCTCCCCTGCTCTTCCCCCACCCTCCATTTGCTTGTGCATGCATGTGTGCTCTCTCCTCAAAAAAAAGTAAGTCTTTAAAAAAAATTTCAGAGATGCCTGGGTGGCTCAATGGTTGAGGGTCTACCTTCGGCTCTAGGCATGATCCCAGGGTCCCAGGATCAAGTCCTACATCGGGCTCTGTGCATGGAGCCTGATTCTCCCTTTGCCTGTGTCTCTGCGTCTCTGTGTAGGTGTCTTTCATGAATAAATAAATAAAATCTCTTTTAAAAAATTAAATTAATTAATAACTAATTTTTCAGAGTGGCTCAGTGGTTCAGTGTCTGCCTTTGGTTCAGGGTTTGATCCTGGGTCCTGTATTAAGTCCTGCATTGGGCTCCCTGCATGGAGAGTGCTTCTCCCTCTGCCTGTGTCTCTGCCTCTCTCTGTGTCTCTCATGAATAAATAAAATCTTTAAAAAATTTTGTTTCAAAGTAAAAACATTTCTAAAATATGCTGGAAATTTATTATAACTTTCCATTCAATATAAGTTTGGGTCCCTGAAGATTCCCTCTCAAGCTGAAGGAGTGAAGGGCCACAGGATCAGGGATTCAGAGCTCCAGGCCTGAAGGCAGAGACACCAGAGACCAGTGCTTCCAACTCTGTGACCACAGACGAGTTTCTCAGCCACACCGCCTGTCAGTGCCCTGATCTACGGAACAGAACTTATAAAACGTTAAAGCATTAAAAGATAATCCATGTTCACTACTGCTGCTGTCACTATGGTCGCTGTTAGGCAATGTAAGTTATATATTAACACCAGAGAATTAACTTCTAGATCAGCAGCATATAGTGAGCAGCGGATATACTCTGTATTTGCAAACTGACAATTCAAACTGTCTTGTCCTCTGTGGTATGAATTAGTAGTTACTTTGCTCCCAAAGGAGGTTTTGGAATCACAGGACAAGATCCTTGACACTGGGGGCGTGACAGGTGTCCAGGGGCATGGGCAAGCAAGCCCCACAGTGGTCTCTGAAGAGTGAGCTGGAGTAGAGGCTTCAAGAAATTTCCCATCCCAGCTGTGGTCTCTAGCAAGACTGGTTCTGAGCTGGGCAGCTGCGGGAAGGTCAGCAGTCTGGGTAACCAATATGGCTTTAGATGTTGTGGCTGCAGAGGAGTCTTAACAAGAGGCCATGGCCAGATTTGGAGAGTGCCAAATAGGCCTCTCTAGGAGGCCATGTGGCTTTGGAAATTCATAGTCAGAATCCAAAGACTCATCTGAGGTCACAGCAGTGTCTCCTTTTACATCCAATTCAGCACATCACATATTTATTGTCCTGTGGCCTTGCGAGATGCAATGCAAGGTGGTGGTAGGATAGGGATGAAACAGGCTCCTCAGGGACCGACCCAGTCCAGTCATGTGGGGGAAGTGTAAGAAAGTGATTCTCACAGTGTGGTCCCGGCATCACCGGGGATCTTGTTAGAGACGCACATTCTCAGGCTGCTTCCAGACCTACTGACCCAGAAGAAGCCCCAGCAAACCTCCTGTTTTCGCAAGCCTTCCAGGTGATTCTCGAGCAGCTAACACTTGAGATCCAGTGAGTGGCACAGGTTGTGTTGGAGAGAAACAGCCGGACAGGAACAGTGACAAACCAAATGGTGCCCAGAAGCTGGCTTTCCATCAGGATAGACAGCGTGGCTAACGAAACCCCATCATGGCATGGAGAGCCTACCATGGTGGGCAGAAGAGTCAATCAAGCTGAGAGAAACTAGAGACTGACACAACTGCTACAGAGGTCAGAGTTTCATACCTCACTGACTACAGAAACTCACACGGAAAAAAAATAAGAATGATTGAGTCATCCATTTGTGAGAAGAGTTTTGTTTAGAGTGGATATTAAGCTTGTTCTTCTCTGCATCCCAAAGAAGAAAATTTTCAGCAACTTACTCAAAAGAGATTGCCTTTATCAATAGAGGGCCTAAGTAGCCAAATGAGCACCATCTTGGACTCTCTTCCTCCCTGGAAGCCACCCAGAGGACTTGAGTTGAAAAGTGGAGCTTTATCTTAAGGATAAAATGAGCATTTGTAGAATGCGCAGATTCCTTAGGCCTACCCCATAAGATTCCTCACTCAGAAGGTCTGAGAAGGGCCTCCATGAAGATGAATTGTTTTGAATATGCATTTTTAACAACGGCCTCCACCAACGCTGACTCAGGTGGTCCTCAGAGGACAATGTGAGAGATTCTGACTTCATGATTCACTCGTTCAACAGCAGGGAGGTTGGAACCAAGGACCCAAAGATCTATCACTCCTCTTTTATTTGACACTGGTTTGTTTTTAAGTTGTGTTTTTTGTTTTGTTTTGTTTTGTTTATGTAATTTGTGTAGATCTTCACTAGAAGACATTGGAAAAGTCAAGGCTAATTTCTGAAGTGGCAAAGAGTCCTGAAATCCCAAAGTGCAGGAAACTTCTAGATCAAGGGCAAATGGGGCTGGCGGAAAAGCAGTGGAAGATTTCTGGGACTTCTCAGGACAGGAGCCTGGTGATCATACATATTTTTTTTTTCTCGATTAAACAAAAAAGAGTGAACGAGGCATTTGAAACTCAGCCCTCTTTCCCCTTAAGTCAAGTGACTGAGATGATGACTCACCAAAATCACTAGACATGAGTGTTGGCAGGGACCTCGGTGGCCACCCTGCCCACCTCAGTCCTGGCGTGAAGCTGCTCCTTGACCTCCAGAGATACCAACAGCCCCAACAGAAGGCACTCGGCCCACTGATTAGAAAGGTCTTCCCCCCACAGTAAGCTGGAACAGTCACGTTTCCTTCCTTAAAGAGAAACAAGAGATTTGCATGTTCCTTTCAGCCGTATGGGTAGGTTCTTTTTCGTTATAGGAAATGAAAAGTGAGGAGCAATTATAAAGAGAAACCTTAATTGGATTATGCAGTTCAAGCAACAAGACAGAAGGAAAATCTTGTCCGTCTTCCGTCATCTTACCCTCCCTGCACCTCTGGCTTCTTTGGCCACAGCATTTAATAAGTTACTGTAGCAAAGGAGAGAGGAAAAAAGAAAACCCCCTTCTGTTTTGTTTTCCAATCCTTGGATGTCATCTTATTCCTTCATTCTTGTGGCCTTTTGTCTCTGCCGGTTTCCATAGCAACCACCATCAGCAAGCAGTTTGCATCCCTCTCTCTAGCTTGAGCGCAGATAACTCCAAACAGGGTCAAAACGAGCTCTGGATTGAGGAAGAAAGTGGAAGATTCATTTCCTTCTCCTTGATGTTGATGTGTGTGTGTGTTCCAAGGTGCATGTATGTTCTGTGCATTGATCTCACTCAGTGGTTTTGGCTGCAAGTGATTTTTTAAGAGCTTGTCATTTCAGATTTAGAGGAAGGGAGCAGTGACTTTCACGTTTAGCTACATATCTGAGAACATACAGATACATAATTTGTATAATATGAAAAAAATAAGGAGAATCAAATAATCTTGCAGAAAAAAAACAGCTAGGAAGCTTACACAGCTTCTATACACCTAGGAAGAAAACTATTCTGTACAAGGGCACCGGGCGCGTAGAATTATTTTTAAAACCCACCAATGACCCACCAACTTATTAGGCATAGTTTCACATCAAGTGAGGATAGCTGATTTTACTTTATAATTTGAGTGTTTGTCTGTTGCAATGCTCCCTGAGTGTTCTGTGTTTTCCTCAGATATTTTTACTTAAAGTGAATGAAGACTGTATGGCCAACAGGTGGTGGTATGGCCACAATTCGGGTCCCCTGAGAAGCACACATCATTTTTGAAGAATTTTAACTAAGACTGAAAAAAAACATCGTTTTATGCCTTACAAATTCTTATTTGTTATCAGTACAGCCAAACATACCAAATGCAACAATAGGAATTGTAGCTAAAATTTCTACAGCAGGCTTTTGAGAAACATCTCAGAAGAAATTGGTACCTTCACTAGTTTCCTATCACTGGTATAACAAATTGCTGCAAATATAGTGGCTTAAAACAACACAAATTTATTACCTTATAGTTGTATAGATCAGAAGTCCAAAATGGGTCTCTCTGGGCGGAAATCAAAGTATTAGCAGAGCTGTGCCCCTCCTGGAGGCTCTAGAGGAAAATGTGTTTCTGGTCTTCTCCAGCTCAAGAAGCTGCCTGCATTTCTTGGCCCAAGGCCTCTCTCTCCAACTCCAAAACCAACAGGGCAGCATCTTCAAATCTCCCCCTGATTCTGAGCCTTCTGTCTCCCTTTTATAAGGACTCTTGTATTTATAAAAAGGCCTCTCAGATGATCCAATTTAACCCCCAACTCAAGATCCTTAACTTAATCGCATCTGCAAGGTCACGTTTGCCGTGGAAGGGAACATACAAGTTCTAGACATGAAGACATGGACATCTTGGAGTCTATTATTCTGTCCACCATGGTACCGCTTCCATCAATCAGGCCCACCCACCTTCTTCTATTAATTTGATCCTGGTTTTATTCCAAGACTCAGACAAAATGACCTTTACCAATTTGCCTTAATCCCATCATGTAGTTGAATGCCCAGCTCTTGGACTGCAAGCCAGGTTGACAGCAAACATTTCTCAGTTTCTATGCCTGAGTCTACCCACTCAGGGCGGTCTGGCTGTGCCAGGTCTGCCTCCCTCACCACCCCCCTCTCGACAGGGCTCTCCCTCACCGGCCCCCACACTTAGGGCATCGAGGATGAGTTTCTGCTCCATAGGGTGAGCTGTGGGGAAGTGGCAAGAGCTTTGCTTTAATGTTCAAATTTCCTTTCATGAAGCACACGAATGCCCCTACTTTCCTATTTGATTTTGTATTTGCACTTCAACTTACAAACTTATTTTTCAAACCTCATCTGCTAATTTTAACCCTTTGCTAGATCTCTCATTGAAGAGTAAGTCGTATCTGACCTCTAGCCCAGCCTGACTTCTGAAATCTGTACTTCCTCCAGTGGCTGGTTTCCTAAGCCTTTACTATGCCCACTCCTCCTGACTGCATGGCTCTGGACGCTGTGCCACTGCCTCGAGACACCTGGGCTGGTACAGCACATTGTTTCCCACAACGGCTACTGAGTCCAACCTGAGACTGTGCCTTACCCATCCTGTCTGCGTGAGGCTGCCCACCACTGAAATGATTCCTCCCAGGCTTCTCTACTCCCCAGTAGGAACAGAATCAATGAAAAGGAAGGAGGCCCCAAGAGGGTTGCCATAGCTTTCCTTAGTCTGGGTATGAAAACACTGGCCCATTCAGGGATTTACAACGCAGGTCTACAGGCTAAAGCCACGATCGCCCCTCCCCACTGCCACATGCGCATCCATCTTCTCTCCCTGACACCTGCCCTGGAAATCCCTATATTTTTCTGAAATAACTATTTATGTTTTAATAGATAGCTCCAACTTCCTACAGTTGAGATAACGAGCCAGTGCACAATTGTTCCTGACGGATGAGGAGCACACCCAAAGCAAACATGCTTCCAAAGGACTCGATTTGAAAATATAAAATCCAAGGACCTGTTTCTAAAATAAAAAATAATTTGACTTTGATTCAGAGGCATCACCACTGGCCAGCCAGGATTGGCTCTGACAGCCATGAGAGACAGAATGCATGGAGTCAGCTGCCGCCACCCTTCCACACACACACTGTAGGCCACCACCACAGGGCCAGGCACCAGTCATTGCTCTCCACACAGCTCCACGCCATACCAAACATCACAAACTCACTCACAAACCTAAGCAGTCCAGACCTCATGGGCAATGTGATGTGGGCACCTGGAATCAATGAAAAAGGAAGTCATTACCCCTGCCTTCCTTCAATTGCTGCCCAATGTCAAAGAGAGGACAGGTGCCTTAGGGTTCCAGGTGTTTTCAGTCTTAACTGTCTTAACGAGATGCTTCTGGCCAGAATAAGAGTGCCCTCCAATTCGAACACTAAAAATTACTTTCATATGCTTCTTTGATTTCCAGGGAAGGAAACAAAGTTGGGAGTAAAAAGAAAGGCTGAGAAGCAACTCAATTATATAATTGACTCATTTCTCCACTGATTGTAATCACTCTTAAACAAAATAAGGTTATTAAGTGAAGGTTTTCACTGCATCATGACCAAAACTTGACTTTCTTTCACCTTTATGGGTCTAATTCATTTCTATCACAGAATTTCAAAAATATCCTTGGTTTTAAAGGGCCAAGCCATCTGTGGTATCTGCTAGATGTCTCTTGAATATATTCTACTTCTGTTTGTGCAATGGACTTAAAGTCTTGAACAAGGCCACCAGGGCCTTCTCCTTGTCAAAATGACAAAGAATACACTGACCTATATAGAAACATATCCACAGACACACAGACAGATACAAAAGCACACACATAAATAATCTGAAAGATGTAGCCAAAATACAGACAGAACAGAGGCTCCATTGCTACTCATTAACTCTATGACCTTGGGCTAATTTGCTGAGTATCTCTAGACTTAGATTTGTCATCTGTCATGAGGGTAATAATATTAAAAATGAAGCTAACAATATTTGAATACATCATAGAGTTTTTGTGAGAATTGAGTAGACACATGTGAAGCCCTTATGATAGGGCCTGGGAAATAAGTCCAGTAAGAGTTCGTTGCTGATTTAGTGGTGGTGGCAACCGTGGGGCAGTGGGAAAGATGGTGCTGGTAGGAGCAATGGCAGTGAGAGTTTCAGAACGTGCAATTCACTGAAGGAGAGTATGAGCAGAAAAACCATGCATCTATACAATTTATATTACTTTTAAATGCACTGCCCCATGCATATTGCCCTTATAGTAAAACTGAGATTCACTGAGCCAATCCTTACATCAGGAAGTTTACAATAGTAGCTCTAGAAGTCACAACAGTCCAAACAGGGAGGTATCACTAGTCTCATTTTCCAGGGAAGAAAACAGAGACCCTCAGCAGTTAAGTGAATGTCTGAGGCCACACAGTGGACAGTGGTGAGACCCCAGATTCTGTTATTCAACAAACACTCTCCTCCCATCCAGGCTCTCTCTAGAGCTAGCACTTCCCATTGCTTGGTCCTTCCAGGAAAGCCAGCAGGCCAGGATTCAGATTCCCAGCCTTTAACAGATGAGGAAAAAAGGCAGACAGCCAGGAGGTAGAGATTAGGAGTAGAGTACAAGGTGTGTGGGGGGTGGTAGTGGGTGCAGGAAGTGATGGTGAGGACAATGGCAGAGATGATGAGGATGATGGTGGGGTTGGTGAGGACAATGAAGGGGCTGATGAGAAGGATGGTGGGATTGGTGAGGATGATATCAGGGATGATGAGGATGGTGGGGTTGGTGAGGACGATGGAAGGGATGAGGAGGAGGATGGTAGGGTTGGTGAGGATGATGGAAGGGATGAAGAGGAGGATGGTGGGGTTGGTGAGGACAATGAAGGGGCTGAAAAGAAGGATGGTGGGGTTGGTGAGGACAATGAAGGGGCTGAAAAGAAGGATGGTGGGGTTGGTGAGGATGATATTAGGGATGATTATGAGGATGGTGGAGTTGGTGAGGATGATATCAGAGATGATGAGGATGGTTGGGTTGGTGAGGATGATGGAAGGGATGAGGAGGATGGTGGGGTTGGTGAAGACAATGAAGGGGCTGATGAGGAGGAGGATGGGTTGGTGAGGACGATGGAAGAGATGATGAGGAGGTTGGTGAGGACAATGGAGGGCATGAGAAGGAGGACGGTGGGGTTGTTGAGGATGGAAGGGAAAAGGAGGAGAATGGTGGGGTTAGTGAGAATGATGGCAGGGATGATGAAGATGATGGTGGGGTTGGTGAGGACGATGGTATGGATGATGATGAGAATGGTGGGGTTGGTGAGGACAATGATGGGATTGAAGAGGATGATGTGGGGTTGGTGAGGATGATGGCAGTGAAGGTGGTAATGGGGCATGGAGGCAGAGAGCAGTGGAGGTGGAGGGAAAGACAGTGAGGATGGGATAGGAGTAAGTGGCACCGTGCAGACCCCACTGTGAACTAGATTCTTCCATTTGGCTCGGTAACAGCGACTCTCCAAGTCTGCCTGTGGCAAGTGATGATTACTCTTTTTCAGTTGAAAAGGCCGTCAAACATTTTAAATTACAATTGTCAGTAGTGAGATGGTGTTTCATCATGTGAAATGATCTAAAGCTGCAAAGCATAAAGCCTTCTTTAAACAGCAAAGTAATGGCTCCCTGCAGAGAACTAAACTTCCAGCACAGAGCGAGGCTCGCTCTTCCCAGAGACACTGGGAGGAAAATTAGCAAGTGTCCTCTGACTTAAGCACATGCACTGTCTTTGCAGCCCTCTGACAGGGTGCACAGGCTGCACCCCTGAAATGCAGCCAGCCCAACAGAGCCACGTGTGTGCCAGCTCTAAACACGCCTGGATGCAGACCAGTTCCCCTGGCGTTGGTAGGAGAGACAAGCCAACAAGGAGTTTAAAGGGGGAAACCAGCAATCTCAAACTGTACACCGTATCACGATGGTGTTCATGGGCTTCTCTCATCCCACAGAAGTTACTAAAGGGCAGCAAAACTGTCTGTTTGTGGGTTCCTTTCTCCTGTTCTTCCAGAACCACTGAAAGTGCAAAGGAGCCACCAATCTGCAAGATGCCGGGCAGCAGGAAGACAGTTAAGGGAGTCCAAGAAGCTGGCACAGACCATGCCAGGTCCCCACGGACAGGCCAAGCCACTGGGAAGAGGGGTGAAGAGGGGAGACCCAGGTGGGAGGCCAAAAGCTCCAGGCATAGGTGGCTGGACGGGGGAAGGCAGGGGAGAGGAGGACGCTCAGGTGTAGGCATCAGAGATGCTACCCACGGACCCGCCTCTGACTTGGCATCTTTGACCACCTGTCCCTTTGTTTCCCTTGCTCCTTCTGCCCTAAAGCCCAACTGTCGGGAGTTTCCAAATGGCAAGAGGCACTCGGACTCTAGATCCTGGAGCAGTCTCCACTGCATTCCTCAAGCAGATGGGGTCAATAGGATTTTCTGAAAGCCCTGAGCCTGAAACTGGCCTTCCCCAACTCCCCCTTCTCTCATTCTAGCCCTGGAAACCTTCTCAGGAGAATTCAATCAGGACAAAGCTAGAAGGCATCATTCAGTCATTTAATGAGCATTCATTGAGCACTACTACATGCCAGAAAGTGTTTTAAGGACTGAGAATACTGCCGTGAAGAAGACAGAAGAGAAAGACCATACACAGGAAACCTTAGCTAACAGGGGCTCTAGGAGTGCCTGGCATCTGGGAAGCCCCTCAACTGTCACCCTCAGCTCCTCCATGCAGGAGGGTGTCCACCTGTACAGAATCATCACCAGGAGCGAAAGCATCCAGCTCACGCCTGCCCCCATCTCCCACATCTGTTCTCAAGACCCAAACCATTTCTAGCATCCTCAGGGCCTGGTGGTGACAGGCAGGAGAGAAGATGAAGGGCAGATAGAGACCATGGGAGGTGGGGGTCAGTGGAGGTGGGACCCCGAGCTGTCTCAGGAGCTCTTGGAGGACAGGGCTGAGCTGAGCATCCAGGCAGCATTGTCTCCCTCTACCCACTTCCCAACAGGGCCACCTGTCCCGTCCAGCTGGATCAGACTCCCCGTGTCCTGACATGGATTTCCCTCCCTTATCCAGGTTGGCCCTCCTGAGCGGCTGTGCTGATATAGCTCGTATCAGAATCACTGAGGCTGCGCTAACCAAGCAGTTCATGTCATTGTCTGCTATTGACTCAGCAGCCCTGGGAGAAACGGGAGGCTCCTTGTGGGAGGTAAGGATAAAGTGAAACAAAAGAGCCTCCAGACCGTTTGCATTCGCACCCCTCCTAGGACCTGCCCCGGATTGAGAACAATTTTCCAAATCTTTACCAGCTGCCTGGCAGCTTGCCACAGATCAATAAGTCTTCTTCAGAATTCCAACTTGCAAAAATATTTACTGTACATAATTTAATAGAACCCTCTCCTGGATAAGGAGCTGACACTTTTAATTACCTGGGACAAGTGCCCTCCTTCTATAGGACGCGGCATCCACGTGGCTCGGAATGCCAACTAAAGGCACTTCCCAGGGCTTTTCATGACTGATTGAGAAAGAGGAGAGCCTATGCCATGGTGACCTCCACAGGGGGCTGTTGGAGAGAAGGGTAGCCACAGACATAACTAGTGATTTTTTTTTCCCAGCAGAAATTTCAGAACACTGCTCCCTCTTTTCCACTGCTTTTCTTCTCTACTCCCTCCAATAGACGTTCACCTGCTCAAATACGGACAAATCTTTCCCCCGTTTCCCGGGAACTGGGTTGTGCATCTTCTTCAGGACTCTGTCAGGGGCAGCTGGCTCTCAGGCACTCATCCTGCTCAGGTCCTGGGGACACAGGACTCAAAATGTATGCTCTAGAAGTGACACGGCCACCAGCACAATGATGACAAGAGCTAGCATGTGGAAAACACCTTCGGAGGGTCAAATGTGGGACCAGCGTCTTAATATACTTCATTTCCAAGCTGGATAATAAGCCTGCATGGAGGCACTGTTATGCCCACTTCTCAGATGAGAAAATAGAGCCTCAGAGGCGCTACATGACCTATCCAAGGTCACCAGCTGCTAAGCTGCAGAGGACTCAAACATGTATGGGTCTGACTGTAATCCTGCCTTGCACATCAAGCCCGTTTTTGAGGAAGCCCCATACAATTCCCAGAAAAGCTCTGGAAATTTGGACTCCTTTCTGTCCCACGGTTATATGGAACTAAGGTGAACAAATAAGGATAGTTCTGGAGACTGGCTTCCTTACCTCTTGTGGCCTTCTCCCCCTGGGCCTAACTCCTCCTCCAGGCCTCCGCTCTCCTGGGGAAATGTCCACCCTCCACCCAGCACAGCGGATGAGTCCCGGGCCCAGTGTCTATCGTGGCCTAGGCCTGGCGCAGTCAGGAACCCCATCAGTAATCAGGGCATTTCTCTCAAATGCTGATTAACTTCCTCTGGCATCTTAGACAAAAGCAATCCCCTGGCAATCATATTCTGCTTAACACCTAAAAATTTGTGGGTGTACAATAAATATTCAGTTCCTAACAACAATTCCCACACTTGCTAATGACTGTGTGGGTACATTTGGTTTCATTGGCTACGTCCTGCCAACTAATATGCAATTGAGCCCTAAAAAAGTTCACGTCCAATGAGGTTTTCAGCACCACATAATTTTAGAGCTGAGCATTTAACTGAGATGCCGCTGAGACCCAGAAAAAAAATGCATGTTAATTCTGGGCCACCCTTGGGAGTGCTGACCGTCTAGGAGCAGTGGAGGGGCGGAGTGCAGAGAACAGAATGGCAAAGAGACTTGGAAATTTCACCCAAATGGTGGATTCAAAATGGATGGGACGATTCTTCAGCCAATTGCTGTTTGGTGCTCTTCCAGGAGACCCCGGCAACTGTATCTACTAAAACCACATCACCCAGCAAGTGGAGGTGAAGAAGAGCAAAGCACCAGAATAGATCAGTTCTCAAAGCAATGAATGCACCAGGTTGTTTAGTACACAATTTAATTTGTAACACTCACTACAGGTGCTGACGCGCTAGAGAAACCAGACAGTTTGCGTATTCCAGGGAAGATGCGCGATAGGTACCTTTCTCTGGGGAAGGACAGACTTGCAGGCAGGAAATAAATGGATATGCATTTCAAGCCTCTATTTCTCTGGGCAAACTCACCCATCACCCTCTGCCCCATAGGCACATACCCTTGTCTTCCATCATTTGAAAGCGAGGTCTACAAGAGATGCTTGAAAACCTTCATGGGCACTCACATGACATTCGTGTGCATTTCTCAATTAAGGAGACCTCCCTGAGAGGAGTTGGAAGAGCTTTATAAAGATGAAGGGAACCTGTGCACAGAGGAAGAGAAGGGCAGGAAGGGGTAACAGCTCCCATGGGTCATGGGGTCCATGTGGTTGCTAAGTCTGAGGACCAGAACGCATCAACAGAATTGTGTGTGCATGTATCAGCATATGCGTGGACCATGTGATGGTCACAGCAGCTAGGTGCGGCTGGTGGGCCTACAGGGGATTTTCTTTCTTTTGGTTCATGGTATATTCTAATTTTTTGACAATGTAATGTAGTATTGGGGCGCTTTAAAGAATGGGAGTTTTAAAATATTTGGAATGTGAACACGGCTAATGGATTCCTGGATTCTGTATTTGAGAACAAAAATGTGCATAAGCGTTTGGGACAGAGTCTTGAATCTTGGGTAATAACTCAAGTCTGGTCAAACTGACGTGGAATGACAGATGTGAAGGTTGGAGCCAGGCCAACGTAGAGTCACAGCCAGAGGGTCATCCCTTTCCTCAAGGTGGGCAGATATGCATCCTGAGAACATGGGGGAAAGCCCCTTCAGAGGACACAACCTCTGGGGAGTGCTCCAGGGAGAGCAACAGGAGGTCCCAAATAAGACAACAAATGGGTTAGACCAGTGAAGTGAGAACAGGCACAGAGTGAATAGCAAACAAGACCACCAAGAAAATTGCAAGATCTGTCACTGGTTGGTGAGGCCATGTGCCAGCTGACTGGAAGCAGTCACTCTTTTTTAAGGCTGAGCAAACAGACACTCAAGGTCCTTTTTCCCCAAAGCATCACCCATTGATACTGATTTCATCAAAGTCACCAGTGATTTCCTTAACCTTTTGTGTCTAACTCACCCGCTTCATTTTCTCTCTCTCCCTCTCTTCAAGATGTATCTGTAGTCACCATATCTAATTTCTCACTTCGCATTCTCTCTTGAAACCAGTCCAAATAGATTTTTGTTCCCTTCACTTTTCCAAAACTGTTCTTATCATGCTCATCATTGCACTCCACGCTGCTAAATCCACTGGAAACACATCATTCCTCTTTCTACCTGGCCCTTCACAGTCTTTATGATGTCCACCCTTTCCTCCCCTTGAGTAACTCACATGGCTTGTTTCCAACCACCACCCTGTCAGGCTCCTACTAAGTCACTGGACACAGCTTCTGCTTCTCCCTCATCAACTTGACCTCTTACCATGAAAGTGTCCCAGGAGTCCATCCCAACTCCTCTCCTGCTTCCATTTATCCCCTTGGTGACATCACCTGGTCTATGGCTCTAAACATCATCTACATGCCAGAGGCTCCCAAATTCATGCCTCCGCTCCCTAACTTATGGTGAACCCAAGACTTGCAATCAAGGGTCTACTTATCTCCAGTTGGACATATTAACACCTCCAACACTTCCACGATAAATATAACTCCCTCTATCTGCTCTATCTCAGCTGATGGCGATTCAAGCTCCCAGTTGCTCAGGCCAAAAAGTCTTGGAGCCATCCTTGACTTTTCTTTCTCATGCCTCACATCTCCTCTATCAGGAATCCTGTTGACTCAACCTTCAAAATCAGGACAGAATTTGACTACCTCTCACAACTTCCACTGCTACCTTCCTAGTCAGAGCCTCTCATCATCTCTTGCCTAGATTATTGCAATGGCTGGTCCCTCTGCTGCTGTCTTCTTCCTGCCTCTAGGATATTTTCAACCCAGGAGCTAGTGTGATCTTGCTAAAACATAGTCAAGTCATATCATTCTTCTTAAAACCCTCCAATGGCTCCCCATTATAACCTGTCATTAGAATATTCTTTGAAGAATTGCCTTCTTTGTGTGAGTTTGTCTCCCTAACAAGATTTAGTTCCTTGTAAGCTGGTACTGAAACTTCTATTTTATTTATTTTTTCAACTCCTATTTTATTTTCTTCTCCTCTATCAACTCCCTGATAATAGCAGGTGACCTGATACTTGTTTAATTAATGGGGAAGAACAGACACTAGGACTTAGGTAAAGGGATGCTAGGCAAGTATTTCTGGGCCATGGGCTGATTTCCTTCCCTTAACACATCTTCAGCAGCTATTATAAAATGTTCTGTAGAATGGTCGATGTGCTAACAGTTCGGTACAACTCGTTTTTCAATTCCTTTGAACAAAAACACCAAGAACAAATGACTTTACCTGAATATGTTGCAATGACAGAAAAGCTTTTCCCCCAGGACAAGAATAAAAGGCAGCTCTGCTGACCCAATGAGTATCAGGACAAAAGGATGATGATTTGATACAACGGCTCAACAGGCTGTACACCAGCTTGTAGAATCTGCTACCCAGTCATGGGAAGGAACTGGCAATGAGGAAGACCATTGTGACTGTGCAAGCCAGAGCCTGGCTTCCGTCCTCTTGCTCTACATGGGTAGGACCCAACATTCTGCCCATGTACTGTCACAAATTTGAACCCTCAGTCGGGGAGTGAGGGCTGTTTGATCGGTGCTGTTATTTTACTCTCATTTTACCACAGCATGTTAACAAAACTCCAGTCACTCCTTTGCTAGAGATCTCTGGTTGTATTGGTTAGAGGACAGCAGCAGATCCTGCACCCTCTTCAGGGAGTTTTGAAATATCCAGTTTTGACACCTCAAGTGTCCAGCCCTCCTGTTCCAAGATGCAGGGGTTAACACTAATGGCATAAAGGCAATAAACCTAAAGGCATATTATATTTGGGGGTGGGGGTAAGGGGGGGATATATTAATACATAAAAAGGACCATCAGGGAGGAAATATAGCATATCAAAAAGATCTGAGAATCATGACACCTGAATCTAACCACTAATTTCCTGAGCTACCTTGAGCTGGGTATAGAAACTCTCCAGTCTCCAAAGACTTCTGTAGGTCAAAGAGCCTAGGGCTCATTATCTAGCCTGGAATGTTTAACCTGCAGATGGCAAATGACAGCAGTCAGACTCCTTGGCCCGTGGCAGGGAAGATTCACACCAACAGCTCCTATCTCTTCTCCACAGCAGAAGGAAAAACTTCACGCCAGGTGTTCCAGCAGGATATAACAAAGGACGAAAACAGAATAGTTTATAAGCTAGAATGTGAGGACTCTCAGGATGCAGAAACAGCTCTCTTTTTATTCCTGGTTTAGACCCCAAGACCCTGGGAGACCAGTCATGCATTCAGTGGCCTGGATGTGTCATCTCCTAGGCCACAGCTCATCCACCACGTCATGTTGGCTTTTGTAGGCTTGGCCCTCACTCCCCTTCAGCTCCTAGCTTCCCCTCAGAGAAGGAGAAGAATCCCATTTGTTTCTCTTCCTGTCAGCAGAGGCTGGGTCTCACAATCCCTTCTGGGATTCCTCCCATCAAAAAGGTATTAGATAAAAGATACCACGTGTGTGAAGTTTGGACAGAATCCCAAGCTGACTTTTCTCTCCACCACTACAGTAGCAGTATCTGTGCCTCCAAAAGAAAAGCAATGACCGGAAAGGAACATATATATATTCTCCCTCAGGAGCTAATCTCACTCCTTCCTTCTTTGCAAGTGGAAAAGAGAGCAACTGAAAGCCTTATGACACACTTGTGTGTGATAGGAGGTCCTAAGTCATCTGGTCATCCCTAAAGGACTCAGGCTTCCACTTGCCAAACTGGCTCAACAGTCAAGGTCTGTGGCCAGGGAGGCATGAGGCCACCAGGCAGAGATGCTTTGACTCAGTGACTCTCTAGAGAGTTCTTACCATGTACTTCGTGATCAAGCTGAATTACATGCACTCTACTTTCTGAGGCTGCGATGCTTGTTTAGAAATAGTTTTCAACTAGAACTTTAATACATGATACATCTTTACTTTTTAATGGGTTACCAATGTTTCACTCCAATTCTGTCCATAATTTACAATCTAAAAGCCTCATAAAAACTCCATGGTGTATATGTTGCAGGTGAACTTGTCCCAATTTTACAGACCACATCTTACATATCCTATGTCAGTTCCAATTTCTCTAGTCCTCACGTCAACTACAAATGCATTGAGGACACCAAGTAATAAATTCCAGGATCTCTCGTGTTGATAAAATACAATTTTAGGTCATTCTCTGAAACACACTAAGATTCTTAAAATGCCCTCCCACTATGCTGCATTACTAATTAGATATTAGAACGGGAGTAGCTGGAAGTACAGGGTATTAGATCATCACCAAAATCAGAGACTTTGAATAAAATAAGCCTGGCTTTCTTCAGAAGACCAAAATACTAAAGCATGTTGCCTAAAATTGTGATTTTATCCTGAAGCAACATTAGGCATGTGATGGCAAACAACAAATTTTAACTCAACCTGGGGCTACACACAGACTAACTGGGAGAGGCCAAGTTCAGAAAACAAAGTTCGCAGATGTCATGCTGCATCGACCACACAACCAGTTTGGAAATGAGGATTTCATGAGCTGCAACTGGAACAGTAAGCTTTCCTGGGAACATGTGTCTTCTGTGGACAATCAGCCTGGCCACTGGCACCGTCAGCATTGCTATCGGCTCCAGCTGTTTCTGGGAATCATCTGAAATCGGCAGGAAACTGGAATCCCATCCTTTATGATCATGAGTGTACATGAAGGAAGGAGGATGCCTGAAGGGTATGAAGCCCCATACCCACTTGTACACTTCCAGCTTCCGGCAGGGAAGGAGAAAATCTCAGAATCCTAAAGCAAGTGAAGGTTTTCTCTCTTCTCCCCTCTTGCTTTCCACACCTCCATCATCCTCAACCCACCTTCCCTGCTCCATCCCCAAAGCAGTGCCTTCATTTAGGACCTTGCAAGTCACCATGATTTGCCCAAGGTTAGTGGTTGGGTTACTTACCCCATCCTTCTCCACCCCCACACCCAGAAGAATGTGAACGTAGACATCGTACATATGTTAAAACCCAGAGAATGTAAACCACCAAGAGCAAACTCTTGTGAACAACTATAGATTCTGGGTGATGACGGTGTGTCAATGTTGGACCAGTGTACCACTCTGGCACGGAACATCAGTGGCGGGGGATGCCGGGTAGCAAGGCGCAGTATGCATGTGGGAACTCTCTGTACCTTCCACTCAGTTTTACTGTGAACCTAAAACTGCTCTTAAAAAGTTTATTTTTCTTTAAAGAGTAGTTAAAAAATGGGGTGGGAGTGGATTTGAGCTTTTTCCTCTCTCTTTGCTCAACACTTTCCACTGGCAAATCTGTCTTTCCTATGATGGGATATTTCTGAGTGGAAAACTTCATGAACTCTATGCCTCATAAAAAGAGGCCACCTCCTACCCAATGTAGGAATAGTTAGAACATTTTCTTTTTTTTTAAGTGTTTGAGTCAAGAGAGTCTGGGGAGGACTCAGCAAACAACAGCATAGAGAATGCCCAGGAAAATAAAGAATTTCACCATTTGGTGTAGAGTGGCATTGTTCAAATCAGTAGTCCACAGGTATATGTGTCTACTTAAATCCAAATGTAAAATAAAATTAAAATGTCATTTCCCCAAGTCACACTAGCCACCTCTCAAGAGCTCCTTAGACACATGTGGCTAGTGGCTAAAGTATTAGATGGCACGGATACAGAACATTCCAGTCACTGTAGAAAGTTCTACTGGACAATACTAGTCTAGAGTAGGGATGGACAAACTTTTTCTGTGAAGGACTGTGAAGGACTATGAAGTAACGGTTTCACGCTCCTTGGACCAAATGATCTCTGTCACAACTGTTTAACACTATCCTTGTCATGAGAAAACAGCCATAGACATTACGCAAATGAATGGGCATGGTTGTGCTCCAACTTCATTTACAAAAATGGGACTTGGTCTGCAGGCCAAATTTGTCAAGCCCTGGTCTAGAGGACCCGTTCCTGGAGACATCTGATACCTAGGGTCCTCATACACACCCAAGCAATAGTGGTAGACAGACAAAAATTCTGTTTGGCACAATCTGGACCTTTATCAAGATACCTCTATATAATCATGACTGATAAAATACAAATCCATTTAAAATCATTACTGCTTTCAAAGGAGCATTTGTCATTGCGCATTATTCTCAAGAAATGAGCCATGAATTTCATCTCTTGTATTGGGTTTCTCTAATACAAGTAATGCATGTTTGGTTTAGAAAAATGAGAGATGAAGATTTAAAAAAAAAAAAGAAAGAAAGAAAGGGAATTATGAGTTTGGGAGATTTTTAACCTTCTTTAACAAATACAAATATGTGATTCCTTTGTTCACAACTACCTTTCTTGTACGTACAGCAGTGCTAAATGCGTGAGAGGTACTGCATAAATATTTGTCGAATGACAAAAATGACTAAGTATTACAAGATAGGTGTCTTCACGGATGGCCTTCAGGATTTCTGTAATGCTTACTATGATAGTAATGCTGGGTGCATGTGATGGTTTCTGGAGTGATCTATAGTTTTCGTTGAATTATCAAAGATGTCATGACCTTAAACAGAGGAGAAGCCTTTGGTCATCCTCAGGACTGAACCAACAGGCCTTCACAATTTCTGACCATCAATAATTGCACCCCCTAGAGAAGCCGACTTTTCCCAGGGCAATCTCCTGCAACTCACCAAAGTCATCTATCTGAATCTTAACCAACCCAGGTGGAAAAGCTGCTTGTTTTAAACATAAATCACTCAAGAGAAATGGGGGAAGAGGGGTTCTGGTGTGTTTTCTGAGTCTGAAGGCACAGATCCAGCATATGGAAAAAGACTCCTAAGGAGTTCTGGCTTGAACCCCGCCAGTTCAGGAGGCTTGAGCATGATCCTAACGAGGTTGGACCATGAGCCAACTCCCTACAAGGACAGGCTAAGACCAAGGTGGCCCCGTCAGCATGCCTAAGGTCGAGCGGCAAACCACAGTTCCTCTATCTCTGGGGCACCCTCCTGGGATGCCCCCACTGGATACAGCGCCCAGGGTAGAGGACAGAGGTACAGCATGGTGTCAGCTACATCAACAATGAAGAATCAGCAGAGGAACACAGGGATGGTTTTCTTCCTCAAGATGCTTTTACAACCTGGGGAAGATGACTTGAGATTTACAGACACTCATTTAGAGTTCTCTCAGGCATTTTACCTGCATCTGCTCCACAAAAAAAGCAAATTCCAGTTTCTTTTCTGAATCTTCATTATATAGCACCGTCAAATCAGGACCATTAATTGCTAAGAGTAAAGGGCTTTCTCATGCCCAATGAAATCTTTAGTAAAGCAGGCTCCTTAGAAGCAGGTCTATTTATAGATCATGGCTTTTCCTGGCCTCCCTCTCTTATCATGGAGAGCATAGGTAGGAGGCAGGAATTTTTTGCTTCTTGAGAAAATGATCATCTGCCCCTCCCACTTATTCTCCACCTGGAGTCCTAAACCAATTATAACATCCCAATCATTTCCAAGAGCAACCACGATGCTGTCACAAAAACAGGATTACGACTTCAAACCAAGATACAGCGAAGAGCTAATCATGATTCAGAAACAAAAGGCCCTGTTTTTATGCAAATAGACATAGTTACAGAGAGTCTGCAGAGATAACGACCAAAAATGTAATCTATGATAAACAGATTGATGGCTGCCTCAACATGTGGGCCTCCAAATTCACACACACAAAAAGTGGCAAATGATTCTTGAAAGGGATGTTATACCCTGATTCAAAACTATGATGAGAAAATCCCCTAAAGTCTAACAGTGGAATGTCTCACAATTGGGAGCCAGCCAGGGCCCCATCTGAGAGCCAGCTACAGAAAGAACCTGTTTAAAAAGGTGTGTGGCATCTCACACGGCATGAAGCGGGGCTCTCAGATCCTGACCTCTCCCCCACCCAAAGCCCTCATGGAGCATTTGTCCCCACCACCCTCAGTAAACAGTGACCTCGTTCTTCAGTTCCTCTGGACAAAACCCTGAATCATTCCTTCACTCCTCTCTTGCCCTCCTGCTCTACATCTGATCTGTCAGCAATCTTGTGGGGTCAAAGGGCATCGGAAGTCCCACCAGTCCTCACCATCTCCCCAGCCACCACACCACCCTCATCCAACCAGCCACCACCATCTGCAACCTGAAGAGTTAAGTAGCCTCTCTCTCTGCCTCTGATTTTGCCCTGCCTTCAGGCTCTAGCCTATTAAAACATAACTCCTAGCAGGGGCGCCTGGCTGGCTCAGTCTGTCGAGCACACAGCTCGATCTTGGGGACTGTAAATTCAAGCCCCATGTTGGGTGTGGAGATTACTTAAAAATATAATCTTTAAAACAATAAAAAATATATATAACTCATATCATCCCCCTGCATAAGAAGTCTCCAGTAGCTGTCCCTCTACCAATCAAGAGCCCCAAAAGATCTGCTTCCTCCCTACCTCTTAGGTCATCTCCCACTAAGCCCTCTCTCTCAGTCACTCAATTCCAAGTTTATGACCTCCAGGGAGTTTCTTGAATATGCCTGCACCTCAGTGCCTCAGGACCTTCACACTTGCTAGTCCTTCTGCCTGGAACGCTCTTCCCCTAATATTCCATTGCTGCCTCTCTCACATGTCTATCCCAAGTCCCCCTCTCCAAGAGTCCTTTCCTGACAACTCTTCTCAAAATCTCCCTTCCATTCCCATCCCAATAGTTCATATCCCTTCCCACACTCGTTTTCCTGCTTAACACACTTATCACTACCCAATGCATTTTATCTTTCACTCATCGTCTTCATCTATGTTATAATAGAATGTAAGTTCCATTAAAGCAGGGATTTTTGTCTCTTTTATTCATGAATGAATCACTGCTACAGTGGCTCGCAGTGTATGGTATGCAACAAGGACTTGTTGACTACAGGAACACTAAAAATATATTGGCATTTCAACTGTTAATTAAAAGTTAAAGACAAAATGTAACTGGAATAAATTAGAAATGGCCTAAATGCCTCTGAACATGAAATTGGTTATATGATATGTCCATAAAAAGATACAGCAGGCAGCCCTAAAATAGAACAATGTAGAATTTACTCACGAATAGGGAAGCAGCAGCACTACCAACTATATCAAATAAGAAGGCTGCAGAACAGTAGGTATATTATCCCAGCATCAGCTACTATATACGTATGTCACGTGGGTATACGCATCACATACGTTTATTAGAAAACCCCATTTGTGTGTGTTTGTGTGGCTAGATTGATGGGAGAAAAGGAGAGGCAAATCAGTCAATCTTGGCCAAAGACTTTAAGGAGAGTTTTGCTTTCTCTATTCTTTCTGCATTGGATTGTCTACAACGAGCAGCCTTTAAACAGAATTTTTTCAGGAGTTTTCTCATTTAACATCTACCTAGGGTTTGCTAGGTTCTCTGTGGAGAACCTGACTAGGCCTAACATCCCCTAAGAAGCAGCATTTCAGTTCAACCATCCTAAAGCTATTTGGCAGCTTGCTCTTTAGAATTGTGAAGATTTATCCCCTTCCCTTATGACAAAAGCACCTACAAGGAGATAAAATAGCAATAAATCTCACTCACTAATTAATATGTTGTGAGTCCAAATCTCAAAGCTCCACAAGGCAAGGTGGAAGAACAAGGGTCCTCTCAACAAAAGATTTTCCTTTCTCAGCCACGAGGCTTCCTTCCACCCTGTCCCTCTTACCTGGCCACCCAGTGTCAACTGTAGGCCTGGTTCTAGTTGGACTGGGGTGATGGAGCTCGCCGCCCGCCCCACACACACCCCCAGCCCCATGCCTGTGCTCTTGTCATGGCCATGCCTTGAATGTCCCTGTCCTTCCTCCAGGAAGCTTTCTGACCCAGACTCCCTCAAATGTACTCTTCGGGCATTTCCAACTGACACTGAGGTGGTCAGTCCTCATGGTTCTGAGTAACAAGATGAAGAAGAATGGGCTGTGTGTCTTGTGTAGGTCCTGTGACTGGGCAGGGAGCAAGGATACAGAAGATGAGTGAGAGCCTGAACCTTGAATCATTTCAGATTTCCAGCCAGTCTATAAGCTTCTAATTTGATTTTGACCTCCCTGCTTCCCAGCACAAAGTAGAGAGCATTTTGTACAAATTAAGAACTCCACCAATGGATGCTGGCAGTAATGATGATGAGCTCAAGCTGCCTCTGGCCAGTGAGAAATGGCTTCCACATCTGCTTCAGCCAGAGTCTCTGCCTCCTGGAGGAAAGGCTGAGCCCATGCCCTGAGCTTCTCCATTACTGGCTACACATGACACTCACTTGGAGAGCATTTTTGGGTTTGTTTTTTTGTTTTTAATGCTGACAACTAGGACCCAGACAAGTCAATCAGCAATTCCAGAACACAGTCTGAAAACTGGCACTTCTTAAAAGCTCTCCAGGTGATTCCAGGGATAGCCAGGGCTGAGAGCCACTGCCCTGGCCTATGGGCAATTTTGCCACCTGGCACTTGTGAGAGCTCCCTTTAGGCCTGGTACTATGTGCAGAACAAAATCACGACTGTGGAGATTCCACAAGTGTAGAATTGTGGAGGAAAAAAAACGCAGGATGCGGTTGCAGGCCATGAACAGTGACCATTGCCTCCTGTGAGCTCTCCACTGCCCCCTCCCCCTTCTTCGAGGCATCCTTGAGAAGTCTAGCCTTAGTCCCCAGGTGACCAGCACAGAGTGGGCCTGCCTCCTACCCAGATGTCACCTGCCACGGGGGTTAATGAGTCTTCACTGTTGACATAGGTGGCATCTTCAACACATGGGGGCAAACTGCTTTGAGATAGGCCACTGGCATCATAGAAGTGTCTGACCTCTTTTACAGGATGGTAAGCCACTAGAGAATGGCAGTCAGCATACTGATGGCCTGCTGAACTTCCTTGGTGGCCTGGAGATACTCAGGGCTGGGGCATTTGGACTTGGCTGCCCCTAAATGCTGAGCCTCACACTGCCAATGGCACAGGCATGCATTGTGTTCTTGAGGGCCAGAGGTTCTTTTCCTGTAGAGAAGTCATTCTCCAAAAGACTTCATTTTCTCAAGAAGCATGTGCATGGGACTTGATCCCACCAATGACCATGATGAGGCTTATCCACAACCATGGGCTTTGAGGCAATCCAGGTGAGTTAAGATGGGAAATCTTCCACCACAGGAAAAGCCAGTCCTCCAGCTGATTCACAGACTGGGTATTAATGTTTGGAAATGAAGAGCAGGAGTTGGACTCAGCTCTCAGGTCTGAATCCCTTGTTACGTAGCTCCGTGGCCTTGAACAAGTTATTTAACCTCTCTCTCTGCTTCCATTTCCTTTTCTGTAAAATGGGAATAATAGAAATATTTCCATAATAGATTTGTTTGGGGGTTAAATAGAAGGTCATAGTCAAAATAGTTAACAAATGGTATGGCAGCAATGTGAATGAATGGATGCACACATGGCTGATTGAGTAAAAAATGGACTACAGGACTGGCTCAGGGTTAAGAATTGGCCTGAGACCCCATTGTGCAGGCTGCAGGAGCCAGAAGTCAGAGGAACCACAGTGGGATCGGCCAACCACTGAGGACTGCAGAAAGACACAGCCCTGGAAACACTCCGAGGCACAGAGATTCTGAGTCACGTGTCTCCTTCCCAGAGCTCACTCCACTCCCAGGTGTTATCTCAGCATTTCCAGCTCAAATATATGCATGCCTGATAGAGATCCCTTACTCAATAGGATAGCCAACACGTTGAATGCATACCATAGGCTGAGCCCCTAAATACAGTTAATCCGTACACCATCCTTCTAAGACACCCACTGTACAGATGAGAAGAAACTGAGGCTCTGGGATACAGAGTAAAGAGGTCTTACTCTAAAGCCCATTGTTTTTAACCTTTACAGTAAGAAGACACAGTGACACAATCAGAAAGACGTCTCGATCTTCACAAATCGGCCTCTGTATTAGATCTTTCCACCATCAAAAAAAAAGAAAAGAAAGAAAGAAAAAAAAAAACTCTAGTTCTCCCCTTTTCTGGACATAGGTACTAAGCAAATGAGTTCAAACGGACTTATTTAAATTAGTTAGCCAAAGGCTCATCAAATGGCACAAGTATCACAGTTGTCAAGTCCATAAGCCTTTGGAGGGCTAGAGTTTTCCACCTGTTGGCCCCAGCTTGGTGCTACAAATGGCCAAAAATGTCAGAGGCAAGACTGCCAGTCTGTCAATGAGATTCTCTCTTCCTAAAGAAAACCTAATCTGAATCACTGCCTTTTGAGGCAGCTGATCAAAAGCTAATTTATTTCTAGGGTGACTCTCCCATGATCTTGTTTTAAATACAATGGACCACTAGGATCACCAAATCTCCTGATTTTATGCTATTCCTAAGCCTTTTTTTTGCTTCACGCTTTACTGTTCTGGAAATCAGTAAGAATCACATTTTGCAGTCTTTGACAATTCTCTCCAACCATCACAGTCACTTTTTTTTTTTTTTCCAATTGCTTAAAACTTGGTAAAAATTGTTCATTTCTTTTTGGCAGAAGTAACTCATATTCAAGCTTGGATCCAAGGTAAGCATTTTTGGCACATATGGTTAAAAAAAGATCTCTTTAACTGAATTAAGACAGCACGGAAAATACACATTCATTTAGCCCATTTCCAAAAGTTGATTTCTAGCAGTTTAACAATATTTGACAGTATTATTCTTAGCACATGTGGTAGAACTGTTGTGTTGCTCTCTATAAGGTAACAGCATAAGATCAAGATGAGCTGTGAATTAAACAGCTTTAAAATAAAGTAGCAAAGTTCCAGATGTCTCATATAGGCTTCTGAAGGGTGGGCTCAGGTTTAGATGGAAAACCACGAGGCAGCATGGAACAGGTTTCAAGAAAGGAGACATATTTTAGTTCCCAATACGTTTCTATTTCCCATTGAGTGACAAGTGATGTTTGCCCTACTCTGAAAGTTTTAAAAATCAGGCAAAGCGTGATTTCAAAGAAATGAAAGCTAAAGAAAAACTTGCATGGTTTTCTGAATCCACACATTTGGTTTTCCCCTCCACCTCACTCAATTAACTCAAGCCAACTTCAGTACACAGATAGCCAAGCTTTCTTGAGTTGAAACACCCAATTATGGGTTTTCCAGCCCCATTCCCACCCTCAAAATGGGCTTGTCGAAAGGATGGCCAGCCATCACCATATTTTATGTTTCTAGACTCAACATTCAATACGTTAGTGCACCACTTTCATAGAGAACACCATATTGCGGGCTTAATGAATGGACAGATGGATGGACATCCCATACCACTCCAGGTTGTAATTATACTGAAGTCATCACAAGGCCTAAAAGGAAGGCTTATTCAATGAAAGATGTTTTAGCTAAATTTAAAATAAAGCTGTAATCTCCTCCCACATATCTTCATTTTTAGAGCCAAAATCTGATTAAATAATTAAAAGGAAGTATTAGGCAGTTGATAAATGCTTCTGGCACTTTGCACTTGTGGATGTTAGCTAAAGCCATATTCTGCAGCTTTTGACAATGCTACTCAACCATCACAGGTACTGGGTTTTTCTTTTTTTTTTTCGTCGCTTCATATAGAGCAAGGGAAATCTAATACTTTATCACTAATCCTTAACTGCCGGCAGACACAGGTGAACTTTAGTCTTATCCCTAGACTCTGGTAAAATGCGCTTTTCGAACTCACTCTGAATCATATCTTGGAATGAAATAACTCCTGGGACTGAGTTTACGGCTCTGGAGTTTCCAATCTGTTTCGTGCCAAAAGCCTGATTAGAACACATCTTCTTAAATCACACGGAGACTCTCTATCTTGGCATCTGATTGTTCCTGGGCAGACATCCCAGGAGTTTCGGCTCCAGGACTAAAGGTCATCTTGGCATTAAAACTCCTCCCCGGGTCTCATAGGTACCAGTTTTTCTCCAGTTCCAATGCTCTTGCCACCTGCTTTAGTTGCTCACACTAATTAAAGACACAGCCTTGGTCTGCCCTTCTTGCTACCTCATCAGCTAGAAAAGGTCTGCCAACCTCACCGACACCTGCAGCCAAGCAGGCAAGGTAGAAAAATTAAGATTATATCCACGCGGGGCTTTTCTCTGTTCCAGCGTGAAATCCTGTCATCTCTTTTTTTCCCCACTTAGAAGAAGGCAACCTCCCACTCTCCTCCTTAAGAAGAAAGAAAAACTCTCCTCTCTATAGGCATCTCCAGTAATGGCTGTGCTACTAGATGCTGCTCCAGTGGAGCAAATGGAAACTTCGACCACATCTTGGCCACAGGCCGCTTTAACAAAGGCTCCCCTGAACCAATTTCCACAAGAACTTTTCAGGCGCACCTGAGAACGAACAAGAATATCCAGCACCAAAGGCAGGACTCAGGGAATAGTGGCAGGTGCCTGGCTACAGCGTCCTGCTCTGGGGATGGAGGTATCCATACATGTGGGAGGGGCCACCCATCCTGAGAAGAATGGGAGGCAAAGTTAGAGAATGTCACTTCCACAAAGTGCAACGAATTTGGGGCAGACTGGATGGCGCAGCTGTTTAGCACCGCCTTCAGTCCAGGGCCTGATCCTGGAGACCTGGGATCAAGTCCCACATCAGGCTCCCTGCAGGGCACCTGCTTCTCCCTCTGCCTATGTCTCTGTCTCTGTATATCTCTCGTAAATAAATAAATAAAATAAAATAAAAAGCGCCACGAATTTGATAACATCTGCCAGTTTTATAAACATATCAACCTCAGAAATGACTTTTAAGATACAAAGGAAACGATAATCCAGAGATCTAGAAACAAGTTGATGAACAAGTTTACTACTATTTACTCAGCACCGATCTTCAGCACATGGCATCGGGCACTTCGTAGCTGCTAAGTACTTGCCAAAGGTAGAGGTGAACATACGGGCATGTGGGGAAAACATGTGTGGGTACAGGACTATAGACACACAGAAATACACACACAACAAAGTTCAGAGGCAACTCCCGAGGCCTTCCTAGAGTTGGGGACTCCCACACAATCATTGCTCTGATTCTCCCACAAATTAATTCTCTGAGTATTAGGTTCCCCGGATGCCTTTATACCTCCCAAGTATCACCCTTGAATAAATACGACAATCTCTAAAGTGTTTTAAGTTCATTGTAAAAGTGTATACAGAGATGCTTTTACCACCAGTGTTTTTAGATCTGATTAATATCTCTTTCCACCTCAGAAAATGTGGTGACTGTTAAATTGAGCTTCAGGATTTGCTAAGTCAAAAACCAGGCCCCACCTCACCAGCCAGCCAACCTCCTTTTTTTTTTTTTTTTTTAATAACCATTTAATGCAAAAGCCTCCAGGGCCGGGTTGTGCTAGAACTAGGTTTGGCAGCTGTTGTGTGCCAGGCTGCTCTTTCCTTTCCTCTCTGGGGCTCAAACCTGTGACCACAAGGAAGATTCCACCCTGAGCACCACTCACCTGGCCTTGCTGGGGAAGATGGCCCGACAACATGTCTTTAAAAACAAGGAGCGTATTAGTATGTCTCAGCTGTCAATCATAGATAATCAAGCTCACCAACAGCACGGTTTTTTTTTTTTTTTTTTTTTTGATGAGTGAAATTTTATTTTTACATACTGATGGAAAGACGCGAAGGCTGAACAGGTTAATAAATAATTTTGTAGAGGAAAAAATAGTTATTTCAAAAATAGATTTCCTTGATTAAAATAAAGTAACAGTCCCAGGTAACCTTAACCCACATTTTTGCGCTCAGGTGCCAAGTAAGTGCTGCTAGCTGAGCTCGGTAGCAGCTAATAGGGTGACCTGAGGAAAAAAAATGTATAGCTCATGCCTTCAGGAAGCTTATAATTGGGTGACAGCAATAAAACAGGCAGACAAAAAAATAGGCTTTTTAATTCAAAAATAAATATTACATGCCAAGAAAAGAATACAAAAGATCCCCCAAACCAGTGTGCGATTAAATGTGAGTACTGAATATCAGGGTTCAGAGGTTGAGGCTGGGAGTCGCTGCAGCTTGATACATTTACAGAAAGTTTCATGAGAAAAGTAGTTGGTGATCTAGACCTCGAAGGGGTGAGGCTTGCCACCAGGAGGAGAGTGAGGAAGCACAAGCACGGGTGCAGGGCACGTTCTGGGCATGGCCCTGACATTGACACTGGCCAGGACTGGGAGTTCCAGGACAACAGCCTAAAGATTATAGGCTTTAGGCTTTTTATGATGCTGAAGTCGGGGCACAGAGGATGTGATAGAGGGAAGCAGTGTTTTCCAAAGATAAATCTGGCAAAGGTGTACAGCGCCAGTGGAAGTGGGTTGGAGGCTGGTGGCAAGATCAGCTTCCAGGCCACAGCAAAGCTCCAGGCCGAACAGGACTGGAACTCTGCCGATGAGGGACGCGGAGGGTACAGATCGGAAGGACATGGAGACAAAAAAAAAAAACCAGGAAAACAAAAAACCAGAACTATCAGGCTTTGGCAACTGATTGGATACACGCACCCCAACAGAACCAAGCATGGAGAATAAGCCTTGGCTTTCACAGGTGAAGGCCACCGGGAAGAGGACTCGAGAGCGGGTGGAGAATGGTTGGTGATCACAACGTGACCCTCGGGCAGTGGTGGCCAGAAGCATCGGCTCCACATTCTGCTGGGACTTAATGAGATGAGGGCACAGCCTGGGAGGATCTCAGCAGGACAGACAACTTGGCCACGCGGGTAATCATGTTCTCAGAGCAAGGCTGCCAAGCAGTGAGGAGCAGAGTAAGCGCGGAGAACAGCAGAGGCCCCTGACGGAGACCCAGGAGCAACAGGCAGAGGGGAAAGCAGGACCAGACGGTGACAAGGCGGCCAGAGGAGCAGCACCGAGTGCTGCTGAGCCCGAAAGATGACTGAGGATGCCCAGAAGAGGACACAGGACCTGCGCCACCGGCATCCCTAGGAGGATGTCATCTCAGCCGACTGCTGAGAGGTAGGAGGAGGTGGAACGTGGGTGCTCATATGACCACTAACAGCAGTGACTGCAAGACAGGGGCCCAGCCACCCGAGGCCCCCAGCCCTGCCCGTCCGGAGGGACACCTTCCTTCTCCCCAGCCATCCTGAGAACAAAGAGCGTGCCCCCTTCCACTCCCCCACCCAGGCCAGTCCTGCATGGTCCTGCAGGGGAAAACCATCCCATGGTAGCAATGATGTGCACCAGTGTTGAAACCAGCCAGCCTGAGAGCTGGAGCCATATGGCTGCTCCTTCTTCCCTGCAATGCTCGTCGCAGCTGGCAGGGGTTAGACATTTCCAAGAAGGGACGACTAGAGGAACAATCTCCTGGGTTTCCGGGCGGAGGAGCTGGGGCCGTTGCAAACAAATGAAAGAGACATCAGGTGGTGGTGCTACTCGCCAAGGCGGAGCTGCAGCGGCTGCACCGTGGGCGCCCAAAGTTTGCGCTCTGTTTTCACCTCGTTGCTCTCAGATCTCACTGGCATCGTTTAGTGGAAGCACCTATCAGGAACTGGATTTAAATCAGTGGTTTTTGCACTTAGTGATTTCCTGGTCTCATCAGGGGGTGCCTATGCAAAGAGTGCCTCTCCAGCATTCTAGAGCCAACCCTCCCTGCAAGGACACACATCAATAATGCAGAAAGTGCAAATGCAGAATCTTAAAGAAAAAAAAAAAAGCAGCATGAAGATATATCCAGAATGTTCACAGTTGTCCACTGAAAGCCACAGTTCCATTCTGCCTTCAGACTGACTGCCAACGTGCAGTGTGAACTGGGTGGCAACAGCATCTTTACTAGGGAGGGCAGCTGACTGCATAGAGAAAGCATTTGGCGGCAGAGGTCATACAGGGTTTGGAGCTCAAACCTCCTGTGGGGCACAGAGCTTGCTTTCGTAGTTGTCTATAATGAAGCTGTGAGCGACAGTGGCCAAGTCAGGCAGGCTTCCATTCTATCCAGTGAAGGGAGATGGTTAAGACAGGAAAGGGCAGGAGGCCCGTGGGCAAGAAAGCACCTGACTTCCAGGCTGAGCCCGGGGCATGAGTGACAGCACCACTCCAGAGCCTGGAGATCCCAGAAAAGGGAATTTCTCTTCTGGATGTGCTTTGTGCTTGTGAGGAAGGGCATAACGAAGACAGGGAAAAAAGAAATCACCAGAAAGTCTTCTCTTACACCCCCCCAGTCAAGTACTAGAGGAAGACATGACTCTTTCACTTATTCGGACTTTTTTTTAATGACTCCTATACTTCCAAATGGATAAAAAGGCATAGTTTTACTTTGTCTTCTCCCTCCAAGATTTAGCTAGCCCAAATTTGGTTTTCTATTGCTTCCAGCTTTAAAATGCTTAGCTGAGGGGTACCTGGATGGCTCAGTCTTAAGGTTAAGTGGTTAAGCATCTGCCTTGGGCTCAGGTCATGATCCCAGAGTCCTGGGATGGAGCCTGCATCCAGCTCCCTGCTCAGTGGGGGGTCTGCTTCTCCTTCTCCATGTGTGCGCACGTGTTCTCTCTCTCTCTCTAATAAATAAAATTTTTTTAAAAAATAAAGTGCTTAGCTGAAAAGAAACTGGCCCTCTTCTGACCAACCTGTTGTGTCTTCTGTTAATTAAAAATATAATAAAGAGCTAATTTTGTTCAATTGAGATATTTGAGTGGTTTCTTTAAAAAGTCCCACCTGCTTTAGGAGCTGCATTTGCCACCCAAATGGACCACCAGGGGAGGATTTAAATTCTACTGCATAGTTGTTGCCCTACATGATCTGCAGGTGCATCTTCTTATGGATGCAAATCATAAAGCAAATTTAGAAAACAGTTTTGGAATATGTGACCTTTGGAAATTTGAATTTTGAAGCTGAAGACTGGGAAGGTTATTTATACCATCCCTATACTGGAGGAATGCTTAGAAACTCTTGCCTCCTCAATGACTCCTGGGATCTTTAAAATATCTGGGGCTTCATTTCCCAAATCAAAGAACAGGATGTTGTCACTTGCACTTTTAAGTACTAAAGCAGTTTCCCAGGGAATGCTACTCATTCTCAGCCACGAGAACATCTTAGTTTCTCAGAGACAGGTGTCTGTTTCTTCCAACCCTATCGTTTCTGAAAACAGAGCTCAAAGGTACAAGACCCCCACTTGCCATATGATAGGGAGTCTTGGGAGAAGAACAAGGTGGGTTTGGGTTGGGGAGGAGGGCAGATTTGTGCTCAGTTTAGACTGTGCTCAATTTGAGACAAGACATCCAATCATTAGGTAAATGGATTCACCTCCATCTGGAAGAGAGGCCCAGGTCAGAGACCTAAGTTGAGGGCAGGAGTCATTAGCATATGGACTTAATTCAAGGTGAGGGGATAAACAGATCACCTGGGGAGAGTTTCCCCAGGGAAGAGGCCTAAGGGTGTGAGGCTCTGCCTTGAGGCAGGGACAAAGCAGGGAAACCTGAGAGAGAGAAGAAAATTGGGGCAGGATGGGGTCATGGAACCGAGGGGATTTGGTGCTTTGAGAAAGAGGAAATGCAGGCAATGCCAAAAAAGCGACAGAAAAGGTAAACAGCATAAGAAATGAGATTTGACCACTGGGAAGTCCTTGGTGACCTTGGCTAGAGCAATGATAGTTTTTTAGCCTATTAATCCTAATCAAAACAAAACCACCCAACCCCACCATCATACACAGGTGCGTCTCTCGGGTTTCCCATCATCTTTCAACTGTGCGGATCCGCACATCCTCCAGAGACTCACGCACCACTTGACCCTGACTGTGCAGTTGTCACAGCCTCCCTTCCCGGGTCCCAGCCCCCAGTTCCATGAGTTCTTTCTCCTCTGCTTACTTTATTCAGAATCTCCGTCTGTTCATGATGCCTTCTGATGACTGCTCAACTGGCCCTCACTCTCCCATAGTCTTTTCAAAACTATCCCACCTCAGACAAGTGACACATAAAAATACACTACAGTGGATGTTAAAGCTAGCGCACCTGGGTGGCTCAGTCGGTTAGGCAACTGCCTTCAACTAAGGTCACGATCCCAGGGTCCTGGTTGGAGCCCTCCATCGGGCTCTTTGCTCACCAGAGAGCAAAGCCTGCTTCTCCCTGTCCTGCTGCCTGCCACTCTCCCTGCTTATGCACTCTCTTTCTCAAATTTTAAAAATCTTAAAAAAACAAAAAGCTAAATGAACCAGAAAAATAATGTAAAAAAATACCTTTTCAAGCATAAAACTAGGTGAAAAAAAAAATCAGAGTGACTGATCTGACCATATAATCTAAAAGAGCAAATAAAACCAAATCAGTTATGAAATAAAAATTCAGGGACAAAGTGAGAAATTTGTAGCAAAGAACATAATTTTAATATCCTGAATTTATGTTTTTAGAATCTAATAAATCAATTAGAAAACCAGGAGCCACCCAGTTGGGCAAGGAACAACAGCCAATACACAAAGCATTCAGACACAAATAGATGATAAAATATGGGGGGAGGGGGGAGCCTTTCTAATAATCAAATAATTTAAAACTAAAATAAAAGTCCTTTTTTTTTCTTGCTTATTGAATTGGACCTCTCACTTAGGATAATACTCAGTTTGCCAAGAGTTTAGAAATAGGTATCTACATATACTTCTGGTGGGGAGAAATCCACTAATCCCCTTTCTCTGAGTCATTCCCAAAGAAATTATGCAGATAAAATCTATGTACAAACATTAAGTGTAGCATTATTTACAGCAGTGAAAGCTTGTAGGTAACTTAATATACCATAGAGAACTGATAAATTTCGACTTTTAATTATATACTCAATATTTTCACACAATTGCAGGAAGGGAAAAGATAAATGTCTTTAATCTGTAACAGAGATTTATAAATCAACAATAAATCTACAAAAAGTGACCAAACATGGACAGGCAATTCACATGAAAATAATCAGTAAACTTTTTTTTTAAGTTTATCATAAAGTAATCAAAGAAGAGAAAAATGAATATCCCTAATTCATCGTGTTAGAAAATATTTAAATATATATACTAGAACCACGAATATATTAAGAATGTCTAGATATGAATAAAGGTAAGAAAGAGACAAGGAGAACATTCACCAAAATGCTAACAATAGTCATTTCTGGGCATTGAGATTATCGGTGATTTTTATTTTCTTCTTCACGCTTATTTGCATTTTCCTAATTCTAGAATGAATATATATATTACACCTTCATAATGAAGGAGCTGTTTCAAATTAAGTTTTCAACAGTAAATTGGTGAGAATGGAAAAGGCACGTGCTATGATGTTCAAGAGCGAAAAGAAGAAATAAGACAATATATTAACAGTTTGATCCCACTTAGGGCCATATGCACTGTGCACAGAAAGAGTAATGGAAGTGGGTATACTGTGCCAAGCTCTGAGTTGGTATATCCTCATTATGGGAAGATGGGTGATTTTTCATCTCTTTAATTGTTCTGCCGTATTTACCAACTCATTTTATAATGAAAATGCATTATTGTTACAATCATAAATAATAAAACGTGTGAACTGAAATGCTTCACTCTTCCTTCTGGCAAAATAAGGTCTCTCTTATTTCAAACTGAACCCCTGGGCATCTTTCTTCTAGAAAATTACCTTGATCAACTGTCTTAGTCCACCCCCAGAGCACTGGATAATTGGGATGTCTTTATGCCAGGTTTGTTTTACTTTCAAGCTTTAGGGCTGGTCTGTAACATGACCTCATGGGACAGTCATATGCCAGAAGTGGCCAATTACAATGGAGGCTGGGCATTCAGGAGATGGGGTCCTCATGGCCTCCCTGCCCCGGGCAGGTCACACAATCTCTTTGGGACTCAGTTTTGTCTTCTTTAAAGTCATGAGGTTGGGACAGCCCGGGTGGCTCAGCAGTTTAGCGCTGCCTTCAGCCCAGGGAGTGATCCTGGAGACCCAGGATGGAGTCCCATGTCGGGCTCCCTGCATGGAACCTGCTTCTCCCTCTGCCTCTCTCTCTCTCTCTCTCTCTCTCTCTCATGAATAAATAAATAGAAAAATAATTAAAAATCATGAGGTTGGGCTAGATGCATGGTTTTCATGCTGTGTTCTCTGGAGAACCGCTGCAGTGTGATGGGGAGACTGGGCAGGTGGGGGTTGAGGCCCTGAGCCCCACTGTCACTAGAGCAGCTCTGCACATATCTGCTTTTTATCTTGGGGTTCCACAAAGGAATCTACATTGCCAACTTTCTCCCTGCCTCTTTCAACCCCACCTGCTACAAATGGGAGTTGTCTCATCTCATAGACCAGACTACGAGTCTGAGAAGTCAGAATGACTTTCTTCAGCTGGAGTTCTACCTTTTAGTAGAGGGGAAATGGTTTCAGAATCAGAGCTTGAGTCATAGCTCTGCCCTATCTGAATATTTGATGGGCGATTTGGGGCAAGTTTTAACCCTTTTGCCTTCCCCCACCCCATTCTTTCACCTCCAAACGAGAATACAAATTGGATCTCAATCACAGAGCTTTCTACGTACTCAATAAAATACCATGAATGAAAAGCACTTCATATACAGCACCTATAGCACCTATACTCCAAGTTACGTTATCCACAGTAAAGGTATCCCAACTCCACACTAATATTCATCCATTCAACAAATACTCACTGGTCATCCACTATATGCAGGTCTCGTGCTCTCATCTACATGCCTGAACTTCAAGACCCATTCAACATGTGGACTGAAAAAGTGATGCATATAGAGCCCTTAGCCCAGTGCCTGGAATGTAGGAAGTTAGCTTCCCCACCATTAACATGTACTGAAAATGGGGTAGCTTCTTGGATAATGAAGTCTGATAATTAAGGACAACACAAGAAGGACATACTCATATCATATATTATATGGGGGCACCCATTCTAGATACAGAACGTGCCTCCTGCTACTCAGAGCATGAAACTGTAACCTCCCAGTCCTATATATGTTACACAGCCACAAAGACACGCTCATCCTCTCTTTTTGCAAAGCAAAGGGCATCCCACCATGAAAGCCCTTCCCATTCACTTCTTCTAAAGAGCACACCTAATTACCGAAAACTGATGAGCAAGTGAAAGAGGACTTTGCATCCCGGTTCACACTTGGCACCCTCATTTTTCCTAATCTGCTTGAGCTTATCTAGCCTTTGAGTTAGAAGGGACTAGGCTACATGAATGCCATCAACCACAGTCAAGGAATCTGAATGTGAATTCAGTTCAATAGATCAAGTATATTCAACATCTACCAGGTGTCTGGTGCTCGCTGGATGCCACAGAGGATACAGATCTGGAGGAAGCTGTCCGGGTCCACAAGGTTCTCCCAAGAAACCAGAGGATAAGCCAAGTATACATATCTACAGCACCATGCAGAAAACAAGGAGTACAATATGAGGGAAACAGAAATATAAAGAACTCATCTCATAGGAGAGCATTGGGGGAATCAGCAAGGGGACAAGGTACCCAGGATAACCTGGAGAAATCGTACAATTTAGACCTGGAGAGGTGTTAAGGGAAAAGAGTCTTGCTTGGCATCACAGTAGGAGAGATGGTGCCTAAGAAGAAAAGCACAGGGCATGATCTACAATAGCAAGTGATACAAGCTCTAGAATAGTGGTATCCACTCACTGGGTAGTTATAAGAACGCAACAAGTTAACATGTATTAAGCACTTTATACAAAGCTGAGCACACACAAAGTGATCTTTGACCCTGACCTCTGTTGCTGTTGCTTTACCATTACTATCATTGCTACGTCACTGCTGGTCCTTCCGGTGTAGGTGTCGAGAGAAGTACCAGCACACACGTGGGACTAGAAAGGCGATTTAGGATCATAGGCATAGTCTGGAAACACCCAAATGCCACAGGCCATAAGCTATTTTTGACAGAGCTGATGGAATCAGAGCTCTACTTTGGGAACATTTTGACAACAGGATAGGGTAGGATGGGGTCGAAAGAAATACAAGGTAGGAATCCTGGATAAGAAGTCATTCTCATCAGCTGTTGAAAAAGTTTAAGAGAATCAGGAGCAAGGTGGTGCATACGGTGTGGACAGTGCTTGACCTTCAGAGGGTGCAGGGAGGTGGGTAGCTGGTCTGAAGATCAGAAGAGGGAACAGAGCTGTTGATACAGACAGAACCACATAGCTGGTGGCCATGGTGGCAAAAGCCAAGTAGTGGAGGATGGCCCTGGAGAAGCGAAGACAGGTCCCAAAAGAACCTTGCTTTGGGCATACACAGGGGGTGGGCAAAAGGTGAGAGCAGGAAAGGGGGAGGCGCACAATGTACAGTTCCAGGGGAGCAAATTCACCACCACTTTCTCAAAAAAAAAAAAAAGCACCGAAGTTGTTCAGAAGATGGGAGGCTTCCATCTTATGGCAACTCTGCTAGCCCATCCCCAAGTCATCCACTCTGCTCTCCCCTCTACCTGATTCTTTAATCACCCATATAGTGTAAGACCTAGAGACATGGGTAGATAAAGAGTATGTGGCACTTCCTAAAAAACTCAACCAACTAATAACCACAGAATGAAGCTCACTGGTATTCTGAAGTAAAAGGTAGTTACCTTAGGCCCTAGACATGGAGATCCTGCAGTCAAAACCAGCTCCCAGGCAGCTGTGGCACTGCCGAAAGAATGGGAAAGTCTGAATCCAAGAACCTGATTAGAATGTAGTTTCTGCTATTTCCTGGCTGTCTGACTAGAGACAAATCACCAAACCTCTCTGATCCTCTCATGTCTATCCTCTATAAAATGGAGACCATAATACCGAGACTTCTTAAGGTTATTATAAGGATTAAAGGGGATAATACTTTCAGTGTGCTTAGCAGAATGCCTGGCACATAATAAATAATAGCTTTTATCTATTATTTATATTAAAAGAGATCTTGTGAATAAATATTCTTTGTTTCTCTTCTCCCACCTGCTTTGGAAAGAACATCACATTTTCTCACCCCTAGATTTCGAGCGTCTTTACCCCATCAGGTGATGGAGGTGGGTAGCGGCAAAAAGTAAGATTCATGCATCCAGAAGTTTTCTCTCCACCAAAGAGTGGTTGCACATCTTGCACCCCCTGGAAAGCATCATCAAGGGCAGCCTGGGCTTATCTATGAATCACTGGGTCTCCCTCAGGGCTGAGGGAGATGCTGTGACAGGTCCAGACACACAGCTTATCAGGATGGGGAGGCCATCTGCGGAGGGTGCAGGGGCGGGGGCTGCCTGGGCAGCGGCACACTGGCTGTCTGCAGAAACAAGCTCTTCCAACAGGCATCTCACAAGGTAGGGACCCGGACAGGTTCTGAATCTCCCCGCAATTGAGGCACAATTGTCAGATCCTCACCCATCACAGCTATTCATGGAAGGCGCTGCAAACATGGTATTTGGGCTTGTACCTTCTGGAGGCTACAAGAATCCTGCTAACATAGGTGATAATTCCAGCTAGACACATTTCCAATCCCACAGGAGAGCTACAAGGTCACATGATTGAAGAGGAGGGTGGGTTGCGATCGGCAGAGACGAGCTAACATCCCCACGATGTCGATGTCGCACACACGTCCGAAGCACAGCCTGGCTCGTGGTGGGAGGGAATTGGCACTGAATAAAGATGCAGTACCTTGAGGAAGAAGCTAGTTGCAAATTGGTTAGCCATTTAAATGGCCAAATTATCCAAGACATAATTAGGGCAACATTTCTCCCCCTGGAACTCCTGTATGTGAATTAATGGACCCTTCTCAGTAAGCCAAACTAGCACTAATAGCATTTTCTTTCCCTCACTCCGTTTAAATCATTAATCCCTTTTCCAAGCTGGCCTGGGTGTTTGCATCTTCTGTGCCCAGAGGTCAAGTCTCCATCAGGCTGCCTCTGGCACGCCGGCATGCAGTAATGGTGGGCATCTGTCAGGGCAGAGAAATTCTTTTCTGGTTCTACGTACACGGTGTTCCCTGCGAGGTAGTCAGCGCTAATGGGAGGAGAGCTAGGCTGGGACAGTAGGCAAGGTTCGTAGGTGCCTTGCAGCCAGCCTGCCAGGACTTTGGGGTGGGCGTAAAATATACATAAAATTAAATGGATCATTTTAATCATTTTTAAGTGCACAGGCCAGTGGCATGAATCACTTTCACACTGTTGTGAGCCATCCCTCCTAACCATCTCCAGAACTTCTGCGTTTTCCCCCGACTGAAGCTCCACACCCATTAAACACCAACTCCCATATCCTCCCTCCCTCCAGCCCCTGGCAACTGCCCTGCTACCTTCTGTCTATCTCTAGGAGTTTGACTTCTCTAGAAATCTCCTGTAAATATAATCATGCGACATTTATCCTTTTGCAACTGGCTTGTTTCACTTAGTACGTTTGTCCATGAGTTTCGTCCATGTGTGTGTTGATGTCTTTCCTCTCTAAGGCTGAATATCCCATTGTATGTATATGCCACGCTTGAACAAATCCATTTATCTGAATTGTGTTCTTAAATTAATAACTAGCAGTTATGAAACTCTGTTTCCACTATGGTAAAGTATACATGACATTTAACCATTTTTAAAAGTGTACCGTTCCATGACATTCAGGACATCCACACTGTTGTGCAACCATCTCCACCATCCATCTCCAGAACCTCTTTTTATCTTCCCCACCTCAAACTCTGTACCCATTCAACAACTCCTCATTCTCTTCTCCTCTCTGCCTCGGACAACCATGCCTGCCAAGACACTTGACTGTACCCAGCCTCAGCCTCTTTATCTGAAGAATGGACACCGTAATCATAGCTTTGGACCTATCTAGGCATCATTGGGGTACCAAATGGGTCACATTTTCACTGGGATCAGGTCCCTCTGTCATCCCCTGGAATTCCTTCTGGGCTGGTACTTCCAGCCAAGTTAGGTGCAACTGGATTTGGAAGACATCGGGAAACACACGCAGGTCCCACGTACCACGGGAAAAGGGGCCAAAGACATCCCACATGTCAAGGAACGAAGTTGTTCCTAACCTTTCCACACACCTACAAAACACTGCTCTTGGTATAATTAAACACACTTAGCTTGAGGTTGGAAAACCAGGCACAATAGGAACAGTCTAAATATAAGTCCCCATCTGGTTTTTATTTTCATTGCAACCTTTCTGGGCCCAAACAAGAAGAGAAAGTGTTGCTGGTTTAGATTACTCATTGGTATATCTCCTATAAGAAGAGGAGAAAAAAAAAAAAAAAGACAAATATCACCTGCCCATTGGTGTAACATACATATGCAAATCCACCATCTCCTTAAAGAGAAGACAAAGGACTCCCTTTTCAAATTAAGAATCTCACTTTTGGCAACAGAGCCATTTTCGACTTTATATATTGTGCGTGTTTATTAGAGTTTAACAAAGAGGAGAAATTTCATGTAATTAGCCACCGGAGGATAGCCCACACAACCCCATAAATGTAACGGAGGCATATTGACAGTGGCATAAAAGGAAACGCTAATTAAATCCCAATTTCCTCCAAATACTGCCAGATCTTGCAGGTATAAGCTCACTTCCTGGGTTGTTGAGCATTTACTCAGAAGTGCCCAGATCTCAGAGTTGGTGCCGTATTAACACCGCAGAATCTGCAACAAAGCACGACAGGGGCAGTTAAGTGTTCCTTGAGGTTGGGATGCACCTGGCACAGCCTAGGTAGGTAGAATGGAGCCAAAGAGAGATGGGGAAGCAGACTCCGTTGAGAGAAGTGACAAGACAGCTAAGGAATTTTCTGGAAACAGAAGAATCATGGGTTTGAAAAAAAATAATAAAATTAAAGAGATGGATCAACATAGATGGGCAGAGGAGGAGAAAATAAGGAGGTAAGGAACACCAGTGGCAAAGAGCGCGTAGGCCTAGAAGGGTCAGAGCACTGAACACTGTGCTCTCCTCTGCACCCTAACAACCCTCGTCAATGAGGGGTCTAAGAGCTCTTCCCCACCGTCTTCAGGCTGTCACTTAGCATCCAACGTTGAAATAAGCCAAAAATGGTGATGGATTCCAAGAACTAAGAGATGGGAGAAGAAGCAGAAGAAAGTGTCCAAAGATCCTGGAGAGGAACTGTGCCCAGAGGAATCACGGTCTGCAATTTTCATGTGAACACTGATATTTGAAAACAAAAGAAACGACTGTGTGAACCACACAGAACATCACCAGCTTTCCAGATTTCCAGGTACGTGTAGGGTCCTCCAATCCTGCTTAGAGCAGGCAGTTAGGAACCAGTGTGGAGAATCAAGGAAGCTAGGAAGCAGGAGCCCAGGCCTGGCCAGGGGAACCCCAAGGATGGGGAACCCAAAGACCAAGATGGCACTTCAAGCATTGCCTCAGAAGCAGCCTTGGGTGCAAATGGCAAATTCTGGGAACCTGTCAGTGGAGTGGGAAATGTGAAAGACCCAGTTGTCATGGTTTGCCCTGCGAGAGCAAAGAGGCCATCATTAAGGCCCCTTTCTCTGAAACACCACCCAGCCCCTTCCTCCACCACCTTCAGCAGCATCCCCTTTCCTCAAAATAGGGCTTTTCCAGCGACACCTCTCTTACCCCACCCCTCCCAGAAACAGCCTCCTTCTTCCATCTCCTGTAGACTAAAGCCCACACATTCCCACAAAGCTCAGAGATGCATGCAAGCCAGGAGGGGTGGGTGCCAGGAGGAGGCCTATACAGGACTGACTGTCCTGGCCTGTACCATCAGCTCTCTCACTTTTCCCTGAACCAATCAGCCAGTCTAACTGACCCTCTTAAAGGGCAGGAGGAGGGAAAGACTCTGAAAACAGTAGATTTCATGCATATGCAACCAGCTGCTGCTGAGTGCTTTGTAAGGACTTAATGCTTTTTCTACCCTATCCACTTATTTAAAAAAGCCTTTCCCTCCAGGAGGTACTAGAGAAGCTTATTTCATCCCAATCCTATTCTGAGGACCATAAATCCCAAATTAGTGAGCTAAAACTATTGAGGACTCATTGCTATTAATTCAAGAAGCTTGAAAATCAACACCTGGAAAATTCTAGTAGATTTTAGGCTGCACATATTATGACCCTAGAGTTCTTATTAACATCGAGTTTTATCAGGGTAGCCAGGCCCAGCCTTGGGTTGGGAAGGAGGAGAAGGGACTGTGCTGCGTGCTCCAAGGAGCACCAGGGATTCCCTGTCCTGTTGAGGTTGCTCTAGTGACATTTGCCTGAGCTCCTGAAAGAGCACTGGTCTCAATTCATGCTTCAGGGGAGGGTAAGTGCAGAGGCACCAGAGGGAAGCAGTCGTGGCTCTCTGCTTAGTGGTGTGTCACTTAAGCTCCCAACCTCTGTTAGGAACAGTCCCAGGATCTCCAACATAGCCTTGCTGTAAGGACAAGAGACAGCATTACTGGTGAAGCCCGTAGCAGAGGTCCTTGCAGCAATCCTGGTCACTGTTAATCCTTTCACTCCCGCTGCGATGCACCATGACAACCAGAAGCTTCTAAGCATGCAAGTCAACAACTAAGAGTTTTTGACTCATTAACTGACTTTGCTTCATGACTGGAGAGACCCAAGAGCATGACAAGGCTGAGGGGTAAGGAGAGGAAGACCCGCTTCAAGGAAGAAAGGGAGGTGTTATGGAGAAGACACACTCAAACTGGTGTACAAGTCTGTCAGACCGTACTGCAGTGACGAAGAGGTCACCACCAGGGGAAACTGAGTCAAGGGCATATGGATGATCTTCTTGCGAATCTAAAATTGCCTCAAAATAAAAACTTGAAAAAAAGAAATCTGCCAGAAGTCCAGGTCCCTAAGATTCTTTTCTTTTTTAAAAAAAGATTTATGTGTTCATTTGATAGAGAAAGCACAAGCAGGGGGAAGTGGGAGACAGAGACAGAGGCGCAGAGATGGGGGGGGGGGGCAGGCTCCCCACTGAGCAGGGAGCCTGATGCAGGACTCGATCACAGAACCCTGGGATCACGACCTGAGCCAAAGGCGGATGTTTGACCGACTGAGCCACCCAGGCACCCCGGTCTCTATGATTCTATTAAAACAAAACCTGGGCACCATGAGCAAGCCAGCTCTTTCAGCAGCCCCCCTCTGGGCCGGGCTTCGGAGTGGAGACACGATTTCTTCTCATCTCTGCATCCCTGCCGTAGAGCTGGGCCTGGCACGCCGCAGACTCTGTAAATGTTACATTGGTGCATAAAAGGATTAATTCTCTTTCCCAAACCCCTCGCGCCCCCGAAGAAGAGCTGAAAGCACTCCTACCCCTTTGGCTCCAGTGCACACGTCCAGGGTTTTGTTGCTTTTCTTCCTTTCCTTTTTTTCTTCTGTGTCTTTGCAAACCTCAATGAGAAGAGACATGTGTGCACCGCTTGTCAGCTCCAGACACCCAGCCAGGAAAGGTTACGGGGAATGCAAACCAGCCACCATTAGCATCAGGAGGTTAATGGTAACAGGGCTGCGGCTGGCCCATCTTCAGATTTCTGGAAATGTGGGACAGAGGTGAGCCGCTCTTTTGAGCTGGTATTCCCTCTCCGCTCTCCTGCCCGCCTCTAGTTTGGCAGCCAAAATATCCACTCTAATTTCATTCCCTGCTCTTGCCGTGTGCTTTGTGAATTGCCTCTCTTGACACAAGATAAAGGGAATGAGTGGAGGAATTGGCCCCCCGCAGAAAGCAGAGGCAAGGCCAAGTTTGTTTGCTAAGGAAACACTCCCTGCTCCCCCACCACAGCTCGACAGGTTACCTTCTTCTTTTGCTTCTTCTTTAGTGCCTCATAATAATTCTGGAGCATCTGGGACCCGCCAGATCCTGAGCTAAATGTACTCACAGAAAAGGAGACCAGACATTCTCTTGGGGGGCATGATAGCAGGCCAAGCAATAGTCACCGCTCAGACAAGCCAAGAGAAATGAAGTAGCGGATGGCAACTGCTGCATCAGAGGCTCCAGGCTACACGCCTTTCCCTTTTCTCGCAGTCCTGTTCTAGAATTCTCTTTCCTCCCCCTCTCTGCACCTTCCCAAGCTGAACGCCAACCTTTAATTCCCCTAACCACGCTGGAGAGTTACCCAAGATTCCGCCACAAAAGTCCAAGATGTCCTACAACTCACTTCACCCTCGTGCCCTGTGATTCGATTTCTAGAATCTGGATGCTCTCTTAACCCACGGCCCAGCGGCAAAGCAAGTCCACAGGTGTCACCACCCATCATATCCAAAGTGGGCTCCCGGGGAGGCAGCTCATTCAGGGCCTGAGATTCCATTAAAATGAAAGATGCCACTTACCATATCATCCAGCCACATGCCAAGGACACCAAGCCCCAAACCATCCCTCTACCTAGTGGTATTAAAACTGCAAAATTACATGTGCAAGCGGAGGGCCATTAAATCGCACCAGATTGAAAAGGCCTATGTGTGATTGATGTCTGTTCATAGGTGGCGGCTCTGCAGCCTGGTGGAAGCACATTCATCAGGATTTGGAACTGAAAAGTGGCCAAGGCACGGGTTTCTACAAAAGATCCTCTACAATTCTCAATAGGAGAGAAATGAGGGTAAAATGAATAAAGTTCAGGATTTATCTTCTCCCGTTCCCTTCTCTCTATACTCTCAAGGAGTCTGAACCCCAATGGGAGAGAGGGATGAAAGCCTCTGTCCCCCCAAACACCAAGCTTGTTTCTGTTGCCTCAGGCCGGGAGCCAAGAGGGCTGGGTGTGTAGAGAAAGAGCCCCACTCGGCTCATTATTTCCACTTACAAAGTATATTGTTGGGAGTCGTTTCAGTTGACATTTTTTGAAACCTGTAACAGGAGAGAAGGGGATGCTCAGCCTGACCATGAGTCGGTCTCTTTCAATGGCCTCTTATTTCTTTCTGTTGAACATCTTTCACACAGGAGGACGTGGTCACATGCCAGCCAGACCTTTGAGCACGAAGCCATCAGAGAGATGGTCTCCTGCCGCTTCTTGCTTTGGGTCTGAGATTCTGAGCCTCAGGATGAAAGTTGTGACTCCCCTCAGAAGGGCCACATTTCCATTTCTGGGTTCAAGGAACAGAGATCAGCAGGGGTGGGAGGGCAACTATGGGACCCCGAAACTACACCTTTATTATTGGTAATCATGGCAATAAATATTCGTAAACCACGTTTACAGCTTCCTGACCATTCTTGTCTATAGCATTTAATCTTCATGGGTGCCCTGGGAAGTGGGCAAGAATCTCTGCTCACAGCTGACAGAAGCAAAGCTGCCCAAGGCTCGACTACCACGTGGCACACGTGGGGGACCCATCCCCAGGACACCAACTCCAAGTCCTCTGCCCTTGCCACAGCCCTTCCACTGACCTCAAGAGTCGAGGAGTTAGAAATGCCAAACATTAGAGTTTGAGGTACTCTCCTCTGCTACCTTCCAAATCAGAGGATCAAGAAAGAAATAACATTATAACCTGAAATTCTTTAGGATTGCCTACATCAGTGATGGGGGGAAAATGAGATACTATCTATTATTGTGGCTTCAGGATGACCTTCTACTTGCCCTCTACATGCCAGGCAGAGGTTTGTAAACTTGACAAGCATGACATTTACCACCTTCCCTCTGCTAACCAGTAAAATTCCCTCCTTTGTGCTCCCACTAGCACATTAGACACACAAGTGTCCACCGTGGAAAACAACATCTAGTGGGCATTGGTGAACGCCCAGCTGGAGACTGAACCTGGTAAAGTTGCCATACTTCCTCTCTCCCCACGGTCTCACCTTCTCTTCTTTCCTGTTCCCACTGCCTGCACCCCTTTGCCACCATCCCACTTCATCCTCATAATCAGAGGGCTAGAGACACCGCTGTGGTGCCTAAGCTCTTAGTACTTCTCTCTCCAAAGACATTTTGTGCCTCGAAAAAACAAAATCCTCAAGGCAGTGAGAGATCTTAAGAGCAAAGGCAATTGTTTGAACCATAACTCCTTGTGAGCTGGAGGCCCCCAGGGGAAGGAGCAGAAGGCAAAGGAAAGACATGAACACCTGGAAGATGCTTACCTGTCCATGCCTGGGAAAAGCAGAAGAGCCCCGACTGGGTCCTCTTCCCATGGTCCCTGAGAAGATAGACCAAAGCCCAGTCTGTTGAGGTCGCTGGCTTCAATTTAAGATCTCTGAGGCCATTCCAAGTCTGATTCACCCCCAAATCCCACATGGATCCCTCCTGTCCAAATAAGAGTCATCTGGGCTCTCCTCAGTCTTGCCTCCAAAAAGAGAACACTTTCTGGGACTGTGATGGCCCTACAAGGTCTCTACTGTTTTTATTTCCCAAGGCCCTTTGCCATGACCCTGGCAATCTCAATATTGCAGGCTCAACTCTTCCCCAGAGTAGTGGCCACAGAACTCAATAGCAAGAAGATCTGAGGGCAAATTTGAGGGGGCAGCGGGGGGAAGCTACTTCAAGGTAAAATATGAGGAAGAAGTCAGGAAAGATCTTGGTGCATTAGGGTATGTGTGGGCTGCCCACTTGTTTGCCTGCCTGAGGTTATGAGCTTGCAAGGGTGAGCTCATTCCTCTGCTCCCAAAGATGAAAGGCACTTGAGGAATGATTCTTACAGCCTGGTTTATTAGATGAGACAAAGGGCTCCTCAACAAGATGGCAAGATGACAGTGAAAAGATATTTCTGAGAAATTAGAATAAAGCCAAAGATAAGAGGGGAAAATGTCAAAGAATATGACACAGTAGGTCAAGAGGAGGAGCAGAAATCCAACAACCTTGCAGCTACATTCCACATGCATGAGTATTCTGAGTCTTCTAAGTAAGAACAGTGTGCTGTGCTCCATAGGACATTCAGATAAATCCTTGCACAGGTGGAAGAAAATTTATTGGGGCCACAGAGGGGACAGGTACCGCATGGCACTTGGAGACTCCCTCTTCAGAGGCTCAGGGTGGCTGTTTGCAACGTGACAGAGAAATGTCATCGTTCTGGAATGCATATCTAAGAGGAAATGACAAAGAACCAATAGTGGAAGGAAAAAGCAGACAGGAATTTGATATTTGGGGGGAAAAAAAAAACAAACCTCTAAGCTACACAAACCAGAGTATAGAACCCCAGGGCAGGGGCGTTAGGTAGAGGCAAAAGAAAGTAAGTGATGAGTGAATTGTCAAAACCATGGTTGCGCCACCATAGGTTGGACAAGACTGATTTTTCTCATTCCAATTCAATGGAAAATTCAGCACCCCAAAAGATCAAAAGAGTCCTACTAACCCTCAATTGCCCACGAACTAAAGGGGTGACTGGCCAGGGATCTCCAGCGTCTGCACACATGGCACTGGCTGCTCTGTGATACCAGGGGTGGGGGGCATGGCTGACAAAGAAAGTTAGGTGCTCTCACTTCCTTTATCACCTCTATTGAGACCTCACATTCTAGACACTGAGTGGCATGGTTTCTCTGAATGTTTTCTAGTAGACAAAGAAAAGCAGCCAGCGTGATTACTGAACACAGAGTTTTAAAGGGAACCTTGCAGCCCTGATAGGTTCTCACCTCCTCATGGCGCCACCCACTTTCTCTCCCAGTAACGGCAAGCATCTCGGGTTAACCTACTTAAGTATGAGACACAATAGGCACCGTCTGTTAATTCCAGATGCTTCTCATAAGAAAGGAGAATCTGTCACATGGTGATGTCAGAAGGGCCTCAGGATCATAAAAATATTTCCCAGAGGGTCTCCTAAAATAGGAGAAACGACCAAAAGTCATTTTGGTTGAGGTAATTGAGTACAGAAGACTCCTCCAGCTGCAGAGATAAATAACGCTTTCCCAATATAGATGACAAAACTTTCTGAGCATCTAGGCACGGCAGTGATATGAAGAGTCCTGATATCTCCTGGAAGCTCAACTCTATTACATGCAGAACATCAAACAGACTCCTACCTTGTCCTGCTGACAGTTTTATCTCTCAAAAGGTAGAGAAAGCAATTAGGAAAGCCGCCATTCCTGACACCATTCTGACCATCAGGGAAGGGCCAGCTGGCAAGGTATAAGTGGCAGGGATCTCCCGAGTGACCACTTCATCTCGGGATCCGTAACAGCTGGGGAAGGGGACACTGCCCACGGGTGGACATGGTCATCTCACACAGCCAGCATCTACAAAGAGAAAGCATGTATGGTTCCTGCCTTCCAAGAGCTTCCAGTCTCCACGGAAGATAAAGAACATTCAAGGGCATTTTATTGGGAACAAAAAAAAAAAAAAAGAGGCAGAAAGGGCAGGTGTTGCAGAAGCTTGAAGAAGGAAGAGCGTCTTGTGGAGTGGGACAAGGTGATCAGAAAAGGTCTGCCACAGAAATCTGACTTGAGCTCACCTATGAAAGGTGATGGATCAGATAGAGGGGGTCAGTGTGTGTGTGTGTGTGTGTGTGTGTGTGTGTGTGAAGGAGGAACGCACATTCCATGGCTGGGCAGTGGCTGGAGGGGTCAGTGGGACTATACGTGCTTGGCATGGAATCTGGCCCAGTGGAGAGGTCCTAAAAGGTCAAAGGAAACAATGACACTGAGGAGAGGTGATAATACTTGTCTTCCAGGTGTTCAATGAGCCACAGCCATCTTCTCTGAGAACTTCCAATGCCCTGGGGGCAGGCTCCGGCCACCACGTTCATTCTAAGTACTGTGCACCTTCCATCACACCACAGGTGTTTGGACTGGGGTGAACATGTGACAAAAGCCGAACCAAACATTTGCTTCCTCCCAGGAAGTTAAGATTTGGTTCTCTGTTGGTTGGCTGCTTTACGGGCACAGAAACTTAGGAGCTATGTGGAGACCATCTGCTCCTGAGGGGGCTGGGGTAGGGAAGCATGATGGCAGTCTACAGAAGAATGGAACAGACGATCATAAAAGTGGAGATAAGCTCTCTGTCTTGTTCAATCCTGGCCCAAACCCTTCTGAGGCAGGCTGTTCTCCTTGTGTTGGGGTCCCCTGAAAGCCCTGCACCCTGACGCATTTCCTTTCAACTTAAACCAGACCACCTCGGTTCTGGGACAGCAACTCAAGGCCATGATGATGGTAATGGCTAATATTTTATTATATGCCAGACACTGAGCTACTTCTCCATAGTCACCTCAAGAAGACTTTAGATAGATACTGCAGATTTTAAGTCCCTAAGTCCTGCATAAGATCACTGAGCTTCTAGGAGCACATTAGGGCCAGGACTGGTGTGTAGACACTGTGGCTTAGGCTTGTGTCCTCATCCCATTGCTCTTCTCCTCCATGCCTTGCAAAAGGGATGTGAGCTTCAACTAGAGCCTGTGACTAAAGACTCTGGACCTAGTCCTTTATACAACAGGAGTAGGCAAAGATTTTTGAATAAGGGCATGTGAGGTGCAGGAAGGGGACAGTCCATGGGACGGCAGATCCTGGAGGTCAGGCCCAGGCAAGAGATAAATTTTTCGGGGTTACAGACCCACTGAACCAACCTAGGAAAGAGGTGAAAACAGATCTGGAAGGATACCGAGGTTGTTAGTCCAGAGGGGCAAGAAGCTGTCTGTCGTGGGATGGGAGGAGAGGGAGGGTAGAATGAGAAAACTGAAAAGCATCTAGATCAGGAGCCAGAAGTAGCAGTGGAGAAGGACTCAAGGCAAGGAACGAAGGAAGGGAGAATGAGCCAGGGAACCCGGTTGGCCAGCGCACAGCGAGGGAGGGCCCTTTACATCATGCCTGGTGTTTGCCACCTGGGTGGACGCAACGCTTCTCAAGAACCACACCGGAGCTCATAGCTTCAAAGGTACTGGAAGCCAGAGTCAGTCAGCAAAGGTCTAAGGAAAGATGGGAAGCCAATGATGGGGAGATAGGCCTGTCAAGAAATGTCTGCACAAACTTGAAAGGAAGAAGTAAGACAGTCGCTGGAGGGAATAGAAAATCAAAGAGGGTTTCTTTCTTCTTATCTTTTCCTCTTTTCTTTCATTTTAAATCCTACTTTTTTTTTCTTTTTTCTGGACAAGGAAGTTCTGCTTATCTCTGCAGGCAGAAGGGAAAGAGCCAGCACGTGAGGCCGAAGCTGCCGTAGACAAGGAATAAAGCATGGAGCTGGGTCCAGTCCTGGGTAGCTCCCTGGATTTTAGAAGAAAGGAGGTGATGATGTTAGTGGAGAGAAAAATAGGTGGAGTTCCATGGTGAAACAGTCCAACAGAGTAAACCTTCTGAGCAAGCAAGATTATGAAAGGTGGGATCCCAAAGAAGAAAATGAGTGGGATGCATCTAAGGAAGGCCAAGCTGGCACCAGATGGCCGTCTGCCCAAGCCCCGGGCACTATGCAGATAGGAACGGACATGGGGCTAGTGGGGTCCCTGTGAGGTGCACATGCTCCACCCCAGGGCCTGGGCCTCAAAACATGCCTGACAATTTTTAAAAGGACTATGAGTTACATTGGGGGTAAAACAACCAGGACGAGGGGAATCCACTGCTCAAGAGGATAACTTACTGCCCACAGACCAGCAAAAAGGCGGCAACATTCTTATGGGCTCTTCCTTAGGAAAACAATCTTGGAGTGAGGAAGGCAAGGTAAACATAAAGAAGTAAGGGAAGTACAACAAGATGGAAAGATAAGAAGGGAGCAGTTGGCTTCCTTAAATGAATTCAACTCACTCAGGTCCAGAATGGAAGGTGCGGCTCAGTGGTCCGTGTCTGGACAAAGGTTTCAAGGAGATGTCAGTTAAGGAGAACAGCAAATGTGGTCCACATGAGGGGGAGGAGGAAGCACCTGACTCCCAAATGGAGTTAAATATTCTACTTGTAGTTTGTGAATATTTAGGAGAGAATAAATACATTGAGTACTAAAAGGCACCGGGGTTCATAAACTGGAGTAGGTTAAAATCATCCCCACATTTTGAGAGCGAGGTGACCAAACTATTTATTTATTCACACCCAGTCTCATTCCAGAAAGCACTGAGGGCTGATTTAAGGGACACCAAAAATCTACTGAGACACCACACATTAAAAATACGTGACAAAGAAAACAGGAGAAACTGATAGGAAAGACATAAGAATGAAGCCGTAAGTAAGACGAATGTTAAATGTGCAGCATAGAGTTGTACCCACTTGTTCAGTTCTATTCACTTGCTCAAGACAGACACTAAGTTGGCTGGACGTGTTCTAGCAGGCAACAACAAAAGAGAAACCTGATAGACTTTTAAATTTCCTAAGTGGTGTGAAGTGAATGAAGTAGCGGGGAGATGAGAGATGGGTGGGTAGGGAGGAGAGGCAGAAAGGTGGACAGCAATAAAGAAAAGATGGACAGTAAATAGCATTTTAGCATTTATTTGCACTCAGGAGAGGGAGACAGTAGGAGGCTGTACAAGTGATTAAAAAAAAAAAAAAAAAGAGATCTTCACAACTTGGACCAGGAGAATCAGGCTGTGAATATAAGAGAAGTGATCAATAGTCAGTTATTAGAGGTTAGAGAAGCCACGTCCCCCCTCAGGCTCACACTATGGCATTAAGGACATAAGAGCTTTGCATCTAATTCCAAGGAGAATTCTGGAATTGGACAGACTTTGCTTGAATCCCATCTCCTTTTTTTTCCCCCCACCTCCTTCTTAACAGCTTTGTTTGCTTGGCCAAATCTATCCAACAATTTGAAATTTTGTGTGTTCTGCTATAAAGCTAGGATATTTTACCCACCTCAAAGAATTGTGAAAATTAAATGAAAAAAAGAAAGAAAGAAAAGAACTTCAATTATTCCCAAGTCTACACCCAGAAGTAACTTCTCCCGAGAGTCCTCATAAAGGAGACAGCGTGTAACTGAAATAAGCAAAGACTTCAAGGACTTTCTCGCAGTTAAATGTAATATATTACCTCCAAGAATCCCTCTAACTCTATGTTCTATGATTATTTGTAATTCAAATTAGAGTAAATTTTGTTAAAACAGAAGTCCTAATGCTGTAAAGGTATTTTCAGCCTTAAATGCTGGCCTGATTATTTTAAGCAACATTCAGTACAGATTAATTCTAGGACAAGCTGAATACTAATAAAATAAACTCAGGAGAACCTTCCATTCTCCTCCTGAATGGCAAGTCAGGGTCACACGTCCTCTACGCTGGTCTGTCCGAGCCTCTGCTTTGAGAAGGCTCAGTCAGCTCATTCACAGGGACCAGTGACAAGCATGGTTCTCCCTGAGGTTAGGCAGGCTCATGTGACAACCAATGACCCTAACTGGAAAGGGGCTTTGGAAACCTATGGCCCTATCCTCAGACGATATTGTATCAAGGCCACCCGACCATATCAACGACCATCTTCAGATGGCTTTTCTAAGTTATCATCCCATACTTGGCCAGAAGGGCAGACCTGACCCTTTTATCTCACAGCCAGTCCCCAAAAATGATGAGGCCTGTAATCCTTCTATCTGTTGTGATCCATTCCCTTGCTTGATCTCAGACCCTACTCTCTGAACTGTTCCTAACTTGGTTGGTCCCAGGTGAATCCCCACACATACTCATGTAGCCCCTTTAATTACACGGTGTCCAATCACCCTGACACATCCTTGAGATAATACTAACCAGTCCAGGCCCTCACGGCCAACGTTCCATTTGATTTGTCCTTCTTACTAGATTTAAACAGAGTGATATTTGATAGCCATTCTTTTGTCTAACAACCCTCACTGACCCCACATCATGCCTCATATTATTCCATCCTAAAGTACTATGGAATAAGACCATGGCACTCTATGATAATTACCACTTTTGCTTCTGATTTTTGGTAGAGATACAATAGAATCAGAAAAGGTCCAGAGAAGGGCAGCTGAAGTCCTCAAAAGACAGAAAAGTCTCCTTCATAAGGATGAATTAAGGAAATTAAGAGTCTATAAGACAAAGAAAAATGTTAGGAGGAGACAATGTCCAAGCTTTTCAAAAAGTCTTGGAGAGGCTAACAGTGCACTCACTCCTAAACCAAATTCCAGAATGCCAGACTGAGGTACATCCCTTGATTCTTTTTTTAAGATTTCATTTTTTTATTCATGAGAGACACAGAGAGAGAGAGACAGAGACACAGGCAGAGGGAGAAGCAGGCTCCATGCAGGGAGCCGGATGTGGGACTCGATCCCGGGACCCCAGGATCAGGCCCTGGGCTGAAGGCGGTGCTAAACCGCTGAGCCACCTGGGCTGCCCCATCTCTTGATTCTTAAAGCAGACAAATGTGGAGGAGTTGGAAAGAAATTACTACTAATAATAAGGAAACAGGTGATGTGGAGAGGCAGTAAGGGCTAAAAATGTGAATTGAAGCATGGTTCAGATAAAGCCGGGGAACATCTACACAAGAGCATGATGAGAAAATTGAACAACTCTAACCGCTGAAGACAAGCTCAAATCCCAAAGCACACATCAAGGTGACTACCAATAGCTCAGCTTCATGAGCTACAGGACCTCACACTCATGTGTGGTTCACCTGCGGGGAGGACTGAATGAGATCAGACATGGCAGAGTGCTTCATACAGAGCCTGGCACATGGAGCCTCAATAAAGAGCAGCCTCAGCTATGTTGTAGTTATCTGGTAAAATTCAGCTGAATGGACTCGGATCCAGCCCCATATAACAGTTCTTCTGCTAAGTCATTATTCTGTCTTCAACAGATCAACAACTGCCATCTGTCCATAATCATATCCTACCGTCAGGTCCCCCTAGCTCAACACTTGGGATCATTCTTGGACATTCCAGATAAGCCCTTCCACAGTTAGAAAGAGGGTCTAGCACTAGAAGTCCTCCAACGCTGAGATCATTCTGGTCTCAGAAAAAAATCTTTTTGTAAGAAATACGCATCAACAACTGCTAAGCAGACTTTCCCCCAGTGACATTTGGTAAAACAAAACAAAAAAACTTATGTGCTAAGAAAGAATGTCAGAGAAGATGTGTTGCAGCTACCTGAGGAACGACATGGAAGATTTCAGCCACTTGTCTTTGCAGTAAGACATGCCAAAAGTGAAGACGGAAAGTGGCAAGGTGAATGGCAAGAAAAAGATGTCTATCCAGATGCACAATTTAGAGCCCCTCAGAGGCCATCCATGGGAAATATATAAGAGAAATCTTATATATATCTTATAGTGGGAAATCTTCGAGAGAGAGAGAGAGAGAGAGAGAGAGAGAGAGACAGACAGACCATGGTTGCGACCACAATGTCCCCTGGTGCATCTTATAAGGCCAGGCTGGCAGCTCCCAAGAAGCAAACATTTCTGCCCTGAAATTCACCTTCTGCTTCCCCAATCTATAAAGCTGGCGTGATGATCTCCATTCTGGTTGACCATACCTACCTTGGGCTATGGCACATTTGCTGGATTCCTGGGGCCACGAGCAAAAGCAATGACAGGTGGAATTACTTGGTTGGATTCTATAGCCCAAGAGCACTTTAGAGATATTTTACATCAGACCCCACCTTTTGCTGATAAAGAAGCTGAGCCCAGTGCATTAGGGAAAGAGCTGAATCTAAGCCTGGCTCTTCTCATGTGGTTGCATCTGGCTGTGCTCAGGGATCATGACATCCACTCAGACCGCTGTGTGACCACTTGGCCTCCAGGTCACCCGCTACCAAAATGGGGATAGGAAGAGTCCTTCTCCTTCCCAGTTATAGGAAGCATTAAATGAGATGGTTTAAATGAGACAGTTCATGAACTATACTCAGCACAGCGTCTGGCATGTCTAAGCATTCAATAAATTATACCTATTATTGGACGTCTTCGCTGTTACCCCTTCTTTCTCATCCCTATACCATCAGGGGGAAAAAGAGCAAACAATGAGGACATTTTTAGATTATCTGCTGCCTGCTATTACTGCATTTTCAAGCGTTCGTTTATTTAATAGGCTGTGTGCCTTGATTACAGTCCTATATGGGTTTGAATTTACATTCACAAGTATGTTTGAATTCCACTAGCATTCCTCTCCAGGGAGTCATGCTCTGTCAATACCTCTTACCCGATAAGGCTTCAATTGGTGTCATAAACTACCATTTGGACTCTGTAACAGAATGGTAAATAGAACCATAATTAACGAATTTCCCAATTATTCTCCTCTATTCCAGATCTATCAGGCATGGCATCTTCAAAGTTGTCTTTCACCCTCAGGAATATGGAAGGAAAATGAGCCAACAGGATAAAAAAGGAAAGCGCCGCTGATTATAGGCAGGTGGCTCAATCTAGGATTTATCCTTCACATTTGGATCCTATCTCTGCTTCTTCTCTCCAATCCTCTCTTGAACCCCCTGCAATCTCTTTCTCTCCCTTCATCCCTCTCTCTCCCCCTCCCAAGGTTGTAGAAGCCTCCTAGTTGCCAAGCCCCAGGGCATTTCAAAAGCCTTACAACCATCTTGTTTATGTGTGTCATTGACACACAATGTTACACTGGTTACACAGGTGTACAACACAGATGCGCCAAATCTACCTGTCAGGCTGTGCTTGTGTCAAATGCAGCCACCTCTTCCATCTTCAGATTCCCTGCTCCCTTGGCCTCTGGTGTCCTCTCCTACTTGTCCGGCCACTGCATCCTAGGCTAGAGGACTTCTTGCTTACTGTACCTTCTCAATATCTCTTATTTCTGTCTGTTCTTCCTCCCCTGAATGAGGCCTTGGCCTCATTCAAACCTTTGTCACGGCTTACCTGACTGCTGCCATAGTTCCCCAAAAGGTTCCCTTTGTCTGCCACGGCCAACCCACACACCTTCGACCCAATCTCTACTCCACTAACAAAATGGTCATCTGAAGAGGCATATGCTAGCAGGTGCCTCACCTGCTTAATGGATGCTGGTTTTGTTTTGTGTTTCACTGACCTATAGAATCATACAGGCAACTCCATACAGCCCACAAGACCCCTCCACTGGCCCTGCCATATACCCTACAGATCTCAATGTGTTCCCCACAACAATGTGTTCAATGAGAACAATGTGTTCTTTCCACAACACCATGCCCTTCCCTCTGCACACATGCTGTTTCCCCTGCTAAAAATGTCCTCCCCCACCTCCCATGCCGGGCAAACTCCACCTCCTCTTGTGGAGGATTCAGCTCCAGAGTGGTTCCCCAGGCTTACAACCCATGGGAGGCTTCATGTCTCAACACAAAGCTCTTTGAGAGCAGCGGTCACACCTTCCTGGATTTGGGACCCTGGTCCCTCCCAGGCTACCAGTTGATGTCAGCCACTGGGTTCTCAGACTGACAGATAAGCATTCCTTCAAAATAATATTTTTAAACCCCAAAGAAGAAAAAGATGATAAAAATCCCTGTGTCTGCTCATGTGAGTGGTGTTTTGGGAAGCTTTGAAGAACAACAACAAAAAGACCCCCCACAAAACCTTGTGGGTCTAAGTGATGGCCCCAGAAGAGCAAGCCTATCCCTGAGGCGCTATTTAAATTCCACGCAGTGGCTTTCTTTTTAATTCATTTTTATTCCAGGTGCAGCCCTGCAGCTATTTTAAAACTGAGACTTAAAATAAAGTAATACTAATACCTGGAGTTATCACAGGCTCCTGCAGTAATGGGGTGCCTGGAATTAAAAAAAAAAAAAAGCCCTTCATGAAGCCTTGACAAACCACAATATACCTTCCCCGGGAGAGGGTGGAGAAGAAACAGAACAGGGCTCCATCATCAAAGGATTTTGCTTCCCTGCACAAAAACGTTTATTCCTAGATTCCCTGAAATAGTTCACTTTGTACGTTTAACCACTGGTTTTCAAAACGTGAACAGTCTGAAGGGAAGACCAAAATGCCAAGGCCAGGAACCAGAAAAATACCGATTAAGAAACACTTCCTCCAAGTATGGGCAGCAGACCATCCACATTGGCCACCTGAGACCCTGGGTTCTGAGCACAAATGCCAATTCCAGGCCCCATCCCAGACTGTGGAATCAGAATGGCTGCTAGGAAAAAACATAGTGTAATTTAAATGCATGTTTTCTGCAAAGCACCTCCATGCTAAGGAAAGCTGCCCCAGGAAACAGAGTTTTGTGAGAGGTGCCCAGAGACACAGCCCTGCCTCTGACCTGCTTGTGTCAGCAAAAGCCAGAGTTGTTTCTCTCAAGTCATTAATGAAAAAAAAAAAAAAATCATGCTTTAATTACTGGCCCAAGCCAGCAGGGAGTCCACCACATTAATACCTCCCAGCCAGGGAGCTTCCCGAAGCATAGAGTCATGGACTTTCCATGTTTGATGATCCCAGACCCCTTCCCCTGTCTCGGGAATAACATCGCCTCTCCTATCTGGGGGAGTCCTTTCTTGTCATCTCCCACCCAAACGTACAGCATAAATCCAAAAGGACAGCTGACATCACCTCCTCCATCAGAATTACAATCAGAGTCACAGGTGGAAGGATGGGCATCCGCCCCAGGCCAGGGCCACCTGCAAGTCCCTCCGTGAGGATTAGCCCAGAAGATCTGTGGGCAAGGTCCCCACCCCTGTTCCTCCTAGGTCCTGGGCAACAGGACTCATGACTAAGCTTGTCCAATGTGGGTTTCTAGCATTCTTTTGGACAACCGGAACCCCAGTGTGTCACAGGTTGTTAAAGTTTAAATGGAGTCCATCTAAGGGTTTCAAAGGCCAGGATCCCCAGGGCATGGCTGATGGGGCTGCTGCAGAGGGACTCGGGCTTCACGGGCCACCTGCCCTGGCACGCACCGTGAACCTCTGCTGCCAGGCCACGGGCCTCAGGGCCCAGAGAGGAGCGTGCACCTCTCTGCATCCAAGTCCTAAATCGGGGGCTGCCTTTTCAAGACAACATCCGCAGAGCCAGAGGGTGGCCGACTCTCCCTTTCCTGAATTCTCACACCATGGGCTGTGCCTACCACCAGTTTGCACTTAACTATTTACAATTCAGGACCTCAGTGACAGCCTTCGAGTCAGAACGAGAATGGGACAGTGTTGCCCAATTTGTTTAAATCTCAGATCCATAAAATCTTCCCCATAAAAAAGAATGCCAGCTTATTATTTTTGCTAAGTAATGAGACGTTTTAAAAATACAGTAAATCTATTAACACCATCCTATCATAAAAGGAAAAACATTCTCATAGCAAAGAACAATGAGAACTATGTCAAAGACAATCTCAAAATTAATGAAAAGTTTACTACGTCACTGTGGCCACCCTTCTCTCCCCACTCTTCCTCCCCTTGCCATTTTGCTTTTTTGTTTTGGGGTTTTTTTTTCCCATTTTTCTCTGGACCAGGGGAAACTGCTTGACAGACCACCTGGCATCTGCAGTAAAGGGTTTCTGAGTCTCTCATCTTGGCCCAACCACCAAAAGATAAGGGCCCTCCTAATAGAAGCACCCAACTTCGCACCATGAGCAAGAGAATATCATTTGGCTGGGATGTTTTCTGGTTACAAAGTGCTCCCACATGTACTATTCTCATTTATTTTCAACTTAATTCCTGTCACAAGGTGCTGTATGATGAGGAAACCAAAGCACACACCTGCTCTCTATTGGTTATCAGCTGTTCCTTTACTTGGAGCCTCAGTCTGCCTCCTGTCCACCCTATGGCCCTTACTTTACCCTTTAGAACTTTCCTTCCACATAGTGGGTTTTAAATTGCACCCTTTGGTCCTTTCTTTTCGAGACTAACTAGACCTTGTTTCATTTATTCAAGGATGGCAAGCTTTGACCTGAATCCCTCATGCATCCTACAGTGCCAAGAGACCCTCAATCACTGTTTGCTGAAGAATGAAAAGATTAACTGTTCCTCATTCAATATTATTTCGAGACCCTTTGAAACTCTTCACTGTCCCAGCCGTGTCCCTTGAGAGAAACTGCCATCTTTTAAAATGTCATGCCCAGAACTGTGTGCCATGCACCAGATGGGCTCAGCTGTGCAGAGTGCCAAGGCCCGCTGGACCTCTTGCCCTGGGCACAGAGCCTTTATTCATGAAGCTTGAGACTGTATTTACTTTCTGGCAGCCATTTCATACTGCTGACTCCTCGGACATTGGAGTCAACTAAAATTCTTAGATAGCCCCAATTCTGATTTTCTTAGTTGGTCATTTTAATCCAAGACCAAAAAAACAAAAACAGTCTTTGGGGCACCTGGGTGGTGCCACCAGTCGAGCATCAGACTCTTGGTTTCAGCTCAGATATGACCTCCGCATCGTGAGATGGAGCCTTGCACACTGGGCTCCATGCTCAGTGGGGAGTCTGCTTGAGGATTCCCTCCCTCTGCCCTTCTATCACGCACACATGTGCATGTGCTCACTCACTCGTTCTCTAAAATCAATATTAAAAAAAATTCTCAAAAAATAAAAATTAAAAATAATTTAAAAAATTCTCCTCTCTCTTCTCCTCCCCCTTACCCCTCTGTAATTAATAAAATCTATAAAACAAAACAGGTCTTTTTATTGATTTTATTTTTGCTAGTCAGTGTCCTCTGTTTTTATCTGACTCTTCAGATCTCATCTCTCCAACTAGATGCTAAGGTTCTTGAGATGGTATCATACACTTCTACATAAGGATTAAGTGTAAACATTCAGTATGGCGACACTCGGCAGATACTCGATAAATATGTGTTGGTTCATTAAGCTCCACTTTTCCCCTAATCTCCCCCAGGACTCTCTACTTCTGATGAATCACACTTTAGTACCAAGGATTAGCACCTACGACTCCTTCCAGTTGCCTTCTCCTTATGCTTCCAGCTCTGACTCTTGCTGGTCCCCATATCCACCAGATGCACCCACAGCACCCTGCTTGCACCCAGACACACTTCACTCTTTACAAATGACCACCTCTCCCAGCCCCCATCACTACTTTCTCAAAACTCTGTGCATCCATGAGCCCTAATCCGCTGCAGTTTCCCCATGTTCCCTTAGCATTTGTAATATAGTCCATCATGCAGGAAAAATATCCGGGGTAAATCTGGGAATGTTCAGATGAGCCGCAACAGAGAAAGAATCATCATTGATCTTAAAATGGAATTGTGTCTACATATGGGTCTGTTACAGAATTTACTGTCCTAAAAGACCCCTTTACTGTATTTTAAATGACTTGATGTGGTTAACATGCAGCTTTCCACGAACTCATCTGTCACACAGGGAGATGCCTTGGAATCTTCAAAAAGAATTGTTCTCTGCAGCAATGCTGTCTCTGTACACACCAGCCAAAGGCCTTGAGACACACCTTGCCAATGACCGAGTGCTGATGAGTCCCGTCCAACAAATATGTATGTGTACAAGTGCTTTCTCCACATTCGCCATATATTGTAGTTATTCCATGAGCCTTATAATGAAATTAAAGAAATCAGAGTCTTCTATCTAGAAGGGACTCTTGATTGAGCAACTCACACCATGAGCAAGGAGAATAAGACTAAGCACAGAGGCTTACAACTCCTTGATCCCTTTTCAAGTCCCAACAATTCTTCAGTGAAACCCACCATGAGCACCCAAAGAAGCCAAAAATGGTGCTCCCATCCTGCCCTTAGGGATTTAAAGGACAATTATTATAGGAGAGAAGCTGGCCACCAGTCTCCTTTCCTCTGAAGCTCCTGAAGACTTCAGCCATATAGATCTCTACCTATTCAGACATTGCTCAGAATTCGTCTTCTCTTGGAAGAGGCATCACCCTCAGGCAGGACTTCTGGGGACCCTTTACGGTTCCTGGGACAGTGCTGGGTCCAGGGAAGTTTTGGCAGACCTGCTTCTACACTTAGAACTGGAGCAAGGGAGGAAATGAAAAGAGATTCACAATCTCTCTCCAGTTGTGATTATCAATAGTCATTTTGCTACAACAGTACCTGCTTAGATGGCTAATCATCACTGCTCTATTCTTTGTAGAATGACAGTTTGGTCTTTCTTTTTTCAATTATATCTTAAATCAGTCTCTCATTTCTGTCTTAATAGCTCTATGAAAATGCCCCAATTTCTCACTCATTTATTATATCCCAGGCACAGTGAAGGTCTGAAAAGGCTATTTCTATAATTTTTTAATACAAGCTGCTGTTATGTCTCTAAGTCACATTATAGGAAGGAAAAGTACATGCTCAGTTAAGACAGCAAGGGTAGCCCCCAAGCAGGGGGTCCAGGGGGACTCTCAGATTCCCTAACTTTTGGGGGCAGGAAAAAGGTTGTGCCTAGCAATCTAATTCCCAGTACAGGGGACCCATGGGCTATCTGGTGTAGGGATTCTTCTTTTGATGACCCAAAATTAGGTTTCAAAATGAGAATTTTGTTTTTCTAGTGAGGCAGCATAGTTGATACCAAATGTTATTTATCGGTTTGACTCCAGCTGGTTTAAACCACTGTTCTGGTTTCCAATAAATCATTTCATGGAAATAGCTACACATCATTCCTTCTTTGTTTCTGAACTAAATTACCTATTAAATAAGGGGGGGGGGTGAATTATGTTAGTAAAATGCTCAGATTGCTTTGCTCAACATCAATCCAGCGAAATGCATTCCTGCCTTCATAGGTAATGGCCCAAATGTAAAGTAATACTATCAACAACCAGGATTTGCTGAACGAGTACTATGTGGGAAGGCATGCTAATGACTGCAAGGAAGCCAAACGCACTAAGGATTGCCTTCTGAAAATGTGCCACCCTCCCTGGAGAATAAACACATGGAAATGAAACCTCAGACAAAGTGGGGAATGGTAAGGAGTTTGAGCTTCATGAACTACAGGAGTCCACAGAAGAGCTCACTTCCATCTGGAGTGTCCACAGAAGGACTACTTGTTGATCTGGGCCCTGAAGTGTGCTTGAACAAGGGGACAGTGTGTACAAAGACATGAAGATAAGGCACAATAGGATAGTCCTACATAGTGGAAAAGTTTAAATCCTGGAGCTTAAGAGCTGTGTGACCTTCAGCAAGTTGCTCGACCTTTCTGAGACTACATTTTCTCATTGCAAAAGAAGGATGCTAGAGGAACGTTGTTCACAGGATGGTTGTGAAGAGGGGAAAAGGCAAGTGAAGCACTTAGCAAAACCACACTCCAGCATACAGGGTAAACCATCAGTACGTGTTAACTATTGTTATACTTTTGAGGTTACAAACGAGCCCAGGCAACCTTTGGGTTGAGCTCTATACTGGAGCTGCGATCTGCGATGGAAGTGGCTTGTTCTCCAACAGCCACTTATAGCAGGAGAGAAAAAAAATGGGTCATGGAGCTCCATGGTGCCAGTCATGACAATGAATTTAAGGGAGTGACACAGAAAAAAGGGGTCACAGTCAACACCATCAGACTTTTCCGATGCCCTGGGGCCCACCTAGTAGTTACTACTATAAATGGAGTATATATACACCCTCGCCCAGCTCCCAAACCACTTACACTCTTACAAAACTAAACAAAAACCTCATAAAAAGAATGTCAGAAGGAAACCAACCTAGAGAAATACTTGAGGATGGTGCCTTATGATCCCCCTGCAGGAAGCCACAGGAAAAGAGAGGTCCTGAGGGCAGAGTCAACCAAGAGTAATTGCAAAAAGGCTGGAGAGCATAGAGAGATGCTGAAGCATACCTCCTCCCCAGCCCCAGCTTCTCAGAAGACCCAGTGATGAAGGAGCAGTACTTACTGGCACCAGATGCAGCAGCCTACACAGAGGGCAGGGTTTGTCTCATTTGGGATCCAGAGCAGAGGTAGGGATTCTTCTGTTACTGGAGCAACAGGCAAAGTGAGGACACAGTCAACTGTCCCTTAAGAGTCCCAGGAGAGACTTTTAGAACCCATGTCAGATGTAACTGGGCTAAGAGTGCTCGGAAACAAGCAGGCCTCCAAAATGGCTGCCTGTGAGCTGGTGCCAAGACCCACGACGATCATGGTCTGGTAGAAATGTACAGAAATACAACCAGGAAGTTCAGAATGCATGGAAGCAACTAACAAGACTGGCCATAAAAGGACTCTCCTGCATCTGGGCTGAGCTGGCTAGCTGAGCCCCAAACTATGGGGGTGGCACTTCCTTCTCTGATACGAGAGACAGAACAGTGTGGAACCGGGGACATGCTTAACGCTTAGCAGCAAAAGCCAGCAAGAGCTTGGACTTTGGTTTTCAGAAGACTTGTAAGGAGAATTTACCTCTCTTGGCATAAGTTTGATTAAACTTCAACTGGAATCAGTTTGTTTGTTTGTTTGTTTGTTTGTTTGTTTGTTTGTTTTTAAAGCTCAGATCTTAATTAGAAAGGATGCTTTCAGGAAGAATGGTAAAACAAAAACAAAAACAAAACCACGAAAAACAACCCAGCAACAACAACAAAAAAATTGCTGAAAGTAGGGAAAGGACTTGTAGTGAACATATTTGACAAACAGGAATGATGTTAAAAGGTGACTGCATATATATGTTGCTGAACCACATGAAATTTTAGGCTCAAAAGAGAATGTACTGAAAGAAAATTCCTGAATGTCAGTTTCTTTTGTCCTCGGGTCTTTTCTTCCCAGAACTATAGACTGGCCCCCTGAGCATCTGAGCTTCAACCGAGTGCTCTCTGGAGCTGTAGACTGCCCGAGTGTCTGGGCTGAAGCTGAGCTGTGGGCTGGCCCTACAGAAATGAGAAGTTGAGGCAGGTGCTTCCCCAGGGAAGCTACTAGGTTCTAAAGCCACACAATTCTTATAGGGCTTCAGACATCACAGCTCTCTAGCCAAAAGACAAAAATACATCATATCTGGTAAAATCTATCCCATCACGAATGTCTAGACAGCCACTGCATTTCTTATTGTTGACCAGTGAGAAATAATGGGCCTCTGTGTGATTCTATAGCTCTACATAGACACAGGGGCACAGGACACAGGGCCACAAGTTGGACAAAAATAAGCCTTGTGCTATTTCCTTATCAGCTCCAAAGTTGACCTTCAAAGGTGAACTTTGAGAATATTTACTGAGCATCTGGAAGGTCAGGCATCAAGCCAGGTTCTGAGGGTAAAATGGTTATCAGTCCAGCCCAGCCCCTCCTTTACACCCCCGTTACAAGATGAGGAGCAGACAAGCAGGTCACTAAGCCCTTACCAGGCTCTTCGAGAAAAGCTTTATCCAGAAAGGACACAGGATGACTGAACTATAAAGTTATCCCAAATGCTGGAGCAAGAAAGATGGTGAAACCCAGGGAACAGGTAGTTCTATGGTGGCCAAAGCTAGTCAACCTGCAGCCTAGAAGGCCCGCTTCTGGGCTCTGCATCCACAACTTGATGCTTGGTGTCAGTACATTAACCAGTGATGCCCACGTCTATGCCCGTGCCCTGGAAACCAGGGCCACTTTGACATGAAGGAAGAGGAGCCCCAGGGTAGGTGACGACGAGGGAAATCCTCAAATATCTCCATCACTGGGCTCTTAAAACCCACCACTGGATCATCTTTGTTTTGAGTTATATCAGATCCTCGCTTTTCAGTTAAAAAAGCAAAAGCTACAACCTAGGTAGGAGTAACTCACCTAGCCCCTACTACATTAGTGTGAAGAAATGTAACAAATTATTTAACTCATTAGGAGAGACCCAAAAAACCTTTAAGCATAGAAATTTGAGGTGATACAGGGTCCAGATATCTGGGGAAAGGGCCAAGAAAGGTCAGGGTTTTGCTTCTTGGTGAATTGCTCCCCAGGTCACCTGGGCTTTAAGCTCTAGATCAGTGCTCTTGGGAGGACTCTTTCTACTGTCACATTCCTGCTCTTCTGTACTCATCTTCTCAGGCAGCAGGAAATGTCAGGGGACATACTTGGCATCACCCAGCCAAGGTCAAAGCCCCTGGGAGCATCACCTGATTTGGTTGAAATGAGAGGCAATGCCCACAGGCTCCTGGAAAGCTTTAAGGAAAGAAAACAGTTCCAGACTAGCCAACCTTCAGCAAACTCCAGCTGCGGCATGAACCCTGAGATGATCCATAACTTGGGTCCCAAGTCTCCTCTCCCATCTAAGTTTCTAGACAAGATTTGATGTCTTAATACTGTACAATTCATTGTGGGTCCCTGAGACTCAAGGGGACAATGGCCTGTCCCTGAGCATAAGGGGCAGGACGATTTTCTCAATCTCCTGAGGCAGCCCCCCTAATCCTCTAGGAGATTCACATGGCCTTCCTCAGCCCAAAGCCAGCAGGAATCTCCACTCGTTTACTCCTCCTGGCATAGGGAAGAGGGAAAGCTGAACTCCCTCACCACCCCAGGAACATTCCGTTGACACGTGGTTTTCAAGAACTAAAAGCTCCAGGTGTGCAGTATTTACTGAGGAAGCAGTGGCAACTAGCACGCTGAGTTAGATGGACAGAGAGAAACTAGAAATAGAGAATGGATGGACACCAGAAACTAGACTCATCTCTCTAATCAACAGCCCAGGATCATGAGGGTGAGATGCCCACTCTCAAGCATGTCATCTGTCAGTGAGGACAGCAGTTACCTATCAGGGTTCCAGGCAGCCTCAGAAGGATGCTGGGAAGGTCAACAATACGTCCTTCCCCATAGAGTCTCACCCCTGAACAAGTTCTACCAGAAGAGGCACCGCTCAAGGCTCTTGTACCAGGTGGGGTTCTAAGTTTCAATATTTTTAGGAACTTCAGAGAGTTTTTAAGAGACATTATCTCATTTGGGTCTCAAATAGCCTCTTTGGTTAACATCTCTGCTGTCAGAAACCCTAATCATGTTCCATGATGGGCTGGATTCTGGACCAGGAGGAATTCAAGGAGGGGGCACCTCAGGCTTCCCAGGACTAGCTCATGAGGGACCCCAACCCCCAGCCAGGCCACGTGCAAGGAGTTGAGCTTTCATCCAACTAGTGAAGAATCTTAGCTGGGGAAACCCAGACCTGTTGTCACAACAAGACACCTTCTAGTCAATTAAACTCTACTGTCCAGAGAGCTGTTAGCCACCATGACTGTACTGAATAGTTGGGAAGCTTGAGGAACACTACTGGCATCTGCCCCCACCACCATCTCTGGGGTGCTAGAAAGAGTACCGGATTGGGAGTCACAAGATCTTGGTCCTTTATGGGTTATGTACCCTTCAACACCTCACTTAAACTCTGTGCAGCTCAAGTGCCCCATTACTATAAAATAAACACAATAAAAATTAGTTCCAAGTATGTTGTGAGGATCAAATGGAATATAAGTGAACATATCTTAAAACTAAAAAGGGTCATTGGGGCACCTAGGTGGCTCAGTCAGTTAAGGATCCAACTCTTGATTTGGTTCAGATCATGATCTCAGGGTCATGGCATGGGGCCCCATGTCAGACACACGCTCAACATGGAGTCTGCTTGTCCATATCCCTCTGCTCCTTTCTCTCTCTCTCTCTCTCTGAAATAAGTAAATAAAATCTTTAAAAAACAAACACAACTCGAAAGGGCCACAGCACTGTCAAGCATCACTCTGAAAGTACTTGGGAGCCTTTTAGACAACAAAGTAGAAAAGCTGATCCTGCTTCTTTATCCAACCTGATCCTAAAGGAGATATGCCCCACCCAACTCCTCCAATATCTACCCATTCATTTATTCTGCATTCATTAAATTTCTCCAGGGTGCCATGCACTGTGGTACATGCTGGAGAGACAGCTGTCCTGCCCTCACAGAGCATAAATCCAGATAATTCCAATACTATTTCCACCTCCATTTGGTGTTCTTAACCTGTAAATCCCATCCTACCAAGATCTCTTCTCCCAGGAGCAAACAACTGTCCCCTTCCTAGGGTAGACAAACAGGCCTGAACATGGAACCCTACTCTGTGAGCTAATGAGTCACCTGAGGCCAAGTCTGCACCACTGTCCTAAAGCATGAAACTCAGCTGCCCACCCCCCTACCCCCCATCCTACCATCTTGGCCTTTCTAAAACCTTTCATAGAGAACCTTGAGTCTCCCAGGGGACCAAACCTCAGTCTTAGCAGACACAGTCTTTTGAAGCCACTTTTAAAATAAACACATTAGATACCAAACCAGTACACTAGAAGTTTATCTCCACTCCACAGGCTGTGTTAACCATATCCATCATGGAGACTCATAATGGGTTAAGCAGAGACACTGAAGGCACAATGACCTGGGTTTGAATCTTGGCTTTGTTGCCTATGAGCCTTTAAGCTAATTATTTAGCTTAGTACCACTCTAAGGCTCACTTTTTACATTTATAAAACTCAGATAATAATCCCTATCCCATAGTGATATTCTAATAATTAAATGTGATAATGTTGGTAAATAATTTAATAGTGCTTGGCACTTAGAAGCATTCTATAAATGGTAGCCATTGTTATTCGTAATTATAATAGTCATTACTACTGATACACTCACAAAACAGCCCATTTCATCCTTTGCGCCTTGATATCTCCACTGCCTATACGGGTGAACAGAAAAAGCAAAGCTTCCATTGACTCCAGATCTGATTATTTCTAACTGTGGACCTCTACTTATCTTGCCTTTTTGGAAAAACTAGCTCTCAACCCTGAGGTTAAGATATATTTATCTTTGGTTCAGTACCCATCTGATGGACAAAATGAAAGAATAAATCACAACGTAAAATAGTATCTCACAAACCCACTGGCTTCCATGTCTCCCCCTCTATTCATACAAAATATTACACACACTTCCTCACAGCAGTCCCTTTTCTCTCCAGCTACAGTTTTTCCCCATCCTACTCCCTCGTCTGTGGTTCTTTCACCTCCATCTTCACGATGGCCAACTGCCTTGTACAATTTCAGAACACCCAGCCTGACTGACCAGATTTCTGCAGCGAGTAAAGAGCGGCTATGTAGTGAAGAATTAACCCTGCCCAAAGAGAAGCATGGCCTTTGCCTGGGCTTCTTAAAGGAAATTCTTTAAGTCCTTAGAACCTAAGGCCCAATAGGAGTATGTGTCTTTGTTAGCCTGGGGCCTTTGGTCATGCAGGATGGTATAATAATGGGACTTGGGACTTTGGGTGATGGGGTATCAGCTCAACTTCAGGAGACGCTGGAGACTAAGACTGATGGCATGCTCAGTCAACCACACCTATGTGATGGAGCCTGAATAAAAACTCTGGATGCCAAGGCTCAGTGGGCATCCCTGGTTGGTAGTACTCCATGCCTATCGTCATATTCGATGCCAAGAAAGTACCGCTGCCCATGACTACATGGGGAGAAGAAAACAGGAAGCCCCACATTTGGAATTTTCCTAGACTCTGCCCTTTGTGCTTCTTCTCTTGGCTAATTTTACCTTGTATCCTTGAACAATAAGAAAGCATAGCCATGAATGCAACAGCTTTTGAACATTCTGTGAGTCCTTCCAGTGACTTACAAAGCTAAGAGTGATATCCTGGGGGCCCCACCTCAAAGTTGCCATTGATGTCAGAAGTGAGAACAGTTATGTGAGCTGTTCTTCTAACACTGCAGAGACCACTGGGAAAAGCCCTGAGCATGGGCAGCTGGGTTCCAGTGTACACAACGGACTTGAAGAAACTGAACAACCACATTCTTGGATCATTCACAGCCATCAGAGGGTGGACTTCAAAGCCCAAAATCATTACTCCGCATTCATCAACAAGTCCTGGTTAGATCTCCAACCACACTCCCCGAGTTCATGAGGATAGGTGGACCCCCTCACAGCCTTGTCTCCATCCTCTAATGTCCATTAACAATGTGGATGAGGTTCCTGCCTCTGAGGCATTTGGGGTTTCTAAGTCTGGCATCAATAGTCACAGTTGGTGGTAGACTGGAAGGGGCGTCATCTGGAAGACCGTACTTGGGAAACTGCCACCTGTGTTCATGTGTCTCATCTGCCTGGAAAATCCCATAGTCACTGTTCCACTGAGCCCAGTCCTCAACTCAAGGGAGGAAATTGGACAGAAGAAGGGGAAAGAGGAGCCAGGGAGTGCTCAGGCAAGCCAGAGGCCAGTAGTCGGACCTGCCAATACAAGCTCCAAATCCTCAGGAATCACGCCCTTGCTAGGATGTCTTCCCCAGGCTTGCTGGGCAGCCCCCTGCTGAGAAACAAAGCTCCTTTTCAAGCCTGCGCTGCTATCTGCAGCGGTTTGGTGTCCAGATAACTGGGTAGCAAAGAGATACATTGTCATGTCAAGGCTCACGGGAAAAATAACAGGAAGAAGAAATGTCAGCATTTGGATACCGATGGAAATGGAAAAATCTCAAAAAACTCAAGAAGGAAAGAAAATGTATTTCGGTGATAATGGGACTGGAGTGGGCTGTGGCTGCTGAATGCTATATTGGATCTCAACTAGCCACGGTATCCTTCTTTTGTTAGCCCTGATTCCCAGCCAACTGCCCCAAGAACAGAGAACAGAAAGGAGGGAACAAACCGGACCCCATATGTTGAAAATGAAGAGGTTTCAGGGCTGTATCAGTCACTTAAGCCTAATATTTGGATTTCCTTTAAATTGCATTGTCGTCAACGGCTGTTCAGGCTGAGTTGCTTAGACAGTAAATTCTGGTTCTAGCTGCCATTTCACATTATGCTAATGTATGTGAGAAGCTGTCTCCCTGGATACCGTAGCAAATTGCCAGCTGAATCATAGAAATGCTGTCAACTTTTTTTTTTTTTTGCAAGTTTTCCATTTTTGCTTTGCCATTGTGTGTAGCCAAGAGAAACTGGGAGGTGAGGGGGAAATATATATATGCATCAAGCTTCCATTGGATTGGTTTTGCCTCTTTGAGAAAGAGCTGTAGTGATCTCCCTAGTTTCTAAAGCAACCCACATACATACTTCCATTTTATCTGAAGTCCTTTCATTGCCCAGATATCTGTGTCAGTTTCAGGGAATCAAGCCTCGAGAGCCAGCAGAGGGAGAGAGAGAGCACCAAACCTGATTTTCTATAGATTCCACTCAAAAGCAAAGCCTGAACAAGTGGACATTTGCTGAGCCCAAACAAACAAAAGGCAAATCAAATGGATTCCCCAGATGAGGCCACTTTTTGAAAGCTGCCTAGGGCTCCAGTATGGTGCCAACAGCCTCAGCTTGCACACACTGGCTCCAGTTTGGGCACGCTATCTTTTCTCCTTGGGAGACCTCCCTCCCCCCAATCCTGCTGCAAACAGTTCCTTTGCCTGTAAATGAGAAGAGGGAACTGGTGGTCACTAGCATTCTTTCAGGCCTTAACATTCTAAGTCTCCAGGGCTCTTTTCTAGCCTTAGCTGCCTTCTGGATTGTGGATAACAAATACCTTATTTTCTTGGACTTGGGGGCTGAACCTGATTGCCTAGCAAGATTGTTCCAGGTCACGGAGGTTCTGAGACACTCGTGGTACAAAACAGCAATTTCTCATATTGTCAGAGGGAGGGAGAGATGGGTATGTGCAAGATGGCCACAACAGGGAGTGGGATGCGGGCTTCCCCTCGCTGGGGGAGGAGAAACAAAAGCCGTACTAAAGAGTGCAAAGCTCCAGTTCTGAGTAATTTCTAGAGACCTACTGTACAGCATAGTTCCTATGATTAACAATATTGCATTATATACTTAAAACTTACTGAGAGAATAGGTCTTATGTTAAACATTATCACAAAATAATAATAACAAATAAGAAGGCTCAAGGAAGCTGTAGGGTGATAGATAGGTTTATGGCATAGATGGTGGTAGTAGTTTCACAGTGTATACTTCTCTCCAAATCCATCAAGCTGTATATATGAGATACATAGTCTTTTGCATGTCAATTATAACTCAAAGAGGGAGGGAGGGAGGGAGGGAAGAAGGATTGGTAAATATAAAAAAAGAAAAGGCGGCAATAGACCTAGGACACGTTCCCCATCTCCCCGACCCTTACACCTGCCAGAGGGCTGAGAGCAGGGTGGGGCACAGCCCCTGGGAGTCGTGATGTTGACCACATTTCACCCACCACTCTCCATCACTTGCTTGGGTTTAGGCTTCCTGTCCCACTGTTTTGTCAACGGTGAAACCATATCTGGTTATCATTTCCTGCACATGGGACCCCCACTCTACATCCCACTCTCTGCCCCACCTGTCCCATTTCTAATCACCTAAAAGTTCCACCCATACAGACCCCTGGGCTCACTTTCCCTGCAGACAAAGATTCTTCTGCCCTGTTTCCCATTGGCCCTCACTTAAAATTTAACCGATTTAAGGGTACACACTCAAATGCCTTTGGGAGACAATCAAGAGTCCTGAGCAAGTGAGGCTGCCCAGTTTAAGGCGATAAGGAAAGGTGGGGCCCTAGCAGAACAGAAGAAAGCACATCCACCCCTCTCCCCCCACAAAGAAGACTTTGGCATGAAACTGTTTCCAACTCTGTGCCCCAAACAAGACGATGATGCAGAAATTAGGCTCCTCTCTACCAGTTTTTTTTACTGCAAGCTCTCTACTCATGAAATTCTGGTTTCTTTCTAAGTACGGAATATACCCGCATGGAAAATTCATGATGGTTTCCAACAACTAAGACTGGATTTGAATTGCCGTTATTATTAATGATCTTCCTTTAAGTTTAATAAATACTGAAGCTTCTCACCATAAAGCCTATGTTATCTCGAATTGATTAATTTCAACCTAATATCGATAGTATTTCTGTGATTTTTTTAATTTTTTTTATTGAAATTCAATTTGCCAACATATATTTCTGTGATTTTTCAATGAAAATACTTCTGGGAATAAAGTCATACCTCCAGGGGCACCCCACAAGGGCCAAAGTGTAAAATTTCTCCAATATCTCAAGGGCTTTTATCTAAAAAACATATGACATCTTTGTGAATTTTGTATTCTACATGATATCCAGTTATTAACCAGAGAGTAATTCTTAATTACTTATCACATACTTACATCTTCACTGCATACAAATCTTTAAGTGAAAAGGACATTTCTGGATGATGTACACTTGTCTTCCTCCATATTCCAGGTGGGACCTGGGTCTCCCTCTGCAGCATAAGCAGTAAGACTGGCTGGTGACTTGATACTGCTGTTTTAGGGGGGAGGTAGGTTTCATCATAAAATCAAAGGTTTGGAAACCATGGTCTGGTAAAGCTCCTCTGCATTTTCCTGTGACCAAACTCCGATAACGTCAAAGCCTTGACAAAATAACCACCAGGCAAAGCACCTCAGTCTCTTCAAGGCTGGAGTCAGGCCTTGTGTTAAGCAGATTCTCACACTACTTTCACCCTCTTGTCCCAGGATGATGGGGAGTCCGCTACAATATCCTAGCCCTTCCCCTGGGGCCCTGGGGCCATTGGCAGAGAGCCTGACAAGAGCCAGGCGGGCGGGGGGAATGAGAACCCAGGGGGAACTGGACATCATGTTCTTGAAACTCATGTGCCAGATAAGCATTTGTATATTCAATCCTATCTCCCCATTGTTACCACAGCTCCTCTTCTTTCACAGATCCTTTTCAATAGACAGTGGAGGTGAATACATGAACTTTAAGCTTCTTTGACCTCTACCTGGTAGCCACAGGGGATGCCAAGGAATCTTCACATTGTGAAGTAAAAAAAAGTCTCATATGGGGAAAGACGGCCCCTTGATTCATAGATTTTATAAGTCTAGATTTTGATTTTTTTAGCTGCTGTTAAGAATGGGGTCACCTTTACTTGGATTCTGGAAACTAAGAACCGTGCAGACTGAAGATCACAACTCAAGCTATCTGTTCTCACCCCTTTTGAATTCTTCTTGCTAGACAAGTTTTTAGTTTTAGGTGAGAAAGAAACCAATGAAACAAGCCAGGGGGAGGTGGAGTCACGTCTCCCGGGAACCTCGAGTTAGCACTGATGGGTAGTGGCAGACATCCCAGCCAACAAGCCACCCACCTGGGATGGTTTATCTTTGAAAGATCGTGTCCCCACCCATAATCCCTCCCAACTTTGAGGGGACCACCCCGTGCCCAGATGCCAATCACACCAGAGGTCACCGCACTCTTAAGAAAACAGATTCAAATAAATATCCTTCCTTCCCAGCAGCAATGTTCTTCTCTACTTTACTAGTAGAATCCATGTGAGCCCACTTTTGAAAGCATTTGAAAGGCAAAAAGCCAAACTCACACAGAATGTCAGTAGTAGGAACAGAGGAAGGAACAGGTGGCCTAAGTTCCTTTTCCAAAAGGCTTATTATATCTTTGCCCTGGTAGGCACATGCAGATTTTACACTAGGAGAATGCCCTCTGTCCATTCCAAGGTGGGGTTATAGGCCCCTAGTGTTAGGAGCTATTGCTCACTGTAGAGCATTCAAAGAGGAAGGAAAAGTATATATCTGAAAAGAAAGTGCTGTAGAGAAATGGGGGCTCAACTAAGAAATGTGTAACTGAAGGCAGTGTCTCCAGAGTACAGCTATGTTGTACGCCAAGAGACACCTGCAACAAGCACAGCATGGAGCCACTAAATGCACAGACTTACAGACCCAACAGCTTGAGGAGAAGGAAGAGCCTGGATCAGTCGGGACACAACAGCAGACGGACAGTACGCTCGAAAGGGCTTAACTAAAGACTCGGAGGAAAGAACTGTGCACAGTCTGGCACAGAATCCAAGAAGCCAGTGAGGACTGGTGGAAAGTGGGAAGTTATTATTGTCCCAGTGTAAGGGGGAAGGAATGTGCATGCTGGGAGCCCCACAAAAGCCAGAGGTGTGGAAGAGGGCTCCCTGGCAGGACAGTGCCTTAAAAGAACACAGCACTACAAAACTAGAGCTGGGGAGAGGTGAACACCGCCTCCTCCTGCCTCCTGGGTTGGCTCCTATTGACCAAACCCAAATGGAAAGCTGAGAATAAGGTGGCTCACATACTGCTGTCCAGAGAGATCAGCCTCCTAGGCCATGGAGAATGAAGCTGGGGCCAATGGGGCAAAGAGCCCTACACTGAGGTCAGGACACCTGGTTCCAGCTGTGCCACTACTGGCTTTGGCACTTCGGGCAACACTCCACATATTTAGACTTCCAAGGCTTTAACCCAGAGCCCTTCAATCTAGGAAATAGTCTGTTTCCTAATCCTCCAATCCAGACAGATATCAAATCCATGGAACAGAAATGTGGGCCCAAGGAATCCTCACCTCCTGATTTCCCAGCTTTATCACCAGAGCTAATCTCACATCTTAATCAGTTTCCCTTTTGATTATTGAAGAGTTCAGAATTTCACATGGCCTTGCTCCTTTGGGAGGACAGCAAATCTGGACAATAAGAGATGAAGCATCATGGGCCCGAGAGCCTCTGAGGCCACACATGTGGGAAAGAAGGCTCAGGCACCCACAAAAGGAAGAACACACTGGAAGTCCAGTCCTCATCACTGTGGACCAGTCTCTCCTACTTTGAGGGTCCCGCTCTTCTGCATTTTTTTCTGTTCTGGCCTGGCACCTGCCCCTTGCCAGCCCAGAGGGGAGAGGAGCCTCTAGATCAGAAGGTTCACGCTCTCTCCTTCCAATAAGCAGCCTTACCCCACTTTCCCTGGTCTCATTAGCTACTTCTGGTCATTTCAGTTCTGTAGCTTGGCAACATCTTTCTCTTTGTTATCTCAAAGCAGTTTGGAAAAGGATACTAACAAATATCAGAATCCTGGTTTGGTTTTGTTTTTTAAGCCTTAAGCAAACAGATGTTGCAGAAATTCCTTTCTCCTACAAGAAAATTAAAGAATGCATGATAAAAGAAGCATCAAGTTGATTGAAATTTCAGAGAAGGGACTTCCCTTGCATTCTCTGAACAGTAAAAGGTGCTGCCCCTCATCTGAGTTCTCGGGTGCCACTGACATCTTCAGATGAAAAACCCAAGGGAAGCAGCCTGAGAGAAAATGTCATTTTAAGGCCAAGTCTACTTGCAAGTTAAGAAATGAAAGCCTATTAACCTTGGACAGAAGACCGTGGGTTGGGGCACGCTGTAGCAAACAGTTAAGTACAACGCAGGTAGATAAAATTAAATTATACCTGGTGTAATAAACGCTCTGATTTTGCTTTAGAAGTTTGCTCTAGAGTTATTACTGTCATTATTTTACTTAATAATTATGGCTTAACACGCTAATAAATTTTACGTAGGCAATAATCTCGCAGGCTAAGTAGTTACCTGGGAACTCTACATCATGCACCTAGTAGGTCCTGTCAATAAATGTTAACTGCAAGGTCTCCGCTAAGGCACTTGGGAAGCTCTGACATCACCCTGCTCTTCCTTCACCTCTCATGCTTCCTTAATCCTGTCTAGTAGTGTTAGGCACCACCTCATTCTGGCCTGTTCCCAGACGCACATATTATGTGTTTCCCTGGACATCTGTCCACATGCATTGTCCAGGATCCTGTCATTTTTAATGCATCTCTAGGATTCCTGCGGGTGTTTTTGTTTGTTTGCTGCCTTGTTTTTGCCTCTGGCATAGATTTTCTAGGAAACAAACTACTTCCTCCTTGGGGATTAAGAGACTCCCAGGCTAGATGGACTAAGCACCTCTCACCACCCTAGCATGAACACTGGGCCCACAGAAGATGCCTAAAGATTGTTAAAGCAGAGCTGTGTTTTTAGGTAAACTGAGCGTTGCTGCTCCCTTCAGGAGACACAAAGGTGAATGCAGGGTAAAGGTCTCTGGAGGGAGCCTTCCTTTCTCACAGCCCAAGTTCTGAGAAACATCCTCCCACTGCAAAGTGGGAAGGAAGCAAAGACAAGAAATGGAGTTCAGTGTTTGCAGAAAGACTGTAGTGAGATTAGACCCATTCGTCTTGTTGGATATGAAGACGGCGTGTCACGAATGATGAGGTATGCTGGTCAGGGCTCCACTTGGTGGGAACTGTTCCCAGGGAGTGGGGAAAACAGCCGCTGACTTAGTGCACCTGGGGGAAGCGGGGAGAGAAGAGCCTCAGTGCTCAGCGGAATGACAGTGGACAGGCTCATTGGAATAAACGTCAAGAAGCCTCAAGAAGGCAGGCAGGCCAGCACCAGCTCCTGCTTTGCCACCCCCCCCCCAATAAGTGCATCAGACACCCCGCATCCTATCTATGCTCTTTCCTTGGAGCTCCAGGAACTGAATGGTTCTCTCTATCCGACCAGGCTCTCTTTCCTTAGCATCAGACTTCCTTCCATTCTGTCCCAATTACACAAGAGCGGGTAAATGAATGGAAAGAAGCACTTACTGATTCTGGAGCCACACTGGCCACCTCCAATCCTTCCTCTGTCACTAGCTGTGTGACTCGGAACAAGTAACTTAACCTCGGTACTTCAATTTTCTTGTCTATACAATGGAATGATGGTAATAGTGCCTACTCGTAGGGTCAGTATGAAGATTAAATAAATTAATGCTTAACTGCTGTAAAAGTGACCTGAAGCTCTACTAACAGACAGGATTCAGGTGGAAAAGGAAAAGGAAGCAGGCCAGAAACCTGTCACCAAAGTCAGCCGGAGCTGGGGCTAGTGATACCAGATATGGCTAACAAAAAGATACAGGATGCCCAGTTAAATTTGAATTTAAATGTATTTCAAACACATTTTTAGTGTAAGTAGGTCTCAAACATTGTTTGGGACATATTTATACTAAAAACATTTTGGGGGCACCTGGGTGGCCCAGCTCAGTAGTTAAGCGTCTGCCTTTGGCTCAGGTCATGATCCCAGGGTCCTGGGATCGAGTCCCCCATCAGGCTCCCCACAGGGAGCCTGCTTCTCCCTCTGCCTATGTCCCTGCCTCTCTGTGTCTCTCATGAATAAGTAAACAAAATCTTTTTTAAAAATAAGTAAATTAATAAAAATTTTAAACATTTTTGTAGTTTACCTGAAATTCAAATTTAACTGACTATCCTGTGTTTAGTCGGCCAACCTCAACCTGGCCGTTGGGCTGTGAGATGGAGAACGTTGGTCCAAGAGACTCTGTGCTCCTTAAGGCTATACTGGATTCCACCACAAGACTGAGATGCTGGCGGCCAGAATCATGTATTGGAGGCCTGCGACTGATTCACGAGGACCCTCAGAACTCTGAAACGCCTTCCAAACTCTGAGATTTCTCCTCTGATTATCTTGCCACCCAGTGTCCCTATTCAGATGAAAAATTCCCCCCATCAGAGCTTCTGGACTCCGCGTCACAATTCTAGTTCATCCATAGTTCCCTCCTCCTGTGAGAGCTCCCAGGAGCTCATACTGGGCCAAAGTGATGTAGGGTACCCCCAGAGAGCATGGGCTCTGGAGTCAGCAACAGCTGGGGTCAAATCCCTAGAGCACCACTCACTGGCCACGGGACTCTCTGGACTCAGTTTCCACATATGCAAAACTGAGTTGGTAATAGCCACCTTGCCTGGTGTTAGAGGGACCGGCAGCAATGCATACATTTGATATAAACTGCTGGACGGTACAGCTACAGTCTACTAATAGCAGTTGCTACTATTAATGGTAGTTGCTCAACTGCTCCTACTAATAGTAGTTGCTCAACTGCTAGTTGAACCAATTGTCTTGGTTGCTAATTTTACCAATTTCAGCCTGAAAATCTTTCGTTTTGAAAGTTCTGTATCTTTAAAATGGATTCATCTCTACTGCTTTGACTCTGTAAGTTTAAAATTTGTTTCCTTAAAGAGCACCTATATTGAATTAATACATCTCCACTAGAGTTTGCCTCTGAATGATTACATTAATATTTGATGGAGGTAAGTCTCATATCAGATTTAACATACCGCATGGAATTTGCTGTTAGAATTCTAGTATACTGGAAAGCATTTCCAGGGAAAAGACAAATTAGTATCAACTGTTGGAATGGCAAATGACAAACTTCCCACTTACAGGAGAGAAAAGGGAGGAGTAAGACTGGTAATATACCTCTTCCAGTTTTAACTCTGCTGTCCAACATGATCCATGGTCTACCTCCTCCAGGAAGCCCTCTCTGGTTACCGCATCACTTAATACTATTTAGCTTTCTTTGACTACATAAGCACATAGGCTGTACCACAAAACGCCCCACATATTTAGCCATTATTTTAAAGCCTTTTTGTTTGAGTTGTTCTGATCTCTCCACCCACATAAGCTCTTGAAGAATGAATGTCATCCCAAATACCCTTTTGTAGATTCAAAAGCACCTTGCACCATACTGAGCCTGATAAATACTTGCTGAAATCATGAATGAAAAAATTTGCTCCTTGCATCACGTAGGGAAACAGGTCACTAACCTATAAGTATTTTTCAATTCCATTTGACTCAGGGAATAATAAATATTTGATGATATGATTTGATTTTAACTAAAATAAGCATGGCTCCAGTGGGATAAACTATCAACAAATGAATAAAAGTTGCTGCTCTTCCCCCACAGAGGTCTAGAACCCAGCAGAAATCTGATTCTTTGTGAGAATCATCCCTTCAGAAATAAATGTGAACAAAACGTAGTTAAGCCTAAGCTAGACAGGCTCTTTGTGGGTCCATAGAAAGCTCCAGAAGCTCCAGATTAAATCAGAATTCGGCGGGGGGGGGGGGGGGGTTGGAATCTAAAGTACCATTTCCTAAACCCTATTCCCATTCCTACCCCAAACCATTTTCTAGTCTGATCCTGGCTCTAGAATGAGATCCAAACAGTGCTTGTTTACATAACAGAAGTAGATTTACATTGGATTCAACGTGATGACATTTCTATTATAGACCATAATGAAATTCACCAGATGACTTACACCACAAGAAAGATACGGATTTGGGAAAGGCCTGCAAGCAAATCTACTCATATCTTGCTGATCCTCTCGTCTTGATTTCAGTTGCAAAATCTATAGACATTCCCAAATAATGTGGAGCTCCGGCAGGGGAGCTGGCTTACATGTGCAGCATGGCTGCATCCGAGCTTGGGGATGGGCAAAAACACATGAGCATTATTTGCGGAAATGAGCGTGCAGAAGAGGGTTCTCAGAAGGGAAGGGAAAATAGTTCTGAGACTTCGATGATCCCTCCACACGCTGTAAACTCAATCGGCTCTCAGAGACTTGCTTGTTGTGTTTTTCTATCTTGTAAAATGTACTTGAAAGAAGATTCAACCTCTATAGCAAACATTTAACATCCAGGCCTCTGAGCAAAATTATCTACAAGTGTAAAATGAGCACAGCTCTATCCACAGAAGTCTGAGTCTACTCGAGAAGCGAGATGGCCTTTCCAGGGCTTGGATTTTCCTCCCTTTATCGGGGGCCTCAAGTCACAACCCACACCAGGAAATCTCCTCACTCCTTGACCTACAAGATGTTTCCTCCTACCTCTCTGGTTATTTTTTTTTTTTATGACCTTTTCAGACTCCCTCTTTTCCTTAGGTGCAAGCTCTAGGAGCCTCACACAGCTCTGCCCTCACTCCCTCCTTCTATTTAGGAAACAAATCCTATCTTATGACTTCACTATTGCTTCTACTCTACGACTCTCAAATCTGTATTCCTTGCTGGGTTTTTCATCTACACTCTAGTTCAGGCACCCATGAGCATCTCCTCCTGGACAGGTCAGCATCGCAAACTACATGCCCCAAACGGAACCCATGATCACTGTTCTCCATGCTCCAGCAGCCTTGGTTCAGTCACCCAGATGCAAAAGCCTGAAGCCATTCATTTGTTCATTCAATAATGACTTACATGTGTATCTCTCATTTCCTAGATCCTTCCTATCAACCAGAACCAGAACTTCAACCCAAATTATTCCTACTCAAAAAAAATACCTTCCTTTCTCTCTATATGTCCCATGAGATCTTCAGACTCCTTGGAACTCACTTCCCTTCTCTGGACGTCTGAAGCATTTATTGACTGTATTATCATTTGGGCACTTAAAACAATGCTTTAGACTCTTTTTTTTTTTTTAAGATTTTATTTATTTGACAGAGAGAGAGAGAGCAAGCACAAGCAAGGGGAGCTGTAGAGGGAGGAGAAGCAGGCTCCCCACCCAGCAGGGAGCCCTTTGTGGGGTCCATCCCAAGAGCCTGGAATCATGACCTGAGCTGAGGGCAGATGCTTACCCAACTGAGCCACTCAGGTGCCTCAAACAATGCCTTGGACTTTTTACTGTTTTAAGCAGATATATTATACCTCTCAAAGTATGCTATAAGCTTCTGAATAACAGGAAGTGTGCTTATGAATTTTTTGTTAAGAATCTCCCAATCTGGGCAGCCCTGGTAGCTCAGCAGTTTAGCACCGCCTTCAGCCCAGGACGTGATCCTGGAGACCCAGGATCGAGTCCCACGTCGGGCTCCCTGCATGGAGCCTGCTTCTCCCTCTGCCTGTGTCTCTGCCGATCTCTCATGAATAAATAAATAAAATCTTAAAAAAAAAAAAAAAAGAATCTCCCTATCCTGGCACATAAGTAAATAAGCAGACCTCTATACAATGCTTATTTCAGGGCCTGGCACAAAATAAGAGCCTGAAAATACAAGCTTAAAAATAAATATATACTCACTGAACACTTGGCAAACTAAGTAAGAATGAACTATATGAAATGTTCCCAAGACATCAGAGCACCAGGCCCTAAATGCATATATACTGGTGGGTACATTTTTGAGTCCTGATGAGCAATGATAAACAACTTACACAGACAAATTATTTGGAGTGAAAATAGAACGTGGAAATGCATTAGCTACTATTTCCTTCCTTCTTCCCATCACCTTTAATAATGTAAATGTTTGGTTTAACCTCAGCTCTGTAACAGTGTGGCTGGCTGGCAGTAGGAATGGAAGTGTCAGAAAAGTGCATCTGGACTCGTGGGCCATTATAGAGGAGGAATCAGAGGGAGAGCAGGTGAATCTGACAATAAGGAAGGAAGCAGAGGCCCAGAGAGTGACTTGCTCAAGGTCACACATCTACCGGCCCAAGTTAATCTAAGGGACCTTCCTCACTTCCTACCCACCCTCCCTCTAGCCCTTGTCTGATGACACCCCCCAGCCCAGCTGACCTTCCCTCAGCTTCAGAAACATCTTACACCCTTGCCAAGATGCTTTTTTATTACTTCTCATGGCAACCATACCCCCACGACGCAGAGCTGACCTCCCTCTACCTTTTGCAAGGACAGAAGGGCTGAGGAATTTCTATTTGTTTTTTTAATCTCAAACAGAAGTTAATCATTGAGGTCAGACCAAAAAAACAAGGGACCCTTCCAGCAACCCTCTCCGGAAAACCCAACACAGCCACGGGAGCCTGGCTGACCTCAGACAGATTTAGCAGCAGGGATATTTTTCCCTTTTGTTAGTCCGCGACCCCCAAGAGAACAAAATCAACCAAGGGTCACAGGGATTTGGTCGTTTAGGTTTGCTTATATTTTATTTCGGAGTGAGTGAAAAAATCTAAACTGTTTCCCTTTATTCATTACTGGAAATTCAAAATTATTCAATTAAAAAAAAAGAATTTAAGAAATAGGTGGAGCCCAGAGGATTTTTAGAGCAGTGTAACTATTTTATAGGACACATATAATCTATCATTATACGACATCATGATGGATAGGGTCATGAGACATTTGCCCAACCCACAGAAGGTACAGCACCAACAGTGAACCCAAAGGTCAACTGTGGACTTTGGGTGATTATTGGTCAGTATAGGTTCACTAAGTGTAACAAGGTATGGCTCTGGAGCAGGTGCCCATAAGGGGAAGGCTATGCGTGTGTGGGGGCGGGGTACACCTGGGAAACCCCCAGACCTTCACATAATTTCACTATGAACCCAAAACTGCTCTAAAAAATAAAATCTATTTTTAAAAAATGCAGTCTTTGTGATGAAGTCAGATATGAAAGAAGAACAGGGAAAAAGTAAAAAAAAAAAAAAAAAAAAAAAAAAAAAAAAAAAAAGCTGGATAAAGGGGAAGATGGAACGTGGTATCAGAAAAGCAGGAAATGGCCACCTGGGTGGCTCAGTCAGTGAAGCATCTGACTCTTTCGCTCAGGTCATGATCTCAGGGTCCTGAGATCGAGCCCCGCATCTGGCTCTCCACAAACGAGGAGTCTACTTAAGATTCTCCTTCTCTCTCTGTCCCTCTCTCCTCTACACTCAGGTGTGCTCTACTTTTCTAAAAAAAAAAAAAAAAAGCAGGAAACAAAACCCAATGCACTTGAAGGGTAGAGAAACTGAGAAACTGCACTGCAGTTCTAATCCCAATAAAGATTCAGAAAGGTAGTTCATGAAGAGACAGACACGACACATACATTGAAAACAAATTTGACAACAGCCACACAAAAATTTACTGTGGGGAAGTCACTATAGAGCCTTGTTTTGTATTTTCTTCTTTTTAATTCAACTGCACTTTAAGATATTCTAAAGTAGTCACATATAGCTACTGAGCATTTGACCTGTGGCTGCTATGATTGAGAAAGTGAATCTCTTACTTGACATAATTATTTTTTAAAGATTTTATTTACTTATTCATGAGAGACACAGAGAGAGAGAGAGAGAGAGGCAGAGACACAGGCAGAGGGAGAAGCAGGGGAGGGTTCAATGCGGGGAACCCAATGTGGGACTCGATCCCAGGACCCTGGGATTATGCCCTGAGCCAAAGGCAGACACTCAACCACTGAGCCACCCAGGAGTTCCTTAGTTAAACTTAAGTCTAAATTTAAAAATGAAAGTAATATAAGTCACTCTCCATTCAACACACCTTTATTCAGTAGGACTTTTCAATCTGCTTCAATCAAGGTCAAATCGATTCATTCTTTGCTGATAAACTAGTTTTATTAATGTGGATGTGAATATTAAAACTGGGAGGGGAGAGGTAACTCATTTTAGTTATTAAAAAACTTTTAAGTATGTCTGGAACAACTTATATATGTAAATCCACATTTTCCACTGTGCATTTTATGCACTCTAGATATAGATCAAGTATTTCTCATGAAAATTTAGCACCCAAATACAGAGGTGTTCTAAGTGTAAAATACTCATCAGATTTTGAAGACTTAATGTAAAATATCTCATTCATAATTTTTTGCATGGATTAGCTATTGAAATCAGAATATTCTGGATTTATAGGGTTAAATAATCTCCACTATTAAATTTAATATTACCTATTTCTTTTCACTTGTTTTTAACTATGGCTACCAGAAAATTTTAAATTAGGTACGTGGCTCATATCATGTTTCTATTGGACATCACTATTCTAAAGGAAGCAAGGGAAAGCTATTTTAAAAGATGTCTGATGGAAATCAGCCTTACCACATGCCTCCAAATCTTGCTGGAGCTTGATAGCTGAGAAGCCAGATAATAAACTGCCATGCTGATTTCTGGGATGAGGTGAGCCAGGAGAGGCAGGAACCCCCTTTGGATCAAAAAGGGATGTGACCCCAAGTGACAATGTTCTAAGCCCACAGAGGGAGCTTCTGCTAGGCTTCCAGCCAAGTCCAAAGGGCAGCCTCACCAGCACCCATCTTTCCAAGAACTTTCCATAAGCTAACAAATACCAAATCACCAAGAGGAGGAGAAAAACGGAGATGTGGAGAGGCAGAGGGAATGCAAACTCAGGGCAGTAGAGGGTAAGAAAACAATTTGCTTCATGTAGATGATAGCAAAATGAATGGTTCACAAGGCCGTGTGCTTAAAGCTGGAAATCCATCCAGGTGTTTGCAAAAGGCAGAGAAACAGATCTAGTTCACATAGGACAGTATTCTCTCTGGGGTGAAAATGCAATTCAATTGATTAAAAAGTTTTGCCCAGGAACGCCTGGGTGGCTCAGTTAAGTGTCTGCCTCCGGCTTACATCCTGATGTCAGGGTCCTGGATGGAGCCCCAAATCGGGTCCCTGCTTAGCGGAGAGTCTCCCTTTCCCTCTCCCTCTCCCCACTGCTTGTGTTCTCTCAAATAAATAAAGTCTTAAAAAAAAAAAAAAAAAAAAAACGTTGCCTACATGCAAAGCTCAGTCCCAAAGTCTGTGCTACGAACCAAATATTTGTGTTCCCCCCAAAATTCCAATGTTGAAACCGCACCCCCCAGTGTGATAATATTTGGAGACGAGGGACTTTGGGAGGTAATTAGGTCATGAGAGTGGAGCCTCCGTGATGGGATCAGCACTCTTATAAGGAAAGACACAAGAGATCGTTTCCTCTCTCTGCCCTCTGCCATGTGCGGACACAGCAAGAAGATAACCATGTGCAAACCAGGAAGTGGGTGCTCACCACACCTCTTCAGGCACTTTAATCTCGGACTTCCAGCCTCCAAAACTGAGAAAGCAACCATGTCTGCTTGCAGCCACCCAGTCTTTAGTATTTTTGTTACAGCAGCCTGAGCTAAGAGTCTGTGCCCCAGTGAACCCACCTAGAATATCCCCAGATGTGAAGGAAACATGACCAAAAAAGAGTATTGCATGCACATGCGTGTGCACACCCACGTGCACCGTCTAGGAATAAAGTGAGGATATCTGGGTCAGCCACACACAAAAAAGCTGAGCTGCTTACCAACTCCCTCGGGCTCTCTCAGTGGTGCTGATTACTGTCAAACGTCTGTCGGTGTCTGCTTTATTGGGCACAGAAAAGAAATCCCAACACCCAAGAGCTAACCTACACCCATGCAACTCGTCATCTCACCTACTTAGAGCCCTTTGCCAATGAGTCCAGAGATGTAGGCTTCGGCTATCCCAAAGAGGCCAATTAATTCCACGGTGTCCCTGGGCCAGACTCCTGGTAGCACGCGTGTTGTTGGGTCTCAGGGCAGCTGTGGGGGAACGCAGGCCTCCACTGGCACAAGCGCTGACCAGGTGACATAACTCATGCAGGCACACCCAGGCAGGGTCTTCTGTGACATGCCTGGGTCCACCTACTGCTTCCATCATGAAAAGGAGGGACTTTGTCTCCCAGAAAGATGGCTCTCCTGGAGGCCTGGTCCCTGCCTGCTTTCTCTTCCTCTGGTCCACCATGGTCCTGGTGCTTCAGTTCAGCAGCACAGGTGTATTTTCCACCCTCACATGTATGTTTTCCCTTCCTTCTTCTATCTTCCCCTTTGTCTGCTCTCCTTCACCTCTTCCTCTAACTTCTCCAACCTGGGAGGGGTGTAGTCAGACATGCTGGGGAGCCCTTCCACTCCCTCTCCCCCTCAGCATGAACCCTTCCTAAGATCAGAGCTCCCTCCATCCCATCCCTTCTGACACTCCTGGGGGCCTCTGGGTGGGAGCGTTTGCTTGGCTTGCCTCCCAGAGAACATTTGGAAGCCACAATCAGCCCCACTGTAGCTCTGATCAGCATCTCTCACACTCAACAAGTTCAACTCTTGCTGGTGACTGAACAGAGAAAAAAATCCCTCTTGTGCTCTTCTGTTTGTGCTCGTTAGAAAAACCAAACAGCAGGCAAGCTTAGGGAACATCACACACCCAGGACCTGGAAGGCTGAGCCAGATCCAAGACAGGCCTGAAGCCAACAAAAAAGCAACATGTGCTTAAGAGGAGAATATAAGATCCCAAGGGCGGGGCACCTGGATGGCTCAGTGGTTGAGTGTCTACCTTTGGCTCAGTTCTTGATCCTGGGGTCCTGGGATGGAGTCTTGCATCAGGCTCCCCAGAGGGAGCCTGCTTCTCCCTCTGCCTATCTCTGTCTCTCACGAATAAATAAAATCTTAAAAAAAAAAAAAAAAAAAGATCCCAAGGGCAAGGACCACACCCAACTTGTTCATGAGTGGATCTCAAAAGGTATCTGGCAATTTCTTTGGGCTCAGTGAGGAACTGTGAAGGAAGAAGGAGGATCCTCTCCATCAGGAGCTCCTAGGAAGTATGGTGACTGAATCACACAATCAACTTGGCATTATCGTCAGAGGGGTTTTTGGTTTTTGTTTTGTTTTGAACCATCCACTTTTTTTTTTTTTTTTTTAATCCTTGGCTAGCCTGTGCCCCACAAGCATACTTTGAGTACTAATCCTCAAGAACCATAACTTTCTCTGGGCCTCATTACTAAAATGATAAAGTTTGATTAGATGAACTCAAATGTCACCTCTATCTACAAAATCCCATGATGAGATTAATAAGTTCAAGATAAATGCTTTTACGGATGGTTATAAATTCTGTTCTGTCTACATATGGGCTGAGAGTACATCACATAATTTACATCCAACTATACTTTACTGGAAACTAAAGTTCAGAAGGGAATTAGAACCACGAATAGCTTTTCCCAGCCTACCGGGTATGCTTCAACGTGGGCACAGGAACCATCTTTCAAGCAAGCATTCTACACCAACCAGGAAACTGTTATTACCATATTTCTTATCATGATAAATCAGAAAGCTTTATCCAATGATTCTGAATTTGGGAGAGGTTATTCCCAGCCTCACGAAATTTCAATCACAGATGAAGACGTGCAACTGGAAGTCCATTTGGCATAGAAACACCCCACAACAGTTTAGCTAGTATTAATGTAATAATTAATATTAATACATAATTAATGTAGATAATATTAAAATGAAAATGGGTAAGGTTTCTTTTACACAGTCTTGGAATTTGGTGGCATGTGTTCAGGGAGTGCCAACTCATTTGAATATTTGCCTAATTAGGAAGGTAAATCTGCTGCTCCTGCTGCCAGCAATCACACCGTGCATTTCAAAGCCAAATATAAATGCCTTTTGTATCACCCACTGTTTTTGGATTATACACCTCCCACGTCTGTCCCTCCAGTAGCACAGACAAAGCAGAACTGACCAAACTGTCTCTCTTCTTGGTCTGTCCTCCACTCTCTCACCAAGGCTTGGCTCTGCCACAAAGAATAGAGTGCAGATGGCACAGAACTATTTGGTGGCGGGGGGGGGGGGGAGTTGCATAAGGTATGAGAGGACACAAAGAAAAAGAAAATTTTATGAACTCAAATGTGGAGAAATACAATGGTCATGCAAACCCCCAGACCAAGTTTTGTATCTAGAGGATGCGGTCACATGTGATCCTGCTGGAAATGTGTCAAGGCTAGCCGGGACCTGAAACAAAGTCCTGTGTCCCTGAGTGTTACCCCTCCTTCAGTCTCTCCTTCCATCATAAAGCCTTGTGCATTCTCCATTCTAGTCACATGGGACTCCCCACCAGCATCCAGGTCTCCAAGACTATTCAAGCTGCTACACTGGTCTGCAAAGTCTTTGTTTCCCACATTTGTCTGGGAAGTCCTAGCCATTCTTCAAAGTCCTATTTGAATCTTAGCTCCCATAACACTCAGTGGATCATCCCAACCTCAGTAAAATGATCTCCCCTTCTCCCATCTTTTATGGCATCTGATTTTCCCAGCATGTCCTTTATTGAAGTCATTTATGTATGACTATAGATACCATAAATTGTAATGGAGTACAGAGGCAGCACCTTATTCATGTTTCAACCCCAACAATGCATGTCACAGGGTCCATATAGAAGCAAGAAGCAGGCTGTAGAAAGGAAGCAGGTAGTGCCCCTTGGTGCCATCTGCACCAGACATATTTCAGGACCAGTGTTCCTAGGGAGACAAACACCCTATGCCCTAGGGCAGGAGCTTTCCATCTTTAGCTAGCAGACAAAACTCTTTAGAGTTTGTTAAAGTACAGAGTCCTAGACTGTCTGCTTATGAATTTAATTCAGTGGTTTGAACTGACAGGGAAGCATTTGGTTTGTTGCACGGGGTGAGAGGGAGGCGTTTGAAAGCCCACTCAGGTGATTCTGATGCTGGCAGTCCTGGGGTCGACAATTTGGAAATTCTGTCCTGGGAAAATATTTCATGGGCTAGGCACAGATGCACAATGAAGTCAAAGAAGTTGAACTAGGTGCTGCCAATTTTTCAAAAAGGAGCAGTGCTTTTTGGTAGAGAACTCCTAGGAATCCATGTAACTCCCAAGATCCTTTGGACAAGCAAAAGGTACAAGTCAAAGTGCTCTGGGCTTGCCAAACACTGAGCTCCCTGGAAGGATCTGAGCAACGAGAGGCTAAGACCCTTCCCTGATAGAACACAGACCCAGGGCAACATGGAAGTCATAATACTCCCAAGTTAAGCTTTCAAAGTCTGACTGTGCTGAGACGCAGGGGAACCCCCAAGAGGGGCCAGATTGAAATGAAAGAAAAGCCATGGTGAACCATCACTTGGAGAAAGGTGTCCAGGGCTAATATGGAAAATAGGGAAACTTCCGCCTCAGAACAGAGGTCGCCCAGCTGAGAGTAATATCATTTCTACCCTCTACAATTCTGAGTAGGCACCCTCATGCTTCAGGCTAACCCTATACCCACAACTTCAATCTCAGGCTTCTCAACTTCTTTTAATTAAACATTCCTCATGGGCAGCTCGGGTGGCTCAGTGGTTTAGCGCCGCCTGCAGCCCGGGGTGTGATCCTGGAGACCCGAGATCGAGTCCCACATCAGGCTCCTTGCATGGAGCCTGCTTCTCCCTCTGCCTGTGTCTCTGCCTCTCTCTGTGTATCTCTAATGAATAAATAAATAAAATTAAAAAAAAAAACATTCCTCATGCCTGAGGGCTCCTGGGTGGCTCAGTTGAACATCCCACTCTTGATTTCAGAGCAGGTCATGATCCCTTTTGTGCAAACTGCAAAATGTAGATAAATTTCAAACCTTCTTGGCAGCCCTTTTGTTCTTTTCTTAAGCTCAGTGATAGAGCTGGGGGTCAGAAGAGCCAAAATCACTGCAAAGAAGCCAGAAACTTGTAAAGGCACTGGCCATTCATTGCACAAATACACAGTGAGTACCTTACCTTCTCTGTATGTGCCAGCTCTGTTCTAGGTGCTGGAGATACCAGGTACAAACCGGACAATATGTTCTTCCCCTTGGAGTTTCCCAAAGTATCAACCAGCTCCAAGGGCCATAAAACCCCAAATGTTCCTGAACCTATATAAGCTACTGGAGTTCATTTTCTGAACACCCCTTAGGGCTTGTGCTTCTGACTGTCAATCTCTTTAGTCCTGAGAGTGAAATCCTAATGAGGAAGCAAACGATTAAATGGGGTAGGGGGTGGGACTTGACATAAAGAGGAGCCCTTGGTCAAGTGGCACACGTACTAAAGGTGGATTGATTTGGATGGGAAAAAAATAGGTAATAGGAAAGTAAAGACAAAGCAAATGAAGAGAGAACTTGGAAAAATGGGTAACACAAATGGCTAATAACCATTCAACCCTTCTCATAATCGGAGAAATGAAATTATCAAAAACGAGTAACTATTTTTCATCAAATTAGAATATACTTGAATGAAAAAAGAATTTCCAATAGAGGTAAAATTAGGTTAAGACCAAACCAGCTAGAATTTTCTGGAAAGCAGTTTGGCATTATATATCAAGAACTTAAAAAAATGCATGTGACTTTTGAGCCAGTAATCTCTGTTTTAGGAGTTTATCCTCAAATTATCAAAAATATTGTCAAAGATGTGTGCACAAGGATTAGCAATATGAAATTATCCTTAACAGCCCCAACTAGCACAACATAAACGTTTAACTGCAGAGGTAAGGTTAAGTAAATTACATGTATCTGTATGGCAGATTATTATGATGCCATTAAAATTGGGTTTGTGAAGAGTTCTGATGACAAAAGGAAATGTTAAAAATTATAAACCAAACTTGGGATACCAAATTATATATAAAGTATTATTTACATCATGGAAAGAAATGCTAAAGGATACATGACCCATCAGCATTTGCCTCTTGGTGGTGGAATTTTAGATGTTCTACTGCTCTGTTACACTTTTCTGTCAGATTTTTCTGTTTCATTTTGATAAGAGAAATAAAATCAGTCGATAACAAAAAGAGATAAAACAGAGGAGGGGTGAATGTTCATCTAATGAAGGAAAAGGGACTGGGAGCAGGGTGGCTGGTTATGGGGCTGGATTAGGACAGAGACTTAAAGGATTCAGATGATGGGCAAATGCTTGCTGCCCAGAATAGCCCTTGGGGACAAGGTCTGTTGCAGATTTCATCCCTCCTTTCAAGATTAACCAGCATTAATGTTAGCTTTCAATCTCCATGACAACTCTTAAATAAACTTGGCCTGAGTCTACGGCTTTTTAAAAATTTCACTTGGTTCCCACCATTTTCAGCTTCCCAGGTTGAATCCTAGCTGGTCCTACAAACCCCATAAATTGAGCTATGGAAAAAAAATGTTCTAAGAGAACCATAGCATTTTTTCAAAATTATTTCAGAAAATCCTTCACAGTGGAATCAAATTCATCTCCTTCCCCAAAAAACATAGTACTGTTACCAACTGGCTCTAGATGCTTTCTTTGGAGATGCCATCTCACTGAAGGAGATGAATTAGATAGTCCTGGAAAGCTTCTAAATGGGTGCCCTGTCTGTTCAGCACTTACCTTGTGCACAGTATATTATAAATACTTAATGATGAGGCTGACGATAATGACCACATTGGTCAATAGTGAGCATGGAGATAGCATTTCATTTCCATGCACCACCAGGATGGCTGTCAGGGGAATGGAGGAAAGATCCCACATGTAGAAGAGACACCTGGCACTCCTCTCCCGCATTCTTCATTCACCCATTGGCTATCCCCTACTGATGGTCACTCAGTTTCCCTGGAGTGGGAGTTGAGGTTGTTATAAGACAGAGCTGGAGTTTCTGGCAGCTGATCTGGAGGGTGCCAGCCATTTCCTCACCAGTGTCCCTTGGCCATGCAATTTTAATAAGCTCAACCTAAAGAAAGGAAAAAGGAGCCTGGGATCATGCTGAATTATTCATGGCTCCAAGTGAGTAAGGCCGAAGATCCCCACTTTCTAAGAGTATATAATAGCTACTCATTGATTCCACCCCTCTACAATCCCTAGGTGAGAATCCAGTCTTTAAAATCAAAATACAAGAAAATCCAACCATCTTCTCAAATCTGAGTTCATGAGTCATTAGTGAATTGTGTTGTAGTTGATAATTCCATTCTTGAGAATAATTTTTAAGAGCTTGGCATATTTAAATATATTTAAATGTAATATATATGGGTATATGTGTGTGTGTGTATATACACACACACATACATTAAAAAAACTAATTCTTATAGATAAATGACCATGATCAAAGGGGTCTTGTTTAATAGCAGAATGAAAATGCTTGTTAGCCTTGAGATTCCAAGGGAAAGAGAAATAGAATTCATGCATTTACAATATGCCAAAGTTGAATTAGCTTTTGAAGCTAATAAGTATATTTCCATGTATGAAAAGAGAAATGTAAGCACAATAAAATATAGTTAATTCTTCTCTATGCTTCCAAAAAAACTCATTTTCCATGCACCCTAGTTAGTGCTGATAAGTGTTCTTGGAGATAAAGATGGCTGTCATGCAGGGAAGGAGTGAGTCAGAAACCCACTTGTTTGAACTTTGTCCACACACCTCAGAATCTCAGCCCTCCCCTCAGGCACACCCACTCAGCATATAGCCTCACCTCCTTATGTGATCAAGTGTCAGAGATCCACAGCAGGGATATCTCCCAGGCCGGGAGATCTCACGACCCATCTCCACCCATTTCCACCCATCCCATACACACTGACAGATGCATTTGCTAAAGCATCATTAAGTCCCACTGCTCACACCACATGGTTCTCCCATGAGTTAGCTTGGTAACCTTTGTAAGGCTCAGTGTCCTCATCTGTAAGACAGACATAATAAGAATACGCTCCTCACAGGACAGTTGGGGTTTAAGTAAAATAACACATATCAGGGCCATGTTAAGCACTCAATAAGTGGTAGTAATGTCATGAGAGTGTTAGCTCCATGAGGGTAGAAATGGCTGTTTCTTGCATCTGGTGCCTAGGACAGTTCCAGCAAATGGGAGGAACTCAAGGTTAAATAAACTTGGCCTGAGTCTATGGCTTTTTAAAAATTTCACTTGGTTCCCACCATTTTCAGCTTCCCAAGTTGAATCCTAGCAGGTCCTACAAACCCCATAAATTGAGCTATGGAAAAAAAATGTTCAAGGTTAATGAGTGAAGTATTTTTAGGGCCACTTTAAGTGCTGCTACTCCTGACCCATCGTCCTGGGCTGAGATGGTCTCTTCCTCCTCTACACGCTGCTGACAGCACTTGGTTTGTCCACATCCCATAGCACCACCCCTGCCATCCTGAGTTCTGTCCCTGCTCTAGGTTCTCTGGTAGACTGTAGGCCCCCTGAAGACCCCTCCTTCACTGCCCAGTTGTACACATCACAGGCCCTCTGTAAACCCTGGGCATGAAGGTCCCACCGGGTCATTCCAAGAATGACCACAGATGGCTCTTCATTAACCAGAGCACAAAGCTCTGACCAGGAACTGCACATACTTAGGATCCCAGCCCTTCTTCAACTTAACAAGGAAATGGAACAGTCTTTTTCTTTTTTAATTGCACATTTTCTATTAGCTCTGCCAAGCTAAACAGTAACTAGATTTCAAACCCTAATCATAAATCAGAAGTCCCTACTCTTTTGATGTGAAGTCACATTTACTTCCAGGAAATGGAAAGATCCTTTTGGGTAGGAGCTGATAGCGATGGGGGTTGGGGGCGGGGGGGCAGAATCATGCAATGCCACCGTGACTGAGGGACAGAACCAGACCAGGACAGCATAGGAGGGGGAGCTGGCTCTACATGGGCATTTCCCCTCAACTCAGGGCCTGAAGGAACACACCTTTCCTTCTGCACTACCTCCAAGACAATCTGCCCAGAGCTCTGTCAAGGTAGCCTTTGTATAGCTCCTTTTCCTGGTTTCCCTGGCAACTGTGCAGCATCTAGAAGATCCAGGAGGGAGGTGGTGGGATGGAGTGGCATGTGGAATGTGAATACTGATGTCATCCCACATGGTGTTACCACCACACCCTTGTTAGGAGTCTCTAAGCCTCTGAAGGTCTCATACCGGGCAGCCCCGGTGGCGCAGCGGTTTAGCGCCGCCTGCAGCCCAGGGTGTGATCCTGGAGAGCCTGGATCGAGTCCCACATTGGGCTCCCTGTGTCTCTGCCTCTCTCTCTCCCTGTGTCTCTGCCTCTCTCTCTCTCTCTGTGTCTCTATGAATAAATAAATAAAATCTTTAAAAAAAAAAAAAAAAGAAGGTCTCATACACACACACCCCGATTGCTCATTTCTAATTTGCTGCTAGGAGCCCAAGCAAGAAACCTCAGGGAAATTTTATATAATTAGTCTCATTTTATCAACGTGAACTGAGAGGAGGACTAAGAATGAATGATACCTAGAGCCAAGGATGCTTGCGGTCTCTTGGTTGGATTTCTGGATTTCAGATAAGCCTACACAGGACGCACCATGGGGCATTAATTAATTTTGTATCACCAGCTGGTGATGGGCTGAGAACAAGGGACCAAGGAGGAGTCTGTGTTTTCACCCCATGGACAGTGTCTGGTTCGAGGACCCAGACAGATGCAGAAAGAAGAGAGGGGGTGAGACCATTCAGAGGCAAGCTGCCCAGAAAGTAGAAAGACAGCCTCCAGCTTTGAAATGAGTTCTGTTCTCAATCCTCATTTAAAAGTTAGTTAGAATTCAGAACCCATTTCCAGAGAAGTCATGTCTGTTATAAATGATTGGGTTTCCAGGCTAGTCCACAAAAGCCTATTTAACTCATAATGTAGATAAAATACTATACATTTGCAATGAAAAGCAATAGAAAAAAAGACCTGTTGTGATACCAGTAATTAAATGGGAAAAAAAAACAGAAGTGGAAAATAAATAGCTTTCTTTCATTTCTTTTGAATACTTGAGCTCTTGCGTGGAAGGGTGGCTTGCCTGGCAGTTCACAGGGAGGGAGCTTTACTTACTTTAGATAAGGAGGAGGGGGGTGTCACTGATGGTAAGAGAGGGGGAGGATGAAGTAGGGCTGTCCTGAGGATAATGAAAATAAGAAAGTGCACCTGAGAAAGTGGGCAGAGAGAAGAGAAGAGAATGTGAGTAGGCTTGTCTAATAAGGTATAGGTAAGGGATCCTTGGGGTGAGGAAAGAGCATGAATTTTGCAGTCACCAAGGCCAGGATTCTAGTTCCACCTCTGTCTCTTACAGGCTAGAGCTCTAGGCAGGGTGCTCCATCTGAGTATCAGTCACTTTACTGGCAACCTCAAAAAAAAAAAAAAAAAAAATCACTTCAATCAAACACCTGCACAGTGGATACTGTGTGTACTGCCCAGAACTCTCATCATGGAAGTATCTGCTGCCCTGGTTCTGGGAGACTTGCTGGCCTTCAGGGGTCAGCCCCGCCCGGGGATTACTCAGAGAGCTATGGCCCAAAGCTGCCCCTATTCTGGTGAGCCTACAACCAAGAAGTAAGCAGTGTGGGAGGCTGAAGGCCCAACCACCTCAATCCTATTGCAAAAACTCTGAAGGGCCATTTATATGACCAGAGTTCCTCTTGGGGTGGGGGTGTCACTGGCCCTGCATTATAGCTTGATTTCTCCCTCTGTCAAACCCTGCTCTGTCCCTTCCTTATCATAGAAGTGGGTCCTAAGGACACGCCTTTAATAAACATCCTCCCACAAAACTCCACCTCAAAATCTTCCCAGGGAACCCAACCTGCAACAACCTGGCCCTGATTTGGCACAGGTAGTGATGAGACAACTTCCCTGCTACCTCTCCTTATCTGCACATGGCACGGACCAGCAGAAAAGCCTAAGAACACCCCAGTTAGCTCTGGGATTGGGGCTTCTGGGAGCCCAAGGGCAGTGTAGCAAGTAAGAATCTGGGTGATTCAAGGGAATGTGCATTCCTAACAGCCTGAAAATGGCTGTAAGGGTTTGTTTTTCATGTGCGATTGTTCATAATCAACAGTTTATAATTTGGAATCTAAGAAGTCTGAGGATTGTTTGGAACTACCCTGGCTGAGATGGTAGCTACTTGGTCATGTGTGATAATTTAAATTTAAATTTAAATTAAGTTAAATCAGACGCTCAACTGCTTGGTTGCACTAACCCTATTTTAAGGGCCCAATAGTCAGATGTGGCTTAAGACTAAGTATATTGGGAAATACAGATTTATAGATCATCTCCATCATTACAGGAAGTCCTTTTGGGTGGCCCTGGTTGGAATGTTGAATTACAAAGAATCTAAGAATGTTTTAATTGTAGTCTATACCAACCTTCCATGGAAGACTCCTAAGATAGATACGCATAGAGAGTGAAGCAAGACAAGTAACACCCTATTTTTGGCTCAGGCTTAGCTCCACCTCCCACCTTCTACACACAGAATTATAGTTTCACATGAGCAAGGCTGAATTCCATGGAGAACTACTGTAGGTAAGCCTGAATTACCCAGAACCAGGCAAGCCTCTTGGCCTACTAGGATCTCCAAGTTCAAATCAGAGTCAGCTATCCGCGAAAGACAAGAATGCAAATGGCAGAAAACATCAACCCGAAGGTCTAACTAGGGCAGGAGTCTGCTCCCACAATTATCTCAGAGGACCAAACATTTTAGCTCAGCCCAGCAACTCGATCAACTAAGACAATGGCCTCCAAAAAATAAAGAAATAAAAAGTCCTTAAACCTGATCAACCTATGCAGCCTTTCTTCTTAGTCATGAACAGAGAAATGTGGGGTTTGTCCTAGCAGCCAACGCTGCCAATCACTAAATATGACTTGATCAGCAATGCCAGAGTCTCAGACTGAGCAATGCTTCATCATCTCTAGGGTGACCCTACCTACTCTACCCTACCTTCACCTTGGATCTGGTTCTTGCCTTCTGCCCACCCCCTTGAACCTGGCACTTTAGATCCTCAAAGTTTCCCTAGAACCTCTGTTGTCAGGACTCAAGTTCCATCTTCTCCCCATGGTCATGGCTATGGAATAGTTCCACTAATGCTCATGGCCAGCCCTGTCTCTCAAGGGGACTCAGACCAGCAGAGCTATAGCTCCTTCTCACCCAACTGGTAGGTTACAGACCATCTTCAAGGCCTATCTATCTCCCTGCAATTCTTGGTCATTCTTGGTCGGTAACAGAGAACAGTAGTATCCATGACCACAGCCAGGATCACCCTAAAGCCCATCGTGAGTACAGAGCTGAAAATAAGGAGCATCCTTTTTCCCCCAGAATAGGAATATCATGCCTCTCCCTCAACCCTAACCATATCAACTATCCTCTTCCTAGACCCTCCTCCTTGCCTTATATCTCCAACACTCTTGAGGTATCCACTTTGGGGATATATATTTTCAGTTCAGGAACAGAAGAGCATCTGATCACAGTACATACTAGAAATTGCAGCCTTCATGAAAGGCAGGGCTGAGCTACAACAGTCAGGAGAGTCGTTTCCATGCTCCCCTCAACGATTTCAGTACAAATGTACTCACAGCATATTTATCTTCAAAGCTTTGAAAATGTTACTTCTCAGACACTTAGTATGTAAATCCTCTTTTAGAGACTCCTGTTATTGTCTAAATTGCATTCTTATTGGACACAACTGATAAATTAGGAGGCTGCCTCTGCTACTGCTATACCACTAAGGATCTCAAACACTGATGATTTTCTGCTCTAAAATTCCTTTCACAATATGCCACACTGTTGCCATTCAGCACATAATCCTCTCAGCCACTTCCTACTCCCACACTGTGAACACCTGATGCAGGCTCCCATCTCACACACACCTGTGCAGCCAGCAAACCCACAACAGACCCACTAACACGTGCTGTCACATAGGAGGCAAACACCCACACAACCTGTGCGGGGTTCACCAGAAAAGCCCCTGAGTCCAGGAAAGGTCATTTTAGTGCCTTTCCTCCACACCCTACGGGGATCTCAACACCTGGTACATCTCTGCATTCCTATAATAGTACCTAACACCGCCTGGTATCAGGCTTTGCAAAGATACCAACTGATGTCACATGAATTTATTTATTTTTAACTTTATAACAACTCGCAAGACAGGTATCATTACGTCTGTTTTACAGATGAGTGTATTGGGTTGAAAACACACAGTTTGCCTGGGGTCATATACCTAGACAGTGACAGAAGTGGAACTCAATCCTATGTCAGTGGAGCTTGAAGCCGGCTTCTGAATGAAGGAGAATGGAACAGAGGTTCGGGGTAGATATCAGGAGAATGCTAATAGCACACATAATGCAGAAAGACAGACAAGGAGAAAGAGAATATACCTCCTCTTCTATGCTAGTTTATTCAATTAACAAACAAATATGGAGAAAAAGTGAATTACCAGAGCTCTAACAGAAAACAGACACAGACAACAAACACAACAAACAATATACAAATAGGTTAAAAGTCCTGCTCCTATGTGAGAGCTTGTGCTAAATGCAGTATTTCCTCTCCCAACTCCCATCCAAGGCCTACCCACGCTCTGTCCTCCAGAGCCATCAGTGAGCACCACTACAGTCCCCACCAATACACATACACACACCCCAAGCGTTCTCAAACTTTAGGGATTCTGATTCAATAGGCCAGGGCTGGGGCCCATGACTTTGCATTTCTTACAAGCTCCTAGATGACACTGATGGTCCATGGACCACATTTGAAGTGCTGGTCTAGACTTGGAGAGGTCCTTTACCACAAAATACAGAACTTAAGGACTTTTCCTGCTAAGTCATGCTGATACCCAATGCCTCTCCCCTGCCTTCCCCATCATCCTACCATCTTCAGCAGCAGCCTGACCTCCAAAGCCCAGGACCAGTCCCAATCACAGTTTGAGACTGCTGCTTTTACTATCATGATCTTCCATCTTTGTTCAAGGCGTGACACCCTTGACCTGTGTATCCCAGATCTTTTTAAAAGTGGGCTTTGCTCAGGCACTAGTCTCTATTCCTTCTTTGAACTCCCTAACACGCTCAACTTCCTGTAGAGGTGGGGCATGTAGAGTTGGATCATTGTAGTCCTGAATCCCCAGAGAAGCACCCACGATATGCATACCTACTGACCCACTGCCTCAATGACAAGTGTCTGCTGCCCAGACTATCCTACGCCTCACCCACTTGCACTGTTGCTGAGCTGTCCCTGCCCACTGGAATACTCAGCTTCTGGTGTCGTTCCTCCCCCCACGACTGTAAAGTTCGCCTGGACAGTGAGTGCTGATCATCTTAGCTGTTGGAAAGAAGAGAGTCACAAGTCACACTGAGCTTCCTATTCAACATCCAGAGCCAGGACAGTTTCCCCAGAGAGGCCAACAGGCAGATCCTAGACCCTCCCCATTTCTCCCTTGCTGTGAAACAACAACAACAAAAAAAAAAAAAAAAAAAAAAAAAACAGGCCATGCCTTGGTGACAGAGTAGTTTGGACTGATATTTTGCTCTTAGGCCCTCTACAATGAATTCTTGCTGACTCAAGTGTTGAGTTCGAGGGCCATGATGTGGGCACGTCAGTAGCATTAGCCTGCACACTATGGGTAGTCAATAAACAGTACACAACAAGCAGTTTGAACCCTTGCCAGGTTGGCACCTGGAAATATATCACCCAATTTGGAAAGCAGAATACCTTTTAATAGCCCCTCCAGCACCTAATGTAGAGCTTCTCCATCAATATTGAATGAGAGAATGAACAAATGGGCGAAGGATGCCAGTGGAGTTGTGCCCCGTTCTCCTTGGTGGTGTCTGTATTGCTATCCTCGGCCAGAAGAAAACAACTTCCAATCTGCAGAGACTGAGAGAATGCCTCTAGGCCAGACTTCCAACTAATTCCCAGCTCAAACTTGGACCAGCACGTTCAGACGAACTGTGGTTAAAAACCACAATTACACCAACATGGGTGTTCTCAGGTTGGCTTCAGTACATAGGTCATCTGCACGCCTTTAACAGAAAGTTTTGTATCCTACCCCACTCCACCTTTTACTCCAGGCTTCCTTCCTTCCTTCCCAGTCCTGAGGTCATCTCAAAAATAAACCCCTGTTCCGTCCGCTCCATTCCCATCCCACCCCTAGCCAGGCCAGCCACTAAGTAGGCGGGAGTGAGAGCACAGGATCATTTTAAGTATCTCCACACTACCGCTACCTTTAACCACTTCAATGGTCATCCCTTTGGGTTGGGTCTTTCGGAAAAAAAAAAATTAAAATGCGATCCGGGGAAGTAATCCAAGAAGACATGAACACCTTTGCACAAACAAGTTCATCAAATTTTTGACAGGCAGGAGAAGCCATGAAGAAAAGGTGTGTGCTGGCAGGAGTCACTGCTGCAAGGGCCGGTACAGGTGCAAAGGCACATTACAGAGGGTTTGTGTCCTCCGCCTGGCTTGCTGCAGGAAAACCACGGGAGCTCTAGGAGGACAGGCACAGAGCAGTCCGGAAGTAACCTCAAAAGTTTACAACACTCCCCATAAGGACCGGGCGGGGCAGAGAGACAAAGATGGTTTGCAAAAAAAAGCAAAGACTTTAGGACACCAAGTGACATACGCTGTTGCCCTGATGATTGAGTTCCTATGTTACCAAGTTTTTGCAGTTCTGGGGACGGTTTCTTGCTAGGCATGACCCCCACGGATGCCAGTCTTGCAAGCAAGAGGCAGCTCGCAACAGATTGCACACAGTAAGAGCCTCACAGGGGCTGGGCTCTGATGCGGATTCAGAGGAAGGGAAATGGCTGACACTGCAGGGGACCTGAGCTTCTAATGTCTGGGATGTTTACTTCATTAGGCTGTTTTACATAACAGCAGCCAGAAACAGAAAGGAAAAAAATAGCTGGAGGCAGTCCGCTGGAGTTCAGACCTGGATTCTGAGTCTCCGATTCAACAGAGGCCAACCAAGGTGGGACCCCTAGGCAGCCCCTTCCTCCCTGGCTCTTTGTCTGCAAAGGAGCTGGAACCCTGTGGCTGGGCTCCTAGGAGGAAACCTCGAGCCACCCTCTGAGGGGCATCACAGTGGATGTGAACAAAGATGTAGTTGTCATTGTGATAATTGCTGTTATTTTATTTTCATCCCAAGCCCCTTGGTCCACCACATCCACCTTGTAGTGACCAGGGATGGCCTGGGAAGGAGGGACCAGAAAACCAAGCTTGGAGCTCAGAGATCTGAATGGAAGGAAAGTCCAGAGGGTAGCTGGTCCGAGAGCTGCCAGGGCAGTCCAGTGGGAAAGGAAAAGGCAAATGCCATTACGCAAGGAACCAACATAAATCAAGTCCAGAGGGCCGAGGCCAGTGGGGAAGAGCAAGCGGGAGCCTATGGCACAAGACGTGGGCAGGACCTGGGGGTGGCTACACAGAGTCAGCAGCACGAGGGAGACCAGGGTCCAGGGGCAGGATGTGCGAATTATGGAAAGAGGGGATGGTGTGGAAAAGGCCAGAGGAGGGGACCAGGTAGGGCTTGGCCAAGCAGAGTAACGTAAGTGTTCTGCACTGAGATGCCCGACAGAGCAGCAGACAGACGGAGCTTCTCACCACACCAGCCTGGGTGGGGGCCAGATCCCCAAAACTGAGCTAGCCTACAGGCCCCCTGCTGAGGGCAGCCTCAAGCTTGGGGCCAGGGAGCCAGGTGTGTCATTCAAGGGTCTATGTTAGACCAGAAACTCCTGGATTTTGATTTCTTCTCCTTTCAGCACATCCACTGAACCGTCCTTGCTTCTTTCAAGTCTCAGGCTCCATCTGTCTGTCTCCCCTACACCTGTGGCCCTCCCCTCCTCGCCCTCTTCAACCACAGATCTTATTTCTTGGATCCCAGTCTCCAGAGGTACAGTGTGAGTGTGTTTGTGTGCTGTTGAAGGAGCGCCCTCAGGAGGCGGGGGGGGGGGGGGGGGGGGGGGGGGGGGGCGGGGGGGGGGGGGCGGCAAGGATGTCAGAGGCGGGGATCAATCCTCCCCTCCTCTTTCCCTCCCTGGCCAGCTGGAAATGTGCCGTGTGACCATCCGATCTAATTAACTGAACTTTCAGTCTTGACAGAAGGAGGCTTTAAAAAAAATAATAATAAATAAATAACTCTAGCTTTCTTGGCTCTCAGCCTCTTGAGAGATAAGGGAAAGGATCTGATTGCAGGGAAGTGGAGTCCCAGCTCCCTGGTTCCCGCTGCCAGGGGCAATCAACTGTGAGCTGAAACCTCCATCCTGAAAACGCCAAGTGGAATGAAAAATCCAGAGTGCCCAAGAGCAGCGACTCAGGAGTCCTAGGGCTCAGATCCCATGGGAAACTCTGCAGCAGTAAAGCAGATATCAGAGGGTAAGAACGGGTACCCTTCTTGCACCTTCTATGGATGCCTACCCGGCGACCCCCAGAAAAGCTCCTCCTCGATGCCACCGGCCAGCCTCCCTGGGGTCACCTGATGCAGGTCCACTCTGTGCCAGCTCCTTGCAGAAGCACTGATCTCTCGGGGGTGATCCTCCCAGACCCTGCTTTCTCAGCCTCCTGGTTCCCCAGGCCCTACCATGGGCCACCCAGGATCCCCTCCCTGCCATCTCCCCTTGCTGGGCCAATGGCCACACACAGGCCTCCAGCCATACCGAAAGGGCATGCTGAAGGGACGCCAGTGGCACAGAGAGCAAAGGCAGAGCCACCTGGGAAGCCCTCAGGGGCCCTCGGAGGTGGCAGGAGGACACAGAATTCTCCCAACAAGGGCTGCAAACTCAGATGGAGCTGCAGAGCATGAGAAGTCTGTGGGTACATTTTCTAGAGAGAAGAGGACGTGGTACTGTTTCAGGGGCCACCGCAGTGCCAGCCTGCTTATCCTCACCGCTGCTCATCTGATTTTGTCACATGCAACATATTAAACCAGACAACCCACCTGGAGAGTGGCACTAGCTGAGCTCATCTCCTGTAGCCACCATCCCATCCTCACTGGCCCAGCAACATCTGCTGTCCTGCTCCAGTGATGGTGGGGCCAGGAGGATCTGGGGCAGAAGTGTGGAGCATCTGGGACCCACAGGGGCTGGACAATTAGGTTCCAGGGTCACTGGAACCTAATGGGAGGAAGTGGAGAGACAGGATGGCAGGTGGGCTGCCTGGGGCCGAGAGCCACCACGCCTGGGTGGAGTGAGGGCCCAGTGCCAGCTCTGGAGAAGTGCCACCTTCTCCCAGGAAGCTCTGGCCAGGGGCGGGGGCAGGGGGGGAAGGACAACAAGTACACACAGTACCTCACCAGCAATTGCCACCCAGCCTGAGTAAACCCTGCCAGTAAGTCACTCGGACAAGTCAGCATCCGAACCTCAGAGACCACCCCAAATACACACAGACACTCACACTCACACTCACACATCTGGGTCTCTGTCCTATATTCCCCAAGGTGGTTATTATCTCTTTACACTTGGATTTATAAGCCTAGTGATCTACAAATAATTTTATTCTTTTGCCTACTATGCACTTGACCATAAAGTGAATGAGCTCTCAGCCAAACAGTTAAGCCTCCCACTGGTGGTGTTAACTGTTCAGAAACCATAGCACAGTTTTAAACCAAATTGTGCTTTTCCCATTTGAAAATAAATTGCCCCCACGTCAAGGGGTGATGACCACATGGCAAATCCCCGATGAAAAAGGTTTAACCTCACTTTAACCAAAGTGTGAAATATTTACCAGTCATTTTGGGGAAGAGGAGATTAATTTCAGGCCTTTGACAAATATTATCTATTAAGAAAAATTATAGGGCAGCCCCAGTGGCCCAGCGGTTTAGAGCCGCCTTCAGCCCGGGGTGTGATCCTGGAGACCCGGGATTGAGTCCCGCATTGGGCTCCCTGCAAGGAGCCTGCTTCTCCCTCTGCCTCTCTCTCTCTCTCTCTCTCTCTCTCTCTCTCATGAATAAATAAAATCTTTAAAAAAAATTATAGAATGTAAGATATTATAGTCAAATTTCAAAATGATAATCAACCTGGTATCAAATGGATTTGATCTCATTTGCAGTATTTTTTTATTTTTTTTTCATTTACAGTATTAAAGAGTATAGAATTCTCAAATCAGAATCTGATTTTTTTTTAATTTCCAAAGCTTGATCATAGGGGTTTGTTAGTCTTTGTAGTTTCTACTTTATTTTAAAAGTGGGCTCATGAGCCCACTTCCCAGCTAATATCAATATCTGACCTTTGCAAATTAAAATCGACATTTACTATCCTTCTCTATTATGACAGCATTGCCAATTACACTTAGCACCAACTTCAGATGTGACAGATGCTCACCTGCCCTCTGGCTAAAAATAGCTATCATCAATGACAGGAATGGCAAATGTTCTCGGCCTGCTTAATAATAGCCCATTAGGCCACTTTGTGAAACAGGCAGATAAATCCCTCACCAAAGAGTATCCTCCACTTCACCCACCATGGGATGCCAAAAACCTTTGCCCATCAGTCACCCAGATAGCTTTCATCAGTTAAAAATAGAGATCCGTCAGCACCCCAATTCACAAGCATAAGCTGCACACTACAATCTGCAGAACCCAACGGCACCACCGTTTCAGAACAAGGACCCCAGAGGTGCTGGAGTCAAAGAAGATTCCACAAATCTTAGCGTTGGCCTCCTCTCTTCACACCGTGTAACAGGGATGCTGCAATAGGTAATCTATTTGCATTCCAGGCATCTACTCTGGGCACCCAATAGCATTCTATTGAAATTACTGGTTTCCCTTGAAATGCATCTGTGCCATTTACGCTAATTCTCCTTGCTGAAAAACTTTCACAAACTATCTTAATTGCTTGGAACAATTATACTATATTGTAATTATCACGTTGCCTTGTAATTATTTGCTTTGTGAGGGTGTCCTTCCCCTCCCCCACCCACCTCCACCTCCAGGTGTGAGCTCCTTGAAAGAGTTCCCTGTGGCCTCAGAATCCACTATGTGCCTGGTACATAGAAAAGCACAGTACCTTTGGTTGAATTGAGTAAATATGAACTGAAGCTATGCCAATCACTTCTTCCTTCTTAGATTCTGTTACGACCCCCATAATTTACGTTATACTTAAGTGGTTACTCGGCAAGGCTTATCACCAATCCTGAACATCCACTGTGGGCTTCAGTAGATCAATGTAATGTGGGAAAGAAGTAGTCATTTTCAGGTATTTATGCATTTGGCTCCTTAAATGTCTACCTCCGAAAAAAATTAATAACCCTGATTACTACTATCTCTAAGGCAAGTCTCACATTAAAGTCAAATAAGTAAGGCCCTGGGTGGCTCAGTGGTGGAGCATCAGCCTTTGGCTCAGGGCGTGATCCTAGGGTCCTGGAATCCAGTCCAGCATCAGGCTCCCCGCGGGGGGCTTGCTTCTCCCTCTGCCTATATCTTTGCTTCTCTCTGTGTCTCTCATGAATAAATAAATAAAATCTTTTAAAAAATAAATAAGTTAAATTAGTATGTATAAGCCCAGCTCAACATCTAGTACATGGGAATGCACTTGGAACATTAGCTCTGTCCCCATGTTCTGGTGAGCGTCTCTAGTGATGTCAAAGCCCGAAGGCAACAATTTGGTTAATGCCTTCCTCACTCACTGACACCTGCCCTCTCATTTCAGGCTAGTGGCAGTAACAATTATCCAGACACCTGGTCACAATCTTCCCCTCCTTTCCCCCAGCCAATGAATCATTGCTCTGTTTTAATTTTACTCGCCTCCCTTACCTCCCACCACCTCAAGCCATGGTTGTTTGACTAAGGCCAAAAAAACCATGGGAAGATACCCTATGGATCCCATATGCAAGCAAAACCTAACTAGGCAACAATAAAGGGAAGAAAGAGGTTTTCAACTTTCTTCAAAATTGACAAAAGATTTAACAAACAATAAAAGACACCACCACCACCACCGCCGCCGCCTATCAATGTAAACTGAATTTTAGCCCCGTAACAGACACTATTGTGGGGGGACAACAGGAAAGAACTGATAAATGGAACAGAGACAAATCGGAACGGCACGTGTCTGTGTGAAGAACTGAGTCAGCATCGAAGGACAGCTTCCCTGACACGGATGAGCAGGACATCCTGGGACAAAAAAATAAAAATGGCCAACTAACTGCTTGCTCATGAAGTCATCCTCTTATCATGGAAGTTTTTGAGGATCCCTGACCAGGAAACTCCCTAACCTTTGGAGGCAGACATTCTGACCTCTGTGAAGCAATCACGCGTGAACCAGGTCCCAAAGCTTCTCATTCTCAGGGAAACAGAAACATGTAAGCGGAGGAGGAGCTCCTACCTCTTGGCCACCCACCCAGACGCAAATTCCCAATGCTATGTAGCCTACAACCCCAGCTGGCCTCACCGCATACAAAGAAGGACACGAGGGATTTATAGGTTGCCACGATAATACTCCAAGCAACTGGAGACACACGCTGAACTCAGATCCCAGGGGCTGGTTTCATTAGGTAGGTGAAATCTTAAATGTCTGCCCAGGTAACAAAGCAAGATTATCAGTCATTGTCTGTTACTTACTTGTTTTTGCTTTTTTTTTTTTAATTTGATTTTTTTTTTAATATTACATTTATCTGTTGCCTTTATTTGTGTTTTTAAGGTAGGCTTTCCATCCCAATGTGGGGCTTGAACTCATTACCCCAAGATCAAGAGTCCCATGCTCTACAAACTGAACTGGCCAGGCACCCCTGTTTTTAATTTTAGAAGCAAGCTCTTTAAATCTAATGCGATCAAGGCCAGCAGAGACAATCTGACCCACAGGCACTGACACCAAGGGACTGCTATCGTGCTCTGAAACTGTCCATAGGCCTACGAGGCACATCCATCCATCCATCCAGACCAAGCTGCTGATGGGCGCCCAAACCTCCGTGACCTCCAAAAGTCACCGCCCAAGAAAAAAACTCAGGTGTACTTACGAAGGGCATGCCACTCATCCTGACGGATGGTCTTCGTGATGTTGAAAGTGAGGTTCCTGGGGATGGTGGCTGAGGAGTAGTGGTATTTGATATACGTGCATCGCTCAATTTCTCCTGGCAAAGAGAGACAAGAAACCGAACGTTAATGAGGCAGGAACCATGTCTGGGCAGTTTCTGGGATCCATTTTTCTGTCCTAAGGAAAAAGACTTGTTTCCTATTGGGCCTGGTGACACCTATGGTTTATACAAGGCAATAACTTCGACTTTTCAAAAGGTAATGTCTCCTCTCAGGAGAGTAGAACTAAAGTCAAACACCATCAATTTAAATAGAAAAATACCTCTCTGGCATCATTCAAAGAGGAGATGAGCCAAAGTTTAGGCTGATAGCAGCTTGCTAAGAAAGTAGTGCCTGTGCTTGTTTAACCTTAAGAAAATCAACTTTCAAGTGATGGGAAGACATGAACAGTTTGTACCCATGGACCAATACAGAACAGGCTCTGGCCTCCATGAGGTCATTTGTGCCTTGTGGAATGGGTGAACCAAAGGGGCGTCTTCTCTTTTCCCCATCCTAGGCCCTAATATCACCTGAGCACAAAGCACCCAAATCAACATCTATCTCCTTGAACCAGCCCCTTCTCAGGCTTCTTGGCGTGCGGGGTGGGTTTGAGGGGTGGGGGGACACGGGTGACACTCAAGCCCCTTAACATACTCAGCACCTGATCCAATAGAGCCTTTACTGGCAATTTGACTGGCAAAGCATGAATTACTAACTTATTAAAGTACTCCTCTATCTTAGAGCAGAGTTTCTCAAAGTGTGGTCCAGGAACCATCAGCATCCTCTGGGAACTTGCTAGAAATGTCATTTCCTAGGCCTAATCCCAGATCTGCTGCATCAGAAACTCAGAGACAGAGCCTGTAATCTGAATTTTTAATAAGCATTCCAGGTGATTATGTTGTACTCCTAAGTTTGAGAACCACTGCCCCCGAGAGTCTAACGAATAACCAATGTATTAATTCAGAAATCCACCATGTTTCCAAATTCCAAAAGGAAGGACCAATTAGGAGTTCTTCCTTGTTACTTTTGGTCTCCTACATGCATATCTGCTGATGCTTGCATATCTGGGGAGAATTAAAACTCAGTACCAGGGGATGGTAAAGGATCAAGAAAGAAGTGATTTTTAAAGGTTAGGGGCTTTAAAATTTGGTTTTGTACCTGAATGGATTTGGATGGTAATCCATTTTGCACCCCACTGATTTTCAATTTATAAGTGGTGGCACCTGATTGAATTGTTTGACCCCTGGCTCACTGTCAGCAGGGAACCTGGCAATGGGTAGAGTGCAGTAATTTAGACAGTACCTTTCATGAAACTGATGCCTTCTTGTAAATTATATCTGGATAACTGCCCTACTGCCAGTTATTGGCAGACACTCCAATGGGACAGACACTGCCCAAAGAGGCAAAGTTTGAAGAAAGCGTTAGACGCACCTTAATTTTAAATCTCCTGTGCCTCTGTCCCCTTAGCCTGAAATCTCCCAAATGTCCCCAGCATTGCCCCCTGACCACATCCCTACCAGGTCTTCCTTTTTCCCTAACTTGCTATGCTTCTTAGAAAAGTCCTCCATCCATCAGACCATCTCAGCTCATGTTCATACCCTAAACCCACGTGCTCTAACATTCTCCATGAATAGCATCACTTCCTCTCAAGTGGTCTAGAACATAATCAATCCCTGGGCATCTCCAATGCCTTCCTACCCCCTAGGGGAGGCCCCTCCTCCCTGAAATCCAATTGGTCACCAAATCCTGTCGGTTCTACCTCAGAAATGTCCCTGGAGGCCAGCCCATCCTCTGTGTCCTCACCCTCTTAAGTAGTTGTGTCATACATGGGTCATACAATGACCCATCTCAACAAACAGCCATATATACGGAGGACTAACTTGTAGGAAATACTTGACAAGTGCTTCATAAACCAACAGTTTACAACTTCACTTGTGTCACAGCACACACGGAAGAGATATGTGCAAAGCTCCCCGGGATAAACAGATGCGGATGCCTGGGCCCTGTCAGCCTCCCAAGGAAGGAACCAACATTCCCAATCCACTTGTAACCCTGCATGTCCTATACTTATCCCAAGAGAACCCTGTCATGGATATGGTCTTACTTAATCTTTCATACGACCCAATTAAGCAGGTGTTCCTAGGACCATCAGCACACTGTGATTATATTTCACAAATGAGAAAATGGAGGTTCAAAAAGATTGGGTGACTTGCCCAAGGAAACAGCAGTGCCAGGAGCAGAACACAGAAGTGTCTGACCAGAGCCTCCCTCGGCCAGGACACCCTCCATATACTGCTGCATGGACTGTATTCCAGAAAGGAAACTGTGGTCTCCTTTACACACAGGATATATGTCACAATCTTCAGGTGGGAGGTCCCAGCCAGGTGGCCCTCCCCTACCCTTCCCGGAATAGGCCATATCCATCAGGACTCTGCACCTAGGCTCCTCCCTATTTTTCTTCACCTGATGCACACCTAACCCTCCTAAGAAGTGGCCAAAACGGCAGCTCCTCGGCAGAGCCTTCCCTGCAGCATGGACTGTGCCCTGCAACAGAGGAAAGTACTGGTTCAGCGAGATCCCTCCTCCCTCTCCCTGTGCTCCTGCCCTACTGCGGCAAGCACACCAATGGGCTGTGATTTATCTGTTTACACGCCTCACTCCCCCACTAGATTATGAGTTTCTCAAGGGCAGGGACTGGTCTTATCCATTCATCTCGGTCTCCCTGGCTCCCAGCACAGGGTGAGCACCAGTAACATGTGCTTTCAGGAAAGGGATGAATGATAGGAGACGTCCTCTGTAAAACCAAGGTGGACAAGGCATCCAACTGCTTCTGTTCTGTGCAAGGGACTAAAATAATTGAGGCAAATCAGTATAAAAGGAATAAAGGTGATGGCTGCAGAACTCAGCCTCCAGCAAATACGTTTTTCCTATAAGACAATGTAGGGAGAGGCTTATTTGATCACAGTGAGGAAGGGGAAAAAAAAAATATATATATATATATAGGCACAGAACAGCCTCTCACTGTACTTTATAAATGTAATCCAAGGGGCAACCAGGTCCATGTTTCTGGGTTTTAAGAAGAAAAAGGAGAGGAAAATATAAAAGGTAGAGAATTGTATCAAGAATACCACCAGCAGCTACTTGAACACGTGTAGTAGAGCAAGTTGTGGTGGACTCAGCTTCAGAGACACCTGGCAAGACCTCACTAGAAATGGCCAGACTGATGCCCATCACTGATGTCTGAGAAAAGGATCTGATGTCTTGGCTGAGATCAGGTTCTTTCAGGCTCAAAACAAACTCAGCAAGTGGCCACGGGTTCCAGGCAGGCTGAGGTCAGCTCCCCAGCCCCAGCCCACCCAGCCACCTGACACTTGGCACCGCAGGTGATCGGCCAGAGAGCCTGGCTGAAACTGCCGCCGCAGCCCCGCTGGAGGCCTCGCTATTTGCTTTGCCTTGGGGATGCAAGCATCCTGTCTTTGACAGCAATTAAATTTGAAAGACTCAAATATTGCCTCAGAAGAAAGGCAAAATATTTATCCATGTGTCTGCAGGTCCTGTCAGTGTGCTGGGCTTTTGTAAATACAGGCACCATCTGGGCACCAAATTCATGTGCCCAGAACGTGGGCTTCCCGAGACGAATAGGTTTTCCTGCACCGATCCAGAGGGGCCACCTGAGAGGCAGTAGAGAAGCGCATGGCCTTCCCCGGAAAGAGGGACTCCTGTGTTCATGGCCCAGAGACCTCAGCCTGGATAGGGTGGGGGCACCCTCAGAAGGGAGGACACTAAGCCTTCATCTGTGCTCTGCCTTCCTAGCTGGTGACCCACGTCAGGCTCCGGCTCACATGGGTAGCTAAGAAGGGTTTCAAAACCAGAAAATTTACAAAGCCGAGCCCAAGGTGTAGAGGTCAGCAATGGGTGGGGCAGGGACCTAGGGCTGGTGGCAGAAGGAGATGGTTTAACCCCAAGCCTGGAGAGACGGAGGCACAGAGGCCAGAACCAAGAATGGCCGCATCGAGAGGGGTGATATGACCTGGGGCACAGGTCACAGCCAGCCTGTGATGTGGTGACCAGGAATAAACACGCAACCTGTCGCTCCTCCCTCCCCTAGAAGTTGAACCCACGAGATGCTGGAAGAGGTAGAGGAGCTCAGACGCAGAGAGCAGGTGCAAGGCAGCGGGGGGGGGGGGGGGGGGGGGTGATCCAAGGGGCAAACACAGGCATCCAGCTCACTTCCCTTTTGTCCCTCTCCCCCCCCCCCCTCTTGCTCTTCTTCTATCTCCCTGGCCCTCTCTCCTTCTACAGGCATCACTCCTGTTTCTCCCCTATTCCAATGCCAGCTAGCTCCTCCTCCCCTCCACCCCCCACCCTGCAAAGATCCAGGGACAAGGAAGAGGGAGACCACTGTCATCCTTTTTCCCCATCTCAAATCCTTTAGAACCCAAGGCCTAAGTGTGATAACTCACATGAAGTCCTCAGTGTGGTCTTTACACACAGTTAGTTCTAAGTATTAGTTATTACTTTCAACTGCTGGCTTTAAGACCACTTACTCCAAGGGGGAAAGACCAAAGCAAGTTGGAAATAACATTAGAAACCACGGTCTACATCAGGACACATACATTTTATGCATAAATACATAGATTTATACATATAACAAGAGAGAAATTTCTGCATTTGATAACCCTAGGAGGCTGGCAGAGCAAGAGCTCTGCTGTACAGTGGACAGAGAAGAAACAGACCAGGGAAGGGAAAGGCAGAGACGGCACACAAACCCTGAATTCTAGATTCTAGTCATACAACACCACCAGTAAGCAGTTTTCCTCTCCTGTGCATCTGCTATTGGCGAGACCTGGTTTCCGAAACACTTATGGAAGGCTTATATATATTAAGGAGGAGTCTTCTTAGGCAAAGTGATTTGAGAGGCAGCCCTGGGACCCGCTCCCACTCCATCGAAAATTCTCTTCCCTGAACAGATGCCATAGCACTTCCAATTCTTCCATTACAGAGTTGTTCCTTTGGATCAAATACTGCCCTATTAAAGCTTTAAAAGGGGCTGCCCTTTAAATAAGTTCAAATGGGTAGCACGGAGTCCCTAATACCTAAGTGTGATTAAGATTCTGAAGTCCCCTTCCTTCCCGGGGCTCCTGGAGAAAAGAGCAGCTGGGAAGGGCATGAAGAATCCATCAAGGGAGGGGATGGGCGTGTGCAAAGGCAAACCCACAGCTTTACAGGGTGGGCCCTGAGGAAAAAAAAAAATGAGGACACAGGAAATCCCCCAACCTTCATGTTGAAAATAGAGTGATTGGTGCAACCACTATGGAAAACAGTATGGTGGTTCCCCCGAAATTTAAAAATAGTACTACCATATGATCCAGCAATCTCATTTATAGGTATGCATTTGGAAGAAATGGAATCATTACCTTTTGCATGAATCATTTTTTTAAAAATTTTATGTTAAGTAATCTCTACGCCCAATATGGGTTTAAACTCAAAACCCAGAGATCTTGGGGTCCTTCATAAACTAAGCCAGTCAGGTACCCCTGAAATCACTATCTTTTTTTACTATTTTTTTATTTGAGAGAGAAAGAGAACAAGAGAGTACAAGCAGGGGGCATGAGAAGCAGACTCCCGCTGAGCAGGGAGCCCCACACGGGGCTCAATCCCAGGACCTCGGGATCATGCTCTAAGCTGAAAGCAGATGCTTAACCAAGTAAGCCACCCAGGCACCCCTGAAATCAAATCACTATCTTGAAGAGACATCTGCACACCAGTGAGCACATCTGCACATGCTCACAGGAGCACTATGCACAATAGCCAAGACATGGAAACAACCTAAGTGCCCATCAGTGGATGAACAGATAAAGAAAATGTGGGAGGGTGAGTGAGTGAGTGTGTGTGTGTGTGTGTGTGTATAACAGTAGAATATCATTCAGCCATTAAAAAAAAAGGAAATCCTGTCATCTGCAACAACATCAATGGACCTTCAAAGCGTTACACTAAGTGAAGCCAGAGAAAGACAAATATTGTACAATCTCCCTTATGTGTGGATTCTAGAAACCCTGAACACACAGAAACAGAACAGACTGGTGGTTGCCAGAGGCAGAGGGAGTCCATGGTGGGGGAATTGAGTGAACATAGTCCAAAGGTAATATCCCAGCTATAAAAACAGTTCGGGAGACATAATGTACAGCATAGTCACTAGAGTTAATAATGTATATTTGAAGACCTTAAAGGTTCTCATCAGAAGAAAAAAACTGGCAACTACATGAGGTGATGAACATTCACCTGGCTTAACTGTGGCAATCCTTTCTCAGTATACACATGTACCAAATCAACACATTGTACATCTTGGACTAACCCAATATTAGATGTCAGTTGTATTTCAATAAAACTTTTATTTTCAATTAAAAAAGTATCAGGAGTCAGGCTGGGTATGTGATAGTCAAGTGTACTTAGGAAACATTGGGTTAAATATTTAAATGATTTACTTATTGCCAGACTTGAAGAGTTTTTAAATGAACATTGTGACTCCCCTCACCAGCCACCCCAGAAAGGACTGGTTATGGCAGGCGGACTTTCCCAGACTCCTTTGACCCAAAAATCCTTTTTTATTCAAGAGCAGTTCCTACAACTGAGTTGTGAGTTCATCACAATCAGAAACCACCTCTCTTGTTTACACATTTCTCCCCCGGGGTCAGGTGAGCATTTGGTGCACAGCAAGCCTTCCATATACATCTGGATGAGTGAAGAATGGAGATCAGGGTCTGTTTCTTGATCAAATGATCTGTAAGGTCAATGAAGTGGTTGGCTCGGGGTATTTGCTGGCCTCCCCTCTGAAACCATGTCTGGGAGCTCCCAGCAAAGCACCACTGGGGTCAAATGTGTATCTGGGAGCTGAGTTTGCACCATGCCCTGAAATAAACTTGGATCTTTGTGGATGGAACCAGAGCAAGGCCTCTGGGCCCACTGAGGGCACCTTGGGTTCCCATGGCAGCTGCGACGGGCACTCTCGGGAAAGCTGACAGCAGCCTGCACATCCCCCTGCCTCAACACACTTCCTAAGGCTACTCAGTCCACACCAGGCAGCAGCCTACAGGAGAAGAAGGTCGGGGGGTGGGGGTAGAGAGAGCAACCCTCCACCAAGGGCGTGAGAGCCAGGGAGCAGGTGCCTGAGCCCCGGGGGGAGCAGCACAAGGCATGCTCCGCACAATTACTCAGAAGATGACCCCTAGGACCACCCGTGAGGTTCAGGGCAGCAGGCAGCTCAGCACTGCCCCAAGGTTCCCATCTAGGCTGGACTGGGCCAGGGAAGCCAGAGGAGGATGCCCTAGAGCAGCGGAGGGACAGTGGTTTATACACCCAAAAACAGCATGGATGGTACCAAGTAAAAGGCACCGGTCCAATGTACATTGTGGGGTTACCCTGCAGGGCACCTGTTGCTGCAGGCAGGCTCCCCTCTTTCCTTCTCAGCTTCTGTGCTCTCCACCTTCACCTTCTCTTCCTCTCAAGACTCCAGCATCCTAAGGCACAGTGGACTCCAGGACTACTGCGGAGGGCCCATGCACTTCCCTCAGTGCAGAGCTCCTTTTTTTCTTTTTTTAAAGATTTTATTTATTTATTCATGATGGGTGGGGGCAGAGGCACAGGCAGAGGGAGAAGCAGGCTCCATGCCAGGAGCCCGACGTGGGACTCGATCCCAGGTCTCCAGGATGGTCCCTGGGCCAAAGGCAGGCGCTAAAGCGCTGAGCCACCCAGGGATCCCAGAGCTCCTTCTTTCAAAGTCTGTTCCATGCCCTTGGCACGTGCCAAAGGTCCTGTTGTCTCCCAGGCCATCCCACAGCAACCCGAGGAGGGGCACATCCTAGTGATGGCCCCCTCTGACTGGGGGAGGAGTCAGTGTAGACCGACCAAGGTCCTGCCCAGGACCCCTCAGCTGGCAAGGAGGAAAGCCAGGGGCTCTCAGCACAGGTGTCGTGGCTCCCTGCCTTCCAAGGGTCCACTGGGAACGAGGACTATATCACAGCCCTGTGCCCTATATGTGGAGGGAACTCCACACATTTGCCTGTGAAGGAAGAAAGAAGGGAGGAAGCTCACTCCTTTTCCTCAGTGAGAACACCACCAGCGCCCAGAACACTGGGGTTGGCCGATTGGCCCACCTCAGCCTCAGCCTGCCTCCCCAGGCTCACCACCCCCTTCCTGGGGGGCTGACCATCTCTAGTCCTCCCTTTTAGCCCGAGGCCTGTGCTCTGTGCTTAGTACATGGAAAGATTAAGTAGAAAATAGAAACACATGGGGAAAAGAATTGAAAAGCCAACATTTAAAAACAAACAAACAGGGATCCCTGGGTGGCGCAGCGGTTTGGCGCCTGCCTTTGGCCCAGGGCGCGATCCTGGAGACCCGGGATCGAATCCCACGTCAGGCTCCCGGTGCATGGAGCCTGCTTCTCCCTCTGCCTGTGTCTCTGCCTCTCTCTCTCTCTCTGACTATCATGAATAAATAAATAAAATCTTTAAAAAAAATAAAAAATAAAAATAAATAAAAATAAATAAAAACAAACAAACATGAAATGTAGTTAATGCTTTAAGTCTTAAACTTCATCTCTTCTTGAAAAGCCATTTAAAAAAAAAAAAAAAAAGCTAAAATGACATCCTAACAGGGAGAGAAGGAAGGGAGCCTTCCCTGTAGCCAGTAGGGAAAGCCATCCTCAGATTTTTTTAGTATTATCACTGTTGAATATTTGGGCAGCCCCAAGAGCGAGGTTTCAGATTAGAAGCCACACCATGTCCCTGATGAAAGAGCAGGGAAGCAAGCCAACAGTGCTCCAGGGGTGCAAGGGGGGCAGGCCAGCTGGGATCCCCACCCTCCCAACCCTGTCTGCAAGTGGGGCAGAAGGGCCACAGGACTGGGAAAGGCAATGCTGGCAAGAGCTCTCCCTACCCAAGGGGCAGCTCTTCACAAAAGCCTATTTCAAGAAACCCAACCCCACCCCGCTCCACCCCACCCCCTCCCCAGGCTCCTCTTAGCACCTTCTGCTCCTCCCAGATGTTCTGAGCCCAAGGATTTGCCAGGCTGATAGCTGCTGCAGGCCCAGCCAGAAAGGGTTTTCTTCATACAGAGGGAAAGTGTTAGGTTTTTATTTTTAATGCTTTCAAATGCATTCCACGTTGTGTGCTTTGTTTTTATGCTGGTGGCACTGGCATGGCCTTTTAACGTCTATGTGCACAGCACGGTTTAGGAGCAGCGTTCAGGGGGCTCTGCTGACTCACACACGGGGCATTTCACTCTCAACAATCCTGCTCCTCACTGCCAGTACCCCTCACCCTGCGCCCGAACACCTTCGGCTGCCTATACTGTCACACACTGGGGTGGATAGAAGTCCCGTATTTCTACCTGTGGTAAGAGCTTTGAGAAAGAGGTGCTGGTGTTTTTCATCTCTGTACTCCCCGTGGCCAAAACGCCGCTGCGAACTATTGCCATTCGTTGTAACAACGGCTTACGGTGAATGCATGCTCTCCGTGTACTGGGTAAGGCACCAAGCACTTCATCGCGCATTATCTCATTTAATCCTGAAAATTAAGTCCGGTTATCATTTTGCCGATGAGGACAGAGAGGCTTAGAAAGGTATGCTGCCCAGGAACACAAAGCTGTTGCGTGGCACAGGGAAGGTGCCAGCCCACCTTACACCGTACACGCAAAGACACATTAGGGAAAGCCAAGTTCTTCAGAAAGACACGCTCTGAGGTTTTGTATCAGAAACAAATGAAGCAAACTTTTCCATTCACAGGGATTTCCAGCAGCTACACGCCTTGCCGCTCTTATCGGAGTAAGACAGAGTGTTGGCTTCCAAAGTTGCCCTAATGAGTTGGAGGGTGGAGAGCCCCCAGCCACAGGGGAGGGGAACTTAAGAGGTGTCCACGTGTGCTCCTTAATCCTCGTCCCCACTCCCAGGACGAGCCCCTTACCAGCAGGAGCTGGGGCAAGGTACCCAAGCCCTCAGAGCCTCATATCTTCAAAGGCCAAAGGCAGATAATATCACTCCCCTCCTAAGACTGATGAGGGTAAGTGAGCCAACCGCTCCAGTGAGCATTTAGTAGACACGCGCACCACTATCAGTTATGTCCCTGGGACACACCTCCTGCTCCCACACCACGGCCCAGAAGTATGTTGAGACTGTCCCTCTGCCCCTCCCCACCCCAAGTCACCTTTCCTTCCACCTGAGCACCTCCGGCTTCCACACCCACACGGTCACAAAACCCAGCACGACATTGGTCACCCTCGAGGTTCAGGGTATGTGTCAAAGCCCATCCCAGTTCCACCCTCCCACAGTGAGGCCTGTGCAAACCCGTGGGACCACACAGTCCCTGGTCTGGGAGCCACAGCAATAACCACAGTGGCCTGGTTCCCTGGGAGCTGCACGGGTGACCACATCACAGGGCTGGTCACACAAGGGACAACAGGCTAGCACTTTCCTCCAGTGAGACGGTTAAGCCAGCATATGCTTGGGCAACTGTCTTTTCTCATTGTTTGGTCTTTCTGTATTTTGGTTACCTCCTGCGAGATCTCACATTTGTTCAAGTCCCCGAAGAAATTCTTGGATTGTGATCTTGTCATTCCATGAATTAAGCTATCTGTCCCACATGATGTTTCATGACCAAGCCATCCCCATCCAAGCCACTGCTAACAGCCCTCAACAGGGCAGCGTTAAAGAATTCTGCACGCACACACACGCACGCACGCACACACACAAGTTCCTTTGTGACCAGAAATCAAACCATTAAGAGGCCTGCTAGGAATTCACACCCCTGATCCGCCCACCCCCAGCCCCCCCCCCCATCTCGTCCACCTGGATATCATTCATCCCATCAACCTGTCCAAGGAGCATGTCCAGAAAGGGGACGAGGCCAGCTTGGCGTGGGCTGTTTGGGCCCTCGACATCAGAGTTTCCTTGCTGATCACTCACCCGCCATCTGTTTAATAAGCCCTTTGGACAGTTTTCCAGATCTCCCTCTAGCTCAGCTGCTCGTCTGTGTTCACAGAATCCAGACAGTCTTCTCCTTTATTGAAAAAAATCGGGACACTACGCTCCTACCTCCAGGCTCACAGCACTCTGGATACCACGTCTGAGGGTCCAGTCCCCTTTGGCAAACAGGACGACCTTCCTGGATAAACCACCTCCCTGTGCTCCTCCCTGTCCCTTAACATCATCTGGTGCTCACACTCCAACTGAGAACAGGAAGGGAGACCTCCCTGTTGGGGGCCCACCGTGCGCCTCTCCTATCACAACCGTGATCCCCAGCCTCCCCCGAGCACAGCTCCCACTCCTGTTTCCAGCTCCATTTGCTCCCCAGCCCCTGTCCATTAATTTATCAAGTGACTATTCTCTTGACTAACATCTAAACAGCATCTAAAACCTCATAACCTTCTGTGCTAAAGGGCACCTTACCTTTTGCAGGATCTACAACATTTTTTATCCTAATTTCCACATTCCTGGATTCTGAATGCCATTTCCCCCATCTCTACATCTTTTAGCAGGTTTAAGGTTTTTCTTTTACTTGACAGAGAGAGAGAGAGAGAGAGACAGAGAGAGACAGAGAGAAAGAGAGAGAGAGAGAATGAGAGCACAAGCAGGAGAGGGAAAAGCAGGCTCCCCATTGACCAGAGAGCCCAACGTGGGGCTCGATCTCAGGACCCGTGGATCATGACCTGAGCCGAAGGCAGACACTTAACTGACGGAGCCACCCAGGTGCCCCTTTTAGCAGGTTTTAAAGGAGACACTTTTAAATGTCATTACATAGTAACTCCCTCACGAAAGGAAAGAAAGAACGAGGGGTCGTTGTGCTTGCCCCACACCACCCATCTTCCCTGTAAAGGTTTGGCTGGTGCTTTTCCCCTTTTTGCTCACGTGTTTTCCAGCTTCAAAGAGGCTGCTTGGGAAAGAAGAAGGTGAGGTATGGCTTTAAATTACCATTGAGGGTATAGTAAATAACCTATTCCCTTATTCCCATCACAGTCCTAATAACCTTCTAGAAAGTTCATAGCCCCAAGCCGCCACTGCCCTCGCCATGCCCTGCCCCCCCCCAGGGCACAGACACCCAGCGCAGGAGGCCGCAGCTCCTCCAGGCAGTTTCGGCTGGTGGGAGGATCATCAATCTCCAGGATCTGACAGACAAACGAGGCGAGAAGGAGACCAAGTCTGGTTTTTCACCGGAAAACAATGAGCTCATGCTTTCTCTCCGGGGACCTGGGAAGTGGAGACAGATCTGGAGATGGGGAGACAGTGATGGAGACAGGCAGGAGTGATGAAGGATGGGCAGGAAAGAGGGAGGAGGCCATTCTGGCACTTTTTTAAACGTCACTTTTGATAAGAATCCCCGGCTCTCAGGCCAGAGGGAAACATCCATTTTCTTTAAATTAAGGATCCAGCATCAGGCAGTTGTCCTAAAGGGGAGGGACAGCGAGAAGATAAACTAGTCGGAAATTCTTCATTCCTGCTCCTTCAGAGAAAAGATGATCGTTCGTGAGTCACCAAAATTACAGATGCCACAGCAAAGACGGCTCTACCTTTCTCTGTCATTGCTGCTCAGATGTGGGGTCCAGGATCAGATACGTGGGACAAAGACTCTGGGGTAGCTTTTCTGGCGACGGTGGGCCTGCCACCCTCAGTGCGCATCTCCCGAAGGCCAAAGGCCAGTCATTTCCTACAGGCCGAACCAGATAAAGAAAAGAGAACTTCGACAGCTGCCCAAATGTTTCTAAACAGCTAAATAAAGGTCTGATTTCAGCCAGGGGGGGAAAAAAATCCAGATTACAGAGTTTTCTGGTTTTCATTTGAAATGGGAGTTATATAATCCTGATTTTCTTTACCAGTTAATTCAGAGATGGAGAGATTGTGTGTGTGTGTGTGTGTGTGTGTGTGTGTGTGTGTCTGTCCCTGGGTATCTGTGTGAAAGAACGTGTGTGTTTGGGGCAAGATTGGAAGAAGCAGGGTTGTAGGTAAGAAACCAAACCCAGATGATTAATGATTTTACTCTTCACCTTGTTGTGTGCCTTACCTAAAAACTGAATGGAAACCAAAGATCACAGAACGGAGGCAGAAAGCCCCAATGAATTATGTTTTTCTTTATTACCTCTATTTACCAAATTGACTATTTCCTTGTTTACGTTAAATGGCTTGGCTAGATTAGAGATGTTCAGTGTTAACTCTGCCTGACTCACTAGTTGAACTAAAACTCAAACCCAGGTATGAAAAGAAGGGTGTTTGCTCTTCCGTGCTGCATCCGACAGCACTACTGCAGTCGAGAGCCTGGCCCTGGAGCCAGCCTGCCTGGGGTGAAGTCCTGCCTTTGAGACCCTGTGGGTGTAGGACAGTGGCCAAATTAACGAAGCCCTCTGTGCCTCCACTTTAAAGGAATAGGATGCAAATATCTACCCCTTAGGGGCAAGGTGACAATTCAGTGAATTAATATAGGTAAAGCACATAGCACCTGGTACCATGTAGGCTCTCCATAATTGTTATCGTAGTGCCTTCAGCCATACTATATCCATATAAGATGCAGATTTATTATATGTGTCAGATGCCAGGTAAGTTTTTTAAGACCTGAAGTACCTACCTATCTGGCATGTTTTTTGCAAAAGAAATGCATGCCCTAGGAGCCAAGCTGCCAGCCTCTCATCTTCTTCCTGCCTTGTGTACTTTCTCAGCCAGGCTGTGGCATGTGCCCTACCCCTACCCCAGCTCAGGGCATTTCTTCATAGGCTCCAACCCTGGTTATATCCTACCACCTTGCTCCTGCCTCAAGGACTAAGGCCACTGTCCCCCTCCACCCCCCACTGCCAGTCACCTCTAACACTGCTCAAACCCATCTACTCCACTACTCGTCTACGAGACCCTCACTGACACAACCACAGAGGCATCGCTCCAACTGCACAGCACCAAGTAGAGTTTGACCACCCATAACCAGGAACGTAGCCAGGGAGGACAAACCTGGGTCCTGTGAGGAGGATAGCTCTCAGCTGAACAAGTGTCCCCTGGCCCTAACCTGATGATCATGGGTGGAAGCCGAGATGGAATTTTACTTTTAGAAATGCTACCCCACATCGCACCTCCCAATCAAAATAGTAAGAAGCCAACAGAGTCAGCGAATATCAAGGCAGGAGTTGCCTAGAGGGAAAGAAGCTTTCAGAAAGTTGTCAGGTGTGTAAATCAAGTAGGCTGAAGATGCATATGCCCTATGGCCAAGATTATGCCCCCTGGACAAACTCCTGCCTATGTGTGCAAGGAAGAGAAGTGCACAAGGATGTTCATATAGCACTGATTAACCTAAAGTTCCATCGATTAGACAGAAAAATAAAACATGGTTATTCACATGATGGACAGTCTACCAGGGTTTAAATGAATCACCTAGAACTGTATAAATGGAGACAGAGTCCTCAAAATATAATGCTGAATAAAAAACAGAACGTAGAGTTACACCTACAGCATCTGTAGTCTTTGTATTTCCAGTTTTTCCTCCCATAAAATACAGTCTGTGGGGACCCCATGAGAAAGGACATAATCACATTTCAATAAGAAAACCACCTGTTACCTTAACAAAACTCAAAGGCACATTACCCAAGCTTTACCAGTAGGAGACCCTCCCGGGGGCCCTGGCTCACCTCCAGCTCATCTTCTCCTCCTCCGAGCAGCTCGCTCACCACCTGCAAGCCCCACTCACCCCCCCCAACGGTGCACACAGGGGCTGGCCCTGCAGAGATGGATGCCAAGTCGGACAGAGAGAGGAAGACCAGGGAAAGCACAGGGGAACACAGGACGCAGTGAGCAGTGCCTGGTACCAGAGGAGAGGAGGGAAGCTCACGGGTGGCAGAGGACATCAGGCAAGGCTGGAGAGAGCAGGAGGACCGTGTTCTTCAGGCCTGGCGGGGGTGCAGAACATGGGGCTTGCAGGGGGAGCCTGGGACCAGCCAGCATGTGACAAGTCCACAGCCAACTCCACAGGAGCACAATGCTCCAGAGCCAGTCTGCTGGGGTCCCACGGGGGTCACTGGGGTTGGGGCCAGAGTACCGAGGGGAGGACTCAGGCAGGAGCTGTCATGGTTGTCCGATTACAGCCACAGGCATGGTCCAGGACGACACATGTGAAGCCCTTCCAGGCTGCATAGACAGCCTAGTCCTTGCAATTCATCTGCTCCTGCAATGACAGGTGGCAGTGCCACGCTCCCCACGCGTGGAGCTGGCGCCTCCACTGCAGTGGAGCCAAACCACTCTCCAACTTTCAGAGCACAGAAGCAAAGAGGTGGAGAGTGGATGCCCTCTGGGACCCAAGGCATCCAAACCGAGTGAGCAGAGAAGAGCACATCATCCTCACGGAGCACCCTGCTCCCTGAGAGGCTGCCCGACGCCGCCCTAAGTGCTCTAAGTGCGGTGATCGTGGCTCCTGGGCCGCCCAGGTTTCACATTCAGGGCTTCAGTGACATCAGCAGCCAGCACGGAGGCACAGCATTGGGTACAGACAAACAGCCAGCTCTTACATGGTTTTGCAAGGCCCCTGGGAACTGCTCCACTCACTGCCATGAAACAGAACCGGTACAGCACCAGCCTGGCAAGGAGGCTTTCGGAAGGGAGGGGGGGGCCCAGGATCCAGGAGGCAGAGGTGAGAGTAGGAGCACTCCAAAGGGGGGGCTGGAGGCAGAGGAACCCCAGGGCAAATCCAAATCCAAGCTGTCATCAGAGAGGCAGGGGCAGGGTGAGGATGGAATGGCTCAGAGAGGGCACACGCAGCTATTGTTGGAGAAATTTCTATTCACTTACATTTTCCTTGCTTCAAGAAGATGGACTACAAAATTTTCTAAGCGAAAACAGCCCTGCGTTGGACTCTCTGCTCCATGGGGAGCCGATTTCTGCCTCTCCCTGGGCTTGTATGGGCTCGCTTGCCCTCTCACTCGCTCTCAAATATTTAAGTAAAATATTTTTTTAAAAATTTTAAGATTTTCTAAATGAAAATAAATAATAAGACACCATCCCAGAGAGCTGGTGCTCCAAGTGCACATCACAGCGATGTTTTGGGAATAGAAGGAGACTGTGAGGAGCCTAGGGTTTGAGAGCGGGTAGGAGGACACTGAACCACCAAGACAGTGAAATAAACCCCTGGGAATGAAGAATAGCACACAAAGAGCTCCCATTCTCTGTCTCTGGCCTTCCAGTCCAGCTTCGTTAGCTCCCAGGATGGCCAGAAGGTGGTCTTGCTGCATCCTTCTGCTGGGCCAGCCACCCCCATCCTGCCCTTCCCAGGCAGTGTCACCTAGGGCTCTGCCCCCACCTCGACCCCCTTCCTCCCAAACACACACCCTGAGAGGTGTCTCTAATGCTTCTACAGTCTCAGCTGATCTCAGGCTCTCCCTACTACCTTCTTTCTACATGAATTTTCCCCGCATGTCCCTCTGACTCTCCAGGCTTTAGAGGCCCTGACTCTCCCCACCACCACCCCAGTCACCCCTATTGCCTAGTTGGTGAGCAATAGGATAGGACAGAAGGACTGAACCAGACCTCATAAATCCACGGTCAGCCTGTAACACATGGGCATTTTTTAATGGCACGTATTAGGACAGGCTGCCATGACAGGACACTCTGGACAGGACTGCTTATGTAACAAACATACATTTTTTTCACAATCTGGAAACTAAGTCTAAGATCAAGGTGCCAGGGCTGGTTTCTTTCTTTCTTCAAGATTTTTAAATTTATTTATTCATGAGAGAGAGAGAGAATGAGAGAGAGAGAGAAGCAGGCTCCCTGTTCTTGAGCCGGACTCAATCCCAGACCCCAGGACCCCCACTTGAGCCAAAGGCAGATGCTTAACTGACTGAGCTGCCCAGGCGCCCTGCCAGGGCTGGTTTCTGAGAAGACCTCTCCTCTTGACTGCCTTGCTCTGTCCTCACATGGCCTCTCCTCTGTAAGGCACGGAGGGGGAGGGCGGGAAGAGAGAAGGGACTGGAGTCTTAGAGGAACACACCAGTTCTATTCAATTAGGGCCCCACTTTTATGGCCTCATTTCACATCAATGACCTCCTGAAGGCCCTATCTCCAAATAAAGTCACATGGGAGGTTAGGGCTTCATCATCTGAACTCTGGAGTGACTCAGTTCAGTCCAAAGCACCGTAATGGTGGCATCTCAAGTCAGTAGGAAAAAGATGGCTTATTTATAAATAGTATTCGGGGCAGCCCCGGTGGCGCAGCGGTTTAGCGCCGCCTGCAGCCTGGGGTGTGATCCTGGAGACCCAGGATCGAGTCCCACATCAGGCTTCCTGCATGGAGCTTGCTTCTCCCTCTGCCTGTGTCTCTGCCTCTCTCCTCGCTCTCTCTGAATAAATAAATAAATAAATAAATAAATAAATAAATAAATATATTTTTTAAAAAAAGAATATTTATAAATAGTATTCAAAACACTGGGTAAAAATAAAATTGAAGGCATATTTTTACACCTTAAACCAGGATTAAATCCCAAGTAGATCAAATATTTGTTTGCAAAGGTCATAAAAGTACTAGGAGAAGCCAGGAGAAAACACTTTGGTAGCCATAGAGAAAGAAAGCCTTTATAACTGTAACACAAAATCCCTGAGAGAAAACAATTGAGAAGTTTGACTATGCAAAAACACAAAAATCGGGCAGCCTTGGTGGCTCAGTGGTTTAGCGCCGCCTTCAGCCCAGGACGTGATCCTGGAGACTCGGGATCAAGTCCCACGTCGGACTCCCTGCGTGGAGCCTGCTTCTCCCTCTGCCTGTGTCTCTGCCTCTCTCTATGTCTATCATGAATAAATAAATAAAATAAAATAAAAAACACCAAAAATTTGTGCACAGCAAAACCCACCATAAGCAAAATCAAGACAGATTTGCAACTCAAATCACAAAGGACTGATTTCCCTCATACATAAAAAGTACCTACAAATCACTAGTAAAAAGACCAACAATCTAATTTTAAAATGACGAAAACATGAACAGACCACTCACATACCTACAGGTGCAGCTTAAACATACAGAAAGATGACCAAGAATACTCAAAAAGAGAGACCAATAAATTGGCACTGAGATGGCATTTTCAACAACCCAATTCTGGCTAAAGGTCTGAGTTTGGTCACACACTATGAAGGGAGGTGTGGGGGAAATAGACACAACACACTCTTGGGTTGGTGCTGGAGTATAAATTTTGTATAATCTCTCCAGAGGGCAATTCATCAATATCTTTAAAAGTTACAAAGGCTTGATTTGACCCAGAAATTCCACTTTTAGTAATTTATCTGGGAGAGACAGCCTCACAGGTGTGAAATGACATATGTACAAGGTTATTCATTGCCACTTTGCTTACAAGAGCAACCTAAATTTCCATTGAGAGGAGACTGGCTAAATAAATTATGGTATATCTACAGAACGGAAGGCAATACAGCATTTTTAAAAAGGCAGCTCGTTACAAACGGATATGGAAGGCCTTATGGGTTAAAGCAAGCAGAAATAAGCAAGGTGCGGAACAACATGTAAAATATGCCACATTTATATAAGAAGTGGGTAAAGATGATAACAGATATATAGGTGTATAGTTGCACACATATAAAATATCTCTGGAAGGAAATTAATAATACTGGCCATCTTTGGAAGGAAGATTGGAAGGTCAGGAAAATTAAAGGGAAAAAAACGTTCCTCCTAGATCTGTTGCTACTTTCAAGATGATAGACCATGTGAATGTATCACTATACAAAATAGTCCATTAGAAGGCTCTGAATGTGGGGCACCTGGGTGGCTCAGTGGTTGAACATCTGCCCTTGGCTCAGGTCATGATCCCAGGGTCCTGAGATCGAGTCCCACATCAGGCTCCCTGCATGGAGTCTGCCTCTGTGTGTGTGTGTGTCTCTCTCTCATGAATAAATAAAATATTAAAAGAAAAGAAGAAGAAAGAAGAAGAGGAAAGAGGAAGAAGAAAGAAGGAGGAGGAGGAGGAGGAGGTCCAAACAAAACAAGGTTAAAGAATGTAAAACAGAAACTTCAGCTCTACCTTAGCTCTGCTCAGAACAGTCTTGGGTCAGTTGCTTTGGCTTGGAGAAGCCGGGATGTGTGGTCTGCCCTCCCGGTTCCCCAGGGCTCAGCACCCTGGGTGGTCCTTGGTGGACCACCTTGCAGTTCTCCACTCTCAGCGCCCTCCTCTCCCCACACCTGGGCTGCCCCCTCTCTCAACCCAGGCTCCAGCCAGGACCAAGGCCAGCAGCCCCACATTCCCACCGCAGACTCTGCCTCGACTTTGTACGCCAGTCCCGCCGAGACTAAGGCCTGCTGGGATAGTGGCCGCTACTGCCACCAGTTCCTCCAAGCTGAGGGCTCTCCCTCCCCGGGGCCGGGATGGGTGGCTGGATTCCTGGCCCTGAAGGAGGCTCGGGAGGCTCAGCCACTGGCTGCCAGACAATCCGTGCCCTGAGCAGCAGTGGACACCTGCACCGAGTTCCTGTCGCTCTGCTCCTCTGCTCACTGTGTCAGTGGCTGCCCCGCCAGGTGTCCCTCCCACGGCCTGGGAAGCTCTGTCTGCCTTCACCTGCCTCTCACGGCCAACCGATCAGAGCTTTCCTCTCGGAAACAGCTCCTCAAGTCTGGTCCTCGGCTATATTCTAGAACACCGCAGCGAGGGATTCTCTCCGGCCATTTGATGTTCATTCCAGTTTATGTTAAAACAGCTTGGAAAACCTGTCGTGAAGTCCTCCGGCAGTTCCAGCGCCACAGCTGTTACAGGATGAAACACCACTTCGGTGTGGACTTTCAGAACCTTCTTCTTCCAAAGGGCACGGCAACCTCCTCGGTTTGGGCTTCAGATTCCTCGTCAGTTCATGCAACATCAGGCCACCCGGCTCTGGAGCTCCTCAGCCAGGATTCTGAGACACCTCCCAGCTCAGTATTACCAACAAACAACTCTGGCTGTTTACAGGGTTGCCTGGTTTGGACAAGTACGTGACCTTGATTCTCTCTGGGCTTATCTTCGATCCACAGCGCATCCCAGACTTTCAAGGCAGCCTGTAATTTGTGTGTCCTCTTATGTGAGTACTTCAAGGTCACAATCACCAGCACACAGCATTCAGCTCTCAAACGACTGCCTTAATGGATGTTGTTTGCAGCTTATCCTAACTAGAATGTAAGCTTATTTCTTTTTTATCTCTCCATAACACCTAGGGATGTGCAATGCTCTCCATTCAGATATAGGATGCATAGGTAAAGAGGTGCAGGACTGGGAAGTCAGAAGGCCTGGTCATAAGTCTCTCAACTTCTCCTTGACTCAGTTTCCATGTATGTAAAATGACAGCAAGAACATCTACTTCACAGGCTGCTGTGAAGACCTAAGGAGTTCGGGTGTATGAAAGTGAAAATGGATTTGGCCATTACGCACAACACAGAAACGATGAGAGCTAATGTATTGAGAGTCATTTTATAAACATCAAAGTGTGTCTAGAAGATATAGGCTCTGCGCTATCCAAGAGGACCTGTGATGCCTCCACAAGCCTGATCTTCAGTGACTCTTTAACTATGCTGCAGAGGTAGAGGCCTTGAAGCAAGGACAGCCTGAGTCAGCAGCCCCCAAGTGAGGCTATACCCTGTCCTGTTGAATCAAGAGAACCACCACCTTTGTATGGTTTCTCATGGTTCTACATCCCGGAACCCAGAGAAATCCTGCCTCAAGGGCCTGCACCACATGAACTGCCTTCTAAGAGAAGGGGCTTCACTCTTCGTCCCTGCTGCTCAAATAACCATGTGCTGAACCACCATGTGACCCTCTACCCCAACCTGAGATTGAGCACCAGCCCATCCTGGGCCACAGCCACCCATGCCAAGGGCCCAGCCCAGGATGCTGAATACTCCCTTAAGTGAAAAAGACACCAGAAACATTGAAAGAATGAAGTTGAAGTTGAAAAGGTGCCATGAGATCAAGCTGGAAACCAGAAAAAAAAATAGTAATAAAAGGCAGGGAAAAGTTATGAGGAAGCCAGGCATGGAGGGAGCTGGGGAGACAGATGAGGAAGAAGCAGAGGCCCAGAGATGGAGGGCAGGACCGACTCCCCAGCTGAGGGGTATCTTCCCCATCAACTCTTCTACTTGACTCATCTTTGGGCATTCCTGAAAGTTGAGTCAGCCAGCCTACAAAACTCCTGGTACCTTGAAAAGGCACCCAGTTTCCAAAACACAGCTCCCTCTCTAGATCATGGCCATGGGCACCACCCTCCTGGTTCTTGGCTTCTATCTGGACCCTGAGGATGAACTCTGGTTTCCTACTCATGACCTTGACTCTTTGACCATGAATTTAACCTGTCACCCTGACTCCTTGATAATGGCTTTTCCCCTCATTCCAACACACACATACCCCCAGTGCAAACCCTGTTGTGTTTTTTTTTTTTTTTTAATAGTATCAAGCCACCGTGGGCAGGAAAGACGACCAGGTTATTAAGGATGAAAAGGTTCCAAGAAATTAAAGTTTAAAAAGGAAAGAATTCTCAGGAGAAACTGATCAAAAAATATCCATATGGATATTATAATTAAGACCATGTATAGAGCTCTGTTCTGCGCAAGGCTCTGAATGAGATGCTAAATACACACTCCCCAGAAAAGCACCGAAAGTACCATCACAAGACTAAACCATGACTGCCTGGGGCTTCAGACATGTCTGGGCACGTCTGGAGGGTCAGTAGGGCAGCTACAGCTCAGAGCAAGACGTGCTGAGTGGAATTCAGAGTAACTGCAGTCTATTCCCAGGATTACCTCTTTCCATCTCTGGGCTTTCCAGAGGTTTATCTACACCCAAGACCAATGACACTGCTGGGAAAATATTCATCCTGAGGGAAAGTCACTATGCATAGCCTGGTCCAAGGACACAGGATCAGAATGAGGGCAGAAGGACTCCAAATGCAGCAGAATGTGTTGCTCTGAAGTCCCCAGGTTCCTGGCCCCAGGGATTCTTGCCAGAGCCCCAGGGAAGAGTGGTGTAAAAAAATAAATAGAAGTGCCAACTGCCAAAAGTCCCTGTAAGACACTGTCCCTCACCCATACAAGGCAGCATGGCTTGGTGACCCACACCACACAGGGAATGATTCTTTCCTTTCCAATGAAATGACAAGCAAGAGCCAGGCTCCTGAGAAGTCAGGGGGCATAGCAGCAAGCTGGAGCAGCCTCTATCTGGAACAGACCCAGATAGCAGGTGCTCCCTGACATCAGACAGGAGACCCTCACAAGGGAGAAGAGGCCAATAGGCAGGTGTCACTGGCAGAGAGGACAGATCTTGACACAGTCTGAGGGAAATGTCAGAGCCCTCCAGGTAGCTGGAGACAACACCACTTAGACATATACAGGAGACACCGCTGGGAACTTCTTAAACCTGCAGGGAGGAATCTGATGGTCCCTAAAGAACAATAGTAGGGGAAGAAAGATGGTGAAAATCAGAACCTGGGACGCCTGGGTGGCTCAGCGGTTGAGCGTCTGCCCTTGGCTCAGGGTGTGATCCTGGTCCGGGGATCGAGTTCCACGTCGGGCTCCCTGCATGGAGTCTACTTCTCCCTCTGCCTATGTCTCTGCCTCTCTCTCTGTGTGTCTCTTATGAATGAATGAATGAATGAATGAATGAATGAATGAATGAAATCTTTAAAAGAAAATCAGAACCTTACCCATACTTAATCCCTGAAGTGAGACAGTATAGCAAGTGTGGCCCTACTACTCACTCCAACCAGTTATGATTCTGTCAACACTTAATAAGCAACTGTGCAAAACACCATGGGAGACGATGGAGGAGATACACCCTCTAGAATCTCACTATATGACCTGTGTCCCAACAAACTGTCCTTCTCATTAGTGATGGCTAACAATCTGCAGCAGACCTTGCAAAACACCCCCCTACACACACCCAGAAATCCATAAGGAAGGTCTTTCGTTTGGTTACAACTCTCCAAGTGAAGGAAAGACTTTCCAAAAACAATCAGTGAGAAAAGCCCAGCTGGAAGAGCCAAAACAGCTGGAGGCTAACCCCAGAGGACTGGTTCCATCGTGTCTGGAGGGTGAGATTCCTTTGCAGAGGCCAAACCTGGCTGTTCTGTGCAGTGAGGAGGACAGTGTGCTGGAGCTAACCCAACCATAGGCCAGCATTTGGACAAACCCACAACCCTCAGCTCAGAACAAGCCCCTATTAGGAAATGCTCTTGTTTGTCAACTATCAGAATCTTCTAGATGTCCACAAATATCCATCATTCGTATGATTAAGTATCAGGTACTGCCACTGGGTCCCCAAGGGACAAAGTTAACACAGTCTCGGCAGTTTACAATATAATTTGGGAAGGAGAACAAGGAAGAGGAGTTGGAGGAGGAAGAAAGCTGGAAGTCAAGTCTAAGGCAGTGCTGCATTAGGAAACACAGATCTATCTGGTTAGGTTGGTTATGGATTATCAAAGAGGAGGCCATAAATAGGTGCTTCCCATGTTGTTTAAAATCAGAAAAAGATACTTATTTACATGTCAAATATGCTCAACCAACTATTCTTTCCTAGGTAACGCAAAGAGTAATTTTAATCCCAGACCTGTTGGAAGAACGAAAAGTCTTGACTTGATAAAGCACTTTTTACCATTTGCCAGGTTAATTCCATGTATGTTTTTGACAATGAAGAGCAAAGCAAAGGACCTGGAATTTGCGAGTGAACGTGCTGACTACAGGATGAGCTAGGGCAGTGCCACAGGTTAAGAGCTATCTTCTCCCATCCTTGGTTCACTGAACCCCACACTGCTGCAAGATTTCAGGTCTGGGAAGAGGCCAGCCAGGACATAGCTCTTACACTGAGGCCCCCAGACTCACAGTCTATAGGACTTAGAGTCAATGTTATTTTTGTGTTGAAGAACTTCAGCCAATTAGGGTACTACATAACTCATTCATTCTCACACATGTAATTCTCCAGGAAAAGGCTCCACATAGGTAACAAAATACAAGACTCCCATATCCTCTAGGACTACAGTGCTGTTTTACTAATTTCCTTCCAGATCTCAATGAACACAATTTCAACACATGGACCAGTCAACGCCAACATCCACATCATCCCCATCTATCAGTTTCCCCCACTAACTCTTTCCAGCCAGGCATCCCACTTCTTTTCTATTCCCTGTGTGATTCCAGAGATATCATGCCCTAGAGTTAGACTTAAGTACAATAGGAACAGTCCAAAAAGCTTCTGGCTACAAATAATGTGTCCTTAGTTATGAAGGTCTTCTCAGTCATGGCATCCTGAGGCCAAAGCATAGCAGGTATGAGTCTCCCCTGATGTCGAGGACAGTCTTTTACTTCCCAGGCCCCAGAATTCCTAAGTCCCAATTTTCTCTATTTTTAATGCTCGTAGGTCCAGCTTCAAGACATGAGGATTCAGATGCAAGCTAATAGGAAATAGCGTACAACTGGAAATAAGTAGGCCTGGGTAAGAACAACTCCCCAACTGCATGTGTAGCCCTGAATGAGAATCACGAGCAATCCAAATATCAACATCTGTAGTTAGGGAAGGGAGCCAAGCTGGTGGGTGAACCTGGCAGCAGGACACTTTGGGTTGAGATAAACTTCCTAGTTGGGCATCTGGCAATCCAGGACTCTAGGCAAAGGGATGGTAGACCATGGAAAGGCTTAGCACCCAGGGAGGAACACTTGAGTAGAGTTTTAGGAAATGACAGATCCCATTTAGCATTTACAGACCAGACTCAAGAACCAGTCACAAAAATTGTTGCTCACGTGGCCGTGGTTCCTGCTCCCAGCTCCTGGCTGTGAACCTGAACTCACGGTGACTGTGGATTTGAAGAAGAGCCTACATCAACCCTTCTATGGCCATCTCTCCACCCTGGTGGTCCCCAGATTGTATATTCCCACTGCACATACTTGATCATGAGCTTCAACAAATTCATATCAAGAACTGACTACATGTTACAGCCTCAAAGGGCTTACAATCTATCCATTTAAAGATGGTCTATGAACACATTGTTGTGATGACACAAATTTGTATAGGTTTCTGACCTCTGGATATTTCATACATTAATTTTGTCTCTAAAACTAATATATAAATTCCCTGGGAAAAGGATCACACCTTCCAAGCCTTTGGAACCCTTGTCATCCTACCCTATACACTTCACTATCCTACTTGGCACATGAGGACTAGATGGTGGATGGAGGGATGGTGGTGGAATTGTCCTCACCTGGAGCCTTCTGGAATGAGATTGAGAAGCAACAGAGGATTGAGAAGCAACACAATAAAACTGGTAATCTTACAACCAGAAGTAACATTAGTTATCTGGTCACATTTCTCATCTCAGATAAGAAACTAAGGACCAGAGAAATTAGGTGACAAGTCAAACAACTAGTAACTAGTAATGATGCAATTTAGGAACTAGTGCAGATGCCACGGTCCTCTGCCAGGCGATCCTCAAAAGTAAAAGGATAATACTTCAAACAGAACCCATCATTTGAATATACCATGTATATTATATTTGAATATACCATGGGGAAATAACTCCTAACGTATGGCCAAGTCTCATACAAGCTCAAGTTGGCACAGTAAGCCTATGAATTTTGTTCCCATAAATGTGACTAAGGAGGGAAGCAAAGGGGACCTTGAGATGCAGAGTAGAGGATGGGGACGGGATGAATGTCATGCTTCTGCATAGATTGGTATTTCATTTAAATTCTTATTTTGTTGAACCACATCTACCAATTCTCTCCCTCTGCCATTTTGACCTATTAATAAACACAAAGGCAAAATAAAGTCTATTGCTTCCAAGGCTTAAATTCCTGGAGAGTTAAGGACCATGGGCCACTTACATCCTAATCAGATCACTTTCTTTTCTCTTAAAAAAAACGACAGAGGTGGGAGGACTGGTGGACGTGGTGTGGGAACGAGGGGGCACTAAAGGTGTGTGGCCTGGGTGGAAAATACAGGGAGGAGCTTTGGACAATAGCAGGGAGGCCAAGAGAGACAAAGGGGCTGTGGGCGAGGGTTAGGGAAGAGTCAAGTACATTGAAGGGTGAACAAGACAAAGTCAAACTTCATCTCCTTTGCAATAAAGCCAAGGATCAGCCTGGCCCTGGGCTCTCCTGTGGCCCTGAGGACAGAGGACACTCGCCCAGGATGACCTGCCCAGACACTGGCATTAAAAATGCATTCCCTTCTACCTTGCCCTTAGTAGTGCCCTGTCCCGAACCACTTAAATTCCACTCCATGCAGCCCTTTCTCTGTTAAAGGTCACTTTAAATTCTAAATATTGTCAAACAGAACCTGAACTACAACTATTTCTCTAGACCTAATCTTCTGCTGTCAGCAAATTCAGAGGGGAAAAAAAAAATCAATAATGGGATTAGCTGCAAGTGACATTGCATATTACAGCAGCAGTACATTATGTCCAAGATGAAGGACTTGCCAGCTACTAATATTATGAACCATTTCAAATGATGACTTTTTACCAGAAAACCTTTCCTGACCCTCTGTGTCCCAAAAGGAAAAAAAAATTAATCAGAACAACTTTTCTCAAAAATGTTTCCTTTTGGCGATTTCTGCTACAACTTTGCCAAAATTGATATTAACCCTGAAGAATAGGTTATTGACTTTTATCATCTCAGACCTTGATACAAGTATTTATCCAAGAAACAAAGGCTGGGATCCAGGCTGAAGGAGAGCACTTTCTTCCCTGATTTCTGAGAAGTGAAGCAAATTCTAGCAAGTACATGGGGAAGCTCAACTTTCCAGTCTGGGGTCTTCCTCCCTAGACCAGTGAGAGTGTTCAGCATTAGTAAAATCCATGGATCTTTAACAGCAGTTACACCTCAAGTATCCACTCACTTAACACAGCTACCTTGACTAAGCAGAAGCCAGGTGAAAGACCAAAAATAAGTGGAAAGGGGGCTCGGGGCAAGCCTAAGCACCCATACACACGAAGTACACGTTCTTTATTCCTAGAACGTCCCTCAGTACCTGGTGCTGCTTCCTTTAGACAAAACCCAACAGGCTTAATTACAGGACTTCAGAAAGTTATAAAACACTGAAAGTTATAAAACAAAAAGTACTGCTGAAAGCAGAAAAACTGACAGCAGCCAAGAGGTGGTCAGCTGGTATCAAAGTAGGAAAAAGGAAAACAAAATGAAGATATAAGATCTCAAAAGCCAGAGCAACCTGGGACCATTTAGTGAGGGGCACGCAGCCCCGTAACCCTTGGGGATGGAACTGTATCACAGCAAAACAGTTCATAGGTGACGTTATGATGACAACAACATATCACCAACAGTATCTTTGTGAGTGGTAGGAGTGAGCCACATAAGAAGGAAGAAAACTCTGCAATCGATTCAAGTTATTTTTGTTAGAATTGTTTGATGCTGCATTTATGTTTCAGCATAAAGCTTAAGTCGTCTAGAAATTTAACCTCTTTTCTTCAGTTCGTAGCGCAAAAACTTTATTTTTTTATAGCTCAAAAACTTTAGAAGAAATGATTAGGTGGGGCATCTGGGTGGCTCAGCGGGTTAAGCATCCAACTCGGTTTTGGTGCAGGTCGTGATCTCAGGGTCGGGACACCGAGCCCTGCATCAGGCTCTGCACTCAGCATGGAGTCTGGTTGAGATTCTCTCTTCCTCTCCCTCTGCCCCTCCCACTCATTCTTTCTCTCTCAAATAAGTAAATATTTTGTCAAAAAAAAGAAATGATTAAATAGTACAACAAAGTGAAGATTGCTAAAATATCTGTTTCCATATTCTTCCCAGATGCATAATTCCTTTCTGATTAGTTTTTTTTTAATTTTTATCTATTTATGATAGTCACACAGAGAGAGAGAGAGACGCAGAGACACAGGCAGAGGGAGAAGCAGGCTCCATGCACCGGAAGCCCGACGTGGGATTCGATTCCAGATCTCCAGGATCGCGCCCTGGGCCAAAGGCAGGCGCTAAACCACTGCGCCACCCAGGGATCCCTCTGATTAGTTTTTAAAGAGAACTTCTCCACTAGAATCTCCTCAAAGCCCACTGATTCTATACCTTCAGCCTCATAAGAAATGCTTTTGTGATGGAGAACTTTGATGAAAAAGTAGAGAACCACTTCTCTCACCTGTATGGTCCCATGTGCTTGTGTGAGTTTGCACTAAACATACTGCCAGGCCCTATTAAGCCATGAAGCTGCTCTCCCTTATTGATGGAGATCAGGCAAAAAGGAAGGACTGAAGGTTCTCTTTAAAAGCCCAGTGACTTAAAATGGAGATGCCTGGGATGCCTGGGTGGCTCAACAGTTGAGCCTTCAGCTCAGGGCGTGATACCAGGATCCAGGATTGAGACCCACACTAGGCTCCCTGTGGGGAGCCTGCTTCTCCCTCTGCCTATGTCCCTGCCTCTCTCTTTCTATGTCTCTCATAAATAAATAAATAAATTTTTAAAAATTAAAATGGAGATGGTCAACATGTGATACGAATACCACCAGCCCCTCTCCCACACCAAACAAGGCCATCAAGCAACATTTACTATGACACTTTCAAATCCTCCCCCTCAACACAAATTCAGGCAACCATTATTATGGACTGATTGGAGTTGACATTCAGGGAAAAAAAAAATTGTGGGCCTAAGTTATTGTCATATGGCCTCAGATCAGATTTATCTGTTGTCAGGGATGTAGGTTTCACGTGAGATAGGCCATCTTCTTCCTCAAGCATGACCACAGTCTGTTTCTAAAGATCTGCCTCAAATAACCCTCCTCAGTGAAGCCTTTCCCAAACACCCAGGGGAAAGGTTTAGGGAGGGGTCGGTCAAGCAATCAGTGGTTCCATTCTGTTTCCATAACACTCTCCATATTATTCATTCAACTCAAGAAAGAAATATTCACTGAGTCTCTAGTACATGTCAGGCACAGCGCTAGGCACTGGGGACTAATTTATCTTTAGGACATGGTTCTTGCCTTCAAGGAGCTTACTTATAGTCCACCTTGTAGAATTTACCTTTCTCTCTGTCTCGGTCTGTTGCGCACACTCTCGCTCTCTCTTTCACACACACACACACACACACACACACACACACACACAAATACACTTGAGCAGATCTCCTCTATAACAATACCTCAAGGAATATTTTAACTAGGATTTAATGAGGAGAACAAAAGAATTAATTGAAAATGACTATTTTTGCTTTGGGATAGAACTTACACGTAATTATGTATAGCAACTAGAAATACTACACCTTCAATGTCTAATCGCTATTCCTCCTCCCTTGGCTGATGTGGCTGTAATTGTTTCCATCCTCATCTATCCCTAGCTCAATCTTCTCAGAGTCCCCTCTGTTGGGTCCCATGCTGCCAGGAAGTAGCAGAGTTCTCACTGATTACTACTGATGAGACTCTGCAGCCAAACCTGCTCCTCTTCCAGGTGCTTGGTTCAGCATCCCTGACACACCTCACGGGCAGAGAGACAGAGTCTGGAACTTTCTGTGTAACACTATTGATATTCTCTCTGGCAGCTGCCAATCAGGGTTTCACCCTTTAACCAGTGCCTAGTAGTGTGGCTGGCACCTAGCAGGTTCATAGTAAAGAGGGAATGAATGAGTCACTGGAAATCAAACTATGAAATAAACCATTTCACGCTCACTGTCTGGGAGTTGAAATCCTGCTGCCAATACATAACCTTGACCAAACAATTTAATCTCTACGTGCCTCAGTTTCCTGTAAAAGAGAAATATGTAACATAAGCATCACCAGAAGGTACAGTGAAAATGTCTATCAAGCACCCACCACAGTGCCTGGAGCACAGCAAGCACACAACAAATGGCTGCAATCATTACACCATCAGCATACAGTAGGTACTAAACCAGCATTTGCTGGAAATGAATGTACAGAGACCCCAACAAGAACTGCAGACATGCAGCACAGGGCCACGCTCACCCATGTTCACAAGGCCTGTTCCGCTGCTAACCCTCTACTCACCACCCCATCCCTGTCACTGGCTCTCCCCGGTGATGCCCCAACACCCTTTTGTGTATGGGATGTGCAAGCATCCCTTGGAAGGAAGCATTATGAGGGAGAACAAGCAGAGTAAGTGTGACCACACACCCAGAATAAATCATGGGTGTAGGTCTGGCCAAGCCATGGCCCAGAAACACCAAAAAGCAGAATAGTTTTAAAGACCTGAGTTCTAGTCCTGGCTCCATCACTTACCGACTGAGTGACTATGGGCTATTTGAGCTCCCAGACTATTTCCCGATCAGGAAAATAGATTTACCGTTAATACCTACACATCACAGCATTGTTATATGGCTAAAAGAAGACATGCAAAGCACTTAGACTAATGTGTATCACACAGCACAAATTCTAGAATATTCGGTTTTTGTAAGTGGACAACAGATCTATATTAAGGAGCTAAAAAAAGAGTTCTACTTCAAGCATTTTTTGGGGGGGCGGGGGGTGTAGTCTGGTAACTACAGGTAACAACCACTGACCCACTCGCATGGTGTAGACCAATCAGAGTGAACTGGAAAGCAACAAAGCACAGGACTTTGACAGAGGAGCACTGACTTTCCCAGGTGCAGCACATGTATCCCACAGCCTCGCCACCCCCAGAAGGAGCTGCTCCACCAGCTGCAGCATCCACTCCAGTATCCCACTTGTCCTTCAGAAAAGGAGTCGCACCCAGGAGTTTGGGGCCCAGCATAGGGCCTACATCAGTAGGGGCCATAAGGACAGGACAGCTCTTTAGGGAGGGAGGGCCTGACTGCCAGGGACTGGTCTGGGATTTGTTCTATCTGTGGCACATCCAGCCCTTCCTCTGTTCCTATATCTGCCTGCCCCCAACCCCACAATCTCATCCCTGCTATGGCTCTGCATTGCTTAGAGTCTCTGCCAGCTGGTGGGAACTTAGGGTCAAGCAGCCCTCCCATTCTGGAGAGGGTCATACACTGCAGATCAAGGGGGATTTGAGGATCCATCAGGGATCTCATTAGGAGTGGCTGACTTTTGTGTCATTTGCAGAAGAACAGCATAAGTTACACTGTTCAATCTTGACAACTCAGAAAGAACTGACGAACCCCTCTACAGATGAACGGTAAGGAGTATATTCACGTTAAATCATACCAACAACCTTTGTCATTGATCTCATCGCAAAAAAAAGTACAGTGAAGGAAACCAGGTCCAATCAGCCATAAGACAGTTCCTGTAAAGGATCCCAAGAATTATTATACTAGAAAGGACTCCTTCCAGGGGCAATTCCAGTTGAGGAAACTAACTCACACTTTGTTGATGATAGGATTAATAGAACCATGTGAATCACAATATGGCAATACCTCTCAAGAACCATGAAAGTATTCCATCTTTGACCTGGCAATCCTATTCAAGGAACCCAGGCTAAAAAAGAAACCCTCTTGTAAAGTTATTTTGGGGGAGAAAAAAAAAAAAGGCCAACAACTATATAGAGACAAAAATATGGAAACTTAAGTATCCAATAGCAAAGGAAAGCCTAAGTCCACAAACCAACACTTGATTAGTAAATAAAAGGCCAACATGGCAATATGCAAAAATATCTATATAATAGTGGAGAAAATCATAGTCTGTACTCACGGGGAAAAAAAGTAGGAGGGAACATAGACGATTAAAAACACTTGACTCAGGGGTGGGATGGGATTGTGGGTGAAGTTTTTTTTCTTTAGTTATATAAATACTGCTGAACGTTATTGGCATATGTGCAAATACATACAAAATAAAATGAGAGAGGGGCACCTGGGTGGCTCAGTAGTTGAGCATCTGCCTTCAGCTCATGTCATGATCCCGGGGTCCTGGGATCGAGTCCCACATAGGGCTCCCCTCAGGGAGCCTGCTTCTCCCTCTGCCTATGTCCCTGCCTCTGTGTCTCTCATGAATAAATAAAATCTTAAAAAAAAGAGGGAAATTGTGCTAGAATTTCTAGTGTCTAACAGCCCTAATAATCTCTGAGTTTTTGAGACCAGAACCAGTATCTTTTTTTATCCTTGTATCCCCAGAGTTAGCTATACATGACCAGACTTTAATAAATATTGAAGGAATGTTACAAACAACCACGTGGATTATTCCCTCCTGAGCCTGGGACCATTTGATCAGTCAGAGCCTGGATCACCCAAAAAGCCATGTGGCCTAGATATTAATTAGATGAATTAAAGGTTCAAGAAATATCTAGGAGGAACTTTTTTAAAAGAAGATGAGAGCAAAATCTGGGGAAGAGCATGGTTGATTGAAAATTTATATATTTTGCAGGAACCGCTGGGTGGCTCAGCGGTTTAGGGCCTGGCCTGCCTTTGGTCCAGAGTGTGATCCTGGAGTCCTGGGATCAAGTCTCACATCAGGCTCCCTCCATGGAGACTGCTTTTCCCCCTGCTCCTCTCTCTCTCTCTCTCTCTCTCTCTCTCTCTCTCTCTCTCTCTCTCCTTCCCTCTCATGAATACATATTTTTAAAAAAGAAAAAGAAAATTTATATATTTTGCATCTTCAACATAACTCCACAAATTGCATTCCCCAGATACACAAGCCAAGAGGAGATGGGCTTACAATTCTCCAAAGTCTGGAGACCTTCTTGAAGGCAGAGCTCATTTGTGGAAAGAGAGCCCATGAAGTCTGCATTAAATTCAAAGTCACAGGACACCTGGGTGGCTCAGTGGTTGAGCATCTGCCTTCGGCTCAGGTCATGATCCCGGGATCCTGGGATCAAGTCCCACAATGGTCTCCCCACAGGGAGCCTGCTTCTCCCTCTGCCTAGGCCTCTGCCTCTTTCTGTGTCTCTCTCATGAATAAATAAATAAAACCTTAAAAAAAAATATCCAAAGTCACCAGGAGAATGACTTGAAGCCAGAAGTCAATCAATGACACCAAGTCAAAAGCATCAACTGTCAGGATTAGAAGGGACATAGACCCAGCCAGAGATACGGTCCATCTTTACCACCAGCATCAGCAAATCACCTAAACTCTCTGGAAATCGAGTTTCTGGTTTCTGTCCAAGCCATCTTGCAGGAGTGACGTGAAAATCGGACAAGTTACGAAAACATACCTGAGAAATATGCATAAACTGTAAAGTGCTATGTAAAAGCCTGGCCATAGGAATTCTCAATAAATTTGAGAGCACTTGAGTGCAAGAAAGGGGAGAAAGAAGGTAAAAAATAATTTTTCACAGAACCGTAGAGGCAAATATAAGGTAGGGTGCCGACCCGTGTTCAGAGCACCATTTCGCCAGGGGGAACAATAGGAAGCAGCTCTCAGGTGCAGGCAAACCAGCCTCCAGAATGCTGCCCAGGTAGAGGGGTCCCAGACACCACCTGCCAGAACTGAATCCCTTTTACGGGGCCTTAAGGAGGTAGCAGCCTCAAAAATCTGGGAGACAGCTACACTACATTCACTAATTATGCATTTGGGGACAGCACAGGCAGGAGCATTTTGCAAAATGTTTGCAGTTTAAGGGATTGAAAGGAAGCCTGTCGTGAGAAAGGACGTCAGGCACCTTCTCTGATCAAAGGGATGAAAGAGCGAGTGATGGCAGCACCACAGATCCGGGCCCTCATACATGGCAAGGTGATTAAAGGCACAAATCGGCTTCAGAGCTGTCATTCCTAATAGGACCCGACCAGAGTGAGGAGCCGTGAACTGGCAGGAGAACAGTGTGATTTACACACACTCGCCGTGCCTACCTGGTGCA